>NC_091694.1:25017500-27517500 GCF_041296265.1 Equus caballus | reverse complement strand
TATGGCAGCTACTTTTTCTTGAAGACATTCTTCTTGGAGCCCTCAAACATTCTGTTCTAATGGAGACTGATTGCTTTCTAAGCTTGTTGCTCAGCCATCACACACTGGCTTTTGGGGGCATTTTTTGCTTTTTTGTTAAATCTCCTGGGTTATTTCTACTCCCTCTCATATATTGTGTTATACGTTTTTTTTTTTTTTAAGGTTTTTATTTTTCCTTTTTCTCCCCAAAGCCCCCTGGTACAAGGTTGTATATTTTTAGTTGTGGATCCCTCTAGCCGTGGCATGTAGGGTGCCGCCTCAGCATGGTTGGATGAACGGTGCCACGTCCGTGCCCAGGATCCGAACTGGCGAAATCCTGGGCTGCTGAAGCAGAGCCCGTGAACTTAACCACTCGGCCACGGGGCCGGCCCCCTGTGTTATACTTTTGAATTCACTTTATTGTTTTCTAAACTTCATATATTTGGGGTTTTTGTTTTTTTTTTTCACAGAATGCGTGTATGGGTGATCAATGTTCTGGGTCCTCAGATGTCCAATGGAAGGTCTGTCCTTTGCCCTTACACTTGAATGATAGTTTGTTCGGTAATAGAATTCTGGTTCCAAAATTACCTTCTTTTAGATTTTTCTAGGTATTACTCTACTGTCAGCTTGCAAACAGTGTCTAACATGAAAAGTGTAATGGCTTTGTAGATAAATGTCTCCCACCAGGCCAGGCTCCTACTAGCTTTTAGGACATTATCTTTATCCTTGAAGTTCAGAAATGTCATGGGATGTATCTAAATGTGTATGTCTTTTTTCGTTATTTGTGCTCAGCATGCCAAAGTTCAGGTTCCAACCAGGCAGAGAGTTTTTTTTTCTCTTTTGTTCTCTTATCTATGAATGCTAAGAAGAGTGCCTGACAAAAGTCAGAGCTCACTGACTCTTATTGACTAAATGAACTAATACTTAAGTCACGTCTTATTTTAGGGGAATTTTCTTCTATCATTTCTTTGATTATCTTCTCCGATCTGTGCCTTCTGCTCTCAAATTCTGGATAATTTTGAAACATATGGATGTATCTTCTAAGCCTTTATTTTCTTTCCCTCCACAATTTTTGTATTCTTTCCTTGCTCTCGTAATTTCTCTCTCTGTCTTTTTATATTAAGTTCTAGGTGATTTCCTTTACTTATCTTGCATATTTCTGCTTTGGCCTTCAGCAATATCCATTCTTTTATACAGAACTTTTATTCACTTTTTAAATTTGGCAATCATATTTTAATTTCTAAAAACTATTTTTGATTTACGTTTTTTGTGAATATTTTCTTGTTTTATAGACCCATTATCTTCCTAAATCCCTACAGGGATACTAATTGGATTTTTTAAAGTTTTCTTTTGTCCTCTCAGTTATCTCTCTCTTTGTTAATCTTGGTTCCTCTCTTTCATGCTGTTGATTTCCCTCAAATGTCTAGTTATCTTTGGCTGTCCATGTTTTAAACAAAGGACTCAGTATTTTGGTGTTGGAGACGGATATGGTTTCCTCTGCAGCTGTGCCCATCTGTTTCTATGATAAGTCTCTACCTTGAATGAGAAGATTTAAAATGGAGAATCCTGAGGCGCCATCTTCTCTTCAAGGTATAATGAACAGAAGATAAAAAGATGAGCTGGTGAATCTCAGTCTCCAAAGTAAAGAAGACTTTAGGGAGTGCCGTGTGTGGTTGTGTTTCATTTCTGTGTAGAGTTGCTCCTCTTATTTCGCGTGTCTGTGTCACCTGTGTGGTTCTGAAGTTACCTTGGGTTTGGCCAGCCTCTCTCTCTGGACCCAGGCACATAATAAGAAAGACCTCATCCCCACCCCCACCACACACACACACACACACACACAGTTGACCTCTGCTTCATTAGAAGGGCCTTCTCATGGCTTCCGCATGGGAGCAAATGCCATATCCAGCCTCAGCATAACTATGCAAAGGACGAGAAAGAACAGCAGCTCAGCACTTCCACAGGGAAACTCTAATCATTACCCTGTGCTTGGCCCACTTCTGTTCCCTATACCTTTGACTGCAGGTTTGGCCGTTCTCTAGGGAGCCCCTGAAAAGTTAGGAAGGAAGACTATCACCCCTGTAAGGAGCTTATTCTCTCTCCTAGTTATGTATTTATTCTCTTGTTAAATCTGATCCTATCTGCTTGAGATCTTCTGAAAATTCCTGGCCCTGCAAATGGTCCTTGTTCCTATCTATTATAGTTGTTATATATTTATTCCTTTTCTAATATTGTTGCTGTACAGATAATTATATCCGGGAAGTATGGGTGGAAGAGACAGTAAACAGATGTGCCCTGAATGATAATGAACCAAATCCTGAACAAATTCTTTTTTCCCATCAAACTTGTTCTTTCTCCCCAACTCCCCCATTATTTTAATGGCTTGTCAGTTCAGAGAGCCAGAAGTCAATGGCCATTCATCAGAGTTAGTGATTGCCTATCTTGCTTGTTTCTTCCCTACCTCCTTCCCTCCTCCCTTTCTTTTCTTTCTTTCTTTGGGTCAAAAAGTATGTTTTGACCTAAGCACTGGAGAGGGGCTGGGTGTATAGTGGTGAACAAATAATGGTCTTGCCCTCTCAAAGCTTACAATCTAGTGGAGGAGGCAAATGTCAACCAAACAGGCATACGATTAAAACACATGTTTACAAAGTATGGTACAGTCCTTGAAGGAAGTAAGAGTGGGAAGGCATTACTGGGGAAATGTCATTTGAGGTGAGCCCTGAAGAGTAAGTAGAATTTGGCCAGTAGGCCAGTGAGATAAGAAGATTTCAACAAGATGGGGCACGAACAGTGGAAGTCATTGAGGTAGGAAAGACCTTGGCACATTGGAGGATGGTAGAGAAATCCAGGGAAGGGGTTGACGTTCTAAGCAACATTAAAGAAAGGATGAGAAGCTGGGAAGAAGAGGCCTTGCAGGCCACGTAAGGAACTGAGATTTAAATTTTGTTCAATAGGAAGCAATTATAGAGTATTAACCAGAGGAGTTGCATGCATGATATGCACTTTTTCTAGTGATCACTTTAGCTATTGTGGGGAGAATAGACTAGAAAAGGGCAAGGGTGGACTTAAGAAAACCAGTTAGAAAGTGATTACAGAAGTGTAGGGGAGAAACAGTGGTAGGTAGAACCAGAGAGGCAGAGTGAAGATGGAGATAAGTGTACTGATTCTGGAAATGTTTTGGAGGTAGTGGACAGGACATACTGATATACTGAATGGAAAAGAGAGTAATGAAGAATGAACCTTAAGTTTGAGGTTTGAATAACTTGGTGAACGGTGCTGCCATTATCTGAATCGGGGAACTGTGAGAGATGTAGGTTTGGAGTGAGGAGAGTCCATTATTCGGTTTTAGCCATGTTAATTCTGACATGCTTTGAAACATTCAAGAGGAGGCAACATAGTGGCAAGAGAGGTCTGAAGGGGTATATATACTCGCCTCTTGCCAGCATACAAGTGGGATTTAAAGCCACTGAGTGAGTGAGATTCCCCAAAGAGAAAATACAGCTCACAAATAGAAGATTAAAAACTGAGAAAAGTGAACTTTTTAAGAAGTGGGCAGAGATGGAAGAAGTTTTACCCACTATGACAACTCACATTAGTATAGGACCATGTGAACATTTGTATGTTTAACAACCATACACTTTATACCACACTTACTTTGTGCCAGGCATGATTCCAAATGTTCATTTGAAAATGAACTTTGCAAATGTTAACTCATGTATTCCTCACAACCACCCCATGAAGGATTTATGATTATTAGCCCCATTTTTCAGATAAAGAAATGGAGAATGTGGAAGTTTAGTATCTTACTCAAGGTCACATCGCTAGTGAATAACAGAGCCGGGATGCCAACTCAGGTAGTCTGGTTCTAGAATTCATACTCTTACACACTCTGCCGTGGTGCTCTCAGCATCCTGTGGTCTCATGTGGGTTCAGTAAGACCCAATCCTAAGTGAATGGGCCAGGTGGGAATGGAAGTATTTCTTCTCTTGTGGGTCTTCCAGACCTTGATTCTTTTGAACTCTTGCCACTTAAAATCAATCTATTGCCAAAACCCGTCGCTTTTTTTTTTCTTTTTCTTTTATTGATTTATTTATTGAAGTAACATTGGATTATAACATTATATAACTTTCAGGTTTACATCGTAATATATTTCGAATTCTGTGTAGATTACATCGTGTTCACCACCCAAAGACTAATTACCATCCATCACCACACACATGTGCCTAATCACCCCTTTCACCCTCCTCCCTCCCCCCTTCCCCTCTGGTAACCATCAGTCAAATCTCTGTTGCCATGGGTTTTGTTTGTCATTGTTTTTATCTTCTACTGATGAGTGAGATCATACGGTATTTCACTTTCTCCCTCTGACTTATTTCACTTAGCATAATACCCTCAAGGTCCATCCATGTTTTCACAAATGGCAGGATTTGCCTTTTCTTATGGCTGAGTAGTATTCCATTGTGTATATATACCACATCTTCTTTATCCATTTGTCCCTTGGTGGGCCCCCAAGTTGCTTCCAAGTCTTGGCTATTGTGAATAATGCTGCAGTGAATATAGGGGTGCATGTGACTTTATGCATTTGTGTTTTCAAGTTCTTTGGATAAATACCCAGCAGTGGAATAGCTGGATTATGTGGTAGATCTATTCTCAATTTTCTGAGGAAACTGCATAGTGGAAACTATGGAGTGGAGAGAAAAGGCATATGGAAACTGCTTTCCATAGTGGCTGCACCAGTTTGCACTCCCACCAGCAGTGTATGAGGGTTCCCCTCTCTCCACATCCTCTCCAACACTTGCTGTTTCCTGTCTTGTTAATTATAGTCATTCTGACTGGAGTGAGGTGATAGCTCATTGTAGTGTTGATTTGCATTTCCCTGATAGTTAATGATGTTGAACATCTTTTCATGTGCCTGTTGGCCATCCGTATATCTTCTGTTTAGAAATCTCTGTTCAGATCTTTTGCCCATTTTTTAATTGGGTTGTTGGTTTTTTTATTGTTGAGACATATGAGTTCTTTGTATTTTTTGGATATTAACCCCATATCTGATACATGGTTTGCAAATATCTTCTCCCAATTGTTAGGTTGTCTTTTCGTTTTGTCGATGATTTCCTTTGCTGTGCAGAAGCTTTTTAGTTTGATGTAGTCCCATTTGTTCATTTTTTCTTTTGTTTCCCTTGTCCGGTCAGACATGGTACTTGAAAATATGCTGCTAAGACCAATGTCAAAGAGCATACTACCTATGTTTTCTTCTAGAAGTTTCATGGTTTCAGGTCTTACATTCAAGTCTTTAATCCATTTTGAGTTGATTTTTGTTCATGGTGTAAGATAATGATCTACTTTCATTCTTCTGCATGTGGCTGTCCAGTTTTCCCAACACCATTTATTGAAACCCTATTGCTTTGAACTCCAAAATAATTCTTACGTCTGTCATTTCATCATATTCCTTCTGATACCATCCAAATTTCGGACTTTAAGAATATTGTGATAAACTCCTAAATGGTTGGTGTTTTCTCCCTGCTCCAATCACTTCTCCCCATTCCAACCAGCCGCTTCCCGTTATCTCCTAGATAGAAACCTTCAGTGACCTCACACTTCTTACAGAGTAATGTCTACAATCCTCTCCTGGTATCCAAAGCCACCTGTCATTTGACCTCAACTTCCAAGCTCATCAGTCACTCTTCCACAGCCTATAGCTACTGCTGTCAACCTGGACTAATTAACGATTCCTTGCTTATGTCCTTGGCATTCTCAGCTCGCCAGCTCTGTCTTCCTCTCGGCACATTTAGAATCCCTTTCTACTCTACCATACCCCAAAGCTTCCTGTCCTTTCCTGCTGGAATCTTACCTGTCCCACACAACGCAGCATTAGGGTTCCTCCCTTTCATGATTTTTTGATTTTGAGCTGAAATTCATCAAATTCTTTCTGAACTCTTAAATTTTCTTTGTGCCCTTTACAGTAGTCATCAGATTCTAAATATTATAAGAATTTGTGCATACCACTTGTCAAGTTCTAGAGGGCAAGTCATCTGTATCTTTCCCTGCCCCCCTACCCCATAATGCCTGCACTATGCCTGGCTAACAGTGAGTGCTTAAAGTATTTATGTACTCGATAAACAGATACAGGCTCTTCCTCTCACCTGCTTTTTCCTATCTGATGAGTACCTGTAGAGCTCTGCCCCTTTGTCTTGCTTTCCAGTGAGATGATTCTGCTTCCCAAATACATTCACATCATGGAGTGATTTATTACATCTATTTCCCAAAAATACGCTAAAACTGAGAATGCTAGGTGACTGACTCCCCAGTTACGCCTTTTGCAGACAGGATGAACTCCGGACAAGGCATTTTTTCTGCCGGTTTGGCTCTCAGCAAAGTGCTTTTCAGATGTTTCAGGAAAAGAAATAAATTTTTTTAAAAAGGGTGGGTTTTTTTGGGGAGGGGGGTAATCGGTTTATAGATGGGAACCAAGTCCTGAAAACACATTTATTTTCAACTAAATAAGAACAAATGGAACTTTTTCAGGCTTTCATTTTGCTAATACAATATTTTTTCACCATAAAGCTTATTTTCTAACTGGAGTTTATTTTGTGGTTGGAGAAGGAGTTATTTTACAATACTTAAACAAACTAGATATTTTTGGGGTTTTGACCAGGACAGTAAACACCATATATTAAGTTTGAACTTTATAGTTTTAGTAATAAAAGCAAGATTTAAATCAAATATATGTATGATTCAATTTTTTATATTCTCTTATAACTATTTAAGAAAAACCCTGGAAAGAAAAACCACAAAATAAAAAAACATGTTTATCTTTGGGAGATAGGGTTATTTTCTTTTTTGTACATTTCTGCATTTTCTAATTTTTTTTTTTTTTTTGAGGAAGATTAGCCCTGAGCTAACATCCGCTGCCAATCCTTCTCTTTTTGCTGAGGAAGACTGGCCCTGAGCTAACATCCATGCTCATCTTTCTCTACTTTATATGTGGGACACCTACCACAGCATGGTTTGCCAGGTGGTGCCATGTCCGCAGCCAGGATCCAAACCGGCGAACCCTGTGCCGCCAAAGAGGAACGTGGGCACTTAACCACTGTGCCATCGGGCCGGCCCCTCTAATCTTTTAATAATTAGCAGACATTACTTTTATGTTAAGACTTTATTAAAAATACAGCTTTTTTCTAAAGGAAGAATTGTGGGAATGAAAGGTGGTGTTGAGTTTTTATAGATCTTAGGTAAAATTTAGTACTTGTGAAAATATCAGTCTTTTTAAATCTGTTTTATCGAGGTATCACTCATAGTAAAATTCTCTAATTTTAAATTTATCAAGTTTTGACAGATATACACACAGTCCTGTAACTAACATCATGATCATGATACATAACATTTTTGTCCTCCTAAGAAGTTAATTTGTGCCCCTTTGTAGTTGATCAGTTCTTCCAACCCCCCGGTCCCTGGCAACCACTGACCCACCTTCTATCAGTATAATTTGACGTTCACATCAATGGAAGTTTAGGCTGCATGTATATAGTTCTTGTGCCTGGTCTCTTTCCTTTAGCGTGAGATTCTTAAGGGTCATCTGTTTGTTCACTATATGAGTAGTTCATCCCTTTACATTGCTGCATAGTGGTTTGTTCTCAACAGATACCAGATTCACTTACGAGTGAACATTAGAGTTGTTTCTAGATTTTGACTATTTGGAGTAAAGCTGCTATGAACAGTCATGTACAAGTCCGTGTGTCAACATATGTTTTTATTTACCTCGCTAGGAGAAGGATTACTGAATCATTTGGTAAGTGTATTTTATTTTACAAGAAGCTGCCAAACTGTTTTCTAAAATGGCCGTACCGTTTTACATTCCTGCTCTCAGTGTGTGAGTTCCAGCATCTCCACAGCCTGTCAACACTTGGTATTGTCCGTCTTTTTATTTTATTTTTCTTTCTTTTTCCTAGTTTCTATTTCATTGATTTCTTTTCCAACACCTAGTATTTCCTTCCTTCTCTTTACTTTGGGTTCAATTTGCTCTCCTCTTTCTAGCTTTTTTTTTTTAAAGGTGGAAGCTAGAAATTTTGCTTGTATTCTTTTTTAATAAAAGCATTTAATGCTACAAATTTCCCTCTGTGTCTGCCTTAATGGCATCCCACAAATTTTAGTATGTTGTGATTTAATTTTCATTCAATTCAAACCATTTCCTGATTTCTCTGTGATTCTTTTTTCTTTGACCTGTTGGTTGTCTGGAAGTATGCTATTTAATTTCCAAACATTTTGGGATTTTTTCCAGGTATATTCTTGTTATTGATTTCTAGTTCATCTCTGTTGTGTTAAGAAATACTACTTTGTATATTTTCAAACTTCTTAAATTTATTAAGACTTGTTTTATGTCTCAGAATATGACCTGCTTGGGAAATATTCCAAGTGCACTTGAAAAGAAGGTGTATTCTGCTATCGTTTGGTGGAGTGCTTTATAAATATCATTTAGATCTCATTCGTTGAAAGTGTTGTCAGGTTTTCCATTTATTAACTGATTTTGTCATTAATTGTTATATCAATTATTGAAAGAAGAGTCTTGAAATCTCCAGATATAATTGTAGATTTCTTCTTTAAGTTCTATCAGTTTTTGTTTCACCTACTTTGAAACTTTTATTAGTATTTGAGAATCTAGCAACAGTACATACCCATTTCTCTTTTCCTGGCTTTGTACTATTGATGTCATACATTTTATGCCAACATATGTTATAGACCCTATTCTAAATTATTATTTTTGCTTTAAACAGTTAATTTTTAAAGAGACTAAAAATGAGAAAAAAATGCCCCTCACATTTATCCACTTATTTAACTTTTCCGATGTTCTTTATTCTTTTGTGTAGATCCAAATTTCCATCCACTGTCATTCTCCCTCTGACTGAAGGAGCTCCTTTAATATTTCCTTTAGTGCAGATCTCCTGGCAAGGAATATTTTCTTGTTTTCCTGAAAAATACTTTATTTAATCTTTACTTATAAAATATATTCCCACTGGGTAACAAATTCTAGGTTGGCAAGCTTGTTTATATTTTCCTTTTAGTCCTTGATATTGATCCACTTATATTTAAATAAGCTCACTGTCATTCTTATCTTTCTTTCTCTGTATATAATGCATCTTTTTTCCTTCTGTCCACTTTTAAGATTTCTCTCTTTATCACTGATTGTCGTCAAGTTAGTTATGATGCTTCTTATCTTGGTTTCCTTTATGTTCAACTGCTCATGGTTCATTGAGCTTCTTAGGTTTGTAGGTCTTTATAAAATTTGAAAAGTTTTGGCCATTATTTTTTCATAGTTTTCCACCACTGCCCCGTCAACCACCTCAACTCCTTCAGGGATTCGAGTCACATGTATTTTAGACTGCTTGATATTATTTCACAAGTCTCTGAGGTTCTGTTCAATTTTTTAAGTTCTTTTTTTCTCTCTGTGCTTAATGTTTGATGGTTTCTACTACTATTTCTTCAAGTCCGCACATCTTTTCTTCTGCAGTAGTTAAACTGCTGTTAATCTCATGAAGTGTATTTTTCCTTTCATATGTTTTATTTCTCATCTCTGGGAGATCCCTTTGTGTATTTATTAAAGCTTCCACTTCACATCATGTCCATGTTTTTCTGTCCTCCCTTCAACGTGTGGAAAATAATTAGAGTAGCTGTTATAATATTGTTGTCTGCAAATTCCATATTTGTGTATTTCTGCAGTTGTTTCAGTTGGTTGATTTTTTTTCTCCAGGGTACAGGTTGTCTTTTCCTGCTTCTTTGTATCACTTTTCATTTTGAATTGATGGCAGATACTGCAAAATTTTATACTTCTGGTTGCTAGATTTTGTTATATTCCTTTTCTGGTGTTGGATTTTGTTCCAGCGTGCAGTTACGTTGCTTGAAATCTTTTAATTCTTTTGAAGCCTTGCCAGAGAAACCTTTCTTCTGGGGCGAATTTAGCTCCATCACCAAGCCTACATGCTTCTCTTAGTTCTACCCAGTACTCTGTGTATAATACGCTCATATGTTTCCACTTAGGATATGGGGAATACAAACTACTCCCAGCCCTGTGTGAGCTTCAGAAATTGTTGTGACTACTTCTTTCCAGTGTCTTTTTCCTGCTTTGTATAGTTTCCTCTCATGCTGCTAAGATTAATACTTAGCCGAGGACTCAAAGGGACCCCTCAGTACATTTCTGGAGCTCCCTCTTGGGGTAGTTCCTTCCTCTCAGTAAACTGCTCCACAATTTCTTGCTTCCTTAGCCTCTACAGACTCTGAATTCTGTCTTCTCAACTCAGCGAGACTACCAGGTTCTGTTTGGCTCCCCCTCTCCCGTGCTTTGGCCTAGAAACGTTTTTCAGGTAGTGATCTAGAGTACTCACACAAATCATCTTGTTTGTTTTCCTTCTTTCAGGGACCACTTGTCCAGTGTCTGAAACCTATTTTTTTATAGATCTATTCCAGTTTTCTTATCATTTAAGGCAGGAGGGTAATCTGGACCCTGCCATTCCATCATGGCCTGAAATGAAAGTTTTTTCGTTAGTTCTCTACTTTGAGACCTAAATTCAACATCTGTAGAATGCAGAGAAGACTTTAAAGGTGAAAGAAGAAGCAAATTACTATGATGAAAGAGGAGTTGAGGGCCCAAGAACCTCTAATATAAAAGACATCATTAGTGCCAAACAAAAATGAGTGCTCATAAATAGACCAGGTATGTAACATTGATTTGGAATTAAAGTTCCATAGTTATAAATGAGCAAGGAAAGCCACCCTTTCTCTCTAGGAGAGGTAGTAGTTTTCCTAAGCTATTGATTTTGGAGGTCACTTGAGAATAACTTGGAAAAAAACAGGAGGGAATCTTCATGCTGTAAGGAACCTCTGTTATTTCCCAACCATATCATGTCTGATAGGTGGCCGTCCACCTGCTGTTTTATATGTTCTGTGTCCGGTCAGTGACCTGTTCTTGATCATTGGGAACCATCTCTGTACCATTCAGCCAGATATCTGTTCCTTTATCTTCATCCTATTTATCTGCTCTGTCCTCCTGAATAACATAGAATATAATGTGTGAAATAATTGACGACCATTGTGAGGTTTCCTTTTAAGTTTTTTTTATCTGGATTAACATCCTCTGATATTTTATAAAGAGCATGGCTTTCAGACCCTCTCACCATGCTAGTCATTATTCTTTGGATGAAAAACTAATGTGTTACTTTTTTACTTAACATGTGATTGCCAGAAATATATACTCTAATTTAAATATAGAGTGAATGGGTCAATTATTTCCCATGGCAAGGAAACTAGACTTCTATTAATGCAGCTTAAAGTGGTATTAACTTTTGCTTGAATGTGGAGAGATTTAATTTCTAGGTCTATCTGAAGCCACAGGTAATTTAAAACACATTTATTTCTCACCCCATTGATGCATGGGTAGCAGAGGTGATCGCAGGAAGCCCATTGGTTCATCCATCTGTCTAGACGGGCTTTGGGTAGACATTCGTGCTAGTTTCAGATCACTTTTAAAGGATCAATGTAACTTTCATTCCCTAAATTAAGGCAAGTACCTGCTGTTTAAAATGATCACGTCTCCGCTGAAATTTCCTATCAGCTACCAGCTGACAAAAGGTACTATAAAGAATGGAAGGGTTTTTTTAAAGCTCTGTCAACAGTGAGAATGTGGAGTCAATCTAATATTTAGAGGAGAAAGTTACTCATCCTGGATTTTAATGCTGTAAGGAAGATACTCATAGATGGAGAAAGTGGTCTAATATGTATATCCTTTCCCAGAATCATTTCAGGGGCAAGACAATAAAGATTTCTCCAGATTCCTAAGAACCAAGTTGGAAAGAAGGAGGATGTTTAAACCATATTTCACACATCCAGTTGATTTCAGAAGAGTCCAAATCATAAAATGTGAAAGTTGGGACTGATTTTAGAAATCCTTTAATTCAACTAATTTTTCATGTAAGGAAGATGAGATAAGAGAAGGAAAATTATTTCCACATGGTCACACAGCTGATTTGTGGCAGAACAGACCTTCCTACCCCCAGCCAAAATTTCTACTGTGTATTTGGAATGTTTCTTGAAGGAGACCATCTCTTGTAAATTGATTCTAAACAGGGCTCAGAAAAACACCATGGACTTAATTTTAATCACATTAGTATGATTAAGACAAAAAGAAAAGAATAAGCAAAAATTAAATGAAGTGAATGTTTCAGAGCATAGGGTAAGGAAAAAGTCAGAGGGTCTAGAATTAATTATCCCTTAGGTACATACGGCTTGTTCCAGTTTTCAAAATGCTTGCAAAATATCTTGTCTTGTTTGCTCCTCATCACAACTCTCTGAAGTGAGTAGTCAGGCAGGACAGATCTGATTTCCTTCTGTTATGAGGACCCGAAGGCTGGAGTGAGTGACTTGAACAAGGTAACCCGGCTGTAAGTGGCTGAGTCATGATCAAAGTCTAGGTTATTAAACTTTGTTCAGGGTTGTTTTCACTGCACAGTTCTGTCCACACAATGATTAGTTATGATCCATCCTTTTAATCATAAGTTTGCCTGCATCTCATTGGCAGTACAGTTGCCCTTTTCTAGATCAATTAATGGTCGCTGAGTCTCTATTCACATTTCGTTTAATTTTTAATTCAGTCTATGCTTGTGCATTCTAACTCATAAAAGCAACGTGGTACCGTACAACACCATGCTATTGTACAATCAGATTCATTTCAGCACTGGCACTTATTAGCCGTGTGATTTGGGCAGCAAATTAGTAGGTTTTCCAAGCTTCTGTGCTCTCATTCACGAAATGAGAATAATAACACCTACTTGATAATGTTCACATAAGGATAAAATTACTGATGAGGAATGTGTCTAGTGGGTACCTGGTTACTTCTCTCCACTTCATACGCCTTCCCTACTCCCACTTGCTCTCCCCAAACTTCAATTTTATTTATCTCACTCAACTCTCGTATGCATTACTTCTTTATGAGTTTTCTTATACTTGTCCTAAATTATTTAAAGATGCTTTTTAAGCATGACAGATTGTTCCCTTCATCCATTAAATAACTAGGTATTGAGTGCCTTCTATACCAGGCATGTGGATACAATATGTACAACTGGATAGAACACAGACCTAGACCAGTGTGGACTTTCAACTTTTGGCACTTACATTCCAGAGAAGAGACAAGGATTAAAGAGATAAATAAAAAATGAAGTATAGTTTGTGAAAACGTGCTGTCAAGGAAATAAACAGAGTGTTGGGGCAGAGGATAATGGTGGGTGGGCAAAGTGAGAGGGTCTGGCATGGCACAGAAATCGAGCTTAAAGTATGAGTAGATTTTTCTTACATAGAGTTTTTCGTCACGTTGGGAAAAGATGGAGGAATTCTAGACTGAGGGAACAAGAATGACCAAAGGCACAGAGGCTTGAAAAGCCATGGATAAATGCAGACTATCCACATGGCTACGGCATCTTCATGGAAGGATGTCTAGGGGGTGTGAGGCTGGTCTGGTGTCATGTATGGCCAGATTTTAGAGGGCCTGGAATGTCACACAGGTCCTCGGGCAGAAAGTGAGAGTGAAGTATTCAAATCATTATTCTTGAGGTTTCAAGAGGAGAATTTTTTGTTCGTTTTTGAAAAACGTTTTGGCTCTTTGACCGATGACTAGCCCCTTTTTATTTTTATATGCAAATCTGTAGTTGTTTATGAAGTGTCTGTGAAGCAGTCCAGCTAGTATAAAGCAGATTTTAAAATTACATCTCCTGGTTCTCCAGGGCCAGCGCCGTGGCCGAGTGGTTAAGTTCACGCACTCTGCTTTGGTGGCCCAGGTTTTGGCTGGTTTGGATCCCGGGCGTGGACCTAGCACCACTCATGAAGCCATGCTGAGGTGGCGTCCCACGTAGCAGAGCCAGAAGGACCCACAACTAGAACATACAACTCTGTACTGGGGGGCTTTGGGGAGAAGAAGAAGGGGGAAAAAAGAAGATTGGCAACATGTTAGTTCAAGTGCCAATCTTAAAAAAATAAAATAAAATTACATCTCCTGGTTCTAAATCCAGGTGTCACTCCATGCTCCTTATCTTGCTTGATCACTGGAGTGTTCTGTATTATTGACTGTATCTCCTTGAAACTCTTCCCTCTTAATTACTGGGATAATATCTCATGCGTCTTTCACTTCTCAGTGCTGACAGTGTAAGCATTGATGTGGCCCACCGTCTCTCTACATAATATACTGAATCATTTAATTCACTTCTGTGGATTCAGCTGCCAACTGAGAGATCCCAAATTTACACAGCTGAGATCTTTCTTTTGAGTTCTAAACAGTTCCATTTAGATATCCCACGTATCTCCAAAATCGACCTCATCGTCTTTTCCTCAAAATTTCCCTTACCTCTTGGATTACCTTATCCCCCATCTACTATAATTCTCCTTTCCTCTAGTTATAATGAGGACCTTGTATGTCACTCTTCTGCCTAAATTCTTCCCCGGATGCTCATTACTTTTATGTAAAAAGACACTTGCAGACAGTCCGTCATTGTCTGGCCTTGCCTGCCCCCATATCTTCACCTGCACCTCATACTCCAGGTCTGTTTATGACTGTGAATGTATCATGCTGACACTGCTGCACTATGCTAATAATGCTAATAACAATGGCTCATATTTATTAAGGGCTAATTGTGTTTCAGGAACTATGCCAAAGCACTTTACGTTCATTATCTTCCACAGTCCGCGTGTCAACCCTATGCAGTAAGTTCTTTTACTGTCCCTGTTTTTGGAAGAGGACACTGAGGTTTGGAGGTTAAATAATTTACCCAGGTTCACGGGCAATAAGAGACAGAGCCGGAATTTCTACTGTTAACCATGATGCTGTGTTACTTCTCACATGCCTCGCACAAGCTACTCCCCCTGCCTGGAAGTTCCTCCTCCCAACTGCTTATTTTGACTGGTTGACAGGATGCCTCAGGTGTCACCTCCTTCAAAAAGCCAGATACTTCTTCATTGTGGTCCCATTTCTTCCTGTGCCCCAGGAGTCACACACACTGTGTCATCTGTTATCTCATTTCTTCCACTAGACTGTTGGCCCATGTCACACTCATCTTTTCATACCCAGAACCTAACACAGTGTCCAGCATATAGTTGGAACTTCATCCATCCTTTTAGAATATATAAGATTTTGGTTGAAGCCCCAATTCCATCACTTACTGGCTCTGTGACCTCAAGTAAGAAATTGAAGCTGTATCTGTGGCATTATTCTCCTCGTGTATAAAATAAAGAAGTTGGATCATAGCGATGATTCCCCAAGTGTAGTTCTGGACCAGTAGCATCGGCATCACCTGGGAACTTGTCAGAAATGCAGATTCTCGGGCTCTACCCCACACCTGCTGAATCAGAGTCTCTGAGAGTGGAACCCAGAAACCTACGTTTGTAGCAAGCCCTCCAGGTGATTCTGATGCATGGCATTATTTGAGAACTGCTAGCCTGGGGTTGGAAAGCTATGACCTGAGGGCCCCTGGGCCAAATCTCACCCAAGGCCTGATTTTGTACAGAAAAGTTATGCCAATCCCTTCCCTAAATGATAGGATCACCGGGGGCCCCTCCAGTTCTAGGATTCGTTGATTATGAATACCGTGTGATAGCCCTGATTGACGGTGGACTGCCAGGCAGGAGACCTGGGTTCTAGACCATTTCTACCTTGTTGCAAGTTATTTCTACTCTCCAAAGCTCACTTTGCTCATCCTAGAAAATGACACTGGGATAAGGTTGCTGAATCAGTCAGGGTCCAGTTCGGAAAAGAGAAACCATGCCATCTCTCTCAAACAAAAGGAATTTCATATGGGGAATTAGGGGACACAGATGTTTGAAAGATGAAGGTGCAAAAAGAGAGAGCCAAGGCAACTTGGCATGAATACAACCAGAGAGCAGCTCCCACCCTTAGAACTGGGGAGCAAAAAGGAAGAGACCACAGAGAACAATTGGGAAGTGGGCCCTGAGGAATTGTAACTTAAAACTCTAAGGGGACAGCATGACAGGTTGCTGCTCCTACCCTAGGAAGGCGATGCCCTGTGGCTGGTACTTGGGGGGTGCACAGCTTCCTGGTTTCTTGGACTAATAAAAGGGTGTGGCCCAGTTAGTACTTGGAATAGCAAGGAGGCTGTGGCCCGGCCGGTACTAGGATGGCCTGGTGGCTGCAGCTCTGCAGCTGAGGACTGCAAGGGTGGTATTCTTGTGAGGGCGGCCCTTCAAGGCTGGTCCTGGGATTGCTGGGAAAAGCTGACGAGTGGAGTCATAATTGCTTGTTGCTGCTGCTGCTGCGGTAAAGCTGACAGGTGCTAAAGCTGGAAGGGGGGTCCCTCTCCCTTCTTCCCAACTTCCAGTTTCGCACTCGTGCTTTTCATTGGCAGAACAGAACATGAAGCCAGCTAGAAGGAAGAGAAGAAATGCCACGTGTAGAGTTCCAGCCCCAGCATTAAAGAACAGAGAATGGAAAGGGGAAGGAAGGGTCTTGGAGCTGAGAGACAGGCAAATAACCAACACAGTCAGTTTGACGAGCTTCCAGGTCCCTCTCTACTTGAAGAATTGCATTCTATAAACATATTGATTACATAGATATGCCGTGGGTTCGCTCAGGCCTTCTTCACCCACTCCAGGTATCGTAAGACATAACCGTCCTTTAAGCATGGTATTAGTCATAACTCCTAATAATACGGCTCTGAAGGGCCCTGTTTTACCCCCTGGAATATTTTATGTTGATAGAAGAAAAAATAATTTCTTTTTGAGCAACAGTTATGTCCCAGACACTGTTTCCCAAAATGACATTAACTAATAGATTGAATTTCAGTCCTTCCAAGAATGTTTGAGTACAGACTCTTCTTTCGTCATCTATATTCACCCTAATTCAAGGAGGTGACTTCAAGGAATTGCTACCAGCTTCTAAGGCCCTTTGCTTCTCCCTTAGGCTGCCTCTCCAGCCCCATCTTCCATCCTCACCCATCCCATCCCAGCTGTCCTGTTCTCTACCACTTGAACTGTGCACTACACAAATTGTTTGTTTTTACTTAACAATGTATAGTTGTTACTTTGTGTTCTAAGAGCTCCTCCAACACTAATTCGTTCAGTCCTCATACAACTCCATGATGCGGGCACCGTTATTAGCCATATTTTACAGGTGAGGAGCTGAGACTTAGAGAGGTAAAGTCATTTTCTGGGGGTCGCACGCTGGTGAAATGGGAGAGGCAGGGCTGGATTGGACTCAGGCAGTCTGACTTCAGACCCCACTGATCACGAAGATATGGGGAACTCCCATGTACCTGTCACCCAGCTCTGCCACATCTGAAAATGCTGCCATATTTATTTCATCTCTCTCTCTTCTAAGAAATAAAGCTGCAATTACAGTTAAAGTCATCTGTGTACCTCTTCATAATCCTCTTCCTTTTCTTTCCTACCTAGAGCAAACCACTATCAAAATTTTGTATTTATCATTCCCATGCAAACTTTTTACCATACGCTTTTACTATATTTGTAGATGTGTATCCATTAAACAATTTACAGTGCTATTTCCATGCTGTTAGTCGTTATTGGTATGCTATCCTGCAATACCTATCCTTTTGCAACTTGGTTTTTTCTTTTTTTCACTTGATATGTTTCTGATATTTATGTCTGTTGATAGATGCATTGGCTTTTAGTTCATTTAACTGCAGAATGGTAGTCCGTTACATGGATTCACTACAATTTATTTTCTATTCTGCTATTGATGAGCATTTAAGTTATTTGTAATTTTCCACTATTATAAACAATGTACAATGAACATTCTACATTTCTTCTTGGGCACACATGTAGATTTATACCAGGAGTTTTGTTTCTGGATTACAGGATATACACATCTTCAATTTTACCAGATGTTTCCATAGTGCTCTCCAAATTGGTTGTCACCATATATGGGGTATTAATCCATATCCTTCTCGACACTGGGTGTGATCAGGCTTTTGCATTTTCTGAGTATGGTGGGGCGGAAGTGACATCTTGTGGTTATTGTCTTTAGGTTCTCATGGATATGAGCCACACGATGCAGCTTTACTGCTTCTCATCTTTGTGCTTGCCATCTCATTTTGCCTGGAATGCTTTCCTGTTTCTCTACTTAGCAACATCTATTTTTCCTTCATGACCCAAATCAAAAGTTTGTCTGACACCCCTGGTGGTCCACCTTCCTCCAAATGCATTTTGCCGCTTTCTCATTCCACAGCCCTTACGTCCTAGCTAAGGTAATGTTTATGTCCATTGTCCTTGAATAATTATCAATAGTGCTCCTTTTGTTCTCAAAAGTGACCAATTTGGACAATCAATCAATGGCGGCCTTGGTGTTAACTCCATAATGGCCTTCATTGCAGTTTATTGACATCCCGTGTTGGCCTATTTTTCTCCTTGCAGATCTGAGATCTTCTAGACCGCTGATCTCTCCATCCAAAGTGCCCGTCCTCCAGTAGTCGCTCAGTAAATGTTTCAGCCAACCACTCCTTTGTCATCCACAAGGACGGTTTTCAATCTCTCCTGTTTTATGCTCTTTTAATGGAGCCTGACTTGGCCCAAACCCACCTTCCTCTTGCGAGGAAGAACTGTAAAGAACCCTTCCTCTGCATCAGGCATGTTCCATTTCCTTATTAGCACTCTGCCAAGAGGAAGGCACCATGAAGTCAATAACTAAAGTAAAAGAAGGAGGCTGCTTTATGTTTTTACTTCGATTTTGACTTTAGAGTTGAGTTTCTTGAGATAATTAGATTAAGCCATTGTGTTTCCAGCAGGCAAAAAGAGATACAAAGGCTTACGGATTAGAATTATTCGGGGAGCTATCAAGTCGAGCCATGCAGAAAGGGAAATGCTTTTCAAAGAAGGTACCTTACAAAGTAAAAATAATAATAAAGTGATATTGTTAGCCTTTGGTTGCCATGGAAATACTAGTTCACCTGCTCCTGTTAGGTACTGTGGTTCATTGCACTATATTAGGTTTAATAGAAAATCACATACCCAGCTATATTTTTAAAGCATATCTGGGATTTAAAACGTTCACCGGGCTGTCGTGGTAGTGGGCAAGCATAGAATCATGCATTTCACTTTGTGCATTGATATCACCTCCCTGTTGGGTTTAGAAGGCAGAACAGTCAGTGCTTTTAACTTAATCCGTTTTTATATGTGTGTATGAGATTAGAGATGTTTGGTCTGCCCATGGCAGCTCCTGTATCTTTCAGAGGGCTTCCAATTTTAAAGTCCTATCCCTCTGTTAAAACTCTGTATCACACTGAAAATGTGTTCATGGCAATTATATCTCAAAGATTGCAAGGGAGTCAGACAGTCTCAATTTCTAATTCTGATCAACTTTATTGGTTCGTTCCAACATTTGATTTGTAGATTGAGCAAGTTCGTGCAAAGGGGGTAGTTGGGAGATGAGGAAAGAGATAGTAGCATTTTTTAAATCTATGAGATAACCAAGAAACTGTGTGAAGAACTTTGCCGTTATTTTTGTCTTCAGTCCTTAAGATGTTAGAAACTCTTGATTGAAAAAAAAATTTTGTGAAACCCAGTACTAGGGAAGGAGGTGATTTGCACACAATCCTTCATATGATTAGTGACAGAATCCAGTGCCATTTCCAGTATATGGTGAATTGGTGAACATTATGTATTTTTTAAAAGGGTAGAAATTTACATTATTGGGTGCAGTTAAGTAAATATGTTTGTGCTTTACATGCCCAAGAATTGGAGTCATTGTCAACCACCTCATTATGAACCAAATATTTTATTTTTCTTGGTTCATGCCTTGATGTATACCCAAGGATGGTATTTATGGCATACAGACAGAAATGGAATCCAATTTGTACCCATTTGCTTCCATGTGACTCCTTAGTACCCATAGGACTAAAGCAAGTTTCCTTTGTCATCCTAAACATCCCTTTCTCAACTCTTCCCCTCCATGGGGCCCGCCCCTGAGTACACACCCTCACTTCATTCCATTAATGTTATCCAACAGTTTTGCAGCCCATCGTTAAGACAGAAAGGTCAACAGGCCCTACTGCATGATCTTTACAAGGCTGATAATGTCAAGATAAATGCATTCTCTTCAATCTGTTTTTAAAGGCCAGAATCATTCATGCATTTCCGGAAGAGGATAATGACATCAAAATTATTACCAAGAGCTAGTCCCTGCAATCATTGTGGCCAGCTAGGATTTACTGCTCAGCTAGACAGAAACCTCTGCCACCAAAAGCCTGTTTTCCATCCTTGGTGGACTCAGATTTAGAGTGTGAAGAGCAAGTAATTTCTCTCTGTACTCTGCAACAAAGCACTATGCACACTATGCAAATGACCAGGTGCCTTTGCTTGACATAAAAATTCTTGACTTTTAAAAAAGTCTTTCTCTCTAAGAGTGCACATGTAAAGTGTATGAGATAAATACAAATGTAATATTGTGATACAATAAATTATAGAATAAATTCACTTTTTAGTTCAGCCACGTGACTTTTTATGCTTGGTATGAAATGGTACCTTTAGCCAAGGAGTTGTAAGCTTCTTAGAAATATTTGTGATCAAGATTCAGTGACTCAGACTTCTCAATGTCCTTACTTCCCGTCAGAGATTCAGATTCAAGGTAACTATGAAGTGCCCACTGTTGGCCAGACATGTGCCCAGTACTTTGTATCTCATTAATCTCCCACAACAAGGATGGGAATATCATTTACACGATAGGATAGGAATCTTTGGTATTTTACAAATGAGAAATTGAGGGATTGAGCAGCTTGCCCGAGGCTGTGTGATGTAGGTCTTTTAACTCCCCAATCCTGTGCTCTTATTGGACCACTTCTTCAGTGTCAGTAGGAGTATTCTCAATGTAAGGCAACATAATAATCTAAATTAGTGTTGCTGATTCTAGAATTGGAAAGAACACTCAAAAGCTGTTTATGATTGGATTTGTTGACCAAAGGATGTTTCAAGATCATCTCTAGAAAACTTGAACTTGAAATGGTAACTGTTCATCTCCTATGATGCTCATACCTAAATAAGGCAAGACAGCGGCCCAGAAAGCCTAACTAGTCTCTTCTGTTTCTTGGGATGTTATAGAGGAGACATGAGGGAAGGAAAGACTTGAAAGCAACCTCAGCAATGAGTAAACACAAAAAGGCTCAGTTGAGTTATCTGATTAATTTACAACCTAAAACTGAAGGTGTTCGATGTTTACCT
Organism: Equus caballus; assembly: GCF_041296265.1. NCBI lineage: Eukaryota > Metazoa > Chordata > Mammalia > Perissodactyla > Equidae > Equus > Equus caballus. Next base: position 27,496,275 of record NC_091694.1, on the reverse strand, counting down.
GTTAAAAACCTTAGACCCTGACATGTTTGAGCTATTACAGCACCCTCAAAAGGAATTATCCAGTAGTTCTAAAGAATATAATTGTGGGGCTGGCTCCGTGGCCCAGTGGTGAAGTTCGCGCACTCTACTGCGGCGGCCCAGGGTTCGGATCCTGGGTGCGGACATGGCACTACTCGTCAGGCCACGTTGAAGCGGCATCCCACATCCCACAACTAGAAGGACGGGCAACTAAGATATACAGCTGCGTACAAGGAGGGGTTGGGGAGATAAAGCAGAAAAATAAAAAAAAAAAAAATTGGCAGCAGTTGCTAGCCCAGGTGCCAATCTTTGAAAAAAAAAAAAAGAATATAATTGAATAGGGTTGTGGCAGTGGGATGGGGGATGTAAAACCAGGAAAATCTGTTCTCCAAGCCGTCAGCTGGGAGAGAGTTTTAGTGACAAGCTATGCAGGAGAAAAGGTAAAAATTGAAATGTAGAAGTTAGTCTTAGCCTCTTCATGGCTCTAAAACTCATGTCATCAAAGCAGAAGTTTTGTGGCCATCCAAAAGAGCCAGAATTTTGTGGATGCACGTTAAAGAAGGGGACAGTCTGTCTAATTCAAGATTCTGCCCACAATCCTGTCTTGACTAGCACTGCACCTTGGCTGTGCGGTGACTCACAGCACAAATGTGGTCCTCATCTAATACCCGAGTATTCATCTTATTGCTTTTGTGGGTTCTAAAGCCAGCCCAGGGCAACAACTGCTGACATTTACAAGTGATGGAATTGATCGGTAGAATATTATCTCAGGAGAGAACCACTGCTGGAATCTCAAATGGTAACTTCAGTTGTACCTTACTTTATGCCAAAGGTGTGCCCTTGAAAGGGTTTGTGTAAGTCATTGTTTTCCAATTCCAGTTTCACTGAAATGCTACAAAGCGTGAAGCATATTGAGCATATTGAAGAAGTTTTCTTTTTAATAAAATCCAGAATAGTTCTGTGAAATGTATATATAGATTAATAAAATTGCCTATTGGTATACTTTTTCTGTTATTGGGTTTGCCTGTAATGGGTTTGTTTGAAACTGAGAGCACACTTGTCAGTTTCATTATTACGAAATACCTATTCCACATCTCTGTTTCCTTCCTAAAGAATTGGGAGTGTAAGATTTTGGCCAAATATAACTTTGCAGCCCCTGCGTTTTGTTACTAATCCCATAATACCCCATGGGGTGTTAGCATCACTGCACTGTCATTAAGAAGAGCTCAGCAGGTTCTCACTTTATCACCTCGTTTATCTTCTCATCCCTGGGAGGCCTGGGTCAGATATTATAATTGCATTTATAGAGGGGAAATTCTGAAAAGTCAGCCAACATAAAGTGACGATCAGCAAGAGGGCTGGGGGAGAACTCAGGTGGGCCAAAGTCATTCTAGGCCACCAGTGTTTGTTGGGAATCTGATTCCAAAGGCCCTTGCACAGGGGCCCAAGGAAAGTGAAGGTCTCCCATCCAAGGACTAGCAGGCCTGACCTTGCTTAGCTTCTGAGATCAGACAAGATCTGGTGCATTCAGGGTGGTATGGCTGTAGACAGCTGAGGTCCTGTCAAGTGATTGCCCTTGTCTCCTGCTTGTCCTCTTCTGCAACTCATGAGAGACACTGTGTGATCTTGGGCAAATTCCTCAACTTCTCTGACTCACAGCTTTATCATCAGAAAAGTGCAGAGAATAATACCTGCCTCAATTCCAAGAACAGATCCTTTTGTAAGAAAGATTAGCATTGGGTTTCAGTAGGAGTGAAGGAGAGGAAGGGGTGGGGGTCTGGGTCTTGCTCTTGTTGCAGGACATGGCAGTCTCTCCTTTGCAACCTTAGGGGTTCCTTCCTGCCCACATAGTTTTTTTGTTTTTTTTAAGATTTTATTTTTTCCTTTTTCTCCCCAAAGCCCCCTGGTACATAGTTGTATATTCTTCGTTGTGGCATGTGGGTGCCGCCTCAACATGGTTTGATGAGCAGTGCCATGTCCGCGCCCAGGATTCGAACCAACGAAACACTGGGCCACCTGCAGCGGAGCACGCGAACTTAACCACTCGGCCACGGGGCCAGCCCCTAGATTTTTTTTCTAAGTTAAGTTCCATGTGAGTGTCTTCTTTCACCAAATTTTTTGTTTTAGCTTTCTCAGTATCCCATCCTAGAACTGAGAGTGATAGGACTCTGAAAACGTGTGCTGGTTTGAGAAGGTTGGAATAATTTTCAGCTTTGTACTTAACAGGAAGAGCCAGAGAAAACGTGGGATCCTAGACTCCTAGAGCACCTAGCGGGGATAGACTTCAGGGAATTTGAACTATCAGACCCCTCCTTGTACAGAAGAAAAACTGAGATCCGGTGAAGGGATTCCTAGAAGAAAGCCAGTTAGTTGCCTTTCCTTTCTTTGAGGAGGTTTTCTCCAGTCACTTGCCTTTATTTATGAAAACTGGAGGTCATTGGGAAGAGTAAGCTAGGAGAAAAGGGACAGCAGTTGGTGCCATTGAGTAGAGGACAGAGAGTTGTGTGAGAGAAGAGGGTAAGAGTCCCCAAGTCTGGAAAGACAGCAGTGGTTTGGAGGAGGCTCAGAGGTGACTTAATTTTACTTAAGTGCACATTTATTGCACACCCCCTACCTCGTGAAGCAGGATCTCCCTACATGTGGCCCCCTAACTGCATCGCTCTGCTCCACTCCGGTAGAAGATCCTTTAGATTTCCAAGACTGTTTCCTCAGTCTTCACTGAGACTAATTTACTCATGAATGGAGCCCACGTCTGCCAAAATCTTCACCTCAGCCAGATTAGAGAAAGACTATTGTTTATATATGTAATATTTAAAATATTTATTTTTATATATTATTTTTTCACCTACATGACCATCAAAAAAGAGCATATAGGTACACTCTGGTCCAGTTTTGGTTTCTCCTTTTGTTCAGCTTCCTCAGCCACCCCTGTGTGTGTTTCACCCCTTCTCTGTTATCATCATCCCCCTCTTTACCCACAGCTTGCAAAGCAATCATCAAATCCATTTGTCTCAACAAAGTTGCCTACCACATTGTGAAAAGCCTGCTATTTTATGCATGTTTCACTTCTCTACAATCAAAAATGTTTTAAGATAAATGAAGACAGGAAAGGTGTTCATGAATAGAAATGGCAGTGTCCTGACTTCAGATTTTCCCGTCTAGGTGCCTCATCCATTTGGTTTAAGTGGCAGTTAGATTTTTTTTTAAATTATCCCATTTTAAAAATGCAGTGTATTTAAAGCAAAAGCCATCTAGTCCTATGTGAATGAGCCTTAGGAAAATTGCTTTCTATTATCAATATTTTTCAGCAAGAGCCACAATGAAGAATGTGTCCATTCTGAAGTATGTGCTGTTTCTCCTTTGAGACCTTGCTTGTTAATCATCATGAAATTCTGAGCCATATAAACTAGCATTGAGTCCTTCTCCAAGCTCTATGACAATGAGTGAATTAGCTTTATTTCCTGCCTGTTACTATTAGTTATGAAGAACAATGAAGCAAGACTAGGATTATGACATGTCATGTGTCCCATGGAGTCTGTTTGGGGTCCTGATCCTTCAGTACAAAACTTAGCCCATGCAGTCAGATGGAGCCTCAGGAGCATGACCACTTTAAGGTAGAACAAATATTTTTAAAGCAGAAAATGCGAGACTTCCCCTTTTATTTAAAAAAAAAAAAACAACCACAGAAAGTCAGCTATAACATGTAGGACTGTGTGCTCTGATATCCTCTGACTTCTTTCTGATAATAATGATAATCATTTTCATTTCATGATCATCATCACAATCATCAATATCTTCAGCACAATCATCATCATTATCACCATCACTATTCTCATAGCTCTGACTTATTAAGCAATTACTATGAATGAGACACTATTCTAAGCACTCTGCATATTTATTATTTCCAATCACTACAAGCCTGTAAGATAATTATTCATGATTATCATCATTTTAGGGAACCTGAAGCTTAGAGACAGGAAGTTATTTGCTCTTAGAAGGAGGCTGAGCATCATCTGTGGGTGAGGAAGTATCTTGTAACAGTCCCAGAGTGCTTTTGGATATCTTATGATACATCACTCTGCTTCTCCTTTGACCTGGTTCACTTCCTCTGCCTCTATTTGGTTTAAGATTTCTGGCAATGGCGTTGCCACTCCTGACCCCAGCTTGTAATTTGGCAGCCCTCCAGTACCCATGGATTTGTAGTGAGGGTCACAGTGCCCTAGTCCTTTGTGAATGAGCCTTGGGGCAACTGGTGACTAGACAGCAGAAGGTCTAAATTTTATTTAATAAGTTTGACATTGTTACTTTCTTAATACCTTAAATTTGGCTCCCATTTCACATATGTGACTATGTCTCAGTAAGAAGAAGCAGATTGTTGTTCAGTCTGTGCCTGGGATTAGCACAGTGTAAGAAGCATCACCTTAAAAGGGGACGTTCTCCCTCTGGCTGCTGAGGACTAGCTTGGATTGATCCTTTTGCTGAGAACTGGATAACATGCATAAAGTTTTTAAAAATATCTCAGAAAGAAGCATAAAGTGACCAAGGGTTCCAAGACTTACAAGATCAAGATCCCAGACCTAAAGCAAGTGCAGAATGAGGTAGAAGTGACGTTTGATGAGATAATGGTCGAGAATTTTCGAAAACTGATAAGCACTCTAACCCACAGATCCAAAAACTTGACAAACTCCAAGCAGAATAAAAGGAAAGAAATATACATCATGGGGTAGCATAGTAAACTATTAACAAACACAAAGGGAAGATCTTGAATTCTGGCAGTGGGAAAAAAAGACATTACTTTAAAGAAAAAGCAATAAGACAGACGTCTCTATCTCAACAGAAGTTATGGAAGGAAAAGTAAATGGAATGACATTTTAAAAGGATTAAAGAAAATTACAGAAATCCTGATATTCTGTACCAGGGGAAAATATTCTTTCAACATGAAGGCAAAATAAACACATTTTTAGACAAGCAAAAGTCAGCAGAATTTCCGTAAAGCAAATACAAGAGGATGCTTCAGGCAGAAGAAAAATGATCCTAGATGAGAGCAAGAAAATTCAAGAATGAATGAAGGAAAAAATGTACATCTAAGTTAATATTGACTTTCTAAAGCAATAATGAAAATAAAATACTAATATTGTTTTGGGTTTAATGTATGCAGAACTAAAATATCTGAAATATAATAAGATAAAATGTAAGAAGGACATCATTGTAATTGAAATGTTCTAAGACTCTTACATGGAAATAGCAAAAATACTAATTTATGTTAGGCTTTAATAATTCGAATATTGCCATTATACTCTCAACCACTAAAAGAACAGGAAGATCATATAACCAGCAAGTCTAATACTTAAAATATAAGGACAGGTAGGAAACATTGAACCTAGAAGAGCTGGAAAAAATCTATTTCCCAGTTTAATATCATATAATGTAGACTTTAAGGCAAGAAACATTACGAGCAATAAAGAGGACACTCCATAATGACAAAAGGGTCAATTTATCAGGAGGATAACAGCGTTCTAAATTTGTACTCACCTAAAAACATAGCCTCAAACTTAATCAAGTAAAAATTGACAGAACTAAAAGAATAGAGAAATCTACAATCATAGACTTTTACAACAGTCTCTCAACAAAGGATGTAACAAACATCTAGGAAAAACACAAATAGGCAAGATATAAAAGAATGAATATGTATTCTCTTCACAGGGATATTAAGCTGTAAATCAACATCAGAAATGCAACTAGAAACTTCCCAAATGTTAGAAAATTAAGCCACACCTTTCTAAATAATCCATGGATCAAAAAAAGAAATTATAATGGAAATTCCAAAATATTTCTTGTGTATCCTGGTTTCCATTTGGGGCGTCTGGGGTGCTGGTCGTCTTGTATTCCTTGGCATAGAACATAGATTTTAGGTCCTAAATACACAGAGTTGTTCATTTTTTTAAAATTCATCCGGCTATACGCTTAAGGTCTGTGCACTTTTCTGCATGTATAGTATATATCAATTTAAAAAAAGAAAGTTAAAAAAATATAAAGTGTATGTTTACATTGTTCCTTGTAAAAAAAAAAAAATCCCCCAAATGCTTTCAGTTACTGAAAGCTGTTTGTGGGACTGCCTAAATTAAGCAAAACAAAACTAACCCTCTTCTCGTATTCGGAACAGCCGAAGCAATGACAGATAACCTTTTTGGCATAAAAGGCAATTCAGAAAAAAAAAAAAGTTTATAAGCTACAAAATTAAAGCAAATGGCTACACTGAATTCCAAGAAAAAAATTACAATTTTACAACTAAGGTTAGCTTCTTTATTAAAGAAAATAAAGGGAATGAGAAAACTGACCCCATTTTTAAACCACTCAAATGTCCAGGTCTCAGCATCTGTAAAAAAGAAGCTAGAATTAGCTCTTTGGAATCAATGCAGCATTTACTGAGTGGCATTTTCTCTTTGGGTTCACAGATCTATATTCAAATTTTCGCTCTTCTGTCTATTGTGAAGTTACTCAGTCTCTTCAAACTCTAGTTTTCTTATCTGTAAATAGGGTTAATAATGCTGAACGTGTAGAGTTGTTTTGAGAATTCTGGATTTTGAAAGAATTGGGACAAATTACTTAAACCTCTCTCTTTCTCAGTTTTCTCATCTGTGAAATTGAGATATTAGCATCACAGAACTGTAAGAATTTTAAGAGAAATTGTAATAAGTTGCCTAGTATTGTGTTTAATGAATGACAAGCTACTGTTACTAACTCAGCTCGTGGCATATTGAGTTTGAAAAGTGGAAGGTCCTCTTGGCCAGGCTTCCTCCTCACCCTGGGCACGTGCTCCCTGATGCAGCCCCCTGGCTCAGCCTGGGTGTGGGCTCACCTTCATTCCCATCTGCCCTCCCAGGCAGTTCTGCCTCCTTGGCCTTGGATGACATTGAAACCCAGCTGTGTTCACAGCCATGCCCTTGGGGCTAGTGGCCTGGGAATAATGCTCAAACAGTGCTTATTTCTGTTTGTTTCTGCTTTGCTCTTCCATGTGCTGAAGTCATTTCTCCATCAGCATGTACTTCTGGTCTCTGTTTCCTTAAAGACACTCTTCCCCACAAATCCATAATCCCTTCTCTATATTCTGATCCCCTGTAGCTTTTCCTGGGTCATGTCACTTGCAATGTATGTGGTCCTTACAGTGTTCTATGTGTATTTCACGTATATTTCCATTATAAAGTGGGAAATCAGCTATTCCATATTACAGACCGTTGATATATAGTGAAGAAGAAAAATATGGAGGAAGAGGAGGAGAATAAGAAGAGAAAAAAAATCCAAATGTACTTTTGGCAAATTAGACATTTTTTTCTCATTTGCTTTAATAAAGCATCTCATGTTTTATATATTGGTTAATATAACGGAATAAAGTTATTTAGCATTATCTTCCTATCATGATGGACTATTCCACTTTATCATGATGAGCTATAAAAGATTAATGTCTATGCCATTGAGAATGTCATTTTTAAAATTGCCCAAAGTATTTGCACCAGAGCATACTGTCATGTTCATGACCCTGAGGACAAACGACTTCCACCTGATCAAAGCGGAAACTCAAGTCTAAACTTACAAGGCTGATCCTCCGGCTTTTAAGCTCAGGACACATTGCTGACTTAGTGAAACATCATCATCATCATCATCATCATCATCATCATCATAAATGTAATGATAAATGATCATTATAAATGACCATAAATTATACCATAAATGGTAGGTGCCTAATACAGTATTAGGAGCCATTCATGCTTTTCTGTAACCCTAACAAACATTCTGCAAGGTCAGAATTACAATTCCCAATTGGAAGGGCTAAATGACCTTCCCAGGTTGGTAGTTGACTGACCGAGGATAGCCACCTTGGTCTTCCTGGCCCCACTGCTGGTGCATTTGTAGCATTCCACTGGGCATGCTGCTTCTTATCATTCTCTGCTGTAAATTTACTGAAACTTGACTTCATTCTCTGATCATAGAACTTAAATTGTAATTAAATATCTACTGGTAGAGTGAATTTAGGACTTCAATTTGATTATATCAGCTTTGCTAAAGCTAATTGAAACAGGACAACATGCATTTTTCTGAAATAAAAATATTAGTAAATGCACCTTAAACAAAATATAAAAATAATATAGTTGTTTTAACATTTTGGTTTAAAATGTGAGCTTTGAATCGTAAACTTCTCTTATCCCTTTAAAATTAAACATCTCAAAATTATAAATTCAGAAGAAAATTGCTCTTATAGATTACAGTTGACCATTGCTTTAGAGATTCTCTAAAAGCCAGGGAACTGTGTGTAGCTCTGCTACGAAGCCACTATTAAGGAGTCAATTCCGCTTTGAAGGGAGGGGAAACAACACTTAACACCCCCAGGACATCTTCTCTCCAAGTCAAAACCCTAGTTCAGGAACCTTCTTGAAGACCGTATGAGCCTAGTAATTAAATACTGAACAAGTGGAAAATTCACTGTTTTATGTTTCTCTTATGTTTTAAGCTATTTACTTACTCAGCAAATATTTATAATTTGCTTTGCTATGTATAAAACACAAATTAGGTCCTGGCCTAAGAGAGGTTTACAGTCCTATTAAAAAGAGAGAATCTATGTCCATAAATGGCTATCCTGTAGTATAGAAAATAATAAGGACCCCCACCTCTAGTGTTTGGGTGGGGGACTGAAGAAAAGATGGAATGTGAGCAAAGGCAAAAAGGGGCATTAACTATTCTGTTTAGGAGGAGGAAAGGCTATGCAGAAGCAGGAGTAAGAAATGAGCTCGGATAAGAGAGCCTCTACTTTCGTGTTTAAATTTAATTTGTGTTTTAACTTAGCAGGTTCAAAGAGCTTTATGTATATAAAATCTACATGACACTTGAGACTCAGAGTGTCCTTCAAAATTTCTTTAAGTAAGAGAGAGATACTGGAAGAGCTGAAGCTTCTGATAATGTCTGCCACTGATTTCTGGCCAAGTGACATTGTAAGCTCATGTTTTGAGCCCCCCTTCTGCTTCAAATACGTGGCAGTAAGAGAAAAAATATAAAAAGAGAAATTAGAAAGGCTTAGACAGAGTACTTCTTTAAATTTTTAACGTAGTTACTTAACCAAAGTGTAAATTATTTAATTTCTCACCCTGTTCCCTCCAAAAGACAATTATGCATAAGACGCTTTTTGCACTCTCAACTTCCTGGGAATTTTTGCCTACAGCCTTATCTTTTCAATAAAAAATAGTTCTTATGATATTTTTATCTAGTCAAAGATTGTGAACATTCTCATTTTGAATTTATTTTTGGTTTCCTTTATTATTTTCATTCCATCTGGAGTGTATTCACATCTTAATTGTTGATTTTATTGAATTCCTTTGCAATAGCTTTCCTCAAGGGCTTTAGAACTTTGTTTGCAAAGGAATCCTCTGGAAAGAAGCAGTAATGAAATAGGAAACAAACAAACAAACAAGAGGTGATTAACAAAACCCAAAGTGGCCCTTTGAAAAATGAGCAAACCTGATTATATTACAAAGTAAATAAGCAAGATTGATTGAGAAATGAGAGACTGCACAAATAAGTAATTTGAGTAATAAAACAGTAATCCAACTGTAGATACAGTGGAGAGAGAAAAGAAAATTTGATACTATTTTGATCAGTTATTTAAAATTTTAGGAGATGGGTAATTTTCTGGAAAAATAGAAATAATTAAACGTGCTTTAAAAAAAGGACCAGGAAGCATTCTAGAAGTAGTTTTCATAGAAAATGTAGAGATAAATGGATTTATGAGCAAGAAATAGTGCACATATAAAATAAACTATATCAGAGAATAAGAATAAGGAAAGCTGCCCAATTCATTATATGAAGCCAATATAAAGTTGACAACAAAATCGAATAAGAAAGAAAAGAAAAAGTATAAGCTATTTTGATATATGATCCCATATGCAAAATCTTAAATAAAACATTAACAAATTAAATCCAAGAGAATATTAAAAATACATTGTATTATTTTTTAAAAAGTCATTTTTTACCAGGAAAGTGACAATGGAGCAACATCATAAAAATCTCTCAATGTAATTCCCAACCTCGATTAAAGGAAAAAAAATTACATGGTCATCTCAATAGAAGCAGAAAAAAAATTTCTAAATTTTAGCATTATCCATAATAAAATTCTGTTTGAACTAAGGTTCAAATAAAACTTCCTTAATCTATTGAAGGGTAGCCACCAAAAACCCATATTGAACACTTTACTTATGAATGAAATGTAGAAAGTATTTCCCTTAAAGAAAAGATGTTTAGTGCCACTGCTAGCATTTACATTTAATACTGGAGGTCCCAGCCATTAAAAGACAAGATGGATTGGAAAAGAAGAAAAAAATAATTTTTACCATTTGAATATGATATGATTATCTATATAGAAATTTGAAAGAAAATTATGGAAATTCTGAAATTTGAAAGAAGAGTATTTAACAGGTTTATTGGATATAAGATGCATATGCGAAAAATTGAAGGTATTTTTATACATCAGCCATATAAAAATAGAAAATATAGTAGGGAAAAAAATGTACCACTTACAATAATGACTACAAGGAACCTATAACTATGTATATAGTATGTGTGAAAGACCTTTAACAAAACAACCCAAAAATTTACAACATACAATTGAAGGATCGAAAAGATTGGATGAAAGGGAAGGAATCACAATGTACATGAATGACAAGAGTTAATATAACAAAGAGGCTAATTCTCAGATTAATCAATTCAATAGTATTTTAATCAAAATCCCAAGAGGGTTCAAGAATCTCCATGATATTTTTAGAAAAGATATATTTATGTAGGAATACTTTACTGCACTTAAAATTAATGAACTCGGTATGCCCATATCAACAATGATAAATCTCAACCAGTCTTGAGTGAAAAGAACAAGATGCAGAATACGACATGATTACATTTATGTAAAACCTTAAGAAACATCAGTAAACACTATGTGTTGTGTGGATATACATATAAGTTGTAAAAACATAAAAAAAATGATCATAAAGGACATAAAGCAGCTTTGGGACATTGTGTCTAGTGAGAGAGGGGAAAAGTGGGTTAAAAATGTTGAAAATGGGTCTTCCACTGCATTTGCATTTTTTCACAAAAAGAGATCTGTTGAAAGAATGGCACATGTTAACATTTGTTAAATCTGGGTATTGGAGGGTATGTGGCATTTTTATATTACTTTGTATTTTCTGTAATATTTTATTGTAATATTTCATAATTTTAGGCACAGGTGTGCCCCATCCCCTTTTTTGGGTTTAGTTGGTTGGGAACTAAGGGACAGAGACTAGAGTAAGTTGTACATCATGACTTCGTCCTTTCTCCTGTAGGGAGCTGCTGGTTTAATGCTGTAGCATTCAAGCTCTGTCAACATGGAATTTCAGACTTAGGTGGAAGCGGAAATCATATGAGGTGCTGCTTCCTTCTACAGAGACAAAGACCAGGCTCTGATCATTTTGCTGTTGATCAAGGGTTTTGGAGTGTGTACCTTCTGCATCTTTTTCTCTCTGGAGCTCATTACTTCACAATCTACATCAGATGATGAAAGTTCCAGTCTGCCATTACCTCTAAGACTTATGGAAGCTCTGAGCAGGATGAAAATCTTTATACTCTAGGACACTTATTTCACCCTTTTTTCTCCTTGAACTCTTAACTCGGTTTCCCCTCATCTTTCCTATCTCTTCTTTTGTTGCTCTTCTCCTTCCTTGTCCAGACGTTGAAAGTTAACTTGGTTTTGTGGACCACCATCTTCCAACCCCTGGTTATTTCTCGTGTGACTGGTTAGTATGGGTCAATAGAGCCAAGAGATCAACATGCTTTAAAGAAAGTTCTCTGAAACCAAGAATTTGTGAGGATATAAAAGGACCTTTTTGGAAAACTTATTGCTATGTCAACGTTGGAGACCAAATCCCCACCAGCACCCTAATATAGCTACTCTGTACCATGAAAGTCTGACAAAGACTTGGCCATCCATGAAATGACTGACAGCTGCTCTCCAAACCAGTAAAATAGAGCTGTTCCAGGCCACATGGGAAACTTATCATGTTTAGTATTAACAAATAACATAATGCTTGATGAGGATAATGACAAAGAGGCCTGGGCTGGAAACATGCAGTATGTGGCTGGTAGTAGAGCCAGTCAGTTGGTGTGTGTCTGGGGAGTGGCCCTGGTGGTCTAACCCCCTTTTTGTTTCAGTGAGCCCTGGAAGTTATCTCTTACCCATTGCTCAGAGAATAACTCTCAGGAGGTAGATACCAATGGAGATAAAAAGTTTCTTTTAAGATTCCAGTAAGTTCATAATTAATGTTACGACAGTAGTTTGGAAGCATAATGAAATGCAGAGTTTATTTTGGAAGCAGAATTTCCTTTATGGCTTTATGAATGATTTTATTAGTGTATTTATGGAATCATTAAGGTTTTGAAGGGTCAACTAAATTACTTTGTTATGCTTTACTTCGTTTTATGGGGGAAATGATGTACTATAGAGACATTCATAACTTTGGGGATTTATGAAGGTCCTGGTTATAGTGTTTCCTAGTTATATAGTTCAGAATAACTTGCTAATATACCAGTGAAGTTCAAAAGCATTTAAGTATTTGAGAGTCTTAAGGTTTTGTTTTGTAGACAAGTTTAAGATTTGAATAAGAAAAATAAGAGCCTTGTTTTGGACCTGGCTTTGAGACGTCTGAAAATAATTAGCAAATTGCATCAGAGGCTAAAAATAAATTTGTACTTTAATAATCTTATACTAAAAAATAGAAAGTTTTCCGTTATCAAAGGATGTGGTTTATCTGTTATCTTGTAAAACAAGAACTAGACTGGTCGATGATAAATGCTGTTTCTCACTACCTCATTCTTGTTTTCTGAGATATTTTCTGAACCTCTCCATGCCTTACTTTCTCTAAAACATTGGGAAAATACTTAATTATGGAAACACTTGGATCTCCTTGTAGAAATGGTGTGCAAATAATATAAGCTGGTGGCATGTCAATTAACGCAAAATTCATAACTTTATTCCAGATCTTGCATGTCACCTCGTTTTAGTAGCCATCACTCTCTTGTTAATCTCTGAGGCACAGAATGGCTGCACTAAAAATCTCTACTCTCAACCTCCAAGAAAACCATACATGTGTCTTTTCCACAGGGGTGGTTATAAATCACAGTTTTGGTGGAATGAGCAAGATACTGCACTTATTCCATAAATGTACAGCTGGCTTTCTTGTTAACTGGGCAGTTTTGTTGTTCTGATCCCTAAATAGGTTAGATACTTCTTTTGGTACCTTTTGGTTTCAGAAATTATGGTGTGAGAAGTTTGTTTTATTAACTCTTGAGATACATGTGTGGCGTTTATAAAATACATTGTTTGAGATGGACGGCTGAAGGATAACGTAGGGAAATTATATACTTATCATGGGGATTTATTGTGGTGCTGAAAAACAAGATATTAAATTAAACCATAAGAAGAAGCATAATTCAATGAATTTTTATGATCCATAGAGATGGGCAAATTGCATTGCACATGATAAATGAGTTTTCAGCATCAAGATCTACAAATAAATCATCGTAAGTAGATATTTTGATTTATTAATGTAACTAGGAAACAGCCCCTTGGGATGTACACGTTATTTTTGGTGACTGTCCTGGTAAGAGACAGCTAAGTTATTTATGTGTTGTGTTATGGGTTTTTTTTCCATATAAGTAACTACTCTGAATACTTTTAGGAAAGTTATTCCCTTAGAAATAAGCTTCCTTACACATGGAAGTCGGAATAGATGCTAATTTGATTGGCTGAGTATGAACATATAGTTAAAAGCTAATGAAATTCAACAGGGCAATTGGAGGGATCGCGTTGTCTGCCCTTTCCTTAAAGAAAGTCATTGCATCTAACTGCACTCATTTTCCTTATGAGTAAACTCTGGGTGCTTTATTTTCTCCTGGAATTGTGCAGTTCCGTATCAAATTCTTCTGTCTTAAGCTTCTCCTACTTCAATATCATTGGAAGACTAATGAGTATTCGTGTGTATGTTTCCTTCATCAACTATTATCCAAAACTGTAGCCAAAAAGTTATTAAACAGGAAAAATAAAGGTTCACTCATTCATTCCTTTAACAGATACTAACTGACCACTTGTAGGTCAGGCACTGTGCTAGAGGCTAGAGAAGCAGAAGGAATGAAACGCAGCCCCTGGCTTCAAGGAGGTTAGAGTAAAGTGAGAGAAACAAATATCCAAACTGGCTACACAGCATGGTGTGGTGTGTGCTCCATAGGGAGAGGACAAGGTACCGGGAGAATCCATAGGAGAGGCATGAAGCTGGAAGAGGGCCAGGAGGGTTGAAATGGATGGTGAGAAAAGACACCCAGGAGGAGATGATGCTCAAGCTGTATCTTGAAAGATGTAAAGAGCAGGTAAGGCTATCCCTGCAGGAGGAAGGGCATGTGCCATGGTCCATAGGTTAAATGGAGTATAGTCAGGGACCGAAGGGAGATCAGTCTGTTGAATGGTCCGGAATGCAACCTGAAGAGCAAAGTGGAAGCCTCTAGGTATCCAGAAAGAACAAGAGACTTGAAGACAGCAAACTTCATTCCTTTCCCAACTCCCTCTTCTTATTTTTGAAATTAGGATAATCCTATGTCTTCTACCTCTCTCTTATGTGGGGAAGGAAGGGTTATATAATGGCGAGAGGCTGGAGTTGTAGCCAGACGTGGAGTTCAAGTTCCAACTTTAGAACTTGCTGCTTGTGAGAACTTACCTAATCTTCTCGGCCTCGGGTTTCTCATCTGTTGAAACAATAATAGGAATAATGGGAATAAAAATAATAATAGGAATGACTAAATACACGATAATAAGATACGCAGAGTCGTTGTGATGCTTGCATGTGAGAATGTGGAAGTGTCTAGAGAGTGCGTGACATATCAAAGGTTCTTTTTTTTTTTCTTCCTTTTTCTCCCCAAAGCCCCTCGGTACATAGTTGTATATTCTTAGTTGTGGCATGTGGGATGCCGCCTCAGCATGGCTTGATGAGCGGTGCCATGGCCATGCCCAGGATTCAAACCGACGAAACACTGGGCCGCCAGAGTGGAGCAGGCAAACTTAACCACTCCGCCATGGGGGTGGCCCCCTTTGTTTTTTTTTCCTTTTTCTATTTATTTATTTTTTTTGAGGAAGATTAGCCCTGAGCTAACATCTGCTGCCAATCCTCCTGCTTTTGCTGAGAAAGACTGGCCCTGAGCTAACATCTGTGCCCATCTTCCTCTACTTTATGTGTGCAACGCCCACCACAGGATGGCTTACCAAGTGGTGCCATGTCCGCACCGGGGATCCGAACCAGTGAACCCCAGCCGCCGAAGTGGAATGTGCGCACTTAACCACTGGGCTACCAGGCTGACCCATCAAAGGTTCTTAATGCATATTAGTTTCCTTTACTGTTCTTTTCCCAGTTTCTAAAATGGAGGACTTGTTTCTTTCCCTTAGATGGATCTTAAGGATCAAATAAAATTATGCATGGAAAGTAACTAATAAATGAACTTAGATATATTGCATGTTCATTATTTATTTATGTGTCTGGGAATAAATTTAGAGCATCTTGAAGTCTCAGCATCTCTGTACATCCTGGGTTCTCTATGTTTGGGTCCATGTGTGTCCATCTTCCCTCCTCTGCTTTTTCTGTTCCACGACCCTGAGCTGGTCGCTTCCGTGCACTAGCACGTCCTGTATGTACTCCCAGGAACCCCAGGTTTTGTTATGGGCCTGAGTGAACTTGCAGGCCTGCCTCACGTGTCATCTCGCCTCCCCTCTCTCTGTGATGTCATCACTACTTTTTGCTCTCATACACCTCACCTCTGCAGTAGACCAGCCTAGATATAATTCCAGGAGATTCATATTTTTTATTAAAATCTCATGATAGCCTTGGAAGCATGTGCTTGTTTTAATATGTAGCCTCTTTTCCACATATTAAGCTTTGAGCTTCCACAGCCCCTGTGATTTATCACACCCTATGCAAAGACAATCTCCCTGGCCTTTCTTTTCTCTCTTCCTCAGGTGTCAGGTAAAACCAGGGGAAATCCCAGAGTGGCTATATGTTACCCATCTTGAGTTCTTTTTGCCCCTTCTGCTTCTCTTTGATCTAGAAAGCAAGTCAATAGCCTGGAGCCTCTGGGTGGCTGTTACTCCCAGACAACCAAACTGATTGAAGCCCAGGGTCTTCTAGCACAATGACTTGGCTTCTCTTTGTGTGTGTTTTGCATGGGGATAATTGCTGTCTCTTAGACACACACTTTTATCATAGAAACACATTTATACTAGAAACAAAATCTGCTGCAGGCAGGGTAGTTTTGAGAAGATATGCATGTAACCCTAATATATTTGGGCCACCTCATGGGCTATTTCCATACAGTGTAACATCCTAAAAAACCTCACAATTTCGAGGCCTGCCCAGTGGCCTAGGGGTTAAGTTCATGTGCTCCACTTCGGTGGCCCACGGTTCTCAGGTTCAGATCCAGGCATGGACCTGTGTGCTGTGAATTGGGCCATGCTGTATCAGCATCCCGCATACAAAAAATGGAGGAATATTGGCACAGATGTTAGCTTGGTGACAGTCTTCCTTGGGCAAGAAGAGGAAGATTGGCAATGGGTGTTAGCTCAGGACCAATCTTACTCACCATAAAAAAACAAACAATGACAACAAAAACACAATTCCACCTTCAAAAAGTAATATAAGTCTTTACTAGACTTTTAAAAAAATGGTAGAAGGGGTTTGCATGGCATGGCAAATAGCAATAACCCCTAAAAACCCCCACTCCCCAACAGTTATTTGTCCCGTAATCACTTACAGCAAGGTGAGACAGCAGTGGGGGTGCTATGGCAGAGAGAACATCTAGTCTCTTATTCATTTTTATTCACTTCACTGAAAAACACCAAATACAGCTTTCTTCTGCATCTTTCACCCACTCCTTCTATCTTCTGAGATCCATTCATGCTTTAGGAAGGAGCTCTGCCCTTTTTTAGAGTAAAACAATGCAGGCTCTCCGGCTCTTTCAGTTCTGCATCTCAAGGTCCAAGAAGCAGCATAGTATAGACCATGAGTTGGCAAACTTTTTCTATAAAGGGCTAGATAGTAAATTTTTCTTCTTTTGAGGAAGATTAGCCCTGAGCTAACATCTGCTGCCAATCCTCCTCTTTTTGCTGAGGAAGACTGACCCTGAGCTAACATCTGTGCCCATCTTCCTCTACTTTATATGTGGGATGCCTACCACAGCATGGCTTGCCAAGCGGTGCCGTGTCCGCATTCCAGATCCGAACCCGCGAACCGTGGGCCGCTGAAGTGGAATGTGCATACTTAACTGCTGCGCTTCTGGGCCAGCCCCTAGATATTAAATATTTGAGAGTTTGTGAGCCACATAAGTCTTTACTGAATATTTTTCTTTGTTTTTTTTGCAACCCTTGAAAACAGTAAAAGCAGTTTTTATAATATGGGTCATACAGAAACAGACCTCAGGCTAGATTTGGGCCACAGGACGTGGTTTCCTAATCTGTGGTATAACCAATAAAAGCACCAGCTCTGCTTAGATGGGGCGTGGCCTAGTGAATGAGATAGTGAACAGAAAAGTTCTCAGTCCATGTCAGGTGTGGTCCCAGCATCTTACTTATAGTAGGTTGTTCAGTCCTCAGAGCAACATTATGAGACAGGTACTATATGAATCCACCATTAAGAAGGAAGCTGGGAACACCATTCCCATCCCGCACTCAGCCCCTTGATCATTTCATGTCCAGATTTTAGTCCCCATTTACCATTTCCCTGCTATGTAGCATAAAGCAGATAATTTAACCTCTCAATCTTTAAACCTCAGTTTCCAGATCTTTAAAAGAGTAATCATATTATTGCCCTTAGGGTTTTTTTTTGTTTGTTTCTTGGTGAGGATTAAATAAACTAATGTGTAGGCAATATCTGCTCCTTACGTATGAGCTTTATTATCTTTATTTCAGAGGATCAGATTATTGGTTCTTGTTCTATCACTTGCCATTGGTCCTTGTAAGCACTTGGTAGCCATATGACCTCGATCAAGTCATTTATGTGCTTTGTGCTTATTTCCTCTTAAGTAAAGTGGGTGATAATAGCATTTCAAGATTACCCCGAGGAACCGCTAAAGAAAGCTAGCAAAAGTCAAATAAACACACACATTTCAGAAATAATAATTACCATTTATTTACTATTATGTGCCCAGCTTCCTCCTGAGGTCTCCACATGTATTATCAGTGTGTTTCTCACAGCAACCCTCTAAGGCAGGCATTTTGACAAGTGTGGGCACTGGCTGTGAAAGCACTTGAAAGAAGTGAGTTGTTAGACACATGTGGATTTATTGCTTTTGCTGAACCTACACAAAACAGGGACATTCAGCAACCACAAATCTTGCTCTCGACCTTCATGTTATCACACACTTCTTCACACAGGTGGCTCAGGGCTTGAGGACTCCCTGGAAATACTGTTCACGTCATGAAGTCCAAGACCTAATTCCTAGTGATGACTCTTGTCTTCACAACATCACCTTTTAATTTAGCGCATGATTATCCATATGCAAATTACCTATTTTGTGATTTATCTATGAACAAAAAGAAAAACCTCTTAGCACAATGCTGGTTCCCCCTTCACTTTGACCACAGAGCCGTAAGCAACTGTTTAATGATTAAGAAACAGTGATCTGAAGAGAGGAAGTGATTTCCTAGGATTGCTCATTGTATGGGTCAGAGTTTGATCAGAAAGGCAGACCTCATCAGAGTGTAGAGAATAAGGGATTATTACAGGGATTCGACTTTATGCAGTTGTAGGGGCCGGGTAACCAGTCTATGTAAGGCTACTGCTTCTCTGTCTGGGGCTGGAGCCTGAAGTCCACGTTTAAAGCAGTCGAGAAGGAAAGATGGATGTGAAGAGCGGGAAGCAAGGCCAACATGGATGGGCTAGAGCTCATGAGAGCAGCATGAACCCATATTAGTCTCTCACCAGCCCTAAGCCTTCAACTTTGATGATGGAATTATCTGCAGGAAAAGCTGATGTCCTTCTTGATGGAGCTAAACACATACAGTGCCCAGCAGGAACTCAGGGTTCTTCAGGTCCACTCATTGCCCCATGCTAACAACACAAGCCAGCAGATAAGCGACAATGTGTTTGAGCTACAACAGTGTCTCATACACTGCACTGACTTTGCCCGCATAAAAAGAAGGTGGCTGCTGCTTCACTTTATCTTCCACATCCCTCACAAAATGTCTCTTGTGACCTGGGCTAACAGAACTCTATAGCAAAAGGAATTTTGGGAAACAAAATTTCAGCATAGCTAAATTGGTATGATACATATCTTCCATTTTCAGTAATTCTGTGGTGATCGAGAACTTGAACTCTCTTCTCCCTATCTCTGAGCCTAGAGATTTTCCCACAATGCTCTGCTGCCTCTGAATTTCCCCTTTTACATATGAATTGGAAGTAATGATGCCTTCTTCATAAAGGAATTGTGCCATATAATGTTTATAAAGTAGCCCCAACAATGTTTGGCCTTCTAAAAAGTGTTCTTTTTTGTTGTTGTTGATGTCTACTTAGGGATTAAGAAAACCTAATTAATAAGAAAGGTAAATCTTTTGAGAGGGGAAAAAAACATATATTGTATTCCTCCAGACAACTATGATTGATTTGGAACCAGCCACTATTTTAGATTATCCACTCCATTGATTCCCATTAGTAGTAGGGATAATGGAGAGTCACTGACAATTTCACCAGACCAATTTAGAACCTGGCTTTAGCTCCAGTTTATGTGGAGTGGAAGAAATGCGCTATTACGTATGGAAGAGAGAGGAAAGGGGAGGAGAGACTCATTCGATTACTCTCAGCTTATGACCTACCTGCCACCACTGGATGATTACTGAGAATTACTCTATGACCAAAATAAGTTGATTAAAACCAGAGTCTTGCCGCTGAAGTGACATTAAACCACACAGTGTGATTTTAATCCCAGGCTCTTTCCCTATGGTGCGTTGTATAATAGAAACCAATTGAAAAAAATATATATTAGGACAAATAAATGTAAATAAATTGATGTGCTGGCGGAAAGTGGGCCCGGGGGAGCCCACAGTGAAACGAGGTACTGTCAGAGTTGAGAGCAGTGTGTTTTAATTGATAGAAGGGAAATGGGAAGGAAGAGAAATGCATCAGAGGAAGATGGGATGGTGCTGTAATTTTATGAGGATGGTGTTTTATGGGATAAGGAATTCCCAGGGACAGGCATTAAAAGAAAGTAAAGTTAAATTTATCATTGGCTGACTCACTTCGTGAAGGATTGCAGAAGAGCACATATTGGTACCCCATCCTTTTCTGGATGCTCTTTCTCTTGCCTCTAAATATCTATAGCACCTGCAGTCTGTACGTGTAATTGAGCACAAAATTATTTCACCACTTTTATTGTTCCTTCATTTTCTTACACGGTATGTCTTTTGAATCCTTGTTCCCCAGAGTAGAGCAGTCTAGCATAAATGAACAAAACCCTTGGGCAGCCATGGCCTCTATAAAGAACATAAGCTTTGACCTGGATCCCCACCCAGAGGAACAACTGAGCCCCACAGCAGCTCTTTTGTCTTTCTTCATCAGGCTGGGTGACCAGGGTGGCCATTCTTTTACTTTGACAGATATTACAGTTAACATGCTGCTCTTCCGTTTGCCATTTCGTGGCCGTAATCCCCAGATTCTTCTGTCCCTGTGGTTCCCACTGGGAAGGTGACCTTGGGGTTGCCATTGGAGGCTGACATTGTTACAACAGCTTATGTTGACCGTTACTCTGAGTGTTTCTTTCCTGGGGAACAAGATGAGTTATTTCCTCAGTGGTGTCAGTTCTATTTGGGGATCCCTCAAGTATTGCCCTGCTTTTTCAGTTTCTTAAAGCATGCTATTTTAAATATGAAAAAGTTTCTCCCAGGTTGAGTCAGATACTATTTAATCATCCCCACGTTTACATCTAAAAATATTTCTTCCTCGCCCAAAATCAGCACATTTCATGGAAGAAGCCATGAAAGAAGCTTGACTCTCTTCTACCTGAGGATGAATTTTTTGTCCCCCAGGGAGTTTGGGGAGAACTTTGTTGAGCTCAATTACAAATGTCAAAGTTCTACTTTGCCCCTCTTTCTCTTGGGACTTCCATGGGGTCTTCATACAGACAAAACTCTTGGAAATCACTTAGCTACCCTGATGCGTGTAGATCTTCATCAATAATTGGTTTCCCCAGCAACCAGACTGTAACTTTGGTAGACCTGTTTTTTTCTGCTTTTATGTCATCTAGCATGATGCAACACGATATTGTAGTCATTCAACACATATTTATTGAGATTCATTCTGTGCCAGGCTAGTGCTGGGTAGGTATGGATAAAACAAAGATGATCCCTATCGTTATGGATTTTACAAACTTGTTCAGAAAAAGACAGTAAACAAACAATAGATATCCAATGATAAATTGGGGTAAGTGCTATAAAGGAGAAGAACTGGATTCTATGAGAAAGACGATAGCAGGGACCTACCTGGAAAGGACATATAGAAAGAGTTCTTGAAGAGTTTGAATATAAGCCAAAATTTGAAGAATAATCATGAACCAACCCTACAGATGGATTGGAAGTCAGGAATTTTAGTGTATAATTCAGTTTTTGTCATGTAGAAGCTCTGAGATGCTAGGATGCACCTGTTGGCTGTGAGAAAGTTAGATTTTGAGAAATGTATTAACATCTTTAAATCCATAGAAAATAGTTGAGCACATTATAGCAGCTCTCTCAGTGACATTTTTACTGCATGTAAATGTTTTGTGCTTGGCTGAAGTGTGGTCCTCAGCTGTTATTTAAAAGTCAAGTTTTTGCCCTTATGTGGAGTCGCCTGCAGCTGTTGGGTGAGTGGCCATCTGGTAGACCTTTGCAAGTGGGTGCTAAAAAGGCCAAGTGGGCATAATTTTTGATCTACTGGATGAGATTTTTTCCCAGAAAGATGGAGTCAGGAAGAAAGATATGCCAGGCAAAGAAAGGGCGTGCTCAAAGGTACAGATAGTTGAAAGAACGTGGCATGTTGAGAGAATCCAGAAAAATTTTGTGTAGCCTGGAGAATGATGTAGGATATGAATCTGGAGAAGTAGGTGAGGGCCAGATTGTGAAAAGTTCCATGGGCCACGTTGAGGAGACGGAACTTGATCTGGTGGAAAAGTTGAAGCCAATGGCAATTTTTGAATCAGTGCTGCTTAAAGTTAAATAAGAATTTCTGGAGGGAAGACAGTAGTGGCAGAGAGGTTATTGTAGTTGTCCAGGCAAGAGATGTTGAGGGCCTAGTTCACTGGCAGTGAGAAGAGACCTCAGAGACATTTCTGAAGTAGAAATCACCATTTGATGTGAAAGGGTGAAAGAGGAGATGGGTGTGACTTTGGTGTTGGGGACAAGGTAGGTGATGACACCATGAATAAGGGATGTGGGAGAGTCACCTCATTCCCATTTGAATGAGTTGCTGCCTCATCTGTGCTCTTATAGCACATATCCTCCTCTGCAATGAACATCTGCTTACGTGTTTGCCTCTCTTGGTTGACTGGGAGCTCCTCAAGGACAAAAATTCCTTATTAATCACTGAAACCCCAGCATGGCAGGCAAGGTATATTTGAGGAGTTCAGTAAATAGTAACTACTATTATTGTTAGGCTTTCAATAGTTGTGTTTTAGTGAATTCATGGATGGCACACTTTTGACAGGATAATGGTGAGTTCTGAAGACTCCAGAGAGAATGATGGGAAGTTGATTGAGAGAAATGGCTTTGACTCTTTAGGTGAATTTATTTCAAGGAGAAGAAAAGTGACAGCTCCTAAGGGAAGAAGAAATGTAATATGTGAGGGGACACAATAGCTGACCTAGTTTGGTTTCATTTCTAAAAGGCAGCCATGGGAGAGGTTTGAAAGAAGGAATAACACAGGAAATGAGTTCTGAAAGTCCAGCCATGTCAGTTGGGTCATCCTTAGCCCTGGATAGACAGAGAACCTTTGCACAAAGCAACAACTTTCTCAGCTATTATAGAAATTTTGGAATTAACTTCAGCTACACTTTTCTCCATTTACATCCTCTTTTTGTTAGATCCAGTCCCTTAATTAGGGAATGTCACTGAACGTAAGAATTGAATATAACTTTAATGAAAGTGTTAATTTGGCCTGCTGAGGATTTTAAAGTTTTTTAAACGGTTGAACAATGTCTTCTCGTAATGATCAAATTTCAATTATTTGGTTAAACCATTATTTGCATAAGTTTTTTTTTTTTTTAAAGCATTTCTAGGGCACATAAGCAGAATTCTTAGTTGAAAATTCAGCAGTTGTGTTTCCAGCATTTTATTTCCTGAATATTTTTACTTATTTGAAATAAGCGAAGCACAGCATAAAAGCAATTAACAATTTTAATTAAAGAATGAGGTTTTTCTAATAATCCAAATGCTGAGTGTTGGGCTTTATTTTCTTCTTTTGATTGCTTTGTTTGTATTAAGTATTTTATGAACTTGTGATTTGAGAGATGAAATGCATTGCATGCTTTTACTACTCTAAGATAGCTTTGCCTATCAGTCATGATCTTGAAATCTTATCAGCTGTATTTTCTTTCTTTTTGTATGACTATGCCTATTTGTTGATTTCTGGGTTGCCATCACATTCAATTTCATTCAAGCATCTTCTGTAGGTCCAATGTTTTGCAAACTATAGGAAGATAATTTAGCGTATGTCTTAGAATCCCAGAGTTGGAAGATGTAGGTGGGTAAGTAATAATAAGGAATCTCTAAAAACTTAGCTATATGAGAAATAAGAGTGTCCTCTCCAACTTGAATTATCAGTCAACTTAGGGACCATTAGAGATAGGCAGTCATCTTAAGGAGAAGGAATGCCCCATAATGTAGTGGAGACTTTATTGAGGGATCAGTAGTTGCATACAATACATATTTACTGAGATCTATAGGAAAGAAGAATTGGTGAGTAATGAACATCTAGAAGAAAAGAAAGTCTGGGAGGTGAAATGTGGCACCTTTCACCTTTGACTCTTCAATACTGTCCTTGGAAAGAGGTTCCTGGCCCAGCCTACTAAACAAAGAACAGTTCCCCTTGACAGACACAACTCTACCATGAAGATGGGTGCATTCGGACAGGTCATAAAACATTTAAATCAGTCAGTTCCCTTTGCTTCAAATCCATGCTTAAGTAATCTTTGATTAAAATATAGCTTTCCCTATAGTTTTTCTATAAGAAGAAAATTTCAAGGTAGGCTGACAAGAACATTTATTATAAATCAAAAACTTGATTTATATACCTCAATCTCTTGTAAATTTAGTCTGTGTAAATCAGATACTTGAGTCCTGATCTCTGTAGTGCTGATAAGAGGAACTTTCTAGCCTTGGAAAGTGAGAAGCCAGACCCTGATCTATAATAAATTCACCAAGGTAGCCTTCCAGCCTCTCTCCTGGAGACAGACCAACGTCATTCCCACTGTCAGTCAGGATTTCTTCAAACCTTAAGTAGGATGTATCCTGATGAAACTCCTTACATTAGAGCCGAAGAAATTGAAGGCCAGACTAGGGAAGTGACTGGACAAAGATCACAAACAAATTTTGCCTCCTGCCAGGTGTATGTTCCTCCTGTTACACCATAAGGCTTCGTAATACACCATCATCCTCAGAGAACTGAGGAAACAGTTCAAGCTTATCTAAATCATAGGGCGAAACAAAATTCCTGAGTCCTTTGATAGTCTAATCCCTACTCTAGTACCTCAACGGATGATGGAACTACATGCCCTTTAATTCACCCTGTACTCTTTTCTTCTTTCTGATGGAGTCAGGAGCTGGAAATTCCAACTCACCTTTCAAAACTCACCCCATTTGCTGCTTCCGGTTTCAAAGCCTTTTCAACTTCTCCACCTAGATCAGTCACTCCCTCTTCTGCCCTGTTTATATCTCTGTTATGTACTTATCACATGATATTAAATATCTACGTACATATTTTATTGACGATTAAGATGTGAGCTCCTCTTAAAAGAATAACCATAGTTTGTTTCTCTCTGTATACCAGCACCCATCCTGGCATCTGGCACTTAGTAATTTCACAATAAAAGAAGAGATGGATTGGAAGAAAGGAGGGGAGGGAGGACAGGAGAGAGGGAAGACACTTGAATGCATCTTCCATGGCGAGAAGCTTCTGCTTTCTCAACAGCAATTATTGGGATTACATGAGAAGAGGAATTGCTGAAAATGTAAGCAGAACCACATTTGGTGCTCAAAACAATACTTCAGTTTTTCAAGGCTGATTTGGAAGACCCTGAGTTATTTTCTCTTCTTATTACCTTATGAAGAATACAACTGTAAATTATTAGAATTTTCCTTCACGTTCCATGGTGGATTTAAATAATAATATCCTTAGGACACTGGAGGTACCAGGGAAGATTTTCGCTCCTGGTTACACAGATGCTAATAAATAATTGCATCGGCTCTCCAAAGTGACCTCATGTCAGAGCGGAGAGGGTAGCTGTTTCCAGTAGTAACTGAGATGCTGCATCAATTGAACAGATGGAAAGGAATCAAAGTATATGCTTGAGAAGAGGTCCTTGTGACATTCAGTGTCAGAGACAACAGTGGATGTTAATGCAGCAGAGCTAATTCTATAGTGGGGAGTGAAATATTATTTAATCAGCAGTGCTTCATACATAATTCAATTAACTGCCTTCACTCATCAGTATGAACGAGAGCGGGAGCCTGGATTAATGTGCAAGAGCCTCGTAAAGGAGCTCCCAGCCTACCTAAGTGCTGCCAAAACTTAATAAAGTCCTGCCAATCAAAGTCTGGTATCTGGACCCAATGCATCAGTGCACTGATATTACAAATTATCCCGAGCACTTCTCATTGTTTCCTAATTCTTTAATTATGCTGATCTCTGCACTAAAATGTTTAATTAGTGCATGGGGGGAAACAAGTAAGATTGCCTGCTGCTTCCTTGGCTATTGGTATTTAGCGTCGAGTAAACAGAATAGGATTTTATTGCAAATAATTTTGAATGAATGGCAAGTTCTGCTTTTTTATGTCTGTAAATCTCAATAATTGAATAGGAGACAGCAAGTTGGGTTACAACGAACTAAAAGGCTGCTGTTGTCTTGAGAGGGTATTGAGGGTGCCAGAATACTGGGTGCATGTCTGTCCAATACCTGGTTGTCTTTTAGTTTAGCTTCTGAACTTTAGGAACCTTAATTTTATCCCATTGTCCTCTGGAGTCAGGTATTGGACAAGAATAAGTGATACTAACAAATAAGTAACCGGGGCCACTCAAAAGAACTTAGAGATTATCATTACTCTGGACTTTTCAAGAAGAATGAATACAGCCTGCATATTATGGTCCAGTTCCTGTTTTAGAGGTAGCATAGGCATAGCGTATGCCTAATGTGTTTTAAGACTATGCCTGAAATTAGAGAATGAATGGCAGTCATGCTAGCCTTCATAGCATTCATTTAATTTACAAGTTTTGTGTGCTGGCTATGTAAGAGGAACTTGGCTAGACTCTAGGTATATAGAGGAGAAAGACAGTTCCAGATCTCAAAAAAGCCAGACTTTACTGGAGGAGACAGATCAACATGCAGAGAAAAGTAATAAGGATAATAATGATGATGAGAATAGTGATGGTGATGATGATGATATATCCAGCAACTGAGTATTTAACTCGCTGTCAGCCACATTACATCTTTTATTTTACTTAACCCTCATAACCCTGTAAGAGAGATATTGTAACTCCATTTTCACAGGCAGCAAAAATGAAACTTGTGACAGCATAGGTGATGCCTCAGAGGAGGGAGGAAGAGAATAGGATTGAAAAGTTTACAAACTGTGTCTAAAACATTTATAGATCTTTAAAAACCAGAATTGAAGGAATAGGACAAAAGATCAACATTCATGAAATCTGACTGCTAGAGACATAGACGTTTTACTTCTCTGTATGTTTGAAATGCTTTATAGTAACACCACTCAATTTGTAGGAAAAGAGGTCAGGTCTGTGCTGGAGGATCTCAAGGGTGGATGAGAAGGTAGAGCTTAAGCAGTGCCCAAATTATGACGTTCATGGCAAGTTTTCCAAAGGCAGTGGGGGTACCTGTCATCAACAAAAGGGCTTTATTAGGGCCGGCCCGGTGGCGTAGCGGTTAAGTTTGTGTGCTCTGCTTCAATGGCCCACGGTTCGCCAGTTTGAAGCCTGGGCGCAGACCTACACACTGCTCATCAAGCCGTGCTTAGAAGAACTAGAATGGCTTACAACTAGGATCTACAACTGTGTGCTGGGGCTTTGGGGAGAAAAAGAAAAGTGCTTTATTAAGCAATCCCTGGCAGTGTATTACGTGCCCAGGAAGGAAAATGAAATGACCCAGACCCTGTCCTAGAGATATTCGCAATATAGTTGTTAATAAGTAAATGAAGTAAAGAGTTGCATACAAATGTTACTTAGCATGAGACGCATCTTGAAGGGTAAATGCATCTTGGAGGGGAATCTTGGACATCAAAATGTTTATGGTTGGCCATCAGAAGGTCTAAAATAGTAATGCTATCACAGCCTCAAAACTCCTGTGGTTAAATAGGAGAAAATTGTGGGAGCATATTATGGTGATATTATTCATCAGGTGCCAGGCTCTGCACTATATTTTTTTCGTATCTTTTATTCTTGGTTAATGTTATCAGAAACCCTAGGAGGTAAGTAAAAACGCCCTATTATTACAGATAAAACATGAGGGTCATAGTGGTTGAGTACCTAGCCCAAGTTTACACAGTTAAGAAAAGTAAGGTTCAGAGAGTTTGAGTTATTTGCTCAAGGGCACACAGCTTTCAAGTGGAGGAAAGTATATTCACACGAGTTATATTTGTATCCTATCATCTTCTCCCTCTTTGTGGTGTCTGCTTTCGTTGAGGCAGGTACTTGGGCCATCTAGGAAGCAGGTGATTTTTCTGACTTGGCAGCCCCTCCTTGGAAAAGCAGCTGGATGATGGCAGTCAGCTTGGGCATCTAGCAAAAGGCACAAGGTGTTTCCCTACCCACAACACCATGCCCTTGAGAGCATTTCAGCTACTTTAGTGTGGTCAGGCGAGAAACAGAGAGTTGAAAGTGCCAAGGAAAGAAGAAAGAATTGGGCCCTTTCCACAGGTGCAGGCATGTTAACTGAGAAGAATAAATGTAATTAGATTGATTAGGTTAGAACAAAAGGCAAGAGGATCTGAAAAGCACATAGCTGATGCATGTGCTATGAAAGTTATCTGCTGGGTGTAAAGGAAGTGGTTGGTTGAATTTGCAATTATCCCAGCTTCCTACTGCCTTGCTTATGTCTCCTCCTTACTTTATGGTCATTTCATTAAGTTTCACAACTTCCACTTATAGAACTCAGACCTATGTCATTTTCCTTCTAAAGAACTTCCTTTAACATTTCTTGCAAGGCAGATCTGCTGATGACAAATTCTCTCAATTTTTCTTTTCCTTTCGAATTTTGATTTTTACATGATGGTGCTTCCGTTCTTCCCTTTCTTAATTATCTTGGTGAATAGTTCATCGATTTTTGTGATTTTACCGTTGCTGTTACTTTTTTCCCCATAGAACAGTCTCAGATTTAGTCCACAAATCTGCAATTTTCCTGTCTTCTCTTTTCTTATTTTCTGCCTTTATGTGGAGCAGAGAAGATCCGGAATGAACATTGGTTGAACGGATTCTCCAGTAAATCTTTCCTCATACTGTCTATCTTTTGTTCTTTTTATACCTTCTGAGGTTATGATTTATTAATTTAATTTCCTAAACTTTGTATGGATCTTAAGCTACATTTTATAGGTCAAATATATAATATTTCAATCATTTTATAGATATTCTTTAATAAGTTTAATTTCCTTTTTGACACAAGAACCGATAGAGGGATTTAATTCTAAATAGGTTGCTGTTGTTTTTATTTTAACCAGTTCTGCATTTAAAAAAATTTATTGAAGGTGTCTGTGGCCTAAAAATATATGGTAAATCTTTGCAAGTGTTCCATGAATGCTCAGATAGAAAGTATTTGCACAGTAAAGGATTATACACACTCACAAACACATACACATATTAGGTCAGCTTTTAAAACTGTTATTTAGATGCTCCATTCTCTTCCTTTGCCTTGTCTTTTTATCGGTCAAAAACTGAGAAGGAAATATGAAATTCGCCTCTACCATATTTTTTCCTTAAGTTTCTCTCTAGAATTTCCCTGTATTCTCTGTCATTTTGCTTTATGTATTTCAATGCAATATTATTTCAGTACATAAAAGTTCTGAATAGTCATGGTTCCAATTTTGATTTTACCCAGGAAATTATCTTATCTTTTCAGTTGAATGCTTTTTAAAAATTATTGTAAAATTGGTATATGACATTATATATATTTCAGATGTACAGCATTATAATTTGATATTTGTGATCACTACATAGTGATCACCACTGTAAGACTAATTACCATCTGTCACCATACAGTTGATCCCTTTCACCCATTTTGCCCTCCTTCCAACCCTTTTCACTTCTGATAACACCAATCTGTTTTCCATGTATGAGTTTGTTTTTGTCTTGTTTTGGTTTTTTTAGATTTCACATGTAGGTGAAATTGTCCAGTATTTGTCTTTCTTCATCTAACTTATTTCACTTAGCTTAATACCCTCAGAGTTCATCCATGTTGTTGCAAATGGCCAGATGTCCTTTTTTATGGCTGAGTAGTATTCCGTTGTATTTATCTACTACATCTTCTTTACCCATTCATGCATCAGTAGACCCTTAGGTTGTTTCCATATCTTGGATGTTGTAAATAATGCTGCAATGAACATAGGGGTGCATGTATCTTTTCAAGTTAGTGTCTTCATGTCCTTGGGATAAATACCCAGAAGTGGGAATAGCTGGATCATATTCTTAATTTTTTGAGGAATCTCCATACTGTTTTCCATAGTGGCTGTACCAGTTTACTTTCCCACCAACAGTGTACCAACATTCCCTTTTCTCCACATCCTCTCCAATACTTGTTATTTCTTTTCTTTTTGATAGTAGCCATTCTAACAGGTGTGAGGTGATCTCATTGTAGTTTTTGATTTGCATTTCCCTGATAATTAGTGATGTTGAATATTTTTTCATGTGCCTTTTGGACATCTGTGTGTCTTCTTTGTAGAAATGTCTATTCAGATCCTCTGCCGATTTTTTAATTGTGTTATTTGTTTTCTTTGTTGTTGTGGAGTTTGTGAATTCTTAATATATTTTGGATATTAAACCATATTGAATATATGATTTGCAAATACATTTTCCCATTCAGTACATTGCATTTTCATTTTGTCGACAGTTTCCTTTGCTGTGCAGAAGCTTTTTAGTTTGATGTAGTCCCACTTATTTATTTTTGCTTTTTCCCCTTGCCTTTGCAGTTATGTTTTTTTTAAAAAAAATCGCTAAGAGCAATGTCAAGGAGCTTACTGTCTGTGTCTTCTTCCAGGAATTTTATGGTTTCAGGTCTTAAATTCAAGTCTTTAATCCATTTTGAGTTAATTTTGTGTATGGTATAAGATAGTGATCCACTTTCATTCTTTTGCATGTGGCTGTCCAGTTTTCCCAACACCATTTATTGAAGAGACTGTCCTTTCCCCATCGTATGTTCTTGCCTCCTTTGTCATAAATTAATTGTCCATATATGTACGAGTTTATTTCTGTTCCATTGACCCGTGTGTCCTTTTTTATGCCAATACCATACTGTTTGATTACTGTAGCTTCGTAGTATAGTTTGAAATCAAGGAGTTTAATGCTTTTTGCCTTATATTCAGCTTGCTTTGCTTTTCATATGGTGACATTGACTTTCTTTTTATTTGCATTTTGCTTTGTGTATTTTTCCTCATCGTGTTATTCCCTGAAATTGTATACAGAATTATAGATGGGTAGATGTGCATTTTTTGGTGAAAGGGTGCCATCATTAAGTTAGCCGTCTCATGGATCCAGAATCAATAAAGGTCGAGAAGTGCTGGAATAGGAATAATTTGGGGAAAACTAGTTGAACGGCAACAACTGTGATAGTTATACTGTTCACAGTCAGGTCTCACCTGGAGACTTCAGGCTGGGAATGTTTACCAAGGAGAAGAGAAGTCAAGACACTCTTACCAAAGCAGCTGAGGAAATTCTTCCACCTGTTATATGGCAAACTTCCCCTCCGTCTCTGAGCCCCAGGCTTAAATAATGGGCTGTTTCTGCTTTTGATGTAAACGGTTTTGTCTTTACCCTCCCCATCAGTCCAGTTTCTTTTTGCTATCAGTGATATTTTGCTTCACCTACAGGTACTCTCCTTTTCTTAATCATCCTTCACTATATTCTATTCACAAACTCCCATAATCACAGGTAAGGGGACCATGTGACAGACGCGCCCAATAATCCGGGGGAACATGGCAGCACATGTGCCCCTGAAAATTGTCCGACAAAATGTCCTTTTGACCTGATAGAAGGATGAGACACCCAGGCAGCGATTTGTTGGCATCACTTTGAAAGTATATATCTCTTCACTCATGAAGGTGTGAGTGACTAACAACTAGTCATTGACTCCTGTTCCCATTGTTGAGTAACTAGACCATCTCGTTGCCGGAGCTTTGTTTGCTGAAATTTTATCTAATTATAGTGTTCTTTTCATGCTTGATGTACTGCCACAGGCAGTGTCTCATTTTGTTTTGCTTTTGCATAAGATTTTAAATCCATAAAAAGCAAACAAATAAAAGGTGAAATACGTATACAGTCATCTGGCAAGAAACTAGAGTAGTTTGGATCCGTGAAAACAAATAGGACCTGCCATCCTATTTGGAGTTATTTAAGTAGGCCATCTTATTGCATTCAAGACGCAGAGAAGAGGCAGTCTGGGTGCAGGTAATTTATTGAGATTTCCATGGTACTTTTGATATTGCACAGTTTAGTGGAAGAAATCAATCAAACAAATCAGAAACCCTGATGTGAGAGAGATTGTGTACATTAATCCCCAATTTGTTTTTAGGAGAGAAAGAAAAGTTATTCACGACGGCAGAAAGCACTCTCTGTTATGAATGTCCTAGATAGGAATATAGCTTGAAAAGTACTCAGGTTTCCTCATGCCCGGAAAGCTGACAGGGAACATTAAACAATGAGTAATCTGGACAGAGTTAGTTTCATGGTGGATAAATGACATACTCTAGTAAGGGTGACCAGATATAAAACACGAAAGAGTTTGGAATCAAGAAAATAGAAAAAATATATCATTTCCTATAGCAAAATTGAAAGCCGCCTCAAAGATGTGAAACCAGATTAGGCTGGAAATAAAAAGCCATATTTCTGGGAGAGGACTCAGGTTAAAAAAAAAAAAAAATCCAAACAACTCAAGATCTTGAGCTGAAAGTGTCTTCATGAAGTTGACTCCTGTGAAATTATAGGTGTGATGGTGTTCCAGAATCTCTGCTTTGTATAATTCATTTGGTCCTTCATCAGTTATTTAGCACCTACTGTGAGCTGGCCCACGGGGACGCCAAGGTTAATATTACAAAGAGCGTTCCCTCAGTGAGCTCCTCCATCTTCTAGAAAGGACGGAGATGTGAGCGAATACATTTAAAACACCTACAGTTGGTGAGGTAGTTTACTGGGGAGAAGGTGTGGTATTTGCACAGCCTTGAGTGAAGAGTAGGACTTTAACCAGCAGAGAAGAAGGAAAAGGACACTCCAAAGAGAGGAACACATGTGAAAGAGCCCAGTGCATCTTGAGTACCATGCGTAGTGTGGAATGGCCTTTGCAGTTATAAATTAGTCAAGCAAAGGTTGAAGATATGAAACTGGAGTATTTCCTTTAATATTTTCACTCTTAATGCTTTATCCTTGAAGGTTGGAATGAAGCAGGACATTAAATTTCTTTCCCCGGACACTTTTAATTTGTGGATGCAAAATACTCCATAACATTTGACAGAATATATGGATAGACTTGATCACACAATTTAAGTCGCCCAAGAAATGGAACACGTTGTTCAAACAGTGAGTAGAATGTTTCCTGCTTGCCTTCCTCCAAGGCCACCCCAGCTAGATCCCCAGGGGAGGTTTGTACACAGTGGACATGCTAGTAAATGTTAAACACCAGGAAAAAACGTCACTGAAAGACACGGTACCTGCAGTATTTATGCAAGATTTTTTCCTTGATGTTTACATAGCCACCATAGTTCTAAGTGTTGGAGGGAAGACAGGATATGTTCAAAGGAATTTTTATAGCCTGTCACTAAATTATAAGTTGAAATTCATGATTGGGAATCTAGCTCTGCATCTGGTATTTGTTTAATCGCTTGCAAAACTGAATGGTAATTTTCCAAGCGCGCCTGAAGTTCTTAATACCTTTATGCATTATGTTCTGCTTACCTGTGGAATATGTTAGGGGAAAGAGACAATAGATAAATTCAGTTGATTTTCTGAATTTAGCTTATCCCTTCTTAACATTTAAATGAGTTATTTTGTCTTAAGAGATATATTCAGTGGCCAGACTAATTTCAGTATTATCAAAATCTGCTCTTTTTATTAACATTTGATGTACATCTCAGCAACAGAAAAAAAAGATTAAAAAAAAGCAACTAAATGCTGTCCTAGGGCAGGCAGAGGCAAATATCAGCTTTCCTTACTAATCACATGTTTAGACTTTCAAAAAATTGAGATATGATTTATGTACGGTAAAATGTGCAGCCAGCCTGGGTGGTCTAGTGGTTAAGATTTGGTGCTCTCACTTCCAGGCCCCGGGTTCGTTTCCCGGCCAGGGAACCACGCCACCCGTCTATCAGTTGCCATACTGTGGCAGTTACATGTTGCTGTGATGCTGAAAGCTGTGCCACCAGTATTTCAAATATGAGCAGGGTCACCCATGGTGGACAGGTTTGAGCAGAGCTTCCAGACTAGACAGACTAGGAAGAAGGACCTGGCCACCAGCTTCTGGAAAAATTGGCCATGAAAACCCCATGAATAGCAGTGGGGCATTGTTTGATGCAGTGCTGGAAGGTGAGAGGATGGTATAGAAAGACCGAGGAGGGTTTGGCTCTGCTGCACTCGGTGGATAGGAGTTGGAATCACCTTGACAGCACTAACAACAGTAAATTGCATACAGCTTAACTGTAAAGTTCAGTGAGTTCCGACAAGTGTAAACACCTATGTAATACACCCTCATCAAGTTGAAGAACATTTTCATCACCCAAAAAGTTTCTTTGTGTCCCTTCCCAATCAATCACCCTCCTCAAGACAGAACCAATGTTCTGGTTCCTTTCTTCGTATATTAGTTTTGCCTCTTCTAGAACTTGTTACAATGGAGTCATTTAGAACATGCTTTTTTCTACTTGACTTTTTTGTGCAAGGTAATGTTGTCGCGATTCCTCTATGCTGTTGCATGAATCAGTAGGTCTTTGCCTTTTACACGTGGGCAATACTCCATTGTATGACTGTGTCATAGATTATCAAATCTCCTGTTGATGGTCATGTGAGGTGTTTTCAGTTTTGTGTTATGATGAATAAAGCTGCTATGAACATTTGAGTTCAAAGCTCTTTGTGAACATACATTTTCATTTTTCTTGGGTAGATACCTAAGAGTGAAGAGGCTAGAATTTGTGGTGGGTATATGATTAACCTTTTAGGAAACTGCTAGAACTTCTTTTTTTTTTTTTTTGGTGAGAAAGCTTGGCCCTTAGCTAACATCTGTTGCCAATCTTCCTCTTTTTGCTTGGGGAAGATTGTTCCTGAGCTAACACCTGTGTCAGTCTTCCTCTATTTTGTATGTGGGATGCTGCCACAGCATGGCTTGATGAGCAGTGTACAGGTCCACACCCAGGATCCAAACCTGCAAACCCCAGGTTGACAGAGGGGAGCACGCGAACTTAACCACTACACCACTGAGCCAGCCCCATTGGTTGCACCATTTTATACTTACACTAGCAATCTATGGGTATTAAAGTTCTCTACCTCCTCACCAGCATTTGATGTTGCCAGTGTTTTTAATGTTATCTGTTCTACTGGATGTGTAGTGATAATCCACTGTGTTTTTTTAATTTTCATTTCCCTCATGACTAATGATGTTGAACACTTTAATGTGCTTATTGTCCATTTGTACATCATCTTTTGTGACATGACTATTCAAGTCTTTTGCTGATGTTTTTAGATTAGATTGTTTGTTTTTGTGTTATTGAGTTATTTACCTATTCTGCATATATTAATTGAATTACATTAATAGAATTTTGTGTATTTAACCAACCTTGAATTCCTGGTTGAATTCCTAAATACTTCATTGAATTTAACCCTAATTATTTTATGTTTTGGATGATATTGTAAATGGCATTATTGTTTTTAGTTCTTCAAATGTTTCAAATACTATTAAATAGGAACTCAGTTGCTCTTTCTATATTGGTTTTATTCATGATATTGATAAATTCATTTTTTAGTTTGTCAGAACTAAAAAGCCCTTTGTCAGGATATTTGTTTTGCAGATATTTTTTCCATTCTGTTACTTGCCTATTCATTCTCACAAGGCCTTTTGATGAGGAGAAAATTTTCCATTTTGGTGAAATATAATTTATTCATTTTTTCCTTTAATGATTAATACTTATGTGCTAAGAAATCTTTGTCTACTTTGAGTTCAAAAAGATATTCTTCTACATTTTCTTCTCTAAGTTTGGTAATTTTAGATAGTCTATGATTCGTCTAAAATTAATTTTTGCTTATGATATGAAATAAAAGTTGAGGTTTACTTATTTTTTTCCTTATGGATATCCTGTTGTATTAGCACCATTTGTTGAAAAGAGGCTCTTTTCTCCATTGTATTCCTTTGGTAACTGCAAAAACACAAACTGAACATCTAAGTATAGATCTGTTTCTTGAGTCTCACTTTTGTTCTGTTGGTCTATTTGTTTATGTTTATGTCAAAACCTCATTATTTTTCTTATTGTAGCTTTATACTAAGTTTTTAAGTACTCTACCTTTGTTCTGGCTATTCTAGATTCTTTGCATTTCTATATAAATTTTAGAATCAACATGTTTGTTTCTATTAAAAATACAAGCCTGGTGGGACTTTGGATAGAAATGCATTGAATCTTTAGATCTATTTGGAGAGAAAAGACATTTTAATAATATTGAGCCTTCCAGTCCCAGAACATGGTATATCTTTCTGCTTACTTAAGCCTTTTTCAATTTCTCTCAGCACTGTTTTAAGCGTCAGCATAGAGCGTTTGTATAGCTTCCATTAAATTTAGCCCTAAATATTTTATGCTTTGTATGATGTTGCAAATGGCATTTAAAATTTTTTTCTAAATGTTTATTGCTGGTATGTGGGAACCCAAGTACTTTTTCTATATTGGTTTGTATCCATGGTTTTGATTAACTTACTTTTTAGTTTGTCAGGGATTTGCCTTTTGTAGATTTCTTAGGATTTTATATATACACATTCATGACATATGCAAATATGGATGGCTTTACTTTTTCCTTTACAATCTTTATGCCATTTATTTATCTTTATTGCACTGTCTAGGATATCTAGTAGAATGTTAAATAGAGACACTGCCAGTGAACATCTGTGCCTCTTCCTAGATCTTAGGGAGAAAGAGTTTAATATATCATAATTAAGTACGATATTAGCTGTAGGTTTTTAGCAGATGTATTTTATTTGGTTGAAGATATAGCCTTCTATTCCTAGTTTTCTGAGAATTTTTCCATGATTGAGTATTGAATTTTATTAAAATAATGTTTTGTGACAATTGAAATGATCATATTCTTTTCCTCTTTTAATCTGTTAGTGTAGTGAATTACATAAATTCAATTTTGCATATTTAACCAACCTTGAATTCCTAGACTAATATTGCTTAGTCATTATATATAACCTTTTTTCTTTCTTTTGGTGAGGAAGGTTATTGCTGAGCTAACATCTATGCCAATCTTCCTCTTTTCTCTTGAGGAAGATTGTTGCTGAGCTAACATCTATGCCACTCTTCCTCTATTTTGTATGTGGGATGCTGCCACAGCATGGCTTGATGAGCAGTGTGCAGGTCCATGTCTGGGATCCGAACTGGCAAACCCTAGGCCCCCAAAGCAGAGCGCATAGACTTAACCACTCTGCCATTGGGACAGCCCATTATGTAACCTTTTTAAAAAATATGTTACTGGGTTTTGTTTACTAATCTTTTGTTAAGGGTTTTTGTGTCTAGGTTAATGAGAGGTGTTGGTCTGCATTACTTTTTCTTATAATATCTTTGTCTTGATTTGGTATCAAAGATATGCTGGCTTCATAAAATGAATTGGACAGTGGTCCCATCTCTTCTATTTTTCTGAAAAAGTAGATGTAAAATTGATATAATATATTTCTTAAATATTTCATAGTATTTATTAGTAAATCCATTTGTGCCTCAGTGGGAAATTTTGAATTAAAATTAAATTTCTTTAATGGATACAGGATTGATCACACTTTCTGTTTCTTATTTTATCAGTTTTGCTAAGTTGTCTTTCATGGAATTTGTCCATTTTTTCTAATTTTTAGAATTCATGAGCAAAAAGTTTTATATAACTTTCCTCTGTTATTTTTATAATGTCTGTAGAAATTTTCCTGCTTTCATTTCTGATAATGGTGATTTTTCTTTTCTTTTTTGTCTTGATTTATCTTGTCTATTTTCTTAACCTTTTCAAGGAACCAAATTTTGAACTTGTTGATTTCCTTAATGTTTGTTTTTTTCACTGGTTTTTTGTTTTTAATCATTCTCTTTTATTTGCTTTGAGTTTAATTTGTTCTCTCTTCTGTGTTCTTAAGGTAAAACCCAGATCATGGATTTTTATGTCTTTTTCTTTTCTGATGTAGGCTTATAACACTATAAATTTCCCAGAAAGAACTGCTTTAGGTTCATCTCACAAATTTTGATATAGTGTGTTTTTATTTTCACTAAGTTCAATAAATTTTTAAAGTTTCAGTTGGGATTTCTTCTTTGAAACATACGTATTTGAAGACCATGTTGTTTAAATATCTAAGTATGTGTGTATTTTCTCAAAATGTAATTATTATTAATTTCTAGTTTAACACCATTGTGGCCAGATAAAACAATCTGTATGATTTTGATTTTTTGAGATGTATTGATATTTACTTTATAAATTGGTGTATAGTCCATCTTGAAAATGTATCCTGCTGTTGTTGCATGTAATGTTTTATGAAAGTTAATTAAGTTGATTTATAGTGTTTTTAAAACCTTCTGTATCTTAATGACTTTTGTTCTGACAATTACCGAGAGCCTGGTGTTAATGGTTCTAGCTGTGATTGTGGACTAGTCTAATTTTCTCTAGTGAAATCAATTTTTGCTTCATACATTTGAGAGATGTCTTATAAAACGAATATGCGTTTAAGATTGTCTTCTTCATATATTGTCACTTTTAACATTATAAAATGTCTCTCATCATCCCTGATAATACATTACTTATTGAAGTCTTACTTGTCAGATATTAATATAAGTACATTGGCTTTCTTGTTTGCATGATATGTTTTTCTCCATTCATTTGCTTTTGAACTGTGTATATCTTTATGCTTAAAGTCTTTTCTTATAAATAGCAAATAGTTGATGCTTGCTTTTTTATCCAGTCTGAAAGTCTTTGCCTTTTAACTGGGGAGTTTAGTCCGTTTGCACTTAATGTAATTTTTTGGTAAGTTTAGATTAAATGCATCATGTTTATATTTTTGTTTGTCTATATTTTCTATTTGTTATTTCATATTTGTTTTCTATTTGTCCTGTCGGCTCTTTTACTTCAGTTTCACCTTTCCTGCCTTCTTTATGGGGAACTGAATAGTCTTCAGAATTCTGTTTTATCTCCTAAATTGACTTTTTTATTATTCTTCTTTTGTGCTATTATTTAATTGTTCATCTAGATATTGTAAAATGCTTGTTTAACTTATTGCAGTCTACCTTCAAAAATATTAGTTCTCCAAAAGACCAAAAAGAAATATTATTTACCTACATTTTTTATCATTTCGTGTTCTCTTTATGCTTTCAACTAGATCTGTGTTCCATTATTCTTTAACATAAAAATCTTTAACATTTCTTGTGTTTCAGATTTTCTCTGCCTTGGTTTTTATGGAAATGCCTTTATTTTACCCTCGTATTTGAAAGCTGTTTTGTTGGATGTAGACCTCAAGGATAACAGGGGTTTTTTTTGTTCAGCCCTTTAAAGATGTCCCATCATCTTCTTGCTTGTATGTAGTATTTCTCATAAGAAGTCGACAATAATTCATATCATTTTCCCTTTTATGTAACATGCCTTTTCTGACTGCTTTTAAGATTTTCTTTTTATTTTCAGTAAAATAGTAAAATAAGTTATCAGTACCTTGACTATAATGTGTCTATATCTCATTTTCTTTGTGTTTATTTAGCTGGAGTTTGTTTAGCTCATTGCATTTGTGATTTGAAATTTTTCATTAGACTTGGAAATTTTTAATCATTAACTCTTCAAACATATTTTTGCCCAATCTCTCTCTCTCTCTTCTCCTTGTGGCAATTCAATTATACATGTTAGACTCCTGATATTGTCTCCCAGGTCAATGAGGCTTTGTTCTATTTTTCAAGCTTATTTTTCTTTTTGAGCTTTAGTTTATATAGATTCTTTCATCCTATCTTTAAGTTCACTAATCTTTTATTATTTTTTACTGTCCATCAACCATTAAGGCTATTCATTTTTTTGTTTTTAATTTTAGGTGTTGTCATTTTCAGTTATAGAATTTTCTTTCAATTCTTTTTTGTAGTTTCTGTTTCTTGCTGAGAGTCTTCAACTGTTTATGCAATCTTTTTAAAAAAATTGAACATATTTATAATAACTACCTTTAAAGTTCTTGTCTGCTAATTACAACATCATTGTCATATCCTGGTCGATTCCTATTGATGTTTTGTTCCTAGTTATGTATCATATTTCCCTGATTCACATTCTAGTAATTTTTTTTATTGTTATGTTGTACCTTGTGAGTTGCCTCATGTTTAGAGTCTAAATGTTACTGTCTTTCTTTAAAGAGCATTGATTCTTTTTTCTGGAAAGTATTTAATTTATTGGAGAATCAGATTTATGCTATCAAGGCTTTTTGGAGGTTTGTTAGGATGGATCTAAAGGATACTTGAGAGCTGGTGTATCCCTACTCTTTATTTGTGATTTTTTATGAAGTTTTAACTGAATGCTTGGGGCATTTAGTGAAGTCTTCCCACTCTAAATTATGAGAACTCCAAAGTTTCCCTACATTACGCAACCTTCAGAAACTCTGTTAGGCTCACAATTCCCCAGAAGTTATTCTCTGCCAGACCTCATGAAGTCTAGCCCTGCAGATGCCTAGGGATGCCAAAGCAGATTTCTGGAGTTCTGAATTTGCAGAAATCCATCCTCTTCTCCTCTTTGCCCTGAAGATTCCAGCCTTCTTACCATCCCTGTAGCCCAGTGTCTGTCTCCTTCACACAGTTGAAAATACTATTCTCTGCTTGGGCCCCACTTTCTATATGTCAAGTCTTGGCATGTGCCTTCCAGCAGAAATTCAGAGTTAATATGGAGCTCATTTTGTGTGTTTGTCCTTTCTCAAAGATTACAGTCTTGTGCTCTGTCTTGTCAATGCCTGAAAGTAGTTGCTTCCAGTTGTATAGTTGTTTAATGGCAGAAAAACTAGTCTGATACTCATTACTCTGTTCTATTGGGAACTGAAAATCCTGATGCTTTATTCCGTTTAGACCTTGTAGAATGCTACCTCATCAATTGGTCAATTTTGCAGCATTTTCTAACCTATTTGACCAGGCAGTGTAGAGCCACATCAGTCTGAAATGAGGTGAATGAAAGTCTCTCCCTGTGATTCTTTATAGCTATGCTTGCAGTTTGTCCTCATTTTGTTTAACATTTGCAAGGTCCCTTGATTTAAACAATCACATGCTGTAGATGACATCATACAAAAGAGACTAAGCTGGTCATCATGTTTTGACTCTCTAACCACTGCTTAATGTGGCTTTGTTTTTGTGAGGTTTTTTTGGTTTAGTTTTTTGAGGGTTTTTTTCTTCATCACTTCTTACCTTTATTTACTCGTTTCATTTTCTCCATTGTCTTCAGAGGTGAAAAGAGTAACACCTCAAGCTAGATAATATTTCACTTTTTGGGCCACCTACTCTAAGATACAGTTTTCAAGAATGCATGGTAGTTTCAAATGATATCCTCCTTTTCTTCCCCTAGTACCTTGTTATCTTATTACAGCTTGTTAAATTTATATCTGCTCATGTGTCTGTTTCCTTTAATGGATGGTAACCTCTCAGGCAGTAGTCTTAGCTTATTAATCTCTATATCAATAGCACTATGTTGTCTTTCAGACATTTTAGATGTTCAGCAAAGTGTATGATTTAATTCAGAATTCTATTTATAATCTTGAGTATTCAGAGGTATAGATAGAGAATCTAAAAATGAACATTGAGGATTCATGAATATCAGTGAGCATAAAGAGGACAAGGCAAACTATGGTCACAATGTTGTTTTTCAGTGGGTCTCCGAAAAATTTTATAGTCTGTAGGATGGACCTTTCCAGGACCAGAAAACAAGGAGGGGGCCCAAAGGAAATCTCACATCTTTTCTGAAACCTTGCTTTTTTTCTGATTTCCCAAATAGTATCCTTCCCTTATATAATTCTCACATCACATTTTCTATATTTCATATTCTATTGGGTTTTATAATTGTGTGTGCCCATCTTTCTCTTCCTCCAAGACTAAGGCATTTGAGATAAAAATTGTGCCTAGACTTTTTTTTTAGTACCCCACTACTGTGATCAAATGCATAGTCTGAAATATTAATAGAAAATCAATGTTACTTGGTAGAATAAGGAAATAACTCATATAAACTAAAAGAAAATTTTAACTAATGAAAAAACTTCACTTGTGAAGTATTTTTTATAATTATAAGGAAAACATTATTTTTAATATATGTTATACTGGCTTAGGATAATAAAATAGATATATAGTGGCTTTATTCTATATATAAGCAAGTAACAATAACTTTTTATTTACACAAGATGTTATGTAAAATATGAGTTCTTTTTAAAGTGGTAGAAGTGGAAAGCTTAAAAAAGCACCAATAAATATTTTTTTAGCAGTTCCAATATCTTATTAAAATTCTGTTTTTACTGATACTGAAAGTTAGTTAGATAAGGGTAACTTTCACTCAGTGTTATCTGAAATATCACAAGTTCTGATAAGCAAATCTTAGTTTTCTGTTGTGGCTGCTATCCAGATTGATCATTCCTAATAATGTTGACTATGCTTTCTCTGGAAACAAAAAAAGGCTAGACTTTCTAAAGATTTCTTCTATAATAAAGGATCCATATCTCACCCATAGATACATTTTTGATTTGCCATGCCCAAGGGCCCAAGATCTCACTGAATATTTTGTGCTTCTTAGGGAAAAAATTGTTTGGTAGAGGTATGATATATTTTTTGTGCTCCTACGCCTATGCAGATAACAAGCATGATGTTGCCATTTATGGATAAGAAACTGCAGGCTCATGGCTGCTTGTAAATATGCATGTTCTATTCTGGGTTCATTTTTAGACTCTCCTCATTATTGGTCTGAGGCTCTCCAAAATTATTGGCTTGAAACAAATGAACGGCTCTGGGTCCTTAGCTTCTAAATCACTTATGATGATTTTCCAATTGAGTCAAAATCTGATCTAGAACTTATTTTATAATGTATTTTGAAATGCATATTTAGATAAGACCCATTAACAAATTAACTCCAATTACCATGCAGTGCCTATTCAAATGTGGAATTTTTAGAGCAATATTTCCCTTGTAGGCCCATGATGTAGTCAAGTAAATTTTCATCACTTCTTGTCCATTTTCTCTATGTCTTCTCCTCCCAGACTCAAATCCACCTGTTATTGCTGGTTGCTGCTTGACTCCTCTCTACTTCTATTTCATTCCTGCAATGTAGGTGTTTTACCTTCCAATACAAGTATTACTTTTTTAAAAACAGGGACTTAGCAGTGAGCAAATGAAACTTATCTGTGACTTTTGAGAAGCAGAATAAACCAAACAATGAATCCTTTTAGAATAAAATTTGAAAGCATCTTTGACAAATTTGCATTAGTAACTTTGGAAAGGCCGATGAATTAGGTCATGAAAGGATTGATGCCTATCATGCTTAGCCTATGTGAGCTAACAGTTCAGATAATTCTGAATAAGCCAAATAGTCGTTTCAGCATTTGAGTAGCAATACATCTATGCTTTCTCTACCAAAATTATGTGGGGTGATTCTAGAATCACGTTTCCTCTGCTAAAGCCATATAGCATAAAATAAAAAATAAGCCCTAGTGGTAGCTTTTAATTGAGGTTTTAGACTTCCCATTCTCTATTCCTCATACGTAAGAGGGAAACAAATAATAAAAATAATAAAACTATAAGATTCCTTTTACTTTGTGGAAGGCTTTTTTTTCCGCGCAAGGAATAGCTTTTCTTTGGCTAATTCCCTCTGTTGCTCGTATGCATTTTTAATCCACACTCTCAGAAAATTAAATTGAAGAATTAGACTTTCTAAATATCGTGTAAGGATATTTGAGAAGATTGTGCTGTAATAGGATTTAAATGAAGTCAAGACTTAGCTTGGGTAGCTTGGAATTGGACAAGTTTTCGCCCAGCCTTGCATAATATTTTTTTAATTAAAGATGTTATAAAAATTCCGTTTGGAGTACAAAATCTGCTTTGGCCTGAGATGTGTGTTCCATCTCTCCCTTTCCCACGCCTTGGGTTG
Organism: Equus caballus; assembly: GCF_041296265.1. Lineage (NCBI taxonomy): Eukaryota > Metazoa > Chordata > Mammalia > Perissodactyla > Equidae > Equus > Equus caballus. Next base: position 27,452,422 of record NC_091694.1, on the reverse strand, counting down.
GCTACCTATTCTGTGAACTTCTGTTACTCTACCAGCAGCCCACTCAGTCATTCCGTATGCTTCAGCTGCCTTACTGCAGTTGGTGTCTTCAGTCCCCACCGTTGGAGACCCGCAGAAGGAAGCAAAGAGCTTTTAAGGGGCAGAAACGGGAGTTTCTCAGAGCATAATTTCTCTTATTCTATTTCTTTGTTTATACTGTTCCCCTCTGCCTGGAATGGGCTTTTCTGCTTATTCTCTAGTCATTCCCTAAGATCCACACAAAAGTTCCTTGAAGATTTGTTCATTCATTTTCTTTAATTTTTGGTGTTGTCTTTATTGCTTAACATACTACCTGGCACACAGAGGGTATGCAATAAATAGCCATCTGGGTGGAAGAATAAATATATAGCTGAGTTCAAACAAGAACTGGACTGTTTCTTATGGCTCAAATCAATTCTTTCATTCAATAAGCTCACAGCAGTTGGGAAAATATTTTAGAGGGACAGTGTTCTAAAATATCTTTATTTTATACTTTCAACCAATTATCTTGATTGCTTAAAGCAAAATGACTAGAAACTTCATCCTATCTACCTCACAGTAGCACCTTAAATAACAAAGACAATAGCCTAGCTAAGTTGACTACAGAAAACTGACCAGCACATGTGGTATGTTCATTTTCATTGAGTTCAAAATATTTTCTAATGTTCCTCGAAACTTCCTCTTTGACCAATGGATTATTTAGAAGCATGTTATTTAATTTTCAAATGTTTTGGTTTTTTTCAGCGTCTATCTGGTATTGATTTCTAGTTTAATTTCATTGTGATCAGAGAACATACTTTGTATTATTCCAATCACTTAAAAGTTGTTAAAGTTTGTTTTATGACCCAAGATATTGTCTATCTTGGTGTATGTCAAGTTGGCTGAGTCTTATTCAGAACTTCCGTATCCTGGCTGATTTTGTGTTTACTTGTTCTAATAATTACTAAGAGGAGTGTTTATAATCAAAGTATGATTTTTAATTTGTTTATTTCTTCCAGTGTTGTCAGTTTTGGTTTGTGCATTTTTAAAGCTCTGTTGTTTGGTGCATACACATGTAAGATTGTTATATCTTCTTGGTGAATTGACCCTTTCATCATTATATTATGTTCTTCTTTATCCCTGGTAATTTACTTGTTCAGATGTCTACTTATCTGATTATTAGTATAGCTACTCTAGTTTTCTTTTAACTAGTGTTTGCCTGATATATCTTTTTTCCTTCTTTTTACTTTTAACCTATCTATATCATTATATTTAAAGTGGCTTTCTTGTAGACAGCATGTAGTAGTCTTAATTTTTTCTCAAATCTGATGATCTCCTTTAGTTTGCCTAGAACATTTACTTTAATATAATTATTGATATAGATAGATTTTGGTCTATTATTTTATTGTTTTTCTATTTGTTTGCTCTGTTTTTCATTCTTCTATTTCCCCTTTTCTGTCTCCTTTTGATTATTTGAATAGTATTTAGTGTTCAATTTTAATTTATCAATTTTTTGACTGTGTCTCTTTTTATAGTTTTCTATTAGTTGCTCAAATGATTAAAATATACATACCTATCTTTTCACAATCTACAGGCAGTTCATATTTTAGCACTTAAAGAAAAATATAGAAACATTATAATCATGTAGGTTCCTTTATGCTCCCTCCTTTATGCTATAGTTATTTAATGTATTAATTCTATAAAAAGTTGAAAGCCCCATCAGACAGTGTTATAATTTTTACCTTCAACAGTCCTACATATTTCAAAAAACTTAAGAGGAAGAAGAAAACAGCTGTTTTTATTTATCCAGGTAGTTACCATTTCTCTTCTCCTCTTCTTTTATTCCCGAGGTTCCAGGTTTCCTTTTAGTATCATTTCTCTTCTGCCCGAAGAACTTTTTTTATCATTTCTTTTAGAGCAGATCTGCTGTAGGAATTCTATTAGCTTGTTTTTTTTCACCAAGAATGTCTTTATTTCACCATTTTGCCTGAAGGATGTTTTAGGTGACTATAGAATTCTGAATTAAGAGTTCTTTGCTTTTGGCACTTTAAATAGATTATTATACTGTCCTCTGACTTCCAGGATGTCCATTGAAATACGCTGTCATTTAAATTGTTCTCCTATATGTAAAATGTTGCGTTTTTACTTGGTGCTTTCGAAATTTTTTCTTCATCTTTGGATTTCAGTGGTTGCATTATGATGGTCTCTGCATGATTTTTTTTTCTGTTTTGGGGTTCTCTCAGCCTCTTAAATCTGTACATTTATGGCTTTCACAAATTTGAGAAGTTTTCAGCTATATTTTTTCTGCGCTGATCTCTTTTTTTCTCTCCTTCTCAGATTCTAGTGACACAAATGCAAGACCTGTCCCACAGGTCCCCGAGGCTCTGCTTATATTTTTTTAAATTTTTTTGTTTGTTTTGTTCAGAAAGGATCATTTCTATTGATCTATTTTCAAGTGCAATGACTCTTTTTTCTGCCATTTCCACTCTGCTATTGAGCTTACACAGTAAATTTTTTCAGTTATCGTATTTTTCATTTCTGTTCATTTCAAAAGATTCTTTTTTCTGTTCATGGAGCATAGTTAAAATCCTACTTTTCAAGTTTTGTCTAGTAATTTCCACATATGGGTCATCTTAGGAGTTGATGTCAGTTAATTGTCTTTTCTCTGCAGAGTTATTGAGATTTTCCTGGTTCTTTTTTATGTCTGGTGATTTTGGATTGTATCATAGAGATTTTGAGAATTATGTTTGTGACTCTACTCCTGTTAAAATCCTCCAGAGAATGTTTTCCTTTTGTTTGCTTTTGTTTTTTGTTTGTGTTAGCAGATAATCAACTTGGTGTGGTTCTTGCCTCAAGTCACAACCTGCCTTTTGCAGGCTGTGGTTCCGATGTCAGTTTACTTTTAAAAGCATTTGTGGTGCTAATCTGTCTGCTCCACATGGACATCACCTTGAGGTCAACCCAGTCTTTGTTTTATGCTTTAGTTCAGTTCTTGAAGCATTTGCTATGCTACCTCAGGTAATTCACTGCATGTGCAACTCAGGGGTGAGCCTAGGACTTCATACTACATTTAGGGGCTCTTTTTCTCTCCCACTTTCCTCTCCCTGACTCCTCTCCTCTTTCCAGTCCCCAGGAGTCCCTTTCTTAGGTCTTCTGACTTAAAAGTCAGGATTTTAGATTCCCTGTGCCATTTCACACTTCCTATAACTTGGTTCACCTTGAGGGCAAAGCAACGAGAGAGAAGGGAGGAAGAAAATTAATGACGATTTCCTCTCTCCACACATTCTCTTTGGACCACGGGGACCCAGTTTTCCAGTTTCTCTGCTCAAAGAGAAAGAATTTCTCTCAGTCTTTTAGGTATATGCATAGTTGCTGCATCTATTAGTGTGCAGCCTTGTGACTGGGGCTTGTCTGGGACTGAGTCAGGTAAGCACAACAATAAAAAACAAACATAGGAAGAGCTTTCTCTCTACTATCTCCATCCCACATACTCTTCCTTCCCTGTCCTGTGGTCAGGAAAACAGGGAGTAAGTTTCTCTTGGAGCTGTTCCTCCCTGTGTGATGTGCAGTTCTGGGGTTTGGGATGCCCTGGAATCCAAGCTGAGAAATTAGGAAAAAAAAGAAAATATCGGTTAACTCACTGCCATATTGGTCGTACTTTCAATTTTGATTTCTTTCCCAAAACATCTGCTATTATTTACTTTTCTGAGTCCTCAGATAGATGTCTTTATGTTTTTAGTGGCGCTCAATGGGAGATGTGGAGTAGTGTATGCTTATTACTGTGTCATAGCCGGAACTGGAACTAAACAAAATTACGTGTTACTTTTCCTTCTATTGGTACTTTCATTTATTTCTTATTTTGTTTTATTTTTGCTCCATCTATTTGTTTGCTTTGCTTTGTTTTTATATTATGAATATATTGGCCTGATATGTTTGAGTTTTAAAATAATTCTTCTCAGCCTTCCTTGCTAAGGTATGTTTCTCTTTTCCTATAAATTTTATAGAGAAAATAGAAAAAAGAACAAACCCAAACATTACTGAAGGAGAAGCCATTCACAATTGTTTCAAGAAATATAATAAACCATGAGGTTGACGGGGAAATAATATACCCTTTTAAACTCTATGTCTAGTGTTTTTCTCCTTGCCTTTTAAATTTTCTTTTCTGGGCATACTTTTGGACTATTTACTTTAATAAAAGTAAACATTTCACCATATGCGATCTAGGAAAGGCGAGAAATCTAGCAGGAAATGGCCTACTTTGAACACAATCTGTGAAAGAGCTCCATGAGGAATGCCGTCATACACCCACACAAATATACACCACTTGGTTTCTTGCCCCAGGAACTGAACCTAGGACTTCTAGGTAGAGCTAAGGGAATTAATGCCAATTATAAAAAAGAAAAAAAAAATCACAGCTATTTTGAGAGGAATCCTATCCACGTGAAGTTTAAGGCAATTACACTACTGGATCTGTTGATTACTCTAATTCCCAATGCTACGTTTCCTTTTCAGCTATGCAAGTCATTTACTAAACTTCACATTGAACACTTACTACATGTTGGCACTATGCCAGGTGCTAAGGGGACCAAAAAGATGAATTAGACGAATCTCTATCTTCTAGGAGTGGAGGATATGGAGGCAGGCACCGTTTACGAGGCTATTTGTCAGACCGTGCTGAGTGCTGTACTTTACAGAGGCAGAGGTAGCCTTCTCTGGGAGCACACACAGGGATGATTCCCCCTCCAGAGGGGAGTGAGGAGGATTTCCTAGAGAGGTGATGCTTTCTATGAGCTTTAAAGACACATGAGGACAGAGAGACATGGAGGACACAGAGAATGTCATCCAAAGTAGGAGTATAAGCAAAGACTTGGAGGCTCCAAAATTCATGGCCCTCTTGGAGAAGAGAAAATAGTTCAACATAGCTGGTGTGCAGTGCACTCCAGTTTGCTTTTATTCTCTTGGACTACTTTGTATTATTTCTCATATGTCATGGTTTGGGCAGTGTTGGAAATGACCAAACAATGGAAACCGGTACTTGGATCCAAGCAGATGTGTTATTTGCAGGTGTTCCTTGGGGGCAGTGGTAGTTGGTACTACTCCATCTTTGCTCGCATCTTCCTATCCTGTTTTTCAGCATTCCCAATCTCCTGCCTTCCCCCAGAGAACCATGCTCTCTCTCTCTCTCTTTCTCTGTCTGTCTCTTCTTTTAAAATTGTGTTTGCATGAGCCAGCCCTGGTGGTCTGGTGGTTAAGATTTGGTGCTTTCACCACCATGGCCTCAGTTTATTTTGTAGTTGTGGAACCACACCACCCATCTGTCAGTTGTCATACTGTGGCAGCAGCTCACGTGAAGAACTAAAAGCTAACAACTAGGATACACAACCACGCACTGAAGCTTTAAAAAAATAGTTTTCACATATTCAGGGAGTGGCTGGTAGCTTCCTCAGAGCAGACACTATCTTATTCACCCAATATCCCCAATCCTACCACCTTATCTATGGCATTAGGTACTCTCATAATAACCAGAAAGAAAAAGTTCCCAGTGTAAATGTCCCAGTGCGACCGGGGAACTCCGAGTTGATACAAGGCATCTATTTTCCTGCCCGAACAGGAAATAGCATTTCTCACCTTCCTTCCAATTTGTATAAAATCATTAAGAAATAAAATCCAAGTTCTGCTTTAATTAGCTCACAAAACAGTTGATTGGGTCTACTCGTCTCTTTTCTGTAGAATTATTTACAGGCATATTTTAAAACTGTTTGGGGGAAAACGATCATGTCTTGTGTAGCCTGGCTTTGTTTTTTTAAGAGTTTATTATTTCAAGGGACAATTAAGGCAATCTGGGCCAGTGCTGAGACAGGAAACCAGAATTTAGAGAGACAAGACTCCACTCACCCTTTGGATTTAATTCTACCATTCTGTACAATAAGTACAAACAATATCTCCTGCCTCCATTCTTCAGGTTTGAAAGAGCTTGGCAGAGTCTAAAGGGGCCTCTGTTAGATATGTATTTCCCTAGAAAATGCTGATGGATTCCCCCCTGCTTTTTTAGTTATTTAAAGAAGAAAAGGATTTTTTGCTGAACTGAAAGGAATAAGAAACATCTCATCGCGGCCAAAAATATTATTTTGATGTCTCTAATGTTTTTGTTCCATAAGAGCTTGAATGGTGCGCTAGAATGGGAAAGCTCAGGAGTTAATGGATCAGTTCAGACCCACTTCCTGGTTTTGCTGTTAAAACCAGTGCTGCAATGTGCATTGAGTATGTTACTCCTTGTCCACCTTAAAAAACAAATGAGAAACTGAAATGTCTAGCAATTGAATTGAATAAATGATTGTGTATTCGTGTAATAAAATACTATACGGAAGATTAAGTGAATGAACTAGATCTACAGAATCACAAACACGTGTTAAGTGAAAAAGCAAAATAAGCAGAACTGTGTGATATATAGCAAATGGTGCTATATGTATAAAGTTTGACAATATACAAAACAATCATATATAATTTCTGGGAAACATGCATATGTAGTAAATGTATAAACACATGCAAATTAGTCATAAATGCCAAATAAAGAGCATGATAAATTTTGAGGAGGAAGAGAGATTGGGATCCGGAGAAGTCCATGGAGGACTTTAAAAACAGCAGTAATGTTTTATGTGTTTAATAAAAATCTGCAGCCAAACGGCAAAATGTTGAGATTTGGTAAAGATGGGAGGTGAGTATGTAGGTGTTTGTAATATCATCCTTTATAAGTTTCTCTAAAATACTTTATGATTCTAAAAGTTATTAGGTGGGAGCTCGCTGTACATCTCAGCAGCTTTTCTGTAATTGTAAAATTAGTGCAAAAGAAAAAGTTTTAAAAAACGTATTAGATCTGGAATTGGTTTACAACGGCTCTGTCTTTAGGTCTAATCAAAAGAATCAGAGCCTAAAATAGGAGGCTCTGAACCGAGCCCCAGAGAAAGAGCTCAGGTCGGGGAGTGATTCATTGTGTCCGAAAGATTTCTCAGAGAAGGGAGCGTCCAAGCTGAGCCTTGATTCTCAGGGAGAATTTTGATTAATGAAGGAAAGAACAAAGGGCATGCCCAGGCAGTGGCAACAAGTGACATGTCTGAGGAGTAACAAGTGGCCAGATGTGGCTGAAACATGAGTTACCTGGAGCAGTGGAGGAGGAAATGAGATGGAGCCAAAACTGGGTTTCTGAGGAGGACCTGGCATGCTGTGCTTAGGAAGGTGGACTTTATACTGTGGAGATGACCAAGGTTTCCATGGGTGATGACACAACCCACCTGTTCAGCAGCATGGAGAATGGCCGAGAAGTGTTGAGGCCATCAAGAAAACCACTTAGAGGTGATGAGACCCTAAGGTCAGAGAGATGACCCCTTTGAGGTCCAGAAAGATCCAGGACCAATGAGACCTGCTTCTTTGCCTCTCTCTTTTCCACTCTTTGTCTTTTTCAAGACTTCTGCCAAAGCTTTCAGTTTCTTTATGAAGACCATCAAATATTCCACCCAGGAGAGAGGCTATTTTTAAAAACGAGATGCGGCATGTTCTGTGGGAAGGTCATCAGTAATAGAGCCTCAAACTTCCTATCTCTTTTGTGAATCTTGACAGCCAGAAAAGAAGCATACATTATCTTTTACACAGACTCCCTGGAAGGAATTGATGTTCTTTCCTCCGGAGCGGTAATGGGGTCTCTATAGAAAGAAGCCTCTTCCCGCGACATGTGACCTCTTTTCATTCCCTTACAAAGGAGCTGCTTTGTGCCTGCAAAGGGCACTGGGGCCACCAATTTAATCATTTTGAATATCACTGTTGCACAGTATTGTACTCTTTTGCAGTCTCTCCCGTGCATCTTTAATGACCTTTCTTCAGAGAAAGTGGGATAAAAGCCGTCTGATCAGGACTTTCTTCCAGCTGATCAGTCTCTTATTGAAATGGTGCCAGCTCCTGCAATCCTCGGAACTCTGGGCTGAGAGTCAGGATACCGGGTTTTTAACTTGCTCTAAGGCCTAAGACCTTAGCTTCCTTATCTCTAAGACAGAGAACATTATTTAGAAACCCTCTAAGCCATTTCAAATCCTAAGTTTGTGTGACTCTGTGACACCTTAAGGTCTGAAGAGGGACTTTCATCATTTACTCATATATTGTGACCATCTGCTGAGTGCTAAGCAGTGCATGCAAGCACTTGGAGGAGCTATTAGAGAAAAAGTGTTGACCTGTGAGAAGTTCTTCCAAATTTACACTTGGAGGGAACAAAGTTGAAAAAAATTGAAGGTAAATGCTAAGAAGTTTATGTACTTCAAAAAATTTTAATTTAGTTTTGCTCACAAAGACAAGAATTCAGTAAAGAGAACACTGGAATTTGAATCCAAACTTGCAAGAACGTGAAAGCTTTATCAAGTCAGGCTGCCTGTCACACTTGAGTTAAAAAGAGCGCTTATCTTCCAACCTCAGTTTCTCTTTCTGTCAAATAGCGATAATGCTTATCTCTCAAGAGTTAGCAGGGAACAAATGAGATAATGAATTTGATAACACTTTATGTGAAAGAAGCTCTAAACGCATGTGAGAAATTCTTTTCACTACTAAAATTTGTTTAAGTTATTGATTCAGACTTTCTTGGAGTGTAGCACACATGCCAGGTACTGTGTGCAGTGCTCCAATTAGGTTTATTTTTCAATACTCACAGCTAGCTTTCTCTTTCTTGATTCACCTATTGGGGATGAGCCTCACGAAGCAGGCTGGTGTAGACATGCACTTCAGCCTTTGGGCAGGTTTTCCAGATAAGACAGGTCATTATTGCTGCTCCCCCCTCTGTAAATGCCAATGAGTCTCAGCTTCAGGAAGAATACAACTAAAGGCAGTGTCGTGTGCTTGGAAAGCACCAGAACCAGAGCCAGAAGTCCTGTGTTCTGGGTCTGTGTTACTAACTCTGCCAGGAAACCCTGGACAAGTCACTTTATCTTTCTATTTCTCACTAAAAAATAAAGGAGTTGAACAAAATGGTCTCTTAGCATCTCCTTGAGACCTAATTTTTAAAAATTTTTACCATTTGTTATGGGTTGAATTGTGATTCCCCCATAAAAAAAAAAATCTCATGTTGAAGTCCTAACCTCAGATTGTGATGTTATTTGGAAATGGAGTCATTGCACGTGTACTTAGTTAAATTAGCATGAGGTCATACTGGAGTAGAGCGGGCCTCTAGGCTAATAGGACTGGTGTCCTTATAAAAGGGGAAATTTGGACATGGACATGCACACCAGGAGAACGTTCTGTGAAGATGAAGGCAGAGCTAGAGATGATGCAGAGAAACCAACGAACACTAAAGACATCAGAAAACCACCAGAAGCTAAGAGGGAGACAAGGAACAGATTCTCCTCCGTAGTCCTTTGAAGGAACCACCCCTGCTGACACCTTGATCTTGGGCTTCCAGCCTCCAGAACTGTGAGACAATAAATTCTGTTGTTCAAGCCCCCCAGTTTGTGGTACTTGTTAGAGCTGACCTAGAAAACTAACATAATGTTGGAGAGTCAAAGCACTGCCAACAGTGGGAAAATATAAATGTTGTTCCAGTTCAAGTAAAGAAAATTATATCTTACTTTGTACATAACTCTTTGTGCAAGCTAATCCATTTTAGTTGTAATAGAAAGCAGAGTTCCATTTTAATAACTTTGGCAGTTAATTTCCTTTTCTCCCCAAAGACTGTTTGAACATCACAATGTTTTGACTTGCAGCTCAAGAAACTTAAAACCACATGAGAAAACTCTTACTCATGCCTCTTTATATAGCCAGAGAGGAGCACGGCATTTAAAAATGGAGCCACTTGCACGTGGAAGTTACTGTGTTTACAGAATCTTTCCTCCTGGATGCAGGATTCAGCAGTTTCTTGCCACTAATGTTCTCCCTCCCAAAGCAAGCTCAGCAGGTTCTGTGGGCTTGTCTTGAAGATCAGGTTCTGTTCAGTACAGTAGCTATGCTTAGAACCCAGCTGTGTTTATCGATTAATGCGGGGAGAATTCACTCAGGCATGTGAAAAATGATCTGGTTTATCCAAAAGTAAAGTGCTGGTCATGTTTAATAGGCATAAGGTAATTCAGTGAGAAGCAATCAACTAAATGTTCACGTTGAAGGACAAAAAGGATTTGTATGTGTTTCTGATTAAAAAAAAATTCACTTTCTGTTTAATTAGCTATTCTGCTCTAAGGGATGTTTTTACTAGAGACAACTGTTAAGTCTGTTCTGGGCAACTGAGCCCTAGAAATTATAAGTTATTAAATAATGGAGCGTTGTATATGAATTAAATAATTGAGCTGGGGGACAAGACATTGAGTGATTTTCTCCTGTCATGAATAGGGATGAAGAGGGCCAGCCAAGTCTATATTTCCTTGGGTGGTTTTTTATCTTCCTTATTAGAAGAAAGGAAGACAAGATCTTAAAGCAGAAATCAGAAGGGAGAAGGACAAAACTGTTAAAGACAGCACCAAAAGGTGAACTAATAAAGTCTTTCTCATGATTGGCTCAATATCTGTTCGGGCCATTGTTAGAGGAATCTTGTGGGAGGCAAGTATGATCTTCCAAGAGGATGTGATACTAAATTACATTTCTTATGATTTAAAAATAATCAGAGCTCCATATTAGATGAGGAGTAGGCTAAATTAGTCCAAGAGTTAGTAAAATCAGGCAAATGATGGATATATTTATTCCTTAAGCTGATGATTTCCAAAATGGAATATGCAAGACAATCTATAGGGATCCAGGAGGAAAAGATTCATCTCTTTAATTGGCAACTACTTGAGTGCCTACTATGTGCTTGGAACTGAGGATATAGCAGTGAAAAACAACAACAATAGAAACAGATGGAAAAGTCTGTACCCTCAGGAATTTTACATTCCAATGAGAGGAAACAGATTATCAATATATATAACATTATATATAAGATAAATATCAGATTATCAACATATATCACAATATAAACGTTGTTAGTCAGGGTCCTGGAAAGAAACAGTTGGCACAGTATTTATAGAGGGCCAGGTAGAGTTTAAGAGAAACCAACAAGGAATGGTGAAACACCCTAGGGGCTACCAATAGTGGGGAGCTCTCTCCTCCAGGGGAGGGAGCAGTGACCCAAATCAAGAGAGAGCAGCAGCTGTGGATGTAGGAGGGCACCCAACAGGAGAGGTGGCCCTGGGAGACGACAGCAGTTATTTCCAGCCTCTGGGCCTACACTGATAGTTGCGGAGGGAATAAACGCCCAGGCTTCTCTCTCCTCTCACCATCCCGTCCCCTGCTTGTGCCTCCCATTGGCCAAACTCAACTGAAAGCCAGAGCACAAAGGAGCCCAGTGCATGTAATCCATGCAGGACAGCCTCCTAGGGTATAGAAAAGGGTAGAGATGGGGGAGGAGGTATCCCCAGGGTAAATGGAGAACACCCAGTCCCAGTACTCTACAAGCGGCAGCACTGGGAAAGATTGTAATCTTCCATAGGGCAGTCAGGGAAGGCCTTCTGAGAAAGTGGCTTTTGAGCAAAGACCTGAAGTAGTGAGGGTGTGAACAGAGTGGCTAGCTGAAGGAGAGGCATCAGGTGCAGAGACCGTGAGCTGGGAACATGCTTGGCAAGGTCAAGGGTCAGCAAGGAGGTTGGTGTGGCTGCAAGTGAAGGAGAGAGGATGCTGGCTGATATTCACTGTCTTCGAAGATACCCAGTACTAGTAATAATTAATACAACAGCATCCATATCTAATTTATGAATAAATATTTATATATGGGCATTGCATATTGAACTTTTTTTGCTGATATGGCTATGCCATCTAAAATTGTGGCAATCGCTGCCTTCACCTGAGTTACTTTAAGATGTTGCAGGTGAGAGATCTTTTTATAATGGAAAGCTGCATAGGGACAACAAAGTCCCACTAGTCCAGTGCCCATTTTACAGAATAAGATTAGCCCAAGGTTACACTAGGGAATGTGACCGTGAGCTCAGGTTCGCTGAAGTTCTTGTTCAGCACTTGCTTCCTTCTGTCATGCTCCCTTCCTGCCTTATCATGTGTTGAAGGTCAGCTGTCTTAATCAGGAGTTTTATTTTGGCTTATACATTAAATGAACATTCTCCGGGTATGGAATTTTGGCCACATTCAGAGACCAACCGTTTTGCCTCTGCCATAGAGCCTCACTCACACAGCTGTAAGTGGAAATTTTGACAAAGGAATCAAGGTGTAGAAATCTCAAACATATGTGCGGATACTCAAACACTGTCATTTTCTGACAGGTACTTACAGCATGATGGAAGGCAGAGGCGCAGAGTTAAAATTAATTCATGAATGGGCTTGAAAATAGAAGTGTAAATGAGGCCATAATTAAAGTTTTTGCTAATTCTTCTTCCCAGCTGTGGACTTTCATGTGAGTTGGTTTTAGCTATATTTAGCTAAAAAGTTAAATTTTAGATGCAGTAGCATATATGCCTTTGAATTACGCATATTATATAAATGTTTTGGGTTTCAAATTGTGGCAGAAGCATCAAAAAAAATGCATCTTGTTTTATAGTTATTGCAATCCCAGCTAAATATGGGCAGAAAAAGTCAGACTGTCCTGGTTACATATGTTAAAGATATTTTAAGAGTTATGCTAACAGGGATAATAAAGTTTTCTCTCAGAGATCACACTATCGTCTTATTTTATACTTCTTAACCATTTCCTTTATTTTTCTCAAATTATAAGACACATGCTTGCCACTTATAAAAGCCTTTGCTTTTATCACTCAATATAGCATGAACATCTTTCAGGACAGTAATATTGATCTGTCACATTCTTTTTAAAAATGCAAATTATCCATACATTTTTAGCACATGAATACATCTTCCAAAATGTAAACATAACATGAACAATATTGGAAAAGCCTGTGTAACTCCCTTACAAGTAACAAATTGTATCACTTAGGGCCCAGTCAAGAAAATAGAAATCACGTAATTATTTCAACAGAGATAATTTAATATAAAATAATTGTTTCATCAGAGAGTTGGGGAAAAAAACGGACCCTGGAGTCATAATAAAAGAAATTAGCTACCACCTCCGGGCTGAGAGAAATAGGAGAAGAGACTAGGATGGGAATTCAGAAGCTTGGCGGAGGAGGCCACGGAACTGGGCTCGCAGAGCAGGGCTGCTAATGAGGGCTCATGAGGTCGGAGGAGGCCCCTGTCATCTGGGACCCAGACCTGTGGGGAGTGTGGCCAGCTGGTTGGTGTTGGTATCTCAAAGGGGTGCAGTGAAGCTGGGTGAATGGGAGGGAAAACCTGCAAAGTGGAGCCAAATGCTCCTGCCAGGGTGAAGCCCCATCAACTGGAACAGGACGGAAGCAGAAAGGAACAGCTCCTTCCCCTCCAGCCTTCCAGTGTCCCTCTGGATTTCCCCATGGGCAGGGTCTGCTGCAATGAGCTGATAAAGCAGAAACGTGGCTTCTTGAGGCCCAGCAGCAGCATCACAGGCAGAGTGCAGAAGAGCAGATTGGAAGCTGCGAGAACTTCGCATGGGTGGTCATTCCAGGCTAAGTGTCAGCATTGCTGGGATTGTTGCTAAGTCCCAGCACTATAAGAAATTCCACCGTGTCCAAGCTCAGGTCTAGCTCAGTTTCCTGGGCCCCTTCACGAGCTGAATGAAGATGGATCTGTTCGTTGTGTGCCAAGGCCCCCAGGCATGGATCTAGCTATGTGTGTTTGGTCTAACGCCACCCACCCTTTTGTTTTTCCTCGAGTTTCTTAAGCCTTCCTAGTATCTGTGGAAAAGGCATGTTTCGTGTTCCAGGAGCAGACCCTGACAGTGGGAGATAAGTCCTGTCATGTTATACTATAGGGATTTGCAAGCAGAACGTTTAAAAGTTCTTGGAGAGGCCAATAAATGTCATCACAGCCACCTCCTTCTTCATCTCGCGATCACCAAGGTCTGTTGAGTGCGCCGTGGCCTCTCCAAGTGGCATTGCTGGGAGCAGCTTGAAAGGAGCAGAAAGTTTTTAATCAGAAAGAGGTAATGACTTAATTGACGTTACAAAGTCCCGCGTTGTTCAGCTATGACATGCACAGTTTTACTCCAGCTCCAAAAAGGCCCCCTGTCTCACTTTAAGAATTCAGAGGATAGTGTCATATTAAGTGAAGTTAAACATCTGTCTGTTTGCTGGGAGAATAATTTCCCTGAGTATAATGTTCCTTTACAATTGAGTGGGAGTGTTTGCACAGCACTAATATAGTCTGCAAAGAGACCCACAAGGTCACGTCTACACTGACGAGAACGTAGGTTCTGTTTACAAACCTCAGACAGGTGAAGCTCCGTCAGGTTTAATGAGGCCCTGCCGTTCGCCACCTGATAGAAATTTGGGCTGCTTCTTCCAGTCTTTCATCACCACACAGATAAAGGAGGCTTAGAAAGTCTAGACAAAATCTTTGATTTATTTTTTTGGCATACGAAGATGCATCCTAAAATCAAGATTTTGCATTGTAAAAAGTGCCCGAAGGTCTCTGTGGAACAAAGTGGATTCTACCTACAGAAATTCATAAATAATTACCTTCTAAAGGCCAAGGAAAAAAGATCTGTCTTATTTGAGAGAATTGAAACATTAATCCTTATTTTTTTAACTGTTTTTCCCTTTCCTTATCAATCTTTCATGTTTCGATTAAGATATCTGAATTGTTCTCACTGACAGAAATGCGTGACTGTATTTGTGTGCAATGAGAGCAAGAGGGAGTGAGCAGGAAGACGAGAAAGACTCCTCAGTGTGGTGTGGGGATACTCAGAGTTTGTGGTCGGGAATCCTCCTTTGTTCATCAAACACTTGATTTTCCATTATCACACTATAAGCTACAAGGAATATTAGGACATAAAAACGTGGTTTCTGCCATTATCTCAAGAGATATTACAAGAGGTGGCATAAGAATGACATTGGATACAACGGAATTTCAGAGGAAGAAGAGAGTACCACTTCCTGAGGCAGGAAGGGGCAGTGAGGAAAATTCCCAAAGGCTAAGATGGTTGAGTTCAGCCTTGGAGAATGAGTGGGATTTTAATGAGTAGGCATATGAGGCAAACAGCATAGCGTGATGAAGAGAAGAAAGCCCTAGGATACACTGGGAGTGGTGGAGATCTTGTTCAGCTGGAGGCCAAGGTGCATGAAGAAGAGCATGGGACTCTGGTAAGCCCCAAAGACGGCTTGCTGCCAGCCAGTGGAGGGTCTTGAAAGCTAGACAAAGGGAGGCCACAGTGAAGATCAATGTAGGGAAGGGGAAGCAGGGAGAAACTGAAAGTTGTCAGCCCTCTTAGTGGATGATTCGTTTAGACAGGAGGATTCAAAGATGTACAGAAGGAACGAAAAGGGAGAAACGTGGAAGAGACTTCATTCTTCATGTTTTGTAAATCCTGGGTTTTTCCCTCTGCTGTCCTTGGAGCCCTATCCTGTGCTGTAATGACAGATGGCCTGAGCCCTGGGACCTTTATCAGCTGGTCTTGAGGTCCAGGTTGGTGGTACATTAGCTCTTCTCACCATAGGCTCTTTCTTTCCTTAGTCCCTTCCACTTTGTCTGTTTTTTTTTTTGTTTTTTAATTTTTTACTTTGCCTGCCACCTTTTTTGGGATAGTTTGGATACAGTCCTCCTCTGGCTTGAATTTCTGATCTAGCACAAGTTTTGAGCATTCTGCCACCCCTCCTAGGAGTGCATTTGCATGCGTCTGGTCATAAGTGCCAAGTTGTAGTTCAGAGTGTAGGATTGTGATACATGTAATACCGGTTGTGGGGTGCAGGAGAGGTAAACAGAAAGAGTGAGGGAGGGAAACGCAGACCACCTAGTAAAGGAACCCGGCAGGAACGAGGCTTAAAAGGCAGGTGAAAAGATGTAGAAAAGCAATTTAGCCAACCTCAAAATTTTGCACAAGCCTAGCTCCCCTAAGTGGTTTGACTCTGATCCTTTGATGACAGTCCTGGGAAATGAGATTGCTAATCCCTGTGTTAAATGGCAGAACTCATTGGGGTGGGAAAAGACAGAGCAAACTCAGCTTAGCTGGGCGTAACGCACACCTTCCAGAAGGCCCTGGACCCACAGGGTAAAGAGCCTCAGCCCTGCTGAATCTTCTGCCCCAGCCCAGAGAGAGTCTGCCTTTGCTTAAGCAGAATTCAGTATGAGAGGATAAAATTCAACATGTACCAGCCATCAGTTTCAGTTTTTCTTCAAAGAGACACGAAGGCCTGGGGGTCCCAGCAGGGCCACTGACCCCTTCCTTGATGGAGCCCCTACTCTCCAGGGAAGCTAATGCTCTGAGCCTCAGGCCTCAGACCACCTGACCCATCAAACCCAGTCCCTTTTAAACATCAATCAGCAGCTGAACTCTCCTGTTATTTATTTCCTCTTCTTTGGTTTTTCTTGAGACTAGAATAGATTTGTTAGCCAATTGGGGTAAAACCCTGCCACTTAACTAAATCCCTGTTAACTTCTCATGTCCAAGGGTGGGGATGAAAAGGAAGAAGTTTTGCTCCGTATCTTGAGGTTTCTCACTCTCCTGCTCGGCCATTGCTAAGTCTGACCGTCATTTGCCTCTTTTCTTAGAGAGCCAGGCTGATCACCTGCATTTCACTCCTGGACGTGCCCAGATCATCGCAGTGGCCCAGAAATTTGGAAAGTGGGTGCAGAGAGCGCGACAATTTTTCTTTATCATTCTCACTCTGAGAACAGACATGATTAGAAAATTAATCTCAGTGTGACGGAATATAATTCTTTGGAGGGTTAAAATTTGACCCAAATGACAGTCTTTAAATTTTTTTTTTAATTGTAAAAGTACCACCTGCTTATTGCAGAAAGCTTGGAACATAGGAACACACTTGCATATACATTAATATTCACCTATAATCCCACTATCCAGAGATAACTTCTATCCACGTTTTGGTTATTTTTTCTCCCTCTAGTACACATTCTTTTATCTATTTGAAACAGTATTCTATGTAAAAATTTGCTATGTAGTTAAAATTTATGTTAATGACTGCACAAATATTCTTTATGTGGATGTACCTAATTTACTAACCCATCCCCCTGTTATTGTTGCATGTTTAATTGTTTTCAGTGCTTACTTATTATAAATTATGTTCTGGTGAAGATCTTTATGCACAAAGCATTTTGGTTTTTAAATGCGGTTTATGGTTTCTAAAGTAATGAAGACTATGGACTCTTCTGGTGAGGTGGGGGTCCTACTACAGAGGCAGGCCCCTAAGGGGTGTGGTCTGGTGGCTGGCAGTGCCTGTGGGAGGTCACATGCTGGTCCAAACCTCATGGCCCTGTGTCAGGTGCACCTTCTCAAACCCAGAAACAGGATAGTCTTGGTATAGCCACAGATGATCAGGCCCTGGGGGCTGATTAACTGGGGCTCGTTAAAATAGCACAGCACGATGACTAAGCCGCCATGACAGTTTATAAGGGGGAAATTGGGAAATCCCGCCTCCCAGTAGCGAAACTATTCCTGTCTACCATCTAAAACAACTTTTTTCTTTCTTGAGATTTATAATGTTTGGAAACATGTATCAGAGGGTTCTTGGTGGACACGGAATTAGACCAAAAGAAGGCAGGTGAACTTGAGGGCTCCGGTGAGTCCTGATGAAATATTTCTACCCTCCCAAGAAACACCTTTCTGTGCCTCTCTCGTGTGGCAGGGCAGGAAGCAAAGTGTGGATGTTTGTTTTTCTGTTTTATTCTTTCTTACCCACCCTTTAGTTGATATGTTTTTCTCCTTAGATCTGTCATTGTTCAGGTCACATTGCTGACCTTGTGACTCTGGGAGACCTATTCTCTCCCAATATGTGTTCATTTTATCAGCTGGTTTTTCCCATTAGTATGGTCTATGAGCAACCTGCACTGGAAGCGGCTGGGCTGCTTGTTAATAATGCAAACCCCTGGATCCCACATAGATTTATCTAATCAGAATCTCTGGTATGGGGTTCCTAATCAGCTCTTTTGATGAGCTCCCCATTTGATTGTTATGTATCCTTAAAGATCAAGAATCAAGGTGAGGAAGATCACAGATCACATGTGTTTAAGGGGTGCAGGTTCTGGAGCCAGACCACCTGGCTTTGAATCCTAGCCGAACTACTTACCATCTGTGAAACTTAATCTCCCTCTGTTTCAGTTTGCTCACCTGTTAAATGGGGATGATAGTTGTATTCACATGTTAGGACTGTTGTGAGGATTAAATGAGTTAATTCATACATAAACACTTATAACAGGGCCTAGAATGGAGTTAGCACTTAATAAAGGTTAATTTTTCAACCACAGCATTAGGGCAACTCTCCATTTAGAGCATCCTACAAAGACTTGTAACCCTTTAACTGTCTCTCCCCCCCACCCCCCGTATTTTTTTTTCCTGAGGAAGATTTGCTCTGGGCTAACATCAGTTGTCAATCTTCCTGTTTTTGCGTGAGGAAGATTTGCCCTGAGCTAACATGTGTGCCAATCTTCCTCCGTTTTGTATGTGGGTTGCTGCCACAGCATGGCTGCTGACAAGCGGTATAGGTCCACGCCCAAGAACTGAACTCAGGCCACCAAAGTGGAGCAAGCCAAACTTAACCACTAGGCCACAGGGCTGTCCCCTCCTTTTCTTTTCAAACATTGAACAGAACAGTGTACTTCTTATCTCCTCAGTGAACAAGCATTACCTGAGTGCCCCTATGCTCATAGCTTCTTGCTCTGCACAGAAATTAGTGCCTCATCACTGCACACTGGCTCCATTGGTGTTTGTTTATAGTGATCAGTAATCCATCACTTCTGATTGCTTCTGGATTTGGGTTTTGCTTCTTCCTAGAAGATCAAAGAGAAAGTTAAAAGAGTTGCCTGCTTCTGAGAGAAGAGGGTAAACATTCTCATGTTTGGTGACCCAGACTTTGCACAAGGGTTTTTTGTTGAACTGCCAAATTGTTGATGAAACCGTGTACTGCCACATCACAGAAGAGTGGAAGTACATGTTTCGAGAACATACTTTATAAACCTTAAGGTGTTCCAGAGTGAGGGCTTTGCCGATTTTTCTGATTTCCCAGTGCATAGACAAGGCAGAAAGGCCGGAGGGGGCAGCCCTATCACGAATTAACTGGGAGCTGAGGCTCAGGCCACTTACAGGGGAAACTTTTAAGGATGTATCACTGCTGATTAAATTCCTGAGCAGTCTCCTAGGCAGCTGGGCCTTTAAAACTCGAATGCTTTTTTAATCTCTTGTCACCATGAACTGGTGTTTCCTCGGGGCACTTAGAGTTCTTCTCAGCGAAGACCGGGAGCCGCCAACTATAATGAGGAAACTTCAGATTCTCACTATTTCAAAAAGAAGATGTTAGACTTTAATGTTCCCAGCCATTGATTTGAGAGTCTTGGATCAGTCTCTTAAAAAAAACCTTCACTTGGATCAGTATGAATTTCTTTTGCTGCTTTGCCACGGATCTCCTGGGGAGGCTGCAAGTTGGAGTATGGTTTGTTAAGCACCTCGCTTTTTCTTTAGGAAACAACGATAAAGGGAAAGGCCAACATCCATGCTATCTGTTTGAGTAAGCATTACAACAAAGATCTTTTCCTTGTATTTAGTGCATGAACTTGAGTTGTCCTACCAGGAGAGCAAAATTGTCCTGAAATGCAGAGATCCAACTAACTAAGAGAGTGCTGGTCATTTGTAAGCATATTGCAGTGTAAACATGAAGAATTAAGAAACTAAGAATGTGTGACAGTTTACAAAGCACTTTCACATTAGTTTATCATTGAATCTTTGTATAAGGCTGTGTGGAAATGAGAAATGCCTTTAAAAATGGAAACATAAGTGCCAGCACAGGTAGGCATTCTTGTATGTTCTAAAGCCATAGTGACCAATGTCAGGGTCTCCTGTGGTGGTGCCATTTTAGTTCTTTTTCCAATCTGATCATTTGATACAGCCATCAGTCTCCCTTTCATGATTAGTACAAACGTGGATCAAATGTCTGCCTCAGGGCTCTGCTTTTAAAAGCTCAGAGCATACCATGCTCATGGACATAGAAATGAATAAAATATTGCTCTGTCTCCTTATTGTCCAACTCATGAAATTCCTTTATTCCCCTTCCTCCTGCCCACTGCAAATCTCCTCACTAACTTTCTTCCTTTGATTTTTGCATCTTGAATCATTCTTCTTTCTTTATTCCGTTTGGTAACCCAACTTTGGATTTTTGCCTTGATAAGAATGCCATCAAATCCCCACTGGGTCTGATATTCGCACTTCACAACCTGGGTTAAAACAACCATGTCCCTGAGATCGGGCCTTATCTCCCACTTCATCTGGGG
Organism: Equus caballus; assembly: GCF_041296265.1. NCBI lineage: Eukaryota > Metazoa > Chordata > Mammalia > Perissodactyla > Equidae > Equus > Equus caballus. The sequence goes on along the minus strand of NC_091694.1, from coordinate 27,432,118 downwards.
AGAGTGATCAGATGTTAAATAGACATCCTGAGTAAATGCCTAATACTGGGCCTGTCACAAAGTAGATGCTCAGTAAAATGGCAGTCCTCCCCACTCCTCCCCCTTTGCCTCTTCTTCTACTAGTATATATCAGGTCTTGAGTATTTTTTATGCCTTTTTTTATTTAAACAACATTGCCTATAAATTTGCTATATACGAGGCACTGTGCTTAACAATGGTGATTTAGGGACGGAAATCTGTTTTCAAGAAATATCGATTGTAGTTAGGGAGACAGGCATGTGCAAAATTCCAAGAAGATGTGAGTATTAGTATAGAGGAGTGCTCAAGGTGCACAGGGATGGGTCATGTGATGCCGTCAGAGAGAGTGGAGAGTAGAGGGAAGAGCAGATGAGAAAATCTTACCAGGGTCTCTTGACTTGCATCTTGAAAGTTGAGAATGTGCTCTCTGCATGGGCAATGGGGAAGGGCATTCTAGGCAGTGGAGCCACTGCAGGCAAAGCATGTGAGTGGAACTGCGAGGAGCTTCATAGGGCGGGACAGATATTTGGGCACTGGGTGGTGAGGAGGGTCAAAATAGCACTAAATCCATTTCACTGCTGTGTCTTTTAAAATACAAATGCTTTTCTTTAAAAGCCCCTTGGAGAGATTTAATCTTGGTCAGTCACTTCACGAATCATCTCTTATAGGCCTAGGCCCTGTAGTCAGGTGCTGTACGTGTTCGAGTTCCTGATCTTGAGGTGCTTGCTTTTGCTTAGAAAATGGTACTAATGCATTTGCAAAACGGTGAACAATATCGCTGTGCATAGTTAAGTACAAAATGGTCTGGCATGTAACCAGCTCCTCTAGAAATCCAGAGTGATGGCTTGAATAGTAGAGCATGACTTAATGGAGGGATTGGGATTTAGATTAGGAATTGTAGGATGCGCAGGATTTGACTAGGGGAAGCTCAAGAGAGAAAAGAAGAATAAAAATGTGCAATCTCAAGATTCGAACTCATTGAACTAGAGAGGAGAATAGTGGTTACCGGGGCTGGAGAGTGGGGACTTGTAAGTCAAAGGGTACACACTTTGAGTTACAAGCTGAATAAATCTTGGGGATGTAATGCATAACATGGTGATTATAGCTAATAATACTGTATTATATACTTGAAATTTGCTAAGGAAGTAGATCTTAAGTATTCTTACCACAAAAAAAAAGAAGGTAACTATGTGGATGGGTTAATTAACTTGGTTGTGGTAACCATTTTACAATGTATATGTGTATTAAATCATCACATTGTACGCCTTAAAAAAATCACGTCGTACAACGTAAATATGTACAATTTTTATTTGTCAATCATATCTCAGTGAAGCTGGGGGGAGAAGAAGCCCAGAAATAGGAAGGAGCACACTGTGTTGTTGAGGGTATGGAAATGAAACAGAATGATGTGCATCTGTTCATCCATGGTTGTATTGAAGGACTGTAATATGACCAGCATAGGCAGAAATCAATATGCAAAGCAGACAGCCTGGTCTTGCTCTCTCTCATCCATGCATCCATTTATCTGATAAATAGTTATTGAGCACCTACTCTGCGCTAAGCTCTGGAAACTGGGGATATAATGGTGGCATCAAAGCAGAGCCCTGGGGCTACAGGGGGACACAAGTCTAGAGTCACCTAATCGTGACCCTTGCTGTGCGCTAAATTCTGTTGTGGACCACAGATCTAGTGCAATTTCCAGTCCTGCTTCTTCCTTTTCCACCCAGCTCTCATGTCATTTGTGATGTGAAACTGACCCTGGAGGCGGGGAATTTATCTAAGGAAGTGTTGCAAAAACTAAGGTGCGTGGCAGTGGGAACCTGCATTGGGCTAGTGGTACTTCAGTTGGACCAGGAACATTTCAAAGCAAAGAACTCACCCAGCTTTAATCATTGATAATATTTGGGGGATGATAGAGATCTATAATTAGTGAGATGCCTGCATGTTTTCTTGCCCGCTAATAGAAATCGTATCAATGCAAAAGTCAAAAAGGAAAGTTAAAAGGAGAAGCTACATGTGTTGGTGAAATGGCTATATCATAGAAGCTAAGTCTAGCATCTCAACAGAAAATACCCCTTAGATTTATTGGACAATCCATCCTAGCGCAAAATTTGGAAGAGACCAACAGATCATTTGTGTTTTTGTTCCCTGTTTGGTGACTGATTCTGCTGTGCTTGGGCCCCAAGGCTCAGTGATGGCATGAAGATTATTTCTCCTAATGTACCATGAAGATAACTGAGGCCTGTTATTTTTGCAAATGATAAAGAAAATGCCCTCAATACATGTCAAACTCAAGACAGACTGGAACAGCTGGAGGTTTCTGTAGGATCACACAAACGTGAACGCATTGAGAAGTTGCAGAAGGCTGTAATACCCGCCGCTGGGGTGGGCTGTGAGGCGAGGCTCAGCTGATGTCCACACACATCTGGGTTACAGCACTTTCATCATTTGCCTACTTTTGACATTTGTATAAGGGGATAATTTTGTGCACACATACAGAGAGAGTGCGAGTTAGGGGGAGAGTGGGAGAGGAAGGTGTTTACATACTCACGCAGATCCAGGACACCGTATTCCAAGATATCCAGATCTTTTGCAGCATTTTAAAATTGTTCCACCAGAGGTTTAAATTGTAGGAAATCGTTGTCTGATACTGTGTTGGTGAACTTTCAGAATTTCTGAAGGCTGAAGAAGAGCGCCTGCTTTCAGTGGCTGTATGCTTTTTACCTGGCGTTTGATTCTCATGTCCCAGCTGGTTTCAACATTGTGGATATGCGCTTCTTGAAGCCAAGAGGATGCAGCTTTTATATAAACTTCAAGTGGGTCATGTGGTTATTCAGAGGCATCAACCTGGTCATTTTCTTCGAAGTTGAGTAGGTGGAAATAATTAATGGGCTGGTTTATTGACAAGCATTGAGATATTCTTCTCTTTGTGGTTTCAATTACCAGCTTCAATAAACTAATTTCAGATTTTTATCTAAAGCACCAGTAGTTACATGGGGCAAGAAAAATTTCCACCCAAATGCAATCGGATGATGCCTAACACCGTTGTTAGGCGAAATCTTAAACACAGACACACGGGGCTTAATGCCTACATAAACTAGGCTGTTTTATGCCTTCCTGTGGTTTCTCAAGAAGAAGTCATCCTGATTCACTGGCAAATGAATTCTGAGAAAGCATAATATTGCGGAGAAAATAACGTTGGCAGCTTAGTTCAGCTCAGTTCTGTGCTGGCTGTGAGGAATGGATGAGAGCAGAATGAAGATGGGAGTTAGACTTGGGTTCAGATCCCCAGCTCAGCTATGTACTAGCTAAATATCCTTGGTAAGTTACTCAACTCTCTGAGCTTCCGTTCCTCATCTATAAAATGGGACAAATAAGACCCATCTTTGAGGACAACAGTTATGAATAATTTGGTGTAAAGCTGGCCTCTTTCCAGTCTACCACCAGTGGCATAATCCATGACTCGGTCAGTAAATGGAACTGGCTGTGATGGTTGTTGCTATTTTTGTTGTTTTAATTTTCACTGTCAGTTAGATGGACACAAGTGTCCAGCAAAGCGTATCTTCTTATGTCCCGGTTTTACAAATAAGACTGAAGCTCAAGAGAAAACATGTTTGGGTCAAGCGCGTGCACCAGGACAGGAAGGAAGAAAAATACAGGAGTTAAAATCGAGGATCTGGGCCAGACAGCCTGAGTCTTGAATCCTGACTTCACCACTTGCTAGTTGTTTTCTGTTTGTTTGTTTAAACCTTGGGACATTATTTAACATCTCTATGCCTCAGATTCCTACAACATCCTATAAGAAGCAGGATAATAACAAGGTCTTCCTGCTAGATGATTAAATGAGCTAGTGAATAGAAAATACCTAGGATGGTGGTCAATACATGGTAAGCACTCAGTAAGTGTGACTGTTATTAGAACCTGGACCTGGTTCTGCTGGCCCTGAATACCATGCTAGTTCCATCACGTTGTTCTGTCTTCCAAGGACTCAACTTTGGAGCTTCTCTGAGTGTGTACACTTTTAGTGCTTTCTGAGGAAAGGGGCATGCACTGTCCTCTCTCTCATGTGTGATTTAAGTACATAACTACTTGAAGATGTGAGGATAGGCCAGATAACCCCTAAAGATCTGGTCTCCCCAAGAATACTATATCTGTGTTAAGTTCCTAGAGTCACTAATCCTAGCAGGTTTCCCTGGAGCTCAGGCATTCATGGTCCCACAGAGGTAACAGGAAAACAGAGCAGGCTTTTTGATCCAGAAGCTTGATCTTATAAATTACCATAAATGTTACTATACTGGAAACAATATGGCACTGACACAAGAATATGCAAAGAGGTGGCACAATCTAGAAAGACTGGAAGCAAGTCTAATGTGTATATGGAAACTTAATATGTGGTAAAAGTAACATTCAATTTGTTGGAGAAAGATGGTTTATGTAATAAATAATGCCGGCATATTCACTTTCTATCTGAGAAAAAATCTTAGACTCCTGTGTCATAGCATATATGAATTAATCTCTGCTGGATTTAAAAAATCAAATTATAGGGGGCCAGCCCTGTGGCCAAGTTGTTAAAGTTCCATGCACTCCACTTGCAGCAGCCCGGGGTTCGTGGGTTCAGATCCTGGGCATGGACCTACTCCACTCATCAGCCATGCTGTGGAGGCATCCCACATACAAAGTAGAGAAAGACTGGCACATGTCAGCTCAGGGCTAATCTTTCTCCAGCAAAAAAAAAAAAAAGAGGAGGATTGGCAATGGATGTTAGCTCGGGGCAAATATTCCTCACACACACACACACACAAAAATCAAATTGTAAAAAGTATAACCACAAAAATATTTTTTGAACATTTAGGAAAATATTTATGTAATCTGTAGTTGGAGATGCAAGCTTAAATAACAGAGGAAATCCAGAAACCTTATAGGAAAAAGATCAATAAATCCAACCATATAAAAAGTAAAAATCCCTATATAGCAAAATACCAAAAATGAGGTTAAAAGCTAAATAATAGATTAGGAGAAAATGTTTATAGCACATTACAAATGCTTAATATTTCTACAATTCAAATGAAAGCCAAAATTTATACTAAAAGCAAAGTAACCTAGAGAAAAATACATGAAGAATATGATCAGAAGAGAAATGCACATAGCTAATGAGCATTATGAGAAGATGTTCAAGCTTGGCAGTAGTTAGGAAATGCAAATTGAATCAGCAAAATCCCATTTTTCCTGTTAGATTGCCATAAATAAATAAACAAATAAATAAATAACATCCAGTGCTATGAAGATTATGGGGAAATGGACATATCACACCTAGCTGATAGGAGCATAAATATTCTTAGGTACTGCCAGTGTCTTTTAGAGTAACCTGGCAGCATCTATTAAAAGAAAGTGTGTGCATACCTTGACTAAACAATACTACCTTTAAGAATCTTTCCTACTGAAATGAAAGCACTAGTATGAAAAAGTCTATGTTCAAGGCTATTTAGTGCAGCATTGATTTTCGTGGTAAAATCCCATGGAAATAACCTTAATGTCTTTCATTTAGGGATTGGTTGGGAAGAGTAGGGTGCATTCACACAATGGAAGCTCTGTAGTTGTACATGAATGTGTGGCTCTGTGAAGGACTGACAGGAGGGCATTCATGGCATATGGTTACTTGAAACAGAAAGTAGTTTTGTGAATAGAACCTCTCTAAAGGTTTGTATATGTATTTCGATGTGTTTGTTTGAGCTGACTGATGCCTCGTAACTATTCACACTGATTACCTCAGGGCTGTCACTGGAAGGAGGGAGCATGAGATGATCACCTCTTGCTTTATACACTTATGTATTCTTTCACATGTTTCCACGCGTGCATTACTTCATTTGTTGGTCTGTCTGGTTGTTTGCTTTAAAGAAAGGAACTGGTCTCAAAATTCTACTTCCTTTATTTACTGGCCAAGTGACCTTGGAAAGTCACATAACCTTTTTGTCTTATTTTTCTTGTCTATAAAATAATGATAACATTATCTCAGAGAATTGTGAAGAAGATTAAGCAAGATAAGATATATTAAGTTTCTAGCACAGAGCTTGTTACGGTGGATGATCAGCAAATGAAAACTCTCCCTTCCTTCCTTTCTCTTCACCCTCAGATGATGTGTTTTGGGGTATGCAACCCAGTCACTACATTGGAACCAGGCACAAACAGGAGATGAAGCTGCTGGACAAACAAATATCCAACAACTTCCGAAAGCTAAATTAAACTGATTTTCTTTCGCATGAAAGCCATCATGAGTGACCCATCTCGCTGCTTACTCCCTCCATTCATCCAGACACAGAGAGTTATGGATCCAAGAAATAATTGCACACGGCTCGTTAAAAGTGTGAAATGAAGCGCCATCCTGTGACCTAGACTGCTCCCTGCTCTGAAGCCAGGTTGGGTTGTGTGGGCATCTGAAAGCTGCCTCTCCTCCTCCTCCTGCTTAGATCCTTCACCCTTGTCATCTCTGGAATGCTGCAGTGGCGGAATCACAGTCTTGGTGGCCACCCCGTTCTCCATCCTGCAGCACTCGATTCCTTCTCCAGTATTCATTGGATTTTTATTATAGAAACGACATTATGCCAGACCTTTTATAAACATGTTCTCACTTAATCTTCCCAACAAATCTGTGAAGTGACTGTTATCCCCATGTTTGCCATCTGCTCAGGGTTCCATGGTGAGGTTATGGTAGCTCATGATCTTTCTCCTGCATAATAAGTCAGAAGATCCAGTGACTTAAATTCTCCCTGCATAATAATTACTCAGATTCCAATGATAATTCATCTTGGTTGCTAGGAGCAGCATATCGCTCCATGTGAGGAAAAACTTTAGTCTTTGAACTAGTTATAAGATTTTTATGGCTTGCGGCCTGTATTCGTGCGTTCACACTGAACTCAAATATCTCCTCTATTGGGAAGACTTACCCTAACACTTTAAAAAACGGTCAGGGTCAGTTTACTCCCCTGTCTACATTTAAGCTTTAATATGCACACACCTTAATTATAGCATTTATCATGTTTTATTGTAACTATTTGTTATTTTGCTTATCTTCTCGCCATACAGGATGTCCTTAAGAGTGGGGGCACTTTTTATCTGGTTCATTGGAGAGGTTCCATTAATTTTTTGATGAACGCACAAATTAATGATTATGTGTTAAATTGGATATTTACAACCCCTGAGAGGTCCCCAAGTGAGAGAACGGGAAGCCCTAGTTAGAGGCACTTCATGTGATAGGAACAGAGTCCCAGCAATGGACGAAGAATCCAGCAGCAAAGGAGTTATTCAAAGCCAATTCCCCCTATGAAATAAATCTGAAACCAGAAAGGTGCCCAAAGCCTGCAGCAGTGGGCATTTTAAACATGCTCATTAATAATGACTCAAAGTAGAGATTTATTACAATTGAGAATAGGAAGAGGGGCAGTAAATCAGCGTTGGTGAGGAAAAGAGCAAAGGAAAGATATGAGTTCTTATTTAAAATGTATTCATGTGCTTTCTAAGCCTAAAGTAGAGATTGCTATATTGAAGTGGAAGGCTTTATTTGTAAGATTGAATTCACCAAAGATATGTTTTATGCCAGTATTCATTTTCTCAACTTTCATTTGCTTTCCTTCGGCCAAAAAGTTGGGGACTTAGTTTATTGGTTGAAAACAAAACAAAAAAACGATTCCCTTAGCTGAGTCTCTTCCTGAAAATAGTCCTTGCTTCAAATGTGACTTGTAAAGTACTGGTTGGATCCTGGAAAATGCTATTTTATTGGCACATATGTTGAAGAGAATAGTTTTTAAAACATTCAATTAGTTCTGCCTTTGAGATAGAATTTAAACAAACCCAAAGCAATAGGATTAAACTCACATAAAAACCCAACTGTTGCTTGGGAACCAATTCTTTTCCCACTCAAACTACTCCAAGGATAATCAAGCTCACTCTTGGCTGTATTCCAGCCAAGGCAGATACATGCTTTTAATTCATAAATCAGACATGGTACTCCCTTGCCTAAAACTCTCAGTGGCTTTCTAATACATTAAAGTAAAATGCAAACTCCTCTCTGTGGCCTGAAACATCTGTCCCCCAGCCACCTAGACAACCTCATCTCATCTCGCTTTTCTTCTCGTCTGCTTCATCAGGTTCAAGTTAACTGGCTTCCTCTCGGTTCTTTGAACACAGCGGGTTCTTCTCTGCCAATACCTGCTCCTCTCCTCTGCCCTAGACACCCTCTCCCCTGCTGTTCTTCAGGACCAGCTCCTCTCAGTCCTTCCAGGGTCTACTAGATGTCACTCCCAGAGAAATTATCCCTGACTGTTCTATCTAGATTATCTCCCCATCGTGCTTATTCTGTAATTCATTACCATCTTAATTGTCTCTACAGCATGCTTACCAAAAGTTCTAATTGCATAGATATACTTGTAGAAACCTGGAGATAAACATTCTCTCTCATATTCCCCCTAGACTGTAAGATCCATGAGAGCAGGAACCATATCTGTTTCATTCATTACTGACTTCCAAGAACTGATGACAGTGCCTGGCGCATAGTGGGTCCTCATTAAATATTTGCTGCTTGAATTCTCAGTGTCAAGCCTAATGCCTGGCACATCAAAGACTGTCTGGTAAACACTTTTTAATTGAGTTTGTCTTGTTCCCATAAGATTTAGCAAATTCACATAAGCCATATAAATTAATTCCCAGTGCCGAAACTCTTGCCCACAACAGCAGGGTCTCTGCAAATTCTGCTGAGAAGACAAATGACAATTCAGGACAAGTGAATAGGGAAGATGCCTAAAAGTGCACACTGACTTTGGAGCATCTTCTCTAGGATGAAAATGTCATGAAGGCAAATTTTAGCCCTCCCTTTCAGACTTAATTCCTCTGACTTCTTACTCTCCTGACCTATTTCTTGCTTTGGTGAGAACGTTTTTGTTTTGTCTGGGGGTTACCATGATGTGTTAATAAACTAAACTTGAGCTTTTTTGTTTCACTGGTTTTGAACAAGCACTGATAGGTTTTGCTTTGGATTTTCCAAGGCTCGTGTTTTAAGCAGCTGAAATCAGTCACTGAGCATCTTTCATAGTTCACTGGACCCAGAGCCAAGAGACCGTTTGGGATTTATGGTTTATGGTAACAATGACAGCCTTGCCGTGGGGAAATGTTTTGGCAAGATAACACATAGCTGTGATGCAGCAGTTAAGTTCCATTGTTTAGGCTCTGTGAGAATTAATTTGCAAAAATATCCAGGTCTGTTGTGTGTTCTAGTTTATATGTAAATTAGAAGATTGTGTGAAAAGGATGCCAGGGATGATGCCATTCAAACATTTTCTGACCAGTTGTCCGTTAATTAGAGTGATTCTCACTTAATTTTACTTTATTTACATTTTTTCTCAACAATAAGTTGTATCAGTCAAGCCAGAAAAAAACACAGTGTTAGCTAATAAGCCATAATAACTAATGCTTTAAAAAATGACAGAAAGTTTAAAAATTGGATTTGTTGGACAGCCATGGAAACTAAAAGAAAAACAATTCAGCAATGATTCTCTAAATTTGGAAATAGAAGCAATACTATTAGAATACATAGAAGCTATGGCTTCTCCAACAACATCTCTGCTTCCAGGGGGGACATGGGAGGGTTATAAACCTGAAGGATCAATGATATGGAGGATAGGTAAGTATCAGAATCTTGGAAATGAATGGGAGTTTTGCGCAAATCAAGAGAGAGAGTTTCTTACTCTAAATCTTGAAGCCTTGGTTCTTGTGTCCAGCCTTGCACTGCAGGTAAAATGTGCTGTCTTACTCCCATGCCCCAGTAAGTGTGGCCACTCCATGCCCTCCTGGTTTCACAGCCTTCCTCCTAAAGCATTTCCCTAGAACCTAGATTACACCACATTTGCAGACCTATTCCTGGTCCATTTGGCACCTGAGGTCTCTGAACGAACTGTGACACCTTAATTATTGTCCCAACACTTTTCTAAGTTTCTAAGATCAGTGACTTCTTTCATCTGGACTAGAGCCTTGCCCAGTCCAGCTGGTCCATGGACACAACCCCTGGAGCAGCTCTTCCTGAGCAGTCATCCCCATTAGATCTCCTCGGGGCCCAGCGATGAGGCCCAAACACATCCCCTCATGCCTGAGTTGAAGCCTTTTCTCTACCCAGCCATAATTATATGGTTTTTGAAAAATCCTAACTTCGATTGGGATGGTTCACATTTAGAGCAGTCTGATTTGAACCTTTGACTTGAAATTTATTTTCACTGGAAAATAGGCACTCAACTCATGTTACTCTTGACTTACCAAAAGAGAAATGGAAGCAAAAGTCTTACAATGACCATGACAACATTAACTCTGAAGCTCCCTGGCTACAATAATCTGCTCATGTATGGAGCCTGCTGGGGGTCTAGAGCAGTGGAGGTCTAGCAGCACCAGGGATCCTGAGACTTGGGTACTGGTGCTTACTTTGTCCTTCCCTGCCTCTACCTCTGCCTGGCCTTAATTTCATGTACAGGTTTAGATCAGGTGATCTCTAGGGTGGCTTCCATTTCTGAAAGACTATTAATTTATGGCTGATTTAGAACCAGCAATTCAGTGTTGAACAAACTTAGACACCCCTTCAGGAGTGGAGCTGATGAGGGACACAGCTCAGCAGGAACGAGTGTTTCTCAATTTTTCCTCAATTGGCTGAGCAGGTGGTTAGAAGCAGACACATAGGCCTTGATAGTGAAGTGGGGATATAAAACCCCAAAACTGTTTGTCATAAAGAATGCCATGCCCAGGAAAAGCGAAGGCAGATGTTCGCATAAAGTTTTTGCTGTTTGTGTTTTTGTGGGAGTACTTTTGGAGTGTGAAGTTTATTAGGAAGGCACAGCAGCATCTGCCTACCCATGCTGCCATATAATAGCAGCCTTACAATCCATTTGTAGGGTTGGAATGATTTTTGTCAATGATTTTCATGGGAGTAGATGAAATGCAATATGCACCAGCTGTAACTACATTTATCATGCAGCTGGCTTCCAGAGAAGGCCCCCCAGACCTCAGAGATGGTCTGATTGTCAAAGAGGTTATTGTCTCACAGAGTTTTAAAGATAAAAGAGGGCTGTATTAGTTTCCTTTTGTGGCTATAACAAATAATCAAAACTTAGTGACTTAAAACAACACAAATATATCATCTTACAGTTCTGGAGGTGAGAAGTCCAAAATGAGTTTTGTGGGGTTAATAAAATTAGTGTCAGCCAGCCAGTGTTCCCTCTGGAGGTTCTAGGGAGAGGATCTGTTACTTCCTTCCAGCTTCAAGGGGCCACCACCTGCATTCCTTGGCTTGTGTCCCTCCCTCCATTTTCAAAGCCAGTATCTTCTATCCTCTTTGACCTCTTTCCTTCCTTAAATCTTTTCTCTCTGTCTCTGACCCTCCTACACCTCTCCCTAAAAAAGACCCTCGTGATTACATTGGGCCCACCTAGATAATCCAGGATAATCTACTCCCCTCAAGATCCTTAACTTCATCATTTCTGCAAAGTACCTTGTACCACGTAAGGTAGCATATTCTGGGTTCTGAGTTTAGGATGTGGACATCGTCAAAGGGGGGCCATTGTTCAGCCTACCACTGGGGCCATAGAGACCAACCAAGGCCTAGGAGACAAATGACTTATCTAAGGTCACACAGCTAATTTGTGGCAGTGTCATGACTACCCCTGGCATCCTCACATCTGCCATGTTTATGTGCGTCACTCACAAAGGAGTAGAAACATGCTCTTTCGGAGGCTTTCTTTTCATAATAAACTTGAAATGATTGAGGAAATAAGTATACGATTAAGTCAGTGATTTAAAAAGAGCAACTTAGAGAAGACGGAAGTTTACATTTTTTAAAACACATTTTTAATGCGAGCGCTTCCTTTAAATGTTATAATTTTGCTAGGGTGTGGTACCTTCTAAAGATGTTAAGTGACTTTCGGTGATAACATAGTTTAGATAAGGATCGGAAATGAGAGTGCCATGGAAGCACATATACTTGTTTTTCCTTCCACTCCTCCTCCTTCTCTTTTTCCCTCTGTAACTCTGGCCATTGCTGCCATTTTGTAAATCAGTTGTGGCTGGAAAGCCAATGCAAACTCTTTAAAGGGAATGGAGCCACTAGAGGCTTACTGGCATGTGTTAAACCAAATTAGGTATTTCCATATTTCACAATGAAGCCTGTATTATTTCGGTGTTAAAGCATTCTTCAAGGAATCTAAGGAACTTGTTTTTAGTTCTCCTCCCATTTTTGCCTAACACTTGCCTATAACAAATAAAAGAGTCATAGAATTTTGAGTTTAGATGCGACTAGACAAACAATCTAGCACAATTCTTCTCCTGGATTATGGGTCTCTTATACAGTATCTTTGCCAAGTGTTTGCCAAACTCCTCCCTTGCCTCAGTTTTTCCCATCCATGATATGGGCAGGAATAATAGCTGCTGTAAAGTAAAGGCTGTATTAAATTTGAGTCCCTGAGAGGACAGGTACATTTGAGAGGGTTGTGACTTGCTTGTTAGGCTCATCTCCTCTAGGAATGACTCCCTGGTTCCACTTCCGCTGCTGCAGGGTTCGGTGCCCCCATCTAGAGTCTTGTAACACACTGACTTAACCTCACCCCCTGTCCCTAGTGGTCATGTTCTAATGCTCATCTCTCTTCCTTGCAATTCAGCCTAACTCAGGGCTGGACCCACGATAGGAACTCGCTATGCTGGTGATGGATGCTGTGGATGGATGAGTGAATGATGGCCATGTAATCTCAGGGGCATAAGGAGGACACATGGATCCAGAGCCTCAATGGCAATTCTGAGAGGGGCAGGAAAAGGCTAACAATACAGTCTCTGATCTTCATAAAATTAGTAGATTGGCTCTCTGCTGCTCTGCTAACTTTCTTAAACAAAGGAAAGTAGGACTGGAAATTGCTGTAGAAATTTATTTTAATGTGACACTGAAAATGAGTAGCCGATTTCCCTTTGGATATTTGTGTTCAGCACTCAGTGTCATTTTTTCCTTCCTATCAAATGAACACACTCTTCAGCTGCCTGGTACATTAGGTTAATGACACACTGCTGGACTAAACAGAGACAAAGTCAAGTTGCCAAGCTCCAGTCTGGCATTGATTGGGGGCCATAAAAATAATTTACTCCCTTACTTTGGTTTGGACAATCCACAGAATAATGCCTGGTGTATGTCGAATGCCACCTTCTTCTATGTAGGACAAGGTTGATTCTCACATCATTCCTGCCAAATGGGAAAGCAGAGCATCAACTCAGGAATTGCTAAATATTTGGTGCATCTCAGACATGTTACAAAGATGATATGGCTGGACTGTTAAGGCTCCCATGAAGGCGTTAATGCTAACTGTACTCATGAAAGAGATTGCAGGATGAATCTATCTGAAACAAGAAAATCTGATGTTAAGAGATTGTGAATGTAGGACTTAGAGAAATTGACTAAGATTCAGGCCAGGAAAACACCATAGCAACACTCAAGAATCTCTATAGGTGGAAAACTTTGGGTGGCTCTCTTTGATTTTACTACTTTTGTGCCATAGCTCTTTTTACCTGCTACCCAGCCTGATTCTACAATTTCTTTTTGTTTCTAGTTCCTTCTTTCTGGGGATTGGTGAACTCAGCTTGGAATCTTTGCTCTGTGGGGAAACGGCAGTCACCAGTCAACATAGAGACCAGTCACATGATCTTCGACCCCTTTCTGACGCCCCTGCGCATCAACACCGGGGGAAGGAAGGTAAGCAGCCATGTTGTTTCCATTGTAAAGTTGAGGATGGGGGAGATGCTGATTCTGAAAGCCAGTTCTCCAGGCCTTGCTCTCTGTGATGAATTTATCTTTCTACCTAGGAGCAGTGTCACGGACCTCAGGCCTACTGCCAACAAATATAATTCTGTCTAAATTGTGCTGTTTCTCCATAGCTAGTCAAACCCTCCTGCTACTAATTATTTTGTACCCCCTGGAGGTTGCCTGAGGTTTTATCCTTTGGTACCCCACGAAGGTCAGAAAACACAGTTGTCCCCGCCCGCCTATCATGCTGGGGAAATCCTTCCTCTCAGAAACCTCTTTGCTGGGCCTTCTTTGAACCTCAAGAAAGTGAAAAAATTTTTTAACAAAAGTAAAATCAGACGTTTATCATTCTGGAAGGAAAAACAAACAAACAAAAATCACCTTAGATGATTTATAAGAAAATCAATAGTTAATCTTCCTAGGGGTGTCTTGTTGGCTAAGACTCCTAGCTCCTGCACAGAGATGCTGAGCTGTGCTTTGTGACTCTCACACCGACGTCCCTCCTTCCCTCTCCTCCCTCATGATGCACTCCTCCTTAATTTGTGCAAGGACATAATGCTCGCGGGGTCTTCTCATCACTGGAATCCAGCATTTCTTGTGCTCGTTCATTTCTATTTGGCTAGCTTTTACCGTTGAGTAGAATGTTGAAGATGGAAAAAACACACACCCAGAAAATTGTGTTTGAAGGTGATTTAGCTGTTGTGAACTCAAGAGGAATGGAAAATCATTTGTGTGCAAGAAATTGGTCTTAAAATTATGGAGAACTTTTGTTACTGCTGGCGGCTGATTCTCCAGGGTTGGGTTTCTTGGGCTCTGCTCTCTCCTCCACTTATGCAGTCTGCTTGCCATGTTTACCACAAGTTTGTAAGTAATTTTTTTCCCTCCTGATATGTTAGAATATATTTTTCCCTATCACGTAACTGTCACAAAAACAAAAAAGTCTAATGACTCATCAAAGTGTTGTTAGTGACCTTGACTCAGGTCACAAGGCAGGTTTTAAAAGACCTTGCATGTGCTTGAGACTATTTCACTCTGTAGTATTTGGGTGCTGATGTAAATATGACATGGGAAGCATTTTTCTAGAAAGGTCCTATATAGCTCATGTAGTTTATTACTCTGATTCCATAGAAAACTAACCTAGCCTAATTACTGTTCCATTGGCAGTTTTCTTTTTACAAACCCTAAAAGGAATTTGATGTGGGTTCTACATACACCTCTCTCTGAAAAGGTGAATCATCCAAGTCAAGTTACGAGCATGGATAGGTTTACCAACCAGTATTTAAGAAGGGCAATTTGCAGGTTTGACTAAATATTCAGTCATTCTTTCTATTTTGGAGATTGATGGTGGGAATCATTGTATTCTAGGCAAAGGGAAAAGCAGTAAAGCCCAAAGCAGAATGAGAGGTGGTAGCTAAGTTCCAGAAATTACCTGAAAGATGGCCAGCAAAGCTGATGCACAGAGACCAAAGAGGAGGTGGTGGGGAGGTAAGGATGGAAGAAGAAGGCAGAGGCCAGATCCTGAGGCCATGTTAAGGAACTGGAATTTTCTAAGAGTTATGGCAACATTTGAAGCATTTTTTAGGAAAAGGATACATTGAGAGTGTGATGGGAAAGGACAAAAGCTAACACAAATAATGGATATGTAATTTTCACTTTCCATTAGACCATCTTAGAGGAAGATGTTGATGTACAAGAAGAAAAACTAATTTCACGACAGCTTCTCCCTAAAACTTAGTGGGAAAGAACAGACTAGGAGATAGCATGGTGTTAAAAATCACTCATATGTTATGTTTTGCTTTGGTGTTTTTTGTTGTTGACAAGTGATTTTTTTTTAATATTTCCAATTCGGTAAAGTGTACCTGATCCAAATCAATTTTCAAATGCATTGGAGTTTGGAATTTTGGAAACATTTACTTTTGACGATGTAAATATTTATAACTGGCATGATTTGTGTTGTCAGCTGTTTGAAGAGCTGAGAACTGTCTGATGCTTTCCGTGGCATTTGTGAAAGGTGAAAAATAAAATATAGATGGTAGTAGGATAAACTAACTGGTAATGAGATGCCTACACTTGATGGACAATAGCTGAATCGTGCGTGCAAGCTTTTTAAAGATGGTGTTTGATGCCCTGGAGACTTATTTTGGAAGTGAGGATGCATATTCCTGATCTGAATTTTGTTTTGCTTTGAAGACATAGATAGCCAACTCAAAAGGTTTAAAAACCATGCTGAAAGACTGGGAGGTTTTGTAGAATTTGGGCAAGGTGCCACATTTTGAAGTCTGAGATCAGCAGGGTACCAGCATGTGAAATGCATCCCAGTCATTGTGTATTTTATGTCACATTTTTATCTGTGGGCATTATTCTTGGCCGTGTTTAAATGTACCTTATGCGCAAACCCCTGACTTGCAGTACTGAGTTTGATTCAATGTGTTTGACCTGGCATAGGGCTCAGATGATGAATTAAAGGGTTTTCTTAGCATGAGCTGGGGCTGCAATTCAACCTGAACCCAAGAATACAAAGAATAATAAGAGAATCAAAACATACTGTGTCTCGAATAGAATCGAGGATATTCATTTTACTTGAACAATGAGATGTCTTTTACCTTTTAAGTTGCTTCTTTTCAATGGTAGTTTTTAAGCAATGTTTGTTTTTCGTCTTGAAGGAGAAGACTTTTTGTCCACTTGTTCATATCTGACACACAGGACTCTTAAGGACAAAATCCAAAATAATTGTCCTTTGCAAACAACATTCGCTTAAGGTTGGGTTGCATATGGATCTAAGCATCCTACCTGGGAACCAATATCCCATTCTTGATCCCATTAAACTTGACTCCCAATAGGCTAGATAGTTTTTTGTTTAAATCTTGGAGCTAATTAATCTATTCTAGATTAAACTACTAGATCAACTCAGGAATCTAAAGGGGGCGGGTGGAGATGCTCTTCCTCTGTGGTCTCGGATCATTTAAAGTCTCTATCTTTGGGAAATTGGATTATAACATAACTGGTGTTTTAAGCTCAATTCAAGCCTGACTGGCTATTTTAAAGATAGAGACCCTTGTTAGCCATTGAACTTGCACAGATTCACATGTATTTTGACCTTCTTTGTCTTTTTCCTCACACCAAAGTGAGTGTACATGATGTGTTTGTGTATTTTCATGGCTAGTCACGTAAGTTAGCTTCTTGGTAATTTGAAAATAAAGATATAGAGTGAGAATGTTCCCCCACAGCAAAATATGAATAGCCTCACTTGATCATTTCGGGGTACGGTAATTTCTCTAGATATTTGCCTGGAACATTCCTGATACAGATGTGGATTAAGGAGGAGTGTGGATTAAGAGGTGAGTTGAGCT
This sequence comes from Equus caballus, assembly GCF_041296265.1. Classification (NCBI taxonomy): domain Eukaryota; kingdom Metazoa; phylum Chordata; class Mammalia; order Perissodactyla; family Equidae; genus Equus; species Equus caballus. The sequence goes on along the minus strand of NC_091694.1, from coordinate 27,414,943 downwards.
TTCATGGAGGAAATGTGGTACATGGGTAACCTCTCTGCTGATCTAAAATATCCAAAAGAAGAAAAAAACATATTAAAACTGAGTCTAAAATCTTTTGCTGATTCTGCCATTTTAACCAAAAATTACTTTTGGCATCCTTCCTCATCTTCTAGCTCTTTTAATAAAATGGACATCTCAGCAGTTAAGGACATGGGTATTGCTCGTGACATGTTAAATGTAAAAGGTAGGATCTAAAATCATCCACTTAATGATCTCAATTTTGTTTAAAGAGTGGCTGTGAAATACATAGAAAAGACGGGGATTAAGGGTAATAGTGTTTTCTTTCTACTCTTCTAAATGTCCAGATTTTCTCCAACAAGCTTGCATTAATTTAATAATCTGAAAAACACTTATCGTTTAACTTATCTCTCCATTTTAGGCGAAAGAAAATACTTAGGGTTGGCATATATGGTAGATAGAATAATGTCCCTTCCTAAAACTATCCACATGCTGATCCCCAGAACCTGTGAATATGTTATCGTCCATGGCAAAAGCTATCTTGAAGATGTGATCAAGTTAAGGATCTTAAAATGGAAAGATTATTCTATACTATCCAGGTGGGCCCCTTGTAATTACAGGGTCCTTATAAGGAAAAGACAGAGGCAGAAGAGTCAGAGTGAGAGAAGATGTGACAACAGAAGCAGAGGTCATAGTGAGGAGGGGCCGCCAGCCCAGGAATGCGGCCAGTTTCCAGAACATGAAAAGGGCAAGGAAATGGATTCTTCCATAGAACCTCCAGAAGGAACACAGCCCTGCTGAAACGTTGGTTTTAACCCAGCAAAATTGATTTCTGACTTCTGATTTGCTGAATGTAGGAACACCTTCAGCAAGGGAAGTAGCCAGCCCAGAGCAACCCACAGGGATGGAGCTGGGGAATAAAGACCCCAATTGCACTGCCTTCCCTCCCCGCCTCTGCAAGGCTCCATTGGGAGAAACTCAGAGACCAGCGAGCCTGTGGACTCAGTCTCTGTAAGCCAGCCTGCAGGCCGCAGAGAAAGGTGAAGACAGATCTGAAGGTGCAAACGGAAGGTATCCAACACGAGCCCATTTCCACATTTCCCGTGAAATGAATAAGAGGTAATAAAACTCATCATCACTTATGAAATTAGGTACAAATGCCTCAGTCTGGCATTCACAGCCCTTGTAATACTTCCCCGGATATCCTTTCCAGAGTCTTACCCCTCTTACGCTTTATGAGTACCTTTTGTTCTCAGTGAGATTGTAATACTTTATTTTTAATTAGGTATGTCTCGCCTTTCCCTTGTGATCTGTGCTTTGGCCACAGCATAGGCTTCACTCCATGTACCTAGCACCCTCAGTCCCTACCTTTTTATTATTCAGCGTCTATGGCTCCAATGCTGCCTCCTCCGTGAAACTCCTCTTGATCTCTTTAACTGATGGTGAAATCTCTCTTCATTTGGCTTCTTAAGTACCTTGCTTATGTTTCTCTTAGGCCCTGAACCTTGGCTTATAGTATATTAGTCTTATTTGCCTTGTCTCCCTCCTCTTGGATTAAGAGCTCCTCAAAATAATGTGCTTTCATATTTTCATTTTATACCCTTGAGGTTATCTATGATGGGGCTGGTTGATTTGAATTGAACCAAAGCTATCCTTGATTACCAAGGAAAGGGTTTATGTGGAATTAGTCAAAAGTTGCTTTGACTCAAGGTGGGAAAAATATGAGAAAGTCCCTTGATGAAAAGTCACCTTGCTATGAACACAACCTGTCTCTAGAAACTAATTTTCAAGTATTCTACTTTCCCTGAAATATGGTTGAAATAAATTTAAGAAAATAAGGAATGTGAATTGGTTTGGTGCTTAAAATCTTATCACTACTCTATTTTTAAATTTCCCCATGAACTTGATGACAAAATTTAGTTGACCACAATTAATCATTGCAATTCATGACACGTCTGCATTGCTATGTTCTGAAACATTTTATGAGTGAAGCATTTATGTTCCTTCAAGGAATTTATGATATATTGGGGGAGAAAATATAGACACACAGAAGTTAAATGTCAGTAACTGATTTAAATAATTATTGAGATAATAGAATAGATACTAAGGAAGCAGTAAAATGATTGATTAATAAATCAATCATTTTGGCATTAATTTTTATCAGGGGTAAGAAGTTGGGTTCCTTGAACCAGGCTGTTTGGAGGTCCTAGAATATGGGCTAGCATAAAAAGGTAGATAGAATGAAATATTGTTTGCAGGAGGGTCTTTAAACGTCAGATGTTCTGGCTCCACATGTAGAAGGGTGAAAGAAAAGGTAAGGATAGATCCATTTTGCCATCTAAATCTGTTGCTGTGGTGCTGATTTTAGTTGGATAACTGATATGAAGCTTTCATAGATAAGTATTCTTACCCACTTGGAACTCATTAGCTGTCTTTAAATACCAGGGATATTTACACTGAATCTCTGGTATGGGGATGCTACATATAATTTTATGTGTATTTGTGGGATAAAGTAGGTCTTTAAGAGCTGATGAAGAAGTGAGTGCAATTCTTACTCATCTGTATTTTGTGGTTTGATAAATTTCTTGACTTGCTGTGTTGATAATATCCTTTCTCAGAAGGAAGTAACAAAGGGTCTCTTTATTTGGATTTAGTTCTAACCAACAAGGAAAAGCAGTTTGGTGATATGGAATGGACAGTAAAACTCTGGGAGAAAGTGGATGTGCTAACTTAGAAAATATAGTAGTAGCCAAGGTTAAAAAGAAATGCTAAGCATTGTCAGACTTCAAAATGCCTTCAAAAGGCAGATTTTTGAAATATCGTAGTTAAAATAGATATGATCTTATTGCCTCATGGAAGATAACTCTAGAGGATTGGGAAGCTCTTAAAACCGAAATTATGGTAATACAATTACAAATGATGATACCAAAAAAGGAACTGGTAGGAGCTAAAGATATGTGAGTGGCTGCACAGGGAGTTTTGCGAGAAATAATGTTTTTAAATGGTGTATAAGAGATGTGAGAGAAAGGGCTTATAGCCAAGGAGGAGGATGAAAGAGGAAGTAACCTGTCAAGATGGTTTCAGAGAGACTAAGGCCCAGAATGAGTTGAGACTTCCTATGTTATCTTACAGGGCAAAAGTTATCTTGAAGGATGAGAACGTCTTTTAAAGTTATGGTTAAAGGAAAGAGGGACAGTAGACAAGGTAGACCTCCATTTGTGGGAGAATAGATGTCCACGGGTGTTCTGATAATTTGTGGGAGAATAGATGTCCACGGGTGTTCTGATATGGGTTTGAATTTTAGCTTTGCCACCAGCCACCTAGATACAAGAGGCCTAACCTCTCTCAGCTTCAGTTTCCTCATTCATAAAAGAGAGATCATAATGGTACCCATTATGGTACCTCGCAGGGTTGTGTTGGAGGGAATTATATGAAATAATGCACTTGGTAGGCAGGTTATAATGCAAGTTATTGGGCCAGAGACCGGCAGAGAAGAAAATGCTCCACAATTGTTAGCTGCTGTCTCAGTCCATTCAGGCTGCTGTAACAAACTGCCACAGACTGGGTGGCTTATGAAGAACCATAAATTTGTTTCTCACAGTTTTGAAGGCTGGGAAGTCCAAGATCAAGGCACTGGCACATTCGTGTTCTGGCGAGAGCCCTCTTCCTGTTCATTGCTGGCACCTTCTTGCTATGTCCTCACATGGTAGAAGGGGCTAGGGAGCTCTCTGGGCCTCTTTTATAAGGGCACTAGGCCCAATGATGAGGACTCTGCCTTTATGACCTAATCATCTTCCAAAGGCCCCACATCCTCATACCATCAACTTGGGGTTTAGGATTTCAACATATGAGTTTTGAGACGACACAAACCTTCAGAACATAGTAGCTGCCGTCAGAGATGTTGTTGCTGTTAGCAAGAACACACAACTTACCTCCCACTTGAGTTTCTCTGTCAAAGAGACTAATATTCACATGCAAATCAGTGACATCTATGCTGAGATTGCAATTCTTTGGATGACAGAATAAGAAGTAAGAACTCAGAGCCACCTTGCCAGTATTCCCAATCCAAAAGGTTGAAATTCAGTAGGCCTAAAGGTAAAGCTTTCCTCTCAGGTACACATTTATAAAAACCTGCACAGACTTAGGCTGAGCTGGTTTTGTTGTAAAATCACTACATGTGAAATCAGTACAGGAAGTTAATGGATAATGTGCTCGGTATGAGTAAATAACACAGGAAGATGCTAAAAGACAAATTCAGCCTAATTACAGATACATAAGGTAGTACATCCAGAAGTGAGGTGATTGTCCTGCAACAGCCTTCACTGAGATGATGATGTCTGGGATGTTACAGACAGATTCCTCAGTGCTGATGGTTAGAGTAACTAATGGGAAAGATATTGACAAAGCGAAGCACAGAAGAAGAGGAGCAAAGTGGTGATGAGAAGAATCAAATGTTCTGTGTTCAATTTTCTCTCTCTCTCAATCTGTCTGAAAGGAAAACCTTTTAAGGTGGAATTGCAGGTGCCTTCTGATTGTACCTGTCCTATGCTGCCTCAGATACAGAGAACTAGCCCTGGGGTTTGGAAGTGGCTTGGACCAGACTTCGGTTCAAAATAGGAATTCGAGCTGTGTGCAAAGGGAGTGACCTCCATGTGTTTTATGGAGAACCCCAGCACAAAAAGAGTTCTGGCAGGCACTGAAGATCTTTTCAGATTGTAGAATAAGCTCAAGCATCAGACAAGAGTCTTGACTTGATCTGGGAATCCCCTTCTCATCTGGAAATTCTTTGATTCTATATGAGCTGTGGTTAGATGGGACATGTGGAATATATTGGAGGCTGACCCTGGAAGGAGGATTTAACTAGGATGTAAACTCTCCTAAAGGAAAACTCCCTTTAAAGCCCTAGCTTTGGTTTGGAGGAAAGTTACGTTCTCTTCTTCTTATCCTCTATCAAAGTTTTGCATACAGTACTCTTTCTTCTTTAGGATATTTTGCTCTGAGTAGCTAGAATGGAGCATCCAGGGCCAAATGAATGTTGCAAGAAAGGACTTTGATTAAAGATAAGGAAATGAGGCCAAGGTAATTGTGTTTATGCTCAGAGCAGAGCTTTTCGCAGTCAGTGGAAGGTTTCAGTGCATAGCATTGAAGAGTGATGAAAGATAAGCAAAATGTAAAAGACTCAGATGCTGTATCTAAGTTGGGAAATAGATTCAGAGCAAAGGCGTTCTGTTGCTGGTATCAGGTTCTTGTGCACCGTTGCCTAGCTTAGATCTGGGCTGAGGATTACTGCTCCCTCTGTTGGCAGTTGTTTGTCATGGGTACCTCTTAGCATCACCCAGTTAATCAATGCAGTCATTAGACAAGAGTCTCAAGGAAACACCTTGAGTTGTTGGCTTTAGGATTTTATAAATGTATCTAGTTCTCTCTCGTTCTTTACTCCTCTGGTGAGTATTAGAAAAGACTTTGCGTTCCCCTCCTCCTTCTCAGTCCTTTATTCTTTCTATCCTTTTCCTTATTTTCCCTCCTCTTGTCCATCTCTCTGACTTGCTCTCACATCCTTTCCTCCCTTCTCCAGTCCTTATATCCCAGTCTCCTCTGTCCCTTTCACTTTTCCCTAGACCATTTTTCTCCTTGTCCCTTCGTCGCTCCTTTCTCTTGGTCCTAGGCACATCTACCCGAGGAACCTGTGCCCTCTCTCTTCTGCATCAGAGTAGAATAGGTTCTCCCCTTTCCTACATTTGCAAAAGATTGACAGTTGTATGATTTTGGTGACAACACTTAAATGAGAGAAAATTCAGGTTATCTGAGAACTGAGCAAGTTTTTTTATAAGAGAATATGGGGGCAATTAACTCTAGACGCTTGCCGAATTTATAGGCAGATGAATTCCTAAAAGAAAGATTTTCCTCCAGGAATGTCATGAGTTAAGTTTCTGTCACATGGTACACTTTCATTTACTGGTTACGTGATTCCACAGAAGAAACTAACAGGCATTTTACAAATTAACTGTCCTTTCAGAAATAGACAACAAAATGTCTTATTTGCATACACTGCTTGCAGCTCAGCTCTCTTGCCAACCATCTGGATATGGGGAAGAAGAGGAGGAGAAAAGGAAAAAGTGTGACCTAATTTTTACAGACTTCTTCCCAGCTAGCCTCATCTCCCAAGCATTTCAGAACAAGTGTCTCCATCATAATCAAGAAGATAAAACTGGTGGAGCACCTGGGTGATACAGAAAGTCGCATACTCAAGACAAGTGATGGTGATACTAAAAATTTGGTATCAGTTGTGCATTTTCTCCAGAAGGCTCTGAAATTGGCCACTCTACGCCTTGTAAGCCTGATCATTTGTCCGGATAAACCTACAGGAACTTTGGATACGTTGAATCCTGTTAAAGAGCTCTCATTGCCTGGAAACCAGGAATCTTTGGTCTGAACATTAAACTGAAAATAAAAATAAACAATAATTTCCCCATCACTTCAGGAAAAAAATGAGGTAGATTATGTTTGAAGGGCTTAAGAAAATGCGAATTTTCTCTTAAGTTCTGTCTTTCTGAAATTAAAGAACTAGACTAAAAGAAAAACTGGAATCAAAAATGTGATTTGGGGAGTCTATGCATCAGAAACTATTGAAATCGGAGCAATTATCAGACTTTTAATTTTCTTATGAAAATTTAATGTCATATAGGTACAACTTTATTAATGTTGCATGAGGATTAAGAATAACTAAAATAATCAACCCTCCTTTTTCCAGTATCTCATATTTTTAACATTTTAGAATGTAGGCGTTCTAATTCTTTGTTCTGTAGTATGCTAGGGCCAAGATGCAAACCATATGCAACGTTAGGATTAGCCAGTTCATCTTCCGATTTTTCCCAACTCCCCGCCCCAAGGTTGCAGTTATGTAGAATGAATAAATCTGGAGATCTAAAGTACAGCATGATGACTATAGTTAGTACTGTACTGCTAGGAGAGTAGATTTCAGGTGCTCTCACCAAAAAAAAAAATGGTAACTTACATGAAGAGATGGATATGTTAATTAGTTTGACTGTAGTAATCTTTTTACTATGTGTGTGTATATATATATAGATATACATAAAACTATCATGTACACCTTATATACAATTTTTATTAAAAAGATAAATATATAAGTAATTTTTATTATTATTTAAATATATAATATACTTTTTATTTAAATATATAAGTAAAACATAAATATTATAAGTAAATTTTTTTAAAAACATTAGTAAATTCAGCCTAACATCTGTTTTTATTGTACAGTAAACCTACTTTCTATTCATTAATGTGACAGTTTCATTTTGTTAATGTTAGCATTACCCACTTAAAGTTCTGAACAGATTCTTTTCCTCTTTTTACCCAGATCTTCATCAGATGTGATACTTAATTTAATGTTAATCACTTCTGGCCCTTAGCCCTGAAACACAGATGCTCTGACCATACATAAAACATATGATATCATATGATGAAGGGGCATCATCTCATTTTTACCAAGAAGTGAAAACATACACACCCACACAGTTTTGTGCGTCATTAGCAACTTCTCACACTAGCAGCATCTCACCTGCCAGAAAATGTTTTCTCCCACCTTTAACTCAGTGTTTGATGACTCCCAAATTATTTATTCTGAGCTTGAGAAATTCTGATAGAGTAAGATTTGGGCAAAATTATCAGTTCAGAATAAGTGTTGCATCACCCTTTCAGAGTGACATGCCCCCCACGTCCAGGTGTAGAGCCTGAGAGGGAGACTCTTGTGCAAATGATTTGCTGAGGAAGTGTTCTCAAGTGAAAACTGCAGAGGAATTGGGGAACCGGGACGGGGGAGAAGTTCAGCAAAGATCTGGGCCCAATTGGAGTGCAACTGGAATCCAACTAGAGCCTGATCCCGCAGGGAGCTCTTGAGCATGAATGGCACCGCGGCGCTAACAGCCCTCCACTCATCCCCTAGTGGCTAGAGAGGCAGCCTGAGGATGTCCTGGGAGGGATGTAATCACCTGGCATTCCCAGGCAAGGCCGCTGTCCTACAGTGGTGTACTGGAGAAGCTGGCTCTCACTGGCTTTCAAGAGCCCATCTTGTGCATCTCTTCCCGCTTCTGTGTTCAATGACATCAAGTCAGTAACTTGAAATCCACTGTGGTAGGAGTGTTTACACCACTGAAATCTGCAAATGCTACATATCAGGGCTTTTTTTTCCTGGAGGGCTGTTGATAAACATTTACCAGCACACTATAGTTCTTGTAAGCCAAGGACAGTTCCCAGGGTGAACTGACTGCGGCCAACACTCATAGAAGCTGGAGGACCTGTGCACTGGCCTGGAAAAGGGGATCCTGGTGGGTCACCAACAGCATCTCTTATAGCTGGTGTTGAAAAGAAAGTTTTAGATTTGTTAGAAATATTCATATTGGAAATGACTCTGGTGACCATGGTTTGACTTCCTGAAGTATCATTCAAACTGAGCTGTCTGTGCCCTCGTTCTCCCCTCTCCAAGCTCTGTTGCCACTAACTGGGGAGGAGGGATGAAGCATAGAAATGATTACGTGGGACTCTGACTTTCCTTACCTTCATCTTATTTCTTCGTTAAGTATATCTTCTTTACTTGCTTGCCTCCTACAAGCCTATATTTCTCCTAATGACATCTTTGCAAAGGTAAGGTTGCCCTATAGCTCCAGCTTTTGCCCAATGCCGTGGCAGTCACAGAGCGACTTCCTCAATTTCTTCTCCACTTTAAGCCTCCGTTACTCCAGAACCAGGGATGTCCTGGGCAATTGCACAACCTCAGTGCTCCCACCAGCTTCTTGCCAATGGTGCAGTGTTTGCAGCAGCACAACATGCAACACCGTGAACACATGCTATAAACATGTCTGAAAGTCCAAAGGGAAGAATAGGGAGGAGCTTTTAGCCTTTTCCAGATAAGTGATCCTTATCCAACACGTTGCCTTTTAATGATTATTTCACAGGTTCTGAATCCAAAAGGTAAGATTAAAATCTGAATAGGAGTGAGGAAATAGCCCTGTGCCAGGCAGTTTTGAGTCCATGCTGTTCAATCAATTCGAAGTATTACTGGCGTTTTTCTCAAGAGTGTAATATACGACAACTGCCAAGCTTTCCTTTTGCGATTACAAAAAGGACAGATACTGGAGTGAGCCATATTTCAGCACTGCAGGGATATAAAAAATGGACTGCTAGAAATGGCCCAGGAGGAATGAATAGCAATAAGACATCAATGTCATCTGTATACTGATTTGTGATGAATTTCCAAAAGGCTTAATGGTATGATGCTATGATATACAGGGGCTTCCTGAAAGTTAATAACTGTAAGTTACCCACTTGGAAGAATGTAATGGGGAAAAGTATGTGATCACAGATAATAGATAAATAAGTAACTTCACTAACACAGTCAAACTGTTCTGTATGTTCCGTCTTGCTGCCCTCTGCGATTAGAAATATACTGTGAAGACACAAGAAGGTCAAATGTTACACAAACACCCATAATTACACGTTTGGTAAAGCCTTTAATTTGCCTTTTCATAGACTGGGCCCCATACAGTGAGAGGAAAGTGTATACGTTGATCACCTATCAGAGATGAATTAACAACAGCCAGAGTCCCTTGATGCAGATTCAAATAGGAGCAACAGAATCTGTTTGGATGAACACATTGTCCTTGCCAGTTAACCATGTGGTCTGGCGTTTCCCCCATGGATTGTGTGCTGAAAGCATTAACAGATATGAGGCATAGGATCTTGAACAAGGGCGGCCCTTTTCAACCTACAGCCTTGGTTTCTTTGGCCCACTAATTTTTATGGCTTTGGCTGACAGCTTCTGGTTAGCAGCAAAGTGTAGGGCACAAAGAAAACACTCGATAAATGTTTATTGAATGAAATGATAAATAGATGAGTGAAAAAATGTCCCAGATCCTGGAATTACAAATAGATAGGAAAAGAGAAAAGCACTAAATATGTTCAGTGTCTACTACATCCATTTATACATACATATTTAATCTCATTTAATTCCCCAAACAACCTGAGATGGTCAGTTTTAGAGACCAGGAAACTGAAATGTACAGTTGTTAAATAATTTACCCAGAGTTACAGGGTTGACGAGAAAAAGAGCTGAGTTTCAATCTGAGGTTGTCTGACTCCTACACTGTGTTCTTTTCCAGACTGTTGCGCTGAACCTGAAAACAGGGAAGAAATATTTTCCGTATGTATTAAGCTTTTAGGAAAAAGAGAGCATAATCTTGGGAGAGCCCTGACCTTCAGCCAATTTCTTTCTCTTTGCCGTAATTTAAGAGAAGGAGGGAAGGTGGTGTCCTATGCCGCCTTCTCGCCACGTTCAGCCTTTTAATTGCGTCTCTGCAGCCTGTTTGTTTCGGCTCCAGCATCATACATATTTTATTGTTAGAGGTGGTGTTATAGGTCTGCTTTGTTATCTGGCTGCCGCTTCTCTTCCCTGGCAAGGTAGCAAAGCACGTACTGAATGTCGTTTCTGAATGGGTAGTTAATTTTCCTACATTCTTCATCAAAAAAGCCCCATAAAATGCCCAAGATAGTTATTGTCATCACTGCAGATCTGGCAGCTATAGAGTCAGGGGAAAGACATACAGTTTTAATTTCCAGGACACAAATATGGGTGCTTTCTCTCTGTATAGCGGTGGCACTGTTTTCTCTGTCTCCTCTGTTTTCTCTCTCTTCTGCTCTCTCTCTCTTACTTTGTGATAAGGATACATCTCAGTGTTTCTGTATCTGGGATGTTTCCCCCAAAGAATGTGAATTGCAAAACCCCGAAAGGCATATTCCTAAGTTCCGCAGGGCTCACAGCAGATCAAGAAAAACCCTTAAAGTCATGAGCCTCAAGGGTCTGGCCAGTGTAAATGGCCTGTCCCTGTTTCTCCCAGGCAGTCATCCTTTAAGTCATTTCATCTGACGTGCATAATTTAACATGGCGAAGCTGACACATCCCTGCCATTCATTTGTTAGTCTGCCCTTAGTTCTCTGTGGATAATAATGGATAGAAACTTTAGGTTTGTTCTTTTCCACATCCTGTGTTAAGACTGAAAGGAATTCAAAGGTGACCCTCCGTTCTCAAGTCACACCAAGCATAGGACAATCACATCAGAGGCTTACAATTCCTATGGTCTGTGGCTCAGCATCCCCACTGAAGACCATCGCTGGGAGCTCACCATAGATAGCCTCCCAGGCCCCTCCCTTCTACATGGTCATAGGTGACACATGCTCCCTGGGAGAGTGATGCGTGCGGGTGGCACCCTTACTCCCATCCTGGCAGTGCTATTTCTCCAAAGCAAGTAAAGGCCTTTGCCCAAGCCTGAATGGTCCCTCCTTGAAGAGATTTCAGCCTGCTTTTGAGTTTCTCAGAAGATAGCATGGCTCTCCCAATTTCGTAGGAGCCTCTGACAAAAAATTTAAAACAAGATCCTGGGGACTTGCCTGGAAGCCATTTCAGTGACTGTGCCTGGCGGGAATCGGGAGCACTGTTCTCCGTCACTGACAAAAGGACTCTTCACCCAAAGCACGTGTCTTTAGACTCTTCTCCCTCAAGAGTAATCTGCCTGGCCTCCGAGCCCTCAACTACCAAAAATCAGTACATTTCCTCTCCCTGCTTTTCTCAAGATTCTCACTGTCCATTCCGAAGTCCCCTTTGCTGTTCCCTGAGAGCGCCCTGAAACCTTTGTGTAAATGGACCCTTAGATGCTAGAATCAATACCCTGTGTTTCTAGAGGAATATGCAAATTAAGCAAAACTTGTAGTACTCAACTTCGTGTACACAAGAAGTTCCTCTCCTGCCATCTTGCCAATTGGGAGGAAGCCTTTGTCAATGGATGCCCTTCGCTCTTCCCCTCAGCTTCCACCTGTCCCCTGCCATGAAGAGTGGGTAAAACCAGAGAGTTGAGCTTTTCCTCCAGTAACTGGGGGATATTCATTCCTAGCACAGACTGGTAAGCTGGCGAGCGACCAAGCCCTGTGAATGTTTTTTAATGCTATTAATCTGAATGCAGCATTATTAGTATGTACTTGGAGTTTTAGATGGATATCTTATCCTTTTGTTACCAAGGCTTTTCAAAAGATAAAATATACATTATACTGCATGGAATATATGAAAGTTCAGTAAAATATGATAATGTTGCTTCACACGCTGTTCTCTTGGGTACGATATCAGGAAAATATTTTCCTCTGACAGCCTCTCATAATGGATGAAAATATTCCCTCTCATTGCACACACAGTGCGAGGTTTGAGGCATATTATTGGAGTCAGGTAATCTGCCTCTGAAATACTGGTATTTGAAAAGCAAATTTAAGGCTTAGAATGTTTTTGCTTTATGATCATTGACACTGATGTTAGTAAACTCTTTCTCTAGCTATGAAGAAGAGAAATGGCAAGTTTTTTTTTTTTCCAGTTGCCATTTGCTTTTTAGTGACTGCACCATATGGAGCACAGTAAATAAACTATGAAGGTAGCAGGATGCATGGAGGAAAGAGATGTACTTGGACTCTGACAGTCTTTAAGCAAGTAACTTTATCTCCTAGAGCCTGTTTCCTGATCTGTAAAATGGAGCTAATATTAAAGAATTGTGGTGAGGATCACAGTGTGTTGGAATGCACCCATTCCAATAGCACATAGTATTCCCACAATTTAATTTAACAGAGAATTAACTGACCCTGGAAATTATGTCAACATTGGCCACAGCCCATGTAATATGCTTGCAATTTGAAGTCAGTGTTATTTATGCTATCAGTATTACTGTACATTTTAGTCTACAGAAGAGGTAAAAAGTGCTACATACAACATGGTAAAATATAGGGTAGGTTATAAGCTTCGTGATGTAAGGGAAGAAAAAAAGTATCTTTTCCCTTCTTCCCTCTTTGGTTCTCTGGTTGGAGCTCTGTAAATTAGACTAAAAAAAGACAGTGTAACAAAAGAAAAATATACAGAAGTTTATTAACATGTGCATCACACCTGTTAACACACAGGAGAACCCAGAGATGAGTAACTCAAAGGGATGGTTAGAATTTGGAGTCTATAACTAACTTAGTAAGGGAAAGGGAGGGGGATAAAGGGAATTTATGGAAAAGCAAAAGACTTTTTGGAAAGATAAATTTGCCCTTAGGAGAATAGATGAGAGATGTGATAGTTTGTGACAATGTCTGGGTATGGTGCTGTCCCAGAAGAGAATATTAGAATTGGTCCAGGGGAGGAGGTTTATGACAACTGAGTTCTTTGGGGAGGCTCTGCTTTTAGGCAGATAAGAGACTTGAGGAACTCAAATGCATTCAGCTTAAAATAATCCTTATGCCAAAGTGGCATATTTTGGGGTGGCATTTTCTGGTCCCCATCAGTAATGTCTGTACTTCTTAGTCTTCATGAAGGATAATCCTCATGTATTTTATAATCTGGCATATATTTAACTATGTCTAGTGGTCTGCTTGCTTATGCCTGAGGCCATATATTATTTGGCTCATAGAAGGTGCCCAATAAGTATGCACTGAAATTGTTGGTAGGTGCTTCATAAATGTTTGTTGTATTTAATTTGGGTTAGGATGACCAAAGTAGCTTAAATAAGAATATCCAGAAAGGTGGATGTTATCTTTATAACTCCTATGGCTACCTCCAGAAAAGAACAAGTAGATAGTTCAGAATTTTACTGATCGAACAAAGTAATATTGATCATATCAAATGATTAGTGCTTAACAGTAGACCAGCCAGACTTCCACTTGAGTTTCCAAACTCCTTTTGGTAACTTACTAGTATTTTGTCCCAGTCTTTTGAGCTACTTCCGGATTGTTCTTTTACTTCATTCCAGCCAGCAGTCTCAACTCAGCCCTCCATCCGTGCATGAGGGGCCAAATATACACAGTGCCGGTTGCAATACATAAGGGTCCGTATGATATGTCAACTAATGGGTCTGGTGATGCTAAGCAGAACAGACCACCTCCTCTACTATTTGTTACTTCCAATATTTTACAGGACTTTCCTGGGTCTCTGACTGTCCCACGATCAGTTCTTTTGCCAGCAAGCAGCAGGCAGGTCTGCTGGAACCTCTATAAGCCATGTATTGGAGTAAACATCAGAGATGTGTGCAATTATAATTCACTCATTAAATTTAGATATGCGAATTATATCCCTGATCATTCTCTCACTTAATCTTCACAACACCTTTGTGAAGTAGTCAAGGCAGAGTATTAGTAAGCTATTGTCACAATAATGCTGTTTAGCAAATAGCCACAAAGTCTCAGTGGTATAAAACATAAGCACAGATTTCTTGCTCGTGGGTCTTCAGGTTTGCTGGAGCAGGTCTCCTTCAGGCTTCAAGTCAAGATCAAATGTGTTCTGTGGCCCAGGGTGAAGGGGCAGCAACTACCTAGAGCATGTCCTTTTGGCTGAGATCAAATGCTGTCAGAGGGGCAAGCAGAAGCACAAAATGCCACATGAGCCTTAGGTGCAAAAGTGGCCCATTGTCACTTCCACCCATATTCCATTGGCCAAGTTGAGTGGCCATCTGTGACTTCTACCATATTCTATCCATTACCGAGATTGGCCTTTACTTAAGAAAATTTCACATAAAACGATCCAAAGTTAACAAAAGTGATAAATTGAAAGGTGATAACTTACAGACCAAAATTTGTCCCAAACACCTTTAAGATTCATTTTGCTTTACAAAACTCAAATTTATGAGCAGTTTGGGGCAAGTATTTACCCTTTGACTTGCTGCTGGCATTTTGTAAAGGACATTGTGTCATTGGGTCTTCCTGAAGGAAGCCCTAGGAAAGAAATTTCTGTAACACTAAGTGCCAGGAAAAACCTTGCTTTCTCTGCACAGTGGCTGTGCTTTTTTCCCTCCATGAGAACTGTGTAACTGTATTGTACATTTCCCTTGGAATGTCAAGACCTTCAGAGCCAAATATTCACCTGTAATAAAATTCGTGAGACTTTATAACCTGCTGAATTACTCTCTCGATTCTGCCATTCTATTCTAACTGGTCTTTAACCTGCTTTGATTTTTTTTTTTATTATACATAGTGTTATGTACAGTGGGTTTTTTTTTTTTTCTGTTCTGTAAGCCAAAGCAAGTCTTTTGTGAAATGAGGTAAGATAGAAGGAAGAACAAAACAAATAAATAAAGCTGTGCACTGTTAGGGGTACCTAACTAAGAAGACGGAGATCAGCTGGTCTGTTTCTCTGCCTTCTAGTTTTTTTAATTACCACTGGTAGAAAGATGTTTTGTTTATAACCACAATTAAGCCAAATCTTTGGAGATTAAATTTTCTAAAAGAGCTTAAGGGCAGGATCAAAAGGGATTCAGTGCATTGTCTCTAAGGCTCCCCTCTGACACTGTCCCCTGCCCTAAGCCTCTCCTCCTCCCACCCTCCAGCCTGAGCCCACAAAATGACATGAGCTTCCCCTTCTGCTGTTAATTCCTGTCACCCTGCTTCTGACCAGAGGGTCTGCTTTAAATAGCTTCGGTCACCAGGGTTTGAAAAGAATGCACAGCAGATATAAGCAGGAGCAGATGGATTAAGCAAAACAGTGCAGGGCAACATTTTATTACATGTCTACAATTTCGAAAATTGAAGCGGGAAATATTCCCAATTGCATACAGAGTAGAAGAAGTTGCACTAGTTTAAAAGACCCAATGCAGTGAAAATAGAGGAGGGGGCTATGAGTTGGCCAGCTGGCTGTTGAGGAACGGGGTCTTTCTCAGTACTCTACCTTCTGTAGTTAGCATCAATGAGAAGCACATTGCAAAAAGTGAATTCTGCAAATCTCAGAGGTACTGACTAGTCTCCCTAAAGAAGAGGATGCTTTTTCTGGGAAACCAAATTATGAAAAGCTGGGCCTCCAGTTGACCGTTAAAGAAAAAGCTATCAAAAGCACATCTGTAGAAGAGTCCCTGAAATGAGCTGTGTCCTTTGAATGGATGATTGGAAATTGACAGGTTCAGTCTCATCTCAACACTGTAATTTTGCTTTTATAAAAGGGGTTGCTTTTCATTTCTAATATTTTCCATGTTTCTGCAGTGTCTTCTCCTGTCTCAAAATAACTCAAGAGAAAGAGCAGAGGACAACATGTTTCCCTCTTTCAAACTGATAGTGTGTACCTCTGAATTTCACCGGCCTCGTGTGGCTTCCATTTCCTGAAATCATGATAGGAAGCTCTATGCTCCATCTGTAGATAAATAGTGACTAAGTCTGCCAGCCTGACCTCCAGTTCCAGAGAAGTCTGAGCTCCCATCACTGTAATTTGGCAGAAACAGAGATGGTACCCAGTCTCACCCGGTATTGCTTTCACTGGGAAAATGAGTTTTGATCTTTGACTGAGGCCAGGAAAGAGTTGTCTCAGTACGCCTTTAACCTTCTCTCTCACCTTTGACTAGGAAATAGATGCACATTTATACTGACTGTGGAAAAGACAGCATGGCTGCTCCAAAACACTGTGTATGCTTGTGCGTGCGTTCGTTGAGTTATGTAAAGGCAGCTGTATCTCTGACTTTTGCAGAGAACCAGAAGAAGTCGAGTCAAGAAATTAGTTATGAAAGCCAAGGACATTTCATTCAGTGAGATTAGCCTATTTTACTAATGTCCTTGCATTCATATCAGATTAGCAAAATCAGTGTTTGATTCTCTCTGCATTTGGACAGATGTCACGCACACAGCTTTCCTAGTGATTTGGTGAAGTGGAGTACTAAATACCTCACGAGAATATGAGCTGTGATGCTGAGTTTTAGTCTAGTGGATGCAACAGGAGGAAGATACAGCATCATTCCTTAACTGAACTGGCTTTTTATTTAGTAACTGAATTTGTATTTCCCCAATAGTCAGGAATGAAGGAGGCCAGTATACTCAACTCTTCCTGTTGGCTGCCTCCCATTTTATTTGGGGCTAGAGCTAGCTCATACCAAAAATGTCTAGAGTGGAAGTCAAGAATAGGAAGATATGGAGTTGAACACTCTCGGAGGAAAACTCAGCTCCCTTACAAAATCTAATCTAGCAGGCAGGAGCTGTCAACATGATAAATATTCCAGTCTTTAATATCAGTTTACATACCAGGGCAGAAGAAAAGGAGAAATTATTCACACACTCGAAATTTGTTAAAATGATGTTGTTTGACTTCAAGTGATAGAAGCCCAAGGAAATTCAAAGTTAAGATGGAAACCTCTCGGGCTGAGCCTGATTCTGGACTCTCTAGGGGCCTTCTGAGGTGTTGATGCTTCCAAAGTAATTACACCGCCATGCCTGAGCTCTCCCAGGTTCAGCATTTGTGGGAATGAGTTCTTTCAATTAATCTCTGTGCCTTAGCAAACTCCATGTTTCGTCTGGTACCAGGTGCATGCAGAAGCAAGGGCAGAGTTTCAAATTGATCTGGATCTCAAAGTTATAATTTGGAAATGCCTTCATGGTAGCGTTTGTGGGGCAGAAAGCACTGGCAGCTTTGAAATCTTGCAGAGCTGAGTCTGATACCAGCTCTGCCGCTTTATCCATTCATTTACTGATAATTTATTGAACACCTACCATGTGCCAGGCACCGTTCTAGGCTCAAGGCATATAGCTAAAAACCAGAAAGATAAGGTCCCAGCACTACTGGAGCTTACATTTTAGTGGAGGTATGGCAGGTTGTGTTTCCCAGGAAAACAGACTCTGAGATAGATATTTGTGTGCAGGAAGTTTATGGAAGAGGGCTCGCAAGCTGAACTTTTATGGGGGAAAAGATGAAGAAACAGTAAGCAGAGGGAGAAGGTGGGCTGCAACACAGTCTCAGCAAAGGCTGTCGGTGACTCCGTGGGGAGTTCTGAAGCTGGGATGGCCTTTCAGAGTGGTCTCCCCATGGGAGTGAAAGAGCTTTCACCTGTAGGCCATTGCGTAGGCCAGTCACTGACAGAGCTATCTGGGAAGGGGACACGACCTTGGGCAGAAGGCTCTTACCAGCTAAAAGCAATTCTAGGAGAGAAGTGGCAGCTGAGGACTCCTTGTTGCAGTGCTCACAGCAGTTGGAGGTTTAAGTCCTACCTCCTTGACTGGGGATGTGGTCAGAAACAGACAATAAACAAACAGTTCATGTATATACACATAATATATATGGGAGCAAGCTAGCTAGAGAGGAATGGGGATCGAAATAAGGTTTGCTTTTGGTTTTTTTTTTTTTTTTCAGACAGAGATATAAGGACATATTTGTATGCTGATGGGAATAATCCAACTCTCTGGTAATGCTAAGGAAAGACAAGTTGCCTGAAGATGTCAAGTTCTTCTTTAGGCAAGGATGGAGTACGGCTCCAGTGCCAAAAAGTAGGTGCTGGTCTTCGGTAGGGGAAGGGAAAGCTCACCCCCATAACTGGAGGGATGAGGAGGGTCTGGGTGTGGAGTGATCTGAGGAGGTATGTTTGGTTATGGGACGATGAAGTAGCTCTGTGTCTGATTGCTTTATGTTGTCAGTCAAATAATCAAGGTCATCAACTGAGAGTGAAGAATGGGAAGGAGAAATCGGAGGAGGGTGGGGAGAAGGTGTAAAAGAGGCGTCCCTGAATGTGAGGTTGTGAATGGACTAGAGCAGCGTGGTAGGATTGCTAGGGAGCACTGAGGGCATACTTGAGAGTTATGGTTACAAATGAAAATATCCAAATTGATTCTATAGTTGGGGGCAGGAGCAAGGTAGGCAGAGAGCTAGTTCCAACCGGGTTTAGGGTGTGGCAGGTGCATTTGATGAAAGGAGCAAGGAGCAAAGGAATTGAGTTGTGGGGAGTGGACTGATTGTCGGGATGGACCATGGATTCCTAGCAAGTAAGAAGGGAGGCGAGGGAGTGAGAGAAATGCTGCTTACTAGCCCCGTGACCCTTTGATTCACTTTACCAACAGGGAAAAAGATGTCTGCCCAACTTGACCAACAGTCACAGAGCTTACTCCGTGCCCCTTGCTTTTAGATCTATTCTCAGTTAGTTCTCACAACAAGTCAGTGAGGTCAGGAGGAATTGTCCCCACCTGAGGTTTGGTGCAAACTGTTTACCTGAACTCCACATCTAAGCCCCATTTTCCAATTCTACAGCTGTCTCAATGCCACAGCGGGGAGTCAACTGCAATTTCTGGAACACTGATGGATAGCCCTTTTGATTTCCAATCTTGGGACAAATCTTCAACCACTTACTTGCCTTAATGAAGAAAATATAGAGAACTCGCTTGCATCTTTCTTTGATTGTTGAGATTCTTGTGTGTCTCATAATTATTTATCCTGCCGAACATCACAGCAAACCAAGCAGCCTCCTTAGAAGGTTGGGAACATTGTAAATATTACTTTTTAAATCTCTGTGACAGTATAATGAGTAAACTGAGGTTTAGAGGGATTAAGTAATTCATCCAAGCATATCCAACTAAAAAGTGGCAGAGCCAGGATCTAAAATCAGCCTGAACAGGCGGAGAACTCCAAAATTGATGTGGTTTGCATTTCATTCACTGCCTTCCATGGCACGAGAAGTGGAAGGCGCCTAGAAGAGAAGTGTCTTCATCAAACCTGCAAACAGTAGAGGCAAAGAGGTGTTGGGATGGGCTAGAGGCTGGAATGACTGTCTCAGGCATGACATTAGGAAATGAGGAAACTGAGATCGAACTTGCTCCATGTGTATATTAGAGAATTCCAAAAGTGTATTTTTACTGTGAGATTTTTGAGGCCTTTGTATCACTTTGAAAGTTTATCTCGGTGTTTTTTTTTTTTTTTCCTGTCCCCTGGTTAAAAATACCTAGAAAATATAAAAGAAGCTGTAGGCCTACTTGAGAGACAGAGCCTAGATAGGATGGAGGGACCCTTCTCATGCTGTAGAGGACAATTCCCTATATTCAGCCCCAGAACAGTGAGGGTGGCAGCGAAGATGCAAGGAGCAGAGCCAAAGGGGAAGAAAGATGGTGGGAGAGGAGTAGGGGGTTTGGACAGATGAGCTGCTTCAAGAACAAGGAAGATCTCTGATGTTCCTGTGAACCGTCAGCCTCATTCCTCCACATTGGTCAAAGGAGAGAGCAGAGGAAACAGCGGTGACCTGGTCAACATGACCTTCTAAGTTTGTATTAAAGTGTTTTTATAACCATAGGTTACGTGCATTGAAGGTGACAAACTGGTCTCAGTTTGCCTAGGACTTTCTCATTTTAGCACCAAAATTCCTGCATCCCAGAAACCCTCTCACTCCCAGCAAATCAGGACGGTTGGTCACCCTATGATGCATCCCAGATACACAGAACTGTACTTCTTTCAAATGTGTTAACCCCTGATCCTCTAAATACACATATACGTGTCAGGCCATAGATTTCCCATTTTTGTGTAGAAGACCCGCCAATCCTCCTGCATCCTGGGAACTGAGAAATTGTCTCCTGCTTCTGCTTATCCAAGAAAGAATTAAGGCTTTGGTAATATAAAATAGCTTATTGCATTATTCTCTCTCACTTATGTTCTAAGAATTTCCTTCCTGCCAGAATATTTTGAGCTCTTTTCTCTTGCTCTTGGAAATGTGGTTTCCAACATAATGTAGAAGGGGTACAAGTGGTGGCTAATTATGTTTTGACGCATCACCATATTCTGTGAGGTGGCTACAGCATGCTTCATGTGGGAGGGGAAAAAAAATTAGAAAGAGTATAACGAGGTTTTCATTTCTTCTAACATAGGCGTCCCGATGCCATCTGTTACCCTCAGCAGAGGATGTTTCAGGTTAGGAGCTAATACTTTACTACGAGTAATGGGGATATGATGGCAGTTTTCTCTCCAGGAGTGTGTGCTTGGCTTGTGCGGAAGAGAGGAAGCGTCCAACTTTGCATAAACTGAGGACAAAAGGAGAAGCGTCCGTTGTATGCAGGGGGGTTGGGGGGGTGGGGAATGAAGCAGCAGTGTAATAAGAAATAGTGAGTCTATCAAATTATTATGATAAAGGTATAAGCATTCTTGAGTAGGCTTCTTCCAATCAGCACCTGGAAACTATCCTGTGAATATCCAAGCCTTGGAGAGAATACAAAATTCCTCACTTTCTGGTGGAGGGTTACAAAGAAACGCTCCCTTGAATCATAAGTATAGATCATGTGCTTTTTACAGCATTAACTATTCTTTGCCAAATGTATCACATTTCTGATTTAATATAGGTCTGTATAATCATTTGCTTAATTCTATCTTCCCCATTAGATGATAATACTTGAGGATAAATATATGTGTTCTTTACTGTGGATTCCCAGAACCCAACACAAAGCATGGCAACAAGAAGGCTGTCAATGACTATTTGTTGAATGAATGAGGAGCTGCGTTCCCCTCTTCTGACAGCCTATGACAGCTCATTATGTCTCCTTCACATTACTCCTCCCACTGTGTTATACTCCTAGAGTTAATTGTCTGCTTCCCCACTATAGGCTACCTGAAGGCTACCATCATTGAATCCCTGCAGTAAGTGAGTGTGGCATGAATGGCTGAATAAAAGAGTGTGATACACTGGCATTCCTTTGCTTCTGCTGTGAGTTGTATTATACTGAATTTACAGCAGGCGTTACACAGAGCCTCCATCCATCAACATTTTAGATAGCCGATGGCCTGATAAGCTTGTCTTTCCTGCCAAGAGTAATCAGGACTCTGCGTAGATAGCTGTTGTCTTCGAATAGAGCACTGAATTAAGAGTTGAGATCAGGTTCCATTCTTGGATTTTTACTGGCTCTTTCTGTGGCATTGGCAGGTCACTATTCTTGTTGTCACTCATTTTCTGTAATATGGGCATTAATAACACCTGGTGTCCTCATCTCTCAGGGCTCTTGTAAGGAATACATGAACAAAGATGAAAATAAAGTTACTGAGAAAAGTATAAATCACCATAGATACCTGAGGTGATTTATTTCCTTGTGTTATGGTTTACCAGAGGGATCCTTCCATTTCTGAGAACTTTCTAACCATATTCCTCTCTTGGTGAATTCTGAAGTAGCGCCTCCAAGAAAGAGCAGTCGGAAATCCTTTTTTATCTGATGAAGAACAAAATCTAACCTAGGTTTCCTGGGGCCCCAAAGACCTTTGAGAACAAATGTTGCCCAGTTAGTCATCTCCAGAAAAGAAATTCTACAGTGCTTTTTGATTTTAAAGAACGTTTCTTGGGTTTTCCCATTGTGAAAGTAACAAGGGCTTATAAAAGACAAACAAAAATTAAAGAAAAAAGGAGGAAGAAAAAAATACACATAGCCTCATCTCTGAGAATCGACTGCTATTAATATTATATCATGTATCTTTCCAGTTTTTTTCAGTAAGTGGTTTTTCTCTTGCAAAGGATAAGATCTTATATCTTACTTCTTTCATTTCTCCACTATTATAAACTCTTGGTAACATCATCGTATACTAACTGTATAACTCACCTTCATAAGATTGTTGTGAAGATGAAATAATGAGGGCTCAATAAATGTGAGCTGCTTCTGCCATCAGTGATGACATCATCAACATCATTATTAATATTACTGTAGTTTACTTAATGTTCTCTTATGGTGAACACATAGAGTGTTACTGAATTTTGGATGTTAGAGATAAGTTCTACGCTGCTAGTTCCTTCCTCAATAAATTTCTCCAGAATGCTAAGGAGTTATTTAACTATTATTTTGTCATGATTACTTAAAACCTCTCAAAATGCAAGGAACATAAAATAAAGTAAAAATATAACGTTGATACTAGTAATTCTTTTTCCTCTCTAGTCTTTCTGCACTCAATTCACAAGTCATGTGCATGGGTGTTATAGCTGGGATATCAGAAAGCCTGCGAGAACTTACTGAGTTCTTGGTGCTCATATTCATAAATGTGTCTGCTGACATTTGTAGCTTAGAGCATTTATCCTTTCAGTCGACCATTGCCTTCTTGTCATCATCATTATTCCTGCATCATCATTCCTAAACAAGACTAATAGAAGCCGACTCCAGGCCGGCCCTCGTTGTTCTTATAGATGGTTCCTGCCTAGGTCAGGCAGGACTGGTGTCTCCACAGGACGGGGTTTGGGGGCCAGACTAAAGCAGAAAGGGTGTTCACAGAGGTCGTAGTCCAGTGGTTAAGCACATGGGCTCTGGGTTCGTGTGAGATCCCAGTTTTGCTACTTTTTAGCTGTATGGCCATGAGTAAGTTACTTAAGCTTTCTAAGCTTCATTTGTTGATTTCTATGATGGGATGATAACAGTACTTCCCTCATAGGAGTGTGAGGATTTGTAGCCATAATATACATGAAGTGCTCAGTCCCCATCATAGTTAGAAGAAAGAAAATCACTGTTTGCTAAGAACAAAATCTAAGTGTGATTTCATAATAACGATTTGTCAATATTACCTCCTATCTATTTCTAGACTCCATCCACTTCTCTGTTGACTCCGGACACCATCTTAATCCAGACCGTCTCTTTCCAAGACAATTTAATAATCTTCTAATTGGTATTGCCCCCTCCCTTAGCTTCCAGTTCATTCTCCATTCTCTCTATCCAGAGGCTTTGAAATCAGAAGAATTCCCCCACCTCCAACACTAGCACTGTTTAAAACCTTTCAGAAGTTTCCCATAGTGTTGAGGATAAAGATAAAATTCCTTACCATGGCCCTGTTATAATCTCCCATTGAACCTTTTACCATTCTTTTGTAGCAATGATGACAGTTGTAATTTTACCTTCATTTATAGGATTATTTAAATGACATCTGCCTTCCCCACAATACGGTAATGTCCATTGGGGCAGGGACCACATAATTTTATCCAATACACTACTTAGCAAGCAGGAACCAACAAAAAGAAAACGTACTGAATAATTGAATGTTACCTATATCCTCAAATTGAGTCTTATATCCGTACTTTTTGCCCTCGCTTGTCATTGGTTCCAAGCAAGGGCAGCTAAAGTAAATATTGAAATCAAGGGCTTGCGTTCCCAACCTTTGAGCTCTTGGTTCTTCATCTATTACAAAACTACGTGGTCGTGAACCTGTTGTTTTCTATGACTTTTTCTGCTAGTTTGGAAGAATGGAAAGAGAATTAACTATATCCTCAGATCTTGGTTTAAATGTCAGCTCTGCCACTCAATAGCTCCGTGACTTTGTATACATTTCTGAACCTCCATAAGCCTCAGTTTTGTCACCTGTACCTCATGGATGGCTGTGAGGATTCAATAATAAATGCCTGGAAAATGATAAACACTCATTGAAGAGTGGCTATTATTTTTACTATTAGTATTCCCATAATTGCTATCAAATTCTTATCACTATTTACTTCTATTTTCATTATTATTCTCTATGCATAATTCTGTAATCTGATTACCTGATCTCTCCAAGAGATCTCTCTTTTACATTCTTTTACAAGGTCTACTACCTTTAGATGACTTGATAAGTGCATTTTTTACATCATAAAGATGACAACACTATTATCTTTCTGATAGATCCAAGGATGCAGGAAGTGTCTAAGGGGGATTGCGATTCTGATCAGTTGTCTTTGGAATATTCTTACTTATCTTGATTTGGAAATACTCATCACATCAATGTCATCCTCTTCTATGGTGTGAGCAAAGAGGGTTATTCTTAGTGACTAGAAGGTGACAGAGGTGGGGAGACTATTTTCTGATTCAGGTGATAATTGCTCACAGTTTATTCAACATTATTATTGAATTAGTATTGAAAAGGTAATTTTGTGCTTCACGAAGTGGCAAATCTGATTCCTGTGCTAGGAAGGCAGAGGAACAAATGTGATATTGACGGTAATAATTACATCCCACCCTAAAACAAGGCAAGGTAAACATTTCACATCACTGTGGCATGAATCATACCTTCCCTTACCCTGCTTGGTAGCCTCTCTAAGGGTAGGACATCATAAAATAGCAGAAGTCCCTTTGTTGGAATTTATTGGCCTGATGTTTTTTCTAAGTAATAAATTATTGCATTTTGTTTCTTCTGCTCAGAAACAAATCTGTCACTTGCTAACATAAATGAGTGAATTACCCATATTTGCTTACATGTAGGTAGGAATAAGCTAGAAACATTCTCCACATCTTCAGGTTGTCATTATACTCTGTGTCCAGCCCCAGTCATGGCTTTGACTTAAGAAGCGCTGCAATCCTTGAGGAGAGAGCTGGTGGGAGCACAGGCTTGCTTCATCTCAAATGCCCCCTGGCCATAAATCCCTTTGTTCTTCGCTTTGTACAAGTAGGTACTGATTTTTTTTTCACTGATGCTGCTGCTGTGGATGTTCCTATCCAAAGAACTTTACTCAGGCTCACTAATGTTTTCTCAGAAAAGGGCTTTGCTCCTCCTTGGGATTAATCTAATGAGTGACTATGTGGTCAGTTTCAGAAGCAGTTTTATAAATTAATCATGGTATTTATTGAGGGTAGAGTTATTAACATCATTTACATCAATGCTTTATATGAAGCCCCAGAAGAAATTTCTGTTAGGCCAGAGTGCCTGGGAAAATGGTGCCTCTGAAGAGTATGGAAACTGTTTTACCTGGTTCTGATGGTTTCTGTGATCATTATACTGGTTATGTTTTCCCTCTTGCTTTGACCACCAGGATGCTCAGTAATGGATTATGACCCACCTAGCCAGAGCAAATGCCCTGAATTTATGTGAACTCACCTACCCCTGGTGTCCTCTTACTACTATATCCTTATCTTGCTTCCACCTTGATTAATTTCTCTATTTTTGTTAGCTTTTTGAATTTCGAAAGTAATGTTCTATGTTAAGGTGAAAAAAAAATACAGTTGTATAAAATTAAGTCCTAAGTTCACTCTCTAGGGAAAGTCATTGTTGACAGTTCAGCAATGGGAATACTTTGCGGCTTTTCTGCAGATATAGTCACATATAAATAATGTCTGTACATATATATGCATATGCATGTGTGTGTGTGTGCACACGCTTTTCTTTTCTTAGCTCAGCAATATATGGACATTCTTCCATGGCAGTTCATAAGGGTCT
This sequence comes from Equus caballus, assembly GCF_041296265.1. NCBI lineage: Eukaryota > Metazoa > Chordata > Mammalia > Perissodactyla > Equidae > Equus > Equus caballus. The sequence continues at coordinate 27,389,013 of NC_091694.1, read as the reverse complement.
ACCGCACTGTTTTTAAGAGTTACTTTAGTATTGTGTGGTATAGCTGGGCTGTATTTTATCTAGCCATTCTACTGTCAGAATTGAAGTTATTTTCAGTTTTTCCCTCTTCAAATAATCATACATTGAGTATCCTTGCAGGATAGATTCCTAGAGTTAATCTTGCTGTTTCAAAGGATGAATGTTATAAAATTTTGATAAGTACTGCTAAATTTCCCTCCGAAAATCTAAACCAGTTTAAACACCAGCCAAAAAGTATGAGTGCTTGTTGCCCCACATCCTAACCAAACTGGTTATTAGCAGTTAAATTTTTTCAATCTCATGGACAAAAACCATGTCTTATTTCAACATGCATTTCTCCCAGAACCAGTGTGGACATCTGTTCCTATGTTTCCTGGCCATTTCTATTTCTTCCTGGGGGCGTTGCCATTTCGCTATTGGCCTATTTTTTCTCCTTAATTTATAGGTTCTCTTTGTATGTTATGAGCACTAAACCTTTATTAAATATTCTGCAGGTGTTTTTCTCCTCTCTCTCTTAAACATTCAGTGACTTTTTCTACATAAAAGGTTTAATTTTTTGTTACCAAACCTGAGATTCTTTATGACTTTTATGTCTCAGGTTTCATATAGTGTTCTCATTTCTAAGGAGTCTGCAAGGTCAGTTTTGACTTTCGCTTTAAACAAAATGTTATGTAGATGAATCTTTAAAAAATGTCCAAGAATTTTGATTTTCCTCTACTTTTTTATTGTTGTTGTTATACCTTTGGTTTAGTATGCAACTTTATTGCACTGTAGTGAGAGAATGCACCTTGTAGGACTTGGGCTTTTATGTATTTGTTGAGAGTTTCTTATGGCCTAGTACGTGACAATTTTTGTATTTCATAGGCAAATAAAAAGAATGCATAGGCTGGATTCTTTTCTGGAACACACTTCAATTTTCCCCCCTTTCTTCTTTCCTTTCTTTCTTCATCCCTTCTTCTCTCTCCCTCCTTCCATCTCTTATTTCCATCTCTCTATCCCTTCTTCCTTCTATTCTCCCTCTCTCTCCCTCTTGTTCTTTCTAGATTGTTAACTATGTTATTCAAATCCTCTATATCCTTACTTTGAGACTACTTAATTCAATTGAAAAATCTCCCAGTATTTTTTTTAATAATATTCTCCTTTCATCATTTTTTTTGATGTGTTGTCCCAGGTCTTAACATTCACAGCTATTACAACATATTATTAAAACATACATTTTTATCAATATAAATTATACTTTTTTTGTATATATTTTTTGTCTTGAATTCTACTTTATCGATAACTTCCAGATTGTAGTGGCATTGATTTTATAAATCTTTGTCTGTTTCTTTATTTTCAGTTTCTTTATGTGGTTTTATTTTAAGTATCTCTCCTTAAACAAATATAGTGATATTGTTGGTGTGTTTCCCCCACTCCATTCTGAGAGTCCTTTAAGTTAAGAAAATTCAATGGATAGTCATTCATTATGTCTGATATGTTTGTTCTTAGTTCACATTTTTCATACCCTGTCATATTTTCTTGGCTATTTTTTCTTTATATTTTACCTTTTGGTAGTTTAAAAGCTCCACCTTATATTTTTGTTCTGCTAGTGTTATCCTTAAGCTCTTCACAAACAAAAATTATTTTCCTTTCTCCATAAAAATAGAGCAGTACGTACAGCCACCTCACTTAAACGAAAGAAAAATTGTATCACCAGGTGTTTTATATCTTCCCTTTATTTCTTCTTTAATATCTCCTCTGTACTATTAAAATTATCTTGAATTTTGGTTCCAGATTGTTAATTTTTTACTTTGTGCCTCTTCTGTTTTATGAATACCTACTTAACAATTCCATTAAATTTCACTGCCATATTTTCAACAATTACTTAGTATTAACTGAAAGGTTTACTGGTATCATTGCTCGTTTTATTGGTACATTATGTATTTCTGTTTCTCAGCTTTATTTTACTGAAATGCAACTGGAAACTTTATCTTTTTTGGTGTTTTGTTTTCAGAAAAGGTTATATGGATGGTCAACTTTCTGAGTTCTTATCTATCTAAAAATGTCATTGCCCCTTGCCCGGTACTTTAATGATAGGACTTGGGCTTCAAAATATATTTTCTTAGCTCTTTGTAATCATTGGCCCATTGTTTTCTGCTTTCTGTATTATAGATCAGAAGTTTCATGTGAGCAATTAAGGTCATGGGTTTCAGAAATAGGCAACCTGAGTTTTAAATCCATTTCCGCCACTTTCCCAACTGTATCACTGCTTACCATCACTGAGTTTCTTCTTCCTCATGCACATTTGTGAGATAAGGGTATGGGGCAGGGTCCTTGTGTGACGAAGATTAAATAAAATACCTAGCACAAATAAATAATGGACTCAGTGATTAGAATGATAACAGTTCCTTTATACCAACTTTATATGTTTTTTCTCTCTAGAAGCTTGTAGAATTTTTCTTTATCCTTAAGGATCTCATTGTTTTACAGTTTTGCCATAAGGAACTCAGCTGGCTTTTTTCTTTCTGAAAACTCAAGTCGCTTTTCAGCTCAGAGACATTCCTTTTATTATTTATTTCGTTACATCCTACGCTCCATCCACATATCTTTCTTTCCTTCTGAACCCTCCCTACAGAGCTATTGGGTCTGCTGGACCTGTTCTCCATGTGTGTTAGTTTCCTGTTGCTGCTGTAAGAAATTACCACAAACTTAGTGGCTTAAAACAAACCAAATGTATTATTTTGACATTTCTGGAGGTCTGAAGTCTGAAATGGGCTTCACTGGGCTAAAATCAAGGTGTCAGCAAGGCAGCATTCATTCTGGAGTCTCTAGGGGAGAAGCCACTCCTTTACCTCCTCCAGCTTCTGAAGACCACCTGCATTCCTTGGCTTGTGGCCCCTTCCTTTATCCTCAAAGTTAGCAGCATAGCATCTCTCTCTCACTTTGATATTCCTGCCTCCTCCTTTGAATTATAAGGGCTCTCATGATTACGTTGAGCCCATCTGAATAATCCAGGAGACTGTCCCCATCTCAAGATCCTTAACTATCACATCTGCAAAGTCCCTTTTCCTGTGTAAAGTAACACATTCACTATTTTTAGGGATTAGATATGGGCATCTTTGAAAGGGCTGTAATTCTGCCTACCATACTGATCTCTTTGCTTTCTTCATAAGTCTACTCTGGCTTTTTACTCTTTTCTGAAAGAGTTCTTTGTATTTTCCATATCTCAGAGATATGCATACGCTTTATTTCCACAATGATATTTTTAATTTTCAAGAATTCTGATTCATCTTTTTTCTTTTAGACTGGGAGAAAACTCACAATTATCTCTGAAAATACTAATTTTATTTGCTTTAAAGTTTTTTCTGTCTTCTGTATTAATTCTTTTTCCTAGGGAATTCGTCTGTATATTGTAGGGGAGGAAGACATTTCCTCTACCCACTCTGGGTCCTTCTGGCTGGACAACAAATTAAATTCGCATGAAACAGAATAACAGGAGAAAATTAAACAAAGCTTTATAACATGTATACATGGGAGAGACCCAGAGAAACTGAGTAACTCACCAAAGTGGTGGACACTCTCACCTTAAATATGGTCCTCAGCTAAAGACAAAGGAAGATGTTGGGGAGGGGGGGAGTCAGTTATGGGAGATTACCAGAAAAGCACAGTAAACAAGAGTAAGGTTATTATGCAGATTTAAGTCCTTGCTTTCTGCATTGATAAGAGTTTCTAGAGATAATAAGGTCATCCCCCCTTCTTCCTAGTACAGAGAGGGAGACACCTTTACAGATGGAAGTTTCCTTTACAAATGTAAATGTCTCTTAACAAAGGGTAACTTCTGCTTTTCAGAGTTTCTCTGTGTCTGCAGTTTTTAAAAGTAACCAGCCCAAAATAATCCTCATGCCAAAGAGACATATTTTGGAGTGGCCAATTGCAGTCCCCCACAGTATTCATCCTATGACTCACTTTCAGACTATGAATTTTCATTCACTATTAGTGATGATGTTACTTATTCATACTTACACATCAGGATCTAAATGAACAGAATTGGTACTTTGAGTTTGCTGGGGGAGAAGCCACTCCTTTACCTCCTCCAGTTTCTAGATGCCACCCGCATTCCTTGGCTTGTGACCCCTTCCTTTATCCTCAAAGTTCATCACGTGCAAAAATCATTGTTTCTCCAACGGTGGGTATGGATTCTGATGACAGGAATGCTGGCTCCTTTCAGTGACTGGGAAGTCTTTTTTTTAGGAGGTCTGGGGATTTACCCTTAGGGGCCCATCATGGTAACCGAAGTTATTACAGAGCACAGCACTGCATCTTTTTGGACCTTAGTGCTCACTCTGGGAACCTCCCATGGATCATTCACCCCATTCAGGGAGCCGTTCTTTCAGCTTTACTCAGGGAGCAAATGCTGAATCAACTTTTGAATGGTCCAGCTCTTTCAGGGCTCTTTATTCAGTTACCCCTCACCCTTTCCATGCTCCCTGATCTTGGGGTCCCTTCAGAGTTTGGCTGAGAAGACTCATATTTTCTTGGTCCCTTCTTTTCCCCATTTTGTGTTGTGGGTTATTTAGCTTGTTAAGATTCTTAGTCAATGCTAAGTTACCATCTACCTTACACCTTTCAGAAATTCCTGAATATTCTGATCTGTCAATGGCAAGTTCCCTATACTTTTCCAATGATTGTACAATTTGTTCTCGTTTGTATATATCTTGTGTCATTTAATGGAATGTGAGGCAGAAGACATAGTCAACTATCTTGAACTACAGAATTCTTTTATCACTTGTTAATTGTACTACTGTGTATGTGTTTCTGTAAATTCTAACAAATATTTTTGAAAATGTATAAATAAAAATGATATAGATAGATGGTAAATATATTGATAGGAATTTTGATCTCTTGACCTCATGAATATAGAATCTCTGATTTTGTCTGAACAACCCTATGTTATTTATTTGATCATTCACTTCTTTAACAAACATTTTTATGCCTAGGGCTATGCTATGCACTGGAATATATCATTTTTTTCTTAAACAGTCTTTCCGTTCTTCTTGGTATCTATTGTTCATCAGATTCAATTTTCTTCTTTAGGTTCATGCAAATCTGATCATTTAGCATATGTTATAGATTAACAATTTATCTCGAGTAGTTGGCTAGAGAATTCTGAAGGTCAGAGAATTCATTTCCATGGAACCTGCCTTCCTTGATTTCTAAATTCTTAACCAGAAACCAGTCTCTCTTTGCTAGTTTGATTTCTCTCTAACCCCCTGAACACTAAATTTAAGTCAGAGCCACAGAATCTGTCTTCTAGAGTCAGAGCATTAATTTTGTAGCCAACACTCAGAATTCTCCCGGAGAAATGCTTCCCTCCCTCCACGTGCACTCTGTTTCTGCACCTGGATAGAGAGTCTTTTACTATAATCCTGGTTTGGGGTTTATAGCCTGGATTTTCCCAACATCTGTACAGACAATTTCCACCCCCGGAGAATCAACATGATCTTTTGATCATCTCAAAAAGAATCATCTCGAACTTTTGCAGTGACTTTGTTTCCATATTTATGAGGATATCACATATTTGTTCCTGTATTTTGATTACAGTGTTTTCATCTGCAAGTTAGTTTGCAGCTGGATGTGATCTACTTCCTATAATAACAATAGCAATAATATCGATGATGACGAAAATAATAATTAGCATCATTTATTGAGTGTCAACTATGCACCAAGTCTTTTATATACTATATCTATTTTAAGAGCTTTTAACTGAAAGTAATAGAAAATGAAACCATGATGTCTTCAACAAGTAGTTTATTTTTGTCATATAACAAAAGGTTGGGGAGCTTGACAGCTGCTAGTGCTAGTCCACTTGTTCATTGTTATCTATGATGAAGCCTGTAGTATTCTCATGGCTTTTTCCTCATTGTGGTAGGCCGGCTGCATTAGCTCCAGCTATCTTACCCACCATCAGGAAGAAAGGAAAAAGAAAGGAATCGGTATCAGAAAAGTAAAAGCATTCCTAAAAATATAACCAGCTTCACTTGTATCTGATTGGCCAGAATGGCAATGCACAACCACCCTGGCTGGAATGGTCTTGGAGAAGAAATGTGAGAATGCAGGTTGGGCCAACTAACCCATGTTGGCTGTATGTTTGCCATACCTACATTATCTTATTTTACGTATCTCTGTCGTTGTTATTCCCCTGCTCATTTTATATTTAAGGATATTGAAGGTCAAAGGATTTATGTGACTAACCCAAAATCATACTGCTGGAAAGAGAATAGCTGGGATTTTAACCCATCTCCATCTTTCTCTGAACTCCCATTCTTTCCACGTTATTACAGTCTCTCTCAGGATCCTTTGTGAGACACCAGTAGACTAAAGCAGGATTGAAGGAATAAGTGAATGATTAGCTTACTAGCTTTGGTGCTTGTGCACATGACTGTACGTAAGAGATAATTCTGTTAAGGGCCCTTCCCAATTGTAAGGATCAAATCCTTAGAGTCAGCTTTAAGAGATGGGTTGAAAGAGCTTGTAGCCACCAGCCGGGGTTCAAATCCCAATTCCACCACTTACTAATACATGATTATGAATCCATCACTTAACCTCTCTGTGCCTCATCTTTCTCTGCCACCATTCTCTCCAAGTCCAGTTATATATTGCAGCCAAATTAGTTGTCAAGAAGCACAGCTTTGATTCTGTTATCCCTCTGCTCCAAAGCCATCAATAGATCTATGTAGACACTGTGAGCTGGCTACTTTCCCTTAGCTTTCTTTACCACCGATGCAGGAGATGTAAAATACTCGAAATTTCTCAGCCTCCTCTGTAGCTAGGAATGGCATGACATATTTCCAGTGAGATGTGAGTGAAAGTCTTAGGAGTGGCTGACCGGCACGTCCCTTTACCCTTAACCCATCTTCCTGCCTGTCACACAGACACGAGGCTAGAGGTGGAGCAGCCATTTTACCATGAGGTAGCAAACATGAGGACAAAAGCCACCTGTGGAGAATGACAAAGCGGAGCAAATGGAAAGAGCCTGGGTCGGCCATGTTGTCATTGAGCTACCATATTGACCGTGGACTGCCTGCCCCCCTGACTTCTTGTTACATGAGATAAACAAACTCCTTTCTCATTTAGACCACTGTCTGCTGTATTTCTCTGTCAACTGCAGCTAAACACATTCTTATCTGATACAATTTCCTACGAGGTAAAATGTAAACCCACAAGGTCAGTCTTGAAAATGCTCTGGGGTCTAGCTTTGACCTTGTTTACATGCAGACTTTTTTCCCATTTCTTTCATTCGCCAACTCTATGATTCATCTAAACCAAATGGCTTACTCTTGCCACCTCCACTTCAAAGACAGGCTGAAGTGTGACCTCTTCCTCCAACAGTTCCCCCTCAGGTTACCTGACAGGTGTCACTTCTCATTCCTTAGAACTTTGAGCTTCATAATCCTTAGTGCTTCCTCTCTTGAATTATATAGTTATTTAGGTATCTGTCTCATCTCCCCTTTGGGGAGCTCCTAAAAGTCTTGTGTTATTCTTCCAGCCCCCTGCCGCCTGCCCCCACACCACCTCGATTCCCATGTCATCTTGCCCAGGTGGGTCCTCAGTACCTCTGTGGTAATTAGCTGGGTGGTAGCACATGTTATGGTTCTGAGTTCTTTCCTTTTGTTTTAACTACCAAAGACAATCATTGGTGACTCTTACTTGTCCCTTCTGCTGTTTGAATCTTTGTCCGTTGAAACAGCTTTCTTATTCAGAAGTGCGTCTTTCCTGAACTGTTCTTGACCTACTTATGAAAACCTGGAAAGGAGGAGAAATGGCCTTGCTTGCAATGCTCGGTTTGCAGGACTCTTTCCGAGCCATCTGCTACGCACTGAGCAGAAGCAAACTTTCAGGTCTCTCCCTGGCAGGCAGATTGATGCTGGCATAACTGTCAACCAGCTCCCACTTCAGCAATCTCTGGATAAGTAGACTGGAAGAAGCTTTGAATACAGGGACCAAATATGAATCTTGTCTTCTACAGAGCCTAGCACTGTGCCTTGTAAATGCTAGTGACCCAATAAATATTTTTGATGGGTTTAAAACTGTGGTTTGAGTCCACATTTTCAAATTGGGTTGCTTTGCTTTGAAATACTGTTCACTCGTTTTTTATTTATGTGTATTATTCATACCCTGACTACCTCTCAAACAGATTCATGGTAACTGAAAGCTACAGGTACACCATAACCATTAAGCCATTCAAGTGAGGTTAAAAAGACGAAAACCCAAACAACAAAAATTGTGGTAGAAAGACCTAGGGTAGAATCATAAAGTTCAACTCACTTATCCCTCCCAACTAAACTATGGGCTTAGTATTTTTTACAAACGAGAAAGCCAAGGATCAGAGAGGTTGAGCAAATGGGAACAGGTCTCACCCTTGTGAATTTCAAAGCCCACGACTCAGACCCAGCATCTGCTGACCCCGTGGTCCGTACTCTACTCTGCTTCACGCTGAGACCGAACTAGGATTGTACCCAGCCTCCCTGCTCTATTCTCATGAATGAACCAAAAGACAAGAAGGAGATGGATGATTTAGAAAAATGCTTTACAACAATCATAAAATAACTACAGTGTTCTATTCTGTGAAGTTCCCGGCAAAATCCTAAGCCACTGGCACATTAAGGGAATGTCTGGAGGGAAGAGACCCTAAAAATCATCTAGTTTTTCTCCCTCCTTTTTTCTAGGTGAAGAAACCAGGGGAAGTGAGTTGCCCAAGATACTCACCGTAGATGCTTCATCTGTGCCAGCTTACTCTCCCAGGACTGTTTAGCAGCTGGGAGACTCCAGCTCCCTTTCTGTCTAGGGATTGAGATCAGAAACTCTCAAAGGATAGGTGTCTCCAGTGGGCCCCCATCTAATAAAAGGACTTTCACAGAAGCTTTAGCCAGCAGCGTTTGGTTATGCATTTTGTTACCTTTGATGGTAACCTTGTTTCCGTATGTGCAGGTGAAACTTGCATTTGGAATTTGTAGTTAAATGGTAAGTGGCCCCATTAATGATGCTGTAAAGGTAGAAATGTCCCTATGAGCAAAAAAGTTTGATTAGAAGGTAAGTAGGTGTGGCAGCTAGTCTCCAAAGATGGCCCCTCAATGAACCATGCTTCCTAGGGGTCACGCTTTTGAACTCAAGTACTGGTGCACTTGATTCTTGGTTGACTGTGTGTAACCAGTAGAATGTGGTAGAAGTAACATTGCATGACTTCCAAGGCTGGGTCATAAGAAGCCTGGCAGCCTCCTCCTGGGTCTCTTGAAACACTAAATCTTGGGACTTTCCCTCTCAGAAGCCAGCCACCATGACCAAGAAGCCGAAGCCACCTGGAGAGGTCCTGTGTAGGTGTTCTGCTTGACAGCTTCAGCTGAGCTGCCAGCCAACTTCTAAAACCAACTGCCAGTCTTAGGAGTGACCCATCTTAACATCCAGCCCAGAGAGCCTTGAGATGTCTGTAGTCCCAGACTGCAACCACATGAAAGACCCCATGGGAGAGCTGAGCCCCTTCCATCTACAGAACCATGAGTGACAATAATAAATCATTATTTTAAGCCACTGAGTTTTGAGATGATTTGTTATTTAGCATTAGATAGTGGGAGGAGTAGAAAACCTCAAAAGATTATTTTTTTTCCAGTTTCCACAAAACTCAGTGGTAAAACATAATTAATATCTACTAAGATCTAGAAGATGGTCAAATTGAAATTTATTTAAACTCCCCTCCCACCCCACCCTGGATTGTACTGTTTCCAGCTAAGTTATTTCTTTCATTCCTAAGTGAGACACTGGGAATGGAAGGATCCTGAAAAACGAATGTAATTTAAAAATATCTATTGAGACAGGTATTTTGACATTTGAAGGGAGAAAAAAATAATTTGGATGTTTTAAAAGCTTTCCAATGTTTACTTTCATATTATTTCACTCTGAGCTTCAGAAAATAGTGCTTATTCTACTGTCTAGTTATTTGGAACAGTCTACAGTGGCAGGATGTACCCTTTAAAGGTTTTAATTGAAATGTGCAGTGAAACATTTTATGTACAGGTAGCTTATTATATCTGCCAAACTGACCAAGCTAATTCTCTTTTCTTTCAGTATATTTTTTTCTTTCTCTTTCCCTTTCTCTTTCTCACTTTCTCCCTTCTTCTCTCTCTCTCTCCCCCCTCCCTCCCTCTACTCCCTTCTTTTATTCCTCCTTCACTCCCCACCTCCTTTCCTTTCTTCCTTCTTTTTTTAAATCAATGCCAACTTCTCATTATCTCTTCTTGGGGACAAGGGAAATTAATCTAGAAGAAGTCTTATTTCAGCGACCTCCCAAGTGTCAAGCGTTATGCTGGGTTGTCTCACATACTTTATTTCATTTAATCTTCACAACAGGGCAGCCAACTGATGTTCCCATTGTACAGATGAGGAAACTAAGGCTGAGATAAATTAAATAACTTGCCCAAATTCACTGACCCAGAAATAACTGGTAAAGCAGGAATTAAAACCTTGTTCTTTCTTGTTCCAAAGACCTTGCTGTTTGCACTATCCCTCCCTGCATCTGAAATCTATGTCTAGTTCCATGGGCTGCTGAAAAATACACAGAATGACTGTCCATAGTGTCTCCTCATCTCAGAATCCCTGTCTGTCTTTGGGTTTAATTGCTAATAAGCTCTCAAGAACTGCTGTCTCTTTTATTCTGTGTCCCAGGCCTGTGGGCCTGGTTGCCTCAGACCACAGGCTTCTTTCTGGGCATCCATTCTCTAAGAATAGCTCTATTTGGAGGTGGGGGAGTATTTAGAGAAATCCCAACTTGATGCAAAGGCTTGCTATTTTTTTCACCCCTTTCTCTCTCCAGCTTTGTCAAGAATAGGGTTGGCCAAGGTAGGTCATATAGGTGGATTTCGAGGTGGGTTCCTTTAAGATAGGAATCCTTAAACCTTAGTATGTGTCATATTTTCCTGGGGGGCTCATTGACAATGCAGATTCTAGGGCTCTACCCCAAAGATCTGCTCAGGGGGATCTTAGAGGGGACCTAGGAATTAGATTTTTGAAAAGCATTCAAGTGATTCTCACAGAGTGGTTGTAGGACTTTGTGGAACACTGCCTAAAAATGAGACAGATCAATGGCCCTTGGGAGTTACTTTGGGGGAGGGGATTGTTACTCCAGGAAATTGTCATCATTGGCAGCTGCAGATTTTATAGCCGCTCAGCCTCGTCTGTGTCTAAGACCACACTGCTAAATTCACCTACAGTGCTCAAAATACCTCTGGAAATGGCTCTAAGGGATGGGTCTTTAGAGACGATGCAGGTGGCTGGGGAAGATTCACCCCTCACCCCCAGCCCACTCCACTTACTGGACTGGTGATGGCTGTTAGCTTGGGGAGGCAAAGTCCCTTTTTTGGCCTCCTGCACAGTGTATTTTGAGTGTTCCCGTGCTAATCTCTGCACTCTCTGCCCAGACTGAGGACTTTCCTGAAAGGCACTTATTAACTTCAAAAAAAGCCTTAGAAACCTCATCTTTCCCAACCTACTCATTGCCTGTCTCTCTAGTACAGATGCTCTGGGGCCCAGTGGCCAAAATTACATCTGTGGTTACTTCCAAGCCCAAGATGGCAAATCTGCCTTGCTTCCTTCATTCTGTCAACAGGTATTTAGCACGTAGCTCTTACAGTCCAAGCACTGGGTAGATTCTGCAGGTTAAAGTGAAGGAAAGATGGAAATATAAGGAAGGCAATGGCCTCTCCCTCAAGGGGCTCCCAGTTTAATGGGAAGGTCATGGTTGTCATAATAACAAACCACGTGATAAGATAATAAGATTTCTAATGGGGAAATCAGAACAACGGGGAGGGGGCCAGAGAAAGAGGCTGTTCATTGCATATGGACTCAGGGCAGGTTTCAAGGAGGTGAGAACTGAGCTGACCTTAGGAGGATGTATAAGATTTTAGCAGAGAAATGCATGTTGTGAAGGGGAGAAGGAGCATATTTTAGGAGCGGCAGAAAGAGACAAGATGGGGAGTAGAAGTGTTTGTTTGAGTAAGAGCCAGGAGTTCACTTTGGTGGAAATGAGGGACACTGAGAGAGGTGACGAGAATAGAGTGAAAACTTGAGGGACAGATTGTCCACAGAGTGTGAATGTTCTATCCAGTGGGGGGGACCATTATCCTCTTCGTCACGGGGAGCTAGCAGGGAGATTTCAGTGATTCAGTAAGTCTTTCAGGGGTACATTCCACCCAGGCACCATTGTAGTCCCTGAGAGTATAGTAGTGGAGGGAAAAAATCAGACAAAAAAGTTCTGCTTTCTGGTGAATTCTTAGATGAAGAGAAAGACAACAAAATAAGTAAAATACATTGTACACCATGGTGCTAACGGTTGAATTATATCCCCCAAAAAAACATGTTGAAGTCTTAACCCCTGGTACCTGTGAGTGCAAACTTATTTGGAAATAGTCTGTGCAGAAGTAATCAAGTTAAGGTGAGGTCCTACTGGATTAGGATGAACCTTAAATCCAATGCCCCACCTCCTTATAAGAAGCTCATGTGAAGACACAGGGACACAGACATGCAACGAAAAAGGCAATGTGATGACCAAGGAGAAGATTAGAGTGATGTGTCTACAAACCCAGGAACACCAGGGATTGCCGGGAGCCACCACAAGCTAGGAGAGAGACATGGAACATTCTCACTCGGAGCCCCCAGAAGGAACTACGCCTGCCAGCACCTGGATTTCAGACTTCCGGCTTCCAGAACTGTGAGACAATAAATTTCTGTTGTTTTAAGCCACTCAATATGTGGTAATTTGTTACCATAGCTTTAGGAAACTAATGCAGATAGAAATAATTGCTATGAAGAAGAAAATGCCAGAAAAAGGACTAGGAAATGGCAGGAGGGTGGGAGGAATACTATTGTAAATACTGCAGTAATGGAAAGCCTCACTGAGAATAGGACATAAAGTCAAAGACTTGGATGGGTTAAATTTGTAAGCCATTGAATATCTGGGGGGAGAGTGTTCCAAGCACAGGAAAGGGAACAGCAAATGCAAAGGTCCAGAGGCAAGGCCTAGAAAGCTAGGAGACAGAAATAAGGGGCAGAGAATGTAAAGGGCAATGAGGTCAAAGAGATCCCAGAGGCCAGGTCATGTAAGGCCTAAATAGGCCATTGCAAGGACTTTGCTTTTGCTCTGAGAAAGATGAGGGACTTCCGTAGGGTTGTGAGGAAAGTGACAATCTGCCTTATGGTTTAGCAGAATCCCTGTGTTGAGAATTACTGAAGGGACTCAAGGCAAATTAGGGCAGCCAGTGAAAAGGCTGTTCAAGGATCCAGGAGGTGGGTGATTGTGTCTTGACCCGAGGGGGAAGCAGAAGAGTTGGGGAGAAGTGCGTATATTCTGGATATAATCTGAAGGTAGACGCAACAGGATTTGCTGGTGGGTTAAATATGGAATGTGAGACAAAGGGAGGGGTCATGGATGACGCCAAGACTTTTACTTGAGCAATTAAAAAGGATGGAGTTACCATTTTATCGTTTTGTGGAAGAATGCAAGAAGATCACATTTGAGAGAGAATATGATGAGTTCAGTTTTGGGTATGCTGAGTTTGACATATTTATCAAACATCCAAGTGAGGATATTGAATAGGTAGTAAGGTGTATGAATCTGGAATTCAGGAGAAGGCCAAACTGAAAGTAAAATATTGATGTGTGTTTAGCATAGATGGTATTTAAACCCATGAATGATGAAATCACACCAGGGAAAAAGCTCAAGGACTGAGCCCTGGGGCACCCAACATTAAGATGGGAAGGAATTGAGGCAAAATCAGCCAATGAGACTAAGATGGAGCTGCCAGTGAAGGAGTAAGTGTCCTGCTTCTGTGTCAAGTGCAATGAAACCTGAAACTGACCTTTGGATCAACAAAATAGAGGCCATTGGTAGCCTTGACAAGAGCAGTATTCATGAGTGGAAGGGGGAAAACATCATTAGCAGGTGTCCATGAGAAAATGGGAGGAGATTTACAAACGATCTATACAGTTCTTGACTTTTGCTGTAAAGAGCAGCAGAAACATAGGGTTATCACTCAAGGGGGAAGAGTGATCAAGAAGGGATTTCTTTTTTAAGTTGAGAGGAATAACAACATGTGTATAAGCTGATGGGAGCGATCTAGTAGAATCATGTGTATATACACACACGCAAGTTCATTAATCCTCCCAAAATAGAATCAAACCAAAGTTTAGTCCATTCAAATTTCTATGGAGTAAATATGACAATATTTCTTTAACATCCACTCCCCTATCACCACCTTCCCACAAGGGGATCACCCACTATTAATAGTTTGGTGTGAATCCCTCCAGACCTGTACTATGCACATAAAATCTATCCTATCAGCAAAGTGTCCCACCAGTACCTTAACTAAGATGGTCCCCACCAGAGCACACCTTGTCTTTTCTAGAAGAAGGGCCAAGCTATTACTCTCTTCTGGGAAAGGAGAATAGAAATGCCTTCTGAGGTTTTCAAAGGAAAACTTGCCTGGTGGATTCCCTAGAGAGGGAAGGAGGGTGACCACGTTGGGTCTCTGAGCTGGTAGATTCCAGGGATATGATGAGGTAATACTATGAATTTATGGAACAGCTTTTTATCAATTACTTTATGTATATTTATATATGTATATACATGTATAAATACATACCTTTATATAGAAACATGTCTTTATATATGTATATATAAACATATACATGTGCACATATAACACAGATAATGCAGTACATATTATATTATTTTGCAACTTTCTTTCATTCTGTTTTTTTCTTTTTAACCAACAGTATAAGATAGGTATCTATTTTTAAAGTCAGGCCGTGTAAGTCTGTTCTTTCTTTTCAGCCACTGTGAAAATTGTCAACAGGATCCAGCCCTGCCCCCATTGATGAGCCTTTAGAACCTTCCACTTCTTTGCTATTAGAAACAATGTTGCATCTCACATTTTGCACACGTACCTTTATCCCTTTGAGCAAGGCTTCTAGTAGCATCTGTTACTGTAAGTGGAATTCCTGAGCCAAAGAAGTCACAAACCTGTAATTTTGATGGATTCTGCCAAATTGTCCTCCCCAGAGCTGTATGTCTCTCACAACAGTACAAGATGCTCCTTTTTCCCCCTGAGCTTTGCCAACCCTGGATATTATCAGTCTTTAGAGTTTTTGCCCATCTGATATGTGAACAACGCTGTCTCATTGTTGACTGAATTTGCATTTCCCCGATTGCTAGTGTGGCTCATCGCCTTTTCATATGTTTATTTGCCTTTTGTATTTTTACGTGAATGCCTATTCATACCCTTTGCTCTTTTTTTTCTATTAGCTAGGTTGTCTTTTTCGTATTGATTTTTATGAGTTTGTTATGTATTATGAATATGAACCATTTTTCTGTTTTAGGTGTTGCAAATATTTTTTTGCTAGTTTATCGTTTGTCTTTTAATTGTGATTACAGTGACTTTTGTTAGTGTACAGAAACTTCCATTTTTAAGATATAAAATCTGTAAATCTTTCTCTTTGTCATTTCCGGGTTTTGTCCTTGCTTGGAAAGATCTCCTTTTGCATAAGTTTATAGAAACATTATCCTATTAATTTAATCACTGGGATTTTTTTTTACATTTATGTCTATAATCCATCTGAAAATTATTTTTAGTCTATTTTTGATAAAGAGATCTAATATTTTCCAGGTACTCAATTTCTTGAATAAATCATCCATCACCACTAATTTTGAAATGCAGCTGAGTTCCTACGTGCGCATGGGTTTTTAATATACTTATTCTTTCAGTTTCTGTCATCTATTTATGCACCAATGCCACAGGGTTTAATTGTTGCCATCTGTTCAAAATTCTATATGTTTTCACACCTAACTTTTTTTCAGCATGCTTCTACATAGGTCTTTTCTACTTTGTTGTTTTTATTACTAAAACCTGTTGGATATGCCAATAAGCGGGGTTTCCTATAGGAGAGTGGGAAGAGAGTTGGCAGTCAATTTGGGAACACCAGGAGTACCACATTAAGGAAGGCTTCTGTCCTAAAATGTAGTGTATTAATAGAAAACTTGAGGGTACAGTAAGGCCAACCTGATCAGGAGACGATTGCCATTACAAAGATAGTTTGTTACTCACAGTTCCCAAGAGGAGGAGGCACACCACACCATGGGGGCCACGCCGGGAAGCGCCAGGGTCTGACACAAGGCAGAGGGGGACAAGGGAACTGTGGGCCAGAGCCTTTATTGTGGTCTCCTTGAGAAGGGACCAGGGAGGGAGGGTAAGCAGGGATTAGCTAGTTTGAGTAATTTCAGCGGGCTCTGGGCAGAGGGGCTGTCCCTAGTTGTCTGGTACCTGGCCATGGTGTAATTAGGGCAGATGAATAGTAGACCTGATTGTGAGAGGCCCAGTAAAGGAAGTGGTAGAGGTGTAGACTCTGGATTGGGTGCCTTGCGTATGGAAAGCACACTCCCAGGCAAATTGTTTACTATCTAGGAATTGCTAACCTTGTGAGGGGCAGTTCTTCCAGGATCAGCAAAACCCCAGGTGTCAAAGCATCAGAATGCAGGATATAAAAGACATAGTTAATACACCTTCACTCACAGAGTGCCACCCGTCGGTGAATTTCATTTCTAGGAGTGTTTCACTGTCTCTCCTTTTTAAAAGAATTCCTGTCTCTAACAGGGATTTGGGGAGCTTCTTTGTGTTCCATTCCTGCTCCTTGTACTTATTGATAGGCACGTGGAATTTCTCTGGGATTCTGTTGGGAGCAGTTGGCTCTCCTCTCTACAGGGAGTCTTTCTTTGATGGGCTTTGGGTCCTCTGTCCTGTAGTCTTCGCTTTGTGCCAAACCCATTTTGTTCTTTATTATTCAGAAATTCCTCAAAGTTTCTGTTCATTCCTGTTTCCCAGAGCTTTAATTGATTTAATTCTTGATACATTTTTGCTCATTTTAATAATATTGGGGGGTTAAGGGGAGGTAAAGCATTGTGCTCAGTACCACCATCTTGAACAGAGATCCCACCCTAGGCTTCATCAGATGGGAGAGAAAGGGGGTAAAATCTGTATTAGAAAGATATTCTTGGCAGTAGTAGGGAGGATGAGTATGGGAGGGAGAGAGTGGAGATAGGACGACCATTTAGAAGGCTTGTGCAACTATTCATCATGTTTGACTCCCTAGTAATTCCAATTCTAGTGGTTTATCCTAAAGAAATAAGCAGAGCTACACATAAAAATATATGGACAAAGAATATTCATCATAGCATGATGTTCAATGGAAAATAATTGGAAACTACCTAACATGTCTGACAGTAGAGAAATGGTTACATGAGTATGGTAACTATCTAATAAAATACCATGCAAGTACTTAAAGTTCCATTTTGAATAAGACTGAATCATGAGAAAATTCTCATGTTATAATGGAAATTTTTTTTAAAGGTACAGAGCTATATATTCTATACTTTATTTAACAAATGAAGAAAATAATCTAAAATATTAACAGTGGATATTTCTGCGTGTTGGGATTATGGAATTTTATTGTTATTTGTATTTGGTTTTCATATGTTATATAATGAGCATATATTATATTTGGAATGATGAAAAATATTATTTTAAAAAAGAAATAAAACTGGAACTGTTGAGACTTTCACTCAAGTGGACCCCCTGTTTGTCAGTGAACGAACAGTTATAAATTTGAAAAATATTTACTGGGTCCCTATCATGCATTAAAATCCTGGAAAAAGCAGAGGGTCCTCAACTCATGCAGCAGTCTCGTTGAGTAATCAAAATAAGGGTTTGGATTATAGAAGATAATGGATCAAAGACTTTCATGGGTTTCACATATTTTGCAGATATGGACCCTGGTACCCAGAGAACTGGGTGCTCTCCCTAGGTTCTCTCTGCTAAGTTAAAGCAGAGCCAGGGATAAATTTCAATATTGGGCAATAACATGAAAAAAAATCCTATAGCAACTCTTAATTCTTCCAAGCGGGTAGGATGGACTCTTGGCATTCCTAAACAGCTGGGAGGATTTCAGGTTTTCTGAGTCTTGCAAGGATTCTAGGGTCCCCCTTCCTGCCCCTCTGCAACTAATCTAGCAGCTCCCAAACTTAACTACTCATCAGAATTATGGAGGGAATTCTTAAAAAATATGTTAAATCCCAGGCCTCACCCGGGATCTATTGCTTTAGAATCTCAGTGAGATTAGATCTTGGAATCAGAACTTTCACATTTTTGCAGATAATCCAGATTTGCCATCAACTTTGAGAATGGTTGCATTTTTTTATTATTGAGATAATATTTGTTTATAACATTGTATAAATTTCAGCTGTACTTTATTATATTTCTATTCCTGGGTAGACTATGTCATGTTCACCACCCCAAGACTAATTACTATCCATCACCATACACATGTGCCCTGACATCTCTTTTGCCCTCCTCCCTCCCTCCTTTCCCTCTGGTAACCCCCAATCTAATCTCTGTATCTATGTGTTTGTTTGTTGTTGTTGTTGTTGTTTTCCTTTTTCTCCCCAAAGCCCCCCAGTACATAGCTGTATATTTCTCGTTGTGGGTTCTTCTAGTTGTGGCATGTGGGACGCTGCCTCAGGGTGGCTTGATGAGCAGTGCCATGTCCGCGCCCAGGATTAGAACCAACGAAACACTGGGACGCCTGCAGCGGAGCGCGCGAATTTAACCACTCGGCCACGGGACCAGCCCCTGTTTGTTGTTGTTTTTATACTTCTTTACCTCTCTTTGCATTCTTGGGAAATGGGCAAGTAGTCAGAAGATGTGAAAAGGTTAGCTGACGAATGTAAGACCCTCAACACATACAGTGACCTATAGGGGACGGGTTTTAAAATGACTTGATATAGTTAATTGTCATTCAAAAGAATATGTTTGCAGCATCACAGTGATGCTATGTCCTTGATCTCTGAATGGTGTACCTGCACACCTGAAGGGCAGGTGGCCAATGAAATGTGTGCTTGCTGCAGTCTGTCTCTTTGAGGTCAGTCTGTTCTCGGGGTACCTTGAAGGAGCTGAAGTAGTTCTGTTAAAGCATCACAGAAGGAAAGCTGGGAGTTTGTAAACAAAGGAATCACTATGGGGTGGGATGGTCAGGGAAGAGTAAATAGTTATAATAATAGTAACCATTTACTGAGCACTTATGTTGAGCCAAGAACCATGCCAAATGCATTAACAGCATTTATCTCAGAAATGCTCTCAATGAGCCTATCACATAGGAATTTGTTTTAGTCAAATAGACTAGATACGATGAGGTAGCAAACAGTCTCAAACATGAGTGGCTTAAAATGAGAAAAGTTTATTTCTTGCTCATACTTCATGTCCGTTTGAGGTTTGGCAGGCGACTCACTCTTCCATGTCATGCTCCCTCAAGGCCGTTCGCTGATGAAGTCTCCACCATCTGGAATGTAACCAGTTGCCGAAGCTGGGAGAAGGGAAGACAGAGACGAGTGCATCAGCTCTTATATGTGTCCATCCAGAAGTGACCCACCTCACTTCATCTCTTTGGCCAAGGCAATTCACATAGTGAAGGGCAACTTAGTGAGGTCAGGAAATGAAATTTTCTCAAGTGAGGAGAGTCACAGAACTAGCAATATTGGTGAGCTGCACTAATATCCACCATAGTATTGTATTGTTATCCTTTATTTTAAAATGAAAAAACCATCCAAGTGTTAGTATCACTAAAAATTAAGAAATCTACTAATACCAAGTGCTGACAAAGATGTGGAACAATTAGAATGCTCATGTATTGCTGGTAAGAAGGCAAGATGGTATAGACGCCTTAAAAAATAGCAGTTTCTTTTAAAGTTAAACATTATTTTCCATGTGGACCACTACTCCCTTTTACTCTAGAGCATTGATTCTCAAGATGATTTTGTCCCCCAAGGGACATTTGACAATGTGAGAAGACATTTTTGGTTGTCACTGGATCAGGACCCTACTGGTATTTAGTGGGTAGATCCAGCAATGCTACTAAATATCCTGCAACGCACAGGACAGCCTCCTACATAAAAGAATTATCCTGCTTAATAGCTGATAGTATGGTGGTTGAAAAATTCAACTCTAGAGAAATGAAAACTTTTGTTCACGTAAAAACCTGCACATGAATGTTTCTATGTGCATTGTCCGTAATAACTGAAAACAACCTAATGTCCTTCAATGGATAAATGGATAAACAAACTGTGGTACACGTGTACAGTGGAATACTACTCAGCAGTAAAAAAGAAAGATGCATGCAACAACATGGATGAATCTCAAATGTACCACACTAGGCAAAGGAAACCAGTCTCAGAAAGTTGCTTGCTGTATGATTTCATCTCTGTGACATTCTGGGAAAGATGAGACTATAGGGATGAAGAAAAGATCAGTGGTTTCCAAGGGTAAAAAGTGGCAGAGAGTGAAATTTGGAGATGATGGAATTGCTCTGTATCCTGATTTTGGTGGTGTTTACATGAGTCTACACGTGTGCTAAAACTCACTGAACTATACTCTCCCCCAAAAGTAAGTTTTATTGTAAATCATTTTTAAAGTTGAAAAAATTAGTAAAAAACACAAAGAATGGCACCTGAGAGACTTGTCTCTGACACAGAGCTCGACATGGTAGAGTAAGGAATAGAACCCAGATCTGCATGACGGCAGAGGCAGCGCTCTTCCTGTTCCATAAAGCTGTCTGCACAGGGGAGGACATTGAGCTAAATGACTTTTACCTTTTAGGATCAAAGGTATTTGATGTTCAATCGTGTTGACTGATGAGAGTGTTAAGTTTACTCATGGTAACTTGCATACCCTCGTGGTAATACCATAGTTCTCTGTCTGTCTGTGAACACAAATCCAGACACACATTAAAACCACCCTCCCGACTCTGCCTGCCCCTCCCCCCACCTCACACAGGGTGCCCAAAGGGAAGTGTGGGGACATGCTACCAACGGGAGAGACCTGGTCCAAGATGCATCATCCCTAGGTAAAGCAGACATTCTATAGGAGCGATAGAAGCAGACATTAAGTTTCATGTTACAGTGTTATTTCAACTCACATCCACGTTTCATTTCTGCAGGCCTTTGATTTGTAATATTTGCAATTTTTAGCTTTAATAGTGAGCAGTTGCCTGAGGTGCCAGAAACAAAACCAGGAAGAGCTGAGTGTCAGTGTTTTCAGCACATTTTATGTTTGGAACAAGGTTAATAAAATGCACCATGTTCGTAATGAGGTCATAGTCAAGATTCCAGCTCCCTCTCCTGTGGCTTTCTTGGTGTGTGTGGTCAGAGGTTATTCTACTCAGCTTTGCCCACCTCCTGACATTTTAATCACTGAAACAATTACTATTGCTTAGGAAACAGCTTGAATAAAAAAGCAGAGAAGAGAGAACTGAGTTTTGTGGAGTTTTTTAAAAAATAATTACTTTAGGGGTAGATGCTTAGATGGCAATTTTGTTTAAAAGTGAAATTAATAAGATACAAGTGGAGGTTGGACACTACCTCCACAAGAAATGGTCATAAATGCACGCAAAATTGTTTCTGCATCCTAAGGAAAACTTTTTCCAAGCAATGCTATCCTCTCTCCATTTCCAGAAGGAATGGTCTTGCTTTCTTAGCAGCTACCGTACAGCTCTGTCTGTGAAGGCAACCGTCTTTTAACATCGTTTGGCATCATTTGAGGATTTGCATGTATAAAAATGAGCTTAGAGCAGTGGTCTGGCTTTCCAGGGAGTGAATACACATTGCCCCCACACTCTGCACAGAAAGGTCACAAAATAAATTATCCTGATTGCAAGCCATAGTGAGCTGAGTCTTTTTCTTCCATAGAGAAAGGAGGGTTGATGAGTACGGAAAGAAAAGGTAACTTCCATTTATTAAGAACCTGTTACATGCCAGGCACAGGACTAGATGTCCCATGTACCTGTGAAATCCTCCCCAAACTCTGTTTCTTGGTCAGCGTTCAGTTGCAGAAAGCAAACAGCTCTTTGATCACTTAGAGTTATTTAACACAACTTGCAACATCATTAGAAGGGCTGCAAGAGGTCTGTAGGCTGGGCGTCCAGGAATGACTCCCAGAACATTGTGGAACCTGGGGAGCTGTTCCTTCTGCCTCAGTTAGGAGGGGTGGGGTCAGAGGCCCACCCCAACCAGCACAGTTGCCTCTTCAAGCCCCTACAGCCAATCATGAACCCTGGAACTCCATTGCAGAAAAGCCAGTGTCTCCACAACTGTGCTTGCCAACAACAAAAGCTAAGAAACAAAACATTGGTCTCTACTTTGCATCTGCATTCTAGACCCCACACAAGCGCATCTTAATGGTGGAACCTGATTCACTTGGGAATGCTAATGGCAAGGGAATCTGGGAAGTGTAGTTTTGACCTTTCCAGCCTCTACAGTACTGAAAAGACCAGAAGAATGCTGAGTGCTGACTATCTAATTCATTGCACCCTGTAAAGTTGCTAATGTTATTCTTTATGTGAAGAAACAATGATCCGGAGAAGTTAGATAACTTTAACAAGGTTGTATAAGCTGGAAAGTAGTAATACCAGCATATGATCCTATATTAGTTTGTCTCCAGAGTCATTTAGTGGGTGTTTATTCTGTTCTATACATTGTTTTGAGTACCTTCAAATATCATCTTATTTAATCTTTACTGTAACTCTGTTACTTTAGTATTAGGATCCTCATTTTGCAGGTGAGAAAAACAAAGCACAGAGACTTAAATAACTTGCCCTAAGTCACACAGTCAATGAGGAATGGAGCTAGCATTCTTAGACACTGGACACCAGCCCTTCTCCTCTTTCCCCTGCAGCACACTGCAGTCCTGACAGTGAGTGTATTTGACCAGCACCATTGTTAATGTCCATCTGTCAATACTTCCTGGGACACCAACATTCCATTGGTCTATGGAGTAAGATGATAATCCTCTGAAAGCCATTTGTGTGCTCTTAGCTCACTGGTGTGGAATATTTGGGGACTCTTAAAAGGCAAATATTCAGTACAGTACTAGTAAAAATCTTAACAACTGGCTTTCTGAAAATAAGAGCCCTGATTTGTAGCTTTCGCCAGTTTCCATGGTATAAGTTCTCCCACCGTGGTCAGTTTCAAGATATCAATATGGTATCAACCAGCTCACAAAATTCCTGAAAATTTAATAATTGTCTCCTGCAAGCCAGAATGAGTCAGCTCCAGATAGCAACACAAATACTCCTTGTTGTTCAGGACTCGGGATACCCTTGCAAGGAAACTTAAATCCTTTCTACGTTTAGAGTTCTGACAGATATTGAGATAGTTAAACACTGGAGATATCCCAATAAAAGGCAGATAGCGGGGAGACACAAAGAGGCCTCTCAGAGGGAGAAAACACGGTAAGTTTGGCATGAGCCTGGCAGGATGGGCTTGATAATGTCTGTGGGAACAGTGATTTGGGGTGCTATTCTTGAATTTCCCTGATCTTAGTCCCTTGGGTTAACAACAAGCACTAGAAAGGAGAGAAAATTGAACTTTTAGGGATTCAAGACAATTTGTAGGGGAGCCCTCCCCACATGTAGGTGAGTGATGAAGCTGAAAAAACTCTGTGATGAAGGTTCCAAGTCGCTCTGTGGAATAGCTCCTATTCTTTCTGCTAGAAGAAGATAGCTCCATTCCGGAGACTCATGTGACTGCCAGCATTTGAGTGGTGCTCCACAGAGAAGACCAAGTGTAACCACTGCCTTTCTGTTCTCCAGGTCTTCAGCGTGTTATTCCTTAGCTAGAAAACCCTATTCCTTAAAGTTCAAATGCCATCTTGCATGAGACACTTTACAATCTCTGCAGTTGGAACTAGTCATTCTTTCCTTTGCTTATGTTCTCTTTTGAAGTGCACACTTCATTCTTGCTGGCATTCTCATTAATTACCCTTACGTGACTTTCTGACAATAGATGTTGAACTCTTTGAGGGTAGGGGTGGCGGCTCATTCAAATCTGTAACTCTGCTTACATAGCAAAAGGCCAGTCACATACAAATGCTCCCTAAGTAATGCTGGCATTGCTAATACAGCGTGCCCAGGAGCAGCTGGTGTTGAAGTTCACTTTCCAAAAAAAAGTGAGAGAAGCTATTAGATGGGAAGAAATGAAGGAGGGAGAGAGGGAGGGAAGGAAGGAGAAAGAAGGTGAAAGAGGTAGAAGGAAGGAAGGAAGGAAGGAATCTCTACCTCCCAACTCATTCATTGCTTGACCTGAAGGTTGGAGGTACATTTCTTCCCCATGATCTGAGATGAAAAACATGATTTTAGAGGAAGGCAGAGAACCCCTTTAGAACATCTCAGAACTACCTACCTAAGAACTTTCTTTCATGACATAAATGTAGTCTCCATGTATTTCCTATTTATGATTCTTCCTTTCTAGGGATATATGTGTTCTCAATGAGATGTGTTCCTCAGAGAGATTGTCCTTAGCAAAGCCATTGATCAGAGGCCAAAGCATTGTCTCAGTCAGTATGTCACTGCCTCCTTGATAGCGAATGCTTTCGTGCTGCAAACACCTTAATCATTTTGTGTTTCTCTGCGCGCGTCAATAAGTGCTCTTATATAATATATGTGTGCTTACAGCATATACAATATATATGGCTGTATGCGGTGTTTGGTATTCCATGCCTGAAAGAACAGCTGATTTATTTCCTCGCTTTTATGGACTGTTTTATTATTCTCAAGAACATCACATGCATTCTCTTTGCATGCATATTTTATGGCACCTTGATGGACTTATTTGGTTTGACCCAGTGTTTTGATGACAGCATGGCCATAGGAGGTGCACATTAACTTACACAAATCATTGGTTCAAGTCGCTTCCGAGTGGGATCCTGCCCTTAGGTGATTTGTGGACTTCCAGCTCTTTCATAATGGGCAAGATAGCATAGCATGCCCTGCAAAGCCGTGGCCCAAGAAAAGCTACTGGTGATTCTTCGATCAGCAGGGCAGTCTCCCAGAGTCACTTGTCCTATAAAGGTCAGTGTTTGTGCTGGATTGCAGCATCTAAAACACACTAATTCATTCAGCGTGTGTGTTCTTTCAGCAAGCTTTCTTGGCAGTGTAGTAGGTGCCAGGCATTTAGTAAGACCTGGGCTCTGCTTTTAAATCTCTCCAATGTCAGTGCATGTCAGAATCACTAGTGCATCTGTGAAAAATACACATTCCTAGATATGGGAATCTCTAGATGGAGGGCTCAAGTGAGCACTTAATGTCAAGGAGTCCTTCTTTAAGAATCTTTTCATCTTGCCAGTGATGTTAACATGGATTCTAATAGACATCTCTATAATAATACACATCCTATGCTATGAGATCCAAAAGAATACAGTGACAAATTCCATATGGGGTAGCTGAGGCCAGGCTTTCTAAAGAGTTTGGCACCCAACATCCCCTGATTTTTTCTACTCTGTCAGATGAGCTGCTTTTTCTCCTTCCCTCATCCTGAGTCAAAATAGCTCTGTCCAGGGTTCTGAAACCTGCCTTCCATGTGACCATCATATGAAATAATATCAAGGATCTGGAAGAGCCTCCTGATTAGTTCTAGGTGAGTTTTGTATTGTTTCCTGATATCTTTTATATTAATCAGACCTCAAGGGCACACATCAGGAAACTGAGGCTCAAAAAGGCCTGGATCATAAAGTGAGTTCATAGCAGGACCAAGACCAGATCCCAGGCTTCCTGATCTTGAAGCAGCAAGTCTTTCCATGATGGTGGGTTCCCTCTGATCTCCTCCTTTTGCCTTCAAGATTCTCCCCGGGCATTTGAAATGGTTTGTGATTGGGGTTTTGGTCATTAATGAGATACACGTGAGAATTCAGTGTTCAAGAGTGAAATTTTCACAATTTAGCTTCAAAAGAGGTGAACTTCTTAATCTTAAGATTGTATTATTCTTTTGTGTCTAACCTTAATTAGCAGACAATAGTTCTCCTTTTCTATTAGAGTTTCTTTCTGACTTTTCCCCCTTTATATTTTATGTTTAAAAACTATTATAAGTGTCAACATCATCCTGTGTCACTATATTTTGAGTGTATTAGAGATGCACAAATCTTTTTAAAGTAATGTGTTCCTATTAAAAGTGATTAATATGACTTAGATTAGACATTGTCTTGACTTTCAGTGTTTTATGTGTGTGTGTGTGTATAACTTTTTATAAAACATTTTATAAAAAGACTTAGGCTTCATAGCTAGCTTGGAATTCCTTCCTATGAGATTTCTTTGAGAATGATCATAAGTGTCTAGCATCAACCTTCTTGGGCAAGAACTGAGGAGGGTGAGTGACTATAGAAACACTGAGCCATGTCCAACAGAGTTGCTCATGCTGCTGTTTGTAAAGGAGGGTCTTAAGGTCAAACAGATGTTAAAATACCAGGTGGTCAGTCTGAGCGGTGCTGGGCCAGGGGAAAAAAAGAGGAAACAAATCTTTCAGGTGGAGATTAGAGAAACAGCTAAATCAAGGCCACAACTCTGTGGAATTTATTAAAAGGGAGGCCAGAGATCAAGAGGCATATCAACAAAAGCCAGACAGAGATTGGGCAGGGTTCATAGTGTGGAATTAGGTCAGTTCAGGGCTAAATCTTCTAATCTTTAGCCACTGAGTGTCTTTCACCGAGGACTTGGCACCCTCATACTGGGTGGGGCAGGAAGAGCATGCTGAAGGCAGTAAGCATCTTCTGAGCACTAGGCCAGTTTCTTCCAGAAGCAGTGCCACAATCATGCATTTATAACCCATGGCAGTAGAAATAATTTGAGCATTATGAGAAAAAGTAGAAGAGATTCTAGTGCTTTGTGTAAAAACCTTTAAATTCCCATTTCATTAAAAATTCCTCTGTGCAGCTGGTAGCAGAGATTACCATGGTTCACCTTCTGTGCGGATTAATGTTTACTAAAAGAGAGAGAGAGGGAGAGAAGCCGATAAGATGAATGGTTTCCCAGATACAACAGAAAGCCAAAGTAGAGTATCCTTCCATGACTTTTTTTTTTTTTTTGCATTTTACACCTGTTTTCTTTGAATCTTGATAGAATTGTTTAAGGAAAACTCAGATTTATTTATTTTTAAAAGACTGAATAATGTAGAAACTGTGGATCATCATCAAGCTGTTTAGATTTACATTTATGCAAAATTCATGCTGAGAGGCTTTTAGAATTCGTTGGAAATAATTAGGCACCATTGGCACTTCCCTTTTACATTTCCCGTTCTGGGGAGATTTTCCCTGCTACTTGCAACTTGAATTCACAAGGCAGACCTCAGATTCCGCCTTGGGGAGTGCACCCTGCCACTTGCCTCTAGGTCTGAATCTCATCAGCTACAAAAGTGCATCTCGTTGGTCGCCTGACTTAGCTTCAGTAGATCACTGAATGGTGGCCTTCCAGTAACTAGAATTTCTGGTGAACTAATAAAACAATATTGGTAGCTTTTTTTTTGCGCACTTGCTGTGTGAGAGACACAAACTTTGCTTTACTTGCATGATCTCTCTTTTTTTTTTTAAGATTTTATTTTTTTCCTTTTTCTCCCCAAAGCCCCCCGGTACATAGTTGTATATTCTTCACTGTGGGTCCTTCTAGTTGTGGCATGTGGGCGCCACCTCAGCGTGGTTTGATGAGCAGTGCCATGTCCCCGCCCAGGATTCGAACCAACGAAACACTGGGCCGCCTGCAGCGGAGCGCGCAAACTTAACCACTTGGCCACGGGGCCAGCCCCTGCATGGTCTCTTTTAATCCTCACAATCCTCTTTTATTCCTGACCTAGAGAAGTAGACACTATTAGCATTGCCATTTCATTATAGAGAAGACTGAGGCTTTAGATTTAAAGTATTTGCTGCATGTCAAGAAACGAATACATGTTAAAATTGATCTTTGAAGTCAGATCTGTCTCCTGAATCCTATGCTCTAAACCATTACACTGTAGAGTTTCATTCAATAGTTAGGTTATTTCCAACTCTATTTGGGCACTTTTAGACCCAGTCTTAATATTGGGAATCTCATCGCCTTGCAAATCATGGTTTTTCCTCTCAATATGCCACGAGTCATCATTACCAGTAGCAGAAAGCATCTTACTGCAATTACACTTGCTAATCAATTCTGCATCACTGCCCAGTGTTATAAATGTCTAGTTACCTATATTCTATTGACATGTGGCCTCAGTTCTTACCAAAATGGGCAGTAGTCTCAATTTTAGAGGCCCTTTTTCTAATAGCACAGGAGAGCCAAGGAAATATGTCAATCTTATTGCCAACCAAACAGAAATAAACCATGTAGTCATTTCTCATACTGGGGATTCATCAGCTGAGTGCAATCGAGGTATTTCTGAGTTTTAACTTCTCAGTCAAGGGGTGCTTTTTCTGAGAAGCTATGCTTCCTACTATTATTTTCAAATTTTCCCTTTAATTTTTCTATTAATAGTTGTCTAACTTGCATTAAAAATATTTTCTGTGTTTTGTCATGGGGTTTAAAAGCCATTAAATAAGGCTAAATTTCTACCAAGCTTTAAAAAGTAAATATCATAAGCCACATGACTGTTAGAAGACATCCTGGCATTGGCTGTCTGCCTGGCCATCCTCAAGGTGGTATGATAGTGGCTGAGAAATTAATGAGCCAAAAAGGGTGCCCTCCTGTCGCCTCTAAAGGAGAAGCCAGGAATCTTAAAGTCCAGGGGGCATCCTGAGAGTCAGTCCAGTGCAGGCTGGCAGTGATTTTCAGGGGGTAGAGGAGCAAGGATTCTTAGAAAATAGAGGTCTTAGCATCACTTAGTTGCTTCTGCTTTAGGTCCAGAGAGACTAGGGCTAAGGATTTGCTGGAAGCATGGTCCAGTCTTGGGGAAAGACTGACATGAGCCAAATGAAGAGGCACAGGAAAGAACTGCAGGAAAAATTAGCTGCCAGGAGAAATAGCCACAAGGTGGTAGGGAGGGGAGCAGGGAGGGTGTTTACATGGAGAGGCTGTTACATGAGCTCCAGTCCATCTTGAAGCAAGTCGTGGAGACAGAATACTAATTTCAGAGCCCTCTCCCTGCTTGGGGAGTGGCTCCTAACCTAGCCCCTCACTGGGAGTTTATTGGCTCAGATCTGGGGAGGGGGTGTCTTAAACCAGAAGGAGTCAGATTAGGATTAAGGACAGTTGCAGTACGCTCACTGGAGTAGTTCAAGAACTAGCAGGACTTGACAGAGATTTTTAAAACATTGCCTTTTGTTTATTTGGTAATAGCCTATTTTTTTCTTCCCTAGTTTTGCTTCTTTGATCTTGCTTGACAGTAAGTCTCCAGGAGCCCAATGAACATGGAGATGAGGGAAGCCAATAACTCATTCACCGCAGCTTTTTTTTCTTTTTTTCTTTTTTGCTGAAGAAGATTCGCCCTGAGCTAACGTCCCTACCAATCTTCCTCTGTTTTTCAGTATGTGGGCCACCAGCACAGCATGGCTGCTAATAGAGCAGTGTATGTAGGTCTGCACCTGGGAACCAAACCCAAGCAGCCAAAGTGGAGTGGAGTACACCAAACTTAACCACTGGGCCACCAGGGCTGGCTCCACACAGCAATTTTATATCCACACTGTCCAGCCTTCTATGAATGGTGCAAAGGGGTGTGTGTGGTCCCAACCATACAAACCAGTATGATTTATTAGGTGCCGATTTGTCCAGCTTAGTCTGTGAGCGCCTGCAGTGGAGTGAAGGCATCTTGCCCATTTTCTGTGTTCCCTGAGACTTGGTATAGAGAGGGCCGAACGTCCCCGATGGGAAGAACATGGGCCATGGAGTCTCATAGGCTTGGGTTTAGAGCTCAGCTGTGGCACTGATGAGGTGTGCAACCACAGGCAAGCTGTGTCACCTCCCCTCCATTTCCTCATTTATAAAATGAAGATGATGAATCTTGCCTCGCACGGTTACCGTGAGGATTAAATGAGACGACACGTCTAAAGTGTCTGGCTTTCAGCGCCTGTGGGTTCCCTTTGCCTCCTCTCTGCAGCCCGGACACCCCGCTGTGTCCCAGCAGTCGGAACATCTCCAGCCCACTCTGGAGGGATGATCTTGTCGTAAACACATCTTTAAAATTTTTTTCATTAGTAGACAGGAGTCTTAGACGGTTGGACAAAAAGCCCCTAGTTAGTAGACTCATTCATTCATTCATTCAGCACATTGTTATTGAACACCTTCGACATTCCAGGCACAGATTTAGGAACTGAAGATACAACCATGAGTAAAAATAGACAAGAATCATTGCCTTCATGGAGCATACATTCTAGTGGGAAGAGGCAAGCAAATAAACAAATAGGCAAATTATATAGGGTGTCAGATGGTGATAAATGCCACGGAGAAAAATAAAGTGGGGAGGTGAGATGAGGCATGCCAGGGTGCAGTGGAAAGATTGGGATCTTAAATATGCCTGTCACATCTCGGAAGGTGACATAGGGATACTGAGGAATTTCTATTGGGTAGAAAGACCCTAGGAGGAAGAATACATTCTGCGCATCTGCCATCTCCCCTGTTCCCTAGACACTAGGTTTCTCAAGGAAGGCAACTGTGCCTTCTTAGTACTGGTTTCCCCAGCCCCCAGCACTACATCTGACACATACTAGGCACTCAATAATTGTTTGTTGAACCAAACTGCACTCCTCAGACCTCTCTCGGAAGCCAGCGTGCCCCTTGACCCCTGAAATATCAGTTTGCGCTAACAGCTCCGCCCGCGTGCCTCGGTTTGACAGGCAGTAAGCGCCCAGCCTGCAGGTTGCTTATTGATTTGACTAATAACAAGTAATGGAGTGGCAACTGAAGTGACATTAATATAATGTGAAGGGGAATGAATACCAGGATTGAAATGCTGTCATGCATCAAGGCCCCTCTGCCACCGAGAGAGGAATTTGATTTTCTTGTGCAATGTTTTCGGTCTCACTTCCTCGACTCTCAGCACTGTAAAATCCCGTTGAAAAGGTGTGAAAGGCAAAGGCAGAGCTTTAAGGAGGGACTTCAAGTCTATTTCACAGTAGTAAGGAATGAGGAGGGTGGGAAGAACTCAGTGAAAACAGAAGAAAGGAGAGGAGGAAGTAGACTAAGGGATGTAAGGGCTTCAAATGCCAGAAATGAACCTACGCACAAAAATAAAGGTAAGTGGCCAACTCTCTCTTTCCATGGGGTTAAGACAATGGCCTCGTTTTGACTTTATTACCCATTCTGTTATTTATTCAGCAAATATTTACTGACCACCTACCAGGAATTCTACTAAAGACTCAGGACACGTAGTCTCTGTCCCTATGTAATAAAGAATTTGGCTGATCTTTCTGGGAGGTAAACACTAACCCTTTGGAATTGCCTGAGTGTTAGGAGTGTTTGTTATTCCTAGTGGACCCCTTGGACCACACACCTGATAGTCTCTGCTAACAAGGTGTCTCCTGGTGAGCCCCCAAATAGTTTATGCTAATGAGATGACTCTGGATGGGAGCCGGCCATGCCAGAAAAACCAACCGTGTGATGAGATGGGTTGGGGCTTTGAGCCACCTGATATCAGCCCAGCCCTGAAGAGGGAAGAGGGGCTGCAGATCGACTTCAACCATGTAGCCAATGATTTATTGAAGCCTCAGTAAAAACTCTGGACACCAAAGCTCAAGTGAGCTTCCCTGGTTGACCATACTCCACATATTGTCTCACGTTGATGTTCCACAAGGGTAATGCATTCCTGAGGATGATGGAAGCTTCTCATGTGGAGAAGCTTCTCGTGTGGAACCCCCCCCAGACCTCACTCTATGCACCTCTTCCTTGGTTGGTTCCGATTTGTATTCTCATCATAAGTATTGCACTTTCCTGAGTTCTGTGAGTTGTTCTAGTAAATTATCAAGCCAGAGGGAGTCCTTAGGACCCATGAATTGATAGCAAGCTAGTCAGAAGGGAGTGTGGCCCAAGGGACCCTGAACTTGTGGTTGGTATCTGCAGTGAGGGCATTCTTGTGAAAGACTGTGCCCTCAACTATGAAGTTTGGCTTAACTCTGGCTGGTCCCTCAAGTAGCTCCTGGCCTAGGTAGAGTGATGAAAAGAAAAATTGCATTCACAATGCTGTTTGCTCACAAATGTAGGCTTAGTCATGGGAGAGCAAGGTAGGTACCATCTAACTCATTGGGCATAATCAGAGCTGGCCTTCGGGACAAAGTGAAATCTGAGCTGATTTCAAGCACAGATGGTAATTAGCAAAGCAAGGCAAGGACATGGAGAGCAGCACATGGAACAACTATCACAATCATCCTTGTCATCTGAATTAACGATAAAAATACTAATAATGACAACATCAGCAGTAGCAACTAAAATCTCTTGGACTGTTTTTATGTGAAAAGTGCTTTATGTTCATTGACTCATTTAATCGCCACAACAACCTTATTGGAAGGTATTGTTGGAGTTTCTGTTTTCCAATGAAGTATCTGAGATTTAGGTACACAGTTGGGCCAAAGTCACCCAACTAGTGAGTTGGCAGACCTTTGCTTTGCACTTTGATTTCTGTTATAGACTAAAACTGTTCCCCCAAAATCCATATGTTGAGGCCCTAACCCAAATGTGGTGGTATTTGGAGATGGGACCTTTGGGAAGTAATTAGACTTAGATGAGTACATGAGGGAGGAGCCCTCATGATGGAGTTAGTGCCCTAATAAAAAGAGACACCAGAGAGCCTGCTTCTCTCTCACTTCTCTCTGTCTCTCTCTCTCCATGCATGGGCACTGAGGAAAGGCCATGTGAGCACAGTAAGAAAGCCATCCTCAGAACCTAACCATGCTGGCTCCTTGATCTCAGACTTCCAAACCCCCAGGACAGTGAGAAAATTAATTTCTATTGCTTCAGCCACCCAGTCTGTGGTATTTTGTTCTGGCAGCCCAAGCTGACAAGATAGTTTCTGAACCCAGAACTCCAGTACATGATGCGTGCACTGAATTTCCTTTGGAAAGTGCACCTTAGCCTCTGAAAAATATGATCAGCGTAAGGCATCCTGTCTTCTCTAGGGTGTAATGGCACACCTGGAGATGGGGGAAGGTGCTAGGGTTGAGGCCAAAAAAATTGGAGTCCTGTTGAGTTATGGTTCTGTCTAAAATCTCTCATCTGAATGAATAGAGCTGTAAACATCTATTGTAACACGTTCTTGCTCACTGAACTAGTTGCCAAAGAACCCTGTGAATCTCAGTGCAAGAAGGGGCCTCCCCATCTGATTCTAGATTCAGGTTGTCCTCCAACTTAAGCTTGACTGCCTTTGTAGGTAGCCGGAGCCTCCTTCCTACAGATCAGATCATCTGAAAATTTCTTGAAGGAGTTGAAATTTACCTTTGTGTGTTTTCCTCTCATTGATCCTGGCTCTGTCTGCGAGAGAATTAAAGAAGAAATAGTGTCAACAGCAAGAGAGAGAGCTGTTGTATATGGCGAACCATACCAGAAGTCTTGCAGTTCTGTTTTGGACCCCTTCTAGTCTTGCAGAGTCCATTACAGCTTGTTTTAAGGAAGTCATGGTTCTGGAGTTCTTTTCAGATGTAGCCTTTAGTGATTCATCTTTCACAATGAGCCTTTGAAGTGTCTAGTCATACACATAAGTAATCTTTTATTCAACTCTTATTTTCTGTGTATGCGTTCATTGTTCACATTAGACTTCTTTTATGTAAATCAAGTCCCCGGATATGGAGAAACAAAGCAAAGCCAGATTAATTGGCTAATTTTCAAAGGCTTATTCCACATTGATTGCAACTTTTTTTCCATGAATTTTTTATTATGTTCTCTCTTTGCTACGTCGAGAGTCGCCTTTGAAACAACAGCATGTAAAGTTGGTATATAGAAAGTTGACCCAAATGATCTCATTTAAAAAAAAAAAAACAACACGCACACACGCATTGTGACCTATTTCTCACTTTTCCTACTCAGAGGGCTTAAAATATAAGTGGGGGGGGGCGAATTTTTCATAGATGTAGCTTTTCCTAATGCCTTTATAACATTATACTTTGAGTCTGTTGAACTTTTCTTCTCTCTCTCACATCCTTATTATTTTTCCACCTTTGTGATTTTAACCCATGAATTTAGAAAACTTAGACTAAAATCAGAGAATTACATAGTATTGCATTTGGAAGGAACCTTAACAGTCACTTCCGTTGCTACTCAAAGCCTCTCTACTTTAGCCCAGCAGATACCTACTTCTGATTGATCACCTCATCTGATGGGGAACTCACTGCTTCTCCAGGAAGTAAGCCTTTGGCTATTTCTCACTTGCATAGAATTCCTGTTTATCTTGATCAAAAATTACTCTTTTTCTCCTATTAGCCCTTGTTTGACCTCGTAGGTCACGGAAAACATGCCTTATTTCCCATTTACTTTAGAGCCCTGAAGATAAACAGACTTCAATCGTGAGACTTCAGGCCCCTCTGTTCTCTTCAAGCCCTCTCTTCTCTGGGCTAAAAGGAATGTCAGTCGTCTCCTTTTTATTCCTGCTAATTTTCTAAGGCAAAAACAGGAGAGAGATACAGCTGCCAATTTTGTTTTCCTAAATCTCCAAATTCAGTGGTGTCCCTTTCTATAACAACTTTGCAGAAAACAGCCAATCACTTGTCCTGCTTTAAAGAGTATTTACACACACACACACACGTTTGCACATGCACACACATGATTACCTGGTCTTTTTTGAGCACTTATAATCTGCTAGGCTTTCTATGGTTATCTCATTTAGTGTTCCCAGTAGCTCTATGAGATGGGCGTGTACCCCATGATCGCAGCAGGTAGCTTTCAGGTGATCTGGCTTAATCAAATATGGAGAATTTTCAGGTATGAGTAGTTACTATGGTTCCTAGATTTTCTCTCAAATATCAGCTGTATCTTACGGCCTTTCAACAGACAACCCCTAGAGTATGCACTTGTGTCTTTGATTAAAAGAAATGCTGTTAGTTCTCACTGCCAGGCGTGTTAGGTAGCAAAAGGAGTGCATCTATCAGAGTCTAATCAGGAGAAAGAAGTCACAGCAATATTGTAACAGAATTTAATATAAAAGATAGTTAACTAGGTATTGAATATGTATCTGAAAAGGCAAAGAGCTAACACAAAGTTATTGCAGAGGTAACAATTGCAGGGGGCAGACACCACTTCTAAGGCAGGGAAAACAAAAGGAATATTAAAACCTAGGAGCTTGGCCAACATAGCTGGAACTCAAACCTCTGAGGAATGGGTGCTGCTTGGCCAGTGCTGGCATCTCTGGGCTGAGAGGACCCAAATCCCCCAGGAGCCCCGGATGGTGCTGGTGTCTTTGAGGGGTCACCATGGGGCTGCTTCTGCAATGTTGGGGAAACTACAAATGGCATTAAATTGCTGCTACAAGGAGGAAGTGCTATTGCTGGAGTGAAAAGCAAGCGAGGCCAGCAACATGGCCCCTAACACAAAGCTCACCTGAAGGATACCAGTTTCTCCTCTCTCCCTGGCCTCTCAGTTTCCTCCAGCGCCCCCTACTGGCAGAACCTGACATGGCTCCAGCTGGCAAAGCAGAAATGTGGTTTGCAGAGTCCTAGCCCCAGCATCACGAAGCAAAGTATGGAAAGCTGTATTTGAAGCTTAGGCACAATAGCTTCATACATGGCACGGGAGGTGTTTTATGTTAAAATTTCAGAGTGTAGTATCTGTACTTGGCTTAATAGGAGGTCATTCCATACAGCTCACACACAGTGGAAAGTGGGGAGGAGGACTAAATCAAGTTCTTAGTGCAATATCTCTTAGTCCCATTCTCAGTCCTTTTCCTTTTTTCCAAATCTCAGCCCATCAGGGTGGCCATTGCAGGGGCCTGTATTCTGAATACCCCCAATGACATTTTAGTGGAGGAGAGAAATCAATAGTTGCTATGCTGTCATTGGCATGTATATCATTAAACGTCTATAACACGCTTCTGTTGCATGCATAAAAGTCTTGGAAGAAGAGGAAACCTACTTGCTACTGGTCCTCCAAATTTAGGGTCACTGGGAAGTGTTGGGGACAGCTAACATCGAGGAGAGCATCCTTTCACCAGACTGTCTCTCAGAGCAGGGAGTGTGGACAGCGGCCAACCATCCCCCATCAGTCGTTTCTTTCCTTAAGATAGTTATCCTTGCAGCTCTGCAGCATGAAATGGCAGGCCCACCTCCTCCATGGCATCAAGATGTATCTTGTATGTTCGGCCCACTTTCCTAACCATTGCTTGCAGTCAGACTTCCAGCCACTCAGTTTTCTGGGTGTTTCAGGAAAAGGAAACAAGAGAATGCTGTAAATGAGGCCTCTAGAACTGATGAGGCCAAGAGAATTGCAAATCTGGCTCTGCTTGAGCCTCTCCATAATTGGATGGTTCTAAATAGGAAGGACTCATTTTACGGGGTCAGTGCTGGGTCCCGTAAAAGCGTCTACCATTTAAAAATTCATGCCTGATAAGTGCTAAATCCTAAGCATCTCAAGAGACTAGAAGAGAAAGAGTTTCCAGGAATGGGATTTGGAAAGAACATACAGATGAAATGGGATACGTCTGCAAGGAAGGAAGAAAAGTATAAAGAAGTTCACTTCTAATAAATCAAAAGTACGTGGACCTTGCTCTGTCGCTGGAAAACTTCCCTTTCCACAGCCGCGTAGCCCGACATGGCCCTATACAACGATCCCTTGCCTCTCATCTTTATACCCTATCCTTGTCCAATCCCACTGCTCTGACCTTTGAGTAAGAAATGTAACATTTATTTTTATGTGTATCATGGCAGTCTTCAGCCACAGAAACCCTTAGAATTCTTAATATAAGGAACTGATCAATGGTGACCCTGCTTACCCAAAGTCATACTAAACAACATTTATGTCATTCTTTACAGTTCATAATGCTCTTTTGTGTTACATCCTTCAGCCTTCACAAAAACTATGTGAAATAAATAATAATATTATTTCCATTTTTCAGAGGAGAAAACTGAGGCTCAGAGAGTTTATGTAACTTGTTCAAGATCACATCATCAATAGGGAGCAGAGCTAAGACTGAAGCCAGCTCTCCTGACTCCCATGTTTACAGCTTCGCAGTGGCCTGTGTGGAATGTGGCACAAGGAATCACGTGCCTCCCTGGGTGGGCGGGTCTCCCAAGGTTATTTCCAGACCCAGCCAAGAGGATAATCCGGACACCCTTCTAGGCCACGTTAATTACAGGATGAGGGTAAAGGATAATGAACATGGCAACTGGGGAGGTACTAACATTCTAGTGCAGGATGCTGACAATCGTGTGCCAGGTCCTGCCTTCGTTCATTCACCAACAAGGCCAGGTAGGAGTGTAAATCTTGCCACGGGCTGGAACCCCTTGGTGAAGGGAGAAAAAGGTAGAGTTCATCATTGTTCACTTTCAGTTCTTTTAAGAAAGTGATGACAGACATTATGGAAAACAATGTGAAGGTTCCTCAAAATATTAAAAATAGAACAACCATATGACCCCTCAATCCTGGTCCTGGGTATATGGCCAAAGGAAAGCAAATCTGGATCTTGAAGAGATTTCTGCACTCTGTGTTCACTGTAGCATTATTCACAATAGCCAAGATGTGGAAACAACCTAAATGTCTGTCAACGAACGAACAGATAAAGAAAATGTCACACACACAGAAATATTATTCAACTTTACAAAAGAAGGGAATCCTCCCATTTGTGACCACAAGGTTAAACTTGAAGGACGTTATGCTAAGTGAAATAAGGCAGTCACAGAAGGACAAATACTGCGTGACCTCACTTATATGTGAAATCTAAAATGGTCAGACTGATAGAAGCAGAGAGTAGAGTGGTGGTTGCCAGGGGAGGGAAAGAAGAGGGGGCAATGAGGAGATCTTGGTCAAAGGGTACAAGTTTCATTTATGCAAGATGATTGAGTTCTGGGGATCTAACACACAGCATGGTGATGACAGATAACAATACTGTATTGTATACTTAAAACTTGCTAAGAAAATAAATCTTAAATCTTCTCAACATATATGCACATTCACAAGATGATAATGGTAGAGATGATGGATAAATTGTTTAGCTTGATTGTGGTGATTTTTTCACAATATACACATATATCAAGACATCAAGTTGTACATATAAATATGTACAGTTTTTATATGTCAAAGATATCTCAAAGTCATTTTAAAAAAGTAAGTGATTACCACAGGGGGATATGGTCATGAAATTTCATTCTGCCACAGATTCCAGAACTCTGCTATGATGCAGAAGAGAAAATAATATTAATTCAACAACAATCATAATACCTAACTCTTATTGGGCACTTACTATGTGCTTTACATGTCTCATTTAATTCACACCACATCGTATATGGCAGGTACCATTATTGCTTCCATTTTACAGATGGCAACACTGGGACTGTGAGAGGCTAAGTGACTTGTTCACGCAGGGATTAAAAGATAGCTCTAGGATTCAAGCTTACTCTGACTCTAGTGCCCGTCATCTCAATCCCTACATCACATAGCCTAGTTTTGAAGTCTGTCCTTAACTTCCCTTTACTAGCCACAGAAATTATTTCAATATGACGTTTTTCTCGGTGGGTTTGCACAAATGCGCTGGCCATAACAATTTACAGCATTCCAGCAGAGGCAGGGACCAAGACAGACTGGAGCAGAGTGTTTTAATAACTTCCTCTACTAGCAGTTATAAAAATGTAACTGTTGTTGCAGGTTCAAAGAATTAAAATATGGCAAAAATGAGTACTTAAAGCCAGCTTTCAGAACTACGGCTTTGCCCTTGTAAACAACTTTTATATACCCCTTTTGGAGTGTGTATAATGAAATGACTAACATTTTCAGCTGTAACCAGAGCTATTACACAGCAGCTGAGTGTTTTGTAGCTGGAAATCTGTTCAGGAAAATCCTGAAAATTGTTGGAAGGGGTAGGCTGTGGGGACTCCTTGCCTCTGCAGGAGCACGTTTTCCCCATCCTCCCAGTGGGAAAGGCATGCAGAGCACGTTTTCCCCATCCTCCCAGTGGGAAAGGCATGCACAGAGCAAAATAAGGTAAAAAGCACGGAGTGAATCGCACCTTGACTTCTCAGTATAAAATGAAGCTCTAAGCTGCTCATTTTACTTCTGCTTTTAATACCTATGTTCCTTAGCTCCTGCTCACTAAAGTGGAACGTATGGTTTTCTTTGTTTTTAATTTTCCCCCAGAGAAAACTACAAGCTGAGATTCCAGGTGCCCACCTAGAATCCAGAAACTTACGTGATTTGCATTACTGATGGAGGTGCCCAGAGAGATTTTTGATGAGTCATTTCTTTCCTCCTCTGTTTCACGATTTACATATTGTAATTAGAGTTGCAGGTCACAGTTATGCATATTCAGAAAAAGACCATGTGAAGCTACTGAGCCCTTTTTTCTCTGAATTCCAGAAGGCGAGCCTCAGCAGATTGAGTGGTGGGGGCTAAAGAGAACATCCTGAGTTTCTCATCCAGTCTTGACCCTGACTGTGCTAAAAATGAGTATTTTCTAAGGGGAGACACTATCACAGAATCGGAAGGATTGTTATTATGCTTGCTCCTGCCGACTAGACCAGAAATCATAAAATTATGAAAATGGAGTATCGTGCCTGTGTCATTCACTGCCTTTTTTATCATTCAGATCATGAAGACAGACTATTCTATTTTCAGCCTTTCGTAAGAGAATGACTACAGAATGAAACGTGGGAATGTTGCTCTTCCCCCAAACCCAACAGTGGTTTGTTGCTAGAATAGAAGAAAAACAAAGCCATGTGTGTCTAGCCATATCATGGCGGGGAAATTAGGCGAGTCCCTAATGGTAATCCTGGACCAGTTTACTGTACAGCACCTTAGGGTGTGGCTCTTGGGATTCCTGAGAGTGAACCTGAAGGGCTATGCTGATGATGGCGCTTCTCGTCCGTGACTCTTTCTGTGAAACTAGAGGGCCACGTTTTTGTCTGATAAAATCAGTAGCACATGGTGAAAGGTGAGCCCTGCAGGTGGGAAAAAGCAGCCTTTAGAATCTCACTGCCTTTTCTTTAGTGCTCACTCTGCCACGATAGGTGGGTGATGTCCCCTCTCAGAGCCTCAGTGTCCTCATCTATCAAATGGATGTAATAATACATATGTCAGACGGCAGTGGTGAGGAGTAAATGAGATCACAGTTGTACAATGCCTGGCAATGGTAGACGCTCAGTCCATGCTGTTTATTATTATCATGGCGTGGATGGTTTTGCGAAGAAAAGTGGTGGTTTTGATTGATTTGGAGGATAATTTATTTAATCTTTGATTTAACTAATTGTCATGTCACTTCCCTCCTCAAAACAAATGGATTGTGCTGCACTGTATGTAGGATAAAATCGAGCTCTCTCCTTCCCTCTCTCTCTCTCTCTCTGCCTCTTACAAACACATACACATGTGAAATCCAAGACCGAATCATCATCAACTCTGGACTATTGTCCTGAAACATGGGCTTTGCTCCTGCTGCCCCAGCCACCTGGAATGCCACTTCCTCCTTTCTCCAGCTCTTGAACTAATTTATCAAGCTGTTCCAGTCCATCTACCCTCCTCCAGAGATCTTTGCACAAGCCTTCTAGTTCAAGTTAGGATTCCCCGTTTCTCTGAGGAGGCTTTGTGTGGACCTCTACCCCAGCACTCTGCACGGGGAGCTTTGTAGTAAAGGAGTCTGGACGCTTTCTCTCTGCCTCGCAAGGATGGGAGACGCCACTGGGTGCAGGAACTGTGGCGTATTCACCTTTATGTTCCTCCTCATTGTGGACCAAGTTAATGGATGTTCATTTGAGCTGAAGTTTAGTGTTTGTGCTGCTCCTCTCACTGTTCTGAATTTTCTAGTTGTTTGTTTGTGATTTGTGTGTCTTGTCATTATTTTCATGCTCCTCGGCGGCCACTTACTTTACAACTATCAATCCTTCTATATTAAGCATTTCTAGACTCTTTGTGGCCTCATGGAAAGCAGTCGGGGATTTGGGGAGTTGTCATTGTTGCTGTTTTACTGAAATGTCTCTCATCTGTTTTTCGCCTGGGTGACCCCTTAAAGAACCAGCATCAACACTGGGAAACAAGCTAAAACAAGAGTTTGGAATGCAGAGTTTCTTCCACTGCTACTTCATGGAATGAAAGAAAAACCTCAAATACATTAAGATTGGATCTGCTTTAGGAAGATGTTTTATTCCAGCATGTTAGTCCCTCTGCAGGTAAAAAGCTCAGGCAGCAAAGGGCCAGGATTGTCCAGGGGACAGGCTGGAAAGGCTTGAAGCGTTGGACAGTCCAGTTTCATAAAATCATCTTCAGTTTAACCATTGCATATTTGCCCTAGGCCTAGACACATGCTTGTTCAGAGAAGTAGGATCAACCTCATTTATTCCTTTTTCAGCCCCTCATTGGTAGCCAGAATATTTGCGATCCAAAGGTGAACTGACCTGCCCAAGTCCAGTGGATAATGAGGGAGGAAAATTTGGGCTAGAACAAGAGTCTTCAGGCTTTAAGTCCCGCTCTTTCCTCTCCTACACCCTGTGGCCTCTTCCCATTTGTGGATTGCTTGCGTAGTCCAAATTTTGACATTTCAAGGGTCCTCCTAAGGAATTAATCACGCCTGTTTGTCATTACCCATTTTACTTTGAGGTGGCACCACATTTCACCGTTGTTGAACTCTGCGGCTCCACGAATGATGCAGAGACTGGCTAGGCTTCATTGCCTTCGTGCATTGCCTTCCAGCAGGTGAACATCTGCACGCGGCTCTTCGGTTCCCTTCCGGTCTGGGCCCTGTGCTCCTCATAAAACCAGCACTTGGTCTTTGTGTCTTTGCATCGCTTTCCTTCCTTGCTGTGGTGGTAGTGGGGCGAAGTCCTAGATTCTTTGTAGCTTGTTTGTACATGCATGTGGTTAGCTGTGTTTGACATTTTAGCATTGTTGAAATTGAGATGTGTTTTACAGTCAATGGTGTGTGAGAGTTTGTCACTGTCTTTTCTTTCCTTAAATGATGGTGCATATTGCAATCTTACCATTGTGGAGTTGAAGAGTATATGATAGTTCAAATTGTATGAAGTGCTCTCCCATATATTAATAAGAACTAACATATATAGAATGCCCAGTGTGTGTTAGGCACTGTGGACACTAATGATTTTATCCCCTCCTCATAACAACTTTTCAAGCTGGCACCATCCCATTTTACAGATGAGGAAACTAAGGTAAAGTAATTTTTGCAACGTCACAAAGCAGTAGGATGCA
This sequence comes from Equus caballus, assembly GCF_041296265.1. Lineage (NCBI taxonomy): Eukaryota > Metazoa > Chordata > Mammalia > Perissodactyla > Equidae > Equus > Equus caballus. Next base: position 27,346,830 of record NC_091694.1, on the reverse strand, counting down.
GAGCCATAGCCACACCCAGCGGGGTTTTATTGCAGAGTTGATGATGCTCTTTTGGCCTCTCCTCCTGTCGCAATTTGCTCTCAGTCTCGCCCCCGAGCCAAATGGATAGCAGGATGGGCAGTGTGAGAACACAGACTCTCGAGGGACCTTGGGCAAGCTACTCGAATTTTCTGTGCCTCAGTTTCCTCATCTGTAAAGTAGAAATGAGAACAGCAGCTTCCTGTAGGCTGGCGGTTGTAAGGGTTAAGTGAGATGAGCTGTATACAGTGCTGGGAACGCTGACTCTGCCCACACTGAGGGTTCAGGAACTGTGGAGTGATCTCGTCATTCTCAGATTTGCTGAATCCCCTGTGGGCATCATCTTCAGCTTAGAAATGGCCTTCAGCTCCTTCCATCAGGTCATAAGCCAGGTTCCCAGAAGCCTCTGGGATGCCTGTACCATGTGCCCTCTTCTAAGAGAGCAGGAAGGGAACTGAAGACTCAATGACTCTGCCTTCCATGACCCCTCTCAACAGTCCTGGGAAGGCGGCCTGAGCAGAGCTTGCCTTCCTCAGACGCCACTGTCACTAGGCAGTGAGTTCTCAGCCAGCCACTCCCTTCATCCAAAGTCCCCAGCAAAATAGGAGCTTCCCACGAGACTAGTCCCAGAAACCACACAGCCCAGGACTAGTAAACCCAAGAGGTTTGTTGCCTGCTGCCCATTTAAAAACTGCACAGAAATGCATTTCACTCTCCCCCGGGGGAACATTTTCCAGCCACAGTTCATACTGCTGCCCGCTGCCCGGTCCTAACCCTCAGCCTCCTGAGTGCCCAGAGCCAGTTAGACGTCACTGGAGGTTCTCACTGCCCAGCAGGGGGTGAAGCTGTTGCCGCCCTGCACTGTGAGCTTGTTTACCTGGGCCTCAGTTTCTCATTCTGGACCATGGGGTGGCCAGAGTGACCTCCTTAGGAGGGACGGTGAAAGAAAAGAAAACTCCCACTGAGCAGACTGGCTAAGCACTCCCTCAGAATCCTGGTGCGGAGAGGGTGCCTCTCCTCCACAGCCAAGTGCACAGGGCCAGAGGGTAAATATCTGAAGTGTGCTGCGGGCAGGTCCAGAGACTCAGCGAGAAAACACGTTTGTATAACAGATCCGAAAGCCGGGGAAGCCGGAAGTGGATGCCAAGGGCTAAGGGGCATGGAGAACCTAGGAGAACCCAGGCACGGAGTGTAAACAAAAGTGCAGGTTGGAGTAAATGAGTTAGGGGGTGACCTGGGCTAAGTAAGTAGTCATGGGGAAGAACCTCTGTTGGGTTTTGGGGCATTCCAGCGTGGGCAGGCCACATCTGCTTAAGGGACTCTCTGGGACAGACGCTCCAGGTAACGGTGCTCTGGTGCATGGACTGGGGCCACTGACCAGAGCAGAGACAGCAGCCAAGCTCCCGGCCATGCCTGCTGCTGACCAGCCCGTCTCCAGCCTCACACAGAACAGCCTGAAGAGCCCCAGCTCTGGGTAGCTTCCAGCAATATTAGGTTTCGGCGGTATTTCATTGCCCTACTCTCTATCTAGCAGTTTCTATGGGTTTTATTATACAGTTAAATATCATCAGGACCTTTTTAAAAATTCTCTTTTTTATTAAACAACTACTATATTAGTATTCAGGCTAATGTCTTGCAGTAAAGTAGCCACAAGCTCTGTTGAGTATCCACTTACCTCCTTCCAGTTTTCCCAAGGACGTAAGATAAAGCCCCCTATTCTAAATAGGATACTTCCTCATTTAAATAAAACAGATGAGGCAGTTAGGATTTCTAAATTAAAAATTCATAAAGCAGGCCCACCGGTGGTGCAGCACTTAAGTTTGCACATTCCGCTTCGGCAGCCTGGGGTTCACCAGTTTGGATCCCAGGTGCGGACCTATGCACTGCTTGGCAAGCCATGCTGTGCCAGTGTCCCACATATAAAGTAGAGGAAGATGGGCACAGATGTTAGCTCGGGGCCAGTCTTTGTCAGCAAAAAGAGGAGGATTGGCAGCAGAAGTTAGCTCAGGGCTAATCTTCCTAAAAAATAAAAAAAACTTGTAAAGCCATTGTTCTCTTAAGAGTGGGGGGAATGGGGAACATCTGAATTATGTTAAGAGGATGATGTAGGAATAGTAAATTTTAAAAGTAGTAGGGCCAGCCCTGTGGTCCAGTGGTTAAGTTCTCACGCTCCACTTTGGCAGCCCAGATGTGTCAATTCAGATCCTGGGCACAGACCTACGCACTGCTCATCAGGCCATGCTGTGGCAGCATCCCACACAGAAGAACTAGAAAGCCTCACAACTAGGATATACAACTATGACCTGGGGCTTTGGGGAGGAAAAAAAAGAAAGGGAAAGATTGGCAACAGATGTTAGCTCAGGGTCAATCTTCCTCACCAAAAAACAAACAAAAAAGTAGTAATAAATAACTAAACTTGATGGTGCACCTACTACTTTGTGGGCGACATTGTGCCAATTGAATCAGATGCCTTATCTCATTTAGCCTTCACAACAACTCTGTAAGATGAATACAGCTATTACTCTCATTTTACCTGTGATGGAACTGAGACTTAGAGAGTTTTAATAGGTTCCCTAATACAACACAACTCTTAAGAGGCAGACCTAGAATTTCAATCTAGATCCTTCTGACTCCAGAACCCAAATCTTAACCCTGTACACAGTGTTTAGATTCAGACCTATATTTGAACTTCAGCTGTGTGACTTTGAGCAAGTTACTTAACCTCTCTGAGTCTGTAATCTGGAGGTTCATAATCCCTACCTTAATTTCTATGATGACTAAATTAAACAATATATAAGCACGTGCCCAGTACTATGATAGTACCATAATTGGCACATATTTACTACTTAAAAATTGTTACCCAAATTCCTAAACAATTCAGAAAATCAGTGGTGGTTTTTTGGTCTGAAATTTCTCTGGCAATCAGTCACCTTCACTCACCTCTTTGGTGTGGAGACCATGGACAAACCCGATCTCCTCCCCTTGAATTCAGTGAAGCTAGAATCTTCTGGAATGGAGCTGGACTGTGGTCATGGCTTAGGGGCCCCCCACCCCCATACTGTCTTGCAAACATAGACAAGCACAGTGCTGTGTGACCCTGATTCCACCTCTGGCCCTGGGAGCTTTAAAGGCTGCGTCATGCTGGGTCCTGGGGAGACCGTGTTGCCGATGTATTTCTTCCACTTGATTGTATAACCCAAAGAACAGCAGATAAGAAATTCCTTACAAATAGGAGCCTGTGTTAAGTGTGAATTTCTCTCAGAAGAAAAGGATTTGAGTTGGGAGTAAGGGTGGGGAAGGAAAGTTTAGTGAAATCTACGCCCTTTAACTAAGACAAATGAAGAGATCTTTGGCTCAAGAGTCTGTGAAGCGGAAGAAGACAATTCATGGTGAGACCTGGTCAAAGAGACTCGGAATCATTTGTCCACAGCTGGTTCAGATTGGTTCAACAAATATGTATCGAGGGTCCAGTATTTGCCCAGCAGTGGGAGAATGGTGATAGATGGATAAGTGGACACAGCCTTGCCTTCTGGAAGCTTCTGGTCTAGTCAGGAGAATTGACTCTAAAATAGATTGATTTAATACAGAATAAAAAATGATAAAATAACATAATAAAATAATAATAATATAATATTTTTTGAGAATTTACTACATGCCTTCTAAGTGCTTTACATGTATTAATTCATTTCATCCTCAAAACAACACTGTGAGGCACATATTCCTTCTATTCCCATTTACAAGTGAAGAAACAGAGGCGAGATTGCACAGCTGGAGAGTGGCAGAGCTATTTGAGCTCAGGTCTGTCTGGCTCCATTTGTGGCTTCTTTCCCGTGTGCTCCATCCTAGAGCAGGGCTGCTGTGTTGCACGACGCCAGGGGCACCATTCACATTGTAGGTTATAGGATGTGGAGTTGTGCGGTGTACAGCCTGTGAAGCTATATCCAGCCTGGAAGAAAATAACATGAGTATTAATACACTCTTGCCAGTGACAAGAAGATTGAGGTTTGATGACATCTCCACGGTCATGTGTCTAGTAAGTGGCACTGCGGAGGGTTGGAACTGGGTCTGCTGCCTCTCAGCGTCGTGCTCTGTGTAGATCCCATGCTGCCTCCACCTTGCTCCATATGAGCTACTGTAGGAGCACGAGGAAGGGGCATTCAGGACAGCCTAGTCTAGAGATATGGTCTGGGCAGGCACTGAGGAGAAGAGGCAGCTTGCTCCTTAAACTGTGGAATTTCCCAAACGATCTCCATAACCTGTCTTCTCAGAGGCCACAGCTCTCATTGCACCCCATGAATCCTCTCTTCTGTGCACATGAGCTGCTTCATTTCTCTCATCGCTGCAAAGACCCCACGAGAAGAACACTAGACATACAGTCAACTGAACCTGGGATTGCCATCTTCACTCACTTGCTCAATAAATATTTATTGGCAGGCACTGTTCTCTGAACTGAGAGTAAAGTTGTGTAGAAGACCCTTGCTTTCATGAGTCTTCCAGCTAGTGCAGTATCTGCTGCCTCTGTGTCCTTACTTATGTAACTCAACCTCTCTGGGTGTCAGTTCTCCCATCTGTGAATTAGGGACAGTAGCACCTGCCTCTTAGAGTTGTGGAGAGGCTGAAGTGAGGTTATGGATGTAATGTGTTCTGCAGAGACTTGGCCCATTTCAGGGGGTCAAGAAATCTTAGTCTGTTCCCCACCCCCCTGCCACCCTATAAAATGGGTGGGACCGGACTGGCCTTTACTGCTTGGACCCTTGTTAGATGGCGATTGTATTTGTTTGATGCTATATAAGTTTGATAGATTATTCCAAGTCCATTTGACCAGTAGTAAAGCAATGAACTGGTTCTCCATATTCCTCTACTTTATATACATTATGACTTTGTATACAGAACCATAAAACTCAGGATAGATTTATACACATGCCATGCTGCATATTTTCATGGAAATGTTTTGCCAGGCACCTGTAATACGCTGATATATGTAAGCAGTTTTCTAAAGTTTATTTCTCATAGATCTCTCTTAAATTGCATGTGAAGTGACATTTTATGGTTTAACTTTTGTTTTCATGACACAGCCCCAATTTGCATGTCTGCTGTAGCACTCAGGACTTCCTACTCATAGCAGGTGTGTTTCTCCTGTCCTTGAAGCATTTCTTCAGGCCCACATTGCTTCAGGAGGCTGTTGCTAAAGATCCCAGTTTGGCATCTTTCCTGGAGAAGCCAATCCATTTGTGACCATCTTGTGGAAATGAACTTGAATTATTCAAATCCCACAGCCCACTTGCTTATGGGGTATTGATGCAAAGAAACAGAATGGTCCCATTCTTTGTGCGGTCAGAGCCCTTGGCATGACGGCAGCTGTGAAATCTCATTGCCCTTTTCCCAAATGGTTCTCTTTGCCTGGGGTCGACTCAGACTTTCTGACCTGCGCTTCCGTTGAGTTCTGTAACAAAGTGGAAAGGAAAGAAATGTACATCTCCGAGTACCTTCTATGAGCCTGACTCTTTACAAAACACTTTGCAGATCCGTAATCTCCTGAAAGACCTGCAAGTTTGCTGGCATTAACCTTATTAGAGGAGATAGTTTCAGAAAAATTAAGTAAATTGACCAAGGTCACACAGCTAATTAAGTGGTGGAGCCGAGTTTCAAGTTCAAATCTGTCAACTGCAAAGTCTGGTTCATCCCATTGCACCAGGCCCGCCAGCATCCAAGGGAAAGAGAGGGATTCCAGTGGGCTGAGTGTGGCTTCATCATCTCCATCTTACTTATAGGAATTCACTAGTTCGAACCCTCATTAGCAAACATTTATTTCTCGAGTGTGTCTTATGTGGTGGGCACTGTGCTGGCACTGCATTTGAAGCAGCCACAGCAATTTTTGAATTCCAAATGGCTTTCTCACTACCTCCCCCTAGGCCACTGTAAATGAGTGTTTTGTAAGGAAATACTGATCCACTTCTGCCAACAGAAGTGACTTTTCTCTTCCTGAGGCCCGTGTTTTAGCTTGTCCATATTGTGTGCCTGGCACATAGAGGGGGCGCTCACTGAACACTTTGGAATGAACCAATGAATGGATACATTTGCCATGCCCCTAAAGAATGTATGACACGTCTCTGTTTGTGTATCCGTGTTCTCCACAGGCCAGTGCTGTGTCTCGTCACTGTGCATCCCCAGTGCAACACCTGGCATACATCAGGGGCTTGCTGAATGGCTGCATGAGTGAAAGGGTAGTTTACAACAGGCCAACTTAGGCACAATTAGCAATGATCAGTCCAGCATCAGAAATGTAACCAGAGTCCGCCTCGGGGTAAAGGAAGTGAGACACTAGCCCCAGGTGCAAAATTTAAGGGCACACCAAAAAGCTTAGTAATCAAGATTTATAATATTTTAATGCAATATTTTAAATAATCAAAATGGGATCCAACAGGGCAGAGATTAGGGAAAGGGAAAGAAGGGTGTCATCCCGGTGAAGAGCCAGATCTTGTCTTTGTGTAAAATTTTGAATTTTTTTTCATCCTGGATTTTTTAAATTAATTTTGATTTTTTTAAAATACTTAATGGAAATATTGTTTATCTTGATCACCGAGATTTTGACGCCCTTTAAATTTTGCATCCAAGGCGAATGCCTCACTCTCCTCCCCCAGCCCTGGCCCTGTAAGACCAGCAGCAGTAACTAAGAGCCTTTGATGTCATGTTAGAGGAACGGTGCTTTCTTTATGTAAACTCACAGAGGGCCCACAGAAGCCTCTCATCAGGAAGGTGCTGTTATGATCTCTGTTTACAGACAGCATGTCTGAGACTTGAGGCCAAGATGCCCTCCTGGGGTGTCACAGATGAATCACAGGTGTGCCTGAGATGTTGAGTTTCTCAGCCCCCAAGGGGAGCTGACCAGAACCTGGTGCCACAGGCACCCCCAGACTGGCCGCCTCCAGCCAGAAGCAGCCTCATGCGTGTACTCCAGCATGTTTCACAAACACCAGAGTCCACTGAACCCCAAGATTCCAGCCTTTATAAGAAGCACTGTGATTTTATGCACCATGTCCCTGCTGCCACCAAGATGACAGCACTTGGAAGGTGCTAACAATTCATACCAACTTCACAGATGTTATAATGCAAAAAAATGGTGCATCTTGGAAGGAGATAAAATACGTTATTATCACATCCCAAGTGACCATGACATTCAAAAAAGGTTGGGGAGACGCAAGAGTACACAGCAATGACAGACATAAAAGGATTTGGTGTTCTGTGCATCTCTGAATACCCAGAGTCCATTCACCACCCTCGGCTTGCTGAAGGCTGATGCAATTCTTGCAATGAGATAGATTTTAAACTAACAGGAAGGCAGAGGATTCTGGAGAAGGAGACTGCTTCACTTGCACTCAGAGAGATTTCCCCGAGAGAGACAAGATGGCAGCATTAGTGGTCCGATTTTATTACTCTTGGATGGGTTAAGAATTTTATCTACTTATAAAATTATTTGGAGCTATGGATTAAGGAGGGAAGGGCTGATGCCGTGCAGCTGCCTGGAGACTCAGACTCGCTCTCCTTAGCAGCTTCCATGTGCAGTAAATCTGGGATGAGCTGCAGAGACTCCCCGGCTGGCTTCCACAGTCTCATACAACGGTCTCAGTTTGTTATATAATACTGAGCAGTCCATACTAGTCCACACCCAACTCCTCTGCCTACCCCACCAGGCAATTATGAGCACACCTGATTAATTGCCTTCCAAAATTATATTAAAATTTATTTAGACTTAAAATCTGTGTACTGATGCATTTATCAGAGTCAGCCATTGACTTCCTAACCATTTTAGGGAATGGCCTCAAAACATGAAACAGCTGAGTCTGCCTACCCTTTATTTAATTTTTTTTTAACATATCTACCAACTACAAGCCAGCCCTGGTGGTCTAGTGGTTAAGATTCGGTTCTCTCACCCCCAAGGCCGAGGTTCGTTTCTGAGTCAGGGAACCATGCCACCGTCTATCGGTTGTCATACTGTGGCAGCTGCACATTGCTGTGACGCTGAAAGCTATGTCACCAGTATTTCAAATACCAACCAGCAGGGTCACCCATGGCGGAGCTTCTAGACTAAGACAGACTAGGAAGAAGGACCTGGCTACCCACTTGTGAAAAAATTGGCCATGAAACCCTATGAATAGCAGCAGAGCATTGTCTGGGAGAGCGCCGGAAGGTGAGAGGAGGGCGCAAAAAGACCAGGCAGGGTTCCGCTCTGCTGTCCACAGGGTCACCAGGAGTCAGAATCGACTGGATGGAACCAACAACAAAACAGCAAACAAGCACAGACACATCAGCCTAATGTTGTGGTAGCAAGCTCACCAGTGTCAGACCTGTGCGATTTGCTTAGAAGGCCTGAAATTCTGCCTTGTGCCATATTTTATCAAAATTCCAGATCAGCTGTAGTCCAGAGTAAACATCCTTTTTACCGACATTTAGGACACCTGAGAGATTAACATGGCGGGGCATAGTCTGGAAACAGATTGCCTGGGTTTGAATCCAGCTCTGCCTCTTACTGTGCCTCAGTTTCTTTATTTGTAAAAAGGGGATAATAACAATACCTCCCTCTTCCAGTCGTTATGAGGATTTAATGAGCTAATATTTGTAAAGCACTTAGAGTATTGCACAGCACCTGGCATACAAGATTAGCTGGCGTTTCTGACCGTAGGCAGCCCCAGCACAGGGTTTCCACGCACAGATGATCATCAGAGCACGTTCGTTCATCCCAGGGGCAGGAGGCGGTAGTACAGAGCCTGCAGTGTAAGTGGGCTTGTTTCCCCTCCCCTGTTCTTCCTCCCTTTCCTCCAACATTGCAGGGGTGCAGTTGTCCCCTTGAAGGCAGTTCCCATACAAGTTCCAATGGCAAATAAACCTGCAGGCAAACAGATTTCAGAAAAAAAAAAAATTGGTAAGCTCACTTCATCTCCTCCTGGTTCCTGTTGAACTTTGTACATGTTTCCATTATTGTCCTTATCATATGGCACGTAATGATCTTTTCATGGGTCCGTCTACCTGATGGACAGTGACAGACCCTTATCTTATTCTTTCTTGCCTGCCCAGGACCTAACATCTTGTGTGTGGTACACAGCAGGCACTGGATAAATCTGTTAAATCAGCAATGACCAGAGCCTGACTCTGTGGACCTGTGTCCACACAGAGAGAGTTGTTTTCTCTCTGCTCCTTCTCAGGGATCCTCTCCTTCCTTTGTGTCCTCACAGTGTAGCTGCTAGAGCGGCAGAACTGTCTTCATTGAGCTTTCCAAGGAGTGGGGGAGACCAGAGACCAGCTATTTTCCACATACATGCTACATGCACCCCTTGGACATCCTCTGAAGCCTGCTGGACAGAATGCTGGTATTGGAATCTGCATCCAATGGAATTTTCCAAGGGGATATGAGAAGCTTCAGATCGTTTTTGAAATATCTGAGATAATGAAACTAATAAATCTCATTTATGAAAGTGGCAAACACCCTTTATTTAGAATCTTTACATCTAAGAATGATGGAGCTTTATGACTGAGAGATTTCTATGGAAGAAACAAGCCCACTTTTTAGTCTATCAGAAGTAGGAGGTGCATAAGCAGTGGAAATGAAGTTATGGAAAATTATAATAACCTTGGGAGAGGAAATCTCTATTCAATTCTAAATGTGTTTTGACTGCAGTTGGATCTGTGGGAACTTCGGAGGTGGGGAAATTAGATCTGAGGGAACAAAGGGATTAGTTGTTTGTTTCTGCATAAAAAATTATGCCAAGGCTCAGTGGCTTAAAACAATGAATATTATCACAGAGTTTCCGTGGGTCAGAAATTTGGAAGCAGTTTAGTTGGGCTGGTGGCTCAGGGTTTCCCAGGTGAGTGCAGTCGAGATGTCAGCAGGGGTTGTAGTCATGTGAAGGCTTGACTGGGGCTGGAAAGTCCACTTTCAAGATGGTTCACTTCCATGGCCTTTGGCAGGAGGCGTCAGCTCCTCACTATGGGGCCTCTCTGTATGTTGCTTGAGATTCTTCATGACATTGCAACCAACTTCCCCTAGAGTGAGAGATCCAGGAAAGAGTGGACAAAGAGGAAGCTGTAGTGCCTTTTATAATGCAGTCTCCGAAGTCTTTCCTATCTGAGTCTCCCAGGGCTGCCATAACAAAGTACCACAAACGGGGAGGCTTAAAATGATAGAAATTTATTCTCTCATCCTTCTGGAGGGGAGAAGTCCAAATCAAGGTGTCAGCAGAGCTCTGCTCTCTCTGAAGACTCTGGGGGAGGAATCCTACCATGTCTCTTCCTACCTTCTGGTAGCTACCAGCAGCCCTTGGCATTCATTGGCTTACAGAAGCACCATTCCAGTCTCTGCCTCCATCTTCACATGGCTGTCTTCCGGCTGTGTGTCTCTTTTCCTATAAGGACACCAGTCTTTGGATCAGGGCCCACCTTAATCCCCTATGACCTCATCTTAACTAATGACATCCACACAGACCCTATATCCAAATAAGGTCACATTCTGAGGTTCCAGGTGGACATGAGTTTTCTTTTGGTGGGGACATATTCAACCCAGTACACCCACCTGTTTTATTCTATTTCTGAGAAACGAGTCATTAACCAGCCCACACTCTAGAAGAGAGAAATTAGACTCTGTCTTTTGAAGAGAGAAGGATCCAACAATTTGTGGACGTATTTTAAAACTACCACAAGGACAACGTTGTGCTTCCATATCAGATATCTTATATGTTGGGCTTTTCTAGTGTCATGTGAGGTAATCTGGCCCAGTGAAAGAGAGCATTTACCGAAGTTCCATCTTATTTAACAATAATGGATAATTCCAAAAGGCCATTTACAATGAATTCTCTTAAAATGGAGATCAAAATTTCTAAAGAACTGAATAAAAAAATCTTTTGATTTGGAATTTATAATGAAAATTTATGAAAATGAATGCATTTTACTTAAATTTGAAAAAATTCAGGTTATAAATATAACTGCACTAATTCTTAAAACAAAGAATGATCTTGTTTTATTTCCCCCTTTGGTTTAATTTTTCCAACAAAATCACATGATTTCACAACATATCTCTCACTTTCACTTTGACTTTCTCAGCATAGTCATAAAGAGGATTATTTTTCAAAATTCGAGGAGTTTATCGTTATTCTCTAATTCCTTTGCTATTCTTGGCATTCTCGCCTATAATGCCTGGGCTGTCATTATCTTTGTGGATTCCTTCCTCTTCAAATAATGCCTAGTTATGTGTCTGCCACATCATCATTCATCAGTAATTCTCTGTGTGATTCCAGCCATTCTTCAACAGCACTTTTCTTTTTAACTTCATGAAATCTTCCATTTTTGGGAAAATTGTTAAATTTACTTTTTAATCAATTTACATAAGCCTGTATTTTACAGGCATCAATGAGAGACTTGTAATGACATTGAGTGAGACTCTACTGTTAAGTAGGCACTGATTTTGAATGGGAACTGATTTTTTAAGTGGTCAATCCAGTAATGAATATGTTCATGCAGTCGTGAATTTACTTCTCTCTGAAACCTTACAACTGTGGAGCCCATAATCGTGAAAACCCAGATAAGAAAGACTCCTGACCTTTTTTTCTTTCTTTCTACAACTCCACCCCCATCCCACGAAAGATATTATTAAGATATTTGCACCTTGTTTAAAGCAATACTGTAAAAAACAAATAACATTAGATAGAATTACTTTGGTATATTGTTGTAGGAAAAGGACGGTGTATACAACTGGAGACTATTACTAAGACCAAATTGCCTCAGGAACTTCTTTTTTTTTTTTCAGATTTTATTTATTTATTTTTAATTGCGGTAACATTGGCTTATAACATTATATAGCTTTTGGATGTACATCATAATGTATTTCGAATTCTGTGTAGATTACATCATGTTCACCACCCAAAAACTAATTATAGTCCATCCCCTCACAGTGGGCCCACCTCATTTCAGATAACCAGGAGGTGTGATGCCTTGGCTCCAAGAGAGCCCTCATGTGGGAGAAAAGTCAACCAGCATTGGATGATTCTGATTTAACCTTCCCTGTAGCTGAGATCTGGAATTTGTCCTTTAACAGTCCCTTCCAGATGCAGTTTCAAACTAGTGTTCAAGGCAATTAGAGTGACAAAATAAATGAGAGTCTTTCTTGACTTAGAAATGCAGTGGTTTATTCAAAGGCTATGTGGTTAGAGAGTTGCCAATTAGAGGAGTTTTCTGAGCCAATATTAGGGGTCCAGCCATCATAGGCTGCCCACCTCTCCTTAAGAGAATGGCTCCTTCCCACAGCAACCCACTCAGTCCCAAAGTACCCACATGGAATGTGCTAGATGCTTGGAGTTTCCTCACTGGCTTCAAAGAACAGACTGCCGTAGCTGCTGCATGTCTCCATGGTTCTTTTCTTCTGTGGCTATTTTATACCTTCACTTTAGCTTGTCTCTGGGTGAATGTGGCTGCCCACTTCAGTATCTCTGTCAGTCCCAGCTTCAGTGCATACACAGTGGATTTTCAGCAATGGAGATAGTCATAGTACTTATCATTTGCAAGTAACTTAACAAAACCATGTATAAGCATCCTTGCTCAGCGTCTGGAAGTAACCCCTTTGCAGCCCTCACTCTGCTCACTTTTCTGCAAGAGAAACGAATTTTTGCTTGTCTCTCATAGATTCTTTTGTAAAAACTAAAAGCCAGCTGAAGATAGGGAGTCAGGTTATATGGTTCCATATACTGTTATTCTCAGACTGAAAGCTTAAATTTTAATTACTTATTGATTTATTGATGTGACTTTTACTAAAAGCAAAAGTGGTTTAATATGCATGAAAAATAAGTGATTAGTTATATATATATATTTCTCTGTGTAAGTGCATATGTGAGAGTTTCATGCCAATGATGTCTTGTCTTTTACGGGAATATGTTTCCAACAAGTAAATCTGCTAACTACCAACCCTTTAAAACTATGCATAGTGCCTGTCGGCTGTCACACTGCATATATTCCAAGAGTGAGCGCAGAGTGGTCTGACATGGCACTCCTCAATCACAGTCATGTCTAATGGATACACCAAGATATTTTGAGATTTCTGCAGTGGCTGCTCACAGGCAGCTGGCCCTTTAAATCTCCAGATTTTCTTTATAATTGTGTCACGCTGTCCATAACCTAAATCCCTTGCCCAGAATCAGTCTGTCTTCCTGAGCCTGCTCCTATTCTAATAGCACTCTTTGTTTTCATTTTTTTTTCTCTTTTAAAATAAAAAGCATTATATGCAGAGAGTGGCTGCAGAGCAGACTCTGTGAGCTACTCGCTTCAAATCTGTTCTCCCATTTGTCTTCATGGATAGAGTGCTGCTTTGTTCCAGTGGGCTCGCTCAGAAAATATGACCACCCAGGGGGCAGATCCCAAATAGTCTAAGACCATCATGGTCATCTCATACCCCTTCTAAGTGATGGGCTTAAAGGCAGGCACGTGACCCTATCCAGGCCAGTGAGATGAGAAACTGTTAGGGCATTTATGGGAAATGTTCCCTTGGTGCTAAAAAGAGGCACAAGGAGGAGACAGTCCCTTCCCTTTCTCAAGTCATTGGCATGCCTGGTTGCGATGCCTGGAACTGCTGACAAAGCAAAATCCACAAAGACAGGGCCACAGTGAAGTGGGGTCAGACCCATGATGTCCCCTGCCTGGAGCCTTCCCTACCTGTGGACAGCTTGCTCTGTGAGATCATAAATCTCCTTAAATTTAAGCTGGTCGAGTCCAGGCTTTCTGCTACTTGCTGCCAATGTATTTGGACTCAGGAGCCAAATAATAAATCAAGCCATGCTGTGTCTTTTGCTTGCAGGGAGCTTCTGCCTGAGTTTACGTGGTGGTTTTGAAGACTAGCCAAGGTGCCCACTCTTGGGAGTGGAATGGACCCCTCCCTCATCCAATTTCTCATGAACCCTTGTGCATACATCCTGCTATTTATTCCTGTTTCCTGGGGCTTCTTTGTAGGTTTGTCTTCGCATTGGAAGTTCCCCTACAGAAGAGCCAGATCCGCACCAGAAATAGTACAAGGGGCACCAGTGAATTAAATGTTTGCCAGGAAAGAAGATGCATTCTTGTGTACATTGGTTTATTGGAGAATATGCTGCTAGATTTAGAGGTAATAACAGTAGCATGGATATGTCTGGAGGCCATGAAACCTGAAAGGGGCTATGAAATCTGACTTTAGTATATGCACACAGATAAAGTCACATGGGGTGGCAAATAAAAATGACTCATGGACTGAAGACTTAACGTTGGGGTTGGAGGGTGAAGTCTGTCGCTGCTGTGGGAAAGGGAGGGGAAGGAAGCGAGAAAGCATGCCATTCTTGAAGGCAGGCACAAGGGGTTCTGTGTCGTACAAGAATCTGGTCCTGTCCAGGAAAGCAGGAGCCTGACTGTGTGGCTGATGGAAATGGAGGCCATTACCACCTGTCTCTGCCGCTGTCCCTTAATCCTTTCGAATATTAATTCACCTCTACTTCTGAGCGAGCACATGGCTCTCAGGACATGGACTCAGCTCTGTTTTGCTTTCTGTTTCTTGATGAATAAGCAGAGTTTATTCTCCCCAGGGTCTGCCTCTACTGCTGCTTTGATTTCAATGCTGACCTGCTTTAAGACATCTGGGGTAATAAGCACACATCTTTGGACTGTGATTCTGATGTTTTGCCTCCATGCTCAAAACCTCCCGGCCTTCTCCCTCGTGTGCTCAGTTCCTGTTGACAACACCCTGTGATAGCTTCCCCATTTGTACTTTCCTCCCTACTTGCATGATCCACTGGAGACTCACATCCAGTATATTCAAAACTAAAATCATACTTCCCATCCTCAGGCTTAGATTTACTCTCCAAAGTCAAAAACATGGTGAAGAGCTGTCCTTCCTCCCTTTCCCTATCTTATAATTTATCAGCTCTGTGTTATTATAGCCACAAGCCACAAGAGACATAATGTATAGCTCTGTATATACTGCAGTTGAGATTGTGTTCAGAGTTCAAGTTGAGACAGAAATGCCCTGATAATGCGATCAGAAGAGCTGCATTCTGCCTTTTGCCCATATCAGACATCTAATGAATGTGTGTCAAATCTCCCAGTTTGCCCAGAGAGGCAATAAACATGAAAGAGCATGAACTTGGGAATAAAAAGGCTGGGTGGGAAGCCCTGCCTTGGCCCTTGCTAGCTGGGTGGTCTTGGACTAAAGAAACAGTCAGCACTCAGTGGATTCTCTGTTGCCCACTGAGCTAATAAGTACCTTACCTGCCTCACCAATGAGGTGCGCTCTATCATCCTCCCCTATTACAGGTGAAAATCCTGAGGCTTGACATGATTTTTCCAGCGTCACATGGTTAAGTGATGGACCCAAGGTTCAAACCCAGTTCTGCCAAATGCCAAAGCTGGTGTTCTTAACCCCTCCACTCTGCTTACTTTACCTCCTTGATCCCAAGTCTTTATCTGTGAAAGAAGTCCAGGGCTTTCTTTCTAGGGTTAGTGTAAGGAATAAGTTATACAGCAAAGGTAAGACATCTACCACACCAGCCGATACTGAGTAACACTTCATCTAAATGTTAGAGACCTGTTGCTCATTGATTGGGTATGTGTTGCTCTTTCTTAGAATTGATTTTCATGTGGATTCCTCTGCCAGAGCTGTATTTGTATCTTTTTTGAAATTTTCCAGTTCTGTTTCAGTCTTCCTTCCCATTTAGGCCCTTGGTTTACTTTATTTTAATTACCTAATTATAGCCCAGCCTCTTCCTACCAAGCCGTAAGCCCCTCCAGGGTCCCTGTCATTCCTTCTTATACCTAGTCATCAGCTAGTGCCTGGACAAAAGTTGGAATTTACCTAATATCTGATGAAAGAATCAATGATTTTTTTAATATCATTTATGTGTTTCCTTCCCTGTTCTATAAGGTCGAGCCGTTTAACCATAGCGTTCTGTGCATGATAGGAAAGCAATAGATATATTCAAAGCCTGCTTGCTTGTTGCTTCTTTTACTCAACAATGGACATGTAATTAACCAAGGACTGTAAATCTCTGATTTCATGCATTTGTGTCTTCCTCCAGCAAACATTTTTGAATGCCTGCTTTGTACCAGGCACTGTGTTAGGCACCAATGCTACAAATGTTAATGAAACAAGATCTCTGAGTTTAGGAAGCACACAATTTAGTAGGAAAAAAAACACCCCAAGAAATTAAAACAAAATAACTGTATTATTCATAGAGGTCTATAAAGGGGGCAATGGTAAAAGATGAGAAGGAGTGATCCAGTCTTCGATGGGGGAAGTGGAGAAGGGAAAGGCAGGAGCAGGGTCACAGAAGGTGCCAGAGAGCTAGTCCATGACTCCCTTGAGAAGAGTTGTGTGTTTTCCAACCTTCTACTATCTGAGAAGTACAGGGTGTACAGGTAGAGACATTTGCTATGTGAAAGGGGGCACTTGCTCTGTTGTGGAATGTCTCAATGAATTTTTATGGAAGTTTTGATAATATATCAAGTCATTCCAGAAAATAATTGGCAGTCTTCAAAGAAAATAAGAAACAAGGCTCTTTCACTCTGAGTAATAACTGCATTCAGCTCCTCACAGCAATTAAGCAGTCCCATCCCCTATAATTTAGTTAGCACACAAGCCACCGCATACATTTCTCAGGATTTCTGAAGGTACAGCTGTTCTAGGAGCCATATTTCCATGGGGTTTGGAGGCAAATAGAAGTTGATTTAGAAGGTGCTAGTTGCATCAGGATCTTTCCTACAATAGAATAAATCAGCTAAGACGTCAACAATATATACCCAAAGACCTGGACTAGAACTGAGACGCAGGCAAGACAGGTTAGTGAGAAATGGCCCAAATTCAGAACCAGAGCCAGAAGCCCTGATTTCAGTCTGTCATTAGCTTCTTTTGGCTTAGATTTTTAGAATCTGTTAATAAATATTTGTAAAGGGAAGGAATTTATGGATGAATGTAAGATGAGGATCATAATGCCTGCACCACCTCCTTCATAAGAGTTTTAACCAAGGTAATTAATTATACGTTGAAATGATAAAATACTTCAAGACACTTGCACTCTGATTTTTAAATTAGTGGTGATAAATATCACTTTAAGGATTTCAAAGTCTGAGAATATACAGATTCTTTCATCATCCAAATATGTCCTTGACCAGGAAAGAAGAAATATTAACTTGAAGAGCAGGTGTTATATTGAATTTCTGTTAGATAATTAGCTGGTTAGGAGCTCCAAAAATCTAGCCTCCTATGGACCAGACTCAAAAATAAAATTTAGAAGTTGTAAACAATGGAAAGTTTTCAATAACACTGAAATAATGATAATAAATCATAATAATCCTTCATATAGATATACTTGAAATCTATAAAATATCTTACATTCTCACATTTGATCATGTACACATAAAAGGCACTATCTGTTTCAGTAATGGTGTTGGCTCATGTTTTCAGGGTAGCATTATATAGTGGACAAAACATACACTTTGGAATAAGCGAGGTCTGACTTGGATCAACTGCATGACCTTTGTTAGGCAAAGTATTTCAAAACTCCAAGTCACAATTTCCAGCCATTGGGGAAATGGATCTAGGCTTTCATACCCAACAATATAGGGTATTGTAAGAATTAAATGAAATTATATATATATGTAGCTACACTCTGAGTGTTTACTACCTAGTGGGAATAGGGGTGGGCGGGATACTAAGGGGGGCTCCCCGCAGGCTAGTGTGGGGAAGACCTGGGTTATACGTATATAGCATCTGGCAGAGGGCGGACCCTCCGAGCTGTGAGTCCTCACCTCCTCATCCCACTGTAATTGGTACAGGAGTGTCCTACTTCCATATCAGATGCCATGATAAGCCTAAAAGAGGAGGCTCATATTTTCTGGAAACTCAACTTGCAAAGGAAAATTATACAGAGGGCTGCTAACTCTCTTCTGTTTTCGATGCTTCTTCCTCAAAGAATTTTCCTGAAGTCTTGGACTTTACGCAGCACTAACCTGAATCCTTTCACTGACTTTCTCCCCGAGTTATTTGTGTGTGTGTCTGTGTATCATCTGACCTTAAACCACTTTACATGTACCATTTCTTGTGACATCGTAAATGTTCACCTGATATTTCACTTCCTAGTCTTTCTCCCCAGCCTCACATCCCCGGTGCCTCCTTCATTACCCCTGTACTCTCTGCCGAGTGTTTTACTCCCTGGGTAAAACCTTCCCATGAAAGAGACTATGTATATACAGTAAGAATTAGAACATAAGGCAGCTCCTCCTTCTCTTTCAAACTCAAGTATGTTCACTTCCGGGGAGGACTTCCTACAGCCATACGCCTCCCTGTCAAACCCCACCCCATCAATTGTCTCACTTCTCTGTGCCACCACAGTTTCACAATGTTTGGTACATGGCATATACAATTATTTTTTACATGTCCATTTTCCTCATACACTGGGAGATCCTTGACCATAGTGTCCACAGCACTTGGCACAGGCATTCCACAGATGTTAGGCTGCAAGTGGATGGATGAAATGAACCTATGTATTTTCCCCACTCTGAGTGTTTACTACCTAGTGGGAATGGGTGTGGGCAGGATACTCAGAGGGGCTAGACTGCTTTACCATGGCTGTCTCCATCCTGTGAGCTCTGACTGCAGAGGAGCAGCCTGACTTCTTTAGAGCCCCAACTTTGCCTGTGTGTTGGCTCCTGGTACCTTTTTCAAAGTACTTTTACTTAGAGCATCTCTCTGGATTTCCAAAGGGGTCATGGGATCTTAGGAAGAAAGATCCCAGGAGAAGTAATGACATGTTTGCTTTACAGTGTGTTTACCTAGGCCAGCAAGATGGCAGGTGAGAGATGGAGAGCCAACCTCAGCTTACAGAAAGGGTGCCTTGCTTTTTGGTGAAGTCAACAAAGGCTGTATTAGTCCTATATATGTTTGCTTCTCACGGTCCCTCAAGTTGATGAGTGAAAAATGTGTGTTGAAAACCTGCACTGAGAGGTGTGTTGATGGGAGAGATGTGTTGATGGTGGTTGGGAGTCTAGATCTCTTAAATCTTACCTAATTTTTTTCCTTTCTACTCCTCCTTCTCTTTTCCCTCCCCCTCCTTGGGTTTTGCTCACCATCATCATCAACACCATCATGCCTTTGTTCGTGCTCTTCCTTCCACCCCTCTTCTGTCTGGCTAAATCTTACGCAATCTTCTAGCTCAAATGTTGTGTTCTCTTACGTTCTCCTAACCCTTCTCTGGGCTCCAATAGCATTTGTCAACTACACTCTACGGCACTTAGTACTAGCATCACCCATTCAGTTGTGTAAGTGGCTGACTCCCTGCCTAACTCAAAGGCAGGTGTTATATGTTAGTTGTTTTTTTTTTTTTATAAAACACATAATGTACTTAGAGTACTGCCTGCAGGTAGTAAAACTCAATAACTGTTGGAGTTATTCTTGTTGGTATTAACCCCCTCCCACTGCTACATCCCTTGGCGCCTAGGAGGTACAACGTGAATGTTTATTTTATTGAATTGAAAGATAACAACAACAAAAACACCTTTCTTAGAAACCTAATCACATCTCACCTTATGCTAGTTTGCTTTCAGTGTCTGTGCTGGACCTATGGTGTAGCAGAGGAGGAAAGCCTGAGAGCAGATGGGGCGTAGCAAGCCATGGATAGCTAGAATGTTTAAGAAGTACAGCCCTATTGTCAGTAGACCGCAGTTCCACTTCTGAGGGGCCCCAAAGTAAATCTTGATTCGCAAAATAGATGGGTCAAGGAAAAGTGGTCTTTCTGCTCAACCATATAGTCCAAGGCACAGCCTCAACTCAGATTGAAACCTTGCCACCTTCTCCTCAAGTTCCCCATGACTCCAGGACATGTCACTCTTGGTGACTGACTATTATTCTTCCAGTTGGAGGGGCTTAGACATCCCACAAGTTGGGGCTGATACCATTCCAGGAATAACACCCCACTAAAAAGCTGATGTGCGGCTACTAAATGTTTATCTACAACTGTCTTGAGCAGGTGGACCACAAGACCAGATTGGTTTTTCCACTCTTGAGAACTCACTATGAAAGGCTGGAGTAGCAGGGCGGTGGGTCCTGCTCCCAGAGCACAGCCTCACACTGTGTCCTGCCAACTTGGCTCCTGGACACCTCTCTGTGGCAGAGGAGAGAATAGGGGACAAATCTTGCTGACCCTCTGCTTGTAAATTTCTCTGATAAAGTCTGCTTTTGCATGACACTGGGATGGTTGCCATTACCTCTGGTCCCCATCAACGACTACCTTTAATCCCCTGGATAACCATATAAGATAAGTTTCATCAGCCCATTTTAGCAGTTGAGGAATCTGGAGCTCAATTAATTTAGGTAACTTGCTCAAGGACTTGTAGTAAGTGGAGAAGCAAGGACTCAAGGCCAAGCTTGTCTGACACCAAATTCTTAGTACCCCTGCTCCCTGCCTCACAAGGCAGCTATCACTCCCCACAAGGATGGGAGAGATGTACTACTGGAGAAAAGGATCCTTCTCACAGCTCTTGCCAGCCCAGATGCATAGATTGTGCTGGTTTCTCTGAACCTACAGTTAAAAAGGAAGTGAAACATCCGTGGCCCAACGGTATTGTAATCATCAGGACAGCAGGCAGTTTCTCTTTCTTCTAAGTAATTGCCATTGTCCGGACGATGCTTCTCTGGAGCAGGGGCAGAGAATCCAAGAAAGGAGGCGGCATCATGAAAAGTATCCATCCTCTTCCTGTTTTTCCATGAAAACTTGGAAAGTGCTATGTGCAATTTCACTTTATGAAATTCAAGTCTGGGATAATCTTTAAATCATTCTCATGCATCATATGCCGCTTTTCAAAGGGAAAGAATATGCATTAAAAAGATTTGTTCAGTCTTAAACCTGCCTCTGAGCATCCAAGATCAATGTAGAGGCTGATTAAGTTGTGCTCTATAGATTTCTGCAGTCAAGTTCATCAAGGCGCCCATTTCTCTTCCTCTAATGATGCTGAACCCCAAGCTCTTCTCTGAAGTGTTTTAATTTTCTCTTGGTCACTGTGAGAAGGCAGCGACTTAATGAACTGCAAATAGGAAAAGAAAGTTACATAAATCATCTTCACATCCTTTTCTGTGGTCTCACCGTGGCTGTTCTTTCATCATTATGGTGCCCCCAGTGGCTTCTCTGTACTCGGCCGTGGAAGTTAAATTATAAAGTACATTTTCAGCCATGTAGCATACCAATAAAAACATAAAATCATTAGGATAAATAACAAAGATAAATTGATGTCAACTTGGCACCATATTATTTTACCCTGTGTTACAATAACTTTCTCCCAGCTGATTCTTGTTAGATCTTTCACAAAACAGTTGTCTTCTAAAATATATATATTTCAGGACTACCGTCTATCAAAGAGGATTTTCCGAAGCTGACTTCCAGGAAGAGACTATTACACAGCATCCTTTTTTTATTCTGTGGCAGACAGGCCTGCCTTTCAAAATGATAAGATAATGAGTTTGAGGCTTGAACACAGCTCTGTGTTTTAAAGGTAGCATTGAAAATTAAAGTGAAGTATTAATTAAAGATTAATCAAAGTGCTGGGCCTGTAGAAAGTTCAGTCCTTTTCCCTTAATTCTGAATGGCCCAATTTGAAAGAGTATTTCAGTCTAACTGGAATTTTAATCAGCGGGCTAGAAGTTGAGAGAACAAAAGAGAGATAGAAAGAAAGAGAAATAATCCTGAGGGTAAATGCTTTAAAACACATCAAAGCGGACAAATGAGTTCTTCATCTGCATCATATTGGAAGGAGAGAATGTTGACAGGAGGAGCACAGGTGCGCTGGTTTCTCTTGGCCTCTAAGATGGTGGCAGTACTGAGATTCACCAGTGAGAATGGTCTGGCTGCTTTCGTTTTGGAACAGGCCACTCCTGCTAATGCCCAAGGGAGAAACCTGGATACCCAAAACACTTTACAGGAATCACCCAGCAAAGGCACTAAGAGAAGGGCAGAGAAATCACACCTGTGTTTGATTGCAGATTGCCTGTCTAAGTTCAGCAACTCTTGCTGGAAGGGTAGATTCCACCCACTCCAGAACCTTCCACGAGGCTGGTGTTGCTCTACCCCCTCTCTCACAAAATCTTGGATCAGAACTGAAAATGGCCTCGTAATCACCCAGCCTTACTTCCCTGCCTCCATCCAAAGCACAAATCATCTCTACAGAAGACCAGTACTACTTGATTACCTCTAGTGACAGGAAGCTCACTTCTCACCAAAGCCACTCATTCCACTGTTGCTTAGCTCATACTGCATTCCTTCTGTAGTTCAAAATTTCCCTCCACTAATATGATCCATGTCTTCAATCTCTGGAGCCTAAAAATATGAGTGAAGTCACTCTGTCACAAGCCAGTCCTGTTGATATTTCAAGACAGCCAGCATTGTGCTCCTGAGTTTTCTCCAGATTAACCCTCAATGGTTATCAAGAAACCTGCTACTGACCTTCCTGGTCAGCTTCCAGGTGCTGAGGTAGACTGCAAAGAGTCCAGGTAGACCTGGATGAGTAAGTCTGTCCCTGCCACTTACCAAATGCACCCTCAGATCCATCATGAACATCCTTTAGCCTCTGATTCTTCAACTGTAAAAAGGGTTTGTATGAAGATTAAATGAGATGATACTCATAACATTTTCTTACAGTACACTTGTAAACACACATTTGGTAAACACCTTACCTTGTCATTGGTATCATACCAATGATATCATCAGGGTGTCTGTATTCTAAAATCACCTGATTATATGCGTGTATTGTCAAGTCACCGTCTCTAGAAGGATTAGGTGTCAGAACATTCCATCCTTCCAAATAGTTATTGTCTCCTCCCCATGTAGTCCTCCCCATCCTTCCAAAAATGTTATTGTCTAACAAGTGCCAGGAATTGTGTGTTCCTACAGCTTCAGTCTTCACAACAACCCATAAGGCAGCACTTTGCTGTTCCCATTTTACAGATGAAGAAAAAGAAGTGAGAAGGTCTCTGTCCAGACCACACTGGGGCATATGACAGTGCCAGGATTCAAACCCAGATCTCTCTGACAATGGGCCCATCGGAAGGTTCTGAAGCACCTGGAAGTTGGCCTGGGGGAAATGAAAATCAGAATCTGCTAGAAAAGCTTCCACTGCTAGGAGCAGGTTCCCATTGCCAAGCCTGGTCAAGAGCAGCTAAGCTTACAATGTAATGGTGGTAGACATCAGTTGCCTACCCAGCAGCCAGTCCCCTCCCTTCTTTCTTGATAATGGAATCTGGATTTTCCGGCCCCTGATAATAAATCATGGTTGGTCCAAGCTCTCTCAGTGGCTATCACATTCCTCCTTGTCAGATACTCCCTTTGCAACTAGTGGTGGCTTTATGACCCAGTTCTGGTCAGTGAAAAATAAGGGGGACCTGGAGGAGCTTCTAGAAAATATTTCCTCTTTAATAAAAATTTTTTAAAAAGAAAGCAAGCAAGCCCCTTTTCTGCCCATTCATTTTTTTTCTCCTTGGAACAACAGTGTGAAGATGTGATGTTTGGAGCCATTGACAGTCATCTTGGTCACCGACAATGACCATGAGACAAACAACCTTAAGATAAAAAGTAAACACACGAAACTTGGGAGGATGGAGGCGAATCCTTAATGACACTTTGAGCCACCGCACTGGCCCTGGAATCACCTGCTCCTTGTCAGTGGACAGCACTGGTCAGGGTTCTGAGTTGCAAATAACAGCACCCACTGTGGATTGGTTAAAAAAATCATTTTGAAAGGATGTTAGGTGACTCATAGACTCTCCAGGAGGACCAGGGAGGCAGGCTTTGAAGATACAGAGATAACAACAATGTCCAAACGTGACAGGGGAACTATTTTGGTGAAAATGTCACTGTCTCAGCTGTTACCCCTCAGCTCCAATGCTGCTCATGCCTGGATGCTAGAAGCTCTGAGGAAGTAAAAACCTCCCCCACGGTGATCACCAGCGTATTGAGTGCCCCATACCTGGCCACCTGCTCACAGGGCCTGTCTTGAATCCCAGTCTTCCATGGGTACAGCCAGTTGCTAGAAGCCAGACCTGTACTCTAGTTGCAAGGGAGTCTGGGAATATGAGTTTTCTGGTCTCTATTGTTGAAAAAGGTGGACTCGGAATATGAGATGTAACCAAAATATAGGGAGAGTATGGGGCAGCCACAAGTGACAAATAGCCACTAGAGCGAGACAATCACATGCCATCATTTCTTAAGCCAGTGTCAGTCAAGTATTCTGTTTCTTGGCTTGTTCCTCTCTATCTGATGTGGAGTAAGCAGAGAGGTCGCTTGCCGGCCTCCTTGCTGAAGCAAGGTATCAGCTTTCCATCCCTGGAAAACCTGGGCCCAACACTCCAAGCTCAGGACTGCACAAAAGCCATTTAATGAGGTGGATTCCTGAAGTTTTCTAGAGCTGCTGCTTATTGGCATCAGCTGGTCATAAACTTTTCATGAATGAGGCTAACAGGCGCTACAAAGGATAGAAGTATAGGATGGTAAGACTGGGTGGATCTCAAATGGTTTCTTAGAAAGCACGGAATGCTTTCTAAATCAGGTGCATCTTAAAGAGAGAGAAAAGAAAGACAAAAGCGTCACTGTTCTACTGTGCCTGAATCTCACACATTCGATTAAAGGACTCCAGCGCCCTCCTCACCCTCAGTCGCCCATGTATACTCTCTAGACTTCTTTATGTCACCTTGACCCTTCCTCCCTTTGGGTCGGGGTCATTCCTGAAGTTCATAATGGATTCTCAACCATGTCTGGTCTAGAAATGAACAAAGGCTTGGAAATCAACCTAGCCTAGAACTCTGGTTCTGTCTGAGCAAGGCCTTGAACAAGCCACTTGCTTCTCTAAACCAGAGTTTCCTGGTTTGTAAAGTTGGGGTAATGACTGCAACTGCCTCACTGGGCCGCCGCCCAGAATTGAAGTGCTAACCTGCTAATGAAGCATTTAGCACCATGCCTGGCACATAGTAGGCGCCTTAACAAATGCTAGCTCCCTTCTCCTCCCTTATCTCTCTGTAGTTCTTCTGGGATGGCACTGGTGTGCTATTACATATTTCTCCCTTGTGACTCGCTTTCCTAAGTATTAGCATGAAGCGTTTACATGTAGCTCCTTGCTGCCGCTTTTATTTGCGTGGAGCTGTCTTTGCAAGATGTCACGGGAGGAATCCTTCGACCCCAGTGAGCACCGCGTCAGCATCTCGCTGCCCTCTGCAGCCCAGCCCCTGACAGGCGGCTCCAGGCAGGCAGTGCTTGAGTTTCTTGGGAGCAGAAATTGAGGCTTCGGCAATCCATGCACATACTGAATGTTTACAGTCACCAAAGCTATAAACTTGGTAAAGATTTCAAACGCTTTAGAAATTAAAGGAGGCAACTTCAGGGAGGCTGCAATGGGCTGTTCCGAGGATTCAGAACACATCCGTTGGGGGCAGTCTTTGAATAACACGACTCTCTCCTACCTACCACCTTCGCTGCCGGAAAGTCACTTAGAGGCTGCAGCAGGGCTCTGTATGTCAAGAGAATCAGGAACAACCAAGACAAGCTGGAGAGCAATTCTTGAAAGGGGGCTTGTCGGGCCATGAGAGTAGGACTCTGTTGGCCTCCTGGGTCCTATAACATCAGGGCCCTCTAAGGTGGGGCTTCCACAGTCTCCTACAGGCCCCCGCCAGCTGATATTTGCCCAGGGCTTATACTGTGCTCTGAATCCTCCATTTTGCTCCTTAAAAAGAATCATTGGATTCCTAGCCCAATAGTACAATGCTGACATGACGGGACAGAAAACAGTAGCTGCTGAACTCCTGGTCTCAGTGAGGCACTGAAGTGGGGTCTAGACACACATTCTCATGTTTAATTCTTAAAATAGCCCTTGGAGTAGGCCTGACCACCAATCCACTCTCATTTATAGGGATAAAATATTAAATTTTGCATATTACAATGAGGAAACCATGGCTTAGAAAAGCTACATAATTTGTCCAAGCTAATAGACCTGAAAGGGTCGGGAGTTTGAATCCAGTGTTCCTCCTATTCCCTACTCTGCTGTTCTGCCTCTCAAGAAGAGGTAACACTGTCATTTCCACCAGTGAATAACTGTTACTCTAAAGCAGGGACCGGCACACGTTTTCTGGAAATGGCCAGAGGGGAAATATCTTAGGCTTTGCCAGACACATATGGCCTGTCGCCTGTTCTGTTTGGTTTTTCTTTGTTTTTGTTTTATACCTTAGAAATACAACAACCGTTTGTAGCTTGCAGGGCCCGCACAACACAGGCTGCGTGCTGGACCTGACTTAAGGGACACAGTTTCCTGGCCCAGCTGAGAACCAGATATCTTTATGAAATCAGGAGATAAAGCCCCTTGCCTATGAAATGATAAAAATAGCTAACATTTAGTGAGTACTTACTGTGTGCCATGCACTATTTTAAGCACTTTACATACATTAACTCTTTATAACAACTATGCATTATTATTATTTGCATATTACAAATGAGAAAAAGAAGGCAAAGAGGATTAAGCAACTCAGTGCCTAGAGCTGGATGGTTTCCAGAGTCCCAGCTTTAAACCATGACCAACAATCAATCTTTGGAAGATTTATTTTTATTTCATGAAAAAAATATATTTATAGCTATGAAACAGTCTTTTTGGAAAGTGTGTGGATGAAAGATACTTTTGCTTGCAATGTTTGTTTTTCTCAAAACTCTGATTCCTCTTGGAGACTCTTGGGTTCACTTTATTATATATTTGTTTGATCGTGGGGTTTACTTGAAGCAACTCTGCATATATGGGGAAGGTTCCAAAATGCTTTATTTGACTATCCAAAGTTCTAGCAATTCACTCACTCGGTAAAATATTTTTTGAGTATGCACCCAATGCCAAGCCCTCTGTGGGGTATTAAGAGCAGGGACATTGATACATTCAGGACCCTGACCCCGTGGAACTTGTGAAATGAGGGGATAAACACGACACCAAGAGAGGAAATGCAGCTTTACAAGTGTTCTAGTAAAGTTACGCCCAAAGGAGCAGGAAGAATGGGCTAGCTGGGACATGGGGAAGACTTCAGAGAGGAGAAGGTTGGACGTGAGGGATGTTCTGAGTTTCAAGAGCCCAAAGCTACGTGCAATTCCAGCCACAGGCCACTCTCTGAACCCCAGCCACTCCCTAGTCACAAGGCGTTTGTGTTAGTTTATGCAACACCAGCCACAGTAGGAAGCAAATGAAACCGACGATCTCAGTGACTTTGTACAGCAGATGTGTATTTCCTGCTCAACGTCCAAAGAGCAGTAATGGGAGGATAGGTGGAGGGGAGCTCACGTGTTCAGAGATGTAAGCTGATGATGTCTCTGCCATCTTCAGCACATGGCCTCCAAGTTGGCTCCAGGTGTTGACATCCCACCAGGATATGGGAGAAGAGAGCATGAAGACTAAAGTTTTAGGCACCAAGCTTGAAAGCCACACACGTTATTTCTAACCACAGCAGAACTCACATGGCCACACCTGCCTGTAAGGAAGAGTGCGAAATGCCCTTAGTTGTGTGCGCAGGAGGAAATAGAACCCAGCTTGGTAAACAGCTAGCCAGCCTCTGCCACAGAACCCACGCAGCTGCCAAGATCTGCTGAGCCCTAGGATGTTTGCTCTCAAGATGGGGTTAATAGCGATTTCCTTGCCATTAGGAGATTAATAACCAAGTCATAGTTAAACAATAATTCAATAATAAAAGAAATGCACAAGTGCTATATATGTTGTTAGCTGATAAAAGCATGGATTGGGGTTTGCCAAAATATGTCCCTTAGAGCTCTATTCCAATGAGATTTTTCTACCCGGACAGATTTCCTCAAATAAGAAAATTTGGAAGATATGCATACTATCATATTCTGTCAGTTCTAAGACCAATATCTTTTTAACATTTTAATATCTCTGAAATAGTAATACATTTTACAGTAGATGGCTTCTTACAATTACATAGCTTGTGTGTGTATATATGGGCATGTGTGTGTTTTCTCTCTTAGTGGTACATAATATGCATAATAGCAAATTAAATGCTCTGAAAAGTCTTGCAGATGAAAAAGGGGGTGTTGGTGATGTAGTTTGTTTAACTTGTATCTCTATAAGTTATCAGAACATGAAAACTTTCTTCCTTTTTTTGAAGAAGATTAGCCCCAATCTAACATCTGCCACCAATCCTCCTCTCTTTGCTGAGGAAGATTGGCCCTGAGGTAACATCCATGCCCATCTTCCCCTACTTTATATGTGGGATGCCTGCCACAGCATGGCTTGACAAGCAGTGCATAGGTCCGTGTGTGGGAGCTGAACCAGCAAACCCCGGGCTACTGAAGTGGAGCATGCAAACTTAACTGCTGCACCACCAGGCTAGCCCATGAAAACTTTTTTTTGAAATCACTTACTAGTATCCATTAGAGCGAATATTCATGGTACTCACTTTGACAAAAATGGGTTTAAACAACGAGAGCTTTGAGTTCAGAGAAAAGCAGATTAGCTGTCTTCTGGATTGAAGTCTGCTAGGAAGGCCTCATGAAGCAAGTGAATCAGTGAAGGTCCCAGCAGGAGACGATAAGACAAATCAAGTTAACTTGAGGAGGGTTTGGTAGAGGGACTGTGTATGTAGGTGTGTGCAGGGTCTAGAGAAACCACAGGGAGAGTGCAGTGCCCAGCACTGGCTGTCACTGTCCTTCAAGGGATGAATGAAGGACAAGGCCGGGAGAGAGGGCTGCCTTAAGGGGAGCGGTGACCTCTGTTCAGGGACACAGCCAGCCCAACGTGACCCTGAGTGGGTGGGTGGACAATGGAACAAATACCCCTCATGGACCAAGTGCAAGCAGAAGTCAGAGAGCAAGAGAGCTGGTGGCAACCATGAGGGTCAGCCTCCCAGAGCAGAGACAGGTAGAAAAGGCTGGAGGCGGGACCTCAGGGTGAAGCAGAGTAGCCAGCACAAGCAGGGCTTTGAAGGATGTGAGAATATGGATTGAGCACGATTAAATCCACCCAGGGAAAATATGATCACCGCCCTGACTCTTCATTGCTTTGGAGCTTGTGAAGCCCTTTCATGTCTTCTTTCATTTGCTGTCACAACAACCCCGTGAGGTACACAGAGAGGGAGTAATTATCATATTTTACACATGAAGCTGCCTTCCCCACATCCGAACTTCAAAGGTCTAGTTGGGACGTGAAGGTGGAATTTCCTGGAACCAACCTGGTGCTGATTCTACCATGTGAATGACACACTTTGCTGATGGTGTCCTGGAAGGGTCATCTCTATGAAAGGATGTTCTCATTAGTCACTTACTGCCACACTCTTCAGTAGGTAGTACCCTTCACTTCTTCCATATTTACAGCCCTTTACACTTGCCATCTGCTGTATAGAAAGGTCATGGGAAAATCCACAGAACCCTGTGGCCTCCCAGACGCTGTGAGACCACTTCTGCTGGGCAGATCCCATGCCTCTGTTCCCTCTTCAGCAAGTACTTGTTACTATGCTGTTTTGCACGATGCAAAGATGAAATCCACACAATCAATTAAGAGAGATCACATGTATGTTGAGTTAAAGGACAATAAAGTGCTTTGAGAGATGGAGACATGAAGTGCTATGGAGCATTCTAGGCAGGATGGAGTGCTTCCAGCTTGCCAGAGAAGGCAACGGGGAAGAAGTAGCTTTTTATCTGAGCCTTGAAAAGGGCTAGGATTGGGACCAGCCAAAGGGGAGAGGGTCATGGGCAGGGCACTGCTTCTGGGTGTAATGCTCATGGAATTAAGGACAAAAATAAATATGTGCAAAAGTAAAATACACTGTAGGGGAACAGAATTTGCCACCCAAAAATGGGTCTCTGGCTGATTTTTTTTTTTTTTTTTGGAAGATTAACCCTGAGCTAACATCTGCTGCCATTCCTCCTCTTTTTGCTGAAGAAGACTGGCCCTGAGCTCAAATCCATGCCCATCTTCCTCTGCTTTATATGCAGGACGCCTGCCACAGCATGGCTTGCCAAGCGGTGCCATGTCCGCACCCGGGATCCGAACCGGTGAACCCCAGGCCACCAGAGGGGAACGTGTGAACTTAACCACTGCACCACTGGGCCGGCCCTGGCTGATTATTTTTAAGAACAAAAGACTCAGGAAGAAATTTTGACCTTCCTTCTAACTGCCTAAAAGAATTTAAGATAGATTGCCTGTTCTAGGAAGGAGCTAATACACAGAGATAACTACAGCATAATAAGAACTACATGTGATAGACAGGGAGGAACCTAGCAAGGCCCATTTGATCAAAGTCCTCTCCAGGTCCCATTGTCTCTGCATGGCATGGCAAACATTTGTTTACCAAACATTTGCTTTTCCATCTCCATGTGAATTGTCTTCCTCCCATTTGAAGTCCCAAACCACTACCCCCAACATCCTCCTTTGTCTTTAGCTAAAGGTGATATTTAAGGTGGTGGCTTCAACCAATTTGGCAAGTTACTCAGATTTCCTGGGTCTCTCCCATATACTCATGTTATTAAACTGTTTGATTTCCTCCTTTTATTCTTTCTCCTGTCAATTTAATTCTTAGACCAGCAAGAAGAACCTAGAAGGGGAGAGGAAAAATTCTTCCTCCCCTATAACATGAAGTCTGATAGATGTATACGTTACATAAGAGGTTTGGTGTCCTGAAAGCTGAGATTCTGGAGTCGTACTACCTGGGTTCAAATCCTGGCTCTGATACTCACTAGCTGTGTGGTGTTGGGCAAGTTGCTTAGGCTCTCTGTGCCTCAGTTTCCTCATCTGTAACAGGTAAAACAGATAAAATAGATAATATTTGCACTCACCTTCTAGAGTTGTTTAGAGGATTACATGAGTTAATACACATAAAGTGCCTGGCACAGAGTACATTCTAGATTAACAATTATAATCACATTATAAAGATGTTCCCAGAAAAACTAAAAAAAAAAAAAGCATCAAAATCTGCTTAAACCTCACCTTTTGACACAGTCTCTGATAATGTATCTTTAGCATTTTTTTACGCACTCTCTAATCCGGTTCTTTTCTTCCACGTGTAGAAACACAGTCCACAGAGAAGTGCAAAGCCTCTGACTGAAGCCCAGGAAGCGTTGCTTTTGGCGTGCCTAATGATTTCCTTTTTTGTTTCAATTCAATTAGATGATAAGACTTAACGCTTCCTCTCACTAGACTCAGCGGTTCCATTTTTCTGATTTCCACTGAAGTTCACAAAACAATAAAGGAAATGCAACGAAACGGTCCAATAATTGAACAACACAGCAGTCCAGACCGCGGTTCTGATACACGGAACTAGTAGTTGGCAAGCGATGCCAGCACCACCTCCACAACGGCCATTGGGTAGCACGGTGAGGGAGGCGGAATTTGTGGCGTCAAAACAGCAGAGCAGCAGGGCATGAGAGATGTCACACAGTGGCACGTGACCAATCCACCGTGGCTTAGAGAGATCTGTAAAGCACTCACAAGTGCAAATGATGCAAGAGGCCAATATCCCAAGATCCAGGAGCATTTGAACAAAGGCCTGGAGGGAAGAAGTGCCTAAAGAATAAGAGATTTAACACATAACTATGACGAGGCACAGGGCAGGGGTCAGGGCGATATCAACATTTTAAATAAAGATGGATCGGTGCTGGCTGAGCCATGGAGCCTGAGGCAAAAGGAAAACTCAGGGATACTGATCCTTTATTTATAATTTTGATGTTTTGATCATCATGGGTTTTTTGGCATTAAAATTTTTGATTTTTCAAAAAAAGTGCATTAGACTATTATTTATTTTGATTTTTGGATTTTTGCTACCTGCTTAAATTTTGCACAGAGATGGGTGCCTCAGTGGCTTCACCCTAATCGCAGTCCCTACAGAGTGTAGGGGGCATGAAGAGATGCATGAAAAGAGGTGTCTTTAAAGTCAGCTGGCCTGGGATCAAACCCTGAGTATGTTATCTTGGGCAGTTTACTTCCCCTTTAAATGCTTGGTTTCTTCCTCAGCAAAAGGATAACAAAAACCTCACCCATGGGTTTGTTCATTCATCTGTCAATACATATTTATTGAGCACCTGTTATGTGCTTGAGGCCCAGGGGATATAGTAGTTATCAAAACAAAACAAAGTCTCTGCTTGTATGACCTTTTCACTTTAGTTTGGGAGAGTCATGCCCCATAAAAGTAAATACATAATATCAGGTAGCATAGTTATGGTCAAGGCTTAGAAGAAAAATAAAGCAGGGTGGGTGACCAAGAGTGATGACGGGTGGCAGAGAGGGGACGAAAGAGGTGGGACTGGTTCAGAGAAGGGTTATTGAGGAGAAGAAAGGAGGTAATAGTTATCCCCAAAGGACAGCACAGTGCCCACCTCGCCTTAGTGCCTCAGTAAAGGATGGGTGTGGAGCTCGCTCAAGCAGGGAAAGGTCAGTTTGGAAGGCAAGTTGGACAATGGACATGGCTCTGCAGCCACCTTGGAAGCTGAAACTACAGGATTCTGGACAATTCTACCACTAAGTGCACAGAGAGAGCCTGAAAGTGTTAACAGCTGTCTTTATCACTTGGCTCAGCTCTGAGAGCATGGAGGTCTCTGGCCCTGAGGTCCAGAAAATGCAATTATCTGAAAAAAGTTTCACTCTATTCTCCTTTCATAGTGAGCACACTTGAGCTTCAGCTTTTTCCTTACAAAGGGAACAGAGGAGAAAAACCAGATATGCTGAAGAGTAAAAAGGATGAGCACAACCCAGAAACAGCCCCTAGGTAATTGGCATACCCAAGTGGATGTGATTCCTTTCCAGCACAGCATCCGTGGGCAGAAAACATCAGCGAAGCCATTGCCTTTGGCTGGAGCTAGGGGGCCACCCCACGCTCGGGACCACATCCAGCCACGGCTTCCCATGGGTTGGCTGATCCGGCCCAGCCCATGTGGCCCTTTGCCAATGCTCTGGATGTGACTGTCTGGCATTTCACCAACTCATTTCATGGTGTTTGGGTTCCGGCAAAGCAGCATGTAAAGAAAGAAATGAAAGTTTCCTTTCCTTCATCTGGACTTTTTCTGCCTGTTAAAAACCAAGGAAAAGAAAACAAAGCAAAAAAGAATACAAAAGTAGAGAAAATAAAGTGCTCCCCAGGTTAGAAAGAGCAGGGCTTAGAAAAAGATTTTAAATCTCTCAGTGAATAAAACCTCTTGTGAATCAATAGGGAGCACAAGATGATGGAGGGGGGAGGCGGTGGGAGTAAGGCTGAATCTCCTCTTAGACCATTGTAGGAGGATTCCGGACTTCATCCCATCTAGAACCACTTCAAGTTCCCCAAATGCATCATGGTCTTCATTCCTTTGGGTCTTTGCACATGATATTTGGGCCCTCCATCGAATACACTCTTCTCCCCTTTTCTATCTAGCTGTTACCTTTCAGTTCTTCAAAACTCAAAGCAGATAGCACCTTCTCCAAAAAGGACTCATGAGCCCTCCCTCTGCCCCACCAAGTCCTGTGAGATGCCCCTTCTCTGTGTTTCTGGCGCACCACCCTTCACATTCTATCTATTTATATTTATTGAGTACCTACTATGTGCCAGGCACCGTTCTATACACTAGGAAAACATCAGTGAACCAAACAAACCATCACGGAGCTTCCATTCTCCGGGGTGGAGGGCAATAAACACCTAAACAATTAGATCTGTGTGCAGTGGCCTTAAGTCCTTTGAAGGAAAATAAAGCAAGACGGTACTGATAAGGGGAGAGCGTGGGTGCTATTTTAGATAGGGTGGTCAGGAATGGAGTTTTAAGCAGTTATGAGATGTGAGCAGAGGAGGTGAAGGAAGAGAGGGAGCAAGCCACATGCATATCTGCAAAATGGCTATTCTAGACCAGGACTGGTGTCCAAGGATTTGTAAAAACTCTAAAGTAGGCATGTGCTTGGAGCAGTCAGGGCAAAGCAAGGAGGCCAGCATGTGGGCTGAGCTGGGAAGAGAGGTAGCAGAGAGCAGGGGGTTGCCAGGGCCAGATGGTACAGGGCCTTGTAGGCTGTTATTGGGACGTCAGATTTTCCTCTGAGTGAGATAAGAAGCCACTGACGGGTTCTGAGCAGAGGAGGGACGTGTTCTGACTTTCCTTTTTTACAAGTTCTGGCTGGAGGGGGCGGGGGCAATGAGAAGTGGTCAGATTCGCGATGGATTTTGAGGGTAGAGTTGGCGTGATTTACTGGGAGCTGGGCTGTGGGATGTGAGAGAGATGGAGAAGTCAAGGGCGATTCCAAGGGTTGTAGACATTCGCTCTACACTGGCTCCCCCTCTTTCCACCTGTTCCATGGCACTTGGCCTACTGCATGGTGGTTGGGATCCACCTGTTTGTATGTCGTTCTAGACTCTGGGCTCCATGAGGAGCAGCAGCTCGGTCTCATATGGCTTTGCATATCCAGCATCTAGCCTCTGAATATCCCGCGTTTAGCATCTAGTGCCTGGCATACCTTAAGTGCACAAGAAATATTTGAAGGAGGGAAGAATTTTAAAAAGGATATCAATCACAGCCCCTCTACTTAGTAGCTTGACCTGGGAAAGACATCTTCAAGATTTCTGCTGACTCTGCTGTCCAAAATGAACCATGACACAATTTATTCTACAAAAGAAACACTTCTGCCATCAGCTTATGGTCAGTAAAAATAATAACTGATGTACAAGTTGATGCAGTGTATGTTATCTAACTTGACCCTCCCACCGGCTCTGTGAGGTGGTCTGGGTGAGCAGGTGCTACGATGCCCGTTTTACAGATGTGAAAATTGAGGCTCAAGAATGTTGAGCCAGGTGCCAAAGGTCACAGCTAACAGGTGACAGAATGAGACTCAAACTTAGGTCTTGTGAACTCCAGGCTTTTCTCTCCCACTAAGGTGGCTCGGTGTTAAGCATCTAAGCAGGTGTAGGTGGAAGTTTTCAACTATGGTTCAGACTAAAGGAAATGTTTAAATTGCTGTGTCAGAGATTTCATCTGGATATGAGAAAGAAATTGCCCAATACATAGGACTATCTGATGTTCAGGAAGAATGTAATAGCTTCAGACTCTGAGCTCAACATTGTGCAGGAACTCAAGTTGGGGAGGCAGGGACCCCAGATGCATAAAACAAAGTCATTACCCTCCAGAAGTTTACAACGCATGAAGTCATGCAACAAATTTTTACTGAATGCCTACTGTGTGCCAGTCGGGAGGCCCATTATTCATACACAAACAAGGACACATTCGAGTGGGAAATGATGTGGATGCAGAGTGAGAACATTCTAAGTGCTCACAGTTGAAGGCAGTATTAGGTGAGGGTTTTAGGTTCTGGAGTCAGTTATTTTGGGTTCACATTCTGGCTCTGCCACTTATTAGCTGTGGGACTTAGGAAAAGTCACTTAACCTCTCTGAGCTTCATCTATAAAATAGGAATGATGGCAATAACCACTTTATAAGGTCCTTACAATGGTTAAATGAGAAAATGCATATGAGAACTCAGCACAGAGTAAATCAGACAAGGACAGAAAGAGAGAAAGAGCATGAATAAGGCACACATGATAGGGAGTAGGGTTTGAGCAGAGCTCTGGGGGTTGGATCCAGAGGCAAAAAGAAGAGAGGGGAGGGAGCTCCCCAGACAGACCTCTCAATCTAAAACAAAAGAAAGTACAAAAGAGCACCAGGCTCCAGGCTCCAGCCCCAGCTCAGCTGGGGAGGAAGACCACACCTGTATACTTCCTCCTGGAGGAAGTCCTTCCGAAACTGCCAGAAAGTTACTTTATTTTTAGGTCGAAGATCTGCTAAGTGACTTCAGAAGGTGACTACATTTTAGTTCCATTAGCTCATCAGCATTTCATAATGAGGCTAATTAGCCCCAAACAGCTGCCACTCCCCAGCCCCCCCCTCCCAGGGCTCCGCTGAGAGCTTGGTTGTGTGTGAACCAGCGAGCCCGTGACCTCCGTCAGTGGCTGAGAGGCCTGGTTCATGGGCATCGACCTCACCAAAGCTTAATGCTTAAAGACATTTCACAGGTAATAAGGCACTGAGGTGGCCCTGGGTCCCCGGAGCCAGCCCATGCTGAAGACCCGTTCTGTGGCCAGGATGGTGGCTGCCGCCATGAGGCCCCGTGTGCAGATCAAATCCAACGCTGAGTTCTTGGCTGGAGAGAAACTCCCGCAGAAGGTCTAACTCGGGAGGTTTAAGTTGTTTCTGGGTGATTTCCTCCATACTCACACTGGCTGACATCAGAACATGAAATAAATATGTATTTAAATGCCCGTTTAGTGATATCGAGTGAGAGACCTAAACTCACAGTGATTTTCTAGAATGCAGGCTTTCTCCAGCATAAAACTGGGCAGATAGCCATGGCTACTAATGCCCTGTTTCTTGGCACCCTTTGTATGGACCCCGGAATGACACACCACAGCCTCTTTCCTGCCCCGTGCGTGGATCGCACGCGTGGATGCAGAATCCTTACCCTCAGCTGCTGGAACGATAGCTGTAATGCAGTTAGCCTTTACTGAGTCTCGCTGTAGGCCAGGGACTTTATTATACATGCTTTATCTACATCATGTTATTGCACTCTCCACAGCCTATGAAATAGGTACTATTATTCTCCCTGTTTGACAGGCAAGGAAACAGACCCTGCCGGAGGGCTTAGGGAATGAGCCCAAGGTCTCATCGTTTGTCAGTGGCAGAGGAACCATTCAAGCCCAAGCTTCTTTAAATCGAAGATGGTGGGTTTATCATTGCACACCTACCCCCAAAGGAAAGGGGCACACCCATTGTAACTTCTGTTTGAATAACCATCATCACGAAATTGGACGCTTGGAGCAGGCGCCTCCTTCAGGAGGCCGTAAAGAAACGTGGAGAACACACATCCCTAGGAATCCGGAGTTCTAGCCTCAGCTCACATTCCTGGTTGATCCACAGCAAACCACCTGGCCTCCTGGGGCCCCTGTTTCCTCAACTGCTAAAAGAAAGGTTGTTTTAGAAAGATCTCGTCAACTCCCTTCTAGCCCTGGCATTAGATCGTTCTACAATGTGCCAAAGGAATGGAGTCAAATAAGATGTATTTAAATAAAAGGAAGAGAGCCAGATGCTAATTTTGGCAGCTGTCGTTTTGTGAGTCTTTCAAAGAAAAATACTTTTTTTTCACTGCCGAGACTAAAAAAAGAAAAATCTACCCAACAAATTTATTTCCTTTCATCTTTGAATGAGTGCTAAATTACCCAGTGAGGTAGAATAAAGGTTATAAATCTGTTTTGACAGTTGAAAGAATTGAGGCTCAGAGAGGTTAAGTGACTTACTTAGGATCACACAGCAATTCAACGGTAGACAATAAACAAGAGTTGACCTTGACTCATTTGAAAGACCATTCAGGACTGGATTATGGCAGAGGCCTTGTCACAGTTATACTCAATAACCACATACACTGCATGAAGGTTCTTTGATGACAATGCTAGGGGCAGTGAAAAAGATGGCAGAAAGCAGTGTTGGGCAGTATACACTGTGCTGGGCATGGAACCAAGCTGAGTTAAACTCCAGCTCAGCCACTTACTAATGACACCAGCTTGGGCAAATCCTGTGACCACCTTCTCCCCCTTGCTTGCTGTGTGGACTTGCTCTCTGGATCAGGGAGGAGAGGAGAACGGCGCAGCAGTGAGCCCCGGATGTCCCTCCTACACGCGTGGAGCCAGGCTTTGAACCTTGGCCTTCAGGCCAGCAATCCGTGCTCCTCTGCTGCTCTGCGTGGCCTCAGGAATTTGGCACACACCCAAACCATCTCACTTCCTATAGTCCTCTGTTTCTCCACCTCAGCACTATTGACACTTTGGGCGGGATAATTCTTTGTTGTGGGGACCGTCCAGTGCATCATAGGATATTGAGCAGCATCCCTGGTCTTTACCCACTGGCTGTCAGTAGCACCCCCTAGGGGTGACCCAGACACTGCCCACTGTCCCCTGGCAGGAGGAGCTGGGAGTGGATTGCTCCTGGCTGGGAACCGCCGTTTCCGTCCCCTTACCTAATCCTTGGTGTTTGGTATCTGGAGTACCATCTCTGGAGTGTTCCGAACAACTCAGAAAGAAGAACCAACAAGACCCCAGAAGCTATGTTTACAACACGTGATCCTTTTAGACTTGAACGACTGGGGCATAGAAGCCTCAATACATCCACTCTCCCACTCCCCTACGTTGGGCTGGATGTTGAAGGAGAAATGTACTCCCGGACATAGGAGAATTTCAGACCAACCAGGCAGTGATGGGAAGTTAGCTGGGTACAGGCAACTCAGCATTTTCTTGGCAACAAGTCAAAGTCCACAGGGTCTGGAGTGGTGGTCTAGCCCTGTTAGGCCAAGCAGACAGGAAACTGACCCGTACAGGTAGTTAAATGTATTAGGAACAGAGGGCTATAATATGTTTCTGCTAGTGACCATATCAACTGCAGACTGACGCAAAGAAAGATCAGCTCTCCCAGCCCCACAACCTGGATTAAACAGCTTAGTCCAGGGGGCCGGCCCCATGGCATAATGGTTAAGTTCACATGCTCAGCTTCGGCCACCCAGGGTTGGCTGGTTTGGATCCTGGGCGCAGACCTACACACCACTCATCAAGCCATGCTGTGGTGGCGTCCCACATAGAAGAACTAGAATGACTTACAACTAGGATATACAACTGTGTACTGGGGCTTTGGAGAGGAAAAAAGGAAGAGGAAGACTGGCAACAGATGTTAGCTCAGGGCCAATCTTCCTCACCAAAAATAAATAAATAAATAAATATATATATAGTTTAGTCCAAATACTACTAAAGGGCAATTCCACGAGCTCCACAGAAACCTAGTTTCACAAAATACTAATAAGTGCTCAGAGAAGGGGTTATTGTTTATGGTTATCTAAGTTTTAGCAAACGTTGTTTAAACAAAAGTACGCCATTTCCTTACTGCAGGACTGATCAGAGCCTTTCATGTTCCATGCACTTTCTAAGCAGGGAACATGGGATGCAGCATTTCCCACTCATGTCTTTTTCGTAGAGTATCTCCAGGGACTAACATGCTGCCAAAATGCACTTTTATAAAATGCTGCAGGAGTCTCTCTAGGCCTCAGTTTCTTTACCCTCCCACTGGGGCCATACTGTCTGCCTCAGTGACCTTCCAGAGCTGTTGGAAGAAGAAACGAGAAAACACTTGAGAAAGTGCTTTGTAAACTCCGAAGAGTTATAAAAGTTTAAGCGGTCATTATTAATGCATCCTGATTAATAATTTACTACTAATAAAATCTTCCCTACCTCACTTAGATGTGGAGTTGATGAATGTGATAACTGAAGTAACAGCGGCCCCCAAGAGGTGAAGGTCTTGCCCAAGGTCGTGTAGCTAGGAATGGAGTCACAGCACAGATTAATCAAGATGACCAGCGCGGGGCCCTCCGAGCCCAGGACAACACTCTTCAATGTCAGTTGTTTTTGCTGTTGGATGGGTATTATTTTGACTGTAGGCGAAACAAGGCAGCAGGAAATCAGACAGTGGCAGGGGCCACCCAGGAGTTTGGGAACAATGAGGAAAGGGTGCTAGATGGAGTTGAACGAGGCTCGAGCTCTGCGGCAGGCTGCTTGGCCTTTTTGAGCCTCTGCTCTCCACTCTCCTAAGTGGGAGTTCTGTGTATTCCCTGCCTCCCAGAGTGGTTGCAGGAACTGGCCTATTCCACCAGGTATCGGGGTTGGTGTCGCAGGACTGTCGTGTGAGGACGGACGCCATTCAGAGGAGAAAGCTTTCCCTCTCACCGTGCAGTCACACGCAGCTTTATGGCGAGTCCCCAGGGCTGCAGCTGGGGGCAGGTCCTGTGCCAAGGATGCAGCAGAAGCAAGGGGCTCGCCTGGTCCCAGACCTTCAGGTGAAACGTGCAAATGATCGCACAAAACCACACTGACCCAGGGTGACCCGGGGATGGAGAGTTGCTGGGTTCTGAGGAGAGCCTGGTGATCTAGAAAGGCCCCATGCAGGAGGTGGGTCTTGTACTGAGGGCCTCCCACGTCCCTGTAAGCGTCAGCCTAGCCCCTCCCATACCCCTGGTCCTCACCGCCCCAGCCACTGCCTGATGCAAGTCCACGGATTTGCGCCAATTGCGGCGCTAACATGTCCCGTTTAAGGGTCTCCATCGCGAGCATGTGCAGTGGAGCTCCACGTCCTGATTGACTGGAACGGTTATGTCTCAGTATCGGTGCAGTGGTTTGTGCTTTTGAAGTATTCTACAAGCATTAATTACCTGGACTACTTAGGTGCCAGGTACCATCATTGGAGGAAGCTTCTTCCTTCAGAGCACGGTGCTCTTGTCACTCTCCCCGTGGTGTAATTTTTCATCTGTTACATGTGACTCTCTTTTTGATCTTTTCTGTTGGCCCTGTGCTTTTCTATTATCTGATTTAGTCCAAGTGAAATTTAATGCTGATTGAAAATTTTACAAAGTAAATAAACGTTATGCATCTTTATTTCTAAACCACCCCTGAAGTAAATTTAAGACACACGTTTGCTTGTTCTCTTGGTTCAGAATAGTGAGCCACTTGGAAGATGCCTGAGCAGGGCCCCCTCATCCCGATGGCTCTCAGCAGTGCTCCAAGGCCAGCACAACTCCCTGGAGCTACTTCCTGCCTGTGCTGGTACTCAAGCCAAAGGCCGGAAATCAGCCTGGGAGCAGGCGGGACCCAGGACAGTGTAAAGAGAATCGGGAAAGGATATCTGGGTACCTAAAGCCAAGCCTCCTTAGGCAAAGGAAATCAAGGCTTCATACTTTTCATCCAGAGGATGGGGGAAGAATTCAGACAATTAACTCCCTCCTCTTTCAGCTCTCTTATCACCTAACTAGTTCTTGAGGCCACCACTGATGTCCTGCTCCGCGTTAGTGCCTCAGTGCAAGGGCTTGACATTTGTGGATTAGCATAGCGGTGGTGTGCTGGTTTACCAACAAGCTGCAGGAAGGCGAGGAGCCTTGATGTGTGGTACTTACCAATTTCCGTGGTGTAAATACTCTCACTATGGCCAATCAGCTAACGACATGACATCAGTAACGACATGACATCAGTAAACACGGAGTCTGGAAGAGACGCCACAGTAGCACATGACGTTGTACTGTTTCCACCACGCAGAAAAAATAGATGCCAATAATCCCCAGAGCAGAGATAATAGCAAAATGTAATAAAGGAATTAGGAAGTAATGAGTTTTGAGGATGCATTACTGTTGTTTCAATATAATTAAATTTATTTAATTGGAAGTTGGTATAATTTGATTATTCATAATGATGTGTTCAACAACTGGCTTGCAAAATGCCTAAAAATTTAACAATAGGCTCTCGCGAGCTGGTGCGACTCTGACACGTCATTGATTGTTGCAGCCTTTAGCAGTGTCGCTGCCTTGTAGCCAGAGGCCACCAGGAACACGTCTGCAGTTGAACAAGTTTAGTTTCTTGCTCCTTCCAGTGAGGGAGGGCATCATGCGGCATCTCGATAAGAGGTGCTAGGAAGGACTTGTTATTGAATCCAGATTTGTGTCAGGTTCTCTGGAGATTTCAAGAAAGCAGGGCTTGGCTCTGAATGGCTTGTTGTCAGGAAACGGGGGTAATTCTAAGGTTGGATATCTTAGAAAATCTTATCTATGAAGCTGAAAGAATGAAGCAAGTTAGAACTGTAATTGATAAAGAAGCAGCAGCCACTCACATTAGCCAAGAGAAGGGAGCTTTGGTCATTTTTGTAGTTTGGATGACGTTCATGCTTTGGGTCTGTGTTCAGACGTGATTGTGGAGTGGCCTTGTTTTTGACTTGACCCATCACAGTCACCGAGTGGCCTTGTGTGCTGTGTTCTGTGACGGTGTTGACATTCATCAGGAGAACACCAAGACCTGGCCGATAGTTCCAGACCAGCCCCTGGGGGTCAGGGATCTTCCCCCTCCCCCAAATGTGTCCTTCCATACTGCCAAAATTTCTAAAACACACAGATCTGATCATGTCACATCCCACTTAAAACCCTTCAGTCGATCTCCTTCACCCTCCAAATAAATGGATTCCAACTCCTGCCGGAGTCTGGTCCCTGCCTGATTTGAGCCTCATCTGTAGGCACGCCCTTGCATCGCACTTTCCAGCTCCTCTCGCACCATTCTTCTTCACCATGTCTTGCCTGTGCTGTTCCCCTGCTTCACAATGTCTTTCCCCGCTTCTCTCAGCCCTCCCTCTCCTACCCCAGATTTGGAGAGAACCTACTCATCCTAAGGCCCATCTCAACTGTCACCTCCTGCGGGAAACCTTCCCCTGACATCCACTCCCCATTCCTGTCCAGGCTAGGAACCCTCCTTGGTGCGCCCATAAAACCAATTAATTTATTCCACAAATATTTAGGGAGTGTTTTCTTTTCCAGATTCTGTTCCAGGTTCTAAGAATTCAGCTAGGAGTAAGACAGGCATGGTCCCTGTTCTCTTGGATTTTACATTCTAATGGAAGGAAATAAGCAGTAATTTAAAAAGGAAAAAAAAGCTACAAAACAAGACACATCACCAATACTGATAAATGTTCTGTATAGATTTAAGATCGGGTGCTGTGGAAAAGGACTGGATACCTAGTTCAGGTTGGACATTTCTGCAGAGGTGAGAATCTGAGGCTAAAATCTGAGTTACAACATAGTCTGTCCCATATTCTAGCTTCGCCATCTGATTAGGGGCCCGTTTCCTTTACAAGACTGTAATACCATGGGATGATTCTCTCCTCCTTGCCTGTTTGAGCTGCTGGAATATCTTCCCTGTCATATCAGCATTCCAAAGCTTACCCACTGTGAGGCCCAGAAAGATGGTCCCTTGTCCGTGAAAGCGTTACCAGCTACTGAAGAGTTCGTCAGTCCCACAGCATCCATAACCTGTATCACGTGATGGTCTTCAAAACCAGGATGTCTCAGAGGAGCACCTTCAACCCCGGCTCCAGCGCTGTCTTTCTGTGAGACAATGGATGAGTCATTTAACTTTTCTAAATGTTTTTCACGTTTGTTCAGGGGGCAAGCTCCCTTGAGATAAAGGGCTATACTTTTTTCTTTACGTGTAATTTACATACCATAAGGACTGTATCTTATTTGTCTTTGTAACCCCAGCATTGAACACAGTGCCTGGCACACAGTAGGTGTTTATAAATGTTTGTGGAGTACGTGGATGAGAATGATCATATCCACCTTTATCAATGAATGTTTTTGAGATAACTGATTTCAAGTGTCTCATAGGAAATAGGTCAAAATTAACTCTTAGTTTTCATTCTTATGTTAACTTCTGTTTCTCTCCTGTTGCTTTTGTCTCTTTTATTTGCACTGTTATATTTTCATTTTGTCCCGCATAGTGCTATGAGAAACCTCGGACACAAGGTTAGGGCTTAATAAATCTCAATTTACTGGTTTAAAAATACAATATTATTGGTAATGTGAAGCACTCAATAGCTCTGAAAAATGGAGGACATTTAGAAAGTACGCCTCAAAGATATTGAAAATTAATTTGTTTTGTCTTCAAAGATGTGATTTTTAAAATTATAAAGTACATACTCATTAAAGAAAATTTGGAAAATATAGAAGACTAGAAAGAATAACAGAATACCCTAGTTCTCATATCGAAACATAATCGCTCTTGACATTTGAGTATATGTGTTTTTTAAACTTGTACTTTTGCTGAGTTGTGACACATTGTGTGTACGATTTTATTTGCTTTTTCCCCTTAACATACCATCAGCACTTTCCAAGGTATTGTCTCATTTTACTGGCTGCATTATATTCCACCTAGCAGAGATGCACCATAGTTCCCATAGGCATTCCTTATCACTGGACATTTATTTGCTTCTGTTAGTTTCTGTTATAAATAATGCTGCCTTCGGCGTTTGTGTGGATAAAGATTCTTCCTCAAAAACAAGACAAAACAAAACAAAAAGTTCAAGAAACAGAGATGCAGCTGTAAATCTGAACTTGCTTCCAGAACTTTTCACTGGTGAAGCAAACAATACATACTACTTTTAGAAAAATTGCTGAGATCCAGACCTCATTGGCTGCATTGGTATAGGTTGAAAAGTCAGAGAAAGAAGATTTCAAGAAGTTAACTGGGAAATAAGAAGCAAGTTGAGTAAATTGCCTACTCTGAGCCTGTTAGATAAGCGTTTATTGCAATACAAAATCCTGATGACTGTAATTAACACATTTATAAACTCTGTAAGAAACTTAAAACCTTCTCTCTATTGACTGAAGACTTGAAACCAACAGCTTTTCAAGTGGAGCAGCAACTGGGCAGCCCGTTCCAAGGGCTGCGGGGTTGGTCAGCAAATTCCCTGAGCCTAATTCTCCTAAGCCTGGTCTTAACCTCTCAGAGTTCCTCAGAGTGAGAGGAAAAGGAGATGACAATTGGAAACTTTTTTTTTTCATTCATCAAATCTATTGAGATGTAACTTGTATTGAGAAACATGCACAGATCTTAAGAGGACAATTTGGGGAATTTTTGTACATGTTTATACCTGTGTTGCCTCCACCCAGATCAAGACACAGAACTTTTCCAGAGCCCTGGAAGGCTCCCTCGTGTCCCCTCTCAGTCAGCAGCCCCCAGTATAACTACTATTACGACCTCTATCGCTGGTTCACCTATTCGTGAACTTCATATGAATGAAAATCACATGGTATGAACTCTTTTTTGGTCTAACATCTTTTGCTCATCATTATATCTGTTAAGATTTACCCATGTTGTTTGTGAAGCAGTAACTCATTCTTTTTCATCGATGTATAGTATTCCGTTGTGTGCCTATACTCATTCTACCATTGATAGATGTTTTTCTTATTTCTACTTTTTGGCTACTATGATTAAAGGTACTACAGACATTTTTAATCTGTTTTTTGGTGAACAACAGATATAAGCTTTTGGGTGTTTTACAAATTATAGTGAGAACCGTGAACCAAGAGCCAGGGGACCC
Organism: Equus caballus; assembly: GCF_041296265.1. Taxonomy (NCBI): domain Eukaryota; kingdom Metazoa; phylum Chordata; class Mammalia; order Perissodactyla; family Equidae; genus Equus; species Equus caballus. Next base: position 27,301,870 of record NC_091694.1, on the reverse strand, counting down.
GAGTTGTTTTTGGAGCTTTGCCATTTCCTAGCAGTGTAATTTTATGCAAATCGTTCCATGTTTCTGGTTCCAAATTCTCTCAACAATAAAATAAATGAGGACTTTTCACACTGAGAGTTCATGGCTTTCTGACTAAATACCTGTGTAACCTGAAGGAAAGTCATTTCATTTCTCTGGGCCTCAGTTAAAATTTTTACCTGTAAAATAAAGCAGTTGAACCAAATGCTCCCCAACATTCCTTCCAGCTATAAATTCCATGTTTCAAAAGAGTCCAACATGGTCTATATCCCAGAGACAATCATTGCTTTCCCAAGTGTCCCAGATGTGACATTTCTTCCCAAGAGCCACTATCCAGCAAAGGGACTTGGAGGCAGAAGACACAGCTTTGGGACTTGGCTGATATCTTAACCAAGTACATCAGTCTGCCTTGGTTTTCTCATCTGTAAAATGGGGATGATGCAGTTTGGCTCACCACCCCTCCAAGCCCGCTGTATCGTACTCTGATCCTTAACAAGACCACAGCCCAGTGCCAGAAGACTTACTCTCTGTCAAACCCCGTACCACCCACCAACACCCAACACAGTGCCTGGTATGTGGGAGGTGCTCAGCAGCTATTTCTTGAATGAATGAAAACACTTTGAAAGCTATACACTGTTGCACAAATCTTAGCTTTCATTATCATCACATGTTGTATTCCATGCACCGATGGAATCAAATCTCAAGACAGATTCGTTTACGCAACATGAAATTACACCTTGCCTCTCCTGCGCCCTAAATCATGCTGCTTGCCAAAGGGATTCAGAACATGAGGCATGGTCTCAGGCCTTGAAGAGATGCCTCATTCACTTCAACAAACATTTATTTCCTGAACACCTGTGACTGTGCCAGGCATAGAGCCAGGTGGTAGGAATAGAAGGATAAATAACACGTCTTTGTTTCTCATTTTTATTTGTTTTATTTTCCATTAGTTTACTTATTTGGTGAGATTTCTCTCCCCTATGCAAACCACCAAAGGCATCCTTAGCCTATAGGGAAGACAGACAAGTAAATAGATTAACAATCTTTTATAATTGGTTTTTAATGGAAGTGTGAACAGAGCTTTATGGGAGCAAAAGCAGGGACACTGAGAAAGCTACCCAAAGTAGCTTTAATCAAGCCTTAAAGGATGAGTAGGAGTTGGCCACAGGGAAATAGTGCCTTGTCTATTTCTAATTTCTTCTGCTTCTCTCTTTTGACCCTCTCTGATCTAGTCTCTACAAAGCAGCTAGGAATCTTTTGTGTGTGTGTGAGGAAGATTGGCCCTGAGCTAACATCTGTGCCAGTCTTCCTCTATTTTGTATGTGGGACGCTGCCACAGCCTGGCTTGATGAACAGTGCATAGGTCTGTGCCCAGGCTCCGAACCTGCAAACCCTGGGCTGCCGAAGCAGAGTGCACAAACTTAACCACTACACCACCAGGCTGGCCCCGTGAAACTCTTTTAAAAGAGAATCATGTCACACTTTTGCATAAAACTCTCAGTGATCTCCCATTGCTCTCAAAGGAAAACCCAAGCTCCTAGCCATGCCACAAAGCCTGCTGTTCTGGATCCTGCATCTTCTTCTGCTGTCACTCTCGCTCACTGTGCACAGTGGCCTCCTCTCCACTTCTGCAGCATGCCATGCTCTCTCCCTCCTCTGAGCCTTTGCCTTTGCTGTCCCCTCTGCCAGGAAGGCTCCTCTTCTCATCCCTCGCAGGCTTGGTTTATTCTCATCCTTCAACTCTAGTTTAGCCTCTCCCTCCCCACATTTACTCGATCTTAGTGTTTCTCAATCCAGGCTGCGCATTAAAACTACCTGGCGATGAGACATCTAGAAAAGCCAGATCTATAGAAAGCAGCTCAGGGGCCGCCTAGGGCTGGGGTGGGCATAGGAAGCTACTACAGATGGGCAGGTGTGATCTTGTTATGAGATGGAAATGTTCTAAACTGAACTGTGGGAATGGTTGCCCAACTCTAGTTTACTAAAAATCATCGAACCACACCCTTGCAATGGGTGCATTTATGGTATTTGAATTATATTTCCGTAAAACCGTCCTTAAAAATTACCTGGGGAGCTTTTACAAAATACTGGTACTTGGAACCCACTCCCAGAAATTCTGATTTAATTAATCTGGGGATGGGGCCTAAGCACCTATAAATTTTTAAAGCTCCCCAGGAAATTCTGATGTACAACCATGACTGAGAACCACTTCTCTCTCATCACCCTGTTTATTGCCTTCATAGCCCTGTAATTGCCTTATTTACTCAATTGTTTACTTAAGTTATTGTCCTGATGAAACATAATAAAAGCTTCCTTAAGGGAGAGACTGTCACCGGATCACCTTTGACTCTCCAGTATCCAGCACATAGTAGCTGCCTAATATATGTTTATTAAGTAAATGAATAGAAAAGTGGAGGATAGAGGGAAAGCCCTCACTAAGGCACAGAAACACGAAAGAACACGGAGTGTTAGCATGGCGTGTTTGCCAAAGAGCTGCACAGAATGGCAGACATGTGACCAGAACTGTGTGTCGGAGAATCATTCAGTCAGTGCCGAGAGGGACCCCTGAGACCACAGGGACAGTGAGATGGTCTCATAACCCTGTAAAGCAGTGTGGGAAGACCCTGGACACAGGAAATAGAGGTGTTCAGTAAAGGAGCCCAGAAATGGAGAGTTCGGAGAAAATACTGTCCCTTCCTTTCCAACTCTACACCCTCAAAGTAGGAAAATTTGCAGTTGAGGATTTTAAGACCTTATGTCACTATCTCAAAGAGATATCTGCCCTCCCATGATCATTGCAGCATTATCTACAACAGCCAAGACAGGGAAACAACCTAAGTGTCCATCGACAGATGAATGGATAAAGGAAATGTGGAATATGTATGCAATGGAATATTATTCAGCCATAAAAAAGATGGAAATGCTGCCATTTATAACAGACTGCATGAACCTTGAAGGCATTATGCTGAGTGAAATAAGTCAGATAGAGAAAGAGAAATACATATGATCTCACTTACATGTGGAATCCAAAAAACTAAACTCATAGAAATAGAGAACAGATTGGTGGTTGCCAGGGGCAGAGGGTCGGGGTGGGAGAAATGGGTGAAAGTGGTCAAAGATTACAAACTTCCAGTTATAAGATGAAAAACTTCTGGGGATGTAATGTGCAGCATGGTGACTATAGTTAACAACACTGTGCTGTGTATTTACAAGTTGTCAAGAGAGTAGATTTTAAAAGTTCCCACCACACACACACAAAATTGTAACTATGTGAGGTGATGGATATATTAACTAAGCTTATTGTGGTCATCATTTTTCAGTATATATATATATATTTTCACTACATTTTACACCTTAAATTTACGTAATGTTATATGTCGATTATATCTCAACAGAGCTGGGATAAAAAAACAAAAAATGACCTTATACCAAAAAGAAGGCTAACAAAAGTGCTCTCACCTGTAAACCTTTGCAAGCCCTTATAGATGTTTTTGCATTCACTAAGGTGGATTACAGACAGCTCACGAAATAATAAAATATAAAATATAAATGACGTCACATACATATTTAATTGGTAAAAATGGGCTAGAAAATTTTCAGGCTATCCCGCCCTCATTTTCAGTTAGATGTGTATAACTTCATTTTGCATTGTTGTAGGTAATTTTCTCCTGGGAAAGCAAATTTATTTTTTCTCTCTGGTGCTGCATCCAAGTTGGAAGAGTGAAGACAGGAACTTAGGTCAAGTCTGGGTGAAGACTGGGAGTGCAGAGAGAAGCAGAGGCTTCCATCAAAAAGGAGAAACCGCAGCATCCAACCTGAGGTCAAAAGTTGACCATGAACAGGCTGCGGAGGCAGGTTTCAAAGGAGAGGACCCAGTAGACAGAAATGAGAGTCCAGGACTGGGGAATCTTGGGGAAACAGCTTAGAGAAAGCAAGATGGGAGAGAATTTGCCCCAAGAGAGTAGTTGGCTTTCTTTCCTACATATGTAATTCCCATTTGGTACTTCTTATCTTAATTCCCTGCCTTAAAAAAGGTTTTTGGGCTAGTTCGTGTTACTACAGACCACTTGGGCTGAAAATTCAGGAGCGGGAATGCAAGAAGCCGAGCTAAGAACAAGCTGATCCTATTGAATAAAGTTAATGAAAACAATCCAGTTCTGTTTTAGAAGATGGCTGTCACCAATAGTCATTTTTAACTTTTAGTATAGTTGATAGTCAAGCAATTATGTTGCAAAGAGTTATATAGCAAAAGCATTGGTCAATTTCAGTCACTCCTAGTTTGTGACATCATAGAAGACAGTCCTTCTAATTTCTATGCCTGAGGAGTTTGCATGCAGATGACTGCAAAGCTATTTAAGATCGTAAATGTGTAAGGTAAGAAGAGGTTTCCTAGTATGGCCCTTTGTTACTAAACATAATTATCTGATTTCTCAAAAGAGGATGCACACTGACCTTAGGTCTCCTAACAGGATTACGAGGCAGATTTGTTCTATGTCAGTAACTAAGAATCTGTAACTTAGAGCCATACCAGGTCAAGTTAAAGGTCAAGAAGAGGTCAATGAAAGCTGCAAAGATTTTGTATTATTCTTGAAAAGTGTTTCAGAAATGATAACAAGCATGACAGCTGTCAGTAGATGATGAACTTTGCCTAAATAAAGCCTATTTGCTCCTCAAGAAAAATATTAGCACGAGAAACCCTGACCTGTAGCTTAAGAAACTAAGTTTTTATGTTTTATATATCCAAGTTTTGTGGATATGTGCTATCCAACCAATTTTTTATAGGGAGTAAAAGCATACCCTCTTTGAAGATGGGTAAATTTTATGCCAAATCCATTCAAGTGTGAACATGCCATGGTATTTATGAAGGTAAACAGGTTGGCAAGGGTCAAGACTGCCAGTCAGAAAGGACTTGAACTCTTCTGGGGGCCAGAGAGTCTTTATCTCTTAATTAGATTGTGCTAACACTTTATCTATTAATTAGATTGTGGTTGTGGATTACCAAGCAGCAGCGTACATACAATGAATGCTAGAGAGCTACCTCCCTGTGCATGACTAAGAATGCAGCCAGAAATGCGGTCTGTGACTCCGCTGAGGAGTCCCCCCAGAGCAAGGTGGCCACGCCCTTTGACTAACTTCATCTTCTCCACCTCCTGCCACCTCCACCTTCCTCCCTATTTTGAAGCATGTGAAAGAAACCGGGCTATTGCCGAAGGACCTCAAGCAGTTTCGGTTTTAATGCTTCTATCTTCTCATGACCTCTGTAACTGTTCCCAAGAAGGTCCTGACCTGACCCAAATCAAGAAATGAACAACAACCCTAGTCACTTACAAAATTTCAGTTGTCAGAATTTAAGAAGGGGACAAGAGAGAAACATTGGATGCAGAAATAGAGACAATGATAGGTCAGTCACAAATTAAGAAGGATTGGCTAATCCTATGTGGCAGATGCTGCCATCAATGAGTGTAGATTCTTGTTCTCTTCTTTTCTCCAGATCCATTTCTAGAAATGTGTATTTTTGAGTAGCCTTGACATTGGAGGAGATAAGTTCAGAAAGCATAAGGATTGTTTAAAGATCATCATGGAAAACACTTAGTATCTAGTGTGTGCCAGACAACATTTTACAACTTTTATAAGAACTAATTCGTTTATTCCTCATGACAACTCTATGAGATTAATGTGAAGAAACTGAGACGCAGAGGGTTTTAGTAACTTCGTCAAGATCACACAGCCAGTCAGGGTTCAAGTCAAGCTTTGACCCAGACAGCCTAGCTCCTAGGCCTCTACGCTTAACTACTATATGAGTCATATAAAATACAATGTGGGAAGAAACTCTCTTCTATGATCATTGTTTTGCCTGCTTTTTGTTCGCTGATCAAAGGAAAGATGCTAGATTCCTTGCAGCCTGGTAACTTGCAGCTCCATTTGTGGCGAAAGTTAACAACATTGAAAAGTGAATTTAATTAGTTTGCTGGTAATTATTGTCTGACTAAATTATACTTTAAAATTTAATATACCAGTCACCACTTAATTAGTAAACCGAGTTGTAAAGTAGCCTTATGCTCCTAAATTGACTAAAACTGGCACTTAAAAATAAGCATTGTGCAGATTTCTGCTTTCTCTCAAATGTGGTGTTTCTTTGCTCGTTCCTCCACACATGCTTTCCCCCAACACCACCAAAAAATAAATAAAGGAAAGAAAAAAACATAAAAATAAACCAAAAATTCTCCGTAGTTTGAAAATCTCCAGAAATTTTTCATTGTTAGATTCGATCATGAAGCTGGGAGAGAGAGACAGAAATCGGGATTTGGGGAGAAGAGGCAGTTAAGAGGAAATGAAGTCTCTAGCCGAGGCCTAGAATTTAGGAAAGCGAGGGAGGCAGAAGCAATAGGGAAAGTTCCGGCTGCCATTTTGGAACAGTGGAGGCTGAGGGAGGGGAGACCAGTCCCAGGAGGATGGAGGGCCGGGCTGCTTCTGCTTCAGGACACACTGGGCAGAGTTCCCATGCTCATCAGCTTCTCAGAGCCCAAACCTCAAATCCGCCCTCCTGAACAGCCCTTTAGCTGGACTTTCTTACTTGCCTACCAATCGGAGATGTGAGCACTATCCATTTTCTGGTAGGGTTTCAGGTAATGCCAGGGAAAGTAAGGGAAAAACTGGCTGGTACCGTGACAGGCTAATGCTCCATTTAACCAGGAGCAGCACGTTAATCCCTTAGCCAGAAGGGTGTTTGGGCTTAATTGGCAGGATCCTGGGATGTTAGGGTATGAGTCTTGCTGTCTGCTACTGTGCACTTAATGTCAATAAGATGATTGTTTCATGGTTCTTGGTGAAGCGATAGTGCACTTAAATATGGGCATATTCAGCAGAACCGGGAAGCAAATATAACTTCGTTACTTGAAAGCAGGCACAGGTTGCAGAGCTATGCATAGGCTGTTGGGTGTTATGTCCTAATGGGCATGAAACAGAGGTGGCCAGGTCCTTCCTCACCACATCTTCTAGTGTCATCTGCAGATTATCTGGCAGATTAACACTATGGATGCCGCTAGCCATCCGCCTCTCAGGACTCAGCAACCCCCTCACTTTAAACTTAATCATCAGATACCCTTTGGCTCAAATGTAGGAAGTGCTTCTGTTTTTTCAGATTTCAGGCACAAGTCTTCCCCTCCAAGCGGAGCCTGCAGAATGTCTAGGCTGGGTCCAAAGACACTGGCCTGCGGAGGAAGAGTTTTCCCACGTGGAAAGCATCTTACTTCTGCAATGCCAGGGCTTGATTGTGCTCGACACTCATGAGGACCACATGAGCTAAGATAGTCAAAGCCCTTTTGAACAGTGCATGGCACCAAGTGAACAATATACAAGAGATCGCAATTCTCATTATTACCCCCATTTGCAAATGAGAAAATGGAGCCTCAGGGAGATTAAGTAAATTGCCCCACTGTCATGTGACAAAAAGCAGAACCAGGAGTGAAACCAGGTGTGCTTGATTCCAAATCTTTTCTTTCTAGGATTTCTACCTCCCTGGGAAAAACTAATGAGAAGCATTATAACAGATAGACCCAGCCTGACCCCAGCCCCTGCTAAAAGCGTAGCTAGGCGTAATTGATAATAGTGCTCTTTTTCCACTGGACGTTCTAAAGCAGCTCTGAATCTTCCTCAACATGGCATGCCAAGCAGCCACTTCCCAGCATTTGGAATCTGGATGAATGATGAAGCAATTTGCCATGTCTGAGTTCATGGTACCCAACTGTCAGACACCCAGACCCTGTGGACTACACCCTGCAATCCTTCCCCTCATGAAGCTTCAATGTGGTCTCTTGGGGTTGTTCTCTGAGCAGTGTCTCCAGTAGGGCTGAAATTAGGGCTTCAGAGGGACAATCTCCTGTGTTTCAAGTACAAGCACCACTATGAGCATTACACAGCTCAAACACCATGATCAACGACTTCCTGGTGTCACTGGGTTAGATCCTTTCATGAAACATGGGTCGTCTTGCACCAGAATGTCTTCTTTTATCTCACTGTAATTTTCGTGAAGTTATCCTATAAACCTGGAATCATTCAGAACAAAATGCCAGCCCCAGGAGAACTGTCATAAAGTAGACATGCCACCCACAATGCTTCTCACAGTTCTCTTTATAGATTTTGTTTCTGAGAAAGATTGCTTCTGATCACTATTTTTTCTTAATTGCCTTTCCCCACAACAACATTCTATAGTTCACTTGAGATTCGTAGATATGGAAGATAGAACTGAAGAGCGTGGTTTTTTTCCTCTAGTGTGAAAATTAGAAAGCACATTCATGCTGTTAAGAAAGTACATAACAGCCTGCCTACGATGAAGCTATTCTCCTATCTGTCCTAGATGAGATTGGTAAATTGCAAGAAGGAGAAAATAATTCTCCCCCGTTCCCAAAGGAGACTGCAGATTTACTGACAATCAAAAGATGGATGGGTAGTGCTTTTATTCATTCCATTGTCCATCAGTCAACAGCTCTGACTGCTCATCACCCAAACAAAAGTGAACATGTATGTGGTTTTTCGCTCTCTCCTCTGTGGAAGCTGCCACTGGAGGCCAGATGTCTCTTACCACAACAAAACGCTCTCCTTGTTTGTCCCAGTCACATCCCATCACAGGGGAGAGAAAAGATGCCTGAAGGGCTTCGGAGGCAAAAATGACCTCCAGTCCCTCAAGGAAAGGCAGGCTCCTTCCATGCCCAGACCTCCCTCCCTACAAAGAGACAAGAAATTTTCAAGCAGACCAGGGACTCCTAGGAGTAGGACACAATTTCAGGGGCAATGGCAGGGCATATTGGACCAGGGAGGGTAGGCACTTCACCTGGACACACCTGCTGAATTTGATGGAGACTGGGAGTTAAGAGTGGATACCAAAAAACCCATTAATGTAGGAAAGATGTGTGAGCCTAAAAATTGAATCTGAAGACAGAAGGATCTGTCTTCCTGTTGAATAGATTTAATTTCAGATGCTACTAACATTTCTTCAACATGTGCCATATTTCGTTGGTTCTGAGACACATATTTTTCCACATTTTAACATCTCTGAAATTAGAATACATCTTATAATTGATGATCTGTCACAGTTTATTTGGCAGTGTTTTTTATTTCTTGGTGTACATAAAATAAGAGTGCATCTTACAATCTGTAGCATCATTGATTTCATGAAGTATGGTTAACATGGCCAAGTACTCTGCCAGGTATGTTTATAAGAGTTACCTCATTTGATTATTTTTTTTGTATAAGCTTTATTGAGCTACCATGCAATTCATCCATTTGAAGTTACAATTCAATTTTTTATATATTCACAGAGTTGTGCAACTATCACCACAATCAATTTGGAACATTTTTATCATCTCATAAAGAAACCCTATACCCATTAGAAGTCACCTCCATATTACCCCAACCCAACCAGTCCTAGGCAACCACTAATCTACTTTCTAGCCCCATAGATTTACCTATTCTGGGCATTTCATATAAATGGAATCATAGCATATGTGGCCCTTTGTGTCTGGCTTCTTTCATTTAGCATAATGTTCTCAAGGGTCATCCAAGTTGTAGCGTGTATCAGTCCTTCATTCCTTTCTCTGGATGAGTTAGTCCGTTGGACGAATATACTACATTTTATTTATCCATTCATCAACTGATAGACATTTGGATGGTTTCCACCCTTTGGCTCTTATGAATAATAATGCTGTGAACGTTTGTATACAAGCTTTTGTGTGGACATATGTTCTTATCTCTCTTGGGTGTATACCTAGGAGTGTAATTGCTATGTCAAATGATAACTCTATGTTTAACTTTTTGAGGAACTGCCAGCCTGTTTTCCAAAGTGGCTGCACCAACTTCATTCCTACAAGTAAGGGTTCCATTTCTGCACATCTTTGCCAACGCTTGTAATTTTTTTGACTTTTTGGCGCTAGCCATCCTGATAAGTGTGAAGTGACATCTCATGGTTGTGCATTTCCCTGATGGCCAGTGATGTTAAGCATCTTTTCATTGTGCTTATTGGCCATTTGTATATCTTCTTTGGTGAACATTCAATTCATTTTTTGCAACGAACCTTTATTGAGCCTTTACCATAGTCTAGGCACATGGGAGACTGATTGCATCGGTGGCCCCAATTCTTCACACCTCCCTGTAGCCATACCCTTTGCCAAGTAATTTGGTAGTACCCTCTCATTCAGACTTGGAACTTAGCCACATGTCTTTTTTTGTCCCATGAGATGTTGGGAGATCACACCCAAGCTAGCCTACTGGAGGATGTGATGTGTGGTACAGGGCTGAGTTGCCACATCATCCCCACCAAGACTATCCTAGATCAGCCAATAGCCAGGCAACTCCCAGACATTTGAGCGAACCCGGCAAGTTTGGCAGATCTGTCCAGATGACTTGCAGCTAAGCATAGACATGCAAGCAAATCCATCCCAGATCACCTGGACCCCAAGGACTCATGACCTAAATGAATGTTTCTTGTTGTCTGCCACTGAGGGTTTGTGATTGTTTGTTTTGTTGCATTATTATGGGACTAGATAACTGATACAAGACAGTGTCTTAAGTACTGAGGATAGAAATATGAAAGACACAGTCCCTGGACCATATTGAATTAGGGAGGGCAGAAATGTACCGAAGAGTGATAATATAGTTCAGTCTGTGCTCTGAAAGAATTGGGACACTCCTTTGACCAGGTAGCTATCCCTGCCCATTTTGTAAAAGAAGGAGGCTTTGCGAGCTTGAGTGACGGTTTCCTAGCTTTTCCCCCGAATTTCCTCACCTTGTGCATTTGACTGGCTCCCTTGATGTTCACTGCAATGTATCCTGTACCCACATCATGTTCTTCCTGGAGCCATTAAAAATGTTTGGTGATGCGGAGAGTTGGCATAAAGTTTTAATTATGAATCTTGGTTGCCCAAATTAGTGTACTAGCATAACTTTAATTAAAAGTTACTGCTCCATATTTCTCCCAAGTTCTACCCCGATAAATTGGTTTATTATCCTTCTAAGTCTTAAGCCTTTTCTGGCTTCCTTTCCCTTTTCCTTGAGGCATTTTGGTTTGGCCATATTTTTGCTTCACATTAGTGACAATGCAGCTTTAAGCCAACTTAAAAAATTTTCTCAAGCTGCAGTAGCTTTTATGATCATGTCTTCTGTGTTGACACTTTATCAAACACTTTCACTGTGCTTAGCACAGCTAGATGGGCCAAAAAACGGTATGTTAAGCTGGGTCTCTAAAGTAGACTTTTTTTTTCTCTTTTCTTTTCTTTCTTTCTTTCTTTTTTTTTTGTAAGTTCTAAGCCATCTCCTTTAAAATAGTAGGCAAACAACCTCTTATCAGGGATATTATAAACCAGAGGTTTTAGCTATTTTAGAGATATAGACAGATGCCTTTGAGCATCTCATGAAAGCTAGGAACCGTCTTCCACAAAACAAGCACAGACGCGTGTATACAATAGTATTTCTACATTTTCAGAGTCTGGTCTCTAAAGCCCCAAGTCTCTCTACAGCCTTGAAGTCCCAGACCTAAAAGACTCATGTTGTAGAGGGAATTTGAGCTTCCAGAGGGAGGCAGGGTTAGATTAAGTATTTTTTTTGATCAATAAATGAGCTTGCATAGCCAAGTGTGCGTGTTGTATTGTGAACATGAGGAAAATGGGAAGGAAGGTTGGTCATTAATAAGGGACAGTACAGTGCACGTTGTGGGAAGGCGCAAAACATAAGAAGTCAGAGGATTTACTTCTAGAACATCTCTGTCAGGGCTTTGCCGTGGGTTCAAGGCAAGTCACGTCCTCTCACAGGGCCATGGTGTCCTCTTCAATAGAAATTATAGCAGTGGAGGGAGGGTATTTGAACTATGATCAATGACTCCCAAATGATAGTCTGTGGATGCATGCTGGGCAGACTACATCCAAATCATTTGGAAAGCTTGTTCCAATATAAATTTCTTTTTCCTTTTTTTTTTTTTTTTTTTTTGGCTTTATCTCTAGATATTCTGAGTTGAGGGGATGGGACCCAGGGATCTCTGATTTCTGAAAGCTCCCCAGGTGGTTAGTGTGGTCTGTAGACATGGCCAAATGTAAGAACCACTGGATTAAATGACCCTCAGGCCACTTTTAGCACCACCACTCCATGAGTCGGTGGTCGTGTGTGTGTGTGTGTGTGTGTGTGTGTTATGAATTAGGACAGAGTGGAATTTGCAGCTCGAGCCTGGGAAGTCCACAGAAACAGCAGCGCTTTGCACAGTGTGTACAATTGCACGTCCGTTTTCATGCTGCCTGATTGCCCTCAGTAGCTATTTCATGCCCAAGTTGGCTGTGTCAGCCACCAACAGCTGGGGCTGTCTGTGACAGGCCTGCCTGCATTGCTGATGCTGGAGAAGCACTCCAGGGCTGTGCAGAGGCTCTCTGGGTCCATCTTCCACCTGACAGGCAGCTGTTCTGGCAGACACAGCTAGCAGATGGTCTGTGGGTAAGAACCTTAGTGTACCTGGGATGCTTTGGGGGGTGTGGGGAGAGATGTCTTTAATTGTTACCAAGGTCACCATCCTCTTCTTTAAAGATATTCATTCTATGTTTTATAGAAAAAAGTCCCAGTGTCTCTGACAGCTGTGGGATCTGGCTTTGCAGTGACCTTCTCAGGCCTTGGTGGCTTCAGGGAAAGCAGCAGTGCTCCTGGCACAGATGCTGGAGGCCTTGGCAATGGAAAAAACTTCAGGGAGTTGAAGAGGAAGGGGATGGAATGACAGGTGCTACATTGTAATTAGGAGACAGCTTCCCCGATTTGAAGTGTTCCAGGAAACACTACTACAGGTAGAGAAAAAGCCCAAAACAAAAAAGATGTATGACTGTTGTGAATTTAGCTTTCACCTCAAGCTATAGAGTGGTCCAGGATTCATGAGTTTTGCTTGAATTACCTAAAAAGATTTAGACCAGCGGATGGTAGATCTTCTCGTCTATATTGTTGACCTTATCTCCTTCACTCCATATGTTTCTCTGCATGATGCCCTAGAATGTCTTCAGGACAGTGCAGACATGGCACTTGAACTTGAAATTCCTGGGAGTGACAGGAGCACATTGGTCCCCTTCGAGGTCTGGCTGCATACTGAAATAGAAATGGCATTGAGCCTGTGATAGGGGAGGTGAGCACTAGTCAGACTCTGTTACTAACTTCCATGAGATCCTGGGCAAGGCACATTCCCTTTCTGGGCCTCAGTGTCCTCCCCTGAAAAAGAACAGAACTGGAACAAGAAGTCTATAAATGTCTTCCACATGTCACATCCGACTCCACGTTAGTGGTCCATGGATGGCCCTAGGAAAGAAAGTCAAGAGCCAGGTCATCAGAGAGAGGGCAGGAAGACTTTGGATGAAAAATTAGCATCCCTGGGTTGTGGTCCCACTGCTTCCATTCACTAGAAACCTCTGTCTTTCTCCAGTCTGCAATTTCTCATTCTATAAAATAAAATAGCTAGATAAATAGCTCTGCTTCCTAAGACTTTTAAAAGAAAAAGGTACATTATTTTTTTGAAGCAGTTTTAGATTCACAGCAAAATTGAGAGGAAAGTACAGAGATCTCCCATATACCTCCTTACCCCCCACCACACACAACCTCCCCCGTTATCAACACCCACCACCAGAGGGATACATTTGTTACAACTGATGAACCTACATTGACACAACATTGTCACCCAAAGTCCATAGTTCATAGTAGGGTTCGCTCTCGGTGTTGTACATTCTCTGGGTTTGGACAGATGTGTAATGACATGTGCCCACCTTTATAACATGATACAGAATATTTTCACTGCCCTAAAAATCCTCTGCTCTGCCTACATCCCAACCCCTTCTACCTCTGGCAACCACTGATCTTTTTACTGGCTCCAAAGTTTTGCGTTTTCCAGAATGTCAGATAGTTGGAATCACAGTATGTAGCCTCTTCAGATTGGTTTATTTTCAGGACTTTTTTATGCCACGATTTTCTTGTGCTTTGGACCCTCCCCACTCCCACCTAGCCTCCAAATCCATTTCTGGAAAGCAGGGGAGACTTGACACTTTCAGAGGCATCAGCATATATGCTCTCTTGTTCCTTCCTACAGCTGCGCAGTGCGGGACTGCCCTGTGACCACCACGAGTGTGGGCAAGGGCCTTGCAGAGGACACTTTGTGCCTCCCCGGGGTCAGCCCTGAGCTCTGTCAGCACCAGTCAGAGCCAGCCGATGCTATTTTTAGTAAGGGCATTCGAGTCCGTTACCTCCTGGAGGAAGCCGATGCCAAGAAACACAGACCTGCATCCAAAGGCACCTTTGTTAGGTGAGTGTAAAACAGAACCTCAATCATCCACAATTCTTAGAGCAGCCATGTTCTGCTCAGTTGAACCTTCCAGTTGACTTTTCAATGGCTAAAAGTTGTTTTTATTTCCTTTTTGATGGCTAAAAGTCTTTCCAAAATGTGTCATTCCATGATACCCCTTTGGTAAGTGGAACACATTGGTGAGAATGGAATTGTAGTTGGATGGCTGCGGCTCCCCGTGCTCTCATCACATCGTTCTGAATGTTGGTCCTCCCTGCTCCATCTTCTGAGGAAGGTGGTGCCAGAGACAGCTCTGAATACGGATCAAATCCAGGAATGTGCTCTGGAAGTGAATTTTTAGAAAGAAGAAAGAACATGAACATTTACTGAGCAGAGGCTGTGTGCCAGACTCTGGGCTGGGTATTCTGCACATATGACCTCATCCACCCATACAATGAAGCCTCTCATTGGCCATTTACAGGAGATGAAACTGAGTGGTAGAAAAGTTAAGGCTTCTGGAAAATCTGGATCTGAATCCAGGCCCATTGCAGATGCCATCCTGCCTGCTATGCTCTATATTCTTTGTGATTTGTCTCTTTCTCCCAAATCAGAACCAGCAATCCAGTTCTGATTAACTGGAAGTCCCATATAATCCCCTTCTAGTTAACCAAGTCTCCCTCTGTAGACCCTATTTAAAGTGAGGACTTTTAGATGTTTTTAAAAAGTCTCAAGTATTTTGCCTTTTATTCATGGAGATATCCTTGATTTTGCTGTAATGGATACATATCCTGGGTTTCACTCTACTTTTCTCTTTCTCTACTTTTCCATTCTATTATAAATTTCTTATATCGAAACTCTATCTCTACTCCAGTGTTTCAAAGTCCCTAAGTAAATATTTGTTGAAAGAGTGAGGAAATTTATGACATTGCATATTATATTTAGTATATATATAATACATAATACTTATTTGGTTTTATTTGCTTGGTATCAATTTTTAAATATCATACAATTGAATTTAAGATAGAAAAAAGAACCCCACCTGGATAGGAGAGTATATCTTAGAGCCCAATACGTAGAAATTAAAATTATTACAATATACTTGGATGACACCTGCAGACCCAGGGGTAAAATGACCTCGGTCTCCAATTCCACCTCTGCCACCAATTAGCTGTGTGACCTTGAGCCAAGCATGTAACCTCTCTGACCTCAGTTTCTACTGGTGAAATGGAGAAGGGGCCCATCTAGCAGCTTTCCTTCCAGTTCATATGCCGGGTCTATACATGTGGGTGCCCAGGCTCATTTTTGTTAACAATGGAACCAGAAACACACTGAAAATATACCTTTCCCTCTTGTGATACCCAAGAAATTCAAGGTGACTGGTGTAATTAATTTCTCTCCTTGGGCCTTGCGAGACCCAACAAAAACCCTGGCAGAAAAGCAGTTGTTTTAATTTGCAAATATCTGTACTGCCTAGTTCAATTCAACTTTCTTCCGGACAAGTACCTGGCATCTGTTGACTTTGCAGAGGTGGGTCCCATGGTCACCGTTTACTGTTTGATGTATTGTGTACAAAGAGAAAAGGACTCTGGAAAGCAAATCCCCATCAGATTGTATTGGATGTCCAGAATCTGAGCATGCTCAGGCATCCGAAGGCAGATGGAGGCACAGCAGGTAGATAAATGGTAATCCTACACTGAGTGAAGATTTGACAAAGAAAGGTCAGAAATGAGACGGTAAGGAAAGAAAGCACAACGAACACCAAACGTCTGTCTAAAAGATGCAAGGGGAAAAGAAATTGTCTTTCCTCCGCAGATACCATGTGGGTCTGTGTACTCATTCACCAATCAGCAGCTGTTCCGTGTTTCCACCATCCATTGTACAAGAGACAAGTTTATTACCAAGCTACAGCAAATTTCTCTACGCCCAACCTCTAGTCAAAAACCATTTGTTTTATCCTTCTCTCTTTGCCAATACTTTCAATACAGGGCAAAACCTGGTTTCTGTGGGGTCCCTAACCTCCCAGAGAATATTATAATATTTGCACCAAATTAAAGATCATCAAGAATGATGGTTCCAATTGTGGCCCATTATTCAGGGTTTTTGCAATCTGTAGTCTTTCCTCCTTCTTCAACCACAGGGACTTCTGGACTTTATTATGTGTGTGAAATGTGGCTAACCAGGGTGGGCAGGGAAATCACCTTAGACCCATTCCCATCACCTGAAACCACAACCACATGGTTTCCAGAACAGGCATCTTGGGTGTTGTTTCTTTGAATTTTTCCCCCCAAAATGCCACTGATCCAAAGGAAGTTGTCAGGAATTCCAGATTCTTAAGAAGTTCACGGTCCAG
Organism: Equus caballus; assembly: GCF_041296265.1. Classification (NCBI taxonomy): domain Eukaryota; kingdom Metazoa; phylum Chordata; class Mammalia; order Perissodactyla; family Equidae; genus Equus; species Equus caballus. The sequence goes on along the minus strand of NC_091694.1, from coordinate 27,285,218 downwards.
AATTCTGTCTGCCCTCCTCTCCACCCTAAGTTTATTTTAAACCATGAAGCATCATTTCCTGTGCCTTCAATTCAAGTGGACTCAGATGTAAGTCAGGCTGTGTCCTCAGTGCATGAGCCATAGAGATAGGAAGGAAGATGGAATAGCATGAGATAGGAATTAAGTAATCGGGGTAATCAGTTTCTCTCCATGGACCTCACTAGGAACAACAAAACTCTTGGAAGAAAGGCAGTTGCTTGAAGGTCTGCATTCTCTTCTTTGCTTTTGCTTTAACTACGGGCCAACGTGGGCAAGGTGCTTGAACCCCTGAACCTCTGCTTCCTCATCTGTGAAACAGGGGTGATTCATACTACATAGTGTTGCTTTGAGGATTAAAATTGATGAAGGATTTGAGATTATGTTTAAACTACAACGAGCTACATGAACATAAGATATTATTATAGTTGTAATAGTGGCATTTGAGTGAGACATTGATCATCCATAAAGGTCATTTACACATGGTTTATGGCTCCTTTCTGCATGATACAGACCAGCCTCACCATTGGATCTGTTGATGCTGGTGCTTATTTTTCTATTTTTTTTCTTCTTTTCTATGCATGAAAACATAATTTGTAGCTACCAGTCAATTTACTTTTGATTTGACCATAATTAACAGCGTGCTATGATGATGGCTTTGCACACATCCAGCAACTGACGCTGAGCTTCTACACTAAGCTTCATTCATTAATTCAGTCTTTGCTTCCTATTTAAATGAACTGACTTCTCGTAAGGTACTTATTCTGACAAACATATGCTGTCACCCATCATCTACTGCTCAAGTATGTTCAAGTTGTTAAAGGGATTTGATTATGTTTAGTTATGATCACATACCCTCTATCTGTTATTGGGTTTTTCAGGTCACGCTTCAACAATTACCGAGCCTCTGTTATGTGCAAAGCATTAGGGGGGAGCTGGGAAAGTGGAAGAATAGGCTTTGAAACCAAACAGAATTGGGTTCTTTTCTAGCTCCACTGTTTGCTGTCTTCATCACTTGGAATAAGTTGCTTAACCTCCCTGTGCCTGTTTTCCCTTTGGTAAAATTGGGGAAGTAATACCAGTCTCCGAGAGGAGAGTTATCCATGATGTCTATACAGCGCCTGGCATGACACCTGAAATAGGAGTACCTTTCCATTTATTTGTCTTTCAGTTTCTCTCTCCTGCACATCGTGCATGATGTTTCTCTGTGCAGAGATAAATGTCTTTATTTTCGAGAACTTTCCAGCTGGTAGAAAAGAGAAATACACATAAGTAATTTCAATACAAAATAGAGCTAAATAGGTTCTAAAATAGAGGTTCAAATGGAAATACTTTAAATTGTCTTCAAAGGCTAGCAGGACCAAATAAGTGAAAAAGAGAGAATATTCACTTAGGTAGTTAGCCCAGAAAAGCTGATTCCACATAGCACCATGAAGAAGTCATTTGTGTCTGGTCACCTGACTCGGTGGCACCACAGTGCTGATGATTCCCAGACAGAGGCCTCCATCTCCTTATGGATCATGGGTGAATTTCTTTAGGTTCTTGATCACAGACAGTTCCCCTAATGTGAGCCACACAGAATGGGATTAGATCAGGCAATCCCAATATCCATGTCGATATCCTCCTGGTGTAGTTAGTGAGAAAGTCTAGCCCATGCAAGATGAAGAGCTAAAAATCCATAGGGCATTTCATTTAACAAACGTTAGTTGAACATCTACTGCATGCCAGACACTGTGTGTTTAAATTCAGTGAATATACAGTTGGGATGTTAATTGCACCTTTGTAAATGAAGATAGAAATGTGAAAATTCATTGTCATATTGTCATTTGATCACACGAATTGATTTTGAATAGAAATTCAAAATGGTAGACTATTCTATTAGCAACATTAGACTAGTAGAGTAGACAAATCGTGAATGGAGTGCCTAAGGTTTAGTCTACCTCTACTATTTACTAGGTATGTGACAACTATACTGTTACCATTACTGAGCACAGAGAGCAAACGATGTTCTGAGTGCTTACATAGTCTCACTTACTCTTCCCAGAGTATAGGTGTATATCTTGGTTCCTATTTTCCAGATGTAGAAACTGAGGCTGTAAGAAGTCAAGTAACTTGCCCAAAGACACATGTTACATAGCTGGGAAGGCCTGGACTTAAACCTCAGTCTGTTTCACCTCAAAACATATCCTCTTGACCAATATGCTATGCTACTTCTATGCAAGTTGCCTCTTGGATAACTTTCCTGCTCCCAAAGTGGAGATAATGTATATGGAAGTGGTGATGTGTTGGAAAACAGATGTTGGTGATTATTTCAAGTGGCATTTAGTGCATTGTTAACAGACGTTAATATGACCAAGATGCAAAGCAAAGGTGGTAGAACCTTTAAAATTGATCCACTTACTCATCTAACTTTTTCAGGGTAACGGGATGAATTTGAGATCAAGTTTATCTGAACACATATTTATAGCAAAAATATTTGTTAAGACCACTGTGTTCCCAGAAGACAGATAAATAGACAGAGTCCCTGCCCTCAGGGTCCTCTCAGCCTAAGAGAAAACACACTTGCCAGCAAATGAATTGCAATCTATTTTTGGTGAGTTTCAGGAAGAGAACTGTGTTCAAGGCAGAGGAGTAACAGAGAGGAAAGAATGTTCACCTGAGGTAGGAAGGAGGCAGAGAAGGAAGGCAAATCATTATGAGTTTACCAAATGCAAAAGATGCAATCCCAGTTAGCAGTCACTTAAGCCAGAGGTTTATTACTTGAAACTCAGAGGACAGTTGTTACAAGAGGAGCATCATCCTGCTGCAGGCAGGAGTCCGGCCCCAGCTGCAGGCACATTAGACTGTCACGTTCTTTCTGAGCTCCCCTCTCTTCTTGTCACTGTGGTACAGTCATCAGGGGCCCAGCCAAGCAAGGGAAGTCGGAGGTCTGGGCTCCAGTGGAGCAGCACATTGATCCTGGGTCCCTGGCCACTACCTGGAATGAGCCCTGGTTCCCCACTCATTAGTCTGTCTAAGCCTATGATGTGCAATGGCTCCTCCTATGGCCAGCAGGAAAGGAGGCAGCTAAGAAGTGAGCCACAGGCTGGGCTTTACCAAGCAGGGCAAGGATGGGGCTGGCTGCTGCTGGTGCAACCTGTAGACTCACCAAAGAGCCCAGAGGGTGATAGGGAGGTGAGAAACATCTCTCATGCCAAGAAGAGTTCGGGTCTAGGAGCATCAAAGATCTTCATCCTTTGGTGACCCATCTCCTCAATATCTCCTAAGGCTAAGAACCAGAGACATTTGCTGGGATTCACAGGTAGAAGGTGAGGTGGACCTGTTAGCCAAGGTATTTAAAATGGAAAATGACAAATGAGACTGTGTTTGCAGGTGTAACGACTACCTGTGTATGAGTGTCCAGCATGTGAAACAGGCATCGGGAACCATCACAGGCTGGAGGTCAGGCAAGGATTCCTCAGGGAAATGTGGGAAAAGGTCAGCCAGGTGGAATGGGGGCGAGAGTGGGCAGAGCAGCTGGTTTCCAGGCTGTACCATGTGCACACACAGAGGCAGAGGGCGATGAGCTCAGGGAGCTGTAAATCATGCAGCGTGTACTGGTGTGTTCCACACAAGGGCAGAATCAGAGAGGACGTTCCGTGCCAGGTCTGTCTATGATGCATTGAAAAAGCTAATGGCGAATGTACTGGACTTTTCCTTTCAGCCGTTATCTGGGAGCATAAAGTGAATTAAAGATAAATATAGCATTGCCATAAGATAAATGTCCTTTATTAGAAAACTGTGTAATTGAGAACTGAATTTTATGACAAATCCTATAAGTGCCATTGAATTGCAGAGGAAAGAGGAAAAGAAGGGGAGGAAACTAGATTTATTTAGCTATTCTGCCACTGTATATTCTATCTAGGATGCTATAGTACGTGAGGTAGATTTTTTATCCCAGTTTTTCAGAGGAGGAAACTGAGGCTCAGGGAGGTAGAGTAACTTGCCCAGAATCACACGGATAACTAGCAGCAGAGCCAGCACTGAACCTGAGTCTATTAATTTCTAAGCCCCGCTAGAGGGGTCGGGGTGGAGCTTCCTGGAGGAGGAGAAATGGGGTTCTCTGGAGATGCTCCATAGTAGATTTTGATGAGAGCCCTTTTAAACGAACACATTTTACATGAAAACCTCCCTAATTTCCAGAACCAGATATAACTGCGTCCTGCGTTCTCTTAGTACCTTCCAGCTGCTAAGGAGAACCACAGCCCTGCGGAGTCCTTCCGCCTCGGGCACCAGGCTCTGGGTGGTGGCTGGATTGGAGTCTTCCTTCCTGGCTGAGAAGGTAACAGTCCCCCGCCACAGCATTCACACAGTCTGGGGTTGCCAGCTCCCAGGGGTCCAGCCAACTCCTCTGAGAAGTTATCCCAGAGTCTGCACTTGGCATCTATCTGGCCCTGGGCAACCGAAGCTGTCCGGTTGGCTTCCCTGCCTAAAAAATGGGGAAATGATACTTAACCCAGTGGGCACGGCCAGGGCAGGCGAAGAGAAGTGATTCCAGGTTGTGTTTACTTAGTGCCGCCAGCCTGGGGAAGCTGGCCTCTCCTAGCGCTGTTGCCCCTGCACCGAGCCTCCCAGGCAGGCTTGTCCTATAGAACTTTCCTCTGTTCTCCAGTCAGCAGCCTCGCAAGGATCCCAGGCTCTGAAGACAGGGAGCAGGGCCAGCTTTCCAGCCTGGCTCTGACAAGCTGCGGGCTCCCTCTGAGCAGGGGCCAGCCTCCCTGCACAACATCAGCGCCAGCACACGCTGCCCGCTCCCTGTGGGCCAGTGGAAGAGACGCCTTAGGAAATCCTCGTTATCCCAAAAAGGGGACCCATCTGGAAACCAACCGGGCCTTTTCTTCACTTCATCGACTTCTCTTTTCTTTCTTTTCAGTCCTTCTCTCCTTTCTCTAGTCGTCTCCTTACCTGCCTCAGGATGGGGAGTAGAACACCCTGAATTGGAATTTGGCAGTCCTGGCTGTGAATCTCAGCTCCACTATTCATGATCTGTGAGACCTTGGGAAAGTGACTTAACCTTGCTGAGTTTCCATTCCTTTATCTATATAATGTAGGTAATAATAGCTTGGCTGTGTATTTGTTGTGTAAACAGTGGCTGCTAGAGGGGACAGCACAGACAAAGGGTGTTTCCATCACCCGAGAAAGTTCCCATGTGCCCCTTCCAGTCAGCACTCCCCAAAAGGTGACCACTTTTCTGACTTCTGTCATTGTAGACTAGGGGTTCCCCACCTTGGCACTATGACCAGATAATTCTTTGTCATGGGGCTGCCATGGGCACTGTAGTATGTTTAGCAGCATTCCTGGCCTCTGCTCACTAGATGCCAGTAGCCCACTTCCCACCCAAGTTGTGACAATCAAAAATGTCTCCAGACATTGCCAAATGTTCCCCAGTGGAGGGTGAGGTGGGGATTCACCCCTGGTTGAGAACCACTGCCCTAAATTAGTGTTGCCTGTCCTTAACCTTCATATAAAGGGAATCATACAGTTTAAAGAAAAGGAAGACTAAATGTGAAAATACTTAAGTGGTTATCTAGCTGTTAATAGGCAATTAATTCATTCATTAAGCCACAAATATTGACTGAGTACACAGTGTGTTCGAGGCACTGCTCCACCTTTCCGGGATAGAGCAGTGAACTGAGAAAACACAAGCTTTCTTACTTCCCTCTGGGCCACTCCACTAAGTATTCATTTCCAATTAAGTTCCTGCTTTGAGGGCACCTTCCAGCTTCTCAGCACCCCTGAAATACAGGAAGGAAGGAAGGAAGGAAATGAGGGCTTTCCACTGAATCACCTCTGAGGAAAAGAGGTTAATATAATAGACAACAATTGGTTGAGAGATGGTTGATAAAATTGTATGTTCCAAATTGTGTCACCCAGGATTCTTGGTTACAAGTACTAGAAACAATTCTGGTTATCTTAAACAAAAAGGAGATTTGTTGGAAGGAAATCAGTGGGAGGCTAGAGGACCAGACTTGGAACAAGGGATGCCAAGCACAGGAACTCCAGCTCTGATCAGGAGGCCGTCAAAGACTCTGAGACATCACTGCTGCTGTCACTGCTCCACCATTGCTAGGACGAGCTGACCTCCACCAGGCTGCCATTTGCTGTCATGAAATGCAATGTCCTGCCTTCTAGCTGTACCAGGGAACGTTGCAAGGATCTGAGCCCCAGACTTCCAGAGTAGCAGGCAGGCACTGAGAATTGCTTTCCTGCCAAGACCATACACACAGGAGGAGAGAGATTCCCTTTTAGTGAGGGGGTTTGCATTCCAGGTGATCAGGAAACTGACATATATCTGTTGTATGTCCTGTTTCCATAGTGAAGGGAGAGATGAAGAGAGTAAGTGTGGCCTTTTCTTATCAGAAAAGAAAGGACCTTGAGGGTATTATGCTAAGTGAAATAAGCCAGACAGAGAAAGACAAACACCATATGATTTCAATCATATGTGGGAGATAAACAAACACACAGACATAGAGAACAGATTGGTGGTTACCAGAGGAGAAGGGGCAGGAGGAAGGGCAAAAGGGGTAAAGGGGCACATATGTACGGTGACAGATAAAAACTAGACGTTGGTGGTGAAAGTGATACAGTCTATACAGAAACTGATATATAATAATGTACACCTGAAATTTACACAATGTTAAAAGTCAATATGAACTCAAAAAATAATTTTAAAAGAAGAAAAGAAAGGACCAATGCCTGACACCACCCCCCGTTGTTAAAAGGAAGATTCCAGTCCAGGGGGCCTTGATTTCAATTGAACTGAGAAAATGTTTTCTTCAAGAAGATGCCTGTATCAGGCCTGCTCTAGAGAGAGAATGAACTTCTGAGCTGGCTTGTCATCTGTGATTACAACATCCAGGTGCTTGCGTGATAGATGGCAGGCCTATATTTTCAGGCAGCTGTTACAATGCTGCTTAGCATATAAGGAGAGAAAAATATTTTCATTCTTGCCATATGTCAAAGGAGCAGTAATTCCCAAAGGCCAGAATGAGTTAGTAGTACATTCTTTGGAACAATCCAGGTGACCATGGGACGAAGATCTCTTCAAGTTAAGTCTCCAAGTATTTAATAAACATCAGCTTTTCTACATTAGATTGGGTATTGCGAGGAAAAAAATATTCAGAAGAACAGTCTGGTTGGAGAAGGAGACTCACTGACACTGAAGGATTTGGAACCTCACAAGACAGTGCACAAATACCACATGTCACCCCACAGCACTGTCTCAGGTTTTGGAATCAGACGAGCCTGGTTCAAATCCTGGTCCTGCCATTTACAAGCTGTAAAATCTGGAGCAAGTATTCTGAGCTGCACCCAGTTTCCTCGTCTGTGAAATAGGAGTGATGCTAATACCTACCTCATTGTTATATAACTATATTGTGTTATGATATCTATCTCGTATTATATAGGAAGTGAAATGATGTACATAAATTGTTAAGGATAATGCCTGGCACGTAGTAAGTATTCAAAATATGTTACGTATCATGATTGTTAGAAAAGCAAAGGTCTACATGTCAGAGGGATAAAAGCGGGACTTGAAAGGGAGAAGAGAAAGAAGGCACCACATGCAGAGAGAATGACAGACACAAAGGCATCTTTGTCAGACATTAATTGAGCTCTACTGTGTGCTGGGTACTGTGGTTACAAAGATTAATGATCCACTTTCAAGGAGCTCACATCCAGTGGAGGAAATGAACAAAAAGCTTTCCATTAGGATTAATGTAAATAAGGTCAGATAATAAGGGGCCATTCGACCTACAGCCTCCAAGGAGATAGCCCATTGAAGACTTCCCCTCTGGACTTACGGCCAAACGGCATCTCTCCGTATTAACCTGCTGGAGGAAACAAGACCCCTTGCTCACTGTGCCTACTCTGAATCTGTGACCACTCCACATCCCCATCTCTAAATGTGTCCTGCTTGTAGAGCAATAGCAACTCAGATTTTGTAGCATCTACCCAATGCCAGGAATCGCGCTCGATTTATCTAAGATAATACCCCCAGCAGTCCTTCTTCCGTTGGGATGGTGGGTACTTTTATTCCTGTTTCACAGATGAGGAAGTTGAGGCTCAGAGAACACAAGTAACTCATCAAGCATGTCTTTACCATGTAAGTTCCCTTTTGATCTGCTCTTTACCAAGCTGACCAGATTGATCTTTTGCCGTATTTCCTCCCAGTTCTTCCTTCCCTAGCTCCATGCTCCAACCATTTTGAACTACTTACGATACATATCCTCTAGAGCAGGGGTCAACAAATTACAGCCCACTGGCCAAATCTGGCTCGCTGCCTAATTTCATGAGAACAGCCGTGCCTGTTGGTTCCCATATGGCCTGTGGCTACTTTCACACTATAACAGAGTCGAGCAGTTGCAACAGAAAATGTATAACCCACAAAGCCTAAAATCTTTACTTCCTTGCTCTCCACAGAAAATGTTTGTTGACACCTGCCTTAGAGTTTTGCCACCTCCAGACTCTTGCACATGCTGGTCTTTCTCCCAGGCATGCCATTTCTTCCATCAGGACCTGATGAGCTTTGACTTTGGACTTTTCAAAACCCTCTGAAAAGACTTCCCTAATTTCTCAAGGAGTTAGTTGCTTCCTCTCTTGAGTTACCAGTGTCTTATGTATCCTTATACTTTGTATTTGTCACCTTATATTGCGGTTGTCCATTTACATGTTGTGTGACCTAAAGGACAGGAATCTTATTTTATGCATCTTCGTAGCTCATCATGTGACCCAATTCCTTGAACATATTGGGTTCTCACTTAATATTTATTGCAACAAATTGGAGTTCTTCCTGCCTTTCCTGCTCCCTAGCATATTGTGGCTGTGTGAGGAGAGGATCTCAGAGGCAGTGCGGTGTGCCAGAAGGAGGCACTGGGAGCCAGAAGCCAAGGTTCAGGAACCGTGGTGTCTCTCCTTCCATCTTTGGATCTCTTATCTCACCATCTGAGTGGCCTTGGATAAGTCCCTTCACCTCTCTGAGCCAGCCTGCCTTCATCTGCACTGTAAAGAGGTCAGACTCAATTATCTTGAATGTTCTTCCTGCCCTAAAAATTCTGAGACCCTGACGTCTGTGACTGAGGGTCAACAGTTATAAATATAGTTAGCCAGGGAGGGATCTAAGTCACAAACTCTCCTCTCTTGTTGTCAAGGGAGGTTTTATTTGCAAGAACCCCAAGAATGTTCCAGAAGTCCAGATTGAGTGTCCATGATTACACACCCAAAGCTATTTATTTTCTCTCTCTTATTTATTTAAAAAAAAGAGCATTAACTGGCAAATCATGATGCCCTCTTCTCATTTTCGTGGTTATTGGATTAACCATTATTCACTCAGCATCCAGAGAGATTCAGCATTTAGGATACTGCATATGGCAAAGCCAAACCAGAAGGGATAGTAAATGTCCCTTCCATGTCCCAGCATCATGCATCCCCACTGAGGGCATTTCACAGCTCCAGTCAGCTCCAGCCTTCACTTGGGGCACATTCCCCAAACTGGTCTCATAACAAGAGTCATATGAGTTACTTTTTAAGCTACAGATTTCTGAGCCTCTCACCTGAGCTCCTTGAACTTGAAGCACCAGGAGTGACATCGAGGGATCTATATTCACGAGTAGTCATTCAACAGGCAAGTTTGGGAATCCTGACTTGGGAGTCTGATGTCAAGGATGAAGTTCTACTGGCTCCTAAGCCACAGAGGTTCATCATCACTATTTGGTTGAAATGGCAGCTCCATCTGTCACCCACACAAAGGGTAATGCGAGGGAAGCTCTCGCTGGAGGGGAGGCATTTTTCGAGCCCTGCTGCAGCGCCTCCAGCTAGTGCTCATTTGCACACCTGCATATTTTCCCCAATTTTCCAGCATAACCCTCTGTGAATAATTGCAGTTTTGCTAATTGAATCAGAGAGCACCTGTTTCTTAATCAATATTAATGCATCTGATGGACACAGAATTTGCAATGAATCATTCTAGGGGGAAATGATTACAGTTAAAAATAAAAGCATTGTGTGTTCATCTGCAGGCTAGAATCTTATCTGGGGAGGGCAGGTGGAGGGCGGAATGAGGTTGCTAGTCAAGGCGGGGAGCCCCCAGATGCCAAGCCCCTCAGCAGGGCTCTCACTCTAGCCACTAGTGCTACTTAGCTTTCCCCCATTTTTGGAAAAGGGAAAACAGTGCTTCTAACCCACCAGCCCCCACATACCTACACCACTGCCCCACGTGAATGCCTCTTCTGGCCCTGACCATTTCAGAAAGGTTTTCCTTTTCCCCTCAGCTCCAGGTCCTGCACTTTCCACCATAAATTCTCTCTTGATCTTGCTGTGGATCAGAAGGTGACTAGTATAATTAACTGATGTCTGGCAGAGCCTTCCAGGAGGCAGGAAATGGTTCTGTGACTCCCAGGGACCCCTCTCAACTCTTTGACCTGAGAATGTGGCACTTCAGTGCTCTTGTTCCCTCAACGATTTCAGTTCAGAGGTTGTTTTCTCCAGGAAAATGTCCCCATCTTCTCCTCCCTGCACAGCCTGAGCTAGACACTTCATTTCTGTGATCCCCTCTGTCCTACGTTCTCGCACACTCTAGATTTTCTGTTTATTGACTCTCCCTCCTGAGTGGGAGCAGAGACAGCTCGCCTCTGGTCCGCCTCCTAGCACAAGGCTTGGGAAAATGTCAGCACTTTACAACTTCAGGTTGAACACATGATTGAGCACTGGATTATTTCCTCCATATAAAGGTGTTCGATGTGATGTTACAGCTATCAGGGCTATTACCATGTGGTCAAGGTGTATTTTCTGCAGTCTCATCTGAACTGATGGAACAAGGCCTCCTAACAAAGTGTGAAATCCTATAAGACTTCATCATCTGGACCACCTACAGTGGCCCTGTTCTTTGAAGGCTGTCTGCAGGGTACCCATGCAAAGATTCATGTCCCAGAACCAGCCTACCAGCCTAGAAGCCAGCCAAGCTTGACTTCCAGAGAATGCCGGGTCTGAAGGACTAGCAGGCTGTGTCACTGGTCCTCCTCTGATCCATCAGTTGAGTCTGGGGAGAGCTGTCTGTGTGCCTGGTACTGGGCTTGTCCCATGGGCCAGGACACTCAGAGTTGATGGGTCCTCGGGAGACTCAGTTAAAAACTGACACTCAATTCAGTTATTGGGAAAGTTTCAAGTATGTTCAGTACAACTTAGGTGTATGAATCTACTTTTCAGCTATAAGTTTTATGAAATCTAAACACAGATCAAGTATTTCCAAAGATAATTTAGTGTTCCAACTGAGATGTGCTGTATGTAGATTTAGTATTCAAAAATGCATGTAAAATAGCTTACTAATAATTTTTATTTTAACTACATGTTAAATGATAATCCTTGAGATATATTAGGCTAAACAATATGTATTCTTAACACTAATTTTACCTGTTTTCTTTTGCTTTTTCTTAATGTGATGAGTATAAAATTTTAATACATATGTGGCCCGCATTATATTTCTACAGGACAGTGCTGCTCTAAGGCATGCCTTCTGGCAGGGTCAAGTTCCAGTTACCCTCGGTTTCTTGATTACTCACCATTATTGACCTCCTTCCCTTCCCTGTCTCATATCTTCTTCCCACATTATTGTTTCCTGAAATCACCTCCCAAACAAATTAGCATACTAGAATCTCAGGGTTTGCTTTGGGGACAACTCAAACTATAAATACCTAAACCAAAGATAAGTCTCTATTTCTAATATTCCTATATCTAATATCTAATAACTGGGTCCCTGGCTTCTGTTCTCATTCTACTCTAATCCATTCTTTACACAACAGCTATAGGGCTCCTTGTGAAACCCAAATCTCAACATAGCTGTTCTTGTTTAAAAACCTTTCAGTGCCTTCCCACTGATCTTAGAGAAAAGCTAGACTATCCTAAATCTGACCCACAAGATCCTGTATGATTGTCCTACCTCACCAGCTCCATCTGGCCATGTGCCCCAGTCCCCTTCCATTTTTCTGTTTCAGCCACATCTGACCTCTTTTAAGGATCCCAGGGACCACGTGCTGGATCATCCTTCACCTTTCTCCACATAAATACTTTGGCCAGCCTCCTCCTGCTCATCCTAGGAGTTCAATTTATGTCTCTTGCTCAAAGAAGACAACCTTCAATTTCCAGACAAAACTATGTCAGTCCCCTCATTGTACCTTCTTTAGCATCCTGTACTTCTTTTCTTAGTCCTTATTACCATGTAATTGTGTATTTAGTTGTTGAATGCCTTTCTCCACCATTAAAATATATGCTTGATAAGGTCTCTTCATTGTAAAACCTATGGCCTGACACTTAGTAGATACCCAATAAGTATGTGTGAAATAAATAAAAGAACAGCCTCACTATGTGCTGTTTAATCTTGGATTTGATTCTTCTTATTTGTGTTTGAGGGGACTAATAAATAGCATGCCCTACCCCTCTTTGCATCCTACATGGTTTAAGTTAAGTAAGAGCTACACCTAGGAATCAGATAGTTGGAGACTAAAATGTCAACTTTATTGATGATGAAAACTATGTTGGAGGATGTGGCTAAGGTGTGCTGTGAAGTAAATTTGAGAACATCACCCACCCATCACCACAAATTGAACTTATCCTCCTAAGTCGTAGGCCTGACTTCAGAGGAGACAAGTCTACCATGGAGGTCCCAGGAAGACCAAGAGAACCAACCAGAGTACCACCTCTGTGGGCAGGCCATTCTGAGCAGAGAGCAAGGCACCGAGCTTCGCAGGCCTACTTCTTTCTCTCAAACTCACCAATCAGAGAAGTGAGGCTCCTCTTCCTTGGGGAGGAGTGAGATGAGGACAGAGGGACCAGAAGTGTTTGTCTAGGAAGAGTCCTTCCTCATGAGTCAGGAGGCATGGGGAACAAAGGTCTCTCCAAGACCTGGGAATCTGCCCACACATCTGTAGGAGGATGAGCAGAAACACCATTGTTGGGAGGGTCAAGTGAATTAAGGTGTGTGTGAGTGCTCTGAGAAATGCAGTGAAAATATAAGCTATTATTAAGATATTTCACGCACACCTAGGCTGGCTAGCATCCTGCTTTCTCTAAAAAAATAAATAAAAGTTATTTATTGTCTGACAAACCTGGGCTCTGGCCCATGGCCTTGAGCCTAGAAAGTGGCCTTGAATGAAGCTAGCCTTCCACCCACCCCTCCCACCAGCCCAGCATTCTGTTGCCACTCCACTCAACAGAATATAATAGCCAAACAGATTGATTTGCAGGCTAGGGGGGAAAAAACTCCAATTAAAAATGTGCTAAAGTCCTTTGAAAATTCATAACTAACAGCTAAGGATCTAGTCTGGTGCTTCTATTCTGACAGTCTGACAGCTTCACTGGTGAACTCTTTTGAAAAAGTAACTTTAAAACTTGCATAAATTGCACCTTTTGTGTTTTAAGTCACACAGGCATGACAACATGATTATTCATGACTTTGGAGGGTGTTCTTGACAATGAGAGGACATTAATATCCCCAGCCATGTGCCAAATTAATAAGAAGCCCCGAGAGTCAGAGAGAACAAACAAGCAGAGCCCCTTCTCCGTAGGAGAACCGTCTGTGCTTTGAAATGCGCTGGGGCCTGGGGTGTTGCTTATGGAAAGACAGGTGTGTGTTTCTGGCTAGTGGCTGATAAATATGCTCAGGCAGAAGCTGCTGAAGAGACAGTCTCTTTACTGGCAACTTGATTTGCTTTGTGTTACGAGTAGCAATTGGGCCTGCAAGAGTTCTGAAAAAAGGAAGAAAAAGCGCCCAAGATGCCAGAAACATACAGATAAAAAACAAGCAGAATAAAAATGGAGCTACAGCCTTAAAATGATAGCTACAGTTCCAAGAGGGTGTAGGATGTGTCCAACACTGTGCTGAAGCAGGTGACATGGGATCCTGAGGAAGATACTGTGATCAACTGAGGCACAGGGAAGTTAAACAGTATTCCTACAGCCACACTGCTTGTAAGGGACAGAGCCAAGATTAGGACCCAACCAGTCTGGCTCCACAGACCCAATGGGCTCCTGCCATGGTGCACCACCCTGCGGGGATCTAGTGACTTCTCCACCAGGCTGTGAGGATGTCTTCTCTCTGAATGTCTACTTCATCCTTCTCTCTGCTTCTCAGGCACAAGATGACCAGTCACAGTTCCTGAGTTTACATCCTCTTTATCTAAGAGACCAGCCCAGACTGAATCTCCTAGTCCTAGCCCCAAATTAGCAAGAAAAGAACGCAAGCAGTCCAACTTCAGTAAAGGATCCAGAGTTGACCAAATACCTGTGCCCAGAAGTGGGAGCTTGTAGCTCAGACCTGGCTTCCAGAGAGTTCTACACACCAAGAACATTCTTAGGGGCTCTGGCTTTCCTTTGGTCCAAAAGCAGCCATTGCTTATGAAAGTGCTTGCCTCTTCCCCTGTCTTGCACATCGCAGAATCTTTCCCCTCCCCCACGTCCTTCAGTAGACACTTACCATGTACAAGGCCATGTGTTAAGCGCTGTGCAACGTCAGCACCAACCCTGCGTTCAAGGTACTTACAGCCTGATTGCAGAGATCGCTCTGGTGTGCAAATAATGCAATGCATGCTGTGTGTAAATGTTGGGTGTGCAAGTATGTGTATAAATTAGAGATACTTAAGAGTTCAGGGAGAGGAGAAATCACAAGCTGCTCACCCACAATGCTCCCCAGATTAGAATGTTGCTGTTGGTGAGGGAGATAAAGCATGGGCTTCAGAGTAAAATATCTGTGTTAAAATTCTGTTCCAGGGGCAGCCCAGTGGCATAATGGTTAAGTTCGCACACTCTGCTTCGGTAGCCTGGGATTCCCATGTTCAGATCCCGGGCTCAGACCTACACATTGCTCATCAAGCCATGCTGTGGTGGCATGCCACATACAAAACAGAAGATTGGCACAGATGTTAGCTTAGTGACAATCTTCCTTAAGCAAAAAGGGGAAGATTGGCAACAGATGTTAACTCGGGGCCAATCTTCCTCACCAAAAAACAATTTCATTCCATTCTGTGACCTTGACAAGTTCCTTAACTTGTTTGAGTCTCAATTTCCCCATTTGTAAAATGTGGATAAGACCACTTGTCTCCCATGACAGTTATTAGAATTAAATTATTAGACTGTGTTAGAGGGCCCAATAAAAGGAAATTACTTCTCTTCTCTCTCTTCCTCTCTCCTCCTCCTCCCTGCTCCATGCCAGTTGTAGCCCTTGCCTCACTTTACCCTGCTCACCTGTGTGGGTGTCTGCCTCTGTGTCTTTCCCATTTGTGAATTTCTCTAGGATTTAGTCCATATTTTAGGTCTCCTTGTGGCCTTAATTACTTAAACATGAGCTGTTGGAGCTGTGTATCAAAAACAACCAAGTCTAGAAAATTTTATTTTATCTCACTTTTTTGTCCCGTATCACTTAACACATTTTATAAGCAAGGGCTTGTGCTCATTTGCATGTATTTGCATATTTCTTTAGAATTGTTTTTTATTTGTTGTGTGGGCATCGTAGTAGTAGTAGTCTTAGCAATATTAATAACTATTAGCAGTGCCTAATGTTTGTTAAGTAATTTTTGTGTATGCAGGCACTCTTCCAAGTATTTTTACATGTAATACCTTATTTAATCTTCAAGACAAATCGGTAGCTACTATTGTTCTCCCCATTTCAAGGATGAGGAAAGTGAGGCACAGAGAGGTTAAATAGGGTATGAGAATGAGAAAGAGGAGTGACAGAACTGAAGCAGCAATGCAGAACACTCCACGTAACATCACATGGATGGTGTCAAACTCAATTCTGCAAGAGGTCAGCTATGGAATAGTCACTTAAACTCCATGAGATGGGCTACTTGCTCCCACGTCAGGGCTTCCTGTCTGGGAACCATAGGACCAGGGGCATGTGAACATACTCTGTAAATGTTAAGGAGCCATAGTGATGTTAGCCAGCTCAGGATTGGTCAAGTCTCACCTCCCTGGTTTCCTCCCATCCTTGCCCCACACCACCACCCCAGAACCTAGGAAAACATTGGCACACGGTAAATGCTTACTTAGTGCTTGCTGAATGAACCAGGAAAGAGCCAGGGCTGGCTGACATGCACTTTCTCAAATGTAGGAAGAATAAATGATAAGGCTGGGACATGGTGGGAGCTGCCCATGACTAAAGGGGGGAAGATGGACTTCACAGAATTCTCAGGGTGTGACTATTGAGTTTCATGGAAAGTCAAAGGGTCCCCTGATCCACCATAGCCATTACATGGAGTAAGCATTGCCAAGTATGGCATGGGGACGCTCCCTTGACTAACTTCTCGGGAGGTGATACAATAGAGAGAAGGCTTTGCAGTGGACAAGGCTGGGTTGGTACAGTTTCATTACCCTCTAGCTGTGTGATCTTGGGCAGGTCAGTTATCCTCTCTGAGCCTCTACTTTCATATCTATAAGGGAAATATAACATTGATACCAGCTCACAGGATTGCTGGGATGATTCAGTGAGAGATCATGCTCAGTGCAGGATCTGGCACATAGGAAGCATTCAGTACAGTTTAGCAAACATTGGTATTAATGTTTGTTTGACTTTGCGACCCTCCAAGCTCTGGGGGGCTTTGTGTCTTATTTGCTTTAGTTGTTTTCTGATTCTTTGCTCCTCCATGGTATAGGGAAAGAATGAGGGATGTTACAGCCACACTTGGTAACTTGCTGCACACCACAGATAACTATGATTTAGAGAACATGGAAGTCATGCCTTGAACACTTTTTATTTCTAGGGAAAAAAGCAGTTTTACAATGTGCAGCTACTATGCATTCCTATTCATTAAAAACAGACACGTACTCCCAAATACCTCTAGGAGAAACACAAAATCACTGCAAGGGCTATTTAAAAAGGGTTTAACCTCAGTCCTTTAAGAGAGCAGTGGAGATACAGACTCAGCTTTGGAAGGAAGCCTCCTGGATCCTCTGTCTAGCCCTCCTGCACCAGGTTCTCCAGTAATTGGCTTAAAAAAAACAAAAATAAAAAACCCTGTGTAAGCAACTTCATGGCATCAGACTAACATAGGCTATATCTGCTCCTTAAGCACAAAAGGACCCCCGTATTCAACACACCACCTCACATTGCTATCTGATTGTGGCCTGAGAAGAAATTGTGGCTGCCCTCCCAAGGTGGACCACGTTGTCTTCTCTTTTACTCTCTTTCACCTGGTCTGGGGCTGGGCAATCAATCCTTGTTGATTAACTGTGTCAGGATGCACAGGAAATGGCGTTCAATTTATTAGCTCTGTTGCATGCTCTTGCTCTCTGGTCCAGTTAAAACAGATGGAAGATGAAATGTGTATCCTTGATGCATCATGCTGTTCTCATAGGATTCATTTGAGCTACACACTCTCCTCTTTTACTTGTAGCTGATGTCTACCAATTCTGCCAGATCCAGATCAGGTTTTATCTCCTTCAGGGAAACTCTCCTGGCCATCCTTTTCCACCACCATGCCCCTCCCAGACACACAGACACAGACTAGATCACAGGCCCCCTTTAGATATTCCAGTAGCACCCTTTGCAAACCTCTGTCATGGCACTTAACATTTTATATGTAATTATGGATTTACTGCTCAGTCCCCACCAGCCTAAGGAGACTCTCTCTTTCATCTTTCTATTTCTCATCCTAGCACATTGACTGGCTCATTGCAGTTGCTTAAGAAATGTTGGATGAATGACCCAATTTGCTTAATGGTAGCAAAGCCCTGCTTCTAGCTCTCCCATCCCACTAGCTTCCCATGGATCCTGGGATGCTATCTCAAGGGAAGCTGTCCACCCATTTAAAAAGACTATGAGCAAGCTAAATATTAGTCATTCAAATACTATTTTCTCATTGAGTTGCGTTAACAAATGGCAAGAACAGATGGCATTCAAGGCATGTTGTCATTATAAAAGGATGAACATGCTATTTTTTTTTTTTAAAAATCTTAAAAGAACCCGCACATAACTGCAGACTATTTTAAGAGCAGCCCTGGGGAAGCTGGCATGGGGGAAGACTCTGTGTTTTGACTTTTTCCTTCTCAGTCTTGCCATATCATCAGTTTTCATCATTAGCTCTTTTCTTTCCGTAATCATGATGAACTCTCAAAATTGAGTCCTGAGACAAATTTGATTTTCTTTTGTTCCAGGAAGAAGGGGAGCAAAACACAGATTGTGCACCCACTATGTGCCAGGTACTAACTACAGTGTAGATTCAAAGGGCTCCTCCCACATTCTTTTAGAAGCATTACTGAAATTTTACTATGAAGCTAAGGCAACAGCAATGGAGAGAAGGTCACTATCATCAGTTTGGATTTGACGTAGTGCCAGGAGCTGAAATTGAGAGTCAGGGACCCTGACATCGTAAATGTCCCCACCCATGTAAGCACACGACATCCTCCTTGCAGAAAAGCCCCAGCCAGCAATTCTGGCTAGCTTGCCTTATTGAAAGCTGAGCACTAAGATCAATAAAGCAATATTTTATGAAATTCAATTTATCATAAGATTTGACGCCTTAAAGATGATGGAAAGTCTTATTTATTAGCAATCGTGGAAACTTCAGGAATGTTTAGTGCAGTGAATGCTAAAGTTTAAAGTTGATTTGAAATTTCCCATCCTTGAAAGAAGACAATGATGGAGAGTTGCTTTTGAAAGCTGGATCTCAATCTCAAACCTTCACAGCCATGGTGCAAGCAAGCCAAGATTTCGAGCCGAAATGAAAGTGTCATTTGCAATGAGTTTTGAGAACTGCTTCTGCCAAAAACAGAATCAAAAACAAACAAAAAACTAGCATATTTTTACAAGTTGGTACACTCTACAAAAAGGTTAGCCTTTAAACGTTATCCCTACTCCAACCTTTTCCCAAATGAAGTTGCAACAAATATCAGGTTAAAACTGAGAATCACTAAATGCAATGTTATGTCCTGGATTGGATCCTGGAACAGAAAAAGGACGCAAGTGGAAAAACTGATGAAATTTAAATCAAGTCTGTAGTTTAGTTAATAGTGATGTTCCAATGTTAATTTCTTAGTTGTGACAAATGTACAATGCTTAAGTGAGATGTTCGCAAGTGGGAAAACTGGGTGAAGGGTGTACAGGAACTCTCTGTACTGTCTTTGCAACTTTCTATAAAGCTAAAATTATTCCAAAATATTGTTTATTTTAAAAATGTAGGAGGATCAAACCCAGGGGTCACCGAGGATGAGATGTGGAATATGAAAAAAAATGTGAGACATGGAATCCATCCAAAGGCGTGAATATGGGGCTCCCTTCTCCTCTTATTAGCTGTCCCTATCATTAAGTTCTTACCCTACCTGAACCTTAGTTTTCTCATCTCTAACAATGGGCATAATTAAACTCTCTTTATTCAATTATTATGATGATTAAGTGACAGAACGTATAAGTCGAACTTGCAGGTAATAAATATTCCATACACATTAGTTGAATTTAGTCAAAGGCCAAGACAAGGTAAAAGTCAAAGGTCAAAGAAGAATTTTTTTTTAAATAGCAGAAAAATCTTTGCCAAGTCCCTTCCCACAACTCCTGGACAACCAGGAGCCTCATCTCAAGGTCAGGGCAAGCTGAGCAGCATCTCTAGTCATTGCCCTTCAGGGACTTCCGGCAAGAGTTTGCATAAGGTTGAATTTGGCACAATCCATTTCTCACCTTAAGTCAACACCTTCTAATTAATGTATTATCATTTTGAGCCCTCTGACTCATGGAAAAATTCTTTTTTCACAAATTTATTTCCAAGTTCCTTGAATTAACAGCAACCTTACTTTCCTAGGTAAGTCCCATTATAGATAACAATGGCTTCAAGGGAAAGAATCCTGATTTTGTTTGTAACTTATTTTTCTTATCTCTGGTGTTGGAGAAATAAATAAAAAATAAGCAAACTGACGTATTCATTTATCTTCCCATCTCCCTTCAAATAGATAGTCAAGCAAATTAAATGTCAGTCGGAGAAACTACAGCTCAGAGAAGCTGGGCAACCTGCCCAACACCATCCAGCTAAGAGGAGAGGAGTCAGAACATGAACCTGACTCCAGGAGCTATCCTCGGCTCCTGCTGCATCCTTGTCCACTCCCCTGGAGTCAAGTTGAAGAATGCTGGTGGAACTCGTCTTTCCTACATGGTTTTTTCCTCAACAGCAGAGCTTCCCGGCATGGTTGGGTAGCATGTTAGAAGATTATCTGCTCCTGCAGAAGACTTGTGAAATTCATTCCATCCACTTATGTCTTTAAAACCAAACAAGTATCTTTTCACCCTTGGGTGCAGATTACAGAATCAAGCAATTCCCATGAGCCTGACCATGGGCCGCTTGCTCTTAAAGAACCTGTCTCAAGGTGGAGCCTCTTTAAAGAGACACCCATTGGGCTGGGCTGCCCTTGGCCCTATCACCATGAAGTGCCTGGTTCTTCCTATGCTGCATGGGCAGCCCTGAATGGGCATGAGTTCCCAGCACCCTTTATTGCTTCCAAGCCTGGGTCCTGCACCCTTTTGGCGCCCAGCACCCCTTTTTTCTTTTTTTACATTCTAAAATTTATTCATTTAGAGTTGTGACTTCTTGGAAACAAGCCTTCAGAACAAATACAACAGGAAATATAAGTGATAAATGATTTAACATATGATGTACAAAAAACGGCAAACAGAAATATCGATAGTAATATAAAGTAAATAAAGTTAAATTTGATTTAACTAAAACAAATTTCTGGGTGCCGGCCTGGTGGCATGGTGGTGTGGTATTTACGTTTGCACACTCCCCTTCAGTGGCCCAGAGTGTGCGGGTTTGGATCCCAGGTGCAGACCTACACACCACTCATCAAGCCATGCTGTGGCAGCATCCCACATACAAAATAGAGGAAGGTTGGCACATATATTAGCTCAGGGACAATCTTCCTCAAGCAAAAAGAGGAGGATTGGCAACAGATGTTAGCTCAGGGCCAATCTTCCTCACCAAAAGAAAAAAAAATTTCTGAAGTCATCTATTTTCCAAGCTACTCACTGAAGTCTTCCTTCCTAGCAGGTCTTAAATATGTCAATTTCGCTTACATTAATTCCTTGCTTCTTGTCCTACTGGAAAAGACACATCCTGTCAGAGGCTGCTTTTGAATAGACTCTGGATCCATTTCCCCCTAGCCCCACAGTATTTCAAGTTTTATTTCATTAATTCCCTTCCTCATATATATGCAGCCACTTCCATTTAAAATGCATTACCTTCAAGACATAAATATACCCATGCATCTCTATCATCCCTCTTCCATCACCCCTTTTATAAGTTTCTCTTCAAAGTCAATGCACTTGAGCGAAAAATGGACACAGATTATATACTTTCTCACTTTCCAATCATTATTCAGAACATTGTTATTTGTGTTCTTTTCTCCTTTTTATTGAAACTGCTTTTGTTGAAGACACTAATGATCTATTTGTCATTCATTCATTTATTTATTTTGAATCTTTTTATGTATCAATTTCTGTTTTAGGCAGCAAGCATAATTCATGAATTCAATTTATTTCAATACTTATATTATTTGATCTATCAACATCATCTTTACTGGATTATTTATTTCATTCTTCTTGATTTATGATTATTATTATCTTCGGACACAGTATTATTTTGCTTTCAACAGTTTTGTCTTCCTTGGTTTTCTTCTTGCCACTCTGCTCCTGTAGTCTTAGTCTCCTTTATAGTTTTTTTTCTAATTGCTCCCTAATGTTTTTTAGCTTGAAGTTTTCATTAAGGAACTTTCATTTCATTTAGTATAACATTTGATTTATTAACACAGGTGCAGTAGAGACACTTTTGGTGTAAGAGATAAGAGAGCAGGCCTGGACTCAAATATCTTCTATTACACTCCTTATATATTTGATATTCTTCGAGTTGGTCTACATCTATGAGTTCAGTTTCCTAATTCATAAGATCGGGTTGATAATAGCTGTAACTCATAGTTGTCTGAGGATCAAGTAGGATCATAAATGAAGCGTTTAGAATGACAAGACCACAGTAAAGGGTTCAATAGATGTGAGCTATTGTTTTAGATGAAAATAAAAATTTTAAGTTCCTTGTAACCCACAAAGCACTATATGATTTAAAAATGTTCTTATTGTACATGATGATGGTACAATGTAGAAATTTTGGTGAGTGAAATGCTTGCTATTCATATATATCACGTTAACCTCTTTTCTTTTATTGCAGCAACATTAGCTTATAACATTATATAAATTTCAGGTGTACATCATTGTATTATGATTCCTGTGTAGATTTCATCGTGTTCACCACCCAAAGGCTAATTACCATCCATCACCACACACATGTGCCTAATCCCCCCTTTCGCCCTGCTCCTTCCCCCCTTCCCCTCTGGTTTATTTTTTCTATTGTTTCCCTTGCCCAGTCAGACATGGTGATGGAAAATATGCTGCTAAGACCAGTGTCAAAGAGCATACTGTCTATGTTTTCTCCTAGAAGTTTCATGGTGTCAGGTCTTACATTCAAGTCTTTAGTCCATTTTGAGTTGATTTTTGTGTATGGTGAAGGTTAATGGTCTACTTTCATTCTTTTGCATGTGGTTGTCCAGTTTTCCCAATACCACTTATTGAAGAGACTTACCTTTCTCCGTTGTATGTTCTTGGCTCCCTTGTCAAAAATTAGTTCATCCTAGATGTGTGGGTTTATTTCTGGGCTCTTGATTCTATTCCATTTATCTATGTGTCTGTTTTTGGGCCAGTACCGTGCTATTTTGGTTACTATGGCTTTGTAGTATATTTTGAAATCAGGGTGTGTGATACCTCCAGCTTTGTTCTTTTTCCTCAGGGTTCCTTTGGCTATTTGGGGTCTTTTGTTCTTCCATATAAATTTTAGGATTCTTTGTCCTATTCCTGTGAAAAATGTTGTTGGAACTTTGATAGAGATTGCATTAAATCTGTAGATTGCTTTAGGAAGTATGGAAATTTTAACTATGTTAATTCTTCCAATCCAGGAGCATGGAATATCTTTCCATTTCTTTGCGTCTTCTTCAATTTCTTTCAACAATGTTTCATAGTTTTCAGTATACAGATGTTTCACCTCTTTGATTAAGTTTATTCCTAGGTATTTTATTCTTTTTGTTGCAATTGTAAATGGTATTGTATTCTTAATTTCTCTTTCTGCTACTTTGTTGTTAGTGTATAGAAATGCAACTGATTTTTGTATGTTAATTTTGAATCCTGCAACTTTACCATATTCATTTATTATTTCTAAAACTTTTTGGTGGATTCTTTAGGGTTTTCTATATATAAAATTGTGTCATCTTCAAATAATGACAGTTTCACTTCTTCTTTTCCAATTTGGATCCCTTTTATTTCTTTTTCTTTCCTGATTGCTCTGGCTAGGACTTCCAGTACTGTGTTAAATAAGAGTAGTGAGAGTGGGCATCCTTGTCTGGTTCCTATTCTTAGAGGGATAGCTTTCAATTTTTCTCCATTGAGAATGATATTAGCTGTGGGTTTGTCATATGTGGCCTTTATTTTGTTAAGGTAATTTCCTTCTATACCCATTTTATCCAGAGTTTTTATCATAAGTTGATGCTGTATCTTGTCAAATGCTTTCTCTGCATCTGTTGAGATGATCGTGTGATTTTTATTCTTCATTTTGTGAACCTGGTGTATCACGTTGATTTATTTGTGGATATTGAACCATACCCACATCCCTGGAATAAATCCCACTTGATCATGGTATATGATCTTTTTAATGTATCGTTGTATTTGATTTGCTAGTATTTTGTTGAGGAATTTTGCATCTATGTTCATCAGCAGTATTAGCTTGTAGTTTTCCTTTTTCATGTTGTCCTTGTCTGGTTTGGTATCAGGGTAATGTTGGCTTTGTAGAATGAGTTAGGAAGCTTCCCCTCCTCTTCATTTTCTTGGAAGAGTTTAAGAAGGATAGGTATTAAGTCTCCTTTGAATCTTGGTAGAATTCCCCAGGGAAGCTGTCTGGTCCTGGACTTTTCTTTTTGGGGAGGTTTTTAGTCACTGTTTTGATCTCCTTACTGGTGATTGGTCTATTCAAATTCTCTATTTCTTCTTGATTCAGTTTCAGAAGGTTGTATGATTCTAAGAATTTATCCATTTCTTCTAGATTATCCAAATTGTTGGTGTAGAGCTTTCCATAGTATTCTCTTATAAATTTTTGTATGTCTGAGGTGTCCATTGTAATTCCTCCTCTTTCATTTCTGATTCTATTTATTTGAGCCTTCTCTCTTTTTTTCTTAGTGAGTCTAGCTAACAGTTTGTCAATTTTGTATATCTTTTCAAAAAATCAGCTCTTGGTTTCATTGATTTTTCCTATTTTTTTTTTAGTCTCCCTTTCATTTCTTTCTTCTTTGATTTTTATTATTTCCTTCCTTCTACTGATTTTGGGCTTTGTTTGTTCTTCTTTTTCCAGTTCCTTCAGGTGCACTGTTAGATTGTTTATTTGAGATTTTTCTTGTTTGTTGAGGTAGGCCTGTATTGCTATAAACCTCCCTCTTAAAACCGCTTTTGCTGTATCCCATGAATTTTGACGTGTTGTATTTTCATGTTCGTCTCCAGGTATTTTTTTTATTTCTCCTTTGATTTCTTCATTGACCCAATCGTTATTCAGTAGCATTTTGTTTAATCTCCACATATTTGTGGCATTTCTGATTTTCTTTCTGTAGTTGATTTCTAGTTTCATACCATTGTAATCTGAAAACATGCTTGGTATTATTTCAATCTTCTTAATTTATTGATACTTGTTTTGTGGCCTAATATGTGATCAATCCTGGAGAATGTTCCATGTGCATTTGAAAAGAATGTGTATTCTGTGATTTCTGGATGGAATGTTCTGTATATATCTATCTGGTCTAATGTATCATTTAAGGCCAACATTTCCTTATTGATCGTCTCTGGATTATCTATCCATTGATGTAAGTGGAATGAGTCCCCTACTATTATTGTGTTACTGTCTATTTCTCTTTTTATGTCTGTTAATAGTTGCTTTATATATTTAGGTGCTCCTATATTGGGTGCATAGATATTTACAAGTGTTATATCCTCTTGTAGGATAACACTTCATCATTATATAGTGCCCTTCTTTGTCTCTTGTTACAGATTTTGTTTTAAAGTCTATTTTGTATGATATAAGTGTTGCTACCCCAGCTTTCTTTTCATTGCCATTTGTATGGAGTATTTTTTCCATCCCTTCACTTTCAGTTTGTGAGTGTATTTAGGTCTGAAATATGTCTCTTGTATGCAGCATATATATGGGTCTTGTTTTTTTATCTGATCACCACCCTATGCCTTTCGATTGGAGCATTTCGTCCATTGACATTTAAAGTAGCTATTGATAAATATGTATTTATTGCCGTTTTGTCACTTTTCTTCTGTATGTTTTAGTAGTTCTCTCTTCAGTATTTGTCTCTTGATCTCTTCCCTTGTGGTTTGATGGCTTTCTTTTCTGTTTGGATTCCTTTCTCTTAATTTTTTGTGTATTAATTATAGGTTTCTGGTTTGTGATTACCATGAGGTTCATGTAGAATAACCTACATATATAGCAATCTATATTAATTTGATGGTCTCTTTAGTTTGACCTCTTGCTAAAAGCTCTACTCTTTTACTCCTCTCCTCCCACATTTTATTTTTTGAAATAATATCTAATCTGTGTGTGTGTGTGTATCCGTTACCCTCTTATCCTTAAAATAGATAATTTTAGTACTTTTGTCTTTTGACCTTCATATTATCTTAATAGGTGGTTTATCTGCTACCTTTACTGTCTTTTTGCCTTTACCTGTGATTTTATTGCTATTTTTTTCTGATAATTTTCTTATTGCTATTTGTGGTCTTCTCTTTCCTACTTAAACAAGTCCTTTTAGTATTTCTTGTAAGACTAGTTTCTTGGTGATAAACTCCTTTAATTTTTGCTTGTCTGGGAAACTCTTGATCTCTCCTTCCATTCTGCATGATAACCTTGCCAGGTAGAGTATTCTTGGCTCTAGGATTTTTCCTTTCAGCACTTGAAATATATCGTGCCACTCCCTTCTAGCCTGTAAGCTTTCTGCTGAGACGTCAGCCGATAGCCTTATGGGGTGTCCTTTCTAACTTGTTGCCTTTCTCTTGCAGCTTTTAGGATTCTCTTACTTTAGTTCTTGACATTTTAATTATAATGTGTCTTGGTGTGGGCCTCTTTGGGTTTATCTTGTTAGGTGCCCTCTGTGCTTCCTATAGCTGGGTGTCTGTTTCCTTCCTTAGGTTAGGAAAGTTTCCAGCTATTATTTCTTCAAATAGATTCTCTACCCCTTTGTCTCTCGCTTCTTCTTCTGGGACATGTATAATATGGATGTTAGTGTGCTTGATGTTGTCCCAGAGGTCCCTTAGACTGTTCTTGTTCTCTTTAATTCTTTCTCCTTTTATCCGTTCAGCTTGGGTGATTTCCTCTAGTCTTTTGTCCAGTTTACTGGTCCATCCTTTCGTATCATCTACTCTGCTATTGAGAGCCTCTAGTGAATTTTTCATTTCCAATATTCTTTGTTTCTGATTGATTTTTTTTTTATATTGTCCAGTTCTCTTTTGATGTTCTCACTAAGTTCATCCATTCTTCTCCCAGGATCAGTGAGCATGCTTATGACTTTTTGTTTGAACTCTTTGTCAGGTAGATTGTTTATTTCTGTTTCATTCAGTTCTTTTGAGGGCTTTTGTCCCATTCCCTTACTTGGAACATATTCTTTTGCCTTCTCATTTTCCTCTTTCTCTGTGCTCAATATCTGTGTATTAGGTGGGTCAGCTATGTCTCTGGATCTTGGAGAGGTGGCCCTATGTAAGAGATGCCTTATAAGGCCCAGCTGTGTGCTTCCCTCTCATCACCAGTTCCAAATGTTCCAGGAGTAACCCCTTATATATGTCCCTCTGTTGTGGTAGGGTTGCCCTTTCTGCAAGTTCACAGGAAGTCTAGACTGTCTCCCTGGCCAGCTGGTTGTAATGCTCAGCTGTGTTTGGCTGCTATGGACTCTTCAGTCACTTTATCAGGCATGGGGAGCCCTAGCACAGTTGGCTGCAACGACTAATAGCACATTCCTTTTGCAGTTTTTCTGATAAATGACTAGGCCTCCAGCATGGCTGGTTGCTGGGCTCAGGGGCTTACAATTGCTGTAGGTCTCCAGCCTGCAAGGCTGTTGTCAGCTTTCTCAGTATTGAAGCTGAGTGGAGCTGGCCCCAGGCACAGGAGCACCCAATTATTTCATGCTTTGAAAGGTGGGACCAATCCACTATGTGGCTGTTTGAGAAGCACAAGTCTTCTGCAGCTGACAAGCCCCACCTCCCACAGGGCCACACACACTATCAAAACAGTCCTGTTCCATGCATGCATCAGGGGTCCCCTCAAGGGGACCCAGTTGGCCCACTGGAAAGGCCCCATACACCTCACCAACACCCCACACACTCCACCCACTTCTCATGCATGCCCTGCCCTGCAGAGGTGGACCCACTCACCCAGCTGCAGAGGATCCAGGCACCCAGCCTATGCAAGCCCACAAGTTGCTTGAGGGCTTGCTGTTGGGTGGGGCCAGTCCCTAGGGTAAGCTGCCTGGCCTGGCTGAGCAGGATTAAATCAGTGCTCTAGTGGTTTAACACTGGGCTAACAGGCCAGAGTAAGAACTCCAATGGCATCTGCCAGCATCTGTGTCAGCACACCTGTACTAGGTCACAATAATGGCTACTGCCAACATCTCAGTCCCTGGAGATGTCTCACCTCTCACCGAGATGCACTCAGAGCCTATCAGGTGAGTCTCTTTTCACCAAAGGACTGTTCACCTTTCTTTCTGGTGATTTTAGGTTGCTTTCCAAAATGGGTGAATTTGTGCTTTGTCCCTTTAAGAGCAGGCTTTTTCCCCCTTATGTCTGGGGGTATTCCCCATGGTAGTTACTAGCCAGCAAAGCCAGATATTATGACACTCATCTTGGTTGTGCTGAGCCCGAAGGATGCTTATAGAGGTAACACTCCCCCGCTCAGGTCCCTCACTCCTCCAGGGAAGGCTGTGTACCTTAAGATTGCCTCCGGTCAGCCATGAAGTGCCGCAGCTTGCAAAGGTGCCTTTTTTTTCTCTCCAGAAAGGAATTTCTGCCTCTTCCACCTCAGTCAGCACTGTCCCTTGTTGCAGGAGTTCTTTTTGTCCAGATTTCAGTTCTCTCTCAGAGGTAATTGTCCCCAGAGTAGTTGTAAATTTGTTGTGTCTGTGTGAGGAGGTGAGTTCAGACTCTGCCTGCACCACCATCTTGACCCCATTTTTTCAAGTGAGATCTGTTTGCCTTGCCTAAAGGACCCCCTGCCTTGTCAGTCTGGATTTCACACCTGGTACTGCTTACCTAGTAGAGGACTCAGCTTCTCTTTGCAGGTGTGATTTCAGAACTCTCAGACTCTCTCCAAATATCCATTTGTCTATCTGGCCTGGGTCATCTCAGCCCTCCAGACCTACCCTAATGCTCTCCCAGGTTCCTGACTTTCCTGCTGGATTGCCTGAGTCAAAGACAGACATACACACACACACACACACACACACACACACACACAGAGGGAGCTGCCTGACTTGCAAGCACTCATTAGCATTAAATGCCAGGTTTCAGGAATAACCAGCCTTCTTAGTTACATGTAAATCAGAGATCACTGCATTAGTGCAGTAATGGAAATATAATGAAGGAATTTATTGTCCCTGAAAGACAATATCTGCCACACAAACCCCATGGGATATCTCCAGGGAGTAAGTACAGCTCCACGCCTCTAATTCTTCTGGCCCATAATTATCTCGGGAGGACCATGACCCTACATTTCTCCCTATTAAAAGTATATTTCCTTACAAAATGAACTGTGCTTTATTGAATTGCATCATTTTGATCACTGGAAATTGACATATTGGGCTCATTAGCCAGGAAGTTGGATAGTTAATTTATGAGGTTCCCTCAGAGCCTGTCCCAGACCACTCATTGAGGGAGCTCAACAGCCCTCAATGAGATGGAAGAAAGTTACTCGGGTAGGGTTGTGTTACTTTTCTCTCATTACAGAGATAATGAACAGAAGGCTTCCCTGGTGCAGATATTGCTTCCCACCCTTTCCCTCCCCACCTCGAAATGATTTTGCTTTATTGCAACCCGATACCATTTGATGGGCAAACAGTCTTATTCTGCTCATTAGCACCGTTTTTCGTTTAAAATGCTTCAACTGCTGAGATGAAAAGGCGATCCAAGTCTTTGCCTTTATCTTTAATATTTAAAACTGTTCGCACAACCTTTTAAAAATCAAATATTGATGCTGCTACCTGTTGTTCTTCAAAGTGAAGCAATTATACTGCAGGCCCTTCTCGGCAAGCCTGTCTTTATTAGAAATGAGAATGGGGATGTTAGGGAGATGGTTCTTTCTCTCTCCATGGCCTCCCCCTCCCACCCAGGATGGAAAGCTGGGAAGAGCGTTTGGCTCTTATTAAAGAAGTATGCTGAGGCAGTCACCTGAAAGCACCTAGTGGGAGGGGTCTGGCAGGGGATCCGGAGATGCAGGATCATCGTCAAAGTAGATTCTGCAGAATGGTATGGAGCCCTTAGAGCAATATAGCCTCCTAGGCGCTCAGCCAGTTTGCCCACAGGAGGCCGGCTTCCTTCAACCTCTGCAACCTAGATTCCTGGCAACAGCAGTTCTGGGCAATGGAATAGTTCCACACTGCCCTCTAGTGGCTGTGCCCAGAAGCTACTAGAAGCATCATGCAGTCTTCAAGTGCATTCAGCAATATCTCCTGAGGATCTGCTAAATGCCAGGGACTGGGGATATTGAGGTGAACAAGAGGCGCCACCTGTCCTCAGATTCCTCATAGTCCTCAGAAGGAAGACACATAGGCACACAATTACAAAGCAGTGTGTATGTGTTATCACACATGCGGAAGTTCACAATGCTGCGGGAACAGGAAATCGTCATCACCACACCCGAGGGGTCTCAGGACTTTGAGGAGGTGGTCTGGAAGGATGAGAAGGAGGTTGCCAAGCAGAGGAAAAGGAGACATCGGTCAGAACCTGGTTGCGAAGGGTCAGCTGTGCCACTACAAGATGACGGGAATGAGCAGTTAGAAGGCAATTATGAGTTTAGTTGAGATACTGTGTATCGTCAGTTTTTAAGATACACATTTTCTTCTCATGTTTTAACATCTCTTTGGGATGTCTCCTGCATCCTGAAACGATGGTGTGTCATCATTGTATTTGTAGTATTTTCTCTTTTCATGGAGGGACGTAAAATTATGGGGCATTTTACAATCTGTGGCATCTGAGATTTGAGGAAATACAGTAATATAGGGGCTTAAATGAGCCTGTGGCTGAGGGATGGAGTGGGGCGGACACTGTAAAATCAAGGGACAGAATAAGATGAGGTGGTGGCTGTGGAGACAGAAGGGGAAGATTATAGAGGTTTTTAGGAGGTGGAATTTTTTATAGTTGTTGAATGACTATATGTCAGAGACAAAGAGGAGAGTTCCTCTGTGGAGTGTGTGTGTGTAGAAACAACTGGAAGAAACTAGTGAAAACAGTTTTGCTGACTATTTTAAGTTCTTTGACCAAGAGGTAGGAGAGTTACATAACCAAAAGGCACCATGAGATCACCTCATTGAATAAAAATCTGGGCCGGTTTTCAACGGACCACAATGATGGAAGTGGGGCAGGGAGGAGAAGTGAAAAAGGATTGAATGACTTCTTTCTGGCCCTCTGAGTTTAAGATTGTCTTCTTAAGGAGCACAGCATTGCATTTAATTTGCTCTAATTCACCTGGCAAATACACTCTCCTGATATCAGCTGGATCAATTGTACAAATAACTTTGGAGCCACTTAGCACTTTTGTCCCATCCCTGCAGCGCACACGTTCCACCACTTTCCCTCAATAGGCATTTTACTATATTGAGGATGCAAATTGGCTGATATAACCGTTGCTTTGGAGCCATGAAATGGAGTATCAGTTGCATGAAACTGAGCCACATATTTCTGAGGTTTTGGTTATTGCAGTATTTATCTTCTCATCCCTAAGGTGAGATTCTAGTTGGTGCTGTCAGCTACTTAATCATTTCACTAGGTTTTTCTTGGTTGTTGATTTTTAGATTTTATTCCTACTAGTCAAAGACTTGGGAAGAAGGAGAAGGGAGACGGGGTGGTGATGGTGGTCGTGGTGATACTAGGCATTACAGAGGAGGCGTGAGAGCGGGGGCTCCCTCTGATATTGAAATGTGGCCAAGTGGGAGAGTCGTTGGAATAAGACAGCATTATAGCAGGAAATTATTTCTGAGGAAATGTGTCCTTTTCTGTTGTGATTTCACATTGCAGTGGAAAGAGTGGGACGGACACACACTCAAATCTTCCCGCCTTTGCTTGCTGACTTTGTGACCTGGGCAGGTTACTTAACCACTCAGAGCCCCATTTTCCTTATTTTTAACAGAGATGGTAATACGTTGTACCTCACAGGTTTTGCTGAAAAGTCAACAAGGTGACCTATTTAAACCACTAGCAAGGAGTCTGTCACCTGGCAGGTGTCTAGTACCTACTGTCAGATACCCTGTACAACCCCCACCCTTGGCTATCTGGGATCACTGGCTGGCCACTCCTGCCATTCCCTTTACATGCCTTGTATTTTCCCGTCCCTAGGTCTTCACTGATGCTGTTCGCTATTCTAGGTATCTCCAGATGTCCGTGTCCCGCCCATCTCCATGGCCCATTTCGAATGCCAGCTCCTCTGGGAAACGTCGCTGACTCTCCTGAATGGAAGTCATGTCTCCCACCTCAGAGCCAATATACCTGCTCAGTGGCAGTCCACACAGGCTCTGTCTCATATATTCTTTCTGACACTTATAGCTCTGTGACCTATTTACCCTTGCTGAGCCTCACTTTCTTCATCAAAATGGTGATAATAAAAATATCTGTTTCCCGGGGCGGTGGCAGGGATCAAGTTGCTAATGCATGCACAGTGGCAAACACATGGAGCTCAATAGATGGTAGTACTGCTGATGTAGTAGTAGAAGTATATCTAGATGTGACCTCTGGTCAGAAAATGTAATTCCCCTGGTTTCTTGCTTCTAGAAAGGACACATGCTGTTTCTAGAAATCAGTGTCTTCTTTCATGGTCTCCCCTCTCTTGTTAAGGGCTGCAGTAGGAAGTGGCAACAGTGATGATTCCAATAAAATAAGGGCATCAGAGGTGCAGTCCTGTTTGGATTTTGCTTATGGATGATATTTATTTATTGGCTCAAGACCCTAAGCCTTCCTTCCAGGGCACAAGAAATGTTCATGACACCTGCAGAGCCCCTGAGAAAGGCAGAGCACATGAAAACTGGGCAACAATGCGAAATCTCAAATGCACGGTCATTGGCTAACAAGATGAAGAGCTTTGATGAATATAGAATAAAGGGCCTTCAAGATGGAAACAGAGGCTGTCTAATCTTGGGAGGAGGAAGAAGCAGTGGGATGGAAGCACTGGGGAATATGTCTATGCTCCTCCAACAAATACACCTGTGAAAGAAAGGTTTCCCATTTTTATTTCATCTATCTTCTCAGTTTATTTTATGATTTTCAGAGTCAACCAGCTTCTTAGGAGGAATATTAAGAGGTTCATAATTTAGATAATGGGACATATTATACATTCCTGGTAAATAGCACTAGGCCATGCCTTACTGGGTTTCAAGGTCAGTAGATTCTAACTACCAACCCAGGTCACTGTCATTTGCACCCATGCATGGCTGCCCCATAAAATTTGCAATATGACTCACAAAGAAAGATGAGAAGAGAAGAGAAGAGAAAAGAGAAGAGAAGAGAAAAGAGAAAAAAACCTCAACAGACTGGGAGCTGTCTACTTGGGTGGGTAACAGAAGTTACTGGCACTATATTCCTAATTTATTCCTGGGCTGTTTAGTGCTCCTCAGAGTCTGGTACCCTCTGCAGCTGCTCACTTGGCACACTCCTTGATCTGGCTCTGCTTACATGTGAGAGAACAGACTGGAAAGGAAGACTGACCAGGCTGCACTGTCCAATATGGTAGCCACTAACCATACGTGGCTATTGAGTACTTCAAATGTGGCGAGACCAAACTGGGATGTCCTTTGAGTGTAAAATATATACTGAATTTCAAAGACTTAGTATGAAGAAAGAATGGGAAATATCTCATTAATAATTTCTGTATATATTACATGTTGAAATAATATTTGGGATATATTGGGTTAAATGAAATATATTCTTAATGTTAATTTCACCGTTTTATTGTTTTTTAACGTAGCTGCTAGAAAATTTAAAATTGCAGCTGTAGCATGCTTTCTGCTTCATGGGCAGCTGCTCTAGACTAGCTCCTGGGCCCACATCATAACCATCACCCCACGGCCCAGATTTAGCATCAGATGTGATTGTCTACAGAGTCTCTGATTTCATTGTAAAGATCTCTTTGTTTACTTTTAAAATTCGAACAATGCGAAAGGGCACAAGATGAAAAGTGTCTTATATCACTGCCCCTCCTTTTCCTGATTCCGTTTGGTTTGTCCTCCGGAGGCAAGCATCACCTCAGTGTCCTGTACATCCTTCCAGAGATGTCCAAGGAATGGTGCTCCCCAGGAGCCCCACCATGGCTACCACCCCCTGTTGTCTCACCCCGGCCTGTCTCGCTTATTGTCATTATCCTGCTGACCACTGTGGGTACTTGAGTATGTCCCAGAGGGTGACAGCTTCACAGTGGACAAGAGTCCATGGGGGCAAGGACACTGTGGGAGATAAACGTTAAATAATTAACTTGTGTACAATGATGTGAAGAACGAGCAAAGGGACTTATCTAATTATCCCCCAAACATTTGCCATTTCTAATCTCTTTGAAAAACTGGCATCAAGGATTCTAACATGACCAGTGGGACCAGCGACGCCCCACAAAGGGGAATGTTAACAAGGTGACGTATGTGCCCTGCCAGCACCAGGCGCCATTGTGTCCCACCAGACTCCCCTTAAAAGGCATTTTCCTCTTTGGATATGAAATAACTGGAGATAGGGAGTTATTTGCCTAAAGCCTTGGGAATCAGAGATTGAATTAAATGAGATTAAGCTAGAAATAACTTTTCTAAGGTAAGTTTTAGTATGTTAATTAAGGTGGCTTAACCTTGAATTTTCACAGTTTAGGGGAAAATGGTGGCCTGAAGATGAGTCA
Source organism: Equus caballus (assembly GCF_041296265.1). Taxonomy (NCBI): domain Eukaryota; kingdom Metazoa; phylum Chordata; class Mammalia; order Perissodactyla; family Equidae; genus Equus; species Equus caballus. The sequence goes on along the minus strand of NC_091694.1, from coordinate 27,250,998 downwards.
GTGTGTAGCCTGTGATATATATTTAAGAGAGCTTTAATGCTTTTGTCTTTATAATTATCAAAGCAACTCCTTAAGGCATGGAGGATGGAGAAAGGATAAAGAAGATTACTCCAGCATTAAATCTGTCAGCGTTGGTTAAAATGAACACCGAGGGATGCCTAGAAGAGAAATACGGCAGTTCCCAAGTCCCACCTCAGACCTACTGAGTCAGTCTGGGGGTGGAGCTGGGGCCGAGCACCCCGGAGACGCTCAAAGCATCATCTTGTCCGTTTCTTTGCAACCAATAGAAACAAGGCATTTTTCAGGTGCTGGGGATACCGCAGGAAGCATAAATACAAACAAACGTGTCTATATTATCTTAAAAAAAAAACATACATATATTTAAATTTACAGGAGTGTACTCAACCCAAGCTTGATTTGATCTAGTGCAGCACCTGGGTGGGCTCCCAGCGGAAGAAAGGAGCAGAGGAGGAGATGTTCCCGTGGGGGCAGTACTGCTGGGCAATCAGCTGATACCATCTTGGATCTGGTTGGTCTGTCCAACTGGCCTCTCACTACAGAGTCAAAAGGAGTGGCTGCAGGCAACCGACAATGAGAGGCTTGGCAAGAACTCTGCAGGCTCTCAAAGTCCTAGTGGGCTAAGATTTAAAGCAGAGTTTTAGCCCAACTATGGGAATTGGAGAACTAATCCTGAATCCATGAACCATGGTGATGTGATACAGATGAGGTCTACTCATTGAGTGCTAGGAGAAGCACAGTGATGCAGAAAGAGACCAACTTGAAATCAGTCTGCGATCAAACTCTGGCTCCTTAACCCACTAACTATGTGACACTGGGCAAGTCTCTTAACCCTCCATTTGTCAATTATCTCATCCGGAAAATGAGAAGAGTACACCTACCTTGCAGATTTGGGGTAGGGATTTTCAATGTTCATAAAGCATCTAAGGAAACACACAAGACAAATTTAAATTTTACTCATCATATCAAATTATTAAAATAATATTAAATTAATAAAATGATTGGTTGGCAGTGGTAGCTCAATAGACAACGAGTGCGTGGGACTCACACCTGGAAACCCATATGCCAAGACTGTAATGGAAATACTGATTCCAGACCCCATTCTTTGGGGTCCCCTCCCTGGTCAGAGACTGGGCAAGGCTGAGGTGTGGGTGAAGGGCTTCAGTGCCAACAGCTCTGTGTGGCAGAACGTGCTCAGCCCAATGCTGGCCACCTGCCCTTGGCCCCTTTGAGGAAGATAAAGAGCATTCTCTTTCCAGAGCCCACACCTTTGTGGACCAGACAACATCTTTCACACATGCTCTCCACTCCTCTTGTCATTACCACCAGCACCAATCATGTTCAAGAGATGCTTTGCTGCAACGGCGATGCCCAGCATCCTTGTAGAGGTCGCAAAGAAATTAACTGTTATTTGAAGAATCAATATTACCATACACAAGTTCAATTTTTATCTTAATAATAATAGGATTAATATAATAATAAGTAGCACAAGTGACCATTTCATCTGGTTTTTCAACATTCACTCCAAAATCCTAGTCTCTTCACGTAGGATAAGCAGACTGACTCAGATGGATGGGAAGAGAAAGACTGGAGTAACCTGAGCCTTGCTAAGGAAGAAACTTCCATCCTCCCTGCAGGGTTAAGAGTGGTGCGTGAGACTTGGAAGTACTTCTTCAGTCCTCCTACACGACTCCATGTATGGTAACTCCATGCAGATCACTCTGGTCGGTTTCCATTTTCTTCCTTACCCACATCTCAGCCACTTCCTTCCTAACAACCCCACCCACAAGCTCCAAATATTTATCTTCTGCTTTCTTTCAAAGCCTCAACGCTTCTCCTAACGCTCCATATCCTTTACCTCTATATCTCTTCTCAAATCTAATCCCCTCCATTTCCAATCATTACTCTGAAATCTACATAGCTTAAAACATCCGGTCGGGCTCTGAGAAGAGCTCGAATCCAGATGAATGATGTCGTGTAAATGGTATGTCCAGATTCAGGCTGAACTTTTTTCTGCTTTTCCGTGGGTTATGGTATTTGTGTATATTCACCCTTAGTACCGCAGGATTTCTAACTGAGTCACTATGCTTGTGTACCCTCAGCATAAAATACTTTAAAGGAAAAACAAAAGAATAAGAGGAGGAGGAGATATGCTGCACAGAGGAAGGAACAGTCAGTTGGTTGATTTCTAGTCTTGGGTCAGCCACTGACTTGTTGTCCAATCCTGGACAGGTCTTTCAACCTCTTTGTGTCTCAGTTCCCTGGTTTATTGAGTAAAAGGTTGGTCTTGATTATCTCTGAGGTTCTTGTAGCTCTAGAATCCCCAACGCCCTCAATTTGCCAATCCATGTATATGCTACGCTGCAATGAAGCCAATCATTTCACTCTGGTTGTTTGTTGTTTTTTTTTTTTCTGTGATGCCTCCGAAGTGTCCATGTGAGCAAACAGCCCACTGGCTTCTTGGATTCAGCCTTTAAAAATCAGCCCTTTGGCATCTTGAGCTACTCGACAGGAAACCAGACTAAGTGGTGGTGTTAAATCTCTTAGGCTCACTAATTACATTGGAAGACCTATTACACACATCAGCAGAGCGGTCAGAGACATATAATAGGAAACATCAGTTGCAGAGAAAGGACACCTAATTTATGTGACGTGGCTGTTGGAGCATCTTCACTAACCCCTCTTGGCACTGAGCCAACATTAAGGGCTTGGCCACCCAGTTGCTAAGATAGGCAGGTATGACCATCTCTGAACTCCCAGCAAGTGGGGACTGGCATTTCCCCTGCTGCCCAGGATCTAGAAACCACCAAGGGTATTCAAGCCAGGCCCAGTCCAACTCAATCTAGCATATCCATGGGGACACCATGTTTTATCCCTGGTCCCAGAAGCTACTTTTAAGCCACGCCACGTGATATCCCCAACACTCTTCCTGCCAACTTCTGACTTCTCCTCTTTGAAGAGCTGTAGAGTTTGGAATCAGACAGGCCTGGGCTGGAATTCTGGCTCTGCTGATTCTAACTGTGGAGCTTTAGGTAGAGTCATTTAGCCCTTTGAGTCTCCACCTCCCGCTCTGTATAATGTGGATAATAATGCCTTCCTCACATGGGTGGTGCAAGGATTAAATGAAGACACTAAGTGCAAGGCCTAGAATACACCGTAATCACTGCTGCTGCTGTGGATGTCACGGTACCCCATCAGCCCGGGGTGTTCACTCAAATTACAGTAAAAGACAATCGCTAAATAAGACCGTATCCTATAGCGAGAATGCCAGCAGTGCTATTTATGAGTGAACAGGGCCTCTGCCAATTCCATATAGAAAAATAAACAAAGGACCATTATTAAATTTCTGCAGTTGACAGGGTCACTGTGAAGTGGAGTGCAGCCTCTCTCCGGTGGCTTTGAAATTGTTCTCTGAGACGGTGGGAAGACTGTGAGCTTTGGGTCATAAAGATTTCTTTTGAGTTCTAGTCCCCTCGCTTGCTTGCCTGATACCCTTGAGTAGAGTCCTTAGCATCTCTGTACCTAGTTTCCTGATCTTAACAGTGGCATAGCATCTGACACATGCTAAGTCCTCAAAATCTGAGGGTGCGCTCCGCCCTCCCTTTCCTACCCAACCCTGTAGCTCGCATGCAGGTCAGATGGCCATCTCCTCCTTTTACACAATTAGAATTCTATTTCCTCTCCACTACTCCGTCTGTGGTGTTACATTTCCATTTAAGCTGTGGGGAATTATTTCTGAGTATATTAGTGGAGATTTGGGTCAGACTGCCTCGAGAGAGAATATAATGGAAACCTCACGTAAGCTTTGCATCATACCAAGCAAGTAACTACTTACTGAATCAGAATTTCTGAAGGGAAGGTTTACTCAAGCTTAGCTGTCTGCCATAAACCTCAACCCTACAAGTACTATCCGCATTAAACCAAAAGACCATCAGTACGTTTATTTTGTGAATTGGGTCTTTTAAAAAAGATACACCTCCTCTTTTTTTTTTTCCCAATCTGCTAATAGGAAGTTAGACAACATGAGGGACTTCCATCAAATCGTCTCTGAGGTCCCACACAGACTCAAGAATAAATCTACCTTGTTGTGCACGTAGCTTTTGACAGAAGAAGTTAAATTGTTTCTTTAAAATTGTTATATAATCCAGACGTACATTACTGCAAACTGGCTGTCCTACCATATGACTGAGGTTTAGAGAACAGATTTAGTACAGCTGACTTTTTAAATTATGTGATGTAGAAAATATATAATATACAGATATTAAATATATTAACCTGGTACGTGTGCTGTCAGCACAACTGGTGAAGAGCTGTTTGAGCAAGATGTCGTGAAGAAAGCAAATGGGATTTGAAGATAAGGAGGATGGTTAATTTTGTGTGTTAACTTGGCCGGCCCGCAGTGCCTGCGTCTTTGGTCAAACATTATTCTGGATGTTTCTGCGAGAGTGTTTTTGGATGAGATAAACATTTAAATTCGTGGGCTTTGAAGAAAGCAGATTGGCCTCCATAAGATGGACAGGCCTGATCCGATCAGCTGAAAGCCTGAATAGAACAAAGGGACTGGCCTGCCCAGAGCAACAAGGAGCTCTGCGGCCGTCGGCCTTAGGCCTTGAACTAGGACCTCGGCTCTTTCCTGGATCTCCAGCCTGCCGGCCCACCTTACAGATTCTGGCCTTGCCAGCCTCCATAATCACATGAGCCAGTTCCTTAAAATAAATCTCCTTCTATGTGTATACACACATCTTATTAATTCTGTTTCTCTGGAGAACCCTAATATCATAAGTAACCCTGGACGCTGAACTCTAAACCACTGTGGGATTCCTACACTATCAACCCATATTTGAAGGAAACCTTATAATATTGAATTTTTAAGTAATCGGCTAGGCAATCTAAGAAGTGATTAAAAGTGGTTGAAAGTGCAGACTTCAGAGCCAGAGATACGTGGGGTCAAGCCCTGGCTCCCCACTGATGGGCTGTTTGCCTCAAGGCCGGAAACCACCACGAGGCCGAGGACAGACATGCCCTGTGGGAGGCCTCCAGCCTGTGCTCCATGCAGGGTAGCCCGATGTCTCCCCATCCAAGTGGAAACAAGTGGCTTGGGTCTAAGTACCACGCTGTGTTTGGTGGTGAGTTTGGTGAGGGAGAAATTGTGAGGATTAGTTAAATTCAGGTTCAGAATTTACCAACTAAAGGTTCAAACCAAGATGGCAACTATTATGAACGGGATCATTCTTGATTTTCAAAGCATAAAAACTCTCCTTACCTCAAAAACACACTGAGCCAGCCCTGATGGCCTGGCTATTAAAGTTCAGCATGCTCCACTCTGGTGGCCCAGGTTCAGTTCCAGGCCGTGGCACCACACCACTCGTCTGTCAGTAGCCATGCTGTGGTGGCAGATCGCATAGAAGAACCAGAAGAACTTACAACTATACACAACTATGTACTGGGGCTTTTGAGTGGTGGAGGAGGAAGAAAAAAGAAGATTGGCAACAGATGTTAGCTTAGGGTGAATCTTCCCCTGCAAAAAAAAAAAAAAAAAAAACCTACCATTTTAAAAAAGTTACACTGACTGAATTTATTTTCCTCCAATACAGCAGTGTCACCAGAATGAAAGAGGAGACGAGTCCATTTATTAGAGTTCCTGGCTAGTCATGAGCTGCTGCAAAGCAGTGTGTTTGCTATATAAGGACACCCGGTTTTACAAAATGAATAAATGGGAGTAAATTTTTTGCTTTGCAAAAGAACACATTGCTTCTGGATGGTTTCAAGTTATCAAGATGGTATTGATTGACATACAATCTTGACAGGCATATCTGTGGAGCATCTGATACCTGTGTCTCTCAACACATATGGCTCCACCCAGTCTCAAACCAGTGTAAACGTCTGCAGGTGAGGATACGCCGGGACTTCCCTGACCTTCGGGTTTCTCCAGGCCCCCTCCTGGGATGAACTTGAGCAGCCCAGCATCCATTCCAGCCCTCTGCTTTCCTGACGAAGAATCCGCTGCCTTGGCCCCTGCGTAAGCCCCGTGTCTACACACTGGAGAAGAAGCGAAAATCCCTGACTTAGTTTCCATCTGAAATGAGCTGAGATGCTCGCATTGGCTCACATCGAGATCATTAGTCCTGGAATCAGAAGACCTGGGTTTGCCGCCGCTGCCAGGTTTGTGATCCTGGAAAAGTCACTGAGCATTTACCGACCGTACTTACTTCCCTCATTTGTAAGATGGGCATCACGTACATCTCTCACCTCATTTTGCAGTGGATTAAAATAAAACAAAAGCAGAACTGTGAGGCAGCTAGAGGCAGTCGACTCTCCCCTGCAGGTCCAACTTCTCTGCTCAGCCCCGTCTCCTGGTCTGCATAATACAACTTCTTCTGCCATGCTGTGCACCAAAGTAGTTCATTGGAAACACAGTAATTAGAGTTACAGATAAAATGACACTGCTGCAATGTTAATTACTACAGTGCAGATGTACGGTTAGATATCATACATAATGTTGTCAAGCCTTTATTTTTAAATTAAAGTGCAACAAACCATACCCGGGCTACACAGCTTTTTTTGATTAGTACAAATTAATGTTATTTTGGTGTCTAGGGAAAGGGTGGGGATAAGGGGTATTGCTTTTAATTGTAAGAACACATAGGCAAATGGCAGACTTTCAGATGGATTCCCCATAGCTTCCTTCCCCGGCTCTGGTCTCTACACAGTGGAGAGTGTGAACTCCATGAGCGCGGGGACGTGCCTGGTTTTGCTCACCATATAATCCCCAGCTCCCTGCACACATTCACGTGCACTGAACGTCTTCTGAGTGACTGACAAAGGGAATGAATGAAGATAGAGCCATGTAAGCAGAAGGGGTCTGCTGGTAGAGTGGAGGAATGAGAAGGCACAATCAATGGTCTACTCCTGATTTTTCTGGTTTTGTGTTTGCTTCATGGCCTTCAAAATGATCTTGGATGCTTCCCACCCCTGGAGCTTTAAAATCCAAAGTGGGAAGCAAGTGGATCATCACAGCGCCGAAGTCAGTTAAAGTTCTTCATTGTGATGTTTACCAAGCAACACTGTATTCCACCAGGCTCTGAGAAGTGGGGAAGATCAGCAAGGGTCCTTCTGCATCAGCTGGCCCCCAGGCAGTAAGTCAAAAGGAAGAGAAGGAAGAGAATGAAAATTATATGTATTATTTATTTAATTCTCAAAACAGCCTCTTGGGAGGCAATGTTTCCCAATTTTTTTATTGTGGTAAAATACACATAGAAAATTTACCATCTTAACTGTTTTAACATGTACATTTCAGTGGCATTAAGTACATTCGTGTTGTTGTGCCACCGTCACCGCCATCTCCAGAACTCTTTTCGTCTTGTAAAACCGCGTCTCTGTGCCCATTAAGCAATAGCCCCAGTCCTCTCTCCCCCAGCGCCTGGCAGCCTCCGTTCTACTTTGTGTCTCTGATTTTGACTACTCTGGGAGCTTCATATAAGTGGTGTCCGTTTACAGTTAAAGTAGTTACTGGTAAGGAGAGATTTACTTCAGTCACTTCGATATTTGTTTTCTATATGCCTTACAGGTTTTTTCTCCTTCATTTTCATGGGGGAAATTTTCTTATCTCTACTTTATGGGAAGCTTTTGATTCAAGGCTCCTTGGTTCTTCCACCTGCTATGTGCCAGTGTGTTTTCAAAGTACTGGGAAAATGCAGACAAGCGTATGACATGGTCCCTGCCATGCTTCAGTGGGCAATGGTTTTCTTAGGAACATTAGACAGACACAGAGGAAAGGGTTTCTAGAAGGGCAGGGAAGCTCAAGATACTTGCCCCGTGGGACAGAGCGTATATCCTGTAAGAATTCAGAGCAGCTCCTCTTCTGCTTCCTTGACCCCAGAGGTGCCCATGGTTGTGACTGGTTTCATCTCATGATTCTATTCTTAATGTCATTTGAAGAGAATTAGAGGTCCAGCCTGCCCTGCGAGATCTACTCTCCACAGCAGATGGATTTGGCAATAGATAGTAAGCGCTGTAATAACGTGTCCACCATTGGACCCAGAATTTGCCTAATGAAATATCCCTGGATTGGCAAAAATACGTGTCTATAAGGATGCTCATTGCGGTATTTTTTTACAATAGTGAAAAAGTGGAGGGGATGTAAAGATTCAACAATAAGATATCCATTTTTACAGTGGAACGTTATGCAACCATTTCCAAGTGATATTGCAAAACAGTTAATGACCTGGAAATATTAATATTAGTGAAATAATATTTATAATATGCTTATTATATAAATATTTATATACATAATATATATGTTATTAAATAAATTATATTACTATATATTAATATATAATATGATTATATTGTATATTTATATAATATAAATAATATTTAACATTATTAGTAATATATAACAAATGTATTAATATATAATATTAATATATATTTAATATATTATTTTATATATATAAAGTCATATATATACACATGTATGTGAAAAATCATTTATTATCTATTTATACACATACATATACATAAAATGATCTCATTAAAATATGGGTATATGTAGTTAAAAGTGTGAAGAGTATACATACAAAATATTTGTGGTTATTACTGGTTAATTGTGGAATTGAGGCTGATTTTTATTTCCTTCAGCTATTTCTATATCTTCCTAACCATATGTAATGCCTGTATATTATCTTAATAATTAGAAAAATAAATTTTACTTAAAAATAGAAGCAATCTCAACACAAACCTGTCTCAAACCATTTTACTGCAAAGAAAGTCATGAATTGGGACATGAAAAGAAGACAAGTTCTCATTATCTCCTAGTGACTAAATAGACATTTATTTGAGGCTAAAGAACAGGAGTAGACCCCTTGACAGGGATCATTTGATTGTAAGGAATAGATAACTTAAGAAAAAAAAATACATTTATTGCTAAGATATTAAGTATCTGAGAAAGCACAGCTCAGGCCTCATGAAGGAACTGGAACAAGAAGGCGCGAAGGGTTTCTGAGGGTCAAGTACTTATTCTCTCCAATTCTTCTTCTAGCTCTGCATGGTTTCCTCTGTCGCTGTTGGCACATCTGCTTCTCTCTTCTCTCTCTCTGGTCTGACTTTCCAGCTGCTCAACACGTTGACTGTCTGGGCCCATGTGACTTTCCAGTTCAGGTGCTCAGCAAAGAGTGTCCAGAGTTTTTGTTGATGATTCCAGATTCACAGGAGAAAGGGATGATTGACTTAGTGTATATCAGTTAGCTTTTGCTACATAACAAACTACCCCAAAACTTAGGGACTTAAAACACCAATTATTTAGCTCCCAAGTCTATTAGTCTGTGGGCAGTTCTGGTCTGAGCCAGGCTAAGCTGATCTTGGCTGGACCAGTCAACTGGTGGATGGGCCGTGGAATGGCCAGTCTAGGATGGGTTCTCCCAGAATAACTCTCCTCACTATGGTGTCATCCTCCAGCAGGCTAGCCAGGCTTGTTTGCATGGTGGTCTCAAGGCTCTAAGAAGGGGTGAGGAAGTGTGCAAAGTCTCTTTAGAGACTTACTCTCAGAACTCATATGTTGCATCCACTACATGCTATTGGCCAAAGCAAGTAACATACCAGCCTAGATTCAAGGGGCGGAGAAAGAGACCTCTATCTTAATGGGCACAGCTACAAAGGCATATTGTAAGGAGTGCAGTTACAGGGAGGGAAAGAATTCTGGCCATTTTTGCAATCTGCACACAATCTGCCAGAGACCCAGGCTGACACAGGCTCCAACTTGTAGCTGCACCGTATTTACATACTTCCACATTGCACCATTGGTTGATATAGCAGGGGAAGAGAGAGACTGGAGAATTGTGCAAAAGCTTTTCACTGTTTCAGCCTGGAAGTGACACTTGACATGTCCCCACACAGCCCATGGCCGACACCAGTCACATGGGCTCTAACTTATGGCAAGACAGTGGAATAATGAGTCAACAGAGTATTTGGTGAACATTACTGTCTCTGCCACACAGAGCAATCTACAGAACTAAACTAACTGATCATTCATGAGACTAGTGTCAGAAAGGTGGAGGGGCAGGTAAGGCTAGTGCTATAGAGCTGTACGTGAAAACCGCATCTAATAAATATATCGGAAGTTACATGAAGCCCGTAAGGAAGTTACATGAAGCCCATAGAGCAGAAGGCTGGGCCAAGAGGAGTCAGAGTAAGCAGGAGGAAAATCCAAGAAGATCCACATGTAATAGCCCAGAGGCATTCCATCCAGACCCATTCAAAGCTTTTGATCTGCTCCTAGAGCTGGGTCAACCCAGGAGACTAAGGCAGTAGAGTCTCAGCCCGGAATCAGTGTTCTAGAGTCAAGTGTTGAGAAGTGCTAAGGCCAGAGGCAGGAAGATGAAGCTGAACATCAAGTTCAAAGAGGAAGGAAGCAGTAAGGTTAGCAGCTTGCAGGGGCTGAAGCAAGATGGGATCAGGAGTGAGGAGGGAGTCTGGGAATCTGTGAAACAGGAAGCGTGTATGAATCTCTAGCTTAGCACTGGGACCACGGGCAGTGAGGAAGGGTCACCGCTCTCTACTCTCTGCAGTGTCTGGTTGCAGGGGCGAGAGAGGGACCTAACCAAGGCACACCGGACCGGACGCTTAAGACTTGAGCCTTTGGTCTCCCACTAGAGTTTACTCCTGTTGACCCATTTTGGCTTCCTTGTCCCTCATTTGGCCTTCATAGCATCTCACCCCTACTAACTGCTTTCTCCATTTTCTCACTCCTCAGATTTTTAACTTTTGCAATATCTCTACATTCCAAATATTTATGGCGAGAGGGACAAGTTAATTTTTTATAAGGTGCAATATCCAAAATATTAGCCACAATTGATAAAGTCTCCTTTGAATTCCTACCTCAATTTCCTAAATGATAATATGGTTTTTGCCTCACAGAAGGTACCATGGAAGCCAAGTAGGGGCAGGAGGGCTGTCTGGGGAGACTGCCACTCCCTGCTCCACAGGTAGATTTAGCCTAATGTCTTCCCAGAAGGAGGAAGCAAAAGGCATTGGTCTAAGCACCATGCTGGGTTTGGTGAGAAGTGGAAGGAGGAGAGCCTTGCTTCACCTGCTGCCATTGCCTTGCAGGTCAGTGGGACCATGTACAACACTGGAAGACACGTGTCCCTGCGCCTGGACAAGGAGCACTTGGTCAACATATCAGGAGGGCCGATGACATACAGCCACCGGCTGGAGGAGATCCGGCTACACTTTGGGAGTGAGGACAGCCAGGGGTCGGAGCACCTCCTCAACGGACAAGCCTTCTCTGGGGAGGTACGTGGGGCTGTTGAAGTACTAAGGTTAAGTGCCAATTAATAAGATTTGGTGCTTCGTTATACCCAAGGTAGGAGAAGAGAAAGATTTCTCTTGAATCTATGAAACAAGTAGGTTTGTGCCTCCTTTCTCCATCTATCTTTTTCAAGTTGACATGAAAGTCTATAACAAGCTTCCAGCATTTTCCAGAAAAGGCCACAGTGAAACTGGATATATATTTCCTTCTGCAACATTGGTACAGCTCTCTTGTGACTCATGCCCTAAGATATCTCCAGAGCATTATTCAAAACCCAAATGCACCTTTCATGTACATCTTCTCTTACCCCTCTGTGGGCACTCAGCCTCCCATATGTCACATTTGATAGCACAGAGTCTATAATTTCCCTTCTGATAGAATATGTCTTATTTGCACAAACAATAATTTACTGTAAAATAGTTGTGTCAGGCAACTGAAAAGTCTGCCTGAGTTTCTGCAGAATGGAGACGTCATCATGTGCCACCATTAACAGTGAGTGTCACTATGTGCCACCATCAACCCAGACAGAACTCAGGCCACAGCAGTGAGCCAAACCAGTTTCAATTATAGGATGAGAGGTATAGTCTAAACAGATGTCATCTGTGCTATGACACTTGACAAGCAGCGTGTAGTTAATTTGACCTGTTTGACCTCAGTTACACTTGAAGACAGTTACCAACTAGGGATCATTGGTCCTTCTATGCTAAATATCCTGTAACTAGGTTTCTACTTAAGAGTCCTCAATAACTGATGTCAAGAATATTTTGAAATAGCAGAAGTATGTATCCATTATCGACTTGGTCTTTTTAAGTGTTTTTAAATCAGCATCATGTTTAAACCTGGCATTGTTTTTAATATAGTAAGGCCATGCACTGAGAAAGAGATCCACAACCTTAATGAGTCCAGTGGCCAGATTTTAATGATTGTTCAAAATGCATCCACTGAGAACCTGCCTGGGCACTCTACTACTTACCAGGGACACAGGGATTAAAAAAAGAAAAAAAAAAAAAGACAGAGCTCCTGCCAGAGTTGCTCAAAGAGTGCTATATTCAAATCGTTAAAGTATAGTGTCATGCTGCAGTGGAGATGTACAAAGGCCCTGGCGAACTCAAAGAAGTGACAAATTTTATTTGAAGGGGTCAGGGAAAGCTTCACAGAGGAGGTGCCTTTTGAACTGGGCAGAACGATTTTAAGAACATCAGCTTCAGAGTCAAAAAGCCTGAGTTTGTACCCCCTGCTTTGATACATGCTAATTGTGTGATCTTAGAATGATTACTTGAGCCTTCTAAGGCTTCTAAGTTTAGACACTTCTCAAGGTTATTTTGGAAATTAAGTGGGATTCCAGATGCAGGGAGCGCTGGAGGTACTCAGTAGGTGATAGACAACAAAGATAAAGCAGGAAATGAGGGGCACCCAAGGCTCCAGGCGTGTAGGGCACTGTGTGTTGGGGAAGCTACCCATAGATTTCATCTGTGATCTGTTAGTAATGGCTTCATAGAGGACTTGGTTGAGCAGGCATATGAGTTTCCTTTCTGGATCTGTAGGAAAAAATTGCTAGAATTGATTAGGAATGTCTGCCAAAGGCACTGTAATGGGAAACTCCCAGGCGATGCAGACCCTGAGCTAGAGTATAGCAGAGCTTATGATGAGAGCAGGGCCAAAGCTCATGAATTGAGAGTGACTGTGGATGGCCAGGCCAAACTAGAGAATATTCAGAATTAGATAAACTCTTCTTTTTTAAATATATGTTATTTTAAGATTTGTAGTTATTTCATTTGTGGACTTCTTTTCTCATTTATTTGTTTGCTGTTATTTCTTTGTTTTTCTCCCCTGCTGAACTGTTATAGTCCAGAGCCTCTCACAATATGACCTCAGAGTAAAAATGCACTTAGGAATCAATTTATGAAATGAATGAGTCAAAAAATGTAAATGATTACTTGGCTAAAATCTTTCCATTGTAGAATTCCATACAGTTGCTTGTTTCTTCAATAGGTAATAAGGGTGCTTTGTAACCTGTATATGAACTACAATTTTGCAGTAATTGAGTGCTTCCGAGATCCTTAAGGGGAATCTATAACAATTTGATCTCTCAATGTGTTAGTTTTTCTAGACCTAACCCAGATCACAGGTATCAGGCACTCCCAGGAATCTGCATTGCTAAAGCTCAGGAGAGTCTTATGGTTAGGTTTGTGAAGCACTCACTCAGTAGTACATCCTTACGTGTTCTCAATGAAGAAAGCATTTAAACAGAGTTTCAAATCAGAATTAACTGGGGAATATTATCAAAATATTTATATATGAGTCCTTCCCCAAAGCAACTGACTCAGAGTCTCCAGGAATGGGGTCCAGTTATGCACGTCTATAAAAATCCCCCCAAGAGATTTTGGTTAGTGACCACTATGCCAATTTCAACTCAGGCTGTGAATTATCCCAGGTTTCTCAGCATGAGGACTTAATCCATAAAACCATACTGAGCAAAAATAAAAAAGAGAAACCCAGAGGCAACTGCCCCCAGAAATGACAGAGCTGGGCTGCTGTCTAGACAGATGGGGTTTGGAGAACAGCTTCCCAAGCAGAACTGCCACACACACATCCGTTGCCCAAGGCAACCTTGAGCATTAGGCTCAGCATAAGCATGGTCATACCTTGTCCCGGGTAGACCACATCAGCTGTATCACTTTTCTTTCTGAGCACCTCAGTGTGAAGGGTCTCAGTATGAGTGATCCGTAAACAGGTGTGGGTTTAGATGCAAGAAACCAGAAGATTGGAAGCACCAAAACAATGTCATGTGGAAAGCAGTTGGATAGGCATTTGGCCTTTGATATGTTTAAAGGGCTTTAGTGAGCAAGAAAATTTTAGCATCTTCTCTGTGGTATCAGAGAAAAGACCTAGGTCAATGGGGGGAAGTTCTAGAAAGACAGAGTTCAGCTAAATATACATTCTAACAATGAGAGCCGTTCATCAATGGAATGAGTTTGCCTCTGAAAATAGGGAATTCCCGTCACTGGAATTATTTAGCATGGAGTGGAATTTGAGAACTTCATAAAAGACACTCACATCCTAATGAGCGGATGGGCTGTTAGTTTTAATGCACCTTCTAATGCTGAAACTCTACACAATCGATGACTTCCTTAAAGAACATGTCCTCGGATTGGATTCCACTGAGGGTTAGCCCCAGTTCAAGTAAATATATCCCGTCCTGTAAGTTAATGTTTTATTTTTATTTTGTGCTGACTTCAAAGCCACCTTTGGTCTCTATTTTTGGCTACCCTCTGTGAGGACTCAAGTAGGCCCTCTAGCAACAAAGCATGTGTTTACTTTGTTGACAATGAATAATCACATTGCCATCTGCCCCATCTATCATTGCTGATAGTGATAAGTCAATTAATGCCAGGCATTTTCCTTGGCACAGTGCAACAGTCATTTTCTGAAGAGCTGTAGATTAATTGCAGTCTTGTCTAGTGAGGTTATTATAATTGATGGTAATCACTTGCTTTGTTTTATAAAGCTGCGTGGATGTACGACACAGTCAGCAACTGCGTTTTTATAAAAATTATTCATGTCCTACACGAAAAACTCCTGGATGCCTTGTTGGGGGTTGGTGATAAATGAGCATATTCAGAGATTCAAATGTCTCGATTTTTTTAAGAAGGGAAAATTAACTGTTTTTAATAAGAAAGTAGCTTGCTAATCATGTCTAAAGTGGTTAGATTAACGTCCGGTATAAAGTAGGGTATTTATGAAAAGAAACGAATACATTAACCAGGCGAAAGATAATATTTGAAAAGAATCATGCCTGTGGATTAAGGTGCAGGAATGAGGCTAGACAAAGAAGGATCTTTCTTATTTGGAGGAAATTGGAAATATTCATTTTGAAAACCTTCCTTAAGTTCTTCTTTTCAAAGAGATGAGGCGGTACCCTGAGAATTGCACCAGCCACGTCACGGGGTACCTGTGGCCACATCCTCCTTTGTATTTTACTCACTCTTCACATGACTATTGTGCTTGTGCTCCACAGCCCAGCTCTTGCCCAGAGAAGCTTACAGTCTGTTGAGAGAGTTGTTTGTATTTTTAATACAAAGTAATGCGGATTATATTGAGGATTGTTCCAGAAGAGGATTATGAAATGGCTCTCTCTGGATTGCATGAAGGAGAGGATGGAGGAACAGCTGTGTGGCCTGACACAGTTGCTGCCCCTGAAGGTGGGGTAGAAACACATCCTCCTTGCAACTATCAGCCTCTCGAATCCCCGATTCTGCTCAAATACATCTGAGGGAGGAAGAAGTCCATAGCTGTCGCTATGGTAATGTAGATAAGATTTGTTTAATTAAAAGAGGGAAATAAAAGTCCTATGTAAAATATATATATTTCTTAGTGGCTCTGAATCAGAAACGAGAAAACAATTATCTCAGAGCCAACAACTGAGACTAAACAACAGAAAATGCAGACCTTGTCCTCTTACAGGAATCAGTTATTTGCATCCTTGAGAGACTGGTTTCACTAAAGCAACACAGATTCGTTGGCATAAGCAACTAACACCAAATTGTCCTGCAGTGTGCCAGGGTATAAAAAGTGCTGAGGAGCACAGGACTGAGGACCAGAGCCCCAGCAGGCATTGAATGGCTCTGATGGGAAGCGCTCCTGCAATCTAATTAGCGCTTTGCTGGGAGGCTGGGACCTCCTGGTAGAGATGCTCCGTTGGCACAACTGGAGATGTGAGGGGTATGAGAATTTAGATGTTTAAGAATAAAGGATGCATGGGTAATACATAAGGAAGCGCTACTCGAGTGCCATGGTGAAGCTGTCCCCTCTGCCCCTTCCCCTCCTCTGTATCCAGCACAGCCCCTCCTCCCATATGGCTTTCCAAGCCCCCTTCCCTCCTCCCAGCCAGTAACATGCTGCCTCCTCTTGACTTCCAGAGAATCCTGTATGTTCGTCTATGACAAGAGTCTGCAAACGGTAGCCTTTGGGCCAAATTCAGCCTAGGAGCTAAGAATGATTTACATTTTTAAAGGATTGTGTTTTTTTAAAAAGAAGAAGAATATGCAACAGAGACCATATTTGGCCTCCAGAGGCCAAAATATTTACTACCTCGCCTTTTACAGAAAAATGTTGCTGACCCCAAACTATTGAATTGCCCATCACTGTAGATTTTGTAATGGTTTCCTCTCCCTTCTGTTGGAACCGTAGTTCTTTGTTGATAGGGGTTTTATCTTGATCATCGCTGTATTCTCAGCATCTCATACCTTGTCTGACACATGAGGGCAGAGTCAGTAAATGTTTGCCGAAGGAAGGAGTAAACGATCTTGGGAAAGCCCTTAAGGACAGACGTTTTTTACTATTCATCTTCGTACACCATACACCTAACACAGTGCCCGCCATACAGTAGGTGCTTAATTGATGTTTGTGGAATGCGTCGTTCAACCACTGAATCAATAATGCAATAAACTATTGAAGTCCTAGCAATTCAAGCCTTATAGGCTTTTTTTGCTGGAATTTTGCATGTGTTGCCTTCATTGACTGTACAGGAAATACACGGCCTCATTTAAATTGAAGATCAAGTGTTTCAATAAAGGCTGTCCAAAGCATCAAATTTCATTAGAAACTGGAAAAAGGGAAGAGTGGTTTAGTTTGCAGTAACCACTGAGACATATTCTAGGCTTTCTCTAAGAAAGAAGTGTGCTTTGAGAAATTCAGAATGTAATCATGAGGCACTAACCTAGTCCTATTCTAAATGTGTCAAAGAACACAAAAGGATTGAACAGTTGTCACCTTGGAGGAATCTTAGATCCACTGGAGGGACAAGGCACAGACTTGAGTCAATTACTGTGCAGTGCTGTCCAGAACTTAGTCATGCCCGTAGATGGCTACAGAATGTCACAGCTAACACTTGACTACTGTTTATGTGCTTTGTGAATTACTTTCATTCATTCATTCATTCAGTTAACAAATATTGACTGAGTGCCTACCACGTGCTATAGTGAATAAAATAGATGAAACATCCCTGCCTGTAAGTTGCTTATAGTCCAGTGGGGGTAGACAGATAATAAATAATAAACGTAAGAAATGAGTAAGCGTACATGGTAAGTTAGCATATGACAAATGCTATGGAAAAAGAAATAGAACAGAGTAAGGGGGACCAGAGGATGAGGAGTGGAGATAGAGAGTTACAAGTGTAAATAGGGTGGCCAGTGTAGGTGTTACTGAGATGATGACATTTGTGAAGTTGCCATGGGATGTCTAGGGGAAGGACATTCCAGGCAGAGACAGCAGCCAGTACCATGGCTTTGAAGTGGGGGAGAGCTGTGAGCGTCCTAGGAAGAGCCGGAGCAGCATGAGCGCATGTGCAGGGTAGGGGAGACAGAGAGATAGGGGTGGGGCCGGGGGCTGCTGCAGATCTTGTCCTCTTCGCATGGACTTCGTATGGACTTTGGCTTCCACTCTGAATGAATTCCAAAGCACGATGATATAAATTCTCCCATTTAATCACTAAACACTAGCTCAATGAACTTGTCCTTAAATTATCTCCTTCTCACGTGGGGACTTAAGGCCCAAGACCATCCAGATGATAAATGATTGAGTTTGGACGTAGCTCAGGCCTTCTGATTCATAACATGGCTTAATATAGGCCAAGTTTTATCCATAAACCCCATACTAATGAGTGTTCACCTACTCCGGGCCCTAGCCCGGGGGGAAATTCAAAGACCTATAGACCATGGGGCCTGCCTTTAAGGAACCTACAATCTAGTAGAGGACCCTGTCTTCCCAAATGAACTGTTAACTGCAGTCACAGAATTGGTTGTACTTTTTAATATCTCCCCATACCCATGACCAGCACTTGGTAGATGCTGTTGAACGAAGAGATTCAATGAGTAAATGAAGATAATTTAAAAGACTGTAGCTTTCAGAGTGCCTTAATTATGCCCAATATATCATGCATTAAATTCTATTGCTGTAATGGCAAACCTAATAAAGTTAATGTCAATATGAACAGACGTTCTAGGCGTTTTATGTTAAATTATTCACAAACACTAGGTAAGTGAATTCTTCAGGGTACCTGGGAGGAGTAATGGAACAATTGATAGCTGAAGTACTAGTAAAATTCATTTAAATTCCTCATTTCAGCCCTGGAATTACTCCCAGGAGCAGACCAGGGGACTTGTCTTGGCTGATGCTAGAAGCCATAGTTGTGGATTTCGGGAGCCAGTACCACCCAGAGTGAGCAAACTGGCCTTCAAGAAGCAAAGCAAACCAAGGTCAGAAGCCCAGATGGTGGTAGGACAGATTATGACGATACCAGCAGAGGATGACTCTAAGGATAGGGAATTTTCCCTTTGAACTTCTTTACAATTACTTCTGAGAACGGACAGCCCAGTCAAGTCTGCAGCTTCCTGGATTGCTAGTTTTAGATGGACGCTGTGGGGCCACCTAAGAGAGAAGACATTGCACTTGAAGACAACCTGTTGAGGTCAACTCATTATCCCATTAACTCCACCCCAACCTGCACTGTAACTCTGACCTGGTCCCACCAGGATGGCACTGTGATGACCACCATCCTCCTCCACTTGACTCTGGTATCCCCGAGTCTTCCATCTAAAGCAGGCAAAGGGGTGTTATATCACAAAGACAACAGTAAAGACGGGCAACTGGGGCTTGATCAGGGTTCAGCCTAGAACCTAACTGTCACCATGGAGACCATCACTGGTCATGGCTTTACGAGGGTTGAGTGGAATCTTCCTTTATTTAGGAACCAACAACACTGCAATTAGAGGATGAGTACTGCTTCTAACACTTGTGTGAACTAGCTCTACTTTTTTCTTTTTGGTGAGGAAGATTGGCCCTGAGCTAACATCTGTGGCCAATCTTCCTCTTTTTGCTTGAGGAAGATGTCCCTGAGCTAACATCCATGCCAGTCTTCCTCTGGCTTGACAAGCAGCATGTAGGTCCATACCTGGGATCCAAACCCACAAACCCCGGGCCACGGAAGTGGAACGCACGAACTTAACCACTTCACCACTGGGCTAGCCCCATAGCTCTTCTTTTTTAAATCCATTTCCAAAGCCACAGGAATAAAATCAATTGAAAAACAAGGTGCAAAGTAAGAACGACCCATTCATGACCAGTCTGACCACTGTCAACACTATATTAAAATTTGTAGTTTCCCCGAAAGATCAACCTCCCGCTTCAAGATACAGACCTGCCATTGGAAAGAGCAAGGCTGCTCGAAGCCTCCATCTGAAGTGTCAGTGTCGGAAGCCCCACTGAGGTCATCTCTTCTAACCTGCTTACTTGACAAAGGAAAAATCGGGTGCCAGAGAGCGCGAGAGACCTACCCAAAGTCACCGAGATCCAATGGCAGAATTAGCACCAGAACCCAAGTTTCCTGACTCTTAGTTTGGGATTTTAAATTTTTCAAATACAATTTTAAATTATATCAAATCCTAGATTCAAAAGGCCTGTTTAGGTGCTCTGGTTTAGTTACCTAGTAGAACAAGGGTAGCCTGATATTCAGATTTCTGGCTTTAGTGAGCAGAACCCCATCATAAGAGCATTTATAAGGTCAGCCTCAAAAAGGCAAAGACACTGGTAGATTAGTTTACAAACATGAGCCCTAAGGAGCATCCATGAGGAAATGGATCTGGAAGTCAACCAAATCACCCCCAACAAAAATACCCCCAGTGTGAGAACCATTATAATGCCTGATTGCAAGAAATGCGGAAATTAAAGATTGGAAGACTGAAATAGAAAGTGAAATGCCTTAAAGATCCCTCATTTGGTCTCAGTATGAAAAGGCATTAAGAACCTAAGGATATAAACAATGCTTTTCTACGGTTTGAATACCCCCTCCCGCCCACTCTCCCCACTAACCATCCAGAACAGCTCCATAATATTAAATATAAGTAATCTAGATAATAATATTGCAAAATTAAATCATTAGATGTCTAGCCGCTCCATTGATGTGCTCCTCTACAATTCAAAATGAAGCCGTTTAAAGCCCCAGAATCATTTGCTCTGACATATCGATAAACTTTTGCTGAAACAAAGCTAATCATCTCAATGGTGCCGACTTAATTGCTCACCAGTTGACGGATAATAAACAGACCTGAGGATTAAAATATGAACTAATTACTGTACTCAATTCCATTTACTTGATTTCATGTCCCATTAATTTTTTGCATCATTTCTGGTGGAAGCCTTAGATTTATGGTCGCCCCGAATGAATTACACCACTTAGTTGCCTGTGGCATGCTCGTGTTCAGAATTGGTTGGAAAGGGCAGAATTCTGGGCAGTAAATATTTAGCCGAAGCAGCCTAGAATATAGTAAGTGAAGGTAATTATCCATTCCCAAATACCAGCCAGAGTCAGCCTCTATAAATCTGTCCCCATCTCAGCGGTAAAAGGGCAACACAAGGATTGCTCTCATGATTATTCATTGGATCGGCTTGTTAGAGGCCGTCTCCAAGAGCCGTATTGCCTTGGCCTGGAAGAGGGCTGCAGGGAAGCGGAGACAAGCACACCATGGGGAAAGGATGTTGGCCTAGGAGTCAGACACTCAGTCCATCGGGCAGAGGGCAATATCTTGACTTAGAAGATCTGATTTCAAGACCCTATTCTGTCCCTTACTAGCTGTGTGATTGATCTCGGTGAGGGCAGAATTGGGCGAGATTCTTGGCCTTCCTTAACGTTTTAAACTGCGATATGGGGCTAATAATGCCAATCTTATGTACGTTATAGGGTGATTGTGCTGTGCAAAGAAAATACTCCTGTGATGGGGCTTTGTAAAGTGCTGTACAAGTCAGTTATTAGCCAGCCTAAGCCTTAGAACTCATCTTGTCCGAAAGCCTTGCAGATGAGACTTAGAAAGATAACCACAATGTACTAATGCGATTACTACCATCAACTTTCATTTATTGAGCAAGTACTATGACCCAGGCATTGGGCTCAGTACGTTATCCCACCAATCCTCACAATACACCTATGAGCTAGCACTAATTAGCAGCATATTACTTAGGAAAAAACAAACTTGAAGAGGTTAGAGAACCTGCCTTTGATCAGAAGGTTGGTACAAGGAAGAGTCAGGATTTGAACCCAGGTCTCTGACTCCAGCTTTGTGCTGAGTAACCTTAGACAAGTCACCTCACCTGTGTGGCTCTGCCTCTGAGTAGTTGCTTGGTCATGGGTAAGTCTGCTCCCTCTAATCACAAGTGCCTTGTGTGTTACCTGAGATGATCTTTGAGCCCCTCCCAGTTGTGCATAAGCCTTAAGAATAGCCTGTCCCTTTTCCAGCTGTAAAGTGAGTCAGGAGCCTATTTCTCCAAGTGGCACAATTGCGAGGTGAAATATGACACAGCATCATTTCATGTACCTGCTGAGGACCGTAGATCACTCACCTTCCCGTCTCAGATGGACAGCAACTGGGAAGTTACATATAGATGCATGGTTGTTTTCTCTTTCACGTCTTTGAAATATAATAAGCAAAGTGTTATATATCTGCAAATTTGTTTGTGTATACACACATCTGTTTCCCTCTGCAAAGCATGAGAAACCATATTCCTCTGTCTCAGAGGTAACTTGGGTGAATACATTTTCTTGCTTTGGATCTATTTGCTCAGCTAGAAATTTCTGGATTGAGCTTTGAAAATGAATCCTGCAGGAGCTATGTGGCAAAATGAGCTTAGCTGGGGAGGTTTTAAATCACACTTCCAGCCAGGAAAAGGGGGAAGGCCCAGGGACCACCAGATACCTGCACTGGGCCTCAGTGCCTCTGCACCAGTTCTTTCAAAGCAAATAGTTGTGTCTGCTTCAGGAAAGACTCATTGGGGTGGACCCAAATGGCCACCCCAGAACAGCTGTCGTTTCTGTAGGGTCCTCTGTGGGGGTTGTGCATTTCCTGTCTGTTGCACCTGCCTCTCTAGGGCTGATGTGTCTCCCGCCCCAGGTGAGGATCTGTGACCTACTTGCATGAGCAGCATTAATTAGAGAGGTTAAGATGGCTGGAATTATTCATTCCTATATTTGAATCTGGTTCTATCACATGTTAGCTGTGACCTTGGGCAAGCTGCTCAACCTCCTTGTGTCTCAGTTTCCTCATGAATAAGATGAGACTAACAGTGATGCCCATGCAATAGGGTTGTTTCCCCCCAGCTTTTTTGGGTATAGTTTACAGTCAATAAAATTCAGCAATTTTAACTGTACAATTCAGTGTGCAGTTTTCACAAATAGATACTCATGGAACCACCACTACCACCATGATCTAGAATATTCCCATCATCCTAAAAATTGCCCTCATGTCCCTCAGCAGTCAATCCCCCCCAGCCCTGACCCCTGACAACCACTGATCTGCTATCACTATTTTTACTTTTTCTCAAATTTCAATCAATGGGCTCAAGCAGTATAGTCTTTATTTTTTTAACTTTATCTTTTAAATTATCATGCAGTAAGATTAACTTTCTCTTTGGGCATCAATTCTCTGAAGGTATAACACATGCATGGATTTGCATAACCATCATTACAACCAGAGTGCAGAAGGGTTCCACCCTATAGGGTGGTTTGGAGGATTAAGAGGATCAATATATGTGAAGTGCTCAGAACAGTGCCTGGCACACAGTGAGTGCTCCAAAAATGGTAGCTGATATCAGCAACGGCGTGCTTCTTCGAGCTCCGTCTTCCAGGGTCAGCATTCTATCCTCCATCCTCATCTAACAGGAATCCAGAGTAGTGTCCATACCAGAGATGAAATTCTTAAAAATTCCATCAGCCATTGTGAGTTGGTTGCAAACATGCTTATTCCAAGAAGATGGGTCCAGAGCCCTTTCCTGATTGCCACTTTCTCATCAGTGCCAATACTTCCTGGAATAGGACTTCCTGGAGGAAGAGTCTCCTTTTTTTTTGCAAAAGGCACCATCTGCTGGCCAAGATGTTTGTCCTCCTCAGACTTACACCTTTTTCTAATGCTCACAGAGGCCCTGCATGGGCCTGTCAAGTCCCTGCTAACACCAGCTTAGAATTGTGGGGGACACTCATCAGCTGAAGCACGTGTGATGTGCACTCCCCATCTGGCCACCTAGGAACCCCCTTCCCTGTCTCCAGATAGCAACTCCTTCTTGCAAAGGACACCACCAAGTAGAGCATTTTCTCATTGCCTGTAAGTCTGAGGCCAAGCCTGGAGCTGTCTAGATAGGATGATTGCATTCCCTGGTCTGCCTGGGACAGTCCAGGTTGACACCAGTTGGTCCTGGTGTCATTGTAATGGTACCTCCTTTAACGCTCAAAATTGCTGCAGTTTGCACAAGGAGTCAAATGGTCACCCTATGTCTAGGCAAGCCACTTAACCCCTCCAGACCTCCTTTCCTACGTCCAAAAAATCAATGGATCAGAGTAGCTCAACCAGGGCCCTTCCAGCACCAAGAGGCCCATGGAAGTCCAATCTCCCTACATAATTTTATCATCACTATAAACATTGATTGAGGGCTCACTGTGCTGTCTGGAGAGTCAGAAACATTGATCTGTAGTAAAATCTTTATGTTGTCTTGGAGAGGTTCCCCCCAAGATTGTGTATACTTTCTAAGTAGCCACCATCATACCTCCTTTAAGGTAAAAGCTTGAGAAATTAAGGAACATTTGGATCATTTGATGTGACACCAAAAATTAAAGCTTAGATTTTCTGCCCACTTGGGGATTTCACCTTTACTTGTTATGATGCTTAAAATATTGAACTTCCTAACCATGTCCCTGCTGTCACCACCGTACGACCAGCACACACCCACACACGTGTTCTGTCACACTTCAGTCATTCAGCTACTTCCCAGGTAAAATGTTCCTGTGGTTAGTAAGATATTTTACTAGAAACTATGCGTTCCCCTTGAACCATTTTGCTTTGTGTATTTTAATTACAATTTAAGTGATTTCTCTACACTAAGTGCCCCTGGGAAGAAACTCCGGGAATTATCATCATCATCCATTTAGGCTTTGTTTCAATTCTTGTCTTTTGAGAGCCAGAACAGCAAGAAGACGCTGTCCCCTTAAACTCCTCTATAAATCCCTCTTGGTGTTGGCATCTAAGTGCCATCAGACAAAAGGGAGAGTGTTTCTGCTCCAGAAAGCCGTTGCAGGCTTTGCTTTTAAAATCTCGGGGGCATCCATACTCTCTTCCATCAAGCTCCAGTGCTGCTTCTGGAGTATTCATTTAGCTTGATTTACGTTATTTTAATTTCTTAGGGGTGTCTTTACTAGCTGGAGGGTGATTTTTTTCCCCTTAATTAAGGAACAAATGGATTCCAAAGCACACAGAACAAAACAAGCCCCTTTCATACCCTGTCTCGCTTGTCACTTTCTCCTGCTGGTCTCTCTTGGCTGAGTGCTTTTCAGCTTTGCACCACACCTGCTTTCTCAAACTGGAAATGAGATAGAATGACAACGAAGCAAGACCGGTCTTTCAATGGAATCAACCAACCCTTGGTTTCAATTCATTTAATTTCCTAGACGATATGGCAATTTGGGGGAGGATCCGGTAGTGTTATGTTTATCTCTTAGATAGAAAAGCTGTATTCAGTCAGTGCTATTCGACAAAAATTCATGGAGCTGAGCCAAGAACCATGCTAGGCGAGGGCTACACTGAGGAACGAATCTGGCCACTGTCCTCGTGGAGCTCAAGTTCCTGAGAGCATCTTAGCTACGGTGCTTTGGGGTGCAAATAACAGAAACTCACTCAAGCTAGGTTAAGCTACAAGGAGAATTTACTGGAAGGCCTCTGGGATATGTCCTAGGACTCAGAGGTGACTGGGCCGTGAAGAGACTGGAAACGGGAACTGAAACAAGGTCATGACCCCAGGAACCACTCCTACTCCATTTCTCATCTCTGCATGGCTGCCTTGTTCCCATTCTCTCTGTAAGCTGTCCTTTTGCTGATTCTCTGTGCATGTGGAGGGCATAAATGGCCCCCCTTAAGCTCCCAAGTTGTGTTCCTTTGGGTCAAGACCAGCCTGGACTGACTGGCTGCCTGGCTTTTCATCCCAATTCCAAATTTTCCAAAGAAGAGATTTGATTTTCCAAACCGGATCTGATGTCCTCTGTGACCCAATCAGCTATGCATGTGGGACAAGTTCATGTAGATAAACAGGTCTTGGAGACCTGTCCCTGTGGTGGGGAGAGCAGTTATATGGAGAAGGCTGGCATTGTAAGCTATGTAGACACCTCAAAAAATGTCTCCTGTGGTGGGGGAGATCAACAGCTCCTTTCTGTTCAGCGCAAGAAAATCCACAAACTAAAGTGCTGTTGGCACGTTTGACCCACATCTGGGAGTTGGAGAAAGCTTTCTGACATGAGCAGGCTCTTGAAAGAGAAATATGAATGTGGTGGAAATAAGATAAAACCATCCAAGACAAATAGGAATATCACTTATTAACAGAAAGAAGGACTATAGTCAGTCCATAACGTGCTCTCACAGAATTTAGCATCTGGTGATTGAGGGTCACAACAATCTTACTCATCACAGGGACATCCGTGGCACGTCACAACCATGTCACCCATCTTCCTGGCTGCTGTCATCGCGCTCCCTCCTTCCTTTCTACATAAGGAAGAATGCATAAGCCACAGGATGGGCTTAAATAAATTGCCTAGGGGTTAGCATCAATCAAACACACATTCAGATCCCAGCTCTGCCACTTACTGTGTGCCCTTAAACAAGTTATGTAGGCTCTTCCCAAATGAGAAAAATAGTAATAATAATATCAACCTCAGAGAGTTGTTGTTTGGCTAGAACGGGAGTATGAGGTGAAGAACCTTAGCAGTGTGTCTGGCACAGAGTGGCTGTCAAGAATGTGTGCTTCCAGCCCCTTCCCTCTCCGTCTGTTTTCTTCTCCACTTGGCTGATGACATGTCGTGGATAAGAAAATGCGGACGTGGGGATGGATTTGATCTAACATGGGACAGAATAGTTAAAATACAGACTCCACCCCTGAAAAAAAGGAACATTTCTACCTTAATCGATGGGCCTTTACACATGTCATCTCTTGTCTCACTGTCAGTTTCCAAACCTCAGAACAAAAAGAAAACAATTATTTATATTGTTCACAGTTACTCATTGACTAGGCGCCATTTTCACTTTCTCAATAATAAGCCTGTTGGTGTGAGCCATCCTGTATGGCCAATCCTCCTGGCTTCCTGTTGCCCACCTCAGTCAGGACCATCTTATCTGGGCCCTGGTGATTAATCTGTGACAACTGTATCTAGTGTCTGTCCCTTCTGAGGACTGCAACAACTGGAGGACTTATTCTGCCCCTAGTGTTGACTTAACTTTTTAAGAGTCCCGGATGTAGGACACTCCAAAAGCCTTTTGAATTTCAAAGTCCAGGATATCCCCATTGGGATAGTTTTCTCATTATTCACATTTAGAAAAATGCCAACAGGTTAGAAGCACACGGCTTTCTGGGGCAGCGGCTGAGCTTAATCAACATGGCAGGTTATATTATTTAATTCCGGTGCTTGTTTTAATTAAAAGAAAAGTTCAGTTACAGTGGACCTTTAATATTGAAGATGCATTTTTTTTTTTCATACTGGCATATATTCGATTTTTTTTTCAAAAGGGAAAAGAATGTTTGCTTGAGTTAAGAGCTGGGATCAGGGTTAACTTTGCAAAACCAACTACTTCTTAGGTATAGTAAGATTCACTTCACTACAAATACACATTAATCCCTCTTACCTTGCTGAAGTCCCTGTTGATTTTCTGGCCGGATTTACAAAACGTTTCTACCAGGAAATAATGGCCAATAAGTTCAGAAAGAGAATCTGGCTCAGGAGAATATATTCCTACATCAGAATGCTTGACACGGTCCAACCAGTGTGTCTAGCAGCTTCCTCATAAAGGAAACAGAAGAATGAGTAATGCAAAATAATGAATAATCCCAAAACTCTGTGTCATGACTTATATTTATTCCTCATAGACACATATTTGAGTTCCTACTATGTGAATTATTTTGCCAGTCTCTAAATTCAAATATGAATACTACACAATCCATGTCCTCACAGTTCTGTTCAGGTAAGGAGACTTTTCCAGTCTTTCTTGCCAAATTCTATTCTAGGAGACGGCACTGTCTGCAGTGAGAATCCGGAGGAAAGCCCTTTATTCACTGCACTCACGCACTGGCGTGGGATTGTGAGCACAGCCAGATTGCGCAGACCTGACTCTTGGCTCTACTGCCAGTACTAGCCTTGAGCAAGTTATTTACCAGCGTCTGGCTCAGTTTCTTCATCTGTAAAGTGGGAATAATAGTGGTACCAACTTATGCCGCACTGATTCACCTTCTGTCCTGGTCCATTGGTCATTTAAGATAGATATCTGTTTAAGACTATTTTCCCTTTATCTGACCATATGAGTTCACTTGCCTTTTGTGTTTTCTGATAAGAAATGTCACCTCAGTATCCCCATGATTAGAGAAAAAAGAGATTTATGAGATTCAGCAGAAATGATATGATACAGTACAGCACAAGCCAGCTGAAGTTCTGAGTCTGCCTTCCTGGTCTTCCCAGGCATCCTCTCTACCCTCACTGTGTGGCTACTAACAGGTCAGCTTTGTCTGTCCCACCTGAAATGCCTCCAGAGAGGGCTGCAGTGGCTGGCTATTTGCTGGGTGGGCAAGAAGTGAACCAAAAAGATGACTTTCAGGGAAGTTTTAGAAGTCCTGCATTATATTTCTTTTAGAAATACTGGAAATTTCCTCTCAAAATGTCAGCTTCTCCTCAAAATAGCTTTTTCCTGCATAGGCTGGTGGGGAACGTGATGCAGGTGCCTCTTCAGCCACCAGTAATGAAGAGAGAGCAACAGAATTCACGATCGCCTGAACTATAGGCAGTGTCTAAAGCAAGGACAGAGGGAGTTGATTGCTTGTAAACTTTGCTGTGATAAGGGTCAGAAAAAACAGCATTAAAGAAGTGGAAATTCAAGAGTCACAGTTGCCTACTGGCTTGTCACGCGGGCCCCGTTGGCTAAAGAAGTGCGTAAGACGTGATTATATACAAGGACTTCGCTCTGAGTCAGTGCTGATGTTCCCAGTGATGGGGGTACCTACAGACTCACTGGGTCTGGATGTGTGTGTGTTGCAAGCTAAAGGTGATACAGAAAAAGAGAACCGATTAAGTACCTCAGAGGTACCAGCAGTGAGGGCATGCTGCTATTTTTAATAAGATCAAGGCAGGCATCACTGACAAGATGACATTTGAGCAAAATCTTAAAGGTCAGGGGGTTGGCCATGAGGGTAGGTGGGAGAAGAGAATTTCCCCAGAGGGAGCAGCCAGTGCCAAGGCCTTAGTATGGACTGTGCCTAGTGTGTTTGAGGAACTGTGAGGCGGTCAGTGGGGTGGGGCAGAAGGGGCATGAGGTCAGAGTGGTGGAGGCAGGGAGGGCAGATCCTGCTGGTTTTGTGGGCCAAGGTGAGGCCTCTGGCTTTCCCTCTGTGTGGGAAGGGAGTCACTGGAGCCTAGTGACATGGTCTGATGACAACAAGCTTGATCCTGCATGAAGCTGTTCCCTCCCCCTAGAACATTCTTTCCCCTGGCCTTTTCATGCCTAACTCCTTGTTATTCAGATCTCAGCTGAAATTGTCCCTCAATACCCAGTCACTCACAGTCACATCACCCTCTTAATTCTCAGCTCTGTATTCATCTCTCACTGATAATTTCCCTTATTTATCCGATTATTTGTATATTTTTTATCTCCTTTCATTAAAAAGCAAGCTCCACCATTTGTTCTCGAGTGTGGGCAGGGGAAATAATAGCTTTGTGATCTGCATCCCCAAATCTATAATCCCAGTATAACCGTGAGAGAACAGCAGACAAACCCAAAGTGAGGGACAGTCTACCAAATATCTGATAAGCATCCTTCAAAAGTGTTAAGATGATGAAAAGCAAGGGAAGACTGAAGAATTATCACAGTCTAGATGAGTCTGAGCAGAGACCACAACTAAACGAATCGTGGGATCCTAGATCGGTCCTGGAAGCAAAAACTGGTAGAATCTGAACATGGTCTTTACTTCAGTTAATAGTGTAGTGCCAGTGTTAATTTCTTAGTTTTGCTAAAAGTCTCACATGATTATGTAACACTGAGGGAAGATGGATGAAAGGCATACACAAACTCTCTGTTCTCTATCTTTACAACTCTGCTGTGAATATAAAAGCATTTCATTTAAAAAAGTTTGGAAAAAAGCAAGCTCTGCAATATCAGGGACATTGTCCATCTTCTTTTTCACTGCTGTGCCCCTAACTGTCTAGGCTGGTAATAGGAGCTCAATAAACATTTGATAAATAAATAGGATGGGCACGCGGTCATCTCCGTAATGATAGCTGAAAAAATAAATGAAGCAATTAAAGTGCTTTGCCCAGGGCGAAGTACTTTGCAAGGAGCTCTTTAAAAATATAAAAGAATATCATCATTGTCCCATTTTTATTTTTAAAATGGAAGAAAGACTGCCCACTTCCTGGGGCA
This sequence comes from Equus caballus, assembly GCF_041296265.1. Taxonomy (NCBI): domain Eukaryota; kingdom Metazoa; phylum Chordata; class Mammalia; order Perissodactyla; family Equidae; genus Equus; species Equus caballus. Next base: position 27,221,193 of record NC_091694.1, on the reverse strand, counting down.
TATCTGTAAAAAGTGACAGCTTAGCCAGGGACCACTAGAAGCCACTGTATGTGATCAAACCATTACTGGGCATCACTGACCTGCAGCCAACTCTGTTCATAAAGATTTTGCAGCTCTAAGGTTCTGAGAGAAAAGAAACTTCATTTAAAAGTTAAAGAAAATTATCTATCGTCTTGGTAACATCTTATTAATCTGGGTTCATAAGAATGTGGGCTACCTCTCCTATTCCGCAGCTGATTATTACTCTGAAAACAATTGCCAAAGACAAGAGGGAGACCCCTAAGTGCCAGCTGCTCTGTCAAAGGTGTCCTTACGAGGCTCTGGTAGAAGACAGTCCATTGATAAGGAGTCTCAGCTTCTGGAAATGTGAGCTCTCCTCCCCTAAGGTAGTATGGGGGCACCAGGGAGAAGGGTGAAGGGGCTTAGCAAATGGCTGAAGAGTGGGCAGCATTGAGACAAGGCTTCAACTGATGCACAACACACACCATGATATCTGTCCGTTCATCCATCCATCCATCCACCCACTCATCTGTTCAACAAATAAGGGAGCAGCTGATGCAACAGACAGACCACTACCTGAGAATCAGAAGACCTGAGTTCTGATCCCACCAAATGTTTTCATAAACGTGGGCAATTCAGTTCATCTTTCTGAGCCTCTCATCTCTCAAATGAGGCCAAATGTCTAGAAAAGTCTCTAAGTCCTTTTCTGGCTCATTCAAGGTGCGTATTAACTATTTCTAAGTACTCTGTGCTCTGCTTATCATAGTAGGGGAACAGAATATATATAGGATATTCTCTATACTTTTCAAGAGTTACCAGTATAGTCAGAAAAAAAAAAACCAGACAGACATACCTTGGAAAGTTAAGTAACAACACAGGTGCTAAATGATTAAGTGTAGACAAATAATTCTATAGCATTATATTAAAGGACACCAGGGTGTTTCCTAGGATAGTCTAGGTCAGCCTCTTACATAAAGTGGAACTCGTGCTGGACCTTAAAGGATGCATGAATGATATTTGTGTAAACAGAGGATGAAAGAGTAGCTTTCCAGTCACTTCTCTGAGAACAACATGTTCCTTTCCATTGCCAGGCCTTCACATAGGCAGCTCCTCTGCTCGGGACACTCGGCCCTCCTGCCCTGCTCGTCTGCCTATCAAATCCCACTTCTCCTTCAGGTTTCAGTTCCGATGTCCACCTCAACTCTGAGACTTCTCTGTGCCCCCTGCCTCAACAGCATCCCCTCTTCCGCTCTCAGAAAGGGTTAATGGCTCCTCGCAGCTCCTACAGAATGTGTAAATGTGTCCTTACTGCACGTCACCTTCTTTTGCACCTGGATGATCTTTCCATCTCCATGATTGTTCAAGGTCCCTGTCTCTTATCTCTCTATCTCCAGCAGAGGACACAATGCCCAGCAGAGGGTAGACACTGTATAAATAATGAATGAATGAATGAGTGAGTGAATGAATGAATGAACAGACACATGAATGAAGACTGTAAGAACTAGCTCTGAACCAGATGCAGCTGACTATCAGCGTCTGCCTTCTACTCAAACCTGAGGGACGGGCACTCAGGATGAATAGAGAGAAAAGACAGGAATCACAACAAAACAAAGATCCCTCTCAAGGAGCAAACATACCCTCTTGAATGCCAGAGAAGGAAAGAGAAACCAAAAATCATCCTTCACCCATCAGCCAGCAAGAGGCCATGGGGTACCTCCCATGTGGCCACTCCCACTTGCCACGAATGTGTGGAGACACCCAGCTACCATGGAGAGGGCTTCTAGGAAAGCCTCCCTTGCCCTGTTGATATGCTGGGCAGCAGTGCACACTTCCCTCCCTGAAAAGGACGGCTCATGCTAATGAAATCTTGACATTTAGTGAAACTAGAAAGGGGGGAGATGTGCATTGTATTAAAGTTCAAGTTAGAGTAGTGGGAAACCCAAGAAACTAGGCTAATTTACTGGTCTTTTCTCTTGTGGTTTATTCAAAAGCTGTCTTCAGAGAGGCTCTGGCGTGCTCACCAGCCAGCCACACTAACATGTGTCCTGTCCCATGCAGAAGCCACCAAGATCTCCACACAGAGCAAGACATTTGGAGCCCAGGAAACCTGGAATCAAGTTCCAATCCTGCCACTTACTTCCTCTGTGACCTTAGACAATGACTTCATCTCTTTGAGTCTCAGCCTGACCGTTTGTCAAGTGGATTATAACTCCTTCCCTGCTGGTTTGTCATGAGGACTAGAGATGATGGTTATAAAGCTGCTCCCACCAGTGCTGACTCCTGGTAGACACTCAACAGTGGGAACCATTATCATTATGACTAGCTATCGCTATGCCCTTCATTTCCAACTAGTATTTACTGAGAGACCTGTAGGCTCACACCAATGGGCCCCGGGGAGGCACGAGATGTTTAAGAGAGGAATTTCATGCAGGAGATGGAATTTTCCCTGGGCCGTCAGGGATAGGCATGGTTTTCGTTTATTCTCAAATCAGGAAAGGAAATATTCTTTCTTACATTGTTTTTTCAGTGGCAAACCTTCATTCCTTGAGAGAGCAGGTAATTGTTTTCCTGCATTACACGGACATCATCATAATATTCTGAGAAAACAAAGTAAAAGAAAGGAAAAATATGGCCTGACTCCTCCACCCCAACAAATCAAACGTTTTTGATTTCCCAAGTTCAGGATGAGTGAAATTTCATTAAGCAAAGACAGAGGTGGGAAACAGCATCTTATTCAGAGGCAAGTGGGCCTCTTCCCTCATCCAAAAAATGGGGATGTTAGCCCATCCTGTACTTTTATTGGTAACGGCCAGTGTTTACAGAGAAAAACTCATTCCCAGTGTTCACGTTGCTTAAAAGTACTTACGCCGACTAGACCTTCCTAAGCACGGATGTGGAAAACAGCTTCCTTAAGTGGAAGATAAGTGGGCAGGCCTCCATAATCTCAACACATCTCCCAACCGGGGGATGTCCTGTATTATGACCCTACCCTTTCATATTGTGTCAATTACAGAATGCATGCGAGTGGGTGTGCCTGCCACTCTGCCAGGACCATATAAACTGCACTTATTGGAAGCTCTTTCTTTTATTTAAGGTGGCTGTTTACAAAATCTCTCACACTCCTAAATTCTAGCCGCCAAAACCTTGTTCCTCTCCTTCCCCCTCAAAATTCCAAACTCCCAGGCCAGCTCATCCTTCTGATTACTATTCGCCAGGCCTGTCTGTCTGCTGTTGCTGTGCCCCAGGCCCACGCAGCCCTGCAGCACTGTTGGGAGCCAGGATTCAGAGCAGAGGATGTTGGGGCCGTCGGAGTCTCACACGGGTGCCCAGGGCGATGTCATGCACCCCGCGGGCGCCCAGTAAACACTAGCTGGCTGGCTGGCTGTGGGGCCCAACTCATGAGTGCCAGGCTTTTCATCTGTACTCGGAAATGTGAGGACAGATGGGGGAAGGAGACAGAGGGGAAAACAGCCTCACATCGAAGCCCAATAGCATTGCACCAGCACACTCCTCAGATGGAAAGGATTCTGATTTCAGCAAAGATAAAAGGGTCAGCAAGTACCCCATATGAATGGCAAGTAAGTTAAAAAAAAAGGTTTCAGTCTGATTCTGCTGTTCTCACATCAAAGGAAAGATGAACTGAGTTTCAAAAAACTTCCTTAGAGACCTAAAAAATACATATATATGTAATTCTTTGAAATTATGACTAGTTACTTCCCTAAAATGTATGTCTTTCTCATAGATGACCCACAAGATCGCTCAGGAGACCATGTGTCCAGTCCTACCTGGTACCTCTAGGCAACATGCTGGTCCCCAGGCCACATCCCAGGCACCAAGAGACTTTAGTGGCCATTCAAGTCCTTGGTTCTGAACCACTGTTCCTCATACTGAATCCATCCTGTTCTCGAACCTCTTAGCTTCAACTTCATGGCTCATCCTCCAATTTCATCCCTAGTCTCACCCTCTGGACTTGACATTTGACATTCATTTTTCAGCTACAACCCTGATCCTCTCTGTCACAATTCAGGTTCTCCCACTAAAGACGTGCTCTGGGATAGCTTGAATAAATACATGCCCAACTTTGGTCATCTTGGCATTCTCCTTCTCCCAAGTTGTTCAGTGGGCAAGCTTCCCATTTGACTCAGTCCTCTAAGTGGGAACTGCGCACCATCTTGAAAGGTTCATTGATATAGCTGAGTTAGTATTGTTGGTCTAATTATATTTTTTCAATCAACTAGCCACTCTTTGTCTCAACAGGAGGGGAACTAACTTCATGAGGAGCCTATAGTATTTCATAGATGGTGGTATTAAGGGGTGGAGAGGGGATAAGCCCTTTGTTATAAAGACAATCTGCATTTGAGACCTAAGGGATGTACGGAGGGAGAAAACACCAAATTAAGAATCACAAATAAAGAAAGAGATTTCAATCCTGGCTCCACCAATGACCATGTGGCCTTGGGCAAGTCACTTTCTGATCCAGGCTTCGTTTTCCAATCATAAAATGAAGAGACTGTACCACATGATCTCCAAGATGCCCTCCAGGTTTAATAAGCTTTAATTCTTTTGTTACAAGTCTATTTTTCTAAGATTCCATTTTCTCACTTGGAAAATTGTGATTATATGTCTAGTCCAAACTTCCCTTCCAGGGCTGTTGTGAGTTCAAATAAGAAAATGGGTGAAAGATCGTGGCACACTGTTAATTTTGGTAAGGGGGTAGGGAGATGGGAAGCCCTGAAGCCATCCCACCACCTAAAGTTTAGTAGAATTACTTATATGAACTGTGACTGTGAATATGCATCCCGCTTCCTCATTTCTTCAATGAAACTTTCCAAGCATACAAAATAGACACCCACATCTGTCCTGTCGAAAAGATGCTTTTTAGGGGTCAAATGTCACACACCCACAAAGTTGGAATGGACCTTGGTGTTGGAGCAAAAAGTTGGACTAGTGGAATCAGGCCAGATCATTGAAGGGTTGGGGAGGGCGTGAGTAAAACAAGCATTCACATGGTATCTGTTGTATTCTGGTCACGCTGAGTGTATTATACAATTTAGCACAGTCTTTGAAATAATACTGTGAATGTGTAATTGATTACTATCATTATTCCTATTATTATTATTATAATCCTCTCAATGGTGGAAAACCAGGGCTCAGAGATCACATGCTTGTTATATTCCAGAGCTGAGAACCAAACTCCAGCCTATCTGGTCTCAAAGCCCACCTTATTGCCTCCTTAAAAGGCTGGAAAACCCAGGTTCATCTTCCTCTGCACATACTTAACAGCCTACACCATGAAGGAAGATATCTGCTGATGAGTCTTAACCTCTCCTAGACAGAGACGGCTCTCCTCCCCATTTAGAAACATGCAAGAAACACTTACTGAGACCTACTGTGCCCCAATCCTATATTAGGTGCTGGGGCTACAGGGGTACCTGCAACATGGACATGGCCTTCAAATCCCAGTGACTCAACTTCCCAGTCTACTTTTCAGCAATAGGCTGAGTTCAGGTGTCACCTAAGTTCCCTGGTGGGTGATGTGACTATTGCACATGTTTTGTGAGGACAACTTGAAAAGAAACAGAGGGGGAGCTATCTGGGAGTTTAAAATTTCATGCCTTCATGCCTCAATTTGCAGGCGATGTCATGCATCATTTATGTGGGGGTTTTGGTGGCATTTATTTTATTGAAAGCCCATTTATTCTGGACTTTTTCCAGTGCCATGTAAGATTTTACGATTCATCAAATCCCTCTTTTCCATAATGTAGTTTTGCACATGTGCTGATGTGAAGGGTGCTCAGATGAGCTCTCTGAAGGGAGTAAGGGACTGGAGTGAGATCAGAAGAAAAGCTGTGACCATTTTGGGAAATGTCCACTGCTTCCAGTCTACAACACTGTAGTGTAAAAGGAGGCGCAGAAGACTTCCTCACTGACATAGGTTTCCAAAGACGGCAGCAAGCTATTTCATAAAGTACTCAAGTAACACTGTAATTCATGTCGCCCATGTTCACATCCTACTTAAGATCCCTTTGCCTGCATAGTCAAAGCTTGAAGACCATAAACTTGATGAGCCAATGCTGGGCCCCCCATGAACCTGAGGACCCTTGGGATTTCTGTCAAATGTAAAACCAGTTCTTCAGCAGCAGGCCTTAAGGTTGAAGGATGTATAAGGAAAGGATTTTATATTAAATTCAACATTGACTGATGCCTACAGTTCAGTGGGGGAGATAAGCATATGCTTAAATAACTCTCCTACAAGATAATATGGAGGCAACTGCAGCTAAAAGTGGCAAAATGAAGTTCCCTAGTTGGTACATTTAGTAAGTGGTGAGGCATTACTTAACCGTGGTGCTGACATCACCTGAGGGGCAGTCCTGTCACTTACTCCAGCTAGGGTTCAATGTCGGAGGACTAGGGGGAGGACAGGTGGCGGGGAAGGGAGCCAAGGGATGGACATCTGGCATATTCCTTTTTTTTTTTCCAGAATAAATGTCACTTTTTGAGGGTGCTGTTACCAAGAGAAGGGGGAATAAATAGATGTTGAGCAAGACAACTACAAATACTCACTACCCACACTCTGTTCTTTGCTCTAGTCTAAGTAGCCTAGTGGTCAGGGAAGCTAGCCTTTGGTCCTAGGCTTAAGTGATAGCTACAGAGCCATCCTCAACAAAAGATACAGAATTGAAATTTGTATGTTCTCAGACCCTACTCTTCTCATATGACTTACCATGCCCAGTGTCCTCAGGTGCTCCTCCTTGTTCCCATCTATGATGACTTCATCATTGATGGACATTTTGATGAGGTGAGTCAATATCAATACAGGATTCTCAGTGTCCTCTTACACCCTCTGGTTAGGCAGCTGTTTCCTCACTGTGGTCATGACCAAGTCAAGAAATCGTCAATCATAGGCTCTTTCCTCCTTCTGACCATGCCTGAAGTCCAGCCATGAATTAGTCCAGTCCCTTAGTCAATGATGAGAAGAGCGACATTCAGACCACTCAATGAGTGTGAAAGAAGGTCATTTTGAGCAGCAGCTCGCAATTCTTCAGGAACTCTAAAAGTGGAAAATACTTTCTCAAGAAGTCACCCAACTGGACAAGTGAAGTCTTCCTGTTTCCAAATTATTAAAATTCGACCTCTGATTTATTGTTTGCCTAAGTCTCTGTGATGACTTTATGTCCTGGACCCATGAACAGCTGCCCAGCAGGAGCAGGAAAGGAGAGTCTGTGGAGGCCAAGATAGGTCACCAGACAGCTGGAACACCAGGGCACAGAGTGCCTGCAGTACTATGTCTTAACCTGACAAGCTGACTCACTTTCCTTCGCTTTCTTGGCAGGTAGTAGGGAGTGTTTGTTTTTGGCAACCCCCAAAAAGAAGTCACACCACATAGTCTGAAAAGGAGTAGTAAGTGTTGTGCATAGAGATGTCGCAAATGGCCAACACGTGGGAAACTCATGTCTTGTTTACAACTCACAATTTCTCTAGTTAAGGGGAGTTCAGAACCTGAGGTGCAAATTCTGTTGGGAGATAGAACAATGAGTCACTTGTTCTAGGTCTGCCTCACTTTATGTAGTAGTTTCATTCCTAAAAGTGTGTTCTGTAGGTCAACATCAACCCATGATGCCCATTGACTTACAGCGTGGTTCCAGTATTGCTTTATCTTTGCAGAATAAATTTTTATTATTAGAAGTTTCTGATCCTTTAGCTTTAAGTGTCTATATTCCTGGACTCCAGGCTGTCTGCCAAAGGAAAGCATTTTATAAGAAAAAGCCAAATTACTAAGCATTTCACTGTGCCAGTTCTGTTAATCCTCACGAGAGGCCTGTGAAGTTGTATTATCCCTATTTTAAAGATTGGACAACTGAGGTCCAAAGCCACATACCCAGTGAGAAGCTTCACTTGGGCTCCAACCCATGTCTCCTGATGAGAGTGAACCACAAGTAGCATATTACTGTTTTATCTCCAACAGGTGTTTGTGCAATGTTTGGAAAAGGGAATGAAAGCTGCTCTGTCTCCAGTTGACACTATAAGCAATCTCTTGGGCATTCATTTAATACGCACTGGTTGACTGACTCATTAATACGTTCAGAGGTGAACAAGACAGTGTCTGGAGCCCAGAATAGCTCATATTTTATAGTAGCTTGTTCATCAAAGATGCCCTTACCTAAGATCACCCAATGATCTCCATGAGACACAAGTTTCTTGGTCCATTAAAGCAGACCCTCTGCTCAGATCCCATCTGGTAGCCACTGCGCTCATCCCCCAGTGGCCATGACTTTGTCTGATCACACCTGACAGCTGCCCCTTTCCCTGGGGAATTGCTTCCTTATATTGTCCGGGAGACCATGCCTTAACACGCCCACCCCACCCCCAGCAGAAGTCCACAGCCAGTGACTGATGTATACAGGGCAGGGTACATAACGAGTTGACTTCCTTGCCTCAGGTAGGACTAATTTAGTTGTGTAATTCCTACTCCGGAGCTTCCCTAAGGCTCAGACAAGCAATCTCCAGCTAAGTCAACATCCTTGCTTAGATATTGGCTTCTGCTCTATCTTGTGTCCCTCCCTCCCCTCGTCTGGGTAATACATCCTCAATAAATCGCTTGAACTAGACTCCCCATCTCAGGCTTTGTCTACGGGAACCCAGCCAAAGACATCTAGTTTGACTGTATTTTCTAGCAGAAGAGTTACAAAATATAGGTCTTTGAAAAGAATCTGTATACCATTTTTTCACTCATTCAGATTGGGCCTTCTCCTAAAATTAAACAAAATCAGCAAGATCTGCTTGTATTTGCATGAATTTATGTGTTTTGAGGGTGAGGAAACAGTGGTCTCTTATCATATTCAAGACTATTTAAAAACCACATGGTCATTGCCAACTTCCCAGTAATATCTCTAAACCAATTCCTCTTTTTTGTTTGTTTGTTTTTGGTGAGGAAGATCAGCCCTGAGCTAACGTCTGTGCCAATCTTCCTCTATTTTGTATGTGGGATGCTGCAACAGCATGGCTTGAGGACTGGTGTGTAGGTCCATGCCCTGGATCCAAAGCAGCGAGCCCCAGGCCACCAAAGCGGAGCCCATGAACTTAACCGCTACGCCACCAGGCCGGCCCCTCTAAATCAATTCTTTATGAGAACAGCATGTGCTCTGATAGGAGTCACGAATTTTTCTTTTGAGTAATGGTACTAACGTAAGTGTGAGCTGCCTGAAAATTAATGGGCTGCCTGATCATTTCCACAGAGCCTTTGGTGAGGTTGATGTTGAGCTTGTTGGCTAATTATCTGTTTTGTAAAAATCTAAGCATCCTTTTATACATTGCGATTTCTGTTTGCAAGTTTAGCTTCAAGTTTACCAAACCATTTAATTAACTTAAGTGTTTAAACTTCCAGAGGTGTTGATTGATTCTAATCAGTATTTTCTGCTACTCTAATTGAAGGCTTCCTCTCTTGGACTGTTGTCAGTGAAGCAAAAAATAAAGCAAAATGGTGTTTCGTCTTTGGCATCATCTAACACAAATTTAGTTTGGCACATAATTGCGTGAAACTTAGGGAGGACAGACCAGAGGCAGTTTCTCTGTTTCCTTTGAAGTTGGAGAGCAGCCCCAGGAAGGGCGTCTATGCAGTGGGCACAGGGAAGGGATTCTTGTAACCTCTCACTGGGACCTCGACTTCAAGCCAAGCCACTTTCAGTTCTGGCAGATTTCACTCTTCATGGCATCTCAGTGGGAGGATGCTTTGCAGGAACGCTTGCCATCCAGAGAAAGTGATGTTCTCTTGGAACAGCTCTTTTTTTCTCAGAAAAACAAATCACCCCAACCGCCCACCTCCTGTAGTAACACCCCAGGCAGATGCAAACCTAACCCTTAGGAAGAGAGCTGCCCGACACTGAGAAGGGCTTTCAGCAGAGGGTGAGGATGGAAGCTGGGCTTCTGAACTCCAGCGTTTGGACAGCCTAGGGGTTGTGTTTACCTGGCCTCCAGAGTTCCAGCAGAGGGAGCGAGAGGGGAGAGGCACGTTGGAACAGCTCTGGGGAGCACCCCTGACCTGCAGGCACCTGACACGCGGCCCCCAGACCACTTCCCAACTCCAGCTTTGGAAGACCACATTTTCTGTTGCCTTCCAAAAGATGTTCTGGCAAGCTGCCCTTGGTGTCTCCTGAGACACTTCTGTTCTAGTTGACTCCTGTTCAGCACAAAATAATGTATTATGGATATTGCATTTTCCTCCTAAGAAAATGTCGGCTGCTAAACTAGATCAAACCGCCCTCCAGTTCTTCCGTGCTGACTCATTTTAATTATTGAACTTCTCTCCCTGGAAAGTACGCTCTGTGCTGTTTGCCGAGAAACTGGCAGTTTTAACACAATTTGGAAACTTTTCATAGATTGATCACCCCAGGAAAACAGGCAGCTGATCACCAGAGAAATTCTGCAGTTAAGATTAGTTTGCTGTTTGATGACACTGAAGAAGTGCAATGTGTGGCGTTTCCTCCCTACCATCCACCCTGCCTCCCTGTCTGCCTTTAAGACAATACCTTCCCCTGCATGTGGCCGGGAACTCTTTTTTCCTATGTACCTCAGGGGTCCAGTTCTAGATCCACAGTAAGCTCACCAGCTTACCTTGGCCAATATAATCCCTGCCTCCTTCTCCAAGTCTATCTGTTACCTCCATCTGCTTCAGTCACCCCCTTCCAGCCACACCCACCATCTTTCTGCTCTGGGACCACTCCAAGCTGTTCTCTACCTCAGGATGTTTGCCTGTGCTATTCTACCTACTAAGTTTTTCTTCTAGTCTAGATATATGGTTTCCAACCCTGACTACACATTAAAATAAACTTAGACCTCATCTCTAGGTTGATTAAATGAAAGCCTCTGGAGATGGGGTCCACCATCAGTATTTTTTTAAAGCTCGCTGTGAACTATCACCTTAGATCCTTATGTTACTGGGTCCTCCCCCTTGTTTAGGTCTCAGCTCCAACATCCCTTCCCAGAGAAGCATTCCCTGATCATCTTTTTTTTTTTTTTTTTTTTTTTTTTTGAGGAAGCTTAGCCCTGAGCTAACTACTGCCAGTCCTCCTCTTTTTGTTGAGGAAGCCTGGCCCCGAGCTAACATCTGTGCCCATCTTTCTCTACTTTTTTATATGTGGGACGCCTACCACAGCATGCCAAGCGGTGCCATGTCCACACCCGGGATCCGATCCAGCGAACCCCGGGCCGCCGAGAAGTGGAACATGCAAACTTAACCGCTGCGCCACAGGGCCAGCCCCTCCCTGATCATCTTGTCTAAAGTAGCCTGAACTCCAATGCCCAAAACTCTGCATCACTCACTGATTTTATTATCTCTATATAATACTCACCACTATCTAATGTTATCTTTTCTGTGTTCTGTTTATTGCTGTTGTCTCTACTATAACTCAAGCTCTAAAAGAGCAGAGATCTTGTTCATCTTGTTGACTTCTGTATCACAGGACATATGCCTGATACATATTAGGTACTCAAAATGTATTTGCTGGGTAAGTAAATAAGTGAATGAATAAGTTTATGGACAAATGAATAAATGAGTAAATGAGTGAGTGAACGAATGAGCTTCTGTCCTTAGAGTCCAAGCTACTATTTTTGATAGCATTCTTCACTTAATAAGAGGCCCCATTTAGTACATCTGGGGAAAATATTCTTATTCTACAGGCAGCCATAATTTTCTGCTTTGAGCTTCTCTTAACCTGAAGATGCAGAAAACTTTGATGAACGACAACAAATTTATATAACCACAACATCATAAGTTGCATATCAATGTTGGAATTTCTATGAAACTCTAGGTTTTTAATATCCTCTGCTTCCATGTGTCCCCCATGTGGCCATCAGACCAGCAAGTGAATCCTTTACCATCCTGCACCTGTGCCCTCCCCACCCCACTGCCAAGCCATAGAGAGGCATAAGAGCTCCTCTCTCTCCCTCTCTGTTCCGTCTCCCTCCATCCCAGCTAGGCTTCCAGAGGAGCGTTTAGATAATGTGCTGGTCTTCAGTGGAATCTGACTGGAATAACTGATCACCAAAGCAGCAAGGAGTGATCATGTCTTTGGGGATCCTCCACTACTTTTAGTACCATCTTCTGTTCATCTCCACTCCCAGATCTTTCCTGGGTTGATGTCTTGCTCTAAATGTTTCCGTAAGCATCTCACCCCAGCAAGTGCCTTTGTAATGAATCTCCCAGTGTTTGTCCTTTGACCAACAGCTGTCCCAACACGAGTTGTTCTGGGCACCACCACCACCATTTACCTCTTTCTTTCTTGGAATTCCCTTTAGTTTTTCTATAAAAGCTAAACCACTATTCTCCAAAACAGAAAGAGGGGATAGCCCTAAATTTGGCCAGCCAGTCTTCCAGAAGGGATTCCATTTTTCTGCTTAAGGATAAGAACATGAGAAACAAATGTATGTATACATATAAATATATATACATCTACTTTCCTTCCCTGCCCAGTAAGCGTAATGCCTGGTGACCAGATGATAAACATCAGCTTCTTACCTGTCTTGGCTATTTATGCCCATCAGTAAGTGTGTTCCTGCTTCACAGAACTGAGAGATATTTCTGGTAACTTGAGAGAACTAATTCGCCTTCAGGAGGTAAGTAGCTAAATATGTATACCATCTCATAGTCTGACTCATTCTCCACTCTTGTGGAAATGTGTCACTGTTGCCGCAGCTTGAGCTGTGTATTAAGGACATCTATGGTCCAGGATTGACTCTGCAGCCCAGAGAATTCAGTAACTTGATGGTAGTGGAGTCGCTCTTTAAAGAAGAGGCTCAGGGAGCCTGACTCACACCACCATATAATCCAGGACACTTTCTGAGTATACACAGAAGGCATCCATACCCCAAGAACTGGACTGACCAGTCATTCATTCATACAGTAAATATTTATTAAGCACCTAGCATGTTGCTTCTATGAGGATCTAGGCACTGAGCCTGCAACAGAGAACCAGAAAAAAGGACAAAAGCTCCTTTGTAATGGAACTTAGTGGAGAAGACAGACAGTGGACAAATATGTAAAAAATATAGTACCTCAAATGGCGATGAGTGCTGTGGGAAAAATGACGTAGGAGATGGGTTATAGGAAAAAGTGCCAGGTATGGGGGTGGGGATTGCAATATTAAATAAGGCGGTCAGGGAAGGCCTTACTAGGGATGTGACATGTAAACAAAGACCTAAAGGAGAGGAGGAGGCCGGTTTGCAAGTTGCCTGGTGGAAAGGCTTCTGGCCCTCAGGCAGGAACGTGCCCCATGTGTGGCAAGGAGGCCACTGTAGCTGGAACTTAGGTGTTAGGAGAGAGTGGGTAGGATCAGATAGGTTGGCTGGGCCAATCATGAAGATTTTGGAGGGCAGGATCTGGATTTGGTTTCATTTGAGTGTGATGGGGACCATCAGAGATTCTCAAGCAGAGAAATGGCACGATCCAGTTTGGATTTTCACAGGCCTCTTCTGTCTGCTGTATCAGGAAGACTGTGGGAAATAGAGGCAGAGGCAGGGAGGCCAGTGGGAAGGCCGCTGCAGTCATCTGGGTGAGAGACGCTGACAGCCTAGACCAGAGTGGTAGCGGAAGGGTAGAGAAGCAGTTGGATTCTGGATACGCTTTGGGAAGAGGGCCAGCTCTGGTAGCTGATGGACTTGGTGTGCTGCGGAGAGAAGCAGAGGAGTCAAGGTTTGGGGCTGTGAAGGGGAACAGTTCCCATGGAGCCCACTTCTGGCAAATGGATCCACTATGGAATCAGATGTAGACCAGATGGACCCATCAGTGAGCAGAAAATCACAACAAAGGGCGTAATTGATCTCATTGATAACAGCTTCCATTCACGGAGCAGTGAATACCTGCCAGGCCCTGTGTTAAGTACTGAGCCTATGTAACTCTGTTTCCTTTTCCAACAATCCAGTGATATACGTACCATCGTCCTCATAGATGAGGAAATTGGGCCTTAGAACAAAGCTACTGGCCTGGTGCTAGAACTGTGACTCCAAGCAGGCAAGTCTGGCTTCCAGACTCGTATTCTCAACCACTGTGCTACCAAGATCACGTGCAAAATGCTTTTTAACCGAGCTCAAGAGAAACTACGAATGGTCTTTCTTTGTCTAAAGCTTTTTAAACTACAGAACCAGATTTCTAGACTGAGAACACCCCCAACCTTGGCCAGTGGTAGAGACCCGTTGTGAAATTCTGACTCTCTAGCCTTCCATTGGCATCCTTCTCTACCTGTCACCCAAACCCTAAGTCTACAGCTCAGCAGTGACTTCATAGCTGGTGATGTGTCACAGCTTTCAGAATCACAGTGATGTTACATCCCTTCTGGTTCAGAGAGTCCTCCCTTGGGGATTTGAGACACCCTTAATCATTTGACGGGGTTTAGAGAGCACCTTGCCACAAAGACCTCCTTAAGAATGTTGTTCTTTAGTGTAAGAGGAATAGGAATCCACCCTCAGAGGGACAAATGCAAAGAGAAACAAGATAGGTTTGCTTTAGAAAGGACCGCTCTGCCTACATTATAAGAGAGAGATTGGAGGGGCAGGGTGGATGGAGGAGAGTGCTTACTGGATTATTGTGCTATCTACACTCATGTGATAAGCCTATTTTACACTGAATTTGCCTGGTCGTAGACTTTTAGCATGTCTAACCTGGAAGAGGTCTTAGAGAGCATGCCTCTAGTCCAGCTGCATTATTTTATGGATGAGAAAATTGGCCTAGAGAGAAGTGTCTTGCCCAAGACCACATGGCCACTTAAATTACAGAGTGAGCACACAAACCTAGGTCTTCTGACTTACAGCCTTGTGCTTGTAACCATTGTTTTAGTTGTCTGTATTTGCATGAAGACTGAGCCCTTCCCAAGTAGTAATTGTGCCACATTTAATATTGTATCTCCAGTGTTTTATGGGAGTAAGTATTCAGTATATGTTGAATGGATAAACAGAGAGGCGGATGGATGGATGGATGGGTGGGTAGATGGATGGATGGATGGGTGGGTGGATGGAAGTATAGAAGGACAAATGGGTGGACATATGGATTTGGAAGGATGCTCTTTTTTCTAGACTCCATAAACTTCCATAGCAACAGTTGAAAGCAAAATCATTTTTCCGTTCATGAGAATCCTACTTCATGACCTTCCATCCCAAAAAGCATGTCCTCTAGTCATGGCAGTCACTCTTGGGCTCCAACATCAGTATGACTCCACAGAGGTCAGAAGACCATGACCCAAGACTGTACCCAGGCAGCCTGGGTCCCTGAAAGAAGCTGATAAACCCACTCCAGTTGTTTGAGATGGCAAGCAGCCTGAGCTCAGTGAAGTCATTGCACTGACTCCTTTTCCCTTCTGGAAAGGAGCCTAGCTTGCTAACTGTCCAAATTGTATTTTAAAAACTTTAATTAGGTCACCATAAAGATTTGTCTCTTTTAATGGCAGAAAGCCCAGTTTCCTAAGTGTTTCCTCAGAAGCTCGTTCTTTTGCACCCCACTACTCCTGTTCATCCCACACCCCATTAAGGGAGAACTCTGAATGACATACTGAAGAAATATTATCTTGAGTGACAGGAAGCATGGAGGTGCTCGGAATGTGGCTCAGGGACAGCCTTGACAGATGTCCTCTCACTTAATCCTCACCACAATACTGGAGAAAAACTCATTCGAAACTCGTCTCAAGTTTATAGACAAGAAGAGTGAGACCATAGGCTCTAAGGGGCTTGCCCACCACAGGGCTGATATTCGGGCTCAGATTTACCAGGGATGGACCCCGTTTTCTCTCCATGATAATGATATTCCCAAAGGGCTGACTTCCTACTTGTAGTCATTTAGAATTTGATCATGGTAACTAATGAACGAAGAAAACATGTCATCAGCCAGCATTTATTGATCACCTAGTATACACAGGGTGTCTTATCAGAGGCTTATCTTAAGCCAACTGGACATTCCTCTTCACCCTCAGAGCACTAAACTAGGGACCTCATTCCAGCCCCTCGTCAGTCACTTTCTCCACGTATGACCTGGAGAAAGACATTTAACCTTCCTCAGCTTCTGTCTCCTCCTCTACTAAGTGGGCACAGTAACCTATATACAGTATTCCTGACAGGATACATATGACAACCTCAAAACTGGATAATCTGAGGAAAGTGTGTTACAAAAGGACCATTCACAAGGGTTTGAGTGTGAGGGAGCCACTGGGGGTAATAAAGTCAGGGATAGAGCATCCTGTTTGTTTCTACCCCAGGTCCAAAGGGACAAAGGGAGGAAGAAGTTACCAGAAGCTAGAAGGAGAGAGATTATTGTAGGGTTGGCAGCCCTGAGGGGGCAGTGACCATGGAGACACAGCCAGCCCGAGACAACTTCACAGGGCAGGAACCCTCGGATAGCCAGGAGGCACCAGTTACAGTCCCCATGCAGAGTGGAGAGGGGTGGAGAGGGAGTCTGGAGGCACAAGTGGGAGCCACCAGCACACAGCACCGGCTCTACCTGCATCACAGTGACCTTATGAAAATGAAATGAGTCCGTGGAGGGAGTTGCTCCGTAAAATAGAGAATGCCAAAGTAATAAAAAAAAAAAAGTTATTGGTTAACCTGGGGAGAAGAACTGTCAGCAGCCCTCTATAGGGTGTTCAGTGTGCCCCCAAGGGGATGAGAAGACCCAAAAGAAGAGCCAGGCTAGGATCTGCTTTCCTCGTCTTCAGACTTAATGATGAGGAGCTGGGTTCAGGGCAGCGTCATTCAAAGGGCTTAGAACTCGAGCATCCAGGTTTGAATCTGGATCTACCGTCTACCAGCTGAGGGATGAAAGCAAATCTCTCAACTTCTCTCTGCCTCTGTGCCCTCATGTGGAATGCAAGGACCATAACGCCCACCTTACAGGGTGCTGCGACGTTTAAAGGGGAACTCATAATTCCTGGCACTTAATAGGTGCTCAAGAAGTATATTACGGAGTGAATGAATGAATGATTTGTAGGATGCCTTCTGGTTCTCAGAAGATAGGAGTCTGATTCTCTAGACTCGTTGACAGGTTCTGAGGAAGAACTTGTGACATGTGGGTGAGGTACCAAGCTGAGGGTTAGACCTAGGGCAGGACAGGTGATTGGAGGTGAGCATGTAACTGTAAGATGTGCAGAAAAAATAGGTTCTGAGGAGAGACAACACATGGAAGAACTGGATCTCAAGCTAAATAGCCTTCTCTAGGCTGTGGCAGCCTCTGTGTAAACAGAACTTGAATTTAAGCTAGAAACTTTGATAGAATGTCCAATTTGTCAAAATAGGATTCTTCTGGTAATACATTAGAAATGACTGTGAAATTACTTTCTTGGCCAGTTCCCAAATATGGGTGGATAATTGACAGTTAGCTATTATGAGACTTTCATTTGGGAATATAAATAATACTTAAAGGATGAAGAACTTGAAGGAAGGAAGCTGACATTGTTGAGCATCTTGGGATCCAACCAGTCTGTGTAACAAAGGTCCCAGTCTTCACAAAGCTTATCTTGCAGAGGGAAACAGGTAATAATCAAGAAACATAGTAAAAATTAAATTATATAGTGTTGTGTGTTGCATCGTGTCTTCCCAAAAGACGTGTTCAAGTTCTAATGCCCTGTACCTGTGAGTGTGACCTCATTTGGAAATAGGTCTTTGTTGATGTAATCAATCAAGTTAAGATGAGCTCATTAGGATGGGCCCTAATATAATGGCTGGTGTCCTTATAAGAAGAGGGGAATTTGGACACAGACACAGACAGAAGACAGCCATGTGAAGATTCCTAGCTCCAGAACTGTGAGGGAATAAATTTCTATTGTTTTAAGCCTCCAGTTTGTGGTCATAACAAATGACCACAACCCGGGGAAATTAATGTATATAGTATGTGAGAAGATGGTAAGTACTACAGAGACAAGTAAGACATAGACCTGGGTGAGAAGGACAAGGGAGGAAGGAGGTGAGTGAGGCAAGCGAGGTCTGGAGAAACCGGGGCGGGCATCACTGAGGTGAGATGTGAGCAAAGCTCAAAGGCAGTGAGGGAGTGAGCCAAGCAGAGATGGGGAAAGAACGAGGCAGGTAGCAGGAGCAGCAGGTGCCCTCAGCAATAATGTCTACCTCACAGGGATGTTGCGAGAATCAAATAAGGGAACAGCTGTGGAAGCATTTTTGAAAAAGGATAAAGCACTGGATAAATGGAAGTGATTGTAATTAATACTAATAACAGTCACCCCTCTCTTCACCCTGCAACCATCAGCCTATAAATACCACACAAACAGTGTCTTTATGAAGAGTTTGATCCCCACGTGGGGATGAAAGTGGTGTACACATCTGCTAGGGAGAATTTTTCATGTAATAGATTTCATTGTAACAAGATCCGCTTTGCCCTGTTACCATGGGCCATCTGTTGGGATGTGAAAGTAGCCTCGTCATGCAGAACTGGACCTTCACGAGAACAGCAGAATACCAACACACAATAAGTTAAGGCATTAGGTTCTTCGATAATACTCCTTTCTAATGTCATTTTTAATGATGGCTGGTTTTGTTTTTGATGATCTGGAGGGATATCTAGGCTGAAGCTAAGCAAAGAGTGGGTGTAGGGTCGGAGGACACCTACTGGCAGACAGGCATTCACATGAACTGGGAGGCCTGGGCGCTGCATGCGTCTCTGGTTGAAGGAAGAGGGAGGAGGTTGGTTCAAAGGAAGCTTGGAGCCAAGACCAGAGGGAAGGCAAGATGATGGGGAGCAGCTTGGTGTCTCTTTATCAGGCGCTGGTCCTAAGTAAAGACTGAAGGAGACTGTTTTGTCCAGCGACCTTGAGAGGCTTGAAGCACAAGGTATTTGGATTCAGGGTCCAGGTGAGCCATCGCAACAGGGGGCAGGGGAGAGGAACGTTCTCTCGGATTCTGGGGCGAACACAGCGACGGCAGTCAGAGCCGATGGTAGCGCGGCAGTGGGAGCATCTGCTGTGCTGGGAGGACAGTGGGAGAGCAGCAGCAGTGCCCACTGGGCAGGGAGGGAGGCAGGGAAGCAGCGTCCCACGGAGGCCTGCGGCAGAGCAGGGGCTGCCTCCACGTGACCTCAGATCTCTGATGCCACCTGCAAGCCTGGAGCTGGAGAACAGAAGCAGATGCCACGTGGGTCCCTGTGGGGTCTCAAAAATAACTGGGAAAGACATGGGAGTGGCGAGGGAGAGAGGGTGAGATCCTGCAGCCACGCGGGGGTGGCAAGTAGTGAAACCGGGATGAAGAAGACTGGGGGTATCTCTGTTACAGCAATAGTAATAGCTAACTTTATTGGAGGCCAGGCACCACACTGAGTGATTTCATTCATGTCTTTGTTCATTCATTCATTCAGTAGATATTTATGGTGTGCCTTCTATGTGCTAGGCTCTCTTTTGGTTGCCAGGGACACATCAGTGTGTAAAACACAAGGATCCTGGCCCTCATGTGGCTTATATTCTAGCATTGGGAGATAGATGATAAATAATAAATAAATGCATTATTTTGCATATAGCAAGCTGGTAATTGCTATGGAAAGATGAAGCAAAGCAAGAGGTCTCAAGAGTGACTGGAGAAGGGTGCAGAATGAATTAGGGTCATCAGGACAGACCTTCTGGAGGAGGGGACATGCAAGCCAAGACTTGAAGGGGTGAGCCATTAGATATCCAAAGGGGAAATGTTTGAGCAAAGGGGAGAGCTGGTGCAAAGGCCCTGAGGTGGGCACTTCCCTGATGAATTTTAGGAATAGGTAGCAAGTCAGTGCAGCTGGAGAGGAGTGTGCATTGGGAGGGTATCATAGAATACAAGCTCAAAGAGGAATGGGAGGTCCAGACAGGTAGGACTTTATATACATTTAATCTTCACAATGAAACTGAAATAGATGTTACTATCCCCATTTTACAAATGAGAAGACAGAGGTTCTAAGAGTTTAAGTGATTTTCCCACATGTATATAGCACATTGGTGATGGGGAGTCCCTGTTGAGCATGATGCTTTTTCTGTTACATTGAATTATCACCTCTTAAGAGGCCCCTGTTGGATACCTACCCATATGCATAGATTAAAATCAAGATGATGTGGTTTACTGAACTATTCCCTGTAGTCAGAACACATGGACACAGACGCACACTTTTAGATCAAGTTTTGAGAGCCATGTTTCATTTTTAAGCACTTCTGTTGGTTGGGATTTTTTTCTCAGCAAAATCTGGAAGTGACTCAGGCCAATAGGAAAGCAAGGGCACATTCTCAGCACCATGGGGCCTATGGCGGGTGAGGACAGCTCAGACAGGACAGGATGTCAGACTGTATAATGGAAATGGTCATTGGCAATCAGCAGGGCACGTAAAACAGAGAGTTGTCCGGCACCAAGCCAAAATTCTACTTCCTGTGACATCATTTCCTTTTGTCTAGATAACCTCATTATTACTTCAAACTGTATCTATCTCAAAGTAGAAATAAGTGCACATGGATCATCCACCTTTCTTCTTTTCTGTGTATATGGCAGATGATAGTCCATCACATGTTCATTCATTCAAAGATCAATGAGAGTGTTCTGATGTCTTGAAAAGAGAATGGCCTTTGGATGGACAGCCCTGGGCTGGTATCCTGGCTGCTCCTACACTGGAGGATCTGGTTTCAAGGTGGCTCATTCATGTGAACGATGAGTCAATGCTGACTGATGGCTGAGGCCTCGGTTCCTCCCCACACACACTTCTCTACAGAGCTGCTTGAGTGTCCTCACAACATCGCTGCTGTGTTTTCCCAGAGCAAGTGGTCCAAGAGAGTATGAGCAGGAAGCCGCAATGCTTTATGATGCAGCCTTGGAAGTCACATGCTGTCATTTACTCAAAGTTCAACCCTATTCAACGAGAGAGGGAACTACCTAGGAGCGTGCACAGCAGGTGGCAGGGATCATTGGGGTATTCTTGGAGGCTGAATACTACGATCATAATAATTTTTTTAAGAAATAAACTTTATTGCATTAGCACAGTTTTTATTTTATCAAGAGGTTACAATAAACCCCCAAATCACTTGTCATATGTTATCAATAGTATCTTATAAAGGCAAGGACATTTTAACACCAAAAAAGAATGAGGGAAATGATCTCAAAATATAGCTCAGTTATTTAAGTTTGATAGAACCACAATGATCTCTTTGTTCTCGTTTCACCATGAATTGATGAAAACTTTGTTCTGGACAAGGGTCTGAAAACCACTGGTATAGGCCATAGATCTTGGCCACTACAAACCGTAAGATCTTAAGCCGGTTTCTCTGAGCCTTACTTCTTCATTGATAAAATTCGTAAATTCATTCAACATATATTTATTGAGCACCCAGTATGTGCGAAGCACTGTACTAGGCAGTGGGAATTCAGCAGTGAACAGGATAAACAAGGTCCCTGATTCAAGGGATTTATATTCTAGTGAGGTCTGATAAGAAAATAAACAAAATAGCAGATGAGTGATGTGATTAATTGATATTGGATGGTTAAGACGGTCTCTCTAAAAAGGTGACATTTGTGGTGTGATCTAAATGTTAAGACTGAGTGAGCCATGTGAAGACCAAGAAAAGTACATTCTAGGCAGATGAAGTAGTTGGTGCAAAATTCCAAAGATGGGAATGAGCTTGATGTGTTTGAGGTCAGAGCGGGTAGGCCTGGTGGATAAGGGGAGAAAAACACAAAATGAAGTCATAAAGATAGGATGCGGAAGGTCCTGGAGGGCTTCAGACATCAGGGTAATTAGTATGAATTTTATGCTACATGGGATGGAAGCCATCAGAAGTTTGAAGCAGGGATGTGACATGGCCTGGTTTTAATGTTAAGATCAGTTTGGATACCAGAGAGAGAATGGATTAGAGAGAAACCAAAGGTAAGCAGACTTGCAGTGGCCCAGGTTACAATTGATAGTAGGATGATGTTGGATGTTTTTAAGTTAGTGTTGAAGAATTTGCTGGTGGATTAGATGTAGGTACTGAGAGAAAGAGAAGAAACTAGAATAAAGCTTAGATGTGAGGCTTGAGCAATTGGTGTATGTATGTATGTATGTGTGTATGTATGTATGTATGTATCGAGAGGACCAGGTGTGGAGTGGGGATAATAATCAATTGTGTTTGGCCATATTAAGTTTGAGAGAACAGTTATACATCCAAGTGGAGAGGTTAGGTAGGCAGCTGGGAGTAGAAGTCTAGAGCAGTGGTTCTCAAACCTGACTGCAGGTTGGAATCACTTGGAGAGTTAAAACTGATGCCTGGGTCCTACCCCCAAGGGATTCTGACTAATTGGTCTAGGGTGTGGTCTGGATATTAGGATTTTAAAAAATATCCCCCAAGTAATGCAAACTGGTGCCGCCACTATGTGGCTATACTATAGAAAACCATAGGAAACTATAGTTTTCTCACTATGTTGAAAAAACAGTATGGAGATTTCTCAAAAAATTAAAAATAGAAATACCTTATGACCCAGGCATCCCACTACTGGCTATCTATCCAAAGAACTTGAAATCAGCAGTTCCAAAAGTCCCATGCACCCCTATGTTCATCGCAGCATTATTTACAATAGCTAAGACGTGGAAGCAACCTAAGTGCCCATCAACTGATGATTGGATAAAGAAGATGTGGTATATATACAATGGAATACTACTCAACCATAAAAAAGGATAAAATAGTCCCATTCAAAACAACATGGATGGACCTTGAGGGTATTATGTTAAGTGAAATAAGCCAGATAGAGAAAGACGAACTCTGTATGACTCTACTCATAGGTGGAAGTTAACATATAGACAAAGAGACCTGATCGGTGGTTACCAGGGGAAAGGGGGGGTGAGGGGAGGACACAAAGGGTGAAGTGGTGCACCTACAACATGACTAACAATAGTGTACAACTGAAATTTCACAAGGTTGTAAACTATCATAATCTTAATAAAAAGAAAAAAAAATATCCCCCAAGTGATTCTAATGTTTAGGAAACTTTGAGACCCACTAGAGTTCAAGAAGTCAATTGAAGATTTAACTTTGGGTGTCATCAAGGTGTAAATGATACTTAAAGCCAAGGGACTGATTGAGATTCTCTGGAGAGACAGTGAGACTGGAGAAGAGAAGGCCAAGGTCGAAGCCCTAGGGCACCCCCAAGCCCTGAGGTATCCCAACATTTGGAGGTAGAGCAGAAGAGCTGATGAAGGAGCCTGAGAGCGGCAGCCAGTGCCTAACTCACAGAACAGATGTCAGCCATTTTTATTTCTCTTTCTGGAGCTTTGGGTGGCTGTAAGGCAGGTGTTAACCTGGTCATTCTCCTCCCTCTGCCTTTTCTGGGGTCCTTTTCACCCAATGGAGACTAGCCTCTCCAGCCTTTCCCTCTGTCAACTCTTTGGCTGCTGCTCAGGGCCATTTCTGGCCCCTAGTCAGTGTAATGCAAACCAATTCATTTAGCAGCTGTTCCTCCTTCTGATTGTTTGTTCCAAGACATATTATTCCACATTTGTTGCCATTAAACTGCATTTTATCACCCATTATCCCAAGTCCTTCAGTGATCTGGGCTCCTCTGCATTTGATTGCAAGGCACAATGATTTGTGGTGCCTGCAAAAACTGTCATTTGCAGATTTGAAATCCTTCTTGCAGGGCCATTAGGTGGGTTATTAGCATCAATAACACGGAGGGGCTGTACCTGGCACCTTTGCAGAGGCAAGAAGAGACACGAGGGACTGGATGCGAGTTTGTTTGTTTTCTTTGCCTGGCAGTCACAGTGACGCCCTCGCCCGCCCTCTGGCCCTCCCCTCATCCATGGCTTCCCCTCCTGTCCCGACACTGACATTGAGAGCATCTCTGATGATTTGCAGACTCCAACTCTGACTCTTCACGCCATCCTCCCTGGCATCCGTAACCTCCAGAAATCTCAAAAATTTACTAAACTGCTCACACCAGCATGCCTCTGGCTATCTCTCATCAAGCTGGGCGCATTTTCCCATCATCTCTCAGCTAATTGCATGGGACGTTTCTGGAGATCAAACATACATTTGCATTTCCAGTGTGCCAGTCTCCGTGCGGCCATTTCTGGTACACAACTTGTCACTCCTGACACCCTCCTACAATTTACTTTTGACCTGCACGTGAGACCTCAAGGGGTGCTTCAGTGGGTGTTGCCTGTCTACATTTTGCAGTCAGGAGTTCAAATCCAAAGGTGGGGATCAGAAATGGGACCCCAACTCCCTCCGCATCCCTCCTACCTCCCATCCCGGGTGCCCAGACGTCTCTTTTCCTGCTCCTTCTAATGAGATTTGACTTCATTATTTTCAGCTTACACTTTTTAATATTTTAAAGCACCATAAATCCTTCTCGGAGGCCTGAGAAATAATTAATCAAAGAACCCATTTATTTTCTTCACAAACACTTAGAGAGCACCTACTCGGGGCCAGGTGGTGGGCACTGATGTGCAGGGGACACGAAGGCATGAAGAAGTTTCCAGTGGAGTGGTGAGCCAGTAATGCTAATGAGCACCGTGGAGCTTTAAATGTGTTTTTTAAATTTGGCTTCGCTGAAGCAAGCTCCCACGTGCACCTTTCCTCCCCAGATGCTCCGGCCATAGGAGCTGTTCTTTTTAACCCAGGCAATGCCAGCCCCCACCACGGGGCCTTTGGGAACATGTGGACATGTGTTGGGTGGTCACGGTGACTTGGAAGGGAGGCTAGTGCTTAGGGGCATCAGGATTCTGGATGCCCTGCTGTGCTCGGGACCGAGCTTCACTAAGAGACTGGCAGCACCCCACTGATAAACACGGAAAGCTGGGGACATTAGTTTCCTGTGGCTGATCCATGAACTTCATGGCTTAAAACAACACTGATTTATTATCCTACCCTTCTGGAGGTCAGATGTCCAAAGTGGGTTTCACTGGGCTAAAATTAAGGTACTGGTAAGGCCATGTTCCTTCTGGAAGCTCCAGGAGAAGAGACCGTCTTCAAAGCCAACAATGGCCTGTTGAGTCCTTCTCACACCCGATCGCTCCAGTCTCTGCCTCTGACATCACATCTCCTCTCTTCTCCTCCCTGCCCCTTTCACTTACAAGGACCGTTGTGATTAAATTGAGCTCACCCGAATAATCCAGGATAATGTGCTCATCTCAAGATCCTTAACTTAATCAGTCTGCAGAGTCCCTTTTTCCGTGTAAGGTGACATATTCACAGATTCCAGGGGTCAGAATGTGGACATCTTTGGGGCCCATTATTCTGCCTGCAACAGTGGGAGACGAATTATTTAGGGGCCGAAGGTGCACTGACAGCTTCAGCCACTAGAGGGTGGCCTCACATGACTCAGGCCATGCTCAATTATCCCTGCTAAAGCAGTGGCCTGGTTAATATTCAGTTATCCAAATTAATCCAGTGGAGCATTTGCTGTCACATGTCAGGAGTTTCAGAACACATGTACAGATGCCTTTGGAGGGTGGCGTCCACTGAGTAGCAGCCTTTGATGGGGAGCACTGTTCATGCTTTATTTAATCTGTCAATAAGCGTGAATTCCTTGTTCTCACATTGACTACACAAAGGGAAGTGATCCAAAGGTGAGAGGAAAGTTCAGACCTTTACAAAAGCTTTGCACAAAATAGAAACTGGTTATGCAGATAATTGGGCATCGACTTAATCAGGACTCCACAATATTAAGACCTCGCAGACGGCTTTATCATTTGCAAAACTCTTTCACATCCAT
This sequence comes from Equus caballus, assembly GCF_041296265.1. NCBI lineage: Eukaryota > Metazoa > Chordata > Mammalia > Perissodactyla > Equidae > Equus > Equus caballus. The sequence continues at coordinate 27,195,522 of NC_091694.1, read as the reverse complement.
TATCTCATTCGCTCCACACAATGAATCTGGAGGCAGTTGGAGCAAGTATTATTTTTTATCACCATTTTACAGATGAAAAAACTGTGACCAGGAGAGCTTTAGAAACTTGCCCAAGGTCACAGAGCTAATAAAGTGCAGAGCTGTAACTCGAGTCCTTGGACGCCAATCACAGGTTTTGTCCTCTCCACCACACTGACTCTGAAAGCTCTAAGGAGCCGATATGCAAAGCAGAGACCAATTTTAGGCCTATCTCGTCTGAGTCTTAATTGGACCTGTCATTTCTAAGGAGGCAGCGGGAAGCCATGAAAAGGGTTTAGAATTAGGGGTCAGGCAGAGCCCAGTTTCCGCATCTGTAACTTACGGATGATAAATTACAGTTTGCTGCAGTGTTTTCCATACTAGCCTGATCATCGGAAACCCCTCATCATCAGAAACCCGAGATGATGGTTAAAAATACAAATTTTCCTGTTTCCCCAGAAAGTCAGATTCAGAAGGTCTTTGAGTTGCACTCAGACCTCTGGGTTTGTGATAAGCATGCCTGGTGGGTCTTAGAAGCAGACGTTTGGAAATAATTGCTCCATGGGATTTTTGTGTGAATTAAAGGAGATGCTGTCTGTATCAAGCACCTGGCACAATGTAGCCCTTTATAAACATTGCGTTTCCTCTTTTCTCCCCACCTTCATCAGGCGGTGTTCTGTCTTTCTATTTCTTTACTTTTGATTATTGATGTTAAGAAGACAAGTGCCTGTTTCCAATGCCAGAGTTCCAGAGCTTTCTCCTAGAGAATATGGCCTTCGATGGGGGGAAAGCCTTTGGGTGGTGGCGGTGACTGATCATTAAAGGGAGAATCCACTAAGTTTATTGAATTGCCTTGACTAACTGTATTTCACCATCCCTCTTCACCTTTATCAAGGGAGCAGGAATCTCTAGCCCAGTGCATTAATTTTGCTTATCTGCTGATTTATAAAACTCACCTTCTGCCTCAGGCTCCGAGTACATTACACTCATATAAACAATACATCCCATAATCAGTCTTGTCACCACACCGTATCCCCTGAGATAAATCCGGCCTCCCCACAGCGGCAAGGGGAACTTTCGTTTTGCCAGTGGGTTCAGCCTGTGCCTTGGCCCAGCTTTCAGAATAAACACTGGCATAAATCTACCCAGCCTCCCATATTACCAGTCCCGCTGCCCAACCACGTGTTTTCCAGAGACCCGATAGCGGGCCCTGCTTGGAAAATGAATGGCTGCTTGGTGGCCAGAGTTTCAAGAACCTTCTTCCCCAGATGAGACTCTGCAAAACAGGTTTCCCCCTGCCTGGACCATAGGAGCCATGCCTTGTTTCCATCTGTCCGCAGGACCTAGTGTAGTGCCGGGCATTGAATGAAAACATGGTACGTTGGGGTATTTATAGGCCATGGAGTTTGGAGGTTTATGGGTCAGAATTTTTGCTTAGACAAAAAAACAAAGCAATCCCACATTTCTCCCTTCATCCAAAACAGCCACCACTTATTTTTCTCTTACCTTAAACCAGTGGTTCTCAACCAAGGGCGATTTTGCCTCCCAGGGAACATTTGGCAGTGTCTGGAAACAGTTTTGGTTGTCATGACTGAGGGATGCTACGGGCATCTAGTGTATGGATGCCAGGGATGCTACTAAACATCCTGCAATGTATAGGACAGCCCCCGCAACAAAGAATCATCCAGCCCAAAATGTCAATACTGCTGAGGGTGAGAAATCTACCTTACTCCAATCATTGCCATGCTTGGCTAAAATTGATCTCCCTCTAATTTTGCCAACTAGCCTATAATAGCAGCACCGTTGGCAGTAGAAATCCGTTTGTGCTCATTGAAGCAAAGAGAGAAGGAAACACGTTTCCTGAGCACCAACATGGGCCCCAATATTGTGTTAAGCCTGCCCCACAGATTGTCTTAATCAACCCTTACAAAAACCCTTCACCATACCCATTTTACAGGTCAGGAACTAAGGTTAAGAAAATATAAATAATTTGCCCAGGATCGGCAGCTAGGAGGAGACAAAGCTGAAGTCATACCCAGCTTTCTGTGATTCCAAAGCCAGTGATCTAACCACTCTGCAGATTGAGGCTGAAAGAGTGGTTGTAGGTAAATGGTAGTAAAAGGCCTTTACCCACCGCCCAAACCTTATCTTCCATAGGCATCATAAATATCCCTTAAAACATAGGTTCTCTTTGGATTTGTACATTCCCCTGGCATTCTGGCTCTCCTGGAATCTGGGAGAAAAAATAGAAGGCTTTCAGTCTAACTGCCAAGCACTAACCATCAATATACCCTCTTACCTGGGCACCATTCATCAGTATCCAAGCAGGTTGCATCCCCTTCTCCCAGTCTCTTTATTCCTCAGCCCATGGCTATTCCACACCAAGGAGAGTACACAGCCTGACTTTGTTAATGGAGGCGCTGTTGGCGTTTAGAAGGAAACCATTCGACGATGCCCAGAACCACAGTCCTCTGCCTCTCACTGCAAATCCTTCCAGCATCCCTGGCCCCTGAAGAGTGAATGTCAGTAGATGTTCCCCAGTTATTGTAACAACCAAAAACACCCTGACACATTTCCAAACACTCCGTGGGGGGCAATGCCACCCCCCAACTTTGAGAACCGCTGGATCCCAGATCCTTGCTCACATGTGGTTAATGGTATGCCTGGGCTTCATTGGTGCTCACAGACACACACGTAGCTCACCATACCCTTGCCCAGCTGGTGCCATCTTCCTAGAGTTGGGAACAGGGTTTCTTTCTGTCAGGCCATTTCTCTTTCCCGTTCAGAGGGTGCTTCCACATGGGCAGTCCAGACAGTGGCCTGGTTTGTTCGTGGTTTTAACAGTGAGATCTGCAGTCACACCCCTTGCTTCTCCCACTTCTGAGACTTTGTACCAGCTGGATTTCCTTCTTCCCCAAGGGCTGCCATTCAGATCCTACCCGCTGGTCGCGACACTCAGATGCCCTTCCTCCTTAAAATCTCCCCTGATGAATCCAGCGGGAAATGGTCTCTCCCTCTCTCCTGGAATCCCTTGTTATTTTATACCAGGGGTAGACAAAGTTTTCCTGTAAAGGGCCAGAGAGTAAATATTTTAGGCTTTCTGGACCCTATGGTTTCCATTGCAACTACTCGACTCTGCCTTTGTAGTGAGACAGCAGCCAGAGCCAACATAAAAAGGGATGGGTGTGTCTGTGTTTTGAAGAAACATTATTTATGGACACTAAAATTTGAATGTTATATAACTTTCAGATGTTATGAAATACCACCCTTCCTTTTTTTTCAGCCATTTAAAAACATATAACATCCTTAATCGGTGGGCTATAGAAAAACAGGCAGCAAGCCTTATGTGGCCCACAGGCCACTGTTTGCTGAACCCACTTTATATCATCCTCTCTGACTGTGGTTAACATATCCTCACTCCTTGCTATGCCCAGGGGGGTCCTCAGACCAGCAGCATGGATTTCACCTCGGTACTTTGAGAAATACAGAATCTCAGGCCCTGCCCCAGACACAATGAGTCAGAATCTGCACTTTAACAAGAATCCCAAGTGATTCGTGTGCACAGTTCAGTCTGACATGCACTGCTCTGGTTTGTCGAGTAATTGTATCCACATCTTCTTCTCCTCCCTCAGTAGAGAGTAAACTCTTTGAGGGTGGACAATGGCTGTGTCATATATCTCTTTGACTCCTTACAGTCCACAAAAAAGGAAGGCAGTTGTTTCTGAGAGTGAATGAAGTAATACGTGAATTCATGGATTGGGCAAGCTTAATTCACCTACCAGCACATACCTCTTAGGCCGTCCTTTTCCATCTTTCCCTTCACTCCTTTATTATTAATCTCTCCCCAAAGCTTCGTTTCCTATTTTCTGGCTAATCCGTTAGGGAAGGAGAGGCCTTTCTATACCTAAGACTTTGCTTTGCTAATTAAGATAAAGAGAGAGACAGGAACCTGGAGGAGCCTTCAGATCATCCCAAACTGCTTAATGGAGAAGAACTGCCAATTTTATGCCCCTGAATCTGTCTCTCAGGAGGGCTGGCCTGCATCCTTTTCCTTCATGTTTTTCTCTTGCCTGCGTTAAACCATTCCTATGGCCCTGTCTCAGAGGTTCACCTGTCTTAGAAGGTAACAACTTTCATAGTTCCTGATTTTTGCCTGAAATCCCTGGACCAGCAAGGCCAAATTTATGACCACATACTCTTGCCAGAGAGCCACTTATCCTTTACCTGAGTTCCCCACATGGGCCGAGGGATTTTTAGTTATAGCAAGAAACAACAGAAATAAAAGATCTTTTTAAATGCTTGCTTTCAGGAATACCTAAATCAATCATTCAGGCTCAACCTTTCATCTTTTATTGTTCCTGAAACATAGATACATATTTTTTAATTTATTTTTTAATTTTAGTAACATTGAATTAACCATTTTAAAGTGAACAATTCCATGAGTCTTCGTACATGGACAATGTTCTGCAACCACCACCTTTATCTGGTTCCAAAACACTTTCATAGCCCTCCCCCCAAAAAACCCATGCCTATTAAATACTTCCTTCCCACTCTCCCATCCTCCAGCCTCTGGCTTCCACCAGTCTACTTTCCGTCTATGGATTGACTTATTCTGGATATTTCATATAAATGGAATCATACAGCATATGACCCTTTGTGTCTGACTTCTTTCCCTCAGCATATTTTTGAGGTTCATCCTGTTGTAGCATTTATCTGTATTTTATTCCTTTTTATGACTGACTGATATCCCATTGTATGGGTATACCACAATTTGTTTATCCATTCATCTGTTGATGAACGTTTGGGTCGTCTTCAACTTTTATCTATTGTGAATAGTGTGGCAATAAATATGCACGTGCAAGTTTTTGTTGGAATACATATTTTCAGTTCTTTTGGCTATATACCTAGGAGTGGAATTGCTGGATTTTATGGTAATTGTAGGTGTCACTTTTCGAGGAACTGCCAAACTGTTTTCCTGTATTTTTAATTGAGCATTTACCCTTCACCAGGCACTGAGTTAAAGAGTTGATAAGACAGTGCCTTGGGTGGTAAACATCTAGAGACAAGAGGAGACCACAGGGCTGAAGCAGTCCAAGAAGTCTTTAGGGATCCATGACAATTTTCTGTCTCTCAGTCTTGCTCACTCTCTCGCTCTCTCCCCAACCTTAACCAACTACCTCTTTCCATGTATTTCTTTTTTTTATTATTAAAAGGAGATGAGAGGGAGGGGGAAGAGCTCCCACACACATCATCTGCAAGGATTAATAACAATAACCGCTATTTATTGGACAAATATTATTCCATGTAGTGGATATTATTAACTCATTTTGCAGGTGGGGTCCTGAGGACTCGGGGAATTAAACGTGTTCTGGTTCAAGTGCCAAAACCAGGATTTGAACTCTGGTCTGTCTAACAACAAAATGCATGGTCAGCATACTACTACATTGCTACTTCTTGACGAGCAGAAACTTGAAAGGCTTAACACAGGCACCACATCTCACATGTCAAGTCTGCCCTTGGCCGTCAGGAAGCCGTAGAGAACTAAGCCACTGCCGTGGACCCTGCTGCAGAGCGATCGTCATACCTGCAGGTTGACGTGGGCGCTGAGTTAGAACACAGTCTCGGGAATTCCTAAGAAGCTAGATTATTTCTGCAGGGAGCACTTGAGAGCAACTGACATGACATGGGGCCGAGGTAACTCTGCGTGCAGAACTGCCCGGAACGGTCAGGTATTGTTATTGTAAGTGGAGTGGGGTGCTCACAGTTTGCTCAAAGTGAGGAGTGTTGCCTGTGATTTGTTTTCTGTAAATTAGAGCAGACTCAGAGCCACCCCTAATGCAGCATCTCTCTCACTCCCTTTGCTGCCCATAGGTTTTCTGATGTGAGAGGGAAGTGCGTGGCTGTAAGGCTGCACCTCGGTCTCTCTCCGAGCGTCTCAGACTTGACAAATCATCAGAATCACCTGGACTGCTTCTTAAAGACAGATTCCTGGGCCTCACCCCCAGAAAGGCTGAACTGAAGGTCTAGGTGGGGCCCTACGCTGTGCATCTCTGACAAGCTCCTGGGTGAGGCTGACGCTGGATGCTGCCACTCACCACAGGCGATTAAGGTGGGGGACAGAGAGAAGAGTGAGCATGCGAGAAAAACAACTATGACTAATCCCTAAAGACCTTGGTCTGCTTCAGCCCTCTGATCTCCGCCTGTCTCTAGGTGTTTACTGCACTTGCACAGTAAACTCTTTAATTCAATTTAAAATTTAATTTAATTTAATTGTGAACTCTTTAACTCAATGCCTGGCACAGGTAAGTGCTCAACTTTAAAATGTAGGAAAACAGTTTGGCGGCTCCTCAAAAGGTTAAACATATGATTACCATATGACCCAGCCATCCACTCCCAGGTATATCTCCAAAAGAGTTGAAAATGGTGCTGAAACAAAAACTGGTACATGCATGTTCACACACTCCACTTTAAGTAGCGCTGGCCAATCTGTTTATGCTGAAACCCCCAATAACCAACCATTACTGATGTACCATGAATACTTAGGGCAGCTGTAGATGATCTCAGTGCTTTACGTCCCTATAAGATATTTGTGAGTCCTTCTCAAGAGCAGAGTATTCTCATAGGAGTGTCTCTCACATGAATGTCATGCTTCTGTCTGAGTGAGAAAAATTTTAGAACCACTCGTCCGGAGTATTGGGAGATTTAAAGAGTCGTGGATCCCATTCACATTGCTCAGACCACAGGGGAATAATGATAATTATGCTAGTTATGTCAATTATACTCCCGCAAACCCCATGGCAGGTCAGGGAGACTGTGCCTACAACACAGAAGGAAGCTCAGTCTGCCCTCCCGGTAGCTGTCTCCATTCCAGTGTCGTCTGCAAGCTCTGCTTTCTTACCTTCTTGCCTCTTCGGAGCTAATCTTTTATGAAGGAGCACGCAGCCTCCTTGACATGGTTCTCTGTTTATTTAAGGCAACTGGGGGGCAAAAGGCTGTGTGGTAAAGATGAAACAGAAGCCGTGTTAATTCCATGTTAATGACAGCAGAGCAATTTCCTTACAGGAAATAACTAGTTACCTTAATCATTTTAAGTAGTTAATAGCAGCAGCCTAAAAAGGATGGTTATGCTTATCACAATACACGCACAAAGGAAATGAAGACATGAATAACGAGACTTTAAACAGATTTCTGGCGTCTTCCTTCTGGGTGGTATTAAATGGTATTAATCTTTTTAACTGACTTCAATCCCGAGACCACAACCATGTGATAAAGTGTTAAGTGAACTTCTGGAAATAGAGGTGGGCCCCCAGATTTATTGTGCCAATTTACCAACAGCAGAAGTGTGTACCACTGCTGTGAGGAAGGCCATAGAAAAGGAAGAATGACAAGTAGATGTATGGATTAATTAATAAAATGCAGATAATAGCATCTTTCCCAATATTAATACTTCTTCAGAGGCTGCTCTATATATGTCTCTGGGAAAGAAAAAAGCTACAATATATTGGTTGTTGTTTCATTGCACCTCCCCCCCCCAGCCCCACCCCGCCCCCCCCCCCCCACCCCGCAAGTTAACGATCAGAGTTTGGAAAATGAATAAACTCAGGCAACTTATTCAGACCTACAGCCACACAATAGAAAAGAAAAAGTAACTGCAAAAGAAGAATAAAGTGCTTGTTCAAGGGTTTTACAGTTTTAAGACATGTCAAGTAAATTTTTTCCTAAGTAAGAGGAGGGTTTTTCTTCCCTGTGGTCGTTGTCCTTTGTGAGAGGAATGGCCTTGATCAATTTGGGGAACATCCATATTGACAAAGTGTATTTAGTGCCTATGATGTGACAGGGGCTGTGCTAGATCCTAGGGCAATGACTTCTACAAGCCATAGTCCTGCTTTCAAGCAGCTGTCGTTCTGCTTGGGAGATGCTCCTGTGGACAGTAATTGTAATGTGGGGTAAAGGCCTTAATAGAAGTATGTTGTAGATATGATGGTGGCACAGAGGCACACATGAGCATTTCCACTTGGAGGGTGAAAACTGAGCAGGGTTTTGAAGGATGAGTAAGAGTTTGCCAGATGGACACAGGGGAGAAGGACATTTCAGGTGATGGAAAAGGCATATGCAAAGGTACAGGTGTGCAAACAGTCAGGTCTGTCCAGGAAGCTGCAGTGGCTTGGCAGGACTGGCAGGTGTGGTTTGGCAGGAAAGTGAAAGGTGAAGCTGGAGGCCATAGAGAGCCTGTCAGGCCATGGAAAAGAGCCTGGACATTTCCCTAAGGAGAGTAAGGTGCCACAGAAGGATTCCCTAAGCAGGGGAGTGAGACATTTAGACATAGTGTCATCATCATGACCACCGTGCAGAGGCTGGATTGGAAGGACATAAGATTGGAAGCAGCAAGGCCAGTTAGGACGTTATGAAATACTCCAGGTAAGACGAGGAGAGGCCCTGAACTGAGTTAGTGGCACTGGGAATAAAGAGGATGGGGACCGTAGCAAGGACTGTTAGAAATATTACCGAAATCCGTAGGACTTAGTGACTAACGGGATCCCCGGCATAAGGAAGACACAAGAGTCTTCCTAGGCACCTAGGTTTATAGAAGCAGTGCTGGGCGGGTGATGGTGTCCTTAGAGGGGATGCAGGAGGAGCAGATCTGGAGGGAGGTTCGGGCGGCGGGATCACCAGCGTGGCTTGGGATAGGCTGAAGTTTGGCGTATAAAATTCCCTGTGCGCGCTCACAAGTCTCCGTCGCCATGACTCAGTGATTCACCGCAGCCCGTTGGGGCGGCTGTAGGGAACCGCCTCAGGGTAGCCCTGCGTCTCTGCCATCTGGGGCTGCAGGTGTCCCGCTTTCCAAATGCCGAAGAACAAGAATGAGCAGCAGAGGCTGCGCTTGCTCCATCCCTGCTCTACCCAGCTCTCCATCTGAGAACCTGGACAGCGAAGAATGGCCCTTTCTGGTACCCATCCCGTTCAACAGGCCTTAACCCCACAAGCCTGTTAACTCAGAATGACGAGCAAGAGAGCCGTGTGTTTTGTGTCAGCCCGAGAGAAAGTGAAGAGTGTCTCCCGGGCAGGCCTAAGGGCATGCCTGGAACAACCTGCGTTGCTGGAGTTCCCCTTCCAGGCCTCCTCTCCTGCAGAGCTCGCTGGACCTCCCCACTGGGAAGCAGCCAGCTTCCTTGGGGGAGCTGATTTTAGCTATTGAGGGAGGAGATGGGAGGGCAAGCGGTCTAGCCTGATGGAATTCACTTCTGTTCGGCTCAGCTGCACTGGGCAGAGCTGGGCAAATAGCCCTGGTGTGGGAATCGGGAAGTGAGCTTTTCTGAATTCCCGCAGCCCTTCCTAAGGCTCTGGCCAGGACTCTGGACAGAATGCAGGATAGCTGGCGTCCATGTTCACATTGGCTTCTGGATAAGAGCCAGGCTCTGGAATTAAGCTCTGGGGTTCAAATTCTAGTGCTTCAACTTACTAGCAAAGTGAGACGTTGGGCAAGCTCCTTAACTTCTTTAAGCCTTGGCTCCCCAACTCCTTTACAAAATGTGGATGATGAAGAGGTTATTCCCTGACCTCAAAGGGGAATTCACTGGGAGGATCAAATAAGATAATGCTTGTAAAACACCACATACAATGCCTGGAATTTAGTAGGAACCCAATAAATGTTAGCTATATCGCTGTACTAACTTAAGGCAAGTGAGAGCGACGGACCCCCTAGCCCAGGTGTTAGTTACTCATATGCACAACAATGACAATGCAATGGACTCTTAATGAACCTTACAGCTCTCACTTGCTGTGATCCCATGTACACTAGGCATTGAGCCATGTCAGTGGTGGTGGTGGTGGCGTATATATGTAAGTATGTGTCTCGGGGGTAAAAGGTGATAAAGAAAGTAGGATAGAAGGGTAAATTAAGATTCTTGAGTGCTTAGTGCATGTCTGGTGCATGCTGAGTATTTTACATGCATTAATTTATATAATCCTTTGCTAATAAGTTGGACAGCTGGAGAAATGAGAAACTCAAGTTGAGAGAGACGTTAACTTGCTGACCCTAAGGCCAGAGTTAGTGCCAGGATGAGCGTCAGATTTCTACCTCTTTCCACTACTCAGAGGCTACAAGTCACAAAAGTTATCATTTAAAGCAGACTAAGATCTACATTTTAGTGCTACGAGAATTCAAAAGGAGGAAGAGAACAAATTTAGATGGGGAAATCCAGAAAGCCAGCACGGAGGAAATGGTGATTAGGAGGGGCTTCCAACTGGCAGAAACGACAGCTAAAAAAAATTGCCATTCCAGGTGGGGACAAACAACATGGACAGAGGTCAGACTCTGAAACTCTGGGGCATGTGCAGGGACCAGCAAGGAGCCCCTGAAAGGGTAGTTGTTTATTGTAGAGAAGTGGGCAAGAGAGGGCTGGAATTATTGGGATTAGGCTGTGGAGGGCCCTGAGGGCCTACCAAGGGCAGGCAGGCCTGGGGGTGGGAAGAAGGAGACAGCGTTAGCAGTTGGGAAAATTAAGAGGCTGGCCGCTGGCCGGGACTTACAGAGGAGGGATTAGCAGTGTGTCCGGAGTAGCTCCTACCAGGGAAAGAGAGAACCGGAGACTCACGACCAACCAACGCACCGAGCCAGCTCCCTTCCAGCCTTAGAGGGCAGGATCCCCAGCAGTTGGAGTGGGGGCTGGGGGATGAGGAAGGAGCATTATGGAGAACGTACCCCTGTGCCTCTTTCTCCACAGCTGACACGCAGTAAAATCCTGCAGTGCAAGAGGCTTTCACTCCACAGGGATTCACTTCTTTAGCCAGCCCCCAAGTCTGATTGACCATCCTGAGTCCCAAAACCTTCACATCCAACGTGGGGGCCGTACAGCTTGGTAGTTAGCACGTTGTCTTTGGCTTCAGGCACCAGCCCTTGTTCTATCCGTGAGTAGCTGTGTGACTCGGACACATTACTTAACAGCTCTATGCCTCAGTTTCCTTAGCTGTAAATTGGAGGTAGTGATAAGGTTCTCATGCTTGAGGTTTTGGTGAGGATCATGAGACAATGCACGTGAACTGGCTAGCACAGTCCAGGCTCACACTGCAGGCCCGATAGTGTTCACTAGTGGTGCTGGTGTTGCTCACCGTGAGTATAAGAGATAAATGTGACTTGGGGGTAGGATGGACAGTACACGTAGAGCCACAGAAAGGCAGAGCTGGAAGGCGGCTTGGAGGTCGTTCAAGCCCTCAGCCAGGTCCCAAGAAGGGAAGGTGACTTGCCCAGGTTCACACACGAGCTGGTGTCCCAGAGGTCCAGGGAAGAGAAAGGAATGTGGGCCAGAATGCTGAGGGAGGCCCTGAGCAGGCGGGCAATCTCGCTAATCCTCGGGGAGCAGTGGCTGCTCCTGTGACCCACAGACCAGGTTTGACGCAAGGCTCCACCTTTTACTAGCTGGGTGACTTCCAGCAAGTCATTCCACCTCTCTGACCTCAGTTTCCACATCTGTTAAGTGGGGACGACAGTTTCTGCCAGTACATCTGCCGGTTACAATAATTGAGTGAGATGAGTCCATAGGGCATTGAGGACCCCACTGGCCTGTGGAAAACTCTCAGGATGTGGTAACTCCTTTGAATTTTTTATTAATTGAAGGTCAGGCAAGATAAAGTTGGTGGATAAAAGTAGGGAAAACACACCAGTTGAAAGAAGCAGCTTGAACAAAAGTTTAGAGATGAGAAATAGGCTGGAAAATCAGAGACCTGGATTTCTAAGATTGACTGCTTACCAGCTGAGCGACTTTGGGTCCTCAGTTTCTCCTGTCTGAAAGTCAGTTTCCACTCTTCTAGGCCTAATTCACAGCAGGGCTATTGTGTGGGTCCAATGAGGAGATGGCCATGAAGATGCATTGTAAATTACAAAGCTCTCCGTGTATGAGCTGGTTTTCTCCCTCCCTGGACTGGGAACTGCTTGAGGCCAAGACTGGGTCTCCATCTTGAATCATCACCCCTGGCCCAGTTCCTAGCACAGAGTGGGTGCTACCTTGCTGTAGATGTGAACGCACTGTTCCCACTCACCCTTGGGAATGCCCCGGACCCTGGCTATACAAGAGACTCAGACCTTCTCCTTTGGCTCAGTTCTATTGGAAACAGCCTGGGGCCGTGATATTGAGCTAAGCCTGCCTTACAGTGGAGAGGAGGGAAAGAATGAAAATGAGGTCTGCCCCAGAGATTTAGGCCCAGTGGTTTCCAAGGAAAGCCATGGTTCTCTCACATGCACACAGATTCGCTTGGAATGGATGTTGAAGTCTTATTATAGACTGCCCACATGCCTGTTCCCAAATGCTGTCAGCAAAACGCTGTCTCTGTTTCCCTCCCAGAGTATATTTTGGGAGCCTGGGACAGGGGCACCATCTGGGCTTCCCTGTCATACAGTGAGGGCAGTTCAGCTTTCTCTTCTTCTGTCTCCTTTTCCCCACTGTCAGCCCAGACCCACTCCTCAGTAACAGGATCAAAGGGTCCATCTATAAAACAATACCCTCTAAAGGGTTAGTGCAAAGAATCCTCACTGAATGACAATCAGACCACACAGGGGAGCAGCAGCAAGGGTTTTGCATCTCATGGTCATTTTCTCTTGATCCCCAAGATATTGCAGCCTTCATGAAGATATATAGCACAGATGTGTAATGTGAGAGCCTCATCATTACCTCCAGTTTACAGATAAGGAACCCGGCTGTCCAGCCATGCCCTTCAGTCTGGGCAGAACCACCAATCCATACTCCACCCCCCATACACTCCAGTTGTTTGTCCTGGAGGGGTTGTTTGAAAATGTATGGGAGGCATTTGGGATTGTCACCATGATGGGGAATACTACAAGCAATTAGTGGGAGGAGTACAAAGGTTCTAAAGGCCCTGAAGTGCATAGGACCGTCACACCCCATGAAGACTTGTCCAGACCAACTGTCCACAGCTCGCTGATTATAAAACACTGCCTGGTGAGCAGAGGGAGGGCTGGATTCTAAGACCATATTGACTTGGCCAGTAAACCCATTCAGCATTCATAATCCCTTCCTTCTTCTTCAACGTGGTATGTCTTTGTGGCTCCCTCTCTCCCATGTAGCATGTACGAACCCCGAAAACAGGTCATATTATCCTCTGGCATTTGGCTTCATTTTAAACTGCAGTAATAGGCCAGAACCAATGTGGCCATCCCTGGATTGTTCAAATGTTCTTGATTTATCACTTTTGTACTTTTCCAAATAGGTATTGGGGCTTTCTTTGTATTTTTTGCCATTTATTTTCCAATGATCTGTTTCTTATATCTTAGAATAAGCAAATACTTTTCTGTGTTTGCCAAAAGTTGTTTTTCACTCATTACTCATCTTTTATAATCTTCCTGAATATTTTTCCTGATTTTTCGGAAGACTATTTGAGGGTCTCCCATTCCCTGTAATCTGGATCGATATGTTGTTTTCTTATTTTCTTTTTTAAAAAGAAATAAAATTACCAAATAATTTGCAGTGCCTTTTATGGTTAACAGATTTAGGCAGATATTCAAATTACCTTTAACTCATCAGGCACCATGGCGTGAGGCATGTTACTGAATTTGGGTGGTCTGAGTCCAGGGTTTGGAATGCTGGCTCACTGAGAGCCTGGGCAGGTTCTGGAAGGGCAAGATTTGGGGAAAGTTGGCAGGTGGTTGGCAGTGTGATTCCTGGAAGAGTCAGCCAGCATACTGAGAAAGTGTTCTGTAGGAAAGAGTCACGTCTCTCTACAGTTTTTGGTTGACCGGTCTGTGCCAAAAGTAAATCTGATGTTGTCACCATCCCTTACCCCTCCACCCACACCCTCTCCTTCATCTTAAAACCTTTGATGATGTTCCATTGTGCTTAGGATAAAGATAAAATTCTTACCAGGGTCTCCAAGACTGGATATGGTCTGGTCCTGACTTTTTTCTCCTACGTGATCCTACCTTCATCCCCTTTGCCTTCTGGGCTTCAGCCTTTTCTTCTTACACATCCCTACATGATGCCACAGGGCCTTTGCGCATGTGCTTCCTTCTGCCTTTAATATCTTTCCTCTTTTCATCACGTCATTCCCAGCACAGGGCTTGGTGCATAGGAGACACAAATAAGTGTTTATGGAAAGAATAAATGAATGAAGGCTTAGGAGTCAATTCTCAGATTTAGGGTATTGTGTTTTGAATGGATTTGATTTGGTTTGGCCTAAACATTATCAAATGAAGCAACCAGAGATCACAAACTGGCAGCCAACAGGCCCAGAGACTGTTCCTGACCTGGCCACAAATCTTTGAGCTCGGTCCCTTCCTAGCCCCTTTCTCTCATCTTTACAATCTGCCTGGCATTCCACTTGCAACCCCAGGCTTACACATGCTGTCTACTGAAAGTTTCATTTAAATATATGACTTCAATTCAATGTAATTTAATTGAATTTGATAGAAATTCAGGAGGCAATAGCCCATACCTCCCACCAATGTGCTTTCACTTTTTGGAAAAATCACAAAACCCTGTCCTTGAGATCTCCATGTTTCCAGATAAAGACCCAAGGTCTAAAAGGAAGAACTGCCCTTTAAAACCCAGTTCTCCTGAGTCCCAGCTCCGGGCTCTTCCTACTCCTCATCCCCAGCGTCAATCCATCATGGATGGTGTTTATGTCTATTTAATGGCTTTGAAAGTCTGCATTTCTAGTTATTAAGTATCACACCTTCTACAATTAATGTGTAGAAAATCAAGCCTAGTTTTATGAACGTTTTATCCAAATTGCTCTGCAGCTTGATTTACAAGAGGACAGAAAACCCTCCCCTCTTATCTGATAGATGTTGTGTTTCTATTTCCATTAATGTGACAGTTAGAGTGCTCATGGAAAGGGACTCTTCTGGATTAACACCAGCTGAACGCGGGGGCCTTAGCAAGTGGTTGTGGGCATTGAATCTTTCTTCCCTCCGTGATGGGTGTTTTCAGCCTCTGCAGAAAGCAGATGTGACTGAGTGATATGTCATAAAATTCTTGGTAGCATTACCTGCTTCTAGAGTTGGAATCTGAGAAACTGGAGGGCTGTTACTCTCGAGCCGGTGGTCCCTTTGCTGTGGTCTGAGAACCTGGAGTGACAGGTTCTGCTTCTGTAATTTGCCTAATGTGATCTCCATTTATTGCCCCCAGAGGAGCCTCACTCTTTTTTAGATGAGTTGTTTTCTTTTTCTTCTAAAGAGGTCATCCAAGAAACCTTCCACCCCCACCCCCAGCTGCTCCTGCTGGCATACCTGTAGGAAGTATTTATTGGAGTTCCAAAAAGATTGAGTATTGAGTACTCCAGTTTTCAGAAAAATATATGTATTTCCTTATACATATATTGCATTACAGTTTATAAAGGATTTTCATACATGCCTTTGTTCATTCAAGTGTTTAAGTACTTAGAATATACCAGGTATCAGGCTATATACTGAAAATACAACTGGATGTATGTCCATTATCTTTCCAAATCCTTCCCAAAAGCCTAGAAGGCACGAGTGGTTAGCCTCCTGTTACAGATCGGGAAACTGAGGCAGAAAATAGTAAGGTGATTCCCTGAGGTCACTAAGCAAGTAAGGAACAGAGCTTGGAGTCTGGGTAGCAGAAAGTGAGGGTCTAAGGCCCTCAGGCAATCCAGTGCCACACAGCTGCCTCTTATTAGAAAGGAGAATTTGGTTTCTATTCTGTTTCTCTGTGAGTTGAGCTTGGCTGATTCCAGGCCCGACTGTACAGTGTAGCTGAGAAAGGCTTTCTCAGTCAAATCCCGGGTGTGCGTCTACTGCAGGGCACCTATTGATGCTTGTTGCCCCTGGATGTTTGACAAATCACAAACCTCTTCAGTTTAGTTATATCTAAACCGGTGAGGCCATAACATTTACAAATAACTATAAGGGGACGGAAACCGTACATCGTGGTCCCCTGAAATGTCTTTCACATTGTGCTCTGGGCTCCGCGTTGCAGTGTGGATGCCAGCCTCAAGCAATGGAGAAAGAGGCTTTGAGAGCATTCCGCAGCCTCCTGCGGACAGGCTTTGGACCAGATCATCACGTGGGCATTTGGAGGCTGCCTTCCTTGTTCGTTCCCAGAGATCAGACCTCAGGCAAAAACCTTCTGGGATGGGGTTGAAGTATTGGCGTATTTTTTTTTAAGTACCGCTCACAACTGCACTCATTTTAACCTGGACAATAAAACAGAACTAACTTACTAACAATTTCTACTGTGTCTAAGAGTTGTAACAGCTACCCATCACAGTTAAATCAGAAGAGCCAACTGTTAAAGTCATGTTCTTCGACTGAAATGAGAAATAATCCTACTAAAACGGGTGTTAACTTGGTACAGGTGTGACTTCAGTATAGCTAGTCCCTATGGGGGTGTTTGTGGGTCTTTTTCCTACTTCATTCAACTAAATTACATTGGAAGATTTTTTACTATGTTGACTTACTCTTGTTTCCTGATATGAACCCTACTTGATCATAATAAAATAAAAATATTAAATAAAATATTAAAAATATATAAAATAAAAAATAAAAATGATTTTTACCATGTTGTTTTCCATTAGCTAATATTTATTTAGGCTTCTTGCATTTATGATTGTAAGAGACATTGGCCTATCTGCCCTTTAGAAGTCTCACAGAACGTACTTATAAAACCACCTTGACCAAAGCTTTTTTGTGGGTAGTAGTTTTTGTGGATAGAAAAACAAAGGAAAATAATTCTTGACTTAATCAAAGGAACTGAATAACGTTACATCTCTACAATAATTAGAACAAAGTGAACCTTCCTTATGTGGCCTCAGGAACTACTTATTCAATAAACACTTAACAAAAATGACCTGAACACACCAGAACCGTGGTTTTACCCAAAGGACAAGCTCTTCCACAGGGATGATCATGAGCCTAAGAGAGGCGGTGCATAGATCGTTTAAAACAATGTGTTCAGTACATCTACAGTTATTATAATATGAACTACGGAAAGAAAAGGCTGGCAGGATCTTTTTGGCAGTCAGATGACAATAAGATAAAGTAAGATACAAAAATGAATAATATACGGACCCTGTTCTCGAGAAATATGGTCTAGAAGCATTCATGCCTGGCTCTGCTGTTATCTATGGATTGAACGAGTCACTTCATCGTCCAGGCGTCTCATTTCCCTTATCTGAGCCCCAGCAGCCGGACAGTTCTAATAGCAATAATCGCAACTCCCATTGAATGAGGGCTTGCTTCGTGCCAGGCACTGCGTCTAAAGCCTGCTTTATCTCATTTAGGCACTTTAGCTTATTGACATATTTTGGCTGTTTTAATCACCCCAAGAACACTTTGAGTGGTTCTGCTGTAATCACAGTTTTGCATGTGAAGAAATCAAGGCTCAAAGAGACTACATGACCCAGGTCTTGAACCCAGGGCGTTTGACTCCAGAGCCGATGAACAGTCATTATCCCTGCCCTTCTCTGGGATGATTTGAGGTAATGGGAGTATGGGAGGAGGTGACTGCAGAGAAAAGGAGGACGTGAGCAGTGAAGGCTGGGTGGCAGGACGTCAGTGAGGCCGAGCATCACCTAGAATCAGCCCAGGTGCAGAAAGTACCTGTCGACCTCACCTGTAACTCCTGGCAGGTAGCAGCCACTGCCTGGAGGTCACTTCCGGGAGGATCTGGACCACAATTCAGGGGGAGCATCCTGCTCTGCCTTTCAGATGCTTCTTTCATGAGAAGTGGAAGGGCTACAGATGCTTTGAAAAAAAGATCGTAGGAGGAAAGTTTGGCTTCTAGAAGTGGCTATTTCAGAATGTTTCAGGAAAAAAAAGCATTAGGGAACATTCCAAGTCAGTAGTTCTAGATAAAGATGTGGGAAACATGTCACCTCAGAGGAAAGAACTGTCCAGAAGATTCTTGGCGTCTCGTCTGTTTTGTGATAATGAATTTCAAGTCTAGCAACCAATAAGAAGGAAAGTATGTCCAATCTTTGCATCATGGAAAGAAAAAGAAGGAATATTTGATGACTGCCTTTTCTCCGTGTGGCACTCAGTGTGTGCCACCTCATTGATGCCGCTTGTTTAATTATACCCTACCTAGTTCCTCAAGGACTTGGTAGTGGGTTCTCTTGTTTCCTTCTCACGATGATCCTTAGAGGCATCCACATATTACAGATGAAGAAACCAAGGCACAGAGGGGCTCATCAACCAGCCAACGGTTACCTGGACAGAAGAGGTCCCTGAGGTTCACAGCCTTGTCTTTTCCAGCACCATCCTGCACCCATCAGATCCCTCTACACTTGTGCGAACTACTGTATAGCTCACTCTGGTTTTATAGGTTGCTGTGATCGCTGGACCACATTTTGGGGGCTCTATCAATGAAATTATTGGCACTTCTTTTTATTTTTAGCCGTAATTGCCTTCCATGTCTTAAAGTGCAGGAAATCATCCGTCACCAGGCAGATTGGTGATAACTGCCAAACCTTAGGGTGAGAATGTGACAATTGGTAAATATCAAACGGCGTTCTTCTCTGAAGGCTGTGTGTGCTCTTACACTTAAAGCCAAACTTGTTAATGACTTTCTGTAAGTAAGTTCTAGCTTATAATTGTTGTTCCAGCAACAGCTGCTGAAATGTGAGCTCCCCCTAAATATAAATACCTTTCCTTTTCTCTTTACCTTCTTGTGGAAAGAAAATGTTTGGACACTCAAAAGCAAAGTGGGCCAGGGTCACTGTTTGGCTTTGTGACCTCAGAAGAGTTGCCGAACCTCTCTGTGCCTTCATTTCATCCTTTGCCTATGTTAGGAACAAATGAGGCATTACGGGTGAGTTCCTCAATGATATGGAATGTATAGCATTTCTCTGTGGATTCCTGGAGTCTGGCATGGAGTCGACACTTGGGACTTTTGTGTTGACTGGAAATAAACTTAGTTGAATTGAATAAGTCTTGAAAAGTTTAAAAGCCTATTGAACTGTGACGATGGAAATCATTCTCATTTAAAGGGAAGGAAGAGGGTAATACTAGATTCTTTCAACATGTGTTTTCTTCCTGTTCTATAGAACACTCACTGGTAAATATATGCCCCTAACACTTTTTATTCATCTCTCAAATTTAAACCAGCAGGGCTGGCAAACTGCAGCCTGCGCTTGTTTTTGTAAATAAAGTTTTATTGGAACCCAGCCATGCCCTTTTATATTTTGTCTACAGCTGCTTTCATATACAAGCAGAATTGAATAGTGACAGAGACCATAGAGCCCACATGGCTGAAAATATCTGCTCTCTGAATCTTTACAGAAAAAGTCTGCTGACCTCAGAACTATGGTATAAGCCACTGGGCATGTATTTTTCTTTAACAGCTCTCACCTCATCCAGTGCCTGGAACATGGGGTGCTCCATCCATGGCTGAAGGAGACAAAATAAATCGGAAAGTGCTCCAGGTTGTGGACAAGGTACACCGTCCTCAAGTTTCCTTGGGACAACAGACTCCAAGTGAGGACCCAGAAGAGGGGGCTGCCCACCCCGAACCCCTATTTCTGCCGGAGCGGAAGGCTCTATTATCTATTGTTTTATAATAATTATAGGGTAACAACAACAGTAGTAATAGCTAATTACGGAGTGCTGACTGCATGCCAGGCCCTGCACTAAATGCTTTATGGATCCTGTCTCATAAAATCGTCCCCACCATTCTACGAAGTAGCTAGTGTTATTATCTCTGTTCATAGACGAGAGGCCTGCCTTGCTGAAGGGTACCAGCAGTGAAGCCAGGCTTCGCAGTCCGCATAGCCCAGCGTGAGACTTGGTTTCTGAGTTCCCATTAGAGATAGTCTTTAGGATTCCAGGCTGTTCCTTTACCAGCTCAGCCAAGTGCCTTGCTCTCCCTGATCCTCAAGACAACATATTTTGTTGTCTTATCGCCAGCCTGCACGGCCTCATTCATTCATTTAATAATTATTTCTACCTTGCTACTGCTAATATGTGCCAGGTACTGTGCTGGGCATTGGGTCCATCACAAGAACCAATCAGATACAGTCTTTGCCTGGATGCAGCTTAAAGTCTGGTGAAAGTGATGGGCATTAATCAATCACATAAGAAATGTTGAATGAAACTGTGATGTGTGTTTCAAAGAGGAAAGCCACAGGATGCCGTGAGCGTGGGTTATGGGGATCTCTCTCAAGAGCTGACCCTTGAGCTCAGATCTAAAGGAATTCATAAAGAAGAGTCAGGCACAGAGGGGAGAGGAAGGCGCTCTAAGCAGAAGGACCAGTGTGTGCACAGGCTCTAAGGAAGGAGGAAGCACGGGGCGTGAGGAAAACTGAAAGAAGGTCACTGTGGCCAGAGCACACAGAACAAGGAGACGCAGATGGAAAAATCAGGCTTGTGCTCAGATTCGGGTCTTTGTCTTAAAGGCAATGGGAAGTCACTGAGCGGTTGAAGCAGGGGTGAGTAAGGCGGTGGTGGTATCACACTGAATGCTGTGTGTGGTCTCCCATTACAACGCTGCTGTTTCCTGAGTTCACTAAGGGGCTTCTGCTAATGGAGCATCACGCTGAGAAAGACGAACTAAGGTGTATACATCAGGGTCTGAAAACACAGCTGGTCGCTCTGCTGAGGCGTGAGGGGTAAGCCAGGAGCAGCCTGGCACGTCCTGGGGAGTCACCTCCCGGCTACGAAGGGAAAACTCTGTGTGAGACTTTGACACCAGAGATGGCTCCCAGCCTAACCGATGACAAGGGCAGCTTGCTGTCGACTGGGAAGCTTGCTTGCAGCCAGTCTGCTCATTTAGTAAAAATGAGTACTTACCTATTAGTTGAAAGCTGAGTTTCTTGTCACCAACGTCAATGTTTTTCAGGCCCCTCACTTCAATTCTAGGGCACAAAACAAGCTTTGCCTTCAGTCGTAAGAGAATTCTAGGCATAAACACGACTGTCCATCTCCCTTAGAGTGGAATGAAAACCCCCTACCCTGGCCTGCCAGGCTCTCCGTGGTCTAGTCCTGCCTCCCTGTTTGACTTCAACTCAGACCACTCTCCTTTACTTAGTAGCTGCTCACTGAACTCTTGTTGAATGAATGGATGGATGAATGACTATATTATCTTGGGCAAGACATAGCCCCTCTCTGATCTCAGTTTCTTCATTTGTAAAATAAGCGACTGGCCTGGGTTTTCTATAAGGCCCCTTCCAGGATGAAGACTCTATGAGATGCAGAACAGGGATTCATTCAGCAAACACTTGCCAACATCTCCTCCAAGCCAAGGCCCATGACAGGCACGAGGGATATGTTGATGGATATCCCTGCTCTTGAGATGTTTATTCAAAAGTAGAGACAGACACAAAGAGAAGAGTTTCAAAATAGCATGGCGCATGAGTGTGAACTCTCTAGTCATAGGAACTAGGCACAATCTCAACTCTGAGCGCTTTCTTGAGCAAATAATCTCTTGGTGGCCTGGTGTCCCCATGATTCAAATAGAGATAATGGCACTAACTCATGGAATTTTGTGAGAATTAAATGACACGATGTTACTGCTGGCGTTGTCTCTGGCACAAAGAAGTACACAACAAATGTTAGTGATGATCATCAACAAATGATGATGATGACTGACGTCGACAACAATATTCAGCACCCTGTGACTGTACCGGTTGTCTATGGCTTACGTCTGTTCTGAACTCTCAGTACTCACGCCCTCCTGGTAAAATATTTTCAACGTTCCCTCTGGACGAGAGTGCGTGGAGCAGGGAGGAGCTGCACTTGGTGCTCAGTGTCACTGGTTCATGGAAGGCGTCCTGAGGAAGATGAGGCCAGAGCTGAGTTGTAAGGTAAAGAGGGGTAGGCACGGCCTCCTCTATCTCCACTTTGCCCTCCAACAGTGACCAGAGGGAGCTTTCAAAAATGCACATCAGATCAATTGATTTCTTCCTTAAAACTAATCACTATCCGTTGCGCTTGGAATAAAATCAAAGCTCCTCCCCACGGTCCGCAAAGCCCTGCATGAGCTGGTCCCATCTTGAGCCACCTTCACCCTTCCCCAGCGTACTCAGCCATTTATCCCCACCTCAGGCTCTCTGCATTGGCTGCGCTCTCTACCAGCCATGCACCTCCCTCCCATCTTCCCCTGCCTGGCTCCTCTTCATCCTCAGAACTCAGCTCGAACGTCACCTCTGCAGAGAGGCCTCCACCAATGACACTACCTGACATTGTTCCCACTCTTGCATGCTCCCCCAAATTTTTCCACTGCTGTCATTCGCTTTGCAAGCCAAAACTTTGTTTTATTTCCTTCAAAGCACTTACTACCATCTGAAATTATCTCTAAGAGGTCAAGCACTTACCAGTCTTGTTCCAGCCGGCCTCGGCACATAGTTGCTCTCAGAGACTTTTTGAACAAACAAATTCCAGATCCTTGTAAAGGATTGAGGGGAGGCACAATGTTCTAGGATGAGAACACAAGTTTCAAGCTAGTACTAAAGTTACATCAGGTCACAGAGCACTTAAGTACAGAGAATGCACTGAATCATGGCGTCCACCGTATCTGAGCATCATCGAAAGACCAAAAGATCTGATTTCTTCCTCTAAGACAGCTATTTCTCAGGCTTGAATTTCCAGAAAGCTTCTCTAGGAGGACACCCATCTAAATTAATAAAAAAGTAGAGATTATAAAATAATTTCCAGTAATCCAGGTTTAGCTCTTTCACATGGTAATTCCAACTAAGCCAGCAGAAGCCCTAGGGGCGTCTCTTTAATGAATAGCTAAACTTGGTGTTTAATTAGCATGTCATCATGAGCCCCTAAAGAGTTTGCTCTTGTAAGCAGTTTCAACATTGTCCCTGCAGCCGTCGTTGCCTCGTGCACTTGCTCAGAAGGTCAAACATTCACTTGTTGATCGCCTATTTCATGTCAGACACCCTGATGACCTTGAATAAACCTCAAAGTTGAGGCTCATTAACTAAGTAGTAATTAAACCACAGCTTAGTACTCATCCAAATTATTCAAAATTCCGACTTTGTAGGATTGGGATTTTAAAATGTTACCCATAACTGGCAAGAAGTAATCTACAGGCATCACCTTCAGAACCCACCTGCCAATCTGACACTCTCTCCCTAGTGGGATAGGATCTCCCATGGCTGCTCCCTAAGCCCAAATGAACAGCAGGGTGAGCAGCAGACCCCTTCCCCCAGACCCACCCGCACCTGTGCACATTGTGAGTGGTTAGTGGGTATCAGATTGGCCCCACTAGGCCTGGCTGGGGAAGAACAGGGGCAATGGCTGCGGGAACTGTAATTGTCACTGAGAGGACCTTGGGGGGAGGTGGAAGGGAAGCAGCGCTTTTTCAGAAGTAAGCCCTACTGTTGGTGCATGAAGCAGTGCAGGCCCCAGGCATCTTCCCCTCTTGCTTTTGATGCCAAAATTGTGTTCTGACAAGTGGGAACAAGAAGCCTGGCCACTGCCAAGCTGCCTCCTGGGCTCCTCTGGTGATGCTGACTGTTCTGAGGCCCAGGGGATGGCTTGGTGCCCACTCACCACACACATATGCACATTCTTTAAACTGCAAAGTCCTATGGAACATTCTCTGCCTTAATAGCTACCACCTGCAATTACAACCTCTGTACCTCCAGTCTCTCCTGCTCTAATCTGCCCTCTGACAGTCCATGCTGATGAGCTCATCCCTGCTCAGAACTCTTCCATAGCTCTTATTCTGGGTCTCCTATGGTCTATACTCAGCCCATCCTCCAACATATATGACGTATGTACCCCTTCACCCAGCCAAACTGAAGCAGAGGAGCGGTGAACAGCCAGACCCTATAGGGCTCTGCCAACCAGCCAACAGTATCTGCTAAACCAGTATTCTCAGCTACTACTAATGTGCATTCGAATCACTGGGGATTTGTGAAAATGCAGATCTTGATGCAGAAGGTCTAGGGTGGGGCTCAAGATTCTGCATTTCTAACAAGCTCCCAGATGCTCTGGCTGTTGCTGGTCCCCACACTGCACATTGAGTAGCAAAGCACTATGTCATCCGTTTAATATCTAATTTGTGGAGGGGGGGAGAAATGCTAGATTCAAAATAGCTTTATTTTAAGATCATGTTAACTCTCTAAAATCACCGTTTCTGTAGATCAAAGAGTCAACTTCATTTGGTCCACCCTAATAAAAGAGGCAGTCTATCAACAACTCCTAATAGAAACCAAAGCTCACGATCTCAGAATCCTAGCCGACTTACCACGGAACAAAGAGGAGGCGAGACTTCAGATCAAAATTCTAAATGTGTTAACGTGAGCTTAGAGCAGAGCACAACCTCACCCCATCCTTGCCAGCCTCCTTCTCACGGCCCCTGGCCCCTGTAGAATCCCGCCCAGGAGACTCTTCCTGCCTTTTTCAGTCTTGTAAGTTGGAGAGGAGGATCACTCCACTGGATTGCCTTCCACTTCCCTGCTCTCCAAGGCCTAGTTCCCAGAAGATGCTGAAATTTCGAGGCATGCCTTGAAGCACTGGCGCATCCCCAGGTGGTTTTCGTAAGTCACCTGGTAGGAAGATCTTAGCAGATGGCAAGATGTGTTTTGATTCTCATTAAGAAGCTTACTCAACATTGAAGGGAGGTGCGGCAGGTCCCCCACAGCTCCTGGTTCTTCCACATGGCGACACTTCTGCACCTGCAGAAAGTCCTGGCTCTGTGTGTGGGCGGGAGAAAGGGAGGGAGGCAACTGATGAGCACAGGCCTGATGAACCTGCCTGGCCTGAGTCCTGCACAGGCAGAGCAGATTCACCAGCCCCTGCCTGTGGTCGCCCTTCTGATGGCAGAGTAGCTGCTGCATAACCATCTGCCACCATTGGAAAAACTCACAAGAAGTGAAAAAGCGATAAACAAATAGGATATTTCAAGAGCAGCAATACTGTGTGCTCCCTCCATGAGAAGCTCTGCTGACTCCACTTATTCAGGGTGTTCTCTGATCCAAGGTACCATCCGTCTGCGCAGGCACTGATGGGGTGTTGATGTTCATTGATTATGTTGCACAAGTTCTCCATTCCAGCTACTCTCTAGCTGGAGAGCTTTTAGCAAATACCAGTGCCCTCTTCCCACCCTAAGTCAATTCAATCAGGACTGGGGGGGGCCAGGCATAGGTGGGTTTTAAAAGCACCCAGGTGATTTGGATGCACAGTGAAGGTTACAAACCACTGTGTTAGAAATGTTTTTTTTCAAAGATCAAGGGAAAGCACGTTTTTTTGATCATTGACTTTCCCGACTTCTAAAACTTCCCTTCCTTTTTTTAGTGTAATACAGGATATTGGTAATAATAAACACTCTCTTATGCTTTCAGAGTCACAAATCACTTTTACATGCACTCTCTTATTAGATTCTCAAATCAGCCTGTGGAAAGTGCTCACGCCATTACAGAAAGATATATGCTGGGCTTGCTGTGACATTGTTTATAAGAGACAAAAAAATGGAAACAACCCAAAAGCTAGTGAGAGGATGGTTTAATATGTTACGAGGCATTCATGCAACAGAGAATTCCACAGCTGTTAGAAAGACAGGTAGATCGATACACATTGACTTAGAAAGATAGCCACAAACTATTTTTAAATTTAAAACCTCAAGTTCTGAAGCATAATTATACATTCCGTTTCTGTTGTGTTTTCTATTTTTAACAACTTTACTGAGATACCCTTGGCATATAAAAATTGTATGTATTTAAGGTGTACAACTTGATGTTTTGATATATGTGTACACTGTGAAAAGTTCACCACAATCAAACTAAATAACATATCCGTCACCTCTACATAGTTACTATTGTGTGTGTGTGTTAAGAAGATTTGATTTATGATCTATACTTTTTAGCAAGTTTCAAGTATACAATACAGCATTGTTAACTATCATCACTATGCTGTGCATTAGAGCTCCAGAACTCGTTCATCTCATATAACTGAGACTTTGTACACTTTGACCAACATCTCATTTTCCCCACCCCGGAACCCCTGACAACCACCATTCTATTCTCTGCTTCTATGAGTTTATTTTGGATTCTACATATAAGTGAGATCATACAGTATTTGCCTTTCTATGTCTGGCTTATTTCACTTAGCATAATGTCCTACTGGTTCATCTATGTTGTCACAAGTAGCAGGATTTCCTTTATTTTTCACGGCTGAATACTATTCCATTGTGTATGTATATACCACATGTTCATTATCCATTCATCCATCAATGGAAACTTAGGTCGTTTCCATGTCTTGGCTATTGAGAATAATGCCGCAGTGAACACGGGAGTGCAGATAGCTCTTTGAGATCCAGATTTCGTTTCCTTTGGACATATACCCAGAAAGGGATTGCTAGGTCATATAGTAGTTATATTTTTAACTCTCTGAGGAAGCTGTATGCTGTTTTCCATAATGGCTGTAGCAGTGTACATTCCCACCAACAGTGCGCAAGGGCTCCTTTCTCTTCACATCCTTGCCAACACTTCTCTCTTGTCTTTTTCATAACAGCCATTTAACAGTGCAAGGTGATATCTCATTGTGGTTTTGATTTGCGTTTCCCTGATGATTGGTGATGTTGAGCACCTTGTCATGTACCAGTTGGCCATTTCTGTATCTTCTTTTGAGAAATGTCTTCAAGTCCTTTGCCCATTTTTTAATAAGGTTATTTGGTTTTTTGCTATTGAGTTGTAGGAGTTCCTTATATATTTTGGATATTAACCCCTTATCACATATACGGTTTACAGATATTTTCTCCCATTCTATAGGTTACCTTTTTACTGTTTTGATTGTTTCCATTGCTGTGCAGAAGTATTTTAGTTTGATACAATCCCGCTTGTCTATTTTCACTTTCGTTGCCTATGCTTTTTGATGTCATGACCAAACAATTGTTGCCAAGACCAATGTCAAGAAACTGTTCCCTATGTTTTCTTCTAGTAGTTTTACAGTTTTGGGTCTTACACATAAATCTTTAATTCATTTTGAGTTGATTTTTTATATGGCGCGAGATCGGGGTCCAATTTCATTCTTCTGCATGGGATATCCAGTTTTCCCAACATCATTAATCGAAGAGGCTCTCCTTTCCCCAGTGTGTATTCTTGGCACCCTTGTCAAAGATCAGTTGACCATAAGTGTATGAATTTATTTCTTGGCCCTCTATTCTGTTCCATTGGTCTATATATATATGTTTTTATGCCAGTGCCCTACTGTTTTGATTACTATAGCTTTGAAATATATTTTGGACACAGGAAATGTGATGCCTCTAGTTTTGTTGTTCTTGCTCAAGAATGCTTTGATTATTTGGGATCTTTTGTGGCTCCATGTGAATTTTAGGATTGTTTTTTCTGCTTCTGCAAAGAATGCCATTGGAATTTTGATAGGGATTCCATTGAATCTGTAGACCACTTTTATTGCTTTTTCTCTCCCAATTCCCCCAGTACATAGTTGTATATTTTAGTTGTGGGTCCCTCTAGTTGTGGCACGTTGGATGCTGCCTCAACATGGCATGACGAGTGGTGCCATGTCCACGCCCAGAATCCAAACCGGAGAATCCCTGGGCTGCCGAATCGGAACACACGAACTTAACCACTCCACCACGGGGCCAGCCCCGTGTCGACCACTTTTAGTAGTATGGACATTTTAACAATATTAATTCCTTCAACGCAGGAACACAGGATGTCTTTCAGTTTATCTATGTCTTCTCTAATTTCCTTCATCAATGTTTTATAGTTTTCAGTGTACAAGTCTTTTACTTGTTTGGTTAAGCTTATTCTTAAGTATTTTATTCTTTTTGTTGTTAGTGTAAATGGGATTGTTTCCTTAATTTCCTTTTCAGATAGTTCAATGTTAGTGTATAGAAATGCCAGCAATTTTTACATACTGAATTGATAGCCTGTAACTTTCCTGAATTCATTTATTAGTGCTAATAGTTTTTTCTTGTGGTTGAGTCTTTAGTGTGTCTATGTATATGATCATCTCATCTCCAAACAGAGATAATCTTGCTTCCTCCTTTCTGATTTGGATGCCTTTTTTCTTTTTTCTTATCTGATTGCTCTGCCTAGGACTTCTAGAAATACATTGAATAGATTTAACAAAGGTAGGCATCCTCACCTTGTACTGGATCTTAAAAGAAAAGTTTTCAGTCTTTCCCCATTGATTATGATGTTAGCTGTGGGCTTTTCACGTATATCCTTTTTGTGTTGAGGTAAGCTTCTTCTATACCTGTTTTGTTGAGAGTTTATATCACAAATGGATGGCGGATTTTGTCAAATGCTCTTTCTGAATCTATTGAGATGGCCATGTGGTTTTTATTTTTCGTTCTGTTAATGTGGTATGATTTGCATATGTTGATCCATCCTCGCATCCAGGAATAAATCTTCCTTGATCATGGTGTATAATCCTTTTAATGTGCTGTTGAATTTGGTTTGCTAGTATTTTATTGAAAATTTTTGCATCTCTGTTCATTAGGGATATCGGCCTGTAGTTTTCTTTTCTTGAAGTGTCTTTGTCTGGCTTTGGTATCAGGATGATGCTGGCCTTATAACATGGGTTTGAAAGTATTCTCTCTACTTCTATTTCTGGAAGAGTTGAAGAAGGATCAGTCTGAATTCTTCTTTGAGTGATTGGTAGAATTCACCCACGAAGCCATCTGGCCCAGGGCTTTTCTTTGTTGGGAGATTTTTGATTACTGCTTCAATCTCCTCATTTGTATTCATCTGTTCAGGTTTCTGTTTCTTCTTGATTCAGTCTTGATAGGTTGTATGTTTCTAGGAATTTATCCATCCATTGTTTTTCAAACCCTATATGTCCATGTGTGAGTGACTTATAAGCACAAAACAATATCTGGAAGGATATATACTAAACTGTTAACAGTCATATTGCTGAGAATAGACAGAGGTGGGGGCGGCTATCACAGTTTTTTTATTTCTCCATCTTTTAGTTTGTTACAAAAATTGTACTTCTATATTGTTCTTAAAATCCTATTTTAGGGTCTGGCGCAGCAGTTAAGTGCACACATTCCACTTTGTGGCCCAGGGTTTGCAGGTTCAGATCCCGGGTGTGTACTTACGCACCGCTTGTCAAGAGATGATGTGGCAGGCATCCCACATAAAATAGAGGAAGATGGGCACGAATGTTAACTCTGGGCCAGCCTTCCTCAGCAAAAAAAGGAGGATTGGCAGCAGATGTTAGCTCAGGGCTGATCTTCCTCAAAAAAAACAAAAAAAAAGAAAACAAAACAAAGTCTACTTTAAAACCACAGCCTGAGATGAATTCCAAGGAGAGATAATCATACCCATTTTTCAGAGGAAGCAATCAAGAGTCAGTGAGATGGAGTAACTAGTCATGTGGCTAAAAATTGGTGGGGCATTAGTTTGAACATACTTGTATGCTATGTTTCACAATTAAAAAAAAAAAACGAGTTTTAAAAATTAGGTAACAGAGGGAGAACCTAGTTTGCTGGAGCCCAGGTCCAGGACTACTTTGCTATCTATGCTGTCTCTTGCACCGGGGCTCAACAAGCAGATTGAAGATCTTCATTCAACAGGGAGGAAGTTAAGTCCTGCACAATCAGATGACCTGGGCAGGCTGGTGCTTTGGGAGCCTAAGCCATCCGCTCTCTCTCCCTCAGGACCACTGCATCTTGCAGGCTGACCAGTCTCTTCTCAGAGTCACTGGGCTGACTCAGGACCTGACAATTCCCTGCTCGCCTGAGGCCACGAGGAAGATTTACTTGCTGCCAGTGGCAGCTGGTGGTGCAGCCCAGAGAGCACGTCCGCCCCTGCAGGGCAGTTCTGCTCCTAATAAGGGAAATTCACTTTACACGCACTTGAGGGGAAATATCCTGAGATGGAACCAAAGCCAGATGGGCACTAAGCCTATTAAAGGCATAATTGTTACCAGGAAACATTTGCAAATAGGTATGGGTATTTTTGTAGTGTGTGTGTGTGTGTGTGTGTGCATGCATTTTACACACACACGTACAAAATATACACACACACACATCTTCGTGAAATCCCTTCTATTACAAGATTGTCTTTCCAATTGTTCTATAATATACTTTACAGTTTACTCTTATGTAGGGTGGCTATGCTGTGCCTCACACCTCTTAATGCTAGATTGTTGTTCTTATTATTGTTTTTGCCTCCTGCCAGGTGCAGCTCATCCACTATAACCATGAGTTATACACAAATGTCACAGAAGCTGCAAAGAGCCCAAATGGATTGGTGGTAGTTTCTATATTTATAAAAGTAAGTGTCTTGCATTCCTTCATTCTTTCCTTCTTGCCATTTCCCACTCCAATCGGAATATCAGTTTACAGTCTCTGTTGGATCTTAGAAATAACAAAAAGGGTGATGTCCGTGCCCAAGAAAAGCTGCAGGGTGGTGACTTTTATATCCATGAGATTTATGAAAAATGAGATCCCTTTCAGAGAGATGCAAAAGTGATGAGTTCCATTTCAGAGCATCAGAGCCTGAGGATTCAGGCAGCTTCTGCTCTGGTGAGACAAAGGGTGCCGGCCCCAGGGGCAGGCCCAGGTCCTGCCTCATGCAGAAGGACCAGAAGGATGCAACAGAAGGGGAGGGGGTTCCTTACTGACACCACACTGGATTAAGCCCTGTCCATCAGTTGCCCCTTGGAAAACGAGATACAAAGGAGCTCTGAGAGGTCCCTCCCTCCAGGCACTGCAGTAAGCAGCTCGCTCCAGCTTTTCTGCCATTGCTCTGAGTATCGTCTCTCCCTCTCCCTCGGAAGCATCCCCAGGGAGAATTAAGCCAAGATCCCCCTGCTGAATCTATGACACTCTAGGGAGGCTCCACATCCTCCTAAGAGTCAACAACGACAAATTTCCAACCCAGTAAATTCTAACTTGTTAAAAAAAATAATTACCTTTAACGTTTTTGACAGATGTAGAGTGAAGAAAGAATGCAAATTTAAAGGAAAAAAGAAAATAAGAAATTGTCTTTCCAGTTAGGAGAAAAGAGTAATAGGTGACAGTTCCAAAGCTCGGCAGTCACTGTGCTAGCCCTTTGGGAAAGTCCCAGCCTGACCATTAGAGGAAGTGGCCGATCAGAACTTCATCTGATGAAAATAATCAAGAGAAATCCAGCATTTGCCATTAGGGAGTTTTAACAGTTCTCGTGTTGACATCACTCAAAAGAATGGGCACACAGGCACCTCAGACACCACTCCCTCTCTGAAAGCATCTCCCTTGGCAACAGGCCAGCCCTGCCCAGTCATCCCTCTCCAGACTCCACACCTTCTCCCAACTTCCTCTCCCTCCCCTGGGTCAGGTCAGGCCTCTTCGTGGTCCAGGCAGAGCTGTACACTGGGCAGGGGCATTTGTGATGTGTTGCTGCCCCTGGCCACCAACCCCAAACTCCTCTAGCTTGTCATTAGCAATATAGGAAGGGGCTATTGGCCGGGAAAGCATATTTTTAGGCTATCATGCCTTCTTAAAACCTAATGTGACATCCTGAAGGAAACTGGTCCTGGCACAGATCCCGCTGGTCCCCGCCCAACCCCTCTTGGCATCAGCAAAAACCTGGTATAATAAACAGTAGATTCCTGAATGCCAGGCACTGAGACATGTGCTTTATGTATATTTTATCATTTAACCCTAATGATAAACTTGTGGGCTGGGCATTAGTGTCCCTATCTTGCAGATGAGGAAAATGGTCCCGAGAATCTTTGACATCCCCCCTCAAGTTCATGTAATTCATAACAGCCCGTGCAGGAAAGCCCCCCAGGTCTTGCTTGACTTTAACACTAATGACGTTATTCGCACTTTATGCCTTCCTAACCGAGCTGGGACAACCCAAGTGAGATGAAGAGAGAAAAGGACATTTGAAAACATCTCCCCCCACCGTCCCCATGTTGCTCACAAGCACGGGGAAAATTCCTGTATCCCCTTCACCAGCCCCAGTTATGACATTGACAGCCAACTGGTGCGTTCAACCTGGGCCACACTCATTGTTGTGGAGCCTGCAGATCTATCACAATATCATGCCATGCGTGTCCAGGAGCTCACCTCCCCCATGGCTTTCCTGATGCCAAGCCATCCATGAGTAACTCCGACGGCCAACATGGGCTGCCCAGCAACTCCTGTCCTTAATGGGTGCGTCAACCTTGGCCCCTGACTTTGCCTCACTTTGCTTGAAGCTCCTGAGTCAGTGAATGTCATCCTGGAAGCACAGGCACATTACAGCTGACAGAGTGATTGATATGCTGGGAAGTCAGCCTCCTCAACAGCAAACTACTGGCGTGTTTCACAAGCTCTTGCAGAAACGCTCGCTCCACGGAGATTACGGCCGC
The DNA here is from genome assembly GCF_041296265.1 of Equus caballus. Lineage (NCBI taxonomy): Eukaryota > Metazoa > Chordata > Mammalia > Perissodactyla > Equidae > Equus > Equus caballus. The sequence continues at coordinate 27,163,271 of NC_091694.1, read as the reverse complement.
AGGTCCCGGCTGCTTCCCTGTGGGTTGCTGGGAGGAACTTATGCCCTAGACCCTGAGGTGCGTGAAAGGATGGTGACTAGCTCCTGCATCTTCCCAGGCCAGTTTGGCCGCCAGGGATGCTACCGTTCTTTCCCTGAGCAAACCTGAGGCTTTCTGGCTAGCTCTCAAAATAAGCCAGCATTTCTATCTTTATCCAACATAATCGTCTCCCAGATGCTCCACAGTGAGTTATCCAAGCTGTGACTTGTCATTCACTCATCTCAAAACACCGAATGAATGTGGGACACAGGCCAGCCGTGTGCAAGGCACTGGTACCTAGAAATGAGATGAAGAAGGCCCTGGGCCTCGGAGGGCGCACAACCTCTGGTAGTCCTGCCCTCCTTCTCATCTTTCTGCCTCCCCCTCCTAGCTCCGTGCAGGGTAGGCAGGAACAGAGAACCAGAGGCACCACGTCTAGGTCAGCTGAGTCCTGGAGATGTCACCTTGGCCAACAGCTGAGCCCTAGAAGGGTTGGGGTTGTTGGCTGAAATAAGAGAACTATTTATCTGTGGGATTTATTTATCTCTGTTCCCTCCTAATCCCCCAGCCTTCCCGTGACCACAGGGAACTGAGATTTGGCTGTAATTGCTGCTCAATCACACACCATTAACTTCCCACTTAAGCTCACTTATACCAAGTACATATTTTATCCTCTCACCCACGCAGCCAACACACTAGAGCCCACAAATCATCTGTGTGCACTTTGGAATTTTTTCAATTATTTTTAATCAGCTCAAAAGGGTCCAGTCCCAATGTTAGTGTTGGCCAGACTCACCAGCTACCAGGAGCCCAAGGCACCCAAGTAAGGGACATGGCAGATTCCTTACCTCCCATGACAAAATATTATTGGCTCTCCTTTCATGGGGTGCATTGGCACAAACAGGCAGCTTTAGGCTACCTTTTAAATGGCTGAAGAGGATGTCAACGTAGAAGTTGGACGTGGCACTGAAGCTTCCAGGGGGCAGCAGGGTTTGATTGGGGACTTTTCTCCTTTTGGGGGATGGGCTTTTGCTTCCATGGAGCAGTGTCACTCACCCATCTCCCCCTGGTGTGTGTCTCACCACAACACACCCAGGAAAGCGTGTGGGGAAGGAGAGATGGATGGAGGGAAAATAAACAGTCTGCACTTTCTCCAAACTAAAAATTACCTGTTGCTTATCTAATAATAATAATCATCTGCTACAATTTTTCCAACCCTCAGAAGAAATCAGATTTAAAATGTTCATGTGTCACAACATCCGATTAGCAGCTGAGGCGTAAATTGCAGAGCAGAGCTGAGCGAGGTAGGAGAGAAATGACTAGGATGAACCATGGCGCCTCGGAAAAGGCTGACTAAAAAGGGAGTTGTTAAGAAAACAGTGTACACAGTTATGTTGGGGCACATCACAGTCTCCAAATGGTGGTCCCCTGGCTTAAGCCCCTTGAAGCTTGGCTTGTTCTCTTAAAGAAGGAATTTGGAGACCTCAGAGCATAGGCATAAAATGGGAACTGATCCCTGAACATCTAGTACAATGTTTCATCCATAATAGGCACTTGGTAAATATTTGTTGTATGTAAGGATGCATGGATGGATGGATGGATGATTGACTGAATGACATGGCTTATGATATATTTGATTCATGCAATAATGAGCAGTGATATAATAAGGTTTTATATTATTTGAGATTTTTTTTCATCTCCTGATACCTCTGTTCTGGGTATTCTTTCTCTCTCACTCTCGACTTAGATTACTATTCCCTACTAACATGTCACTCCCTACACCCCGCTTAAAACTCTTTGATGCTTCCCCCTCCCTACAGAATAAAGTTTAAATGCCCTAACTTGATATTCAAAGCCTGACATGAGCTAGCCCCTGCCTCCCCCTCTGGCCTCACCTCTGTCCTTCTCCCATACTCTCGGCTCCAACTACACTGAAATACTTGCCTGAGCACGGCAGTTCTCACTCTCCCATGTCCATCCATGCACAGATTCCTGTACGTAATGTTGTTCGTTACCATTCCTGCTTTTCTACACTCTATCACCAAAGCACTTGGTTAACTTCCACCATCCTTGAAGACCCAGCTCATGCCTTAGCTCCCCAGAGTCCCCAGGTGGGTGGTCTCCCTCTAATATCATCCCACCTGTGACTCTCTCAGAGCACTCCTCACACTAATTATAACCATTTGTTTACTTCCCTGTCCTCTTTCTCTAGACTGGGTTTCTGGAGAGTAGAGTCTGTCTATTTGATCTCTGAATGTCCAGCCGTGATAGTGTTTGGCATATGGGAGGTGCTCAGTAAATATGAATGAATAAGTGAATGCATGGAGCAATGTTTATCCTAGGGTAGTACTGCCCAGCCATCACTATTTTCTTTTTCCCCCTAGGTTTCTGATTCATCAAACCCATTTCTTAATCGAATGCTCAACAGAGATACTATCACGAGAATAACGTATAAAAGTAAGTTTGGTTCAATTTCCTATACAGCAACTATTCTATAAAGGTTAGTCCTGTCTGAAGGCAGAAAGCCAGGACCGAGGATCTCCGAGGGCCCCTTCCCGGTTCATAATCCTTTAATTCTGTAGAAAGTCACTCTGGAGAGTCAGGGTTGGCAAAGAAGCGGCTCATTTTCAAACAGAAGTCCCAACGGTGTCTTTGTCATCCACGCCTGTCTAAGGCAATAATGGTTATTATGATGATGGTCATCGTTATCCCATGGATTGGTAACGAGCTGGGGGACTCTACAAGCTGACAGACTCCACCGTGTCAGCTGGCCACATTTGGGGCTTTGCCAATTATGTGATTGAAAAAGCGTTCACGAGGTAGTTTGGCTCCAACCTCAGCACTTACAGAGGCCCTCAGCTGGACCAGACCTCCCTCTCCGGGTCGCTGCGTCTCCCTCTCAGGTAGAGGCAGGTGGCATCTTTTTTCATCCCCACGTGTGATCCACTGACCCAGAGGACTCTGTCCAGTTTCCTTGGGTTTCCAGAGGGTTTTCTCCATAGAATCTTTAAGCAGAAAAGAGAGAACGGTGCAAAGTTGAAGAGGGAAGAGGAAAAAGGGTGCCACTGTCATCCACAGCAATCTCAGGGGTTGCAGGATTTGGGAAAATTTACGTGAAATAGCACACACCAGGAGAGGAAAGAGGTCAGCACAGGCAAGGCAAATTTATGAACCAGGAGTGAGCAGGAAAGGGGCATTCCAGTCCTGACTTCGAGCAAGGAGCTTCCTCACTTTGACTCTGTTCCATCATCTGTAAAGTGAAGAAGTTACCCCCTAGGTTTCTAGGTCCTTCTAGGTCTAGGATTCTGAATCAAGCAATAGGTAAATAATGATTTTCACAAAAGTAAAAAACAGCACGCAAACATTCTAACACCCTGCATCCCCCTGGCGCATCGTCCGCCAAGAGAGAAACTTAGCTGTTACTGCAGTTCCTGCCTCCAAAGGTGATGCGGGAAAGACAGAGTGAATGCTCACGGGTCTCACCTCGGACTGCGGGAGGGAGAGTAAGGAGAACCTTCCCGCATTCATTTCTTCATGCATTCAACAAACATTTCCCACATGGCTGTCCCATGACAGACACCAGGCAAGGCTCCTGGAATATAAAGATGGACCAGACCCCAGCCCTCCCCACAAGGTGCTCACTGCCAAGTCACTCCTATATGAAGAAGGTTGGGTACTGGGCGGTGAGGGCGATAAATGAAACTGGGGAATCGCACTCCACCTGGAAGGACATCACCTAGAAGGACACCTTAAGTGGTCTCCACAGCCACCTGCCTTCCTCACCAGCACTCCCAGGAAGTCTTCTCTAAGCGCACATGGGTTGCTCAGCGAAGGGAGGCAGTTCTGTCTCGTGTGCAAATGGCACATTTTATGATTGCCCATAAAAGATTATTAGTCTTTTAACTTTTTTGATTAAAAAAAGCATGAAAATTAAATAAAATGTTTTCAAATAATCTTGAATTTGCAGTTTAGAGACCGTGAAAAACCGTGAAATCACACATTAAGCCCCAACACACAATCTAACAGATTGCCAACTGCAGAGTAAGTCATTAGTGGGGCTTCCCTCCCCACCCACACCCCCCCACCCCCAGCACTGGTCTGCTTAATATTAAGTGATGTGGTTGCTGCCGAAGATGAAGGCATCCACGTGGGTCTGTGCTCCAGGAAGGTGGCCTCCCTCGGGAACAGGTATCGATTCTGCTACAGAGAGGGGCTGGAGAGCCAGGGTGACAGATCTTGTTGGGACCAATGGTGGATGGCCCTTTTGTGGCTAAGGGGAATTTGAACTTCATCTACTTCAAATGAGGTGTCCCTGCTGACTGCCAGCCCCATCGGGTCTGTGGGAACTGAGAAGGAAACACTTTGGCAGTAGCTGAACAGGATAGCAATGTTAAAACCCAAGACCTTCATTCATTTGTTCACTGAGTCACTCTGCAAATATTTATTGAGTGGTTCTTGAGTGCCGGGAGATAGGGAGATCAAAAGAACACGTTTCCTGTCCATAAGGCCCTCACTCTCTCATTACAGTCATATCATAGTGTATTATAAAGATTTGCGTAACAAATGCAGTGTTAACAATATGAACAGAACTCTTTGGGATCACAGAAAATCTGCCTAGAATTACATACATAGCGAGGTTGCACAGAGTAAGTACTATTCAAATGAATAGATCAATAACTATTTGCTGGGGAAAGAAAGAGAAAGAGAGGGAGCAGAAGGAGGAGGAGAAAGAGAAGAAGGATGAATGGAAGAAAAAGAAGAAAGGAGAGGAGAAGAGAAAGAGAGGGAAAGAAGGAAGGAGGGAAGGGGAGAGAGAGAGGTGGAAGGAAGGAGGGAAGCCGTTTCAAGCCTAGAAAGGCAGCATGTACGAAGGCATGGAGAGCAGTAAAAGGACTATGAAGAGTTCAAAGGGAGGAACTCTGCCTTCCTCAGCTCTTCACCTCAGTGCCCCACAGAATACCCAGTAAACATTGGTGACAGCCTGAATTAATGGAGGAATGAATGGCCCCCTGTGGTAGCAGTGACAAGGGCAGAAGGAGTGGTGGGAAGGATGTTCTGGAGCCAGATCCTGAAAGGTCTTGATGCCACGCTGAGGAGTTTACGCAGGAGATGCATTTGAAGAAATGCCTTCGCCTTCTCTAGAGACACAATCCTAGAAATGCTAACAGGAGAGAACAGGAGCACCCCCTTCTCCTCTCTCCCTCATCCTCTATCTGTCAGGGCCAAGGGAAAAGAAGGGGAACTAAAGCAAGACAAAGAGATCTCTCATGGGGAGAGGTAACTGCTTTAGGCCGCTAATCACAGGTATTTTGTGCTCTTACGCTTGGCGAATAATGAAGGTGTGCCTGGTAGCGCCTTCATCATAGACCTAAAGGGAGAAACACCACACGGATAATGATGGCCCTAGACAGGGAAGCAGCCTCGACACCACATGCCCAGGACACTGTGGCTGAAAGGGATTGATTTGCTCAGCAGGAAAGTGCCAGCACTGGTCTCTCCTGCTAAACTCCCTGAGGCAGCCAGCCCAGGGAAGGTTGGCCTGGCGGAAAGCAGGGGACTTTCTGAAACAGGAGTCATTCACTAGGACACAGCCAGTGGGTGGGAAACACGAGGCTGGAAGACTCTCCAGAGGCTCTGCGGGAGGCAGCAGGTTATGCTGGCATCAGCCCGAGAATTCCGGGCGAGAGGGAGACAACGCCACCTGCTCAGGAACACTTATCATAGTACTCTGCATCCATGCTTCTAAGTAAGACAGAAATAAACCAGTGCCCCCCACCGCCACCCAGCCACACTACCCAGGACACCTGACCTCAACCCCACCCACTCTGCTGCTACCCAGAATTATACCCCAGCGTAGCTTCAACTTGCCCCACTCATTTAGATGTGGTACCCACTCTGCAATAGGCTGAGCATCCAGAGTATGGAAGTGATGCTAAGTGAGCACTTTCTGCACTCCAGGCTCCGTGTTAAGAGCTTTACAGACAGCACTTTGCCCAGTACTCACAAAGTGGGTCCGATCGCTATCCCAGTTTACAAATGAGGAAACTAAGGCTCCAAGAAGTGAAGTCATTTGACAAGGACACACATCTAGTAAACGGCTAAGTTGGCAACTTCTGCGTAGCGCACAAGCATTCAGCAATCAGCATTGATTTCTCACTGCTGCATCTGTGGGTCAGCCAGGTGGCTCTGCTTCCAGCTGCAGATCTGCAGGTCAGCTAGGGCAGTGTAGCTGCACGTGGCTCTCATTTTTCTAGGATCAGGTAGATACCCAGGGCAAGTACTTCTCATGGTAGAGACCAGAACCTGTAATGTGACTTAAGGCCTAGGCTTGAAATTCACAAACTGTCCCTTCTGTCCACTTCCTGTGGCCAAAGCAAGTGACGTGGCCAAGCCCAACATCAAAATCCTCCCAAGGAGGTGGGGTTGAGGAGAGAGGAAAGATTTCCTGAACGATGATCTACTCTTGCAGAGTGGGAGAGCAAGGATTTAAACATAGGTCCTCCCAGGGACTTTATGCTCTTACCTTTCTATCGTGCTTCCTCTCTAAGGAACAAGGAAAATTTAGCTCTGAGGTCTTCAAACTTTCACATTACGTGAAACATGTCAGCATGGTTTTCTCTGAATTCCCAGTTTGGTTCAGTTGGAAGAGCCATCTCTCTGCTTTTTGCTTTTGTTTGTTTCTACTTGAAAGGGACATAAACTAGCCACAGACCTTCTGGGCACTTTGAAAGTTCAGGCTCATAACATCCTGAGCTCTCTGCAACTCCTGCCTGTCCCTCAGCATGAGACTCCCAGTGGAAATCAGTGTCATCCAGAGGGACACAGTGGCACTGTTGCTATTGGCACACACAGTAATCAGAGGAAGGCTAGCAACTGGTTCAGGATGGGTCCACTCATCCCCCTCAGTCCTTCTCCTGGAGGCTGTAGTAATGAGGAGTCACTCTAAGATACTGAGCAGAGAGTGACATGATCTGCTGACAAAAAAAGTTGGGAGATGATGGCAGCAATCCAAATGCTGGGACAATGTCAGTCATGACCAGACTACTGTGGGGGGGTGGTGAGAAGCAATTGGGTATATTTTGAAGGAAGAGCCAAGAGATTTCTTGAAAGATCAGATGTGTGATATGAGAGAAAGGAGTCAAGGATGACTGGAAGATTATTAGCCCGAATTCCTGGAAGGAAGATGTTTCCATCAACTGATTTGGGGAAGACTCTGGATGAAGCATATTCGTGGATGAAGCATATTTGTGGGTGGGAAGGGAATCAGAAATTTCAAACGTGTTAAGCTTGAGATGTCTACTGGGCATCCAAGAAGAGGTGTGGAGTAGGTAGTTGGGTATATGAGCCTGGATTTTAGGAGAGAGAACTGAAGATATAAATGTGGAAGGCATTGGGATCCAGATGGCATTTAAACCTGGGTGAAATCGTGAGTGGGAATAAATAGAGAAGAGAGGCGGACATGTCCTCACTTTTGAAAGAGCAGCTCAAATCCCCATGACTTAGGGTTGCAAATTATTTCTAAAGATATCTTTTAAATCCCACCCTGGGAGAGGCTCCCATGTGTCTGTCTCATTAACTGGCTGAGGAGGCGCAGGGAGGTGGGAGCAAATATGGAAGCGTGGGGTGAAATCACGAGATGGCAGCCAGTAGGGACGCAGTCCATTTGCTTGGTTTGAGCATAGATTAGATGACTAGCAAAAAAAAGGACTCATGCAAAATCATTCTATTTAACCAGTTAAGAAAATCAGTGCGCTAGGGAACCTGTAAAAGGAGGAAAAAGGGAGAATCTTGCCACAAGGACTGGGAATTTCAGAAGCCAGATACCATGCTGGTGAAGGTCACCAAACTTATGGAGGCAGAGTGTTCTAGTGATGAGAGATGGAGCAAAGCAGACCTGGGCTCCTGGCTCTATCGATTCCTTTGCTGTGTGACTTCAGGCAAGTTTCTTAACATCTCTGAGATAATAATTTTCTCATCAGTAAGATAAAGATTTTCATACTGATATTAAAGGGCTGAGGTGAGGATTAAGCAAGATAATGAGTCAATTGCCTGGGCAGTGACTGGTATAAACTAGGGGCATAATTTTGTATTCCTAAATTGTCCTAAGGTATGTGGTGGTCAAATCCAGCTTCCTGAAGAGTGGGAGGCAGGTCACTATGGTGCCAAATAAAAATTATGTTCCAGGTGAATCCGATACAAGGCACACAGGCTACAGAGTTCGCTTACTTCAAATGAAGCAGAGTCCTGTGTATGAGCCCATGGAGTGGGTGGTAATGGCCTAGTGGCTTCCACTATTTTCCTTAGAAGCTTAGATTTCATACATCTGAGCAAGGCTTATAAAACACTCTCCCTAACCCAGACTGACAATGGAAACGACCAGCCTGAATTCATTTCAGGCTGAATTTAGAAAGTCTTCTAAAGAAAATCCATTTCATTAAAATTAAATTCCCCTTCGACAGATTGAGAGTCAAGACTGAAATTATGACATTGAAATATGGATTTTCTGAATGGATTTTCTGGAGGAGATATCGGTAATTTACCCCAAGTGTTTTAGTTTTTCTAATGTAGTATATTGGAATAATGCCAAATCTCTACATTTTCCTTCTGTTAATCAATTAGTAGGCATAGAGCCCCAATTACATAAAAGGTAACATTCTTGTCATTTTCGTACCCACCTGATTTCATCGAGCTAGCGTTATTTTTTTAAAAAGAGATTTTATGATAATTTCAAGTGGTGAAGCCAGTGACTAATGGAGCACAAAGAGCCTTCTTAAGTGGGTAAGAGGGGGTCATTACTAGAAGATTACGTATAAATGAACACTTTCTTCCAATGTCTTCCTAGGACGGCGTATCATTTTGGTAGCTTCATTCTCTTCCAATTTCAACACACTCCGTTCATTTCATAGATGGTAAATACAGTGAAGAACTTCAGACCAGTAAGAATCCAAAAGATCACAGATTCCAAATTTAGAAAGATCTGGCTAATGCCTTAACGTATTTCCTCCAAGGAAATGAAAGCACACGACTGGAGGGGTTTGGAGGAGGGCTTTTAAACATGGTGTTTTGACACCCAGTATGACCCCGTGAAAACATTTGTTTCAGTCTTGCCTGTTTATAACTTTCCTTTGGCCCCCCACCCCCACGCCAGCTGAAAAATGAGTGTGTAGGCAAGGAGGGACCAAGCTGTACTGCCGTGAGCTCCTCAGTTCCTCAGAAAGTGTTCTGTGCGCCTGCTCCGCAGAGGGACGCGGTGTCAAATGTGGTGAAATATCACAGGGGAGTTTCAGCCTATTGCTCCCAGTGCCTTTCTCTATGCTTAATTGAACTTGTACTTTCATTTCAAAGGAACGGCTTTGGAAATGTTTTCACAGAAGGCGAAATGCAGCGCACCACTTCCCATGTTGCAATCTAAGTAGTAACTCAAGTCAGCGAGGAGCAGAGAAGGAGTGGCTTGCCTGCGTGAATCCAATTCTCAGAGGACCTTTTTTTCATTTATTGTTTGTGTAAAACAAAAAATCATATTACTTTATTCTTTAGTCATTACCTTTTTTCACTTCGGTTCAATTTGCCCCAGATTACAAGAGGAAATGTCATTCCGTATGAGTAAATTGCCAAATAGTTCCATATTGATCAGAAGCAAGTCCAGTATCGATCTCGGGAACTGCCGTGCCTTTTTCTCATTGGCATCATTCTCTTTGAATGGGAACTTCATAAGCAGGAAGCTGGGCGATGTGAAATCTCATCAGTGGTCCACATAAGTAAACACAATGCGTTTACCAGAGGCGGCTGTTGGACGCTCAGACTGAGATAAAGATCCCCCAACTGTGTGGTCCTAGGCATTTCATTATAGTGTGTTTCTCTTAAAAAAAAAAGAAAAAGTCAACTTAGAAGTTGTGTCCATGACTAAGAACTCAGTGTAACATAAATCATAGATTCAGCAAGAGCATGTCATAAAATCAGAAGCCAAGCTGTCAACTCTTACAGTCAATTAAAAGAATAAAATTGGGCTATAAACTATGCCTAAGTGTTCTACACTTACTGATTATCCGAGGGATCTTCTCGTACTATAAAGATATAGCCAACATGTAAAAAATTACAATGTCATACCAGAAATTTGACCTACTTAAGATAAATTTGCCTCTGTAAGCTTATTTATGTTGAAGGACATTTGGGGTTCTATAGATTTTTTTTTTTTAACCTGAAGATGACTTCAGCAATTATCCAGAATAATCTGACCCACAAGTAGGAGGTTATGTAACTTACCCCTGAAGGAGGAGTGGATCACTGGCAAAGCCACAATTAGAACTTAGACTTGAATTAAGACTCCTGACTTGAAGTCCAGGGCTTTGCCCTCTGTAAGCTATATTCTCATAGGACTGATTGATTGATAGATCAATCAATCGATTCATACAGAGTTAGATAATAGGAAGGAAGAAAACCTTTCTGTAAAACTATCCATGAAAATTTATTTGAACTTCTGCCATCACTTCCTCTGAATAGATATCCTTAAAGCAAGCAGAAGCTTGCATGATTCACCCCATTTGCCTCTGAGCTTCACCCCCAAATTTGTATCTCTCTGTTCATAAGCAGCTCTGACCTCCGCAGATCTTTGCCATCCTTACAAATGAATAGAGCCATGAGAATTTGGAGAGCAGAATCCACCTTCCGGTGGGCTAGTTCTTAGGCTCCTTTCTGTCTGCCACAACCCAGAGGAGAACACTGACATGCACAAAGCAATGGTTTTGTGTTGGCTGCTGCGTGGATGAGATAGCCTGTGGGTAATAATTAGTTCCTGGCCTGGTCAGCCATGGAGACACCGCAGTGTTCCTTGACAGTAGAGCTGAAAACTATTGGGTTTGCCTATATCATTTTCTTGGGTTCCACTGCCTCTGTGCTGCCTAATACACCAAGCAAGCAATGAGGAGAAAAGAAGATGTGACGGTAGCTTGTGGCTCTCAAATTCCAGTCCCTAAGAGACAGAACATTGACTTAATGGCTTCCTATAAGGCAGTGTGGTGAGTCATGAGGACAAATGTTATGTGTTAAATGCACACCAATTTCAGCAATGTAAATATAAGGGTAGAGGTTGGTTTGGTGTAGAAACACAGGAATACCATAAGGAGACAGTCAACAGTCTCAGTTTCACCCTGATTTCTGTGGTGTGATATATATGGAGATGGTGGCCGACAGCAGGCATTTAAGTTAATGGTACAGACGAGCCTCAGACAATTTTCCCCGTCATCTGACAGATGATGTTGCCTCTTCCTCCCTTAGTTTCTGCTCAGAACCACCAGCAGGTGGAGCTTTTGTGCAGAAACCATTTCATTCATTCATTCAACCAGTGTTTATTGAGCATCCAATATGGTAGACCCCATACTGGGGCTTGGGGATTCAGAGATAAAAGATGGAAGCCCTTCCCCCAAAGGCTCATGGCTTAGTGGAGACGTTCAAATTGGTAGGTAATTATTGGCAAGCTAACTCAGTAAATATGGTGAAAAAGGAAGGCACTAACCTTGCTAGGGAGAGTCAAGAGGCCTCGGGGAGGTCAAGCCGTGGTTATCCTGGGGAAGCTGGGCAAAGACACTCCGGGAAGGGAGGAATGGCATCAATGCTACCCAGCATTGCTGAGTATTTCCCATGGGCCAGGACATTGGAAAGTGTAATCTCATTTGTTCCTCAAACAACTCTGTGAGGCAAGTATTCAGTCAGTTCGAGCTGCCGTAACAAAGTACCATGTAAACAGCAGAAACTTACTTCTCACGGTTCCAGAGGCTGAAAGTCTGAGATCAGGGAGACAGCATGGCTGGCTTCTGGTGAGAACCCTCTTCTGGGTTGCGGAATTCTTGTGTCCTCACATGGCAGAAAGAAAGTCAGAGGGCTCTCTGGGGTGGCTTTTATAAAGGCACTAATCCCATTCCTGAGGGCTCCACCCTCATGACCTAATCATCTTCCAAATGCCATCACATTCGAGTGAGGACTTCAGAATATGAGTGTGGGGGGGACACAGACAATCAGTCCACTGCCTACTCCAACCATCTGCATACTACAGATGTCACAAATGAGGCTCAGACAGTTACCTGCGTGTCCAAGATCACACAGATGGCACACAGCAGAGCCAGCCCTCAAACTCAGGTCTGGGTCCTAGGCTCACACTCATCACACTGGGTCCTTCCAAATTCTGCAGCGTGAGGAAATAAAAAGGGCAAAGGTGAAGTGTGAGTATTAGCCAAGCTCACGCACAGAACAAAGTGGTGAATGAGGATCTTGGGAGGGCGGAAGCTGCCCGCGTTCTCTGACGACTGTTGCATCTCGCAGGGGATGTGGACGAAGAGGACTCCCTGGCAGGACCACTCGGGTGGAGTCTGAGATTTCAGCAAAACAGTGTTTTAGAAGCACGTTCTTACCCTGCCATGTGGGTTCAACCCAGGAACATACCTTTTGCCTCTTGCTCCTAGCCTGCCCCTCCCCACCCACACCAACTCTTTCCTCAAATGTGGATGCAACACAGGCTGGTTATAGTTTCAGAGAAACATAAATGTTCATTTTCTTTACTCCAGTCATGACTGGAACGTCCCTCATTCCACCGCCTCCCTCCTACCCTCCTGCCCACCACTCCCGATAAAATAAAATACAATAATAGCAGCATGCTAGAGTACCCAATATGCTCTGCGTGCAAGCTTGGTTAAACAAATCACATTGACCTTTAATAAAGATGTGCCGAATGCTTCCTTCTCTCATTCAATATGTTAATCTTCAGGCCAAACCACCGTCAGAGCAAGCATCATTAACTGCAAATCTGATCATGCTACTCCCTGCTTAAAACCCTTCAGTGGCTCCACATTGCCTACAGGATGAAGCCCAAACTCCCAACAGCGCAAAGAAGGACCTCCTAGGTGTGGCCTGTGCTGACCCGCCAGCCTGCTTTCTCACAGCACCCCTCCCCCTGCATCTCGCCCACGCTCTAGCCATCACCGAGTGTGCACCGCTCTCTGCGTCCTTAGCTGTTTCTCTAGCGGGACTGTCTAGAGTGCCCTTGACAGCCCCACCCCCCACTGCCAGCCACACACTGATTACCTCTTGTCATTCAAGATGCAGTTCAGGTCAGCTCCTCCATTAATCTTCTCCTGAGTCCCACCCCCAGGCAGAACTGACAACCTCTCAGTGTACCCAGTGCAGATACATATCACTGTCTCTGTGGCTCCTTGCTGCAGTCACTTAATTACGTCCTGCTCGCCTACACCTAGCTTAGTGCCTGACACATATTAGGGGCTTAAGAAACAGAGCCATATGACGGATACTCAACATAAGCTTATTGTGTTGACGCTGGATCTGATTCCCTAGAACCATCGTATCAGTGTGTGCTCTGGGCACTGAGGCTTTGTCGTGGAAGCACCTGACCCCACAGGCCAGACTGCAGCCCCATCCCAGCCATATTCCAACCGCGACGTCTCTCCTGAGCTTGTCCTGATTCCCTGGTGTTTTGGTGGAAAGGTAGAAACGTCTCAATGGAAAGTGAAAGGAAGTCCTGTCTCCTAGGGTTGGTCTCCAAATCTAGCTTGACCAATCTCTCTCTCTCATGGGCATTTTGTGGCCAGAGCCCTGGAGAGGTTCCGTTACCCCATCAGGGTTGTCAGAGGCCAGGAGGGCCCGTTTGGGATGGAGCAGGCAAACAGTGGTTTTATTTACATCATTCCAAACCACTGAATCAGTTGGTTGGTTCTTAATTCAGTTGACAAGCGAAGGAGCACTGAAATTCAAGTTCCCTTGGCAAAGATAGTTCTTTCTTATCAGAGAAACGTGAGTGAGCAATTTATGGAGGAAGGAAGGGGGCCTTTGCCCAGGAAAACGGATTAGCAGCATTAATGCTCAGGATCAATAGATAGGTACAGACTAGGCCAAGGTGCACTTACCACCACCTGATATTAGAGTTCATGTATGTTGATTCTGCCATTTGTCATCTGCCTCCTCGACCAGAATGAGGGTGGGCACTGCATCCATCTTGTTCACTGCTCTATCCCCAGAGCTTAACCCTGTGCCCAGCACAACGAGGTGCTTAGCGAACATTTGCTGAATGAATGAATGACTTTGGTCTGGAAGTCAGGAGAGCTAGGTTTGAGTTCCCACTCTGCAGTCACCCGCTACCTCTGTGACCTTGAGCAGGTTACTCTCCCTCTCTGATCTTCAGTTTCTTGTCAATAAGAATGTTGTTATCTGTCTGACCAATCTCACTAGGTCAGTATGAGGTTCCAGCTGTATATGAAGGTCCTTTGAAATTTATTGTTATTTGAAAACTCTGCTACATTACACTTTTTATAAAAATACGACGGAAACACTGAATTAAAAAATCAGAAGGAAATACACCAAAATGCCCATGGCAACTATTTTAGATGATCGGGGCTGTCATTATTTTCTTTTTCTCTTTTTTCCGTATAGTCTGATATGTACTTATGTCACTTTTATTATTGAAAAAGTATATTTAATAATAACAGATATATGAGTGTGAATACCTCAAATAGGTATAAGAGAGAAGGCTACATGCACGGGCCTGACAAAGAGGAGATCTACAAAAAGTTGAAATTAGTTGTTGAGCTTAACTGTTGAATCTCATGGTAAGATTTGGCCTGATATACTTTTCTTTCTAAGAGTATTTTCTTAGTGTTCTTTTAATTAAGCAATGTTAATAAATAAGAATGATGACCAGACAACGTTTCAACAGGTCCTGAAGGCTTAAATTGTGCATTTCATTATGACTGTAATAAATATAATGCTAGCAGTCTAGCTCTCAGAGACCATAACCAAGAACTTGGCTCTTCCTTGTATCCTTGTGGTAGACCACGTTTCTGTTCACCGATATTCAGTGCCCCACCCTGTGGGAGGAATGTGCTTCTTTGAATCCCTAACAGCAGCCTTGGCCATGTGACTTCTTTGGCTACCAAATGTGAGCAGAAGCGACATTTGCCACTTCCTGGATGGGAGCTTTAAGAGCCAACGCATGTGTCACTGTTCTTGCTTTTCCTCCTATCATTGTGACTCATGAGGGTCCAGATAGTATCTACTGTAAGAGCCTAGATCCCAGAGTGTGGACACCAATGACATGGAGGAAGCCCTCGGCCAACCTACAGTGTGAGCAAGAAATAAGCCTTTGTTATTTAAAATGACTGAGCTGTGGGGGGCTGTGTGTTACTGCAGCCCATCCTGACAGCTACAGTCTTCTGGAATCTGAAAAGAAAAAAAGTTACCAGCGATAGCAGCACTTTCTCGAGAAACCTAATTCTTAAATCTCTTATTTTCTTCTCTAGATGATGCATATTTACTACAGGGACTTAACATAGAGGCACTCTATCCAGAGACCTCTAGTTTCATTACTTACGATGGGTCGATGACTATCCCACCGTGCTATGAGACGGCAAGTTGGATAATAATGAACAAACCCGTCTATATAACCAGGATGCAGGTGAGCTGCTCTGTGGTCCTTTAGCTAATGGGGAAGATGGTGTGAAGCCTGGCTGACTTTGTGGAGTGCCTATTGTGTTAGTTTGCTGGGACTGCTTTAACAAAGTACCGCTAACTTGGTGGCTTAAACCACAGAAAGGTATCGCCTCGCTGTTCTGGAGGCTGTACATCCAAGATCAAGGTGTCAGCAGGGTTGGTTCCGTTTGAGGGAGTGAGGAGGAATCTGTTCTCTGCCTTTCCCTTGGTTTCTGCTGGTTTTCTGGCAATCTTTGGTGTTCCTCAGCTTGTAGAAGCATCACCCCACTCTACCCTCATCTTTACATGTCATTTTCCCTGTGTCTGTGTCTTTTTGTCCAAATCCTCCTTTTTATAAGGACATCAGTCATATTGGATTAGGGCCCGCCCCAATCAGTCATATTAGCTTAAGGCCCACCCCAATAATCTCATCTTAGCTAATTACATCTGTAATGACTCGATTTCCAAATGAGGTCACATGCTGAGGTACTGGTGTTTAGGACTTTTAACTTGTGAATTTTGGGAGCACATAATTCAACTCATCACACCTTTGTTTAAAGAATCTGCAATTGAAAAGGCTTAGCACAGACTCATTGTAGAAGCATTCCACCCTTGAGTGAGAAAGGACAGCAGCATTAGTTCCCAAAGTGTGCTCTACAGCCATGGTGCTCAAAAACAAAGGAGCAAAATGGATGATACAGCCAAATATGTTTGAAAAAGCTGGATTCAAAAAGAGTTAAATAGATTTCATTGTTGGGAGACTTCTCGGGGCCTTGAAAATGATAATACATATGTCAGTCTCCAAGAGGAGGCAACATGCTACGTAGCATTTCACAAATGTATTTGAATGCGGAAATTTTTAGAGCATCTCACGGGATTCCTAGTAAACCTGGCTAGTATTTCTCAGAACCAAATGGGAGCCAGGAGACTGGCCTCGGAGGCCAGCTTTGCTAATGGCTCATTATGCACTCCTAGGCCTGCCATCCTCCTTCTGTGAATGGATACTCCTCTTTATAAACGAGGGGGTAAATTACACAAGTCTGTTCCAGCTCTGATATTCTATGATTGTGAGAGTCTGTAAAAACTCAGAGGCCAAGGTGCAAAGGACACAGAATCCAATCTCCTTTACAGGATGTGTCCTCACAACCCGACAACAATTGGAACATTCAAAGTCCCTGATCCGATCTGTATTGATTGGGACTGTTTTGGTGATAAGAACCCCTCCACGTAACTTCAACTTAGGAAAGGACTTATTCAAAAGATATGGGAGCATCTTGTGGAATTTAAAATCAGAAGTTGATGTCAGGAATTCACTGGAATCTGAACCCCAGCAGCCCTTTCTCTCTGCTGTCTTCTGCTTCCTACTACACATTTGCTTCATTCTTTCCTCCTGCTAGAGACCCCTCCTTTCCTTCACAGTCCTGGGGTGGAACACGGCTGCAAACATTTTAGTCCAGCCCCTGGTCGTCATATTCACAGAAAAGGAACCAAATTAATCCAGCTAGTTTAGCTTTGGCTCCTGGGCCAATCACGATAGTTGGGATAATAGCCATGTAGGGGAATAATTCCCTGAATTATTGGGAGTTATTGAACCATGGGGTGTAAGAGAAAGAAGAGACCCTGGAGAACACCTAGCTGGGTTTCCACCTTTGATGATGGCATATTTGAGGATGAAAGAGAGGAACTGACTTGAGGCATGCATGAGCTAGTGAGCTAGAAGCAAGGCCCACTCCACGCATGGAGGCATCACTGGGCCTCCAGCGCAGCTGAACCCATGGAACAGGGTCGTCTTTCCCAGACAGCCAGTACAGCCTGGTTCGGTCACAATCTGCATGGTCTTACTTCTTCCGAAGTGCATTTAAGGGGATTGGTGGACCTCATGGTTGTTTCTCTCTCCTCAGATGCATTCCTTACGCCTGCTCAGCCAGAATCAGCCATCTCAGATCTTTCTGAGCATGAGTGACAACTTCAGGCCCGTCCAGCCGCTCAACAACCGCTGCATCCGCACCAACATCAACTTCAGTTTACAGGGGAAGGACTGTCCAAACAACCGAGCCCAGAAGCTTCAGTATAGAGGTGGGTGCAGCAGCTCAGAGGACAGTGGACCCGGGCCAGAGCTCAGTCTTCCTGCTTAGCCCTGCTCTTAGAGCCTGGCATTATCTCCCATTATAGCAATCGTGATTATAAATGACAGTTGAAATCACCACCTTCCATTTGCATGGGGCTTTTCTGCTGGTAAAGCCTATATATCGGAGATAGAGATCAAACCTTTAAAGCTCTTCTGGTTCAGGCAAGACAGCCTTTTTATTGTCATTTTACAGAGAGCCCAGAGAGGCTGATTTTCCTGAGGTTATGTGTTAGGACAGGACAGCTAGAGGCGTTAGAGCTCTTAGTTATGTGTGTGATGGACCCTTTCCCCCTAGAAGGTGAGCAAATACTCTGAATGCCAGGCCATTAGGATCCAATGAGGAATGTGTGTGAATACATCTTTTCCCAGTGCTATGTCCCTAGAAGTGACTATTATTCCTACTAAAGGGACATGCAAGATGACTCCCACCTCCTGTAACCCTCTGGTCCACACCCAGCCCTCTCTCTTCCCTTCTGCACACTAAGTATCTGTGGATCATTGTAGTAAACCCTCCAAATGGGAAGGAAGATGCAGGCAGAACCATGTCATGGAGATGCCCTTGACCAGGAGTCAGGACACCTGAGTTCTGTGCCTGGTTCTGTCACTCACAAGCCATGCAAACCCAACGAAGTCATTTACCCCTCTGGATCTGGCTTCTGTCATGACAGTCCGTATACCCTCTACATCACAACTTGTGAGGAGCAAATGAGAGGCTGGATGGGGAAGCCCTTTGTAGCAATAATGTGCTGCCCAAATACAGGGGCTGTGGATGTTACCAGGCAGCTTTTAGAAGCAGCTGCCACTGCTGTCCCTTGATCCCCCACTCCATCGCTCCCACTTCCCCACATCCCTTCTTTCTTTTTCTTCTCTCAGATACATGCAGAGTGCCAAAACTATAATTTTCTGTTCCCTTCCAGCCAGAGCTACCAGACAAATAGTCTACTCATTCACTGATCTCTCTCTTTAGTCAATACTTATTTATTGTGTACCTACTATGTGCCAGGCTCTTAGCTAGGTTATAGGGATATAGTGGTGATGAAGACAGATATGACCCCATCCATAGGAGCTTAGTCTAGAGCAGGGGTCGGCAAACTTTTTCTGTAAAGGGCCAGATGGTAAATATTTTAGGTTTTGTGAGCCATACGGTCTCTGCCACACTCTGACATTGTAGTGTGAAAGCAGCCATAAATAATATGTAAATGAACGGGTGTGGCCGTGTTCCAATGAACCTTTATTTACAAAACCAGATAGCATGCTGGATTTGGCCTGTAGGCTGTCATTTCCCCACCCCTGTCAAGAGCAGTGCCACCCACTAGAATTTTCTGTGATGATGGAAACGTTCTGCATTTGCATTGTCCAACATGGTAGGTAGCTACTAACTACATGCAGCTATTGAACATTTGCAGTGTGGTTAGTATAATGATGCAACTAAATTTTTAATTTAATTTTGGTTAATTTAAATTTATGGGAGCCACATATGACTAGTGACCGCCATATTGGAGAGCTCAGGCCTAGAGGTTCCTGAGGAAGGAGAGGAGGTAGTTGGGATACGTACAAGTAAGCAGAACTGTCCCTTCCCCCAAACTGTGTGCAAATTCATTCATTGATGCCTTGTTTTGTGTTTGTGTTTTTTTTCCTTTCTCTCTTTCCAGTAAATGAGTGGCTCCTCAAATAGGAAACTAGGCCAAGAAGAATCCCACCTCAGTGAAATGCTACAACTGTGAATTGACATAACCCAGAATGTCCCCTTCTTTTTTCTCTCTCCCTCCCCCCCTCAAGCCTCATTCACTCTTTGGATCGGCCCTTTCTACATGAAAAGTGTCTGCAAAACCATGGCAGAGGAACACATCTCTTACACACACAAACACACACACGCAAGCACTCACACATCCATACACACACATGCAAACATATCTGTATACATGTAAACTCACCCAGCCTCCAAGATGGGAAGTCACGTTTCAGAACAAAAGGCTCATTCAGAAGAGGTCTTAGAAGAAAATAACCAGTTAACCTGATAACAATTTTGATACCATTCTCCTGAACTAATAACTCTACCCAATGAGACCTTTCAGCCTTTGTACATACAAAATTCTTCCAAAAGAGAGAGAGGAGCAAACGCAACTCCGACAGCATCCAGCAGACTTTGTTCTTTGCATCAAATCATCTTGGATAGTGTCCTAGGATCTTCTGAGGGTGCTGGTGACACAGGTGAACCAGGACAAAGTTGGCCAAGGACACTTATTTCTAGATTATGATTCTTCCGTTTACTCAACAATTTAAAAAGAAAAAAAAAAAAGGACAGACATTGAAGAGATACACATTGTATATATCTATCACCACAGACTATAAAGAAATGGAATTATCTCCCCTCTTTGTCACATATCTGTAGTAGGATTTGCCAAGATCAGAATTGATCCATTTGCTGTTTCTTGTTTTCCAAAGGTCATACATTGTGTTTGGTTATTGTTAACAGCTCAATAAATGTGTTTAACGAGTTCATTTCATTCTCTGGCTTGGGTCTGTTCTCTTTCCTTACAGGCTAAGCCCTGGCTCCATGCGAGTGCATTCTTTGATTTCACTTGTTTCTTCATCTACATGTTTGGTTCATTTGCAGCCAGTTTTTACTGAGTTTGTGGCAATCAGGAATGCATTTGCTAAGCAAGTATAACTTTAATTCCACTCCATGGCTCGATCATTCATACAAGGTGAGCTTCAGCCTGATAGCAGGCGACAGATTTCTTGCGATTCAAAACTGCCATCCCCCCTGTGATGCTCCCTTGAAGGAATGCACTTTGCCTTGTAAATTCCTGGGAAAGGAGTGTCTTTTCTCTCCAGGTGCAGCCGGATCTCACAAAGTACAAACGAATGCCTTTCTTTTCTTGTTTATAATGGTCACTCACTGTGTTTGGTTACTGTCAAGAAATCAATAAATGTGTTTAACAAGTTATCCGGTACCCATGTCTGAGTTTATTGAGGAGGAGGATGCTTCGGAGTCCTGCCGCGTCCACGAGCAATTGCATTACAACCAGCAGGGTAGCCAGAGCCGCCGGAATAGCCCGTCTGGCCGTTCCCAGGGCCAGGTAATTAATACCCTGGTGAGAAAACATATAGACTCAGCTGCTAGAAGGGAAGACCTGGATGTTCGTTCGGCAGCCAAATTAAAAATAACTTTCGTCTCTCCTTTCTGTCACAGTCCCCAGAAAGAGGGAAAAGCACAGGCAGCTAGGGGCCATGCAGATGGGTGATTTCTCAAACCCGTGGAAAACTTCAGCCAAGAGACTAGGTATATTGACGAGGAAAAAGAAAAGCAAGCAGCCAGATATTTCAAATTTGAAATAATACACTTAATTGGATTCGTTTTCTCTTTTTGCACCAATGTTAGTTAGATGATGGCCTTTGCCGTGATGACAGATGAACCTGTTTCTGAGCAATCGTGTTTTTCCAGCAAACCAGATCTGTTTGCAGAGGTCTAGGGTGGGCAGGTGGCAGTCTCTCTTTGTGCGGCTTGCTGCTTCCTCTATGAGTCAGTTTTCCTTAGCCTGCAAGGGCAGGCAGCCATATGGTGTAATGGTTGAACAATATCAATGGTAAATTAACCAGGCCTGGCTTCAGACTTCACTCTGCCACTTGCCTGCTTTCTGTGTGATCCTAGGCAAGTTGCATTACTTCTCTGATCTGTACATTGGGGATGCTAATAACTGCCTCCACAAATTGTGAGGCTTAATTGCTGTATAGCTACTTGAGGCAGCTAGCACAATACCTGCAATGATTTTTCCATAAACGGTGCCTATAGAGCATATGTGTGGCCTAGCTATGAGGGTTTATCTGGACCACACCATACCTCCCTCTACAGGGAGCAGTTAGCATTGATCACAAGAGGGGCATCAAATTAATATCAAGCGAGAGCAATAGATACCCAGCAGACAGCACACAGGTACGTAAATGCCTGATGTGTGTCGGGACAGAGAGGATGGAGCACAGGTGAGGAAGGAAAGCAGAGGCTGGGTTTCTAAGCTCTGTTCTGTTATTCGCATCCTCTGTGACTTTGGGCAAGTCGACTCCCCTCCCTGGGACAGCGTCCTTAACTAGAAATGACTTGGACACGACAACCTCCCTTGGCCTTTTCACCCTGTCACTCCCTGTCTCTCCAGGGAGAACAAAGGAAAACCCAGGTTCTCACCCCTGAGGTCCCTAGGCACAGGAAGAATTTTTCTCTGGCCAAAGAGAACTCAGGATGGAGTGAAGTAGCTCATGTCCCACCTTCTGGGCCAATCCTCAATGTCCCTTCTCCCCACTCACTGGGCTGCCCAAACTGTAACATGGAAATAGGGACACTTTGCCCTCAAACCACATGGAAGTAATAAAGATTAGCTAGATTCGTGCCACTCTAAAAGAAAAGAAGTTTTAAAAGTACCAAAAAGCCCCTGAGAGTTGACCTGGTGACGCCATAAAGGAACAAAAACACATCTGGACATCGTGAAGTCCATGGGTGCTCAGGAAGGGCCGGGCAGCAGGGCCACGTGCTCTGCGGTGTGTGCAGGCCAGCTGGTTTTGCCCGCGGAGCCACAGGCTTACATGGGCATTCCCCTCCACCTGGGGAGGATAACTAGAACTTGAATGGAAATGGGGAGGGAGGTAAATACAGAAGAGAATTCTGGGAAAATTGCATGAAAAAAAGAGAAGGCAGTGTCGAGGTCCCCAGTCCCCCTCTCGAGGACACATTTTGTGGTTTTCAAGACCATTTAGGGCTTGCTCCCACCTCCCTCGGCAGCAGTTTAGTTTCCATGGGGACACCAGGACAATCACAACTCAGGGCACTAAATGTGTCTGGAATGTGAGAGTAACCTGGAGTTTGGGCAGGAAAGCAGTCCTCAGTCACAGCCAAGGGCCACCCACATCAGGCCAAAGGGTTTGATGGATGATCGTCAATTAACAGATGCCAACACCTCGAAGGTGGGCCCTTACCCTGCTGGACCCCAGAGCGCTCGTAGTTGATGCCAGCATCCCAGTTTTCCTGTTCCGGAAAGGAACATAGGACCTCCAGGAGCAGAAACTCACTTTAACATGCTTCACCATCTAGCAGGATTGAACATCAAGATCTGCCAAAACCCCAACTGAGGAAACATACTAATAAAATCCACTATGGGGTACATCGTTTCCTGTGGGCCAAGCCCTGTGCTAAGCAACTTACAAATATCATCTCATTTCACCCGCAGAGACCCATGAGGTAATCACCATTGCCGTCCCACGTTATAAATGCAGAAACTGGACTTCTTAAAGATTGGGTGAGGGGCTGGCCCCGTGGCCGAGTGGTTAAGTTCGCACGCTGTGCTGCAGGCGGCCCAGTGTTTCGTTGGTTCAAATCCTGGGTGCAGATATGGCACTTCTCATCAGACCACGCTGAGGTCGGCATCCCACATGCCACAACTAGAAGGACCGACAAAGAAGAACATACAACTATGTACCGGGGGGCTTTGGGGAAAAAAAGGAAAAAATAAAATCTTAAAAAAAAAAAATATTGGGTGACATGCTCAGCATCACATAGCTTCTGAGTGGTACAGCCAGATCCAGCTCTTTTAAGCCACTGGTTCTCAAACTGTGGCCTTGACTATCAGCATCACTGGGAAACTGGATGGAAATGCAAAGTCTTAAACCACACTGCATTGAAGACCTACTGACACACTGGGGGTGGGGCCCAGCCATCTGGTTTAACAAGCCTTCCAGGTGATTCTGATGGACACTCAAGTGTGAGACCCGCTGTAAATCAAATGCTCATTCCTACTACCTCCTACTGCAGAGGTTCTCAAACTTTGCTATACATAGAATCTCCTGGGATGTTCTAAAAATCCCATTGCCCGGGCTGTACTGCATACCACTGAAGTCAGAATGTCGGGGTGGTAGCCAGTGTGAGTATTTTATAAAAATCCCCGGATGATTCCAATGAGCAGCAAAGTTGGGAGCCATATCCTTGTCTGAAGGACCTTCTCCAAGGAGGGCCCACCTGTAAGGTGGGTCCATGGGAGCCCAGAGGCCAGTGTTACCTCACCTGTCTTCCCATTCAGAATCACACCCTGATCCCGGTGCATCGTAATTCTTTTGGATGGTCTCAGAATACTCCCCACCCCTCCTCCTTCCCCGAATCTTCCATTAACAGGTCCAGAGTTTGAATAACAAATCTCCCTTTTTTTTTTAAAAATAGAAGAAGCATTAGTATTTGAAATATTGGCTTGGCACCAACTTTCCAAAACCCACCCCAGGTCATCACTCCCAGTTACTCAGATTGCAGTTTCCAAGTCTTCAGACTATGATGAACAAATGAAAACAAGCTGTGAGGCAGGCGACCAGAAATTTGGCATGATAAACTGGGTCCGTAATTAAAAGTCATAGGCAAATTATAGCTTTGTCAGTTCTGACTTCATGGTCTCTCTTCCATGCAGTGCTCCCTCCCCCAACCCTGCAGCCCTGTGACAAGCCCTCGTCCCCGCCCTTGTCACCTCCACGCACTATAGCGATATCCATTCCACAGGTCCTCATGCCTCCAGTCTGCATAAGCGAAAGACCCAGGGCCAAGAGCACAAAAATAGCCACACTCTGCCTTCAGATAAGGGAATCTGAGTCCACCCTGATCAGAGGTTGTCAGAAGTTTAGGCTGGACTGGGGAGTGGATGGAGAATAATCTGAGACGCTTCCCGGGGAATAGAACAAAACGCAAAGCTAAACAGGTAATCCAAAAGGGCAGCACTCCAACTCAATTGGGTAGAGAAATCGATTCCAGGCACAACGCAAGAGGACAGAACCTGTGTGCCATATCTGGAATGGAGATAGGAAGCAGGACCCAGGGGAATGTCCTGAGCTGCTCTCCATAGGCTGTCTGAGGCCTTGGCCACGGGCCAGGGTGCGGAGGAAGAGATGAAAGTCACGTTTTGACCCAGACATTTCCAGCCCGTTCCCATCCCATCTCTAGGATCAGTGAACCAAAACCTCCAACTGGAGCACATCTCCCAAGACTCAGATTTCCAATGGCCCCCAGCTGTTTTCAGGTTAAAGGGTCAAATTCCTTAGCGAGGCAGGCAAAGCCTTCCTTAATGGATTCACAGCAGAGGTTTGCAAACTCACATCTCAGCCTCCTGGCCCATGGCCTCCCTCAGCTCTTTCTGGTTCTTCCTCATCTGTGGAAATACGACACGCCTTTAAAGAAACCCAGCTCAAATGCCGCCCACGCTTCCCTGATCGCACAGGGAAAATTATTTCTTCCTTGCTCTGAGCTAACACAACATATTGATTTTATCTCTGATTAACATTCATTTCATTCTGGTCTCTACTAGAAATATAGATATAGAAATGTATGTGTGTTGTATATAGAGAGAGAACTTCATTCGGTTCTATATTTTCCTGTCTGTATATGCCAATTTGAACTTCCCTGAAGACAGAGATTCTCTCTTCATTCATCTTTGTATCTCTCCCTCCCATGCACAGAGGGAAAAAGAGAAAGGAATCATATCATAATGCTTTGCAAATAGTAGGTACTCAAAAAAGTTTGTTGATACATAGAATTTTCCAGTGGGAGGGAGGACAGTATCGCTTTTCAATTCAGATGGTTGGGGCCCTTCCATGTCCCAGGTATGTACCAGGCACAGTGGTGGGTTCTTTTAGATATATTTTACATAATTTTTTCTTTTATTGGTGCTCATAACAGTTCTGCCAAGCAGGTCTTGTCTTTATTTTACATGTAGTTAATCAGAGAGGTAAAGATACTTACCCAAGATCACACATTTGGTGAGGATCAAAGCCAGAAAGTTACAGCAAAAGCTGATACTAGAGAAGCATCAGGTGAACTTGCCCTTAGCTGGTGCTAGAATGGAAGGGCTCTTCCCATTGAGACTGTCATCATTTAGTTCTATTCTTTCCATGGACTCAAGGTCCAGGAGGCCTGTCAATGATTCCCAGCCCCAGACCAATTAAATCAGGGTGTCTGACTATGAGTCCCGGCCATCAGATTTCTAAAAGCCACAGGTGGTTCCGCTCTGCCATCAGCATTAAGAACCACTCCCAACGTTGGCTGCCAATCAGAGTCACCTGGGAAAGCTCATAAAGGTATGGAGCATTGGTAGTTCTAAAAGTTCCCCAGGTGAATCTAACATCAGCCAAGGCAGAGACCCACTTTCTATGCCAAGATATTTGCCAAACAGTTCTAAATACATAGAGGGTACCTTATAGACCCCTGAAAGAGACGCTCAAATAGAACGGTAGCACGCAGAGTCAATGAGAGAAAAGAACAATTCCTTTAAGGGCCCGGGATGCGGGATTCTGACATATGAATACAGTGAGTTGTGCTCATACGATTTTAGGGTTGACAAGGATACTCAACCCTCACACCCAAGTCAACCTCTTGGCCTCAGGGCTCAGACTCAGTAGGAAGTCCAAAGACAGTGAATAGTTAACTTCAGGTAAGAGTTAAGAGGATGAAACTAGAGCCAAACCATCAACATACCCCGGTAGTCTATAGAGCTCGGGACACCACAGTGAGTGACAGCTGTGCCCCTGTCAGCAGACAGTGAGATAAGATGTCTGCCTCCTGGACTTAAGGTGCCTCATGAGTGAAATGGATATAATCATTTCTTTTCTCATATCCTACAAGTTGTGAAAACAAAACCAGAGAAGAGGTGAGAAAAAGCTTGGGGAAAGTGTTAAACAAGTGTCAGGTAACGCTCATAGAAGATGCAAATGCTTCTGCTGCAATGAATAAAGATGCATTACTGGAAAATGTGGGTGACTGGGGACCCTGGTGGACACTGATGCAACAGCCATTAGGAGAGGGCCTACTGTGTGCGGGGCACCACCCTGTCCTCAAAGAACCTAGTCCAGAATGGGAGATGAAGGCCCAATGTATTTTGGGATACGCCTCCCTGATGCAAACAGATGTCAGAGATGAAAACTTGAGCTGAATTTAAAGAAACACTTTTAAGAGCCAGGAATGGTGGATGAGAAGGGAGCAACCACCTAGGGAATTGTAGGAGGGAAATACTGACTCTGATAGAGGCTTCTGGAGAAGAAGGCGTCCCTGAGGAAGCGGCATTTGAGCTGACAAAGCTGAAAATTTGGCTGAGAGAACAAGGAAGGAGCCAGCTTTCTAGAGAAGAAGTAGCCTGAAGGAAAAGCGGTGCAGGGTGTGTTCCAAAATGAAGTGGCCGGTATGGCTGGAATGGGACAGAGTTCCTGAGGTCACCTGTGGATGTCAGTCAAATCTTACCCACAAGAGTTTTGCTAGGTCCCTTCAGAGCCAAGGGCTGGTACTACACTTGCTCAAAGTCACTTCGTTAGCCTGACACTGAGGTCTTAGCACCAACTACACAGCTGGCTCTGAGCTGAGCACAGTGGGGAAAACTGAAGGATAAGTTGTGGTTCCTGCCCTCAAGAAGCTTGAAATCTAATTGGGGGAGACAATGAATGAACATGGAGTTCTTACAATCTATATGACTTAGGAATGTTTTACAAAAATAATTGAAGACAATTATTTTTGAAACTGTCAGATAGGCAAGTTGGTGGAGTTTGGCTATACAGACTTCCCCCTGCACAAAAGTGCTCAGCCAAGAGGGCGACTCAGACCATCTTTTTGCAATTGATCAGCCTGGAGGGAATGAATGCCTTCTTGTAATTCACATAGAAGCAATAGGTATGCTAGCTGAGGCCCCGAGGACAGCAACTTTGAGAATGATAGTCAATAGTACTGTCATAACTTTGTATGGTGACAGATTGTAACTAGACTTATTATGGTGATCCTTTCGTAATGTATAAAAGTATTGAATCACTGTGTTGTACACCTGAAACTAATATAATATTGTATGTGAATTATAATTTAATAAAAAATTTTAAATAAGTAAATTAGTTAAAATAAAAATTGAAAAAAAAGAATGACAGGAGATTCAAACAATGAAGATGAACACCTTGATTGAAAAGCTCAGTGGGGCACATTAGTGAAGGAAGAGGGGTTTGAATGAGGCCTGCCAGGTGGCCGGACTGGAATAGGCGGGACGTGGGATGGTGTTCCAGACAAACAGAACAGCTGGAGCTAAGGTCTGGGGCTCGCACGAGCCTGGCAGGTGCTCAAGGCACAAAGAGACTTCGCTGACTTCACTACAGATGAGATGAAACCAGGCCAAGGAAAAATCACCTGGATTTGGCATAGGAGGCCAGAGTGGGTGGCAGGGTGCAGACTAGAAAGAGCAGGTGCTCCTGGGTCTGGCTAGCGTGTTCAAATCTGAGCTCTGTAATTTACTTACTGGGGACACTGGCAATTATCTTATGCCTCTGAGTCTAAGATTCCTCATCCATAAAAAACAGAGGAAACTCCCTTTGCAAGCAAACACACAGAAATAAAATGGGGAGAGAGCCACCTACTTTCTAGGGCTGTAGAGGGGTTGTCTTAGTGTAATAGGCAATAAGGAGCCTTTGGAAGTCTTGAGCAGGAATATGACAAAAAGGGGAAAAATTATGAGTCTACTGGCAGCTTTGAGCAAGGGCATCTCCCCTAGAGAGAAGATAGTCATATGGGATCTGGGGATATACCTCGGCCATAGAACCAGGAGGTCTATGGAAAGGAGAAAGAAGGCAGCTTTGGATCCAGATTCCTATTGGTCAGATAGGAATACGCTCAAAGCCCAGCTCCTCTAAAGCTTGTTCCTGTTTCAGAGATCCTGGTCCTCCAGGGTCCCAAGACTCCCTGTGTTAATGGGAGAGCCCAGGAGCTCAGTCACCCTGCCCAGGAAGAAACTTCAGCCATTGGCTGCTCCAGGAAATAAATGAGAGACCCTAAAACAAAGGTGGGAGGGGGGTGAAAAGGACATTCCAGAAGGGAAGTAACTGGAAGGAGAGGGCAACATTGATTGCTGACGTTCACTAAGTACAGACTATGTGCTTTACAGTTATCAATTCGTTTCATTATCACAATCCTCCTATAAGGCAGGAACTGTTGATATGGACTGCATTTTACGAGAGGAAAACGGAGGCATAGAGAGGTCAACTGTTGCCCAATATCGCTCAACTAGTGACAGAGGAGAGAGCCTGGCCCCAGAGCCCTCACACCTCACCTCTTTGTCATGGTGCCTCGCAGAAAATGTGCTGGTAAGAAACGCACAGCAGAGATCAATTAAAACTAGGAATCAGTATATACCCAAAAGAATTGAAAACAGAGACTCAAACATGTGCATGCATGTTCATAACAGCACTATTCACAATAGCCAAAAGGTGGACACAGCCCTATTGTCCACCAATGGATGAATGGCTAACAAAATGTGATATAGCTATATAATGGAATAATGGAATATTATTCATTCATACAAAAGAATGAAGTAATGATACACGCTACAACGTGGATGAACCTCGGAAACATTATGCTAAGTGAAAGAAGCTAGACTCAAAAGGTTATATACTGTATGATTTCATTTATATGAAATACAGTCACGCACCTCATAACGAGATTTCAGTCAACAATGGACCACATATAAGACAGTGTCCCATAAGATTAGTACCATGCAGCCTAGGTGTGTAGTAGCCTATACCATCCAGGTTTGTGTAAGTTCAGTCTGTGATCACACAACAACAACATCTCCATCAGTAAGCAACACATGACTGCATCCAGATTAAGTAAAGCTGCAGAGACAGAACACAGATTGGTGGTTACCAGGGGTTGGGGGACAGAGGAAACAAGCAGCAACTGCTTAACAGGTACAGAGTTTTCCTTTGGGGTGGTCAAAAGGTTTTGGAACTAGATAAAGGTGATGGTTGTGTCACATTGTGAATGTGTTAAATCCCACTGAATTGTTCACTTTAAAATGGTTAACTTTATATTATGTGAATTTTACTTAAATTTTAAAATAATAATAAGTAACCAAAGCTCAAGATGGGCAAGGCTGCTTGAGTGGGGAGGGGATTATAGAGAGAGATAGTATACACCATCAGCCCCTGACTCATGCACCGCAGGCTTATTTAAACCCAACTCTGTGGCATCACTTGGTTGGTGGGAAAATACGGTGGATACAACGTCTGCTAGTCATGGAGTACCTCCCATGTTCCAGGCATGGTGCTAAGCACTTTACTGGCATCATTTTATCCAATCCTCCAACAGTCTTCTGTGATAAAAACACTTATTGTTCCCAAGCACAGTGAACCAAATGGAGGCTCAGACTGTTTATGCAACTTGCCCAACAGCCTCCTCTGAGTAAGTGGCAGAGCCAGGATCCAAACCCAGGTCTCTCAGACTGTTCAACACTACACCCTATTATACTCTTCCCTCTGTCCCTGAAGCTTCAGAATCCCTCCGCTCATGGAGGTTACTCTGGGACCGGGGAGATCACTGTTGCAGACATCCAGCCACACTTTCCCTGGCTCATCACCATCTTTCGGGCAAAGAGGAGTGAGCTCATTCTCCCACCAGCAGCATGTACTAGAGCTCCCTGCCTGAGAGCAGCTTGAACTAGGAGTGGGCAGCTCAGCCGTGCTGTTTCCAATTTTCTTTCCCAACTAGAGATGGAGTGCAGAAGTCGTTGGCCCTCAGAAACCTAGTTTGTTTCTAGTGAATTAAAACAACTGTCAAACCATTGAGGCCATCTTCTACACTCATGCTACAGAATTATTCAGAAGAGACATTTGCTTGATAAAGACCCAGAACAATTATAGCGAGAAGCCAGCATCAGAGAGAACCAAGACTCCTTTCTGCAGTGTCCGAAAGCATGGAAATAACTAAGGATTTGTCAAAAATCCAAGCCAACGCAGTGGATGGAAAATGGATAATAAATCTTTTCAAGAGAAAACTGGACATTGACGAGGAGAAAGTGGTAGAAACAGCCCAATTCCAGGAACTCAGACAGCTTAACTCTCATTCAAGTGGCAAACAACCCAGGCCGCTCAGAAAAGCCAGAGTTGAGAACTGATAACATTAAGGAAAGTGTAGTTTGGGGGCCGGCCAGTGGTACAGTGGTTAAGTGTGCATGCTCCGCTTCAGCGGCCCGGGGTTTGCTGGTTCAGATCTCGGGTACAGACATGGCACAGTGTAGCAAGCCATGCTGTGGTAGGTGACCCACATAAAAAGTAGAGGAAGATAGGCACAGATGTTAGCGATTGCCAGCAGATGTTAGCTCAGGGTTAATCTTCCTCAAAAAAAAAAGGAAAGTGTAGTTGGATGGCAGAATTTGATGGAAAAGAGGGGAAATCTAGCTAGCCTGAGCACCAGAAACCTCAAGAAATAACTAGTACTACCTCCCCACCAAAATAAGACCCCTGCACTTCAGCACATATTTGAGATCAAAGAAAGACGTATAACTAGTTGGACTCTGCTTGGGCACATTCTATAAAGTTGATAACTTTGGTAAAAGAAAAAGAATTAAGGTCATAAGTTGATATTGATAGATCTTAAATCGCTGACAAAAAATATCAGCAGAAGCAATGTGAAGGTAAGTCTTGATTTGTGCGGGGAAATTTGTTAAAGTTAGGAACTCTTTATGTGCCAGCTCCCTCGCATACCAGAGGTGCAGACCCACCTCCGAAACGTGGTCCCCCAAATGTTGAAATGTGGCTACACGGTGGGTTAATTAGAAAACTGAGCAGGAAAGATTCTGGAAGCTCTGATTAGAGACCGACCACTTAAGGGAAATTCAGTTATCAGTAGAAGAAAAAGAGTGTGGGCTTTGAGCCTGGCTTCGAATCCCAGCACTTTACCTTCTAGCCTGATGACCTGGGCGTGGCACTTCACCTCTGTGAGCTTCAGTCTTCTTATGTAAGACAGTAAGGTATCATCTCCTATTCTCTCTTACATTCTTTTCACTGAGAACACCCATGTTCTACATGACGCTTGGTGAAGCGTTTGAATTCTCACAGCTCATTTACTCTGGGTCCTCTCTGCATTAGCAGCTAATGCCCTTCTTCCCATACCTTGCTCTTCTTCATGCGCCATTTTGAAAGTCTTTCTTATGTTGCTTTACCCGAGGGTCTCTGCTTCCCCTCCAGATAATTAGGAACTTCCAGATGGCTCCCTAAATCATATCTAACTCTCATGATTTTGAGAAGATTATGTGAATTAACGTGTGTGAAATTGCCTAGCATATAAAAAAAAATGCCTATAAAAAATGTCATTTTCCTCTTTTCCAAAGAGAGGAACCCCAAAATAGAGGTGGTATCTGTCTGCACATGCAAGTAGCTATTTTCCCCCTAAATACCTCTATTTCAGGGCATATTAAGCACGCAGTTGGGACATTATCAATAGGTATAGATGAGGAGGTGTCTAGCCAATGACTAGGAGGAGGAGAGTATATTAGTGAGGTTAATTAAAGCTAGCTGCTGTAACAGCCCCCAAATCTCAGTGGCTTAACATAATAAAGATTTACGTCTCTCATTATAGTTCAATGTCAATGTCAACCCTTCTTGGTAGCTCTCCTCTGAGCAGTAGGTGACTCAGAGATCCAGGTTCTTTTTACTCAGGCCAGGCCTAAAGTGTCTTACATTTCTCCCCACATCCTATTGGCCAGAACCCAGTCACATGGCCTCACTCTAACTGCAAGGGAAACTGGGAAATGTAGTCTTCCTATGTGACCAGAGGAACATGGAAACAGTTTGATAAGCACATGGCATTCCCCTGACATAATCTGGAAGGAACTGCAGGGAAGAGTGCTAGCCCACTTTACCTGTTGCCTTAAGAAATATTAGCAACATGGGGGCCGGCCCAGTGGCATAGTGGCTAACTTCGTGTGCTCTGTTTTGACAGCCCAGGGTTCACAGGTTCGGATTCCAGTCACGGACCTATGCACTGCTCATCAAGCCATGTTGTGGTGGCATCCCACATATAAAAAATAGAAGAAGATTGGCACCGATATTAGCTCAGTGACAATCTTCCTAACCAAAAAGAAAAAAAGAAAGAAGTATCAGCAACTCAGTCCTGTGACATGAGCCCAGCCAGGGCCCATCCTCCTCTTGAAAACCTTTACCTGCTCTTGGTTTGATGGGACCTGTCCTGGGAGAAAGTTGGGCCTCCTGGGCAGGAGATGAGAATTTCACTCAGGACCAGGGTGACCTAGCCTTCTACTTCGCCTGGGGGGGGAGACTTGAGGCATCTGATGAGGGGAGGGGCAGCAGTGAAAGCAGATGTCTCTGCAGGAAGACATGCTCTTACCAGGGACACCCTATGCAGAAAGTAGTTATTTAAAACTATTCCAAATCTGTTTCCTCTTTTGGCAACCCATCATCTTTTTGCCATTGGCCCTTGGGAAAGGGGAGGGCAAATACCAACTCAGGAACACGAAAGATTGTGTGTAGGGAAAATACTGTCCAACAGCAAGAACAACAACAAAGGGTTCCCTTCTGTTGGGGCCCAGGAGTGGAAGCGGAAGGACAGGACTTTAGACACCTAAACTGGACTGCCGCCACACACAAGTCCTAGGACAGAAGTTCCTCATTTCCCCAGGGTGCCACAGAGTCTCTTGCCCTTTCAGACCCATTCTCCACCGTCTTCACCCTGCTCTGAACCCCAAGACGCTGACCTTGTGGACCCATTAGCCGGCTCCCTGGGTCTCTCAGTTCCATTTGGGTCCAGGAATGGGTCCTGTCACAAGCAGGAGACTGGAGCACGGGAGGACAGCGAGGTGGAGGTATTTGTTCCCATACCTCTCTCCCGGGCAGCAGGCTGACAGCACCTGGATTCACAGCTCCGGTGATCAGCCTCCTCCTGCGGCCACAGGTCTCAGAGGGCCGCTGCTCCCTCCCCTTGGCCCACGTTCCACTAGTCCACCATGCGAGTCTCTACCAGGCTCCCCAGACTAACGTGTTTACATATGTGTGCCGCGTCCATCTTGTCTGGGTACGCGGTGGCCCTCCCCAGGAGAGGAGCTTTGTCCCATCAAAGCCTCAGAGGCTGAAGGAATTGAGTCTGGACTCCAAGGCAGAAAGACCCAATACAACATGGACCCTCACTGCAGCCTCAGGCCAAGAAGGCCATGGGAATCTTCAGAAAAAGCCTTGAATTCTAGACCCATTTGGGCCAATAATTTGTTTCATAAACGTGGGCAGATTCCTTGGCCTCTCTGAGCATCATTTTCCTTATCTGTAAAAATAGGGTGATACCATCCCTGTCATGAGGACTAAGTAAGCAACATAGACAGAATGCAGTGACAGCCACACAGAAGCCTCTGATATATGTCAACTGTCTGCTTGCCTTCCTCCCTCCCTCCCTCCCTCCATCCCCATAAAATAAAGGAGGGATTTCATTCTTCACCTATAAAATAAAGGAAGGATTTTTTAAAATCGGATTTAAAACAACCGTCTTAAGTATCTACCATGTGCAAGCAACTCTGCAGTATTCTGTGGAGGACACAAGGCTACAGGAGACCCCGTGCCTGTTTCCAGAGAGCTTAGGACTCTGACAAAGGAGACAAATAGATCCCCAGAAACTGCAACCGAAACAGGTGACGGTGCACAGAGGACTGAACCAAACACCCAGAGACGCAGTGCGGGGAGCAATTAATGGAACTGGGGAAATGGGAGAAGGTGTCCTGGAGGAGCACAGCTCTTAAGTTCTGGGGTTTCTGTGAACCGTTGGGACCGTTAATTGCCTATTCACACCAAGCACCTCATTTCATACAGCAACCTGTCACTGTACAGCAGGTTGGGCCTGACATCCAATTCCACCCCGGGCAAAACACTCTTCAGAGCGTAAATGACATTTTCTTAGGGTTTTGTCCAAAAAAATAAAAAAGAATGCAAAAAGAAAGAAAAGGAAAGGAAACAACAATGCCCTGTGCTCCACGGGCGCCCGGCTGCAGTGGTAACGGAGCTGGTCATTGAGGAGGTCCCCGGGAGGCGGCCCTGCATCCCCCAGCAGTGTTAGACAACGGGCGCCTCACCCCCCTTATTTACATCTGACCCGGCACTCCCTGTTGACACTCTTCAAGGTCCCCCACTGCCCTTAGAATCAAGGTTAAATTCAAGCTCCTTAGTCGGGTTACCTGACCCCTCCTACCTCCCCACCCCAGGACACTAGATTCTCTCCCCTTCACCCTCTGGGGCAGTCACACAGATTACTTGAGCAAATCACAGTATTTCACGCCTTGGTTCAGTGTATGCCTTCCCCTCTACCTGGAACATCCTTCCCCTTGTCTACCCTCACCTACTTATTAAAATCAAATTTTAAGCACCACTTCCTCCCAGAAGCCCCCCTGATGTCATCATGGGAGCCACTTGCCCCTCTTTATTTGTCTGGGTGGCAGATACTTGTGCACTGTACTGGAATGGTCTGCTTATCTGTTACCCGCTAGCTGGGCAACTCCTTTGAGGCAAGCACCACGTCCTATTTGTAATCTGAGCATCAAGCATAATGCCAAGCACATAGTAGGTACCCAATTAATGCAGAATAAATGAGTGAATGAATGAATGAATGAATGAAATAACAACTAAGAGAATGCCAAGAGAAGCAATTCAGAAATCAAGCCAAATACGTTCATTCGTGCAACAAAACGGTCATGTAAGACTCTGGAGAGAGAGGGAATGGAGAAGACACTTAGAAATCAAGCTGCTTCTTAGACGGAGGAAATAGCCATAGTTAGTCCTCACTGCAGTCTTGTGTCAATTACAGGCTCCATTTTACACGCCAGGCAGGCGGCGCTTGCTTGTCCAGGATCCCACAGCTGATGAGCAGAGAGCCCGGAGTCGCAGCCAGGCAACTTAACTTCAAAGTGACGTGCTCAACCCCTACAGAAGAGCCTCCCAACTTAGTGATGCCACCATCAATTCCTCTTCACTCCCCAGGTCCCAGAAGACCTGGCTCAGTTTCCTACCCTAGCCTTGAATTACATCATGCTACCTGGACTCTTACAGTCGGTACCCTGAACCTGGCCTGCGAGACGTGTTTCCTGTGACTCAAAAGGCCAGACTAGAGTTCCTCTGATGGAGGCCTCGGGAAAGAACACCTGAGGTGCATGGAGGGGACCTCAGAGGGCCTGCTGAGGGCAGGGAGGGTCCTGAGAGGAAAGGGATGTACAGCCCATCTAGAGTGCAGACTGTCTGGAAAAGTGTGCCAGACAGCAGGACCTAGCCTGGGCATTTTCAAAAGTAAAGTACCCCAAACCACCTAGAACGCTGTCCCCAAAGCTTCTCTTTCTCTCCCCGCTTAGCATAAGTTCAGATAAGGAATCTGCTCAAATTGTTTATTGTTTCTCAGAGGAAATGTCACCCAGGAGTTGTCAGCTTATGTCTCAGAAAAGCCTGAACTAAAAATACCAGCAGAATTCTTAGACTCTTAGGCTCCTTGAATATTAGAGCTAGAATAACGAAAATAATCATGGAAGCAGCAGTTACCACATATGCCGGGCCCTGGGACAAGAACTTGATATAGATTCATCTAATTCTCACAACCGTCCCTACAAAGCAAATAATATCATCCTGATTGTTATGGCCAAACAACCACAAGAGCAGAAAAATTAATTAACTTGCCTAATGCCAACCAGTTGGTGTCCAAGCTGGGGGGTCAAACCCTCATGGGTCTAAGCCTAATACTCAAGCCTTTCCCTGTACCTCTGCACCAGCCTGCTGCCTATTTTTTTTTCTTATTAATGTTATGATAGATTACAACCTTGTGAGATTTCAGTTGTACATTATTGTTAGTCATGTTGTGGGTACACCTCTTCCCCTTTTGTGCCCTCCCCCCACCCCCCCTTTTCCCTGGTAACCACCGATCAGATCTCCTTGTCAATATGTTAACTTCCACCTATGAGTGGAGTCATATAGAGTTCGTCTTTCTCTGACTGGCTTATTTCGCTTAACATAATACCCTCGAGGTCCATCCACATTGCTGTGAATGGGCCAATTTTGTCTTTTTTTATGGCTGAGTAGTATTCCATTGTGTATATATACCATATCTTCTTTATCCAATCATCAGTTTCTGGGTATGTAGGTTGGTTCCACGTCTTGGCTATTGTAAATAATGCTGCGATGAACATAGGGGTGCAAGGGACTCTTGGGATTTCTGATTTCAGGTTCTTAGGATAGATACCCAGTAATGGGATGGCTGGGTCATAGGGTATTTCTATTTGTAACTTTTTGAGAAATCTCCATACTGTTTTTCATAGTGGCTGCACCAGTTTGCATTCCCACCAACAGTGTATGAGGGTTCCTTTTTCTCCACAACCTCTCCAACATTTGTCGCTCTTGGTTTTGGATGTTTTTGCCAATCTAACTGGTGTAAGGTGACATTTTAGTGTAGTTTTGATTTGCATTTCCCTGATGATTAGAGATGATGAACATCCTTTCATGTGTCTATTGGCCATATTCATATCTTCTTTTGAGAAATGTCTGTTCATGTCCTCTGCCCATTTTTTGATCGGGTTGTTTGTTTGTTTGTTGTTAAGCCGTGTCAGTTCTTTGTATATTATGGAGATTAACCCTTTGTCGGATAAGTGGCTTGTAAATATTTTTTCCCAATTAGTGAGCTGTTTTTTTGTTTCAATCCTGTTTTCCCTTGCCTTAGTCTGATGAAGTCCCATTTGTTTATTCTTTCTATTCTTTCCCTCAACTGAGGAGTTATAGTGTCTGAAAAGATTCTTTTGAAACTGATGTCAAAGAGTGTACTGCCTATATTCTCTTCTAGAAGACTTACTGTTTCCGGCCTAATCTTTAGGTCTTTGATCCATTTTGAGTTTATTTTGGTGTGTGGTGAAAAAGAATGGTCAATTTTCAATCTTTTGCATGTGGCTGTCCAGTTTTCCCAGCACCATTTGTTGAAGAGACTTTCTTTTCTCCATTGTAGGCCCTCTGCTCCTTTGTCGAAGATTAGCTGTCCATAGATGTGTAGTTTTATCTCTGGGCTTTCGATTCTGTTCCATTGATCTGTGGACCTGTTTTTGTACCAGTACCATGCTGTTTTGATCACCGTAGCTTTGTAGTATGTTTTGAAATCGGGGATTGTGATGCCTCCGGCTTTGTTTTTCTTGCTCAGGATTGCTTTAGCAATTCGCAGTCTTTTGTTGCCCCATATGAATTTTAGGATTCTTTGTTCAATTTCTGTGAAGAATGTTCTTGGGATTCTGATTGGGATAGCATTGAATCTGTAGATTGCTTTAGGTAGTATGGACATTTTAACTATGTTTATTCTTCCAATCCATGTGCATGGAATGTCTTTCCATCTCTTTATGTCATCGTCAATTTCTTTCAAGAAAGTCTTGTAGTTTTCATTGTATAGATCCTTCACTTCCTTGGTTAAGTTTATCCCGAGGTATTTTATTCTTTTCGTTGCAATTGTGAATGGGATTGAGTTCTTGAGTTCTTTTTCTGTTAGTTCATTGTTAGTGTATAGAAATGCTACTGATTTATGTATGTTGATTTTATACCCTGCTACTTTGCTGTAGTTGTTGATTATTTCTAATAGTTTTTCTATGGATTCTTTGGGGTTTTCTATATATAAGATCATGTCGTCTGCAAACAGTGAGAGTTTTACTTCTTCATTACCTGTTTGGATTTCTTTTATTTCTTTTTCCTGCCGAATTGCTCTGGCCAACACCTCCAGTACTATGTTGAATAGGAGTGGTGAAAGTGGGCACCCTTGTCTTGTTCCTGTCC
Source organism: Equus caballus (assembly GCF_041296265.1). Classification (NCBI taxonomy): domain Eukaryota; kingdom Metazoa; phylum Chordata; class Mammalia; order Perissodactyla; family Equidae; genus Equus; species Equus caballus. Next base: position 27,125,062 of record NC_091694.1, on the reverse strand, counting down.
TCAGAGGGATGGCTTTCAGTTTTTGTCCATTGAGTATGATGTTGGCTGTGGGTTTGTCATATATGGCCTTTATTATGTTGAGGTACTTTCCTTCTATACCCATTTTATTGAGGGTTTTTATCATAAATGGGTGTTGGATCTTCTCGAATGCTTTCTCTGCATCTATTGAGATGATCATGTGGTTTTTGTTTTTCATTTTGTTGATGGAGTGTATCACATTGACTGACTTGTGGATGTTGAACCATCCCTGTGTCCCTGGTATAAATCCCACTTGATCATGGTGTATAATCTTTTTGATGTATTGCTGTATTTGGTTTGCCAGAATTTTGTTGAGGATTTTTGCATCTATGTTCATCAGTGATATCGGCCTGTAGTTCTCCTTCTTTGTGTTGTCCTTGTCAGGTTTGGGGATCAGAGTGATATTGGCTTCATAGAATGTGTTAGGGAGTACTCCATCTTCCTCAATTTTCTGGAATAGTTTGAGAAGAATAGGTATTAAGTCTTCTTTGAATGTTTGGTAGAATTCTCCAGAGAAGCCATCTGGTCCTGGACTCTTATTTTGGGGGAGGTTTTTGATTACCGTTTCTATTTCCTTACTTGTGATTGGCCTATTCAGATTCTCCATTTCTTCCTGATTCAGTTTGGGGAGGTTGTAGGAGTCTAGGAAGTTGTCCATTTCTTCCAGGTTGTTCAATTTGTTGGCATATAGTTTTTCATAGTATTCTCTTATGATCCCTTGTATTTCATTGGTATCTGTTGTGATTTCTCCTCTCTTATTCCTAATTTTATTTATTTGAGATTTCTCTCTTCTTTTCTTGGTGAGTCTGGCTAAAGGTTTGTCAATTTTGTTAATTTTTTCGAAGAACCAACTCTTTGTTTCATTGATCCTTTCTACTGTCTTTTTTGTTTCAATATCGTTTATTTCTGCTCTTATTTTTATTATTTCCCTCCTTCTACTGACTCTTGGCTTTGTTTGTTCTTCTTTTTCTAGTTCTGTTAGGTGTCGTTTGAGGTTGCTTATGTGAGCTTTTTCTTGTTTAGTGAGGTGAGCCTGTATTGCGATGAATTTCCCTCTTAGGACTGCTTTTGCTGCATCCCAAATGATTTGGTATGTCGTGTTCTCATTTTCATTTGTCTCCAGATAATATTTGATTTCTTCTTTAATTTCTTCAATAATCCATTGTTTGTTCAGAAGCGTGTTGTTTAGTCTCCTCATTTTTGCACCTTTCTCTGCTTTTTTCTTGTAGTTGATTTCTAGTTTCATAGCATTATGATCAGAAAAGATGCTTGATATTATTTCAACGCTCTTGTATTTATTGATGTTTGCTTTGTTTCCCAAAATATGGTCAATCCTTGAGAATGTTCCATGTGCACTTGAGAAGAATATGTAACCTGCTGTTTTTGGATGAAGTGTTCTATATATATCTATTAAGTCCATCTGGTCTAATTTTTCATTTAATTCTATTATTTCCTTGTTGATTTTCTGTCTGGATGATCTGTCCATTGGTGTTAATGGTGTGTTGAGGTCCCGTACTATTATTGTATTGTTGTTGATGTCTTCTTTCAGTTCTGTTAAGAGTTGCTTTACAAATTTTGGTGCTCCTGTGTTGGATGTGTATATATTTATAAGTGTTATGTCTTCTTGGTGGAGAATCCCTTTTATCATTATGTATTGTCCCTCTTTGTCTTTCTTTATCTGTTTTGCTTTGAAGTCTACTTTGTCTGATAGAAGTATGGCAACACCTGCTTTCTTTTGTTCATTATTAGCTTGGAGTATTGTTCTCCATCCCTTCTCTCTGAGTCTGTGTTTGTCTTTGGGGCTGAGGTGTGTTTCCTGGAGGCATCATATCATTGGGTCTTGTTCTTTGATCCATCCTGCCACTCTGTGTCTTTTGATTGGGGAGTTCAATCCATTTACATTTAGAGTGATTATTGAGATGTGGGGGCCTACCGCTGCCATTTTATGTCTTGTTTTCTTCAATTTCCTTTGTTTCTCGTCCCATGGTTTAATCTGTTCTGATGAAGAGCTGCTACTCTCTGTTGTTGTCCTTCTACTTATCTCCTCTGCTCTTGGTTTTGTAGCCCCTTTCCTTTTTTGGATTTTTCAGGAATGAGGGTTTTCCTGAGGATTTCCTGAAGAGGAGGTTTTGTGGCAATGAACTCCCTTAATTTTTGTTTATCTGGGAAAGTTTTTATTTCTCCATCGTATTTGAAGGATATTTTCGCTGGGTAGAGAATTCTCGGCTGTAGGTTTGTGTCCTTCAGATTTTTGAATATATCATTCCACTCTCTTCTAGCCTGTAAAGTTTCTGCTGAGAAATCTGCTGATAGCCTGATGGGGGTTCCTTTGTAGGTTAGTTTCTTTTGCCTGGCTGTCCTTAGTATTTTCTCCTTGTCGTTGACTTTTGCTAGCTTCACTACTACATGCCGTGGGGTTGGTCTTCTTGCATTGATAAAGTTTGCAGATCTATTGGCTTCTGTCACCTGAAGATCCATCTCTCTCACCAGATTTGGGAAGTTCTCAGCCATTATTTCTTTGAATAGGCTTTCTGCCCCTTTCTCCTTCTCTTCTCCATCTGGTATACCTATAATCCTTACGTTGCATCTCCTAATTGTGTCTGATAATTCTCGGAGTTTCTTCATTTCTTTTTAGTCTTACTTCTCTCGCCTCCTCTGCCTGCAGCATTTCTATATTCCCATCTTCCAAATTGCTAATTCTTTCCTCCATATTATCGGCCCTACTGTTCAGCGCATCTAGATTTTTCTTAATCTCCTCTATTGTGTTCTTCATTTCCAGTATTTCTGTTTGGTTCTTCTTTATCGTATCAAACTCTTTTGTGACATAGCTCCTGAACTCGTTGAGTTGTCTATCTGAATTCTCTCTTAACTCATTGAGTATTTTAATGATGGCTGTTTTGAAGTCATCGTCATTTAGGTTATATATTTCATTTTCTTTGGGATTGTTGTCTGTGTATTTGTTGTTTTCCTTCTGTTCTGGAGCTTTAATGTATTTCTTCATATTGCTTGATGTTGTAGATTTGTGCCTCTGCATAGAGATAGAGATTAGTTGCTCCTTCCACTTGTTTCTGCTGGTGTGGTGGGGGAGCAGCTGTTTATACTGCACCAACCAGGAACCCTATCCGCAGTTGCTAACTGGGCCTGGGCCCCTCCTCGTAGTCACAGTGGTCCTTTGGATTCCCTCTTCTGCCATGGGGGCTGTCACGTGGGGGCTTCAGGCTGCTGGTGCCTACTGTTGCAGCCCACCTAGACGTGTTCCCTCCTTGGGGTCTGCAACGGTGTTATGGGCTTTTCCAGCTGCCAGGGGTAGGATCACTTATATTTGCCGCTCCGTCACTGTTGGCACCCACAAAATCTCACTTGTCCACTATGGGTTGCAGCAGAGCTATTGGCATCTTTTACAGTCTGTGGTTAGCTCACCTAGCTATGCTACTTTTGTCCCGGGGTCTTCCAGCCTTGTGGCTGCTGGATGGGTGCTCTCTATTAGTGCTGTGCAGAGGCTTTCACTGAGGCTGCTGTGAGTCTGTAGGGTTTCCCCCTAGGCTACGGAGCTGGGTCGCTGGAACTCCACCCAGCCCCAGTCCTGTTCCCCAGGACTCGGGGAGCCCTTTGCCCTGACTGGGGGATAGCCAGAGATCCTGATTTCAGTGGTAGCTGGTCAGCTGCTGCTCTGCCTGATATTCTCCTCTCCGGGACCCTCCCGGTGTTGTGGATGCTGGGCGTGGCCCCTCCACTAATGGCAGACAGAGAGTTTTGTCTGCTGCCCTGGCGGAACTCTGGAGCTTCCCCGCCCTCCCCCCCCAGGGCGCGGAGCCAGCCTCTGGAGCTCCACCCAGCCCCAGTCCTCTCCGAGATCTCCGGCAATCCCTTGCCCTGCCATGCAGGCAGTGGCAGCCAGGGGGGCCGCCATGCCCTCTGTGATTCTCTCTGGGACCCTCTGGGCACCATGGACACCAGGTGGGATCTCCCCGCCAATGGCGGGGCGAGACTCTCCCCGTGGGCTCAAGTGTGTAACTCTAGAGTTTCCCTCTGTGTTTAGGAGTAATTGCGGGGGGTTTAGGTAGGGTTCTGGTCACCTGTTTCCACCGTTGCTCCTCTGGTGTGTGCTTGCTCCTGCCCTAGGTGTGTGTTGATCTTCTGGGGGCGTCTGTTGGAAGAAAGCCGCTTGCAGATACTAGGCTGTTCGGTCGGGGTCAGAGAGTTTTCACCTATCTCCACCTCCTCCCGGAGGGAAGTCCGTCCGCCTTCTGATGTATGGTCACGTGGGTCTCTCAGACGTCCTGAGACGCTATCTGGATATCCTTTGGTAAGCGATGAGTGTCCACATAATTGTAGACTTGAAGGGGGAGAGACAAAGAGGACTACTCACGGTGCCATCTTAGATCCGCCTCTCTCCCAGCCTGCTGCCTATTTTTGTAAATAAAGTTTTATTGAGACACAGCCAGGCTCATTCATTCTGTGCCCACCATTGTGCCACAACAGCAAAGCTGGGCAGTCGCCACAGAGACCATAGGGCCTGCAGAGCCTAAAATAGTTTTATTCTCTGGACCTTTACAGGAGAACTTTACCAACCCCTGTCCTAGACTTTGCTGCTTTGGGGTGTTTTTAGTCCAACCTCTATTTTTTTAAGATTCTCAGAGTGATGTCCAGATGTGTGAAGTGATGTGCCTACAGCCACACTAGGTCTCCCCTCTTATCTCACTGTTTTCATGCAATAAATATTTACTTTCTTCACTGTGCTACTCACTCTAGGGAACAGGAGTTGGTTCCATCCTTGAGGAACTAAAAATATAGTTGCCAAACAGATGTACGTACTACAAGAATTTTTTTGAATGCAAATCTGTAAACACTACACCCCCACGAATCTCTCCAGGCCACCTCCTGCCACCCTCCCTGCCCCTCACTACCTCTGGCCTCCCTTCTGTTCCCCAGCAGGTTGTTAGAGATTTACCATGAGCCAGAAAATAAGCCCTGGCATTAGAAGCCAAGAAATCAAGACAATTGGGTGCAGGTAGGAAAGCCAAGTGTGAGCAGGTCAGGCGAGTGGTTCGGGATGGAGGCTGTGAAGCATGTCACGGTGGACCGGTAACTCAAAAGCACAGGACCGAAGCAGACATCCCAAGTCAAGGATTTGACGGATGTGTCACCCTCTTTACAAAGATGATGCTGCAGCTCTACTGTTCACAGGAAAACTTCAGCTGCTTTTTCAGTGATGCGGATAGGGAGAACTCAGTAACAACATTCTCTTACTTGGTTGCAATTTGCAAGCTCCTTGTCTGATATAAAAGATCTGGGTTTCTGCCTGTAGAGAGCTAAGGAATTTGTTTGAGAATCCATTGGTTGACAGCATTAGCTAACCCTCTTACCTAGGCCAGGACAAAAACTACCTCCTGCAAATCAGCCCTCATTTTGGAAAGGTGAGACACACAGACTTCAGAGACACAGGAGGATGTTCTCCTCAGAGGAGTCGTAATCCGGTAGGGAAGAAAGGACACAGGCAAAGAAGCAACGTGATGGATAAGCTGGGCTTTAGAAGATGCAGGTTTCAGACCTGTCCCTTCAGATCAGCCCTCACAAGCTATGAGACCCCAAGTGCTTGAAAGAATCTCACAGACACTCAGCATCCTCACTTCTAACCTGGTGACAATCTTACCTATGACATAGGACTGAGGATTATGAGACTACTTTAAATATTAACAGTTACGAACTAGCATTTGTTTAGCACTTTTCAGTTAACAAATGACTTTGCACTTAGTGTTTTAATAAACAGCAAAAGTGTTGTTGTGAGAATTAAATCTTTGTGGAAACATCTACCTCATGCTCTTTTCCTCTTGACTACAGAGCTCCTATATAGAACTGTCTTCCCATGAGTTCTTCTCTTTGATCCTAAGGGTCTGGGGCCCAGATGTTGATGCCCCTGGGCTTCTGCAGGAGGTTCATTCTTCTAGGAGGAAATTGCAACCATATGTGCTGTCTTATACAGGATCTTGGGCAAGTTACTTCTTTTTGAATTTTAGTTTTCTCATGCATAAAATGGGATTATTACCACCTAGGTTATTGTACTATTAGGAAAGAGCTCCTGAATGCAAGTAGAGGAGAGAGGGAGAGGAGAGAAGTAAGTTAATAATACCTCTTAACTAAAGGCAAGCATTTCCTAAATTAGATTAGAATGCATGATGCTTGTTGGCACCCATATGAAGTTCTGGGTCAAGGACCGGTGGTGTGCTGGGACTGCCACGGCTCATGGAGAGCTGATTGTTAAACATTCAGGAATTTTACAGGCCAGTTGTTAAATTGTTGGTGGCTTGAAACTGACCATGGTGAAAGTATTTACACCACGGAAATCGGCAAAAACTACAAGTTTTCTTTGTGAAAAGAAAAAGCTCACAGTTCCTACTCCCAGCATTTAACTGTTTTCCTATACTCCGTTATAACACTCTCACTCACAGAATAGTTCACTTCTGGTCACCTAATGTGTGGAAGTTTTTCTCATACCAAGCAATTCTCAGACACCAGCTGGGTGTCCTACAAATTAACTCAATTCTGACACTAGCTACCTGCAGTTAGCATCAGATCCCACCGGTTAAGGGCTCAGTCCCACAAGACTGCCCCACCCCCCTTCAGATGCCAATCTCAAGTCCAGGTTGTCACCTGTGCTTCTGACGGACCAGCTATAAATCAGAGTTTCCTCCAACCCCTTCCTCAGGTTCAATAATTTGCTAGAGCAGCTCACAGAACTCGGGAACACCGTTTACTTAGATTACTGTTTATTACAAAAGGATACAACTCAGGAATAGCCAGACGGAAGAGATGCACAGGGCAAGGTATGTAGGAAGAGGATCAGAGCCTGCATGCCTTCTCCAGAGCACCACTCTCCCAGCACCTCCATGTTTTCACCAACCTCCTAACCCTTTCAGCTAGGGTCTTTACGGAGGCTTCATTACGAAGGCACAATTGATTAAATCATGGACCATTGGTGATTAACTCAACCTCCAGCCCCTCTCTCCTCTGCAGAGGTTTGGGAGTGGGGCTTAAAGTTCCAACCCTCTAATCACATGATTGGTTCTCTTGGCAACCAGGCCCCCATTTTTAGGGACTTTCCAAAAGTCATCGTATTAACATAAGCTCAGGTGTGGTTGAAATGGGCTTATTATGAAGGACAAAATACTGTCCTTTTACCTTTATGGCTCTATCACTTAGGAAATTTCAGGGGTTTGAGGAGCTCTGTGCCAGGACCAGGATGGAGACCGAATATTTATTTATTATAAATCACAATATCACAGTTCGTTTTGTTGTTGTTGTTGTTGCCAGATTTCTAGTTTAGCAGCACACCACTGGCAATGTGAACAGCTTGATCATGACCAGAGCATCAAGGTCAGTGGTTAACTGCAAGAATTTCACTCCCTGGGAATATGATGAATGGAGGGAAAGCTGTTTGTCAGAACAAACTCAATTCTATGGTAGTTTAGACTTAAGAAGAGCCATTTTCTTATCCTAAGACAGGGGTTCTTAAAATTTCCTCCCACTCCAACCGCGCATCACAGATAAGACACATTCCTCTGAGTGTCCTGGGCTCAGATTTCCTATCACCCTGTTTGGTACCCATCCCTTTCCCTCCACTAAAGAAAGCACATCAGAATGCCATGGGGGGGTGGGGCAGCACTTTTACAGGCATGATCTTGAGGCTGCTCTCTCTTTACTAAGCAAACGATTTACAAACATTACTGCTTCATTACTAGCAAAATATTGGATTGTGACAAACCTCACCAAGGAACCAAGACCCAGCTGTTAAGAGCTGCTGTACTAAGCGTGTCGTATTTGCCTCCTGACTTATATTCAATCCAGTTTCCTCATTTTTCAAGCTGACTTTAAAGCTGCTCATCCATTCTCTGAAATGACTTGGAAAAAGAGAAATAAAAATCATCTCAGCGTTGGCACTTTTGATTTCACACATGGGCTTTTCCATAAGAAATCAGTCATTCCCTCATCTGTCCGTTTAATAAACACACACCGAACATCTCCATCCTCCAACTACTGCCAGGGGCAGCCAACAGAGACGCGTGTCTGATCCCCTTTCTCCTCTTCTTAAACCCTTCGATGACTTTCCATTGCCTACAGAATGAATTTAAACTCGAGCCTGACATACAGAGCTCTCACAGTCTGGCCCCAGCCTACGGCTCCAACAGCCCCTTTGTAATTTCTAGAATGAAACATATGCCCTCACAACTCTGACATTTTCTCAGAAAACAGTTAAAGAACACATTCTCGTGATTAAAATTTTAAACAATAAAACAATAAAAGTTCCTGTCCACCTTCCACTTCTGAGCCCCAATTTCACCCCTCTCCCCAAAGTAACCACATGACAATTTAGGTTCTACCTGTAGAAACTTTTTTAAAAATACACTTACATACATATATAGTGCATAAAGGAGTACATTGTTTTTGCTTCAAAAATAGTAAATGAGTTAATACTATATGTATTATATGCAAAATAACTTTGTTTTCACTTTCTATCTTAGAGATCTTCTCATGTCTGTACATCTGTTTATCTAACTCATTCTTCTAAAGAACTAAATTGATTTCCATATTATGAATATATTAAATTATTTAATCAATTTCCACTTGATGGACATTTAGGTTATTAATTGTTTTTCACAACTGCAAACAATTCTGCAATGAGTATCCTTGAAATCATGTATAAGTATTTCTCTAGAACAAAAATTTTGAATTGGAATTTCTGGGTTAAAGGATATGTTCATGTGGAATTGTAATAGGTACTACCAGAATGCCCTCCAAAGACACTCTATCAATTTATACTTCCGACTATAGTGTATGACATCTTCTATTCCCTCACAATCTCATCCAATCCTGGACTTGATAGCTTTTTAATTTTTGCTGATCTGATAGGTTTTAAGAAAGCTATCTCACTCATAGTCATTTAAATTTTTATTTCCCTATTTATTAGAGAGAGTATACAATTTTTCAAATATTCATTGGCAGTCTTTTATTTTCTGTGAATTATCTGTTTTCACACTTTGTCCATTTTTCTGTTGGGCTGTCTTTCTTATCAATTTGTAGGAGTTCTTTATATGTTAAAAAGAATAATTCTTTGTCTATTAGATATGCTCATTCATTACCCTCTTCGCTTCTTAAGCAGAGAACTTGAATGTGCAAAGGATCTCTAATAGATACAGGAACATTTTTCATAATTGTAAAGAATCTCTATGAACACTTCAATACCCATGTTACTCATCCTTTAATAGATCAACTGTTTCCTCTTCCTCTTCTGATAGATTCTCCTCCTTTCCTCTCTTCCTTTCCTCTTCTGATAGACTCACCAAACAATCATGGCCTTCTATGCCACTGAGCCTGAACACGGCCCTTGAATCTGGGTCAATGCAATGCTCTTAGTAGCAAATCTGAATAGACCAAAATTGGCCTAAGAGAGTAAACCCATTTGCCACATCAGCTGTAAAACATATATGGTGTATGTTTAAGGATGGCCTTGTCCAGAGAAGCATCATGCCTTAGTCCTTGATCTCTGGCTAAGTATTCCAGAGCTCCTCCTAGGTACGGATACCAGGAGAACAATCCCAGTCCTGATGTCTGCCCTCCACTTCTAATAGATGCAAAATAGAGGACAGTACAGGGCTCCCTGCTCAATCCTCTTTAGATGAGGGTCAGGAGGTCTCTCTTTAGGGGTGGCTGCACAGGTATCATGTCCCAGCTCTGATGTTTAGCTTGTCCCAACATCCTTCCTGGACCAGGTGGGTCAGTTTATCTTTGGTTGTTTAACAAAAGCAATAGCTTCTCTCTCCTTTTCAAGTAAAATGGGGTTTATCAAATGGAATCTCTTTGATACAAATAATAATGCAGAATGCGTGTAACCAGTTGTTCTGATTCTTTTCCAACTGTCCTACAGGTTATCTCCCCTGGGTGCCAGAAATCATCTGTCTTGGGGAAAAAAAGAATTCCCTATAGGGCCTCCATTTCTCAGTTGAGTTACAGACATCTTCCTTGGCTTAACAACTCAAAGGGCCCTTCATGTGGTTCTCTTCTAACAGTTTCTATCCGATGACCACTGTTCTGTCAGTTCTGTTCATGGCCCACTGGCTGGCTTAGGCTGGCCCAGGTATAGATTGAGTTCCTCTTGGCCTTGAACAGTGTCTCCAGCAGATAAAGAATCGGGGGATGGAGGAGGTGTGCTCCATGTTACAGAGCAAGCACACAGGGGACATGCTTGTGAAGCTGACACTGGTTTCTTCTGTTTCCTGGGGAAACGAGGATGTAAAGACATGCCTAAGAGTGCATGATAATTGTGTCCTTTACATAACGCAGCCACCCAGAAAGCTTAAGCACCATCTTCTTCTTGATGCCTTGGTCCCATGTACGTTCCTCAATATTACAGCACTTAGCTCCTTTTTCTGTAACTGTTTTACTTATCTGTGAGTCTCCTGAGGGTAAGGATGAGTCTATGTGCTAATTTCTTAGCCTAAGCATTTGTCACAGTGGCTGAAACTCTATAGCTGCCCGGTAAATGTTATTGTACTAATGAATGAATGATTCTCACACTAATGAATGAATAATTATTGTATCTACCCTTGACTGCGTAACTGTTTTGAATCAGGCCCTGTGCTAAGATCTTTACATACTTTATATAATTTAATCCTCACAGCAATGCTATGAAGCTGAAGTTATTATACATATTTTACTACTGGTGAAACTGGGGGTAAGTGAAGTTAAATGAATTCCCTAAAATCACATGGCCTAAAAGAGGCAGATCCAGAAAAATTGCCAAGGTCTCCCTGAATCCAAAGCTCACTGCTCTAAACCATCACTTTCTACTGCCTTCACCTGAAGACAGGTCCACGGCAAGGCAGGGTAACGTAATGTAATTGCCTTTAGAGAGCAAAAAGCATGACTGCACATTCAGTATATAAGATATCCCGTATATAAAAATGGGATGTTTTCAACTATTACAAATGATACTAAGATGAATGTGCATTGACAAGTATTTAGAGTATATTGTCAAGTGAAAAACAGCCATTTTAAAAACAATATGCCCCACTGTATATGTATAACTATGACAGGAAAATCTAGACTATACGCTGAGATATCATAATAATTATCGTGGGTCTTGCGAATTTTCTTCACTTTGAGTTTATCTGCATTTTCTAGTGTAGCTGGATATGAACCACTCTGCCAGTTTACGGTATAAATAAGCTCTATTTGTACTTTTTTAGACATCAGTTAATCACTCAAACATTTCCATATTAGCAAGATGCCCATCTTCTCATTCTTGGGTTTGACCCTCCTCCTGAATGGTCCAGGAATCATCAGGCTTATGTAGTTCTATTTCCAACTGCTAGACAAAGAAGGAGAGAAAGCCCTGACAGGCTCTGGTCTGTTTTCACTGCCCCTGCTGCTGCTATTAATATGGGGCCTGCTCAGCTTGATGCTTCCTTGTTGACTTTCTCGCTGACCCAGATCCTTGCTCAAGTCAAGAACATCCTTTGAGGAAGGACAGTTGCCCCGCTCCGTACGACCTCAACTGGGGTACTCCACATGTGGGCACCCAGAGTTCCAAGTCTTTAGTTCATTCCCAAGCAGAGCCCTTGTCCTGGGCTCAGTCGGTGTTCAGACCCCCATCTCTCATGAGTGCCTTTTGGAGGCCCGTCTCTTCTTTCCAATTAGTACAACTTCCTGGGGACCATAGCAACACATCTGGAGTGTCCACTAACTTTGAATCTCAAAAGGAAGCACCTATGGCTTTGGTCCATTTCCTCTCCATGGCTCCTTGGCCCCTGTGCAAATGGACCAAGCTTCTCCAAAGCAGCGCACCAGCATCTCAAAGGGTATTCCAAAGCAGTGGCCTCTTTGGGTGACAAAAGGCCCTCCTGCACCCTTACCCAAAGATGGAAACCTGCCATTAAACCTCCCATTTGTGTAAGCTTCAAGGCCACTTAAGTAACTCTTCTCTGAAAAAAGATCTGCTCCACGTCTGCTTGCCTGTCCACCCAAACAAGGGAGCTGCAACTGGTAAAGGGCAACTTCTGAAAGATCTGGCAAGAGGCACCCCCTTCCAGTTCTTCTACAGAGGACATGCATTGCTTCTTTAATAAGACAAAGGTTTACTTTTTATTAAAATATAATCTTTATTGTAAGGGGTCTTCATAGTTTATTTGTGGGGAGTATCATAGCCAAAATAGACAATATAACAACCAAAAATAATAAAAAATTATTTACCTGCATTTCTCAAAAAGCATGAACGGGATCCAAATACATAGTTTAGAATGACTTTTTTTTGAGAAACTTTCTTTCCACTCTTAGCCACACCTGGCCCACCATCGCCAGGCCCGGCACAGATATCGTCCTCCTCCCCCTTCTCTCGCCACCCAAAGACTGCTTTCCTGACTCTCCAATTAGAACCAAAAAAAGGTAAGAATTGAGCAAGAAAGCACAGGATTTATTTTGGTGGTCTGAGGAAGGCTGAACACACACACACACACACACACACACACACATATAAAATTCTTTGAGGAGCTGTCCTGTCCAACTCAGGAAAATCACCCACACAACACTGTGCATAATTAGACAGCAACACCACAGCCGCTGCTGCAAGGAGTAGGTGAAGAGTGGGGTTGTTTCGTGGAATTGCACAGGAGGTATAACATTATATAGTTCTCATCACACAAGGGCTGCACAGTGGGGTCGCAAGTGTGTCTTCCCATTCGAAGTGATGGAAACCTTCCTTTGGCACAGGGTGGGGACTGTTGCCGCCAACCTGAACATCCTGGAGAAAAAAAGAGTCAGAGTTAGAGAAATATGAGGCTTTCCCATTGATAGGAACACAGACAGCCAACATTTTTTGCTTGTTGGATCACACTAGAGGAAAGGGTTGCCTTCCATGGAAATCAATGAAAATGACTAAATCTTTAAGGATTTTTCTTTGAGCGAGTGGGATTAGTTATTAGAGCCTGCAACTTGGGAAACATAGACGATCCCTAAAATCCAAGAGAGAAAGATCCATCATAGGCAGTATTGCCAGTCAACACCAGCCCCCTCCTGAGGAGGGCCCATAGCCTGGCGTCGGCGTTTATGAATCCTTCCAGCTCACCTCTGACAGGTGATCATGGTAAATGATTCTTATTTCAGAATGAGGCTCCAATCGTTGTTCACAAATCCTTCCCATGCATTACTTTAGAGCAACTGGTACACATCTCTATGTCTTACCAGCTGGCGGCTGTTCTATCCATCAGGGCTGATGACAGACCCATTGTTAGGTTTTTTTTTAATGTTACCCCTGATATGGATGTGGAGATCAGTTAAGATTCTGGTGTCAATAGTGAGAAAAACTAAGAGAAGACCACTGACAGAATTCTTTCATGAAGTGCATCATAATATGGTTGCACTATCCACTATATAAACTCACCTGTGTCATTGTTGGAAAAAGTACCAAAGGTGAGACAGAAATGCTGTGCCACAGGTGTGGTTGGGGGCACTTACCTACTTTTCACCTTGAGCCATTATATAAACCTGTACACAGCAGAAACTGCTATTTGCCTTCTCAATACCCATTCTTTCTTTTTATCGTATATTATTGAGAACAGTAATGTGCCAAGCTGAAACACTGCATTTACTGGAAGGTGAGGGTGGCTAATGGCACATGAGGTCAATTCATTTGCTGGAGTTTCCAGGAAAGCTATTTAAAAGACTTCCCTTTTGCCTTTGCCCTGTCCTCTGATCTGGTGGTTGGAATGTAAATGTGACGGATGGAGCTGCAGTGGCTATATTGACACCATGAAGGGACTTTAAGGATGAAAGCCATATACTGAGACTTGTGGGACAGAAAGACAGCAGGATCCTGAGTCCCTGCTCACATCGTGAAGCTACCATGTCAGCCCTGGACAACTGATTGAGAAAAAAATAAACACCTATATCATAACCCCTATGTTTGGATTTTCTGTTACATGAAGACTTCGCTACAATTCACATACTATATCATCTTTGAGATATTAGAAGACAAAAATTCCCTTAAGTTAGAAATTCTTGTACTAGCTTGCAACTGTTAAACATAGATGTGAAATAAAATAGCATATAATATTTAATTTAATAATAATAACAATAATAACCCCGTTTTGCAGATAAGAACATTGAAATCCAAAGACATGAATTGACCAAGTTCACCCAGCTCCTGAGCAAAATATCAAGCGTCAGAACTAAATCTTCAATCACTCAACTCAGGTTACCTCCAACCTAAAAGGAGACCAACTTTCTCCAGCAGGCCTGAGCAAGGTTCTCTCTGTCAATGCCAAAACCAGCACAAGATAGCTCCTTGCACCAAACTCCCTTTTCCCTGCTACCCTCTCCCTCACAAGGTGACCTCTGAAAGTACCCCAAGAGAGAACACCAACTCATTTCTGAAAAAGCACTTCTCGGTAAAACAACAAATGCATGAATATACAAGGAAAGGTAAGAAGCCAGAAGGTAAAATTACTCTTAACACAAAGGTCAACAAACTAAGGTCCCCAAGCCAAATCTGGCCTGCTGCCTATTTTTGTAAATAAAGTTTTATTGGAACACAGCTCTGCCTACTCCTCTGTGTGTTGTCTTTGGCTGCTTTTGCACTACAACAGTAGAGCCGAGTAGTTGCAACATACACTATATGGCCTGAGAAGCTGAAAATTTTACTGTTTGGTTCTTTACAGAAAAAGTTTGCTGACCCCAATATAAAATGAGTATACATCTCTCCTTGGTGACACTCATCAACAACGACCATTAGCCCATTGAAGGATCCCCACAAGCTTCCGAGGTGGCCACCGAAGGCCACAAGTCCTCAAGGTCCCTCCTTCCAACTCCAGCAGGCACAGCAGAAGAGATACACACACACACCCAGATCCTCTTTCAAATGGAAATATTCAGACAATGGCCGCATGTTTCATACTTGTAGTTTTCTTTTTTTTCTTTTTAATAAGAGAAAAACACAAACCACTAAAATACAACTAAAGGTCAATGAGACAGTTAAGAGAGAGTGACAGGGCAAGTTATGAGAGAAATGCTGTCAGAGCAATCTGCAGGATTCCAACCAATCAAACAGCACAGATAAGGAACAACGGGACATGTGAAGAGCCAGAAAAGGTCAGGGAAGGCGAGGTGGATGATATTAAAGAGGAAATAAGGAAAATTGGAAAAGGCAGAGTATTCATAAGTGGGGGCAGGAGAGACAGATGGACTGTCACGGAGGGTAAATTGCTCTGAGAGAGGATGAGAAATGTGCCAAGAGTCGAGAGAAAATCAAATCCTGGACCCACCACGTGAGGTGGGGAAAGGAATAATAAAGACAAGTCTGCAAGCAAAATGATGTACAAATGGTTTTTTTTCCAGAAATAGACTAATAAAATGCAGATGAAACCCATCAAATTGAAAAATGCTTTTCATCACTGGAAACGCAGCACAGTGTGCTGAGAAGTGTACGGCCGTGGAAGCCACTAGGAAAGGCTTTGAATTCTGGCTCCATCGCTTGCTAGAACACCTACATCCAATAAATTTTACTAAGAACTTCTATAAGTGTTCTTGCTTCCCTAGCCTGGCTCACTGTAGGCATGGGAATCTTGACTGATCCTGGTATTTAAACAGGGATGATGTTCGAAATATCTAATAATAGCTACGGCATCGGCTCTGGTCAATCAGGATATACACCCGCTGGTAAACTATACAGGTGTGTACTAGCTGAGTATTAACCTTGATACACACAGCAATGCCTGGGTGGATTGGTGTAGAATGATGGGAGCCTCACACTTGAATGATTGGAATAAGAACTACTTACTATGTACATGTATATTCAGTGAACAGAGAGAAGACATGAATTTGATACCAGTCTATGCTTCCGTCTCAGGAAGGACTGGTGATAACGCTCAGTGCTGGCCTGGGATGGATCCTTCTTCTTTCTGAGATCTTTTCCATCGTTTCCCAGGATGGCTTCTTATGACAGGCCCTCCTAACTAACCCCGCTTGCCCAAAGAGAAGTCTCCAAGGATTTAGTTATTTTTAATCAATTTCCACGGAAGGCAACTCTTTCCTCTAATGAAATCCAACAAGCACAAAAGGTTGGCTGCCTGTGTTCCTGTCAATGGGAAGTCCTCATATTTCTATGACTGTTTTTCACGAGAATGCTTCGGTTGCTGGCGATAGTTCCCACATTGTGACAAAGGAGGATCATTTTCATCACTTCTATTGGGAAGAGACACTTCCTGATTGAGATCTGAGCTGAAAATGGATAGAAGGTATGTCACTTAATCATTCTGAGTTTCAGTTTCCTCACCTAGAGAATGGTTGTAACAGAATGAAGAATTTTAGCAGCTGATACACGCTTGAGCCTGAACTTCCCGGATGAAAAACCTTCTTTCACCCACCCACCAGAGAATTGGCTGTGTCTCTCACTTCATCAGTGTGAAAAAGAATCAGACAAGACGAGAATTAGATTTCAAACCAACGCAGTAGAGTGAAAAGAGCACAGTCTGTGAGCCAGGCCCAGAGGCCTGGGTTCTAGTCTCCATTCTGGCATTAACTGGTCATGTGCCCTTGAGCTGACTATGCTCCCACTCTGGGCCACAGTTTTCCCATCTGTCAAATAGAAAGTTCAAATCAAAAACAATGGTTTCTCTGGGGCTCCAATGAGATGCTTCGGGGGCCCCAGAGAATGAGGCTGAACATTGGATATCCTCTCCTCTCCCCGTCGGCAATCCATCTCTACCTGAACACTGCTGTCATCTGTTTTATAGACTATCTGGTCACGACATTTCATTTGATAAAAGGGGCCTGTTGTTTAAGGAGGTACAAAGTTTGAAAACCCCCATTAACATTCTATGCTTCTAGAACTTGAGAATTTTTAAAAATCATTTTTAAATATTTTTATCAGATAACAATATAGCACTAGATGTTAAAATCACAAGAAGGCAGCAGGGAAAATATGGAGGATTAACAAGGCATTTAGTGGAGAATAACGAAAAGTAATAGAAGTCTTTTTTCTCTCCACTTCAAAATGGGAGTGGATAGCTGGGGTGACCATTGGATTGATATTATTCATCAAAAATTACTGCGTACCAAGTCTTTTTGGAAATATTTGTTTTGAAATCCATGTTACCCTGTCTTCCTGTCTTTGAGTCTGGGCCAATCCACTGGAAAACACATAGCTTATGGAAAGAGCAGAGCACTCGTTTCCTATCGCTATTGTAACAAATTACCACCAATTTAGTGGCCTGAAACAAAACAAATTTATTATCTTACAGTTCTGGAGGTCAGACGTCTGAAAATGGTCTCCCTTGGCTAAAATCAAGGTGTTGGCAAGGTTATGTGTTTTTCTGCAGGCTCTAGGAGATAATCTATTCTCCTGTCTTTTCCAGCTTCTAGAGGCTGCCCACATTCCTGGGCTTAAAGCCCCTTCCATCTTCAAAGTCAGCAGGGCCCATTAGTCTCTCTCACCTCCTCTGACCTGACTCTCCTGTCCTTCTTTTTCCCTTATATGGACACGTGATTACATTGGGCCCACCCATAGGATAATCCAGATAATCTCCCCATCCAAGGTCAGCTGATTGGCAACCTTAATTCTATTTGCAACCTTCATTCCCCCTTGCCATATAACATAATGCAGTCACAGGTTCTGGAACCAGAACGTGAATATCCTTAGGGATGGGAGGGAGGACATTATTTTGCCTACCACAGGCAACTTACACAGAAGGCGGTCTCAGGACCTGCCAGAGCAGAAGGTAAGCGGGAGATGACGGAAACAGTAAGGGTCATTACCAGGACAGCTGTAAGCACTAATGTTGGGGTGGAAAAATGAACTGAAATTGCCAGGAGACCAAGGCAAAAACTGAGCATTCCGGTTAAGCAAGTTCGTGTCAGAGTTGGAAGTGTTTATCGGAGGTGAAGCTGGAGAGATGATCTTTTCAGGGTCAGCAGTAAGAAGATGGCCAGAGCCAAGAGAGGTGTGGGCAGGAACCGGCACTGGGAAACCTGAGATTCAAAAACACCAACAATGATCACCACAACTGCCCTTTATTGAGTGCTTATTGAGTGCCAGATATAACACTGAGTACTTTACTCAGTCCTTATAACAACCCTTGGGGATAAGTAGCACTGACGCCATTCTAAAGATGGGAAACTAAAGCTTAGAGAGAGGAAGTGACTTGCCCAAGGATGCTCAAGTTTGGGGACTGGGATTCTAAGCCAGGTTTGTCTGACTCCGAACTGTACTAAAGTCCTGATAATGCCCCCATCACAACAGAATTGAGATGTTTTCCCAGACTGGGGAAAGGGTCTCACAACAATTTTGCTACTCAGTAACTTCAATTTTTAATCTAAAATGAGTTTGTGGAATCAAAACAATTTTCAAACATTCTCAACTTGTAACTTTTGATTTTAAGGGTTTTGAACGGCACTTTCTAGTATCCAACCACTGATGAGCTCCGTGCGAGGTACCGTAGGCTATATGTTTGGACAGTGTTTTCCCAATGGACAAGCCATTTACAAATGTTAGTTACACTTCCCTTTTAAAAGCACAGCCCCGGGAGTCTTGTTCTTGGTCTTAGAATCCGGTCCAGGTGCTGTGAACCCACAGACAAAGCCACCGCCTCGAGATTTTCATCCCGTCTCTCTGTTCACTTCTCATTCAGAAGCTGTTCCATTCTCCCCCTCAGGTGTCTGAACACGAGGCGAAGTATTCAGCTCGCTTTAGCTGCTGGGGAAAAGAGGGCCAATAATTTAATTTTGTTTTCCAGAGTTTATTGGATGAATTCAAATTGGCATCGATTCACCACCAGCAGAAAATTCACCCACAGAATGCCTTGACATTTGAGGCAAAGGCAGCCTTTCTTTTCATCTCAAGAGCAATGGAAAAATGTCTGTCAAGCCTGAGAGCCACAGAGCTCCATTCAGGCTCTGACGTTATCTGTCCTGGATGTGTCACCTTCCATCTACAGGCACTGGGTAAGCATGATGAGAATCCCAGCCCACGAATTAGACAAGGTGTCCTCCCGAGGGGCATTCCCCACATATCTGGCAAGGATAGCTAGTCAGATCAAAGGAGTCAGAGCCACTATGCAAGGAGAGAAAGCTTTCCAAAATGAAGCCAGATCACATCACTCCTCTTCAGTTCTTCAGTGATGCTGCATCACCTCTGGGACCCTTTCCAACTACTGATCAAAGTACAAAAGGCTCTGCATAATCTGGCATCTGCTGACCTTTCCAGCCTCATTTCCAGGCTTTCCTCCAACCCACAGACAGATCCTACCCTCTGGTTTCACCAAGCTACTCACAGTTTTCAAGTGTATCATGTCTTCTTTTTTTAAAGATTGGCACCTGAGCTAACATCTGGTGCCAATTTTCTTTTCCTTTTTTTCCGCCCCAGCACATAGTTGTATATTCTAGTTGTAGGTCCTTCTGGCTCTGCTATGTGGGACATCGCCTCGACACGGCTTGGTGAGTGGTGCCATGTCCACCCCCGGGATCCAAACTAGTGAAACCCTGGGCCACTGAAGCAGAGCGCATGAACTTAAACACTGGGCCACAGTGCTGGCCATTCAAGTGTACCATGTCTTAAGGAATTTATGCACGCTGTTTCTTCTGCCTGGAAAGCAAATTCTTCTTCACCTCAACTTCAATTCAGTTGACTGGGCTAAGTCTTATGCAGCCATTAAGACCCTGGTCAGATGTGACCCCACTCATCCATCCATCCATCCGTCCATCCATTCATTCGCCTATTGTTGCCACAACAGTTGTGTCATACATGCATCTTCACACAAATATGTGTAAACCAAAAGCAGAGAAGGCATTGCTTCTCTCCACAGCTGTTCCAGTTTCCCTTAGTCATCCCTAATGCAACACTAGGGTTGAATTTCTCTCCCTCTGTGATTTACACCCACAGGAGTATGTACATACATCTGCAGAGGCCAGCCTCAGAGTGTCTGATTGAAGGACCAGATAGACCCAGGTTCAAATCCTGGTACTGCCCCTTATTAGTTATTTCATCTTGCATAAGTTGCTTAGCTATTCTGATCCTCAGTTGTTCTCTTCTGTAAAATAGGGGTATTAGCATCTACCTTACAGAAATTTTATAGAAATTAACTGAAATAACTTATATAAAATAATTAGCAGTACCTGGCACATAGTTGGTACTCAACAAATAGTATTATATGCTCCATAGATAACAACTTAAGAGTTCAAGTTTTAATAAAATAGGAAATCTATATTCATCATGTTTCAAACTGAGTCTCCTTAAGAGGTGCAGCTGAGAGTGGTGAAGACATTTACCTGGGAAGAAGTGGCTGAGCGAGGACGGAGGGTCCCTAGGTGAGTGATCATTGGCTGCCTCGACTTTGTGAAGAGTGGTTCAAAATGTCACAATTAAAAAAAACCCAGAGATCACCCAATCCAACCAGCCAACATTGTGCTTTTTTAAACAGGAATCAAAGAACCAGTGCCACTGCTGAGAAACCTTACAGGGTCTAGAAGCTTCAAAGGGCAAGGGTGAAAAGTAGTTAAGAGAAGTGAGTTGCCTCAAATTGGTTTTGGAAGCAGGTGGGGTGTAAATAATACATAAAATAAATAAAGGAGGTTAATACCTTTCTTCTTAAACAGCAGCAGAGACTGCCTGAAGCTGATAAACCAGAAGCCAAGTGATCAGACCCCGGAGATGAGAGGCAGACAGGATCCTGCTTTCAATCATGAAAGAAGGCGATGTGCAGATAAGAAGGATGGATCATAGCAAAACAGCCTTCAAAGAAAGAGCGTGAGTGACAAAATGTACCTTATGTTTAAGCAGAAACTAGAAATTAAAGTGTCTTCTTAATAAGGAAAGGCTTTTGTAGAAATCATGGGTGAGTGTGAAGAAAGTTAATTTATTATAAATTACTGTAAGCAGCAAGTTCTCGTAAGAGCTCACATTATTTCTAAGAGGATCTATGTTCCCACCTAAGGCTAGTATTACCTAAATATCAGGCACTGTTTGTATAGACACTAGGAATATACTAGCAAATAAAATAAAACAAGATTCTGGTGAAGAAGGAAGACAGAGAGGAAACAATTAAACAAATAAGATAATTTTTACAGAATGGCAAGTGCTACATGGAACATAAAACAGATGATGAGAAGGAGATAAAGAAAGCCCTCTTTGGCAAGGTGATGTTTGCACTGAATGACAAAGGATGAAGCAAGTGAAAATCTGAAGACAGTGCTCTGAGCAGAAGGAAACACAAGTTTAAAGGTCCTAAGGAATGGGCCAATGTGTTGTTCAAAGACCAGAAGGAAATCAAGTGTGGCTGCAGGTGAAAGAGCAAAAGAGAGATTGCAGGGCAAGAGGTCAGAAATATTGGAAGAGAACAGATGGTGTCAGGTCCAGTAGAGCAGAAAAAGGAGTGAATTTTATTCCACATCCAATGAGAAGTCTTTTGAGGGTTTCAGCATGGAAGTGAAATAATCTGACTTACATTTTCAACATCCAGTTTTAAAATCTTCAGTAGAAAGGCAGTCAATGTCTAGGAGAGGTATTCTTAGAGGAAGAGCCTAAAGCCAGAGAGCAGCAGAACTTTCCCAAGGGTAAGGCTCAAACATCAGTTTAGGGAAGACATGCGTGTAACCCAAATAAATCCCAGGGCCCAAGTGGCCCAGTATCATATGATTGAGTCATTCATTTGCTCAGTCAACAAATATTTATTGAAAACTCTGTTCTAAATTCTGGGTATACATCAGTAAAAAGAAAAATGTATCTCCTCATGGATCTCACATTCTAAGAAGCAGACAACCAAAAAACCAACATAAATATTTATAGTTAGTGCTAAGAAGTACTATGAAGAAATCTAAAGTGAAATATGGGACTAAGAATCTCTGGAAATAATACTTTGGGTTTTCCAATTTTTAGAGGGAAATTCCCCCTGAGGAACTGTGATTTGAGTACAGAGCTCGGTGAAGCCATGTGGCTATCTGGGGGAATAACATTCCAAGCAATGGAATAGTAACACAGAAGCCCTGAGACAGAGCACCAAAGAGGCCAGCGAGGCTGAAACACAGTGCAGTGGGGAAGGATAGTAAGAGATATGATCAGAGAGCAGCTCCATTTATTGAAAACACCATATTCCTCACCACTGCTCTGCAGGGTCAACTTTGTCATAAATCGAGTGTCCACAAATGGCATGAGTCCACTTGGGCACCCTCTTTTCTCTTCTACTGGTCTATTTAGCTGACCTTGTGTCAATAACCTTTGTACCAATCAAGATACAGTCAGGAGACAGAAATCACACCAATAATTAGGATATGGAAAATTTAATATTAATAATTATTAACTGGTAAAAGATGGTTAACTACTAAAAGAGATAAAAGAGAATTCTAAAGAAGATAGAAACAGAAAATGTAAAGAATAGCTAGTACCCCTAGGGCTGAGGCAGTACTTGGAACAAACACAGAACAAACTTGGTTAAGATGATCTCCCACCAAGGCTGCGATTCAGACCTCTAGTTACCCTAGAACACGTGAAATACAGTAGGGTTTACTGAGAGCCCAGGTGAGGTTTTTGTCATGAAATTCAAGTAAGATGGTACAGTTACGATTTTTCTTAAATTGCATTCAGCTCCTTGGGTGTAGACTGTCAGAGGAGAAATTTAACCTGGGAGGGTGTTTTTCTGATTGAGTAGGACAGAGGGAAATGGGAGCAAAAATGTTGAGGATCTGTGCCACGAGCTGGAACAATGGGCCTTGACATTTAAGTTGGGTAAGGGGGAAAGTGAGGATATGGGGAAGATAATAGACAGTAAAGTACTGAGGTCAGTGGATTGAAGGTCCTGGTAGAGTCAAAGAGTTATGAGAGACAGGTACTCAAAGGAGGGAGCTGCAGCTATGTAAGATGGTAGTCTGGAAGCATAATGCTTGAAACTGAGTTACTGTCATGACAAGGTCTTAGTGCAGCGTTATTCTATAGAGCTTTCTGCAATGATACAAATGTTCTATATCTGTGAAGTCCAATATGATAGCCACTAGCCACAAATGGCTGTGAGACACTTGAGTGTGACTAGTGCTACTGAAGGACTAAAATTTTCACTTTATTTATTTAATTAAATTCAAATTAAATAACCATCTTAGCTAGCAGCTATCATGCTGGACAGTGTAGTTTTAATGTATGACCGTGGGGATCATGGCTGAGTTTGGCAAAGGAAAAAAATCACTGGAGATGAGGTGGTCAAGGAATTGGGAGGTCAGGAAGTTGGATAAATCATCTATGTGGATTTTCAAAATACCAAGAATGATGGCAGGATCAGGGATGGAAAGAAAGATACAAAACCAGGTTCTCTGATTTTCAATGAATGAGTTTAACCGTAAGGACTAAAAATAGCTACAACAAGGAAGGGGAGTGGGCGGTATGGTCTAAAGGAGCTGGCCTCTTTAGGGATGAGGAAGGAACAATGATCTGGAAGTAGTAATGAAGAGCAGAAATATACCCCTTCCACCTCCAGTGGTAGGTGGGAAGTGAGGGAAAGAAAGCCACCACCGGAGAGGCTACAGGGGAATCAGTGGTGTCAGAGGAGAGACAGTTTTCAAATAGAGCAACAAGAAGAAGGAGTGTTCTGAAGAGAGTTTGAAAATACTGGGAATTTTGCTAATGGTAGATCAATGAGTTCCCGAGGGCAGAGTGGAAGGGTCTGAGGAGTCAGGAGGAGTGGTATATTGGGTCAGATTGGGGCATGTACAGACCCGTATGAGAGTCCAGGTGATAAAGGATCACCTTGAAAGTCTGTGGTAGCTGGAGAAACATAGATAAGGTATAAGGCAATGTGCCCTGTGGTCACTTAGAGCAGTGGCTTCAATCGATTTGACAAACTCACAATAAGAAATATCTCGTATAAGAAATACCAATATAAGAATATAATACATGAAATGTTACACTCATATACATATAGTGAAACAAAGGCTTTAACAAATTATATCTGCCCTTACTGTCTTCCATGTACTCTGTTTATTCCCTTGTCTATTCTTTTTCATTAGAACACAACACGCTGGTCACAGGCCATTCAATTGATTTCATAGCTCCATAATTTGAAAAACACTGGCTTACAGGGAGGTGGATAATCAGGTCTGGTTACATCTTTCTTCTTGGAAATGGTCTCTTGGACAGTTTGGAGGAATGAGGCAGGGTGCTTGTACATGGGGCAGTTAGAGGGTAAGGGAGGACACAGTTTTAACAGATGCATAGAGAGCTCTGTGGTTTCACCCATCTTACATCCTGTAAAGAGGACTGTTGAAGCCAGAAGAGGGAAAGTCCAACTGTGATGTGATGTTGTGTTCAAGGAAATAGGGATCAGCAACCAAAAGCAATTCTAATCTCTACATACGTATCTTGGGGGGAAAAACCCATTAAGGGTTCAATTTATAATCTACAGGACTACTTCTTAACACACTTAAAATTTGTTTTCTCCTAATCATCTTGATTTCCAATTCTATCACAAGCCACAGCGACTCTGGAACCTTCCTTCTCTCCAACCTCTCTCATTCATCAAAATGCGACCTCAATTCTGGCTGCTCAGTTGAATCACCAAGGTAGTTTTATAAAAATGCCAGTGCCCAGACTGGTTAAATTGCGGACCCAGGCGCTGGCATTTTTAAAAGCTCCCGAGAAGGTTCTAACAAGCAAATTGGGTGAGAAGCCCTGCCTACCCCAACACCACCTGTGCTCTTCCCTTCCCTCTCCTCTCCTCTCCTCTGCCATTGTTATTTTTTTCTCCCAAGAGAATCTTGCCTAGGAGCTGGATGGGGGAAGAATGGTAGTGAAAGGATGGGAAAGAGATGAACAGACAACACGAAAGTTTACCTACCAGAGATTTGGGATGGAAAAGACTCTACAAATACTAATTGATGCATAATTTTTTTTGCCTGTTATATATAAAATTAAAGGAGGAAGAAACATTGTTTGGTGTGTTAACAAGCAAACAACTCCCAGTAAACCACCGTATTGGCTCAGTCTGGAGTAGGAGAAGCCTAGTGTGGGGCTTTGTATCTACACTTTTATCTCCTGTGAGCTTATGTACCTCACAGTCCCTGATAGAAACCTGCCCCTTTAACCACAGGGCTGCCTGGGACCAAGTAGCCAGAAGGAGTGGATCAAACAGGAGAGCCATCTGGGAGCATCCAGATTTACACACACTTCACAAGATGACTTTTAGCAATACAAGGTTCCCTCTTATTTAAGCTGAGTAATAGAAGATGATGAAGTTGTATTTTTGAGGTCTAGGGAACTCCACCATGTTTAGAGGAGCTACACGATGTACATAAATTGATCAATAGTTGGGTGGCTTCCAGCGCAGCTTGGCAACAAACCAACTGCTTCATGGAACGAAGGCTTTTCACCAAAAAAGCTGCATTATTCTCATCAGAAATCAACATTTTTCTCTAGCACTTTCCACCATCAGAGAAGACAAATGAAGAAAACAGAATGGGAAGGGCACACAACCTGAAATTAAGGACTCACAGGGTTTTATAATGCCCCTCCACAAAAGGAGGATGAATGTCCAGAAAAGTCAGAAAAGCTGTCCTAAAACATGCTCTTCTACATAAAGCTCCAGTACAAACCTCTAATGATCGACACAGAGGGATAAAAGGAAGAAAATGGATCAAAGCAAACTTTCTTTAAACCTCCCCAAAGCAAAAATATTTCAAGCTGAAATTATTACTGCCATTTAGAGACTGATGCATTTTTGCCTACTTCTGACGGTCTGATGGATGCCCCCTTCTTGAGTTGAGAAGAAAAACTCATATTTTCTTCTCAATTAAGATAAAATCTGGGGCCGGCCCGGGGGCATAGTGGTTAAGTTTGGCGAGCTTTGCTTCGGCAGCCTGGGTTCTCAGGTTTAGATCCTGGGCACGGGCCTACACCACTTGTCAGGCCATGCTGTGGAAGGCGTCCCACATAGAAAATAGAGGAAGATGGGCATGGATGTTAGCTCAGGGCCAATCTTCCTCAGCAAAAAGAGGAGAATTGATGGTGGATGTTAGCTCAGGGCTAATCTTCCTCCAAAAAAAAAAAAGTCATTTAAAAAAAAAAGATAAAATCTTTCCCATGACTTTTAAAGTGAGACGAAAGGGCAGAAAGGCAGCAGCAGCGCCATGACTCACTTACATACTCTGACTTTTACAAGGGGATTTACAAATTCACAAGATTTACAAGATTTACAAATTCATGCAGGGTTTGCCTTCATCCACATCAGTTTGCTTTACGTAATCTGTCTTTCAGTTTGGTGGTTGGCTTAACCCCAGGGGGAAAGTGGACAGGCCCAGCAGCCCTCCATTGTAACTAAGTCAAAAGGACCCTCAGTTCCTGCCTCACGGGTCTATGGAGCAAGAAAGGACTGAATTTGGACTTAAATCAGAAGGCAATCTTGGCCGTGGCCGAGGCTGGGTCTCCAACCTTTGTACCAGCACTATCTTTGATTCCCTGGCGTGGCATCAAGAGGCCATGGAGAGAGAAAGTCAGCAAAACTAAGAACTATGAGTGGATCCTGTTGTGTTTCCCCCTTGTGATTCTGTGGGCTGGCAATTTGGTAGGGCTCAGCTGGAATGGTTCATCTCTGTTCCACACGCTGTCGGCTGGGCTCTCTCCTGTGTTGTGGTCATTTGGCAGGTTGGCTGGTGGCTGGCTGGTCCAGATGCCCTCATTCACATGTCTGGCTGTTAGCCAGCATGCCATGACTCTCCTTTGCATGCCCTCTTTCTCCAGTAACTAGATCAGGCCTTTTACATGGCGGAAGATGCATGCCGTGAGGATGACCAGTGGCAGCTACAAGTCCCCTTAAGGCCAGGCCTCAGAAATCTCAAAATGTCACTTGTGCAGCATTATATTAGTGAAAGCAAGTCACAAGGCCAGCACAGATTCAGAAGATGGAGAAATAGACTCCATCTCTGGATGAGAGGGGAAACAAAATCACATAGCAAAGGGAGGAGAGAAGGAGGTGTGGCTCATTGGGGACCATTTCTAACAAACTACCATGGTCCAGCCTCTGGCTCCAAAAATTCACACAAAATATGTGAAATATACTCACCCCCTCCCAAGATCCCCAAGGCCTTATTTGGCCACAGAATCAGGCTCAAAGTCCATGAGCTCGTGATCTGGATCAGGTTCCAGTGTGGCTGAGGCTGTTCAGGTGCTGCTCCTCTTGATCCAGAGATAATTCTGCAGGTTGGAAACTTGGGCAAGGCTCACCTGGGAAGGCTCCTCTCTACCACCCATGGTGTCACCACAGTTCTTTTGTGTTTTTGTGGTCAAGTGGTGGATCAACCAGGGACCAGATGGTCCCAGAGAGCTACTCACATGTCTGGCTGTTGGATGCAGTTGTTGACTGGGATGTCTATGTTCTCTTTCACGTGACTTCACATCCTCCAGTGGTTCGACCAGGCTTCTGTACATGACGACAAAAGCATTCATAGCTGGATTTTGTCATGTGATGAGTATCTTAAACCATCACTATTGTTATAGTTAAAAAAACTTATCACAGTACTATACTTGTATAGTACTATACTTGTATAGTCTATACTTGTATAGACTGGTCTGAGGCCAGGTTCCCCCAGCAACAGACCCTGAGACAAGGGTTTGAGTGTAAATAATTCATTTGGAATGTGGTCCCAGGAAGCACTGGTTAGGAACATGGAAAAATGAGACAAAGAAAGGACAAAAGCCAGTAAAGGGTGTACTATCAAACAGGCTCCCACGATGGATATCTACAGCTTAATCCAGCTGGGGAACCCTGAGAGGAAATGTTGAACCCACCCCAGAGTTGTCCCCCTCATGGAGTGAGAAAGCAGGAGTATTTATGCATCAGTTCCCATCTTTCATTAGCCAACAGCTACTCCCAGGATCATTAAACCCCCAGCACTTCTGGCCTGCCCCAATTGCAGGCTAAGAAAACCTACAGGTGGAGAGTTTTAAGAGCTTGCAGTAGGCTGCATCAGAATATACTAGAACAATGAATGCCAAAGGGACGTGGGTGAGGCATGAACAGCATTTGCCTCAAAACTTCTATACCAGCGGACCTCAACTCAGAAATTTCTTGTATTGCAAGAGTTTATATGAACTGTAGGGTTTTGGGGACTTAGAATATATTTTTTTCTTAAAAAAATTACTAAATAAAAATAAATTTTAAAAACATATTATTTATGCATTTTATATATAAGATATATATATATTTAGGAGACATTCTTAACTTTAGTTCCATCAGTGACCTCCCAGATGTTCATGAGCCCCCTGAAGCTTTAGGTGAATGTTGAAGGTATAATTTCCTGTGAAGAACATCCACAGCTTACGTCAGATGCTCGAAGGATCCATGACCTCAAGTGGGCCAAGAAGCAGTGCAGCAGAGCACAGGACTAAGAGCCCCAGGTTGAATCTCAATTCAACCACTTGCTGTATAACTTTGAGCAAATCTTTTAACTTCTTTGTGCCTCTTAGGTCCTCATCTTCAAAAAGAGGGAAATAACGGTACTTACTTCAAAGGATTATTATGAGAATTCAGCTAATGAATATAGCACAACCGGGCACCAGGATAATACAGGTGTGGCTGATAGTAACCTGGACTTCTAGAAACATCCGAGGCAATCAAAATTCCCAGCTCCGATCAAGAAACATTTGGAAATTCCTGTGGGTTTTTAGTTATACGTTATTGCTCCACCATCTCAAACATCAAAATCTCTCTCCTTCTCCAACAGCATATTGAGAAGACCTAGACAAATGGTGCCTCCTCTCAAGTATTTGCTTTTCTCAATTTTCCAACTTTCCAAGATTTTTACGTGAGAAATCTTAAAATTAGCAGGACACTTGATAGTCACCTTGCATTTAAACTTCATCACTGAGCTTGACTTTACATTGTTCCTCTGATGTAGAACTTCTCTGCTCAAATTCACTAGACAATTGCCAGAACATTGGGGCAGTAGTAAATAGTTTGTCTACTGCATGATGGCCCCTTTAAATGGACCCAGCCCAATCTTGCCAACATGTACTTTGACTTTGTAAAAATGAAATTCAATCTAAGATTCTCCACTCTGGAATTAGTCCAAACAGCATCTTCCTCACTAATTCCAGTCTGTTCCTCCCCATTTTCATGTGTCATTTTCTTATCCCATTTGATTCTGAATCTTGGGCCTAAGATTGGTGACCTATGATTAACTATCCACTTCAGATCTGCTGGATCTCTGTACTCTTTTGGGGCACAATTTTGGTTCTTTGTTACCTAATCCCATGCAGGGATCAAGTAATGGGCCTGTTTCCTGTCCACCTCCACCTTGGGAGAGAAGAATTATACATGGTCAAATGTGTCAGGGGCTAGAGTCTAATGCAGTTCTCTTAGCATGGTCAGCTCATGCCCCTCCCCAACTGGTGTCCATCCGTGGGGTTGGGCTGAGCTGCCCATTAGGGTAATACACAAGGATCAAATGTTCTAGGCATATGCCAAACAGGGGCTTATTACCAGAGATAAGTTCGCATGAAAACTGCACACCAAGGAAAGAAATCTTGAAAGGACACCACGGAACAAAGTCAAGGTAGACACAGGGGACTACAAGGTCAAGGTTTTAGGTAGAAGAGAAACTTGACAGTAGAAAAGGCAAATACTGGGAAGGTCACAAGTTGAAGAAAGATACATAGGGAGCAGTTTTTATGTCTTGTTCTATGATGTTGAATATCTACAAGCATTTTCTGGGTCCAGGTTAACCCTTGAAAGAACATCAGGCCAACACTGTCCTTGCTTGGAATCGAACATCTCCACCAACAAACTGGCCCTCTGCATCCACCTTTTCTAAAGCTACTCTGCCTCTCAGAGTCAGCATGACACAAGTGATGTGAACTCATAACTAGGAAAAATTCAATTTTTTCTTTGTTGTTTAACCACAGATGTTAGCCCAGTTTCTCTTCATTTTGCCAAAGATCTTCCAGTCTTGAGGCAAAGGCAGCAGCAGAATTCTGCTGTCAGAATGGTCGGTTCCGTGAAACTCAATCATCTCCTCTAGCAGAGGAAGCAGAGCAACTGGGGTGGGGATGCTTTATTGTGGGCTTCATGTTTGGTTTTGATTTTCTTTCTCACGCCTTTACCCAAGTAAGAGGCAATCTTCAGAGGTCGGTTTGGTTCCAGAAACTAAGTATAACATAACAACGAAAATATAAAAACTTCCTCCTTTAGTGCAAATAGAAACTAAAACACATCAAACACCTTCTACTTGTCCATGGTTACAAAGAAAGTGCACGTCTGAAATAATGTAAGATGCTAATATCTATATGTAGAATTGATTAAGAATGTATATACATGAGGAAAAAATAGAACTCTATGGTATGGAAATCAGACAACCACTTGGTTGTATATTCAAAATTAACATCATCAATGACGGGCGGATGGACACGGGGTGCCCCCAGATGTGATACCTTGAGAGAGACACAGTATCACTTACATAGTATTCAAGCCAGGAGGTACAATCTAACCCTGAGGAAACATCAGATAAACCCCAAAATGAGGAAGTTTCTATCAAACACAAAGACAGGATTGTACCTTCAAAAATGTTGTAAATGAAAAAAAAGACTACAAAATGTTCCAGATTAAAGGAGACTAAAGAGACAAAACAACTAGATGAAATACTTCATCCTCCATTTGTTCCTGTACTAGAGGAAGGAAGGGAAATGCTATACAGGACACTACTGAGTCAGTTGACAAATTTCGAATATGTATGGTGGATTCAAGTATTGTATTGATGTTACATTACTGAAGTTGACATATGAGAGAACACTCCTATTCTTAGGAGATACACATTGAATTATTTGGGGATAAAAGGCATGAAGTATGCAGCCTAGTGTCAAATGGTTCAGAAAGAAATTATTCAATGTGTATGTGGATGAGACAGAGAGAGAGAGAAAGACAGAATGCACAAACTATAAAGCAAATGGGGTAATATGTTATAACAGGTAATCTAAATGAAGGAATATTGGTGGTCTTTGTACTATTCTATTTCTTGAAGCTATTCCATCTTCTTACAGCTTTTCTGTAAGTCTATTTTCAAATAAAATGGAGTTGTTTTGTTTTTGTTTTTTACTTTTTTTCATGAGTACTTAGAGAGTCGTGTTGCTTCATTTATCCTGAATTTCACATGCAAAAACCTTGGAAGTGTTCTTCTTTGAGATGAACCAAAGCAACGATAGCCCAGAAAATTCCGACATTAGTGAAAGTTAATAAACATCAGAGAAAACAACAAGACTGTGCTCTCTTCGGCCTCCTTTGGCAACCAAATGTCTTTGTTACCCAACATTCAAACACACATGTGGAACAAAATGTCACTCTGTCCTTAGAGATTTTTTAATTGACTCATTCCTCTATCCATGCCTGGAGGGAGGGTCCAATGACCTCCCCAAGATATTTGAAAACCCTAAATTTCCTCATTCCAGCACCACTTGGAGGGTGAACGACCATCCCAATTTGTCTGGGACGAAGGATTTCCTGAGACATGGACTTTCAGTGTTAAAACTGCGACCGTCCTGACAGTCGCCCCACTTCAGGGCTCCCGGCGAAAATCTAGCTTCACTCATATCACTGACAGCAGGTCTTTTTTCTCTGCCCCTTACTGATGTGGATCTGGAACTCAGACCCTTTTCTGTGGGGACACCTGCCCTCTGCCCCAGTGTGAAAACTACCATCTCAAGTCACTTGAGGCGGTGATAAACATGTTTGAAGATCTCAGGCAGTGAGGAGCTTCATACGACCAGATTGTTCATCCCCCTCTCTCCTCAAAGATTCCCTCCTTCTTTGTGTCTGGGCTCCTCCTCTCCATGCTGCCTTCTGACACTCAACACTTCTCATTTATTATGCAAAAAGTTTGCCTCTGGAGCCTGCACGTCTTCTGCACCATCTAAGACATCTTAATGTGTTTCACTAAATAGCAGGTCAGCTCCAGATTTTTCAATTTCGAGGCCAGAACCCTGGACAGCGGCTTTGAATGCCTTGGGTGAACTTCCTCTGCTGTTGCCTTCTCTCCATGGTACTGAAAAATGTTCCGTATCGTGAGAGAGAATAAAATCTCCCGTGTACAGTTTGAACTTCATGTGTATTTTCTTTTATTCTAATTCTTTCAAACTAGACATGGCCGGTGTATGTGATAATATTACAGCATCTTCAATATGTATATTTCGATATATAATTTTGAAAGCACTCCTACAGCCATCACCTCATTGGATTCCTGTTTCATCATTGACAGACAGGATAAGACAGGTATATGATACCCATTTAGCAGATTCAAAACCTGAAGCTTGGATAGTTGACATGACTCACTGAAAGCAACTGAACTATGTCTTTTGACTCTAAGTCCAGGATTCTTGCCATCATTCTGCAGCCTCAAGTTAATTCTTTATTAACTAAAATGTCCAACTTACAAAAAAAAAAAAAAAGTTGATTCCTCACCCTGGAGTATATCAGAGGGTTTACCTAAGAAGATGAAAGAGGATATATGGGTGGATGAGATGAAATTCCTTTTGGCCTTGTTAGGAACTACTGCTCTTGTAGGGGCAAGCAAGTGCTACCATACAGGAGCCTTTACCTCCAGACCATGGGCTACTTAGGCCTTGGACAGCCAATGATTATTATCTGCTGCCCTAGAAGAGTGTTAGTGGCTGTCTAGGGCAGGCTTGGTCTCCATTTCAAAACCCTCTTGCCTTTGTGGGCCCATCTGCCACCTCTGCTCTCTGTCTCCTTGGCTCTCCCCTCTGCCCCACCTTCCGCTTCTGTGAAATGCTATAGGTTGAGCAATGCCGCAGTTTACTTAGTCTCCTATAACGCCACCTTCGTGGGTTTCTTTGATGCTACTTTGTATCAATTACCATTTATTGTTCAGCTTTAGCAGCCGTTCACCCACCTCCATTTCCTTCAGGTAACCGGCCTCCTAGTTGTGCCTACACAGACAAGATCCTATTTCACCTGTATTGCTTAAATAAAACTGCCCTACGCTTTGTCCTGATGGCTTCTGTCTTAGCCTCTTTCTCCCCGGACTTGCATGGAAAATAAGACAACATCGTTCTGGCACACCCCATTCCTATCCAAGTCCCTTTTTCAAGGTCGAGGTTAGTAGGAACAATGACCAGTACAGAGTTCTGAGATCAGGATCCCTCACTGAGTAGGGTCTCTCAGAGCCAGGAGTTTTGGGGGGCAGGAGTTGAGTGTCAGCTGAGATAGACAAGGATCTAAACAAAAAGGAGGTCACTGCTTCCAGTTCCACTGCACTTGACTTTCCTTCTCATGGTCACAACTTAGCTACACTTATTTTAAAATAAGCTACACTTATTTTAAATTTTCTTTAATTAAAAAAAGACTTAGGTATATATTTTATGGGGGTTTTTTTGAGGAAGATTAGCCCTGAGCTAACATCTGCCACCAATCCTCCTCTTTTTGCTGAGGAAGACTGGCCCTGAGCTCACATCCATGCCCATCTTCCTCTATTTTATGTGGGACGCCTGCCACAGCATGGCCTGACAAGCAGTGCGTAGGTCCACACCCGGGACTCGAACTGGTGAACCCCAGACCGCTGAAGGGGAACATGAGAACTTAACTGCTGCGATACCAGGCTGGCCCCTAGTTGTTTTTTTAAAAGTAAAGAGTACGGAGAAGTATAAAGAAGGAAGCTTAAAAATGACTCCAAATCCAATTACTATTGTTATTTGGTGACTATCATTTCCAATAATGACCATGTATATATACAGCTAAAAGGCAGACAGACAGAGTAGATAAATAAGTAAATAGACAAATAAGAATAAGGCTACGTTATACAGTCATGCGCCACATAAGGACATTTCAGTCAACGACAGACCACATTTACGACAGTGGTTCCATAAGATTAATACCATACAGCCTAGGTGTGTAGTAGGTTAGACCATCTAGATTTATATTGGTCACCCTGTGATGTTCATACAATGATGAAATCACTTAACCATGCACTTTTGAGAAGAGCCTGTCGTTAAGAGCCACATAACAGTACATGCTGGTTTTAGTTAAAATAATTAAACTAAAAAAAAAAAAAGCAATAGAGGGAAACTATATCATCTGAGTTCTTGCAGGCTTTAAAATGTTTGTATGTTGCCTTTTGTCTACGGCCTTTCTACCTGAGAGAAGTCTTGGCTGAGGGTAAAATTCTAGGACCCCCATGCTCTCCTTCAGATCTCTATAGATACTTCTCCACTGCCTACTGGCATAAATGTGTCTGTGGAGAAATCTAAACCTCAGGGCTCCAACCAAGTGATTAGAGAAGAGTCTTTCAAAATTGTGATTCTTACTTGTAAGGAAATTTCTTTGCTACTTGAGATGTGAGGGAAAAGTGTTGGATCACAGCTTCTCCTCTCGTTTTGGTCCAGATTGCTCATGGACCATGCTTGACAGTTCACAGTTTGGGGTTGTGGCCATTTCTTTGTTTCATCAAAGATGAGGTTTTCCTCTTTGAAAACATCAAAGATTTTTGTTTGTTCTCCCAAATTTGGGGGACAGGAATTGAGATAAAAAATGACTTCAACATCTCTAGTCACAAATTTCACCCTTATTTTTTTGATTAGCTAAGGAACAATGAGTAGGAAAAAGAGCACACTGAAACAAAATCTTTGTTCCCCACCTATTAAACTTTTCTCATACCATGTCCAACCCATCAGCACATCCTTCTCATTCTCTTCCAAAACATACCACAAGTTCATACACTTTTCTCCATCTCTACTATTTTATCCCCTCTTCCAAGTACTATCATGCTTGTCTAGGCAACCGCAACAGTTTCTAAACTGGTCTTCCTGCTTCCATTGTTGCTCTCTTTGTTCCATCCTCGACGCAATAGCCACAGTCATCTTCCTACATGTAAATCAGATCACATCACTCATTTCCCTGCTTTACCTTTCCAGGGTTATTTGTCATTATTTATAATAACCAAAAACTAGAAACAACCCTAATATGCATCAAGTGATGAATGGATAAATAAAAATTGGGCTACCCATAAAATGAACTACTACTCAGCCAAAAAAAAACAAGGAAATGAAATACTGATACAAGTCACAACATGGATGAAGCTTTAAAACTCATGAAAGAAGCCAATGAAAGCAGCCAAATGCAAAACCCTACATATTATGATTCTTTTTATAAGAAAGATCCCCTAAAGGCAAATCTATAGAGAAAGAAAGTAGATGAATAGTTGCCAAGAGCTGGGGGTGGAAATGGAGAATGACTATGAAGGAGTAGGAGGGATCTTTTTGGGATAATGAAAATATTTTAAAACTGGATTGTGTGATGCTTGCATATCTCTGCAAAAAGGCATTTAATTGAACAATTGGGTGAACTTTCTGTTATTTAAATTATGCCTTAATAAAGCTATTTTTTTAAAAAGGGAGGCCTTCAAGGGTATCCATAATATTTAGAATAATCTTCTTCCTCTGACTTACAAGGCCCTACACGATGTAGCCCTACCCACGTTTCTGTCCTTGTCATCTTCCACTCTTCCTCTTCCCACGGCACCACAGCCATAGTGGACTTCTTCTGTCCCTTGAACTTACCATATTTGATCCCATCTTAGGGCCTTTGCACTCCCCTGAACTCCACATGGCTGACTCCTCCTTGACATTCAGATATTGGCTTAAATGCCAACTTCTTAGAGTGGCCTTCCCTCGTTACCCAACCTAAAATAGCCACCTACTAACTACATCATCCTGATTTCATTCTGTGCCTTGCCTTATTTTACCTGATATTTTTCTTGTGTTTTATTATATGTCATCATCCACCAGAATGTCCATGCAAACTGGGACCTTTTTAACAGGGTATCTCTAGTCCTAGCATATTCTTTGACTCCTAGATGGTATCAATAGATATTCATTGAATGAATAAAAGATTGAATGAATGAATAATTGAGATAGTCAGAAAGCCAAGCAAATAAAAATACTGAGACCCTCATTCTCCCCAAGGAAGAAAACAGAAGCTTCATATGCTTGCCTTGGGCTATAGAGATGATGCATCACAAAAAATACTAGACGACTGTCTTTGATCTGGATCATACTAGTAACAAGACCATCTGCTCCAAGTACCAAAGGAAGTGGGCTCGAGTGAAACCTCCTAAAACCCAGAGGATCTTAACTACTGAAATTAACTATGTGTTATTTGGAAGAATGTTGATTGCTCTGCTCTAGGCACATTGAGTGTCAAGGAACAAACCCATTTCAAATGGCCCCAGTGAAGGGGCCTTTATTCTAAAGGTACAGACAACAGACAGTCAGATATCTAAGGCTTCGTTAGGCAGGAACCACGGCTCTACTTTCAATCTCTCAGGAGTTATGTGGTTCCACCTTAACTTCTCTTGGCTACTAGCAACTTAGCGCCTGGTAGTTTTTCCATTTCCTTCTCCAAGACCTGGGACCTAAACAAATGTGTCATGGGGGAGGTAAGAGTTAAAGGGGAGACCCTGAGGACCAGAGGAGTGCTTGAGTGTGGTGCCCTGGAGGAATGAGTGGGGTACTTAAGGCTATGGACAGATTAGAGTGGAAAAGAATGCTTAGAGGGAGGAAGAACAAGGAGTACGGGGAGGGTACAACAAAGCTGGATGTGGACAATTTCAGGTTACTGGCTGGGCCACCAGGTCTAGAGGAGGAAAGAGATCCACATACATACAAACGCTTCTGTGTGGACCGGCACTGTGCCAGGCATCAGAGTCCCAAGATGAAAACGCTAGTTTCTGACCTCACAGACCTCACAGCCGAGCTTGTCAGAATCTTGAACCTAATTTGTGCCTACCACTGGGATTCGGGTGAGCCCAGGCAAGTCAGCTGAACCGGGGAAAGACCCACCTGAAGGCTTTTTCAATTAGGATCTGAAAAGTCTCCTGAGAAAGAATTCATCCTATGGAAACAGAACCGGGAAAAAAAAGCCAGAGCTAGAAACAGATACTTAGATTATTGAAAAAGAGAGACAATTTGAGAGTCAGCATGATCTGTCTGCAAATCCCACTCAAGGCCCAGCGCCCTCCAGGCCCAAATCACGTATAAGTGCAACAAGGGTTCGCTTGGTTTTCGTTTTGTTTTTGTTTTTGTTTTTAACAATGATCATGTATTTAGAAATACATTTTTAAAAAAATAAAGTTTTCTTAAAGAAAAAGGGCTTAGGGTGGTGGTTTGCTATAAAGGTGAAGGAGGGACCCTTTGTAAAGTTTTTCTGGGACCCAGAACCTTTCCCCTTGTTGGCCGTTACTGTCTTGTGCTCTCTTTGGAGGCACCACCTTCAAGCTTGGAAACAGATGTTTTCATTCCACTCTCCGCGTTCTGCTCCCTGAGCACAGCCTCCACACTGGTGACAGCAGATGGCTGCTCCCATCGCAGTGGCAGCATTGCCGTCTGTGTGTCTTCGGCAGCAATTTGTGAGCCTCAGAAGCTGGTGTTTTCAGTGCATTTGTGCTTATTTTACGGCAAATTGCAACCCACACGAAGCAAAATACCAAGATGGCAACATCGAGGACAGAAGCCCAAAGCAGAGAGGCTCACTTAGTAATCGCATACGAGTCACCTCAATGTGAACCTAGTGTAGCAGCTGCAAGTGGTTGAGAGGGAATGACATCCTGTCCAGGCTGGGGTCCCATGTGGAAGCAGGTTGTGAGTACAGAGCCAAGAAGCAGCGTGACAGGCACTTGAGTAAGTCTAGAATCCAGGATAAGGTATAGAGGAGTGACACTGATCAGGAGAGGCTTCAGGGGCCAGTGGTCAGGACAGAGAAAAGGGCCAAAATCAGGATACTGGCTAGAGCAGAGATTGGTCAGCTTTTTCTGTAAAAGGCCAAATAGTAACAATTTTAGTTTTTGTGGACCAGGTGGTCTTTGCTGTGGTCACTCGACCCTGTGGTTGTAACGTGAAAGCAGCCACACACAGTATGTAAATGAATGTGTGGCTGTGTCC
Organism: Equus caballus; assembly: GCF_041296265.1. Taxonomy (NCBI): domain Eukaryota; kingdom Metazoa; phylum Chordata; class Mammalia; order Perissodactyla; family Equidae; genus Equus; species Equus caballus. The sequence goes on along the minus strand of NC_091694.1, from coordinate 27,087,090 downwards.
CAACAAAGCTTTACTTAGAAACCCTGAAACTTGAATTTCATGTACTTTTCATGGAATATTATTCTTTTGATTTTTTTCAACCATTTAAACACGTAAACCCATTCTGAGCTCACGGGCCATACAAAATCAGGCAGAGGACCAGATTTGGCTCATGAGCAATTTGCCAACCTCTAGTCTAGAGCCCACCATCCAACAGAAATATAATATGAGCCACAAACACAAGGTGCACATGTAATTTTAAATTTTCTAGTAGCCACATTTTTAAAAAGTAAAAAGAAACAGATGGTTAAGGAATTATCTTAAACTCTTCGGGCCTCAGTTTCCTTAACTGTAAAAATAAAGCTAATAATAGTAAGTCACAGGATGTTGTGAAGATCAAATGACTCAGACCTTGTGCTGTGCCTAGAACAGTGCCTAGTAAGCCTCCAATAAACTTAGTTTCATTGTTACCATTTCAAAAAACAAAGACGTAAAATTAATTTCAATGATATATTTCGTTTGACTCAATACATTCAAAATATTAGCATTCCAATATGTCATCAATATAAGAAAATTATTAATGAGATATTTTCCATTCTTTTTTCATGCTACATCTAAATTCAGTGTGTATTTTACACTTACACTACAACTCAAGTGCTCAGTACCCACATGTAGCTAGTGGCCACAGGTAAGACGGCAAGGATCTGGAGCAAAGATGAATCTGTGTATCAAAGGTCAGAGTCAGGCAATAGAGCAGATCCACGTAGGTCAGGAAGGAATAGCATACATCACGCAGAAAAGGCAAAGTCCAAGGTCAGGGAGGTAGGTACGTTATGGGTACCTCAGTAAATACCAGAGCAGACTACGAATCAGGATTCAGGCGAACAGCCGGACAGCAGAGATAAGCTTAGCTACAACCATTCATGTAGGACCTTCTGGGCTAGGCACCATAGGAAGTACTGCACATTCAGTCTCTCATTTCATCTTCACGACGGCCTTATGAGGACAGTATTCTTACCCTCGATTTAGGAGTGAGACTCAGAAGAAAATGAAGTGATTTGCTCAAAATCATACAGCTGGTGAGTGGTGGAGGTAGGATTGGAACCTGTGTCTATCTGGCTCCCACACTCACTCAGCCTCTTCGTTACACTGCGTCATGCGTAGCCAAGGCAGAAAGGTGCATAAGAGATCACAATTCAAGGAAAGACGCTGAGCAATAACAGCTCTTGAACCCATCCACTCCCCTCCAGCCTCACTGCCCCGACTCCATCTCATTCTCTCCTCCCATCTTACCTGAACTGGTGACGCAGCGTCATCCTGGTCTCCTTTTTATGGTCTCCTTGGCTCCAAATTTTCCAGTATTCAACTGACAAAATAATTTGCTTAAAGCCCAATTCTGGACAAAGCCCTTTCTAGCTCAGAAACCTCCATCAGCTCTTCTTGCCTGCAGAATAAAGCCCAAAGTTCAGGAAGCATAGGTCCTAGGCTACACACCTCACCCTAATTAGCTCTCATTGACATCTAAGCATGGCATGCCAGACCCTCCTTATTCTGTCCTGTCACGCTGCCTTCATAGCCCATGACCTCCCCTTGGATATTTCCAGCAGATGTTCTGCCTCTAGTCAACCAGCCATGGACTCCCTGACACTGACTTTTCCCTAAATACAACCTGCGATTCTTACATCAGTGCTCTGAGCCACACTGCTTCTTCAACATCAAATGACCTTTCCTCCTGCTTGTCCCTCCCACCACCTCTACTTGCACAGACCCTAAATGTCAGTCTTATCCCTCTATGACCTTTGGTTCCTCTATCCCTCTTTTGGACTCGCCCAGCACCATGTCCATGCCAACCTTATAGTATTTATTACTTTCTACTTCGTTTTGTAGACATATGGGTGTGTCTCTCATCTCCCCTTCTGTACTGTGAGCTACTCATGGAAAAGTTCTGTATCTTTCTATCTCCCCTAGCATATGCATAATATTTCATGCTGACAGATCAGGTGCTCAGTAAGTTTGTTCGATTACAAAATAAATCAGTGTTGGTTGAATTGAATTGATCTATCGTGATGCTTAAAATTTTTGCCATCCATTTTATTCCTTAAGAATGTCCAGGAAATTTTGACTGAAACAATGCACAATATTAGCCTAAAAATATAAAATTAAGTAATTTTCAGCAGGATCTTAGTGTGCCACCATTAACCAGAAGAGAAAACCACACAACTCATCATATTTTCTTTTTTGCTTTGGCCGCTGGGAAGTTCAATTGAAAATCTGGTGCTCAAGGACAAGAACATCCTTAATCTAGGTTTCTAGTGTCCTTCCAAACCACCCCCCCCCCCGCCCATTAGTGATTCAGTCTTTCGTTCTTGTTTGTATAGACCAATTTTAAGTACTGAAAGCTTGAAAGCTTATTTATTGAAATATTTATTTGTTTATTGAAAGCTGCCTGAGATGTTTTTGAAAGTGTGTGTGAAATGGAGTGGATATAAATCATAAATCAATACTATTGGTAGGATTTGTTTATGAGCTAAATCATGAAGACTGAGCATGAGGCATTTTGGGCCCTTAGCCCCATGGATGTGTAGAGGAGGGAAGGAGCCAAGATGAAAAAGCCTGGAACTAAAAGAAGTGACTCAGCGCCAGAGCTTGACCCGGAGCCAGAAACCATCAGTCCAAAGCCACGATCCAGCAGGACATGATGGTCTCAGGCTTGACTGGCCTAGAGCTGCAATGCGAGGGACCCCAACCCAGAGTGTGGGACATGAGCAGAAATAACCAGACAGCAGCAGTATGCAGAGCCCAGCAATGAGTTCCTTAGGAACAGAACCCATCTGATGGTGAGGAATTATTTGGAAGAGAATCCAACTTTTAAGGGAAAGATTAGTAAGATCTGGAAGATCAGAGCCCCTGTTTCAGGACTGGAATCCAGAATCAGATTCCAGCCCCAGAGTGTAACAGTAGAGATGAACAGGAAACCAAAGCAGAAACAGCTATGAAGAACGAGCTATGATGCTGAGATTAGGGAAAGGCTGTGCCTCTGAGTGCCATAGGCCCCCGTCCCTCAGCAAGTCCTGCCTGACCATCAGTGGGCTCAGAGCCACCGACAAGCCCATGGAGTCTTAAGTGGATGCCACTTATCTGTTAGCCTAAAGATGGAAGGCCTCACTCCCCATAAGAAAATGTAATAGGAAGAGACATGGGATGACAATTATCTGTTTTGACCAAGGTCCTGAGAGAATGCAAGATACAATGGGTCAGTGTTAATGGGGGTCAGTGGGCAGGAAAGCTCCAGAAAAGAGGCCAAGACCAACAGAAGGTACCTGGATAGGGAAAAACAACATGGAGTCCAGAACACCTGTCAGCAAGAAGGCAGAGGCCTGCCAAGATGGCGACCTCACTGTTTGGTCAAGTCTCAAGTCTGGTAACAATAAGGACAACATGTAAGATGGGACAGGGAACAGCGCTTCCTGCCCCTCATCCATTACAATCATGCACTTTCCTTTCTCAACTTTTTCTCGCCATTTTACAGGTGTAAAATGTACCCAAGTTACCCAGCTATCACACGGCAGAGCCAGGACGCACATCCAAGTCCCTCTGACTCTCAAGCAGGCGCTCTTACCACATGCTGGGTTTTCATCTAATAAGAGGGGATAAAAAGTAAAGGAAACTGTTGGTGCTCACTAAAGACTCCACTCGGCACTGGGCCGGGGTGAGGTCAGCCCTCTGCTCTGGGACTGGAGGTCTGGCTGATGTCAGGAAGGAAAGCACACATCCCCAAGGGGGCAAGTGATCCCCTCATACCTTGAATAGAGAAATTCTGGTCCCCACAGGCACCCTCCACTGCTTCAGTTCGCGAAGCAGCTCAGGTTTGCCCAGCTCCTCAAGCAAAGGGCTCTGCGGCAGAACTGAAAGGTCAAGAGTGCTGTTTCTCATCACCTGATGGCCGGGCCAGGCTGGCAGCCAAGGGCTCCAAGCTGGACAATTACACCGCAAAGTGCACAGGATCCCTCGGGCCTGCCCTGCCTGGCTTGACATTTCCTCTTCAATTGCCAAACCTTGCTTTCTCCCTCTCTTTCAGGAGCTGACTCGTCTTTTCAAGCTATATATAGCTGGCATTTGGGGGTTCCCTGGATTCTTGCACATGCTGAGAGTTTTCTCAAGCAGTGTGTGATTGCGAAAAGCTCAGGCCTAAATCAGTTGCATTTAAGTTGTATTTATTTTTTGATGTCTTTCTGTGCACAAGGCATTGTAGGGCACCCAGAGTTCTCAATCCAAAGAGAAGGCAGAAATGTGCATCGCTAACTACGATGCCAAACTTGCTGAAGAAATCCCTAGAAGCCATGGTTAAGAAAATAAAAAGAGCAATCCAGTAGGACCTTAAACCCTACCCTGCACCATCTCTGGGGCCTTTTATCTAGCAGGTTGTAGGAAGATAGCATCCCCTCCTGGCTACTGAAATCTGCCGTGAGCTATAGGTGCTTCTCTCTGTTCTGCTGAAAGGTATTCTAATCAACTGCTGAGGATGATATTTACACCAGGAAATCCTTCGACTGTCCCAGTTGTTGAGCAGACACTTCTGTGTTCCCATGGAGATGGGGGAGGGAGAAACGTCTCTCCACCAGGATTAAGACAAGTTTACTCTATTCGCAAGAAGGGGGCCTCATGGTGTCTGTTCTTCACTAAGAAACCCAGGACAAGTTTCCCTCTGAAGTTGGGTTGGAGGACATTTGATGGTCACCATCTGTGCCACACCCAAAGTCTCTCTTCTTGTTAATAATCAGTTTGAGTCTCAAGACAGAAGGAGACCCACTTTCAAGGGGAAATTCTAACCTGTGCCAAGATCTTCCTTCAGGAGAGGGTAATAGAGTTTGTCCCCCTCTCTTTGCAGGAGAGCCATGATTTTGGCTTCGCAAGATTCAGCCATCAATTTCAAAATACTCTTCTCTAATATCCCAGAGGTCAGTGAAACCTGCAGGTAAACAGGACTCCTAGGGACATGCTCCACTGAGCCAAAATTCCCGCTCAAGCAAACAGGTTAGGCTTCTCCCTCTAAATCACACTGCGCTGAGAGAGTTATACACATACACGTATAAATACATTTCTAGTTCTTTATCAAGGATTATGTGAAGAAAAACCTAAGAGCATTGGGTCTCAACAGCAGTGAGAGGCAATTTCCAAGTCAAATCTAGGAAGCAGGCAGTACTCAAGCCAGAAGCCAGGAGGACTGGCAGCAAGTTGTCATGGGATATGTTGCCACAAGTGGTTCAGAATTATAGCTGTGAATGGTGAGAAGGTGCTAGAAGTGCACGTTTTGTACATGCTGCTGACTGTGTAATGTGGGGTCAGGCCCAACCACCTGAAGGGCCAGTACAGAGTTAGATAGGGTGGCCAGGGAGGGACAGGCCAGCTGGTCCTCCAGTGGCTATTAAAGTGAAGGTTAAGGGTTCTTATCTCCACACCGAACTGAATCCAGAGCCACTTCCTTTTCATGCTCCTGTAGAGCTTTCTTTCAGAACTGCCCTGAGAGAGGGGAGGGCATGGAGGGGGTTGGGGCTGGGGGCTTAGGATGAATTGGCTGCCCCTGGAGTTCACCTTGATTGATGCTAATTGAATTCTAATTGAAACCATCCAGCCAGGCCCCAAGCGCACCTGAAAGAAACTTCAATATCCGGAAGCCACACCCCAGAGATGCCGGCATCTCTCTCACTGCACAATTCTACCAAGTACGTTATTTGTCTATTAAACCTTGGTACACCTTTCGAGACTCCATGGACTGCCCTGCTGAAGACAAAAGGAGCACAGCCTCTATTTTGGGCTGCCCTACAAAGCTGGGTTTTGACCTGATAAGACTATTACAGTTCGTTTAGCATCATTGCCGTGCACCATGCTAATTAGAACTCGGGGACTCTTAAAAATCACTGGATTATGCAGTGTTTCCTCCCAAGCCTTTCTGGGTTGTGGTCCAAATCCTCTGAAATTTGTGTTCAGTGAATAAAGAGGGGGCAGGAAAAGCATGGAGAGTCGAGGGGAATAGTTAGAGGTGAACGGGACTTTCACATTGCATCCTAGGCTCAACAGGCTCTTCAAACAGCCTTTGTCCACTCATTCCACAAACATTTACTGAGCCCCTACTATGCGCAAGGCGTTAATTATTTCAGAAGCTAGAGATACAGCCTCTAGAAAATACATATTTTAGCGGAGGGAGGCAAATACCAAAAAAAAAATGAAAATGAATAAATGAAATACTCTCGGGTGCTAAGTGAAATCAAGAAAACAAAACCGGGTAATAAAGAATAGATTGGGAAAAGAGGGGTCAGCTGGGTTGATGGAAAAGGCCTCCCCAAGGAGGCGATTTTTGGCTGATGGATGGGAAAAGGGTTTGTGAAAAGATCTGAGGGAAGAACATTCCAGAGGAGGCAGAGCAAGAATGAATGAACTAAGGCAGGAAAGAACTTGCACGTTTGAGGCTTGGAAGAGAAAGCCACTGTGGGTGAATGAGGACAAAATAGAGAGAGGTAAGACTAGAGAGGTAGGCAGGAGCCAGATCCTAGAGGGTCTTGTAGGTCATGGAACAGAATTTGGATGTGTGTGTCACTGCCTTTCAGATTCTAATTAAAAATTCACCCACCAGGGGCCGGCCCAGTGGTGTAGTGGTTAAGTTTGCACACTCTGCTTCGGTGGCCCAGGGTTTGCTGGTTAGGATCCTGGGTGGGGACCTACACAAAGCTCATCAAGGCATGCTGAGGTGGCGCCCCATATAGAAGAACTAGAAGGATTTACAACTAGGATATGCCAGTATGTAGTGGGGCTTTGGGGAAGAAAGAAAAGAGGAGGATTGGCAACAAATGTTAGCTCAGGGCCAATCTTCCTCACCAAAAACAAGAAGCATACCTTAAAAAAAAAAAGATTGACCCTCCAGAAAATCTTCCCTGGACTTCCTTTCCACCCAAGGTTCTCAGTACACATTCTCTGCATCATTTGGTAGAGTAAGGATGATACTATTTACCTGGCAGGAGAGTCATTGGGATTAAAGATGAAATATGAAAGTGGTTGGCACTTAGGTGCTCATTATTACTGTATTATTATTATTGTTGTTATTGTTATTATTGCTCTGGCCTTTATTATTATTACGTTACTAGTACAGCAGCAATTGTTAAACTCGTTCTCAGACATGGTTCTATTCGTCCTGCCTCCCTTCTCCGTGAGGTACATGGACCACAACAAAACAGAAAAACAATGCCGATAACACTCATTTATGCACAAGGAACCAAGTCCTGGCTATAGCCGGTAATCTTGTAAAGCTCATTCATAATGCAAAGGTACAGCGAATTCCATCCACATCACAGCTTTCCTTTTCCCCAGCTCATTGCTCGGAGTCACACATTCTAAATTGCCTTTTATGTTATCTCTCTGTTCCAGGAAACCCTTTCCCTAATCCTTCTCTCCTGCCCAGAGCCCGTCTCTGGGGCTGCCCGCAGAGGCCCGCCAGCAACTGGAGGAGCTGCTCTTTGTAAAGCTATCGATCCCCATAAACTACTTTATTAGTGGTCATTATTACTCTGTTTCTAATCACCACTTTAATTAAAGTTTTATCATCCACATTAAAGAGGGTATATGACTTTTAAGAGGCTGGGTGGTTTTCCCTCAGCCATGAAGCAATCCCATGAAATCAGCCAACAGACTCCTGGTTTCAAGGACTTTCTGAAGCTCATCTCCCTTCAGGATACAGGTGTGTGTTTATGAGTGAGAACGGGTGCATGATGCTCCAAGGCAGCCCCCTTGTCTCCCCAACCTGGAAGCCCCAGGAGGGAAATGCCAAACTCAGTGGTCACAACCTGAGAACTATCTATTCACAGTACTGGAGGTCCCCACCTAACTTGGATGGTCTGTAAATTCAAAAGGGGATATTGATGGAGACTTCAAAATGTCCTTCAAGTCCATCTTTCTTATACTACCCACTTAAGCTAAACCCTCTCCCCTTACAGGAGTTACCCACGCATTCAAGGACCAAAAGAACAAACAGAAGCAATTGCTTCTCTGACCAAACCTAGAGGCAAGTAGAATCATTTGCTGATCAATCTGCCCCCGTGCTAAACTGAGTTCTTTGAGGGGAGGGGCATGCCCAGAACACAACGGGTCCTCAAGGGTCTGATGCTGACTCCGTCTGGGAGGCCAAGCCCGCAATGGAGAGTAAAACAGAATCAGCACAGGTACAGCCCTGCAGGGGCCTCTTTGCTTTTTATTTCTCCAAGAGTAAGAAGGAAGCAGCGCTATTCACAATAGCCAAAACGTGGAAGCAACCCAAATGTCCATCAAGGGATGAACAGATAAACAAAATGTGGTATATACATACAATGGAATATTATTCAGCCTTAAACAGGAAGGAAATTCTGGCGCATGCTACAACATGTATGAACTTGGAAGATGTTATGTTAAGTGAGCCAGTCACAAAAGGAGAAATTCTGTGTGATTCCACTTATACGAGGTCCCTAGAGTACTCAAATTCGTAGAGACAGGAAGTAAAATGGTAGTTGCCGGGGGCTGAGGGATAGAGGGGAGAAAGGCGGTATTGTTTAATGAGTATAGAGTTTCACTTGGGGAAGATGAAAAAGTTCTGGAGATGAATGGATGATGGCTGCACAATAATGTGAATGTACTTAATGCCACTGGAACTAAACACTTAAAAATGCTTAAAATGGTACAGTTTATGTTGTGTATATTTTATGGGAACAAACAAAAAGAGCGGGAGGTTAACTTTTGTATTTCCCGGGGGCCAGGAGATACAATGTTTCTGCAGTTAACCAGATCTTTCCAAAGTCTCCTCCTGGGGTACCAGGAAGTCCACCTACCACAGAACGTTGTAGCACGAATTTGTGTCCATTCCTGCGCTCAATGGATGCTGAGTGCCTACTGTGTGTTAAGAACAACAACTACAAGGATGAAGGCGCACCACGTGGGAGAGAGGAGTGCTTCGAGGAGGCTGTGCTCCCAAAGCTGCCGACGCCTTCAGGCCCACAAGCTGTGGTGTCCCTTCAGTTCCTACCACATGGGAGGAGTCACGTGGCTCCCTCTGGAGACTGGGAAAAGGCCCCTCACCCAAAGTTCTGTCATACTTTGTCACTGGGGCCTGAAGCCGCGCTGCTTCCCAAATCCCGCGAGATCTTAGTAAAAATAGTCCCTTCATCTTCAGCTGACAGCTCTTTCCATTCCAGAAGACTCAGAATGGGTGCACGGGGCCACCTTGGGGACAAACACCATCTATCTTCCCCATGGGGTTGGGACTGGCCTTAGGCGCAAATTTTAACAGGATGCCAAAAAACTCAGTAATCCAGATAAAGTACTATTTTAATGCAATATTCTTTAAAAAATCAAAATTAATGCAAAAAGTACCAAGATGAACAAAATACCGAAATTTTAAACAGAGACAAGGGTCAGCAACAGTGCCATGCCAAGCCACCCTGAAGCCTGAGGCAAATCAGAAATACTGATCTTGTCTTTATTTCAAATGGTGATACCTTGTTCATCGTGATTTTTTGCATTGATTTTCATGCTTTTTGAAAATTGCATGACAATATTATTTATCTCCATTACTGAGTTTTTTGGTGTCTCTTTAAATTTTATGCCCGAGGTGGGCGCCATTCATCTCACCTTAGTCCGTTAGTCTGAATCTTGTTTCTCCGTGTCATTCTCTCTCCCTTAAGCAGCAAGCACCCAAAACCGCCTCCTCTCAGACCTGCACCTGCTCCTCCCAACAGATACTTAGGGGCCACCTGCTCGTCAGAGAGAGCGCAGCTGGAATCAGCCCAGGCTTACCATTTGGGAGCAGGGAGCGGGGTGTCTCTCCCACTAGCCTGCCAGCGCTGGAGGACAGGAGCTGTGCTCCCTTCATTAGCATGTGTATCCCTCGGCCCAGCACAGCACCTGGAACAAGGCAGGGACCGCAGCAGTGTTCATCAAACTCACTTTAATTCCTCTGAGAGCTCCTGGGAGACTATACAAACAAGACATTCACTTTCACATTCTCTCTCCCATTTGCCTCACGGTAAGTTTCACGGCCGCTTTATAGTTTTCTCAATTCAGGTTTCTGCAAGAGGTTAAGCTGCTTTTTAATCAAATGCATTTCCCTTGCAACCTGTTCCTCACATCTTCTCTGTATCAAGCAGGTCACAGCCTTGCACCTGTAATTATCCCCATCCTCAGCTTTGCCTTCTAAGCCTTCGCTGTGGTGTGCATCTCCCGCGGGGAATTTTCGGCTCTTCCGTGAGTGCAAACCAATCCCCACCCCAACCCCCAGCAACCTCTCATAGACACTTCACTGTTCACTATTTTATTTCTTTAACTGGATTTTAATTTGTCTCACTAAACCGAGATTTACTCAAAAATTCCTCATCCCATGTTGAAATTGCAAATTGAAATGACACACACCTCGCAGTAACCTCGCAGAAGGAAGAGGAAACAGGATATAGGCCCGGAAAATTACAAAGAGCAGAAACAGGACCGAAGAAGAAAGAGGGTCAGAGATGACCACCTGCTCAATTCTGGAATATTCTTGTACTAGGAAAATGCTCCAGAAAGCCCGCCTCACCTGTTGGTAACCGAGGGGGCCTCTAGGTTTGCCTGGGCTGGCCCAGCTAAAATAGTCAGACAACGCCCCAATTGAACATTGTCATGTGATAAGAAAATCCCTTCCCTTTGAGGGGTGGGAGGAGGGGAAATCGGATGAAGGTGGCCAAAAGGTACAGACCTGCAGTTATGAGATAAATAAACACCAGGGATGTCATGTACAACACGATGGCTCTAGTTAACACCGCTGCATGATATACACGAGAGTTGTTGAGAGAATAAATCCTAAGGTTTCTCACCACAAGGGGAAGAATATTTTTTTCTTTTTCTTCTTTTTGTATCTGTATGAGTTGACGGATGTTAACTAAACTGATTACGCTAACAATTTCACAATGTCTTAAGTCAAGCCATTATCCTATATGCCTTAAACTTATACATTGCAGCATGTCAATTATATCTTAACAAAACTAGGGACTAAAAGAAAGAAATACCTTCCCTTACAAAATAGACCTGATCCCCAGGAGCTACCCCCACCATGCTGGGAAGTGGACACTAACCAGGACCAGCTTTCTTAAAAAGTAAGCACAGGAGCACATCCTCCTGTAGCAGTAGGTCCACACAGTGTGTCACAGCTTGGCTCCTCCAAAAGCAGCGCTGAGATGCAGTTTGGGGTGAAAGTGGTTTATTGAGTGCAATACCTGCAAAGGGAGGGAGGAGGATGCAGGACTGGGCAGAGGAAGAAGTCAAACTGCCGTGCAGGTGGGGACCAAGTACTTCCTGTTGGAGTGTCCATGTCAGGCGACAGTGTCCAGGCCTCACTACCCCTTTATAATCTCACCTCTCTCAGTCACCGTCGATAGATTGCCTCGGGAGAGATGGCTCTTCTGCAGTGGCAGACCCTGAGGGAGCTGACAGCTAGAGGCAAGTCCTTCCTTTAAGAGCATCTCTGTGTCTACTACATGACAGCATTACAGGCATCAATTTTAACAGCCAGTGGGTTGGGTTTAGTGTGGTTCAGGCTCAGATGGAAGTGACTGGGGCTTCAAACTCCTCGAACATTGGAACATGCCTTCCTTTTATAGAGGTACATTATAGAGTCACAGACTATGGAAAAACGGGAGATGAACTTCAGAGAGCGTAGGTGAGCAGGATGGGGGACAGGGGACTTCCAATTCAAGAAGGCTAAGTCCTTGAGCAGTACTACACAGATGTCTGGCCTAGACAGATATGGCTACAAACTCATGTTCTGTACCTCAGGAAATTAGGTTCTCAGGATTCCTGCTGTCATAGTCAGTTCATGATTTTTCTGACCAGTGGCTCAGTCAAGTTGAGGTCTAAAACATATTTGAGGATGTCCTCAAGATAAACAGTGGAGTCCCAGTGCCCAAAGGTCATACTGCTGCATGTTTCTCAGCTGTTGAAAGGCTGAGGACGTGTTCCAAATGGCATCACCGGGCCTTAGAAGGTCAAAGCATCTTCAAGGCTGTCTTTTATGAATCTTCCTCTGCAATCCAGATTAAGCTATAGAAGCCCTAATGTTACCAGCTCTTAGTTAATATCGGACCTGATATTGGTTCCCCTATAGTGAATCCAGCAGATAGGGGGTTAAAAGCAGAAACACATTCCCAGTTCCCTGCTTCTCTAGTTATACTTATGTGTAAGTGTTTGTTTCTTTAACGTCTGTCTCCCTGAGCTGTACAGCCAAATAGAAGCTACAAATTGTTAAAGCCAAGATGGCCTCAAGCTGGGCTCCCACTAAAGTTGTGGCTATTCACAGGAACTTGAAGTTCTTTTACAGAGAAGCTAATGTCCAGAGAATATCAACAAGCTGAAGCTTCCCAGGCCCAACTTCTTGGCTTCCCAACGTCAGAGTCTATCTTCCACTGTGGAGATAAGCAGCCAAGGACACTCATCTGAGAGATCCTTTGTCTCCTCCACTGGAAGCAGCCCCAGACACAGGCTGATGGGAAAATGCTCACCAAGAAGTCCACGGCTCCCCTCCCCTACCTAAGACCCCAAGTTAAAAACCCCTACCCATTTCTTAGGGGGAGCTGACAACTCTTGAGGCACTAGGCCTTGCTTTGCTCCCTCCGCCTGGCAAAGTAAAGTCTTTTCTTTTTCACTCAAGAATCTCAAGACAAGTTTATTTGGATTGGCATCGGGATCAGAGACTGGACTTTCGCTAACATTAACAGTTCCACTTCAGCCTGAACACCAGGGAATCATTGGAGTAAGGGCTCCCTAGAATGGAAACAACATCGAGGTATCAGGAGTCCTACTATGGATAGTGCCCTTTGTTTCTCTTTTCAGTCAAGAGCCAATACCTCCAAGTGTTCCAGATTCTGGTGTGTAGAGGTAGCTGAAGTGTGGTGTGGTGGAGTATGTAATCTCTCCGACAGCTCTAATCTTCAAATATATCAAGGAATTCTCAGAAATGGAAAGGTCATGAATATGACCCTGCTCAAGACCAGGGGAAGTAAGTATGTGCAGTCTGTAGAGGTATCTCAGCCATTCTCCCTGATTCCCCCCTGCTTCATAACACTCCCCTTTCCCAACCAACCCAACCACTATCCATCAAACAGGGCCATCTTGTGAGTGTCTGGGCCTCCCAGACCTGTACGTCCAGTCATCATCCACCTGAGTGGGAGAGAGTTTGAGCTGACACGATGCTGGGCCTGTTGGACCAGGATTTGGTTCACAAAACCACCCAAATTTTAGTATAACAGGACAACCTCGTGGCCATTTTCAATGTTACATTCAAAGAAACTTCCAATCTCTAATCTAAAAAAACTATATACACTGAAAAATAATGTAAGTCTTTATTTTGCTCATCCCCACTGTCTCTCAGTACTACCCGCTCTTGGTAATTCAATATAATGACTCATCAGCATCCTTCTGATCCTCCCCATCCTTTACCCTAATCAGGCTGGGAGCTAGGCAGGTGATTGTGGGATCCTCCTGGAAAGCCTTGGAGAGATCAAGGCTGTGAATTCATAGACACTGTATGATTTTTGTCTGTGTGATATACCTAATACCTCTGAATCCATTTCAAGGTGAATCATATACATACACACACACCCCAGGTTGGAGATGAGGATGGAGCTGGAGTACAGGATGCAGCCCAACTGCTCAGTAAGAAGCAGCGTGGATTGCCCGCCACCCTGGCTCTTGAGAATGTATGACTGGGTCCCAAGTCACATCTCCTTCCTGCACTCAACTTCAGCACATCTTTAGGGATAGATTTCCGAAGTTAACTTATAACCTGGCATCTGTGCTCTCCTTGGCCCTGGGCTAGTGTTTCCAAACTTCCTTTATGATAAGCATCACCTAAGGTTCTGTTAAAACTGTGAATCCTGGCCTCATCGCAGACCCACTTACTCGGAACCACGCATGGAAAGGTCTGGGGAGCTATGTAATTAACAAGCACCCCAAGGGATTCTTAACATCAGGAAAACTGGGAAACCCTGGTGATGCCTGGACCCTGGCCTCAGAAATTCTGGGGCAGAGTTCTCAACTTCGGTATTGATTGACATTTTGGACTGGACAATTTTTTGTTTCAAGGGGCTATCCTGTGAACCGGAAGAATTTTACCAGCATCCCTGGTCTCTGCCCACTAGATGCCAATAGCACCTGGAACGCAGTTGTAACAACCAAAACTGTCCCCAGACATTGGCAAATGAGGGGAGCGGGGGAGCAAAATCGACATAGTTGAAACCCACTGGTCTAGGGTATGGTCTGAGCACTGTGGGTTTTTAAAAGCTTTCCAGATGATTTAACGTGCAGTCGAGGTGCTTTACACAAGAGCTTCTCAAACTTCACGTGCGTGGGAATCGCCTGAGGACCTTGTGAAACTGCAGATCCAGATTCTGTAAGTCTGGGTGGGCCCTGAGAGTCTGCATGCCCAGCAAGCCCCTAGGGGATGCTGGTGCTGCTGATCAGCACTTTGAGAAGGAAGGCTGAAGATCGCCCTCAACTGGGCCAGTCGTGAGGGTCGTTTTATCCAACTGCTACAGAAAATCGGTTTTCCCCTGAATCAGCAAGGCAGAGATCACCATATCTCAAGGGTTGAACTTGGTAACATGGTTCATGTGGGCAGGATACAGGAATTATCTATAAAAGAGGCCTCAGGTTGTAGAAGTTAGGTTTCCCACCGATCATCTCCTGGAGAAATGATTTATAGGAAACGTCAACTGCATGGCTTCCATGAATACCGCCCTGCTAGCCTTGGGGTCCACAAATCGCCCAGTGCTATGAGGGACCTCCAAGTTGGCTAGAATCACCCAACTCCCTTCTGGGAAGAGATGGGGTTGGGTGAGGGGAGGTAGGAACACAGCCATAGGTGACTTCAATCTTACCTGTGCCAATTGAAATAAGAGCCATCCTCTGTCCCTATAGTTCTTTATCTTTCTTTCTTAGTACCAAGCTTTCCAGTGATAGAAAATGGAAGATGACAAAGAGTTGCTTGGGAGAGAGTGGCAGAACAGGAGCAGAAAGGTATATGGAAGCAGTAACTTCAAAGCAAATGTCTGAATCTCCCCACCTCACCCTGTGGAGGTGGGCTCTGGCCTAGCCAGGTGCTAGGATTCTGCAAGCCTGGAATTCCTCACTCGAAGCTTCAGGAAATCCAAGAATGTGCAACGTCTAAAATCTTGCAACAAAGCCACGCTCCAAAATCCAGGAAGAGTTAAAAATTCTTAGTCAACTAGCACAGGAAAGGTACTTCCTTCACATAATAAACCAAGAGTGGCTCACATCATTCTTATCGGTGAAACGCTAAAGACATTCCCATTAAAGTGAGGAATGAAACCAGGATGCCCCCGACCACCACTATTATTTATCTTTATTATTTATGGTTATTATTCTGGTAATTCTAGCCAGCAATAGGGTAAATGAGAAGAAACAACAGCATAAATAGCAGAGGAAAGGAAAAATATGATTGGCTACCTAGAAAACCCAAAAAGATTAACCAACAACTTTTTGATTTAATAAGAGTTGAGCTAGCTGGCTAATTACAAAATGCAACACAGAAATCAATAGCCTTTCCTATGCATGATAAATATGGAAAAATAGCCTATAATAATTTATGTTCTTTCCTAACCCACTATAAGAAAGGATTTATGATGGTTTTAAAGATAGGGCCACAATTCTTTGATACTTCTCCTCTCAAGAGATGGGATTTAATTCCACTTCCCTTGTCTTTGGCCTTGGGTTTTCTCTCTTTCTTGTCTCTGGCAGCCCATGGAGATGCCCAGAGGGCAAGGAACCAGGGCCTGCCAGCAGCCACATGGGAGAACATGGAAGCAGCTCCTCCCTGCAGTTGAACCTTGAGCTGACCACAGCCCGGGTCAACAGCTCCCTCAGGAGACAGCCTGAACCGGAACGACCCAGCCAGGCTGCTCCCACAGTCCTGACCCACAGATATTGGAGATAATACATGTTTTAAGACACTATATTTGGGGTAATTTGTCGTGTAGCAATACGTAACTGACATAGGATTCTTTGTCACTCGAGTGACCAATGGTCTTAGCTAGGGGGCTGCTGATCAGAGTAATGGATAGACAGAGTTGGAATAAACCTAGAAATACTAGTTTGGATGATGTTAACAGGGCCTGGAGCTACCCATGGAAGAGCAGAATAGATCTGAGAGAGGAGAATGGAGAGAGAGGGAAGCCCAGCCGGCAGGATGGATAAGAAAGATGCAGAGAAGTTGAGCATGTTTTGCTGTGTGCCAGCTGACGTAATGCTCCCCTTGCACCACTTTGTGAGGCTTCAGGAAAGATTTTAGTTGTTTTTCAATGTTTTTTAATATCACCCTTGTGTTCTGCTCCACGTGGCACTGCTGAGCCCTGCCCTGTGGCACTTGAGCTGTATTTGCATAGCAGCAATACCAATAGTAACCAGCTAGAAATGTAAGGGAATAGTGGGGGGAAATACTTCATTTATAATATTAACTGAAAATTAAAAAATGTCTAGAAATACAGGAAACATACAGGATTTATATGACACAAGTGATAAATTGTTACTACGGGACATACAAGCAGATTTCAATAAAGGACAGTCATTCATTCAGTCAGTCAACAACCCCTTGGTTGAAAAATCAGGTCTCACAGAAAATAAAGGAGAAGTAATTTACAGGGTAAATATGGCTTAAATATTAACATATATTGTAAAACACGATGAGCAAAAATTGTAGAAGCTATCTCCTTCCCAAACAAGCCATGCATGTAGGCATTAGAGCTCTTCTTTAGAAGGAAGGCTTTTTCTTGAAAAGAATTTTTGAAGAAACACTGCTATGGCATCATGGTGTTCTGGGGCACATTAGCTCAAAATAGTATATTATGCACAGTTATATTTTGAATGTCTCTTCTGAATTTAAACATAATGCCTTTTCACTTATAACTTCTCATGTTTCACAAATCATCAAAAGATGTCTCTGGAGCCAGCCCAGTGGCACAGTGGGTAAGTTCGTGCACTTTGCTTCAGTGGCTCGGGGTTCGCCGGTTCAGGTCCCGTGTGTGGATGTAGCAATGCTCATCAAGCCATACTGTGGCAGTGTCCCACAAATAAAATAGAGGAAGATGAGCACAGCTGTTAGCTCAGGGCCAGTCTTCCTCAGCAAAAAAAAAAAGGGAGGATTGGCAGCGGATGTTCCTCAAAAAAAGGAAAAAAAAGTCTTTGCAGAAATTATCATGACACTGCTTGCAAATTTTCCAAGACCTCATATCGTATCTGCACATGAAGAATTAGAATATAAACTGATTTTCTCTCTCTGAACTACCCCATTGACCAGTTTGTGTGGCCCAGAGACAGAAGCAATAGTTGTTAGCATGTTTGCTTAAAGACATTTTTTTAAACTGTTAATTTTAAATTTTGTATTATGCAAATTTGAAATTAAGCAATTTAAAACTGAGGTAGGCCAAATCGTTGTAATCATGCATATGTGCCCACATAGCCCTCCCATGACAGTGGGCACTATTATTGTTGCCACTTTACAAACAAGGAAACTGAGGCTAAGGGCGCCATTGGATGTATTGCTAACATGTGGCAGAGCTGAGAGTCAAACCCGACAGGCTGGCTCCTGCCTTCTTCCCACATGGAATCTCAGTGTTTAACCGTGGAGAACTAGTTGTAGTATGAAAAATAATACAGAAGAGCAGTCTGGAAAATGGCCTTCAGAAGACACTGGGCCTTCAAGGGGACCCACTGCACCCAACCTCTGCTCAGAGAAGCACTGCTTTCCGTTTTGCATATTGAGGTTCCACAAAAGATTTCCCTTGTAAGAATGATTCTATGGGGAAGGGAGAGGTTAACATCTGAGTTGTAGAAGAATATCTAATGACATGAGTGAATGGAGGGAAAAACAATTTTCAAAGCCATATATAGAGTAAGACTCCAATTTGTAAAAAAGACACACACATACATACGGCTGAAAAAACATCCAGTGGTAACAGGGCTTCTATCTAGATTGCGGAAATACAAGGGATTATCTTTTCTTTGGTTTTTCTGTATATTTTTAATTTTATGCAATGAATGTCCAATTTCAAAAAATTTGAAGTGCGTAAAAATGCTCAACATCATTAGTCATTAGGGAAATGCAAATTAAAACCACAATGAGATACCATTTCACACCCGCTAATGGCTATCGTGGAAAATACAGGCAATAACAAATGCTAGCTGGGCTGTGGGGAGCCGGGAGCCCTAATCCGTTGCTGGTGGACTATGCAGTGGCACAGCCTGTTTGAAAACAGTTTGGTAATATCTGAAAAAGTTAAAACGTGAATTTGCCATCTGATCCAGCAATTCCACTTTTAGGTGTCTACTCAAGGGAAATGAAAACATATGTGCACACAGATTTGCACACGAATGCTCTTTACAGCATTATTCATAATGTAAAAAGACTGGAAATAACTCAACTGTCCATCAACTGATGAACAGATAGACAATAGGTGGTGTATATATACAATGGCAAACTATTCGACAGCAAAAAGGAATGGAGAACGGATACGTGCTACAACATGGATGGACCTTAAAAACATACTCGTTAAAAGAAACCAGAGACGGGAGACTCCCTATTGTGTGATTCCCTTTATAGAAAATGTCCAGGAAAGGCAACACTATAGTGCCAGAAAGTAGATTAGTGGTTGCCCGGAGCAGGAATGGAGAAGGGGGGAGGAGAAGTAACAGGAAATATGCATGAGGGGGCTCAGTGAAGGGATGAGAGTATTCTAAAACTGATTTGTGGTGATGGTGGCACAACTTGGTAAACTTCGTGAAAAATCATTGAATGGTACACTTTAAAAGGATGAATTATATGATACGCAAAATATGTCTCACTGAAGTTATTTTTAAACAAAAACAAAACAACATTCGGAAAATATTCAGAGGAACTCTAAACCAGAAGGGCCAAAGATAGGGTGCAAAGTGGAAAATTAAGAGGGACAGACATCAAAGTGAGTGGCAATGAGTCAGAGGAAGTTGAAAGGAGAGGATCATTATATACAGTGCTTCTCACACTTTTCTCAGAATGAGTCCCACTGCTGGGGGGAAGGTGCCCCACACAGCCCCCCGGCAAGGTCATCTGTCACCGTGTCATGTTTAAAATGTGTACAGCTACTTTAACTCTCAATTCTACTTCTAGCAATATATGCTATGGAAAATGTTAGACAAATGTTCAAAGATGCATGAACAAGGATGTTCATCACATCATTGTTTATAAGAGCAAAACATTGGCAATACCCAAGAAGTGAGGATTGCTTAAAAAAAAAATTATGGCATGTTCATATAATGGAACAGTCATTTTAAAAATCATCATTTGGGATGATATTTATTGATATGGAAAGATATCCATAAAACATTATTAAAGAGAAATTCACAGGGCAGGCCTGGTGGCGCAGCAGTTAAGTGTGCAAGTTCCACTTCTCGGCAGTCCAGGGTTCGCCAGTTCGGTTCCCGGGTGTAGACATGGCACTGCTTGGCAAAAGCCATGCTGTGGTAGGCGTCCCACGTATAAAGTAGAGGAAGATGGGCATGGGTGTTAGCTCAGGGCCAGTCTTCCTCAGCAAAAAAAGGAGGATTGGCAGTAGTTAGCTCAGGGCTAATCTTCCTCAAAAAATAAAAAACAAAAAATTTAAAAAAAGAGAGAAATTCAAAAACTGTACATCAGCATAGAAAATAACTGGAAGTTTATATGCTAAAATGTTAGCAACAGTTTTCGTTGACCATTGGGGTTGTGAATGCTTTTGTTTCTTTCTTCTTTACAGCAGCCTATGTTTCTACATATGGAAAAGGCATTAAGGTATTTTGATAAGGGCAGGGCCTCTGAAGCAAGGTCTCAGTTCCTCTACAATACAAGCTGATGTCTCAAGCAAATTATCTAATTTTTCTAAGCCACACTGTCCTTGTCTGTAAAATGAGCATAATAACAGTTCCTCCCTTCTAGTGTTCTTTGTGAGTGCAAAGTGCTTAGCCCAATGTCTGGCACAAAGTAAGTGCTCAATAAATATCAATTATGATTTTTTTCAATAACAACTTTTAGGATACACAATTTTTAGAGAACATATTTTTAAATTTTTTTAAATGAGTAACTTGGCAGAGAGGAATGAAGGAGCGGAAAGTAGTATACAGGAATAAACACCAGATGCAAGAGTCTTTCCGTTCACTCTTCCCAAAGCGAGGTGTGGCCTGATCTGCTCACACTGCCCTGCCTCCTCCCGGGTCACTGCAGGCCCGGGGATCCCTCGAAGAGGCGACAGGGGCAAGACATGGCTGACACTGTGCCTTCTTGCTTGGCAGGGAAGAAGGTGCCATGTTGTGCAGTTTGATTTGTTTCAAGAAGAGCCTTTAATAGTTTCTGTAACAGATGCCTCATCGGCACAGAGCTTGTGTGTATGGGAAAGAGCAGAGGAAAAACCATGTTCTGTCTGCCACTTCACTGACTCCCCTCCACCAGGCTGCGGGAGGGGGCCGGGATTCCAGCCTGGGAAGCAAAGCCGAGCAGTGCCATGACTCATGAGAGGTCCTGCTCCAAACAGTGCTGAGCCAGGACCTACGACCCTAACTCTGTGCAACCCTACCACTTTACAAAGGGCCTTGACATCCATTGTCTCCTCTAATCCTCCCGGCCACTGTCTCTTCCTGAGTCCTTCAACCAGCAGGTGCATCGCCACACCATGGAGCCAGCATCCAAGAAAACCAGACTTTGATGTTCTCATGAGGTTCAGACCCCTATAGTGAACTGCACCTGAACCAGCACATTTGCCACTGTCCCTAATACCCCTGGTTTCTGACTTAGTGATTCATTTCCCATCAGTGGCCCTATTACTCCTCAGATGTCACGTTGGGAACTACTTTGCTATAAGGGTATCAGACCACAGGCCCTCAGTTAGGGAGTGGGGTAGATGGGAATAGAGGGGTAACCATCCCATGAGTTCCTTTGAGAAACGTTCTTTGCCATTTTCATGGGATTTTATCCCTCCTGGACCCTCCAGAGCATTCTGGGACCCTGTCTGTGTGTCCACGTGACTACTAGGTTCAAGAAGCAGAAAATTTCCCAGCCTATTCCTGAGAGTTTACTGCCAACCTCCAAGATGTACCATCTTCTAGCTGGCCCAGGCTCTAGGACTACCTGAACTCTATTGTAGGACAAGCTTACGTTACAGCCAGTACAATTATGATTACCTTAATTCTTGATCTACAAGAATCACACACATTCAGTGAGTGTCTGATTCCTGCTCAGGGGCTGCTGTGAGTTGGAAGGAGTGCCTCCCATAAGTAAGATGTTGAAGTAGGAGGAGGTTTCCAGAGCCAGGTTGTACTAGGAGGGGTTGCCCAAGGAAAATTATGCAGGGCAGAGAAGTCATGGTCATAGCTGCAGGAGCAAAGTCAAGTGTCAAATGTGAAAGGTCAGGGGAAGACAAAGACAAGTGGATGAACAGAAGTAATGCCCTCTGAACCCTCTGAGACAGGCTCTGCCTTGAACAAAGTCCTCCTGACCCTCCCTTACCATGTCTGTTCAGGTCCTCTGAGAAGCAGCCACCAAGACAGGATTAAATATTTATTGGGGAAACGGCTATGAAGGATAAGGGGTGATGGGGCAGGAGTAGGCCAGGACAGTGCATGCAATGTGCACGACAAGGCAAGTCTGACCACTGTGAAAGGAAAGAGGACATGAAGAATTGGACAGGAAGAGCCACAGACGGCAGTGCAGTTCTGAGAAAATCTTGACAAGGCCAATGATGAGTCTCCCAGCAAAAGTTGCCCATTAGAGGAATCCCACGTTGGACAGAGATGGGACTGCACTAGTAAGACTGCTGTGCTCATCATTGATTGGAAGCAGCCTGGGGGAAATGCAGCCTCAGCATTCATGGGATGATAGCTGGAAGCTGTCAGTCAACTACTCTTGCTTCAGAAGGTCCTCTGAAGGAGGTCGCCACTGCTGCCATACCCACCCAAGGGCCATTCTGCAGACATGCAGTGCCATCTTTGCAGGGATCTTTTCCCAGCCTGGGCCTTTGTTATCATACCTCAAACCACAAGACCATGTCCACCCAGAACTATGTTCTTTCTGTCTCTGTCTACAAGCCATGTGGCAGCTTTCACTACTTTTGCAAGACAAGGCTAGATACTTTGTGGGACCCGCAGCTATTCCTGGGATAAAATCTCCTGCTGAGGTTTTGTTTGTGGGTTTTTTTTTTTGCCAAAATTAGGTAGTTTGAGGAAAGCCACTTGCCACTAGGCATCTCATCTTCCACTGCCAAAGAAAGACAGGGCCTTCTCCCATGTCATCATTCTTGTATTTCATCCCATTGCTCTTTTGCAAGTCTTCAGCCTTAACTCCAAAACTAAAAACAAAACAAATCTTGCAACTATATCCACTGGAGAATTCACTCCATCATTAATATTAGCAAACATTCCTCAGCCTCTTTGCAGAAACTTCTCCTCATTTCCACCTTAATGAGACTCTGACCCTCACCTGAGAATCCCTTATATCCAACTTCACATCAAATTAGAGTTGGACTTTCACTGGATTCCCCTGCCACTTTCTAGACTTTATCCTTCTCTCCTCATGTTCCTCTGAAGCTCATTCCATTTGGGTTGGGCCACCCTCAACCACTATTCATCTGACCATTCAGAAACCTCTTAGTCCGCTCTGCTCATTCCCTGAAGATGTTGACACCAGCTCACGGTTTTCTGCTTCACTTCAACAGGAGATTTTAGCCTGCAGTTAAATGCTGCATTCAACAATATAGCCTTGGGCTTAAGCTTGGGCTTGAGGTGTGGTGGGTCCCAGGGCCCAGTGTTAGGAGCAGCAGAATGTTGGAGAAGAAATCTATGAAGTGGAGCCTGGGGAGACCAGCTATCTGGAAGAAAGGAGCCTGTGTGGAGGGGGAAGACTGAGAGAGGGAAGTCCACAAGGCTTTGGAGGCTGGTCCTGTTTAAAAGATTATCTACTACGCACCTATTTAAATGGCTAAAATCCAAAAAACTGACCATACCAGTTGCTGGATGGGGAGCAACAGGAATTCTCCTTCATTGCTGGTGGGAATGCAAAATGGTACAGCCACTTTGGAAGATAATTTGGCAGTTTTTTACAAAGCTAGACATAGTCTTATCACACAATCCAGCAATTGTGTTCCTAGGTATTTACTCAAATAATCTGAAAACTTAAGTCCACACAAAGACTGACCAAGAGTGGCTTTAACATTTCCCTCAGCTTGACTGAAATTTAGACAGGTTTCTTCCTGACCATATGTACCTAACTTCCTATACATCAATAATTATAGCATCTTTATTCATAATCACCAAAAATTGGAAGCATCCAAGATGTCCTTCAACAGGTGATAGATCAACAAACTGTAATACATTCATCCAATGGAAGACTATTCAGTGATAAAAAAGAATGAAGTATCAAGCCATTCAAAGTTATGAGTGAATCTTTAGTGCATATTGCCAAGTGACAGAAGCAATCTGAAAAGGCTGCATACTATACAATTCCATTTTGGACTTTCTGGAATGTGATAAAAGCAAAACTCCAAAATATTTGTAAATAGATCATGGGTTCAGGAAGAGGAGGGGATTTTTTAGGATAGTGAAACTATTCTATATGACACTGTAATGGTGGACACATGACACTGCGCATTTGTCAAAATCCACAGGGCTTTACAACACAGAGTAAGTCTTAATATATGCAAATGTTTAAAAATTTACTTTAGCAGTTGGGAGATCCCAGGATGGAATGCAGACTGTGGCAACAGGATCTAACTGTATTACAAATGTGTGAAATAGCCTCGCTGAAGGGGGTAGGGGAACAAGGTGCTGAACTAAGTAACTTTGGAAATGAGGGCCATTGGCAGGACTAAAGGAATTGTACATTAGCACTGTACTCTAATTGATAGGACTGTTTCCCCTGGAGGTACAGGTTAACAAGTCTGAAACCACTACACATGAATACTGGAACTGAACAATTAAGAGAACAGACGACGGATGGTGGGAGCTGGGTTTCTCACTGTAGGAGTGGGAGGTCACAGATAAATGAGGGAGGAGGCTGGAATGATCCATGTGATTCTACATCAAAGTCAGAAATCAGTATGAACTCATGTTTTATTTAATATACATGCAGGTGGAGACATACAAACAGAAAGCGTTGATAGAGGGGGATGGTAGTGTAAGTATGAAGAGAGAGGGGAGCCCATCAGGTGTGAAGACGCTGGAGGAAGCTGAAGGTGCCACCACAATGGCCCACTTAAAGGCTTTGCCTGGACTCGGCCTGGCAAGGGACTCTGCTTGTGATGGCTCTTTTACGTCTTGAACTGTTGCAGAAATAAGGGGAAGATGAGAAGGAGAGATGAAAGAGAATTTTCGTGTAGAGAAAAGTGAGACAGTCTACATCAAAGATGATAGTTCCAGTGCAGCCTGGGGTCACACAGCAAACAGATTTAAAACCCACATAGAACACAGGCATCCATGTCTCCCTTGGCCATTGCCTACGACTTTCTGAAATATGGATGTGACTCCAATAAGTTTTCCTTATGGCTACAAAGTTCTTCGGGACAGAATTTAGATTCTTTAGCATGGCACTTAAGACTCCAACATACATTTCTAGTCTCATGTGACATTCCCCAAATGGCCACTCTGTGCTCCAGTCGCAAGAGTTTCCTGCTGATCCCAAGACGCCATAAGGATTTTCACATCTCCATGCTTTCTCTCTGAAATCTTCTTCCTCTCTTACCTTCTCGGCCTAGCAGATTCATATGTTCCATTCAAAACCCAGTTTGGTGAATCCTTCCTTTGTTTTCCCTTGCAAAGCTTTTCACTACTTTCCCTGTTTTCTTTGTGATACAGTAGAAGCACTTGATTATGGTGTTGGAAGTATAAACTGTCAGTTAACTCCTTCTCCTGCCCTCTGGGCTCCTACTGGCTGAGAATAGATACCAGGAGTCAGTGGGGTTCAAAGCCAAATCAGCCTCACTAATGATAAAACTGGACTGGAGAATACGGCTTGAATGGAGCCCCAAATGGAGCTTTCTGCTCCCTGCCTTACAACCTGAAGACAGTTGGCCCCTGGTAAAGAGCTGACTTGATCCTCTTCCCCCGTTCACAGGCTAAGAAGGTGGAACAGAAAGAGCCAAGACCTGGAGGCTGAGTAAGAGGCTGTTCCTACGTGGTCTGTGTACCATCTACAGCCTGGAAGGTCAAGGAGCTGATTCTATCAATCCGATGGTTCTTGGCCATGACTGCACGTTAGAATCACCTGGGAGCTTTTGAAACACTGTTGCCCGAGCCTCACCCGAGACCAACTGAGTCTGAACTGGAAGAGGCATCTAGCATCAATAGATTTTAAAGATTTTATTTTTCCTTTTTCTCCCCAAAACCCCCCTGGTACATAGTTGTATATTTTTATTTGTGGGTCCTTCTAAGTTGTGTCATGTGGCATGCCACTTCAGCATGGCCTGATGAGCGGCGCCATGTCCGCACCCAGGATTCGAACCAGCAAAACCCTAGGCCGCTGAAGCGGAGCGCGTGAACTTAACCACTCGGCCAGGAGGCTGGCCCCTTCATCAATAGATTTTAAAAGCTCCCCAGGTGATTCTCTCAGGGCTGGGACTCTCCAAGTTAGTCCAGGAGGCCAAAAGGAAACGTGAACTCGACCCAGTAGATAAACTAGGCTGAGGAATGTCAGCAGCTTAACCTGCCTCGTTAGTCAGACCAGCACAGCCCATCCCCCTGGAAAGAGGTGAATGAGGAATGGGCAGAAGGAGAAAGAGAAGGTCTCTTTTCAGTTCTTCCCTGCTGGCCAGGCAACAGTGTTGTTTATTTTCTTATGGTCCAAGGAGGGAATATGGGAAGAGAATAAATGTTTTTGCATATGATTTCATTTGAACCTCACAATACTTCCTGTGTGGTATACAGGCAGGCAGGGTGGTCTCCAGGACACAGGGGAGGAAGTTATTTATACAGTGACATCCTTTTCTTTTCTTTTTTTAAACAAATTCTTTTTTGGGGGGGTATGGGTGAGGAAGATTGGCCCTGAGCTAACATCTGTTGTCAATCTTCCTCTCTTTTTGTTTCTCCCCAAAGCCGCAGTACATAGTTGTATATCACAGTTGTAGGTCAATTTAGTTCTTCTATGTGGGATGCCGCCACAGCATGGCCTGATGAGCGGTGCATAGGTCCATGCCCAGGATCCGAACTAGTGAACCCTGGGCCACCAAAGTGGAGCGTGTGAATTTAACCATTCGGCCAGAGGGCCAGCCCACATCCCTATCTTTCAATTTGACCTTTACTACATTTTTTCTGTATTATAAATTTCATGTATACCAAAATAATACATGTTCCTTGTGGAAAATTTATCAAAAACAGAAGTATAAAGCAGAAGATAAAAATACATAATTCTAGTACCAACCACTGCTATCATTTTGTTGTATTTCCTTCCAATTTTGTTTGCATTCAGCTTTTTTCATTTCTCTATATATACTTTTATGTACGTACTTTTAATGACTACATTATCCTCCATCATATGAAAGTACCACAACTTATTTAGCCGTTATCCTCATGTTAGGTGTTTAGAATATTTCCTCATCTACAACACAGTAAATAAAGCTGCATAATAAAGGAACATCCCATCTTAAGCATACAGCTTTCTGCATTTCAAATTATTTCCTTAGAATAAATTATTACAAATGGAGCTACTATGTCAAAGAATATGAATATTTTTAAGGGTCTTGATACATTTTTCCAAATTGCTTTTTGGAAAAGTTTTTGGCAATAGAGCCACTGTTGTTTATGAAAGCAGACAAACGCTGGAGTTTTCTTTACCAGTAACAACTCAGAGTATTGTCTCTCACACATTTTAGAAGTAAAAGGGATTTCTGCTTTCATCCTTCATTCAGAGGACGTCTTTGTTCTGTAAGAAATCACACAGGTATTTCTCAAGGTGGTCATCTTTATAGCGATAGTCATTTGCTTCTCACTATTGCTGGTGAAACGTCGGGGGGAATCCACTAGGACGTGAGGAAAAGACGAATGAGGCTGGAAAAGTTATCATGCTTTCCAAGTAATAAAGAGCTTCCAGGTACTCCCTCTGGAGGCACAGAGCTCTATAAAGCAGTCATGACAAGGTTTACTATCCTCACGTTACTGCTGGAGGAAAATGGGGCTCAGAGAAACCGCTGTCCAAGGTCGCCAGCCAGGGAGTGTCCAAGCCAAGAGAGTGGCTGGGTTTTCTGACTCTCTATCTCAATGCTTTGCCCCCCGACGCATCAGCTTCCTCTTCTTTGTCATGCGCTGTGCAAGACGGGATGGAGACATCATTTCTTGCCTAAGATATCCCAGATATCAGCTGAGCTCTCCCTGCCTCCTGAGATCTAGGTGAGGTTGCCTAACCCCTTATGTAAGTTTGCTAGAGCTGACACAACAAAGTAGCACAGACAGAGTGGCTTCAACAACAAAAATTTATTTCTCACAGTTCTGGAAGCTGGAAGTCCAAGATCAAGGTGCCAGCAGGGTTGGTTTCTCCTGAGGTCTCTCTCCTTGAGTTGTAGATGGCCACCTTCCCGCTGTGTCCTTACATGGTCTTTTCTCTGTACACAATCATCCCTGGTGTCTCGCTCTCTTCTTATAAGGACACCAGTCCTATTGGGTTAGGGCCCCACCCTTATGACCTCATGTAACCTAATCACCTCTTGGAAAGTCCTACCTCCAAACACAGTCACATTCTAAGAAGGGGGTTAGGACTTCAATATATGAATTTGGAGGGGACACAATTCAGTCCATAACACGCCTCATTCCACATTCCATGGGAGTGCAAAGCTCTCCTCAACATGATGTGGGTTTTTCATGGTAGAGAAGTGGTGGGCTGCAAGGAAGAGAACTGCACATTTCTGGCTCCAAAGTCCTGCTTTCACCAAATTCAGTCCATTTATTAATCTTCTCTCCACCCAAAACCTACTCTCTCTGCCCCACTTCCTGTTGACACAAAAATGAGACCCAGCTCTTGTGTTCTCTAGAGTAAAATCATTCTCAGAAGTCCCTTGGGTGTGTGTTAGATGTTACCAAGAAGTCCACAAAGAGACAGAAAAGGAGTCTCTATGAAAAATTTCAAATGGAACACCAGACAGCCTTGTTCTTAGGAGAACATCCTCACTGCCTATGCCTCCTGATAGCTCTTCTCAACCTGTCAGAGCCCAGAGGGCAGAAGCAGTGACTCATTGATAGTTTATATCTCCAACACCATAGCAAAGTGTGACTACTGTATTTAGCGGAAACAGGGCAAGTAGTGAAATTCCACCTCTGGGATATTTCCCGGACTGCTTCACCCCATGTGGCTCTGAGCCTCGTGCATATCACAGGTTCTTCTCTCTTGCTTGGCCTTCCTGTATCTCCCCTGGTCCTCACCTTCTAGTACTATCACTGGAAACTCCAAATTCTTCTCACTCCGTTAGGTAGAGCCTTACAGCTTCCCCCAGCTCCTAAAAACAAAATCTGCTCCACACTGACTTGAATAGCTGGACCAAACCCCTTGGGGGCTCAGCAGGATGGAAGCCCTTCAGTTTAACCAGCTCCACTTTCCTTAGCTGTCCGTTGCAGTTTTAAATAACGTTTGTGTCTTCCTTACTCAAAAAAATCCTAATGATGTTGATATTAGTAAGGATGAATTTTTAACAGCAAGGGGTTAAAGGGATGAAGTTGCTACATAAAGAATGAGTTCAGAGTCACTAAAGTGCTTGAAAAGTGTCAGTTTGGATGGATAGAAGGACACACTGTTGATGAGTAGCTCAGGAATATAAAGTGGAAGCATCTGGGGGAGAAAGTTAAGCGCAACAAGCTGCAGTCCTAGGTGTGCATTTAGCTACAATCAATGATATAAGTTAGTCCTGAAGCCATTGCTTATAACTTGGGGAGAAAATCTGACCTTGGGAAGAGACACTTAACCAGAGAGAAACTGACAAAGAAAAGATGTTAGCCAATGGCTGCCTCCCCCATTTAACTATTGCAGCCAAAGGAAATGAATTTTGACTCACTACATTCAGCGACCTATAAGAAGGAAAATAATTGTAGTAAAAACCAAAGTGTAGAGCTTAAAAAGAAAGAAGGTGTGCTGGAATCCCATAGAGTGTACTGAAACGTGGGCTCCCATTCTCAGCCTCCATAATAGCAACTAGAATTTATTGATCACCGCCAACTATGCTCCAGGCATTGTTCTAAACTGGAAACAAACAAATTTCCTCTAACAGGAGAATGGATAAACAAACCACGGTGCACCCAGATGTTGGAATATTACTCAGCAACGAAAGAAATCAACTATTGACATACACAACAACTTGGATGAATCTCAACGGCATCATGCTGAACGAAAGCCAGTCCCCAAAGACTGAATATTATACGATTCCATTTATTTGACATTCTCCGAAAGACAAAACTATGGTGATGGAGAACAGACCAATGATTGCCAGCGGTTAGGAGTCTGGGAGGATGTGATGATAAAGAGGTAAGTGATGACGCTGTTCTGTATTTCCATCATAGTAGTGGTTACACGAATCTATACATGTATTAAAACTCATAGACTTATATACCCTCAGAAGGTCAATCTTACCATATATTAATTTTTAAAATTTTTAAACCATCAACATAAAAAAATCCAAAAATACACACAACACACAAAATGTATGTACGATGTGATTCTACCTGATGTTTCTCCAATCACGAGGGTCCCTCAGAGATGCCCCAAGGGCTAGAGCAGAGGTTCGCACGAGGCCCAGTTGGCAGGGCTTCCCACCTCCCTTCAACTGGAATGCTCCACTCTGATCTGTTTCGTGTATTTAGGTTTCAAGGAACATTTCATCTGGCGGGGGGGGGGGGGGGGGGGGTTGGAGCTTGAACCATTGATATAATAAAACCTCATAACTAACATTTATCAAGAGCTTACTATGTACCAAGCACTGTGCAAAATTTTTTAACATGTATCATCTCATTTACTCTTCCATGTGATCCCATGAGATACGAATTATCCTTTTTAGAGAAGAGGAAAGATGAGGCTTAGAGAAATTCCCTAACTTACCCACAGTCACCCAGACGGCGAGTGGCACACAGGGATTTGAACTGTGGCAGTGCCTGCCAGTGGCTGGGAATGTGACTGACCAACAGCCCCAGGGCTGTGCTCTGAAATCTGTCACTGCTTTCACGCAAAGCCCATGTACCATGGCTGTTCCTAGTCGATGACTGAGTGTGGCAACAGTACGAAGGCAGGCCTGTTCCTGGCAGTCCTCCCGTGGGTGACTTTGACTCATGATTCCCCATCCGCCCGGCTGAAATGTCTTTCAAGCTGTCCTTCAGTCTTCTTCCTTCCTCCCTCCCTCCCCTCCCTATCTCCCTCATAGGGGCTGGACCTGCACCACAAGTCCGATGTCTCTCCCAGCCTTCCCTGGCTCCCTTCCTATTTTCCCTCACCAGTGTTTCCCCCTAGAATCTCTTGCATGTCTAACTCATCTTGGTATCTGCTTCTTAAAAGACCTAGACTAAGACTTCTTACTCCAGAAGCAAAGTTCTTACAAGCTTTGCAACAGGAGGGCAATCTGAGTCTTAGAGTCGAAAATACCTAATGTATGGGGTTGTTGTAAGAATGAAGCTCCCGGACACAGATGAGTCACCACTGGATACCTCTCACCTGGCTTATATGGATACTCAATGGTTGTTAGATGAATGAAATGAAATAGAGCTTGTATGACCATTAGCTAGGAGGGACTTAATGAAGGCTGTTCCCTTCTGGCAGTTAAAGAGAACAGGGAAGGGAACAGAAAGCAGATTCCCTCCAGGCATCTGGCAGTTCCCACCTGGCATCCATAGGACCACACCTCTACCCACCTCTTCCTACCTCCAAAGCCAGTTGGACACAAACACGCCTGGCTGCCTCTTCCCACTCACATCAGCTTTTTATACAAAGAAGAGTTTCCCTGCTGACATCCCAGTTGGCCCCTAGACCTCATGAAAATCCTTCCATGGGCTGAAAAACCTCTATCTGAAAAAATTACTCTCATAAAGTGCTGTGAATTGGATGCTGACCTGGAGCCGACCAGAGGAATTTTTCAATACCCACTTTTATATATAAAATTTGTAACCTTTCTCTTCTCATTGAAACCAGGTGGTATTGATTGAGCAGAAATTTCAGGAGTGTGTGTTTGGGGCTTAATAGGGGTGAGCCCGTGGTAATCGCGGCTACCCACAGTTCAATTAAGATTCCTAACCAAAAGGAGAAAATAAAATCAGAATCAATACTTCCACAGGCATGCGGTTTACGAACTTTGCAATGATTTGAACAAAGTCTCCTTCAGCCACAGGCAGCTCTGATTCCCACCTCGAGCCTGTTTCTCCATCATTTGTCAATCGGAGAACAAAGGAGGAAGAACTGAAGGGGAAAGAGATGGAAGGTGATTCCAGCAGAGAGACAAGAAATCCATCTTAGCAACAGCAAGGAAAAGAGGGCAGAAGTAAAAACCAACAGAGAGCAAAATAAATGCTTCCATGTAACAACGGAGCATAGGTCTTCCCAGTCAACAGTGAGCAAGGATCTTTGCCTGCAAAACTTGTGGAAAAATTAGAAAATGTCAGATCTGGAAGAGTTTAGAGGATTCTTGGCTTGCAAATAAAACTGAGGCTTAGATAAACAAAGCAACTTGCCTAAGATCTTGAAGAAACAGATGAAGAAGTGACCAGGATCCAGTCCATCATTTTACACCACTACACATAAACCATCTTCTTTCTTACGCTACCCAGTATCACTTCTTGTAAGTTTCCCTCTCCCCTAGCCCTGTAGTGATCTAGAGGACTCTACTTTATTTAAGACTTCCAAGGCCCAGGCACCCAAGAGTTTATCCAGCTTTTACTTCCTCTGTGCAGAGGGTCTTATGAGTTGGTGCATGGAACATCACAATACTCAGAGAATCCTGTCGGCAATGCCTGGAGGTAGAGTTAGAGCGTGGTGCACAGTGGGAGGATGGGGATGAGACTTGGTGTTAAGGAGCCCTCTTCCTTAGGTTGACCCACAAGTTGGGCCCAGATCCAATCAGAGCTTCCATATTGTACCCTGAGTTACCCTCTCCACCGGCCCATTGTATACTCTTCTGATAACGTATGACTAAAAATCCTAAAGAACTGAGATCCCCTCCCATCAGTCCTGTTCTGATTGTGCACAGTCTTGTGTAGAGGCAAGTGTCTGGATGAGTTGATCTTTTGCTCATCAAAATATGCCAACTGTGCAGAACATTATCTTCTCCCACCCATGAGTTCTTTTTTCACAGTCCCATTTCTGGATCCTTTGGGCATCTAGCATCCAGCACAAGGCTTATTACTTGGTAGGAGGTATTCAGGAACTGTGTTGAATGAGTACATGGATGCATGAGGGAACAATAAAGCAATGTACTGCTGCTCAAGCACTGACTTCAAAGACAGGAGTTCCTTATGATGAAATGAGACAGAGTCTGGGAATTCTTGTGGCTGCTTTCAAAAGCAATCACACTTGTAAACACAAAGAGAAAGCCAGAAAGAGCACGGACTTTGGACCTCAGTCTGAAATCTAATTTCTCAACAACCTCACTTAAATTATTTGTGTGACCTCGGTTAAATTATTTATCTCCCTGAGCTCCAAGACGTCACCTATAAGATGAGCATAGTGGTACATACTTCACACAGTTGCCATGTACCAAATGTGTTAGCATGTGTATAATTAAATGGGGGAGAATGATATGTTTCAAGCCATTTAAATAGATGAAGTCTCACCTGGAGAGAAGACTCTGTGAGCTGGCAGGAGGCTAAGTGCAGAGAGATCTGGCTTAGCTGCCAACCTCATAACGGTGGCCGACAGAGACGTAAAAATAGAGAAGTCTAATAGTAAATTTTGAGGTGTCTTACTCGGAGGTGACGTAACTCTTTCCTCTCTCCTCAACCTTCAGTAAAGTCTTCTGCCCACACAGAAAGGCTCTTTGTAACTGGAGGTGGGGGAGGAGATCATGGAGAGAATTGTCCCACATCTAGGTTGGTATGGTGCCTAACAGAGAACAAGATGATCCAAACACTCAGTTTTTCCACAGAAAAATGAACTCAGGGCCAGAGCCAACCATGAGAACATAAGCCCCCCAGAAAATTTGCATAAGTTTCGGGGAGAGCTTTGGGTTTTCCATAATTCAGGAAACAGCATTTTGGATCAATCATATCTAGATCAATCAGCTGACTTCGAGTTTCCTGTAAAACACCTGATATTCTAAACCCTTAATAAATATTAGTTTCTTTTCCCCTCTCTTTAAGAGACTGTTGATGGATTATGTCTCTTGAATGGCTCGTTCCACTCTAACCCCTGGCAATTTGGAATAAAAGGAAAACAAGGGAATAAGTGAACAGTTACCACACAGAAAAGCACTGTCTGTTCCGCTTGGCTGCACATGTCCAGCAAAGGAAAGCACACAACAGTTTGCCCATCAATTTCCAGTAACACAACATTTTTTAAAAGGCTCTTTGAAACCCAGATGGCTCTCAAATAGCTGAGCTAAAGCCTTGTATCTGTCCTTTTGCAGTAACTTCTTGGAAACAAGTAAAACGTTTACTTAACTAAAGGCAGGGAAGGAAAGACATAAAAAGGAGAAAATACTCATTTCTTTGAGGGATAGCTCATGCGACTCTGGAAATCCTAAAGCTCCTCTCATGAATGGAAATTATGCAAATCATGTGATGACCTGAAGCCCAGTGGTGCACTGCTTTGGAACCCGTGGTTTGTGAGCAACCCTCACAGCCATGTCTGGTGTGAGGAAGGTCCCTACACAAACTTTTGTACCCTAGATGTCAATAGTGATAGCTCCGTCTTCTCTGAGGATGAAGTAGGAAAAGGCTTCTTAGCAGACCACCTCCTCGTCTCCTCGCACCACCACCAACAGCCACCCTGAGCTTCCAGCTGATGGGGAAAAAGTCAACGAGAGAGACATTTTCCTTTCCTATCCATGTGATCTGGGCAGTATGGTCTTGCTCCTAAGGAGGTCTCCCAGCCAACTTCTCTCCTCTCACAGCCCCATCGTCTTCACATTCCATTCATCCGTTCTACAAATCTTTATTGACTGATCACCTTCTGTGCTCTAGCAACTCCACTAATATACAGGGATACAATGGCAATCCAAAAATAAGACACTGTCCCTCCTGTCACGGAACTTAGTAGAAAAGTGAAAGACTTCTCGATGTGGGAGAGCCCCACTGAGCTGTGAATTGAGATTCATTTTATTCCTTATACCATTGCTGATAAAACAATGAAACAGATAAACCCATGGCCTTGCACACAGGACTTTACACATAGGACCACTACTTTGCAG
Organism: Equus caballus; assembly: GCF_041296265.1. Classification (NCBI taxonomy): domain Eukaryota; kingdom Metazoa; phylum Chordata; class Mammalia; order Perissodactyla; family Equidae; genus Equus; species Equus caballus. Next base: position 27,052,705 of record NC_091694.1, on the reverse strand, counting down.
GACCTTTGTGGAAATGTTTTATTCCAACTCTCCTGGAAGGCAGCAAGAGATAATAGCCTCTCCCTTCATGGAAGTCACGCGCCCATATGCAAGCAATGCCAACATTTTGTGGATGTCCCTGGGTGCATCCATGAGGCATTATCTTTTATCAATGCCTACTATATATCAGGCACAGAAATGGGTACATGCATATATATCCTTAATGAATCCTCACAACAGCACTGTGAGGTAGGTACTATTATCGCATTTGAAAGATGAGGAAATTCAGGTTACAAACATATGACTAAATTTGCTAAAGATCACAAAGAAAATAATTAGTAAAGACGGCTCAAAGAGAAATTAAGACAACAATCTCATTTACAATTGCATTAAAAAAATAAAATGTCTAGGAATAAATTTAACTAAGGAAGTGAAAGACCCATACACAGAAAATTATAAGACATTAATGAAAGAAATTTAAGAAGACACAAATAAATGGAAAGATATTCCGTACTCATTAGAAGAATTAATGTGTTGAAATGTTCATACTACTCAAAGCAATCTACAGATTTAATTCAATGCAATTCTTATCAAAATTCCAATGGCATTTTTCACAGAAATGGAACAAAAAATCCTAAAATTTGTGTGGAACCACAAAAGACCCTGAATAGCCAAAGCAGTCTTGAGAAAGAAGAACAAAGCTGGAGACGTCACACTTCCTGATTTCAAACTATACTACGAAGCTATAGTAATCAAAATAGTATGTTATTGGCATGAAAACAGACATGTGGCTCAATGGAACAGCATAATTTACAACAAAGGAGCCAAGAACATACAGTGGGGAAAGGACCATTGCTTTTGGGAAAACTGGGCAGCCATGGGCAAAAGAGTGAAACTGGAGCACTCTCTTATACCATACACAAAAATGAACTCAAACTGGATTAAAGAATAGAACATAAGACCTGAAACACTAAAACTCCTCAAAGAAAACATAGGTGCCAAGCTCCTTGACATTGGTCTTGGAAATGATTTTTTGGACCTGACTCCATAAACAAAGGCAACAAAAGCAAAAATAAACAAGTGGGACTGCAGCAAATTAAAAAGCCTCTGCATGGCAAAGGAAACCATGGACAAAATGAAAACTCAACTACCAAACGAGAGAAAACATTTGCAAATCATACATCTGATAAGCGGTTAATATCCAAAATACATAAAAACTCATCCTACTCAATAGCAAGAGAACAAATAATCTGATCATAAAATGGGCAGAGGAACTGGATAGACATTTTTCTAAAGGAGACATACAGATGGCCAACAGATACATGATAAGGTGCTCAGCATCACTAAGCATCAGGGAAACGCAAGTCAAAACCACAATGAGATATCACCTCACACCTGTCAGAATGGCTGTTATCAAAAAGACAAGAAATAACAAGTGTTGGCAAGGATGTAGAGAAAAGGGATCCCTTGGGCACTCTTGGTGGGAATGTAAATTGATGAAGCCTCTATGCAAAACAGTATGGAGGTTCCTCAAAAGATTAAAAATGGAACTAACATATGATCTAGCAATTCCACTTCTGGGTATCTATCTGAAGGAAATTAAAACACTAACTCAAAAAGATCCCTGCACCCGTGTGTTCACTGCAGCATTTTCTACAATAGCCGAGACATAGAAGAAACCTAAACCCGCACCTACGGACAAAAGAATAAAGAAAATGTGCTATGTATACAATGGAATACTATTCAGCCTTAAAGAGGAAGAAAATCCTGCCATTTGCAACAATATGGATGAAACTTGAAGGCAAGTGAAATAAGTCAGGCAGAGAAAGACAAATACCATATGATCTCTCTTATATGTGGTATCTAAAAAAAAAAAAGGCAATGGACAGATAAGGAATGCAAACTCCAAGCCGTTAGAAAGTCTCCATAGCAGTGTGGGATGGCTTCTGCTGCTCTCCTCTTGGGAGGGGGCTTGGTAGTGGGGGAGAAGGGAGAAAGGAACTCAGGGCAAGATGAAAAGCTGCTGCGTCTACTATATTCTCCGCATTGATGTTTGATGAAAGGCCCTGATAGGGAAACAAAAGATATCTCCAGCCCAGGGGGAAGCTGGTTCAATCACTGCTATTGTTTATTGCAAATCTGTTATGTCCTGAGCACTTTACTTATGGTATTAACTTTAACCATCACAACGTCTGTGAAAGTTAGGGTAACATTCTCTCTCTTCTTTAAACAAAGTTTTAATTTTAGAGTAGTTTTAGATTTACAGAAAAATTGCAAAGATGGTGTGGAGATGTCCAGTGCACCCCTCACAGTTTTCCCCATTGTCGATCTCTTCCATCACCAGGGCACATTTGTCAAGACTAAGCAACTGACATTGTTAGGTTACTACTCACCAATTCCAGAGATTATTTGTATTTCATCAGTTTTTCCATCCTTGTTCTTGTCTTACAACATTTGGGCTGCTATAAAAAAATGCCATAGACTGGTTGGCTTAAATAAAAGAATTTATTTCCCACAGTTCTGGAGGTTGGGATGTCCAAGATCAAGGTGTGGGCAGATTCGGTGTCTGGTGAGAGCCCGCTTCATGGTTCACAGACAGCTGTCTTCTCACTGTGTCCTCAACATATTGCAAGAGGCCAAGGATCTCTTTCGAGTCTCTTGTATAAGGAAATACCAAAAAAATCGTAAATATGTGAGGGGACATGGGTGCTAACTAACTTTACTGTGGTAATCATTTTGCAATATATACATGTGTCTAATCATCACATTATACGCCTTAAACATACATATTTTATATGTCAGTAATTTATCGATAAGGCTGGGAAAATACATAATTAAATAAATAAAATTTCTTGGGGCCAGCCTGGTGGCGTAGTGGTTAAGTTTGCGTGCTCTGCTTCAGTGGCCCAGGGTTTGCAGGTTCAGATCCTCTGTGCAGACCTGTACACCACTCATCAGCTATGCTGTGGCAGCATCCCACATACAAAACAGAGGAAGACTGGCACAGTTGTCAGCTCAGCAACAATCTTGCTCAAGCAAAAAGAGGAAGATTGGCAACAGATGTTAGCTTACAGCCAATCTTCCTCACCAAAAAATAAAATAAAAAATAAAATAAAATTTCTTCCTACTAATAGGCTATTCACAGTTTCTGCTTCTTTGGGGTGAATTATAGTACTTTATCTTCTCTCAGAAGTTCATGTATTCCTTTGAATTTCAAATTTTTTGCTATGTGGTGGAATTTTATATCCCTCTTTAATATCTATTATTACATCCTTTTTCTAATTCCTCATTTTGTGTGCTTATGCTTTCTCCTAATTCTAGATTTGAGTTGCTGGCAACTTGTCTACTATCTTACAAACTTTTTAAAGCTCTCCTATAATTTTTGTTTGCTTACATTAGGTATGTTTTGTTTTCCTAGTTATTGAATTAAATATTTGTACACAATTTATTCCTGGTTTAAAAGCAAGGTATTTAAGGCTATGCATTTTCTCTGAGTACGATTTTAGTCATATCCTACACGTTTTAATATCTATTGTCCTCAATGTCATTCTTGGCTAGTTAGACTCTAATTGAACTTCTTATAGCCTTCTTGACCTAAGAATTATTTAGGTGAATGTTTTGCACTTGTACGTTTTGTTTTTAATTTTCAAGTTGTTGGTGTTTTATTTCAACTTTTATTTATCAGTAGTGTTGTACTTAGAGAATATGACCTGTGCAATTTCCTGTTTTGGAATTTGAGAGTGTTTATGGCCCAGTTTTTAACCAGCCTTTTCAGGCCTGATGAAGGGGGAAAAAAGTTTAGATTTACTACAGAATTCCAGAGATCCAGCAGACAGAGAAGGAGCTAAGCTGTAAGGTACCATAGCAGAAGTTTTATCTCTGTGTTTACAATTTTCTTTGTCATGCTGGAATGGCTGCCAAGAGTTGGCTGGGGAGTGCTGCCGTGTTTTGCCCGACAGAGAGGCATCTGTGCCAAGTGCAATCTGTGAGTAGGTACCACGCTGGCACAGAACACTTAATGGGCTTCCTCTTGCAGGATCCAACTATGACTCTCTAACGGCCTGCAGCGTACCCTTGCCTCCAGTTGGCATCCCTCAGAATGGAAGGGTATCACTGAATTCTGATGAAGTCTCTCCTACTCACCTCCAGGCAAGCTGGTTTTAAGCATAAAAGGAGTCATGAGTCCAATGTGTCCTCCTCGCCTTTTTTCTTTCTCTTTTTATTTCTACCACTCAGAACAATAGTCTATTGGCGAAGTACTCATGAAGGCATAGGTTAATACTTCCTCTTCAGACACGTTCTCACCATCTAAGGATATGAAACTGGAGGCATTGAAAGCAACACCATTACAGAATGTTCTCTGCCCAAGAGTCTGGTTTTAGCTGAGCTTCAAGACCACACTCCACTCCTACCAGAACAGCAGATGTCCCTTAGTCACCAGAGCTTACTATCAGTAATATCTTACGTCTGAAAATAAATCCAGCTTTAAGCAGCTGACCACATATGTTCCTCTGAAACTATGGCAACAGAAAGTCCTTTACCTCTGTGTCCCAATTAAAAGTGTTCTGTTGGCTGTAATTGGGGTGTTTGGTCTCCAAAACTAGTATACCAAAGCAATCACGTAAGCCTCACATGTCGCCATCACACAAATTGATATCTCCCATGCAAGCAGCTAATGAGTAGCCCGATCAAAGAGCGCGCGTGATTGAGGTTACAGAGAACAACTGGGTAAACCCACTTTTGGATCCTCTTCTCCATGCCCCACCCCACCCACCCAAGGTCTGACAACCGATCGAACGTTGGGGTGGGGAGAGAAAAGACGATGGAGATTTCAAGTCTGGGCGTCCAGGAGGATAGAGGGGCTTTTCATAGAAATGAGGAGAAAATACTTGAAGGGTAATTTCCACAGAAAGAATGACCCAGTGTGATAAACGTGTTCACTTCTACTCTGCTAGGATAGCCAGGCGTCTGGCGTTGAACCAGGACACCTAATGTTTGAGTTTCCTGCCTGGTTAAAAAGAAGAAAAAGAATTAATTAGTAATACGAATGTCTTTTTTGATCACTATACTCTCAGATTTGTTTTATCTTTGTTTCTGATTGATTCTTAATCAGCAATAGCATGGAACAACTCAGCTTTTAGGTTCTCCTCTGTTAAGTATGAAATGATCTATAAACCAACACTTAAGAAGATGCGGTTGGTGATCCTTTTGTAATGTGAAAAATTCCCTGGTAATGTGAATGACTTCACCCTCTAATAATCTGCTTGCTAACGTATTCAGTACTGTCTAATAATGTAAAAGGCTATTTTCTGGGGAATTAGGGGTGTATGTGTGTGTGTGTATATATATATATACACATATACATATATATATATACAGAGTTCTTTTTGGACTGTATTAGAGGAATATGTTTGACTGCAAATAACAGAAAGAGCAACTTGTTAATGGCTTAACCAAGTCAGAAAGTAAGAGGTTGCTGACATTAATGCAACAGCTCACGTACATCAAAGCCAAAGCTCATGGAATTCTCTTGGCCTAATGGTCACCTCATGGTGACAAGAAGCTATTCTACCTCTAACATGGCATCCAAATGCTAGGAAAAAGAAGAAAGTGAAGAGGAAAATGGCACATTCGCTGAGTCTTCCCTGCTGTAAGGTAAACCTCAGCGGCCCCACCCAGTGACTTCCACTTACATCTCATTAGCCAGAACTATGTCACAAAGTCATCCTTTCTGCAAAGAAACCTGGGAAGTGTGGTCCTTTAGTGGACACACCACTACCTTTTAGCTGGAGTTCTATTAATAATAAAAGAGAATGGATATTGGTTAAGCAATTGTCATCTCCACTCCCCATCTGACACTCCTGGAAGGTCTGGCACTTTTATGGCAGCCATCAGGCGCCTTCAATCTAGGATTTCAAGAGGCCAGTCATGCATGATCTATCAGGAAAGCAAGGGAATTCAAGTCAAAAGTCCTGGAATCAAGCTCTGGCTTTGCCACTAGATCTTGGACAACTAAGTCATTACTTCTGTTTCTTATCAGTAAAATGAGAGAGCTTAAACCAATCGTTGTAAAGATCCTGAAATTCTACGCTTCCATTTTACAGCCTTACCTGGTGCATATCCGAGTAACACAATATTGTTCTCCTGGCACCCATTCCCCACCCTTTGTTCTGGGCAGAGAGGGGCGCATTGCTGTCCTGGTCTTCTACCAAGGACCTATGAGCAGCCTCACTTCAGGAGTCCTATTGCTTTGGAGAAATAAAAATAGCTCCTTCCATCCCCTATAAAGAAAAGTTTGGAGGGCAGTGGTGGTTCTAAGACGGCATAACTGATTCATTTCAGCAAGGACCCTGAGCTGTGTGTGACCAGCCCACCTGTGTTTAGGGTAGGATGTCACTCATGGAAGGTAAAGGTGAGATGATCTCCAACGGGACTGAGAAATACAGAAGCAACCTCTGCCACCACCACTGCACACAGACTGTCAGGAAAACCAGTGTTTTCTTTGGTAAATTTATACGACCAAAAAGGAAGAATTCGCTTTCCTCCCACCCTCTCCATCCAGGAGCCTCATCCTCATGTAGCGAAAGCCACTTTCCAGTGAGCTGGAAAAAGGAGGAATGTCCTCTTTGTTATATGCAAGAGGGACCAATTACACCGTGCATCCGGGACCTGTTTCACTTGTTACACCATTGTGGGCGAGCCCTGTTCAATCCAGAGAAATTTCACCCTCTCCCTCTCTCTTGCAGCTCCGCCTACCCACCCTCTCACTGCATCAAATTTACTGGTGAACAGAGACTTTCTGTAGCTGCCTCTGGTTAGCTGATAAATTGGGCTTTGAAATGCGTCTATGACTTTATATCACCCACTAAATTTTTTAGATATTTAATAATAGAAAAACCTGGCCTCTGTTGGAAATAATTCTCAAAGGAGTACAGCAAATAGAAGAATAAAAAGTGCCCCTTTCCCATGTAAATTGCACAGGCTAGAGCCAGATCTGCCAAAAGTGTCTGAGAGGTCTCCGACGTTTCTAGAAGCAGAGAGATTGCTCAGATTTCCAAAGGGTCATAGAGAAGGAGAAATAAAGGAAACCTCATCTAGATGCAAAAAGTTTCTTCACTCTTTTTTGGACCCATATTTCAAATTTTACATCAAAGTGAAACCACAAAAGATTCATAAGAACCCATGTGAGAATATAGGAATGGCACAAAGCCTAGGGGTTTTAACTTCCAGTTTTAACTGCATTAAAAATGCATCTAAATCTTTGAAACATTAGCCAAGTTAAAAGATAAATTATATACCAGGGGGAAAATGTAGATGATAATACAGATAAAGGCATAATTCCTTTAATATATGAAGAGTGCCTACAAAATCAATAAGAAAAAGACCAACAATCCAACAGGGAAAAAAAACTGACAAAGCATAGGAACATGACTATTCACTGAAGAGGTGATACAAACAGATAACAAACATGAAAATGGTCAAATATGAGAACTCAGTTGTGCTGGGGAAGAACAGAGACATAGACACTTCCCCTCCCTAAGCCCAGCTTTGCCTTCCAAGAGTAAGTTTTGACATGCAGAGTCATTTTGTAGAAATTGACCACCCCACACTACTTTGCCCTCAAATCACATGTGAAAAATCTGAGCTGGAAATTGAACAGGGAAGGTAATTGCCTATTTGGTGTGATTTCAGGATTAGTAAGAAGGCTTCCCAAGTTGCCCACCAATGTGTGAAGTCCCAACAAAAGAGACCTGTTCATTTGGCTTACAGAGTTCCCTGTTGAAATCAAATAGACATGAGAGAAATAGCCATGAGCCTTCTAATTATTCCTTGATATGAATAGCAATAATAGCAACTTCATAACCTTGTATTGTGCTTTGTCATTTCCAATATACTGTCACAATAGGATCTATTTGATCTTGTCAACAACTCTGCAGAATAAGAAAAGGGATACTATGACTCCAATTTTATAGATACCTCTTCAGTGATGGAGCCACTACTCAAGGCCAAGATTTCTGATTCCAAATCCTGACCATTTTTCAGCACCCTCTGCTGTATGTATGTAGATCCATAAGGTCCTTTCCTGCAATGGCATTCTGGTAGGGGGAGTGGGGTGAAAGCATAAGGCCACGAGCTCCTGGTGATGCTGGGAGGAAAGGGAGGTGAAAGAGAAGGTGCCATCATAGAGAGAACTGTGCTACAGCAGCGGTCAGCCATACTATAGACACATTAAATTTGACTTACAATTTCATTTGCTGATCTGAAAATAGACATGGACATTTTTAACCCCTCCTTGCCTCTCAAGTATACTGTGGAAAGAAAGTAAACACCTCAATGTTTCCCAAAGAGGGATCGCTGGAAATTTCTGTGTATCTACTGATTTCAAGTATTTGTGTTCACTCATCGTCTCACCACTGTGGCCAATCCACTCTTTACCCTGCCCACTGAGTTTTAATTCCAAGGACTGCATTTTTCCATTGCTACGAGTTCTCTTTTTTCTATGCTGCTTCATTCTTTTCCCATAATCTCACTTCTTTCTGTTATAATTTTGATGATTTTTGAGTGTACTTATCTCATGGTCTCCATCTAACAGCTCCGTGATTGGAAGCTTTTGGGGCTCCAACCCTGCTGTATGTTTGCCTGATGACTCTTAGATATGGCAGATGGTTTCCCTGTGCATTTTGTAATTTGTTTTTTGGATCTACTCTAGTGAAGCTTTATCCGTGGAAATGCCAAGTGGCCTGAGTAAGGGTCTATCCAGATTTCTTAGATAGTTTTAGATTTGCTTCTGTAGTCATTCCAAGGGTATCACCAACCTAGAACCAGTGGTATGTCCATTTTTCAGCATAGTGGCTCCCAAGACCATGCAGGTAGTATAAATTAGAACCCCAAGCTTGTGCAAGGAGTTTGTTATGAATGAACATTGTTATGAATTCTCAAAAGAAAATTTACCACCCATTTGGAAATCAGGAGAAGACAGATAAACTTCATTACAACACCTCTGCCGGTGGGTGGAAATTTTTCTATCTAACCATTTCCCCAAGTATATAGCATTTCGAGTGCCCCAGATTTTTTCAGTGGTCTCAGTTCCAACTCCCTGTCCCACAAGAGCCAAAGACCTTATCTCCCATCTCTATGTGAACTTTAAAATCCAAACCCCTAGTTTACCAGAAACAATAAACTCCCGCCTTTCCAAGGTTGCTAGACCATCAGCCCTGGTTTTCAGTTCCTTCTGTTTTGGGCTCTTGAAGATTTCCCCTTTCTTTCTGGGCATTTAAAAGGATGTTTGCTATCTTCTGTTCAGTATTTCTAGGCATTTTCTAGTGGGAAGGTTTTCACACTACTGAGACTACTGTATTACTGGAAATGGAACCACTGATCACATTCAACACATTATTCAATTTAATCCTCATCCTATTCCTGCAAGATAGATAATCATAGTCCCACTTCACAAATGAAGAAATTGAGACTCATAGAAGTTAAATAATTTTCTCAAGGTCGCACAACTGATCCTGACCTTGAAGACCATGTTCTTTCCCCTATATCATGTTACCTCTCTGAAAAACTAGACTATCTCCGCTACCAGGATTGAAAGAAGGAGTCCAGAGCTTGTGAAGAATCTATACTGAAGAGTTCCTTTGAATATTCTCCTTGAAGAACATTCTTTAGAAGAGAATAGTTTCTGGCAGGGTTCCATTATTAATTATAAGGGTGAATGGTGAGCCAAAGAATTATGAAGCTGGAATTTGGCTTGACATCACCCTCGGGTGATCATCACCAAGAATCATTGAATGGGCTTGTGTCTGAGCACACTGAGCGTGTGAGACAGGCAGACCTTCCCTCCCCGGCAGGCGGCCTTGTTGTAGCCAAGGGCGTGACAGCAGAAGGGCCAGAGGACTGGCACTGCCTGAAATCTGTAGGAGAAAGTGATACAGGAGAGGTTGATGTCCACGCTGAGGAATCATGAAACCAACGAGAACCTGGATCATTGGGTAAGAAATTGGCCCAAGGCCAAACACAAAATATAGCCATAATTGGAGCCTGCCCAAGTAGAAAAAGGTTATTAGTGGGATCACATTAATCACAATGATTAATGCTGAAACCCAAGCTTTTCGTTATGTCAAAGGCTCAGAAAGTATATCGACAGAGGGGAGTAAAAGGGTTCCAGTTTTTTAGAAAATAGTAAGGCAAAGAGGGACAGTCAATATTCAGGACATGATTTGAAAATCAGAAAGCGGGATGAGTCTCACAAATCAAGCTCAAAAGCTGCTTATGCAAAGAAGTTTGCCAGGAAGCAAATGTGCCTACAGATGGCCCATCAGGAGGCAGTTGGATGGCCCCTGAGTGCTACAAGGGCAGCCAGACTAAGGGACAGGGCGTGGAGGGAGGGGGGTCAGCATGAGCACAGAACAAGGATCTTGTCATTCACTAGACCTCAAGTTCACAGGCTGCCAAAGACTGTGCCCAGGATGGGTCATCTTAGAACTCTGGAGCCTTTAAAATCTCCTACTCCAGATAAGTAGAAACAGATGGACGGTGCCAACTGGGTGCAAGTTGTGAGTCTAAGGAGAAATTGCAAGAAACGGTACTAATCAAAATGAAAGCACATAGACTAAAGCCTTGCCTCTGAATCCAAACCAAGTTAGATGAGAGGTTGGTCAACGATGAAGGAGATGCAGAAGAAAGAGGCCATTTGAAAAGGAAGAAGAAAGCTGACCCTGTAGAAATTAGAATTAGGAATTAGGAATTAAGTGCTCAGAAGCCTTTTGATAGTCTGACCATTACCACTGGTGTGGGTCCAAATTGGTGAGCTTCCCAAACTTAGAACAGACCATTAAATAATTTTTTTCCTGCCTTATATTTTATAGAAAAAAAATCTGGAAAAAGAGAGGCAGATTGTGTGTCCTTTAAAATTAATTTATAACATAAACATTTTCAAAAGGCTCTAAGGTAATTCACAATATTAAAGCACATGTGCAGGGCAGTTAAGTAAAGATACTTGGCAAAGTCTGGCTCGCTCTTCATCAAACCCATTTCCTCTTCTTCCTGAGCATAAACTAGACCACATTTCCCAGCCTCCTTTGCAATTAGGTATGACCTCCCTTACAAATAGGAATGACTGAGTTCTAGCTAATAAAATGTGAGGAGAAATATGTGAACCACTTCCAGGGCTGGCCCATAGATACCTTCCACGCATGACCATGCATACTCTTTCTTCTTCTGGCAGAGTGCAGAGGACTCCAAAGCCCAAAGTGGAAGGATTCTAGGTCCCGGATCTCCACTTGTGGGAGAAGCAACTGACATCAGGAGTAACCATTCGAACTTTACATGAGAAAAAATGAAATTCCTATTGTGGAGCAGAGTCCGGTCAATTCAAGGAACTTCACCACTGCCAGGTCAGAGGGCCTCACCCCCCATCCTCCTGGCAAGATCTCCTTATTGCTCTGGACCAGCCACGTGTGGTTCCTACCTTTCTCTTTCACAAATGGGAGTCTTTTGTGTGTTATCCTGTCTCTGCTGTACATCGCAGCAGTTGGGTCTGGGGAGGGGGCATGATAACCATCTCGTCAGTTTATCATTGCAGGGTCACAGGAGCCGCCTCCAGACCTGATGGAGAGAAATGCGTATCATCGGCCAAAGGTCCTGAACTTGGAGCCTGAGGACATGATTCAATGAGACTTTGAGTGGCCTCTCTTGGAGAGAGTGTCTTCTATTGTGGGAAGAACAAAATGGGTACCTGGTAACCAGAGGAACGGATATGGCAGATGTCTTAGTGAGCTCTGGCTGCTATGACAAAATGCCATAAAATGGGTGGCTTAAGCAACAGAAATTTATTTCTCACAGCTCTGGACCAGCGGGGGAGTCCAAGATCAAGGTGCTAGCTGGTTTGGCTCTGGTTCCTGCTGAAAGCTCCCTCCCTAGCTTGTGGGCCACCATCTTCTTGCTGTAGCCTCACATGATAGAGAGGGAGAGAGAAAGAGCGAGAGAAAGAGCTCTGGTCTCTTCTTATAAAGACGCAAATCCCATCATAAGGACCCCACTCTCACGACCTCGTCTAAACGTTAATTACCTCCCAAAGACCTTTCCTCCTAATGCCATCACACTGGGGGTTAGGATTCAACATATGCATTTCACTGGGACATGAACAATCAATCCATAACAGCAGAGATTGACAAGCTTTTCACCAAATGAGTTTCCTTTTCTTCTCAGCACACAGTTCATCTGTATTTCCCAGTATCCCTGGTTGTTAGGTGGAGATGCTGTGGGTGATTGAATTCTATCCAATGGAAGTTATGTGCACCACTTCCGGGTCTAGCCTATACATAATCCATCATCTCTTTCCTCACCTGCTGCTGGAATTGAGAGCACTCCTGGGCCTAGATGAAGATGGAGTCTCGAGAAGAAAGACCCATGGTTCCTAAACCACTTTTGGAAAGATTTAGAATCACAAATACCTGTGCGAAATTTATGTAAGAAAGACAGAAATTTCCACTGTATTTAAGTCCCTAACATTTTGGGGCTTATTTTTTTAACACATAGCATTACTCCCTAACTAACAGAGATATAAAAGAAAAATTGGAGACCATTTGGAATTAGGAAATATATAAATGTACAAGAGAGAGAAATAGGGCATTATAGCAATTTAGCATTTGTCTCTGAGCTTCATGGAAGCACAAATGAACAAATGAACCAAAATAAACAAACAAAAAAACAACCACTAGACAGCACAGTTCACAGTGCCCAAGTTAGAAAGCATATAAATGTCATGTGGAGAGGCAACCTTCTCGGCACTAAATGCAGGGAACATTTCACATGGAGCCAAGTCTTCGGAAAACTACAAAATGGACTTCTTCAACTACATCTTGGTAAATCATACAGAGCAAGTCTTATTTGACAATTGCAATAAAGTCAAGAGCACGAAATCAAATATTGCCTGAGTGAGGGAAACTAATTGATTTAATGACCATACATCGTTACATGTTTATTTTATGGTCTTTCCCCACCCCCACCCCACGCAAGCTTTCAATGTCGCTCCACTGCCTTCCACCTAAACTTCAAGGCACTAGTCAGCTGTCCTTTACCTTCCTCTTCAATCTAATCTCTGTCCCCCCCCACAGGTATCCTCTGCTGTCCTCAAACAGTCCTGCATTCTGTTCACCACATTCCCATCTCTGATCCTTTACTCTCATTCTCTCCCTTGCCTGGAATTCACTCTCCTCTCCTCCCAGCTTTGCTAAGCTCTACGTTTCCTTGAAAACACAGCTAAGTTGTCACCTCTTCCTTAAAGCCATAAGCCAGCCAAGTGCCTGCCACCTTAAGGTCCTGTGTGTGGCCTCGTGGGAGAACGTCTCTGGTCAGCAGAATACTGCCCTCCCACAAGGATGTCCATGTCCTGATCCACAGAACCTGTCCTTATGTGACGTTCTGTGGCAAAAGGAATTAAGGCTGCAGGTGGAATTAAATTGCTAGTCTGTTGACCTTGAGATGGGGAGATTATCCTGGATTAGGCAGTGGGCCCACTGTAATCGCAAGGGTGAGTGAAAGAGGGAGGCAGAAGAGAGAATCAGAGAGATGACATCATGAGAAATATTCGGCCCTGTGTTGTTGATTTCAAAGATGCAGAAGATCAGGAAGGAGCCACAAGTCAAACAACGCAGGTGGTCTTTAGAAGCTGGAAAAGGCAAGAAACGAGACTCTCCCCAGAGCCTCCAGAAGGAATGTAGCCCTGCCAACACCTTGATTTTAGCCCAGTGAGATTCATTTTGGACTTCTGATCACCAGAACTGCAAGATAATATATTCATGTTGGGTTTGTTTTGTTTTGTTTAAGATTTTTTTTTCATTTTTTTCCTTTTTCTCCCCAAAGCCCCCTGGTATATAGTTGTATATTCTTCGTTGTGGGTCCTTCTAGTTGTGGCATGTGGGACGCTGCCTCAGCGTGCTTTGATGAGCAGTGCCATGTCCGCGCCCAGGATTCGAACCAACAAAACACTGGGCCGCCTGCAGCAGAGCGCGCGAACTTAACCACTCGGCCATGGGGCCAGCCCCCATTCATGTTGTTTTAAGCCATTAAGTTTGTAGTAATTTGGTACTGCAGTAATAGGAAACTAATACAACCTCCAGCCGTGGGAGCACAGGGGTGCTTGTGGTCACAATCCTGCAAGCCTATATTCACTCCTAAACCAACTCCATTTTGCACTTGTGCACTTTTACTGTCCAACCTCTCACTTCAGATGACTTCTTTGTTCTTCAACCTATTCCTCTGTACTCTTGCTCAGGGCCACTGTCTGAATGGGAGCCTTCCAAACCATCTACAAGTTCACGGCTTGTCTCCCACCTCCAATGTGGGCATTGCTCTAACCACGAATGTAACACTCTTAGGAAAAGTTGACCCAATCTCGCCACTGAGTATTGTGCTGGCATCCACCAATGGCATCCGCCAGTGTGACTAATTCTGCCCAGTTCATTTTGGGCATGCCATAGTGAAGAGTGTGGCCTCCCAGTCCCAACGCCAGGCCTCCTCAGCCCATCACTTCTCTAGCACTTGCGTATGCCCCACTGAGGCAGTCAAGAACTTCTGATTCCCTGGACATCAGGCATGGACCCTGGAGAACTGGGAAACTGTCTCAGGCCCAGTTATATGGACACTTCCCTCAGCCATTTCTAATCTGCATCCCTCCCCCAACCAGCACCATGTTATCAGGCACTGTAGTGAAAATGGAGCATCTCAATGGGTCTTGAAGTTTTCTCAAGCTATGGCTTGAGAAATGTGGAATAAGGAAGAAGTTTCCTGCACTAGGTTTTCCCCAAACCTCTCTACATGTTTCTACCATCCCTTGATTCCCCTCTCTACCTCCAATTCTTTCCTCTCATACCAAAGGGGATTCTTTCTTCCTCCTCTGTCTATCCAAGGAAGGACTCTCAAAAATATTGACCCTTTTACATCTATAGCAAGTTAGACTATAAGATCCCTGATAGCAAGAATTCATCTTTATGTCTTCAGTACCTACCCAGTGTCTGACAGGCAGTAGGCACTGATGTATGTTTGGTGAAATAAACACAACTATATTGAATTGAGGGATAGTGATAAGGGCTTGGAGCCAGAAATGGAAGAGGAGATGCAAGTTCTCAAGATACTGGGGTGTGTGTGTATGTGTGTGTGTGTGCATGAGGCAGGGTAAAGGGGTTGCAGTTAGGTTATATCTATTGCCTGGCATAAACTTCCCAAGAGGATTTGTGAATTCAACTTGTTGCCCTCCTTTTATTCCTGCAGACCTCAAGGCAGCAGTATAGGCATGACTGCATTCACTCACAGAGGTCCGGGCTTAAAACCCTAAGCTGTGTTTGTTATGATTCAAACACCTCTGAGTATGAGTGGAAGGTTGGTAGAGTAAGCCCTCCATGGTTCAGTTTGCATGAAGCACTAAGCTGTCTCCTGGGACAGAATCCATCCCAAGGGAAGAAAGAGTTGAAGCGAACAAGTCTGGACCAAAGAGAGTAATGAGTCAGGGAGGAAGGGGCAATTTTGTGTAGAGCATAATGCTGTCTTTCAGCTCATTGTCTAGCCCAGTCCTTGTGAATTCATTCCAGAAGCCAAGATGAAGGACAGTGCATATTGCATTAAAGAGTAATTTTTAAAGGGAATTCTTTTTCTTTAAAATATGTATATAGATCTTTCTCAACTTACAGTGGGGTAACATCCCAGTAAACCCATCATAAGTTGAAAATATTGTGAGTTGAAAATGCATTTAATACACTTAAGGTACTGGACATCACAGCTTAGCCTAGCTTACCTTAACTGTGCTCAGAACACTTACGTTAGCCTGCAGTTGGGCACAGTCATCCAACACGAAGACTATTTTATAATAAAGTGTTGAATATTTCACGTTATTTATTGAATACTGTACTGAAACTGAAAAACAGAATTGTCCTATGGCTACAGAATGGTTGTAAGTGTATCAATTGTTTACCCTCATGATTGAGTGGCTGACCGGGCTGTGCTGTCCAATATCACAAGGGGGTATCATACTGCATATCGACAGCTCAAAGAAAGATCAAAATTCAAAGTGCAAAGTATGGTTTCTATTGAATGCATATTGCTTTTGCACCATCATAAAGTTGAAAAATCATGTCAAACCATCATAAGTCGGGGACAGTCTGTGTGTGTGTATATACATATATATTATAAAGTTGGTACTCTAGAGACAGAAAGAAAGTTTGAGTTCTATATAGAGTGAGCATATGTCCCACTTTTCCCAGGACAGTCCCAGTTTATACCTGTCACCTCAGCATGTAACCCTCTTCCCTCTTCCAGCTTACTTTTGAAGTGTCCCAGTTCAGATAATAAATTATTTGGCCACCCTAGCTCTAAGGACCTTCTTGGGATAAATCTAGGTACCTCACACATTCACTTTCTAACATGTAATATCCTTGTGTTCATAAAGGGAGTCTTATACTATAAAACAAAGAGAACAAGAAAAGGGAACACAAACTCCATTTTTATGAGACTAGGAGACATCTGTAACTTATAACCACGATAGCTGAATCCAGAAAGCATGGAGAGGAGTGCTCTTAGCAAGGCAGAGTAAAGCAAAACCCAAGTGTCTTCAAGGGGAGAAACCAGCGATAAGAGAGCTAATTTGCCCTGAAGAGCCCAAGAAAGACTCAGAAACTGGAGTCACGTAGTGCCTAGAAGGCAAAAGCAGTCACTGTGTGCTGCAAAGCGTTTACTCTCCTCTATCCCGTTGGGAGACAGGATAGAGAGTCTCCGGATGAACTGAACCAGGCTGACTGCATCTCAGCAACACCAGGACGGAGAAGGGTGTGCGTGAGGCGTCAAACTCAAATCAGGAAAATGAATGAACACTGTGTTCTGAGGGTGAGTCCTCCAAACTTCTTCCTTATTCCAGCTTTAGAACACTGTTATCTAGCCTTATATTCCTCAAGAGGATTTAAGAAAATAAAAAACCTCGGGGAGAAAAAAAGACATACAAATAATGATATTTGGAGACAATCTGGTTGGCCAACAAATTTCCCTATGAAATTATGCGAAAGCCATATAAGTCAATCAGACCAGTGCAAGCCTAATCACCTTTTTAATGCCTCACTCTTGGACACCAGGCATTTGGGGGCAGCTGGAAACTTGAAAGACAAAGGCTAAAACCAACAGGAAGAAAGGAATAGGGAAAAAAAAAAGGAAGAGAAAATTTAAAGAAAATTCTAATGACTTCAGAAAATGAAGAAAGATAGGCTGCTATCTTCTTAAAGAAAACAATCAGAGAAAAACAATACGCTCCTAAAAATTTAAATACTATATCCAGTTATCTTAAATTATTCAACAAAAAAGATGAGGAGATGGTAATAGGAAAGGAAAGATAATAAAAGTAGAGGGTCAACCGAAGAGGCCTAAGATCTGCCTAACAGGATTTCCAAAAAGAGAAAAATTGTGAGAAGAAATTTCCAAAGAAATACTACAAGCAAATTTCCCAGGACTGAAAGACACAACTGTTCAGATTGAAAGAGCCCACGAAGCATGCGACGCTTAATGAACAAAAGCACCTCATTTGTGAAATTTCAGAACACCGTGGATAAAGGGAAGATCTTAAAAGCTTCCAGAGAGATTAAAAAAAAAATCACAAACAAAAAATTAGGACTGAGAATGGCATCAATCTTAAACACTAGAAGCTGGAAGGAAGTAGAACACTACCTTATAAATGGGTAAAGTGGTTTCCCACATAAAATTCTATACCCATCTAAGCTATCAATCAATTCTGAAAGTAAAAGAAGACAAGCAAAGTCTCATACAATTCGTCTCTCCTGCTCACCTTTCTCAGAACACTGGAGGAGAGTGTGCGCCACCAAAATGATGGACTTAACAAGGAAAAGGAGGGCATGGGATCCAAGAAGTAGGAGATTCAACATAGAAAAAGGGCAAAGGGAATGTCCAGGATAGGAAACCATCCAGGGAAAAAACAGTTATGACTGAAACAAGGGAAGCAGGCTCTGGGAGAGCAGACTCCAAGAGAGGTTAAACTGTTGACTGAGAAATTATCTGACAGGGGTGTGTGTGTGGAAAATGGAACTGAGTGGAATTTTATAGAACTATGGGAAGATGTGGGAAGATTTAACCAGAGATTCTGGAAAGTAAAAGAAGTGAAGATAAATGAGATAGCTATTAATTCTAGAAAAAAACAACTTGCTCCAGTAGGAAAGAATATGTTATACTCTCAGTTCGGAAGCAGGCAATATTAGTTACCCTAAAAACGGTAAATATGACTTCACTGTGGTTATACAGCGCTCTAATTATATTGCAAGCATGAAGAGAGAGAAACCAGCAGTAAAGATTTAAAATTTTCATCTCCCCATAATAGGAAGACAATAAATAACGTCTAAGGTGATTAATCAAGAGAGAGCAGTACATCCATATTATTCAGAAATTGGAGGCAAATAGAAGAAAAAAGATTAAAAGTTAAAAGAGATTGCTTCTGGAGAGAAGGAGGACAGATGTTAAGCAAGAGATTGTTTGGCATTTTTTAAATGAGTTTTTTAGCACTACTTGACTTTTCAAAAATTATGGGCATATACTTTTTCAATAAAAATAAAAATACTCTTTTAAAGGGTAGGGCCTCTTTGTAGGCTCTTTTGCTTCCATCTAGTCATTTTTTTAAATTATAATAATAAATCTATGTAAGATGATGGGAGCCTAAGTCACTAATGAAGGGTGAAAGGCATTATCTCCATTTCAAAGTCATTGTTGAAGCAAAGAACAGACCCAACGGCCTGAAGAGTGAGTACCAAGGATATTTTTCATAATTTCTGGCACCCAGTACTGTTTGAATGGCCTTCCTGAGTTTAGGAAAGTTTCCCCTTTAGGGCTACCGCCTCCCCAAGGACAAGTCAGAGCCTTGCTTTCCCACCTGCTTCGCAGCCAGAGCACAGGCATGACAATTCAGTATGGAGGAGAGTGATCTGAAATTTCAGATACAGGAAAGAAAACTCCAAAATATGTGCATACACACACACTCCATACTGTAGGCAGTAATTCTTCCAAGATTGGAAGAGTTGACTTCATACCCAGACTTAATTACAACTGATATCCAAACGTGTGAATGAAATGAGAATGGCCTTCCGCCCTGGTGCAGAATTCCATTCACTTTAATATTTGCAGCAGCGTCTGTATTTGGAAATGAGAATTAAGTGCTGCCAGAGGTCCAGTCAATGCTCCTGAGGGGAATTCAGACAAGCAGCTGCTCCATCACCTCCCTCGACTGTGTCTTCTGGTGATCTGGTGCCCACCTGGGAAAGTGCCAATGTAATTGGAACCCACAGGCATCTGGGTGGTCAGTTAGGGTATCTGAGCTCCCTCCCAGACAAGTGGGGCCCCCACTCAGGCTGGGATTGCGGGAGCACGCTGATGAGTGAGGGCAAGGCTGATCCACGTGGCGAAATCCAGAACAAAGGGAAGTGGGAAAGTATGCCAAGGACGAAGAGCACTCAGAAGCAGGGAACCTTCTGACTCATCAGTTCTGAGGAAGCAGGCAGAGAAGCCAGAAGAGAATCAAGGCTGGAGGTCTCTACTCAAACGCAGGCCAGATGCAGCAGGCAGCCTCAGGAGTTTGGGCACCGGGGCACAGAGGAGAAAACTTTTGCAGAGCCCCCGAGGTCTCACTCTTGAAAGGAAGAGGGTCACTGAGGGGACTGAGTCACATCAGATCAGGGAGGAATAGAGTCACTGAAGAGGCAGCTGGCTTCATTGTCATCATGAGTTATTGAGTGTTGAAGCCCATATGGACCACAGTGAAGTAGATGGAGGCACCAGCCTGTGATCCAGGGCAAGATGAGGCATTGAGGACACATGTGCTGGACGTGACATGCAAGGTTTACCACTGAAAAAGTGTGCAAAAGTTGATTTGGGTAAGCCAGACCATTTGTAAGTATATTGAGCAATGATTTTTTTCCATTGGAGAGACGATTTTTTAAAGGAACCTCTTCTCATGTAAATAATCTTTGAACAGTGTGTAACTTTAGACCTCTGGATATTTGAATTTCCTGAAGCACGTCAAACAAGGACACAAATAGAAAGGACTGCTTCTGGCGTTTGTACCCCGCCTGCTCATGGGAGGGTATATGCAATAGCTAGGCTTCCCAGACAGGAAAGAAAAAAAACCTCACTGAAGCAGAATTCTTCCAGGGGGAGGGGGGCCCTCTTATTTTGTCCTGATGGGGATCAGAATCTTGACTATAATAATCATTTCTGATTCACTCAGCTTGGTTATCCACACAAAATGTCTGAAGAGATTCTTTAACTTGGAATTTTGTGAAGGTGACAAAATTATTTAGTGAGAATACTCAAGTTCTTTCTCTACCGTGAGGACACCATCCAGGTTACCCTACATGTCAATACACAGCAAACAACAGAGGACACGCAGGGGGCTCTCACCCCGAATCCTGATTTCCTATGCACTGCGAGGCTAGTAGTAACCGTCACCCAACAGGCTCAAGGGCATTCTTACCTGTCCTGAATCCGTTTGTTTATATTTTAGATTGCTCTTGGAATGCTGCTTCTTACTTACTCTCTGCCTTATCCATTGCCTTTCAATATACAATTAAGTACAGAAGACTTTTGCCATCTACAAGCCTTATGAATTTAGCATTCACAGTTCTGACCGTTCTGGAATGGCACTGGAGGTCCACGGCATGCACTATTTTGCAACATCTTTAAGACACACATTTCCATCCTATATTCTGCAAGATCAGTGATCTGAACCAAGTTACCAAAACAGCTAGTGAATAACCCTAACCAAACCCCCGAATCTGCATCTCAGCACGATTCAGTGCTTCTCTCTTTTGTTGTCATAGACACCATAACTTTTATGAAGTGACTAAAGTTTTGCTTCTGTGTGAAAAGTAGCTCCCCAGAGAAAGGCAGCTGCTGGTGCTGATGATAAAAATGAAGAAAAAGTGAAGACGTCTGAGAAAGTAATTGTTCTTACCAGAGAATTGAAACACTGGATACATTCAGGGTGGAATGTCAAGTTTGGCGGCATCCATAATCTGAAGGACTCCGCCATGCCTTCTGTATAAAAACAATAAAGACAATTTGTAAAACTGCTTCGGGACATGTTCCAGCCAGTGTAAAAATTGCTTATTGAGTGAGCCATAAATCATTTTCATAAGAGTCGCTTAAATTTTTCAGTTATACTTACGGGGAAAAGTATATGCTATAATGATGGGGAATCTTTTTGCTCTTGAGACATACATTGAATAGCAAAAACATAACTCAAACATCAATTCTATTAGGTCTTTATTAACTGGTAGCTGCACAAGGTTTTGCTTTCCCCCGAAGCATTCTGCCACAAGGTGGCCGTACCTGTGACATCGCGGGTCTGGGTCTTTCTAACCCAAGGACTCTGTGGTGATGTAGCTGTTGCCCAAGATAACCCTCATTTACCCGGGGGATGGGGAGCGTCATAGTCGACTCGACTGCTATGGCAAATACCACAGACTGGGTGGTTTAAACAACAGAAATGTCTTTCTACTGTTTGGGAGGCTGAAAGTCTAAGATCAGGGTGCCAGCATGGTCAGGTTTGGGCGAGAACCGTCTTTCTGGCTTATAGCAGCTGCCATCTTGATGGATCCTCACATGGAGGAGAAAGATCATGCCTATTCTAAGAAAGCTCTCCTCCCATTCAGGAGGGCTCCACCCTCATGATCTAATCACTTCCCAAGTAATCTACCTCCAAATCCATCCCACTGGGGAGGGGGGTTCAACATATGAATTTTGAGGGGACGCAAACATTCATTTCGTAACAGGAGGACCGTCCCTTGGTGGGCAGTCTCTTCCTGCCTGGAGTACGCTCTGAAAATAGCTCCCGCTTGAGGCAGAAAGATGCATGTCCTGACGCTCCCTGGGTAACAACAAGGGAGGGTCCCCAGAATTAACAGTGACTGTTCGATCACTTTGCTCATTCATTCACCTAGTGTTCCTTTTTGCATTAAGTCCGTAAAAAATAAACAACACAGCTCTTCCTCATCTTGAAAAGCACACCTTTTTTGTGTACACGTACACACGTTATTACCTGGGGAAGGTAAAATCTGCAAACTTGCTGAGCTTACCCTTAACTCCCCGAGGCCATCAAACTGCTTAGATTTTCATCTCTCTTCAGAGGAAACTTTTTCCTCCTTGTCACCATTTTAACACACGCTGGGCAGGTGTTCACTGGTTCCATTGGCTCGGATGTGGGGCGTGCTAAGCATACTTGGCACCGGGGGAAATTATTTTATAACACTCCCTCATCCAAAAAAATTATTTTCAGTAATAATCACAAAATAAAACAAATAACAATAATGGCCAGGTAAATGCAGACTGTCATAAGTTTCTTCTATTGAATTTCACATGTGTTAAATTAATAATAAATAAAATAAATAATACAGCATGAAAAATGAAAAAAGGAATAGATGAAAGCTTTCTAATCACCTGTCCTTTCCTCTCCAATCTATGTGCCCCTAAGGCTGAGAAATGGGGCAAAGAGAGGACAAAGAAATGCTGCGAAGGGGCCTTGCGACAAGCAGCTGTCTTGTTAAAATCATAAGATGACTCTCTCCGGCCATATCATTCTTGGTTCAATTATACGGAGGGATTTAGGCCTTCTCATCTTTGTCCCACTTAAGCTTTTTGCTCTCGTTCAGAGCATCTAATATGTTCAAACTGTTTTAGTAAACATGTGCCCAAGATTTCTGCTGGGACAACACAGTGTCCTCCTGGATTTTGCCGGCTTTCTGGCCAAATTAGTTCAGATTTCATGTCTGGTTCTCAAGTTACTACGGATAATTTCCTAGAAACATATATTGGTTTATAAAATGTTCCCATAAGGTGCTAGTCATTATCTTGGCTGTTTTATCTTTTCTGAAATATGCGTGTGCACAGAATTCAGTCCTCATGTCAGAACATCCAGGCATAATAATGTCTGTGGGGCACGCAGCCTCCTGGCCCATTCCTTCAGCTGCCTTCTCAGTCTCGGCCTGTAGCTTTGCATATTTTACACAACAGCTTATATGTTTATTTCATGTGCATTGCTACTCCTGGACAATAAAATTAGTCTCTTGCCAATTCACTGACTCAATAAATGTTTATTGAGTCCTTACTCAAGCACAAGGAATGTAAGAGTGAACCAAACACAGTCCCTGACTTCAAGGAACTTAAAGTCTAGTAAGGATCCAGAGAGGAGTCAATGACGGTACAGGGGTCCTTGATGAAGCCTTGGCTCTTTGCCAAAGACAGTACTTCTAACCCTGGTGGACTGAAAACCATTCGCTGAAAGACCAAAAGACTGTTTAATTTATATAAATTACAACAGAGAAATGAATGGATGCCTATGAGTTCCATAGTCTTTCCTTTGTGAACTTGTTAATTTGTAAAATCCTGTTAGAGAATTCAGAAATGTCAAAAGGAGAAGGGAAAAGCTGTAATTGAATAACTTCGTTGCCAGTCACACTGGGTGTGCAGCAGGCAGGTTCCATGACAGAGAAGCAGCCGTGAGTCGGTCGTGTCTGCAGAGCTCGATGGCGGACTGTCCTTCTGTGCGCCTCATAGGTCGACTGGGGTAGGGTGCTGTCCAGCTCTGTGCAGATACTGAAACCAGTTCGAGGAAAGAGATCTCATGCATAGAGAGCTGAGAATGCACTGTTGCCAAATTCTGATTATTACTTCATGTTACGCGGAAAATGAAGAAAGTGTTTCAAAACACTTAAGATGAATGTCTACATCTTAGAGTTCGGAACCATTCATTCACTGCCTTATTTCAAGAATCTCTTACTTAACTTGAGGCCTGTTAAGGAAAAGAGAATGTCCACTGATCTTTGGCCAAAATTTTTTCCAACACAGATCGGTAGGACATAGAAAGTTGCAAGAGGCCATTGCTTTTATGATAACGATGAGAAAACCCTCTTTAGAACCATCAAAAAGCTGTGAATGCAAAGAAGTCTAAATGAATTAAATTCCAGAGAAGAAGAAGCCCTTACTAGATGAGTAAAAACTGGCAATTGCTTTTGTCTCTGGAGGCATCTACCAAGTCAAGGCAGGACAGGAGAGGATCAGATTTTCCAGAGATAAAGGGACTTTGCTGGGGTAAGAAAAAAACAGCTAAATGACCACATGTGAGCTGATAGAGCATACTGTTATATGGAGGAAATCAGAATGCTAAGCTACTTCTCTATGTCAGCCTATTCTCCCAGGGGAATTTTGCTTAGGAAGTGTTGGTGCAGGAGCAAGAGCTGGGCTGAAAAGCAGGAAGAGATCGCTCATAAACTCACAGCATTCAGATTCCAAAGCTCTGCTGGAGGCAGGAACTTGGTCCCACTGTCAGGACACTTGAAACCAGAGGAGACTCGAAGGTAATTAAGCAATAAATGAGCCCCAACCCAGCTCAACTCCTGAGTTCATAAAAGAGATCAGTCTTTGCCCTAACTGCCTGATGGAGGAAAGAGCGATACCCTTCTGGGGGGAAATATTATCAGACTCTATTATTTTCTTTTATATAATGTGGTCCATAATCAGGAGAAAAATCAATCAACACAAGTGACCCACAGACAGAATAAGCGGGGGCTGGCCTGGTGGCGCAGCAGATAAGTTCGCACGTTCCACTTCTCGGCGGCCCGGGGTTCGCTGGTTCAGATCCCAGGTGCAGACATGGCACTGCTTGGCACGCCATGCTGTGGTAGGCATCCCACATATAAACTAGAGGAAGATGGGCACGATGTTAGCTCAGGGCCAGTCTTCCTCAGCAAAAAGAGGAGGACTGGCAGTAGTTAGCTCAGGGACAATCTTCCTCCAAAAAAAAAAAAAGAAGAAGCAGCAGAAAATATCTTTAAAATAACTATTATACATACAGTAAATAAATTAGAAGAAAATATTAACAAATTGCGTGAAAATATGGAGAATTTCCACAGATAAATAGAAACCGAAAAATAACCAAACTGAAAAATAAAATTTATAAATTGAATAACTCATTGGATGGGCTTCACAACAGACTGGACACAGCAGAAGACAGAATTAATGAACTTAAAGACAGGTCAATACAAATCAATCAAGCTGAAGAATAGAGAGAAAAAAATAACTTGGCGGGGAGTGTGCTCAGAGACCTCTGGGACAATGCCATACATAATCGGAGTCCCAGAAAAAGAGAATGTTTGAATGTTCAAAACGTTTGAAGAGATAATAGCCAAGAATTTCCCAAAATTGATTCAAGTTATCAAACCCTAAGCAGGACAAGTGCAAAGAAATCTACACCTAGTATATCAAAGTCAAAATGCTGAAAAGCAATTAAAGAGAAAATCTTAAAAACAGCCAGAAGGGAAAAGACACGTTACATTCAGGGGACTAATAAGAACAATGAACAACTTCTCCTTAGGAACAGTGGAAGCCAGAGAACAATGAAATTACATATTTTAAATACTTAGAAGAAAAAAACTGTGAACTTGAATTATGTATACAGCAAAAATATGCTTCAAAAATGATGGAAAAATTAAATTTCCACTTTTGCAAAATGCAAAGTGCATTTTTGGTATGTAAATTTTTCCTCAATAATGTACTGTAAAAAAAAAACAAAAAGATGATTAAATGTTGGTTTGGAACAGGAAGGAAACACACAGGAATAAATTCGGTCTGTTATAGTAGAGCCCGCTGTAGCATGACCTAGGATGGTTGTACCACAACCTCGTCTCTGGCCACTCACCTGCTGGTGGGAGAATGCAACAAAGCTGTTCATTCTAGTCAGTTTGGCTGTGCTTCAAATGGGTCCCTCACCATATGAAGATGGCCAGACTATGGGGGTCAATGCCCCCTTTAATACCTTCTTTTTGTCGTGTAATTAACTCCAGCCCTTGTCAAAACTAACCACTGTTTTCAGAGCCTGGTAACTAATCCATCCTAGACACAGTAGACTTATCTGAGAAGCTTTAAAAAAAAAATACCAGCGGTCAGGCCCCCTCACAGATCGATTAAATCAGAACCCTTGGGATGGGTCCAGGTGTAGCTTTTTCATTTATTTGTTTATTTTAAGTATTAAGGTACAGAAAAGGTTTTTAAATAAAACTTTTTTAAAATAAACTTTTTTAAAATAAACTGTTTCATGAAGAGCTTGTAAAACTGAAGGTTAATGGATGCAAATGTGCAGGCATACATTTTACTGTTTTTATTTTCAAGTTCACTTGACAAATGTTGGTCTCCTGACTTCATTTTTCAGAAGAGATGTTTTCTTCATGTCTGTGTTAATTTGCTCATCATGTTAATATTTATATTCTCTTGATACTTTTCTGGAAGGACTTTCTGGACTTCATACCCACTAACATCTGAGGGAGAAATCCTGTTAGAAAGGAAGAGATGTGAGAATAAAGCCGGGGCGAGGGAAGGGAAGACAGGTTCATTGACAATACTTAGGAAATACGATGTTTGATGTTATCACTTTAAAAATTAACTCCTGAGGTTCTTAGTAATCAAACTATAGCAGGTGAAGGGATGATAACACAAGATTACTTCAACCTTAGGATTGTTTTTTAAAGCTCCCCTGGGGATTGTAATATGCAGCCAGGATTGAAATTCACTGCACTGAGTCCATGTGGCCCTGATCCCAAAGTGGATGCAGGTCTGACTGCAAACAGACCCAAAGTGGGCAGCACCAAATTGGGTCCAAAAAAGGAAGAAGAGTCATTTTCCCAATCCAGGCCATGGTGGGAGAAAGGATTTTTCTCTGCTAAGTGGCAATGATCACAAAAGAGTCTGTCCAGCTGCTTCAGTTTTCTGGGCAGCTCCATCTCCAGCGTGAGACCTTTCATTGAGCTCAGTCCCCTAGCCTATCAAGAGACAGCTGGGAAAAGAAAAGCGCGATCCAGACTTCCCACTGGACTCAATCTCTTACCCAATTCATTCCAAGAATTTTTCCCAGTAGACTTTTTATAAGAGTTACACAGCCTCAGTCTTCAGCATCTCTGAAATAGCTTGGGGAGACACCTGCACCGAAGATGTTGGACATTTTAATTAAGTCTCACCCTGAGAGAGCTGCCTACACTGCGGAGATGTTTGCAAGTCAGGCAGATCCTTGGCTGTTTTGTTCACACTCTGCCGAAACATGAGCGCTGTGAAATCCTTGCCAAGGTTGGTGACAGCCCCAGCTTTCCTCAGACTCTCCCTGTGGAGTCTAATGTCAAGTTTAGCATCTCTGCCCTGGCCCTGGTATCGAGGTGCTGGGGATAAGCCCTGAGTTGATGAACTCACTCAAAATTACAGCTTTCCCTTTAGCGCCTCACCTCAACTCTAGCCCTCACACAGGCCCACCTCTTTGGCTGGGGCTCTGACATCTGACTTGCATTTGCAAGCCCTAGCCCCCTGGAAGCGAAACCCTGTTCTCTGCACCTCTGTTTACTAGCTGAAAACTTGCTCTGCAAGGATGTGAAAATGGGCAACTCACCCTCTCGCATATCCATGGTCTTCTTCTGCTTACGTGTCCACTATCCAATTCTGAACTGGGCTCTCTGAATTCCAACACCTGCTCCAACAAGCTCAAATATCTCACAGCCATTTCAGCATTGGGCATCAGATCTTTAAGCCACCCTTATCGAATCGATTTACTGTGGTTTTGTCAGTGTCCTTGGCCTCTGCCTCCCTCCTTTTTTCCAGTTTTATTGAGATATATTTGACATATAACATTGAGTAAGTTTAAAGTATACAATGTGATGATTTGATATAGACATACACTGCAAAATGATCACTGCAAAAAGCTTAAACACATCCATCACCCCACATAGTTTCTTTTTGTGTGTGTAGTGAGAACATTTAGATCTAATCTCTTAGCTACTTTCAAATACACAACACAGTATCATTAACTATAGTCACCATGCTGTATGTTGGATCCTCAGAACTTATTTATCTTATAGCTGGAAGTTTGTACCCTTTAGCTACCTTTACCCATTTCCTCCACACCCCCGGTCCCCAGCAACCACCAATCTACTACTCTGTTTCTATAAATTCATTTTTTTAGATTCCACACATAGATGAAATCATACAGTATTTGTCTTTCTCTGTCTGACTTATTTCACTTAGTATAATGCCCTCAAGTTTCATCTGTATTGTTGCAAATGGCAGGATTTCCTTCTTTTTTACAGCTTAATAATATTCCAGTGTGTGCACGTGTGTGTGTGCATGCGCACATATATATGTTACATTTTCTTTTTCCATTTATCTGTCAAGAGACACTTAGGTTGTTTCCACGCCTAGGCTACTGTGAATAACGCTGCAGTGAACATGGGAGTGCAGATGTCTCTTTTAGAGAGTGATTTCATTTCCATTGGATATATACCCAAAAGTGGGATTGCTGGATCCTATGGTAGCAGTTCTAGTTTTAATTTTTTGAGGAAGCTCCATATTGTTATCCATGGTGGCTACACCAATTTGTCTTCCCACCAAATACACGATTCCCTTTTTTCCCACAGCCTCTACAACTCTTACTTCCTGTCTTTTTGATAGCAGTCATCCTAACAGGTGCACAGTGAGAGCTCACTGTGGTTTTGATTTGCATTTCCCTGATGATTAGTGGTGTTGAGCTCCTTTTCATGTACCTGTTGGCCATTTGTTTGACTTTTTTGGAAAAATGTCTATTCAGGTCCTTTACCCATTTTTCAATTGGACTGTTTGGTTTTTTGCTATTGAGTTGTACAAGTTCCATATATATTTTGGATATTAACCCCTTATCAGATAGAAGGTTTGCAAATATTTTCTCCCATTCCATAGTTGCCTTTTCATTTTGCTGATTGTTTCTTTTGCTGTGCAGAAGGGTTTTTTTTTTTTAAGTGATCCTTCTTTTAAGATTTTATCTTTTTTTTCCTTTTTCTCCCCAAAGCCCCCCGGTACGTAGTTGTATATTCTTCGTTGGGGGTCTTTCTAGTTGTGGCATGTGGGACGCTGCCTCAGCGTGGTTCGATGAGCAGTGCCATGTCCGGACCCAGGATTCGAACCAACGAATCACTGGGCCACCTGCAGCGGAGCGCACGAACTTAACCACTCAGACACGGGGCCAGTCCCCAGGAGGGTTTTTTTTTTAATTTTATAATCTCGCTTTTTAATTTTTGCTTTTGTTGCTTGTGCTTTTGGTGTCATACCCGACAAATTGTTGCCAAGACCAATGTCAAAAAGCTTTCTCCATAGGTTTTCTTCTAGAGTTTTACAGTTTCAGTTCTTGTTTAAGCCTTTGATCCATTTCAAGTTAATTTTTGTAACTGGTGCAAGACAGAGGTTCAATTTCATTCTATTGCATGTCAATATCTAGTTTTCCCAATACCTTTATTGAACAAACTATCTTTTCCCATTGAACATTCTTAGTTCCCGTGTCAAATGCTAGTTAACCACAGATACATGAGTTTATTTCTGGGTTCTTGATCCTGGAGTTTTCTTCATTTCCTTTAAGGGTGTCATATTTGCGTGATTCTTCACGATCCATGTAGACTTGCATTGGTGTCTGCTCATTTGAAGGAGCAAACACCTGTTCCAGTCTTTATAGACTACTTTTGGCAGGTAAAGACCTTCTTCTGTCAGTTCCCAGGCTGGTGGGATCACCTCTGGAATCACAGTCATGCAGGCTAGGCCTGAGTTATGCTGGGCCTGCAATGTGGTCTGTAGTTGGCAGGCTTGTTACAAGAGGCTCAGGTGGGCCTGGATCCTGTCTGGTCCCTGGATGGACGGCACTGCCTCCAGTACCTTGTTCAGTAGGGTGGTACTGAGACAAGGTTCCCCTTCAGGGTCCACAGTTGGGTCCTCAGACAGCTTGCCTATTATTAGATGCAAGGAGGGGTATGGCTCCCGCTAGGTCCCTGGGATGGCTCCTGCAGGTCACTGGGTGGGTTCCTGAGTGGGCAGGACTAGCCCTGGACTGTGTCTGAGAGAGGCTGGAACCAAGTCCCAAGCCTGTTTCAGGGCCCACAGCCATGAGTGAAGCCTACAGACCAGCCTTCGGAGGCACAGATGGGTGTGTCTCTTGCTAGGCTCCTGGGCAGGCTGGACTGCTCCCCAGCTGTGGCTGGAAGGGCTAGAGCTGTTTCAGAATCTCCTGAGGCTCGGGCAGGACTGTGTCCCACCAGGTCCCAGCACTGGCAGAACTGCTCAGAGACTGCAGCTGGGAGGGTTGGAATCGAGTATCAGGCCCTTTCAGAATCTCCAGGGTTGCAAACAGCAGTGTCTCCCAGAGGGTTCCTGGACCAGCAGGACTGCTGGCAGATTGCACCAGCCTCGGTCTTATTCAGCCCTGACTTCCTGCATGCCCCCAGGATCCAAGTTCCTAGGTTCTGGTACATCCCATGAAGACCCTATCAGACTTGTGACTCTAGGAAATTCAGAGTTCTTCAGATGAAAGGAAGTGGTATTTTTCTATTACTTTGTCTTTTTCAAAAAGAAACAATGGACATTGATTACACGTAATATACAACAATAGAATTTTGGACAGGAGAGAAATGATTTGCCCTAGAGTAGCAGATAGTTTTCGTCTCTAGTAACCCTAATCAGTTAGCAGGGGCTGCCTGGAGAGCTACCTTGAGAAGAATTCTGAAGCTGTCTCTAGACTTGGCTAGAAATCTTACCTCAATCTATTAGCAATGTCTGCCATGGACAAGGAGAGGGAGTCGCAGGATGGACGTCAAATACCTGCAGATACTGATTCTATTCCAAGTTAGCAGCAAAGTCAGGCCAAAACCCAGGTTTCCTGCCACCCATTTGTTCACACATTCCATTAAAGAACATTCAAGAAACACACATCTGAGTTTATCAAATAGAAATTGGGTATGACCTGTTGCATTATAGAACTCCTCTTTGCCTTGAAATGTTTTTACATGGAAAATATCAAATGTTTAGTAAATGAAAGGGCTGGTTTGTCGATCGTTAACTACTTGACAGTTAAACCTGGCAGCAGATTATTAGGAGCGCTCACTAAATGACTGTCAGAGAGAAATCAAGCTAAAATCTAAGCTCAGAGATAATCATGTGAACTAAAGGGTGAAATAAGACACAGTTTATAAGAATCCCATTTACTCTGAGCTCTTCAGAATCACGGCTCCTGAGGGGATAAATACATACTCAAGTTGCAAAGAAAAGAAGAGACATAATACTTTATTTTGGGGTCTTCCTAAGGTGTGAAAATGATTCTTTTTGGTATACATGACTTACGAAGTTAAACGTTCATCTAAAAAAAGAAAGAAAAAGAAGAGTTTTAAAGTGTGGATACCCTTTGAGCCAGCAATTTTGCTTGAGTTGATGGATTAGCCAGAAGTCGCATGAAAGGACTTAATACCCGTCTCCTGGGAGAAAAACCTTCAAGCAACTTTTCTAATTGTCACTGAGCTAATGATGAGACATGATGAAATAAATAGTAAATTAAGGGAGGATATCCAGGGACTGGGAGTTGAAAGACACGAGTTTCCAAGAGTTAGAGGAAAAAGAGAAGGAGGGAATCCTGGCCTTGAAGACTCAATCATGCAGACTGCCCTCTGGTCACTGAGCTCT
This sequence comes from Equus caballus, assembly GCF_041296265.1. Lineage (NCBI taxonomy): Eukaryota > Metazoa > Chordata > Mammalia > Perissodactyla > Equidae > Equus > Equus caballus. The sequence continues at coordinate 27,021,187 of NC_091694.1, read as the reverse complement.
GTTGGGCTGGCCCCAGCTATAGACCCCTGGCTGGTAAGGCAAGGGTTCTTAGGGGAATAAATGAGAGAAGCTCTTCCTCTACTGATGAGGAAAGAAGGTCCACTGCCTGTGGACTTGCTGGTTAACTGTCTTTCTGGTCGATTCGATCGCATGCTAATGATCTGGGGCCCCGCAGCACTGTACCGCTTAAGCTTACAAGCCACGATTTAGGTAACAAGGTGCCACACTTGCCCCCACTGAGGACTCAGACCCAGCTGCCTGCGCCTGGTCAAGTCTTTATCCCATCACCACCTTTTGAATCTGCAACACAATCTGTAGAGGCAGCATCTTGGAAGAATAAAGATCCCCAACAATAAATGAGGAGGGGGTTCCACTTCCGTTGCAGCAAGAGTGGCAAATTAACATTTTTTAAGATCCAAGATCCAATCTATGTTATATCTATAAATTTCTGGCATTGAAACCACATTGGGATTTCCATGTACACAGACAAAGCTCACTGATTTTTTGTAATCTCCTTTTTTTTTAAATAAAAGGAGGCAAAACAAAATTATATCAATAATTCTTGTGTACTGGAACTATATATCTATGTCAAGTGACTGCCTTTGGCAATTTTTTTTTTCATTTTTTTAACTGCATAATTACAAACCTGCAAGATACACAGTGTATAATGAAGTCGCTGGTGTAACCTCAGCTGGCTCCATGCTCACACGAGTCTCTCTCGTTTTGCAAATTATAACCTGCAAAATGATGACATGCCTGGAAAGCAGTGATGGGGATTCATGAAGCTTAGCACCAAGAGTCAGAAACCACCCATGAGAAGCCATCACAGGCAGATTTATGATGACATTAGACAATACGCGCATGGCATTAATTATACCCTCCAAGTTTTGCTAGATTGCAGCCCCAGACAGCGTGTCAGGCAGTAACACCCCATCCAAAATGCATCCCACCACTTAGCAGTGACATCTTGACATCTTTGTCAAACACACCCTGCCCACTAGGAGCCCCCAGGCCCAGGTCCAGAGGACGAAGACTCTATATGTTCCATCCTGCTTCCATCTGGTGGGCAGCCAGGTCTAAGCTAATGAAGAGAAGGCAGGACCTCTCCCCCAAAAGAGACATCTTAAGACTGAAGGGGAAAGTGATAGAATGACTGAGAAGGTGGAAACAGGACTAGAGAAGAAGGGAGAAGGATTTGGAATTTTTCAGCTAAGGCAAGAGAGGGCTAGAGATGGGAGCAAGAAAAGAGGTTGGGAGAGGATGTTACTGTCTGTCTTTCTATCTTTGAATTATTGATCTTCATGACTGGAAGGGACTTAAAACTTCCATCCAACCCTTCATCCTTAAACCCTGCTATAACATCCACCAAAGGCATCCAAACCTCGCTGCATAATCCCAACCACAAAAACCACTACCTCCCAAAGGCAGCCCATTTTGTCTTTAATCAACTCTAATGATTAGCAAGTTCATCTTCCCTTGGAGCCAAAGCCTGTCTCCCTGTAACTGACAGCTGCTGGAGGAAACATGGAATGATGGCCCGACCTTCAGGTGACAGCCCTTCAAGTATTTGATAAAAACTACTGGGTACCAAGACTACCCTTCCTCCATTTGGCATACATCTGTCTGTCTCTGACCCGATGGGACGTTACGATCAAAAGCAGAAAAGAGAAAAATTTTAAATAAAGCAGTGTATAAAAGAAACACATGGAAGAACTCATCAATAACAAGGAAGTGTTAAAGGAGAATCTTACCCCAGAAATGTAAAATCGTGGCTCTCCTACAGATATAAAATAAACATACGTTAAAGGTTTTATTTAACTCATTATCGAATGAGGGAACCAGTGGGATATTAAGACCAGTTCAAAGGATAAACAAAGGACAGACTCATTGAAAGATGAAGAATATTAAAATGAGTGTGCAAATAGGAACAAATCTGACTTCTTTCACAGCAGGGGATGAAGCCAATTAAACCTCTGTGTGGACAGAACAAAATTTGCATGTCGATAGACAAGAATTATTTTGCATTACTATCAATTATCTATGATTCAGAGTTTAAAATAGCTCAAAGACAATGAAAGATGTATTAGTTTTTTAGAGCTGCCTTAACAAGTACAACAACTGGGTAGCTTAAAAAACGGAACTTTATTGTCTCACGAATCTGGAAGCCGAAAGTCCAAGATCAAGACGTCGGCAGAGCTGTTTCCTTCTGGGGAGAGAATCTGTTCCATACCCTCACCTTGCTTCCGGCAGCTGTCAGGCAATTCCTTAGCTTGTAGATGCATCATCCTGGTCTCTGCCTTCATGTTCACACGGTGTCCTCCCTGTGTGTGTCTTTGCCCAAATTTCCCCCTTTTACAAGGACACCAATCATATTGAATCAGGGGCCCACCCTGCTCCAGTATGAGCTCATCTTAACCTAATTACTTCTGCAATGATCCCATTTCCAAACAAGGCCCCATTCTGTAGACTTCAACATATGAATTGGGCAGCGGCAAGGGGGAGAACACCACATGTAATTCAGCCCATAACAGACTCAAAGCCCCCACAGAATCAGAATAAAATAATCTGAAGCAATACATACTTTTCTCTAAGCAATGTACACTTTTCCACTGAAGCACAAATTTCTTCCTTACGGAGCTGTGTAGAGAACGTCCATAAAACAATTTCAGGAAAAGCTGGAAAAGTGATACCTAGAGGCCTGGATATTCAGAACTTGCCCCCAGTTTCTTCGTCTAATTTGTCAAAAGAGTGTAAATTCTGTTCTGCTGATCATTCCTAATAACCTAGTGGGGAGAAACCGCCACAACTCGAAAAGGCTAAGACAGATGCCCCACTGCTGAAAATTGACCCAACTACCTAAAAACCTTGTCTCTCTAATTCATTTTTAATGGAAGCTGATTGAGCTGGTTTGAAAAAAAAGAAATCTCTGTTATGATAAAAACAATTCATTAACATAGTGCTTTCTATTGTCGTTCTCAGGCCCTTTTGAGGTAAGTAGTTTGGTTCTCATCTTACAAGTGAGAGAACTGAAGTTGAGAGGATTGAAATGAACCCCCTAGAGCCCGAAAGCCATACACAGGATGGACAGCAAGCGTCCTTACTCAGCTTTATTCTATTATGGTCCTGCCTTCTTTTCCCCTTTGTCCAAATTTCCTTATCAATTATTTAAACTGTTGAGTGGTATTTGTTTCTCATGCCATGTCCAAACGCTTTGTGGAAATAGAGCAAGGAACAAATAATTAAGAGCCATACAACCAGGACTTGAATATAATGCTTCTGCCGACATCAGCACAGATACTAAGACAATGAGCCCTGCCCCATAACCACCACCCCCACCCCCACCCCAGGCTCCTCTCTCGCTGGGTCTGGTGAACACGGCTGGTGGCGAAACCAGTGCTCAAATCCCTGGAAAAAACTGACAAGTGCCCCAGATTCTACCTATCACACAGGCAGTCAGGCTTTAGCAAAAAAACAAACAAAAACTTACAGCCCCCTGTAGCATCCTCATTTCAAGATCGACAAAAATGAGAAGTGTGGGATCTCAGAACTGCAGAGTACCTGGATATGCTATTCTTAATATTACTAATAAACATTAATTTAGTTAATTTCCTCCTTTCCACCTCTTGGATAAAACCAGACCCACACGCTTGCACACTTAACTCATCCCCTTCAGAATATATTTTTCTTGCATTTTCCAGAGTTCAAAAGTAGAAGGGATATTACAGAGTTTCAGCTTTACGAGGTGAAAAACATCTGGAGACCTGTTACACAACAACGTGAGTACACTTAACCCAGCTGAACTGTACACTTAGCAATGGTTAAGACGGTCAATTTTATGTTACATGTTTTTTATCAAAATTTTTAAAAAATAAAGGTGAAGAGAGATCTGGAAGGTTCCCAATCAGTGGTGGTTACTCCTCAGGTGTTAGTGTTTCAAATGCTTTTTTTCAATGGGAGATCGGGTTTTCCTCCCCCACGTAATCATAACTGACAGGTGGCTGGGAAAGGGGGACACTGCTGAACTTGGTTTTAATAAAACACTTAGTGTTGGTATATACACTGATACCTATATTATTCCACACTTCATTAGTATATACACATTAACTGCAAAAAAGGGGGACAAAATGAGAAAACCTTTTTTTTTTTTTTTTTTTTGCTGAGGAAGATTGTCCTGAGCTAGCATCCATTGCCAATCCTCCTCTTTTTTTGCTTGAGGAAGATTAGCCCTGAGCTAACATCTGTGCCAATCTTCCTCTATTTTTTGTATGTGGGACACACTTCACAGTGTGGCTGATGAATAGAGTAGGTCTGTGCCTGGGATCCAAACCTGCAAAGGCAACCGAAGCAGAGAATGTGGAACTTTAACCTCTCAGCCACCAGGCCAGGCCCAAAAAAGCCATTTTAAGGTAAGCTTTTTTTTTTTTTTGGTGAGGAAGATAGGCCCTGAGCTAACATCTAATGCCAATCTTCCTCATTTTTTTCTCCCCAGAGTGCCCCAGTACATAGTTGTATATTCTAGCTGTAAGCCATTCTGCTTCTTCTATGTGGGATGCTGCCACAGCATGGCTTGATGAGCAGTGCATAGGTCCATGCCCAGGATCCAAACCAGCAGACCCTGGGTTACTAAAGCAGAGTGCACAAACTTAACCACACGGCCACAGTGCTGGCCCCCCCAAGAAAGCCATTTTAAATGGGACTGCTTGATCCAGTATCTTTGGGAAGGAGGCTGTTTTTCAAGAGATTCTCATGACAGCCACTCCCTCTCTCAGATTGATGCTGAGGAGGAACAGAATTTGCTACCCCAAAATATGTCTCTTTGGCTGATTATTTTTAAGAACAAAAGACTCAGAAAGAAACTTTGAGCTTCCCCCTAACTGCCTAAAAGAATTTAAGATGGAAGGCCTGTCCCAGGAAGGAGCTATCACCATAGAGATCTATAGTATAATATGAATGAGGTGTGGACGACAGGGAGGAACCCAGCAAGGCCCATTTGATCAAAGTCCTCTCCATGTCTCACTGTCCTTGGGGCATGGCAAACATCTGCCTACCAAAGATCTGTTTTTCCATCTCCACGTGAATTGCCTTCCTCCCCTTTGAAGTCCCAAGCCACCACCACCCTCCCTCCCCTCCTCCCCCCCCCCCCCCACCAACATCCTCCTTTGCTTTAGCTGAAGATAGCGGTTAAGGTAGTAGCTTCTGCCATTTTGGAGAATCACTCAGGTTTCCTAGATTTCTCCCGTGTATACATGTTATTAAATTTGTTTGATTTCTCCTGTTATTCTGTTTCATGTCAATTTAACTCTTAGACCAGCCAGAAGAACCCAGAGGGTAGAGGAGTATTTCTTCCTCCCCTACAAAGGCAATTTGGATTTTCCAAGGAAGCTTATGTATGAACGCAGCCCCCGACTCCCTGCACCCACCCTGACCCCACCCCAAACATACCTACTTCCTCAAACCCTCCCTCTGTGAATGGAAAGAAGCAGCAAGTAGAGAAGCCTGGTAGTCAGATGTAAATTGCGTGGTGACAGCAGAGGAAACAGCTACTTTCTCCACCCAGGCTGAGGAAGGAGAATCCTTAAAGTAACTCCAAGGGGATCTTTTATTCATCAAATATTTATTAAGCACCTCCCATGTGCCAGACACTGTGAAAGTTTCTGCAGACAATAATTCTAGGACCTGGCACACATTTCTATGCAGTTCCCACTGCTGCATACTGGAGGGGCAGTTCTGAATCCTATGAGCAAATCATTCACTGATTCCTTGCACATACAAAGCCTTCCAACAACGTCACAGTAGAGTGCAAATCCCTCTTGCCCAGCCTTAGCAGTGTCCTACAGCTCCAAACTAGGTACTTTTTCTCACAAAGAATTCATGTGACTCAAGGCTTCACCTTGCTTCATAGACCCTCCACAAATAAAAATTAATCCAGCAAGGAGGAGGCATCCCCTGCCTGGGTGATACCCAGAGTAAGAGATGAGGGCAGGACCCAATCCTGTCACTCAGGCCTCCTCTTGGATCTGAGAAGCACTGAAGACAAGAGCTGGAGAGAATCTCGGGAACTGTCCAGCCCTAACCTCTTCTGGTTACAATAGGGGAACCTGAGACCCAGGAAGTTAAGCAACTTGACCCAAGTCACACAGCTGGAGCCCGAACATCGATCTTCTGACCCCAGACCAGGGGCTTTTCCAACACACCCTAAGGGGCTTGGTTTGATTTTAAAACACCCGCTCTTTCTCCTCCTCATGATTCTTAATACCATCAGGTCATTAGGTGTTTGCTTGCCGTAGGTTTTGTATTATTGGGGTTCTTTCTAGCAAAATGAGAAAATCTTGATCTAAGGACTTCTTTTGAAATTTCATGATGGCTCTTAAAACCACTGGAGAACCTCAGCCGTAGGTTTCAACCACTTTAAAAAATGCCAGAGCTCCTCCCCAGACCTACTAACTCTGAATCTGAAGGATGAGGTCCAGCACCTGTATTTTTGAAGCCCCACAGGGGATTCTGGAGGTGGGAAACCACGGCTCCAGGTTGTTTCAGAACCAGCCCTGGGAAGGGTCCTTTCACCGGCACGTTTGCTCAGCACAATCAGTTGACAAAAAACTAATGCTTATAAGTGTTGAGAAAGTCAGAGGAAAGCACACACACACAGGCTCCCCCTTCCATGATAAAAGCATAGAAATGTTAGAGATAATATTTTAAATATATAAAAATACATAGTTATGGGATAAACCAGTTAATTGTCTTATGTTCAGACAATGGAATAGTATTCAGCACTAAAAAATAAGAAATTACTGAGACAAGTGTCAATATGGATGAATCTCAAAATTAGTATGTTGAACAAAAGAAGCCCGATAGAAGAGTACATGTTATTTGATTGCATTTATACCAAGTTCAAGAACAGACAGAACTAATCTATCGTTTTAAAAATCTGGTTAACTCTTAGAGGAAATGGTAGAACCTAGAAAGGCACTTTTTGGGGTGAAAGAAATGTTCTGTCTTGATCTCAGGGTTGTACCTTAAGCACACTTAAGATTTTGTCTTTTGCTGTATGTAAATTACACCCCAATAAATCATTGTTAACACAAAAAAGCAAAAAAGACAAAATACAAAGCCGTGCTCAAAAATAGGAGAAAAAAACTAGTGACAGAATATCAAATTCAAGATAGTAGTTGTCTGTAGGGAGAGAAGGAATGGGTCTGTGCATGGGGGTGAAAGGAAGCACACTTTTGTCTATAATATTTTCCATCTTTTTTTTTTTTTAAGATTTTATTTTTTTCCTTTTTCTCCCCAAAGCCCCCCAGTACATAGTTGTATATTTCTTGTTGTGGGTTCCTCTAGTTGTGGTATGTGGGATGCTGCCTCAGCGTGGTTTGATGAGCAGTGCCATGTCCGTGCCCAGGATTCGAACCAACGAAACACTGGGCCACCTGCAGCGGAGCGCGCGAACTTAACCACTCGGCCACGGGGCCAGCCCCAATATTTTCCATCTTTTGTGAAAAGTAAATAGGATAAAATAATTTTTAATCCTAGGCTATTAGACTATGGGTACAAATTGGTTAAATTATCCTCTCCAATTTTCTGTTGTTTTGTTGTGTTGTTTTTTAAGAAGGCGAAATAGATGTGAGAGAGACCCCTAGGTCACAGAGCAATCAGCAGAAGCCACATCTTCGGTCACCAAGCTCAGCAGTCTTTCCGCTCTCCAAAGCTGGCTGGTAGGGGCATTGTTCCTCAAACGTGCGCATTCAAGAAGCTCTTCAATGGAAGGACGCGTGTGTTAATTGATGTTACACCTTGTAGTGTTTCATTTGTATTCAGTTTGGGGTGTGAACGGACTCCCTTATTCCCTCAGATGGAAGGATGAGCCACAGCTCCTCCTCTGAGGAATCTTGTATATCTATTTCCTCATCTATAAAATGAATTGATTGGACCAACTGATGAGTAAGCTCCCTTCATTCATTCAGACAGTCGGTCAGCTATTTTCTGAGTTTTCACTATTTGCCAAGCTCTCACCCTATGTCCCTTTCAGGTCTGATGGTCCATGGACAAATTCATTCAATCATTTATTCATTACATATTTATTGAGCATCCCCTAAGTGCCAAGCTCTGTGCCGGGCACTGGCCAAGAAAGATGAGAGAGGAGCTGTGGGCACTTCTGACACACAGGCTGGGGATGTATGAACTGGACAGGCATTCGTCCAGTCCAGCCCAGTCTTTTCACAGGTGAGGGAACAGAGATCCCATCAGGGGATGCGACTAACCCAAAGTCAGTTACCTGGTTAGAGGCAAAGCTAAGGCAAAAACCTGATCTAGCTCACTCCAGACCAGGGCTATTTCCATCCCAGCATCCTGCCAAGAGCCTTGAGGGCTCTCGGAGTGTAGGCCTGTGGTTTTGATGTGATTTCTGGACATCCGTCTCCCTTCCCCCCACCTACTGGATTGTACCATGAGTTCAAGTTCTGTCTCCTTGATAAAGCCAATTCAAAGGATCGTGTCTGTTTTTTCCCTATCATCTCACCATCATCTACAATACCAGGCACATAGCAGGCATTCAATAAACATTAGTTGCATAAATGAATGAATGATCAATCTGATTCCCAAAAACTTCTATGGCAGTTATTCAAACAAAAGAGAAAAATATGGTAATGAAACAGAAGAGATGAGAGTGCATCGTGGGCAAGTAATATTTCTTGCAACTTTATGAGTCATAATATAAAATGTATTTCTTACTGAGGGTCTCAGTCAAAAAAGTTTGAAAGTCCTCTGCTAGAAAATGGAGATGTCTTTATCAGAAACAGGAAATATGGGAAGGTGGAGAAGTTTGGAGCTGAGATGATGAATCGAATTAAGAACATTTTGTTTTTAAAGTGAAGACACTTGGCAGCTGATCAAACTTGAGACTCCGACAAGAGAGAGATAGCAGGCAGGATGCACCCCATCGAGCGTGGTGGCAGTTCGAGAGGACAATAGAATGAGTATCAAGGGCAGTGCATATTTAGATGCCAAGTTGATTTTACAGTTGATAATGGCTTCAGGAGCCAGAGGAGGAAGGGGCAGCTTGACTAGAGTAGAGAAGGGAAGCTTAAAGAACAGGTAACAATTGGGAGAGGTGAGAAAAACCAGAGCAAGCCAGTTGGGAAGAAGAGAAGAAGCCCAGAGGCAGGAAAACTTACAGTGTTAGGAACAGTGAGGAAACCAGCTTGGCTTGAGCAGAGAATGGAGGAAGAGCGTGGACATAATACTTGGAAATGATTACTATTTGTAAATTATTCCAGTAGACTTGGATGTTTGCGGGCCTGGTGTTGGCAAGAGCACTTGGAGCAAGAAGTATGGCAAGAGCACTGGAAAGAATTAGAAATCCCAATCCTTTATTCAAAACACCAGTTGAGCAGCTCCTGCTAAGTTCTAGGGTCTGTACTAGCCCACAGGCGCTCAGCTTTAACTACACACTGAATTCCTTGGGGCGTGTGTTAGTCAGCTCAGGCTGCATAACAACGTACCGCAGACTGGTGGCTTAAATAATAGAAAGTTATTTTCTTACAAATCTGGAGGTTAGAAGTCTGAGATCAAGGTGCCAGTGTGGTTGCTTTCTTCTGAGGCCTCTCTCCTTGGCTTGTAGGTGGCCTTCTTCTCCTGGTGTCCTCATGTGGTCTTCCTTCTGTGCTTTTCCATGTGTTAATTTCCTCGTCTCATAAGGACATTAGTCGTATTGGATTAGAGCCCACCTATATGAAAAAAAATAGCAGTTCTGAGGCCCCGCCAAAGGTCTAATTTAGTTTGTCTGGGTACAGCCTGGCACTGGTACTTTTTCAATGCTCCAAGTTGATTCTAATGTGTGCCCGGCATCAAGAAGCACTGGGTAGGCCCTCAGTGGAGATTCTAGTCATCATTCAGGCTAAAAGAATGTGGAACATAGTTTTCCCAACTATACAATGAACCAGCTGGACGAAACAACTTTAAAGAACCTTTTCAGCATTGAAATTTCACAGCCTAGGGGAAAGAAAATAGTCCACAGCCTAATTCTTCTTTTCTTCCTAGACACTGTTCCCTTTCACGGCATCCTGATAAGAAGTGGCACAACTGGGCTTCAAGAGTAAGCTAAAGAAACTCAGAAAAGTTACAAGAGGATCAACTTCTAGCCAGTGAGGTGTTCCTCAGTAATGCAGTTGGGCGGGATGCTCATGGCGTTCTGCCCAAATGCTTTTGCAGCTAAAAGCTATCCGGGAAAACATCAAGGGGCCCTGTCGTTAGCCTCTCCATGAAGTGTCAGTGGGACTCCTCTGAGAGCAGATTTGCACGAAGAGTGTGGTATGCTAATTAAAATGGAATTCTGTGTGAACATTTCACTTGTGGATTAAATGCAATCAGCATCTAGGGCAGAAAGGGTAGTGTGGGAAAGAGGCTGAGCTGGGTACTCTTTTGGATGGGCTGGGAGACTTAGGCTTTGGCTGGAGTGCTTGAGGGAGCTGACTCCGCAGTCTCCTAGGAGACTCTGCCGCAGTGAGATGAAATCCACAAAGCAGGCTGGGAGAATCCCAAATGCCAGGCCATCTGACAGCTTTACTGGGTTCTTGGCTTACGCCATCCTTCTTTGCTCACCACCATGAGAAGCATAATATAATAAAAGCACATTGATACATGGCATATTCATTCGTAGCCAACTGGTAATTTGAGACATTAAATATCATGTTTCTAGAAAACCTTGACAAAGAACCTTTTTTAAAAAGGGGTTGGGGGCACGTTCCAAGGTGCTAAGTACAGTGGACAGTGGGCCAGGTGAGACAAGTCACTGGAGAGTATGTGTGAATTAGGAGAACTGATTTTTCTTCCCTCTACTCAAAGGCAACATAAAGAGGCCTGGAAATGAGAGACAAGAGTTGGCAGAAGATAAAGCCAATTAGAGAGAGCATAGTGGCTGAGGGTCCTCCAGTTAATGAGGGGAAAGCAGGGGAAAAGGAAGAAAAATATAAGAGGATCCCCCAGGAGTATGGATGTATCTGTAAATGGGTGGACTAATGTGCTCTTTCTTGGCTGACATTAGAAATCGAGAGTCCCAGTGATACCACACACAGCACAAGTAATGGGCCGGACAAGAAAGACATGGCAGCAGGTGTTCCAGACAGGAAACAAAGAATGCCCCCTGGTTTCTTGCAGACCACACCTGACATGGAGGAGACCCAGAAGGTCCCCTGTGCCCACTGGAGAGGAGAAGAAGGGGTCCCAGGAGCTAAGAGTCTTCGCTGTCATGCTTGACCAAGGATTTGCATGGCAAGGGGCAAGAGGATTTTGGAGTGGAAGGCTTGAAGGGCAGTCTGCCCCAGCCCCAGAACCCCCAATTCTGGCCAGAACCAAATCTGAAATTCTCCCTAAAGAGATTGCTAGTGTGTCAAGCAGTGTCCAGTCAAGAGACTCAAATCACACCAATTATTTATACAAGAGAGAATTTACCATAAAGAACTGTTAACTAGGTAAATGGAAATACGAAAGGGAATTTTAAGGTATCATGGAAGTAGCAACTACAGGAAGTGCCCCAACCTCTTATGGCTGAGAGAACAGGAAAGACATTGAGGCAATTTGGGTGGCTTGCAACCATAACATCCTAACTAACAAACCTCTCCACCTGTGAACTGGATGCCATCGTCTCCCACCTGTCCATCATTCTCACCCTCTTGAGACCTACAATAAATCTCTCTCTCTCAGCCTTTCTCTTTCTCTCTCTTTCTGCCTTCCTTTGCATCTACACTAAATATACTGTCTATTTAGTCTTTTAAAAATCCTCACTGCTCTTAGTATGCCCCTCCAAAACTCCCCTTACCTCTCTCCTCTGGTCTTCTCCCTCAAAACTCTTAAAAGAGTTGTCTACTGGTTCTCATCTCCCATTAAATCCTCGACACTCAGTATTCCCACCATTTGTCCAACATGGCTCTTGCCATGTCTTCTTGGCTCTCTTCTCAGAGGAGACTTCCTTTTGAATGGGCCATGTCTTAATACAGAACAAATGGTGGAGAGCCCACAGTTAAATTGACTTGCATCTCATTGATGGCTGTATTTTGTCCTAGCTATCCAGTGTTGCCTAAGGCCTTGAGTACAGATAGGAGCTCTTCTCGACAATCGTAGCCTCCTGAACCTCTCACAGAACGACATTGATTGCCTGTTTTCCTCCATAGACTATAAGCTCGCTGAAGGCAGGGACTTTCTATCTGGTTTACATCAGAATCTCTAGCATCTAGCATAGCGCATGACCTATAGTGGATGCTCAATGATTAATTGTTGAAAAAAATGTTGAGAGATTGTTTTAAATCAGGAATCTCATCATTTGGTGAAAAGTCATTAGAATTTACATTATTCCCTTGAAGTTTTATTCTCATTTATATTTTCATCATTGTGTATATCTGATTAATTTTAATACATCAATATTTTTTGCCATTTTTCATTATCCTAGTATTGAATGTCTTACATCTTTACCCTGAATGAAGTGAATGATTTCACTAAGAGTAAGTTTAATAAAAATGGTCTGCATATTGGTGAGGCCACTTGTATGAAATTGTATATTTGATCACTAATTGTGTCTTAAATTGATATAGCTATTGCTTTCAAATAAAGAGTTCTCAACTCCCTGACTTTTCAGGAACTTCAATTAAAGCTATTTACCAACTGGTTCCCTTGAGAAGCCTCAGGGACAGAGCAGAGAGGGGAATCAGTGTGATTAATTTAGAGGTGTCATTCTCAGTCAGATGCTTAAAAGGTACAGAGCAAACTTGGGTCCCTCTGAGACCACAGTCTTATTGACCTGTCCAGTGAAGAGCTCAGCTTCTCTTTCCCCCCTTGAACTTCATGCAAACATAAATGGGAAGTGGAGAAGTTAATGTAACAGCTTGCAATCTCTCAATCTCTGTCATCAATCACAAGCATGAGCAGCAGCCTTTGGTCTGGCAATTTGAAAGTTTGTTATGTTCTGACTCATCTAGTCAAGAATGACATCGGCACAATTTCAGTTTTGATATACAAGATGATGACAACCCTGACTGATGCCCACTTTTAGCTTCCCATTTCTGAAAGCCTAAATGAGCCCTTTCTCCTTCCAGGTACCGTAAATTCATATTGGCTTAGAAGGCACCTTCCCAAGTAAGATGTCAAACTTTATCTAAAGGTGTTTCTCTTTAGGGCAGTGGATGCTCCCATTGGCTCAGCTGGCTACTCTGCCCATGCAGAATTCTTTGCTGTTCCTGAGGCTAGGATCCCCTTCTCAGTAGTTATGGCTATTGTTCCAGAGTAGCTTAAAAATAGACAGAAGCCAATCTGGCTGCCATCCACCAGAGAGGCTTTGTCGTCATGAAGCCGAAGCGTCTGAAAGGAAAGTCGACACAGTCCCCAGGCCTCTCTCAAAAGTGCTCATTTGTTGGTCAAGACTGTCGTTGCTCAGCTCCAAGGTGGCCATCATCAAATCTTTCCTCCCTGTACACATAAGCCACCCTCCCATCAAGAGGTGGAGCCTGCTTCTGGGTGCAGGAATAAATAGGAAATATTTCTCTGGGCATTAGCTCATGAGCAAAGCTTTCCTCGAGTCCTCCAGGCTGATGTGAACTTCTCCCTTCTGGTACCCATGGCACCTTGTACATTCCTCCATGACAGCACTTACCTTACCACATGTAACTGTCCTACACCCATCGGATAGCAAGGCCCTTGAGAGTCCCAAGCACAAGGTCTGGCAGGTAGTGGGCACATAGCATAGTGATTAACTCCAAGGGTTTTGAAAGACATTCAAAAGGTTTAAATCCTGACTCCCCCACTTAATTACATGTATGAATTTTGGCAAGTTTCTCAACTTTTCTGATTCTTAGTTTCTCTACCTGCCAAAGGGATAAGGATATCTATCACATAGTGCCATCAGAGCATTAAAATGAGATCATGTGTGTAAAGCATTCAGCACAGGGCGTGACAGAGCAAAGCCCTCAATATATGATAGTTATTATTATCATTATTATTATTATTATTATTAGGCTCTCAGCAAATGTTATAGACAAAGAAAAACACCTCTAAACTCTCACTGCTCTCCTGAGATGGCTCCTTCTTCAATTCCTCTTCCGTATTCCCCTTCAGTCATAGCTCTCCACCTTAGCTGCACAGTATAATTACCTGGGGAGCTTTAAAGTTTCTGCCACCCAGGCTGCCTTCCAGGTCAACGAGATCAGAATGTCTGGGAGTGGGACCCAGACATCAGGAGCTTTTATAGTCTCCAGGTGATTCCAACATGTGGCCAAGCTTGAGAACCATCCCCTTAAACGGAATCACTTCTCCGGGCTTGCTCTCAGGCCCTGCATGCCCTCCTTGTGAGACCCCACCGCATTCGCTGTGGCACAGCTGTCCCCCAGGCTGGTGACTCTCGAGACTCTTCTTCCAGACCTACCTTCCCTTCCAAGCTCCAAATGTGCATTCCCTTCTGCTGCTTGGTCCTTGCCTCTGGATATTTCACAAAGCTTTGAATCAACCAGTCCAAACAGAAGTCTCTGTCTTTCATCCCTGCGTTCCTTCTACCCTCCTCCTGGGTTCCCCATCTCAGTTAAGGGCAGGAACAGCTTTCCAGATGCTCAAGCTGAAGAATCACAAAATCGTGTTTTCTCCTTACGTAGTCTTCCTCCAGCCCCACAAAAATCAGCCACGCATTCTCTGTTTCGTTTTCACGTTGTCTTGGTATCATCGCCATCTTTATGCTCAAATTGTCTCTACCCTAAATCAAACCCCAGAGGCCACAAGCTCAGACTATTGCAGTGATCTCCTGTCCTAGTCTGTCCATCTTCTCACAAATCTTTCCACACTTCCTGCAATATATTCCTAAAATGCAGCTCTGGTCAAGTCACTTCTCTGCTTTAAAATGTAATGGCTTCCCATTGTCTTCGGTCCAACTCCCTACCCGGGCTCAGAGTTTTTTAAGATTTGAAACCAGCTACCGCTCCTTCTCCTAACCCCATCTGCAGCTTGCTCTCCAGCCACGTGGTTTACCAGTCTTTACCAGGACAAGACGCCTTCACACTCTGCAATCTGGACTTTCAACCTTTGTTCAAGCTGGAGTTTCCATCTCAGTCTCTCTCTCTCTCTCTCTCTCTCTCTCTCTCTTCTCTTTCTTCATTCTCTAGCTACTCTCCTTCAGAATCAATGCACCGCTCAAACCTCCAAAAAGAGCTCTATCTTCCTGTGTCAGCCAAAGGCCTCAGCTAGTTTCCTCCTCCCTGGGTCTCCTCCAAGGGTAGCTTTGTAATGGAAAATTCCAGGAAAAACTCTATGATCCTCACTCCTCTGTTCTGTCCTCAACTGCCCGGATTGGAGCAGCTGAGCCCCTGGAGCTCCCTTCTGCCCCTAGCCCTAAAGGGATGGGCTTGGGCAGCTGGAAGCCCATCACCCTATTAGCTTCCATGATTGAATGCAGGTTTCCAAGCCACTGGGTTTTCTTATCTTGGCAGTGAGAGGTTTGTTACCTGTTGTGGTCAGGATTAAGAACACAGATTCTGGAGCTAGAGAGTAATTCTTAGATTCGACTCCTGGCTCTGCCACTTCTCAGCAGTACAACCTTGAGCAAGTTACTTAACTTCTCTGCTTCAGCTTTTTCATTTATAAAATGGAAATAATAATAGTACTGACTTACAGGGTTGTCATGAGGATTAAATGATTTAATATTTTAAGGTTCTTAAAATACTATCTGGGGCATGGTAAGCATTGTGTAAGTGCTTGTTAAATAAATAGAGAACCTTAGTATGTGTTAACAGGCCATCTAAGAGAATGTAAACCTCCTCAGGGCAAAAATAACGTCTATTTGTCTGGAACAGAGTCAGTGCTCAAAAAACATGTGAGTGCTGATACAAGTGGAAATTGGTACATTTCTGGGAGACTGTTGGATAATATGCATCAAAATTTTTAACACAACTGCTCTTTGATCCAGTAACTCCGCCTCTCAGAACGTTTTCTATGGACACTACTAAAAACTGTGAAAAGATGCGTCTATGAAGGTATTCAATGCAGTGCTGTGTATAGTAGGAAAAAAATGGAAACAACGCTAATGTCCTCAATGTCGGTTACATAAACCATGGAATACATAGACAAAGGAATATCATGCATCTATTAAAAGTTGATGATGCATATGTGTATTGAGGATATGGGAAGATATCCAAGATATATTATTAGGTTTCAAAAGCAGGCTACACCACGAGTATAACATGATCTCATTGTATGTACATACATGTATATATGTTTACATATGGATAGAAACACATCAGGAAGAATACACATCAAATGTTAAAAGTTACCACGTCTGAGCAGTGGGATTATGGGTGATTTCCAGCTTTTTCCATTTTTAAATTATGAAATGGCATATTTTTTAATTAATGTGTTTTTAATTGAAATAATACTGAAATATATGTAGAGAAAAAAGTGAATTCTCCCTCAAACTCCCAATCACTCACTCTCCCCTGATGCAGCTAAACAGTTTGGGGTCTTTCTGACCTTTTTCCTGACCTTCATCTATGTGCATCCAAACATACTCAGGTAGTAGAAGAGGTTTTTCTAAGCTTTAGGATTTAAAGGAAATTGGCACCAGTCCCTTCTCCCACATCCAGGGAAGTCCAATGCCCTGCCCAAGATTTCCATAAATCCCCAAAGACGTACGTTCTCAGGACTTCCACTGGCCCTCCATCCCTGCTCCTACCAAGTTCTCTGTCTCATTTATGATTTCCCTTCCCCACCTCCTCTTTCCTCTACCCTCACCAATCCTGATGTGCAACAGAGCTCCTTTTCCTTGACATTGCCCAAAACCACACTCTCAAGCCATATGGGGTATGGTGCAAGGAGTAGGGATTTATTTTAAAGAAAAACAATTTGTAATTTAATACAAAAAAAATCCCCATTCTTGAAAATCCTCTTGTCCCACCTCCACCCCCTGAGCAATGGGACTTTCTCCTCACTACCTTTCTCAGCAGGTTCAAGACTCCGACCAGGTCTCTTGAACTTTGTATATCTCCCAAGACCCTCCTCACATTAACTTTTGTAAATTTAAGAACTTACGAACTCTACTCAACAAAATGTCATTTTCTCTGGGTTTCATCCTTATGGTGACATATCAGGGACCCCAAAACACATTGTACAGCTGAAGCATCCAGATACTTCCCCAGATGGTACCCCGAAGTGGAAGTGATGGCTCACCGCATGCCGCAGAGCACCGATCTGCATGGGTGAGGTCTTCATCTCACACTCCAGGGGTTCTAAAAATGATTCTAGATAAAGGGTGAACTTCTAACTCTCCCTATAGAGACATCTTTCCTGTTTCATTGCCTTTAGGGAGGTTTCTTCCTGCCACTGACATCCCATGTCAGTTTAGTTGTGCAGAAGCCTTGGTTCAATCAACTGATTCGAGGGGCCCCCTATTTGGCTTTAGATCATGGGGTAACCAGGAGGTATGATTCTATCTTCAAGGGCATCATCAGTCCCACTTTCATCCTCAGACTCTCTTCTCTCCTAACAGTTTGGAAAATACCCTTAGGACTACCTCTCAAAGGTCAGAAGGAAGTTCTGGAACTCTTCAGCAATCAACCTTGCAACTTGGTGTGGGTGCAGGTAGCCTGTCAGAGAGCCAGTCATACACAATACGAGATCCAGAAATTTCCCTCAGGTACAAGCAGGCAAAGAAGGCCGCCAGAAGTTGGTCTAAAAATCAGCATCTATAGGCACAGGGTTTCTTGAAAAGTTGAAGTCTTTTTTGGAAGACACTCTTGGACTGGTCAAAAGTCCCTGCGCGGCTCTATCTGCCAAGTCACAAGTCTGAGGAGACTGGCTGATATGGTGCAGAAAGAAATTAGGGGTGCAGTGGAGTCCCCAGTAGAAGCCACGTGATACAAGCACGGGAGAAATTCCAAGGAAAGACGATGCGGGTCTGGAGAGAATCATTGCAATGTGTGGTTAGACACGCTCTGCAGATGTCGTTACAATCCTGGCAGGGACCCAAAGCAGAGGAGTGGAGCCAACAGTAAGTCTCCGAGTCCTTGCTTCAAAGCTAGGGGCTGCCTCAAAGCTTCAAATGTCCCCGTCCCTGGGCTGACTGCCTTCAACGTTCAAACAGGTGGTTGGAAAGGCGGAGGGAAGAGGGAATCCAGGTGCTAACATTTTGAGTGGTACCAACAAAAGGAGAAGAGATCTCTTCCTACGTGTGTGCGAAGAACAGTTGCTGGGGACAGCATGGGAATTCTGAGCTGGCTCCAGAGAGAGGCCCATCCCAGATGGCGTCAAGGTGGTGTGACCGGGCCTCTGGGGTTCTACCCCGGACATTCAAGGTTCAGAGGAGGGAGGTAGACCCTGCCTCTGTCAGCCCAGGTCTCCAGGGTCAGCAATCCTGTCCACTCTTTGGCCACCCACGGAGATGGCTACAAACATGTTAGTTATGCTCAATAGGCAAATTATCTCCTGGAGCTTAGCAAGGAGAACGTGGCAGATTCAAGATAGGGCAAAGAATGTTAGCAATCCAGGCCTTGGGGACTCAGGGCCTCGGAACTGTCCCTGAGCTGGCTCCGGGCACCCTCAGCCATGGAAGTCAAGCACTCTGGAGCCTAGAATTGGGAATACCTTGAAAGTGACATGGTGACAGGAGAGTGTCAAGATTCAGGCAGGGGGACAGGGAAGCCAGTAAGCAATAACTTTCGAACGTGAATCCAAGGTTTGTTGGCCCCATGTCCTTTCGACCACAGCAGGCCCACCTCTACCATGCTCCAGCAACAATTTTTACTCTGTTTCATTAAAGATACTTCTTAGCATCTTGACAAGTAACGTCACTTCCAATGATAAAGCATTGCAAGTTGGTTAACCAGTGACCTTGGCTCTCTTACAACACCGATGCCTGAACCATTCAAGTCAACCACAGTTATTGGGATCTAAGGAGCACTCGTGCGTGTACTGGACAGGCACCCCCAGCCCAATTACATTATCACTACTGTAGTAGCTGCATTTATTCACATCTTCCTTGTATCACACACAGTGACAGTGCTGGATGGTTTACACAGATAATCTTCACAGCCGCCCTGTGAGGGACCCATTGTTTCTATCCCCATTTTCCAAGTGAGGAAACTGAAGCTCAGAGACATTAAGTAATTTTACCAAAGTCACACAGCAAATATGTTAAGGAACTGAGACTCCAAAAGCCATGCTCTTAACCACTCCTCTACATTGCCTCCAAGAGGGAACAGAAAGGAACAGCCATTTACTAGGCTACTACTACGTGCCAAACACCTCTAAGGGCTGGAGAGACAAAGGTGAGAAGCATGTGGCCTCCTGGGGAGAGAGGTATGCAGTGCAAATTATAAAGCAGTAATTTGAGGTCAGGGGGGTTCCGCTGCTCCGGACACCCCTCCAGGCCTGAGCTGGGTGCTCACCTCCACTCCCGGGCATCCTCCGCTGACTCTCCGATCATGGTGTGTTTCCGCCTCTGCCCTACTGCACTCTGAGCACATAGGAGAGGGACCACAGCTCGGTCAACACCATGCCCGGGCTCTGCAGCACTGTGCCTCACAAACCACAAACCCAAATGCCACCTCAACCTAGGGATTCATTTATTGAAATGGAAATTAAGTTCTGGATATCTATGCTAATTGGAGAGTAACAACTGAGATATTCACACCTTGGAGAAACCGGGTACCTAGCAGGGACGCAGAGAAGGAGGATGGAAAGAGAGGCAGGACCTGCAGGGTGCTCCAACTGAAAGCTCCCCTCTCACATGGAAGCTGTTAAACCGTAGTCAATAGATTGCCAGGCGTGAGTCAGAAAGTATGGGTGCTGGTTCAGCTGGGCCTCTGGCAAGATGTGGGGTCAAGGTTAACACCCTAAGCCCTGCTTCCACTATCTCTAGAATGGGAAGAATCATGCCCGCTCAGCCTACCTCACAAAGCTGTGATGAGGATCACAGAGTCAGTGAAGAGACAACGTTAAAAAGTGCTTTCTGAACTATCAAGAGCTGTTCAGGAGTCAGGGGCTACAGTGGTTCCCACATTTCCCACTGGGTGAGCATGAAGGTCTTCATAGACCAGCAGAGGAAGTGGTATCTCAGGGCCAGGAGGGAAAAAAGACGGGATGGAGACCACCTGCCAACCTCTCTCAGTAGACCCAGCTCATGCTGGCTCCAAGGACTCTCCCAGCACCCTTTCCTCCCCTGGGTCCTGGGCCCCATGGACAATCAACGGACTAGAAGCACCTCTTCCCCAAGGAGAGACCTGGGCAGACGCTGACCCGGCCTGGGCAATTTGAGCTGAGATGCGCCAGACCCCGCCCTTTCATCAGAAAGCCTTTCCTGCCTTCCTTGACTGAGACCACCGAACGTGGTGTAAATATTACTCACCCAACCCTTGCAACAAACCTGGTTCTCGTCTCATCTCTGCTTACACCAGCTGTGTTACCTGGGGGAGGGCACCTTGCCTCCTGGAACCCTGTTTACACAGCTGTAAATACAGGGCTACCAAGATCGGGCTTTCTCAGCCTCGCCACCGTTGACATTTTAGGTGAGATGACTCTGTGATGTGGGGAGCTCTCCTGTGCGTTACAGGATGTTCATCCCTGGGTTCTACCCACTAGAGGCTGGTAGCACGCCCCTACCTCCATCATGACAACCAGAAATGTTTTCACACATTACCAAAATCACCACCAGTTGAGAACCACTGACCCAGCTGATTTCTAAGGCCCTCCAAACCACTTCAACTCCTCCAGCGCAGGCACCAAGGCCCAGAACACCCTCCCAGGCTTGAGACAAACACCCTCACATCAAGTGTCACCTCCTCTTCAACATCCACAGCCAAACAAAGACATTCACCTCTGTTGTTGGGTTTCATCAATTACCTGCACTCTTGTATTCATTTAAATGATCGTCAGAGATGGAAATCTTGGCAGAAAGAACCCAACTCTCATGTCAGAAGGCCTAAAGAAAGGGAGATTTCTGGAATGGCCTTGGAGTCAAGCAGATCTGAATTGAATCCTGGCTCTGCTATGAGTCCTTCCCAAATTCACATAATCTCCTCAAGCTTTGACGTTGGCATGCAGATTAAACGAGATAAGTATTGAATAGGCCTGTCGCTGTGTCTCCTCCACAGCAGGCTCTGGATGTGTGGTCACTCCTTCCCGCTCTCTGTGTGTGTCGACAGTGAGGAACTCAATGAAGGGGAGTCCCTCCGGCTCTTTGACTGGACTCCTTGTTCAAGCCTACGTTTACACCCTGTGGCTTTGCTCCATCTCTCATCTCTCTTGGCTGTTCCAGCGTGTGGCCAGAGCACTGGCCAGTCTTCCCTCTGGCCTCAGCAGCTCATGTCTGGCCCCCAGACCATCTCCCCAAGAGGAGAGCCAATCCTCATCTTCCGAGCTGCAAGCAGGATAGAGCAATGAAGCCCATCTTCACATCCTATCAATGCATCCAGACTAAGTGGGAACAGCTGCCGGGGGAATTCATTACTTGCCGAAGACAGAGCTCTCTTAGAACCCTGCCTGGCCTCCCTTCCTGCTCGGCCTCCCCAATGCTCAAAGTTCAGTAACTTAATGGGAAGGAAGCCAAGTTAATAGGTAATGGAGCTGCCTGTCTATGTGCAATAAACACAAAGAAATCTCTCTTCAAGACCAAATCCAGGAGCGCAGGCTAGGAGTCATGCCTACTGATGAAGCTGCCTCCCTCCTGGACCGCAGCGACAGTCCTTCCCTGAGACCAGGGGAGGGATGCAGAGAAAGCACATGGATTCTGCAGTGTGTGTGTGATGTTGGCCCATCTGCCCAGCCTTCTCTCTGTCAGGAAACATCAGAGCAGATCAAGAGCTTCTGGAGGCCTTGGGCAAGTTACTTAACTGCTGGATGCCTCAATTCCTCATTTTTAAAGTGGAGGTGATAAGAGTACCCTTCCATATAAGGCGGTTGTGAGGATTAAGTGAGTTAATTATAAAGCACTTAGGACCGTAGCTGGAACACAGTAATAATATGTGTGCATTATTATTATTATTATTATTCTCAGTCCTAGTTATTTGGGGTGCCCAGAGACAGATGTATCCAACACGGCACCATAATCCATCCAAGTTTTCATGATAGCGATCACAATCATTCAATGTTTATTGAAAACTTATTATATGTATATTTCTTTAATATTCACAACCATTCTACGTGGCTAGTAGTGTTATTGTCCACATCTAATAGACAAGAAAACTGAGGCTTAGGGAGTTCCAGAGAGTTATCCAAGGGCACCAGTCAGCAAAGGAGCCCCTAGACATCACCTCCCATTTGGATTAGGGCTGTTTCACTCCAGAGCCCAAACATCACTGGGTGGCGTGATCTGTACTTTCCAGAACTCTGAAAATTTCTGAAATGTAGAGCAAATATTCTTGCTACAACTTCACATTTAAGAAGGTTAGCAGAAAATTCTTCAATATTTACAGATCCTTGGTTGCAAACCATAGAAACTGATTTTGCCTAACTTAAGCCAAAATGGATAACACTGAAGGAGATCAGGGGCTCTCAGAATCAACTGGAAGGCTGGGACCCAGGCCTGGATTCTCCTAGGGCATAGACAGCTCCTGGAAGCAGGAAGTACAAGGGTGGTCCTGCGGCAGGAATGGCCAGATCAAGATGCCACCAGTGGAGTGGGCAACACCACGCATTGGCCGCCTTGTCTTATTTGCTCAAGATTCACACTCCAGGAAAGGAGCATCCGATCACCCTGGTTTGGGTCACATGTCCCCATGTTTACAGGAGGACAGGGCTCCACTAAACTAGAGTCAGCACCCATCCAGTGCTTCTTCCACTGCAATGTGAAAAATCTCTATCCAGAAGCACTGCCACCCATTCGAAACCCCAAGTCAGGGCTCCATGCAGTCCCAGAGATCTTTCTGGGGTCTAGAAAACCAGGTCAATCATCCTACTCTGGACTTTGTGGGGCCTCCTGATCCTGAGGAGCCAGCCATTGCCGTGTGTAGGGGAGGTAGAGAACCTCAGAGCATGGGGAACCTCAGCCAGCGACAGGACAGCCATATGCACATGTTGGATCTGAAAAGGAAGACGAATTGGTGCTCATACATTTCTCTTCCTCCATACCCCTCCTGGGCTCACGTGGTCCTTCTTTGCAGTATCCCTCCATCCTTTCCTCTTCAGGGGCCTTGATATTCACTGTAACTAGATTTCCCGGTATGCTGATGTAGGGAGGTCTGGAGGTGCCCTCAGTGAGACATCCTCAAGTGCCACACTCAGATAAAGCTGGTCTTGTTGGTTCTTGGTCTTTTTAGGTTGTGAAGTCTGGGCTGCCCTTGCTTGTTGCCCTAATGGACCCTGCGTCCCCGCAGAGGAGAGGTAAGGGGAGAGAGAGGAAGATGTGTGTCCCCAGATGCCAGGGGGGTGGTCCCTGCAAATATGTTAGTCTTGGCAAATTCTAGCCCAGCTATGCAGCCTATAGGGAGAGTAGGTGCAACAGTATATAACAGCACCCAGGGGCCTCATTAACCTGTCGACTCCATGCACTGCCTGTTCATATGCTAAGACAGGGTCATGGAGATAAAAAAAATTAAATATCGCCAGTCAAGCTCCTGGATAAGGAAGAAAATTCATTGCTCCAACTGCTTTTTAAATAATCTTCTGAGAATGTGGATGGTGCTTCCAGAAAAATGGCTTACATGAGAGCAGATTTCCACTGAGACGGCAGAAAATCATTAATAAATGGTTCTCCCTCCTTTCCCTAAATTAAATGGAGTACTTTTCAAAACTTTCAACATCATGAAAAGCAACGACAGGCTGAGAAACTATCACAGATGGGAGGAGGCTAAGAGCTTATGACAACTACATGCAATATGCGACCCTGGATTGTATCTTGGAATAGAATAATGATATTAGTAGAAAATCCAGTAAATTCTAAAATCTGTAGTTTAGTTAATAGTATTGGATCAAAAGATGCTAATATTAAGGGAAGCCAGGTGAAGGGTGTCTGAGAACTTTGTGCATTACCTTTGCAACTTTTCTGACAATTCAAAACAATGAGTTCACTAAAGGGGGGGAGGGGCAGTTCTCATGAAGAGCAGAGGATGCACATCCCTTGGTACCAAGCCCAGTGTGGGTAAGGGGGAGCCTTGAGCAAGGCACAGTTAAAAGTAAATCTCCCTCAACGTCACTGAGGCCCTGAACATTCAGAAACACTTGAGCAGAAAAGCCAGAGGGAGGAAGCAAAGGGAATTCTCTTTGGGTTTTTTTTCAGTTTTTTTCTTTTTTTGTTGTGGTAACATTGGTTTATAACATTAAATAAATTTAAAGTGCATATCATTATATTTTGATTTCTGTGTGGATTACATCGTGTTCATCACCTGAAGACTAATTACCATCCATCACCACGTACGTGTATGTGCCTTTTGCCCTCCTCCCTTCTCCTGGTAACCACCAATCCAATCTCTGTTTCTATATGGTTGTTTGCTGTTGTTTTTATAGTCCACTTATGAGTGAGATCATAAGGTATTTGACTTTCTCCCTCTGACTTATTTCACTTAGCATAACACCCTCAAGTTCCATCCATGTTGTCACAAATGGCCAGATTTCATCGTTTCTTATGGCTGAGTAGTATTCCATTGTATATATTTACCACATCTTCTTTGTCCATCCTTCTTGGGCACCTAGGTTGCTTCCAGGTCTTGGCTATTGTGAATAATGCTGCAATGAACATAAGGGTGCGTATATCTTTATGCATTCATCTTTTCATGTTCTTTGGATAAATGCCCAGCAGTGGAATAGCTGGATCATATGATAGATTTATTCTTAATATTTTGAGGAATCTCGGTACTGTTTTCCATAGTGGCTGCACCAGTTTGCACTCTCACCAGTACTGTGTGAGAGTTCCCTTCTCTCCACATCCTCTCCAACACTTGTTGTTTCCTGTCTAGTTAATTATAGCCTTTCTGATGGGAGTGAGGTGATAGCTCATTGTAGTTTTGATTTGCATTTCCCTGATAGTTAGTGATGTTGAACATCTTTTCATGTGCCTGTTGGCCATCTGTATATCTTTTTTGGAGAAATGTCTGTTCATATCTTTTGCCCATTTTTTAATTGGGTTGTTGGTTTTTTTGTTGTTGAGATGTATGTGTTCTTTGTATATTTTAGATGTTAACCCCTTATCAGATATACAGTTTGAAAATATCTTCTCCCAATTGTTAGGTTGTCTTTTCATTTTGTTGTTGGTTTCCTTTGCTGTGCAGAAGCTTTTTAGTTTGATGTGGTCTCATTTGTTTATTTTTTCTATTGTTTCCCTTGCCTGGTCAGACATGGTATTTGAAAATATGCTGCTAAGACCGATGTCGAAGAACATATTGCCTATGTTTTCGTCTAGAAGTTTCATGGTTTCAGGTCTTACATTCAAGTCTTTAATCCATTTTGAGTTAATTTTTGTGTATGGTGTAAGATAATGATCTACTTTCATTCTTTTGCATGTGGCTGTCCAGTTTTCCCAACACCATCTATGGAAGAGACTTTCCTTTCTCTGCTGTATGTTCTTGGCTCCCTTGTTGAAAATTAGCTGTCCATAGATATGTGGATCTATTTCTGGGCTTTCAAATCTGTTCCATTGATCTCTGTGCCCATTTTTGTGCCAGTACCATGCTGTTTTGGTTACTATAGCTTTGTAGTATGTTTTGAAATCAGGGAGTGTGATACTTCCAGCTTTGTTCTTTTTTCTTAAGATTCTTTTGGCTATTCGGAGTCTTTTGTTATTCTGCATCAATTTTAGGAGTCTTTCTTCTATTTCTGTGAAAAATGTTGTTGGCACTTTGATAGGGATTACATTGAATCTGTAGATTGCTTTAGGAAGTATGGACATCTTAACCATGTTAATTCTTCTAATCCAAGAGCACGGAATATCTTTCCATTTCTTTGTGTCTTCTTCAATTTCTTTCAACAATGTTTTACAGTTTTGGGTGTACAGATCTTTCACCTCTTTGGTTAAGTTTATTCCTAGCTATTTTGTTCTTTTTGCTGCAATTGTAAATGGGATTGTATTCTTAATTTCTCTTTCTGCTACTTCGTTGTTAGTGTATAGAAACACAACTGATTTTTGTATGTTGATTTTTTATCCTGCAACTTGACCATATTCATTTATTATTTCTAAAAGGTTTTTAGTGGGTTCTGTAGGGTTTTCTATATATAAAATCATTTCGTCTGAAAATATTGACAACTTCATTTCTTCCTTTCCAATTTGGATCATTTTATTTCTTTCTCTTGCCTGATTGCTCTGGCTGAGCCTTCCAATACTGTGTTAAATAAGAGTGGTGACAGTGGGCATCTTGTCTGGTTCCTGTTCTTAGAGGGATAGCTTTCAGTTGTTCTCCACTGAGAATGATGTTAGCTGTGGGTTTGTCATATATGGCCTTTGTTATGTTGAGGTACTTCCCTTCTAAACTCATTTTATTCAGAGTTTTTATCATAAATGGATACTATATCTTGTCAAATGCTTTCTCTGCATCTGTTGAGATGATCATGTGATTTTTATTCTTCATTTTGTTAATATGTTGTCTCACATTGATTGATTTGTGGATGTGAACCATCTCTGCATCTCTGAAATAAATCCCACTTGATCACATGTATGATCTTTTTGATGTATTGCTGTATTTGATTTGCTAGTATTTTGTTGAGGATTTTTGCATTGATTTCACCAGTGTTATGGACTTATAATTTCCTTTTTTGTGTGTTGTCCTTGTCTGGTTTTGGTATCAGGGTAATGTTGCCTTCGTAGAGTAAGTTAGGAAGCCTTCCCTCCTCTTCAATTTTTTGGAAGAGTTTGAGAAAGATCAGTATGAAGCCTTCTCCGATTGTTTGGTGGAATTCACCAGGGAAGCCATGTGGTCCTGGACTTTTATTTTTGGGGAGGTTTTTGATTACTGTTTTGATCTCATTATTGGTGATTGGTCTATTCAACGTCTCTACTTCTTCTTGATTCAGTTTTGGAAGGTTGCATGATTCTAAGAATTTATCCATTTCTTCTAGATTATGCAATTTGTTGGCATATAGCTTTTTGTAGTATTCTCTTATAATCTTTTATATTTCTGAGGTGTTTGTTGACATTTCTCCTCTTTCATTTCTGATGTATCTGAGGCTTCTTTCTCTCTTTTTTTTTTTTTTTTTTGGTGAGTCTAACTAAAGGTTTGTGAATTTTGTTTATGCTTTCAAAGAACCCGTTCTTGGTTTCATTGATTTTTTTCTATTGTTTTTTAGTGTTTCTTTCATTTATTTCTGCTCTGATTTTTATTATTTCCTTCCTTCCACTGATTCTGGGCTTTGTTTGTTCTTCTTTTTCCAATTCTTTTAGGTGCACTGTTAGATTGCTTATCTGAAATTTTTCTTGTTTGTTGAGGTAGGCCTGTATTGCTATAATCTTCCCTCTTAGAACTGCTTTTGCTGTATCCCATACATTTTGGCATTGTTGTATTTTCATTTTCATTTGTCTCCAGGTATTTTTTGATTTCTACTTTGACTTCTTCATTGACCCCATCATTGTTTGGTAGCATTTTATTTAATGCTTTTCTGATTTTTCTTCCTGTAGTTGATTTCTAGTTTCATACCTTTGTGGTCAGTAAATATGCTTGGTATTATTTCTATCTTCTTAAATTTATTGAGATTTGTTTTGTGTCCTAATATGTGATCAATCCTGGAGAATGTTCCGTGTGGATTTGAAAAGAATATGGATTCTGCAGTTTTTGGATGGAATGTTCTGTGTATATCTGCTAAGTCCATCAGGTCTAATGCATCATTTAAGGCAAGTACCCCTTTATTGATCTTCTGTTTGAATGATCTATCCATTGGTGTCAGTGGAGTGTTCAAGTCCTGTACTATTATTGCGTTACTGTCTGTTTCTCCTTTTATGTCTCAATAATTGCTTTATATGTTTAGGTGCTCCCATGTTGGGTGCATACATATTTACAAGTGTTGTATCCTCTTGTAGGATTGTTCCCTTTATCATTATGTAGTGCTCTTCTTTGTCTCTTGTTACAGTGTTTGTTTTAAAGTCTATTTTGTCTGATATAAGTATTGCTATCCCAGCTTTCTTTTATCTGCCATTTGCATGGAGTATCTTTCTCCATCACTTCACTTTCAGTTTGTGGGTGTCTTTAGGTCTGAACTGTTTCTCTTGTATGCAGCATATATACAGGTTTTGTCTTATTATCCATTCGGCCACCCTATGCTTTTTGATTGGAGCATTTAGTCCGTTGACATTTAAGGTAGCTATTGATAAGTATGTATATATTGCCATTTTGTTAATTTTTTTCTGGATGTTTTAGTAGTTCTTCTCTGTTCCTCTCTTCTTCTCTTGCTTTCTTCCCTTGTGGTTTGATGACTTTCTTTAGTATGATGTTTGGGTTCCTTTCTCTTAATTATTTGGGTATTTATTATAGGTTTCTTGTTTGTGGTTATCATGGGGTTTATACATAATGACCTACATATATAGCAATCTGTATTGAGTTGATGGTCTCTTTAGTTTCTAAAAGCTCTACTCTTCTACTCCCTTCCTGCTCCATTTTATGTTTTTGATATCATATCTAACCTCTTTGTGTGTGTGTGTGTGTCTGTGTATCCATTACCCTCTTATCATTGAAATAGGTAATTTTAGTACTTTTGTCCTTTGACTTTCATATTATCTTCATAGGTGGTTGATCTGCTACTTTTACTGTATTTTTGCCTTTACCAGTGGTTTTATTTCCTGTTTGTTTGTGGGCTTTTTTGATAATTTTCTTATCCCTAATTGTGGTCTTCTCTTCCCCACTTAAATAAGTCCCCTCAGCATCTCTTGTAGAACCGGTTTCTTGGTGATAAACTCCTTTAATTTTTGCTTGTCTGGGAAACTCTATCTGCCCTTTCATTCTGAATGATAACCTTGCTGGGTAGAGTTTTCTTAGTTGTAGGTTTTTTCCTTTCAGTACTTTAAACATATCATGCCACTCCCTTCTAGCCTGTAAGGTTTCTGCTGAGAAATCAGCTAATAGACTTATGGGGTTTCCTTTGTAACTTGTTGCCTTTCTCTTGAAGCTTTTAGGATTCTCTCTTTATCTTTAATTCTTGACATTTTAGTTATAATGTGTCTTGGTGTGGGCCTCTTTAGGTTTATCTTGTTTGGTGCTCTCTGTGCTTCCTGTACCTGGATGCCTGTTTCCTTCCTTAGGTTAGGAACATTTTCAGCTATTATTTCTTCAAATAGATTCTCTGTCCCTTAAGCAAAGGGAAGTCTGAGAGATACTGGAGTTAGCAAGCAAGTTAGATACGGAATTTCTCTTGTGAAAAATAGAAAACAAATAAACAAGGGGTGGGGCAGCTTGGGTGCTAAACTTCCAGATTTAAAATATATGTGTATATATATATATATAAAATATATATATGAATATATACACACACACACACAGTTTTTTAATACAGGAAAACCTTAAAAATTTTAAAGTAGCATTAGAAAGGGGGCCAAGGGGCCAGGCAAACAAGTGGTGGGGATGGGAGAAAGACAACCTCCAAGTCTCCTCAGATCAGGCAGCAGGGAACAGAAAACAATCTGAATGAGCAAAGAAACTCACTAGAAAAAAAGCATGCCTTGCCAAGTCCCCAAGTCACCCTTCCAACCAATGCTCTCTGCCAGGTTGACTCCTAGTAAATAGCAGGAGAGCACAAGCTGGCTCCCTGCATGGTGAGCAGGCTGAGTCTCGCACACGGCCCACCCGGCTGTAGTTGTGGATCAGGAAATCACAAAGCCCACACTCTCGCCTGCACCTCACCTCCATTCTGCAGTCACCTCTTGGCTGACCTCACCCAAACAGTTTCAGCTGAAAAACAAAGGCAGGGAAGGCCCCAGGGAGCGTCTTCACATCCAGGACGCACCTCAGAGTCTGTAGGCTTTGACCTTCTGTTTTTCTTCCTTTTCCACACATTCATTTTCTTACCCAGCCATTGTGCACCATGGTTCACAGAATTCCTGCAGATTCTATCCTTTTAACCTTGTTAATTAGCCTCCCAAGTTATTCCTATCCTAGAGCTGAGGAAGCTGAGGGTCAGGGACATTAGTGATTTACTTAAGCTCGTGTAACCCACAAGTGGCAGAGCTGGGGCTAGAGCTTCAGGGCCTGTCTTATGTCCCCTACTTCGCAATATCAGTGTGAATTGCTTACTATATGTAAGGCTCTGGGACAATATAAGGAATTGTTTTTTTAATGGTCCCTGTCCTCAAGCAGATGAACAAAGAGACCAAAAATGTCCTCCTACAATTCAATTGTATAAACGTTTATTTACAAGTAAATCTAAGTAAGTGTGACTTAAAACTTCAACGCAAATCTTAACATACTCCAAGAAAAAAGCGAACAACATAAAACTAAAATTCCTAATTATTTCAGTAAAACTGGAAGGACGTGGCCATTATTTCATTTTTGGAATTGTTACAGAAATATAAGTTTAAATATGTATATTAAACATTTAAATGTGAAAACTAGTAGAATATAAATGCATATTAGAACTTCTATTTCACTGGAAAGAAAAAAACGGAATAAGGAAAATTTCATCAGCTTAACAAATGTAACTAAAAGGGAAATGAGGAAATAAATAGAAAGTGTCATAAATAGACGGCATAAAATTAAATGGCAGGAACAAGACCAAACATCCTAGATGACAAATAAATGTGAGAGGGTTGAATTCTGCAATAAAAAGACAAAGATCCTTAGAATGGGTTTGAAAAGAAAAAACCCAATTATATGTTGTTTAAAAGAGATGAACCTAAAACGAAATGACACTAGGACATTGAAAAAAATGAGATGACCAAACAGATATCAGACAAAAGCCAATGAGAAGAAACAGCAGTAGGAATATTAAGGGCTAAAAGATGGAATGTTAGGCCCAAAATTTAAACAATTTAAAGAATGATATTCTCAATGACAAAGGACACTCCATGAATAAGTTATAATAGGCATGAAAATTTATGCACCAAATGATATTCAAGGCAAATGCTCTTAGGAATGCAAAGAGAATTGAATTTTTTAAAAAATAAAATAAAATCATAGTAAGAGAGCCTAAAACACCTCTCTTCAAATTTTTTTAATTAAAAAGACAAAAAAGAAACAAGTATGTAAATTATTTTGACAACATAATAATCAGTCTTGATTTAAAAGATATGTAGAAAGAGAAACATGCACGTTAAAAAAGAGAATATATTCTTTAAGCCCACAGAAGATTGAAAAATAGTGATCATGCACTTGGCCACAACTGTATGTTTTTTCTAAAAAGATAATGTTTTACAGGTCATGTTCATTGACCTACAGTGTCATAAATTCAGAGGGAAATAAGAGATAAGCAAACAAAGAATGTTAACCATTGAAAATCTGGAAAAGATCCTTTAAATAACTTAGGAATTTAAACATTTATTAGAAATAAAAAGACAAAATTACTTAGGACTAACAAAATTTAGAGGACTTCTTTCAAACCCTTTGGGATATGGCCAAACCCATACTCAAAGGAAAATGCATAGTCTTAAATTATTTAATTATAATTTAATTATAAGAAAGATTTGAAAATGAGTTATACGCATGAATATACACAAGGAAATCTATATCTTATGGATATGAAAAAATACTCAACATCATCAGCCTTCAGGTAAACTAAAACCATGGTGAAGTACCACTACATACCTGGTAAAATTGGTCAAATAAAAAAGATAGACAACACCTAATGCTGGAGAGGATCTTGAGGAACCAGGACTTTCATACATTGCTGTAAGAATGTAAAATGGCTTAACCAGTTTGGAAAACTGGTTGGCAGTTTCTTAAAAAGTTAAACATACATCTATCCTCTAATCCAGAAATTCTACCTCTAGGCATTTATCTGAGATTTAATTAATTAATTCCTCAGAAGAGTTTACAGTGGTGCCTAGTTCACAGTACATGCTGCGTACACAGTACACAGTAAATGTTAGCAGATAATTATTTCAAAAGAAAAGAGCCAGTGTCTTGAGAGGCCAGTTGATTTGGTAAAGTCAAGACTTCCTGCCCTTTTAGGTCTCATATTTTAATGACATACATTGTATAGCAGTTCAAGTAGTGTGACCACTCCCTCCTCACTAAGTGATTGCTCTTCTGTCTTTTTCTATGAACAATAAAAGAAGACATCTTAATGAGAATAACATTACTAGGCCATTTGGGCCAGGAAACAGGGCATGAACAGTAAATTCCCTGCTGCCCTTTCCTCTAGTCTCCTTCCACAAGAAGCAGAGACCGGATGAGGGCAGAGGGTCAATGCAAAGGGGCATCAGCAAGTCTCTCACTCAAAATAACATCTCACACGTGGCTCTGTCTGGATATGCATTCACTGAGAACAGCGCCAAATGGAGGAACCAGCACGGGTGGAGAAGGCCTGGGGCTGCATCCCAGTGCTACGGACTCTGGGCACATGTGCGCCCATTCCCCCATTTATGAAGCCGAGGTGATCGCACGCAGCTCTCAGGTGTGGGGAAGTTCACCTGGGACGTTCCACCTCAGCAGCACCCAGGATCAGCAGCATCCATACGTTTTAATTCTCTTCCTTAGTCAAGGCCTTTCTTGGTCACAAGCACCTCTTCTGAAAATTTCATTGCCTGTACCATATTGAGTTTTGTCTACAGTGAGCATGGATCACTACGTAATCAGAAGAAACAACAGAGATATTCCCTCTACAGGGGGAAAAAGCAATGACTGGACAAATAATTTGCAAAGCATTTATTAGCTAATCTCTTAACAAGGCAGATGGGATGAAGGGAGCATGGGGTGGGCGGACAACGGAAACTGTCGACGATAACAACAGCACAATACAGTTGTCTCCACTGACTAGGCATTTTCTCACGTGCGACTTTGCTTCATGGGTACAGCAAAGCAGCATAGGCTCTTTCCCCAGGCTCCCGCTCTCCCTTACTGCAGGCCTCAGTCACCCTAACAGAGAGGCTGCCCAGGACCACATCCATAGACACACCTCTCTCTCCATGCCACCGTCCTCGATCCTTCTCCATATGCCTACAGAGCACTGATCGCTGCCTGACCCTAAATATAGAGAGATCTATATCTCTATCTACTTTCTAGATAGAAGATGTAAATCTCCATCTACTTCTACATATCTGGCTACCGTATCCATTTCCGTAGATAAATAGATAGCTCTAGACCTACTCCTTCGACATATACATTTGTGTCTAGGGAAGTAGATATAGATATAGATATGGATGCTTCTCTAGCTACAACTCGAGATACAGAGCCTATCTCTCCTGCCAAAGTGCACGCTCGAGGAGGTGCAGAACCTTGTTTGCTTATTTGCTGTTGCATCACCAGGGGCACATAGTAGGCACTCGGGAAATGTCTGTTGTATGAATGAGTGACTGTGATAAGTAGCTTTAAGTGGCCCCAAGGATCCCTCCTCCTGGTACGCATGCCCTTATGTAATTTGTGGGCTGAACTGAGTGACTTGGTTCTAACAAACAGGAGACACCAGATGTGACAGGAGGTCACGTCCAAGATTAGATTACAAAAAGACTGTGTTTGGGGAGCACTTTCTGACTGTCTCTGGGATCTCTAGCTGCCATGTAGTGAGGACACTGAGGCAGCTTATGGAGAAGCCCATGTGGTGAGCAACTGTTATGCACTGAATTGTGCTCCCCCCCAAAATTTATATGTTGAAGCCCTAATCCCCAATGTGACTGTATTTGGAGTTAGGGCCTTTAAATAGGTCATTAAGGTTAACTGAGGATACAAGGCTAGGACCCTAATCCATGTGACTTGTGTCCTTATAAGAAGAAAGAGGCACCAGGTAGGCCCACACACAGAGAGGAAAGACCGTGTGAGGCCATAAAGAGAAGGCAGCCAACTGCAAGGCAGGGAGTGAGGCCTCAGAAGAAACCAGACCTGCTGGCACCTTCATCTTGGACTTCCGGCCTCCAAAACTGTGAGGAAATAAATTTCTGCTGTTTAAGCCGCTCAACCTGTGGCATTTCGTTATGGCAGTCCTAGCAGACTGATACAGACACCAAGGAGATGTGAGGGAGCCGGAAAGCAGATTCTCTCAGCCCCAGAGCCTTGAGGTGACAGCAGCCTTGGCCCACAGCTTGATGACAACCTCAAGAGAGACCCAAAGCCAGAGGCACTCAGCTGTGCCATGCATAGATTCCTGACCAGCAGAAACCAAGAGATAATAAACGTTTGCTATTTTAAGCCACTAAGTTTGGGGATAATTTGTTACATGGCAATAGGTAACTAATACAACGAATGAACAATTCTTTGAGGTAAAGGCAGAATTATCATTATCCCCAGTTTACGGATGAGGAAGCTAAACCTGGAAGAGGTGAGTACCTTGCCTAAGGTCAAACAGCCCGGCAGACCCTCTCAAGGGACAGCAGAGGAAGCCAAAGAGAAGCTTGGCCTCCACACAAGTTTTGCCTTGGGCTACCCTGCCAGGCCTGTCCAACTGGGGCACCAGGATGCAGAGAACATTCCTGAAATGCTCCGGAGTGTCACTTTAATGGTCTCTGTGGAGTCTTTGCAGCCAAACAGAGTTAAAAGAGAGTTGGTATTTTGACAGGGTCCACCTTGGTAACCTTACCACAAGCAGTAATGAGGCCCCTTGGACCTGGTCTAAGAGCACCGCCTCCCTCCCACCAAACAGGGTGCTACTGAGGGTCACATTGAAAGGACTCCGACCAGTGGGATCTTAGAAATTAAAATAGCAAAGACTTATAGAACTTTTGCTGGATTCTAGGCAGTGTTCTAACATTTTATTGTATTCATTTATTTCTCTGAGGCAATTCCGCTATTATCTCCATTTTATAGGAGAGGAAACTGAGGCGCCAAAGAGTTGAGCAATTTGCCCAAGGTCACACAGCTGGCCAGTGAGAGAACCAAGATTTAAAATCAGGCATTTTAGGTCCAGAGTTAATGCTTTGACATATTTTTCTCTAGGTCTTCCCATTTTTTAATATCCACAATATAACAGTAACTGGTTGGCAAGTCTCTTTATCCCATAGTCTCTCTAGTTTTAAAATGCCGAAGTGAAAAATCGTCACAGCACATGAAGGATATCTTGCCGTGCCCCACAGAAAACCTTTTAGGGCTCCCTGCTGCCCTCGGTGTGACGTATGAGGCTCTCCTGGCTCTGACTCCTGCCTCCGTCCCCAGCCTGAGCCCGGGGCACCTTCCTCCGCTCATGCAGCCACCTTTCCTCTTTGCTGTAACACAGACAGCCAGCTCCCATGTCTCCCTGCCTTTGCAGGCTCCGCCGGGAAACCAGCCTCACTCCTCTGTCCTGCTAAACTCTTGTCATCCTTCACCTCTTCTGGGAACTCTCGCTGCCACCTTCACATCAGTCAGGTGCCTTAGCCTTGCCCCCACCGCACCTTGAATCCCCCTGGGCCAGCACTTGTGTCTCATCCTCTTCTCCCCGTCTCCCACTGGACTCTGATTTCTGCAGGGGAGGAAACTATTTTCCTATATTCTCAGCAATTAGCACAGCACCTGGCACCTAGGAAGCACCAGTTTGTCGAATGAACACAAGCCCTCCAAAGAACCTAGTGACATTTTTAGTCACTCACTCCAACTGCCTCCACTAGACAGTCCTGGACCACAGAGCCATAAACTCATACCAGAAGGGACCCCAGGGAGACATCCTGGTTTAGTCAATGCCTCCCATAAACAGGTGAAAAACAAGTTCAGAAAGAAGAATCAACTTGTCTCAACTAGTCGAGGGAACACAGCGGGCTCAAGTTTCCAGGTATCTGAGCCCCCCAAACTCTCAAAGGAATCTTATTAGTTTCCTGTTGCTGCCATGAAAAATAATCATAATTTAATAGCTTAAAAACAACACAAATTTATTATCTTAGGCTTCTGGCGATGAAAAGTCCGAAATGCATCTCATTGGGCTAAAATCAAGGTGGCAGCAGGCTGGGTTCCTCCAGAGTCGGTTCCCTGGCCTTTTCCAGCTTCTAGAGACCACAGCATTCCTTGACTCGTGACCCCTTCCTTCTGAAGAACCAGCATTGTAGCGTCTGCAAACCTCCCTCCTCTCTGATCTCTGCTTCTGTCCTCTCTTCCTGGCCTCCCCCTTTCCCTTATAAGCACCTTGATGACAATCCAAGATAATCTCCTCAACTCAACACCCTTAATCACATCGGCGAAATTCACTTCACCATGTAAAGAAACGTATTCTCAGATTCCAAGGAGTTGGACGTGGACGTCTTTGAGGAACGGCTCTTCTGTCCACCGCGGCATCTGGATATTTCTGATGTAAAAACAGATTCTTGATCCGACAGCATCTTCTATGGGCAGGATGGCAGAATAAACCTTCACCAGTGTTTAAACACGTTTTATTCTCTTTTTCCATTTCTAAATGTCTATTTTTGAGGAGCTGGTGGGAGAAGTGTTTCCCAATATATTTATATAAAATATAGTATCATGTATGATAACTATAGTATACTCCTCTGTAATGTTTGTGTTTCAGGCATGCATTACTAATATTTTAATCCTTCTGATTGATTCTATACAGAGTTGGGACTATCTAATTTACAAAGAGAAGGCACCAAAGGAGGTAATGTTTAGTGAATGTCGCCATGTGCCAGGCAGTCTGGGCCTTATGTAATTTAAACTTCACCATAGCCTTCTGAGCTTGGCTCTGTTATCCCCCGTTTCACAGATGAAGAAACTGACTCAGAGAGATGAAGCAACTTATCTAACTCATAGAACCAGTGAGTGGCAGAATGGGTTTGAAATCTGTATTTATTTGGCTCCAGAACTCGTGCTCTTTCCCCTTGGCCTTGTTGCTTCCTCCAAACGTTCAACTTTCTTTTAGCTGCCAAGTTGATAAATTGATGAGGAGAAACAGAGAAAGTGGTGGTGGGGGGGAGCAGGGAAAGGAGAGAGACAGACAGAGATTTTCAGGATGGATAAATTTGGTTGAAAATTTCCATGAGCAAGCAACTTTGGGGGAACCCTTCTGGAGGCAGTATGGATGCCCTCCACCAAAATCTGCAATGAGGGCCCGGAGACTGCTGGTTGCTAGGCAACTCCTTGCCAACCACACTCCATACCAGTCTAATTAGCAGATTTCACCTGCATTCCAACAGTTGCTAGGTAACTCTCCGACTGGGGCCTTCGCCCACTCCTCCAAGCCAATTCTGATCCCAAAGGAAGAGGAAGGGGTGTTTGTAAAAAGTCCACTGACGATATATCTCTATATAAAATTCCCTTTGTGGCTTCACTATAGAACGTATCCACCAAGAGTAAGCAAATCCAGGAAATATAATTCAGTGGTCTTGGCGTTGTACAAAACAAGTTTCTATGAGGCAGTGAGTTGATTCTTCAGGGCTAAGAGACTTATGGGACCAAAAGAGGCCAGAGACCAGGCGGAACTTTCTTTGGGAACCACTCAGACAAGAACCCTTTTTAGAGATTCTGAAAGGATTGATCCTTTAAGTGATCCGACCAGGAGGAAAGGGGACTAATATTTACGGAGCCCCTGTTATTACCAGGCAACGGATTAGATTCTTTCATAAACGCTTCATTCAGTTTTCACAAAATTCCAGTGAGATGGGGGGCTGTTACCTTCTACATTTTACCAATGAGAAATTGAACTTCAGAAATAGTAAGTAATTCGAACATGATCATTTGCCTAAAAGAAGTGGAAGTTAAAGACAGGACAGTCCGCCTCAATTTCATGCATGAACTTTGCACTACTCCCTGCATGGGGTCATCGCCACAGGATGACAAGTATTATCATCCGTTCAGTGCAACCTCGTATTAAAACAGACTATACCGGAAACAAAAATGCAAGCTGGAAAAACATGAATTCCCTTCCCCTGTGTGTTGCCAGGGACTTAGCACTAGCTTAAGGCAGTGACTCCCAAACTTTTTGGTCCCAGGACCCCTTCACAATCTTAAAAATTAACGATAGGGTCTGGCCCAGTGGTGTAGTGGTTAAGTTCATACACTCTGCTTTGGCGGTCCCAGGGTTCACAGGCCTGGATGCCAGGCACAGACCTACACACCGCTCATCAAGCCATGCTGTGGTAGCATCCCACATACAAAGTAGAGGATGATTGGCACAGATGTTAGCTCAGAGCCAATCTTCCTCACCAAAAAAAAAGAAAAGAAAAGAAAAAAATTAATAAGGACTCCAAAGAGCTTTTGTTTATGCAGGGTATATCTATTCATACTTACCATATTAGAAATCAAAACTTAGAAATTTTTAAAATACTTATATGTTAATTAATCTCAGAAATAACAATAAACATGTTGCATGGCTAACATAAATAATTTATTTTTGTGTAAAATAACTACTTTCAGAAACAAAAATAATAGCGAGAAGGGTGGCACTGTTTTGCATTTTTGAAGACCTCTTTGATGTCTGGCTTCATAGAGGAGCTGGGTTCTCATTGCCGATTCTGCATTCAGTCTGCAGCATCGTCACGTGCCAGACAGACCTTGGAACACGTCACTCTCCTTCTCCACTGGACACTCGGGAGAGAATGAGAGTGAAATAAGCAAATAACTTCTTAGATTATTATGCAAATAGTTTTGACCTTGAGGACCTTCTGGAAGGGTCTCAGAGTCCCCCACGGATCCCCAGACCACTCTTTGAGAAACACTGCCTTAAGGCATGATAATCTGAATGCCCAGAATGCATTCAGAGTTTGACTGTGTCGCTTCCAGTTTTCCATCCAACTGTTTAAGACTACCCCACACCTTTTTTGCCTGTAGCACTTTACGGTCCCTTAGAACCCCAGATTACCCCCTCTGGTGTGCAATCTTTGCAATGCTATCTGAGACAACAAGATATGGATACTGGCTCCGCTGACTGAAACAGTTAGAAATATCAGCACATGTAGTTTCTGTCTTCCCAGCAGCCTTTTCGCCACCTTTTCTGGCAAATGGTGCAGAAAGATGCATGAGAGCTCCTGGCCTCTGTGGTTGGTAGAAGGGAGGGACATCGGACCCACCAGGTCAACCAGAACCCTTCCCTGAATTTTTTTCACCCTGACCTGCAGTTTCTTTTCCTCCTGAGGTATTAGCATGTTATCCTGGATCATTGACTTTCTGCTGGTACTTCAGAGTCGTCCATCCTGCCCTCCCACCCCAACTCCACACTTACAGGGTCACGTGTTGGAGATTCCATCAGACGATCTCTCTTTTAACACTGAGGTTCTGCCCCAGTTTTTCTTGCTGAACACCTTATTGCCCCTGTGCAATTCCGCCTTGGCTGTTCTGCACATCAGAGTCCATGGTGGCTGAATTACTCCCCATCGCCTGGAACACCGAGGCTCTTCTCTCTGCTCCCTCCCACCCTCCCGCACCCTCGCCTCAATTCCTCTTCAGGGAGCTCAAGTCTTCTCTGCTTTCACAGCAGGGGTGAAGCAGCCCAGGATGTCCGACCACCTTGCAACTAAATGCCACCCATTCCAACACCCACGTTTGCTGACATCGCGGTCTGCCGTGGTGGAACGTGCCTTGTGCCTTTGCATGAGTTATTCCCTCTGCCTGGGACTCAGTTCCATTCACTTCAGCAAGCATTTCCTGAGCATCTACTACACACCAGACACTTCACTGAGAATACAGAAGCACAAAGGACGGTCCCAGACGCCCTCAAAGAGTTCACATCTCGTAGGGGAGTTGAGACATACC
The DNA here is from genome assembly GCF_041296265.1 of Equus caballus. Lineage (NCBI taxonomy): Eukaryota > Metazoa > Chordata > Mammalia > Perissodactyla > Equidae > Equus > Equus caballus. Next base: position 26,981,534 of record NC_091694.1, on the reverse strand, counting down.
CGGTAACTACAATAAGAGTGAGCTAGTGAGTTTATGTTCCACGTAGGACTCCTGCAAGACAAAGGATAGAGCAGACACCCAAACCAGCCAAAGCAACAAGGAGGATTACTGGCTCTCTTAACTGACAAATCTAATAGGACAGCAAGAGCATCTTGGTGCTGGTTTTCTCCTTTTACCTTCCCCCATTCTCTCCCCTTCTCTTCCATGCGCTGCATCTTGGGGGCTGACCTGCGTTTGACTCTGGCTTTGATTGTGTCCAGCCAATGCAGGTACCAGCACAAGACTGGAAGCGTTGACGAGGGTGAGGTCAAGGTCAGCCCATCCCCACTTCCTCTCTGCCTTGTCAGACTGGCAGCAGCTGCATTCCTGTTCTGTGGCTCCAGCTCTTGTCCAGCTCTGGTAACACTGTTCCCTCCCCTTGCTCCTTCGGACTAAGGGTACCAAGGCTGCCCACTGTTGCTAGCCCCTGGGTGCTTCACTACACTCTCTCGGCTCCCTTCATCCTCCCCCAGGCCTCTGTAAATAGTCCTGAGGTTAACCTCTCTTCACTTAAGCCCTTTTAAGTATTCCATCTACCCTCACAGGGGCAAGGTAGCTACTAACATCTAGAGTCTCCCATCCTCACGTCATCAAGGTCCAAGGCAGCAGAAAGAGAATGCCTCTCCTCCATGTAGCCCCCACTAAATCCTGGTCATGTGCCCATTCCTGAACCAGTCACTGTGGCTAGAGGGACTCAGTGGTCTGACTGGCCAGGTGTGGTCCCATGATCCACCCCAAAGCCAGCAATGGTGCCATCCTCACCCACAGATGTGGCCTGTGGGGGAGGGAGGAGGGTTCACCCAAAGGAAATTCTGGGTGCTGTTACCGAAAGAAGAAGGGACGGACCTGAGTAGCCCCAAAACAAGAAATTTCCACTTCAACATGTCACAAGAGAGAGAACGAGATGAAAGGCTGGTGGAGTTAGAGATGAGAGAGGTCACTGGTGGCAGTGATTGTCCCTCTGTTGACTACCTGTGCCAAGATGTTCTTGTCACTCTCTTATTTCAAAGGTAATTCTCGGCTCCATCCTGCTCACTATTTCTTGCCAAGAGGAAGCCAGCCTTAGCACGTTCCTCTGTGGTTGCCTGGACTGTAGCCTTGTCCCAGTGCAGCCACAGGAACGTACCTGCTGCTGTTTCATTCCAAGATGATAAGCTACCCCAAAAATTGAAGTTGAGGTGCGTACCAAACCTCATCAGAGTCAGTGACTTTTTCTGAAATTATCGTGATGTGTATGGACACCTGTGAACTTCCAAGGAATAACTTGTAACAGAGACCCCCCCCCCCAACCCAGCTTTATTCAGTTTAATGCAGCAAACATATTGCATGCTGAGGAGGAAGTACTTTGGAAATTGAAAAGCACCATACAAAGGGCAGGCATGATTCAAGCATGTTTAAGGCATTGTCCTGGGCCCTGTCTACCTGCTCAGCCCCTTAAGGGAGCAATCCCACGCACCCCTCTCACGCCCCCCATGCCATGTAGCCAGAACCGTCAAGGGTGGATCCTTCATAACCTCAGAACTGCCTGACCCTGCCACACCACATCCCACCCCTCCCCAGATCCCAAGGCCTCGTGACCTCCTCGCTCATTCTCTCCTCCCTCTTCAGTCGTGAAACCTCCCTGGATATGACCTTGCCTCTGCTCCTGCACTGTGAAGCTCCGCCTGCCTACACGGTCTCAGTCCACGTGCTGCAGGGCCTCTCTCTGATCCAGAATGGGCAAATACTCTTCTCAGGATGCTGATCATTCTGCTGTCCTCCTGACCCTTAAGAAAGAAAGTAAACAACTCTGAAGAATCCTGAGCCATGGCCTCTGAGGAAAATACACTTTCCAGAGTGCTCGTGACGCCAAGTGGTGGGAGAGGGGGATGAAAGACTGCGAGCCCTTAGAAAGAGCTCCTTGATTGTGAGACTGGCACACCTGCCCATCAGTGTACTCAGAGAGCCTACAACAATGGCTAATGATCTTGTCGTCAGTTAAATCTGATCCTTCTCTGGCCAAGATGTTGCCCTCCTGTACTTTTCCCCCCTTCAATCTGGATCTCTATATCTATGACCATATAGAGTAGACATTAAAAACAAACCCTAAAGGGTCGCATGCCCTATTTTCCAATTTGCGCACTGTCCCTTATTTGAAGCTGTGTGACCCCAGGCAACGAACTTAACTCTCTGAACCTCAGTAGTAAAATGGGGATAACAGTTCTGCCCTGCCCATCTCGTAGATGCCTGAGAATTAATTAAAACAGTGAAAAGAATCCAGCAGGTGCTGAAAAGAATGTGAGTGTGAGCTATTATTATGTAATTATTATCATTACTGTTAATAAAACTCAAGGGGACATAAGTTCTGCTTCCCTCTCCTTCCCATCACCACACAGCACCCTTCAAAGTGTCCTTCGAATACAGCCACCTCCTCTGCCCAAGCCCAAGTTCCTCCCTGACCAGCAGGGAACTATTTTCCTGATACATCCCTCTTTAAAAGATCACCACTCAGAGCTCCTCTCTCCATAGAAACCCAGAGAATAAATAGAAGGAGCAGGTTTTCAGCTGTTTCCATTCTGACTGCTTCAATTAAATTAAACCCCACACGACTCTTGCATTAGCATGTGGGTGGAAAAGCCAGAGATGTCTCAATGACCCCAGTTCCGTGGTTCGCTGAGACCTTCCAATTATCTGCATCCAGTATCCATCTCCTCTCCTTGGCTGGCATTGTTACAAGTAACCTGTGCTGATGTCTGCGTGAAGAGATGTGGTTGGGACAAATCTGCTGTAACCTTAACTATAATTATAACTATGTTATTATAACTATGTTTTTCCAAATCCTGAAATCTTTTATCAAATGCTTTTCTTTTTTCTCCCAGTGGGCTCTCTCTTCAAGAAATGCCCTTCCTGGGGCCAGCCTGGTGGCGTAATGGTTAAGTTCACATGCTCCACTTTGGCGGCCCAGGGTTCAGATCCCGGGCATGGACCTACACACCGCTCACCAAGCCATGCTGTGGTGGTGTCTCACATAGAAAAAATAGAGGAAGATGGACACAGATGTTAGCTCAGTGACAACCTCCCTCACCAAAAAATAAAGGAAAGAAAGAAAAAGGAATGCCCCTCCTCTGTTAGCAGACTCTTGAACTTATACAAAGGTAAATAGTAAAGACATGGAAACAGGATTGCTCAGTTCAGATAAGAATGTGCCAAAGATACTATGTATCGTTAGAGCCCTACAGCTATGAAGGCACATCACAAGTCAATGTGCCATACGTAGAATTCCCAAATGTTTCCCCATGAAGGCTTTCTTCAACAACAGGAATGCAGGCAGCAAGCTCTCTTGTTCCCACCAGGTATAGCCAGGTGGCATCTCAAAGATGTGGCTCGGCTGGCTGCCAGGAGAAGAGGTTTAACTGCAGTGAGATGAAGATTCAGGGAACAAGAAGGGAAAGTCTAGCTTTGGTGTCGGGGGAGATACAGGGAGGAAAGGATGAGGATGTTCACAGTCCCCACCTGGTGTAAGGGAAGAAGTTCTGCATTTGGATCACCCTTGAGTCTGAAATGGAAAAGTAGCTCCATACCGAGGAAAACGCAGCAGTTTCAAAAAACAGATCGGATCTACACAAACTAACATGGAAACTTCTCCAAAACAGATTGTTGAAAGAAAAAATCCAGTTGCAGTTTATGTACAGTATTCAAGGCCTGCAAAAAACATACATGCATTTGACACCAAAAGCAAAAAGAAACATGTGGAGCTACATCAAACTAAAAAGTTTCTGCACAGCAAAGGAAACCATCAAGAAAGTAAAAAGCCAACCTTGCAAATCATATATCTGAGAAGGGGATAATATCCAAAGTATACCAAGAGCTTCATGCAACTCAACAGCAAAAGAACAAACAATCCCGTACAAAAATGGGGAGAGGAATTGAATCGACGTTTTTCCAAAGAAAGCATGCAAAAGCCAACAGATAAGTGAAAGCGTGTTCAACATCACTAATCATCAGGGAAATGCAAATCAAAACCACAATGAGATATCACCTCACATCTGTTAGAATGGCTATCAGTGTTGGTGAGGATGCGGAGCAAAGGGAACCCTTGTGCACTGCTGGTGGGAATGCAAATTGGCGCAGCCACTATGGAAAACAGTATGGAGGTTCCTCAAAAAATTAAAAATAGGACAACCATATGATCCAGCAATTCCACTTCTGAGTATATATCCAAAGAAAGCGAGATCACTATCTCAAATAGACATCTGCACCCCCACATTCATTGCAGCATTATTTACAGTAGCCAAGACATAGAAACAACCTCAGTATTTATCAACAGATGAATGGATAAAGAAGTTTGTGGTATATATATAATAGAATATTATTCCGCCATAAAGAGGAAGGAAATCCTGACATTTGTGACAACAAGAATGGAACTTGAGGGCATTATGCTGAGTGAAATAAATCAGAGAAAGACAAATAGTGTATGATCTCACTTATATGGGGAATCTGAAAAAAGCAAACTCATAGAAACAGGGAACAGATGGGTGGTTGCCAGAGGTTGGGGGTGGAGGATGGGGGAAATGGGTAAAGTTGATCACAAAATACAAACTTCCAGTTATAAGATACATAAGTCCTGGGGCTGTAATGTACAACATGATGACTATGGTTAACAACATAGTATTGTATATTTGAAAGTTGCTAAGAGTATAGATCTTAAAAGTTCTCACCACAAGAAAAAAAAAATTGTGAGGCCGGTCCCATGGTCGAGTGGTTAAGTTTGCCCGCTCCGCTTCAGCGGCCCAGGGTTTCTCTGGTTCAGATCCTGGGCACGGACATGGCACCACTCGTCAGGCCACACTGGGGCGGCGTCCCACATGCCACAACTAGAAGGACCCACAACTAAAATATGCAACTACGTACTGGGGAGATTTGGGGAGAAAAAGAAGAAGGAAAAAAAAAGAAGATTGGCAACAGTTGTTAGCTCAGGTGCCACTCTTTAAAAAAAAAAAAATGTAACTATGTGACGTAATGGACATTAATTAAACCTATTGTGGTGATCATTTTGCAATATCCAAATCACAATATTGTACATCTTAAGCTAATACAATGTTCTATGTCAATTATATCTCAATAAAACTGGGGGAAAGTTTTCTTAAATAAAAAAAGAGAATCTCTTAAATTGACCTGAATAAAACACATGCATGCACAAAATAAAACTATGTATTTCCATAGAAATATATTATATGTACATTTATACGTAGAAGAAGGTCTGAAAGATTAAACACCAATCTGTTAACGATAGATACATCCTGCAAAGGCTCTGGGTTTCTTGGAAGGGGGATGGGAAGAGAACTCAAATCCCACCGCTTGGAAACTCCTGCGTTAGGCTCACTCTGATGTTCCCGTTCTGCCTATGGGGAGCCTCTGGCCTTTTCCGCAAACATTGAACATCTTCCCTCTTATAAGCGAAGAGGAAGTGCTCTGCTCCCTAATGCACCCACGTGTGCACATGCATCCTGCTAGCTGGCGATTCTCAGACTCCGCCATCCATGTGCATTATCCTGAAGTATTATTTCATTTAGCCTAGACACTGAAACGGAATCTGGCTTTTGAGCTTTATCACTTAGAATCGCTTTACTACCTCCAACATTTTCCAAAGACCGTTCTCCCAATTAACTTTACCCTCCTCGTGCCCCTCATCAGCCAGGTGAGTCCATGCTCGGTGCCTTTTTCTAAAGCAGTACTAACCATTGAGGCCCCAGGTGAGAGCTCAGCACCTCTGTGGCCACATCGGTGTTTCTCTGCATCCTGGCTACCCTACTGTGGTGAGTTCACACTCAACTTCCACCACGATTATCAAGAGTCTCTTAAGTGGTCTCCCTGCTTTGATCTATTCTACCCTACCCTCCACTCCAGGGCGAGTTACGAAACCACACATTCGGCAACTTCACCGCTTGAAACTCTTCAGTGACTCTTGTCTCCTGAAGTGGCAGTTCTCAACTTCAGTGTACACCAGAATCGCCTGGGAGCTTCTCTAAAATGCAGATTTCTGGGTGGTTTATCCAAAGGCTCTGATTCAATAGATGCTGAATTTTTAACAAGCATCTAAGACAATTCTGATGCAAAGAGCATGGGGATCAAACTTTGAAAATCACTAACCATAGGCTAAGGGCAGCCCTGCTTCCTTAGAATGGGGATCAGATCCCTTGTGACCTGATTCTGACCTCGCACCTCTCCCCACTCACACACTTCCTTCCAGCAACAGAGACCAGCTTCTCGTCCCCCACTCACTGCCTTGCCCCTCAATGCTGTTGTTCCCAGCTGTGCCCAAAATGCCCTCCTGGCTCATTTTCCCACACGCTTCATCTGGCTAATGCCTACACAGCCTTCATAACCCAGCTCAGGCATCACCTCCCCCAGGTAAACTTCCCCAAGACTCACAGATTCTGTTACACGCCACCATCTTGTCCTCCTAATACCCAAGCTTTGTTAGACAAAGCTCTTACTCCATTTCCTAGATTTTCTAGCTAGCCTGGATTCTGAGGTCCTTGCAGGAAGGCCATGTCTTATTCACCTCCAAAATCCCCAGGAGCTACCCCAGATCCTGGCACACTGTAGGCAGTAACACTAGTACACTAGAAGCAGTTACAGTGGTAGACTATAGGGAATTACACGAGTACACTGTAGAGTTACACAGATACACTGTAGGCAGTAACACTAGTACAATGTAGGTAGTTACACTGGTATAATGTAGGGAGTGGCATTACCGCACCCCATGCAGTTACTTAGATACACTGCAGAGTTACACAGGTACACTGCAGGCAGTTACTCTGGCACACTATAGACAGCGACGCTAGCACACTGTCGGTGCTTACACAGGTACACTGTAGGGAGTTTCACTGGTGCACTCTGGGTAGTGTCACTGGTGCTCTGTAGGCAGTGTGCTGAAGGTTGGACAGGCCACAACAAGGGGAGACTTTCTAGTTGACACTTCTCTGAATCCACAAATGCAAGTTGGTCGAGTGGTAGTACACACGCCCCCACCCCTCTTCAACCAAAGGATTTTGCCGCCCAACCTAAGGTTTGATCTTTTTCCCAACCTTATGGAAACAAAAAAAGGCTATGAGTCAGTGCTTTCTAGCAGCAGTTTGGCTCCAAAAATTCTCTATCCAAGGTGCCACCCACCAAGCTCTTGTCACTTACACCGCTCCCGAGAAAGAGGATTTTGTCTGCCCCTCAGTAAAACAGACAGCCTCATACTGGGTGCAGTCCCTACTCACCCCACAGCCTTCCTTTGTCACCATCCCATCCCCTGACCACATCCTCGCTACCAAATGATTTTTTAATTCCAATAAGCACTCATACAGACCCTACTCCCTGGAGAGCGATGCCTACCCTTAGGGCCAAGAGTAAAGAACAAACTCTTCCCTTCCACTTTGCCCACAACATGAGTCTGGAGGCCTTTGATGAGTGACTCTACGAATGCTCACCTTATTCCTGGAGGCTTGGTGATAATCAGTCTTAACCCTGTTCAGCTCCAGCTCACAATTCTTTAACTCGCTGCTATTCATTGGGCATCTCTAAAGAGACATAGGGAATGCATTTCCCAAATTTACTTGACAGAATATCTCATAGGACTAGTGTTCCCTGACATACATTTTGGTAAATGCTGCTTGAGAAACTACTCTATCTTGAGATGTGTAGAGGTACAACAAATGTCCCAGTTACTCAAACACATCGTCTCAAGATCCAGTGCTTCATCCCATTTCCAGGGCAAGCTATGGATTTGGGGTAGAGGAAAGAATTGACCTCAATGAATTGGGATGATATCATTTCCCTGAGACTTATGAAGGAATAGAGCTCTTCAGAAAAGGTGAAAGCTAGGATACATCCCAGAGATTGTATCATCCAGTGCCCTTGTTTCCCATCAAGGGATCCTGAGGCCCAGACAGCTGAAGGAGTTTGTCTAAGCTCACAGCCACTCAATCACGGAGCTGGGATTCAGGACAAGATTCTGACTCAAATCCAGAAATCTTTCCATCACACCATGCTGCCTTGAAATCATTTACTAACCCTGTAAGGTATACTTTCAGCTCTACAGTAGAATGACAGTTTGTAGTGATGCCGTTGGGTAAGTAAAGCATCATAAATGGATAGTGTGTTTCTGCAAGATTTTTCTAGGTCTTTTCTCTCTGTTTCAAAGACCTTTTGATAATCATCCCTTCCTTCCATCTCAAACCCATTGCCAAACAATTTTTAAATTCTAGTAGTTACACACTAAGATATCACTCTTTTGGAAGGCAACTCCTATCCTTTCGGGCAAAGTCAAAGAACAAAGTCTTCCTCTTTCTCCTTGCTCATCACATAGCTTTGGAAGGACCCAATATTCAAGTTCTAAAAACGTCTCCCTCAAAGCAGTTTCTGACTCATAGAACTATCCTGTCTCAATCTTTCCATCCACAGCCTAATTTCCAAAAGTATGATGTCCTGTCAGTCACTTCTTCACATCCCACTTACTCTTTTTAATCCGATCTGGCAATCTACCATTTAACTGGTGATTTTAATCCTTTTACATTTATTGTGATTATTGATAGATATGGACCAGGCTTCTGCCATCTTACTTCATGCTTTCTACTTATCTTCACTGACATTTTCTTTGCTTCCTCCTTTCTCTTGTACTACATTATTGGGAACATTGGGGTAGGGAAGGAATTGTGCTCTTGTTACTTGAAAACGGTGGAATGGATACTGAATAGAAAAACATGGCAATATTACCAAATGCCATTCAAATAATTTTAAACTAACTTTGCATACTAAAACTGTGCAAAAGAATAGATATGTGTAAAAAACAGACATAAAAATACACTAACTACTAGTTGGATTGAGGTGATGAAATTAACTGTGACTTTTTCCTTTTATCTATTTTTCATAACAAGGTTACACTACCTTTTCGACTAGAAAAACAAATTCATTTATTAAAATTAAAACTCTGATGGGTTCCCATCATCTATAGCAAAATTTTCCAAAGGGTGTTGGGATTTCAACAGGTCTTATGTGAAGAAAAAAAAAAAGAGAAACTTGATGATTAGGTAAATTTTGGAAAATTTGATTAAACGAAGATAAACAGATCTCTTTACTGCAGGACTTCTTGGGAACTTTAAGTTATTAATGTTCATTATGAACTTTCAAATGAGGACTAGAGGATTCAACGATATACAAAGTTATTTGATCTCTGGACTCTATTTTTGCAGAACATATCAAGAGAGAGAATACTTTTTGGGGACCCTACAAAGAGGGTGTAACCTATGAGGCTTTCCATAACATGGCTTTGCCCACCCTTCCAGCCCCTGTCCTTCACGCTCCCTTCCTGATCTGTCTTAGTTCCCTCTGCTACTGTAACAAATCACCACGACCTCAGTAGCTTAAACAACACAAATTTATTACCCCACAGTGCTGGAGGTTAGAAGTCAACACAGGTCTCACTGAACAAAAATCAAGGCGTCAGCAGAGCTGTAGGGGCCACTCGCATTCCTTGGCTCATCTCCTTTCTCCATCTTCAAAGCCAGTTGAGTTCAAAGAGAGTTGAGTCGTTCTCATATTGCATCACTTAGACTCCCTCTTCTGCCTCTCTCTTTCACTTTTAAGCACACTTGTGATTATACTGAAGCCACCCAGATAATCCAGGATAATCTCCCTATTTTAAGGTCAACTGATTAGCAACCTTAATTCCATTTACAACTTTAATTCCCCTTTGCCACGCAAGGTAACATATTCATAGGTACCAGGGTTTAGGATGTGGGCGTTGGGCAAGGGGGTGGGAAGATATACCTATTCCATCTACCACACCACCTTTTCTATTTCCCCTCCTTTCTCCTGTAGTACCTGCTACGCTTCTTACCAAAACTGCTTGTTATCCTCAGAGAAAAAAATTTATTTTCATACTTCTAGTTTCCTCTGCCTGTAATACCCATCCCCACCCTTGCCATTGTCTTATCTATCCAAAGCACTCCTACTCATTCATCAGAGTCTTGTTCAAATCTCACTCTCTCTGTGAATGTCTCCTCGAGTTCTCCAAGCATGACTGGATACTCTGTGCTCCAAAAGCATTTTGTTCACATCGCCAAGATAACACTCATCACACTATAATGGATTCATAATAACATAACAGCTAATACTAATTGAGCACTGACTAACATGTCTGACCCTGTTCTGTGTGCTTTACCTGCTGCACTATACCATTGCTCCTCACAGAAACCCTATCAGGCAGACTTTATTGATGATCTATCTCCTCCTTCAGCCCCAGACAGTGAGCACTTACAGTGAATGAACCATACACGCCTTACACCTCACTCAAAGGTTAGCATATAATTCAGGTTCGATTCATGGGAACAATTTAACTGCACTTCTGGTTCTCTGAGCCCAAAAGTTCTGTTGGTCACCCTATTGAATGATGGAATCAAAGCTTTCCCAAAGGTCAAATTAAAAGCATGTGACATCAGATTTGACTTAAGTCTTGGGATCAGGAACAAATGTGTTTGAGCTTGGCACGCGATGGATCACAGTGCAGCCCAGCTGTCTGAAGCTCATCACGAGAAGCCCATGATGACCAAGAGTGAACAGCTTGCAAGGCAAGTACAGTGTCAGGAATAGCTTTCTCCTGCAGCAGCTGTAAACACCCCTGGAGCGTCCAGCTGGTCATGTGCTCCTTCTAAAAGAATGAGCCGCTCAGCGCTGACTGATGACTCAACTCTTAAACCAATCAGGGAATACATATTTGTTGAGCATACCCTATGACGCATCAGTATAAAACAAATTCACTGATCAATACATATATTAATGTGTTGAAAGGCAACTTTTCTTCACACAATATATAGTTCCTGAGGACATGTCATTTGCAGGCATAGAAGATGAATAAGACCAGGCTCCTGCCTGTGAAGAGCTCATGGTCCCAAAGGAGTGACAAACTGGAAGACAAATCAGTGCAATGAACTGTGATATAGTAATAAAGCCCTTGAACATTTGCTTTATCTCCTATGCCTCGGGTCCCTCATCTCTGAATTGGAGATAATAATGTACCTACTTCATAGAGTTTGTGTGAGGAGCATAAGGGTTAATGTGCGTAAAGAGCTCAGAAGAGGGTCTGGCACATAGAAAAATCTGATCAATGCTGACAATAGACAAAGTGCTGTGGAAGCGAAGAGAGGGACTGGGATTCATGTGGGACTAGGAAAGGCTTTCCTTTGGAAGTGGTGACGTTTAGGCTGGGCCTTCAAGGATGAGGGGATGCTCATATGCCCAGAGAGGCAGGGGAAGGAGAGTCTAGGTAGAGGAAACAGCAAGGGCAAAAATACAAAGATTTAAATAATAGTGACAGTGCTGTTTGTTCGTCGACTCCATTTCTTCATCCCTTAGGCATACAGCTAAACTGCATTTCCCAGTCTCCCTTGCGGTTAACTGGGGTCACATGATTGAATTCTAGCCAGTAAAATGGGACCAGAAGTGATGTAAGGTCCGGCTCCTTACACTTCCTGAGTAGCCCTCCAAGCAGGTTCATCCTCTCATCTGCTGGCTGGATAACTCCAGGATGAGCTTGCAGTCACTTTTAGAAATGGAAGGAGCCTAGATCCCCAAGTCATTGCTTGGAGGAGGGGTGCCCAGGAAAGCCACCCAACCAGGACCATCACATTGGACTGTAGACAAGGGATACATAAAATTTTATTGTGTTAAGGCACTGAGATTTCAGCTTTTATTTGTTACCTCAGCAGACCCTAGCATTACTTACCCTGACTAACACAGTATGAAACATCCTGTCAAGCTTGAACTATAACTCAGAGTTGTTTGCTAAAATTTAGATTTGTGGCAGAGAAGCCTAGGAAGATGAGTGGGAATCAACTTGCAAAGGAGCCTAAATGCCTCACAAAGGACTTTGCACTTTGTTCTACAAGCAATGAGAAGTGATTAAGGGTTTTAACTAGAGGAATAGCAGAATCAGACATATGTTTTCAAAAGAGCAACCTGCAAACAGGGAAGAAGGAGAGCCAGGGTGGAGGTGAGGCTAGAAGTGGAAATTCAGTTATTAAAGACCATTAGCTAGTGAGGTCTTGAAGGCAAAGACAGTATTGTGTTCTGCATTGTGTCCCAGGGCTCAGCCCAGTACGCGGCACGTGGCAGGTACTCAGTACAACTGGATGAATAGATGGATGGATGGGTAGATGGATGGATGGATGGGTGGATGGATGGATGGATGGATGTTATTACAATAATACTAGTGAGAGATGGTAAGGGCAGAACTAGCATTGTGGCAGTGGAGATGGAGAGGAAAGACGGACTGAAGGTATATTTAAGGAGTCAGAGGAGACAGGGCTTGGGGGCCAATTGGCTATAGAGGATGATGGATTTCCAAGAAACATGAAGTTCCAGGTCCTGAAGTCAGAGCACAGAGGCAGAGAAGACAAACAGTAGATGAAAGCACTGTCACCAGCCAGGCTTTCAGAAGGACCATCTCGAGACTTGACCTTTTGCCAGACATTCAACACATATTTTCTCATAATCTCTGGAAACAGCTTTGCATCCCCCACAGAGACAATGGAATTAAAGGGAGCAGATTTATCAGTTCCCTAATATTTCTTGGCCAGTCTTTCAAGGCTATTGCCAGGTCTGCTGAAGGTCTATATTCTCCCTTCATTCTCTCCCTCCTTTCCCTGGAAGCCAATGTTTTCTCCCAAATCTCTCTCTTCTGCAAACTTTTGAGGGTTTCCTCTCTTTCTTGATTCTTGATTCCCTGCTCTGAAATTCCTCCGACCTAAGAAGACAACAACGTTCTACACCAGGGATTGGCAAACTTTCTCTGAAAAGGACCAGTTAATAGATATCTTAGGTTTTGTGGGCCGTGCAGGCTCAGCTCTGCTGTTGAGCCACAGATAATACGTAAATGAGTGAGTGTGGCTGTTTTCCAATAAACTTTGCTGACAAAAACAGTCTGTGTGAGGCCAGCCCAGTGGTGTAGTGGTTAAGTCCCCATGCTCTGCTTCAGCTGTGCAGGGTTTGCGGGTTCAGATCCCAGGCACACACCTACACACTCCTCATCAAGCCATGCTGTGGCGGCATCCCACATACAAACTAGAGGAAGATTGGCACAGATGTTAACTCAGCGACAATCTTCCTCACCAAAAAAACAAACAAACAAAACAGGCAGTGGGCCTGATTTGGCCTGTGGGCCATAGTTTGCCAACCCCTGCTCTGGGCTGACCCAAGGCCATATTGTCATGGAAGCCACAGCAAGCAAGGAGAAGACCTGAGCTGTGGTCTGGTTTTACTGTGTCAACATGAGCAAAGCTCATAATCTCTCTGGATCCAAGATCAGGGATAACAGGGGTATTGTCTGTTCTTCCTGCCCTCCCTGATAGTGCAAATAAACAAGGAGAAGGGAACTAGCCCCTGTTACATGCCATCCATGTGCTAGGAATTTTACATTCTATATTTTATTCAATCTCCAGATGAACTCCATGGTGTATTTTTATGCCCATTTTCAGATGAGAAAGGCAAGTCTCAGAGAGATTAAGTAAGCAGCTCAACACACACTGCTAAGAAATGACAGCGCTAGGTTTTGACTATGGGTCTACCCAGTTGCCAGTTTGAGCCCATTCCAGTACATCACGCTCTCTTCCAAGGAGAGATGTTGCCAGAGAAAAGCCAGCTGACCAGCTCTGGCAAGAGATCTGCAGCCGCACCACTGCCTCCCTGGGGCTGGTCCTGAGCTTGCAGGCCGAAGAGCTGACTAACCAATCACTCTGGACAGATTCCCATTAACCAAGCTCACAGCAGACCAGTTATGAATCAGAATTCAAAATGCCTGTTTCTCATGGGGGACAGCACTCCTCTTTTTTGTAACTAGAATGTTCTAGTCCCTTAACTAGCACACCTCTTTGCAGTTCGTCATTAAGGGAAACATTGTTATGTGGCATATGACCATACACATAAATATACGCATATATACACATATGTGCCTTAATAAGAATGATCATGTTGTATATACTTTCTGGTGACTTTTTCTTTGCTAAATAATATGTAGCAACCAACTTTTCATGTTGCCAAATATTCTTCTGGATCATTAATTTAATGGTCGCATGGTAGCCCTTTGTAAGTGTGTGCCACAATCCATTTAACCAGTTCCCTACTGTTAGACTGATTCTTCCTTTAGCTGCATTAATATCCACCAATCTGACTACAGCTTGGTCTGGGAACCACTGGTCTCTTAATCCCTTGGCTGATTTTTATTAGTCATGCTCCCTGCCTCCCCATCCGAGCCCGCCCCTCCCTCACAGCTCTGAGGTCTAACTGAGGTGCGTGCATTAAAGCCATCCTGTGCAGCAGGTCACCGTCCCCAAGGAAGGGCTAATGGAACCTGCATATGACGAACCTACAGGAGGGCGATTAGCACCTGGAGTGCAGGTGCCATGGAGTGGGGGTGGGGAACGACCCTGTCTCTGCCGTCCCTGGCCCCCTGAAGGGAGCTCCAGAAACCCACAGTGGAAAACACCAAGTGGGACAGAGCAGGACAGGCCAAAGGACATCGGTGCTCGGCCCTCCCAACCAGGAAGTTCCCAGGACGCTCCGTGCCGACCGCAGCTGCCTTTGCGAACACGTGTGCACATCCACACACATTCATGCACACACACAAGTCGGAGGGTGCTGAGAATAAGAAGCCCCTCGATGTCAATGTCAAAGCGAGAGCGTCCTCTTCTGCCTGTGGCTGCTCGCAGCGTGGTGCCAACCACAAGTGCTGGTGGCTGACTCTCTTGCTGTCAAGAAGCAACGCTTGTTCTCAGATTGATCATCTTTGTTTATCTCCACAGAGGCTGTTAGTTCAAGGAGCAAATAAAGCTCTCAGAATAATACCCATAAAAATTAAATTAAAAATGCTGGATTCCGACTGTCTGTGTTTGAATTCCCAGCTCAAATCCTAACCACTGTGTGGCCTTGGGGACACCGCTTAACTTCAACATGCCTCAGTTTCCTCACCTGTAAATTAGGGATTGAATAATGTCTACCTTACGAGACAGTTTGAGGAGCATGAAATAATGCATTTAAGTATTAACATGTGTGCCAGTCTCCTAATAAAGGCTTAGCAGGCAGGAGCTATTTTATTAATATTATTATTACTACTGTTATTGTTGTTAACAGAGGTTAAGTGATATCTCAGAGTCAGCTACACAAGGGAGAACCTGAGCCTTGATAAATTCCAGCTCGCCAGGGCCCGTAACAACTCCATTATCACAGCCATAAACCACCAGGGGCACCTTCAGCACGCTGCCTGATATAATGCTGTACTCTGGGTGACAGAGGCCAGCCCGTAAATAAATCAGACCAAGCTTCAAAGCCAGGATACTCGGACTTTTAAAATTTAGTGGTACACTTCTCATCACAGCTTACACCATTTTCCCATCAGCGGGATCCGAGTTCTCGGTCCCCACTCGCTGGGTTAATGGAGAAGGGAGGTGGTAAGGATCAGGGTGCAGCAAGGGAGGGCGTGAGGAGAAGGGGTGGGGGCACGATGTCATTGGTGGTGGATGTGTTAGGGATGGACAGACCACAAGATAACCACTACGACAGCCTTTAAAAGGTTCAAACCTGTTGCTGTTTGTGTCCTCTGCAATTTGCAACTAATAAAAACAAACTCAGGACACAGCACAAAGGATGCAAGTCAGACCTAGGGCATAACTTTATGGCTAGAACAACAGTTAAACCAGCAGTAGGCTGAGGAGTCAGTTACTTTAGCACATCTTTCCCCCAGGTATCATTAAACAGAAAAACAGATCGGTTCTCATTGGTCCAGGCCAGCCATCCCCAGGATACAGAAGGAGAAGGTGAGATGGGGGAGAGAAGGCAGAGAACAAAATGTCAGTGTGCAACCTGTACCTGCGGGTCACATTCTCACTTTGCTCGGAGATCAATTACATAACAAGTTTATATGCTCTAAAGTCAATCATGACATTAATTCCAAAATGAGATTTATTTCCTCGCCTGAGTTGAAAGCCCCATATTGACACACGTCTGCTACTTGGTGCCCTTCTTGCAAATTCACGCCTGTTTCCATCAGGGTTTGCATGGCAATGCGAGCAGGTGGGTTTTAGTAGCAGTCAGGCTCCAGCTGCATGGTTTGAAATTAAACTCCAGGGTGCAGCTTGATCCCAAGTAATTCACTACTCCAGGCTGATGCCACTCCCACTGCCCACCCCCAGGAAAGGTGCTCTTGCGGTACTCTAAGACATGAGAAGAGGTGTTTTTCCGGCTCCCTCAGTCTGTTCTTCCCACACTCACCCCTTCCAGAGTGGGGGGTCCCTGGTACGGCAGAAAAAGAGGCACTTTGCTGGGATAGTAATGCCCCCAGGTTCTGCTGCAAAGGCTGTCAGTAATAGCAAAGCAAAGGATTTTGCTCTTAGAGAGGTATCTCTCTGATGACTCAGCAGGACCTGAGTACCCAGGGTCGGTGCTATGGTGAGACCCTCCAGGATAGAGCCAGGATTCTGCGGGGAGAAGTGAGAGGCTGAAAAGACCAAGAGATCCCAGAGTAGGAAGTGGTCAGAGAGAGCAGAGTCCCCCAGGCATCCAGCAACGAGAGCTCCATGTAGACTCAGAGGTAACTGGATGGAGCAGCACAGAAACAGCTCTCACCCTCTGGACTTGGGGGGTTTCTCTAGGTCAGTTGAGGGAAAGACTGTCTGCCTGGCAACAGTCTACATAACCACACTGCTGCAGAAGTCATGGGCATTACCAAGGGTTCCATCCTGTGCCGAGGCTCCGTCTGCCTTGCTCTGATGGCCCGTTGAGAGCCCAAGAAGGACAGCATGATAAAAATAATAACAGCAATTAGAGATTTAGTGCTTACTGCATGTTAGGCGTTGGTCTAAGCACTTCACACATATTAGCTCAGCTAATCCTCCCACCAGCTTTCTGAGGGGCATGGCTATTATCTTCAGTTTACCAGCCAGGAATCTCAGAAGCAGAGGGGTTAAGGAATATGCCCAAGGCCACACAGCTAGACAGTGAGTGAAGCTCAAATTCACACCCAGGCGCTCTGGCTCCAAGGAAAGACCATGAGCCAGGATCAAAGCTGAAGACTAGAGCTGTGGCCATGTTGAGGAATGTGGGACAGGAGACAAAATGAAAAGGAGAGAAGGTCAGGGCAAAAGTGAGTAATGAGGCACTTGAGTGATTGCCTAGAATATTCTCTGAAATTCAGGGCTTGTTTGGGAGGTATAAAGGAGTATAAGGCACGGAGTGTGGATGATTCTGCCTAGCTTGGTGGGCCAGGGATAGCAGGCAAACTGGGTTAGCAGTACCCATTGTGTTAGGGAGCGAGACACCTGCAGGTTCCTACCTCCCCACCCACAGCTCCTGCATGTGCCCTCCCTGCTCTATCCTTTCACTATAGTGACTAGGAGGCACACATAAATTAATCACTAAATATTAACTGACAGCCTCCCACGAGCCAGGCACTGTCCTAGGTGCCAGGGGCACATGGCAGTGAACAAGATGGAGCCCTGCCCTTAAGAGACTTGCATTCAAGTGGACCCAGAGGAATAAATTTTGAGCCAGAAATGGAATGAGTGAATGCGATGAACACATGCTAATGGATGCTTTGAAAATAAAAGTCCAAAGACATTCTGGGAACCAACCAATGTCTTTATAGCCCTTCTGTGCCAATCTGTAGGGAATGTCAGCATTAAGGAAACCAATTTGATGATTTGGGGGAATTTTCTTGCATGTGGTAAAACAAGCCTTTTAAGATATAGCTGAACACCAAAACGTTGTTCCGATAAAGTCATCATAATCACTCATTTGTATCCCCCTTCATGAGATCTATATTTTTTAAGTGATAATATCTGAATGCACCTTGCAAATTACAGTGCCTCCCCCAAATGGCATCTAAGGTTTATAATAATCTTCAGTGACAGCATTTGTGTGAGTGTATGGCATTCATTCATTTATATATTCAGCAAGCAATTATTGAGCGCCTGCTCTGTACAGGGCAGTTGGTATGCAATGGTGAAGAAGACCAAGGCTTTGCCCTCAGGGGTCTGTGGAATAGTGGGGACACAGACAGGAGCCGACAATTACAACACAGCGAGAAGATGGCACTGAGTGGATGAGCACCCAGCACTAAGGAGGACCCTGCGTACAAGGGAAGTCTGCCTGAAGGAAGTGCCATCAGAGCTGAGACCTGCAGGATGTATAGAAACAGGCAATAAAATGCCCAGAGAAAAACGTTCTATCACTTCTAGAAATAACAAACACTTCAGATTCGGAAAAGCCTAGGTCTGAGTCCTAGCTGACCAGTTGTTGGGCAAAATGCCTTCATTTATCCTAGCCCTTGCTTCCCGATTGATGAGATGAGCAGAGTAACACGTACTTTGCAGGCTCAGTTTGAGGATTACTTGTAAATTGCCTCGCACAGTGCCTGGCACATAGTAAGTGCTTACGAATGGGAACCATTGTCTTTATGTTCATGGGAAGTCAATAAATATTCATTCCTTTCAACGGAGCAGGAGTGACCCTGAGCCGAGACGCATGGTGCAGCCGGGGAAAATGAAACTAAAACATTGCCGTATTTCCTCCTTAAAACCTGGCTTCGCTTTGGAAACGAGAAGATTTCTTCTTCCCTCATTTTCCATACGTAGTGATTAAATAACTTACTCCGAAGTGGGAGAAATGCCACTTTCTTCTGCAATAAATAACAAGGTGAAATTTTCCCACAGGCTCCAGGCCACCCCGGCTCCTGCATTAACCTGACAGACACAGATCCAGCCTTTGACGTGTTCAAAGACGTGCTTAGGAAAGAAGATTCCTCAGGCAGCAAATCAGATCATGGGAAATGCAGAGGCTGGAGGTCTGACATTGGGACCAAAGCTTTCTTTCATCTCTTGCTAGCTGTGTGTCCTTGGGCAAGTTATTCAACCTCTCTGAGCTTCCTTGTTTATAAAAGTGGGGATTATAAGAATACTACTGTATTAGTGTCCTATTTCTGCTGTAACAAATTGCCACAAATTTAATGGCTTAAACCACTCAGATTAACTCTCTCACAGTTTGGAGGTCAGAAGTCGGAACTCCAATTCACTGAGCTAAAGTCAAGGTGTCAGCAGGACTGGTTCCTTCTGGGAGTTCTGAGGGGAGGGTCCATTTCCTTGCTTTGTTCAGCTTTTAGTGGCCGCCTGTATTCCTTGGCTTGTGGCCCCTTCGTCCATCTGCAAAGTGTATCACTCCAGTGTCTTGTGCATCACATTGCCTTCTCTCTGACTCTCCTGCCTCCCTCTTCTAAGGACACTTGATTACATTAAACCCATCTGGATAATCCAGGATAATCTCCATCTCAAGATTCTTAGCTTAATCACATCTGCAAAGTTCCTTTTGCCATATAAAATTACACTGAAATGTTCTGGGGATCAGGATGTGGACATATTTCGGGGGCAATTATTCAGCCAACCACAACCACCAAAAGACAAAAAAAGACACATTTGTAAAGCACCTAACACAGTGCCCAGGACCCAACAGGCCCTCGGTAACGTTCCGCCTTTTTCTCTTCCCTGCTCCCCACAGGACACTTGTCCCCCAGGGACCCTTGTGCAGCATGCCCTGCCTGGCATACATAGGGCGCTCTGGCTCCAAGGCCCTGACCCACCTGGGAGCTGCCTGTCTCCA
This sequence comes from Equus caballus, assembly GCF_041296265.1. Taxonomy (NCBI): domain Eukaryota; kingdom Metazoa; phylum Chordata; class Mammalia; order Perissodactyla; family Equidae; genus Equus; species Equus caballus. The sequence continues at coordinate 26,961,827 of NC_091694.1, read as the reverse complement.
CACTGAGACTCCGACTATTCCTGGCCCTGTGATGAGTCACCTCTGGCCCTCAGAGGCCACTCATCTGGTCAGGGGTTGTTTGCTTGCAAGGAAGAGAAATCCACTCAAATTGGATAAAGTCACTGTAGGACACCAACAAGCAGCTGAGCATCCAAGGACAGAAAACCGGGCCACAGTGGACGGAGGGTGACCCCACAACTCTTCCTCTGGACCGTGTGCTCCCGTAGCTCTGCTTCCGTCTGCTCATGTTCTCCAAAGACCAGCTTCTGGGCAAGGTTCTGGAGTCTCCCCCCACACCCTCAGCTTGCCCACAGGTCTGGCTGGCCTTGGCACCAACTCTGGTCCCAATATTGTGTGACTTTCCCTTGCCCAATACCATCTCATCCAGCCAGTCTCTATGGCCTTTGATGCCATTTACCAATAGAAATAATAGATTGGCTCAACGCATCATAGATCCCTGTCTTCGTTTGGGCTGCCATAGCAAAGTACCATGGACCAGGTGGCTTATTACAAGAGGACTTTATTTCTCTCACTCTGGAAACTGGAAGTCCAAGATCGGGATGCCAGCATTGTTGGGTTCTGGTGTGAACCCTCTTCCTGGTTATAGACTGCTGACTACTCATTGTAACCTCACATGGGGGAAAGAGAGACAAGAAGCGAGCTCTCTCATGACTCTTATATGGGCACCAATCCCATTCATGAGGGCTCCACGCTTGTGACCTCAGCTAACCCTAATTACCTCCCAACCTCTAGCTCCTAGTACCATCACATTATGGGGGAGGGTTTCAACACATGAATTTGGGGAGGACCCAAATACTTGGTCCATACAGTCTCCCTGAGTCAGGTGTCCAGCCTTGGCTCAGTCAGCTGTGTGTAGTTGAGGGGCTGAGATCACATAGCATGGACCCAGGCTCTTAGAGGTCCACACCTAGGGGGAGAGAGCAGGTACAAAAGAGGCAATCTAGGCTGGACACTCACTGGAAAACATATGTGCTTGATAACCTCCTCTCTCTAAAAGGGACACAGCAAGTCTTTTGCTGATATTCAAAAGTAATCATTAGTTTTATTAGTGCTTGGAGTACCGAAGAATCATTAATAATGAACCACCTAATCATGAAGAATGAGAACTCCGTGAACTGCTAATCACAAATTCCCACTTCCTTGCCCTACAGCCGTCAGCCCAGTAGAGGAAAAGACACCAACAGGTCCAGAATCTAATGCTGCCAGCTGCTCTGCCCCTAGAAGCAAAGGTGTTCATTTCCCCCAAAGGACGTGGATGACAGTGTCATCCTTTTAGGAAAGTCCTGAGACTTAGCTGTAAGACCATCATTGCCCAGAAAGACAAGTAACCTAAGGCCTGTGTCTGAGCTTTCAATGATTAATTCAAAATTTGCCCATTTAAGGAAATACAGAGTTGAGTCTTGACCTCAACAAGCCAAGAATTAGAAGAAAGGAAGAGAAAGTGAAAGAGTCTGGTCAATGAAAGCCCTCAGCCACACCACACCCCAGAATCGTGGGGGATGGAGTCATCATGCCCTGGCGGCATCGATAGTGTCATTTGTCACTAAGATCTCGTGGGCCTTATGACCACATGGCTGTTCTCCCAAAAGGGAGGTGGGAACATCACTGTGTCAGTAAATCTCCCCCCATCCCTCCAGCCCATGGAAAGGAAGCGAAATAAGTGCGAGCTTGCTCTCATCCGGGCCCCTCTAGACTTCGGTTTCAAACACACAGGAGAAACGGAGGTAGTTCAGGAGACTCTCGATTGGAACAATGAAACTCCTGCAGAGCAGGGAGGAAAGCAGGGATCTGACAGGGCTCGGCCTCTCTGCTGAGCCCAGCGAAACGGAACACGGAGGCGGGGCGGGGGTGGGGGGGGCATGCGTGCGGCATGTGTTTATCAGCCCGAGTCCAATTTGGTGTCTGAAATCAAACAGCCAAAGATCTGCGTGCTTTGAATTTTAAGCTGTCCCTTTAGGGCAGTCACAGGTTATGAATACAGAGAACAAGTTCTGGGTACAGTGAGCGGGCTATACACAGACATTTACCCCTTGCGCTTCCCTTTACCAAACCCTCAGCATAAAAGTCCTGGTCTTATTTTAGCCAAAAATAAATAAAGAGCCGTTTTTACTTCCATCCAATAAAGACCATCTGACTGTGCTCTGGAGGCGACAGGGTAGCTGATGAAATCTCATTTCCTCTCTTGAACAGTTATCTACTCTGACATCTCAGTCCCCAGGTGACTGAGTTAGGAAAGGACTGTGTTTATTACTGGAGCTTGGCCACCACAAAGCAGATTCTTAGTTTTCAAAAAATCTTCTCCGTGGTAGTAAGAAGAAACCATGAAATACTCATTCTATGGGGTCTCAAAATTGAAATGGAAGTTAAAATGAATATCAAAAAATAAAACAGAACTTTGTGAGTGGCCATTGATTTTAGATACTTTGAATTGATGTATTCCTTTTATGTTGCCCTGTGTTATGCATTCCAATATCTTTAGCCATGCTCTGCATTCTCAAAAGTTATATGCTGTCTATAGTTGTGAGAGATGGAGTTCTAAATTATGAGGGAAAAAGAAAAAGACACATTTTCTGAGCAGGAAAAGATGATACCACAAGCAGTTCCTGACGTTCCCGATAAATCAAAGCACCTGACACTCAACTTGGCCGTGAGGAGCCCTGACTCCCAGCCAAGTCTAAGTCTATATATTTGGCAAGTGTACAATGAATGGCTGATTGGGATTTAATCCTATTTAACTTGCAAATATGAAAAGAGAAAGAAATGGAGATAAGTTTTTTCAAAGCAAATTGGTTTTATTTTTGCAGAATCAAAGGGCAGGGCTGCTTTCTTTTCGCATTTCAGACTCTATTCAAGATGTCCATTTAAACCTAATCAAAGGCTTCTTCTCTTGCATACCGAATCAGTGTTTCTGAAATTATGGGTGATCAACCACCATACAACTCAAAAAATATGAACCCACGTTGTTGTTGTTTGCATTTAGGACCTGCTTTGGTAAATGGGTTAAACTCTTAAGTGAGCCTACAAACTTCATGGCAATTATACTTCCTCTGGGACTGGTGAAGAAAAAAAAAATGACTCAAACTTCTCCTAAGGGAAATCTTTGGCCATGAGCCATTTATGCAAACACAATTGTAGAAAAGAACCACAATTTGCACACAGGCATTTATCCTTGTACCTTTCCCACTTAAAATCAGTCTCAATGCTAAATGGTCCCCTGCAGTCCATTGATTTCTTTTTCTGTTGACTTCAAGGACTAAATTTCCTCGAAACAGTGCTACAAGGAGACTTTACTCTGCAAAGTAGATTGAGAAAGCTGAGACTAGCAGATATTCTCCTGGGGGGTGGGTAATGGGACATTTTTCTGCAGCCAGGAGGGTAATCTCACTGGAAACTAAGGGAAACTGAGAACGGTACCCAAAAGCCTAAAATTCTAAGGATATATTTAACCTGCTCTTTGCTCTGCCTCCAATGCCCTTCTTTAGCCTCTCCCTCAGCTCTTTCAGCCTGAAGAACTGCCCCTCCTTCAAGGCCCCACCACCTTGGTGCCTCCTCTCTAAAGCCTTATTGGCGAGATGATGATAACCTCAAAGGAGAAAGGTTTTTTCATGAGGATGGATGAGTAATGGTCTAAAAATGGCAATGGGGACCAAAAGGAAGGCTAATAATTGCTCTAAACCCCATTGAACAGAACCACTAGACTTTGTCCCCCCTCACTCATTTGACCACGTGTTCCCAAGGCTAAGCCTGTATTCCCAGGACCTCCCACAGAGCTGGGAACAGAATCAACTCTCAGAAAACTGTTGAATGGAAGAATAGTGGAGGACAATTACCCTTTAACACAAAGAAAGATGGGCATTGCTGTTCTCTAAATTAGGAGCCATTGAGCATGGTGGGATCCGGGGGGATTCTGAAGGCAGAAACCCCTAAAGGAAGTGTTGAAGGCTATGGCTCAGCCAGAGATCCTCTGTCATGAGCCACTTTTTGGCACCTAAAATGTTTTTGACCTGTTACCCAGAAATTCATAGTCCTCTTTATTTTCTCTCTTACTGGTGCCTACCCTCAGTTCTAAGCTCAAAATTGTGTACCCAAACTAACTAACCCAAACAGACCAGCCACAATACAACAACCATTACAACTCCTTAATGAGACCATTAAAATCTGTTTGAAGATGCTGACCCTTGACTGGCCTTACTATTGAAAAGTCACAGGACATTGGTGTGTAAGCGTGTGCAACCTTCTTTTTCCTCAGTGTACAACAGAGGCGTTGGGTGTCTCCAGCCTGAGCCCAATGTTCTAGACTTCCAGTCCTTCAGCTTCATGGGAGAATTTGGACTTTTAAAGTAAGAAAAACTAAAAGAAAGGAATGCTGGTTTCCATGGTCTCCACACTCCTCACAGGAACTAATGTCATAGGCAGTGGGGAGATGAGCAGAAAGAATGAGTCTCCCACAGCTCAGCCCTCAGAATAGCTCCCTCCACCCTGTGAAAATTCTTCGCAGCTCTTTCCTCTGCTCTGAGCACCCATTCCTTCCACAGCTGCTGCCCTGCTTCATATGGACGCACAAACACACACACACACAAACATCCTCAGCAAGTCCTCCCATCTGGTGCTCCAACCGGACAAAGGTGGTGTCTTGGTGATGTGTCAGCTTATCTAGGCTGAGCTCAGTTTCCCAAAATGTCCTTCCCTGTGTGCTTCCAGTTAACGTGAAGCAGCAGAGAGACTCTCGTGGAAGATGGGGAGAAAGGGAAGGAGCAGCCACGCTGTGTTTTCACACTTGGCAGGTTAGGGCAGGGTCACCAGCCTCTTTCGCAACTCAGCAGGTTGATGCTTATCTGGTGACTCACCTCATTGGCACCGGGGCAGCTGTGGGGCCTGCAACTGCCCCTCCCCCCGGGCCCTCCTTCAGCTTCTCCCACTCCAGGGCCTGCATGTGTTTAGCTCTGTGAGGAAGGGCTCCTGCTTGTCCCACAGGATGCCTCAGCATCAAGGTTGGAGGCAGTGAGAACTGACACGGGTTCTAGTCTGTCCTCATGGGTTCTTACTCATGCTCATGGTGTCAGCTTGTCTTGACTCTCCCACTTTAAATCCATCTTCCCTTCCTTACAGCCTACCTGAGAATGACAAGCTCCAGCAGGGACTTCAAACACAGACAACAGCCTAGCAGAGACTGTGTAACTGACTTGCATAATCGAGAAAGGTCTAATCCTACAACTATGTGTGTATCTCCTTGGGTTCTGCTTCTCTGATTGAACCTTGTACTGTTAATAATTTTATTTTCTGTATATTAGGATGTTTCGGCATCTTAAAAACCTTTCCAGATGGAGAAAGACTCTCTCTCCTGGGGCTAGCCAGTTCTTAGAGACAGCAAAGGACTCAGCCAGGAGCATGTCTTTATATGTAAACTAACACATCCAGCTCCATACCTCCTCTATCTGACCCGTACACCCCAAGAGGCAATATTCCTCTGCCTTAATCATCCCAGGGCCAGATACAGGCAACTAGGGACCACTTCAACAGCCTGAAGCCCTCCAAAATTATTAAACTAGTCAATCCTAAACAGTTTTCCTTGTCCTGCCTTGCCTTTCCCAGGGAAACTCCAGTAAACACCTTGGCTCTCCCCTTGCTCCTGCCCTTCTGCCCCCGACTGACACTGGTGCTTCCCCATGTAGCCCTGCATGGCATGCCACCTGTTTCTGGGACCTGTGAATATAATAAACTTTGTTTTCCTGAGCCTCTCCTGTGTCTCCTCTTGTGCCTACACCTGATGGACCATCACCTAAAAGAACACAGAGCAAACCCTGACTCATCCAATATAGAGGCTGGAAGACACTTCTCTGCCCCAACAGCTCTGCATGCCCTGGGGCTGGACCACTGTGTCCTTCCTTCAGTATGACTGCAACATGATAAGGCTCTATGTACTTCTCTGCACTGGATGTTATCTTTATTTGCCCCATATTCTTTGGCCAATAAAAGAACCAAAAATCTCTCCACAAATGTGACCCAAGCTGGGGCCATGGGAGTCTTTTTACACTGGAGCTGACAAGGAATATCTCTAGCTTTGAGGGTCGTGAAAAAAACCCCTCTCCAGGAAAAGGGAATGAAATTAAATGAAACCAAGCAGAGAGAGGTAAAGATGAAAGAGACACCAAGAGACAAAGAAACAGAGGCTCTGTCCCTGGAGCCCTTCCTTTCATTCTATGTGCCATCTCATATTGTTTAAAAAACAAAAAACTGTTCTTTTCAGCCAGCTCCATCTCTTGCCCTAGACACCCCCAAGATACACTCCTGGTTCTCATCATGAGATGAGTCATCGCAAACTATGGACACTGGAGCGGCTCATGCCTCATCTCAGCTGTGGTCTGTTTACTTTGTTTCCCCAGAGCATCATTTCCTGATGACTGTTCTCTAAAAAACAAATTTCTCAACACTGCAAAGGATTCCACCAGCCACTAAGACGGGGAAACACTCACTGTTATGAGCTAAATTGTGCCCCCCTCCCCAAAATTCATATGTTGAAGCATTAACCCTCAGTGCCTCATAATGTGACTTTATTTGGAGATGGGGATTTGAACAGGTCATTAACTTAAAATGAGGCCTTTAGAGTGGGCCCTAATGCAATCCGACTGGTATCCTCATAAAAAAGGGAAATTTGGGCACACAGAGAGGTCTCAGGAGAAACCAACACTGCTGACACCTTGATCTCAGACTTCCCCTCAGGAACTGAAAGAAAATCCACGTCTGCTCTTGAAGCCACCCAGTCTGAGGTGTCTTGTTATGGAAGCCCCAGCAGACTAAGCCTCCTTGAAGAGTCACAATGTACGCAAATAGGCTACAAGCTCTATGAAGTCCTGCCGACAGATGACTGCTTACCTTTAAACTGCTTCCTGAACTTCTGTACTCATTCCCTGCACAGAAGTGCCGTTATCAAGACTGATCACAGAGAAAAGGCCATCTGGACCTCAGTAAAAATTATGTTCTTGATCTTTGGAAATAAAGAGGTGGCTAGATAATTGTCAAAAACGTTGCACAAATGATAAGAAAGGAGGGATGTCATAAAAATATAGAAGGGTTCATGGTGCAATGATAAAAGCACCAAAGTTCAGATTCCACCTCCGCTCTTAACTGACTCAGTGACCTTGGTCAAGTCCCTTCCCTTCTCGGACCTCAGTTTCCCCATTTTTAAAGTGAGGGACTGAAAAGATGATCTCTTTAGCTAGAAGTCGAGTGAGTCATCAAATGCTGGGTGCTAAGGTTTCTTGGAGTCCTCTAATAACCTGCCAAGGTCCCTTCTTCTTGGTTTCTAGCATTCGGGTTGGTGTTTTCTTATGGTTACCGTTTTAAATTTGAAAGCACACCTCGTGACTCATGCCCAGCTCCTCCCCGCTGCTTCCAGCATTCCTGATCTTTAATTTTTCTAATCTTTAGTTATTGTAGCAGAGTAACATTTTGATAAATTACCAGATGTCCCAACTCCATACATTTCCTTTATTCTTTGTCCTTCTCTGTCCACAAATCTGAGCATCCGTTCTATGCTAACCATCTTAGGAAAGGTATCACATAGCAAAATACAAAGAATAAGGGAGTCATTCCTGGCTTGTGAACTGAAAACCATAAGTCCTGAGTGGATTGGGGGCATAGAAGATCCAGGAAGGAGAGCAAAGCTGGACTGACTAGCTGCAGATTTCCTGGGAAGACTTCAGATTCCAAAATGGTAAAGCAAAACTCTTCCTACTGCCTTCCCTTCTCAAAAATCATCCCAAAATAACAAGGAGAGCAAGTCACAGACACAGAAACTCCATATTAATGAGGCTACAAGTTATCTGTAAAATAAAACCATGACCTATAGAAATGGAGAAGAATAGAGGAATGAAAAATGACCCAATAAGAGAAAGGTCAAAGCTGAATGCCCAGAGTAAGAGATCACGAGAAATGAACCCGTTCCTCCGCTCAGACCCTCATGAAGGCAAAAAGATTGAAGGCAAAGGATACGCTGAAAGGTGGGGCACTGAAAATGGGGGACTTCTTGAAAACCTGTACAGAGAACAAACAGACCATGTTAGAGCTAACCTCTAAAATGGAGCCAATGATCCCCCTCTCCTGCTATTCACACATTTGCATTGTTTCCTCCCACACTGCACCAGGGTCAGTCTGCGTGGCCAATAGAACGCAGCAGAAGCGATGGTAAGTCACTTCCAAGATTAGGGTACAAAAGACACGCTGCAGTTTCCATCTGGGTCTCTCTCTCTCTCTCTCTCTCTGTGTCTCTGTCTCTCTCTCTCTTTCTCTCTATCACTAGCGTTATGGACTAGTTTAGGACTTCTCAACAGCGGCACTAGAAGGTAGAAGATAATGAAGCAAGACCTTACATTCTGACCGAAAATTACTTTCAGCCTAAAATTCTTGCCCTGACTAAACTATCAATCAAATGTGAGGCTGGAATAAAGATACTTTCAGACATTCATAGGCTCAAAAACTTTACCTCCACACTCTCCTGTCTTAAAAAATGGACAGAAGCTGTACTCGGCCAACACGAAGGACTAAATCTCGGAAAACAGAGCTACGGGGTTTAGGAAACGGAGTTTCCAACACAGGCAAGAAGTAAGGGGAGCCCAGGATGATGGCCATTCAGTGGCCGGGGCAGGAGGACGGAGGACTCCGAGAGGAATGTCTCCCAGAGGAAAAAAATCTTGACTGTGGAAATTTGTACCAAGAAAAAGTTTCACAGAATTACTGCAGGTTATGAGGAGGTTTAGCCAGAAATGCAAAGAAAACAAATAAAATGTCACAATTATTAACTTTTTAAAAAGGTTGTTCTAGAAAGAACATAGGATCATGGTGCATTCAACAATGAACAATAGTGGTAGAGTTATAATAATGAAATGCTTTTTATTGTCAAAAAACTGTACTATAACTAAATGGAAAGGATGGGCGAGTTTAAGGAGGTGAATAAAAGCAAAAACTTCTCATCCACCGTAATAGGAACTAAGTAGAGAATGTCTAGAGTAGACAAATCAAAAGAGAGCCATACACACACATTATTTATGAACCTGGAGAAATAGCTTTTAAAAAATGGAAAGGGATGCCTCTGGGGAATGAGAAGGAGTGGAGGAGGGAGAGGGGGAGGCTAGGGTTGCTCTTTTTCATTACAAAGCTTTCAGCGCTGTTTGTCCTTCATGGACGAATGCCCAGATGAGGAGGAGGACACCTCAGGAATGACAGCGCGGATGCCACCAGTCCCCACCAGAGACCCTGGCATTGCATAAGCCTCCTAGAATTTGTCCCACCCCAGGAAATGGGAGAGGGACCCCCAATAAACTAGCGAATGTCCCTTACCCAGCAGAATAGGAGCCTGAAATAAAAATCAAATTCAGTCATAGAAAAATTATATTTCTTAACCACCTGAATGAAGGGACTGATATTCACACTTGCTAACAGCACAGCCCAATAGAACTTTCTGCCATGGTGGAAATGTTCTGTGCTGTCCGATGCAGTAGCCATTAGCCGGAAGTGGCTATTGAGCACTGGAAATGTGTCCAGAGTGTCTGAGGAACTGAATTTTTAACTTTATTTAATTTTAATTAATTTAAATTTAAACAGCCACATGAGGTTATGGGCTACCATATTGGATGGTAGAGTATCATTCCGTAAGTCAGTCTGTCATTCGACAAATATTGGTGTCTACTGGGTGCCAGGCCCTGTTCAAGGATATTGGACAAAACATCCCTACTCCCTTTCCTCACAGAGTGTGCAGACAAGTAGGTAAGACAGACAACCATCACTCCAATTAGTATATTATTGCAAATCATGGAAGCACAATGAAGGAAAAGGACGGAATGGAATGGTATAAGAGAATATAACTGTGGCCCCTAACTTAGACTGAGGAGTCTCTCAGGAAAGCAAAAAAGAAAAGCTAGCAATGAAAAGCCTGACCCAGGAGTGACCCAACCTGGAGGCAGCTCGGCTGGAGAGATGTGAACAGGTTCCGGATGTTTTGGGGGAAGAGTGGTGGACTGGTTGTGGAAGGAGACGGAGAGGGATGGCAAGGAGACTCCCAGCTTCTGACATAAGCAAAGCAAATGGTGTTGCTGAGGAGAGCAGATATGGAGGAGCTCATGTGAGGGAAGGTCAGGGGTTGACGCCTCCAACGCTCTCCTCAGTTGGAGCTACAGGGTCTCGGGTGCAGGGATCTGTTCTCCTCCCTGCCCCGGGCCACCACCCAATCTTGGAAGGAACTGGGGAGGGCAGGGGTCACTCCTCTCAGCTCCCCTGTGCATCCCCCCTCCCTGGGCCCGAGCTTCGCTCCCAGCTCCTTCCTCCGCCACAGCACCCTCTGGCGGCCCAGCTCCTCCCACCGTCTACACACCAATCTCTACTGCAGTCTGGGTGTCCACAGCAGCTGCCTTTCACCTGGAACTCTTGCCACCAATTGGTTTCTCTCAGGGCCCCAGGCCTGCCCTGAGAGGGACAGGAGGGGTGCCCAGGAGCCTGTCCCAAGCTTTCCAGAGCAAGGACCCCATGCTCAGGACGGGGCTGGAGTCTCAGCATGAGGGGCTGTGCATGGGAATGGGCTGGATTCAGAGCTGGGGGCCTAGTGCAGTTTGCAGGACAAGAGTGTGACTGGAAATCCAGGGAAGAGCCAGATGGATGGGGGCAGGAGCAGAGCCCAAGCAGAATGGAAAGCAAGGGTAGGCTTCAAGGCAGAGAGCCCCTTTGGGAGGGTCCCTGGGCAGATTCCCCCAGGTAGTAGGGTGCAAGCCCGGGGCCCTTTATGGTCTGCCTGCAAAGGAGCTCAGGGCTAACTCAGGAAGAAGTTTCCTGAGAATGCTGAGAAGCTGGGCCCGTTCTCCATTACACAGAAGAGGCACCACACCCCAAACCCAGCAAGCCTCACCACCAAGGACCACCCAGTTTGAGCTCTGTACCCTAAACGAGCTCATCCTGCCAGGCATTTGGCGCTGTGTGGCCCTGACCATATCTCTCAGGTCCAGCCAGTCCACAGGCCCAGTCCTGACCCATTACTCCCCAACGCTCTGCTCGGGGCCAACCCAGGCCCCTGGTGAGCTTGTGCTGGTCTTTTCTATGTCCCATAACCTGACTCTCAAACCAGTCTGAGCCTCAGGTATGCACTCTTTCTCCATGTGGGTTGAGGGCCCCAGTCTGAAAGGCTAAATGGAGGGCCCCCTGGAATTCAGGCCTCTCTGGGAAAGCTGAAGAGTCAATGAGACCACCCCACCAGGGATCTGTGCACAAAGAAGAAATAGGGCCCCCTGTGGGTTAGGGACCCCAGCCTAATGGAAGAGGAAGTGTGGGTGATAAATTTTTCAGAAAGGTTCGTGGGGGTCAGGGTAATTCTGGCCGTGCCCCAGGAAGAAGAGTTAGCTGGAGTAGAATCTTCATGACAATCTCTGTAAGGTGGGGTGAGCAGAAGCCAGCCCTGCTTCATGGCCTATGTTCCACGCTTCCACTGTGACAAACACAGGCCTCAGCATAAATGTCACCTCCCTCAGGAGGGCCTCCAGGCACCCCCGACTAGTAAGTTCCCCCAGCCATATATTCTCACAGGGCCCCGTGCTTCCCTCTCTCAGCGTTTATCAACGTTCTAGTAATTGCCTCTTGACTTACCTGTTTTCCCCCGCTGGACGTCACCACCATGGGCTCGGAGACCACGTCTGTCTCGTTCACCTGCAACACTGCCTGGTGCAGAACCTGGCACGTTGTGGTGCAAGCGTAGGCACTTTCCCCATTTCAATCCCATTTCAGTAAGGGACTCAGTTCCTTCCTCAGGGAAGATGCGTCACTGGCCACTGCCCTCTGGTGCCAGAGACCTCCTCAAGGAGCTGGTCGGGACTCAGAAGAGGCTGCAGTTTCCTAAAAGCAGAAAAATGCTGCATTCGTGTGCCAATCCCCCATCAATTGGCCTAGTTCAGGAAAAACTGGTGTGCACACTTGAACATCCTAAGAGAAGGATCCCAAGGTCAGGGCCACATCTGTCCTATCACAGGTTAAAAACGTTTGGACTAAGGTGTTGCAGATGGATACATTTTAAAGTAAAACTTCTCACAGAAGCAACAACATTTCTTCAGCTTTACGGAAGCTGTCAGATGCCCCTACAATATTCATTGTCTTTTCTCCAGACTTAAATCATTTCCTCAGCCACGGGGACATCAGTTAAGAATCTGATGTACAGCTATCAGAGAGAATAACAGACACTTGCTGCTCCAACCTTGACTCCTAAAATAAGATAATAATTCTTTTGACACCTCAGAGAATATACCATCAGTTGGTCAAAAATGGATGAAGTCATCCCACTATATTTCCAGGAGCTGGTGGGGGCTGATATTTAAGCACATTTGTTTTAAAGAATTGCAGAGGGGGGAAGAAAGAAGATTGCTAATTCTTAAACCCAGAAAAGTCGTGGATTTACTGCTTGACCGCAGGCAAAAACCACATTAATTTTATTTCAAATATATGTATCCAAGCTAAGAGAGGTTGTCGTGAAAGGTTTAAATCTTAAATCAAATGTTCTTTCCAATAAGGTCATTGGTGACAGGCTGAAATGTTGCAAGGGATGTATTACATGATGGATGTTTGTCATTTATTCAAAGAAAAATGCTACAGTGAGCCTAAAGGGTTATTTCCCAAACCACACCATATTCTCCAGAGGCGAAGCTGCCAAGTGATGAAATCCACGTTGCTCCCCTCCCTCCTCTTGCCACATTAATTACTCCTGCACTTGGCAAGGACAAGCATCCTGCAGGCGCCCTGCTGTCTCCCCGGGTTGCCCGGCTAAGGAACTTAGAGCAGCATATTTGAGCGAACGCTCTCCAGTAGATCACCAAACCCCAGAAAGGGGAGAAGGAGAGGAGCCCCATGCAGCCCTAGAGGTCTGGAGGCTTCCTCAGCATGATGTGTATGGGCATTTCTAGATGTTTGTATTTGGGGACAAACAAGGTAACCAAGGATACCCTCAGCCAGAGGTGGATGAGGATTCCAATCCCACCAGTTGGTACAAGAGCCATCATTGGGGCATTAAGTAAGAAGACCACTGCTGCATCCCCAGCGTCTACAACAGTGACCATCAGACATGTGCAGAATCCCTGAATGATTTAAGGTTCCACAGAGCAGAGTTCAAAAACACTGGGGAATTTGCATTGGCGTGGGTGTAGGCAAGGTCAAAGACTGAGCCACCCTTCCTAGCTGGGGGACCATGGATAAAGGGGGTAACAAAGTAAACCACGTCCCCCTAGAGCCCCCCCAAGTCCTCCCAGAATCCCCTTTTACCCCAAAGACTGAGGGTATCTTCACTGACAAGGAGCTATAATAATCAACTAGCAACAGTGGTTGCAATAAGCAGAATATCAGATAGATAGATAGATGATAGACAGATAGATGGATGATAGATATAGATAGATCGGATGGATAGATAGAGAGATGATAGAGCTTTACAGTGTGCAAAGCATTTTCAACATGTGTTATCTCACGCCCCCTCCTGACAACCTCACCTGGGAGGGAGGGAGCACAGGGGTCTCTCTCTATGTTACAGACAAGAAGCTGAAGCTCAGGCAGATGAAACAACTGGTACAAAACCACAAAGTAAAGGAGACGCGCCAGGACTAAGACTGGCAGTTTCTGTCTCTAACTCCAGTGTCCTCTCCCCTACAAGGTGTGGCCTCCTCGCCCAGCACACCCAGGAGAAGTACCTGTCAGTCAGCATACATATGGGTCCATCACCACACACAGTCCATTCCGAGAGGCCCGAAGTCAGCCTGCGATCCCGGGAAAAATGGCTGACATGTTTCATGATTACTCTGGGCTGAGCTGTATGAGGGAGGGAACAAATAAATTGGTTCCCGAATAATGCCCAAACCCATTTCTTGAGTACTGCAAACAAGGATTCATGGATGTCCATAGAAATGGCCATTATCATGGTGATACTGTGGCTCTGGGCTCCTTGGGTCAACTATCTTCCACAACGTTGGATTTTCTGCTCCGAAACTACATGGAAAAGTCCTTATAAAAAGATAATTCCCTCTACTCGTTGTAAATTGCCAGTATGAATGAGTCATCTTTGATATCATACTCAAATGGCATTTCGTATTGAAAAGCTATTTGTAATTCACAAGCCTTCCTGGACTGGTAACTTCAAGCTATATTAGCAAAGCACAAAATCTGGAATGTCAAATGGCAGCCCGCCTCTCTCCTCCACACACATTGAGAAAGCACTCTCTCTCCTTAAGTCTTTCCAGATCACTGGATTCCAAGGGAGGCACCCTCGGTTTCTGGCAGTCTTGTAAGTGATCAGCCTTGACTAGGCTTTGGGGCACTCATGCTTCTCTCCCAGAAGACCCCATGTGCCTATCCTTCCCTGCCAGGAGGGACCTTAAAGATGATCTTATCTAACAACCTCATTTTACAGATGAGAAAACTGAGGACAAAAGAGTTGAAGCCCCTTGCCCAGAGAGAAGCAGCAATTTAAGGTATGAGCTTGGACACGGATAAAGAGAGATCCCGGATAAACCAAAGCAGTGGGTGTTGTTTCTAACTGACTGTGCAATCACATATTCAACAGAGGGTGAGCATAGCTCCTTTGTACTGCCAAGCTAAGCTCTGTGCCTTATATGATCCTTACATCCATAGAACAGAAGATGTACATTATTAGCCCTATTCTATAGACGAGGAAGCTGAGGCTGAGTTGTCTAAGGTCACACGACTCATAAGAAGCAGAGCCAGAATCCAAACATAGTTTTGCCTGGCTCCAAAGTGCATGCTCATTCTCCTTCCTCAACCTGGGGAGTCTACAGGGGCGCTCAGTTGGGTTGGTCTGGAACCCGGAGCTCACCTGGATTTTGGAACTACAGTTCCAGGTAGGCTCCTGAGCGTGTGGCCCTTGCTCTTGCAGCGAAGAACTCTTTCTGCCTAGCTGTCAGTGGAGCCCGCAGCAGTTCGATGCTTACTGCCCACCTGAAGACACCGGGGCCCTTCTCCTAACCACTGCCCAGAAGATGCCTTTTATGAGCCGAGTAGCTGGGAATCCCCACCTTTAACCTGTCACCACCATGCTTAAGCCCCAGATGCACACCTTCTCCTCCTCTGGCACTAGGAAGCCAGCTGACTTCAAAGTCTTCTGTCAGGAGGAGTCGAAAACCTCCTGGACCAAGATCTAGGGCAAGGTCCAGGAGGGACGTGCGACTCAGAACACTGTAATTCAGATTGCCCGCTAAAACCTGCCTCACACTGCACGGACGCCCTCCAGACCAGGCAGCCGGCCTCCCCCGAGCCCTGGCTGCACGCTTCAGGAGTCTGCTCACTCAGAGGAACGGCAGACTGCCTCTGGATGCGGGTGGGAAAAGGAAAGCAATTGATTTTGTTTGGGAGAATTTTATGTTAGTCCTTTTTATTATCTCAGGAAGGGTCATGAAATCCTCTAAAGCAAAATCAATTACAGCCATGCTCCAGGAGGCCAGAGCAGCCCTTTGGCTTACGAGCCACAGGCAGGTCTCCAGATGAGAAGCCCCAGCCTTTGAGTAGCTGCTGGTCCTCTCCCTGCTGGCTTGGGTCCATGTCACCCTCTGCCCTCCATAGAGCTCTTTCATCAGATGGCCTTGCTCCAAGACCCTCAGTAGTTGGTGGGACTGGGGAAGGACACCTGGTCCAGGCTAGACCAATCCATTCCCTCTCCTAGAAATTAGGAAGTGGATCCAGAACCTCTGAATGCGGCAGGAACAGAAGGGATATTAAGCTGTCATTTAGGGAGAGGGCATCTTCTGCCACATGCTCCAAAAAGCAGAAAAAAACCCATCTGAGCAGAGAAAGAAGCAACTGATGGGTGGAAAGAAGTAGAGACAAAAGACAGAGTTCTGGCAAGTCTTCAGACCCTGGTACCAGACCCTCTGACTGGGCTTGACTTCTGGAAGGAACTCAGGCGGATTGGTAATCCCTTTTTTCTCCATTAAACTGGCTCAAGCTGCTTTGAGTACTTTGTCACCAAATTTGAGAAGTAATTATTTTTCTTCAGTTTGTTTGGTAAATTTAAGAAAAATACCCCACAAACTTGTTATTTTCATTAAGAAACAATATGTTATATGAAATATCCAGAATAGGTTAATCCATAGAGACAGAAAGCAGATTGGTGGTTGCCAAGGACCGCCCAGGGGTGGGGAGGCGGGAGGTGGGGAGCATGGTTAATGGAGTGACAGCTTTAATAGTTAAGGGGTTTTCTTTCAGGGTGACGAAAATGTTTTAGAACTTGATATAGGTGCTGGTTGCACAACATTGGGAATGTACTAGATACCACTGAATTGTACATTTTCAGATGATTAATTTTATGTTACATAAATTTCATCTCAATTTTCTAAAAAAAAGAAACCATATGTTATACCTACGAATAAAAGGAAGTCTCATTAAAGATGCAGAATTTACCAACTTAACTTGCTGAAGTATCTCATTCATTTGTTCATTTGTCCATCAATTCAACAAACATGTATTAAGCATTGACTCTGTGCCAAGTGCTATGCTGAGGGCACTGTGGTGAGTGAGACAGACACAGTCCTTGCCTGGGAGAGCTAGCAGTAGACAATTCACGAGCTGTGGCATTAAAGTACTGCAGGAGGGGCTCATTGTTTTTGTCCTCCAGCACCCTACTCCTCCCTTTCTTCCAGCAGTAGAACTCCCCTTTCCAACAGGGAATGCCTTCTCTGTGAGACAGAAAGGAGGCCGATTCCACCCACTCTTTCCAAAAGGTCAACCAGGAAACCCCATCCTCCTGGCCACAATGATTGGTTCAGGAATAGCCATGAGACCACAGACAAGCCCATCAGAGTCTCCCTGGAACTTTTCTGCCATTGCTATCCCGAAAGACCCTGTCTTTCCGCTGGTGTTGCTAAGCCACTGGTAGGATGCAAGTATGGAATGCTGATGGCCATCTTGCCGTCAGTGGAGATAACAGGTCCAAGAAACTGAGAGAAGGAGAGAGAGACACAGAGCCTTAAAATTAGCTGCCGCACTGATGTTTCCAGTAACTGAGCCAAGAAATTCTCTTCATTTTTTGGCTTAAGCTACTTTGGGTTGTGTTCCATCACTTTTATTTAAGATTCTGTCTTTGCAAGGAGGCCAAGTGCTGTGATGGGTAAGTACCAGGTACCATGGAGCTCCTAGCAGAAGCATCTCTTAGAAAATCACAGGTTATGGAAGGTACTTTGTCCTGTAATTTCCGTGTA
This sequence comes from Equus caballus, assembly GCF_041296265.1. Taxonomy (NCBI): domain Eukaryota; kingdom Metazoa; phylum Chordata; class Mammalia; order Perissodactyla; family Equidae; genus Equus; species Equus caballus. The sequence goes on along the minus strand of NC_091694.1, from coordinate 26,944,587 downwards.
TATTCAAGATTTCAATGCTGATTATTGAACATTTATGCTCAAACTGCTGTTGCTGTACATTGCTACATTATGATGTCTAAAGCGTTGTATGGCCATTGATGCTTGGAAAACACTACACGACAACATACTGTCTCTAAGCCCTTGAAGAATAGTCTATAAGGGAGATACTCCTGGGTCCTCTATGTTTCTAGAGCCCTGAGAGAATAGCAGGCTGAAGCCACACAATGGTTCTGGCAGTGCAGGGGGAACCCTCAGTCACTGGCAGCTCAGAAGAGTCCAAATTGATCATGAACATCTGGCATCCTGCATCGCATACTTCATCCCAGCAAGACTCAGTCTGGTTCCCTAGCAACCTAGCTCCCTTCCTGTCCACTCCCCCAGAACTGCAGTCCATTCTTCCTCGTAGGCTAGTGGGTTCGTTCTCTGATGGTCTGATTCTCAAAGTCTCAGAGAAACTACCTCTTCCCTGCCTCAACTGCCCTCCACGAAGGGAATTCTCACTGTTCAGCTCATGTGACATTTACATGCAGCTTTCACAGTTTACCTTTCTCATCTTTCTTCGTCAGATGCTTACTGCCACCCCATGAGGTAAGAGTTATTCTCCCCATTTTACAGAAGAGAAAACTGAGGCTCAGAGGGTCTGAGTAACTTGCCTAAGGTCACATTGCTAGCAAATAAAGGATCTATGTTAGGACAGTTAAAGAAGATATCACCCCATCACAACAGACTGCATTCCACATGAATACTCATAGGCCAAACACTCTCCTCCCCAGGTTTCTGGACTTTTCCAGGTCATCTACTTTCAGTCTCACTGAAACTTTGTGCCACCTGCTGTTTTAACTGGCACAGGCCTTGAACCTACTTTACCATCCTGGGTGGGGTTTCCACATGCTGCCCACATTCTCAGGGACATCTAGTCTCCTTCTGTTTTCCTTCTCACATGTGAACATCTCAGGAGGTCACAGGGTCACAGGCATAGGACAATGGTTGAAAAGCACAGAATCCAGGAGGCCTTTTGACAAGCAGAAGGATCAGGCAGCCCCAGACAGTTACAGCTAATATACAAGTTGACAACAGCAATACACACAACAATTCAGGGTGTGGCTGACATTTCCAAAACTACCGCAGGCTTTGCAGCAAAGAGAACTTGACCCCAGCAGGACTCTCCCTGACTCGCTGGGACAGGCTGAGGGGTATGTTCCACCAAGGCTGTGAGGTCTCTTGGAGAAACCAGAAGCAAAGCACTTTCTCCGGAAGAAGGCAGCACTGAGTAAGCAGAGATATTGTGCAAACTTGTTCAATTCAATTTAAAATTCCAAGGAAAACTCCGGGAGACATTCTGTCACGCTGTCAGCAGCAGCAGTTGCCTGTGACAGGGCTGGTCATTCTGAGCCAATTTGCCAACCCCAGGTAACAAAAGTCGATCTGTGCATGGGAATACATGCTTATGTGCATGCGTGCATCTGTGTATGTGTAGTTTGATGATTGTGGCATATAAACCAATCTTTTTGTAGGTCCAAAGCAGAGAAGAATTGGCAACTTCACTTGGTTCGAACTACTGTCTTGAAAAATGGAAAATCCCATATTCATTGATGATTTATTCACAACCCTCCTCTGAAGACTTGCTTTTCAAAATCAACAAGCAACCCAAAAGAACGATTTGGTTTTTATTTGACAAGCGGGCCTGAGAGAGGCAGGCCTTGCTCCCAATTACACTGGTACCTGGCAGCTAGGCAGGAGGGCAGACAGCTGGCCGTCCCAGTGCATCATCTGCTGGACTCAAATCAGACCCTTCCGTGTTCGCCTCTGAACCCCTGTTTGCCTCATCTGCTGGCGAGATTATCCTGTTCTCTGCCTCTGTCTCCTCGCATGGACTCCACCCACACTCTGCTTCGAAGTGTGAAGTCTTCCCGGCCTCGAGCCCAGCCGGCGACTCCATCCCTGGCTTCTCAGCCTGGAAACATCTTTCCCTGGCTTCTCTCTCCCTCCACCTCCCTTGCTCCCTTGCTAGGCCCCACTCAGTGCCAGCACACCACAGGATGGCTCTTGCAAATGTTTTTAAACGTCTAGGAAATGTATGACAATGAAAATGCTTGTCATTTTTATCCAGATCTGTTCCCCTAGAGATGTGGGCAGTCTTGAGAAAACCTCCAAAAGGCAACAAGATGCTTTCAGGCAGAAGAGGCTCAGGGAGAAGCCGGGAGCCTTGCAACTTTGTTGAGGACCCAGGGAAAGAGAGACCTGGGAGGTGGCAGCCCAACAAGGGCCAGAGTCACCAGAAGAAAGCGGCTGCCAAGGGGAGCGAGCCCTGCAAAGGCACCTAGAAGAGTCTGCAGGTCCGATTTGCCCCAGGAGGGCTTTTTCAGGGGAAACACCCTGAAGCAACACGCCCGAGGCTGGCAATGCAGCCCTGGGTTTAGACGTGGCTGCTGGCTGTCTTGCAGGAGGAAGGCAGAAGTTGAGAAGAGGAAAAGGAGGCGGACAGAGGGGGTCAGGAGGCTAATTTGACTGGTTTTAGGGTCCCAACTATGATAGGGGCTTATACAACTCCTCCCTTCTTACAAAGCAGGCGGTTTCACCAATTCAAGGCTCTGGAGCTTGGTAGAGTTCTGTAAAATGTGCAATACTTGGGACATATTTATACTAAAATATGATTTGCTGTTTATCTGAAATTCAAATTTAACTGGGCATCTTGTATTTTATCTGGCAACCTGGGGAGGGTGGGGACGCTCCCAGAAGGGATACAGAACCAACTGCCCAGCCTGTGCTGCTGTGATGGCATCTCCCCCACCCCACACTTCTTCCCAGAGGCTAAACCCACTACTCTCAGCACAGATGAGGGACATGCTCACACTTCCAGGGGAACATCAAGAAGGTCTCAGGATGCACACCCAAGAGAGAAATGTCAGCTCCCCTCCCAGGCCCCCGCCTCCATGCCCCCAGCTCCTCAGCTCCCCAGCTTCAGGCTGGGCTCTGCCCCAGCTCACAGACTAAAGGTCTGAGCATCAGTGATTTCAGTAGCTTCCCACACCTCCCCATATTGCCAGGAGGTATTGGATACAGACTCAGAGTCGCATTTCTGGTCCCTACAGCAGCCTCTTTTAAGAACAACTGTTTCTTTTCATCGTGACTATGCAAACAATAGATGTGAATGATTATATAAATGATCCACTGTAAAAACAATGGAAAATAGAGACAATTGTAAAGGAAAGAACATGACACAATGCTGTTCTGCAGTCTTTTTGAATGCCTCTATGAACTTCTTTTTAGGTAACTGGTATCATACTGAATGTTTGGAGGTTTTTCTTGCTTTTTTCACTCAAGCTGTTTTTTCCTTTGACGTCATCCTATTCAACTGAACTTTAGTCAATAAATATTTACCAAATGCCTTTTATCGGCCCCGCACTGTGCACAGCACAGTAAAGAAGCCTGACAGAGTCTCTGCCCCGCGAGGCTGATGGTCAGGGTGGGAGCCAGACACTGAACCAGGGAGATAAGAAGAGGATGAAACAGTCTCCCACAAGGTCTGCAGTATAATTCAGTTGTGCATTTTGCTTTTGAGGAAATGTGTTCTTAAAAATGCAGAGAGAATATTCTAAAGCATTATATTTAAAGTAAATATTTTGTATATGACTCTAAGTGGTATAACATTTAAATGAAAATAGCTAATGTCTGATTGTATTTTATTCTTGCCTTACATGAGTCCTGGGCCTCCTGGGATTACTACTTAATAAAGCACTCTGACAACTGTGGGGCCAAAATTCATCCTTCGACAGCATGATTTTTAGTGGCAGCATGGAATTCCTTTGTGTAAATAGACCATAAGCCCTTTATCTCTTATTGCTAAATATTTAAGTTGATTCTAAATATTTACTTTTATGAGAACAGAGAAATGAACATCTTCCTGCACAAATTTGTATGCAAATCTAATTATTTCTTTGGGATAAACTCTATAGTCCAGCTATTTCAATAATGAGCCTTGGGGCAGGGACTGGCTAATTACACACAAAATCCACGTCTTCGTCCTCCTGGGCACACACAGGACCACATCTCCTAGCCTCCTTGTAGTTAGGCGTGGCCATGCAACTCATTTCTGGCCAATGGAATAGAGGTGGGAGCGACGTCTCCACCCTTGCTGGGCCTGGCCCTTAAAACCTCTCATGCATGCTCTTCCATGCTCTTTCCTTTTCTTCTAAGAGTGCTCATAAGTCACGTGTTGAAAATGGCAGAGCCACAAGCTAGAAGGAGCCTGGGTCCCCAAATCACCACTTGGAGAAGAGCTGCCTGCTTGCTGGTCAGGATCACCCAGCTCAAACATTACACGAGCAGGAAATGAACTTCTGTTGTCCTAAGTCACCAGCATTTGAAGTTGCATCTGTTACAGCAGCTAGCAAATAACTGACACAGGAGTCCTGCCCCTGCTTCCACGCCTGAGTCCAGTCCCTATTGGGCATCTCAAGGGGTAGAAATGCAGTGGCCCCCACTCCAACGTTCCCTCCCCAGTCACCTGTGCTCTTCCCCAGTGTCATCACAGGGACCAGGACCCAGTCTTGTTCTTGGCAGTCTTCCTCCCTAGGGATTGGCCCCAAAGCTGGGCCTCCATTGAAGCTGCCCTTCCCAGCCACTCACCTGGAAAGACCCCTGTGAAGGCTGCCAGCTTCCTGTTCTGGGACTTGTCTTGTAGCCTCTGCACCCGGAAGGCCAGCACCGATTTCTTTCTGTGGAGCAGAAAGAATCTACATTATCACAGGATAAATAAGCACACAGATTAGCAACAACTCATTCTTCAGGCTTGGTGGTGCACATCCCAAGCCCGGAAACCTCTATGTCATTTTGTCTCTATGTCTCTTTCATTAGAAAGCAAAGTGGATGATGCAGCCCTGTTCTGGGGAGAGCTGTGGGGTACAGCGCCAGAAGGCATCTGAATACGACGGCCCGGCTGCCTGGGGTTTGGGTGAGCAGGGGATGTGGGCTTTACTATCTCTCTCTAAAAGCCCCTTCCTCCCACTGTGTACCAGGAGGCATCTCTGCAGTCAGGAGACAGGCACTCAAGTCTTTCTTCAAGGAGGCTGCAAGCCAGTCCATCGTTGTGCTGTGACTGCCATCTAGTGGCAGAGGAAGTGTGAGGCCGTAAAGCATCCCAACCACCATCAGTGTCCTAGGAGCACCAGACGATGACGGTCAAGATCAAAGTGGCTTCCTCCGACTGCCTCTCAAAGCCCTTCCCTTTGCCTGACCAAAAACAAACAAACCCCTGTTTCCCGTCTAGCCTCTTGCAAACCGTATGCTTTGGGGATTCTCTGCGACTAGCTCTTTTAATTTACTTCATTGTTATAAAAATGGTACATGCGCATCATTTAAAAATTAAAACACTACTGAAGACTTTGAAGAAGACAGTCACAAATCACCCCAAATCCAGCCACTCAGAAATAGCCAGCGTTAGTATTCGGGGCCAGTTACCACGGGCGTGTCTCGGTGCCATTCACAAGCAGAGAAGCTGTGTGGCTTCTAGGGGTTCCGGGTTTGGGCTCTGGGGCCCGACTGCAGGCAATCCTGGCTGGCTCTGCCACTTCCTAATATACGACCGTGGGCAAATTACTCGACATCTGCATATCTCATTTTCTCTTCTTAAAAACAGAGACAATAGTGGCATCTCTCTCACAGTGAGAGACTCAACTCTGAAAGACTCGGGACAGTGAGGGAAAAGCTTCACATGTTAGCCATTATTATGATGGATGGAGGAACAGGCAGATAGCAAGATATAATTTTAGGAGAAGATATGTAACCATGCATGTTACTTTTTACATTAAAAAGAAACCAGTATGGGCGGTGAGAAGAACAGGGATAGTGAACCCATCATTGGAGAGAAAAGGAGCTGAATCCTCCTGGGTCCACAGGTGCATCTCCTGGCTGGTTCTTAACCCCCTGCTGCCAGCATGCCCCCAGGGATGCTGCCCCTAGCAGTAGCAGTTCCCACTCAGGAGGAATAAGAGTGCTAATAACCAACCAGGGAGAAGCAGAATTAGGAGAAAAAGCCCATCCTGCTGCTGGCACAAATCTCTGCGTCCCCTAAGGGCAGATGCTGGTTCTCACATCCTGTCGTCCCAGCTCCTCTTTCTGAGCCTGGCTTGACATGGATGCCCACTCACATGGACTAAAGGAATAAGTGACTGGCAGGTGGGCCTGGAAGGCCAGGCCTGGAAAGCCACTCCCTGGAGATGCCCCACACTGTGAAGTCACTGGCAGAATTCCTGCTTCCTTTCGACAGACTAGCTCTTACCCAATGCCTGCAGAAAATATCCTAGACGCACCTGTCATTTCATTCTCTGGGTTAGATATTATTATCGCCACTTTGCAGTTAGGTAAACTGAGGGTCAGGAAGACAAAGAAACTAATCCAGGGGCTCATAGCTAGGAAGTAGCTGACCTGGGGTTTAACTCCAGGATCCACACTTCTGACCCCCAAGCTCTTTCGACTGACCCTGTGCTTAGAGCAAAGGGAAAGTAATAATGAACCCATTTTCCTGTTATTTCCAAAGAACTTCAAGGATTTTCCATATCCAGGCACCACCCACATTCAGTCTAGCCAAGGAACCCCAGGGGCAATTTGAAGTTTGCTTTTTAATCCTTACATCCTTTAACAAGCACCAAAGAGAATAAAATCTTGGCCATCTAGAATCCTTATGAAACTGGGGAGAGGGGATGGGTTGGTTAGTTGGTTGGTTAGTTCATTTCAAAGAGGTAACCCTAGCTTCTTCAAAGAGTCGTGTTAAGAAATAGGCATCACAGATCACCCAGGAAACCGTGACGGCTGCAGGAGCGACCCTCTCTCTCAGGTCTCTTCTCTACAATCTAGTGCCTCCACAGCCACTGTCTTAGTTCTGGCTGATATAACAAACCACCACGGCCTGGGGGGCTTATAAACAACAGAAATTTCTTCCTCATGGTTCTGGAGGTTGAAAGTCTGAGATCAGGGTGTCCGCATGGTTGGTTCTGACGAGAACCCACGGCCGCATTCATAGCCTTCTTCTTGCTGTGTTCTCACGTCACTGAAGGGGTGAGGCGGCTTGCTGGGGTCTCTCTCATAAGAACACTAATCCCATTCACGAGGGCTTTGCCCGAAGGCCCCAGCTCCAAATACCATCACCTGGGGATTAGCTTTCAACATGTAAATCTGAGGGAGATGCAGATATTCAGTCTGTAGCAGCCACCAAAGTGACTGAATTTTCTCCAAAACAGAGCCAACCTTGCTGCTTTCTTACTTAAAACCCTTCCCTGGCCCCCTGTCACTAAAGAGTGAAGCCTAAGATGCCTTGCGTGACGTACGAGGGCCCACACTCTCTGGCCTTAGCCACCCCAGTCTGCACCCCCTTCTCTGAATAAGCTCATGCCTTCAGTCAAGCTGTTCCCTCTACTTGGAAATCCTTCTCCATTTTTTACATCAAGAAATCCTTGAGAAACACCAAAGCCCAACAAAAAAGCAAACAAAATCGTTACCCCTGGAAAGCTCTCTGACATCCCTCCGACAAAATTCATCCCTCCCTCCTTTGCGTTCAACTGAAGCAACTGGCCTTGCCTGGGTCTCCTTCATGGGCACCCAGTAGGTGCTCAGCAAGTATTTGTTGACTGTCAGAGCAGATGCAGGATAACCAGAGTGATGTGAGACAAAGGATCAGGGAATAACGCTCTGGTAGAGAGTCTATCAGTGCCCATGCAGTGCTCCATCCAGGGGCTTCGAAGCCGCTGAGGACGATGAAAGAATTCAAGGCTCATTCCTGTCATTGTGAAACGCATCTCACGTACCCCACCTCCTCAGCACCCTCACCCACTTCCCGGTGCCTGACTGCCATGCTGGCCTCCTCCCAGCCCCAAGTGGAACCTGCCCTGGCTCTGACCACCCCGAACCCAGAAGCAGGAAGCTGGATCCATTCCCACTCTGATCTGTGGGTGAGATGACCAAGTGATGCGGAGCTGACCGACAGGGCCAGCATGTTTTCCAGCTCCCCAGCTCCCCCCTCAGAATGTGAAGAGTGGACCCAGAGCTTCCAAAGGGAGGGAGGCCCTGAGAACAGTCACAGGGATGGAAGGAAAGCTCCTAGTGGGGTCTTTTCTCCCTTAACTCTGGGATCTGCCACCTAGGAATGGAGCATGACAGCCTATGTCCAATCCCCCTTGGGGGCCCTTTGAAGAAGGAAGCTGGCAGCCTGGAGTGTGCTGTCAACAATGGCCAGCCTTAGGTCAGAGCCCCAGGGGGCTGAGGGCATCGACACTGCCCCTTGTCCAGGATAGGGGCACATACCCTGGGACCAATATTCCCCTTCCATCCTCGCCTCTCCTCCTCCAATGAGTGGAAGGCTACGTCCATGATGAGGCTCTGGGAGGGGAGAGCACAGCATTCCTAGAAATGTGTCCCAGGATCCCCCGAGCCCACAGATTCGCCACACCTGGGTAGTCCTGACAGGATCCCTAGGTCTCTTTGTGTCCTAGTTTGGCTTTGTACAGATATTGGAATTGGAGCCTGAAAACCTGGGTTCAAGACCCAGTCCCAGTCCAACCACTTCCTAGCCACGTGACCTTGTGGAAGGCACTCCCCACCTTGAGGCCTCAGGCTGCTCAGGAGCATGAGAGGATAAACTAAGAGCTACCTCCATGGCCTATCCCAACTCTAACCCTACAGTCCTCAGTGGTGACCATAGAGGGGGAAAAGAGAGGAGGAGTTATGCATGAGGCTCCCACTCAACTTCGCTCATCCCCAGATGTAGCAAATGAATGTCTGACTGGCTGTGTTACCCCATCTACCCAAAATGTGCCTGCACCTTGATTAAGAAAGGAGACTCCTGATCTTCATCTTGACTTCATATAAGAAAGACGTCAGCAAAATGACCCGTGAAGGTCAGGGAAGACTCAAAGACCATCTGGGCAATCCCCACGCTTTACAGGCAAGGGAGATAAAGTCCTGGGGGGTGGAAGCAGAGCTGAGATTGAAGCCCAGGACTCCAGGGGGTGACTGGTCCAGGTTTCTGGACCATCCTATCCTTCTCAGAAGCCACTGAGACCAAAATGGCACTAGAGGCGCTAGTGTGATGTGCGTTGAATATGAATGCAGAAATTATTAATTCTAGAAATCCAGCTGCATTAGAGCTCAATTATTTGCATGATCTCAGCAATGGCAGTTTCATATATTTGGAGTTAATTAAACAATTTTTCCATCTTATAAGAAAGTTGGCATAATGCACTGGTTCATTCCATGCATCTAAAGAAAGCTATGGACTTTGCCCCCAAAATACAAACACCCAATTCTGAAACAATTCCAAAGGGTTCCCAAAACCAATGAAACCTACAGATAATCCACCAGGTGTTCTTGGTCCCCAGATTAAGAACTCCCAGAGAAGAAAGACCTCAGAATTTTTAGCTAAAAGTCCAAGGTTCAAATCTTGGCTCTACCATTCACTAGTTCTATGACCTTGGGCCATTTCCCAAATCTCTGAGCCTCCATTTCCTCATCTGTGAAATGAGATAACACCTCCTACCTCACAGGGTAGTTCTAGGATTAAAAGAGATGGGAAGTCTCATAACATAGGGTTTGTGGTCAGCGATAAGTCATAGAGACTGAGTATTGTCTTTGTGCCAGGCTCTGTCCTATGTACTTTCCCTGCACTGTCTCAGCACCCCTAGAAGACACGTCCTGTTATTATCCTCGTTCCACAGATGAGGAAGCTGAGATGCAGAGACGTTAGAAATTTGCCCAAGCCGACATAGCTCCTAAAGAGCCATTGCAAGGCCAGGTAGTGGGCTCCAGAGGCCCTGTTCTCAACCACTGCATCATATTGTCTCATTGAATGACAATTCAATTTACTCCAGAAGTGTGGTTTAAAAAAAAAATTAAGAGCAGATAAGAGAGAAGAAGAATAGAAAAGAACAGACGGATCACATGAGGAATGAGTTGACCCAACGACTCTTTTCAAACCTGCCCATTTTGCCCTTTTCTTGGGACAGAGGCAGACCAGCAGGGTCCTGAGCCCTGGGCAGCAGAGGGCCCTTGCGGTCAGCGTCACCCAGGTTCCGGAGACTTGCGCTATGAAGACACGTTTACAGGTGCAGGCACCGTCCTAGATGCTTTCCATAAATCATCCTGTTCAATTGTCATTATCCCTGTGAGATAGAAACTACTGTTCAGCTCCATTTTATAGATGAGGAGACTGAGACACAGGTTAAAAAGCTACCCCAAGACCACAGCCTAGAGGGAGGCAGAGCTGGGCAGAAACCTCAGATTGGCCTGAAGCCAAAGCTTTTAACTGCTGCTCTAAACTACCTCCCACTACAGGGCCCCAGAGACAGTTTAACATGACGGTCAAATCCAGGTCAAAGTCCGGAGAGCTTGTTAGGGACGGAAGTCAAACAAACACAACCCATACACTGCCCACTGGAGCGGACCCCACCCAGTGTGAACTGCTTGGGTGTGGTGGGCTCATCAGAGAAGCCGTCCAATGGCGGGAGGAGGGAAGTGAGTTGGAGAGTAAAGGGCTGGTGGATGAGGGAGGGGATACTTTAAAAGAGGAAGTCAGGGGTTTGAACTCCAGCTAGGAAAGAACAGCATTCTGAGTTCCAGGGCCCCTGGGAAAACTCACACCCCCATCAGCCTGCAGCTCAGCACCCCATGGTCTTGCGTAAACACTAGCAGGGCACAGGGACAGCCCCTCACCCCATCCCCTCCAGGCAGGTGAACTAGACCTCATTCCTTGGCTCTGAATCCAGCCGCGGGATTAGCAGCAGCAAGTCAGTGGGGTGAGACAGAGACTTTCCAAAGGAAGTCGTACAGGGCAAGGGAAAAGCCGACGCCCGCTTCTACATGGGTGTTCTTATGTCCCTCATCTTGCTTCACAGTAGTGTTTCCTAACCTTGGCCACACAATGGAATTACCTGAGGAGCTTTTACAAAATACCAACACTCTCTAGGGATGGCCCCTGGAGATTGGTACGTCAAAAATTCACCAGGGGTCCGAAACTGCAGCCAGGATGGAGAATCCACACTTGGTTCATCACCCTCCATGTTGATACCGACCCTGGTATCAGTTTCCCCACATTAAACCCAGCATATATGGGGTTAAAACCAAAACACTCATTCCCTGCTTACTCTCTGGCTTCCTGCCTCCAGAATCCCCTATCCTCCATGGAAACAGACACCATCAAGGACAAGCACCTGGACCATCTCCTCCCCACAAAGAGATACGGCTGGTGGGAAAGCTGCTGACCAGCAAGGTCACGAGCTCCCTCCTCTCTGCAAGTGTCTCAAGGCCAAAGACAGGCTGGTGGGAAAGCTCTGACCAGCAAGGTCACGAGCTCCCTCCTCTCTGCAAGTGTCTCAAGGCCAAAGACAGGCTGGTGGGAAAGCTCTGACCAGCAAGGCCATACGCTCCCCCTCCCCTACCTAAAGCCCCAAATAAAAACCCTCCCTTTTAGCTTTTCGGGGAGTTTGGGATTTCAGCGTTAGCTGCCCTCTCTCCTTGCTCAGCGCTGTGCAAAAATAAAGTTCCTACTTTCTTCCACCACCCCCGGTGTCAGAGATTGGCTCGCTGCGCAACGGGTGAGCGAACTCACTTCAGGTTCGGTAACAATGTCTCGTCTAGGACGGCCTCTTAAAGCCCCACGAATCAAAATGTGGTCCGTGGAAACTCAGCATCAACATGGCCTGGGAGCTTGCTAAAAATGCAGAAACACAGCTCCCACCCGAGACCTCTTGAATATGAATCTGCATTTTAACAAGATCCCTGGATGGTACATGTTCACAGTAGAGAGCGAGAACCAGCTGTTTAGACCTTGGCGCTTATACTCATCCACCCACCACTTCCCATCTGGACAGCCAGCAGCTCTTCAACTCACCACCTCCCTCAGCCCAAGACGGGAACCAAGACGTAATGCAGGAGTTCCCTAGTTTTTGCATGCCTCAGAAGCATCTGGGCAGCTCACTAAAAATGCAGTTTCCCTGTGCCCAGGTGTGTGTAACAAGCACCCCCTGCCCCAGGTGCTTCTGATCCAGGTGACCCAGAGGCTGTGAGTAGAAATGCCCTGTTATAGTAAGGAACATGTGGGCATCAGAACCGGGTGAGTTACACCCCGAATTCTGACTCTGCTACTTGCCGTATATATGAATTTATAGGAGTCACGAAATTCTCTGAGCCTGTTTTCTCATCTATAAAAATCAGGATCTCACTTATAGTGATGTTATGTATTAAATTGTCTTCCCCTACCAAAAAAAAAAAAAATCAAAGTCCTAACCCCCACTACCAGAAAATGTGACCTTATTTGGTAACAGAGTCATTGCAGGTGTAATTAGTTAAAAATGGGGTCATACTGGAGGAGAATAGACCCTTAATCCAAAATGTCTGGTGTCTTTATCAGGAAACACCCAGACACATGAGGGAAGAAGGCCATGCGGGAAAGGAGGCAGGGATTGGAGTGAGGCATCTGCAAGCCGAGGAACGCCGATTGCCACAAACCACGAGAAGGTAGGAAGAGGCAAGGAAGGGGTCTCTCCTAAGCTTTCAGAGGGATCTTGGCCCTGGGGCACCCTGATTTCTACTGTCTTAAGCCACCCAGTTTGTGGTGTTCTGTTATGGCAGCCCTGAAAGAGGACTACAAATCAGGTTCAAGGATTAAGACGCTAAAGTGTAAGAGTCTCTACAGATAGGAAATATAGAGAAAGGAGGGCTCCCATCTCCTGGACCCCAATTTCTGATCTCCTGGTCCTTTGTCAGCACTCAAACACAACACAGCGTTACAGCTGCCCATTCGTTCAGGGAGCTTAGGGTCCAGCGTGAAGTAGCAGGGAAAATTCTTTGCAGGGTGACACAGGAAGAAACTCAAAGCATTTGTTCCGTGAGCAACCACACAACAGCTCTCAAACCAGAGTAAGGTGATCAAAACCTAACTCTGCCTGTGCAGAGACGATGACAGTAATGATAGCCCTGCACGGCCACAGCAACTGTCAGTGGCCCAGAAGGAAGCCTGCCCCCAGCGCGGCCCGCTCGCCTCCTACCCGCAGTGCCAAAGGAAGACACAAAGGCTGGATCAAAGAGCTAGTCAGACTTGGAAAATAATTTCAGAAAAGTCATAAAATCTTAAAAGGAACTTTGAGTGATGCCAACTGGATGGGGTAAAAGAGAAAAGAGATGCAAGGGCAAGTCTATTTGAATATGAAAAGCAAAGAATTGCTCTTAGAGGGCATGAAGAATCCTAAGACATCCATGCCAGAAGGGGACTCAAAATTCCCTCCCTGTCTGCACCCCAACATTCACTGCAGCATTGCGCACAAGAGCCAAGATGTGGAAACAACCTAAGTGTCTGTCAATGGATGAATGGCTAAAGAAGATGTGGTGTATACATACATACATATATATACACAAAGGAGTATGACTCAGCCATGAGAAAGAAGGAAATCCTGGCATTTACAGCAACGTGGACAGACCTTGAGGGCATTATGTTAAGTGAAATAAGCCAGAGAGAGAAAGACAAATACTGTATGATCTCACTTACATGTGGAAGTGATATCTAACCTGAAGCAAGTTTGCTCACCCATTGAGCACCTGTTGACACCGGGTGTGGTGGAAGAAAGCGGGAATTTTATTATTGCACAGAACTGAGCAAGGAGAAAGGGCAGCTAACACTGAAATCCCAAACTCCCTGAAAACCTAAAAGGAAGAGTTTTTACTTGGGGTTTTAGAGAGAGGAGGAGGAGCATATGGCCTTGCTGGTCAGCAGCTTTCCCACCAGCCTGTAGCTCCTTGTGGGGAGAAGATAACAAATCCAGGTAGTAATCCTTGGCCATTTGTCTCCAGGGAGGATAGTGGATTCTGGAGCCAGGAAGCCAGGGAGTAAGCAGGGAATGAGTGCTTTTGTTTTAACCCCACATATCCTGGGTTTAATGTAGGGAAACCAGTATCAGGGCTGGTACCAGAATCTAAAAAAGCTGAACTCAAAGAAACAGAGAGTAGAATGGTGATTACCAGGGCCTGGGAGGTTGGGGAGATGAGAGTGCAAACTTCCAGTTATAAGAGGAGTAAGTTCTGGGGATCTAATGTACAGCATGGTGATTATAGTTAATAATACTGTATTATATATTGGAAAGGTGCTAAGAGAGTAAATCTTAAATGTTCTCACCATAAAAAAGAAATGGTAGCTATGTGATGTGGTGGAGGCGTTAGCTGACTCTACAGTGGCGAGCATTTTGCAATATATAAGTGTATCAGATCAGCATGTTGAACACCTTAAACTCACACAGTGTTATATGTCAATTATATGCAAATAAAGCCAGAAAAAAATTTTGAAAAAAACAAACCATCTCCCATCCCTGTTGCCGAGAAGTCAGTGAGCTCACCCTAAATCATTTTATAGGTAGGGAGCCAGGAGGAGCTGCTGAATCTTGTAACAGACCTGGGACCCAAGACTTCTGACCCGCAGCCCGCAGCTTGTCCCACCACACTAGGATTCCTGGGAAGTGCGTCATTCACTGGTCTCTATAAGATTATCAAGTCCCAGCTGGGTTGATGGGGAGTGGTCCTCTCAAGCCATCAAGCTATGAGCACGTGAAAGGAATCCCAAAAGGGTGTGGCAGCAGGGATCTTGCCATCGAAGTCGATGCAAAGAGAAAAATGTTGTTTTGTCATAAAAAATCAGACCCAGAAACCCTGCAGGGCAGCAACCCTGGATGGCACTCACATAAGCCCACATGTGGACCCTGCCCTGACATCTGCACTGCACAGACACAGAACCTGCTGGGTTCCCCTTCCTTAGACTGTGTCCTGACCCTTAGGAACCTAGAATGGCTCAGCCAGAGGGGACTTCTGCTCAAACCCTGTCATTTCACTCTAAAAGGTGGGCCCTAGGGGCCAGCTTGGTGGTGTAGTGGTTAAGTCTGTGTGCTCCACTTTGGCAGCCCACAGTTCAAGGGTTCAGATCCTGGTCACAAACCTACGCACTGCTTATCAAGCTATGCTGTGGCGGCGTCCCACATACACAATAGAGGAAGATCGGCATAGATGTTAGCTCAGGGCCAATCTTCCTCAAACAAAAAGAGGAAGATTGGCAACAAACATTAGCTCAGGGCCAATCCTCCTCACCAGAAAAAGTAAAATCAAATCAAATCAAAATAAATAAAAAGCAGGCCCAGAAAGGGAAGGAGCTAGCCCAAGAGCAGTGTGGGGTCAGGGAAGGAGGCAACTTGAACTCAGATCATCTGGCTTCAATTCTACTTCCCCACAATGCTAGAATTTGGGGGTTATAAGTGTTATGGACTGAATGTGTGCCCTGAGAATTCATAGGTTGAAGCCCTAACCCGCAATGTGACTGCACCTGGAGATGAGACCTTTAAGGAGGGACTTCAGCTTAAATGAGGTCATGAGGGTGGGGTCCTAACCCAATAGGACTGGTGTCCTTCTAAGAAGAGGGAGAGACCAGGAGAGGGCCCACAGAGGAAGGGCCATGTGAGGACACAGGGAGAATGTAGAGACAAGTCAAGGACAGAGCCTTCAGGGGAAACCAGCCCTGCAGGTACCTTGATCTTGGACTTCCAGCCTCCAGGACTGTGAGCAATAAATTTCTATTTTTGAAACCACTCAGTCCGTGGTATTTTGTCATGGCAGCCCTGGCAGACTAATACAGTAGGGGTCTCCCTCAGGCCCCCTGGGCATTTTTACACTAATGCCTGCTAGAGCTTGAGGACCACTAAGCCAAGACTCCCTCCATCTTGGGCCTGAATGCATCTCACATAAGTTGGGTTCGATCACCATCATCCCAAAGGCCTATGAGCTAATTAGAGGCCTTTGAGAGGACTGGGGGAGGTGAGCTGGAAATAATGAAAAGTCAGAACCCTAGAACATATTAAAATAAATTGTTTCAGTATTTCCAGTTACTTGATTCAAGTATAATTTCTTATTACTAAAGTCCAGTTGTTATTTCCAATTACCAGATATTAACTTGTTTCTTTTTTTTTTTTAAGATGGGCCCTGAGCTAACATCTGTTGCCAATCTTCTTCTTTTTTTTTCCCCCTTCTTCTCCCCAAAGCCCCCAGTACATACTTGTATATTCTAGTTGTAGGTCCTTCTGGCTCTGCTATGTGGGACGCCACCTCAGCATGGCCTGATGAGCAGGGCCATGTCTGTGCCCAGGATTCAAACTGGCAAAACCCTGGGCTGCCCAAGTGGAGGACATGGACTTACCACTCGGCCATGGGGCCAGCCCCTAGTGTAGTTATTAACACTACAGAATTTTAGAACTACGAAGGATCTCAAAACCCCTGTTTGCAAATAAAGAAACAAATGCCAGAAAGGTTGCGGGACTTTTCTAAGATCACACAGCAAACAGGTGTCAAGACAAGAACTCGGAATGAGGAAATTCTTGACTGCCTCATGCAGGCACAAGTGACTAGGATGGTGGCAGCTCCACCCACCCTCTCCTTAGAGCTGCCCACCAGGCCTCTCCACACCATCCTGGCCTATTTATGACAATACAAACCACTGACCTCAGCAAGAAGCCACCTCTGTTTCTTGAAACAGTTTCCTTCAATTTTGTTCTGAGCATCCTTGGGGCCATGAAGTTCCCCTGGGCACATGTGCATGACTTTCCCACCTCCTCCCACCAGGGCAGGCAATCATGCCATTGAGGGCGCCAAAGGGGAGCCTGCCTATCCCCATCCCTCTTTGGGGAGGAGAGGGCAATGTGCCACCTGGAAGTGCACTCTCCCTAGAAAGCACCCGAGACGAGCCACCTGCAGTGGGGACAGGAGCCTTGCAGGGGTGAGGGGTGGGGAGGCTTAGAATGTACAGGGGATTAGGCAGCCTCACATCTGCTGCCACACAGAGCAGAGCCAGCCCACTTCGCACATCCCACTCAAAGGGATTCTAAACCCCGAACCCCAGCACCCAGAATAGGCCCAGCTGCTCAAGGACACACATTTCCTTTAGATTTCCTACTGTATTTCTGCCTCTGGATAGGAGGATATTATAATTTGTTATCATGCCCATTTTATAGGACACTGAGGGTGAAAGAAGCGAGGCGACTAGTCCGAGGACAGTTGGTTATTTACGCAGCACAGCAAGGATAAGAATCTGGGGATCTGCATCTAACACTGTGCCTCTCCGCCACACAGTCCTGCCTGGAATCCCTCTATTAGGCAAATTCTGGTAAGTCATTGCCTTGCTTAAACCCTTCCATGGCTCCCCATTCTCCCAGGACCACATCCCAGCTCCTGAGCCTGGCTGGGAGGACCTTCATGACCTGGCCTCTTCCCGCTGCTGCTGTCGCTCCCGCTTTGTGCCCTACAGCTTGCCTCTGTGCCTTTGCCAAGGCTGTTTCCTCTGCTAGCCATGCCCTTCCCCTCCCTCTCCACTTGGCAAATGTCCATTCTCCCTTTAAGACTCTAGCTTTGTTCAACCGCAGTCTGCCTTTTCCCTATAAATGCTTCTGGGGTTGCAGTGACATTGCTGCCCTTTTGGACTTGGCTGCGAAAGCCTGGAAGGCAGGCACCGGCTCTTGTCCATCTCTGATTCCCCAGCGCCCTCACAGCACGTGCAAAACGTAGACTGCAATGACTGGAATGGATTCCAGCTACTGCCCACCACACTGCATAGGACGGGCGGGAGGCAGCCCCCAGAACCAGAGACTCCTGCGGAAGAAGACGGAAATACTCAGACAGACTCTTGGCCAAACTACTCCTCTCTCTACATTGTGAACGCACAAAAGGTTCCAGCAATAATCATTCTTTAAACAATAATAGCAAAATGTCTACATGTTTCCAAGGGATGGGGGCGTGCACAGAGGCTATCTTTCCCAAGGATGCCACTCCCAGGAAGTCAGAATGAAGCAAGTTCTTTGGCGGGTGTCAGGAGGACGGCCTCAGAGAAGCCCAAGAGCAGATCCTGGAACTGAGGGGGCGAAGGAGGAACCTCTCACCAAACTCACCGCGTCACTGGGTCTTCACCCCACCCATGTCATGCCCGCCCCGCTCAGGGTGGAGAGACAACAAAGGAAGGCTAAACACAAACTGGTCGATGTTGCTGCTTCTTAGCAGACCGCTGGGACCACTGCAATGGATTCCAATAGGATTTACATACCTACAGCTAATCATTATATTGTGGGGTCCTGCAGGAAGTGATTCGTAGGGCTGCTGGTGGGAGACAGGGGATCAAAGGGCCTTTAAAAAATACAGAGGTCAGGGGCTGGCCCCGTGGCCGAGTGGTTAAGTTCGCGCACTCCGCTGCAGGCCCAGTGTTTCGTTGGTTCGAATCCTGGGCGCGGACATGGCACTGCTCGTCAGACCACGCTGAGGCAGCGTCCCACATACCACAACTAGAAGAACCCACAACGAGAAATATACAACTATGTGCTGGGGGGCTTTGGGGAGAAAAAGGAAAAACATAAAATCTTAAAAAAAAAAAAAATAAGTCTACTTTTAAAAAAAAAAATTACAGAGGTCAGGGGTGCACTCCAGACTGATTAAATCATGGAGTTGAGTCCTGAGCATGAGAATTTTTTAAAGCTCCCCGGTGATTCTAATGTCTGGGCATAGCTGAGAAATGCTGGCCCAGATGCTGGGATGGGAAACCAGTGTCAGGCAGGGCATCCAGCTGTTCATTCATTCATCCTGCTTCCCCGAGACCTGCTCCTGCCAGTCACCGGGCCAAGTGCAGTCACAGAAGGAGGAGCTGAGCTCTGGGCTTCCCTGGGTTCCCGAAGCTCATGGGCTGCTCCCAGCAGCATGAGGCCTGGCCTCTGGGAACAGGGTATGGTGTCAGGGGCTGGGGTGCCATCTAGGATGGGGATTCCCAGGCGTTCCATACTCACAGGCGTGAAAAAATAAAAAATGAGGGACCTGGTGATGTTGGTTGGCCAGCTTTTTATTTTTTCAAAAAAAGGAATGGAGTATTTTTTTAAAAGAACTGCTGGGGCTGGCCCAGTGGCGTAGCAGTTAAGTTCACGCACCCCACTTTGGGGGCCCAGGGTTCGCTGGTTTGGATCCCGGGCACAGACCTACACACCACTCATCAAGCCATGCTGTGGCAGGCATTCCACATATAAAGTAGAGGAAGATGCTACCTCAGCGACAATCTTCCTCAGCAAAAAGAGGAGGATTGGCAGCAGATGTTAGCTCAGGGCTAATCTTCCTCAAAAATAAATAAATAAGTAAATAAAAGGAACTATTATTGATCATTAAAATCAATTCATAAAAATGAATCTCATTTTAAGTCCCCTGGACTGTAAGACCTTTTGGAAGATGAAGGCTGCCTATTGTTTTCAGCTGTGCTCCCAGGACCAGGGGAGGACAAGAATTTGGAATAGAATAACGGGAACAGCAAAGGTGATCATAACTGATGTTTCTGAAACACTGACTATGCAACCACGTGCCAGGCCCTGACGCTTAGCTCTTTCGTGACCTCCCTGAATTCTCACAACAACCCGGGAAGGTACTTGCATCACTCGGGGGTCAGTATAAGAAAGTGGAACAACTCCGGGTCTTTTAAGCAGGAAGGGATGTCATAAAGGAAATTGGGCACCACAAAGTCATTAGAAGGGCTGTCTAGGTGCCCGAGACTGATTTCCAGGACAATAAGACCTGGTCAACTTTGGGAGGTGTTCCCCTGAGGCCGACACTTGAACTACTGAGTCCACAGCACAGCTCATCGCTGTGAGTCAGCCATCGGAAACCAGGATCAAGGATCCTTCACCCCCACTGCTGTTCCCATAACTACCTCTCATCCCAGGAGGCTGGGGACAGGATACCGGAACGTTGCTGCAAAAGCTCTTGCTGCTCCACACCCTTGATTACCAGCAGAAGGGGCAGGAGGAAGGTCTGTGCCTCCTCCTCACTCGGCCTTCCAAATCCCAGGCAAACGTCTCTGATTAGCAAACCCTACACTGCATTCTGAACCGTGGCTGCAAGGGCATCTGGAAAACGTAGACTTAGCTTTCCAGGCTCTAAAGTACAGGGAGGCAGCCTGGAAGGAGGGCGGCATGGAGATCGAGCAAGCCAATCCACAGCATCACTAGCCAAACCATAGTAATTACTAGCACTCTTTCTACATCTTACACATAAGAAAACTGAGGCAGGGGGAGGTTAAGCAATTTGTTCATCGTAACACAGCAAATTGGTGGTGAAGTCAGGATTTGAACCCAACGGATCTGACTTCAAACTCCTCACTCTTAAAATGATCCCTTTGAAGAAAGGACAGTTCGCAACCTTAAACAACATATTATAAGAGAGATATCCTTTTTTTTTTTACTGCAGAAAATTACAACATCAAGCTTTATTTTTTGATATTACACTATTAAAGAAACTTGTCAATATGGGGCTTTAAATTCAGCAGAACTGCCTGAAGTAGAATTCAAATATTTAAGAACTTTTTTTAATAGCCATTATATAAAATCCACTTCCACGTGTTGATGGAAATAGAAGGACGAAGCAACACGATTTCATTCAACCCAGAATATTCTGGGAGAACGGAGGGAAGCAGAGAAACCGCAGCCCTGGGACACCAGAGGTTTGTCCGGCGTTCTTGCAGGGCCACAAAGAGAGACAGATCGGTGCCTGGAGAGGATTTCAGGACCTTCCCATTCCAAGACTATTTATTGGAGTCAGGAATGTATGGAACGATGCCAAAGATGAAGGACAAGCTGATCAAGGGTGAGCAATGATTCCCAAACCCTCACCTGGGATCTAGGGCGGAGACGCAGAGGCCTGCTGTGGTCACTCAGGAGGGATCAACCAGCAGCAGCATCACAGCCACTCTGGCCCCTGACTACCTGATCTCAAGATCCTTGAGTAGCCACCCTCCTTTCTTCAAACTTACAAATCTGCCCTCTAGAGGTGGAGTCTAGAACCCCAGTCAACGTGTCTGATTTTCCTTCTTCTCTGTCTCCAACACAGACAAAAGAACACTTTAGGGGAAGAAAGTGAATAAAGTCAGATGAGGTTTGAGATTAACTGAGTTTTCCCTGTATCTTTTAACTCCCTTTGGTTTCTATGCCTATCGGGAAGCATGAGTGGTCTACATCCTTTAGCCAAGCATCTTAATCTTTGCTAACGCAGAGCCATGGCATGCCTGGAGGAATAATTGGTGGATAGTTAGACAGACGAATGGCTTAATCGATGAATGGATGAATTGGTAGATAGATAATGCTGAAAAGAGAGAGGAACAGAGACAGAGACAGAGAGAACTGACTTTTAACAGTCGGCCAGCAAGGCCAGAGCTGGAACAAGTACCGTCTCTCCAGAAACGTCAGGAAGAAGAGTGTGAATTCCAGGAGTCTGCTGGTGTAGACATCAAAGAATATTCAAATGGCCAAAAGAAACAGCAACAACAAAAAATAGCAGTCACCAAACTACGAAAGGGCAAACGGAGTAATTCTAAACTTCAGTAATTAGAAATAGAAAGGAAACCAAATAGAAAGAGAGACCTTTGTAAAACCTTAACACCTCTATCTACTACCAGGTTCAAAGTCAAGTTCAAACCAATCAGCAAAACTCCTGAGAGGACCTGTGGCTGCAAGAAACCCTGCCGAGGTCACTGGGTCCCTCCCCTGCCTCACGGCAGAGCCGTTCCTAAACTGCCCTTCCCCGGAGCAGAGACCTGCCACAGCCGGGATCGCATCCACTGATCCTACACCTTGGAGAAATTCTCTTTGAAATGAAAGGATTGCTTGGGCAGCGTCTTTTTCTTCTCTTGCCCAGTCGTGCGTTACCAAAAGGAAGGATAAGCTGCAACTGTCGGATCCAGTGGTCCCACTTTCAGTCTGGGACGTCCACGTGTGCGCCATCCTCAGCAGATTTGTCCCTACAGCCAAGGCAATCTCCTCCATCCAGGTTAGAATGCCCAAGAAATCAGAGCTAGGGCTGCTGCTGTTTCTGCACCTCTGCGCAGGGAGGAAGGAGTGGATGGAGAAAGTAATCATCTGTTTGCGTGGGGATGGCAGGGAGCTGGCATGAAGGGGGAAGGTGGAACACACACAGGTCTTTGGGTTGCATTTCTACTCTGTCAGCTGGCCCCTGTGTGTCCTTAAGCAAGTTACCTCACTTCTCTGAACTTCTGCTTCTTGATCTACAAAAAGGGATAGTAGTGTCTTTCTCCTGATGCTGTTTCGTGAAGAAAGATGCTGAGTGTAAAGAGGCCCGTCCAGCAATCGGTGAAGGCTGTCGTCATGGAGGTCAGGCCCTGCCTGCTCCCAGCTCTGCACCCCTGCTCCAGCTCTGCCCAGGCTAAGGTCTCTGACCGCGCATGCCGGCTCTGTGCCTCCCTCACTCCCCCAAGCCAAGGCAGCCCCAGATTGAAAATGTGGCCTCAGCACAAAGCCGTCCTTGCCGCTATCCCACCCTCATGGGGTTGCTCCAGCATCAGAGATGGGCCTCGGGCCCCGGTGTTGGCCTCTAAGGCCTTATTCTCATAAACTGCTCAATGGTCTTACTGAACGTTTGCTGAGTACCTGCTAACCCAGGGCCCCCCTTGGACAGACATCCTGCCTGACTCCTGCCTTGCTCTTGCTGTCCCTCTCCCAGTGACTGGAGCCCCTGTTTGGAGGCAGGTACTCTGTTATTCAGAGAGAGCTCCCTGCCAACAGAATCCTAAGTATCTCCTACACCAGAGTTCCTGCAGCTGGACTCCGCCCACTTCAACTGCCTTCACTTCATTCCAGCCCCACCCCTGCTTCAGGCTGCCCGCTAGAGCCTCCCAGACACCTCCTGCCTTCCTGCTGAATCTTTCTCCCTCTGCGCAGTGTGGCTTAATAGAACAGACTGTAGAATCAGACTGCCCTGCTCATCTACTGTGTGACCTTGGGCAAGTTCCTTCACCTCTCTGAACCTCATCTATAAAAGGAGGATAATAATGGCTTCACCAGGCCCTGGAGGAAATTCAGTGGATGGTGTACCTCCTGAGATCAGCACAGTGTCTGGCGCATCAGAGGGAAAGGCCAACTCCCTCCCTTTTGCCTCCTCCCACCCCAGATGGCCTGTAACTGGTCACGCCTAGCTAACTCCAGAGATATGACAGCGGTCATTAAAACAAATTTGTCACTGGATTCTATAGCCAGGTGGCACATGACAGCTATTAATTTTTCACATGAA
The DNA here is from genome assembly GCF_041296265.1 of Equus caballus. Classification (NCBI taxonomy): domain Eukaryota; kingdom Metazoa; phylum Chordata; class Mammalia; order Perissodactyla; family Equidae; genus Equus; species Equus caballus. The sequence goes on along the minus strand of NC_091694.1, from coordinate 26,921,478 downwards.
AAATGGCTCGGCTAATTGAAAAACATCAAAAAGATTGAGGTTTACACAAATGTTCGGCTCTGTTTATTTTTTCTAATTTACTTTTCAGCAGTCAGTGAGAACTTAATGAGCTCTCATTTCTGGCTTCCTCCCTATTTATAGATATTAGCGCCTGTGGTGTTCTAGACGCATACACTGAGAGCATTCAGCCTGGGCCGCACGGCCAGCAGGGAAGAGTTACAATACCCAGGTGGGTTCCAGATGGGAATTACTGCTCCTTGAAACCAGAGCTGGTGCTCTCACTGGTCATTAGGGAAACACCTCGGCTTGTACTTCACATCTGCTGGACTCTGTTTTCCTTTTCTTGGCCCAGATTTTTCCATCTTGAAAGCCTTTTGATCGTTTCATTTGGTAGGAAATAAAAATAGGTAACATTTATTGAGCACTTACTCTCTGCCAGGCACTATGCTGTGCACGCTCCATGGATGATCTCTTCTCATGCCCATCATAACGCTAGGAGGAAGATACCGTGATTAAGCCTGCTTCCAGATGAGGCAACTAAGACATCAGGGGAGATTAGAAATTCAGACACCACAGTATCTCTGGTCCAGAGTCCATTTTTTCATCTTTGTGTCCACATGGCTGTATCTTCTTTTCAACAAGCAGAGCGCCAAAGGTGAGCTCTGCTCATTTGAGGAGAGAGAGATGTGGAGAAAACAGCACTGGGCCAAGAGACCACAGTTCAAGTCCCATATCTGCCAAGAGCCCCCACAGCTTTGAGTGAGCCCCTTACCCTCTCTGCCTCTAAGTTTAGAGGTCTGGGGTAGGGTTGGGGCCAGAACACTGACACCCGCCTTTTTTCCTCTCCACGAAAGACCCACAAGAGGAAAAAGAGTATAAGATTTACTAATGGGCAGCTTTTGTACCCATTAACGCCCAAAAGGAAGAGCCCTCTGACAAAGCTGGAAGGGCAAACACAAATTGGACTGCGGCCAATGTAGAGACCTCCTGCTCCCTCCCCAAATTTAGACCTTAGACCCCCAGGACCTCGAGGATGTCCCACCTGGTCAGGCAAGGGGTGAGATCAGAGTTCTTTGAATCCTGGGACAAACATGTCAAAAAGACAGAGTGGACACACCAGGAACCCTGCCCGCCAGTAAAACATGACTAAACCAATCCTCTGCTTTAGAGGAAGAGAAACAAGTAAGAGGGCAGAGAGAGGAACTGAGCTTACACAGCAGCACTCCCCTGAGGAGAGAGGCAGGATGCAAAAGTTCCCTCCTCCACACGCCAAGGTGAGGGCCTGGGGAGAGGAGGAGAAAGAGCCTCCTAAATTTCCTCACCTGTAAAGGAAGGAGCTGGACCACTGAGGCAAGAGGTGACATGGATGAACTAGAGTAATGGCGGCAGCGATGGAAAGTGAGTGAACTCAAGAGGTTCAATTTTACCCGGCTGCAGACTGGAGGTGCAGCGGGGGAGAGGTTGGAGCTTTTGGTTTGGAGAAGTGGAGGATGATGCCCCTGGGGGTAAAGACCTTATCCTATTCATTTCTAAATGCCCCACACCCAGCATGGATGGAGCCTGGCTCAGGGTCAAACTCATCAGTATCTGTTCAATGAGTAAGAGGATGAATAGAACGGCTGTGGTTTCAGCATCATCCAGAGACAATGGGCTCACAGGGCTGCTCTGAGACTTGACTCATAAACCTTATGGTGCTGCGGGGATGTTAGCTCATGCTATCCCGTTCATTTTGACTCCCAATCACATAGTTAACAGCCAAGGCGGCAACAGTCTCTATAATACGGTTTGTGGGGAGATCATAGAAATGGAAATAATTCTCTAGGAGATCAGCATGTTACAGCTCCATCACCTGCATAATCACAGACCTCAGGCCTTGAGAGGGTATTTAAAGTGTGCCTGGAACCCTGGGCTCCTGACTCCCTGCCGTGGGGCAGCAGCAGCGGCTGCCTGGAGGCAGACCTCCACACAGCGCAGGACTCCGGGGGGGGGGGGGGGGGGGGGGGGGGGGGGGACCTCCGCTCCAGCTGGAGGGAAGATCTCTGCCTAAGAACTGGGTTTGCCGACTCCTAGCCTTGCCATCATCCTTCAAGCACCGAGTAACCACCACCCTCTTCTTGGACTTCAAATACAAACGCCAGGTGCATGCAGAAATCATATGTATAGGCTATCTTGTTTTTAATTTTAAAATCTTTTTATTTTTTAATTTTCTAATTTTTAAAATTTTTCCCGGCTTTATCAAGGAATAAATAAATAATTGACAAGCATAATTGTATATATTTAACATGTACAACATGAGGAGTTGATAAACATATACACTGTGAAATGACTACCAAGATGAGGATAATTAACACATCTCAATCTTATGTTGACAGCTGAACCCGTGAGTTCGTGCTGCTAATGAGGAGCTGAGCTCCATGGGATGTGGTCCCAGATCTCCACTGGGAGGAGGGTCAGGAAGAGCTTTTCCGATGATGTGCTCTTTAAGCTGAGCCCTGGAAGGTGAGCGAGCAGGAGTTAGCTTGGGGAAAGGGATGGTGAGTACTCCCTACAGGGAGAGGGAGCAGCACTTTTGAAGTTATATGAATAAAAAGAGGACTTCTTTAAGACAACGATCTAGGATCATATCTATATAAGGAGCTCAAGACAAGGAAAAAAACTCATTACATTTCCTGGAAGCATATTCCCCCTCCAATTGAGCGTGCGTGTGTGTGTGTGTGTGTGTGTGTGTGTGAGAGAGAGAGAGAGAGAGAGAGAGGGAGAGAGAGAGAGAGAGAGAAAGAAAGGAACAAGGAGAGGAGGGGAGGGAAAAAAGAGGAGAGGAGATAAACCCTTTCCCTTTGCAATATTCCAAAATCCCATCCTGTGGATCACTGATCATGGGAGATGCTCCATAAAAATAGAGTTCTGAGACCAAATAAATGTGTGGACTACTACATGCTATAATCCTCCTCTTAACAATTCACACAGTTGGTTAACAATTTAAAGACCATCGGAAGTCCTGCGGAAAAGAACACGGATTCTCCAAACTCATTTGACTACTTTTTCATGCAATACCTATTTAACATCCACAAAAGCTATGTCAGGGAAAGACTGCCATAAATTAATTTCAACAGCCACGTGGAAAGCGCCGACTCTGACGTCAGCCCCAAGGACCAAAAGCTCTTTAACAGAACAGTCTGTTGCTCCAAGTTTCCTATGCAGCCCCATGAGCATCGCAAATGCCCTGGTCAAGCCCCAGGCTTAAGGCGCCCATCCGCAAGAGGAGGGGCATGCGGGATGAAGCACAGGCTCACCATTTGATCCCTGGGAAGAAGGAGGAGGAGGCATGACTCGGGCTGGCTTAACAGAGATTCACTTCCCCGGCATCCTTTGGAATGGATATCCTGCATGATTGAGCCGGGCTTTGTTCAATTCTCAAAGCAATTTGCCAGGAGTGAGGAAGGAGCGCTTAGTATAGCAAGTTGGTCAGTCCTGGATGATTACTTCTTATTCCAAAACAATTACTATAAAGGTAAAATGGGCTATGTTGCTGTAAAAAATATGACTCTCTCCAAACAGTGACACATGAATTCCCAACCAGAGCCATCAAGGCCACGGCCAAAAGCAGGCCAGGCATAGGAACTACGGGGAAGTCGTTTCTGCCCTGTCAAACAGCACTGGTTTCAAGCAGAATTAAACAGACACGGGAGGGCTAGGTAAGTGGAAGGGAGTAAGAAGGGATGGGGTGCCCCGGAAACAAGTACCTACTTAGCAGTCTGAGCCCATCCCTAAAGAGCATCCTACAGAAGTGGCCAAGACAACCACACAGCTGCCTCCTTCTTCCACCTGGACCCCCAACCCCGTTGAAGCTTCTAAAAGAGTAGAGCTAAGCAGAATTTCTCAGCCTCAGCACTACTGACATTTGGGGTTGGGTCATTCTTTGTTGGGGGGGCTGTCCTGTGCACTGTAGGATGTTTAGCAGCACCCCTGACTTCTACCCTCTACATGCTAGTAACAAGCCCTCCCCTCCCCCAAGTTGGAAGAACCCAAACTGTCTCCAGACATTGCCTAATGTCCCCAGAGGGGTAGAAAGGGGACAAAATCACTCCTGGTTGAGAACCTCTGGACTAAAGCACTATGGGCATGGAAGGTAGGGTCTCCTGGTTCCAGGAGGTTCCTAGATCCAGGACATCTCCACAAGAAAACTGTGCTCCAGACTGGTCTCTCCCAGACAGCAAAGGGGAATACATTCAGAGGCTGTTATTGTCACCCTTTTTTGGGCAATGAGGGACAGGAGTGGCCTGAGTCCCTGGACGTGCTGCCCAGTGGCTGGCATCACAGCAATGTGCCTGCCCTGTGGAGGACAGCCAACATGGGGCACAGAAGCCAACAGATGTCAGAGAACTTTCCTGACAAGCCAAGGAAACCATCCCAGGAAGGCTCTCCCCTTCCCCTGCCTGGCTCCCAATTGTTTCTGTGCTTTGAAAGAAGGCAGCTTAAAATAGAAAGGTGTCTTGTGAGACTCAAGGAGGCCCAGTAGAAAGAGTTTTGAGAACTCTTCCTCAAAATCGAAGCTGCTCTTTGTTCCTCCGGTAGCAACCAACAGGTGGCATTGCTATAGAAGGACCTGAGTTCATCTCCCACAATTTATGAACAGCTTCCTGTTAGTATCCACTGCAGTGGGAAGAATGCCTTGGCTCAGAGTTTGATGCTGCAATAGAGGTTCTGATGCTGACATCTGCTCAAGGCCACTTCATTTCAGTGGCCCCTTGTCTTCTGTCCACCATAAAATGAGGACAATAGCAATATCGGCCTCACTGGGTTGTTTTGAGGTTCAAAGGGATAATGTGTATGAAGGCACTCTGCAAACGTAGAGCATGGGGCAGCTGTCAGTTGTTTTTATTAACTCAAGAGGTATAGTGAAAGTTGCAAAACAAATCAATTGTAAATGCCAAGGGGCCAGCCTGGTGGCATAGTGGTTAAGTTCACGTGCTCTGTTTCAGTGGCCCAGGGTTCGCAGGTTCAGATCCTGGGCATGGACCAACACACTGCTCATCAAGCTGTGGTGGCATCTCACATAGAAAATAGAGGAAGACTGGCACAGGTGTTAGCTCAGTGACAATCTTCCTCAAGCAAAAAGAGGAAGATTGGCAACAGATGTTAGCTCAGGGCCAATCTTCCTCACACACACAAAAAAGGTGGATGCCATGCAGACATTTGCCGAGGAGAATAAGACTGAGAAGGAATATCTGCTTTGAATACAGTAATTACAAGCAGCTAAGATGGAAGGAAAAACGTAGGACTGTGTTTTTCAAGATTTTAGGAGTGAATGTTAAATCACCTCTTAGGTACATAGAGAAAATGTAGCATTGCTCTTCAAAGTGGTCCTTTCTGTCTCTTTTTTTCTGCTTCTTTAGATCTTTATTCTCTTATTCCCATTCGCCTCATTTCCATTGCTGCTCAGTCCCCTCAAGTACACTTAATTGTCATTGCCAACCTCATCCACAGCCCCTATGAAGCATTTAACTGCTCATGGCATCATACCAGCCACTGTACTGAGAAAATTACTATTGGTGTAGGAGGGGGAGAGAGAGGGAGAAAGAGAGGGAGGAGTAAACGGGGAAACTGGACCTGACTTCTCTGGGCTTCCAATCTCAGACTGGACATTCAAACCCGAAGTAGGATGGGGACCTAGCATCGAGTGGGGACCTGGCACACACCAGGGGCTGTGCCAGGAGCATCACATAGCTCTTTGCATTTAATCCTTGCAGCATTTCTAAGGAGGGCTGCCGTTCTCAAAGTGTGTTCCGTGTAGTGCAAGTCAAATCCTTGATTCATTCATTCAACCAATGTTGACTGTGTTTTCTCAGTGTGCCAGACACCGGACTTGGTAATAATAAGAGCCAGTATATATATAGTGCCTGCTATTTGCCAGATACTTTTCTATATGTTAACTCATTTAATTACAACTTTATAAAGAAGGCATCGTTGTCATCCCAGTTCTACAGATGAGAAGACTAAGGCACAGAGTTAAGTTGTCATGTGTGATGTTAGTGGGACAGGCAGACTCTCAGATGGCCCCCGATGAGCCCTGCCTCCCGGTGTTCAAGCCCTGGCATAGTCTCTCTCCTTGAGTGTAGACTGGCCAAGTGACTGCTTCTAACCAAGAGAATAAGGCAAAGGTGACAGGCTGTCACTTCCATGAATAGGCTACATAAGACTGTGACTTCCATCTCGCTGGCAGACTTGTTCCCTTGCTGGATTTGAGGAAGCAGGCTGCCCTCTTGGCGAGGCCCACATGGCAAGAAACTGAGGGCAGCCTCTAGCCAACAGCCCACAGGGAACTCAATCCTGCCAACAACCACATGGGCTTAGAAGTACATCCTTTCCCAGCAGAGACTTCAGATGAGACCCCAACCCTGGCTGACACCTTGATTGCAGCCTTGTGAGAGAGACTGAAGCAATGACTCAGCTAAGCTCTCCAGGAATCCTAACCCATGGGAAGTATGAGATAATAAACATGTGCTATTTTCAGCCACTAGGTTTGTCTAATTTATCATGCAGCAGTAAATAACTAATACAACTAGTAAGTGGAAAAGGCGGGCCTTGTACTCGGGCGCTCTGGCTCCCAAGTCAGTGTCCTGAACCACTACACTATATCACCTTTCACGTCTAAGAGGATATTCTGTTTGTGGGGAAAATGGGGTAAAATCAGTTTGGGGCCAACCTACTGGTGTAGTGGTTCAGTTCACATGCTCCGCTTCGGCAGCCTGGAGTTCACAGGTTCAGATCTCAGGCATGGACCTACACACCACTCATCAAGCCATGCTGTGGCGGCATCCCACGTACAAAATAGAGGAAGATTGGCACAGATGTTAGCTCAAAACCAATCTTCTTCACCAAAAAAAATAATAATAGTAAATTTGGAAATGTTGACTATTATATCCCCTTCTTGAAGATTCACATTGCATGAAGAGAAGCCCTACAGTGCAGAAGAGTCTTTGTCTTCATCTGACCCACTGTTGCCCACACTTATCTGGTCACATCCCTCTTTGTTCTTGTGATACCTGTGGCATCCTCTCAAACCAGGATTCCATAGAAGACCCTTTGGAAAACACTGAGACAGCCATAACCCCCCTATTTTGCAGATGAGTAAAGGGGGACTCAGAAAAGTTAAATCATTGTCAGAAGTCACACATGAAGGTCCTGATCCTGAATGTGTGGTCTGACTCCAAGACTTGTGCTTTTTCCCTTGATCCGCTCTGAAAAGGGAAGGGCAGACAAAACTGCCTGAGGGACAGGGGAGCGGGGCTGGGGTAGAGATGCAACAGCCTGAAGAAAGCAACACCTGACTTATCATTAAGCACTGTTTATGCACACGACACGTGATCATTATGCACTGCTTAAACCTCAGCCAATCAGGAAGCAGCCAGCTACCACCAGAAGGTCCTCAGTGCCCAGATGATGTCACCTGCACAGTGGGAAAGAAGGAAGTCTCATCTCAGTGACCACAACTGCAGAATGACTGTGAGAAAGACTGAGTGGGAAGGTAGGGCCTGGGGAGCAGGTGAGAGGGTGCCCTGGGACCAGGCCTCAGCATATGCAATCACAGCTTTCCTACATGCCTCGCTTTGTTCCGTCAAACGGGTTCCAAGGCCCTGCAAGGGCTGCCCAGAAGTGACCTGGAGACCTGCTGTCCTCTTAGGCTAGGTGGCCATCTAGAATCATTCCCTGTTTGAGGGAGCTTACCATTATCACACCTAAGTCACTCAACTTTTGAACAGATTAAGAAGATGAAGGGAAGGAGGGAGGGACTTTGCCGGTGGCTATGCTGTCCATGCCAGATGGTGCACCTTCCTTATAGCATTTAACCCTCCTAACAAGCTTATGAGGTGGTAACGCTCCTCCCACGCCCATTCTACAGATGAGAAAATCGAGGTTTACAAAGACTAAGACATCTCCTCAAGGTAAGTAAATGGCTGAGCCGGGAACTAAATTCAGGTGGGTCTGACTTCAAACCAGGGAGTTATTTAAACACAGTCTGGGACAGGCAGAATTTTGATAGAAACCCTTTCTCTTCTCTCTGGCTTTCACATAATGGTGATGGAAAATGGCTGCTTTGGGAGCTTCCAGAGAACTAGCGATGCTAGAGGAAGGCACCTGTCTCTTCAGCACATGGAACACTCACCCTTCCCACGTTTCCAGAAAACCGTGGTGCTAAGAACACCTCTAAAAAGGGAATATGTTACCTCATCTGTGGACAAATGTAGAAAAAACGCCCTTGGGGTTAGCTTAGGATGTGAGGTTTGGGTTTCCTTTTTATGGCCATTTTTATAAATGAAATGAAAGGAGCTACCCTTCCGGAAATAACAGAGAGGGAGTTTTGTCATCAGGATGTCTGGGAAGCCGAGTGGCTCAGACAGAGCCCAGTCCGTCTGCGACAGAAGTTCCGCCTTGTACAGAGGCAGGATTTTGGTACACGGTTGGCATACCAATGCACGCGGGATCCACAAACAACCCTTTGTGCAGACAGGCTGTCAAAGCAGATGTCTCGGTTAATATTCTGTGGGGCTACTCCTGGACTCACATTTCCTTTCGAGAGTGTGTGTGGGCGCATGTGTGTGTCCGTGCGTGTGTGTACGTGTTGTAAGACTCAATCACCCCAGATGGGCAAATAACTATGAATCACTCCATCAATCCACAAAGCAACGTGGAAGAGGAAATATGCACATAACAAATTCACCCCACAAGTCTGCACCAGGAACTGTGCGTGCATTATCTTGCGTAAGGCTCAACCTGGGAGATGGCCCTCCCTCCCTGTTTACAGATGAGGAAAGGGAGGCTCTGAGAAGTTAAGCTATCTGTGCAGGACCGCACAGCTAATCCATAGCCAAGGCAGGATCTCACCCAGGTGGGTCTCGCCATCCTCTGCACCATGCTACTTCCTAAAGGAGAAAGGAAGGAAAAGGGAAGGGAGTGAATACTAATGGCTCCCAACCGTATGCACGGTGTCCTTGCTGGCCACTTTACGTATTCAATGCTTACAGTGATCCTGCAAGGCAGATCTTATTATAATTGTTTCACAGACGGGAAAGCGAAAGCTCAGAGAGGTTTAATAAATTCCTACAAGATCAGCCCTGATCTGACCCTAGTGTGTCTGCCTCCAACTCCTGAGATCTTTCTACCGCACTATCAATACTTCTTAACACAACTCTGCCCCTCTTCCCGCTGCCCCCCACCTCTGCTCTCCCACCCCTTCCCACCTGCTCCCGAAGCACTGACTCAAGGGAGGTTAGAAACAGGGACTGGGAGCTAGAGTAGTCCTTTGGACATCAACCCACAGAGGGGACTTGAGGGATAAATGTTTATCTCCAACAGCTAACGTGACTAACCATAGATTCCCGGCCACAGCTAAGAATGGTTTTCATTTATGGAGCGGTACATATGCACTGGATGAAGGAGGGGTTTGGGCTAAGGAGAAAACATGTATTTGTCACTTCTGGCCCAGTTATTATCCTCACTTAGCTTCAGTGGTCCCCTCTGTAAAGTGTGGTCAACTCAACCATCCCTGAAGGCAATGAAACCTGGAGATGCACAGCGGAGGGAGACGTGTTTTCTGGAGAAAGCAGCACAGAGAAGCAATGCCTTTGGTCCAAAGCCAAAATCATTCAAGCACCAAGTGGCCGAAGGAAGTCCACGTTACCATGATACGAGCCCACCTTCACACCTGCCTTCGCTCCTTCACTCTCTCCTCCTCTCTGCTCTAAAAGATCCATGAATATTACACTATAGTTTCTAGTCTGTCTATTTTTGCCTAGATAGGAGCCAATTTGCTTAATTTTTTTTGTCAGATTACATTATGTGATTCCCAGTTTCAGTTCACTACATCCATTTAGAGAAGCATTTTAGAATAACGAAACACGTTTTTAAGTAGGTGTTTCAGAAATGAGTCTCCATCTTCTCGCGGGAGGTGAGAGGTCTCAGTCTGGTGTTCTGTCTTGTTTGGTTTTCCCTTGATCCCTGCACAGCAGGCTGCCTTGAGTCACGACTCCCTGTCACATCATCCATCAGTTTGTTTATGAATTCCCTTATTCACTAAAATTTATTTATTTATTTAACAATCACCAAGTGTTGGTTGCTTGGGAAACACGGTCATGGATGAGCAAAAAATAGACACTGTCCTTCCCCTTGTGGAAGTTAAAGTCTAGTGGAGGAGACAGAAATTAATCACATGCCAAAAAATGTGTAATTAAAAACCATGGTAAGGGCTTGAAAGGAACAGTATAGGGTGCTTACAAAGCTAATAACAGAAGGACCCAACCTGGTTGAAGAAGGTGATGTTAGAGATGAGATTTAAAGAATGGAAAGGGAGTGGGGGCTCTGGGACATAGTCAGATTTGCATTTGGAAAGATCCCTGAATGCAGTGTAGAGGACAGGCTGGGAGTGGTGGCAGTGGCAGAAGGCACACACTCCAGGGAATAAGAGAGCAGATAGGAGGCTGTCACAGAACTCCGAGAAAGGTGCCGTCACCTTGGGCTGGGTGGTGGCTACAGGGTGGAGGGCAACGGTCAGAGTTACAAGCTATTACAGCCATATCATTGACCAGAGGGTGAAAGAAAGAGGTACCAAAATTGACTTCTGGCTTTGGTTCTGGGGAAGTGGATGGCTGGCAGTGCTATTCATTGAGCTTAACACCTACTGTGTGCCCGGCACAGTACCCAACACCATGAGAGATACAAAGAGAGCACTGAGTCAGACTTTCCTCTGTGTCCCTACAGACAAAGGCCAGGTTCCATAATCTCTCATACAAACCCCACCCAAGCCACTAGGTCCGATATGAATGCTATACCACTCCCCTGACTGGGCCCTGAACCTTGGCCAGAGTGAATCGGCAGCCTCTCTGTCCCAGAAAACACCAGGACCCTTCTAGATTCAGCAGTAAACAAAGCAGGCAAGGCTTCTGCAGCGGTGGGCAGGTGGACCTTCCCTCCCACGCCGACCCACAGCCTCACTTGCAGTCACAGTCTCTGACCCTTTGGCTGGGCTGTGACCTTGCTCTCGGCATCTATTCTGTGCCAGTTCCTGCCAGCTTCTCCTGCATTGCCCACAGCCCCCATCTCATCTAGTGCCTGCAACTGATGACTGAATTTGGCTCTCCCTGTGTTAATCCTTGCACACCATGAGGTCAGAACTCTGTTCTCCCTCTAGCTCTTTCCACCATCCCTGCAGGGCAGGCTTCTACAGTTAAAACGATTGTAAGAGAGCAATTAAAAGCTCTGTGACAAAGAGCATGAATGCGTCTGTTTTTGGTTTTATTTTCTTTTGTTTTGGTGGAGGAGAAGAGTGTGTGAGAATGTGATAATTACCTATATGAGTCAAGATTACCAGAAAGCAAGAACAAAAAGCGTTTAGATTTTTCTGTGAAGTCACCACTATAAAGATAGGTCGATTTTCTCCTGGAGGAATATTTGCCAGGTTCTAGAGAGAAGACCAAGCTTGAGTCCCCACTCAGCTGTTTATTTAAGTAAGTGATATCAGAGAGGTTAGATAATCTTTCTGAGTTTGGTTTCTTTCCCTTGTAAAACAGAAAACAACATCCACCCAACAGGGTCATTATGGAGGTCCAAATGGGGTCATGGAGACCACAAGGCACTGTACGCAAGTGGTTCTCGTTACTGACAGCAGGTCTGTGGGCTTGTTTTAAAGCCTCAATCCTCACATTTACCTTCTCTAGACCTGTTTCCCCCTGTCTCTGTTCAAAGGGACACTGTGGTCAAGAGAAAACTTCCTCAGAGGGCTGATGGATACTGTCTCTTTTCTCTTATACACAGGAGATGGGAACAATGCATTTCAGTCCCAGAATTTCACCCCAGTGGGCACTCTCCCTAGCAAGTCCCCCCTAGCCTATCTACTCATTCACTCATTCATTCAATAAATATTTAACGAGGATCAATTTTGTGGTAAACACCCTTAGGTTGCTGGAGGTACAGAAGTAAGAGAAATAAGACAGCACCCCTTAAGAAGCCCGTGGTCGAGAGGAAATAGCTAGGTGGACAGATAGTATCCTATGATAAGACATGTACCTCCAGGTAAGGCAGGTGGGTGTTTAAGATAGAATGGCAACAGTGGGGAGGAAGATTAAGCCAGAAGAGTCCAAGAGGTTCACAACAGAAGCAAAGCTTGAGGAAGACATGGGACAAATCTAGTCAACCTGCCATCTTCATGAGGATCATGAGCAGGAAAAAAACGTTGAGGACAAGAGGACTTTCTTGAATCCAAGGCAGCCATGTTGGAAAAGAGAATTTTTCATCACAAGGGAATCAAACATTCTTGGATTGGAAAGTGAGACAACTTGCTCATGCATGTTCTTTTAAAAGTGTATTGTGATAAAACCATGACCTCGTAAGAACCTACAATGGGTTGTCTTCTTTTCTTTCTTCTTTTGCTTCTCCTTTCTACCTGAATTGGACAAATGTGATATATACCACCAACACTGATAAATTAGACAGCCACCAACCCTGAGCTGAGTAAATTTGGGGAAAGTAAATATTTTTTGCAGTAATCACACATGCAGTAATCAAGGGACAAAGAAATTAGCAAAGTCTTCAAGTTACATTCAAAACCCCATCCCTGGCATTTACTTGAAAATATTAAGTACCTTCAAGGCAAATCACTGAAGTGGCTGAACAATCTCTACTGCAATATTTAATGATGCTTATAAATCCTAAAACCCTTCCGGGGCCATTCCTGGCTGGCGACGGAACAGTGTTTCATGTTTCTGAAACTGGGAGTACTTAATTATGTCTAACAAAGTCGATTATCAACACAGTGTGCATTCGTGTCTGAACTCAATTCGTCTCTTCTTCTGTCATTCAAAGTGCCCAGGAATCTGTCTGAACAGCGCTGGCAAACTTTTTCTGTAGAAGCCCAGATAGTAAATATTTTAGGTTTTGCTGGCCATAGTACCTCTGTCATGACCACTCAACCCCCATGGTAGGGCAAAGGCAGCCAGAGATAATCTGTGAATGAATGAGCAGATCTGTGTTCCAAAAAAACTTTATTTATGGACACCAACATTTGAATTTCTTATGATGTTCACATGTCATGAAATGTTCTTCTTCTTTTGATTTTCTTTAAACCAATTAACAATGTACGATACATTCTTAGATCATAGCCATCCAGAAATTTGGGCAGCGGCGTCCACTTAGCCTGCAGGGCGTGGTTTGCCCACCTCTAATTTTAAACAAACTGGGCTATGTTGGAGTAGTACAAAGGGCATAAACTTTGCCTTTCCTCAGTCTTTATGCCTGGGCAACCAGACAAAAATCCTTAACCCCCCCTTTCTTCTCTCCAAAATGAAGATAATCAGAGGGCCTGGGTGAGGATTAAATGAGGTGATGTGTGTAGACAGAAGTTCCAGAAGAATCCAGAATGGTTGAGTTCAGGAGGGATTTGAGTGCCCATAAATACCAGATCTCATTCTTTCCCCACGTTCTAATTATCTTCCCATTGCATTCTTTGCTTATTTTTCTCTCTTTGTGTTTCATCTTCCTTTATAGAACTGACTGAGTAAGGAAGCATGACAAGGGACGTGCCCCCACCAGAGGAAAAGCAGCCCCCTCCCTTGTTGACTTCACCCCTCCCAGCCTGACCCCTTTCCTCTTGGTGTTGGCACATGAGCTGGCCCCTGGAGTGCTCAGTATCAGCTACTATTAAATATCAGGGAGAGACTAATGAAGCCACAATTGATTCATCAAGTGGATGCCATCTCCCTGTGAAGGCATTCCATTAGAGACTTGGGGTCTCTTTGAGAGGATTTACAGCAGAGGCAAATGTCAGTGGCAATTATATGCATTTCACCTTTCTTAGCAGAGATGCCAGCCACTCACTCCCCCCACCTGCAGGCTCCCCGAGGTTGGCGATGATCACAGCTACCAATCACAGGAACCACAGGTCAGAGCATCCTTCACGAAGCTCTGTGTGTCCCACAGGCTGGATGGGTCTGGGGAAGCTTCCCCCTCATGGAAGGAAAAAGTGAACAGTGAGACCCAGGGAGAAATGAGGGGGCCTGAGTTTCCTGAGAGCTGGAGAGTGGAATCCAAGCGGGGTCTTCAGAATCACCAAAAATGGATTCTTTCCAACTGTGAAAATACCCAGAAGTTATCTTAAAGAGGTGTGCTCTAACTTATTGCTTCTTGAGGAATGGGGTCAGAAATCCTCCCATATCAAAAGCTTTACATCAGATCTTGAGAATATCCAGGGCTACAATATCCCGCTGGCCAAGACTCCAAAGTTGAACGGGTGTCATCAGCAAGAGTCAATGAGATGCACTAGAGACGATGCAGCTTCAGAATTAGGAATCCATCTCCAAATATCTGCCACTTACTGGCTTGTGACCCTGAACTTGCCTCTCTGAACCTTAGTATCTGAACCCCTAAAGCAGGAGGAAGATGCAGATAACAACCCCTACTGTTGTTGTGGGAATCGAATGAGACAGCGCCTGTTGAGCTGCTGGGTTTTCTTATTAGTATTTCTTCCAGGAAGCTCCTTCTGATCATTAATTCCTCTACAAAGGTTTCTCCTTCAGTGAGATCCTTAAGGACAGGGAGTACCTTATCCCTCACTATCCCTAGCAGTTTGCATGGTGCTTGGACCTCGCATGTGCTCAATAAGCATTTCTTGAACAATTACTTGTGTGCCTGGAATCTACTTAGAGAAGAGAATGGATGGCCACTGTGTGCATTTGCTGAGATTGCCATTGCAAAATACCACGCACTGGGCGGCTTAAACAACAGAAATTTGTTTTCTCACAATTCTGGAGGCTGGAAGTCCGAGATCAAGGTGTCAGCAGAGTTTCTTTCTTTCGAGGCCTCTGTCCTTGGCTTGTTGGTGGTCACCTTCTTGCAGTGTGTTCACGTGGTCATCTCTCTGTGTCTTCTGTGTCCTAATCCTCTCTTTTTATAAGGACACCTGTCATATTGGATTAGAGGCCACCCATAGGACCTCATTTTACCTTCATTATCTCTTTAAAGGCCCTATCTCCAAATACATTCAGATTTTGAGGTGTTGGGGTTAGGACTTCAACATATGAACTTGGGGGGGGGGGACACAGTTCAGTCCATAAGAGCCACTCATTGCATCCCCATCCTTCCTTTTTGCTCTTGTAGCTTTGTTTTCCGGGATCTCCATGCCAAGCCAAGGTCGGAGACACCAAACTGGGCCACAGCCACCTCAGAACCCACTGTTCAGAAATTCTTCCACAACTGACCCGTTCTGACTCTAGCCGGTCTTCAGCTTGGGTCCCTGCCAAACATTCACTTTGCCTCTGTCTACTTGGCCTGGTTCCTGGAGGCAAGCATGGGGTAGCTGGTAGGACCTCTTTAGCTGCCTCCCTGTCCTCTCTTCATGGGCAAACTACTTACCTTCTTGGAGGCCTGTGCTCTCACCCCTCACCCTGTGTAGCCCCACCTCAGTCCACATATGCAAGGTCACACCCTTCGGTCCCTAACCCCAGCCTGAGGTCCACAGGCCCCAGCTCAGACAATCCTCTTTGATGTCAGGTTCCCACCCTGGATTCTTGACCATTAGCTTGTCCCGCCTCTGGGATTCATCTACTCTTTATCTTCCGCCCACATATCTGCACTCTTCTGTGGTGGGATAGTACTTGGAAGAATTAACTGGTATATTTTCTCCACCATTCGTTTTCCCCCTACCCATCCCTCACTATCCCAGCTTCTCCTCTTACGTCCAGTCCCATGCTCTCTGCATCTTCATCTATCAGGAATGGAGACGAGGACAAAAATTGCTTTTGGCTGATCACATCTTCTTCCAAAATCTTTCTATTTTGTTCCTGCTCCTGTGGCTTTGGAACTTGGTAATAATCTGCCACCTCTCCTCTATGTTCTGTCACGCGTTCCCCCATAGGGCAATGTTGCTCTCCTCTCTCTTGATGAGAATCAAGAGGGGTGGAGAATCTGGGGTAAATCACATCAAGTTAGTCCCTTACCTCATCATCCTCCCACATGCACGTCTGATAACCTTGTTTCTGACCCCAGCTCACTCTCTTGGCCATCAGCAGGGTCCTTTCCCACAGCCTGGAATGCCCTTCCTCCCCCTCTCCCAGTGCAGCTCAGTCAGCCTTGGGAAGGCAACATATCTCAGCTTCTCCCACTGACTTCAGTGCCCATGTCCATTTTCTCATGGAGCCCTGTGCACACCTCTATCTTAGCACCCACCAAATTGAGTTCCACTAGCTCATGTGTTCATCAACTCCATGTTGACTGTAAACTTCACTTGGTATTCTCCCAGCATCCAGCACCAAACCTGGGACATCGAATGAATGAATGACTGAATGAGCAAGTAAGTGAATGAACCAACAAGCTTCCCTGCAGTGAGGACATAGAATTGTTCCTCCAGTGTTTTTCAGGCTTTCTCCTTCCTCCAGCTCCTGCACCTGACTCAGGATAATTCCAAAGGGCCCTCCCAGCTCCCCCGTCCTCCAGGGCTGGCTGAGGCTTTCACTGGGACTTCATCAGTGCTCAACTCCTTCTTCTGCCCCTCCTGCTTTCACCCCATCCCTTCCGCAGGTGTCCATCCTGGGAACACTTCCTCATAATCTCCTGCACATGAATCTCCATCTCAGAGCCTGCTTCCTGGGAGCCCTCCTGTGACAAGTCATTAGAAACATGGATTTTGGATACTCAACTTGCCTGAGTTTGAGACCTGGCTCTTCTACTTACGCATACTGTGACCTTGAGAAAAATGGCCTTACTTCTCAGAGGCTTCATCTGCAATAATATGAACTCACTGGGTTGTGGGAATTCCATGAAATGTTGTTTGAAGCACGCTTAGTCTGACACCTGGCACATCGGTAAGCGCTCATCAAAGGATTGTTCTATCACCATCAATATTGCATGGGACACAGAACATGGCGAGGCTATGGAGCACACGAGGCCTCTGAAACCAGCTGGGTGGGGTACCAGGCTGTCCCCAAGGGAAGCAGATAGAAGTCTACTGTGGCATTCTAGGGGCACACCGCACAGGCTGTGGCTGGGCCTGTGGTCAGATGGGGGAGGTACCTGAAGTGTGCATGCAACAGGGACTATGTGGTGGGCCCTCTAGGAGTTGGTGAGATTTCAGGAACAAATCTAGTCTAGGCACCCCCCGCCCCTCTGGCTTCAAGTAAGCTCCAAGCACCATGGGGAATAGAATTTAATCAGCTGCTAGAGAGAGCAAGAATGCATTTTTCCAGCAGCACAAGTGATGCTGCCAGCCCTGGGGGATGCAACTCTGAGATCTGTCACGAACTGGGGATGGGAGGTAGTGCTGTTGGGGACAGGCCTGAATACATGCACAGATACAGCTGTGCTTTGAGTAAATTTGCCTTTGTTCAAGCTCTTCTCTTAATCTTAGAAGCCACAGCTGTGAAATTACTTTTGGCCCTTAAAACATCAGGAGACCCAAAAAGGATGGGTCCTTGCTAAAGGTCTTCTGACATTCTGTTCCCACTTAGTCTTGTTAATTCATTCAGTGAGTACTAAGAAAAGGGTTGCAAAGATGAGTAGGATCTGATCCTTACCCTTGAGATGCTTACATTCTTACAGGAAGAGACAAATATGTAAACATGTAATACAAACCGTACACCTAGTCATACAAGTAAGCATTTGTCCATTCACAGTGTGGTATGTGCTGGGCCCTGTGCTCAACGTGGCATACACAAAGATGAGCTAGACATTTTTCCTGATCACAAGATACTTAAAGATTAGTGGGTACAGGGTGCAGCAGGAATATTAAGAAGGCAAAGAAGGGAAGCTTAGAAACTGGAATTCTGAGCCAGAGTCTGGCTCCAGTCATGAGACTCAATCTAGTGCTGAGGTTTCAAAGAATCCCAGACACCCTAAGTCTTCTCTTTGTCACTAACACAAAAATATTGAGATAATAATACAAGCCCAAAATACAATCAAATGCAGTAAACCTGTGTCATTGGGTTCATTCCACTATCTAGCAGAATGTAAATCAGATTTCTGTTCACCGGTACTTCCCAGCACCGATTCCATTCGAGGGAGCTTAACTAAATGAGTGCCATCTCTTTTTTTGGTTTATATGTCCACAGAGACATACATTAAGCATATTTTTATACATGCCCAAAGGAGACAATTAGAAATAGCCTTGTCCAGTCGCCCAGCAAATAATTTGTGATGTAAATTCATTAAATTGGAATACCAGAAGTTTCCAGTTGAAGATGGTAGACTGAACACCTATATCTATCTCCTCTCTCTTTTTAGGTTCCATTAAATTTATAGTAAATGAATTTTTTTCAATGCCCACAAAAAAGAGAACGGGAGTGAGAAAGTATATTGTGAATAAGGGATTTCAACAGAATTGTAGACATCAGGAAGCCAACGGAAGAGTGATAATTGATGTAGCAGGGCAAGCAAGCCCACCAGAGCATGTTCCTAGGGGCGCTACAGACAAAAAGAGAGGAAATTTGCCCTCAAAGAACCCAGCAGAGGCTCAGGGCTCAGAGACTCCAGTTCAGAGAAAGGCAGAAGTGAAACTCAGGGCTGAAAACACAGGTGATCCCTCTGTTTGTTTGAAAGTTTGTGTTAGGAAGAGTGGACCCCTACCTGTCTCTTTGCCACCACCCACCCCCAGCCCCCAGCCTCACAGAGCACTAATGAGGAGGCAGACATTTCTCCACGCCTGCTGTGGCTGAAGATTAGATGTTTCTTCTCTGGAAAAACATCAAGTCGGCCCAGGAAAAAAGACCATCTCATTCTGGTTTTATCCTCCAGCACAGAAATAGTATCTTCTCTATTTACCCAAAGCAAAGCCTGCCAGTCATACAGTGCCCCCTTCCCACTCACATACGGAGCTCCCATCAGCTTGGCCATGCCTCATTCTTTCAATTGAAAGGACCAGCCAAGAATCACCAGATTATTTAAGGAACATTAAAAACAAAAAACCTCCCACATGGTAAAAAAAAAAAAGATAAACAAGAAATAGTGACATTCTAACTTAATAATCTATAAATATTATCTTAAAGGAGAGTAGAAAAGATAGTGCATCCATAAAATAAGAACAAGACTCTATGAAGTCTTTTTGCTCCATCATCTCACCTTCCAGGGCTGTATCAGACAATGCTCTACGACCATTAATAGAGTTTTTGTGGCCAATTTTTTCAGAAGTGGCCAGGTCCTTCTTCCTAGTCTGTCTAGTCTGGAAGCTCTGCTAAAACCTGTCCACCATGGGTGACCCTGCTGGTATTTGAAATACTGGTGGCAGAGCTTTCAGAATCACAGCAACACGCAGCAGCCACAGTATGAAAACCAACAGATAGGTGATGTGGTTCCCAGACAGAGAAGTGAACCTAGGCAGTGGTGGTGAGAGTGCTGAATTTTAACCACTAGATCACCAGAGCAGGAGATTCAAATATATGCGATAAAGCTGAAAATTCAAGAGAAAGGTCAGAAGATAAAGTCAGAAATCAAAATAAAAACACAGAAAGACAGAAAATGAGAGAGGAAAAAAAAAAGAAAGACATAGAAGATCCACACAAGAGGTCCAAACTCTAACTATTGACTTAGGAGTTCTGAAAAGAGGGAAGAGAGAAACTAGAGAGGATGAAATAGTTGAAAATAATTCCCAGAGTTGATGTTTCCACATGGTGCATTCCACTGAGTACCCAGAACAGAGGATGCAAAAAGACACCTATCAGAACGAGTCGTTATAGAGTCTTACAGTACCAAGAACAAAGAATAGATTTTAAAAGATTCCAAGTGAAGAATTTTTTTTTTAAAGTTACCTTGAAGGTAAATAGAATCAGAATATTATCAGATTTCTCAACAGTAGCAGTATGTGCCAGAGGAACAATGCCTCAAAATTCTAAGGAAGGTACTTTTCAGATTCAAGTAGATATTTTCATATACAAGTTCTAAAGAAATTTGTTTCCAATACACCTTATTTTAGGAAATAATTTGAGAATATGCTAGAGCAAAACAAGGAACTAAACCAACAAAATGGAAGATGTGGGACCAGGAAACAGGATAACAACCAAGAGAGCAGTCAAGGAGAATCCCAGAATCCAGATGGGGCAGAAGGAAAGGTTCCAGAGACCAGACACTGATCCAATGGCACAGCTTAGGGGGTCAGGGGGGAGGCGGGAGGTGGATATAAAAGGAGGTAATACAAGAAATTAAATGTAATCAAAATATACTACTTCCTTTTGTAGTTAATAATATCTACATGGTCATAATAATGAACTCATTTAACTGAAAATAATGAAATTACCACATTGGGAGGATTGAATGGGGAGGGGAGACTGGTGCAATAGACATAAATCCTCATTTGTTACATCAGGAAGTAATCAGGAAGTGTCTGAAGACGGTAGACCATGGAATAGTAGCACGAGCATATTAGTTAGAGATATGGGAACAACGACCAGAAGAAACAGCTAAAGGGATTCAAAATGGCGGCCTGTAAGGAGTAGGACTGAGAGTTAGGGGGGTGAGGCAGGGACTGTTTTTTCATTGTAAGCCTTCAGCACCACTCGATTTCTTAACCATGCATATTATGGCTTTGATAAAAATTTTTAAATCTGAGTGAAGTATGATATGAACCAATAAATCTGATGGACAAAACCAGAGGAAGAACGCAAAACAGCTAATGTATTGTGGGTTTTGGGTAATTGTTTTCTCTCTTTTTGTTACATTTTGTTGTAGTGGTAGAATTATATACAGGTACACAAATATACATATATTATATGATTATATGTTATACACATTCTATCGTATATGATTATTTTATATTATATATTTTATGTATATTTATATACTAGGCCTAATGTCAGTATATGATATCACACAAAAAATTTTAAATTGTTATAAAGAGAATTCTGGGAAGATGGCAGCAGTGGGATCATAATTTCTCAATATCTCCAAATCCAAAAAACAAACAAAAAAAAACCAGAGCAACTAGATAATAAACCAAAAATGGGCAACATTTACATCAAAATGTAACATGGTATACTCATGAACCCCCAAATACAAACGAATAGTATACGCATGAGCCCCCAAATACAAACAAATGGGGACAAACTACCAATGGCCACAAGACCTAAGCACTGGCCACATCCATGCAGGAGAAAGGAGAGAAAGAGAAGCGACTAGGCAGTACCTGAGAAGAGGAGAACCCTGAAATAGCCACAGGTATTGACCAGGAAACATGGAGGGCCAATCTGAAAACAGCAGCCGAAACGGGGAAAGGTTTGGCCCTCTCCAGTTCTTGGGGAGTGTAAGGGGTCTGCGGTAAAGACTGGGGCCTTAATTCTAGGAGTGGGCTCCACACCTCGGAGAAACTGCATAATAGAAAGACATGTCCACAAAACAAAATAAAACTATGACTGTTTCAAATCAAGCTCAAACACAGTTTTTAAACTACAAGACATAAAAAAAAAATTATAAACCAGAATTAGAAAAACTCGGAAGTGAGGTGACAGAACTCAGGGAAGAATTAAAAAGAAAAGAAAAAAATCATTTCAGAAATGAAGACTAGACTAGAAGGAACACAAGATCAAATAAAGACAACATGTTTCTTAAGAGAAATAGAAGGTGAAAAACAGGGGGGAAAAGGAAATGAAGAAAGAGATAAAAAAGATTCAAGAGAAACTGACAAATATTGAAGATAGGCAAAGAAAATCCTACATACAGATTAACAGAGTCCCTAAAGAAGACCTCACCAAGGGAACAGAACAGATACTAAAAACTATAATTCAAGAAAACTTTCCTGAAACGAAAAAGATTTGAAACTTCATATTGAGAGAGCAGACTTCTTACCTAAGAATATTGACCCAGAATGACCAGCACCAAGACATTCTAGTAAAATTACTGGACTTTTTAAAGAAAAAGAAAAATCCTTTAACTGTCTAGAAAATAAGAACATATGACTTAATAAGGGAAAGAAATTCAGATAATTATCAGACTTTTCAACAGCAACACTTTACGCCAAGAGAAAATAGAGTAACATATTTAAGATACTCAAGGAAAGAAAGTGTGAGCCAAAGATTTAGTATCTAGTAAAACTTACCTTCGAGTGTAAAAGGCTGTTGATTTGCAAACTTGGGAGTTTCCTGGGTGAAATCTGAAACTGACACCTGAAGGGGGAGGGCAAGGTGAGACTGAAGAAAGAGGCAGGACACTCCAGACTGGCAGGCGGCAGGTTTAAGAAGCAAGGGAACTTACTTAATGCAGTTTGTCTTGGGCGCTGCAGACAAGTACAAAGCCGCGCCCGCTTACCAGAATCTTAAAGTTTATATAGAGGCCTTAACTGTGTTCAATCACTCATACTGTCCAGATGGTCTCAACAACACATTGCTCTCAAGCTTGTGTCCTTGAGGCAGCTTCTAGTGCAGGAAAGGCAGGTAGAGTGTACATTCCAAGGACAGGGGAGGGGCTGAGGAGCCTCTAATTGCCAGCCCAGCTCTCAGGTCAACTGGCGGTCACATCCTCTTAATGACCTCCTCCAACAAAGGCGCAGACAAGTGTTATCAGCAAGCAATAAATTCTCCACCCCCACCTCAACCCCCTCACCAGTTCTGTCTGCTGAGAAGGTCTGGAAACAATCGCTAATCTCAGTGACAATGATCATCACTAGCAACCAGAGTGTGTGGCCTTGAAAGACAATTTCTCATTCAAAGAAACCAGTAATCCTCAAAGAAATGGATCATTCCAGGTCCGGAGCAGGAAATATGCAAGAGGAATCTGGAACACTGTCACCAAATAGTGAAGAAGCAATTAAAAAACTGCTAGAGTCATGTCAAAAAGGACTCAGGAGCAAACTTGAGGAAGCTTCTATTGGCCAAAGATGGTACAACTTGAGCTTCAGTGACAATAATTGCAATAGATTAAAACCTGTCAAATATACTTAAGTCCATAGGTCTGTGATGATATAAAAAAAAAAAAAAAGATTGGTCACTCTCAGAGGATGATAGGAAACTAACTCATCGTCTTGAAAAATGGTAAGTAGAGGGAAATAATCCAGCATTTATCACACCTTTTCTAGTTGACTGTACCACTGGGCAACCAAATAATAAATGAAGGTGTCTCTTAGAAAACTATTCCAACTAATAAATGAAAGAGAAATGATAGAATTAGAATTCTATTCTAATTCTCCACTCTATTCTAATTCTCCATTCCGCAATCCCTAATGAACTTAAGCATTAAAAGAAAGATCATTAGACATTCGGCACCTCCTGTAGTCATGCCTAAAACTACGTAGAGTTTTGCCGAAGAGATTGACCCTGAGTTCTGACCCAGTCTCTGATCAATCTGCCAATTTGTAAGAAAAACAGAGGACTCAGGAATATGCTGAACTGCACTATGAGCACGCCATCAGCAAAACCCAAACTGCGGGAAACTTACAAATCAAATGACTTGAATTCTTCAATAGACAAATTGTAAAGAAAAAAAAAGGACAGAGGAGGAACTTACAGATTAAAAGAGACTTAAAAGAAATATCATATTTTTTTAAATGGGCAAGACTAAACAATATTATCTCAAAACACACATTTGAGTAATAAAACTAAAAAGAGGGGCCAGCCCAGTGGTCAAGTGGTTGGGTTTGTGTACTCAGATTCAGCAGCCGGGGGTTTCCTGGTTTGGATCCTGGGCATGGAGCTACACACCACTCATCAGGCCATGCTGTGGCGGTGTCACATGTAGAAGAACCAGAATGACCTACGACTAGGATATACAATGATGCACTGGGCTATGGGAAGAAACAAACAAAAGAGGAAGATTGGCAACAGACGTTAGCTCAGGGCCAATCTTCCTCACTAAAATAACAAAAACAAAAACTAAAAAACCTAAAAAGAGCAAAGCAATAATCACTATAAAAGTCAGAAGAGTGGTTATTTATAAGGAAAAAAGGCTTTGGATCGGGATGGGGCACATGGAGGGGTTCCTGGAGTGGGGGCAAAGTTCTATTTCTTGACCTGGGTGGTGTTTGCCTTATAATAATTCATTAAGCCACATATTTGTTATGTGTGGGTTTTTGTATCTGTGTTTTATTTTTCAATTAAAAATTTCCAGTATGCTAAGTAAAGATAGTAAATGAGAGATTTTCACACAGGGTCAATGGGAGTATAAACTGATAAAGGTTTTTGTAAGGCAATTTAGCCATATTCATCTATATTTCAAATTAATGCTGGTCCCATGTGCTCCACAGGGTCAGAAGAAAATAGAATAATGCATGTGACTACGGCTGGGTAAGTGTGAAGGATGATAGAAACATAAGGTAAAGATAAACTCAGGCTGACCAAGCACCTACCAAATGTCAGGCACACTGCTATGTGAGGTCCCTTATGCACATCATCTCATTGAACGCTTTACGTATCTCTGAGGGATAATTATCATCATTTCAGATGTGTCAACTAAGGTTCAGAGAGGTTCAGTAACTTACCCAGAGTCACCCAGCCAACAGGTGAAAGAGTTTTTCGCTTCAGAAATTAATACTCCACAGGTCAGAGAACAAGGAAGCACTAGCATCTACCCCGCCAATGCCTTGGACAATAAAAAAGGATGAAACCCAATGCTTTTATTGAACGAAATGGAATGTTCTTAGTGATATACAAAAGCAAGACACCCAGAGGCATTGTGTAACAAGTTACCCTTCGTAGGAAGTACCCTAGTGTAAAAACTCTTTAGTACCTTTTCAGCAATAGCATATATATGCTACAATACCTGTTATAAGAATTCAATGATTATGCAATTTTCAAATGCATAAACATACGATAGGTCTTATTTCAAGTTGTGGGGACTTGAACTAATTCCATTCAACAGACAGCTAAGTGAACGGCCAGCTGAAGGGTCAATGCATGCCCTGCGTGGATGAACCAACCCAGCAGCCTCGCAGCCACTGAGGACCACTTCTGATCCCTCACAAGAGATACCTGCGTCCTGATGGCATCGGAGCGACAGGCAGAGGTTTGGCCCGTGGGTTTCTGGAGACTGGCACCAGGCAGAATTCTGGCAGGAGGAGGAGCAGCAGGAAGGAGAGAGACTTCACAGACATGAAAGTCAGTCAGGCAGGTCCCCAGGGGAATCACCATTCGTTCCAGAGGCCACGCTGAGAACAGAAGGAGCACTGGACTCAGAGTAGGGACACCTGAGGTCCTGACTGCCATTTACTGGATTTGTGACCTCTGTTCAAGTCATTTAACATTTCTGAAACTCAGCCTTCCCAAGGGTATAAAAGGGTTAATAACACATGCCCTGCCTGCCTCCCAAGGCTGCTGTAGGATCAGATGAGAAAATAATAACAGCTGGCATTTATTGAATGCTTGCCATGTGCCAGGCACTGGGCCATGTGCTTTATATACACTGTAGGATCCCTTAATTCTTCATCAACCCTCTGAAGTGGCCTCCATTGTGGTCCCTCTTTTACAGGTGAAGAGACTGAGACTTGGAGAGCGTAAATAATTTGCCCAAGTTAGAGCCAACATTTAAAAGCAAGTAGATTGACTCCGGGTTCTGTGCTCTTAACTGTGATGCCGTACTGCCTCCCAGAGCACGTCTCTAAAAGGACCTTGTGTCCTTAAAACTACAGAACAGAAGAGGCACAGTAGGTACCAACTGCCGCCTAGAAGGCAATGCCTCCACAAGCAAAGCAGAAGGGATGCTTCGGGGGCACCTCCAAGCAAAGACTGAGGGATCTAGGGAGACAGGAACACAGGTCCTCCAAACCCTCAAAACAGGACGGATTTGGAAATAGCAGGAAGGGGCATTGCATCCTCTGCCCACCCCACTCCCTTCCTGAGAGGCAGCCAGAGATGCTTCCCAGAGAGGAGAGAGTTCCTAGGAGTGTCCAGGGTTGCACAAGACAGCCCACTGTTTGCAGAGGAGACAAAAGAGCCTCTGAGAACACAGACTCAAAAGCTTTATCACCCTTTCAGTGATCAGAGATAGTGAGCCCCACCTAATATCCCCACAGAGACTGGAGAGCACACGGTAGTGTAGTAGGAAGAGCATTAAAGTGCAAGTCAGGACACTTGGGTTTGAGCATTAAGACCTAGATCCCAAGTCTAGCTCACTTTGGCATTAACAAGTTGTGTGACCCTGGACAAATCACTCCACTGTCGGGATCAGATGACCTCCAAGGTCCCTCCTAAACAGGATTCTTGGGGCCCTACTGCTCTGCCCTGCCTGGGCCATGGGGCACTGGGATGGAGGAAGGGACTCAGCACTTATGGAGTGCCTATTATGGGCAATGTACTGTCAGAGGCTTTTAAAAATAGTAATAGGAGTAATATAACATATATTAAGAGTTTACTCTGTGTTGGACCCACTGCTAAAGTGCCTTATAACTGTTATAAGAAAAGTTATCCAAAATTTGGAAATAAGACAAAACGATTACTCCATGCCCTTTCCAAGTCATATTAGAACATTGTTTAAGAAGAAAGAGTCACTGTAGTCTTCCCTCTCACCAAACTGAAAGAGGGGAGGGGATGGCTGGGGCAAAGCAACCAAATTGAAGGGAGAGGTCGCTGGAGACCAGGAGCTTCAGGGAGGACCCAGGGTTCCCGATAAAGAGAAGCAATCAGAGATGCACAGGGAGTTTTCACAGTGGGATGGGGAATTCCACAGAGCACCACGGAGGGCAGGCCTCTGGGAGAAATGGGGCGAGGTGGTGGGGAGGGACTGGAAGGAAATGTTCCTCCTTCTCCTGGTGAACTTCTACTCACTCTTCCAAACTCAACTGAAGCATGGCTTCCTCAGGAAGCCTTCCAGGATCCTTCAGACCAGGTCAAGTTTCCAGGCTCCATGTTGGCAAAGCACTCTGCCATTCTCCTTTGGTCACACTTGTTGAATTTGTAATCACCTGTCTGATGTGTGACTTGCCCTCCATGAGGGGAGGCACTGTATCTGTCCATGAGTGCTGGGAATCCAGTATGAACAACATAGTACCTGACATACACAGGCGCTCAATTGATATTCATTGGGTGGATGGGATGGGTGAGTGGGTGGATGGATGGATGGATAGATGGATGGATGGATGGATGATTTGAAAATCCAGATGAGGACCACAGGAGGAAGATGTTACATTTTAGGAAGCAAAGGTTTGAGGGAGAACAGAGGCATATAAAAATAACAGTATATCATCTTACTGGAAGAACTTCTGGGAATTTGATTTCATTTTACTATGCCAAGCCCACATAAGCTTTCTGAAGGGGAGTCAGGACCTACAGTGAGGGAATTTTATCACCACTTAGCTGTCAATGAGAAAACACATTTGCCAGCTGCTGGCTGATTCAAAGTTTCACGGTTTATTTTCAACTCATCATCTATTCTAAAAACCACTAACTTCAGTTTCGCCTCCGGCTACCTACAGTTCATCTCTCCTTATACCTCAGCATTCCCTCTTAAGCTCTTCCTTAAGGCTTAACCTCCAAAATAGTCCCAATTCCAAATACTCTGACCTGCTGTCTGTATAAACTATCAAAATACTTCAGAAGTTTCGTCATTTCTACATTCATATTGTTCCTCGAAGACAGTTTCTCACAAAAACCCTTAGTCAACCTATGCATCTTGATTTGTGATCCAGAAAATGTGCTCTTAGTCCATATTTACCCTTTGTTCTCTCTGTAATCAAGTCAGATTTTTAAAGCTCAAAAAATTATACATCTAATATGTGGAGCAAGCATTGAACTAGATGCTGGAGACACAAAGATGGATAAACTACCAGCAGGAGAGAGATTTGTTAACAAATCCTGTTAAGAATGTGGGGGCGCGAGGGGGAGTCTGCTTTCCCTGGGGAACTAGGATTAGCTTCTCTTATGGACAATGTGAATCATATCACTTTTATTGTCCTTTTTCAATGGAAGGAATCAAAATCATAGCACACGCCAACTAAAATAATAATAGGTATCGTTTTTCACTCATTAGATTATAAACAATAATATCTAGTGGTAAAATTTTGTCACTGCTTAGCTGTCAAAGAGAAAGAGGGGAAGGGGACCCTCATCCACTGTTGGTAGGAATGTCACTGTCATAGCCTTTTGGTACAAAGAGACCTGTATAAGAAAGTTAATTGCAGCATTGTTTGCAATGGTAAAAAACAGGAAACTACCCAAATGTTCCTCAGTCAGAGATACTATGCAATAGTTACAAAGGAGGTAAACCCATATGCACTGCCATGTCTGCTGGGTAAGTGAAAATAGTGAGTTGGACAATATTACAATTTGGGCCCCTTGCTACTAAAAGATAAAACAAAAAATTTTTTAAATGCATGCATGCATCTATGGTAAGCACTGTTGGTTTTCTCCCAAAAGTCAGTCCTACTCCCCCTTCCTCCTTGCAAACAGAACGCCCAGTGTTTTCAATCAACGGGCAGATAGCTATGTGCTCAGGAAAAGCAGGCCCCACCGCCAGCCCCTGGGATGAAGCATGATTGGTTTTATGGGAAGTTGGTCCTCTTTGCCAGTGATTGGTCGGGAGTGAGCCTGTAACCCTATTCTGCCAAGGAAACACAAGGGAAGTCTGCAAGGAGACTTCTAGAAAAGACTTTCTCCTTTGGTCGGAAGGAAAAGCCCTGCCAGGAAAGCTGTTCTCTCCCCATCCCTTCCTTCCACTTTGGAATGCTCTCATGGTGTGTGAGGATGTGGCACTTGAGGTGCAGCAGCCATTTTGCAGCCATGAGACACAGGTGAAGAGAAACACAGACACACCAACCAGAGATGGGGCATTGTTGAGCCACCGAATGGATTCTGAAGCTAGTCACCCACCTCTGGACTTCTTTTTTTTCTTTTTAAAGATTTTATTTTTCCTTTTTCTCCCCAAAGCCTCCCAGTACATAGTTGTGTAATTTTAGTTGTGGGTCCTTCCAGTTGTGGCGTGTGGGGTGCCACCTCATCATGGCTTGATGAGTGGTGCCATGTCCACGCTCAAGACCCGAACCGGTGAAACCCTGGGCCACCGAAGCAGAGCGCGAACTTAACCACACAGCCTCGGGGCTGACCCCCACCTTTAAGGACTTCTTAAACAATAAATGTCCTTATGATTTAAGCCGCTATTTGCCAGGTTTTGTTTCTTGCAGCTGGACACATAATTGACTCAATGACAAAAAAAAAAAAACTACTAAAAACACATCAAACTGTTAACAGAGGTTCCCTTGGTTAGGGAGGGGAAAGAGGACTTTCACTCTTTCTTGAAATACATTTGTTTCAAAAAAATATATTTGACTATCGCTTAGGCCAAAAACGGGGGGGGGGGGGGGGGGGAGATTACAGCTCAACTTAGTAACCACATATGGCCTACATATTTGGGGTCTAATTTCCTGTCTTATGTTCATTTCCCCAGGCCCTGATTCAATTATATTTTCTCTCTCTACTGTGTTTTTTGGAAAGCCATCCAATCTTCCACGGAAAGACTGTACAAACAAAGAAACAAATGCACAAGTGTATTGGTACTACAATGGAAGTCCATCTGAGTCTTGCTGGATGCACAGTATTTGAAAAGTGGAAAAAGAAGAGGCAAGGAGGAAGCATCAGCAAGAACAAAGGCATGGGGGAGAAAACAGCTTGGCTTATGCAGGGAATTTCAAGTAGCTCAAGATTTCTGGAGCATAAGGTGAGCGAGAAAGCTGGAGTGATGGGAAGAGGCAGAAATAATGGGCCTTTCTGCCCAGCAAAGGAGCTTGAGTATCATCTTGTACCTGACGGCAGTCATGAAGGTAATGACAGCAGCTAAGGCTCACTGAGAGCGTGCTCTGGGCCAGGAGCTGTTCTGAATCCTACGAGGCAGGTCTATTTTTATGCCCTTTCCATAGATGCAGAAACTAAAGAGTTTGGGAGAGATGAGCTGTTGAAGGATTCTAAGCAAGAGTGGCATGTTGAGATTTATATTTTTAAAACACATCTCTATACATACTCAAATATTTACAGATGCAATGATACATCTCGGCTCTGCTTCAAAATAACCAGAGTTTGTGGGTGGGGATACAAAGACTTCCAGGAGCTGATCCTTGCTGACGTGGGATGCTGAAGCACCCAAGGGGATTTATTATACTAGTCTCTCTTCTTTTGTATGTTGGCAGTTTTCCATAATAACCACGTTTTGGTTTTTTTAAATGTCTGGCTGGAACGTGGAGATCCAATTGAAAAGCGTGAAGTAGGTGATTAACAGGTGAGTGCTGATGAGAGCTGGGAAAGTGGCAGTAGGATAGGAACAAAAAGGACTTTGTGAGAGAAAAATTGCTCAATGAGTAGTTTTTGTGGTGGGGGCATGGGTAGAGAAAAATCTCAGGTTTAAAGTGGGTCTTAGGTACCTGGCTTAAGTGACTAGGTTAATGGAGGAGCTGTTAACATCATAGGGAATACAAAGGCAAGTCTGGGAAAGTGGTGGGAAGGGTGTGGAAATGTGTCCAGTTGTGGATATGTCAAGTTTGGTGTGGCAGTAGGTTTGGCATCTAAATCAGTGGCCCTTTTGCAAAAAATCTTTGAGTATATATCCCCAATATAAACATTTTTTAATAAATTAACTACATGATCTATAATATAAATACATTATGAAACAAACATACGGGGCTGGCCCGGTAGCACAGCAGCTAAGTTCACACGTTTCACTTCGGCAGCCCAGGGTCTGCCCGTTCGGATCCTGGGTCCAGACACGGCACCGCTTGGCAAACTATGCTGTGGTAGGCATCCCACATATAAAGTAGAGGAAGATGGGCACGGATGTTAGTTCAGGGCCAGTGTTCCTCAGCAAAAAGAGGATTGGCAGCAGATGTTAGCTCAGGGTTAATCTTCCTCAAAAAAAAAAACAAACATACTTTTCACACAGCAAAGAAGTTCTAGGATTTCCTCCCCACAATCTAATTGGTGTGCATACCTCAACAGGGCTGTATACTGTTGGGGTATGCACACCCTACCTTGAAGGTCAGTGGTGGTAATGGCTTTAGGCTTGGGATACTCGACCTCTCTGAACCTCAATTTACTTCTCTGTAAAAAGAAATTATTACTTCCCACAGAGAGGAACAATGAGAATTTCATGAGATTGTGCGAATATCCTCATGTCAGCACAAGTACAGCACCAGGGGCTCAGAAATTCTGTTCCCACCCCACATTCGACCTCTCCACACTTTTTGCCCCATTTCCTCCAGAACAGAACAACAGAACAGACAATGTTGTTTCTTGTGTTAACTTGAAGATGCACATAGGTGGGACCCCAAGTAGTTTAAGAGCTGACTGCAGGTGTGAGCAAGCACTTCATTTCTCCAGCATTTGCTGGCTTCCATCCATTCCCAAACTGAAGTGTAAACATGCTGGTCACAAACCCTGCAGCTAGTCACTTCATTCTGTGCAGACTTAGAAAGGGTCACACATCCCCACCAGAAACACACACACACGCACACAACATCCAGCAAGGCAAGAGACTTCCCATCTGTAATTTGTTCAAACAAGAGAAATTTCAACAGGTTAATAATTCTTTAGTTCAACAAATATGAGCAGGGATGGAGGGAGAGAGGAGTGGGACACTCCGAAGATGTCAACTTGTCAATTCATCACTCCAAGTAAACCCAACTACATCCTGTGTGGCTCTGGGCGGCAAAATACCACCTCACAGCTCAAGATGGGCCCCCAAAACAGAGAAATGAGCCACATTCATGCTATCTTAGCAACTGCCAATAGAGAACTGTGTAAATGAGCTCATGATTGTGGCTCTCATCCCCTTTAAGAGTTAGCTTGGCACTGGCCACAAGGGGTAGAAATGAGAGGCTGACTCAAATTCCCAACTCCCATCAAGGGGGAAAAACATGAAAAGACAAGACAGAGGACCGGCAGCGTCTCTGTAGAACAAACAGCACATCTGTCTATCTTGGAGATCAGAACTGGGAATTCTTTACTCTGCCTCTAGTAGAGTATAAAACGATCCGGCCATGTTAACAAGGTAGAGTTAAAACTTAAACTCTGCTTCCATCGTTTTCTCTAGAATGGTAAGTTCCTGTAAATCTTTCACACGCTGAAAACCATAAGCAAAATAAGCACATACAAGGCTTGGTGTCCGTTTCTGAAACAAACGATTTAGCTGGAGCTAAAGACAAGGTGACAGTAAAAAGCTATAAAACACCTCGCCTTCAGTTACTCACATAATCCAACACTGCCCCCTAGCAACTCGAGAGAGAAATAACCCTAACAAGCCAACCCGGGCCAGGAATCTGAAATTTTCAGCATTACTATTATTTAATCATGGAAGATGTTGCTGAAAAAGGAGGGAACAGAGGAAGGGTCTCCACAATCACAAAGCAATAGTCCATCTGAACAGAAAATGTTGTTTTAGAAAGATGCTGAAATACGCGAACACAACCCACACCGACTGGGCTGCTCAAGGTCATCGCCTGTAGACTGGGAAGGGCCTTGAAGACCCTGAAGATACCTGCCTCTGCCCTGTTTGTTTGAAGACAGTTAAGTGGGATCTGTTACTTCTCTGGGCAGAGCCAGAGCCATTTTTTGTCACTGGAAAAACTTCCTCCTCTCACCTGACTTTTCTCTTCCATGTTTAGCAAGGAGGTGGGGTGAAAGTTCATAGACCTAGTTGATACTTCTCCTAACTAACCCCTTTAATACTTAAATATCTAATACAGTGTCAGTTTTTCCCAAGAAATGTAGGAAGTAGTCTAAAGCAAGCTTATACTATGATTAAAGAATTATGGAACCAATTGTCAACCCTGGAACCTAAGTCAAATGAAACATTTAAGTTGACATAATGAACATTTCCAGGAAGCGGAGTGGCTAATATTTAGGACAAGTGTGCCAGGTTTTCACATGCCTCTTCCCCGACAAGTAGCATTGATAACCATTCCAAGTGCCAAGCCCAGAAAAGCCTTTTCATCTCCATAACCACCTTTCTAGGAAAACCTGAAGTTCAAAATTCATTTCATGAGACATCATCTCAAGCGAAATGACCTCCATAGCTCATCAGAGCCTCTGTTATCCAATCCCCAAAACATGGAGAGACCTATGCTGAAAAAGGGGGAACTATTCATCAGGGTTCATTGTGAAATAGCAACATATCTGCCTCTATTATTTTTGGCTACAGACCAGTGTTTCCTCTCTCTCATGTTTAGTCTTAAAAGAAACGCATACAAGTCAGTGTGCGTGTGTGTAGGTGGGGAGGGAAGAACCACATACACTTGTTTTCAAACAAAAGTTGCCACGTGTTTATTAAGACATTTCTGTTAAACACAGCTGGCTCAATAAATCATTATCCTTATATTATCGCACATTCAGGAAAGTTTCTGAGAAGATATATCAGGACGGGCTTCTCTTGTGGCTCAACTGGATCTGAGGAAAGAAGAGAAGAAATTACACACTTGATTTACAGCTGCTAGTCATCAAACAATACGTACTGGCACTGTAATTTTGGGAGGCAGGATATCTGGACTGCTTTCCCCTCCTGGCTGTTTTGCTCAAAATCCCTTTGCTTCCAAAACTTCTTCTCCCTAATTAAATCTATATGCCCTCCCAGAGTCTCTCCTCAACATTTATGGATCTCAGAGAAGACCAAATAGTCAACTGTGATGAACAGGCCAAGTGCAAGGCTCAACCTCAGTACCACCATATCGTAGGTCAAAGGTCAAGCCATGGGAAGGGAAGTATGCCCTACCGTTTTAAATACTGGGTAACAGCCATTAACTAGCTCTGTGACAAGCCACCATTAACTAGCTGGGCATGTCACTTATAATCTCTCAAAAAACACACACAGAATACAAGGGCTTGAGCTCGCATAAGCTATAATTATACCTGAAGACACTTCTCTCTCTCTCAAGTCTATTCTCATTTGTGGATTAAATGGTTGGTAATCACAATTTTCATGACCATCACTGAATACAACATTAGAGATCTGACCTCAGAAGAACAGAGCCAGAGTGTTGTGATTTGGGATAAGAAATTCCCACGGAAGGTCGAAGTCCAACTAGACTGTTCCTGATCTACTTCCATCCTCCTACCCTAACTGAAGACAACAGCAACCCAGGGGCAAAGACACAGACATCAGCTAATCTAGTCCCTCCAGCAACTGAGGCAATGGGTGCAACCTTAAAACCTGTAGAACCAATAAAACAGGATGTTCTTACTTCAAATAACCTCTTTAGAAGTCTGAGTAATGGTGCAACCTGAAAAAGTAAAAGAGAAATCATCTCAACAACTTTCTGATTACCCAGCATACTGTCACTCAGATCATGAAACGGCACTTAGGAAGACTGGAGGCGGGGAATGTAATCACAATCCTTCTCAGCAGCCAGCTAGGATAAGACTCCCCTGTCTGACATTCTGAAGGACCCTAGTGCTAATGCTTCAGATTTTAGCTTGCTCCTAAGCATCAAACTGGGGTCTGTGAAATACCTGATCAGCCATACCCAAAAGAAATGCTGTCAGTTCAACCCATTTGCTAGAAAGTCTCACTAGAGAGCAATGCTCTGGTGAAAAGTCTAATGGCCTTTGGGACTTAGAGAAAAATATTTCCGTTATTATAATAAACCAAAGCTTTGGAAGAGAATTTCTAAGTACAGTAATAATCTGCATCCTTTTATAGAATCCAAATGGAAAGAATCACTCCAAAAATGATCCGAAATGACACTGATGGAATTATCAATTTTCCTGGTGTAACCCATTTTCCTTTCAAAGTAAGCAGAACTTTAAACCATATTATTGTTATATTCTCTCTTCACAACCATCTCCTGAAAACCGATTTACATTCCTCCTTTTCTTCACCCTGGATTTCAGTTCACTAGGAAAGCAGGCCTTCCCTGAGCATACGAACATAAACACAGGCCTCTGCAGCATTCACTAGCAACACAAGGGAGCGAGGAAAGGGGGCTGTGGGTTAAGTCACAGGCTTCCAGCTCTTCAGTGCTCCCCAAAGAGCCACTTTGTCACCTATATCTTCTAGCAATGATACAATGAGATTTTGTCTGTTCCTGCTTTATAGCCAAATATATTGAGTGCAAAAAAGAACCTGGGCAGAGCCTAACTTTTCGGTATCTTTGTAGTTAACATCCTTATTTACAGCTGAAGGGAAAGAAATCCCTTTAAAAAAAAAAAATCACTTAAATCTAACAAGTAGTGAATTGTCAAATCAACAAAGGTTAATCAAAACATAAGGCACCAAGAAAGTGGCATTATTATTAAAGTGGCTACTTTTTTTCAATTTGACATTCTCAAAATACAGCTTACACTCCCGCCCCACCCCACAAATTCCCCCAATGAACCTTTCTGCTAGTAACATTTTATGGTAGAAAAATGCACATTTTATTAGACAATGACAATGAGAGTCAAGCTGAACACTCTACAATTTATCATTTAATAATTTCTCATTGTAACTGATTAATAAATTGTAGAATTAATACATTGCACATAATTGTAGAAATGGAAATGTAATGATAGCATCTCTTCACATTTTCAAGTTTATCGCTATTTCTTTCAAACATAAATAATACCTACCTATACATCAGGGCTTTGCCCTTTTCATTCCCCAAGGCAAAATATCCACTTCTGGGAGAAAAATCCATGGTATGAACAAGAGAAATATTCTTCTTTTTAATGACTGGGAAGTTTGAAAATACTGTACAGGAAGGAAGGTGAACCTGCAGGAAATAAAAAGCTTTAAATTGCAACAACTGGGAACTCATCTTTCTTAAAATCTAGTCTTCATTTTATCTTTTTGCTGGAACAGAAAGTGCATTTGATTGTAGCACACATAAGGTATAGTTCTCTTAATGAGGTAAAGTGTTCCAAAATTAAAATTTGATTTTCAACGTGCTATTAACTGAGAGGGGAGGGAGGAAAAAGAAGAAAGCATTTTCTGATGCTTTTCCTACCCTGGTGCCTGGGAGATCTAAACGTTTGCTGAATGAGTAAACGAATGAATAAACTAAAGTGAAAAGTCAACAGCAGTACCCATTACTGCTCTAACTTAATGACCACAGGAAAGAAGACTAAAATTTGGTCACAGGGAACAGATATTTGAACATTAGGAAGAGTCTGATTTTACATAACTGAAGCCTACGCAAATTCACAGTCTTCCAATATCACATTATTTCCTTTATACACGTTTACTTTTCAACTATGTCATATATTCTGCCTTCTGCCATCTCTCCTCAAGGAGGACTGAATCATGAAAACCTGGTTCATCCAGTCAAACTGTTGTGACTTAGAGCGAACCGAAAGCTCACCTCAAGGCCGGGCCCAAGCATGAGGAGGGGCAGAGGCTCTTATTCCAAGAGTCTACTTCTGGGAAGAATGGGCCCAAATCCAAGATGGGTGAGACAAGTGCTAATCCAATTTGTGGGTAAACAAAATCCAAGCACAGAAGCAGTTATCTTAAGCAGACTAGGATTTTAAGAACTCTCACTTTCAAATGTTCTCCAGCTCTTTTAAGAAATCTAACACCTTTCATATTCAAATACATACAGACTTCTCATTCAGCTATTTATCTTGGTAGTCTGTTATCCTCCACACTTTTAGATGAGACTTGAAACCATTCAATCAAAGTGATTTCTCACAGACAAGTACAGAGTAAAACCCATTAATATATACATCTGTCTATCAACCAGGTTTCAGTCAGTCACTTACTAGGCCCTACTCCTTCTGATACATAACAGTGACCATTTCCTCAACAAAGTAAAGCTCACAGTCAATCTCCAAGCCATTTCCAGTTATTCTCAACTTCTCCAGAAGGCAGGTTCTGCCTGCACAGTGTGACATCAATGCAAAGACATTAACGCTAATGAGAAGTGGTCTTGACCCATTAAAGCAGAACCCTGATTCAATCTTAACTTTTAAATTTCTTAAACACCACTTTCTATACAGATTTCTTGGAAAATTTCAGTATATATTTTTTAAAGTACTTAGTAAAGCAGGCTATTATTTTAGGAGAGAAGCCACAATATGGATATGCAAAATGTATTTACACTTGGTTTGAGAATGCAGAAATTATATGAATTTTTGATAAGTGGTTTGGCTTATTAATTGTATTTTGCTTAGGTTTTTACAAGTTTGCATCCCCCCAGTATGCACCAACTTTGAACAGGTGATCCAAGGCATCATGGGAGCAGACCTTCAGGAAATAACCATTTGCTGTGAGTGCCAAGAAGAGAACTGTCCAACGCCTTACTTTTGTTTCCATCCTATACGTAACCCAATACCCTTAAACTATGCCCCAGACATTTGCTCATGAACTTTCCCGGCATGACTTTGAAGTTTGAGGAGCTGTTTTTCTGACTTTTCCAAAACAAAATACACCAGAACCAACCTTTCTACTTGAATGACTTGTTAAAGATAATTATATTAAACCACTCTTTTTATTTTCTAACTTAAATTGGAAAAAACAGTCTCAATTTGGATTCATGTAACTTTATACTCAAGCCAATTGCTGATTACAAATCAGGAGCTCACTACAGAGTAAAAACTGGGGCACAAGACACAGCTATTTTTTAAAGACCATTTTTACCAGAGGGCAGCTGTGCATTTTTGTAGCTAAAGAGAACAGAGTACCAGGAATACTGTGTTAAATACAGACACTTACAAAGCTTACGGTGTAAACGGTGGCCCTTAGACGTGCTGCCCTTGTCCAGCGCATAACCTATACAACTGTACACAGGGCCATGCCTTCACACAACAGGCTGGTGTGTCCTTTCTGACAGAGGATAAACACCACCTTAGTGACAACTTATTTTTATATTTTATCTCTTCTACTGACTTGGATATCAGGGGCAAAAATGTTTACAATGTCCTCCTAAGAGATTCAACTGTATCTGTTCGCAAAGCCCCCCAGTGTAATCTCTCTCCGCATTAGGACATCCTCCCTCAGACCAATGACCCCCACCTGGTTAGGGTCAGCTGCGCTCTAACCTCTCCTTATGGCTCTTGTATTAAAAGCTATAGTTGAACTATTAATTAATAAAAAGTCCCATAAAAACCCAATTTCTTAATCTTAGAAAGTTCCTTTTATGTCCAACGGCATAAAGGCCCAGATATCAAAATTCAACAAGTAAAAGCTCACCCATCCTTAATTTAATGGATAAGAAGTTCCACAACTTTCTACAGCATCCAAGACTGAAGGCGTTAACAACAATTTAACTTTTGGGTCTCTTACTGGTGCAGTGGCGTGGATTTATAATCCTGCTCTGTGGTGGGATAACAGGACGGTTTGGATCATTATAATAGGAGACTGCATTTACTGATACTACCACCGTTTCACTGAAGCATTCTGAAACTGCTCTGCCTGGCTTCTTTCCATTAGATATTATGGTTGACTACCACTTAAAAAATGGGATTTGGCTGTTACTAATGAATTCCTTGTGTGACTTTGCCACAATAAAAAACTGTTAAGTGCCGCCATGATCAGTGAAGCAAACTAGGCAGAACTAACTACTAGGCGTCTTGCAGACGTATTATGTCAACAGGAGACAGAGCCCATGGTTTTCTAAAACAATTTACTACCATTAAAACGATAAAAGGTTAATATGCACTAGCCCACTACTCCCGTTACAGGAGTGGAGATTTCCAAGCCGACTTGAATTAGAACCTTCTCATATATCAAATGATTCACTCAACAGACAGGCAATAAATACAATATTGTATTTTTCTAACTCTTTTTCCAGCAGAATCCTTTCTCCCCTCAAAGAAAATCTTATGCAGAATGCTAATGTACACCACAGGTAACAGCGAAGCTGCTCCATCAGACACAGATAAGAGCTCAGCCCCCTCCTTGCCCTACTTGAGTCAGAAGTCCTGCACACATTCTAGGGCTCTGAGAAATTCAGCTGGAAAACCACTAAAGTGCTAGAAAAAATATGGACTCTAGAAGCACAGTTCTGCCCTTTACTAGCTGTTGACTTTGGGTACATTAATCCTCTGAGGACAGTTATTTGGCTCAAAATTTTTTTGTGTAAACCTTTATAAATTATATACTATTATACAAAGCTGATGAAGTATGCTAAGTGAGCAAGATAAAAACAGTCTCTGTAAAGTGCTTACAATCTGGTGGTATACACGTAACAACAGCGCAACGCAACATTGCCATTCAAAGTTCTACACCGTCTGTATAGCTGGTGCCTAGAGCAGGTAACTGTTAAATGAATGAAGAAACTGATTCTGCCTGAAGAGGAGGAAACTTCATAGAGATGGTGACATTTAAGCTGAGCTCTGAGGTTAACACAGGCCCGAGGCTGCTATCCTTAGAAAGGCCTGCTTGCAAGTGCGGCCCTTAGGTGGTGTCTGGGAACCTGACTGGTAAACAGGTCCCTACACTAATGTGAAACTTTCTCTAAATGATAAGGATGGCTCACCATGCCTAAACCATTTGCACACCATGATTTAAGCTGAACACCTGCTTTTATTTCTGGGAGCCTAGAATTTTGGTACATGCTAGGCAGAGGGTACCTACATGGTCAAGCCCCACCAAAAACCTTGGGCATTATGTCTCAAATGAGCTTCCCTGGTAGACAACACAACACATGTTGTCACAACTCCTTGCTGGAGGAATTAAATATGTCCCATGTGATGCCAACAGGAGAGGCCTCTTGAAAGTATGCACCTGGTTTCCTCCAGACTTCGCCCCAAACCCCTTTTCCCTTTGCTGACGTTGCTTTATATCCCTTCCCTGTAATAACTCTTAGCATGAGTACAACCACAGACCGAGTTCTGGGGGTCCTCTTAGTAAACTGCCAAACCTGGGGGTGGTCCTGGGGACTCCTGGCACAGACACAGTCACACATTCTATCTAGGTATTTAAATTGTAATCTTTTTATACAACTTATTTTCAAGCTCAATTTACTTTGAAAATCTAAGAATTGCCTCCACTCCATTAAGACAACAGGCCTTAAAAAGAAAGATGAAAAAAGAAAACTAGAGAAATGAAGTGTTTGCCTTGAACAGATTCTTTAACATATATGTCAAAAGAAACACCTGAAAATGCAGACCATCACTTAACAAATGCTAAGGTGGACAGCACAGCATTCCCAAAAGAAGTGACATAATACAAATTTGGTGGCTACTGTGCATTTCTATAACCACACCCAAAAGCTACAATCCTAATAATTTCTACATCAAAAGAAGCTACTCTTTTAAAAATAATCCAACACTCTGCTTCCCTGTTATCTTTCCATGTTTTCAATTTAATTTAAAAATTATCAATGATAAAAGGAAAGGGTAAAGAAACATTACCAATCTGACTGCTTCTTTCATTTTGTCTGAAGCAATTGCCAAGATCTCTGAGGTAGCATTGAAGGTGAGAGAAGTAGCACCTGTGACCAAGTTCATTACAGCTTTTATCGGCTTTGGGTTTGTTTCCTGGAGACAAGAATCTTGACTGTATATGTTTACCACTCCACAATTAGAACTGCAAAGAGAAAAGCGAATACAACAGATTAAAAACAAGCAAAAGGGCTTTCACATAGAGATTTAACCCCATAAACTGGTATTTGCAGTCGTTTCGTGTTACAAAGGGAGCAGCGCTGGAGAGTTCATCCCAAGCTCAAAGCTAGACACATTCCACCAGGTCTACTGCAGTCTTGCTCACCTCGTGCTAACTCTGGCAGCTTTTCAATTGAGTCTAGCTGGAAAATCCAAGAAGGCAGAGACTCTCCACTATTCATTCCCTTAATAAATATTTACTCAATGTCAACTCCATGCAAGGCGCTATTTAAATGCCTGGGATGCAAAGGTGAGCAAAAGAGACGGAGACCACCATTCTCCCGGCACTTATGGCTCACCTAACATCCCAATGTGTGAATGACAGCTGTTCCTCGCCAACTGAGATCTCCTCCTTTCTTTTTTATTCTACTTGTGAGAACCTCCAAAACTGTGCTGACCAGCAGCAGCAATAGCAGGCATCTTAGTTTTGCTCTACTGGGAATATCTACATTCAAGAGTTTTGGAGGTGATCATCCACTCCAAGTTTACCAG
Organism: Equus caballus; assembly: GCF_041296265.1. Classification (NCBI taxonomy): domain Eukaryota; kingdom Metazoa; phylum Chordata; class Mammalia; order Perissodactyla; family Equidae; genus Equus; species Equus caballus. The sequence goes on along the minus strand of NC_091694.1, from coordinate 26,880,541 downwards.
AACATCTGCCAGCAACGAAGTACAGCCAATATTCATAAAAAGTAAAACCTCCTGACCTTATCATCAACAGACTCATTCACAGGCAAGAGCTTTCAGTAAACATCTTTGATCTCACTCTTCAGACCACCTAATGTTATGGGCATCATTTATAAGCAACAGGAATAAGGTACTTGTAATTCATAGATACTTAGTTCAAACTTAATTAGCAAATGCAATGCAATACAAACTTGAAAGATGCAAGAAATCAAGCTTCAAACTCACAGGAGTGATACACATGTATTCCACCAAGTGTACCCTCATTCCTACCACTCAAACAGCCTCCCTCATCCACTTAATACTACTACCTACAATGAACCAGACACAAGGCATAAACAAGACAAAGTCAGTTCACACTAAAGATTCAATGGCTTGAAATTATAGCCAGCACACAACACAAACAGTATGTTAGAATTTAGTAGTTTAAAGTCTTCAAACTACTTACATATATACATCTTCTTATTTGATTCTAAGGACCCCTTAACTTAAACAGAGCTCACTGTATGTAGACCATGCTAACTACTCAGGAGAAACTATATATATATATATATCCTTGGTTTATATAAGTTTGTTATGGACTGAATGACTGTTCATGTTTGTTCATAAGGCCCTCCCCAAATTCACAGTTTGAAATCCTAACTCCCACAGTAACAGTATTAGGAGGTAGGGCCTCTGGGAGATAATGAGCTGATGAGGGTGAAGCCCTCATGACTGGGATTAGGGCCCTTATAAAGGGACCCAGAGAGCTCTCTTGCTCTCTACCCACCATGTGAGGACACAGCAAGAAGTCAGCCTACTGCACCCTGGAAGAAGGCCCTCACCAGAACTTGACCATGCTGGCCTCCTAATCTCACACTTCCAGCTGCCACAATTATGAGAAATAAATTTCTGTTGTTTATAAGCCACTCAGTCTATAGTACTTTGCTACAGCAGCCCAAACTAAGACAAATTTCATCTTTTCCTTATTTATATTTTTGACTTGGATCAAAATATCTATTCAACGTATTTACTTTATACTAAATCTCTCTTCTTGCTGAAAACTGATTTATGTCTAAATCCATCTTGATTAAGGACAAAAAATTATAACCCATATAGCTCTCTTGTAAACATCAATTTTAGATCAAATCTTACCACCATGAACAGCAGAGGCTCCTTAAATAATGCTTATTAATTCTTACTTGACTGTTGCTTAAATTTTTGGAACAAAAATGGCACAAGTTAATCATTTTGAGATATGGCAACTTATTCCTATAATGCCATTTGTGCTAAAAGAGTATAACTGATTCTAATATGCTACTAAGAGTGGTTAGTAGATATTTTTGAATGATCTCCACAAGTCCGGCGGTGTGCAAAGTGTCACAGGAATAGAATATCAGAAGGAATTTATCCCAGAAAACATACACCTGCATGAAATAGTCAGAAACACAAAAGAAACATCATTCAGCACCAAGCTCCATATGTGATCTAGAACCTCAAAGAAGGGAAAAATTAGCTGAGGTGAAGCTGCCCCAGAGGAAGCTTTGTGCAATAGGTAGGCCTCAGCTGGGGAAGGCAGACAGGAGGTAAAAGCCAGGGTACCACAGGTGAGGGGGAGAAGAGGAACAAAGGGACAGATCAGCATGCTTTTATTCACTCACCCGTGAACTCCTACCAAAGAAACAGACAAGACTGATCCTTCCACCCCCAGCCACAGCTGATGGGACCAGAAGCAGGTTCCTGAATCAAGGGCAGTCAATCCACAGTAGATGAGCAACCAGAGTGTCCTGCTACACAAAATTCTTTCCAAACAGGAATGACAGCAATCAGCCAGATCAATGTTTATCTTATGAACTGGGGCTGGGAACCATGGTGGCAGTGGTGGTAGGAGTCAAAGAAGAAAAGGCATATAGCACATGGGGGCCACGAAAAAATTAACAATATGAGCAAGAAGGTACCGTAAGACAGAACAGTTGTTATCAACGAGGGACAATTCTGTGACCCCCAGGGACATCCGGCAATGTCCGGAGATACTGTGATTGTCACAGCTGAGGGGTGGGGGGTGTAGTTGTGCTACTGGCATCTAGTGGCTAGAGGTCAGTGATGCTGCTAAACTTCCTACAGTACACAGGACACCCCAGAACAAAGAACTATCCATCCAAAATATCAACAGTGCTGAAGCTGAAATGCCCTGAGGTAGAGGAAAAAATGCAAATAAGACCCTGGTTCTCACACTTGATAGTGCATAAGAATCACCGAGTGTGTTAAAAGCAGCTTCCTGGGCTCCATGTGCCCATGCGCCTGTGCCAGCATTCTGATCCACAGAGCTGGAGTGCAGCCCAGGAATCTTGGTTTTAAACCACTACCTCAGGTATTGTGGGGCTGGAGGGCATCTAAGGACCACATTCAGAGAAACAAGAATGAGGCAAACCAGTAAGGCCAAGAATGTAGGTAAAAGGGGAGAGAGAAGCTGCAGCTCCACAACACAGAACACAAACACACCGCCGCTGAGGGACCGGAAACCGCCCAATGTCCAGGACCGCCTGCCTCCTTCCGAGGCCTCAACCCCACTCGGTCTGCGTGTGACCTTCCTATGCAGCTGCTTCCTTCCTCTTCATTGCCACGTGAGGGTGGCCCAAGGAAGTCTGCTCCTCAAATTAAGAGTCTAAGACAAAACCACAGCCACAGCTGTCCTACAGAACCTCAAATCAAACAAGCTCTAAATAGAACTAAAGCCTCTCCTTTACTCAATTCTCTCAGACTAAACTCTACTTCTTCTCTCATCCTCAGTCACCTCTTTCTCCACCGACTCCGGCCCCCAAAGTTCTATTTTCGACCTACCTCTCGTGTCTCACTCATCTCATTTACTCCCATGGGCCACCCATCACCTATCATGTCCAAATCAGCATCTTCATTGTAATTCCACACCACATTTCTAACTGCTTTCGACACAGCCACATGAACGTATCCCCTCTGACACAACTCCTCCTCTTCCTCTCTCATCCTATGACAAGTCCACTCTTCTAGCTGCTCAGGCCTGGAGCCTGAGAATGTCCTTGCTTCTCTCCCTTCCCAATTTTCTAAGCAGTTATGAGATCCGTTACAAGCATCGTTGGCCCACCTCCCCATTCCCATTCCCTCTGCCCTAGTGATTATGACCCACTGCCTAGATTACTGCAGTGACCTCAAAGCTCATCTCCCTGCGATCTGTTCCCCTTCTAAAGGCTGTCACATGAATTATCCACTTCAAACCCTAAAATTCAGATATCATCATGATTCTCCTCTGCTTAAAAAACCCTTTTTTGGTTTCTTTCCACTCAAAATAATGTCCACACTCATGGACACAGCATAAAAGACCTCACAAGTCATCCCTGCCTGCTTACCTTTGCAGTCATCCCATCTACACCCCACTTGGAATGCAGACCTGAATTCTCTCGCCTCCACACCTTTACCCTTTCCACAATCTGCAATGCTTTTCTTTGAATACTACCTAACCCTCACAATGCCCAGCTCAAGTGCAAGTATCTCCAAAACAAACTGTTCCAGATGTTCAATTCTAACAGCCTTCACCATTCCATAGACTCCTAGAAAACACTGTATCTCAAGGCAGCCCTTAGGATAACTTGTCTAGTAAACAGAGAAACATGTACATCTGTCCCCACCACAAGATCATGAACTGTGGGCTGATGATGTACTGTTCCTCTAACCCACAATCCCTAGCTCAACGCTCAATAAATGCTTTCATGAAAGAGAAAACCAAGGCAAAAACACACCACTGAATAAAACAAGTTTTTCTTGCATTATAAAACATACACGTCCTGAAGAGTCTCAGATGAAGTAAAATGAAACCCATTTTAAATGTTTACTGAGACTGTTAAAACTAAAGAACTATTAATTCCAGGCCCTACCTCAAAGAATTTCATACTTTTCTATAGCTCTGAATTATCTACTATTCTTTTAAAATAAAACGAAAATATTCAGGGGGTGTCAGTGTGGAAAGAACACAGAACTGGGAACCAGACAACCTGAGTTCCAGATCCAGCTCTGCAGATAACCAGTTTAATGAGTAACAACCAATAAACAAAACTTAAATTACCTAAATCAGCCCTTAGTTTCCTTATCAATAAAATGATTGATTTAGTGCTACCAGTACACCTCTCTGTGATGACGGAAATGTTCTGTATCTGTGCTGTTTTGGGAACCACCAGACACGTGGCTACTGCACACTTAGAATGTATAATACCACTAAGAAACTAAATTTTTATTTTAATTAAATTTAAAGAGCCATATGTGGCTAGTGGCTACTGTGATGGACATGCAGGATTTCACTAAGACACCATCCAGAAATTAAAAGTAGATATACAAACAAATGGAGAGAGAAGACAAAAAGGATAATCATGATGAGAATAAACTAACACTGAAAATATCCTACAGTTCAAAGATGAAAGAGAAGCTTTCCATTTGTTAGCTTTAAATTACAGAAGACTATCTTCCACATCTCCAAATCCAGGTAGGTTACTGAAATCACAAAAATCCTGAAGCAAAGTTTTAAGCTAAGGGTTTAGAACTCAGATGTAAGTAGGAAAAATAGCAATCCAAGGTACATTTAGAGACTTAAAAAGATAAAAGATAAAGCTATGTAAAAGCTGAAGCACAGAATGGTTGAAGACGATTTTCCAAAGGGATTATGTAGATGGCACAGAAGGATTCACATTTAAGACACAATGCACTACAAATTTTCTTTACCTCTTCTAAGACTCCTTAATTTACAAAACTTCTAGTAACTGTCCCATTTATACATTAAAAAACACAAACAAAAGGTGTGCCTTAAAACACGGCAGTAGAGGGTGAAGCACTCAGGCTTTGGAGCCAGACTATCTGGGTTGTAATTTTGGTTCCACCACGTACTATTTGTGTGACCTCAACCAAGTTACCTAACTCACAGTGCCTCAGCTTTCTCACCTGTAAAGTGGAAATAACAGTACCTATATCTCGGAGTAGGAAACAAGAATTCATTTATATATAAAAATATATATAGGGACCAGCCCAGTGGCGCAGTGGTTAAATTCACACACTCCACTTTGCCGGCGTGAAGTTCACAGGTTCAGATCCCGGGCACGGACCTAGCACTCTGCTTGTCAAGCCATGCTGTGGTGGCATCCCACATAAAATAGAGGAAGACTGGCATAGACGTTAGCTCAGCAACAATCTTCCTCAAGCAAAAAGAGGAAGATGGCAACAGATGTTAGCTCAGGGTCAATCTTCCTCACAAGGACACACAAAAAACAAAAAAAAAACGTACACACACACACAAATATACAGTTAATATATATACACATATACATACATACATAGTTACAGATGGAAAACAACAGACCTTGGCACACAATAAACGCTGGAAAAAAGGTTGCTATTAATATTATAAAATAATCTTTTTACCATAATTATTATTCAAGGCACAATTTAAAACTACTTAGAAGGAAATCAAAGTAAAAAGACCATCTTAATTTGTCTATTTTTAACAAGCTGATGAAGACTAAAGTCAACAAATGTCTTATCACCTGACAGAATTTTGATTTGAAAATATGAAAACAGGTATTTCTATGGCATTGACCTACAATTCTCAAAATGCAAAGACCCCAAAGTGGTTTTTATAGCTTGCATACCCCAGTAAAGGCAGGAGCCCAAGCTAGGGATCTGTGCCACGGCTAGAGCATGAGACATTCCTAACTTCTTCACTGCAAGCAGAGAAAATAAAGCAAAAGCAACAAAACAAAGAGGATTCTCCAAGTCACCTTATGGGGCCCTCCGAATTTGCTGAGCTACCTTCTGAGACTGTAAGGGCCTATGCATACAAAGGGCTGTCATACGCAAGGGAGAGTACGCCATGTCTCCACTCTTTCCCCTTCTTCACTTACAGAAGATACAGCCAAGGTACCACTTAACTACAGATTCTACCCAGTGGAGGGAGAAGGCCGCGGCACCCGAAAAAGTAAGACCGCAGAGTTCAAGGTCAATACTTCCAGCTGTGTCTTTCAGGACGCTTCAGAGCATCAGTCCCCCGTCTATAAAATGAAGGGTTAATCCAGAATGACTTCCCAAGAACGTTTAACACTGATGTTGGATGAATTACTGTGAAAACTTGCTAAAAATATATAGCAATCCTTAGATTAACCAAAGCTGTAAAAAAACAGTAACGTAAACGAAAAGAGCTCTCTATTTGCAACATTCTTAGTTGCTCTATTTCCTTTTCAGAGCAAAACCACACATAGAAAGCATCCTATGTCAGGACACTGAACGAGAAGAGTTAAACGATACTAACACATAAGTTCTGAGATCAAAGAAGGAGTTAATTCCCAGCTGCAGAGGCCAGAACAGAGTGGTTTCACACCAGTTGCAGGCAGCGGGGTGGGACGGGACACGACACGACAGAGAGGAAAGGAGGGAGCTGGCACCCAGACAGCCAGGTGGGCTCAGCTTCTCCTCCTCTGGCTCCTCCACCACCAGTAACTCTTCCCCACCTGCCTATTAACATCAGAAATTCCTCTAACAAAGGTTAAGGCCTTTCCTTGCAGGTTTAACAATGTTCTTTGACCAAGCATATCAGAATCATCAGAATTCAATTACACCAACGGGCAATTAAAATCACGTGAATTTAAACTACTAATATTAGATTCTTTCCTGTTTGGACCCTTCAAAGGGCATTAAAAAAAAGTGATACAAAAAAGAAAGGCAAGGACCAGAAAAAGACTAACTTCACAAATTTGAACGAAGGTCATTTGTGTGCAGTTATTCTTGTCCCACACAGAGGCAAAAGCAGTTCTACTTAAAATTGCCTGTCATTAGTTTAAACACCAGTCTTCATTTAAAAGGGGCTTTATTCCCAGAAGTTCTGCTAATCGTGACTTGCTGCCACAGTGCACAGCACTCTGGCAAATGCGGGGTTCACACTGAGCTGTTCCTGCCTATAGGGTGGCACAGGTGTTTGACTAGTGGAAACACACGAAAGGGAAGGACCTTAACTCGGGCACTCCCACACCAAGTTACCTGCCACTGTCCTACTGCCTCACTGTCCACGTGATGCTGGCCTGGTCTCCAAGCTCCACAGCCTGGTTCTACTTTCCTTTCCTCCCAGGCCCCAAAGGTAGTAGCTGACCAATTTTCAAATGGGCGTAGGGATATTTACAGGCAGTTCCTCAATTTTAACCTTGAAGGAGGGAGTGAAGTGAAGAAAGAGTGGTGAGTACGCTCTGCTTCTGGACAGGCAAGACCCCTTTGACCTCCCTCCCAGACAGGATCTGACTGAAATCTCTCCGGATCACTTGTGTTTAGTCTAAGAAAGTCATAAAAATCCACTTCTGAAACCTCTAAAATTACACGTGCTGCCTAATGGTTTGGTAGGTAAGACAGTTTAGAATCACGAGTAAATATCTAACGCGCCTCCTCCCACCCTGCACCTTTAGAGTCAAGTAGGAGAATAAAGCCATCTTTTCCCAAGTGTAATAAACGTAACACAGTAACATGTTCCAGATAATATTTTCCAAGTTTCTACAATACAAAAAACTATTTCCAAGGAACACATTTCTGGTTTATACCTCCTAGATAAAGGAAAAAATAACTTAGGTATCTTTAAGACTTAAACCCAAAGTTTATCTTATTCTACTTCCTCATCAATGGCAAGAAACTAAGCTAACAGGAAAACCTGACGTGACCAAATACATGCTTCAAATGTAAGAGAAAATACAATGATGTAAGGCAGTCTAGTATTTTCTTTGCCAAAGAGCTGATAAACCACCATTATTATTATTCTTAAGAACTGCATTAAGACAATAAAATGTAAAAGATCTGGGTTTACCGATTTCCTATAATTGAACACTTTATACTCAAGCACCATCTAGTACATTCAACCCTTTAATATTTTCTCATTAGCACAAGGTGATCAAAGGTTACTAGAACCTCTTTACTTACCCACAAGCTACATACTGTCCGTTCCTAGATGTGGCAATGCTTAACCCGTATAAACTGCCTTCATCAACAAATCTGTTAAGGCACTTCCTAGAGTTCACATCCCAAACGTAAACTTCCCCATCCGCTGCATGAAAGAGCCAAAAGAGGGTTCAGTTAATTTTGCTTTAAACTTGAAAGGCAAGTGAACTGACCATTCTTAGTCCCTCTTTAACAGTACAAGGGACTACAAATGATGACCTACTCTAAGTGTCCTAGGTCTAGAAAAGCGGCCTAAAAATATTTCTCGTATACACAGTCTCATATATAGAAAACTGCACCCTCAGTATCTACACAGTATCTTCAGATTCAGAGTAAAAAAATCACAAAGTCTTGGTTTGAGTTTAGCTTCTAGAAAAAGTTTCTACATTTTATTCCAATAAGTTATTGGAGCAAAAACTGAAAAAACAAAATACCCACCAGCATATGTCTTCCAACATCTATCACGAGGTACTAGAGCACCTCGAATGTAAGGCTGGGTGACTCAGATACCAGACTGACGATGCTGACGACGGAGGAGGAGGAAGTGAAGAACAAACTGATCCAGACCACCGGGAATCCACCATTTAAATAAGACACACACAATTTATCTATTACCAAGTCACTTAAATAACAAGAAATGCTAACTGTGAGCAGTAAGCACAAATAGTTTAGAGAAGGGAGAATGTGTGCAAAGTAAGAGGGGATATTAAATCTGAAGAGAATAGAAATATTTTCATGATGGAAATGACCCTCTAATTGCCAAAATCAGTCCTTATTCTTTGTCTCTCTCCTACAGCACTCGATACAGATGATCACCCTGTTCCCCACACTCACTCTACATTTCTATGACCCTACACCCATCTCAAACCTATTTCATCTCTTCCTTTTCTGTGGATATTGCTGTAAAGTTCACTCTTCTATACTCTTAATCTCACCCAATGAGAATTCAATGAATCTCACTGTTTCAACTATTTCCTTGACAAATAAAACTTGACAGGCTGGCAGAAGGGTTTAGGTTAGGTAGTAGTAAAATACATTTGGAAAAAATTGAATAGGGTCAAATTTTAAAACCATCACATGTGTCTGCAGGGTAATGTTACAATAAAGAAAGGTGTTTAAAGATTAGTCTACGGAGCAAAGACTGCAATGGGAAGAGAAGAGCTCACGGGCGGGAAGCTCATCTAGATGTCGCCTTCTGACCGCTCCTTCCCTGCTTTCAGGGCCCTCCGTATGGTAAACTAGACCTCCAGAGTAGGGACCAACTTTGTAAATATTTTGCACCTGCATCCAATTTATACCCCAAATTTCAGTATCTCTGCTGACCCTCCACCTCTTCTCCCCCACTGACTGACTCTAATTCTCAACTTCCAGAATCCAAGGGCCATTTCATTAGGAACATCACTCTGAACCAATATTTATTCCTTACCTCTCAGAACACCTAGCATAATACAGGGAATATGGATGCTGCTGAGCTTCTTATATTAGTAAATTTAAAAAAATACACATGCAAAGTAACTCAACTTTGTGTAAGTTTGAGTCTAGGACAAAACCAGAATGAAAGTTAAACATGAGGTAATGCTAAAGCAAATCCTTTTTTTTTTTTTTTTTATTAAAAGATTTTATTTTTCCTTTTTCTCCCCAAAGCCCCCCGGTACATAGTTGTATATTCTTCCTTGTGGGTCCCTCTAGTTGTGGCATGTGGGACACTGCCTCAGCGTGGCCTGATGAGCAGTGCCATGTCCGCGCCCAGGATTCAAACCAACGAAACACTGGGCCGCCTGCAGCGGAGCGCACGAACTTAACCACTCGGCCACGGGGCCAGCCCCAAAGCAAATCCTTTTTTAAAAAAAGTAATGCCATATTATCAAATGTTCCTATCTGAGGTAAAATTAAAATAATGCTAAAAAGCCCTGCAGAGATTGCAGACTACCACTCCCAGGCAGAACCACTCTCATACCTCCCACCACCAAACAGCATGAGCTACTCTGCAATTGTGATGGCCTCAAAGAGCCTTCAGGAAAGGGAGTGAGAGCCAAAGATGACCCAGGCTAGTCAGAAGGGCAGAGAGCAGACATTAGAGACCATCAGGATGAGAGTTGGTCAAGAGAACCACAGAAATGTCAGAAAGCATGAGATCTCAATTGTTTTCAGTCAATAACGGAGAAAACTCCAAACGATAGCGAAGTCTAAAGGGGCTGAAAGAAAAGGTGTGATGATTCTAAGTACGTCTCAAAAAGAAGTAGGGAAGTCTTAAAATGAATCATCTTTTAAATAAGCATTTTCTTCCCATTTTTGCTCCAAACATGTTAACAGCGCATATTAAATGGTTAGCCCTTCACTATCAGCAGTTAGTGCTATGAGGAGACAAATGGCAATGAAAAATGAATTCTAAAAATAAAACTGATTTTCTTACTGAAATAAGAAAGTCTAAAACACAGTTTTTGGTTAAATTTGAAATGGAAACACATCGAAAACTTCAAAGACGCTTCAGATCGTCATGTCATTAACTTACCTGAAGACGCGTATACTTTCTTACTATCGGACGAGAACGTGGATGCTGCAACCCTTCCATTAATTTTCATGCTCCCAATCAATTCTTTAGTCTAAAAGATCAATAAGTATTACCAAATGGTTAGCAGGTGCATGCGAGAATCACACTGTGCAGAATAAAACAATCTAGTTCTCCCTTTTGTGGCACCTACTCAACCTGGTTTTCCCCTATACTCAGGAACTTCTCCCCAGTCCCACTGTGCTCCTCTACGTGAGGGGCAGATTTAAGGACACCATATGGTACGGTTCCAGACTACTCCTACACTAATGTCTCAATCTCAGAAGAGCAAGCAGCAACTAATAATGATTCACCTTCATTGCCAGCAAATGACAATATCCAGCAACACCTTTAATGAGCAAGAAGGACCCATCTGGCGAGACTTCGAAGCTCCTCACTATCTTCTCTTTCAAACCTAAGGAGATGATTCAATTAAATAAGGATTAATATGGTTTTCAATAAAGCTATCTTTCATTGAGAATTGAGACTTTCTGACCTTTTAAAACATCTAAGTGCCTCAAATTAACCAAAACCTAGGCTCAGACTCGAAATAAGTCTGACACCATGCATCATTAAGCATGACCCAAATATAACGTCATTAAAAAGTGTTTAGCACACTTCTCTTCCTTGTCTTGATTAACATTCACCATTTTAATCGCAGCCCAGAGATTTAGCTCTCCAAACAGGTAACATATCAACTAATTTTCCAAATACAAGCAACAATATCTGCAATTAACTAAAAGGATAAATTATACTTCTTAGTCACAAAGCTGATTACAAGGAGGGAAATATACTGCCGTTAGAGACAGCCAAAGACATAACATGTGGAAACTAGTTGCTGGCCACCTACTACAGTTCCCACGATGAATGGGAGTCTAACCTTAACTTTGTGGATCCAAGACAAACACAAGATATCAGTATATTCAAGAGATGATTAGCTTCTCAAGATGTGACTCACGTAACCAAGTCACAAGAGCTAGGTATACAAACCAAAGAGTCAATTTACTTATCTACAAAGGGACATGTCCCTTTTCCAGACCTAAAAGTCTCGTACTGACTATGCAGGAGACTCCTTCTGACATCAGACTGCTTAGACAGCCAAGTTACTCATGAAAAAGCTGTCTAAAAGAAAGGATACATAAAGAATGGGTACAATTGGCTACCTCCAGAGAAGGGAAGGAGGTGGCCAGGGAGACGGAGAGGAAGAGACCTTCACTGTCCACCCATTCGAAAGTGGGTATTAGATTTTTGTACCATGTAAACGTTATTGCCTAGTCAAAAAAAATTACTTAAAAAAATTTTAAGTTGCTAAGTTAAAATATTAATCAGAGAAAGGGAATTTAGAAAAATCTAGTGAAGAGCCCTTGTTCCCCTACAGGAAAATGCTGCTTAAGGCTCCTACAGACCATCTCTATCCTATTAACGGTCTTTGTCTAGATGGTTCACACCACTACACACAGCCTCCCACTCTAGTCCTGCCCCGAGAGATGACACCCTAGGTCCCTTGATTGGAATCAATCCAGACACATTATTTCCAATCACTGGGGTTACTTCTGCTGATGACCAGGCTGCTTCACAATGAATCTATTCCTAATAACTTTCACCCCAAATTCTGGACAAACCTTACGTACTGACTACAGTATACAGAAATAGTTCCAAACATAAGAAAAGTATCATTACACAATAAAGCAGGGGAGGGAGGCTAGTTCTAGCACTGGGTGAGGCTACAGCTGGAAACCCCTCCAGACCCAGTCCTAATGGCACGGTATTGGGCAGCGGGAACATGAAAGAGAACTCAAAAGTATTCACCATGGAGCCTAAAGCTAGCCACCACAGCAGCCCTGGAGGTTTACAGACTGCACAGGTTTCATCAGAGCAAGAGTGAACCAAGTTCCCTCACACTGTGCAGGACCAGTGTGAACAGAGACCCGGTGTGAACCCAGACCCAGTGCGGCAGCAGCACAGGCAAAGCGCCAGTGCACTCATTACACAGTCCACTGCTCACTGCCTGCAGGTGGCTGGAAGACCTTATGCTTTTGGCCTGAGTAAGCCTGTGTTTTTGGGCAGTTCAGGAGAGAGGGGCTGTCTTCAAGGAGGAAACACCAGAATTCAAACAAATGAGGACAGTAGTTGCTCTAGGAATTAATTGCAAAAATAAGAAACAACTATTTTCATCCAAGCTTACAGTGTGTTATACTAGTTATATGTATATACCCTTTTGCTTTTAGCCTCAGAAAAAAATACTGATTAATGCAAATAGTATTATAATTGCTCTTTACAAATGCTGGACTTTTCAAAATAGGAGTCAGATAAAATTTATAATATGGCCTAGGTAAAGAAGATACAATGCTTTAAAGATGTCAGATACAAATCTTCATAGATTTGTGAATAAGATTTTTAGGTCAATCACTGAACACCTGTTAAGAAAAGGAACGGCCAATTTAACTAGAATAGAGCCAAATTCCATAGGACGATAAGTGGATTGATTCTAAGTTGCTAAATTAAAATATTAGTCTCATTGTCATCAGACAGGTTATATGCTATTCCTAACAAGGTCAGCAGTTGCCATTTATTGAGCATTTACCATGCGGCAAGTGCTTTTAAAAAATTCTCTCAACACTTATGGCCCGAGTTCAGAGAAAGAGAACACTGAGGCTGAGATCACCACACCATAACACCTATCACCAAAATGGCTGCCTGACCAACTAATGTGATTCCCAAATGGTGAAACTCCTTCTACGTTTACTAAGAACAAGACTTCTCTCTGAAGAATGCCTGTCTAAATGATATAACAGAAACTGCTTTGGGAGTCAGAACTAGAAATCTGGGGGTCGTAACCTTTTTTGTGCCAAGGACCTTTTAGCAGTTTGGTAAAGCGTATGGTCCCCTTCTCAAATTAATGATTGTTCAAAACATCCATGACTGAAGGAAATACTAAATTTCAGTTAGAGGGGAGTAAAAAGAAAGATGTCGTGTTTTTCCCACCTAACTTCATAGGCCCCTGAATTCTATCCAGAGAATTCTGAGTCCATGGACCGCACATTATGAACCCCAAAAGATTAATGGAACACACTATTTACATCAATCCTGTATTCTTCATTTTTCAAATTTGCATATGTATAAGGCTTGCATATCCTAACTGGTCAGCAAATTTCCCCCCTTATTCTAATGTCCTCAATTAATTTTCTGAGTTATTTAGAGTGTTTAATAATGGTGAGACAGTGAGAATAGCATTCAATAGCATATCACCACAAAAAGAAATCTCTGATTTATCAATACTATTATTATCATCATTACCAAGCTATGCTTACTGAGTCAAAAGGAGAAGGGAAAATATTGAGAGGGAAAGATAAATGCTGTGTCTTAGAAGTAGCTGGTGACTGGATACACACTCCTCAACACAAGCAGATCACAGTAAATGTCACTAACTACTCTATCTTGGCCAACCCCTGGTTTGCTTTCCCCAAGAGGATTTAAGGCAAGAACCAAGGCCCATTCCTTTTGATTAGTGGAATGATACGTAAAAGTACTAACTACTATATACTGTTTTCTATTTCAACATGGGAGATGCTTTAAGGCTTTTCAACTCAGAGTGCGGTCCATGGACCAGCACCACCATGAGCACCACCTGAGAGCCTGTGAGATATGCAGAAATCAGTCCCCATTTCAGACCTGCACAATCAGAATCCGCATTTTAACAAGATCCCCAGGTGATTCACATGGACACTAACGTCTGAGAAGCCCAGTTTAAAGCATGATTGGATAAACTAAGAACCTACACGGAAAGGAGCACTAAAGGTGTCAGGGAACACAGGAAAAGAGAAGTTTGGAAACACTGAAAATAAACATCATAAATGTTTCTAAAGTTGGCCTGATTCACTTTCAACCACTAGCAGGAAAGACGCTGTACACAGAGCTAGCCCTGTCCTTTACAGCCCCATAGCGGGGCAGTTTAACAGGGAGACGGCCAGCGAGCTGCAGCACATGCCAACACCACCTCCCAAGATTTATAATGTAACCCAGCCAACCTCAGTACAAGTGCCCTGGTTCCCAAAGGATTCAGGAAGGTGTCATGTATTCTGTGGTAACAGGGGCAGGGGAATGCAGGGGAAGAACGGGTAAGACAGAAGAAAGATAGTTCATGCTTCAAAACACATCATAACCTCCAAAAGCAGTGCTTATTTCCTTTAACTGTAAACCAAAATTCTATGCTAACAAACACTAGAAGAACCAGAAGGTATCCAAATTTCTTTAAGATCAGAGAGGTGAAGTGATGTGTCCAAGGAAGCGGAACCCAGGTCTTCCAGCTCCCAGGCTCATGCTCATTCAGCTGCATCAATTGCTAATTTCGCAGCCAAGTATCTGTAACTGCGTTTCTGGTCTGGGGGAGACATTTCCAAATTATGATTTTCCCATAATAAGTATTCAATACAAAGTCAGTTCACTGTTTTCATTCAAACACACTATCTCAACGACACAATGCCATTTTCCAAATACTAAAACTAAAGAAACTCTTGTTTTTTAATAATCCTATGGGGAGGGAAAAAAGTGGTTCTAAATACTGTTAAATGAACTCAGCTGTGGGCGGGGGCGGGTGGGGAAGGGGTGAGATGACCAGCTATGTGTTCAATACAAACCTTACCTCTTACTTGATGCACAGGGATTAACTTTCCAGCCAGCATATCATAGACATAAAGAACCTTGCTGTGGGTACTTGTGGCTAAAACTTCTTCTCCATTAGCACTGAAACAAGCCTTAAAGATGGGAAAGTTTTCCAAATAGATGCTCTGGATTTTAGGATTTGTTTTTCCATCAACCTACAAGCAAGTAGAAAACATTCCTTTCGGTAATTTCCCATAGACCCTGTATCCTGGTAGTACACTTTGCACTCCAAGTCCTCATTTAAAAATGCATACCTGAAACAGTGA
The DNA here is from genome assembly GCF_041296265.1 of Equus caballus. Classification (NCBI taxonomy): domain Eukaryota; kingdom Metazoa; phylum Chordata; class Mammalia; order Perissodactyla; family Equidae; genus Equus; species Equus caballus. The sequence goes on along the minus strand of NC_091694.1, from coordinate 26,865,067 downwards.
CACAGTGTTATCCAGTGCAGCGACCATCACAACCTGTGCACGAGGATGGAACTGCACAGATGAGATCCGAGCAGTGGTAGGACGTTCAGCATTAGCATGCTGGCAGTTCTTCATCTACGGAAAAATAAAGCTGGAATTTTATCAATTCAAATGCATTAACATTATTTGCTTTAAAACACGAAGGAAAGACATTATAAAGTAGTTATAAGGCAGAAGAAAGTGCACTGGAATGGTAATCAGAAGACCAAAGCTCTGCTACCAACTAGTAAGTCATTTTACTATGTAATAACTCATTTTTATCATCTTTCATATGAGGGGATTAAATCATTAAGGTCATGGAGCACCAGGATACAGTCATTTCCCCACGACACACCCATTTGGGTCAGGAGACTTTGACTTCCAGGGAATGTTTACTTAAAACTCCTACTCCAGCCTCGTTGCATTTAAGGCACAAATAAGAGGCACTATGTGGTCATCCCCACGGTTCTATGGTTGCACATGGATTGCTTATGTTCTCCTCCCAGGGTACAAGATTGCTGGTTTAAGTAATGGTGATCCCATGCATCATTTCAACTGTTTCCAGTTATTTCTGTTTTTACAGGTCTTTCCTTCTGTATTAAAAATTCAATTATAGGGCCAGCCCCGGTAGCCTAGTGGTTAAGTTTGGGATGCTCCACTGCAGTGGCCTGGGTTTAGTTTCCAGGCACAGACCTACACCACTCATCTGTCAGTGGCCATGCTGTGGCAGCAGCTCACAAACAAGAAGAAGGAGACTAGGAACAGATGTTAGCTCAGGGTAAGTCTTCCTCAGGGGGAAAAAGAAATTCAATTACATAAAAAAGAAAGTATTATATGTATGCTTTGTTTGTAACCATTGAAGTTAAATCTTTATGGTGACTATGTTTTCAATGAATTCACCCTATGAGAAGCTGAATGAACTGTCTTAAGGTGGGCAGAGACAGAATCACTGTCTCCTAATAATTTGCCATAACAGGGTCCCTTCCTCTATCTAGAAACACATGTGACGATTTTATAATGGAGAAAAGTATCTATGTCAGAGACAGATCTGTTCATTTGACAGATATTTAACTGAAGCACTGTGCTGGGCAGGCACTCTGTTACTCCAACAAACAAGCTAGACACAGTGACGAGTTAGAAAGTAACTAGTAGTAGGCCACTTTAGATAGGATGGCCAGGAAAGACTTAGTTCTAAGGTGTCATCTGAGCAGAAAGGAAAGGACAAGCTGGCCGTTAGCAGTGCTTGAAGAACAGACAGGTATAAGGAAGAGAATGAGCAAAGTTTCTGAGGCAAGAAAAGACTCAGCATGTTCAAGAAACAGAAAAGAAGGCCTGTGTGGCTCGAGGAGGGAATAAAGGAAAAAAGGTCTGAGATGAAGTTTTAGACATAGACAGAAGCCAGATCAGGAAGGGCAGTGTAGAGTATGATAAGGAATTCAGAAGTTTTCAAAAAGCAATGAAAAGTGACATGACCTGATGTTTTATTTTTAAAAGATCCCTCTGGCTACTAGATGAAGAACAGTTTAGGAAGAAGTCAAGCAGAAGTGGGGAGACTAGTCACAAAGCTACTGCAGTACACAGCGTGAGAGACGACAGCAGCATGAACGAGGCTGGTGCCAACAGAAATGAAGAGAAATGCAAAGGAGAAATCACATAGGACTCCTAAAAGATTCCTGGGGATATAATTTAATCTTCTTGATCATTTTTGCAAATGGAAAAAAAAAAACTAACAAGTATTTACCGAGGCAAAACGACAGCAAACAGATTTAATCCCACAGCTAACAGGAATCCATACATTTGTAACTGGGAAGCATACTGGATTTCAGAGGTAATTAGCTGGGTAGGTACAACTTCACTGACTCTCACCTTTAAGATGCCTTTAGGAAGAGAAGTTGATGTGGATATGAAATTCCCAGTCCTTTGCAACAACTCATCTTCATCCTCTTCACTTTCATCTAAGTCAAACAAACCCACAAGGCTGATCTTTAGAATCAATGAGATGGCCATTACCTACCCCAATGACTATATTTCAAACTTCAACTTCCCTCCCATCTTCCCAACCACTTTATTTAAGCTGCAATTGGTAAAACAGCAAAATAAATTTGGGAAAAGAAAAAGATAACACAGAGGTCAATATATATGGTTAAAATAAAAGCCCGACTCTGGAATAAAAGACACACATTTACAGACGGTGACTAAAACAAGATGAAATAAAGTCAGCATTTAATTTAAAAAGAGCAACTCATAATTTTGGAAAATTGACAAAAGGGGGGACAGCAGATCTAGCTTAATGACTCACATGAAAAAGAACCAGAACTTACGGTTGACTGACAGATGGATGTCAGCAAACTGTGAATCGGAACTTCAAAGTTGTGTTTTGGTTTTTTGGTTGGTTTTTTTTTTTTTTCCCAGAAAGCTGAGAAGCTGAGCAGAGTTCCTAAAACAATCATGGGGCTAAGAGGGCAAAAAGCAGCACTAAAGGCCCTCTAAGGTTCTTAAGGGGATCTGGTAAATCACCAGGCTTTGGATCGGAGCCACAAAAGGCTACATCTAAGATTAAGGGCGAAATCGAAGAACTATGAGAAAATCTTCCAGGAACTGAAAGCAGCTTTGAATCCCCACAATTTCTCACTGGAATAAGATGCTCTGGGATTGTCAGTGCCCCTTGCCCAGCCACCTACCCAGAAACAAATACACAAACTCTCTGGAAAAGATGATACTGTCCTAGATCTCTAATTAGTCAATACTATTTTCGTATATAATGTCCAGCACTCAGTGAAACACAACAAGGTCAAGGTAAGACAACTTGACTGAAAATCTAAGGAAAGACAGGCACTCCTGGCAGGGGATCTAGACAATGGAGTTATCAGACATAAACTTTAAAAATATTATGTTTAGCATGTTCAAGAATAATGAAAGACAAGGTTGAGAATTGAGCCAGAGAACTAGACTATTAAAAAGACAACCAAATGGAGGCCAGTCCAGTGGTGCAGCGGTTAAGTTCGCACGTTCCACTTTGGCGGCCCGGGGTTCACCAGTTCGGATCCCGGGTGCGGACATGGCACCGCTTGGCAAGCCATGCTGTGGTAGGCATCCCACATATAAAGCAGAGGACGATGCGCACGGATGATAGCTCAGGGCCAGTCTTCCTCAACAAAAAGAGGAGGATTGGCAGCAGATGTTAGCTCAGGGCTAATCTTCCTCAATAAAATAAAAAAGAACCAAACGGAAATTCTAGACCTGAAAAATACAGTAATTAAAATTAAGACCCCAAAGGATGTTTTTAACAGTATATCAAAATTAGTTGAGAGAATCAGTGGTCTGAAAAATGGATCAGAAAAAAAATCCAGATTAAAATATAGAAAGCAAAAAAGATAGAAAATACAGGAAAGAGCAGAGAATATGTTAAAAAAAAATTAACATACATGTAATTGGTACCCCAGAAGGAAAGGAAGACTGGAAAAAAAATAGTTGAAGAGATAATAGGTAAGAATTTCCAAAACATCAAGCCAGGTTCAAAAGCACTATGAAGACCAAGCAGAATACAAAGCAAGCTAAAAAGATTGAGGGGGATAAATGAACAAAACAGCAACAATAAAACAATCTATAATATTAACGAAATACTGTTGATTTTTGAAGTGTATGATGACAGCATCATGAAACGTTTAAAGAAGGGAGCACTTCTCTTTTAAAGATACTCAATGAAGTACTTATAGATAAAAATAACAAATCACATGTTGGAAACAGCTGTGAAGCTGGGTTCTAGTCACCACTCTGCCAATAAGAAGTATACCTTAGACAAGTCAATTTGATCTTTTTGAACCTCACTCTTTTCATCTGTAAAATGAATGAATTAGACTAAGATATCCTAGATGGCAGCACCCTGGCTAATTGTTGACCAAAGCCATTTCCTTTTTCTTCTGGACACAAACTACATTTCCTGGTATCTCATGCAGTTAGCGTGGCCTTGTAACTGAATTGTGGCCAATAAAATGTGGGTGAAAGTACCATGCCCCACTTCCAGGACAGGCCAGTGAGAATCTCCCTTGGGTGAGCCTCTTTCTCTTCCCCATAAGCCAAGTGGATGTCAACATCTCGGCCAACTTTGAAAGACCCAGCCTGAAGATGGCAGAACTTCTATAAACTTGGGCCCTGAGGTACATCACTGCCTTCTCACCACTCCAATTTTGCGCACATAAAAAAAACAACTTCTACTGGATTAAGCCATGAGGATCTGGGAGGTTTTCTTTTTCAACAGCTAGCATAACCTTATCTATAATTACTCAAATCTAAAATGTTGTAGTTCTATGAATGCCGCAATCTAAAACAGATGATAAACTTTTATTTTGTCCAGGAGCACAAACTGGTGACCAAGGGCATAAAAATTATGTCATGTAAAAAAACGTTAGGGGCCAGCCAGATGGCATGGTGGTTAAGTTCACACACTCTGCTTTGGCGGCCTGGGGTTTAAATGTGGGTTCAGGTCCTGGGTGCAGACCTACACACCACTCATCAAGCCATGCTATGGTGGCATCCCACATACAAAATAGAGGAAGACTGGCATAGATGTTAGCTGAGGGACAATCTTTCTCACCAAAAAAAATAAAATAAAATAACAGATTGAGCTTTCCAACAGAATTATATAAAACAACTGGCTCCTTGAATGGGCTCCCTGTACTTGAAGCCCACGAGGACTGACTGGGGTGGGGAGAAGGGAAGGAGAGGTGGTGGCAGTAATCAAACAGAAGCTCACCAGATAGCAAGGACGTTAAGGAAGGAGCTCCTGCATTATGTGGAGGACACACTCTGGACTCCCTAAAGGATTTCACAGGTCAACCCCAAGTCTAAAATTTGTAACTCCAAGCACACAAATTAGATCTTCACTCAACTATCCATATTTATAATATCTAAAGTCAAGGATCTAAAAAGCAGAAAACAGTTATATTACAAGCCCAACTTAAAACCTGGAGTTGAAAAATAAGTTTTTATAAAGTGAGGAATAACCTGGGCCTGACCTGACATGTGCGACTTAGGAAGACATCTCACTTCCTAGTGGACCACTAGATTAGGGGCCAGTGCCTTCAGAAGGGGCTCTGAATCAAGAATTCATTTTCCCTTAATCCTATGCCTCAATGCAACACAGTTCTGTTCAGATAAAACAACATAAAATTCATCTATTATTGTCCTTACCATGGAGAATATGCTATCAAGTAAGCCTTAAACTATTGTAAAAGGACTTCCCACAGAGAAATGGTAGACTTCAATACCAGACATTTAAATAAAAAAGACATATTTGAAACACCGGATTTTAACGAGCCTCATGAGAGAGCTGAAATAACAATGGAACAGGGATAGGGACTTACTTACTAACTCAAACAGAGGTAGCAACACTCACCATCTGAAGATGTTTTCCGCTTCTTAGTCTCAGCCCAGGAGGGTACTCCTCCCATGGCATGCTGGAATCTAAGCAAAAATATAAAAAACATTTTGTGGTAACCATTGTATGTAAATAGAGCTTGATACAGTTAAAGAGCGTAGCTTAGATCACCCTTGGGAGCATGTGTAGAATGTCTTCCAAAGAAGTTGTTATTTTTTAAGAACGGAAGGGCTGCTCACACAGAATAAGTCCCAACCTGCCTATATTGGAAACCCCACCTTCTCAACCAGTCCTAGATACAGGACACCTGGTTACAGGACACCTGGATACATACTTTCTGTCAACTACTTACATCTAGTTACAAAGTTGTCTTATTTGCTGATATCAGCACATCCCAGATCTTGGGACTAAGTAGTCTCGTTGTACTTAAAAACCAATGTTATAGTACAGAGTACACACTAGAACACACCTGACAGAAAACAACCAGACTGGTATGAATATACAAAATACCATCCATCCTCTGACGAAATAGGAGTGTTCCGCACTGGAAAAAGCAAGCTTTAGGAGAAGCATGATAGCTATATTCTAAGAGACTGGGATCCGAAAGAGTGCAGAGTCATTTTAATTGTTCGATGCAGAAGTGTAGACAAGCCCACCAAACTAAGTCTACTAGCCAGAAACAACTAGAAAACTGCACAAAATATATCAAACTGTTTTCAGAAGGTGGACAACAGGCAACACAGGATTGTGAGCCCTGAAAAGGGAAATAACAAAGTGAGCCTCGCCATCACCAGGATTTCTCCCTGAGGGCATTTATAAGACCCTGGCACAGAGTCAAGGAGAAAAAGCTCAAACTTGAAGTGGCCAAGACAATTGGAATTTGAGGGGCAGTGGACAGTGGAAGAGGAAGAGAAAGAGCTCCAGAATGCACACAGCAGTCCACAGACACTTTTGCTGAACACCAAGCTGCGCGCTCATAGGATGACACTCCACGAGGTCAGGCAAAGAACCACTAGGGAGCTGTAAGCTGCTCACCAAAGCTCACTCGAGTTCCAACCAGTCAGAGGGGAGGGCCTTAGCCAACACTCAGGGCATTCAGTCGAGATCCCTTAGTAATGGGGCTAAACCTGCCTAGAGTAAATGCTAGTCTAGAACAAAGCTAAAAACAAATCTTGAAGGGATCAAACTGATCTCCAAGCCAGTTAACTGTCTGCCAACACAAAGTTTAACACTCACTAAAGGCAAAAAACAAAATTGAGACATTGGACAACTTAACATTCACACCGCCCAGAATCCAATCAAAATTACTAAACATGCAGAGAAGCAGAAAAATATGACTGATAACCAGAAGGAAGATCAGTCAATAGCAATAGACACAGAAATGACAAACATGATGGAATTCGTACACAAAGACTCTGAAATAGTTCATACAAATATATTCAAGTATTTAAAGGAAGTATGAACATAAGAAAAGGGGAAATAGGAACTAAAGCAAACCAAACCAAAAAAAAGACCTCAAGCTGAAAAGATCTTCTGAAGCTGAAAAATAAAATACCTGAAAGAAATTCACTAAATGTGTTTAACAAATTCAAAAGACTACATGTTGTATGATTTCATTTATACAACATTCTGGAAAAGGCTAATCTATAAGGACAAAAAAACAGACGAGTGGTTGTCAGGGCCTAAAGGGGTCAGAAGTTAAGGAGAGGGCTGAGTACAAAGAGAACTTTTTGGGGTGATGGCAATGTTCTATATCTTGATTCCATATCTTAATAGTTGTGGTGCTTACATGACTATACGTGTTTACCAAAATTCATAGAACGATACTTAAAAACGGTAAATTTCACTGTGTGTAAATTACACCTCAATAAACCTACTTTAATAAAAATAGTGATAATGCAATGAACCTCTAGGAATACAGAAAAATGTCAATACAAAAGTAAAACTATTTTAAAATATTTTTAAAGATCTGCAAGTTTGAACTGGAAATAGCAATACAATATCATTACCTTAAAATACACATTTTATTTCCTAGCTCTGTTCAACTAGAAGAGTTTAGAAGTTGCAGCAAGAGATGGTTTACCATTATATAAATGAACAAGCAAGTAAGCAATATTATCACTGATTCTATTTGGGTGGGGGATTACAAGTTCCTTCCAAATATTTTGTACTTGTTGCATTCCCTCTCCCCGCAAAAGGCTAGAAGTTAACCATTTCTTTCAGTAGCAATGCTCTTACTATTTCAAAATGGAAATCTCACTACCCAGAAAGCTGTTACAGCCAAAGACTGAGCAACTCAAAATAAACTACTGTTATAAATACCTCTTGGTCAAATCATACGACAAAGGACACTTACTCTTCTTTAAGTCTCTTCTGAAGTTCCTCTTTCGAAAGTTTACTTTCATTGGCATTTTTCATCATATCTTTCCGAAAACGATTATTCATCATGTCAACCCTATAAAAAACACAACAGCATGCTTTAAACGATTTTTAAAGAATCAACATAAATAGTTGTTGGCTTTAATATTTGAGAAAACATTTAATTGAACAATACAGGTCAAGATTTGTAAGATGTGGAACATCTCATATGCATATTCTCCATTCTTCCCAAAACAAACAGGAGTCTCCAATATTTGAGATCATCGAGTTTACCCTTTGAAGAGCTAACATTTCAAATTCATAATGGCTTATCTAGACACAGCTTATGCCATTCACCAAAATATTTCCAGGCAAAACAAAGAGCTAAATACATAAAAACCAAATCTTAAAATACTATGAAGGAAAAACATAGGCAAACCCTTGTCTCTCTCTGATGGACTTCTTACTATTAAAACCAGCAAAAAAAAGGAGAAAAGATTCATAAGTGTGACTATATAAAAATGTAAATATTCTGAATGTCAAACATTAAAAACAAAATTAAAAGGCAAACAGAAAGCGAGGAGAAAACCTGCAATGAATTTGACAGATAAAGGTTTGAAATTCTCAACATGTAAGGAGCTGATTACTATGATCATTAAGAGTCTCATCTTGCCATTTTTGAGAACACGGAGGAACCTGCAGGACATTATGCTAAGTGAAATAAGACAGACATAGAAGAAAAATACTGCATGACCTCACTTATACGTAGAATCCAAAACCAGCAGACCACACAGAAGCAGAGAGTAGAATGGTGGTTACCAGGGGCAGGGAGGTGGGAGAAATGGGGAGATGTTGGTCAAAGGGTACAAAGTTGCAGTTACGTAAGATGAGTAAGTCTAGAAATCTAATCTACAGCATCATGACTATAGTTAATAATACTATACCATATACTGGAAATCTGCTAAGAGAGTAGATTTCGGGTGCTCTAACCACAAATAAAAATAGTAAATATGTGAAGAGATGGATATGTTAATTCGCTTGCTGTAATAATGATTTCACTAGGTATATGTAGAGCAAATCATCATGCTGTACTCCTTAAATATATTTTTATTTAAAAAATAAAAAGTCTCCAATTGTCAGACATAATACAGAATACTTCCAATAAACACCAACAACTAAAGAAAATGTTTTTGCAACACAAATTAAGGAGCTATTTCCCACCCATTAAACTGACAAAGTCTGAAAAAACACAAATCGCTGCTTACAAGAACGGAGTGAAACAGACACCTTTCAATGGGAAGTAAACTGGTAGAATCTCATGGTTGGTCTGACAGTATTTATCAAGAGCCTGAAAAATGCCTATACTGTTTGATTAAGTATTTTCTACCTCAAAGAATCCTTCTTAAAGAAATAATTACAAAAGAAAAAGATTTATGCATAAAGATATTTACCTTGTCGTTAATTTATTAAAGAGAAAAATAAAATATGTCCAACAATAGCTACATAAATTATGGTTAATTCATACAACGGATAATAGACCCATTTAAAAATGTTTACAAAGGGGCTGGCCCAGTGGCGCAGCGGTTAAGTTCACACGTTCCGCTTCTCGGTGGCCCGGGGTTCATCGGTTCAGATCCCAGGTGCGGACACGGCACCACTTGGCAAGCCATGCTGTGGTACGCGTCCCACATATAAAGTAGAGGAAGATGGGCACGGATGTGAGCTCAGGGCCAGGCTTCCTCAGCAAGAGGAGGAGGACTGGCAGCAGATGTTAGCTCAGGGCTAATCTTCCTCAAAAAAAAAAAATGTTTATAAAAGTTTTTTTGTTTGTTCTAAAGATTTTGTTTTTTTCCTTTTTCTCCCCAAAGCCCCTCAGTATATAGTTGTATATTCTTCGTTGGGGGTCCTTCTAGTTGTGGCACGTGGGACGCTGCCTCAGCGTGGTCTGATGAGCAGTGCCGTGTCCACGCCCAGGATTCGAACCAACGAAACACTAGGCCACCTGCAGCAGAGCACACGAACTTAACCACTCGACCACAGGGATAAAGCTTATTTGTAAAGCAGGAGAAATACATGCAATACAGTAGATTCTCATCTTTTAAAGTACATATTGTGTGTACTAACTTTTTTTAGCCTTTTCTCAGTTTCAGGCATTGTGTGAAGAGCTCTACATACATTATTTCCTTCAATCTCATGAGCCTTCTGATACAGTCACTATTATTCTCTCTATTTGACAAACAAGACAAGGTAGGTTCTAAACTTGCCCACGGTCAGTTAGGAACTGGCCAAATCAGGAGGCAAACTCAGGTCAGACACCAAACCCTGTGTTGTTGGGCCGGCCCCGTGGCTGAATGGTTAAAGTTCGCGCACTCCGCCACAAGTAGAAGGATCCACAACTAAAAATACACAACTATGTACTGGGGGGCTTTGGGGAGAAAAAGGAAAAACAAAATGTTTAAAAAAAAAAAAAACCTGTGTTGTCTCAACTCCTCCATCCAGCACTGAGAGAGAGGAGAAGAGAAGCACACCAACGTGTTATCAAGGGTTCTACCCCAGCAGTGGCATTATGAATGACCTTTTCCATACTTCCCAATATTTTTCAAGTCTTCACATAATCACATATTCTCAAAAAAAACTTTTTTAAAACCTGTGAAACAACTTTGAAAGTATCCACAGGGACTCTGGAAAAAAATCAGGCAACTTACATTTCCTCATCTTCATCTTCTTCGTCCACCCAAACCGGCTTCTTTTGAGGTGGAAAATTATCTTTTGCTTCATTCTCCACTTCCGAGTCACCCGAGTCTTCCTGCGCTTGAACCTAGAGAAGATGAACAGCCCTCACGCACTGAGCTTTTCATATGCTCTGGTGGCAGACACACACACCTCGCAGTGAGACAGCTTGTAGAATGCTTTGTTTTCTCCGGCCCTCTGATGAATGATGAGACAGAATGCCACCGCAGCAAATGCTGGAGGCAGAACAAAAAATGAGCAGACTGGAGAATAGCACCACATGCTGGACAGGCAAGGTAAGAGGGAACAGTCAAGGAGAGAAAGTCAATGTGCTCAACGGAAAAGACCAAGTCAGACAAGAGCAACCGAAGGTAAGCCGACAGATGAAGGAGCAGGAAAAAGTCCACAACTACAGAAAGCACCGGACCAGAGGCAGATCAGCATCAAAGACAAAACAACACGACTGAATGTCACAATTAATTACGATTTCATCTTCTTAGACACACTTCTCCATTTTTCTCAACCGTTCTTGACCGCCCACCTCCTTAAGAAACTTTACACTGTACTATCAAATCTAAATCTAAACCACAGAAGGCCCCCTAAGGTGAGCTTAAGCTTTCCGAAAACCACATGACAGAAATGTCCAAGTGATTTCTACTCGCTCTATTAGGGGCCTCTGATCCTTCAGAGCCCAAGAAATCCCACCTCACATAGACTGCTTTCCCGACTAGGAAACTGCACACGGTTCAGCAATTTCCAGCTGTATTTCTCCATCTCCCAACTAGATTTTCGCAGCTTCTCCCAGAAGCACCAAAGGAGGTTCTAGCAATCAGCTGATACCTGCCAGGTCTGCCTTGTTTATGAAGCTGAGCAATCCTCAGTGAGGCTCTCCTGGGTCTCCCTCGTCAAATTTCACAGCCCTCCCCTACACACTCAGCTCCCTTTCCCCAATGCTTTTGTTTTCCCTTAAGCACTTGTCACTGACATACTTGAATTTCACTTAACTCCTTTACCTTCTGCCTTTGCGAGCAGTACCTAAGCAGGGATTTTTGTCAGTTTTTGTCCATTACTGTTTCTCATCTAGTGCCTAGAACAATGCCTGGGATTCCCCATCTTGGAAGAAAACCCAGGTATAGAATAAAAGGGATGACAATAGTGTTGGAAAATTATAGTCAATCACGCAGGGTTTTCATTGCCAGAAAAAGTATCTGGCACCCAACGGGCTCACAAATATTCGTGGAATAGAGAAATAGGTACACGGTCATTCTCCAAAGCTGGCGAGTCAATCACTTGGGAACATGGTTAAAACACAGATTCCCAGGCCCGTGCCCAAGAATTCTGATTCTACAAACCAAGCGGAACTCGTGAATCACGGCACGCTATCACGGGAGGCGATCGAACGACCACGAGGGAAGAAACATTTTGGAGATGGAGAGAATGCGGGGGCCTGAGCCACGAAAGATGCGCACGACTACAGCTCGCGAAACAAAGACGTGGTGAGCGCCTGCTGAATACCAGGCCCAGCGGCTCCCACGGGGGCGGAGAAAGGCGCGGTCCCCGCCCTCGCGAGACTCTCTCTGGCGTCCCCGGCGCCCGCGTTCTCGGGCTCCCGCCCACCTGAGCGCTCCCCGGCGCCACAGGTCGCCCAGGCTCCGCCCCCGAAGGCTCACCGCCCACCGCGCGCCCCGCCCGAGCGCGCCCAGCCCGCGCGCCGCGGCCTCCCTCACCCGCGGGCCTCGCAGACGCTGCAGCAGCGCGTCCTCATCGTCCTCGCCGCCGCCGAAGACCAGCTCCTCCAGGCATCGCTCCACGGCCGGCTTGTCCTCCTCCAGCGTCAGGCGGTTCCGCTGCCGGAGCCGTCTCTCCTCCGCCGCCGCCGCCGCGACTGCCATCGCAGCGGCCGCTGCGCTCGGCCGAGCCGGCGGTTTCCGCTGGGATGAAGGAGCAGCCTTTCGGGGCGGCCCGCCTGGCCCCGCTCCGACTCTCCGGTCCGGCCTCACTCGGGTCTTCCGGTCCGGCCTCGCTCCGGTTCTCCGGTCCGGTCTCCTTCGGCTCCTCCGTTCCGGCGGCATCGTCGGATTTGAGAAGAAACGCAGGCGCTCACGTGGAACCTCACCGCGCCTGCGCCAAGGCGCCTCGCTGTCCGCCGAGGCTGAGGCCCCGGGGGGCCGGAAGAAGCCTGCGCAGCCTGCTGCCACGTGACCAGCCCTCGCTCCCTACGTAACGCCCCCTCCCCGCACGGGCCCCTCCCCGTATGGGCGTTCCTCCGGGAGGACCAATCTTCCGGGTGGAGGGGGAAGCGGTGTGACCGGAGTGGAAAATTTTTTCCAACACAACTTCGCAGCTGCAGCAGAGTGAAAGGAGCACAAGAAAGTCAGAGTATAAACTAAGATGACTGCGTGAAACCTCTGCTCCTCCTCCTGACTTTTTAACCACTCGACTTTACACGAGCCCCAACTGCCTTCCTCCCCCCTTGGCCTTGGTACGGCCCTTGGAGTACGGAGCCTGCAGAGGGTCCCACGCTGGAAGAGAGAGAGGAGGGTATGTAGGGAAGTGGGCCAATCGGGGCGCGGGTCACGGCGCAGGCGCGCTGGGGAGGGAGGGCTATGCTAATGTTGTTGATATCCTGGGGCCACCCGAGTTAAAGGGGGGAAATCCGGGGGCTGCCGCAGCCGCCACCGGTCTGGGCCCAACCGGGGCCCCCCTGTAGTCGCCGTAGTCCCGGGGAGAGGCGCCTGACCCCAGCTCGGGGAGGGGGCGCCGCGGGCCCGGGGAGCACGGACAACCCCTACCCATGAGGCCCTGATGGAAAACACAAAGGATCTGGTGAGAGCCGAGCGCGGCAGCCGCTTTGTGTGCCAGGTGGGGGGGACCCCTGCAGCTCCCCGACCCCAGGAAGCCCTGCAGCTCTCTGACCCCGCTCCCAGGCCTGCTTCTCCATCCCACGCCCCCTCCACCTCCGGAGCCCCCCTCCCCCTACCGGCCGTTAAACGATTCAGGGGTTCCCCTCCCCCCACCCCTTCAGCCCCGGACTCGTCGGGGTTTACTCTACTCTCTCCACTCTCTGGAAGAAAAATTTAGAAGAAAGTTTTTCTCTGCGTTCCGCCCCCCCTCCCCACTTCAGCTCTGGCTGGGGGGAAAGGCTGGATTTGAGACTTTTCCTTTTTTAGCCACCCAGGGTGGGAGAGTGGAGTCCTCACTTCCCCCCGGGGGGCATGGTTTGGGTGCTTTGCGGGGGAAGGCACCTGTACGCTTTGGGGCGAGTGCCGCGAGGCATTTTGCACGTGGAGGTGGAAATATTGAAAGGGGGCGGGGTGGGCACGTGTGGGAGGGAGAGGTGGGAGTGGTGTTTGGGAAGCAGCCGCCAGGGCCGCTCGTTTGAGAGGGTTCTAGGTCGGTGGGCTTCTATGACCGTTGCGTTCTCTTTTGTGAAATAAGAATCCTAACGTTTCAGAGTCGGAAGAGACGTTAGAGGTCACCCAAAGCAGCCGTCCCCTCTGCAGCCTCTCTGACAAGTGGTAGGTAGTCTGGCCTCTGCTTAAACCCCTGCGAACACTGAGCGCTCGCTGCTGCCCAGGAAACCCAGTCCGTTTTTCAGTTGTTCTAATTATTGTTTGCCTGCCCTTATTAGACCCTTCAGTCTCATTCATGTCCTTGTTAAGTTGCTCCGTTTTTTACTTCTCAAATTTTCTCTCACATCCTCCTCACCCACCCACTGCTCATTGGCCTATATTTTGTGTGCCAGGAAAGAACAGCAGGGAAGTGGAGGAAGGAGGGTTTGAGAGAGAGTGAGAGCCAGCTGAAAACTTTGCTGGGTCAGTTTGAAATGTGCTGGCTTATATGTCTGAGAACTGCTGATATTTTTCAACAGGAAGCTTGGGAATTACGGTTTCGGATTTCATGAGAGTTTTCTCTCACTAGTGCGTGTTTTTGAAGTTAAAAATTTCAGCATCGTCTCTCTAGTTCCCATATCTGAAAGCACATTTGCTTGTTGCCTAAATCGCTTCTTAAGGATGCCTAAAAATGCTTCTAGGGGATAGTACAGAAGCTGTTAGAAACATCTCCTGGTAGAGGGATGGTCAGCAGAACTCCCCCCTCCTCCTTTTGACCCATGTGTTCCTTTCAAGCTGGACTTCTTTCTCAGGGTCCCTCCTTCACAATGCTTTCATTTCTTTCTTTCTTGTCTTTTTTTTTGTTTTAACTCTTATGAGATTTGAAATTTTTGAAACACTTTAGTAGTTGCTTAGAGTTTGTGTTATTTTTCATGCTCCTTACATTAGTATGCACGAATATTTATTTGATGGTTGAGATAGTTCAGTTTCTGCTATTGTCACTTAGTGTTTTTCTAACGTTCTTCTTTATTTTGTGAGCTATGCTGCCTCCAAAAGAAGTCTTATTGCCATAAGAATCTTGGGGGCACATGTTTCCTCTTCCTAATATGGTGAGGTGGGAGTCAAGACATACCAGATAAAATGTAGAAGTCATGAATCTGGTCTAAAAGCCAGAGAATAAATTTCACTTTAAGCTCCCAGTCCCCTGTTTAAAATGTTAGAGCAGAGACATTTTTTTTCTCTCTCTTGTATGACTTAGAGACTATTGCTCTGCTCTGGTGTGTGCTTAGGCTGTATTTTTTTTTCATCTGTTTACCTCAACACCAATGAGTGTTTAGAAAGAAAATAACTGTCTTTTTTTACACCACCTCCTTCTCTGAATAACAAGTAGCTTCTATTTATATAGAACACCATACTCAAGGCTTCTGATGCCTTGCAAATTATGGCAAAAACTGTCTTGAATAAGTATCTGTTCATAAGTGTGTTATGTTGGGTCATGTTTTTTGACATCTAATTTTTAATTTTGTACAAACTTTGACATATAATACTTCCTCAGCCTAGTCACTGACTTTAGCATGGAAATGAATACTAGATACTGAAAAAAATTAATAGAGCTGTATAATTCTATCTTTGAAGTTTTAATTAATACAGAGTTCCAAGTTATTTTCCTGCTTACTTTAAACGTGAACTGTCATGACTTAATGTTGACTGACTTGGAGACATTTGCATTCTAAACATACTAGACAGGAACAACTGGTTTTATTTTTAAAGAAGACGCTGTTACAGTTTTTATGGCTGGTTATATGTTGACCTGGTTGGTGTCTAAACCTTCCTGGATGTTCAAATGCTTCTAGTCCTTCAGTTACATTGGAAATTCAAACAAAGCAATTGAAATTGTTTTAAAGTATAACAAAATAGTGAAAAGAAGGTAAAACTATAGCTTAGATGTGAAAACAGCATATTAATGTCATAAATACTAAACCACTAAATTACTCTAAGCCACAAGTGCTCAGTGGTTTGAGTGACCACATTCTAAAATTAGACAAGTCACTATTCTTTTGGTTGCTCCTTGCTTCTTTATTTTTCATCCTTAAAAATATTTGCTAAATTAGATGTAACCCTTTCACATTTATAATTTTAAGTTAAGCCAGTTAAAATATATCATTAGTTTCAGGATTTCAAATCCAAGAGAAAGATAAAAACTTCAGGACAAAGAAAAGGAAGAACTTAAAATAGTTAAAACAAGCTAAGATATGCTTGTAACACCAAAATATTCTTAAGTGTCCAAGACTACCTTTAATTTTATACAAAGATTGCAGATTGGTTTAGATTTGAACATGATTTTTTAATAAGCCTTTTTTTCCTCCACAAATTTAGAATTTCTCTTCTTGTTTTGCTGGAACCCATAAGAAAAGGTGGACAGAAAATAATACCATTTGAATACACCCTGAATTTGAGGTGGGATGAAGGGATGTAGTAAGAGGGGCCCTGGCAGACAAGGTTAGAGTTTCAGTTCTGCCACTAAGCAGCTTCTGGGCACTTGTTGGACAAGATTCTGTGCCTCAATTTTCTTGTCCTCACAGTTGAAAGGTTGGTCTAGAATCAGCATTGTCCAATGGAAGTTTCCGCAGTGATGGAAATGTCCATCATTGTGCTGTCCAATAAGGTAGTCAGTAGCCACATGTGGCTGTTAAGCACTTAAAAGGTAGCTAGTGTGACTGAGGAACTCAATTGTTCTTATTATTGATGTAATCAGTGTGAGTTTAAATAGCCACATGTCTGCCATATTGGACATGCAGATAGAGAACAAGTGTTTTCCAAGCTCAACTAATCACTAGAATCACCTTCTGGGGCTCTTGTAAAAATGCAAACCTTTACCCTGGAGGTTACCATTCAGTAGGTCTGCAGTGGGGCCTGGGAATCTATGTTTTTCGTGCATGCCAAGAAAGTTTTTGATCAGATTGGTTAGGAAAACACTGCATTTGAAGATTTCTGGGCTCCCTTCTGGTTCTCACTTTAGTATTAGTAACTTAAAATTTAGCATAGCAGAAATGAACTCTGGACAGTGTTGGCAAACTGGCCAGGCTCTAGCTCTGCCACTTCCTGACCTGTGAGCTTAGGCAAATTGCCTCATCTCTTGGAGCTTCATTTTCCCATCTAAAATACAGGCCAAGCATCAGCCTTGCCTCTGTCCCAAGGTTTCTGTAAACCTCCAATCAGATGTCATGACCATTATATAAGAAAACGTAAGCTGCTATAAATGATAGTTAAGATGTTAAGATATCTTCCCAGAATCCCTTTTTCTTTTTCCCTTGCCACTGTGTTAACCTAATTCCTACTTCGTTTATTATAGAATAGGTTGTATACAGTGCTCATTAATTAATATAATAATTTCTTGTCCTCCCAATTGTCTGGTCATAGTTTGCAGTCTAGTCGTAGGGCATGCATGTTAAATCTAGCACTTTTTTGTATTTCTGGTGCTTGGCCTAATGATTTGTATATATTGTTCAATAAATATTGGATAATACCATCTATTACTTTACTTTTAGACTTTAAAACTTCAATTAGCTAGTTTCGATTATTTTATACACCAGAGAAATAACCCCCTTGTGTACACGTGTTTAACCCTATTTTAATTGTTTCATCAATACCCTGTGGTTATTATTGGTCAATGATTATATCTTTTGAGCAACCAGCTCCAAATATATTTTTAAAAGCAAAATGCTGAGAGAATATCCTTTTACATCAGTTTATTTCGGGTGTTATCACTGAATAACAGTTTAACTTATTTTTGCTGTATTAACATAATAAGAAATGATAGCGTTTCATTGCACAAACTACGTTTGCCTACGTTCCCAGCCATAGTATGAATTTCTGTTATTTGGGGTAGAATTGATAGCTGATAATGATTTTAAAGACCCTCTAGGCTACGGTGTTTCAGACTTAATTTTGACGCGGTCGTCTTATTTTTAATTAGCTTTTCAGGTTCATACTTAAGGATTCATAGCTTTCTTCTGAAGAACTGAAAGCCCATTCATGTGAATTTATTTTATCATACGTCCTTCCTGTGTGGTAAGTGGTGTTTTCCTTATTTAGAAGAGAGGGAAACTGAGACCCAAGTAATTATTATATCTAAAGTCTCAAGTGATAGAACCAGAACTTGAACCCAGAGGTAGAAATTTTTAATTCTTATAGATCAAAGAATAGCTTCCTTTTGCTCACTGTTGCTTTAAATCTTAGCGTATGTAGAACATTGTCCTCTCCTATCAGTCCCTGGTACTTGTCAGCTTCTCTAGGGGGTTATTCAGGATAGTATTGCTTTCACTTTCCTCTTGATTGTATCATTGATATGAATTTATTCTTTCTTTCACGTTGCACTTAGGGGAAACAAAAACCCAATGATCTCAAATCCTTACAATTTATTTTCCTCCTAATAGTAAACTTAGAAGGAATGAAGGCATTTTGTTGAGGCCGGTGAATTGTATCTCTATGCCAGGCTGTGCTTTCCATCCTGATGGTGGGAATGAGGACAAGACCAGCAAGAGCTAAATAGCTCTCTAACTCCTGCTGGGTCCAGTCATAGAATGTCTGTTAATTCTTATTTTTACCTTTGTGAGTTCACGCATACAACTTTCAAATTTAAGGCTTTAGGAAACTTGTGTTTCAAGACTAAATATAAAGCTCTGAACATTTTGTGGGCCACCGCTCCCTATTGGTTTGAATAATGGAGAGTTGGTTAACTTTTGATGAGTTTATTCAAATTGAAATTATACTATTAATACTTGTTACATATTTATACTTGTTTGCATTTGGAATCTGAAATATCTTCTGTAAAATTTCTCCAGAAAAGTTTACACTTTTATTGGAACTTGGAACTTCTGGTTGATTATTCCATTAAGTTAATGATTATACCTTTTTATTCCTTTATGAATTTTATAGGGAGGGAGGTTCATCAGGGTGACAATTATAGTAGAGAAATGAAATTCTGTGATTTGTGACTCCTTACATCTTGTCACCATAAAAGCCTCCTTGGTTTTATTTTTCATTACGGAAGTATTACGCATTTGCTGTTTTAAAAAAGAAAATGAAAAATATAGAAAAGAAAATTATTCTCCCATCCCGTTTCACCATGTTAACAGTTTAGCTGTTCCTTCTAGGACCTTTCTAAATGCATAAATAAATAAACATAGATATATCAACCTTGCATATACCAGCATATATTGTTTCTTTTAATAAAAAGTGAGTCATCCTATTCACATTTTGTCATTTATTTTTTTCACTCAGCATTTTAACTACTGCTGATTGTTTTCCTACTGATGGTTAGCTTGCTTCCAGCTTTTTGCTATTACATTGCCACTGTAAGATGCGTCCTGCCACATAGATTCTTGTGTCCTATGAGTATTTCTGAAGTACACATTCCTAAAGTGGAATTACCTGATGAAAGGCGTACTCAGTTATTTTTTGTTTTCATAAGTAATGTCAAATTGCCTTCCAAAAAGATGGCATAAGTTTGCTTTCCTGCTGAGTGTGTATGAGTGGTATTTCTCCCACAGATAAATTTGCCAGTGCCAGATGCCATCAATCTCAATATTTGCTGTTGTAATTTATTTTAAAAAGGTAGTTTATACTTCATAAAAATTAAGTTTTATTTTTACACAAATAATACATGCATTTGGTAGTACAATGTTAAACAATGATAAAAGTACCTCCAAAAACAGGTCCCTTGCAGCAATCTTTTTCTCTTCCCAGTTCAATTCTCATGCAACAACTACTTTTAGGTTTTTTAGCTTTTTCATCTAATATTTACTCTATAATTCTAAATACTAGGCTTACCTTACTGAGTGTGTGAATTTTAGATGATATCTTTCGACTTCCTCTGTGGTGGATGAAGAATTACCTTATTTGCCCCAATATTAGGCAAGGTTTGCTCACCTGCAATCGTCCCATCGCCTTATATTCAAAGCCTTAAGCAGTCACCTAACATGGTTTTTCAGTTTTATTTTGGAGAGCAAAGTATTCAAAAAATCACATTACCTGAAACAGTTTTATTTGATCCTTATTTTCTATACTTTCAGAAGTCAGCTGACAGAACCATAATTAAGAAAAAGAAAGAAGGTTAAAATTTAACATAGATTTGAGATTATTCCCTTGATTCATATTGCCAGTGTTCATTTCAGCTGTATGAACTTGAGCAGGTTGTTTAGCCTGTTTGAGCCTCTGCTTCCTCATCTATGAAATGGGAGTAATGATAGTTGAAAGGAATGACTGCATTACTATACAGTTAAGTGCTCAGAATGTCGCTAGCACATACTAAGCATCCTATAAATATTAATTGTATTAATATCATAAGAGGCCGTCTACAAATCACTAGCAAAAATAGTCCAAGAAGAGGTTCATATGGAATTTACCGATAGACTCCTATAGGGCAAAATGTGTTGCCAAACCAACTTAGATGAAAATGAAGAAGACTTACTCCGGAAAACAGATGTTATAAAAAGTGAATCTAGGGGCCTGCCAGCTGGCGTAGTGGTTGAGTTTGTGCACTCCGCTTTGGTGGCCTGGGGTTTGGAGGTTCAGATCCTGGGTGCAGACCTATACACCACTCATCAAGCCATGCTGTGGCGGCATCCCACATGTAAAATAGAGGAAGATTGGCACAGATGTTTGCTCAGGGACAGTCTTTCTCAGGTAAAAAGAAGAAGATTGGCAACAGATGTTAGCTCAGAGCCAATTTTCCTCATAGTGGGGTGGGGCGAGTGACTCTAGTGATGACAAGAGAACTGTTTCATGAAATGGCAAAAGCAATATTTCTAAATTAATATATTCTAATATATTACTGAAATATATATGTGAGACTTCCAGGTCTGGAGAACAATGGGAGCAGCCTGATCCAGGTTTCCTACCCACCTTTCTATAAACCTATAAAAGGAACAAAGAGCACATATAAATCGCATACCACCCATGCCTTCAGTGTTGTTAACAAACAGATTACCACAGCCTTCAAATTACCTGTAAGAACTAAATTAGATTCCAAGAGCTCCTTCTGCCCATTCCCATGGATGTGAAGAGTGGGACAGGGACGGCTTAACAGATTCACTGAAAAAGTTTAGGGGCATGGATGACTTAGATGAAGTGCAAAATATCATTTCTTTTCTTTTAATTTTTCCTTTTTCTCCCCAAAGTCCCCTGGTACATAGTTGGATATTTTAGTTGTGGGTCCTTCTAGTTGTGGCATGTGGGATCCTGCCACAGTGGAGCACATGAACTTAACCACTCGGCCACCGGGCTGGCCCCTAAAATATCATTTCTTAAAGAGAAAAATCCACACTAAGTTCCAAAATACTGAACAGAGGTTTAAAATGTGATGGTTCACAGCTCTAGGCTCGGAGAAGAGCTTGAAAGCCCGCAGTGTGAGAGCTAGTAACCTTATTATAGGGAAGAGACGGAGACTGAACGACATGGAAGTGAGGAGAGAGAGAAGAAATAATCAATAACCCTTCAGGAAACAAAAGAGAAAATAAACCTGAGAGCATTTGTGAACTAGGAACTCTGACCATGAAATGAATAGAAGTAGAAAAGAATGGACCACATCCACAGAGAACTTCTGTAAGACAACACAGAGTGAATCAAAGCATTTCAGCTGATGAAAATCTCTACCCCCCCCCCCGCCCAAAAAAAAAGAAAAACATGAGGCAGAAGAAAATTGATGAAACACCTGCAATGAAATAAAACATCCTCAAACTAATATTTGGAGATATGATGGGGGGAAAAAACCACCTTGAATCAGAAATATAAGACTAAGAAAGGAACAAAAACAGGAAGTAATAAAGTGAGAGTAGATTAAACAGAAAAGGAGAAAAAACTGAAATCGTATTAGAAACGAAGACTGTTTTAAGGTTCCCACTGAACAGTAGATTCAAATGCAAATATAATAAAAGGCATTGAGGAAAAGCAGGGAAACGAGAATGAAATGAAATTCTTTTTTTTTAGTTGAGAGTTTAAATGGAAGATAGATCAAAAAAGTCTCACATGTGATTGGTGTCCCTCAAGAAGGAAAAAGATTTAAAACATAATGTTTAAAACTATAATCCAGGAAAACTTTCTGGAAATAAAAGATCTGAATTTATACATCAAAAGTTCATCCCAGAAGGTAAACTCCAGGATATATTCTAGTAAAGCTGTACGACTTTAAACATACAGAAAAATTCTCAGGGCCTCCAGGCACAAAGATAAAGTGATTTACAAGGGCCAGAGAATTAGACTGGTATCATATTTCTTAAAAGCAGCATACAAAGCAAGACAATAGTGGAGCAGCATAAGGAAAAAAAACCAAAGACTTTATGTCCAGTCAGCTGTCCTTCAAGTGTCAAGACTATAAAAACAGTTTCGAACACGCCAAGAACTCAGGGAATGCTGTACTGACCAGCCCTTCCTGAGGAAACTGTTAAAGGGTGAGCTTTGTTTAAAGGAGATGTTTGGGAAATTTTCTGCAAAAAGACTGTGACAGTGAGTATTTCTTGTATCTTTTTGAGCTAGGATTAAAACCAAGAGTAGGGACATAGGAAGAAGAAGAGTACATAAATGTTATATGTTCTGTCAAAGTAGAAAGAATGCAGTTAAAAAACATGGAAGGGGGAAGGAAAAGGGAAAACTAGAATAAGATTAATGACTATAGTTTAGCTATTACAAGGGATTCAAAGGATACTATATGAAACTGAAAGACGGGAAAGGTTAGGTAAGAAAGATACCTAGAACTGTAAAAGAGATTAATTCAAAGGTAAGCACTAGAAAAAAAGTACAAACCTTCCATATACTAAAAGAAAATGAAAATATTGAAAGACAGTTTTAAAAGGCCAAAGAATACCATCATGAAGTGAAAAATATCACATGGTAAATATTACATAATGTACATGGTAATTATAACAAAATAATAAGACAGAATTGAAATGAAACATACCAGTCATATCCGTGAGGATTCTCTCACCAACTAAAAGAAAAAGATTTTCAAATTGGCTCAAAAATCGAAACCCAACTTTATAACATATGAAGACCCTTAAAACAGCCAAAAATAAAGGGACGGACAAAGATAGACTAGCAAATAGAAATAATAAGAAAGTAGGACAGGCAATGCTGACACTAAAGTAGAAGTCAAACCAAAAAGCATTAAATAAGGCAGAGGAAGACAGTTTATAATGCTAAAAGCCACAGTTCACAACAAAGATATAACAGTTATAAATATACATGAACCAAATAACGCAGCAACAGTCTGTTTGGAGCAGAAACTACAAGAAATGGAAGTAGTAAAAAGAAAGACTAGGGGCCGGCTTGGTGGTGTAGTAGTTAAGTCCACATGCTCTGCTTCAGCAGCCCAACGTTCGCAGGTTCGGATCCCGGGCGCAGATCTACACAACACCCATCAAGCCGTGCTTGGCAGCATTGCACATATAAAATAGAGGAAGACTGGCACAGATGTTAGCTTCCTCACCAAAAAAAAAAGACTGAAAATTGGAGACTTCAATACTCAGCACGTGATGAGTGTAGTAGACAAAGATTAAGGCTATGAAAGATCTAAACAGCATAATAAGGCAGATCTTCACGCACATCCATCACTACATTCTAACGATAGAGAATACATAACAGTCACAAAAATTGTTCATATATTAGGAAAACATCAGTAGGTCCCATACAAGAAAATGAAAAAGCAAAAGGGCACTTCCACCTTGAACTTTAGAAGCTTCCTGTCATGTTAGAGAACCTTGTACAGGATTGTCAGAGCTCCTTTATTCATAGTAGTCAAATCTGGATGGAGAGTGAATAAGTGAACTAATAGATTGGTAAAGTGCAATGGTACTCAGCAATATAAAGCAATGAACCATTCATTCATGCAATAAAATGGGAAAATCTCAAAAATTCCTCACTGAGTGAGATAAATTATATACAAAAATGTCCATACAGTTTTATTCCATTTAGGTAAAACCTTAAATATATGCAAAATTAATGGTGCTAGAACTCTTCTGGGGAAGAGAGGGATTGACTGGGAAAGGACGTAAAGGAGCTTTCTAGAGTAACAGAAGACTTCTGCATCTTGATATGCTTTTAAAATTATGCCTCAATTAAAAAAGTTAACTTTGGGGTAAAAGGGGAATGCAAACAGATTACAGAATTTCTAAAAACTAATGATAATAAAAATACTACAAATCAGGACTTGTGGAATATATTTCAGTCAGTGAGCAGAGGAAAATTCATAGTCCTGAATGCCTATATCAGTTGTTAAAGAAGAAAATTCAACTGAGGAAACTTTAAAAATATTTTATTGGCTTCATTAAGCGATTGATAAATTGGGCTGCATCCAATCTAGCAGATAGAAAGCAGTTCCAAAGAGCTGTGCAAGGTGAAAGATTTTTCTAGACCAAAGTGAGCAGGAACAAGGAAGTTACACTGGCTTTTGCTGATTGGTGAAAGTGAGGGTACCGTCCTTAATGGAGCAAAGGGAAGTCTTGGAGTGTAGTAAAATAACTTGTGCTGAATGGGCAAGTGCTGATAGGATGACCTGGGACTGCTTTTTCTGGGAGAGCTGAGCATAGAAACGTGGTAGATTTTGGTTTGCTGACATGAAGCTTAGCTTGAGTAACTTCATCCTGGGCCTAATCTGCTTGGTTTAACCCAGTAAAAATAAAAGAATGAAAATAAATAAATTCCCAACTCAGAAAGTGAAAAAGGACAGCAAAATAAGCCAAAAGAAAACAACAAAAAGAAAATACTGAAGATAAATGTAGAAATTAATGAGTTAATGAACAGAAACACTGTGTATCTAATTAATGAATCAGTCCTGGACTTTTGGGGGGAAATTGACAAAATAAATAGCTAGATTAATCAAGGAGGAAAAGAGAAAGCAAAAATATACAAAATAAGAAATGACAAGGGGGAATATAACTTGATACAGAGGAAATTGAGAAAATTTTGCACCCCTCTATGCAAATAAATTTGAAAACCTAGATGAAATTGATTATTTCTTAGGAAAATACAGTTTAAGAAAATTGACCTCATTAGAGATTAAAAAGAAAAAATTTAGGCAATTTCCATAGAAGAAATAAAGAAATTTATCAAGGAGCTATCCTACAAAACACCAGGCCCAGGTGATTTCATGGGGAAATTCTGCAAAACCTTCAGAGACCATATATTCCCAATGCTACATGAATTTTTTCAGAGCATGCAAGATGAAGAAAAACTCTAATTATTTTTATGAAGCAAAAATAGTACCAATTTCTAAACTTGTTAAAGATAGAGCAAGAAATGAAAGTTACAGGTAAATATTTATGGATATTGATGCGAAGTCCTAAATATTGTGCAATCTCTAACACCATATTAAGAAAAGATATGATGAAGTGAGGTTTACAGTTGGAATACAAGGATAATTCAGTATTGGGAACTCCTCTGATAGAATTCATTATATTAATAGGTGAAAGGAGAAAAATCATTCTCTATAGATGCTGAAAAAGTCTGTGACAAAATTCACCTCATAAAAACTGTTGAGAAAACAGAAATGGGAAAGAATGGGGACCTTAACATGATTTTGCACTTAACATACATAGATACACACACCTTAATCCTGAAGCTAGTGTCTTAATAGGGAAACATTAAGATGAGAAACAAAGCAAGGGTGCCCTTTGTCTCCACTATTTAACATTGTGCTGGAAGTGGGAACAGATACAAACAGAAGAGAGAAACAATTATAGGCATAATGATGGGGAAAGAAAGAAATTGCTTTGCAGTGACATGATGATTTATCTGGAAAGCCCTAGAGAATCAATGATAAAACTATTTCAAAATAATTCAGCAAGATTGCAGGATATAAAATAATAAAGCTTTGTATACTCAGTAACCAATTAGTATAACAAAAGGGAAAATCACATTTGCAATAGCAACAAAAAAATAAATAAAATACATTCCTAGGGATTTGCTTTCAACATGAATTGTTTAAAAACCTGTATGAAACAAACTATAAAACATTCCTGAAAGACAGAAAGTAAACCTAAACAAATAGAAAGAATCCCGTGTTCTTGGTTAAGACATCTCAACATCTTGAAGATGTCTCTTCTTAAATTAGTAGGTTTAATGAGATCCCAATAAAAACACCAGCAATTTTTTGATATAGAGCTAAACTAGTTAATACTGAAGTTCATTTGGGAAAATAAACATGCAAGAATATCAAAACATTAAAGGGAAGACCTTTGAGGGGGGCCTGGCCCTACCAGTAATCGAAATATACTAGGAAGCCTCTATAATTTAAAAAGCAAGATATTGGCACAAGAATAGAGACACTTGGGGCCAGCCCCATGGCCACGTGATTAAGTTCACGCGCTCTGCTTCAGCGGCCCAGGGTTTTGCTGGTTCAGATCCTGGGCGTGGCCATGGCACCGCTCATTGAGCCATGCTGAGGTGGAATCCCACATGCCACAACTAGAAGGACCCACAACTAAGAATATACAGCTGTGGAGGCTGGCCCCGTGGCCGAGTGGTTAAGTTCTCGTGCTTCTCTTTGGCGGCCCAGGGTTTCGCCAGTTCAAGTCCCGGGTGTGGACAAGGCACTGCTCGTCAGACCATGCTGAGGTGGCATCCCACATGCCACAGCTGGAAGGACCCACAACTAAAAACTAGGTACTGGGGGGCTGTGGGGAGAAAAAAAGAAAAAATAAAATCTTAAAAAAAAAGAATATACAGCTGTGTACCAGGGGGCTTTCAGGAGAAAAAGGAAAAATAAAAAATCTTAAAAAAAAAAAGAAAAGACCAGTAAAATAGTATAAAGTCCAGATATGGACACAACTACATATGGAAAGTATGTAATCTAGTACTTTATTAAACTGGTATTTCAAATCACTAAAAGAAAATAGACATTTTAATAAAAGATGTTGGCACAACTAGATACCATTTGGGAAAAATAGTATTAGATCATTCTTTGCACCATACATAAGAATAAATTCCAAATGAATTAGACATCTAAATATAAAAAACTAAAAATAGAGGAAAATATGGGTGAATTTTTCTATTCCATGATATAAGGAAAAATTTTCTAACCATGATTTAAAATCAAGATACAATGAAACAAAATACTGATAAATTGTACTACATAAAAAAAAATTTTAATTTCATGGCAAAAGACTAAGCAAAATCAAAACTTGCCATATATTACAGACAAAGGGTAAATTCCAAATATAAAGAACTTCAAAAAAATGTTTAAAAGACTAGAAACCCTAAAGAAAAAAAGGCGAAAGATAAGAACAGACAAATTGCACACACATGTAAAAATACAAAAATGACTCAGTGTAAAACTATACTGTGCACATCTTGGTTTTTAATGCCAATCCCCACTAAAAAGGATGAGAGCTCCTTGAGAAAATGGTTGATTTCAGGGCTGGAGCAGCATAGGTACAAAATGGTCCTGGAATACCTTTTTTATTGTTTTTTTTGCTGAGAAAGATTTGCCCTGAGCTAACATCTGTTGCCAAGCTTCCTCGTCTTTTTGCTTGAGGAAGATTAGCTCTGAGCTAACAACTGAGCTAGTCTTCCTCCACTTTGTATGTGGGTCGCTGCCACGGTATGGCTGATGAGTGGTCTAGGTCTATGCCCAGGATCCGAAAACCCCAGGCCACCAGAGTGGAGCATGCTGAACTTAACCACTATGCCCTGGAGCTGGCGCCTGGAATATCTTGATATGCCACCACGTAAGGCAGTACTCAAAAGTTGATGGAGGTCAAAAAATGGGCTGGAGACATGAACAGACATTTCTCCAAAGAAGATATACGGATGGCCAATAGGCAAATGAAAAGATGCTCATCATCGCTGATCATCAGGGAAATGCAAATCAAAACTACACTAAGATATCGCCTTGCACCCATTAGAATGACAAAAATATCTAAAACTAATAGTAACAAATGTTGGAGTGATTGTGGAGAAAAAGGAACCCTCATACACTGCTGGTGGGAATGCAAACTGGTGCAGCCACTATGGAAAACAGTATGGAGATTCCTCAAAAAATTAAAAATAAAACTACCATACGATCCAGCCATTCCACTACTGGGTATCTATCCAAAGAGCTTGAAGTCAGCAATCCCAAAAGTCCTATGTACCCCAATGTTCATTGCAGCATTATTTACAATAGCCAAGACATGGAAGCAACCTAAGTGCCCATCAACAGACGAATGGATAAAGAAGATGTGGTACATATATACAATGGAATACTACTCAGCTGCAAAACAGAACAAAATCATTCCATTTGCAATAACATGGATGGACCTCGAGGGAATTATGTTAAGTGAAATAAGCCAGCTACAGAAGGATAATCTGTGTATGACTCCAGTCATATGAGGAATTTAAAAATGTGGACTAAGAACAGTTTAGTGGATACCAGGGGAAAGGTGGGGTGGGGCGTGGGCACAAAGGGTGAAGTGGTGCATCTACAACATGACTGACAAACATTAATGTACAATTGAAATTTCACAAGATTGTAAGCTATCAATAACTCAATAAAAAAAATTTTTTTAAATTAAAAAAAAATTGATGGAGGCATGTCAAAAGGACACAGGGGCCAGTTCAAGGGGATCCCAGTAGCCAAACGTGGGACAATTTAAGCCCCAAAATAAATAATAAAGAAGTAATGGATTATAAACCATTGAGGAAAAAAATAGGAGTTAGTGAACCCATAGTGATAAAGAATAGGTAGATCTAAAGGGAACGATGGGAGGATGTCCTGCTGACTGGTGAAGGAGAACTAGAAGTAGAAAAGCATTTTGTGGCCATCATAGTAATGTTTGCTTTGGCCGGAGTTACTGGATGCTAAATTTAGGGCTGGGGAGGGATTTCCATGAGAACAGAAAATTTGTGTGTTTTAAAGTGTGTCTCCATGATTGCTTATTAGTTGCAAGGAGAAATACGCTAAATATACTGTAGAAAAGCTGAACACTTTGACACAGCAATCAAAATTAACGTGACCAGTGAGGGGCGGATAGGCATCTTGGGCCTCTGGATGTATCTTCTGAGAAGGATACATGACTTGGGTAGGCTTATGGGCAAACATCAGATGAACCCCAAATGGGAAATGTGTTAAAAAGCAGGGAGAGGAGCTGCGTTCTTCAGAAATGATATTCCAGATTAAAGGAAGCTAAGGAGACATACAGCATGTGATCCTGGACTGGAGGGAAGAAATGCTGCAAAGGACATTGGGTCCATCGAACAGTGGATGGTAAATAACTGGAAAGTATCGTATTAATGTTAAATTTCCTGAAGCTTATAACTGTGCTGTAGTTATGAAAATGTTTTTATTAGGAAATGCACACTGAAGTAGTCTGGGTCAGAAAGACATAATGTGG
Organism: Equus caballus; assembly: GCF_041296265.1. NCBI lineage: Eukaryota > Metazoa > Chordata > Mammalia > Perissodactyla > Equidae > Equus > Equus caballus. The sequence continues at coordinate 26,835,887 of NC_091694.1, read as the reverse complement.
GCAACTTACTCTCAGATGGTTCAGGAAAACATCTATATGTTTAGAGAGAAGAATAAAACAAGTGGGGCAAAATGGTAGTAATTGGTGAATCTGAGGAGAGTACATAGGATTTCATTGTACTATTCTTCCAGCTTTCCTGCAAGGTTGAAGTTATTTCCAACTAAAAAGTTGAAAGAAAGAAAGAAAAAGACTACACTGCCATACCACTTTTCATCCATCATATTGGCAAAAAAAATCAAACACTCTCACTGTTGCTGGTGCCAATTCCAAATGGCAAAATTCTTAGGGGAATTTTGGCAGTATCTAACAAAATTACATATACGTTTACCCTTCTACCCAGCAATCCCACTTCTGAAAATATACCCTGAAGGTATACCTTAAGCAATTAAAAAATATGTATGTGCATAAGTTTGTTCATTGCAGCAATATTTGGAACTGTAAAGCATTGAAAACTACTACATGTCCAAACAATAGATTGTTTGAATAAACATCTGCACAGTGGAGTACTGCAGCTGAAAAAAGAATGAGGGAGATGTCTATGCACTGAAATGGTGTGATTTCCAGGCGATATTTCTAAATTAATGAAAGTAGAGGACAGAAGAATTTAGTGTGTGGCCTTTTGTGTAAGAAAGAAGAGGAAATAAGGAAACATGCATAAACCTATTTACCTTTGCAAACATACACAAGAAAGATGAACCAGAAAGCAATAAAGTTGGTTACCTGCCTACAAGGGTGGGTGGTAAGGCGGGGAAGGAAATTACATTTCTCCAAGTTACCCCTTTTTGTATAGTTGTTTATATTTGGAAGCAGGGTGATTTTTTTTTTTTTTTTAGATAATCCCCAGAAATGAAATTAATTCAATAAGGATGGCAGGGGAGACTAAAAAGTAAAAGCAGGGCAGACCCAACTTATTTCAAATCAGTGACATAAGCACATTGAAGGAGGGCAAAATAACTAATCCAAGTAACTCCTCACCTCAGTACCCTGTCCCTCAGTTTGGGGAGAAGGGACTACAGAGAAATTCTAAACCCAAAGTTTGTTTTTTGTAGCAATATGGATATTGTGCTTCTGAAACCATTGAAATGTATAGAAGGATTGAGCAAATGAGTAAGTGTTATTTTGTTGCAAGCCAGGGTTTTCACTATGGAAGAAGAAAAACACAAATACTGCATTGGAATTCAAGGTAGAAGTATGAACTCATGGTTTTCTAAAGTACATGTGCGTACATTATCACATAGGTGTATGTGTGTATATTCCAACTCAATGCACTGAAGGACACAGTATCAATGAGCTCACGGGGCACCTAGATCTTTATTTCTACTATCATTCCCCACTAAAAGAAACCAAGGCTCTTCAGAGAAATGGTTGATTCCAGGGCTGGAACAGGAAAATGAGTATAAGCTAAAATAAGCCTAGGATATCTGTTTTTTTGGCTGAGGCTGATTTGCCCTGTGCTAACATCCATGGCCGATCTTCCTCTTTTTGTATGTGAGCTGCCACCACAGCATTGGTGCCACTGGCAGACCAGTGGTATAGGTCTGCACCTAGGAACCGAACCTGGGCCACCAAAGCGGAGCGCGCTGAACTTAACCACTAGGCCACCAGGGCTGGGCCAAGCCTAGGATATCTTATTATGCCAGAGAGTAAAGAATTGCTCAGAAAATGATAGGGGCATGTCACAATGACACTGGAGTTGGCTTGAAGAGGTTCCCACTGCCCAAATCTGGGATAGTTTGAGCCCTCAAATAATTAAGGACAATAATGAATTATAAATTATTGGGAAGCAGGAATCCATGAGTTAATACCCATAAGAGAAAAAACAGATGTTCCTGACAGAAGAATGCCAACTGATGAATATGGAAAGATTCTGGGGTTGGAAAATCATAGTTAAAGATTGGACCAGGCCGGCCCGGTGGCGCAGTGGTTAAGTGCACACATTCTGCTTTGGCACCCCGGGGCTCACCAGTTCAGATCCTGGTGACACAGACACAGCACTGCTTGGCAAGCCATGCTGTGGTAGGCATCCCACATATAAAGTAGAGGAACATGGGCACACATGTTAGCTCAGGGCCAGTCTTCCTCAGCAAAAAGAGGAGGATTGGCGGCAGATGTTAGCTCAGGGCTAATCTTCCTCAAAAAAAAAACAAAAAAGATTGGGTGAGAGTCGTCATTGGATGCTAAATCTGGAGTGAAATTTTGATGAGCAGAATATTTGCATGGTCTTTAAGTTTCTCCCCATAGATTGCTTATTACGAGGGAAAATAGTAAAGACTACGGTGGAGAACCGGACCACAGCTAGACCAGATCTTCAAGCTTGGCATCACCAGTAAGGGGCAGATGGACATCGTGTAGTCTGGATTTGCTACCCTGAGAGATACAGCATCAGTTATGTAGTATTTCAGCTGGGGATGCACAGCCTGAATCTAATGAGAAAACCTCAAACCCAAAAGGAGGAAACTTTTCTTAGAAAAGGAGAGGAAATCTATGCAGAAGAATTCCAAATAATTTGTGTAGATACTCCATCCTCAAAGGAAGGGGAGCATAACTCCCCACTCCTTAAGTGTGGGCTGTGCATAGTCACTTCCTTTGAAAGAGTATGGTGTAGAAAAGGGTTAAGAGGAATTTTATAGTGGAGAAACCTAATGGGTACTACCTCAGGCAGGTGAGCAAGGTCAGCATCAGCAGTAATAAGTCATGGTGGTGGTGTGTGTCCTTGATATCATGTGATTCAAGGGACATTTGACCTCTGTGATTTGTCTCCCAAACAAACGTATAACCCCAGTCTCATCGTGAGGAAATTTTGAGACAAATCCCGTTGGAGAAACATTCAGCAAACCACCTGACCAGTGCTGCTCCAAAACTCAAGGTCATCAGAAACCAGGAAAACCTGAGAAATTGTCACAGCCAAGAGGAGCTTAAGGAGACATGACAACTAAATGTAATGTGAGATCTGGAACAGAAAAAGAACGTTAGGTAAAAATGAAGGAAATCTGAATGAAGTATCGACTTAGTTAATGGTAATAGATCAATATTAATTGTAGCAAATGTACAGTACTAATCTGAGATGTTAATAGGGGAAGCCATGGGATGTCTAGAAAATCTAGTGTATTTGCAAGTTTTCTGTAAATCTAGAACTAAAAGATAAAGTTTTTCTTTTTCTTTTTTTTTAGGAAGATTAGCCTTGAGCCAACTGCTTCCAGTCCCCCTCTTTTTGCTGAGGAAGCCTGGCCCTGAGCTCACATCCGTGCCCATCTTCCTCTCCTTTATACATGGGGTGCCCACCACAGCATGGCTTGCCAAGTGGTGCCATGTCTGCACCTGGGATCCGCACCGGCCAACCCCGGGCCACCAAAGCAGAATGTGCGCACTTAACTGCTGCACCACTGGGCCAGCCACTCTTTTTCTTAAAGGGGGGAGCTGTATTGTTAAAATATGTCAAATGTTAAGAAAAACAGTCTGCTTCCACATTAAAGACCTGAGACATGTAACAGGTGAAATATATGATACTGGACTGGAGAAAAAAAGACCTCAGTTGACAGAATATGGATGGTAGATGAAAGTAGTGGGTTAATGTTAAGTTTCTTGAAGATGATAGCTGAGCTGTGATTATGTAAGAGAATGTCCTTATCAGGAAAGGCACATTGAAGTAGGAGGCGTTAGTTCTCAACTGGGGTGGTTTTGTACCCCAGGGGACACTTGGCAATACCTCGAGGCACTTCTGATTGTCAGAACTAGGGGAGATGTTATTGCCAGAAATTATACTAAACATCTTATCATGCACAAGATAGCCTCCCATAACAAAGAATTATCTGGTCCAAAACGTCAGTATTGCCACTGTTGGGAAACCTGAGCTATGCAGCTAGCCCTGATTTAGAGATAAAGGGCCTTGAAACATGCAGATTACTCACAAATGGTTCAGGGGGAAAAAAAAAATGGAGAGAGAGAGGAATAAGTAGGTCAAAATGCTAATAACTAGTTAATCAAGGTAAAGGATATCCAGATGGTCTTTGTGTTACTAAAATTATATAAGTTATAAATAATTTCCAAGTAAGTAGTTGAATATTCTATGGTAAAAATAACCATCTATTATTACCATCTTTAAATAAAAGAAAGTAGAGAGAACATAATCTTATAATAAATAATAGTCATTTAAATTTAATAAATTAAGGTTTATGGAAAAAAAGAATAGCTTGGGCAATAAACATAAGTTGACGTTTGCCCTTTTTATCTCCATTCCCCCAGATTTTCTTCAAGTTCATCCAAAAACTGACTTCTGTTACTAATTTCATTGGGAGATGAGGAATCACCATATGTTTTCACACTTATCCATTTCATTGCCTTATATCACAAGTTTTACTTAAATCATTAACGCTTTTGTATAACTATGAATAGTATTTACTGCTGCTCAGCCAGTCACTGTACTGTTTCCTTTCTGGTGTAACTTCTTTTCCTGGAGTTAATAATTGTCTCATTTTTTTTATTTAGTTAATATTAGAAGTGTCCGTTGCTTTTTTTCCCAAACGCTCCAACTGTGTCAAATACAAAGGTTCAGTTTTTACCGGGAGCCCCTCCAGAGCCGTCCTCCATCCGCCTTCTTTAAGATAATCTGGTTTTCTGGTTTTCCAGGCCTCCTGTACAGCTGTCACCCTAGAACATCCCTTTTTATTGTCTTAGAAATGCCCTTCACCTCTCTCCTGTGTGGGATCTTCCTCTTTCTTCGTTACTTTGATGTTATAATGAAGCATATCTTCCAGTGATTTCCTGAGAAAAAGTGAATTTAGGAGCTAAGTTTTTTGAGTCCTGGCATATCTAAAAATATCTATATTCTACCATTGCACTTGGTTGATAGTTTGACTGGATATAGATTTTTTAAACAGATTTATTGAAGTAAAGTTGACAGAAAATTAGAACTATACATCTTTAAAGTGTACAATTTAATAAGTTTTGACAAGTGTACACTCCTGAGACCATCACCACAATCATGATAAAGAACATCACTGAACATTTCCTCATGCCCCCTTACAACCTCTCTTTCCCACCCCTGGTCCCCAACCCTTCCCCAGAGAACTACTGATCTGTTTTCTGTCACTAACATTAGTTTACATTTTCTAAAATTTTATATAAATAGAGTCATACAGCATGTGCTCTTTATTTTACTCTGGTTTTCACTCAGCATAATTATTTTGAGATACATCCATGTTGTGTGTATCAATAATTCATTCCTTTTATTGTTGAGTAGCAAAATGGAATCGTATGGATACACCACAATTTGTTTATTCATTCACTTGTTGATGGACATTTGAGTTGTTTTCAGTTTTGAGCTATTAATGATCATATATATGGCTCTGTATAGAAATTATACTATTTCATTTCTCTTAGATAAATACCTAGGAGTGGAATGGGTGGTAAATTGTGTATATTTATCATTTTAAGAAACTGCCTGTTTTCCAAAGTGCTTGTACCATTTCGCTTTTCCATCTGCATCGTATGAAGGTTCCATTTGCTACACAGAGGATTTTTTAAAAATTTTAACCGTTCTAATAGATGTGTAAGAGTATCTCGTGACTTTAATTTGTATTTTCCCAATGACTAATGGTGTTAAACCTCTTTTCATGTCCTTATTTCCCATCCATATATCTCCTATGTGAACTGTCTGTTTAGATCTTTTTCCTTTTTTTTTTTTTTGAGGAAGATAGCCCTGAGCTAACGTCTGCTGCCACTCCTCCTCTTTTTGCTGAGGAAGACTGGCCCTGAGCTAACATCCATGCCCATCTTCCTCTACTTTATATGTGGGACGCCTACCACAGCATGGCTTCCCAAGCGGTGCCATGTCCGCACCCGGGATCTGAACTGATGAACCCCGGGCTGCCAAAGCGGAACGTGCAAACTTAACCACTGTGCCTCCAGGCCGGCCCACCTGTTTTCTTCTATAATTAGGTTGTTTCAGTTACTGAGTTTTGATAGTTCTTTATATATCCTAGATACAAATCCTTTATTAGATATATGATTTGCAAATATTGTTTTCCAGTCTGTGGCTTGTCTTTTTCTCTTAATAGTGTCTTTCAGAAACTAGAAGATTTTAATTTTGATGAAGTCTAGTTTATCAATTTTTTTCTTTTCTGGATCATACTTTTCATGTCATATCTAAAAACTTTATGCCTAACCTAAGATCATGAAGATTTTCTCCAGTTTTTTTCCTAGAAGTTTTCGCTCTTACGTTTAGGTCTGTGATCCATTTTGAGTTAATTTTTGTGTATGATGTGAAGTATGGGCCAAAATTCTGTTTGTTTTTTTTTACACGTGTTTATCTACTTGTGTCAGCACCTTTTCATTGAAAGACTGTTTTCTCTACTGAATTTTTTTACCCTTGTCAAAAATCAATTGACCCACATACGTGTGGGTATATTTCTGGACTCTGTTCTGTTCTGATTGATCTGTTTGTCTATCTTTATGTCAAAATCCCACTGCCTTGATTAGTGTAGCTTCCTTATATGTCTTGGAGTCAGGAAATGTTAAGTCTTGCAGCTTTGTTTTTTTTTTTCAAATTTGTTTTGGCTATTCTAGGTCTTTTGCAGTCCCATATCAATTTTAGAATCAGCTTGTCAATTGCTACCAAAAAAGAAAATCTGTGATTTTGATTAGATTATGTTGAATCTATAAATCAATTTGGGAAGAATTGGCACTTAACAATATTGATTCTTTTGATCCAACAATATTGGTTCTTCTGTACATCTCTCCATTTATTTAGATCTTTCTTTAGTTTTTCAGTAGCATTTAGTAGTTTTCAAGGTATTGGTCTTGCACATCTTTTGCCAGATTTATTCCTAATTATTTCATATTTTTTAATGGTATTTTTTAAAATTTCATTTTCTGGTTGGTTGTTGCTAGTATATAGAAATACACCTAATTTTGTAATATTATTTACTGTGTCCTACATCCTTGCTAAACTCACTTGTTAGCCCAGGTAGCTTTTTGTATATTCCATCAGATTTTCTACATAGACAGTCATGTTGTCTGGGAATAAAGATTTATTTCTTCCTTTGTTTCCAATCTGGATTCCTTTATTTCTTTTTCTTGCCTTATTGCACAGGCTAGAACCTCTATTATAATGTTGAATAAAAGTGACAAAGGCAGATATACTCATCTTTTTCCCAGTCTTAGAGGGAAAACATCCAGGTTTTCACCAATATACTAGCTTTAGGATTTTTCTAAATGCTCTTTATCAGGTGAGGAAGTTCTCTTCTATTCCTAGTTTGCTGAGGGTTTTTATCAGGAATAGATGTTGGATTTTGTCAAATGCTTTTTTATACATCTCTTACAATGGTCATATGACTTCTTTTTTATTATGTTAATATGGTGAATTTATTGCTTTTGAAATGTTAAATTAGCTTTACATTCCTGGGATAAACCCACTTGGCAATACTATCTTATTCTTTTTATATGTTGTTCAATTCAGTTTACTAAAATTTTAAGAATATATGCATCCTGTATTCATGAGGAATATTGTTCTGTAGTTTTGTTTTTGTTTTTTGTGGGTTTTCTCGGTAAGGAAGATTGGCCCTCAGCTAACATCTATTGCCAATGAGTTCTGTCATTTTTATAATGATGTATCTCAGTATAGGTTGTGTGTGTGTGTTTTTTTTTAATCATTACGCTGGGCTTACATGGTGTCTCAATATAGAAACTCTTTCTTTTACTCCTGGAGTTTTTGTTGTTTTTTCATTCCTTTATATAATTTTTCCGCGTCTTTTTTCTCTTTCTTGAATATCTCTGTTCTTTGGATTTTGGATCTTCTGGTTTTAACTCATATCTTTCCTCTTTTATTATCTAGCTTTCTGTCTCATGTATACACACACATGTGTTTTTTGAACGATTTCCTTGATTTTACTATCCATTTATTGAATTTATTGTTTGCCTCTTCTGTTTTTAAATTCCAAGATCTATCTTGTTCACTGATAATATTCCATTCTTATATCTCTGAAGAATTAATTTCATTTTTTGAAGTTTCCTTTTGTTCCCTGCATTGTTTCTGTTTCCTTTAGATTCTTCTTTCCTGAAGATTCATTTTTGGTCTTTCCCATTCTTAGAGGCCATTCTCAAATGATTAGTGATCCTTGCCTGTCTGTTCATATTAAATGGTTAGTGACTAAGCAGGTGATGGGACTGAATGTGCCTGAGTTGGGCGTGGTGACTAGTGAGATTCACTGTGGTGGCTGGTTGGTTTTTAAATCTTCTCTCTGGTGTTCTGCACTTTTACTGAGATCTCTTTAGGTGTGGATATGTTTTTGTTGTGCTTAATATGTATTGTAGGTCTATCTGTGAATTCGTGTTTTCATTATTTTTGTAAAGCTCTCAGCCGGTATCTCGTTCAGCTTTACCTGTCTCAGTTCTCCATGTTCTACTTTGAGAACGTGTATCAGACATTTATTAGATCTTCACTGTCTCTGCTCTTTTAACCTCTTATTTTCCATGTTTCTGTTTTCCTTTGCTGTGTTTGGGTATTTTCTTAATGTGTATCTTTCATTTTCCCAGTTCTTTTTTAGCCATGTCTCATCTGCTGTTCGTCCCATCCATTGAGGTGTTTTGAGTTTGTTCTTTTTACTTACAGCAGTTATGTTTTTCTTTTGTTTTTTTTTAATAAAGATTGGCCCTGAGCTAACATCTGTTGCCAATCTTTTCTTTTTTTTCTTCTTCTTCTCCCCAAAGCCCCCCAGTACATAGTTGTATATTCTAGCTGTAGGTCCTTCTGGCTCTGCTATGTGGGATGCCGCCTCAGCATGACTTGGTGAGCGGTGCTAGGTCCTCGCCCAGGATCCGAACCAGCAAAACCCCGGGCCACCAAGGGCAGAGCACACAAATTTAACCACTCAGCCATGGGGCCGGCCCCCGGTATTTCTCATTTACAAAAGTTTTATTTGGTTCTTTTCAAATCTGCCTGATTGCTTTATATTCCTTTGCTCATTTTTCAGTAATATTTTTCTTTTTAATCGGTTCTTGAATGGTTATTTTATATTCTGTCTCTCACAAGTCTGGTACCTAACTATTTGGAATTCCTCATCTATTTCTGCTGACACTTGGCTTGTGGTGGATTGCTTATTGTGTGTTTGACATTTGATTGGGCCCTCATATTTGATAAAATCTGTGGCAATACTGAAAGCCCTGAATTGTAGGTGATTATTTCTTGAAATGGTTTAGGATTGCTTTTGCTGGTGGCAAGGAGCACTAGTGGCCTAGGGGGATTTCCTGACCATCTAGGGTAGGGTAAGTTATAACCTGAGACACCCTCAGGAGGACAGGCCTGTGATTACAAAATCTCAGAGAAGCCTCTCCACCCAGAGCATGGGCAGAAAAGGCTCCCTTGTAGGTCATCCTCTTGGCTTGTAGTCCAAATTTTTTTCCCACCCACTTTGCAAATTTTGTTGAAGTTGCAGCCACCTTAGAGGTTTTGGTCTGATGCAGGAGTTTCCAGTTAAGTTCCCCTACAGTAAATAAATGGTAAGTTTTACATAGGATAAAGTGATTACACTTCATATGTGTAGTTCACAAGTATTCCATCCTAATCTAAGAAAAAATACTTAAGGAACAATATTCCCCAAGTAGAACACAGCGTCCCAACTAGTGTGTCCTGCATTGTGTGTATGTCAAGATATTCATTCCTGCGATACTTGGGACAGTCAGAGGCCTCAGGCTGGGTGCATCCAGGGGCTTATTCGCGTTGCATTGTATGATGATCATTTTCTGTGTGTTGAAACTGTGGAAAAGGTCAGAGAACATTTCTCTAGAACAATTTTCCTTGAACATGATTTGGAAAAGGTTCAAAGAGGCCTTAAAGTAAAGAAAATTTCCCAGTGTTAATGGAAACAGCCTCTAATGAAACCAGAATGTTCATAATAATTAACCCCCTGAAATTTCAAAATTATATTCCGTGACAAGTAGAGTCAGAATAAGATATTTTACACTGACATTTAAGGGTCAATGAATATGTCATTAGCTGCTAACCAAGCTGCCTGTAAAGTGGACAAACTTGTATGAAAACTATGGGTATAAAAGATCATCTTTGCATGGAGGTGGGCTGTATGAATTTGTTAGAACTTAGAAGGCTAGCCAGTGTTTAAGTATGTATTCCAGGCACTGTGATAAATATTTCATACTGTCTTTCCATTACCCTCAGGGAGAATAATACGTGAGTTCTTTACTCTGGCTTTCAAGGGCCCTTTGTGATCTGGTCATTGCATCCTCCTCCAGCCTCATCTCCCACCTTTCAATGCACCAAGTGTATTCCAGCCTGGAAGTCTTTGTCTTGCTCTTTCTTTTGCCTAGAATATTCAAGTGGCTGCCTTCTTTGTCCTCAGGGTCTTTCCTCACCACTCAATCTCAGTTGACTACCCAGGCTTAGTTATTTACTCTGTCATCAGATGGCATTGCTTGAATTTCTCCCGCCAGTAGGCTGTAACCTTTGAGAACCGTGGATCTTGTCTGCTCTGTATGCCTCTCTGTCGTAGCCTCGTTACTGTGAGACACACAGATGCTTGATAAAGAGTTGGGGAATGTGAGTGAAGAAGAGAGGAAAATCCTAAGGTGCCCAAGTTCACAGGTACTAGATGGCAAAGCTGGGTCTCAAGCCTAAGCCTGTCAGACTTCCGTGTCCTTAGCACCACACTTCATCTGACCCAGGACTGTCCCATTCCCTCCCACCTTACCAGTTCAGAGTGTTGTTAGGCTTTTCCTTTCCAATTGCCTTCAGAGTCTTATTTATTCTTTTGAAATCTCCTGGTGGTAGCAAATTTTGATTCTTTGAAGATACGTTTGGTTTATAGAAATACCAGGAAGTTTCTCAGAACTAAATCTGCTAAATTAGCTAGGGAAAACTGTTGGGGGACGGGAGAATAATTCTAAGTGATCACAAACAGTAGGTTTTTCTTTTTAAAATTGGGTCTAAAGGAGAGCTCTGAAAGAAAGTTGGAGGTTGTGGCAATATTATTAGAACATGTGTACAGCCTCCCAAGGGGACTTTTTTTTTTTTTAAGGAAGGTTAGCCCGGAGCTAACGTCTGTCCCCATTTTCCTCTACTTTATATGTGGGACACCTGCCACAGCATGGCTTGCCAAGTGGTGCATAGGTCTGCACCCAGGATCTGAACTGGTGAACCCCGGGCCGCCAAAGCGGAACGTGCAAATTTAACCGCTGTGCCACTGGGCTGGCCCCCAGGGAACTTCTTAAAGTAACAGTATTGAGCCAGCCCTGATTCCTAGCAGTTAGAGTCAGTGCGCTCTGCTTCAGTGGCCTGGGATTGGCTCCCAGGCACAGAACTGTTACACCACTCGTCTGTCAGTAGCCATCCTGTGGTGGCAGCTCACATAGAAGAACCAGAAGAATTTACAACTATACTCAGCGATGTACTGGGGTTTTGTGGGGGTGGAAGGGAATAAAAAGATTGGCATAGATGTTAGCTTAGGGGAAAAAAAGAACAGTATTCATTTGGGTATATGATATTTCTGTTGTGTGGATTAAGAAACCCATTTTGTTACTTTCATAATGATAGCTGATAGAAGTGAAAATCAGTTTCCTGTCTCAATGCAAATGTTTAATTACTGGCATATCTGAAAATGACAGTTTATTCAATACTAAGAGACTCATCTTCATGGTTGTGTCTCATCAAACTTTGGACAACAGATTTCAGCTCTCTCACTGGTCGTGTTAAGAAGTTAAACTAGCCAGAAAAGAAATTATGCATAAAGTGTAAGATGATACAAAAAAAATGTTAACTGAAGGAAAAGAATAAGGAGAGGTGACAAACTCTAAAGATTTTTTTGGTTAATAGTTTTCACTCTATCTCACTGTATGTTTACTGATGGTTTGATTTTTTTTTTTTCATTTCACACATTCTGGTTTTTTTCTCTTTGTGGTCTCTTACTTTCTGTTGACTTTCCTCACTAAACTTGAAGTTTTGGAGTTTGTTTCAGAAAAGGTTGGGGTGGCAATATTAGTTTGCAGTTTTTTTGTGACTTGAGTGAGGAAACATCTTTTAGAGGAGCATTAATAAGTAGCATTCACTAAAGATGATATCGTTTCTTTGTGCCTTTCCTTTGAAAAGGAAATAATGTTTAGCTTGAGATAATTGGATTTTTTTTAACCATTGTTTATGTTAAAGGAGAAAAATGAGGGGGTTGGCCCCGTGGTTAAGTTCAGTGTGCTCCACTTTGGCAGCCCAGGTTTCCAGGTTTGGATCCCGGACATGGACCTACACCACTCGTCAGCCATGCTGTGGCAGCATTGCCTATCTTCCTCTTTTTGCTTAAGGAAGATTGTTGCTGAGCTAACATCTGTGCCAGTCTTCCTCTGTTTTGTACATGAGATGCCACCACAGCATGGCTTAATGAGCAGTGTGTAGGTCCACGCCCAGGATCCAAACCTGTGAACCCCAAGCTGCCAAAGCTGAGCCTGCAAACTTAACTACTAGGCCGCCAGGCTGGCCCCTCCACACAGGTTTTTTGTTTGTTTTTGTTCTTTGTTTTTTATTTTTCCTTTTTCTCCCGAAGCCCCCCAGTGCATAGTTGTGTGTTTTTAGTTGTGGGTCCTTCTAGTTGTGGTATGTGGGATGCTGCCTGAGCATGGTCTGATGAGCAGTGCCATGTCTGCACCCAGGATCCGAACCGGCGAAACCCTGGGCCACCAAAGAGGAGCGCACGAACTTAACCGCTTGGCCACAGGGCCGGCCCTACAACACAGTTTTTTAAAAAAAGAAATCCTATTATCTAAACTTTTTATAGAGAAGTGACACACCTAGTTTATGGCAAAACTTGAATTACATGATGATGTGCTGATTCCCATTCGGTATTCTTGCCATCATCATTGTTCTTTTTAGCTAACACAGTAGCTAATAGATTTGTTCCTCACCAAAGTGGAGGGCTCCATTTTGACACAGACATTTAGCTTTTCTTTATAAAATACAATTATCATTTCTCAGGGCTAGATTTTCGTTTTTCAAATCTCACGAGCCGACATTCCAACTAAGGTCTTTTGGGGGTGTGTATGAGCGCTGTGTCATGTATTATTGACTTCTTCTACTTTTAAGACTGAACCTTCTTCACAGTCCGGAAGGAGAAGAAGAGACTCGTTCGGGATGTTTGACGGTTATGACAGCTGCAGTGAGGACACAAGTAGCAGCTCCAGCTCTGAGGAGAGTGAAGAAGAAGTTGCTCCCTTACCTTCTAATCTCCCAATTATCAAAAACAATGGACAAGTCTACACTTACCCAGATGGCAAGTCTGGCATGGGTGAGTAGAAACACTTCTGCCGTCAGGGGAACAGCCTTCACCTGTCATGCAGCTTTATCTTTGAGAGTGTATTTGATTCCGTTTCTTCTCTCATTTCCCTTCCTAAGAATTTTTAGAGGGCAGTTTGCAGAAACACAGTCTGAAACTTGTGGGTCTAGATCAGATCACTGGGTTTGTGTTGGATCTCTTTATTTTGCCTACCTACTACCTCTGGTGGAAAACAAGTAGAACGAGATGAAAACAAAAGGCTGTTTAGAAACTTAATGTGGACTTAAATTCTGTAGTTGGTTAATAAATCCCTGTGCAACTTAAAGCATGTAGGATAGTAGACTTACAGAGTTGGAAGAGACTGTCAAGGTAGGTCTCCTCTGTAACAATTCCTCCTAAGAGGTTTTCTGTTTAATATTGCCAGTGTGATAGGGTATCTCTCATTACCAGAATATTCTTTATATTGAACCAAAATTATCCTTGCTCTTTTGTCTTTTGGTCTTAATTTTGCTCTTTGAATTATTAGAATAATTCCAGTCCTCGTTACAATGATGTCTCTTCTCTTCACACTAGAATGCTTAGTTCTAGTTTGTGTCTTGGGTACATTAGTAACCCTAGTTGCTTCAGCCATTTCTCACAGTATCACAGTGATTTAATTCTTCAACATCCTGCTCACTTTCTTCTGGGGATACTTCAGATTATATGGTGTAGGGTGACACCTTGTCCTGATTTGCCTGAGACTGTCCTGGTTTTAGGATTGAAAGTCCCACGTCCTGGAAAAGACCTCAGGCAAAGGGGTGGCCCCGCTGTGTGATGAGGGCACGGGGCAGCTCAGCCTGTATCTCCCTGTTTCAGGACATTGTGTTTCCGTTCATACCAGCAAAATTGCTTTAGCTTTTTTGAAACTAATACTGAATTTGCAAATAACTGAAACCTTTTGATCTTTACCACACAAACTAAACCAATTTAAACTAATCTTAGGCTTTTGCAGTTGATTTTTTAAACCCAAGGTGTAAGATTTTAAAGATCCCCATGTAACCTTTTTCTTAATAAATTTTGGTCTTAGAAATTTTTGATTCTTAATTCTGTCATCTAATATTGAATGCTGTGTCATCGATAATAATGCCCTTTAGGTCTTGTTCTAGACTTTTAAGTTAAGTAGCACAGGGCCTGGTACAGACCATATCAAAAAACTTGACTTCATTTATCAGGACCCACTAGGGGTGGTCATCCAACCAGTTAAAACCTACCTAAGTGTCTTCTACTTAAGCTTAAACTTCTCAGCCCTTTATTGACAAAGCTACATGAGAGATTGTATCAAGTGTGTTAACTCCTACTAATAGATAGCTTGCCATGATGTGGTTATAACCCCCTAGTCTGGGATTCTTATCACAAAAGGAAATAAGGTTATTAAAGTTTTATATGTGCCAGACTCTGTTTCATATACTAGAGATAGAGATGAACGATACAGAATAAAGTCCCTGCCCTGATGGAGTTCACATTCCTAGTCATGAGCTCTAGTTTGACAGGTATAATTCTTGGCAAAGATACTCTGTTCCCTTGGGAGCACAGTTGTTTTACCAAGATGATCACAAACCTTTTTAATAATGTGTTGTAGAATTTTACAACAGAGAACCATTCCGCTTTTTCCACCTTAGACACCCTTTGTTCCTCCCTAATCTCCTGGCACCTTATCTTTTCCGTGATTTCTCATAGATGTATAAGTACTGGTTAAACTACAAGTCCCTCCAGTGTTACCCATTTGCGTGGAGATTTGAACCCACTCAGACAGTTGTTTGCTATATTATTTTTTTTTCCAACTCGATTTCTGTTTATCTTTTTTTCCAACTCTATTGAAGAACAATTGACAGATATAATGGTATATATTCAAAGTATACAATGTGGTGATTTGATGTATGTATATATTGTGGAATGATTACCAAGATCAAGATAATTAACACATCCATCACCTCACATAGTTAACTGTGTGTGTGGTGTGAACACTTAAGATTTACTCTCAGCCACTTTCAAGTATAAAATACCACATTATCAACTGTAGTCACATGCTGTACATTAGATCCTCACAGCTTACTCTTTTGATCACTGAAGATTTGTACCCTTTGACCTACATCTCCCATTTCCCCCTCTTCCCAACCTCTGGCAACCACCATTCTGTGAAATAGGCTTTTTTTTTTTAAGATTCCACATGTAAGTGATACCATACACTGTTTCTCTTTCTCTGTCTGGCTTATTTCACTTAGCATAAGGCCCTCCAGGTTCATCCATGTTATCAGAAATGACAGGATTTCCTTCTTTTTCTTATGGCTGAAGAATATTCTATAATGAATAATATTCTGTTATATATATAAATATATACCATATATATGTATTACCACATTTTATTTTATTTATTTATTTTTAAAGAATGAGAATGCTTTTTCTTTTTTTTTTAAAGATTTTATTTTTTCTCCCAAAGCCCCCCAGTACATAGTTGTGTATTTTTAGTTGTGGGTCCTTCTAGTTGTGGTATGTGGGATGCCGCCTCAGCATGGCTTGATGGGCAGTGCCACGTCCACGCCCAGGATTCGAACCAGTGAGACCCTGGGCCCCCGAAGCTTAGCGCGTGAACTTAACCACTTCGCCACGGGCCCGGCCCCGATTACCACATTTTCTTACCCACTCATCCATCAAAGGGCATTTAGGATGTTTCCTTATCTTGGTTATTGTGAGTAATGCTGCATTGAACATGAGAGTGCAGCTAATCTCTTCGAAGTACTGATTTACAGTCAACTAATTTTTTTTTTTGAAGATTTTTTTTTTAATTTTTCCTTTTTCTCCCCATCCCCCCAGTACCTAGTTGCATATTTTAGTTGTGGGTCCTTCTAGTTGTGGCATGTGGGATGCCGCCTCAGCATGGCCTGATGAGTGGTGCCATGTCCACACCCAGGATCCAAACCTGTGAAACCCTGGGCCATCGAAGCTGAGCGCGCAAACTTAACCGTTTGGCCACAGGGCCTGCCCCCACACAGTCAAATAATTTTTGACGAGGGCACCAGGAACACACATGGGGAAAGGATAGTCTCTTCAATGAATCGTGTTTGGAAAATTGGACATCCACATGCAAAAGAATGAAACTGGACCACTATCTTACATCGCTCACAAAAATTAACTCGAATTAAAGACTTAAGACCTGAAACTGTAAAAACCCCCAGGAAGACATAGGGGAAAAGCTCCTTAACATTGGTTTTGGCAACGACTTTTGGGGTAAGACACCAAAAGTACAGGGAACAAAAGCTAAAATAAAGAGAGGGACTACATCAAACTAAAGAGTTTCTTCCCAACGAAGGAAACAGTCACCAAATTGAAAAGGCAACCGACAGAATGGGAGAAAATATTTGCAAATCTTGTATCTGATAAGGGATTAATAAAATAGATAAAGAACTCATTTAACTCGATAGCAAATAAGTAAATAACCCAATTAAAAAATGGGCAAAGGACCTGAATAGACATTTTTCCAAAAGAGATATAAAAATGGCCATTAGGTACATGAAAAGGTGCTCAGCATCACTAGTCATCAGGGAAATGCAAATCAAAACCACAGTGAGATACCACCTCACACCTGTTAGGATGGCTCCTATCAAAAACACAAGAAATAACAAGTGTTGGCAAGGATGTGGAGAAAGGGGAAGGCTTGTACACTCCTGGTGAGAATGTAAATTGGTGCAGCCATTATGGAAAACATTGTGGCAATTCCACAAAAAGTTAAAAATGGAACTACCGTATAACTCTGCAGTCTGCTGCTGGGTATGTACCTGTTTGTCTTTTTTGAGCTTGTGATCCTTGTTCTTCTAATTTTGCTTTTCAGATTATTGTCCATTATGCTGATTTACCAAAGAGGCACAATAATAGTTAGAGTTCTGTTGCCTTCTTCCATCACTGAATAATGGAGCACTTACCTCAAGCTTGGAACCCATCCCTTTTTTCTCATCCTCTGAATATAACTTAAGAAAATCTTCACATTGCCCTTAGGATTTTTCCAGGAGTTGGCTTTTTTTAGGTTTCACTCTTTGCAGTGTTTTAAAGGCTTGTGCTGTACTTTGAATTAATCCTCAGTGGCATTGTATTTCTTTTCATCTTTTGTTTATAATCCTTTCAAACACTGGAGCTCATGATGTGTATGAAAATTCCTGGTGCTGGGTGAGCACTAGGAAATGTTAGTTGAATCTGGCTTACATTTGTGTGTCTTTTGACCCTTTTTAAAGTCTTTCTGACCTTGAGCTATTTTCGGACCTTCTGGACCCCCTAGCCATGGCATCATACCAGTCTTTTTCTCTCATTTTTGTGTAGGTATTTTATCATTTGTGTAACAGATAGAAGAAATTTTCTCTTAAGGAAAACTTTTAAATTAAAACCTTTAGACAGTTGGAGAAATTATTAAACTGTTAGGTAAAAATTGGTGTTATTATATTATCATAATGCCCATGTTTTTATTTTGTTAATTAGCTACCTGCGAAATGTGTGGGATGGTTGGTGTGCGAGATGCTTTTTACTCTAAAACAAAGCGTTTCTGCAGCGTTTCATGTTCAAGAAGTTATTCGTCAAACTCCAAGAAGGCAAGCATTTTGGCCAGACTTCAGGTAACGGTACAGAGACCTTCGTATTCTTTCTGTCTGTCGTTTCTCTGGCTTTCACCGTTGATCTGTCATTTGACTGTGATTCACTGCATTCCACCTCTGCCCAATTGGCCAGTTGTCATTTTACACCCCACGTTTTTAGGAAATAGGTGAGTCCCAAAGTTTGTTCAGTCTAAAAATTGAACAGCTATTATAAATAGATAAGACATACTATCCAGAATAAACTGTGAACTGTTTGTGTAAGTGAGTTAAAAATACTTATGCTTTTTCTAAACAAGTATAAACATAATAAACAACTTTTTATATATAGAAATTGAATCCATTTTTCCCCCCTTGTTTTCTTTTGAGTTAACATCAAGGCAGAATCTTTCAACATTTGCGGGGAAATAATTTACCCTTTGGTTTTATGTTCCCATCATCTTTGCTTTGTAGTTTAGATTACAACCCATATGATACCTTGACCAAATGTATTTGGTTAATCCAACTGACCTTTTTGAAAACATTCATGATATGGAAAAAAAAATCATCTTTCTTGAAACAGACATCAGTGCCTACAAAATGACTGAAGATTTGATGATTTGACTAAGTTGTTGGTATTGTGGCATAGAAACTTTTTGAAGGCATTATGTAACTGATTTTTGTAATGTATTTTACTTGAGTGATCACATTTTTCTTATTCTCATTTAACTTATTGTGATCATTACATAGCACTGAAAGGATTATTTAAATCCCCCAAATTAAGGAAATACATCACTTAGATGTATTTCTATATTTCAGATAGACAGTACCTAAAGATCCTGAGCAGTGGTCTGTACCCAAGTGGATGGCAGTTTGTCACACTGAATTTGGCCAATGATCATTTTGTCATTGATCTTTTGCATTAGCACTAAAGGTATAAACCTCAGTCACTTGCTCTTTAAACATTAAATTGTCTTCTCTTACCATATAAATAGCAATGCTTGGCAACCTGCATGAGTGAATAACCAGTGGTTTTATCTAGTATAAGAAGGAATCATGTATCCACCACAGCCTATATTTTAACATCTTATGGGGTGTAATTTTTTATTAACATATTAATTTGCATATTGCTGTTTTAGTCTGTGCCAGCTCTGCTACCCATATTAGAAATCTACATTGTAGCAGAACTCCAGAAAAGATTTCCCATGTTAAAATTCTTTGTGTATTTCCTCCGCTTGAATAATTTTCTAAACCCTCGATGTTTACTTAAGCAGAATGAGTAGTGTGCAATCAAGTTAGTTTTCAGTGTCGGGGAGGATGAAAAAGAATCCTATTTACTTAACTCTTCTTGTTTTAGGGTAAGCCTCCAACAAAGAAAGCAAAAGTTCTTCAGAAACAACCTTTAGTTGCTAAACTAGCCGCCTATGCTCAGTATCAAGCTACCTTGCAAAATCAAGCAAAGACTAAAGCAGGTAATATGGGTGAATGCAGTAAAGGTGAAATATTTGATACTGATTCATCTGGTTTTAATTAGTGACATTTTAATTTGGGATTCTGGTTATCTAAGCTGTTTCTATGCCCTGTTAACGCATTATGACATTAGGCTTCCTGATGATGGTTTTGGTATCAGTAAATTATTCTAGAAGAGAATAGTTGCATTCACAAGTTCTAGTACTTGTGGCAATCTCCTTAATATTAATGTTTTTTATTTGGTTTATTATTTATTTTTTATGTACTGATTCTCTACGCCAGGATGGTAGAGAGCATTGTGGAGATAATTGGCAAAGAAGTAGGACATTTAGCAGGCTTCAAAGGGGTTGGGGAGAAGAGAGTAATAAGAAGAAAGGACCATTTCTAATGGAAGATTCTTAACAGGAGTGCAAAGGTAAAGAGGTAAGTAGGGAGAAAGGCAGTAAATGTATTAAATGGTAGATGCTGGATGGACATGTCACCAAGGTGCACAGTAAGAGCTGCGTGGGAATAAAGACGCAAAGGCAGCCATGGCAGCGTTTGTTAGCCTGAACACCTCTGCTCTCCGCTGTTCTCTGCCTTTCCTAACTGGAGAGCTCTTACTCACGTCCCGAGGAGCACGTGTTGTGTGAAGAATACTCAAACTGCTGTTTGTTTGCAAATATGATGTATCCTAAAGTTCATGTTTCTCTAGAGAAGTTCTTTAATCCTTACAGAAAAAAAGAAAACTTTCTTTAAAGGTGATAAATTAATTTCATATTATTTTGCATTTTAAAGTAATAGCCTTCTTATGAAGATTTAAGCATTGTAATATATCTACCTTTGTTTTGTTTCAGCAGCAGTCTCTATGGAAGGTTTCAGCTGGGGCAACTACATCAATAGCAATAGCTTTATAGCAGCTCCAGTTACCTGCTTTAAACATGTGAGTATGGAATTTCTCACCTTGTATTAACATACTTCCTAGTTGATTAAATCTGAAGGTACATAACACCTAAACATTTTATCCTTAGAAGGTTTTTATCTTACACGTTGCAGTGGAAATGTCTTTTTTTATTAATTATTATACTTATTAATAGCTAAAAATAACTTCAGTAAGTTTTGTAAGTAAAACCTTAGTATAAAGAAATTGCAATCTGAAATTATTTTAAACCAGGAAAAGTACTCTTCTCGTCTGATTTTCATATTAAGTTGAATCATATAAAATTGCTGCCTTTGTATATCAAAAGTGGTTGCTAATGTCATGTGGTTCAACCTAATAGAAACCATCCATCATTTATATTACCTAAATCTTTGTGATTTGACCTGATAATTCAGAAAAGGAAAGCTCTTTCTTCGTTTTATTTTTGTCTCCAAATGTAAAATCACAAAAACAAAGAAGAAACTATTAGTAATATATTCTTATGGGCTGAAATATGTGCTGTATATCATGGAAAACCCTTTGCAAGATGTTTTTAGCAAGTAAATTGTTACAGAACATCTGAAATAATTCAGAATTATGTTAAAAATATACCTAATGATAAGTTCTTTCCTTTTGATTCTATTCCTTTTGATTCAATTATCTGAGTAATTCTGTCCAATACTTTTTTAAACCTGACTATAAGTTTAATTTATATTTAAAGGTTCTATCCGCTACTGACCATGTATAAGAAGAAAAGAGAATTTAGTAAATTAATGAATGAAATTTTGTTTGCACTTAGCATTTTGTTAAGGCTTTACTTTTAAATAACAGCATGTGGACAGAACTGAGCTTGGCTTCTTGCTATGGAAATCCAAATGAATTTTCATTCATTCACGGTCAATAAGGGATCTTGATCAAGGTCAAGAATATTAATTCAGTGGTAGAAATATAAATTAAAGCTGAGTTGATTCATTTGCAAGTCTTCTTTCTTGAAACTACGGGTGTTAAGTCCTTAGTTGCTCGCGTGCTGACTATCTGAACCAACCTAAGTGGAATCTTACTTTATCTCAGTGTGAAGTAGGTGATTTATTTTACTGTAATGTCTAATAATAGGGTCACATTTGTGAGATGTATTAAATACACAGCAGCAGCAGCTTTAAAGGGAACTACAAAGCAAATCTTTCTCTCCTCTGTGGGATAGTTCCTTCTGGTACTAAGAAGCTCAGGACTAGATTAAGTTCTCAGCTGTGATAATTTATTGCAGATTCCTGGAATGTTTGTCTGTTGTCTCCTTCAGAATAGCCTTTATCTCTTTTCCTATCTTTATTTTAATAGTCTGTTTTTTATGTTTTAATATCATAAACCATGTCAAGCTATTTTACCTAAGTAGTCAGGATATTTAAAAAATAGCATTTCAGAGTCCCAAAAACATCACTTTTTTCATGTCTTTATCTTTGAATAGTAATACTATATTAAAGTTCTTTGCAAGAAAATCTCTGATACTAAAATTGATTGATTTTGTTTTTGAGTTTGCTTTTTTAAGATTGAACTGTTGTCTGATGAAAAATAGAGCAGCTAACCTTAGCTGGATTATTAATAATCATACTGTGGAGCCTCCTCTTTTTTGCTCAGAATTGAGGCATCTGTCACCCTGTGCCTTCCTAGTCCACTCATCTTTCTTTACTGCCTTCTCCTTATCAAATAGGAAAACATTTATATTGTTAATTTGTTAGTGTATTTTAGTACAAGTGGGTTTGCGTTGTTGCCTTAACCAGCATCTTCATTTGAAGCCATTTGGTTTAGAGGTCAGACCTCATACTGCACTTGATTTTGTCCTTTAGAGTTGACTCTTCATGGTTCTCCCCCAAGATCATTTTCTAGGTCTCCAAAGAGAGTTATTGGCTTTGACTTTAGAAAACCTGTTGTCAGGAGCTGCTGGAAGTGCGAGACCCTGCCTTGTATCATCAATCTTCTATTCTTCTGAGACTTAACACCTGCCCTGAGTCTGGTTCATCATTTGGGCCCCCTTCGTCTAGACTCTACATCTGCCTTGTCTCCAACTTGATCAGAGTTTGGGAGCCTTTCCCTGCTCCTAGGAGATTCTTTTTCAAACATGATTTTAAAAAACCTCCAGGAGCTGGCCTGGTGGTGCAGCGGTTAAGTTCGCATGTTCCGCTTTGGTGGCCCGGGGTTCGCTGGTTCAGATCCCGGGTGCGGACATGGCACTGCTTGGTGAGCCATGCTGTGGTAGGCATGCCACATATAAAGTGAAGGAAGATGGGCACAGATGTTAGCTCAGGGCTAATCTTCCAAAAAATAAAAAACCTCCAGTGTGTAACGTGGAAGCAGAGCTGTTGTGATTGCACCAGGAGTTGGGCATGGGGCCCTGGCAGAGCCTCGAATGCCTTGTTTCTTTAACGTAACCCAACCTCTTCTGGATTAAGGGTTCCAAGTAAACGCTTTATGGTTGCCAGCACTTAAATGTGATTGTGATTAATTCTAAAGTTATAGAATTTCAAGAGAAGAATTCCTCTTTCCATGGTGTATCTTTAATCTTCTGGGAATGAAGTCTCTGCAAAGTACGATATAGGACTATATCCTTTTCAGTAATTGCTGTGATTACTTGATTACAACGGTGCTTGACATTTTTATAATTAGCAATGGAAATTGAGCCTCAGTTCTCATTAAATATATCTACTTAGGAATCTGTATATTATGATTGCCATATATCTGGTATATCTTTCATTTTATCTAGGTGGTATTTTTCAGGCTTTTTTTTTAGCAGCAGAATTCCCCTTTTCCCTAGTAAACATAGCTAGGATAAGAAGAAGCTGCACTGATTGGTCTGGCAGGGGCGGGGTGGTGTGGCCGGAGCCTTGGCCCCTGACCCTTGGCTCCCCCTTCCTTGGCAGTCTCTGAGGTTGGAAACCACGAATTAGCTAATAGCACTTTTCGCTAATCCTAAATCATATGGTTACAAAGCTGTAAGGCATCTTAAAAATCATCTAATCTATCTCTTGTTATAAATAAAGAAACTCTTGCTACTTTTTTCAATAGCTGGATTGTAATTTTCAACTTTGGGCTTTAACTTGCTTTTCATTGAGGTAAAGTCCTTTCTTTTTTTTTTTCTTTTTCTTTTTCCTCCCAAAGCTCCAATACTTAGTTGTATATTTAAATTGTATGTCCTTCCCGTTCTATGTGAGCTGCTGCCACAGCGTGGCTAGTGGCAGACAAGTAGTGTGGTTCCGCGCCTAGGAACCAAACCAGGCATCTGAAGCAGAGCACGTCCAGCTTTAACCACTAGGCCATCAGGACTGGTTCTCCTTTTTTTTCTTGATGTGGTTTTGAATTAAGCCCCTATGGGTTCACTTCTGTATTTCTCCTTTACTCACACACTCCTACTACACAAGACTTCTGACACCAGATGTGTGGGTTTTCCACACATCAAGCAGTTCTCTGACACCAGCTGGGTGTCCTATAATTCAGTTCACTTCTGACACTATCTACGTAGAGTTAGCATCAGATGCCACAAGTTAAGGGCTCAGTCTGACAAGACTGCGCCCACTTCAGACACCAGTCGCAAGTTCCAGATTGTCACCTATACTTCTGACCTACTGGCTCTAAATCAGGGTTCCCATGACCCCCTCCTTGGGTTCGATAATTTGCTAGAGTGGCTCACAGAACTCAGGGAAACACGTTTACTAGTCTGTTATAAAGGATATAATAAAGGAATCAGGTGAAACAGCCAGATGAAGAGAGACATAGGGCAAGGTATGTGGGAAGGGGCATGGAGCCTCCATGCCCTCTCCAGGCTCGCCACTCTCCTAGCACCTCCACTTGTTCATCAACCCAGAACCTTTCCAAACTGCGTATATTGGGATTTTTCTGGAGGTTTCATCACGTAGGCATGATCAGTCATTAACTGAGTCTCCAGCCCCTCTCCCTTTCCTGGAGGATGAGGTATAGGACTGAACGTTCCAAGCTTCTAATCATAGCTTGGTCTTTCTGGTGACCAGCTCTCATCCTGAAGCTATATACCAAGAGTCACCTCATTAGAAGAAAAGACACTCCTGTCACCCATAAATTCCAAGGGATTTAGGAGTTCTGTGTCAGGACCTTGGGTCAGAGACCAAATATGAGAACAAAAGATGCTCCTAGTGCTCTTACCACTTAGGAAATTACAAAGGTTTTAAGAGCTCTGTACCAGGAACCAGGGACAGAGACCAATATATATGTTTTCTGTTATTTCACAGCCCCTAAAAACAGTATCCATAACTATCCTTAAACTGTGAAAGAATCTCCAAAATACTACTGTAGTGCCACATGCCAGTTAGGTACATTATATATATGAATGAAATTCACAGATGATTTTCTTCTTTTAGTAATATGTTTGAACCCAGGGGAGCCTCCACTTGGTCTGTGTGTATGCAGAACACTTACCTTTAAAGCACTCTTAATTTTTTTTTTAAAAGACTATAGTCTTTTAAACTGATGCGCTCATCTTTCCATTATTTGCCTTATAAAATCAAGTGAAATAGTTTTCCTAGGCGTACAGCACAGGCCAAAATGTGCTAATATTAAATGTACATGAAACATACAAAAGCTGAAATCCTATTCCTCCAGTCATGTATTTACAATCAGATTTATTTTGTTTGATACTCTGGTGTTTTGTTGATCGTGTCATTGGTAAGACCAGAAATGTAATCATCGTACTTTTTTCTCCCTTGAGGATAGTTGTAGTTTTGTATTTTATAAAAGGTCCTTTGTACACATATATGCTGTAACTTGAAGCTAAGTTTACTATACTCTTTCATCCTGCCCCCCCAAATACCCCTGGTGTTACTTAGGTGATCTGTTCTGATCCTCTCTTGGGTGCCTCACCTGCACGCCCGCTGTTTTGAGCAGATAAGGTTATCCATATTTCTTTGCAACAAGTATCACAACTATGTTTTTGGACTTTAAGGAGAAAAACAAAAGCCTTTTTGTTTGTGTATATACAGTAACAATAGTTCATAGTAAAACTCTTAATCCATTTCTCAGTTATGTGTTTATTAGTAAAATAATCTCTTTCAAGTAAAACTATTTTTTGTTTCTTCCCCTAGCCTTGACCACACATATACATGACTCTACTGAAAGTTGAAAATAAATGACTTTGTGTTCATTTTAACTCGTTAGAATCTTCAATATGTCATCTTAGATTGCAGAATTTCTTTCTAATGGAAATAAAACTTGAATTCATTTCTGTCATTTATGAGTGCTCTATCTGAGTTAACTTTTTTGAGTGTTGCCATGAAATAGATTTTCTGCACGAAAGCAGTGGACTCTAATATAGAAATCATCTGTTTTTTATGTTTTAAACCCTAAATAATCTAGGTTTTTTTTAAATTTTAGTCTTTTTTCTAAAATGTTTCTTGTTTTTCTATTGGAATCTCCCAATTCTGAAACAGTATAATATGGTTTAAAAAAAATTATGGACTGTTTTATGCTTTTCAAATTAGTCGTCACTGCTTCCTAGCTCTTTTCACATGTAAATAGCATTCCCTCATTCTTAATCTTCTACCCCAGGCCTCCCATTTCCTTTTGTATTGTCCTTGCACACCCCATCTCCCTGTTGCCACCACCTCAAAAAGTAGATTATGGTATCAAGTCACAGGATGAGTGGACTTTCTGAAGAAAGAGGGAACAGTGTTTTTTCTTGTTTCTACTTCCTCCGAATTCCAGCAAGTAGTATTTAAGAGTTGTGATTTCTTTCTAATTAATTTCCTGTAATGTTTTCTCCCCTTTTTGGCAAAATAATATTTTGTCTTTCTCTATTAGATGTACTTTAGTGACCATATGCCTGTTAGTCGTAAGGTATTTTAATGGTGGCTTTTTGTACATTGCCATATCATTATTGGGATTGATTCTTTCTTGGTTACCTATGTACAACTTCAGGACTAACGTCTGCCCACTTAAACTCTTTGTTAATAAAGATTGTGGGTGGTTGAAAGTTGTAAGTTGGCAGCTCTGTGGAGGGAAATTTGTATTTCTGCCATAAAGCATCATAAGTGCAGAGTATCAGCCCTCTCTGAGAGTCTAAATATTAGCCATCTGGGCTGTTGGACCATCTGGAAATGTTCTTGAAGTGCAGAAACTAAGACTTCCCACCCAGTTGTCTTTTTACAGACAGACAGTCAGGTGGAGGTTGTCAGACACTTGTGCTGGGGAGCGCTCAGCGTTTGGATTTGGCCGTGTCCTGCAGGACCTGATGACAGCTTGCCTTGCAGGGAAGGAGAGCCGCTCCCAGATAGCCCTCACGAGTGGCCCTGGAGCAGGAAGTGGTGGAGCAGATCTTCCTGGTTTGGGAGGAGCCTGAGGTGGACCTCTCGTCCTGAGTCTGGAAGGTAAATTTGTTGTTACCTGTAAATTATGGTTCTGCTAGTTCATGCTGTGCCAATCCAGACTTTCAGAGGTGTCCCTCCTGCCAGCAAGAGAAGACAGATGACTTGGATGAAGATGGCTGTCAAGCCCTGGGTCATTTAGTCTTCCACACTTAAGAATATTCATTTTAAACAAAAGGGCAGATGTATCTGTGAAATTACCTTATTTCAACACATTGAGCACATACTATGCAATGACTATGGTGCTCTTTTTTGTTGTTTTTGTTTCTTCATTTTTTTTCTTAGAGTGAACCATATGGATTGGTTTAAGAGGGCCTAGCAGAACCACAACCTTACAGGCAAGAACAAATGTCACTTTCTGCTACTTTCTCCTATACCAATCCAGACTGTAGGGACCAAAACTATTTAATATTCCCCCACTAAAGGGAACCTTAGCTTTGTTTTTTTAAGTGAGCATATGGATATTTTATTTTCTTTAATAAAACATGACTAAAAGTTATTTTCTCCAAACAGTTGTTAAAGCTTTTTTTTAAAAGTCAGTATGACATTGTCATATCTTCGCTCAAAGGGGAGTCCTGTATGCCAAAATCACTTAGCAGTGTGCCAACCTAACCCCTACCTTGTCAGCGTAACCATGCCTCTTCTCAACAAAAGATAAACCTGTTCCACAGGATTTGGCAGCCAAAGAAGGGTGGATAGTCTGCCTTAATTTAATGCATATATTTAACTGCATCTATCTGTTCTAATTGGTTCATCCTCACAGAAACGAATACATGGTCTTTGTGTTAATATACGTTAATCTGTTAGCTGTCTTCCTTCCAGGCTCTCCTTTTCTGATCATATCTGCTGGCAATAGGGATGGCCCTACAGTCTAGAGTGATATAGGGGGAGATAGCAGAACCTGAAGAGTCCAGTCTTTCAATTTAAAAAAAGCAGAAAGAGATAGTCATAGTGGATGTATTATTTTCCACACAGCTCAGGGAGATAGTTATGTGTACCTTTCCAGAATCACAAATAGTTGAGATAGGCCACTGTCTCCAAGGTATTGGAGTATAGTCATTGCTTGCTAATTAAAGCAATAGCCGTAAATTGACTCTGTCTTTGGTTTCAAGACTTATCCTAGTTCAGTATATTTGACAGTTTCTTCCTCTCCTTCAGAAATGCCATAAACTATCGAGGATAGGGGTCGAGTAGTTTTAGGTTAACCCTCCTGTTGGTTAGCATTCACCAAAGTAGGAGAGGCTTTGCGTGGAAGACATTTGCCCGGCGTTCATATTGGCTGGTTCGTGTGGCTGCTGGATGTCTTTGTTTGCTCATCTTTGAGCTTTGAAGCTATTTTGTCTTTCCCTGATTTGTTCTTATTATGACCTCACCTAATCCTTTTCTCTATGATCAGGTTCTAAATTAAATGAGGAGCCAGATTATCAAGGGCCGCAGAGACTGGTGTTATCAGCATTTATATTCCTGAATTCACTTATTTGATTTAATTAACCATTACATAAACTCCAAATAATTGTAAATGGCCTCAAGTTCTAATGATTAAAATGTACTGGAAATTGTAATTTGGGAACCTATGTTAGATTTTGGAAAAATCCCTTTGTGGTGTTCATTTAATCATTTTTCTGAGTCCCCATCTTAACCATTTGGTGTGGAGGCAAGTGGTTACCAGTTCTAACACTGAAAGTTTTCTCTTGGGTACAGTAATTCCTACGTGAGAAATTTAGAAATAATAAATTATTTAACAATTTACCATGGTACGCGTCTCCAAAGACTCTTCAACCCACCCTTTTAATAACTTTATCCAGTGCTTTTGCCATATGTTGTTTTAACAGACTATCTTTCTGTTCTATGGATTTAACTTAAGTTGAAAATGTAGATAACTAAGTTTTGTTTCTCCTGTGTTTTTGGGAACCACATTGCTGATTGGAATTATTTTTCTTTCTGCCTTTTGGCCAGATCTTTTAAAATTAGAAGTTAAAGTAAAAGTGTGTTTATTGAGTGCATATTAAAAATAATGTTTCTTAAGTCAGCTTTATCCTGTGAAATCTCCTACCAAGTTTGTGATTCAGCTTTTGAAAAAATTGCTGCTCAATTCTTGTATGAGGACAGTATTTTGAAGTCGACGTGGATCTGTTCTAATATATGTGAATTCTTTTCCTCTTTACCCTGACCCTGGTTTTTGCCAAATAGAATTCTGTGGAAAGAGAAATAACAGTGCTATTTTTAGAGAAAAATGAGTGAATTAAATACCATTTTTAGTTTAATGTTTCCATTATTGATGGTAATGTTTAATTTTGAATGACATGTTTTAGGCTTTATGTTAATAAGATAATAATTTAATAATTTTTATATGACAGGCACCTATGGGGACCTGCTGGGGTGATATCTCAGAAAATGTGAGAGTAGAAGTTCCTAATACAGACTGCAGCTTGCCTACCAAAGTCTTCTGGATTGCTGGGATTGTAAAATTAGCAGGTGAACAGCACACATTGTTACTATTTTCACTAGAAAATGCTGATTATATTTGTAAGTTGTAAGAAAGCATATTTGTCAGTTTTGCAAGTGTTGCCAAATAAATAATAAATATGATGGTAGAGGAGAGGTTGGCAAATTTTTTTCTGTAAAAACCAGACAGTAAATATATCAGCTTTGTGGGCAATACAATCTCAGTCACAACTTTTCACCTCTACCATTGTGGCTTGAAAGCAGCTGTAGCAGGACATAGATGAGCAGGCGTAGCCGCGCTCTAGTAGAACTTCACCTGTGAGCACTGGAACTCGAATTTCATGTGATTGTCATGAATCATGAAATGTTATTCTTCCTTTGATTTTTCTTCAAACATTTAAAAATGTTAAAACCATTTTTGCATGGCAGAGTGTAAAAAACATCAGGTAGTAGGCCAGATCCTTGGGCCACAATATAGTTTGCCAACCTCTGGTATAGGAAAATACTTTGAAAAGTAACAAAAAGTTGAGGTACTAAAAAGAGTGATAGGATCCATAATACCAAAAGTAAACCAGGGTTGGTAATTTCATATGTCTTGGGTTCTTCCTTTTTCTTCATTCCCGCTGTTTCCATGTAGCCTAGGCCTTATTTCCTTATTGCTCATGAAATAAGTGCATTAGGTGATATGCAGAAGTATAAGACTTGTTTTTTCCAGCAAGTTCACATCTGCCAAATGTTGAATACCTTTATGGCAAGGTGCTCACTGAGTAGTGTAGCTGGACACTGTAGTACTTTAGAGGAGGGGCCGCCACTCAGATCAGAAGAGTTGTCGTGAGATACTGGAAGAGGTCTCTCACTCATCCTTCTCTTTCTAGTCTTAACTCCGGCCTTCTTCCCAAAATGCCCACATGTACTGGTGATAGACTCAATTTACCTAAAAATGATCTTAATCCTGTTTGTCTGTTCAAGTGTCTTTACTAGCTTCTTTGTCCTTAAAGGATCAAGATGGTCAGCATTTACAGCTATTGATGAGTTGCACCCTATACCACTGACCAAATTTTTTGTTGCTCCGCAACATAAATAATCTGTTCTAATGAGAGTAGTCTCCGTCCTCCCTAATGCAGCCTGTTTTTTGCCACCTCTCTGCCTTTGCTCACTCGCACAAGTGGCCCATGCTCTGTACTTAATGTATTATCCAGTTCAGTTCCCACCTTTTCCGTGAAACGTTTCCCCAGCTTTAATAAGCATCTCTCAATGCCTCTATTATTCTCCACACCATAATTTAAAACAGCGGTATGCTGTTTCTGTCCTAGATGTTTGTCAGTTGTATTTAAATATCTCTAAAGATCAATATATTTAATATCCAAGAATTATTTTTACCTCCCATCTCTGATTTTACATTTCTGTTTTATCTGATTGCATCGTCTTATTTTAGCCACTTTAATGACATTTTGTAAGTGAGCCTGATGTTAATCGTAAACTAGAGCTCAGCAACAGCAAACTCATAAATGGTTCTGTGAATTATTGAATTTTAAAACTAAAGGATTCATGTTATAAATTTTCATCATAGATAGTAACACATGAAAATGCTGACTGAACTTAGCTCCCGGTCTCAGATGCAAATTTATTGGGCCTTTTTTATTTCGCTAAGGGCATTAAATTAAACCTCAATCTCTTATCAACATAAGGCTTATTAAATTTATGAACAGGATCCATCATATACTCTTTGTTCTTTCTAGGAAATGAGGCTTTCTCTTGCTTAGTACATGGAGTTTTCACGTGATTTCACATACTTTTATTTGTGTTTATTAAACTTCTTTACCTAGCATTTCTGAATCTTATTTCCAAATAAACAGAAGAATTTAGACTCAAAGTATCAGCATGCAAATTCTCCAAAAATAATTGGTCACCCAGTCAGCTGGATAAAGCAGTTTCTTTGAAATATACTTTAACTAGATTTTTGTGATTTGACAAGGTTTTGCTAATTTACCACAATGTTCTTGCTTTATTTTCAAAACTATATTCTAGTACGACTTTCCCACACCTGTTTTCACTGAGAATTTCTTTTCTAGAATTTAAGAAGCTGTGGATAAAATCAAAATATATTGAAAGGAAGAAGCCATGCTCTGAAAACAGTTAAACTGGTACAAATGGTTCTCAGAAAGTTTGATCCATACGCCAGTAGCACCAGCATCACCTGGGAACTTGTTAGAAATGCAGATTCTAGGGCTGGGCCCAGGGTTCACCAGTTTGAATCCTGGGTGCAGACATGGCACCGCTCATCAAGCCATGCTAAAGCGGCATCCTATGTAGCAGAGCTAGAAGGACCTACAGCTAGGATATACAGCTGTGTACTGGGGGGCTTTGGGAAGAAGAAGAAGATTGGCAACAGATGTTAGCTCAGATGCCAGTCTTAAAAAAAAAAAAGAAAGAAAGTAATGCAGATTATCGATGCAGCCAAAACCTTCGAACCCAGAACCTCTCGGGTGGGGCCCAGCCCTCTGTCTGTCTAACAAGCCCTGCTCGTGATTCTGTTGCGGATGCACAGACGTGTGACAACCACTGCCAGCAGCTATATCCTGTTTTATTTCTCTTCATTTTCTTATATGGTGATTGATTTGTTGGTTTCAGGTTACAATGCCCTTTTAAGATATGAAGGATTTGAAAATGACTCTAGTCTGGACTTCTGGTGCAATATTTGTGGTTCTGATATCCATCCAGTTGGTTGGTGCGCAGCCAGTGGAAAACCTCTTGTCCCTCCCAGAAGTAAGTAGCTTATACCTTTACTATAATTTAAATATATGTGCTTTAGTGCAGTTTCACACACAGTAACATTAAGATGATAAAGAAATTAAAATACTATATTTTGGTTTCAAGTACCTTACTTGTTGGCAAGACATACTTGTTTTCTCTGTTTCTGTTACTCTTCTTCAGAATCTTAATTAATACTCTAAATTGCAGGGAGATTTGTGACTATTTTTTTTAGCAAATAGTTTATGAAGCAGTTCTGCTCTTTGCCAAAGTGTAACTGGTTATTTCTTTTGTTTTAGCTATTCAGCATAAGTATACAAACTGGAAAGCTTTTCTAGTGAAACGACTTACTGGTGCCAAAACACTTCCTCCCGATTTCTCACAAAAGGTAAAGACAGGACCTTAGAAAGGACTGCAGTGTTAAATGAGAGCTCTGAAGAAAGGAGTAACTCCAAAGTTTTTGCTTTAGTGAGCTAGAATGACCTCTGTTAAATATTGAGTGTACTCAGTATTTTTAATAGAACAGTATTAAAATTATTTGTAGACCTTTGTCATGAATTCTGAACAGTTTTTGTCTGCTTTTGTTTCAAGGTTTCCGAGAGTATGCAGTATCCTTTCAAACCCTGCATGAGAGTAGAAGTGGTTGACAAGAGGCATTTGTGTCGAACACGAGTGGCAGTGGTGGAAAGTGTAATTGGAGGAAGATTAAGACTAGTGTACGAAGAGAGTGAAGATAGAACAGATGACTTCTGGTGCCATATGCACAGCCCGTTGATCCATCATATTGGTTGGTCTCGAAGCATAGGCCATCGATTCAAAAGATCTGGTAAGCACCTGTCACAAGAACTCCTTTTGAAAGTTATCATTGAGACTGAAGTGTACTACTTGGTTATTTTTCTCTATAGAATAGCATAGATCAAAAATAGCATTCCAGTTGTCTGGGCTGCTCATTCTACCTTAATAAGGGAAGGTTCCCACTAGAATGTTAGTGTCCCAACTAATTCCTTTATATTCCTTCCACTTGTTCTCACTTAAAAAATAACACTTTTGTTCACGACTACATTTGTTTCCTTACACTTTTCTTATCCAGCCCATTTGAAAGATCTAAGGATAACCTTTCTTTTTCCATTCAATTTTCCTCAAAATAGCAAGATTAAATGTGGTTAGACTTAATCATAAACACATTAAGACATACTTCTAAAGTTGTAATTCCCTAATTCCCAGCATTTTCAATGGTGGAATGTATTTAAGAGCACATGTACTTTGAAGAGAGAAAGACTATTAAAGAATATTATTCACCATAAATGTAGAAGGCATGTATTTTTGCCATGTTTTAGAGTATACATACCTTGTGAGTTTGAAACCTTCAAAGAAACGTGGTTTTTGGTCTTCTCACAAATGCTGACAGATTAGTGTGTAACTTTTCCTTGTAGATATTACAAAGAAACAGGATGGACATTTTGATACACCACCACATTTATTTGCTAAGGTAAGAAGTTTTTATAAGAACCCTCATTTGTAAATTAGGTTTGAAAGAGGGTTGTGGGTTTTTTTCCTAAAATTATGAAAATCACAATTACATATGTTCACTTAAAAGAATTAAGACCGTGTAATCCTTAGGTGTCACAACTATTGATTGTAATTATTCTTAAAATTTTGTCTGTTTGCCTGACTTCTCTCTATTCCCTAATGGAAGTTTGAGTTTTCATATTAGGTAGGTAGGAGAAGGCTTTTGGTATTTTCATCTGGTAAACCTTTTCAGATTGCTAACATTTTAATTATTAAAATGATAACATTTGTAACAGTTGATGTGCTTTCCTGTAATTCTTTAGGTAAAAGAAGTAGACCAGAGTGGGGAATGGTTCAAGGAAGGAATGAAATTGGAAGCTATTGACCCATTAAATCTTTCTACAATATGTGTTGCGACCATTAGAAAGGTAAGAGAATAGGTTTAAAGTATAGAAATGCAGTTATAGGAACTGGGTTTAAGGCAGTAGGAGAAAGAGGCCCCAACATTCATTTTGACATAAAATGTGTGTATCTGGATCCTCACTGGATAGAAAGTTACTAATAATTTCAAAATAAATTTGAATTCTCTTATCACAGGTTCTCTTTTTCTATAGCTTCTTGTCCAGATGGTCATCTTGAGTCTGCTCCCTTTATTTACAGAAGTATATCCTAAGTTAGAGGAACAACGTTTATTTAAGTTACCTCTTGCTCAAAGCTAGTCCAGCACAGAATTGTCGGGAAGCCAAGTTTATCTTCGGTTTCCTGTGTTTCCTTTTTGTGCCTTTTTCTTTCTTTTGGTGGCGCTTCATTCTTTTCTCTTTTTCCTCTCTTCTAAAACTGCTTTTCTGAGAAGATCTAGAAGAGTGGTTCTCATTTCTCAGCAGGCAACAAAATCCCCTGGAGAACTTAAAGAAATGCTGGTGACCAGGCTTCTTACCCCGGTATTCTGATTCAATCCATCTGGGTTGGGGCCCTAGTGTTGACATTCTTTTGTGTCTCCAGGTGGTTCTGATCATTAGTCAGGTACAGAGGAAGACAAGAATTTGAGTCAGTCATGTCTAACTGTGAGACCTTGAATGTAGGTGCCTGGGACATGGCAGCCTTCATAACTGTTTTAAATTCTTTGGGCTTAAGATTTTAAACTGTGTTGAAATGCGCATCACAATTTAAGTTACAGCTTTACGTAAGTAGATTCTGGATCAGTGGTTCTTAACCATCGAAGTACTTGAGAATCACCTGGAGACTCAAAAGAATGTCTGTTGTGTGCGATGAAGATGAAGTACCCAGTGAGTAGGTCATACTTTGTTCAGGAAGTTCTTAGTTGATGCTTGCCATGCTAGGTTTGTTTGGACTCTAAAAAGCTTACAGTCTTGTAGAGCAAGGTAAGATGTATAAAAATAAGTTTAATACAAGATTAACTGTGACTTAAGAAAGGTACAAAGTACTGTTGGATTGCAAATAAAGGAGAGATCACATCTTCTCAGAGGAGGCAGGGAAAGCTCTATAGTGGACAGAATATTTGAAAACATCTTGAAGGATGGGAAGAATGAGGCCCAGCAGAGATGCAGGAGGAAACTGTGCCATGGGAAGAGAATGTGCACAAAAGCATCAAGATAGGAAAGTACAGGCCACATTTAGGATGACAGGTAGTTCACATGCAGTACTCATCACACCTGTTGCATTGGCTATTCTAGGCAAGGCTTTCTGTTTATAAGGAACAGAAACACACTAAAGTTAGCTCTAGGATGGTTCCACAGTGGGCAGTCTCACAGACATGCGAGGACACAGATGAGAACTGGAAAGACATAAACCCAGTGTTAGTCTCTCCACCTCTCAGGGTCCTCTTTGTCCCATCTCTTCTCTACTCTGAGTCTGTGCCACTTTTCCTTTCCTCTTTCTCAATTGTGTCTTGCTCATTCACTCAGTCTGCACATGGTGGGCCCTAGCCCTATTCTGTATCACAGCCTTTCAGTTCCAGGTCCAACCCATGGCTTGACAACAGTCTCTGTGTCTGTTCATTCTAATTACTGAGAGAGAATCTAAATAGCTGACCCTAGTCTTTAGCTTGGTCCCCTGAAGGTTAGCTACCTTGGTCCAGTCAGTTCTTTTTAGAAAGGGAGAAAGGACTGCCACGTGAGTGGGTGCAGTCCTTTCCAGAGGTCTTAGGCAAAGCTGTTAAGCTTGAAGAGAAAGTTACTGTACATATCCAATAGAGTAGAAATAAGTAGGAGAAAGGAACTTGCGGGCAGAGACTGAAAGATAATGTGGAACAGGTAGTGCAGGTTTTGAATGCTTGGTCAGGTCCTCTGAGCTTTCTTGGTTAAACAAGGTAAGTTGGTAAAGGTTTCTGGCATGAACAGAGGTCCTACCCAGGGAAGGTTAAACTGTGTAAGAGAGAGATGTCCATAGAGGAAGGCCAAAAGGAATGGTATCAAACAAGATAGTGGGGACAGAGTTAATGGCAAGGACCAAGGGACTGGATGTGTAGGAGAAGTTGTAGGACCTGGTGATTCATTACCTTTGAAGGAATAAGAGAAGCAGTTGTTGGTTTGACGCCCTGTACTATAATATGTTCAGCCTGCAGGTAGAATGCAGGCTCGGGACATGGAAGGGAGACAAACTCCTGATAAAACTTGAAAAATTGTTGGCATAGGATTGATTTTTGAAGCCCTGGATGGATGACATCACCAGACAGAAAGAAAAGGCCAAAATCAGAAACTTAAGGTTTGGCAGTGAAAGGGCAGCCACCAAAAGAAATGTGTAAGGAATGATCAGAGAGGTGAGCAGATTGATCACTAGGCTGTAATGTAATGAGAATCAGGAGAAGATGTTTCCAGAAGTTAAGAATAGTCAACAGATACCGGATACTGCAGGGAAGCTGGAGTTTGAAGAGGGGAAATGTTGGGAAAAAGACACCAGATGTGACAAACTGGGAGATCATTGGCAAATTTAGCAGTTCAATGGTAAGGACAGAAATCCGACTGCAAGGAGTTACATAGTATACAACTTGAATTGGTCTCCGGGTGAGCTGTATGTAGGAGTTCATTGTACTGTTCTTGTACCTTTCCTGTAAGTGTGAACTGTTTCAAATAGAATACTTTTAAGTATTGTTGATATAATAGAAATTGGGAGACATTGGAGTACAAGAGATGGTGTTTTTGAAGCAAGGTACCAGTGGTAATAGGACAAGACAGAGAAGTTTGTCGTGGGTGTGAGGGAGGCACAGGGAAAGGACTACTTTTTACAGCAATCTAAGGTGTGAAGGAAGGAATGTGAGGACCCTAACATAGTTTCTGTTGTGGAGGAGCATGGTTATCTCTAGCATGAGAGAGGTAAAGTTGAAGCTTGAAGAAGGTGGAAAAGGTTTGGGAAAAATACTCTATGTGATAAATGAGAAGGAAAGAAGTGAAGTTACTACTGAGCAGGATTTAGAGCCTCGCCAAGGCTAGATAGTGAAATTATAAAAGAGCAGAGCGCTCAGCCCAATTTCCTGAAGCCACAGCAGCAGGCAGCCTTAGCCGTGGGCACAGGCACTCTTTCCTAGACCTCTGCAGTCGCTTCTCTGTAACCCTGCTTTTGTTTCTTGTACACACTAGAATTTACTAATTTAATAGATTTTTCGTTTTAATTTCCATTATTTAAAATAATTCGATAAAGAAGCATTTTTCACTTTTAAGAGACCTTTATGTAATAGATTTTCCTTTCTTTTAGAACGTCAACTTAAAGGATCATTTTTATAATAGCGATATCTAATTTCAAATACTTGGAATTCTCTTAATTTAAAAGGTGCTGGCTGATGGATTCCTGATGATTGGGATCGATGGCTCAGAAGCAGCAGATGGATCTGACTGGTTCTGTTATCATGCAACCTCCCCTTCTATTTTCCCTGTTGGTTTCTGTGAAATTAACATGATTG
Organism: Equus caballus; assembly: GCF_041296265.1. Lineage (NCBI taxonomy): Eukaryota > Metazoa > Chordata > Mammalia > Perissodactyla > Equidae > Equus > Equus caballus. The sequence goes on along the minus strand of NC_091694.1, from coordinate 26,798,661 downwards.
AACTTACTCCACCCAGAGGTACTTCATCCTAATGTATATATATACTGGGTTTTCATCCTTGTTTTCTTTTTACATGGTATCTGTTTACAACATTTAACAAAGCCCTAGATTTCTTGTTGGTGTGGATATATATGTGTCTATATGTATATATAAACATACCCATTTATGTGTATATAAACATATGTTCTAAAAACATAGAGCACTGTATTTCAGCTAGCCTTAATAAACTACATTTGTATAGAATTTTTCCTAAGCATCTGTGCATTTTATATGAATTGGTATTTTTAAGCTCTTTCGAAATGATGGCGTAGGCTTAATGAGCTGTTGCATACATAAACTTTTTGTAAAAATAGATATTTTAGCCTTTGAGGGGAAAGCAAGTTTACATCTTCAGATTACCATGTGGCTTTTTAAAAGAAGGCATACCCTTAAATAGCTCTCATGGCTTAACCTGTGACTTTCCTAATTTCAATATCTCAGCCTTGAGTTTTTCTCTTAAGAAAAGAAGGGGGAGAAGCTAAAAGGTCTATAAAAATAGTATTTGCCCAGCCAGTTTTCTTTCTTGCAAAGAAGAAAAATATCACTGCAAAATGTAAAATACTAGACTATTCTAAACCAGGGGTTGGAAAAAGAAAGTCTATCATTCTTGTGGTAGACAGAGGAGAGGAGAGTCACTTATGCATTAGGACTAGTTGGTACACCTGTGTCTGTCTAAAATTGGGAAATCCTTATAACATCGAGAAGTTATTGCACTCAACGGTACTAGAGCTTGAGTTAAAAGTTTATCGTATAACCTAAAATCTGAGATTTCGTCTGTACTCACTTTTTTTAACCTACATTTTAATTTTATGCTAATTTTAAGTGAACTGCTACTTAAACCAGTTGTGTGTTCCAGGTTATACAAAACTTCCTTTTAAATGGTTTGACTACCTCAGGGAAACTGGCTCCATTGCAGCACCAGTAAAACTATTTAATAAGGTAAATTTAAATTATATCATAATAATCATGTGGAATTTTTTTTGATGCCTCACAAAGGCAAATTGTTGATCAAAATGTCTTTGTCTTATATTAGAATTTCTTAATGGACATTAATATAAGCAAATATATAGTAATAAAGCAATGTAAGTATTTACCTAGGAATTGAAACTTGTTTTCACACTTTGTTTCCTTTTTAATCTGAGTAAAATAGAAATGAATACATTTCCTAACTAGTTTTTAAGTGCTTCACCTTATATGTTTCAGTTATTAAAGAATTATTTGGTATTTTTTGGTTTGTTACATAATTTAGTTACATTGCTTATTTTTTTCTTTCTTAGTGATAGTGGAGTTATGCATTCTTCTTTTCACCGTTGCTAATGTTTTGCTTCTCCATGTCAGGATGTTCCAAATCACGGATTTCGTGTAGGAATGAAACTAGAAGCAGTAGATCTCATGGAGCCACGATTAATATGTGTAGCCACAGTAACTCGAATTATTCACCGTCTCTTGAGGATACATTTTGATGGATGGGAAGAAGAGTATGATCAGTGGGTAGACTGTGAGTCCCCTGACCTCTATCCTGTAGGGTGGTGTCAATTAACTGGATATCAACTACAGCCTCCAGCATCACAGTGTAAGTTGGTATACAGAAAAGGTGTCCTTTTGTAAAAATCAGCAATTCTCCAGAGGACTGTCTCACATAAATCATCTTGTGAGCTCACAGGACAAGAATATACCTATGTCTGATTGGTTGCCAGGTAAGATCTTAAGACTCAACAACAATATCACAGAATGAGACCCTGTGTACCATGGCAGTGTGAACTCAATAGTCAGTTACATAATGACTATAGAAACACAACAGTAAGAGCACTCACCAAATTAGACTTATTTTAATGAGCTTAAAATTAAAGGCTAAAAATGTATTGGTATATAAGTACTTATGAATCAGTAGTGCATTCTGTCTGGTACTGAGGTGTATGGTTTTGCAGGAGCAAGTACCCTTGTTTTCACAGTATCATGTACTTCTGTAAGCATAGTGGTCTTGGTAAAAATAGCTCATCTAAGTTGTGTCTAGAGTTGTAAGCAGTTATCTGGTACCAATTTTCCCTTTTATTTTTCAGCATCAAGAGAAAGCCAGTCAGGTTCATCAAAACAGAAGAAAAAGGCTAAGTCCCAGCAGTACAAAGGACATAAGAAAAGTGGGTCACCACGTGGTGTTTAATACATTTCCTAAGTTGCTAACCGATTGGGGTCACGGTATTCTCGCACAGAAAATGATATCCCTTGTGAGAGCTGATGACTGTGCATTAGGTATTATGCTTAAAGGTGCAGTATGCCATAAAAGGCAAACCTTTTCAGTAATGAGAAATGCTTATATTCTGATTGACAGGAAAAATGATCACCATAATATTCAACACATACGGTAAAGAACAGTCTATAAATGATTCTCAAGGTAATATGTAAAAGAATATGTAAATTCTTTTTTTAAAACCTTTTTTATTAAACAAATTTAAAAAGAAGATGCTTGATGCTTACAGTAGACTCAGAGCCTAATAACCCTATCCTTCTTATATATAAAAACTCTCTAGAATGTTACTTCTAAGAAATTCAAGTTGATGGCTAACAAAGTCAGGCTCAGAAAACTTTTCTAAATATGCTTTCTATATTATATTTTACCTTACAATGAATGATTATTGGCATTAATAGCTAAAATAACATTAAATATATTGACAGCTCTATTTGATTCTTTAAAATCTTTTTTCCTTACCATCAAAAGCCACAGTTTTTTCTCTTAGGAAACTTATGGAATATTTCCTTCTGAGATAAGATTATTTTTATATAAAGATATTTTTCAAAGTAAACAGTGCATTTGAGAACTAAAACAGATTTTTCCGGCTGATTTGCCATATGTTCAAATAAGTGCTAATCTCTCATTAACAACCAAGAGATGGAAGCAGCACACAGAATTAAATATCCCCTTGCCTTTCTGAATATAGTTATCTGTTGATCATTTTCTCACTGGGGAACTGAAAACCTCTCCCAGCCCCTGTGCTGGTGCTTTAGTTTCCTCCGAGTGGGAAACCCAAGTCAGCCTCACAACAGTGATACCCTTCGGGCCGGTCTCGCACCCCCTTTCATGTTATGGGCCTAAGCCTCTCATAGGCTCAGAATGATTTTTCCTACTAGCTGCTTGCCAGGTTTGATAGTCACCTAAAAGAACTGTGGAGAGCATTGCCAGACCAGGCAGATCAAAGCGAGTTCCCATTTATCTGGAAATGATTAGGAGAATTCACATGGGAACTTTGTCACTGACTAATCTTAGCAGACATGATGACTAAGCTTTCTGTAAGGTTGACTAGCATAGGCTGCTTTAGCCTGTCTTCTCACTTTCTGTTGGACAAGACTTTGAGATTTCAGGGTTTTCTTTCCAAGATAGTGAATTATGAATGTATTTTATTAGTGGCTATATGATGTATACATTTTGGAACTAATTTCTGAGTATTGAATATTCACATGCTTCCCTCTTGCAGGGTTTGTTTCTGGCTTATGGGGTCTAATGATTCTAAATTAATGTGCTAGGGACAAGGGAAGAAATATGAAATTAATGAAGTGATAATATCAGTACCCTTAGTTTTTAGTGATGTTTAACATTACCAGATTTCTGGATTACCTGGAAAAATGAATTTAGCTATAAATGTAATGTGTTCTTTAATAGTACCATTGTAATAGCTCTTAATATAATGACATCATCTCTTTAAATTGTCCTTTGGACATAGAAAGGAAGAGAACTATGGACCCACAGTCCCTTATTAAAAACCACTGGGGCCAGATGTGTTCAGAATTAGAATTTTTCAGATTTCAGAAAAGAAGTACAATCCGTGTAGCATATATTATGGAACACCCCTCGAAGACTCTGGAGCATTTTCTGAAGCAAACTATATATAAATATTTACATTAAATGGGTCAAATAAAGATTATAAATAGTATCACCAAGTGAGGTCTGGTTTTGCTGAAGTTTCCCAAAAGTCTTTGAATTTTGGAATTGAGAATAAGGAATTATAGTGGTTGAAGAAGAAGCAGTCTTCATTGTAGGGGTACTGTCTACTCCGTTTATTTTTTTATATATTACTCAGCTGATGGTTTATTAGATAGACATTTTTCCCACAAAACTTACCCAAATATGAAAGAATTTGGGGTCCAGAAACCTAAGTCATTGCTTGCAGATTTATATCAATAGCAGATAGGCCACCAAACCTTTATCTGTTTTTAAGTTTGCCTACAGGGGATTACATGCTGGCCCTGTTGTTTCCTCTTATAGCTCTTTGGTCTTTTTGTGCCGAAAGTCATCCGTCAGTGTGTTCTTTGGTATACTCCTTTCTTACAGACGTAGACGGTTGATTGGCTTCATTGTTTTAGCTTGTTTTCCGCTGAGCTGTGTTCATGCTGTAAAGGCATAGTGAGTGCTTTTGAAAAGTAAGAGGAATGTTCTGCCAAGAGGATGATATAGACTGTTGTGTGCATGTGATCTGTCCAATTTCGAAAGCCTTTTTTCTCAAGGATTAGTCATTTTAGAGCAGAAATTTCTAGAACAGGAAAGCCAGCACTAATTTCCGTACCATCTTCAGGGGCTATTTGAGTGAGTACTAGAAAAGTCGAGATTCTCCTTGCATTTTTACTTCTCAGTGTATAGTACATTAGAAAAAGTCTCAGTGATTGCTACACATGATTTTGGTCTCGCAGTTGAGAGTTGAATATGTACTCACTAGTAGCTTGGTTTCCAGATTGTTTTACATAGGAATACTGTCTGACTTAGATTTATCTTTTAGTCCTGTTTTTGCAAAGCATAATTTCTGATTGCTCTTGCCTGGGTCATTTGTCTACTCTGGAAGAAAAGAGATGTAATTTATAGTTCAAGGATATGTAAGTATCCTTCAGCTTTCAACCTGATTCATGCAGTATGCCTGGTGGTTCATATTTGCAAAGTTTGGAGTATTCTTTTTCTTGGTGCTGAAAGCATTGTATTTCTTCGAAGGCTTCTGTTTGCTTATGAACTATAACAAGAGGGTGTTTCAAAAGACGTTAGATTAAGAACTTGCAGGCAACAAGCTTTAAATTTTAAAAATGCTTTTCAGAATAAGAATTATAAGTGCTTTCTAAAGGAGTGGATTATAAAACCAAAGTTAGGGGAGCACATTGCCTATCAGTACCTGTCACCCAGGTAATACATTTATTAAACTGATTTCTCCCTGAAGGCCAGTGTTTGGCTTTATATGGGCAATGAAATGCTACCTACAAGTAGGGTTTTAAAACCCTCTCTCTCTTCCATTGGATTTTCAACCTTCCTGAAGCTAAAATTTTCTTGAAGGAAATTAGCCAGCTATTCTATTCTCCGCGCTAAATGCTCTCTGTAGTTCATTTTGCTTTGTTTTGTTTTAAATTTATTTGAGAGTCAGGACCTAGGATTACCAGACTCGGGGACTAGAAATAATCTTCCCCATCATCCACTCCTACACACACACCCAAACACACAGTCACTCACCCCTGTCTTTCAGAAATACAAACCTTGCATAGTTGGTTCTCTTCTCAGAGTATCCTATGCAACACAACCTCTCCTACTTAGATAATGCACTTTTCTTACCACGCATGTAAGTAAAAGCTTACTTTAGTTTGACTTGATATTTAGAGAGGAAGATGCCAATTGGGAAGAAGCCTGTCAGTTTGTCAAGCCTGCCCATGACAGGTGGGGTGCGGAGGAGCTTCTCTGGTGACGAAGAGTTGACTCCTCCTCCATATCGAACCCTTCCAGCACAGACAGCCCCGGAGGCCTTCCCACCTCCCAGCACTAGCCGAGAGTTCAGTCCCAGCCTCAAAACAGGTAATTAGTCCCATCAGCGCCTCAGGTACCACAGAGGGTGAAGGTCTGGATAGGGTGGTGGGAGACAAAGCATGGTCTGTCATGACAGACGCTGACTCATTAAATTTTCTTTTTCTTTCAACTAAAAAATCCATTTTCACTAGTCCTTGGTAATCACTTCACTAGGATGAATCATGAGGGAAGGATTTTATATTGTTAGAAACCAATTGTGAGCTTCAAAATATGGTAAAGCTATAATTTCAGTTGATAGAGTTGTGAAACAACTTGTATTATTTCATGGTTTCATTAAAATAGTTGAACATTTTTCATTGCAGAATTCTTTGTAACTTGACTGGGGGAGAAACGCGCCATTAGGGATCAACTTGATTAATCAGATCCAAAGATAAAGCTTTGTTCATAGCATTCCAGAGTGTCTCATTCATTAGAAAGGATGTGTTTTGTGTTCCAGTGTAATTTTGGTTCTGGTAGTAACATTTACCACAATCTTAGTTGAGTAATATCAACTTGAATAATATGGAGTTGGAAATAAAATACCTGTATAATTCTGTTGTTGAATTTGAATGAAATTTCCATAATTTCATGTTTATGTGTGTACAGTGATTAATTAGGTTAATGACATTTAATTTGAGTTTGATTGGTTAGGCCAAGCTAGTAGATTGTAAGGAAGACCTGCAAATGGTTTTGCCCTTTGTAATTGTTAAGAAGAAACATATTATTATAGGACGTCAGAAAGTTTCACTTGCGCATGATGAACTATAGACGTGAGTGCAGATCAGATAGCTTCAAAGTCAAAGTTGTACCTTCCTTAACATATATTTTGCCGTATCCTAACTATTGCTTTTAAACTAAATTGTTTTTATCTAAGCAGCATTCTTTAAAATGTCTTCTGTTTGTTGAAAACCCTGATGGGACTTAGTGCCTACCTAGCTCTGTTTCTTCTCATTTGACTGTTTGCTAATATTTTTGCACCTGAAGTTATCATCGGCCCTTTTTGGTTTTTTGGGGTTTTGTGCCATTTTTGGATGTGTTCTTTAACTTTGCCTCCCTAACACTGTATTGGTCATCTTGACCCTTCCCAGTCGCTTTCTCTGAAGATCACTCTGATATCCTTATATCCAGAGGAAATCACAGTACTTCTTTTGTGTAAAAGATTAGGACTGCAAATCCAAGTTTCTCTGCTCTTTAATGGAAAAACCTTCAAATCTATCTAAAGAGCATATCAGTTTCTTTTCTGGTTTGTCTCTTTTTTTCCCTTTTGTACTTGTTATTTATGAAATAGTCTGTGTCTTCTTGAACCTAAGTAATTAATTATGGCTATTGTGAGCTCTGAATCTATTTGAATTTTTATCAGATTTTAGATGTATTTTGTTTAAGCATTAGACTGATTTTGAAGGCATGTCCTGTTTTGTGAGAGGTTACTGATTGATGTAAAACAGAACTTGACTTCGAGGATGGAAACCACAGGCCGCCTAAGTGACTTCCTTCTCCCACCAGTATCTGGAGAGTTGTCTGAGCTGGGGGCACTGTTGTGAGACTTGGTGTGGTTTTACTCTGGTGAGACTCTGTAGGGACCACGTTGCTGTCTTAACTATCTGAAAGGTACAGTTTGATTAGCTATTGAGAGAGTTTCTTATTGATGGGCTTCTAGCTAGGAACCTGATTTCCGTTAGTTTATCTCCTGAAATGTTAGTGATTCGAGTCAGCAAAGTGACTTCCTTAAGTGGAGCCAAGAAAATACATTTGCGTAGAAAGTGACATTCAGGCACAGGATCAATTTTATTTCATCCATCATTCATTGAGAATAAGGCCTGGTAAGGAGAGATGACTAGTGTGACGATATCATCTAGGTTTTATTTTAGGTTCCATGAAAACAGTGAAACTTTGCATTAAAACATTACGCATCTGAATGAATGTTTCACCTTTTCTTGAGTTACTTTTTTTAATCACATTGTTTCCATATTTTAACACAAGTAGAAGCATAATCCAGAAATTGGTTGTTAACAGTAAATGCGAACGGCTTCAGGATGTGCTGTAGAATCTCAGCTTACCTTTCAAAAACGGAAAACAGGCATCCGTTTGAATGGAACATGTTTGGTCTTGAAGTAATTCTTTTCTCATTCGTTTAGCCATCTGGTCATCATATAACAAGATGTTGTTTTAATCAACCTTTTATTGTGGGTACTGCACCTTTAATGAAACTTGGGGTTTTTTTCTTTTCCATGGGTTTATTTTCATGGTATTGTTCAAATGTCCTTAACTATTAATGCATGTTGGTTGGATTTGAAGGATAACCATTCTATACTAGATGTCGTTCTCCATAAACGCATTTTCATTATACTCAGTGATTATTACAGGAAAGGAAGAACCGCACGGTCTTGTTGGCTTTACCTTTCAACCACCCGATTGGTTTGTTTTCTATTATTATAGGCGTAGTGTATTCGCTTTTCTGTCTTTGGGCTATTAAAGTTTTTTACCACCATTTACCAAAACAAGTACCAAGGTAAAATAAAATGAATTGGCATCTCTCAAAAGATTATTCTGTAAATTACTAAATAAGATGTCAAAGACCATTATTTTTGAAACTAATCTTTTATAACTAAAATCAAGACATGAAGCATTTCTCTGTGATTGCACTATTTGACTTTAAAGCTGTACCCATTTTAATATTGTTGCACTTGGTGACACTGTCGAGTTACTGCTTCAATGAAAACTTAATTGGTTTACCACTCATCTAAATACTTTGAGTCCTAATTCTCCTTGTAAATTGACATTTTTTTCTGTATGAGCAGTTCCCAATTTACATTCCACATATAATCATCCCTTGATATCCATGGGGGCTTGGTTCCAGGACCCCCCTTGGATACTAAAATTCAAGGATGCTCAAATCCCATAGTCAGCCCTTCTTATCTGCAGATGTGGAACCCTCGGATATGGAGGGCCGACTGTGTGCATCCTCTCACTAATTATAATGAAAAGATCCATCATGGAAGAAAAAACTCTTACCTTTTATTTGGAGCCAGTGTCTTCAGGAAGCAAGAGGGTTACCTCAGTGAGCGACACAGCCAGCAAGAGTGTGAGTCACACCTTGTATGCACGTCCATACCTACCTGTGGCCAGCACTGGCGGAAGGAGGCCTCAGGCTGCCCAGATAAAACATGTAGCAGCCAGTCCATTCCCACTGGTCACAGCCCTTCAAGAACGCTAGTCTCATGTGGCCAAGTCTCCCTACTTTTCAGTTTTTTATCTGAAATCTCTTGTTTCAAAATATCCCATCAAATTTTAAAAGAACCATAGGGCACAGGTGAGGGGGGAAGCAGAGTTTGTGACCTCTGCTTTAGCAGACCTGTGTGTGCTGAAAAGTTGGAGAAGAACGTCAGCACTTCTCACCATGGGATTAGATTCCAGTGAGTGTGTTAGCATTCCAGATCACCCGTTCTTTACGTTATTTGAAACTTCACCAACTCAATTTTGGTTAAACAGTAACCAAACACATCTCTGAGAGGTTGGTAGTTAGTAAGCCCAGTTTTAAACACCTAGCTGAGATCATTTTCCTTAGAAGAGTAGCGATGAATTTTTTGGAGGAGCTCTGTAGGAGGTGGAGGGTAGGCTTCAGGGTAAGGATTTAGGGCCCTGTGAAGTTCCTGGGTAGTTGTGTTGAGGGGCAGTAACAAGAGGGGTTTGTAAAAAGAGAGAAAATCTCAGAATTAAACTTGGCCTAAAATTTTTGTCTAAGACCAGTGTTGAGCCTAGCAAAGAAAAAATTCTTCTTTCTCTTCATCTTTGCCCAGGTGTTAGAAAGGGCCCTCTGGTCACTAGGAATTCTGGCTAGTGTGACTTTAGTGGCTACACAGAAACCAAAACCCCACTGAAAATATTGGAAACTGAAAAACAGTTGTGTGTAGAAATAAAGACATTTGGGAACGTGACCTATTCATACATTGAGGACTGCTTACACTGTTGGTTTGTTTTCATTAAAAAGAAGTCATCAGGGCCAGCCCCAGTGGCCTAGTGGTTAAGTTCAGTGCACTCCACTTTGGTTCCTGGGCCCAAACCTACACCACTCATCAGAGGCCATACTGAGGTGGCAACCCACGTAAAAATAGAGGAAGATTGGCACAGATGTTAGCTCAGGGCGAATCTTCCTCAAGCAAAAAAGAGGAAGATTGGCAACAGATATTAGCCCAAGGTGAATCTTTCTCAGCAAAATAAAAAATAAAAAGAAGTCATCAGATAAGAACTCAGGCAGTACCTCTGTTATGTGATCCCATTGGTAATATTAGCCATTTTGCACCAATGATTTCATGTTGATGATGTCAATAAATTTTTATTTTGCCTAAAGTGATTACTGAAGTTTTCCATGATTTTACTTTTAATATAGGTATTTATCTAATCTCAGATTTGTTATTTTTATAAATAATTTATATAAGTAATATTCATATTATAGATAACCTTTTATACTGTTTATAATATTTTAATATTATTTAATATCAGATTTATACCTTTTTCCTGCAGGGAGTCTTTTTAGTAAAGGTACTCCTTGGAGATGATAATAGCATTATATTAAAGTCATATTTATGGCATTGTTACTTATTAAATATTATAATGCAGAACCATGCAAGAAATATGTCATTGTTTGTATAGACATTGACATAAAAGTGAATACTTGATCATAAGAACAATTCGAATTAGTCAGATTAGTGAGCACTGTTGCCTTGAGCATTTCATTGAAGATGTTCATCGTGCAGTGTCCAGGATGCAGTATTATTCCTTTTTGGGTCTTTCTTTGACTGCTGATATACTTTGAAAATTAAAATTAAATGCTCATACTTCAGGGGGGTAATTTTAAGAGTTATTAAAGAAAAGAAGTCGTCTTATTAACTGTGAGGCTGGACGAATGTGAAGATTAAGAGCAATGTGAATATTCCAGCGAGGCTTATCAACTCTTTCTCTCTTCCACGCAGTGACCACATTGCAGCTGAAGGAGGAGTTGATAGACGGAGAGGATTATAATTTCCTGCAAGGAGCCTCTGATCAGGAAAGCAATGGCTCTGCCAACTTCTACATCAAGCAAGAGCCATGAGATGGCTCAGAACCTGCGGGCGGGAGGGGACACCTTTTACACAGGACTGATTTCTAATCGATCCAGCTGTGCAGCGCGGCTACTCCACTGGGACATTTTGCTAAACATAGAAAATTTCAGTTCCAGATTTTTCAGGTGGGTGGGGAAACTATTTTAGTCGTGGGGGGAAATTTTTCAATTTATAAAGATGGACAATTTTTGTGTTGTATTTGAAGCTTTTGAAAGAATTTTGTAATATTTTCCAAGTTTGGATTTATGTGCATTGTTAACAAGAACTGAAATTCTAACTTTTTTGGTAAGATTAAAGTTTAGGTAGCAGGATTGAAGGAAATGATTTAAGAAGGATATAGTTGTAAATGCAAATGAACTGTCATTACAAATGAACCTTCTTGGTACCTGTTGGGAGATTTTGGGATTTTCAAAGTTAGGCCAGTCACATCTCCAGCTTCCTTTGCTGCAGAAATATGCAATGAACCCTCCTGCAGGGTTCTTCACCACAGAGGTCACGAAGGGGTAGTCAGTTCTGCTTGTTCGCCTTTCTTGCAGCCCATTTTAAATGTTTGTACAGAAATGTTTTTCATTCTGTGAAAATGTATTTGGAGTTCTATATGAAACTGGAAGAACTCTGGATACTTTTATATGTTCTCTTTTAATTAAAAAAATGATTAAAATTATCCTAACACTAAAGTGTTAAACTGGAATGGTTGACAAGATACACAGGATCTCAGTCTACATAGGGAGGGGTTGGGGAGAAATGCAATATTGTCCTAAGTTTCTTTTATTTTCCTTACCAAAAAATACCCCACAAACGGGATTCTGATCAGTTCTCTGCCATTTCCCTCAGACTGTGAGATAATACTTGATAGAACCACACCCCGAAACAGATGTTCTGTATTACCACAAGAATCAAATGAACAGTTGTTTAAAGGCAAAATAAGTTTCGATTTCAAAATCATTCCAGCTTTGCTTTTAACTATCCTGGATTTGTTAGAAAACTAATTTGAAAGAGAATTTAATTTTCTTAAAATTCCGTGTATATATATATCTATATATATATATAGATATATATATATAGTATGAATTGTCTTTGATTGTATTCAGAATTAATTTTAACAGTAATAACCAATTTGGACCATTTTGAACATTCCCTATTTTGAAATTCACATGGCTTCCTTTAAAAACAAAGATAGAAGGATAAATTGGTGAAAGGTTTGTTCTCTGCATTTTCTAACTTTCTGAGTTGTGACTGAATGAGAGCTCTAGCGTTTACCAGTGAGGTTCATAAACTAAACTCTCAGGAATTAATTGCATCTGTTCTCGAAGTGCTTCTGGGTCTTAGCCTGGCCTCTTCAGAGTGGTAATATTGACCATCTCCTCTGGAATATAGGGAGGGCTAATTAGAAATTAATCAAAATGATTAACCTCTACAGTCCTTCAGCCTATGGAATGCTTTAAAAAATGTTCATGGAAAGCCCCAGGAGACCATTTTAGGTAAGATTTTTGTTTGAATTTTAAAATGCATAGAACGTTAAAAACCAGCAATTTATTTTCTAAAATATTGCTCTACTTTTGGGAATAATAGCATTGGTAATACGCACAGGTTTACCTCATTCTATGCAAGAGGGGTTAATAACATAAGGTTTTGTAGTTGCTACTGGAAGTAAAATTTGTTACTTTATAGTGTAAGAATGTATGGAATCGCATGTCAACATTTCTTAATACTGACTCTTTAGGGGCATAAATGCAGATTATATCAACGCCAAGTTGATTCTCATGTCTCAAATATATGTGAACTCAGCTGTTAAATTACTGGATATTTATCTTAAACAATATTACTGAGAGGGACCTACTGTAAATGTGACATCCTCACACTTCCCAAATCTTTAACTTGTAAGAATCTTCCCATAAACTTCAAGCCTAGAAGACTTCCAAAGCAAAGGTTACAACAATCTTTATTCTCAGGCTCATTGAACTAAACCCAGGACTCTGATTTCATGACATGGGCACAAGAAGCCAGTTGTATGGCGTGCCTACCAATGCTTTGGGCCTAAAGGCTCTCTGGGGAACTGAATAAACCAGGAGGGATTTGACTTGGAGCCTGGTAATTAGTTCTGTGAAATGCTCATTTGTAGCCAGGTTTTATAAGCTTCCAGTTCTGTAGCAAAACCAGGCTCTGAGAGTTTCCAGATTTCCCATCTGTTCATAGAGTGTTTCCTGTCTCGATCCCATGACCACTAGTTAAAGGTTGGTAAGGACTTCCTCCAGTCTAAACACAATCTGAAGCCCTCTTCATTGTTCAGACTCCAGCTCCTCCTGCTGCTGAACAGAACAGAAGTTACTGCAGAGGAGATGTACGTCTTAGCCATAACTCCAATTGTACAACTCAATAGCCCCCTGCTCTTCTCCGGTTCTAAGTGTACTGCTGACCTTGGGTTTGTTTTGATTTTTTTCCCGTTAGGATTATTTGGAGATTTTTCGTAGTTTAAACTCTTTAACCTTTTCCTTGCTGTGTATGAGGAAAGCTAAAGCTGTTATCAACAACTTCTTCTACGGATACTAACACGGGTTTTCAGTGTTTGTTTGTTTTTATTATTATTAATTTTGCGTGATGTGAATACCCTCTCCCATCAATATTTGTATTATGGTGCTATATATTTGGTAATGATCCTTTACTATTGGGAAGGGATTTTAAAAATACTGTGATTAAACTGGGTTTCTTCCTTTGATTTTCATATTTTAAATAAAGCCACAATCATTTGTACAAAAGAAAAGCATCTGTCCCTGGGCAAATCTTTTGAGGACAGAGGTCAAAGTAAACTGCATAAGGTTTTTACATCATTTCTGTATGTATTTGATATATAGATCAATATCTGTACAAATTTAATCTTTTATTTTCTTGGTAACTTGTGATCATTGAGAAAGTATTTGAAACTTTCTCATGAAGTGTATATAATGGCGTGAAAAATTCCTTCGGAGAACTTTATGTTCCTTTCATTTTTACCAAATGGCAAATTTTCAGCATGGATGTGAAAAGCATTAAAATTATAACTTTGTGTACAAGATGAAAATAATTCACTAAATTTGCCCTTTTTTACACAAAATAAAATGTTAAAGTTAAGTTGTATTTGAGCAATTCTTTAATATGCTTTGGTCTTGAGGGGTTTCCTCTTTTATTCAAAATACTGAGTGCCTTTGATGAGCAATCAAAGGCCCCTGCGAAGGTCAGATCAGTTCCTTCCTCGAAGAGCATGTAATCAGACAAAGGAGAGCAAGCATGTGAGCGAGGAAGAATTTACTAGCTGACAAGGGAGGAAGAGACTTTGGGTGGGTAGATGGACATGGTTGCATCTGAGGTAGGATTTCACGGACAGAGAGGGGAAAGGCACAACCCACAGCAGGGACAGAGGTGAGTGTGGACCACGGGTGGGGAAATTAAGTCCCTTTAGCTAGAACATGGTGTTTCAGGATTGGCACACTTGCTTGGGACTTTTTTTTTTTTTTAGCTCTGTTAACCTTAGCAGCAAAGTCCGTAGGATGTAAATAAATTATCCTAGCTAGCTCTTCCTGTTTAAGAGGGAATGCAAAGACACCCTTCTTTACCAACAGCTGATTCTTTGGAAACTTACTCAACTTTTACTGTAAAAGCAGTTTGTAGAGAATTTTACAGATATAAGATAGTAATGAGATAGATCGGGTTTCTTCAAGGGTTAATTTCATCACACTTTGGAAAAATGTAATGCATTCCAAGAGAAACAAAAATAAAACCTAATTTCTGCCCTTTAAGAGGAAGATTGGCACAGATATTTGCTCAGTGACAATCTTCCTCACAAAAACAAAAACAAAAAAACGCCTTCCTTTTTACAAACTGAGAATTCCAAGCCTTACAAGCAAGCCAAAATAGGACTTGCCTATCAACAACAAACAGTTATGTCAGAAGTAATGCATTTTAAATATTGCATTTACTATGTGTTCAAAAAGTCTTACTGAAAGCATAAAAGGTTCTGAATGAGTGAGTTGTGCACTTCCACACACCTCACTGGTGGAAAGGATTAGGTCCAAGACCCGACCTTCCTCCAGAGGGAGTAGTTTTCACTCTCACCATCGTCTGCCCTTTCACGTTCATGTCTCCCCGAGGAAGTGATAACACTCGCATCCTTCTCAGCTCTCACGGCTCCAAATTTGACTTCTCTTAACCCTCCAAACTCAGGATTTTCTCATGTCATTTGGAAAACTGTCTAAAGGCAGTAAAGCATCGTGGCTAAGAGCATGGAGTCACGCGAACTGCTTGCATTGGAACGCGACTCCTTCCCTGGTTAGCTCTGTACCTTGGCTGCATGTAACCTGTTGTGAAATGGGAGTACTAATACCAGCCTCCTAAGAGTTGTGAAGATTACGTGAATTCGTGAGGGTAATGTTCGTAGAACAGCCCTGGCACAGAGCGAGCCCATACTTAACTGCTGCTGCTAATCCAGTGTGCACAGGATCACCCCGGGGCACATTAAAATGCAAATCCCCAGGCCTGCTCCACAACCTGTCATTCTGATAATCAAACTTACTTCTACTTAATGTAGTGAAAGCATGTAGCATAAACCTGAGATTAAATGTGAAACTGAAAAACTTAGAAAATGTTAAATTTCTTGTCAGTTGCTGACTTGAAACTAAATTCCTGACACATTTTTCTACCAGGCTGTCAGTCTGTTTATGTAATCTCCGATTTTTAAGTAATCTCCGATTTTTAAGCCAGACTCTGGGTGATAGTGACAGATTATTCATATTGATAGGTGCTCTTTGGCATCATTTTACAACTGCCAACCCAGCAAAATTAACCGTAAAAGGAGGCAATATGAATTCTGTAACCACGCACTGCCTCTAGCCCAGGAAACAGGTGGGAGCACTCTCTCATCCCAGGGAAGAGAGTAGGAAGCGGGGGCAGGGTTTGGGGAGTGCCTGTACCAGCTGTGGACCAGGGTTAAGTGATTTATATCCGTTATCTCATTGAACCCTGCCTTGCAGTGGTATTACCCTCATTTTACAGATGTCTGCAGGCTTGTTTCCTCATACGTAACTTGCCCAACAAAAATGTAAATCTAGACCCCTTCACTAATCTGTTTCACTCCGTCAAGTTTCAAAACTCTTTGTACAGAAACGCACATTTCTACATCAGCTAAAGCAGTTGGGATATTTATGATGTTCATTATTTTTAGTTTCCTTTGATGCACAACCAACGCCACACTTGTCCTCTTCAGCCTCACTGCTTCCCCTCCTAGAGTCTGGAAGTAGACTCAGGCGCTGAGAAGGATCAGATCGTTCTTCCATAATAAGTAGGATTAATTAGTTCTGGATAATGCTACGATAGCCAGGGAACCAAGTCACTTCTTCCAGCTTAGTAGCAAGTAAGCACAGGAGGCTGCAGCCAGTTTCCAAAGGCTTTATTGGTAAATACGCTTTAGAAAAGAAAGATGAATCCTATTGCTTCCAATGAGTGGAATGAAGAGCTGTGTCCAGGGACACATCAAGTGGTGCCAGAGGGCACTGATGCCCTCCCCATCTCATTCATAGATCCAGTCAAAAGCACAAGACTTGTAGTCAACCAATTCTTCAGGCTTAAACCAGAGGCTGATTTCTTTCTCAGCACTTTTTACTGAATCACTGCCATGAATGATGTTCCTAAGAAAGAGAACAATTACTAGTTACATTTTAAAGTGCAAAAGTCTGTTTAATGGATAAAACAAAGGACAGCCACTGCAGACCTTTTGAGCCAAAATGCCACTTGAAGCAGAAGACTACCCCCAGGGTATTTCCTCTTAAAAGCAGGTATAAAACTGCAGTACTTGCTCAAAAGTATTCCTTGGTTGAACTTTATTATGCTTCCAAGTTTTCAAAATAGTGCTTGTACCCCAAGATTTGTTCCACAAAACATTCCTTCTCAAATTTGAAAAAAATACAGGAACAGCCAGACCAAACCCAGAACTAGATGAGATCTATCCATTATCAAGGGCCATTTCTGCTGCATTTTCTTAGAATAATTTGCAAAGCCCAACCAAGACATGCTTATTGACAATGCCTTTGTTCCATTTGAATCTCAAAGCTCTGTAAAGTTCTTGTACAGGTGAAGGAACCAGAGGGTTAAGTGACACACTCGTGGACGTAGCGCCACCAAGGGCAGAGCTGAGGCTAGAACTCCTATTTTCCCCACACTCTGCGCTTGCTGTTGTGTCACAGAACCTACCACATGCAGCTCCCTTGTGCAACGCGTTAGCTAAAATTTGCAACAGCCTAGGGAAGTAACTATTTAAGAAAGCTTTCATCCAATGATAATTACCACCTAATTTAAAAGTTCAAATTTTTTCTAAAATTGGGATATGGCAAAAATGTCTGTTTTAATACCCCATTTGAGTGGCTTTGAGGAAGAGTCATCGGCACCCCTCAGGACTTACCTGCCAACTTGAATGCAGAAGTCCCCGCGAATGGTGCCCGGCTTGGAATCTGCTGGATTGGTCTCTCCGAGCATCACTCGCCCTGTCTTCACCACATTCAGCCCCTCCCAGACCTTGACAGTAGGAAAAGGAATTGCATGGGGTCTGCCATTCAGGACTGGCAGGAACAAACACTTATCCCTACCTTCGACAAGCACTTACCATGGCCACGATGGGGCCAGAGTGCATGTACTTCACCAGCCCGGGGAAGAATGGGCGGTCTTTCAGGTCAACGTAGTGCTGCTTCAGGAGGTCCTCAGAGGCCTGGCATCGAAGAGGAGGTGCCAGTTAGGAAGTAAACTGGAAAGGCTGGGATATGCCTCCATCCCAACCTCAGAACCCCCATCACCAGGGTAGGTCCTCCGAAAGCCCTGTTCCGTATTTTAGCCCACATCCCTAAGGTGCATATAAAACAAAATGCCATCCAAACCACGAAACTGACGGTATTTTAGCAGAAAGATTGTTCTAATCATGAAGAACCCCTGAGAATGTCAGTGACTTATGGATGTCATAATCCTGAAACGTAGGTGGTTTGAAGATCTAGATTTAGGGGAGCCGGCCTGTGGCGCAGCGGTTAAGTGTGCCCGTTCCGCTTTCGCATCCTGGGGTCCGCAATTCGGATCCCTGGTGCGGACACGGCACCGCTCATCAAGCCATGCTGTGGCAGGCGTCCCACATATAAAGTGGAGGCAGATGGGCACGCATGTTAGCTCACGGCCAGTCTTCCTCAGCAAAAAGAGGATTGGCAGATGCTAGCTCAGGGCTGACCTTCCTCAAAAGAAAAATCTAGATTTATGGAGTTAAGTGTTGGCTGCAATTGAAGGAAATAAATATGCCAGACAGAGGTCATATCAAACTCCTCTGGCCCGTGCACAATGCCCTTTTAAACACTTCAGATGTTAACCCAGAACGTTCTCCTCTTCACTGACGAGATTGATTAAAATTTCCGTCTGTACTTACTTACTTATCCCTGGGGGTCCAAATCTGTGCCCCAAATTTAATGTGGAAAATACAGTAACTGCCCTCCGCCAGAGAGTCGGCAGAGGAAGGGTCACCCCACCGAAATCCTCAGTCATCTCAGAGCTGCAAGCTCACGCACAAAGGACTCCAGGCCTCCATTCGGCACAAGGAGCCCCGCGTGGGGCAGGGGAAGGGGGCCCGGGAGCAGGCTCTCCTCACTCCCTGCTGCCCCGCTGCGACGCCGGGGCAGGTGGCAGCCCACGGGCCGCAGCCACGGGAAGGAAGCCAGCCCCGAGCAGGAGTCACGTTACCTCCGCTTAACCTTCCCAAGGGCGTCTGTCCCCCGGGCCTAGGGAGAGGGTCACTGGGCCAGAGGGCTCAGGGGAGAGGGCAAAGGCCAAAGGGATTCTCGCGGGGGCGACATCAGCAAAGTGGGACCCCGACTCGGAAAAGAGACGCGACGAGCCCCTGCCGGGAAGGAAAAACACCTGCGACCCTGCTACTGAGGGGGCCGGGGAGAGGGGGCGCGTCACCTGGAGTAACTTCATGGCCACGAGGCGGAATCCCTTCTGCTCGAAGCGCTTGATGATCTCACCCACCAGGCTGCGCTGCACACCATCCGGCTTGATGGCGATGAAGGTGCGCTCCACGTTGGCCATGGTCCTGCGGGCGGGGAGTCGAGTCAGGGGCCGCAGCGACCCGGGCTGTGCGGGGTCCGGGACCCCCGGCCGCGAGACCACGTGGGCCCCTCCCCACCCCCCGCGGCCGCGCCCGCCCCGCCTCCCCCTCCGCCCGCCGCAGGGACACGTGGCTTCCCGAGCGCCTCCGCCCTGCCGGCCCGGGGCCGCCGCCCCTCGGCAGTCCCCGGACGCCCGCGGGGGGACGCGACAGGGCTCCCGGGCCAGCGCAGAGCTCAGGGACCTTGGGGGGTGGGGGGCGGCTGCGGGCGGGGATCCGCCGACGCGGCGCGGGGTGAGGGCCCCCGGGGGGAGAGGGCAGGGTCCCACCCCTACCGAGAGCTGGCGGGGCGGTGCGAGCGCGCTGCAGAGCTGAAGCCGGAGCCGGAGCCGGAGCCGGGAGCCGGGCGACCACCGGAGGCGAGGCCGCGGCGGAGGAGGGGCGCGCGGCGGCCACACCCCGGAGGGCCTGCCGCCCAACCCGCGGGGCCGACGCGGCCGGAGCACGCTGTCCACGCCCCGGCTTTGCACGGAGCGGGCGCGGCTCCGGGGGCAGGAAGTGATTTCTGCTCCTCCTCGCCTGTCTCCTACCGGTCTCGCCAGTAAGACTGCGCAGGTCCGAACCCACCTCCTCCCTTCAGTGCCACCCGCTGCACGCGCGCGCGCACGAAAACCTGCTCTTGCTCTTGAGTTCTTCTCCCCGGTCAGTACGACCTGCTTTCCCCAGCCACCCGAGCACCCAGAGTTAAGCTTTCTTCTTCCTGCGCCCAGAAGTCCTGATCCTTCCACCGAGGAAATCGTTTTCCTCTTCCCTCCCCTCTGCCCGAGTCCTGGTTCAACCTCCCTCATTCAAACTGGTAGCCTCCGCAGGAGCCTCCACCTCCCCTCTGCCTGCACGGAGCCCCCTCCCACCCCTACCGGACCCCCGTCCCGCTTTGAGGACTCCCCGCTCCCTGGAGGAGGGCATTCCGGCGTTGCGATGCCTGAGCGAGCTGCCCCAAGCTGTCCGCAGTGCGCCTGCTCCCTCCCTGCCGGCCTCCCCACCCAGCAGGGCTGTGGTTAGGTCAGATTATCCAGTTCGGTCTGAGACACACCCTTGACGAGATTCTAGATCCTCTCAGACAAATCAGGCCTGTCATCCGTTTGCAGACAATTCCCACCTCCACTCCCACGGTTTGGTGGTGTCCAGCTTCCCCGGGGCAGTCAGCGAGCCCCTCCCTCAGCACTTACTGACCCCTGCCCATCAGTGCTTATCTCGGGGAGGGTCAGAGCCCCTGTGTCTGTCTCTCTTCAGGACGGTGACCCGGCCGCGGGAACCACGTGTCATCAGCCTCCTGGTCCTGACAGCCCAGGCCTCTGTTACACCTCGTTGGCTTTGCAGACTTCTAGTTGCTGAGCATTAAACCACAGCACGTTGGCAGTCCTCGTTCTGGAGCAGGAACACCAGGTGTTGCCTTTGGCCTCAGTCTGAAGCACACTCTTATTTGGGCTTCATTTTCAGTTACCAAGCGTCGAGTGTGGAAAGGAATCTGGGGATTTCACTGGACATTTCTCTGGAGAGCTGTTTGCCTCCTGGCAGTGCCGTCAGTTCCAGCCCTGGGCCCTGCACCTCTCCTTTCCTTCCGGAAAGACTGTCATTGGGGAAGGTATAGCCCGCCCTGCCTCCTGACACACGTATTCATTCCCCAGAAGTCCTGGTACTCTCACCCGCCAAAGCAAACCACCTCTGTGTGAGACAGAAACTCATCGAGCCCTCCACTGCTCAAAACAAGGGAGCCCCCGATGGAGGGAATCCTTTCACCATGTAGTCATCACATTGCACACATTACATAGCTTACAGTTTTGTCAATTAGACCTCAATAAAGCTGGGGAAAAAGACAATAACCCCATCCCAACTGTCCTCCTCTGCCTCCTCCTGAGAAATCACTTCCCCTCAGTTGCCTCTACCAAACCCAGGTGAACAGGGAAAGTACCAAGAAAGAAAACCTGCTAGTTTGTGGCAAAAATCAGTAGTTGTCCCACTATCTATCCCCACTTTCTTCCTTCTCATATTAGAACTCCTGAGTTTTATCTGGGTACAAAGTTACCCAAATAAAGATAACATTTTCCAGTTGTGGTGGTTTCTTTTTTTTTTTTTTTTTTGCTGAGGAAGACTAGCCCTGAGCTAACATCTCTGCCAGTCTTCCTCTATTTTGTATGTGGGTGCCCACCACAGTGTGGCTGACGAGTCTTGTAGGTCCATGCCCTGGATGGAAGGCATAAACCCAGGCCACCAAAGCAGAGTGCATGGAATTTAACCACTACACCCCGGGGCTGGTCCCTGTTGTTTTTCTTGTCACCAGATACAGCCACAGGACTAAGTTCTGGCTGGTGAGATGCAAGGGGAAGTGAAGGTGGTAAATTCAGAGTTGTGCCCTTAAAAGTAAGGGACACTCTTTCCACTTCCCTCCTCAACTTGCTGGAGGGCATAGGGGTGGTAACGGGTTTTGCAGTGGGTAGAGGGAACTGAGTCCCTGGACAACCCCAAGGATGAGCCCTACTATCACCACCCCTACTTACCAGCTTGGACTTTTTTTTTTTCAGTTTTATTGGGATATAATTGACAAAATTTGTATGTGTTTAAGGTGTACAACTTGATGTGTTGATATACATATACATTGTGAATGACCACCACAATCAAGCTAATTAACATATCCATCACTTAACAGTTACCATTTTCTTTCCTGTGTGCGTGTGTGTGCACATGGTGAGAACACCTAAGATCTACCCCCTCAGCAAATTTCAAGTATACAGTACAGGATTGTTAACTGTAATCACAGTGCTGTACCAAAGATCTTTAGCTTGGACTTTCAAATAAAAGACAAGTGGATTTCCATCTTGTACACATGACACTTGAAGCAACCAAATCAAGATCCTAACAAATCAAAGCTACTTACAAGATTTCTGTATCTTCTTTTGAGGTCATCCCAGGGACCTGGGCCCACTCTCAGCATAGCTCTTCTGTTTCGGAGTAGTTACAACTGAGTCCCTGAGAGCTTCTCAAGAGCAGGAAGGATATCTTTTATTTCTAGTGAATTCTCTGCATCCAGTACAGTCTTGGCCACCTAGCAGCTCCTCAACAGATGCCTGGTGACTGGCTGTGCCAAGAGTGGACGGGATGCAGGGGGCAAGAGAGGAACAGGCAAAGAACACGTGTGTGTGTGTGTGTGTGTGTGTGTGTGTGTGTGATCTCTCAGGCCAATATAAATAATTTCTATAGTATTTATTCTCTCTATTAGCTCAGGTTAGCCAGAGCACATGAAAAAGTCAAAAAGAATACAAAGCAATACAGCTAGACAAAGTAACTACGGGATGCAACATTTTAATCTGATGGTAGCACGTAACACTGTACAGGGAGCCCTCACAGCTCCAAGAGTTTCCCTCCAGATTACAAGGAAGTTCTCAGAAATAACTAGACTCGCTGTAGCCTGGCCCCTGCCCGTGGGAGGGGAGGCGAGGGAGTGGGAAAGCACCGCGGTCTGCGGCCGCGTCACTCGTAGATCCAGCTCTGAGCACAGCTCTTGTAATCGACCAGTTCCTCAGGCTGAAACCACAAGGCGATCTCCTTCTCTGCGCTCTCCACGGAATCACTGCCATGGATGATGTTCCTGGATGGGGAAAGAGATGGCCGTGTGACCAAGACCAGAAGGATTAAACCGCCCAGAAGCTCCCCTCACTCCCAGTGCCAGAAAGCCTACAGCTGCCGCAGCAGAAAAAGCCAAAGCTCCCCGTACATCAGTCTGGGTCAGAAGAAAGAAACCAGGACTGCAGTTAACATAAGGATGAAGACGCCCTCCCCACAGCCAGCCCTCCCAGGAACACTGATGCAAGCAGTGAAAGCCCTCTGGAAGGACGCTGGCCAGGAGAGCGTGTTGTACCAGAGTTTTTTATTGTCCACCCTCTCAAGAGACACAACCACAGCAATGTTGACAACCAAAGGCGAAGAGCCCGTGAAGCCGAACACCAACTTCAGAGGGAGAAATACTATGAACTCTGGTTAAAAATTGATCTGCATATGGTCTCATGTCCATCCTCAGGAACTCGAATTCTAACTTGGATCATGGGAAAGGGTAAAAAGCACCAACTCCCACCTGCCAACTTGGATGCAAAAATCCCCACGGATGGTCCCAGGCTTGGAGTCCGCAGGGTTGGTCTCCCCGAGCATCACTCGGCCTGTCTTCACAACATTCAGCCCCTCCCAGACCTCAAAGGACAAAAGAAGACATGGTCAAGGAAGAAAAGAAGTCTCAGCAGAAAACCCGAAAACTCTTAATTTAAAAAAAGAAAAAGCTCCCTTAAAATGACCTTCATTCATTGGGCAAATACTGACAGAGTATCCACTTGTTCCCACACTGGGAATGTTGGTCTCCCTGATCCCACTCTTGCCTTTCTACAATCCATTCTTTTTGTTTTTTCCCCTTGAGGAAGATTAGCCCTGAGCTAACATCTGCTGCCAATCCTCCTCTTTTTGCTAAGGAAGACTGGCCCTGAGCACAAATCTGTGCCCATTTTCTTCTACTTTATATGTGCGACGCCTACCACAGCATGGCTTGCCAAGCGGTGCCATGTCTGAACCTAGGACCCGAACCGGCAAACCCCAGGCTGCCGAAGCAGAACGTGCTCACTTAACTGCCGTGCCACCCGGCCAGCCCCTACAATGCATTCTTAACACAGCAGCCAGAGTAGCCTTTTTAAAATGCCAAGTGTGAAACCTCCCATAACTGCCAAGGACTCATGAAGTCCATGGCCAAAATAGTCCAACATGAACTGGCCCCACCTGTGCCTCTTAACATCTCATTCAACCTTCTCTTCCACCCACCAGGCTTCAGACACTTCAACCTTCTTTCTGTACTTCAAAAAGTCCACACCCCGGGGCCTTTGCACATGCTGTTTTCTTAGTTGAGAAGGCTCTTTACTGTGAATTTGTGCAGAGCTGCCTTTCTTCTCATTCAGATCTCAGCTTGAAAATCATGCTCCTTGACCAGCCAATCTAAAGTGATCACTTGCTATCACATCATCCTATTTCATTTCTGTGCCTATCACTAATCAATAGCTGATACATATATTTTTTGGTTTCTTTATTATCTGCCCATCCTCCCCTTTCAAAATGTGTAGGCAAGGAAAGCTACAAAAACAGGTACCTGTTAGTCTCATTCACGATTGTATCCCCAGTGCCTGGAAAAGAGCCTGGCACAAAGATGACAACCTATACACACTTGGAGAAGAATTACTGTGGTAACCACGAGACCATCTCCCCCCACTCCGGGAGCTTCCAATAGGGCAAACCCCTCCTGACCTCTCCCAGCCGTGAGTCTTCAGTTCATCCTGTCTTTGGTGCGTCAGCGAGCTGACACATCCTAACTGTCTAACCCTCCCAGCCCCAGCTTGCTCCGCATCCATGAGGACCCGGCATGAGAAGCAGGAATCACAACACCCACCCTTCACCCCCAACTGAGCCATTCACAGTGACTTCCCACACGTGCACACTCACCATGGCAACCACTGGCCCCGAGTGCATGTATTTCACCAGCCCGGCAAAGAACGGACGGTCCTTCAGGTCGTTGTAGTGTTCCTTGAGGAGGTCTTCAGAAGCCTACAGCGCAGGAGAGAGAATGAGAACTGGCCCTAAGACTGTCTAAGAACCAGCAATCTAGTGACTTCCCACTCCCCCACCCTGCCGTTTGAAACATGAGCTCTCAGCTCATGGAGTCCGTTATAGCGATTCCTTCTCAACACTTGCAGAGGGGGCAGTGACGAGGCCAGAACTGTTTCAGCTTTGTGCCAGTTTCCCCCCTTGACTGATCAGAATAAACCACAGACCACTAGACTCGAATCCAGCCCCCTCATCGCAGACAGGAAAACTAACAGCATGATGAATTTCCATTCCCAGAGCAAGCCTCAACTAAAACGTTAGCGGGAGGTGAGGGAGGGGGTCTCGGCATTCGAGGAGAAGCAGACTGAGCCAGGCCATTTCTCAGGGACGCTTCACATCTGCTCAGAGGACAAAGGCCCGGTGTGGCGATCATGCAATCCCCACAGGGATCTGCAAACCATTCAAAAGCACGTGACATCTAGCAGTAAATCATTCTGCCGCAGAATGAATTAGAAGCTCTCACAATGCAAGGTGGGAATGTGGGAACGAATCAAGTTAGCCAGAGCGTGAACCATCTGCTTGGCAGTTCCAACTCGTCGCCACTGCGTCCTCTCTGTGCCACTGCACACACGCTTGTGAAGGGTCTAACGAGGCCCCTTAGTTTTCCAGTTCTGTGGTACCACATTCTATGAGGCATGTTGCACACGTCAGTGATACCCACAAACGTGGAGATTTGCCGCCAAAAAGCAAATCCAGAATGTCCTACCGTTCAGCCCCCAGATAACCATGTGATCACTCATGTTAACCACCCACCTCCCCGCTTCCATCCACATGGAAGACCCACATTGGTAGACTCCCACACACTGACCTGGCCTTCCCTTACCAGAACACTCTTTTCATTCTTTTTTATCTTTTAAAGATTGGCCCTGAGCTAACATCTGTTGCCCATCTTTTTTTTTTTCCTTCTTCTTCTCCCCAAAGCCCCCCAGTACATAGTTGTATATTCCAGCTGTAGGTCCTTCTGGTTGTGGCATGTGGGACGCCACCTCACCGTGGCCTGATGAGCAGTGCCATGTCCGCGCCCAGGATCCGAACCAGTGAAACCCTGGGCCGCTGAAGCAGAGCGCATGAACTGAACCACTTCGTCACGGAGCCAGTCCCTGTTTTAATTCTATTAGTTGGCTCTGATTGTCTTTACTCTGCAAAACAAATCACAGGCTTTTTTGGGGTGAGGGGGGGCCTCCAGTTTTCTCTTGCCTCCCTCCTCCACATCAGATGTAAATAACCCTGTAGATTCATGCCAGCTATCCCTCCTCCCAGTCTTCAGCAAGCCCACAGCCTTGATAGGAAACTCAGCATCAAGGAGAAAATGTATGCACTTAGGGGTCAGAGAGACTCGAGTTAAAATCCCAGTTGCAGGGGCCGGCCCCATGGCCTAGTGGTTAAGTTGGGCATGCTCTGCTTTGGCAGCCCCGGTTAGTCCCCAGGTGTGGACCTACACCACTTGGTGGCAGCCATTCTGTGGCAGTGCCCCACATACAAAATAGAGCAAGACTGGCACAGATTTTAGCTCAGGGCAAATCTTCCTCAGCAAAAAAAGAAAATCCCAGTGGCATCAATGACTGTGTGCCTTCAGGCACACTACTTAACCTCTCCAAGCCTCAGGTTCCTCCCCACTGACAACCACGGGAAGAGGATTAAGCACCTCTCTGCACTGTTATGAAGGCTGGATGAGAAAATATGTGTGCCCAGTACATGGTAAATGCCTGATCAATAATACTTTCATTTCACTTTACCTTCAAAACCTAATCTAACATGCAAACACTCTAGACAGCAGTGCTTGTCCAACACTCTGCTCTAATCAATCCATCACACTCTCCCCTCAGCATTAACACCAGTCTACTCTCTCTTATATTAAGGAGGTTTTTCTAAAACATCACACAGGAACTAAATTGCAAATCAAACAATTTAAAATGCACTCGGGTTGGGGCCAGCCCAGTGGCACAGTGGTTAAGTTCATACGTTCCACTACAGCGCCCTGGGCTTCACTGGTTTGGGTCCGGTGTGGACCTATGTACCGCTTGTCAAGCCATGCTGTGGCATTGTTCCACCTATAAAGCAGAGGAAGATGGGCATGGATGTGAGCTCAGGGCCAGTCTTCCTCAGCAAAAAGAGGAGGAATGATAGCAGATGTCAGCTCAGGGCTAATCTTCCTCAAAAAAAAAAAAGAAAAGCACTAGGAGAGTTCAAAGTTGACTCTTTGAATAGGAAAAAAGATTTCCCCTAATTTATTTGCTTTGAGAATTTGAATTATTTCCCAGGTCTGTTTAAGAAGGCTTCTTGGGGGGCCGGCCCAGTGGCACAGTGGTTACGTGTGCACGTTCTGCTTCGGTGGCCCAGGGTTCACCGGTTCAGATCCTGGGTGCGGACCTGGCACCGCTTGGCAAAACCACACGGTGGTAGGCGTCCCACATATAAAGTAGAGGAAGATGGACATGGATGTTAGCTCAGGGCCAGTCTTCCTCAGCAAAAAGAGGAGGATTGGCAGTAGTTAGCGCAGGGCTAATCTTCCTCAAAAAAACAAAAAGAAGGCTTCTTGGCCAATCAATCCTTTGCAGTTTTTGAAATATTGCTTTGTAGATGTCTGCTCTCTGCTGTTTGAGGTGGGCCTCCCCCAAGGGAAAAACAAGTTTCCCCCTGCGCCCCGATGGTGCCTAATATATGCCAGACACTAAACGGGTGATAACTAAGGATGGAAAGAGTTTTCTTGCTAAAAAATAAGCTGCCTCAAAGAGAAGAAAGGGAGCCAGCCCGGTGGCACAGCGGTTAAGTGCGCACGTTCTGCTTCCACGGCCCAGGGTTCACTGGTTCAGATCCCAGGTGCAGACATGGCAGGGTTGGCAAGCCATGCTGTGGCAGGCGTCCCACATATAGAGTCAGATGGGCACGGATGTTAGCTCAGGGCCAGTCTTCCTCAGCAAAAAGAGGAGGATTGGCAGCAGATGTTAGCTCAGGGCTACTCTTCCTCAAAAAAAAAAAAAAAGGAGGAAGTTCTCTAAAATCATCTGCTCCGGAAGTTCAAGAGCAGAAATGCAAACACGCCTGGGGCTGTGAGCCAGAAATCGCAGCGCCGCAGTAACACGCGGGCCGGGGTTGCTAAGGGAAAGGGGGGCTGTTCCCAAAAGTCTTAGATAACTTGGTTTGTTCCAAGACTCGGCCACGACGCTAGGCTGCAGAGGAGTTTCCAGGTTTCAGGACATTTGTGTCCGCCCTACATGGAGAAGACTAAAAGGAGGGGCGGGAGAAAGAGACAGGCTGACCCACGACATGCCCCCGACTACAGAAGAGCAGGAAGAGGGGCGGAGCCCACTCACGCGCATGAACTTCATAGCGACGAGCCGGAAGCCCTTCTGCTCGAAGCGCTTGATGATCTCGCCCACCAGGCTGCGCTGGACCCCGTCAGGCTTGATGGCGATGAAGGTGCGCTCGCTGTGGGCCATGGTCCTGCGGGCGGACGGGTGAGGGAAGGAAACAGCACTGAATACCCTGCCTGCACCACGATCCTTCCCAAGCAGATTATCCCGTAAAGCTGGTTTAAGTCTGTCACGTCAGTGTGAAGTCTCTCTAGGAAAAACCCAGTCCGCCCTCAGTCTCTTCATCGATGAGCTAACATCCCAGAGTGGGGAGGGGTCCAAGAGCAGGGGCTATAATTTCTATCCCATTTGATTCAATAAGCTTCTATTAAGCATCTGCTGTATACCCAATACTGTGGCAGAACTAAGGTATGGAATGTTAAAAAAAAAAAAAAGAGACACTATTGGGGCCGGCCTGGTGGTGTAGTGATTAAGTCCACACGCTCCGCTTTGGCAGCCCAGGGGGTTGTGGGTTCAGATCCCAGGTGTGGACTCATGCACTGCTCACCAAGCCATGCCGTGGTGGTGTCCCACATACATAATAAAGGAAGACTGCCACCAATGTTAGCTAAGTGACAACCTTCCTCAGGCAAAAAGAGGAAGATTGGCCAGAGATGTTCGCTCAGGGCCAGTCTTCTTCACCAAAAAAAAAAAAGAAAGAAAGAAAAAGAAAAAAGACTATCTTTCTCAGTTATCAAGATGAGGAAAACTACGCTGCTAATGTGAAAGTGACATCTGGGACAAGGCAGTATGAAATACAATTTGATCTACTGCCAGTCATGGTATTAGAACTAGAAGGGGTTTTAGAGATGACTTCCCCTTCCTTTCACAAACAAGGAAACAGATCTAGAACACCAGAATGAGGACCAAAATCCCTATTTCCCAGCCCTGTGAAATGTATGCTACATCATAAGGCGTAATAAATAGTGTGACTAACTAATAAATGGAGGATTGTGGGAGAACTAGAGCCCTTAATAACATCTGATATGGGACATCGTGATGGAAGGAAGCCTAGAGAGCAACTATTCCAGACCTTTCCTTTTACAAAGAAGTCTGGTTCCCAACCTGCTTTGTCTCAAGATGAGAAAGGAGGAGGCCCGCACCTTGAAAGACAATCAATCCCCAGTGTGGACAGCAGCACCGGCGCCTGGCTCCACCTGCCTGGACTGTAGTTGTTAACCTCTTATTACCGCACTTAAGGGTATATTAGAATTTTCTGTTTGTGTGTCTGTCTCCCCCCTGGTCTGCGGCCTGTATACAGCAGTCTCCCCTTATCTGCATACGTTCCAAGACCCCGCAGTGGATGCCTGAAAGCGAGGACAGCACCAAACACTATACAGGCAGACCTCGGAGACAGTGCAGGTTTGGCTCTAAGCCACTGGAATAAAGCTAACCTTGCAATAAAACGAGTCACATGAATTTTTTGGTTTCCCAGTGCAAATAAAAGTTATGTTTACACTACACTGTAGTCTATTAAGTATGCAATAGCATTGTCTAATAAAACAACGTTTTCTTGCCAAAACATGCTAACCACCATCGGAGCCTTCAGTGAGTTGTAATCTTTTTGCTCGTGGAGGGTCTTGTAAAAAAAACATAAATAAAGCGAAGTGCAATAAAACGAGGTATGCCTATATATACGATGCTTTTTCCTATGTATACATAGTTATGATAAAGTTTAACTAATAAATTACACACGGTAAGAGATTAACAACAATAACTAGTAAGAAAATGGAACAATGATAACGATATATTGTAATAAAAGCTACGTGGCTGTGTGTGTCTCTCTCTAAACATTTTATCGTACTGTACTGTACAGAAGAGCCCGGTTTCATCGCAATCCAAGACTTGCTTTGGCTGGTATCCTTTCTCCTTAATCAACTTCTTCAACTCTGCCGGAAATGTGGCAGCAGCTTCTTCGGCGGCAGGCACAGCCTCTCCAGTACTTTTTATAGTTCTCAGTCCAAACCTATTCCTGAATCTGTGTAACCATCCCTTACTTGCAGTAAATGTCTTGGTGTCACTCGTTTCACGGGATCCCTTGCTGAAGTCTTCATATAGATTCAGTGCTTTCTGGCGCAACATGTTGCCATCAAGCGGAACGCATTTTCTGTTCATGTCTTCCACCCACAAACTTAATGCCTTTTCCATATTAACTAAGCACTTATCCCGCACTGTGGCCGTAACTTTTGCAGTTAGAGGTGCGACAGCAAAACTAGCACGAATTTCTTTTTCCTTCTTCACAATTTCACGGATGGAAGATTCATTCTTACCGTAGATCTTAGCCACCTCAGCATACGATTTTTTTTCTTTCCTTATTAAGTCGAGAACTTTCACCTTTTCACTTAAAGGAAGCACTTTACGGCTTCTCTTTGGAATATTCGAACTGCCAGCATCGCTATTCTTGCGCTTTGGGGCCATCATTAAGTAAAATAAGGGTTACTTGAACTCAAGCACCCGATACTGCCTCAGTCGATCTGATAACCCAGAGGGCTACTAAGTGACTAACCGGGTAGCATATTACAGCGTGGATCCGCTGGACAAAAGAATGATCCACATCCCGGGCAGGACAGCGCGAGATTTCACCACGCTACTTAAAACGGCGGGCAATTTAAAACTTATGAATTATCTATTTCTGGAATTTTCCATTTAATATTTCCCGATAGAGGTTCACCGCGAGTAACTGAAACCTCGGAAAGCGAAACCGTGGGTAAGGGGAGACCACTGAACAGGAATGGTTTACTCCTGTGTCTGTCCTCGGTACCAAGCCACAGGGCCCAGAATTCAGTAAGAGCAACACAACAGTGTCTGAAACGGTAATGACCGTGCCCTTCCAAGAGAAAGAGAGAAAGACCCAGGTCTGGCGGAGAACTCCCAATGACAGCTGGAAACTAGCATGGATTCCCCAGGAGACGACGGGGCTAAGGAGCCAGGAACGGTCCCTATAGACGGCCCTCCACACCCACCGTGGCACCACGCCTGTCATTCACTAAGCACGCACTCACTGAGCGCCACCTGCGTGCCCAGCCCTGCACCGGACAGCGACAAACAGGGCACAATCCCCATCCTGGCGGCCTGATGGGAACGGCAGCCGCGGACAAAGGCGAGTCCACGTCGGGGGACGTGCGATGACAGGTGTCCCCCACACCCGATCCACCTCTCACAGCGCAACCCATCCGCCCTCTTCACCTCCCCCATCCCCGGCCACGCACTGCTCGCAGTCCTCTTCGAACCCGAACCCCTCTCACCCCTCCAGCTGCTCGAGATCCCACGGCGCCCGCTGCACCCGGCACCGGAAACCTGCCCCGGCCCACGTGGCTGCCGGCGCCCGCACGCGCGGAACGCTCCTGCGCAGCTCGGCTGCCGCCGAGCCCATTTTGCAGAGCACCACTCGCCCACGCTTCCTCCGGTGAGTCGGGCGTCATTCTGCGGAGCAACCTTCCGAGGTTTAACTTCCGGCACTGCGTTCTCGTGCCCTTCCGGCAAGCTCCGTTGATTTTTTTTTTGCGATTCTGTGACTCACTTCCTTCGTTCGCGAGCCATTGGCTTCCCGAGAGGTGGCGCTCGCGAGCGCCTGACCCAGAAGGGGACTGTCGCTGTCGCTTTACATTGACTCGTTCCTTCCAGCCTGTCAAGCAGTAAGGTCTTTATTGAGTACCTACTGTGTGCCAGGCACTACTGCAGGGCCTGGGGCTACAGCAGTGGACTCCTTTGCAGCTTCTGATGGGGTTGGGGAAGGGGCAAACAATAAACAGATGAGCAAATTAATAGGCAATAGATTGCATGATGTAGGTCCTGTTAAGAAAACGCAGGGCAAGAAGGAAAGGTGGAAGGAGTAAACTCCTTTAAAAGGGTAGTTGGGGAAATCTCTCTGAGCGAGTGACGATGGAACAAACCTACATGAAGGGAGGGAGCAATCGGCTGACCATCCGGGCGAGGGTTGCAGCGGGCAGGGAGTGGCAGCAAGTGTGGTGGAGGGAAGTCGCTGGAGGGCTTTGAACATCATCTGATACACGTTTTTAAAAACTCGTTCTGACTGCTCTCTGAGGAATGGGTGGAATAAGGTACAAAAGTGGAATCAGAAGCCCTTTCAACAAATGGTGCTGCAGCAACTGGACATCCATAGGCCAAAAAAATGAACATCTTCCTAAACCTCCTGCCTTAAACAAGAATCGCTCAGAATGGATCATAAATTTAAATGTAAAATGTAAAACTATAAAACGTTTAGGAAAAAGGTTTAAAAATCTTAAGTACTGTATTGTATATTTGAAAGTTGCTAAAAGAGTAGATCTTAAAAGTTCTCATCACAAGAAAAAAATGTGTAACTGCAGTGACGGTTGGTAACTAGACATCGTGGTGATCGTTTAGCAATATGTACAAATATAGAATCATGTTGTACACCTGAAACTAATTTAATGTTATATGTCAATTATATCGCAATTAAAAAAAGAAAGAAAATATTTAGAACTGAGAGCTAGGCAAAGAGTTTTTACACTTGCCACCAAAAGCACAATCCATAAAAGGAAAAAGTTGATAAATTGGACCCTATTGAAAATGAAAGCTTTGGTTCTTTGAAAGACCCTGTGAAGAGGATGGAAAAACAAGCTACAGTATTTACAGACCACATATCCAGCAGAAAAGGCTTGTATCTAGAATATATAAAGAACTCTCACAACCCAACAGTAAAAAAAAAAAACAAAAAAAACCCAACTATAAAATAAGCAAAAGATAAGAATAGATATTTAACTGAAAAGGATATACAGATGATAAATAAGCACAAGAAAAGATGTTCCACATCATTAGCCATTAGGAAAATGCAAATTAAAGCCACACTGAGGGGCCAGCCCAGTGGCACAGCAGTTAAGTTCGCACATTCCGCTTCAGGGCCCAGGGTTCACCGGTTCGGATCCCGGGTGCGGACATGGCACCGCTTGGCAAAAGCCATGCTGTGGTAGGCATCCCACGTATAAAGTAGAGGAAGATGGGCATGGATGTTAGCTCAGGGCCAGTCTTCCTCAGCAAAAAGAAGAGGATCGGCAATAGTTAGCTCAGGGCTAATCTTCCTAAAACAAAAGACAAAAAAACATGAGATATCACTACACACCTGTCGTAATGGCTAAAATAAAAACATAGTGACAACACCAGATGCTGTCAATGAGGAGGAGAAACTGGATCCAGTCATACATTGCTGGTGGGAACATAAAGTGGTACAGCCCCTCTGGAAAAGTTTGGCAGTTTCTTATAAAACTTAACATGCACTTACCATATGACCCAGCCATTGCACTCTTAGGTGTTTATCCCAGAGAAATTAAGGCTTATGTTCTTTTTTTTTCTTTTCTCTTTTTTTTTTTGAGAAAGATTAGCCCTGACTAACATCTATCGCCAATCCTCCTCTTTTTGCTGAGGAAGATTGGCCCTGAGCTAACTTCTGTGCCCATCTTCCTCTACTTTTTATATGTGGGACGCCTGGCACAGCATGGCTTGACAAGCGGTACATAAGTCCGAACCTGGGATCCGAACTAGCGAACCCCAGGCCACCGAAATGGAACATGCGAACTTAACCGCTCTGCAACCGAGCCAGCCCCTTTTTTCCTTTTTTAATTCTTCTTCTCCCCAAAGCCTCCCAATACATAGTTTATACTCTAGTTGTAGGTCCTTCTCTGCTATATGGGATGCTACCTCAGCATGGCCTGATGAGCAGTGCCATGTCTGCGCCCAGGATCTGAACCAGCGAAACCCTGGGCCAGGGAAGCGGAGCCTGCCAACTTAGCCACTTGGCCATGGGGCCAGCCCCAAGATTTATGTTCTGTTCACACAAAAACCTGTGCACAAATGTTCAGAGCAGCTTTATTTGCAATGGCCAAAAACTGGAAAAAACCCGAATGTCCGTCAAGTAAATGCTTAAATGAACTATGGTCCATCCATACCATGGAACACCACTCAGCAATACAAAAGAAAAAACTATTGATACAGGCAACAACTTGGATAGATCTCAAGAGAATTATGCTGAGTGAAAAAAGCCAAGTGCAAGAAATTACATACTCGGGGCTGGCCCGTGGCCCAGTGGTTGAGTTCGACACTCCGCTTCGTTGGGCCAGGGTTTCACTGGTTCGAACCCTGGGCCTGGACATGGCACCGCTCATCAGGCCATGCTGAGGTCGCGTCCCATATGCCACAACTAGAAGGACCCACAACTAAAATATATACAACTATGTACTGGGAGGCTTTGGGGAGAAAAAGGAAAAATAAAATGTTTAAAAGAAAAAGAAGTTACATACTATTGACATTTATATAAGATTCTTTTTTTTTGTTGAGGAAGATTAGCCCTGAGCTAACATCTGCTGCCAATTCTCCTCTTTTTGCTGAGGAACACTGGCCCTGAGCTAACATCCATGCCCATCTTCTTCTACTTTATATGTGGGACACCTGCCACAGCATGGGTTGCCAAGCGGTGCCATGTCCGCATCTGGGATCCGAACCAATGAACCCTGGGCCACCAAATCGGAACGTGTGCACTTAACTGCTACACCACAAGGCTGGCCCCTACAAAGCTCCTTTTTAGTGGTTGGAGTCCACCATACTAGTGTTTCTAAAACCTCTATGTACAAATGAATCACCTAGGGATTTGGGTTTTTTTGAGGAAGATTAGCTCTGAGCTGATATCTCCTGCCAATCCTCCACTTTTTTTTTTTTTTTTTTGCTAAGGAAGACTGGCCCTGAGCTGTCATCCATGCCCATCTTCCTTTACTTTAAGTGTGGGATGCCTGCCACAGCATGGCTTGACTAGCAGTGCATAGGTCCACACCTGGGATCTGAACTGGCAAACCCCAGGCTGCCGAAGCGGAACTTAACCGCTGCACCATGGGACTGGCCCCATGGGGATTTGTTAAAGTGCAAATGCTCACTCAGTTGGTCTGGGATGGAGCCTGAGAGTTTAATGATTCCAATGCTTTGATTGATAGGCTCTACAATACCATGTCCTAGAGCCAGGTTCTTTTAACATGATGATTTAAGCCTTATTAGGTGAGGAGCGTCTTGCCCAGGCAGATGCTGGAGAAGGGAGGTGGGCAGTACCAAACAGGAAGATCTCATCTCTTCCTGGAAGCCATCCTAATTACATGACTCACCCTAACCTTCCTTTCCCAACCCTACATACAACCACCAGGCTTCCACAGGTAAATTTTTCTGCAAACCAAATCAGCAAACAGTAAGAATTTAAAGCTAACAATAATGTTAATGAGCATACGGACCAATCTCTTCTCCAGAAATTCTAGCAAGGGGATTCAGTCTCTGCTTGAAGCCTCGAGAATGGGAATTTACTACCTCAGACATCAGGAGCACTGGCCTCCCACCTTCCCCTTGCTAAAAACAAATCCCTGCCAATCAAATATAGTACCCTTCAAAATAATAGGAGTAATGTTTAGTGAACTGCACTGAGAGAGAAAGAGCGGTCATGGGCTGCCCTGATAGAGTAGGGGGAGATTTCACATAGGAGGGAGGATTTGGATACACAAGAAGAAGATGGTAAATAGCTAAGTCCATAGATCCTGGGAGATCAGGAAAAAGGCCAAGAGCAAAGGTTGCAAGCAGAAAAAAGTAGAAAATGTCTGAGCAACTGATTAGACACTCCTAATAGAGCTCTATAGAACAGTGAGGGGAGAGACCACCAGATTAGCAACGAGCCTTGAATGCGAGTCTAAGAAGCTGAGACCTTTGGCTGTAGTTAATGGAAAGTCACTGAAGCTTTGGAGATAGAACAGTGACATGAGAAACATCGCAAAATTCTAGAACTCAAAAAAACTGTCGAGGCCATCTCGTTCACTCACTTCACAGAGATACAAACAAACCAAAAGAGATGACTCTATTTACTTAAGATTCACTGGTATGTGGGAGAGCTATGTTTTAGACAGTAAAGAATCTAGCTGTAATCTGGATGGCAGATTGGGCAGGGAGAGGCCAGAAGCAAAGAGGCCCATTAGGAAGATGTGACATCATCAGAAATCAAGGTATGAGGATAAAAGTGGTCAAAGGAATGTTTGTGATAGAATTCCTGGGATAAACTGACAAGATTTGGGAATTGATTAGCTATGATTAAAAAGAATAGAGAGGAACTATATCTTAGCAATGATAGCGCTTAAGGCGTGGGTCCATTTTCAAAAGATACAGGAATGATTCTTGACTCAGCCACTTACTGGTCGTGTGACCTTGGACAGGCTATTCAATATCACTAAGCCTCAGTTTCTATATTTGCTAAGTGGGAGTAATAATAGTCACTACCTCATAAGATTGTTGCGAGGCTTATACAAAGTAATCCAATAGAAATTTAACACAGTGTCTGGCACAGAGTAAATAATAAAGGTCAGCTGTTTGGGTTTTTTTTATAGCTACGAGTGACAAAATTTTACACCTAAGAAACTGTGACAATAAAGATATTAACAGAAATAAGGAAGACCAGAGGAAGCCAGCTAGAGGAAGAGGAGTTTGGTGTAACGTATCTGATGGAGGGTGACACAAGAGAGAAAAT
The DNA here is from genome assembly GCF_041296265.1 of Equus caballus. Classification (NCBI taxonomy): domain Eukaryota; kingdom Metazoa; phylum Chordata; class Mammalia; order Perissodactyla; family Equidae; genus Equus; species Equus caballus. The sequence continues at coordinate 26,762,048 of NC_091694.1, read as the reverse complement.
ATGCAATCATCAATTGAGGACTTTTATCTCGGGTTCAGGAGGTGCTAGCCCTAAGGAGAGACTTGTAGGAACTATCTGCATAATAGTGATCTGCAGGTCTAAAAAGTGTTTTAAATGGAGCAATAATTACCATTCACGTGTTACACGGAAATAAATAATAATAGCCAACATTTATTGAAAGCCTGATCTGTGCCAGGCACAAAGTGCTTTCCTTACAGTAACTTGTTTGATCCGCATAAACACTTAATGCGATAAATACTGCTATTATCCTCATTTTTTAGGTGAGGAAACTGAAGCTCAGGGAGGGTGAGTAACTTGCCCAAGTTTAAACAGCTAGAAGTGGTAGAACCAGGATTTAAGCCAATCTGTGCAGCGCCAGAGCTGGACCTCAACCACATGTGTGCTGTCTCAATCTGCACAAGGCTTTATCCCCAGGTCTCACTTCCACGGGGGATCCTTATGGGGTGCAAAGAAATCATAATTCAACACCAACAAGATGGCTAGCTCCAAGACTGTGCAAAGAGCAGAACTGATTCAGGCTGTGCCTGTCCTGTTATTAATGATTTAAGGACTCAGAGCAACTAATGCATTATGCCCACGTGTGAGGAAGAGAAAGGCATCTTGGGATGCAGGGCAAAGAGAGAACATTCATAACGCTAATTGGGAACGAGCCCCCAGGGGATCTTCACTGCCCATAAGCAAGAATGTAGTATGAACCCTCCCACCTTTGACTCCAGAATCAAACTATAAATCAAACAGCAGGATCATTTGGTGAAGGTAATTGCCTCTGTTTCGCAAAAACTACAGGTCATCTGTCTGCTTCTGGCTCTAGAATATGCATAGGGATATTCAATGTTCTCACTCAATATACTGAGTGAAGCCTTGATCCTTGGGGGCGGAGGGTGAGCTTTTGGGAAACCTGCTTTATTTGCTAAGGGAGGAAGTAAATCCAGAGAGCCTCTTCACATAGTCTGGTGCAACAACCATGGGAGGTGAGCATGATTCTTTTTTTTTTTTTTTTGAGGAAGATTAGCCCTAAGCTAACATCTGCTGCCAATCCTCCTGTTTTTGCTGAGGAAGACTGGCCCTGAGCTAACATCCGTGCCCATCTTCCTCTACTTTATATGTGGGATGCCTACCACAGCATGGTTTGACAAGCGGGACCATTTCCACACCCGGGTTCCGAACCAGCGAACCCTGGGCCACCGAAGCAGAACGTGCGAACTTAACTGCTGCACCACTGGGCTGGCCCCACAACTCTAATTCTTATTTACAGATGGGGAAAGTGAGGCATGGGGAGGTTAAGCAACTTACCCAAGGCCACAAGACTTCTAAGAGGCAGAGCCTGGCTGTGAATCTATCTTACTATCGCTCTAGAGCTCACGTGCTTAACTATCGTGCTATGCACCATAGATGATGACGTCCTCAGAAATCATAGACTTCCCTGGCCCACTGAGAACTTAAGGATCACAATCCAACCCAAATTACATCTGTCATCTTTTTTCTTTCTATTCAACTACATTGCCTTCCTTTGACATCTCTGCATTTTCTACTCTTGCCTATGAACGAGGACCCTGATACCACTGATCTTTCTACTTACACTCCTCAATCCCATTTATTTTTACATTCTCTTACAACCCTCCTCTTATCTCCACTTTCTAAACCTAGATATAATAAAGCCTTTAGCAAAAACATGGGCTCTTTGCCTGTAACAGTCTCTCCATTTGCCTTGGCCTGGTTAGTCTTTCAGGCTATGGCTCTCTGCGGGAAGGAGTATGTGGCTTAAGAGGCTCAACATGCAGAGCAGTGACTTAGCATCAATCCCCTCCCTGCTTTCATGTGGTTTGACTCTCCAGGACCCCTACTGGGAGCCTTTGACATGGGTCTGGTCTCTCGTCTTCACTGATGATGATTCTGATACTGGAGTGGTTCAGCGTGTCTTTCCTTCCTTCCTTCAGCCTCTTCAGATTGGGGCTGAATGCCACATAATCTGTGATTTCTTTAATACTATGATTGGAGTGCCTTTTGTATCAGTCAGGATAGGCTGGGTTGTGCTGCAGCAAAAAAAAATCAATCCCCAAGTCTCAGTGGCTGAATGTCTTAGTCCATTCAGCTGCTGTAACAAAAATACCATTGGGGCCGGCCCAGTGGCGCAGCGGTTAAGTTTGCACATTCTGCTTCTCAGCAGCCTGGGGTTCGCCTGTTTGGATCCCAGGTGCGGACATGGCACCGCTTGGCAAGCCATGCTGTGGTAGGCGTCCCACATATAAAGTAGAGGAAGATGGGCACCGATGTTAGCTCAGGGCCAGACTTCCACAGCAAAAAGAGGAGGATTGGCGGCAGATGTTAGCTCAGGGCTAATCTTCCTCAAAAAAAAAAAAACCCATAGACTAGGCAGCTTATAAACAAGTCAAAGTGAACAAAATTTACCACCCCAAAATGTGTCTCTTTAACATGAGGATTATTTTTGAGAAACAAAAGACTCAAAAAGTTTTTCTTGTTACCTCCCCCTTAACTGCCTAAAAGAATTCAGATAAATGGCCTGTAATAGGAACAGAGCTATCACCAGAGATGTCTACAAAGAGTTAATTGAGTGGGGGAGACTAGGTGGGAGACCAGGGCCTAGAGACCCCCAGGTCCCATTGTCTCTGCGGGGCATGGCAAACATTTGTTTACCAAACATTTGCTTTTCCATCTCCATGTGAATTGCCTCCTTCCCTTTGAAGTCCCAAACCTCTACACCCAACATCCTTTTTTGTCTTCAGCTGAAGATGGTATTTAAGGTGATGGCTTTGGCCATTTTGGTGAGTTACTCAGTCTTTCTGGGTCTCTCTCATATACATGTTACTAAGTTTTGTTTGATTTTCTCCTGTTCATCTGTTTCCTGTCGATTTAATTCTTAGACCAGCCAGAAGAACCTAGAAGGGGACAGGAAAATTTCTTCCTCTTCTACACAACAAACATTTATTTCTCACAATTCTGGAGACTGGGAAGTGCAAGATCATGGTGCCAACAGATGGCATCTGCTGAGAATCCCCTTCCTCCTCGATAGCAGTCTTCTCATTGTAACCTCACACAGTAGAAGCAGCCAGGGATCTCTCCATGGTCTTGTTTATAAGAACGCTAATCCCGTTCATGAGGACTCCACACTCAAGACCTAATCACCTCCCAAAGGCCCCGCCTCCTAATACCATCACCTAGGGGGTTAAGATTTTCAACAGGGGGCCAGCCTGGTGGTGCAGCGGTTAAGTTCGCACATTCCCCTTCGGTGGCCTGGGGCTCGCTGGTTCAGATCCTGGGTGTGGACCTATGCACCACTTGGCACACCATGCTGTGGCAGGCATCCCACATATAAAGTAGAGGAAGATGGGCACGGATGTTAGCTTAGGGCCAGTCTTCCTCAGCAAAAACAGGAGGATTGGCAGTAGATGTTAGCTGAGGGCTAATCTTCCTCAAAAAATATTAATTAATTAATTAATTAATTAATTAAGATTTTCAACATACGAATTTGGGGGGGACACAACATTCAGTCAATTGCATTGAATGAAACCAAACTTTCTCACTCGCCCAAAGTCTGCTCCAAGGCAGCACCTCTGCAATTTGTTCCCTGCTACCATGACCCTAGGAGCCTGGCTCTTTTCAATGTGTGGCTCTGCCATCTCAAAACAAAGCCTTCCTGCTCTACAACAGGGCAGAGGGAGCTGGAGGGTCACACAGTAGCCCTTAAATGCTTAGTTTGGCCTGGAGGTGACACCTATCATGGCTCCTTCCAGCCCATTGACTAGAACTGGTCAAATGGCCCCCATAACTCTAAGAGGGCTAGGAAATGAGGACATGTCTTTGCCTTCTTCTCATTAATGCATTGTATGCTGCAATCTTGTCTCTCCTTTCTCAGTGTAGTCACAGTCCAGCCACTGTACCTTGGACTTTCACCTCCTACCTCTAAATCCACAAATTATAGTTTAATCCAATTCTGGTTCTCTGGAGTGTTTCATCTCCTGCCAGATGACCCTGCCTCTGCCCTTTCCCTGGCATGCCTCACAGTTGGAATGTTTTCTCCTTGTCCCCATGCCTAGTTGTGCATCTAGTCCTTTTCTAGGAGCTACCCAGCTGAGAGTAGTCTGGAAAGACCCCCTAAACTTTCTGCAATTAAAATTGAAGTTATTGGGCAGGCCCAGTGGCATAGTGGTTAAGTTTGCGTGCTCAGCTTCAGTGACCTGGGGTTTGGTTGATGGGTTCGGATCCTGGGCACGGACCTACACACTGCTCATCAAGCCACACTGTGGCAGCGTCCCACATACAAAATAGAGGAGGACTGGCACAGATGTTAGCTCAGTGACAATCTTCCTCAAGCAAAAAGAGGAAGATTGGCAACAGACATTAGCTAAGGGACAATCTTCCTCATGGAAAAAAAGAAATTGAAGTTACTAAGAGCAAGAAAAACTCTCTGGAGTTGGGTGAAGAAAGGGAGACAAGAGAAACACTGAAGGGATAAAAGCAGGTTGAACAAATCCTCTGGAAGCCCGGTCTAGGAACCAGACTTGGTCCACTATCTGCCTAGGACGGTTGAAGACAGGTCAGACAGGTCAGACAAAATGACCTCTGGGAAAGGGCTCCAGAGATCCCTGGTAGGAACAGGTCTTCCTTTTCCACAGTTTACTCATGTTCTGATCAGGATGAGCATGAGTGTCATGCTTTTGTTTTTAATTAGACACACTACAAAGGCAGTATTTAAGGAAATGTAAAAGAAAGAAAAATTAATCCTACCAGCCTAAAAATTATTATTTGCATACTTCTTTCCAGTCATATCTTTTCCTCTACCCATCTTGGGTTCTCCAGCTGGGACCCTATAAATTAGACTGGCCAAAGATGGATTAACAAAAGAAAAACAAACAGAAGTTTATTAATATGTGCATGATGCACGTACATATGGGAGCAGCCAGTGATAAGCAGCCTCAAGGAGTGGTTAGAATTTGGGCTCATATACCGTCTTAGACTAAACAAAGAAAAAGGGGTTTTGGGCTTCTGGTCAGAGGAGGCAAGTCTGGGCAGGTAAAGTCTGGTAAACACATGTTGTGTAGTGAGGTTTGTTATGCAGATTTAACTGGGTGACTTCTCTGTTAATCAGAGTTGTCAAGAGTCCTCCTCTTCCTGGTTAGGGGGAAGGAGATGCCTTTTACAAATGGAAATTTTGTTTATAAATGTAAATTTTCTTTACAAAAGGAAAACTTGTGCCCTGTTTTTAGAGCTTTTCTTGAGTCTACTGGTTTTTGTTTCTTTTTTTTGGTGAGGAAAATTGGTCCTGAGCTTACATCCGCTGCCAATCCTCCTCTTTTTGCTTGAGGGAGAGTGTCCCTGAGTGAACATCTGTGCTACTCTTCCTCTGTTTTACATGTGGGATGCTGCCACAGCATGGCTTGATGAAAGGGATGTAGATCCAAACCTGTGAACCCTGGGCCACTGAAGTAGAGCACACAGACTTTAACTGCTATGCCACTGGGCTGGCCCCAGTCTGCATGGTCTCAATGGCCTTTAGCTCAAAATAAACCATAGGCCAAAGCAGTGTATTTTAGGGTGGCATATTCCAGTACCCTTCATAGTCTTTGTTTATCTTTATATACTTGTGATTATACCAAACACACAACTAGCAAACAAGTATTTCCTTTTAAAGGGATGTACCACTGAGAAGGGAACACATAAAGTGAATGACTTAGCCATTTACATTTTAGTAAGAATTAGCTTGGGGAGCCTTTTTAAATTTTTTCCTTTAACAGCTGGTTGGGATCAGGATACTAAAGGTTGGGTACAGAAGGAGGAGTAGAGAAGCTGGTGGGCCTGTGTGAGATACCACAGTATAAGACTTTAGGTGGCCCATGGCAGCAAGTAGCAATGGAGGACCAATGGAGGTAGAATATTAGAATCAGAAAAAGTACCAGAAAAGGGGAGTAGTTGGCTCCAAAGGTAAATTTTGCCAGCCTAATAATTTTAAGATCACAAATCTAGTGAACAGCATCTTAAAACTCACCTATTTCTGGGCCAGCCCCAGTGGCCTAGTGGTTAAGTTCCGAGTGCTCCACTTGGGCGGCCTGCGTTCAGTTCCCGGGTGCAGACCTACACCACTTGTCTGTTAGCAGCCATGCTGTGGTGGTGGCTCACATAAAAATTTTTTTAAAAAAGGAAGATTGGCAAGAGATGTTAGCTCAGGGTGAATCTTCTTCAGCAAAAAAAAAGTCAAAAAACAAAAATTCACCTATTCCAACTCCCATGTTGTGTTTCCCTGACTACCTCGCTGCCATGTGCTGCCTAAGCTGGGCTTAAACAACTCCACGGCTGGGGACTCCACTATTTCCCAAGATGCCCTCTAACCATTTTCAGACAACTCACACTGATTAAAAAAATTTTTTTAAATTTCAGCTTTATTGAGATAAAAAAAAGTTCTTATATTGAGAAAACATGCACCTCCTGATAGCTTTGCTTATAATCCTCCCTCTAGTCCTCCCCCTACATGACCTGCTCTTTGAAGACGGCTCACTGATCTCCTGGGAGGCTGCTCTTCAATAGCGTAATCAGGTCCAGTTACTTCAAGCTTTCTTCTCACGTCAAGACTTCGAGTCCCATCTCCACTGGGCCCCTTTCCTCAGAACATATCTGGTCTCTGTAGTTTTCAAGGGACAAAAAATCATCCTGCATAAGCCTGAAGAAGAAAATGCAGGATCCCTCTGAGAGAAAGGAGACACTGCTAGAGACATGCTGGGTGTGATTTTGGTGAAAAACAGTGCCTTGTAGTAAGAAGAGATGCCCACAGGAAAGGGAGCTGGGCGTGGCTCCTGGCTAATAAATGTACAGCAATTAATAATCTTAGCTGAGGTTTATTGAAAACTTACGTGCAGGCACTATTCTGAGTGCTTTATGTGTATTACCTCATTGAACCTTCACAACAACCCTATGTGATGGGTTCTCTTATTCTCAGTCTCATTTTACAGATGAGGAAACTGAGGTACAGGGAGTAACTTGCCAAAGTCGTCACAGCTGGTAAGTGGCAGAAGCTCAATCAGACCCCAGCAGCTAACTCCAGACCCCTTGTACTCTCTCAATCACTGTTGTTTCTTGCTTCGTGTTTGGCTGATTTTAAATTTTAACTTTTTTATAAAGCAGTAAAGAATACGTCCCTCTGAATTTTTATTTCTCCTAATTTGGTGGTGAACAACAGAATGTTATTCCCTTATATGCAACATTTACATTACATTAGAATGGGACACCCGCCCAGGACATAGCTTCTTGTAGATCTATGGTTTTATATCAAATGTATGATATTATTTGGCTTTTGAAGGGAATTTGAAGAACAGGAGGTCGAATGGGGCACTGAGCTGAGAGTCTGGAGCTCTAGGTACTAGTTCCGACGCAGCTGAAACTGTACACAGGACTGTGGGTGATCCCTCACTGGGAAAATGAGGGAACTGGACTCCACTCCGCTGCCTGCAGGAACTCGTAATGCTGGACTCTCACGTCCACAGGAGTAACTCTCCACAGGGAGTTTCCAGCACTGTGGCAGAAGGAAGGAGAAAGCACAAATACGTTCTTGAAAGACATAGACTCTCTGGTGCCCCTTGAGTCACACATATCAAATTGAAATGAACAAATGAGTATCTGTTCCCCGCTTCTGATGTGTGAGGCTGTCGACTGGCAGGGGTTACTATGCTTAGGTTTTCAACTGGCTCTGTTGCCTCCACTAAAAATAAGCCGCCAGTATTAGGGCTGAGTCATTTTCATACATGAACATGTGGAGGAAAAAAGTGACAAAGGTCATAGAGACTCTGGATTATTTCCCTTCTGACCAGACACCACACCTTGTTCCCAACCAGCCCCTCTTTCTCTGTTTTATTTCAGATAAGCTGATTACCGTAAATAGAAAATATATTCAACAGTATGTTATTGTGTTTCAGTTTGTTCATATCCTGTTCTCTGCTTGAGGATTGGCCTTGTCCTTAGGGCTGGGTTTGTGTACTTTTCTGAGGAATAGCGGTTGGTGTTAACAATACTTGTAACTGCACTTTACAGTTTGCAAAGTGATTACGCGTATATAGTTTCTTTTTGAATAGTCAGCTCTCCTCTTGATGATGTGGCAACCTGAGGATAGGTTCCATACATTGTCTAGAAGTAGCAAAGTCTCATGGGACAGGACCCATCCTGCGCCAAATTGAAAGCAATTTTGCCTTATTTTACAGTGGTCTTTGTAATTAGTTTTTGGGGATTCTTTCCCACCTTCTGGGATCTCCATTCCCCACCCCTCCATCCCTGTGGCCAGTGCCCTCATTCTGCTTTCTACTCACAGCTTCTCACTCTTTATGCCTCAGTCTCCTTAGCTATAAAATGGGAGGAAAGTTGGGGGAAAAAACGCTAATGCTCTTTCTTTTTTTTTTTTCCGAGGAAGATTAGCCCTGAGCTAACATCTGCCAATCCTCCTCTTTTTGCTGAGGAAGACTGGCCCTGAGCTCACATCCATGCCCATCTTCCTCCACTTTATGTGTGGGATGCCTGCCACAGCGTGGCTTGCTAAGCGGTGCCATGTCTGCACCCTGGATCTGAACTGGCGAACCCCGGGCCGCCGAAGCAGAACGTGCGCACTTAACCGCTGCACCACCGTGCCAGCCCCTAATGCTCTTTCTTAATCTAACTTCTTTTTCCCGTCTCCCTTCCTAAGAAGCAGTGATATAAACTCCAAAATTAGCTCAGGCTTCTTTCCTTTACCCAGTGAAATTGCCATTCCCTCAGGGTTGCTGATTTTAACTAGCTATTTGGTGGGAAACAGCTGACTAAACAAAATGTAAAGGTTGAATATTGGATCACGAGTTTCTTAAAGTAATTCTTCCTAGGTGTATTATCCACAAACAAGGCTTAACTGCGTTCATAAATTAATGAGTTTGAATGGTTTGTCCAACCACCATCTTTCTTTGTGATCTAGTCCAGAAGCACCTCACACCAAAAGTGTCTGAAGTGAACTTATTATTTTCAAAAGCTACTTTCCTTCCTGAATTGGCTCTCTTGATTGGTGGTACCACCATCTACCCATTTGCTCAAGCCAGAAATCTACGAGTCGCTTTCGGTCACCCTCTAAATCTACCAAGTTCTGACCATTGGATCTCTCAGATATTTCTCACACCCATACCATTGCCATCACCTGCCCATGGGGGATGGGGAGGCAGGGGGGCAGATTAGACAGATAGAGATGGAATGCAAAGAGAAAGGTCTAAGTAAGATCAGCTTAAGCATATGCACGAAGACATCAGCTTGGCCAACCAAAGTTCCTGGTCCCTACCCACAGTGTTCTACCGCCTCCTCCCTCCCTGCCCCCCGCCCCGTACCCCCCACTTTTGGCAGATCAGTAGCCTAGCCTGCAGGGCTCCCAAGCTGGAGAGAAAATACCTCTGCTCACTGTTAAGATTTCACTGGGAGTTGAAGTTCAGATGCAGAAAGAACGTATGAGAAAAGGCCTCACTTTTCAGACGGGAAGATTGGTAGGATGGAGGCAAGAAGAAAAGGAATGAAGAAAATAAAACTATCAGTGTACACTTTTTCGGAAGTCCAGGCTTTGTCCCAGAGAGTAGCAGGTGGATGAATAAATGAAAGTAACCCTGAGAGCCTTACCCACCTCTCATCTGGGGCTCAGAAAGATGCTGCCCTGAAGACCACCCCATACCAACCTAGGGAACAAGCACAGCAAGCTGGCTGTGCTGTGGGGTTGGGCTGTGGGAGGCTCAGAGGTTCAGCCTTCCCAAGCCTAGCCAGGGAACTTAGGGTGGCAGCAGGTAGCTCTGAAGTGAGGGCTGCAGGGAAGGCTACTATCACAGGCAGACTTCAGAGACATCTCCCTAACATCGGCGTCAAGGGAGGCCAGCTTAGACAGCGAGCGATGCTAAAAGAATGGACCCTGAGTAGCAGCAGCTCAAAACTTCAACTTCGAAGGCCAGCTGGATATCCAGAGGCCAGGCAAGCAAGGAACATCACTTAGAGACCAGAAGACAGCGAGCAAAGGTCACTGCCTGGAGCCAAAGTCCCCATTTACCTTTATCCACCTTGATGATGTGGCAGAAGAGGTACTTCTCCCCCATACTCTGAATACTCTTAAGGGGAGGAGCAGGAGGGAGAGAGATTAGCCCAAAGACTCAGCATTCTTATCCAAGAGAGACTGCATGTGACCTCAAGGGACTGTTTCAATAATCTCTTTAGACCAAGCTTCCTTTGAATGAGGTCTGTTCTGTGAGAGAGGTCTCAGGAAGTAGGCCAGATTAGATTTAAACAAAACAAATAAATCATATTTCTCTGTGAGTTAACCTCCAAAGAAGCCTCTGCCTAGATTACCTTCCCCTTTGCAAAATCCCCCAGGAGGTGTTTACCTAAATAACCTCCAGAAAGAGTTAACGATTCTTTCCTCTTTACCATCATTGCACCTTGTACATATTGAGATTGTTGCACTTGAATGTGATTTATGTTTCCCAGGCCTACCTCCCTTACTAGACTGCTCATCTTGAGGGCAAGTGTTGTGCCTGATTCATCATCTCGGCCTTGGCCTAGCACCTTCACCTTGAGCCTAGCACAGGACTCGGCACTTAACAGGCAACAAGTGCTAGCTGAATTGCACCAACTTCTTAAAGATGGTAGACTTCAGGAGTGATATTTTGGGTCATTGAGATCTTCCCCCAAAATAATATACATAAACTAATTGGCATTTAGAAAAATTAGACAGTTTCTTCTCATCCTCTTTCCTTTCCCAGCGTAACTGTTAATAAGCATATCAAAATTATCTTCTAAACTACAATGGATTTGAAATGTCATCCTCAGTGAAATCTTTTAAAGACTTTGGGAAATGGGCTCCAGGTTTGTCTGATGTTTCCTAAAATTCTAATCTATACCTTTCTCATCTATTTACTTAGGAGACCCAAGTGAGGGAGTAGGGGGACAAAATTTAGATTGCTTGCTGGCAAGTTTCGTGGGATACTTACTTGCTCCAGAGAAAGCAAGGCCTTTGCACTTGACTTCCTTCCCACAAAGGCAATGATGACTTCTTGGATCACCCTGGGATTGTTAAATGTTAACCATTAACCATGTCATATCTGGGAGATGGGATTATCTGAGTGATTTTAATTTTCCTCTCTGTGGTTTTCTGCATTTAGCAAGTTTTCTACAGTGAGTTGTATTTCTTTTTTTTTTTTGAGGAAGATTAGCCCTGAGCTAACATCTGCTGCCAATCCTCCTCTTTTTGCTGAGGAAGACTGGCCCTGAGCTATCATCCGTCCCATCTTTCTCACTCTTTTTTTATGTGGGATGCCTACCACAGCATGGCTTGCCAAGCAGTGCCATGTCCATACCCGGGATCCGAACCAGCAAACCCTGGGCTGCCAAAGTGGGAATGTGTGCACTTAACCGCTGCACCACCCGGCCAGCCCCTGTATTTCATCTATAATAGGGGGGAAAATCCAACCAACTCACTGTTTTTTTTTTGAAGATTGGCACCTGAGCCAACATCTGTTGCCAATCTTCTTTTTTCTTCTCCTTCTTCTTCCCCTTCTCCCCAAAGCTCCCCAGAACATAGTTGTATATTCTAGTTGTAGGTCCTTCCGGTTGTGCCATGTGGGTCACCACCTCAGTATGGCTTGAAGAGCAGTGCTAGGTCCACACCCAGGATCCAAACTGGCGAAACCCTGGGTGGCCACAGCGCACCAACTTAAGCACTTGGCCACGGGGCTGCTCCTCAAACTCACTGTTTTCAAGACATATCTTTTACTCCCAGAGTGAACTTCCGCTCTATGTGTAAAAAGTATACTGAGAGTTGAGTGATGGGCTGCATCCTCTTCCACTTAACCCAAGTCAGATGGAAGTAGAGAGAAAATAGACCTGAGCACAAATATGACCAGTATACCCTGGACCCATCAAAAACAGCCCCAGGTACTGGGATTCTTGCTTCAGCCATATGTTCAGCCTCCTCGTCTCAGAGGCAATTTCTGGTAGTCCAAAGTTCGGGGTGGGAGGGGGGAAGGGGGGAGGGGAGGAGGGTGTTACAAGAGAATTGCTTTCATCTAGAGGCCTGCTTGCAACCTCAACCTGGATGCATTTATCCATTGTATCCTGACACCTTAAAACGGTTTTCAAAGGAAAAACTGAGGGTTCAGAAAAATCCTCTGGCACTTTTCAAGAATCGCAAATTCCGTAGCTAGACTGCCTCACCAAGCCCGTTCTAGTTTGGATGGGGTGATGAATCACTTATCATTTCACACCACCATAAGTGGGGGGCCTTAGGCACTGGGAGCCTTCTTTTCTCTTCCTCTTTCAGCAACCCTCTCTCCCCATGGGGGGAAACGTAGTCTGTGAAACCAGAGAAATTGATTCACATAGACACAACTGTAAAAGTTCCAGATGGCTAGACAAATAACAGGACTAGTAATTTCAGTGTTCCAGTGATTATAGTTATTGTGCTTAGGAAAAAACTCCTCCCTTCCTGCCCTCATCAACTCCTCCCCTCGGCTGCCCCATTACCATCCTTACTATTTCTGCAAGGCCAAAGAACCTCTCAAAATGGAATTTCCTTCCTTTTAGGAATCAAGAGTAAACACTTACCCTAAAGTCCACAACATGACCTGCTTTCCTGAATGACTCTTAGTCTTTAACAATAATCTTGGCCCTTGGAGTTAGAGATGGGTGCTGGGGATTTATCTAGGCAGTTGAGCACAGGGGGTAGTATTACCGCCTACATAATTAGGAGTTGACTTACAGGACTCAGCCTCAAGGCCCTCTCTCCTGTCTTTTACTCCCACCTACAAACGAGAATCATAGGATTTTAGAATTGCAAGCAATCTTTACAGATTCTGTAACACACCTCTTCATTATACAGATGAAGAAGCTGAGGCTCACGGTCCTTATCACAGTGATTGGCATCCAGTAGGTACTCAGTAACTACTGACTTTTTTGTTTCTGGCCCAAGTTGTTCAAAATGTTGTTCATACTAGAATACAAGTTTCTCAATCTAAACAGTGCTTTCTTTCCACTCTATCACTCTGAGTTGGGTGCTTCCATTTGGGTTTACTATCAAGTCATCATAGCCATAAATTTTATTTATTTTTTTAACAGCTTTATTGAGATACATTTCACATATCATACAATTCACCTATTTACAGTGTACAATTCAATGGCTTTTAGTATATTCAGAGTCTTGTATCTATCACCATAATCAATTTTAGAGCATTTTCATGACCCCCAAAAGAAACCCCATACCCATTAGCAGTCACTCTTATTTTCTCTCATTCCTCCAGCCAGCCCTAGGCAACCAGTGATTTTTCATATGTGGTCCTTTGTGACTGGTTTCTTTTACTTAGCATACTATATTCAAGGTTCATTCATGTTGTGGCATGTACTTCATTTCCTGTGTTGCTGAATAATAAATATTGGATTATATGCATATACCATATTTTATTTATCTTTTCAACAGTTGATGGATATTTGGCTGAATTCTATTTTAAACAATTAAATGTGATCTCTGATAGCTAGCAGAAGCTTAAATCAAGACATAAATATATATCTCACATCTATGTTGAATTTATACCTAAAGAAGCATACTTATTATGAAGACTTTAATATAATCTCATACCTGAAAATTAACAGACTTTTTTTTTCCATAAATTTTCTGATGTATATGATAGTGTTGTGGAAAGACAAAGTAAAACCTTGCCCTAAGTTTTCCTGTTCCTCTGACTCCCAGGAAAATAAAGGCATATACAGAGGTAGGTTGCCTAAGTGACAGCCCTCAAGAAGAGAAAAAGAAAAGAGGAAACAAAGATCCAGAGCAAGACTCTTGTTTTGTGGTTTTCAAATGTGAGGTTTAGGAGAGAAAGGGCATTTGGGGCTCACACCCAACCAGCTGATCGGCATTCCTAACACCCGGACGTATACACAAACAATATGAAGGTGGATGTGGGGTGAGGGTGAGAAAGAGGGACAGCACAGGCTGCAAATACCGTCCCTTCTAACCTCATAAGGCTTAGTATGTTCATTTTCGTCTTTCTGAGTTTATAGGTAGGCCCTCACCCAACCTCCATACTGTTCTTGTGGGTTTCCAGGTGGGTTCAGATCGGGAGACTTTGGAGGACAAGCTAGTGCTTGGTAGGAAGAACATGAACTTGTAAACATCACTTTGAGGGTATTTATGATCCCAGGAGGTGCTCGATTCCCCCACTAAACCCTTGTTTATCCAAGTCCTGCCTTCGCTCCCCCTATTTTTAGAGAAGTCAGGGCCGAAGCACTCCTGAGTCACCTGCGGGGGAGAGAAGGGGCTTTTGGGAGTGTCTTCCGTCCCATTTGCGGAGGCTAGATGAGAACACGGGGAAGCCATGCTTGACTCAGCCCGCTTGAGGCTTGGGTGTTGTGTCATTCCCACACGTGATGCTCTCCCAGGCGGTGGATACCTCACATATCATGGGACTTATTCACCCCAGCGACTCCACCCCTTTCCTCCTCTACTCCCCAACCCCCTACTTCCCCGCTCCGCCCCCTTCAAGACTAGAGGAAAGGAGGGTGGCTGGAGCCAGGAAATGCCACTGTCCCAAGTTGGCCGGGAGAAGCAGAGAAACCCAGTGTGTGCGAAAGTGCAAGATGTGGCGTTACAGTTAAACTCTTCTCCAGAATGCTTTGCATCTCCTGTTTTAGGCTATCCTTTCTCTCATTATCCCCAAATAGTTCTATCCTATTTGAGACCACCTTATCACTTAGGTAGACTGTTTTAGTTAAGCTTGCTTTCCCTCTCCGTCTGTTTCCAACTTCCCTCTGAGCCCCGAATTCTCAGTCAGAACTGGTTTGAGTCCCCGATCAGCCTCCTTCCCATTCTAGCTGTGTGACCTTGAGTGAACCACAACTTTTCTGGGCCTACTCTCCTTGTCTGGGAAACGGAGGCCAAACGTCTCCCGCACCACGCCTGTTGCGCGGAACAGATGAGAAAGCCCTTTATGAGCTGGAAAAAGCAACAGAAATGTTAGCTATGTTAATTCTGGACGGCTAGTCACTCTTCCAGAACCCTTCCCTTTCCTTTGGGACCCGCCCTGCAAATCCCGCCCGGCGCTGACAGTTCTCGCCACCCTCCTCTCGTAGTCTTTCTCATTGGCGAAGGCACCGTCCGCGAGGCGCCGGATGTTGACGTCACAGCTCCCTCCGCCGGCGCGCGATGACGCACTGGCTCCGCCCCCGGCCGCGCCTGGCCTCCCGCGGGGCCCCGCCCACCGGGCCGACGCGGCGCGAGTCCCGCCCCGCGGGTGACGTGTGGCGCGCGAGGCCCGGCCGCCCCGGCAGTTGGTGCAGCGGCGGTTGGGCTGAGGGCGCTCTCCCCACCCCTCCCCTCCTCCGGCCCGGGCCCCCACCCCGCCGGGCCCAGCCCCAGCCCCAGCCCCAGCCCCAGCTCCAGCCTCAGCCCCAGCCCCAGCGCCAGCCGGGCCCGTCCCGTGCGGGCCCGTGCCGCCCCCTCAGCCGGCGACGCCCCGCGCCGCCCGCCCGCCACCATGGAGCTGGAGGACGGTGTGGTGTACCAGGAGGAGCCCGGCGGCTCCGGGGCTGTGATGTCGGAGCGGGTGTCCGGCCTGGCTGGCTCCATCTACCGCGAGTTCGAGCGGCTCATCGGGCGCTACGACGAGGAGGTCGTCAAGGAGCTGATGCCACTGGTGGTGGCCGTGCTGGAGAACCTGGACTCGGTGTTCGCGCAGGACCAGGAGCACCAGGTGGAGCTGGAGCTGCTGCGGGACGACAACGAGCAGCTCATCACCCAGTACGAGCGGGAGAAGGCGCTGCGCAAGCACGCCGAGGAGGTGAGGGCCGGCGGGGAGGGCGGGGGCCGGGCCCGAGGGCGGGCCGGGGGCCGGGGGTCGCGGCCGGGCGCGGGAGGGGAGGCGCGCCGGGCCTCCTGGGGGCGGGACCGAGTCCGGAGGCCGAGAGGTCCCCGGGACCCCCGGCCCGCGTCGGAAGCCGAGGCAGGCAAGTCAGTGTCCTGGAGAAGGGAGTGAGATGGAGGAGGCAAGGCCCGGGGAGGAAGCCACAGCCTGGCATGAGGGCAGCTGGGGTTGGCTGAGGACAGAGATTTTCTGGTGTCTCGTTGCCTCTTGTAGTTTAGGGAAGTTTCCGACCACCGTGGGATAGTCAGACGGCGGTTCAAACTTTTACCACGGCGGGCTGGAGGGGGGTGGCATTTAAACACTTCTGTCCTGCATGTCTGCATATGTAACTTCCGCTGGTTCCAGTACCTTTCCAGGGGGTTGCTGCTTTGGGAAGTTAGAGATCTCCCTCTTTCGGTCAGTTTCTTTTTGATGTTTTAACCCTGTTGAGAAAGAGGTTTTATTTTATGTTTTATATGCCTTGGTTGACACTTTGTCAACACTTAGATGTTGTATGGCAATACTCTGTAAATATAGGGAGTATACAATTTTATTTTATTGGTATCCCACACCAAAGCATGCCTCTATGTCAGGTGGTAACCTTGGACAGTTCCCTTTAAAAACCCTCTATTCGTAAAGGACTGGGCGGCGGAGGGTGGGGGAGTGGTTTGAGGAAGTTGTAGGTGACTGCTGGCAGCCCTTTTCAGACTGCAGTTTACAGGTGCACTTGGCCGGCTGTTACCTCTGGCACCTCAGCAGTGACCTCGGTGCCCTCACCTCGAGTCTGTGAGCCTTTTGGAGCTCTCGAGTGCAACTGATAGGTCTTTGACTTCTGGAGACAGGCAAGGATTTTAGCTTTCAGGGTGTGGTGGCATTATTTCTGTAGAACTTACCTAATGTGGGCGAGGTGTCCCATTCATCTTTGTTTCCTGAGCATCTAGCACACCTGGTGGCTAAAGACATGGTGATTGAAGGGAGCTAAATAATTAGTGAAGGAACGACATGTTATCTTTCAAAAATACTTGAAAAGTTTTTAGAATGTGAGATTTGTTTCGCAGCTCATTTCCTAACACTAAATGGTACCACCATTTAAACTTTTTGTTTTGTCACGTATACCTTTGTACCAGGTCAAGGAGTTCTTTTTCAAGCTTGACTGTAGTGAGGATTTTTACTTCTGGTTTTGTGATTCATTTGACTCAAAGGAATACCATTATGTTTGCCAAACAAAATTGACTTTATTTCAAGACTTTATTTCAAGACTATTTCCAAGGATCTAGGGAAGGAGGGGTTTAAAACATATAAGGATGGGATCACAATTTTCCACCAGTTTGTTAGCACTGTTTATAGGACAGACGTCATGTACTCCTTCTGAGACGGCAGGCGATATCTTCGTGCTCACACAGGCCCTAGCCATTGTGTGGATGGACATGACAGAGACTCGGAAATTATCCACAGGTGCACACAGCTGAGGAGCAGGCCCAGCATGACCTATCACCTGGGATAAAAGAAATGCTCCCTCCGGCCTTAGACTCCTGTCAGTCCATGTAAACATGGGCAAGCTGCCAAGGTCACACGTGCCAAGAAAACCATCTGCCACAGGTTGCAGAATCAGAAAATAAAACTAACTGCTAGGCTCTGGATTATATAATAATTTCTTAAGTAAATGACTTTTTAAAAATAGGTTATCCAGTGACTTCCTTTGTGATTTATACTTTTTCAAACGTGTCTATAAATTCTCTGTAATGAAACCTTTGGGCAAAGGGCCATGACCTGAGAATAGAGAACATTGATGAAATGCTAGATGAGCCAGCTCCCAGACCACAAACATAAAACCACCTTGTTATCAGTCTTCATGTGAGATCATAAATCAAGTTTTACCCAGTACCCAGAAGTGCAGTCTCTCCTTGGCCAATATGCAGAAGTGGATTCTGTGTTTAATTTTCTGTGAGTGCTTTGTTTGTGGCCTTTAATAGGAGACTAAGAGTCTGCTATTAGAGCAAAAGCACCTCAGGGTATTTACAGCAAAAGTATTTGAGAGCATGGAAATTGTCCATCACCAGAAAGTGTCAAGTAAATTCTGAGCACCTTTGTGGAAATTTAGGAGGGTATGTGAATGAGGAGAATGTTTTAGGAGGTGTGAAGTGCTATAATCTCTTGCTTGTGGGAATTCTCAGCAAGGAATCAGAAACTTAATCTTTATTATAATGCTCTTACTTAATTTGAATACCTTCTGTTGTTTTCTTTGCTTTTATTTGAATTTTTTTGTGTGGAGTTAGCCTGCTGTTTTTGTGAGTCTTTAAAAACAACCTAAAGGAAGTCTGATTTTAGCTACGTTGTGACCAGTTTCAAATGCTAATCAGGAAACTTCATCCTATTGCTTACCACTCTTCTTTTTGGGCTCCCTCCAGCCATATGTCTTTCTGTTCCTTAACCAAGTCCTGTCTGATGCCTTCGCCCATGCTGCTCCTTTGACCTACAGTGCTTTTTCCTCAGAGCTTCACCCTGTCTAGCTTCTCACTTTTGGCTCAGCTTAAATTTCACTTCTTTGGCTAGACCTTGCCTGTCTACTCTATCCAGAGTAAGCCCTGTGAATCTGTGAATAATTTATTTGTAAATCAGTGATTTTTAAAAATGAAAATCTGGATAGAAAGTTACCTGGATAGAGATGTCATTCTTGGGAAGAATATGTTAATGGTTTTTATGTTTTGTTTGTGCAGGGTTTTTTAAAATAGACATGATTTGCTTTGAGTAATTAAAAAAAAAGAAAAGAAAACTTCCCTGATAAGTAGGCAAATGAGTTAAGGAATCTTTTTCTTAGGAATTTAGTTCCAGGTGAGTCTTTGGGCTTTCTTTCTTACAACCATTATTCTCAAAGTGAGCGCTTATTTAGTGTGATTCAGTGGAGGGAGATGGCACAGAAAAATGAAGACGTACCTTCTTCATCCTCCGTTTGCTCTCTCCTTGCATGATAGAAGCATATGTGAAGAGAAGGGGCTGAAGAGAGACTATCTTTGCTGGGAAGATGTTAGGATTGTGTGATTTTGTGACTACTTTTCTGTAGCTTTTTGCCTGGAAAAATTGGGGTGATTAAATGCAGAGGTGAGAGATACTACGGAGAATTTTCTAATGAAAATTTGAAAAGACTTTAATCAAATCTTCATATAAAACATACACTTTGGAAGTGTATCAACATGGGCAGGAAATCAGACATTGATAGTCAGTGTTCTTTTTATTGATGTTATAGTTCTCATTCATTTATAAAGAATATTTTAATCAAAACTGTTGAGGAAGTTAATGTTTGTTTGCAGAATAGTTTACATTGACAGTTAAGTTCATCTCTTTAATAAACACTTAAAAAGGAAAACTTGAAGTCTTTTCATTGAGTTTTGTGACTTTTTATCAAGTGACAGGAGTGAAGAGTAATTTTGCGTAGAGTTTAAATTTGTTGATGATGGCTTTTCTGGGGAACTTGGGAAGTTAAAAAGTGGAAATTCCACTTTTGCTTCACCATTAAGTTTATTTTAGGGGCCAGGCCCATGGCGGAATGGTTAAATTCGTGCGCTCTGCTTCTGTGACCTGTGGTTTCACCGGTTCGGATCCTGGGTGCGGACATGGCACTGCTCATCAGGCCGTGCTGAGGCGGCGTCCCACATGCCACAGCCAGAAGGACCCACAACTAAAATATACAGCTATGTACTGGGGGGCTTTGGGGAGAAAAAGCAGAAAAAAAAAGATTGGCAACAGTTGTTAGCTCAGGTGCCAACCTTCAAAAAAATAAATAAATAAAATTTGTTAGGATGCTAGAGTTGCTAGAATGAACTTTGCTATTATGTGGATTTTATTTCCCTGAAGTGGAGCAGCAGGGGAAAGTGATTTGGTTACCTGCACAGATGATGTGTCAGTACAGGAGAACAAGTTGCTGGTCAGTGGGGTGTTAACATTTGACATCTTACATGCTTGAATCTACGTGTTATTTATTAAAGTTTTCAAGCTCCTTTTAAAAGTGAAGCACCTCTGTGGTACCTGTCCAGTAGTTTTTGAAACCAATATCTTGTGGTGTTCTCAGTGGTCCAAGAATTGGCTCAGGTGTTGACTTAATTTCTCTATTGGTTCAGATGGAGCAAGGGTCAGCAGTCTTTTGGAATGTTATGTTATATCTTAATTTATTCATTAAACCTAGGTTTTAGAATGCTCAAAATACATTTTAGGGGCCGGCCCAGTGGCCCAGCAGTTAAGTTCACATGTTCCACTTTGGTAGCCTGGGGTTCGCCAGTTCAGATTCCAGGTGCAGACCTACGCACCACTTGTCAAGCCATGCTGTGGCAGGCATCCCACGTGGAAAGTAGAGGAAGATGGGCATGGATGTTAGCTCAGGGCTAATCTTCCTCCAAAAAAAAAAAAGAAACATTTTGGTGCCTCAATGATTTCTATATTACCTAAATTATTTTTATTTTTTACAGGGGAAGATTCACCCTAAGCTAACATCTGTTGCTAATCTTTCTCCTTTCCTGCTGCCCCCACCCCCCTGAGCCCCAGTGTGTAGTTGTGTATAATTGTGAGTTCTTCTGCTTCTTCTATGTGAGCCACTGCGACAGCATGGCTGCTGACAGACGAGTGGTGTAGTTCCACGCCCAGGAACTGAACCTGGGCTGCCAAAGCGGAGTGCGTAGAACTTTAGCTGCAAGGCCGTCAGGGCTGGCTATACCTAAATTATTTTATATGTAAAACTAATACGTTTAAAAACACACTTTTGCAAAAACACGTATTTTCATATTTTAAAAGATACCATTGTTTTTTCCTCTGAACCATTTGAATAAACTTCACACTGCCCCTAGTCAGAGTAGATATGTCCTTGTTCCTAGTCAATCCGTACTTCAAGACACTTTCTGAAATGAACAGTCTGTTTGTTCTCTAGAGGAGTGTGTGTCTGTGGTGATGGTGGTGGGGTTGTTGCCTTTTGAAATGGTAATCAGTTGGGTAACCATTGTTTAGCTCTTAAGACAGATCTTACCCTTTCTTTACCTTCAGAGCTTTCTGATTGTATCTAAAATACCATTATGTGTCCTTGCTATAGTGCCGTTCACATTTTTACCTAGTTAAAATCACAGAAGAGAATATCAAAATGGGTAATGTACCTAACTGGACAGGGTACGTGTAATCCCAGGATGGACTAGTAGAGTAAGGACTGCTCACTAGATTATTGTGGTATGTGCAGTAGGTAGTTGATCCAACTCTGTGCTTAATTTTGCTTCTCATTTCTTGACTCCTTAGCTTGCCTTTAACTACATGCGGCATACTTAAATCATATGGAACCTTTGGTTCCCAGGAGGGCTAGTGTTAGAATCTAGCCAAACGTGTGTTCTTTTGTTCCATTGACTAATGGCTGAGTTATTTTAAACACAGCTTTTTTGGGGCCGGCCCGGTGGCACAGCGGTTAAGTGCGCATGTTCGGCTTCGGCGGTGCGGGGTTCACGGGTTTGGATCCTGGGTGCGGACATGGCACTGCTTGGCACACCATGCTGTGGCAGGCGTCCCACATATAAAGTAGAGACAGATGGGCATGGATGTTAGCTCAGGGCCAGTCTTCCTCAGCGAAAAGAGAAGGATTGGCAGCAGTTAGCTCAGGGCTAATCTTCCTCAAGAAAATAAAAACACCTTTTTCACTGAGCTAAGCATTCATAATGAATACAGCTGTTACCTAGATAAATTATTAGGTTGAGATAAAAAAAAATCATGATAGACCCAGTTTAATAATATATGTAATGTGTCTATTCAAAAGCTGATATTTAGAAATATATGTGTGTGAACTCTATATATTTTGAAACCTTGGCCCATGATATTTAGTTGTTAGTTTGGATGCAAGACTGTTTCATTCAGTCAGGAATTCTAGTGTCTAGTAGTTTGGCATAATAGGTGCCCCCCAAAATGTTTAAACTGAGCCATGGGAATTTACATATTAATCAATACAACAGAGCAGTTTCCAAGTTGAGGATATAGAATTATTAGTAGGAAATTCGAAATACTGTTTTTATTTCTTTTTAGGGTCAATAAACTTTTTCAATAAATTTTCCCCGCAGCTTTTTATTAGGAAAATCTTCAAACATACAGACAAATTAAAAGTACATTGGTCATTTGTATATCCATTGCCTAGATTCAGTAGTTTTATTTATCTACATATGTACATACATGTTTTTAAATTGCTGAACCATTTCAAAGTAAATTGCAGATGCTATGTCACTTCACCCTACAGTACCAAGTACTTATCTCCTAAAAAATGAGAGCATTCTACCATATATCCACAATATTATGTACATTTGAGAGTATTTTCTAATATTATCTTTTTTTTTTTGAGGAAGATTAGCCCTGAGCTAACATCTGCCCATCCTCCTCTTGTTGCTGAGGAAGACTGGCCCTGAACTAATATCCGTGCCCATCTTCCTCTGCTTTATATATGGGACTCCTACCACAGCATGGCGCACCAAGCCAGTGCCATGTCCGCACCGAGATCCGAACCGGTGAACCCTGGGCCGCCAAAGTGGAACGTGCACTCTTAACCACTGTGCCACCGGGCTGGCCCCTCTAATATTATCTAATATTCCAATTGAATTAATTTTTAAGTATATGTCAGTTATAGAGATGAGTGAGTTGTTAATATTTTTATAGTATACTAATGTCACTTGTCTGGGAAGAAATGATTGTTTGCAGTTTAGATAGTTTTCTATAAGAAATTTAAATCTGAGATCTATAAAACTGAATTAAATTAGTTAAAATTTTTTATTTAAAATTACAGCATAAAAATATCTTGTATTATTTTTCCCCTTTGAAACATCAAGATACGGAAATTGAGAAACTGATCCTACGTTTAATGTTTTCTCTAGTAACTTTTTCTTTTGTAGTCTTATCATATATTTTCCAGGATATCTTGCTTCCGACTGCTTATCTGCTCCACTATGGTTATAGAGCCTCAGAAGAATTTTTTACTTGTAATTTGATTGGATTCCCTACAGGGAATAGGTCTAGGGTTTTTGTGATTCTGGATTCCATTATTGTCCTTTAAAGTGTATTTTTACTTGTTCTTATGTAGTTATATTTTAAGGGTTAGGAGGAAACTCCGTGGTCTTCTAGTTCTACCCTGTCCCAGTCCCATAGGCAGACAGAAAGATAAACAGACACAGCTGATCAGAAAGAACAGATATTTATTGAGCCAGGAACAGTTCTGGGCCCTGAGAATTAGTCACAAACAAATCAGACAAGGAAGGTAGCCCGTGCCTTCTTGGAGTTTATATTGTAATAAAGAATAAACAGACCAATTAATTACAGATTGTGATAGATGCTACACAGGAAATAAAAAAAGTGTTGTGATAAAGAGTAAAGAAGCAGGCACTTTAGATGGAACAAATAAGTTTCTAAACAGGTAAGCTGCCCATGCAGGAAATAAGTCATCTCGTAAGAGTAATTATTTAGATCTGAAACTTTAGGCATATGTATAAGTCAGAGTTTCTCCTACCCCTTATTCTTGAAAATTCCGAAAAGTAAGTAGCTCTCATAAATGTGTTTCCTTTGTTTTCTGTCTTATTCCTTCTCATGCTTGACTTCTCAGCAGTGTTTGACTTTTCTGGTCACTCCTTCTTTAAGAAACATTATATTTTGGTTCTGTGGCTTTGACATCTCTTGGTTTGCACCTTACTTATCTGACCACTCTGTGCATTCCTCTTACATTAGTTTTGTGTTTGGTGTTCTTTCTGAGGTCCTCATTAGTTCTCACTCTGCAGACTGCCTCGCTGATATTATCCATTCCCATGCGTCAGTTACTATTCATTGACTATTCCAAAGTGTATATCTCATTCATTCATGTAACAGATATTTATTGAGTGTCAACCGTATGCCTGGTACTGTGTCCAGAGGATATAGGGTGAGTAAAACAGACAAGATTCTTCCCTCATGGAGCTGACAGCCTATTAGGAACTTTAAGGCCACATCTCTCTCTGGAGTTTCAGATTTGTGTGACTGTTGTTTATTGGACATGAATGTCTCCTGACAAGTCCAAAACTGAACTTATTTCCCAAGCCTGCTCCTCCTGAATCCCCTGTCTTTGTGAGGGATACCACTGTCCACATACCTGGTCACCATCCTTAAACCTTCTCTCTCCTGCATCCCCATTACTACCTTCTTTTGTTTCCAACTTTTAAGTATTTCTGGAATCTCTTTACTTCTTTCCAAATCCATTTCTAAAACTCTGCTACAGGCCACCAACATCTCTTGCCTTGCCCTGAATCCAAACTCCATGGAGCTGGAACTTTGCATCATTCACACTGTATACTAGTGTCTGGTACATAGGAAGTACCCAATGAATATTTCTTTTTTTTAATTTTGTTCTTATTTTTATGATTTTTATTACGGTAACATTGGTTTATATCGTTATATAAATGCCAATGAATATTTCTGAATAAATGAATGATGACTGAAACTGTCCCATAACTGATCTGTCTGCTTCCAGTAGTGCCAACCTATAAACTGTCAATCCCATTGTACCCAGATCTCTCCAAAATGGAGATCTGGTCAGATCATTTCTGTACTTAAAAGCCTTTCGTGACTCTGTCTGAAGTTCTGGAAGTGACTAAAGTTCGTAACATACATACAAAGCCTTGTAATCTGGCTGCTGCTTATCTTACCGGCCTCTTCTTTTCCTTTTTGAGCCATACTGAACACTTTGAGTTTGTTTTGTGAAAAATGTTCTCTTCAAGCCTTCTTAAAAGCTGCTGCCTTGCTTGGCACTCTCTTTTTCTTCTATTGCCTGGCTAACATTATTCATCTTTCTGGTGTCAATTCTGGGATGTCTTTTATGAACACCCAAGTATGAATTGTGCCCATCTTAAATCTTCCCACAGCATACTGTCCTTCGCCTCCCGTAGCACTTCCAATGTTATATCAGACCTGTTGCTTTAATTCCCCCACTAAACTACTGGGATGCAGGAAGTATTTAATAGATGTTTATTGGTTGGTTGGGTGGATGGATGAATATGCTAAAGGTCAAATTGCTAAGCCTAACTATTTAAAGTTCTCTTTTGTGCATTCAAGTTATTGTCCTTAGTGTTGGTGCCAAGTTATGCTAAAATTCAGAAAATTCTTCAATAAGTCCTTTGACTTTGGCATATACAGAGAAACCATGACTTCTCCTGAGTATAGTTACTGCAGATGCTGCCTACATTTCCTATACATAGTCGATACTCTAGAAATATTTATGCATTTTCAAAATTGAAGTATTAAGATCGTTGGAACTACTGTCAAAAGTATTGTAGGGATTACTTCTGCATTTGCAAAGGTTGGGCTGGGTGATCTTAGAAGTCGTGTTAGCACCATGATTCTCTGGTTATTTTAAACTTAATAGTGGCTTTCTGTTGTATTTTTATTCATTTTAGCCACAAATAATTTTTTCTAAGTTACTGGTTGAGAAATAAGTTGGTCTGTCTGAATAAATTTTCTACACAAATGAAGGTTTAAGTGCCAAAACTTAATTTTAACTGTTTCCTTAGAATCTTTTGGTAGACATTTTTAATTAGGATACAGCAGTAGTACCCTACAGTAACAAATAAAGTGGTTAGTAAAACATTTTCTATTTTTGAAGAAAAATTCATTCTGAAGAATAGTAAGCACTTATTTCTTGGGCATTGAAATCTGTATTGGTTAAAAGCATCTGCTAGGCTATTGTGGTATGAATCAGATTTCTAATTTTAATTATCAAATCCTCAATTTGAATTTTCTTTCAGTTACCTGTTGTCCTAGCCTCATTTTTTGTTACTGCTACCTATTCAAAAGCAGATACCTTTTAAAAAGTTAAACAGGTTGCGCAGAAGTGTGAAATCAAATAAATAGGCTTTTGTAAAACCAGAAAGGTAACTTTTTAAGAAGAGTTTTGTTTGTCTATGGTTCTTTGAAAATAGTCTACTTGAACCTGTTTGATGTGATTTGGGAAACTTTTGATGGAAATTACCCATTAATTTGTGACTTGTTTAGTTTTTACTCTTTAAAGAATATTTTTATGCTGGGATAGAAATGCAGCCAGTAATTTACTCAGTTTTAAACATCTGTAACCTAGCTGAGGGCTAGGAAGTAAAAAAAGAAGATTTCTGAATAGCTAAAATGAATGTCTCAAACTCTGTCTAGTAGAGTTTATATCTTTGGCCTACTGAAGAAACATTTAAAGGCAAAGTGTTTATTTACCCTTATGTTAAATAAAATAGTTTATTAGCCCTCAACAGGTTATAGACAAATTAAGGTTATAAGCAAATTAAGAGGGTATCTATTAGAGAAAAGTACTTATAACAAATGATAGGTGTCTCTGAAGCAGGACTGAAAATTAAAAGAAGTAATATAGCGCAGTGGCCAAGGACAAGGGCAATAGGTCAGATTGCCTTGGGTCAAATCCTGGCTCTGTTACTTCCTAGCGATGTAATCACAGACAGGTTTCTTAATGCCAAGCCTCAATTACTTAATCTGTGAATAGGGGTAATAATAGTAACAAGCTCCTAGAATTGTTGTGAGGATTATACGAGGAAAATGAGCTTTTCAAAGCTCCAGACATTTGGTTAACATATGCTAAATGTTACCTATATGTCTGATATCTACGTACCTGTCTATCCATCCCATTTATTCACTTATAAAACAGATGTTAATTAAACACTTTGTGCCCAGAGTTAGGGGTGCAAGAATGAAAAATCTAGGATCCTGTCCTTGAGGAGCTCATAGTCTGGTGGGGAGACTAAAGTAAATGACTAGAGCAGCCTTATGTAAGCATTCTAAACAAGTACAGTATGTGCGAGGTGCTAAAAGCCTAACTCAACCTGAGGCACAGCTTCTCAGAGACAGGGTGGCATTTCACTGGGTTGTGTGTCACACAGCCAAAGTATGAGAGATTTGAAAGTGTGTGATGTGTTCAGAAAACTGCAAAAACATGACTTTTTTTGATATGTTTAAATAGTAAATATTGGATTTCCGTATGTTCTTTAAAAATATATACTAGTACTTTTGCCACATAGGGGAGTGGCAAGAATTGAGGTCGAATAGATAATCAGAGGTAAGAAAGTAAAGGGCTGTGTTGTCAATTTTGGATTTTTATCTTGAAGGCGTCACACACTATAATGAAGTATGGTTTATAATCATGATTCACAGTGATTTGGAATGACTGTTACCAACAAAAGGTTACATTTTATTTGATATCCTCCATTTTAAGGAGATAGGTGTGTATGAAATTCTAGAAACATTTTTCATTAAAATGGATATGATAAAAATGTTTTGGGGGGCTGGCCCCATGGCCAAGTGGTTAAGTTCTCGCACTCTGCTTCGGTGGCCCAGGGTTTCGCTGGTTCGGATCCTGGGCTAGGACATGGCACTGCTTGTCAGGCCGTGCTGAGGCAACATCCCACATGCCACAACTAGAAGGACCCACAACTAAAATATACAACTATGCACTGGGAGGATTTGGGGGAGAAAAAGCAGAAAAAAAAAATAAGAAGATTGGCAACAGTTAGTTCAGGTGCCAGTCTTTAAAAAAAAAAAGATGTTTTGGTGCTTTAGTTTATCTTAAAAATATGATTATGAAGAATACTTCATTTCTTTATGATACTAGTCAACTGATAGCATTAATATTGTTGACTTAGAAAATTTTCATCCCCCTAGCAGACTGCTTTTTTTTTTTTTTAAAGATTTTCTTTTTCCTTTTTCTCCCCAAAGCCCCCCGGTATATAGTTGTATATTTTTAGTTGTGTGTCCTTCTAGTTATGGCATGTGGGATGCTGCCTCAGCTGGCTTGATGAGCAGTGCCATGTCCACGCCCAGGATCCAAACCAGTGAAACCCTGGGCCGCCAAAGCGGACGCAGAGCGCAAACTTCACTCTGCCACAGGGCTGGCCCCTGCATTTTTAAAATATAGACTAACTTGATTTTTTCTTCCTGTGAAAATTTCACTTTATATAGTTACCACCATATCGTTTCTTAAAATTGTTTTTATTGTGGTAAAATATATATAACATGAAATTTACCATTTTAACCATTTTTAAGTGTACAGTTCAGTGGTGTTAAGAACGCTCATGAGCCAATCCTGATGGCCTAGTAGTTAAAGTTTGGCGTGCTCTGTTTTCTTGGCCCAGTTCACTTCCTGGATGCTGAACCACACCACTGGTCTGTCAGTGACCATGCTGTGGCCGAGGCTCACACAGAAGAACTAGAAGGACTTGCAACTAGAATATAGAACTATGTACTGGGGCTTTGGGGAAGGGGAAAGAGAAAAAGGGAACACTCACTTTGTTGTGCAGCCATCACCACCCTCCATCTCCAGAGCTTATTCCTCATCCCAAACTGAAACTCCGTAGACATGAAACACTAACTCCAGTTTTCCCCTTCTCCTAGCCCCTGGAAACCACCGTCCTACTTTCTTTCCCTATGAATTTGACTGCTCTACATACCCCATATAAGTGGAATCATACAATATTTTCCCTTTTGTGTCTGACTTACTTCATTTAGCATGTTTTCAGGGCTCTCCGTTTTTGTAGGATGTATGATAATTTCATTCCTTTTTAAGGCTGAATACTATTCCATTATAAGTATATACAAGTCTCTTATCAGATATATGATTTGCTAATATTTTTCCCATTATGTAGGTTGTGTTTTTACTTTGATGATGTCCTTTGAAGCAGAAAAGTTTTTAATTTTGATGAAGTCCAATTTATCTATTTTTTTCTTTGATTACCTGTGCTCTTGGTGTATGTATAAGAAACTATTGCCTAGTCCGAGGTCACAAATATTTTACACCTCTGTTTTCTTCTAAGAGTGTTATAGTTTTAGCTCTTACATATAGGTGTTTGATCCATTTTGAGTTATTTCTGTACATGGAGTCCAAATTAATTCCTTTTCATATTGTCCCAGCAGCATTTGTTGATGAGACTATTCTTTCCCCATTGAATTGTCTTGATATACTTATGCTAGTATCATCCTGTTGTGATTACTGTAGTTTTGTAATAAGTTTTGAAATTGAGCAGCATCTTCTCCAACTTTGTTCTTCTTTTTCAAGATTGTTTTGGTTATTCTGGGCCCCTGGAATTTCCATATGAATTTTAGGATCTGCTTGTCAATTTTTGCAGAAAAGCTAGCTGGGATTTTCATAGGGATTTTGTTGAATTTGTAGATCCATTTGGGGAGTGTTGCCATCTTAACAATATTAAGTCTCTTGATCCACGAACATGGGACGTCTTTCCATTTATTTGGATTTTTAATTTCTTTCAAAAGTGCTTCGTAGTTGTCAGAGTATAAGTTTTGTACTTCTTTTGTTAGTTTTATTTCTAAGTATTTTGTTCTTTTTGATACTATTGTAAATGGAATTGTTTCCTTAATTTCATTTTCTGCTTGTTCATTGCAAGTGTTTAGAAATACACTTGATTTTTATATATTGATCTCATATCCTGTAACATGGCTGAACTCATTTATTAGTTCTAATAGGTTCTTTTGTGGATTCCTTAAGATTTTTTATATACCACATCATGTCATCTGCAAATAGAGGTAGTTTTACTTCTCTCTTTCCAATCTAGATGCCTTTTATTTCATTTTCTTGTGTAATTGCCCTCACTAGAACTTCCAGTACAATATTGAATAGAACTGGCAAAAGTGAAATTTTTGTCTTGTTTCTGATCTTAGAGGAAAAGCATTCAATCTTTAACCATTAAGGATGATATTGTGGAGTTTTTGTAGATGCTCTTTGTCAGATTGAGGGAGTTTCCTTCTATTCCTAGATTGCAGAGTGTTTTTGTTATGAAGGGATGTTGAATTTTGTCAAATGCTTTTTCTGAAACTATTCAGATAAGCCAGTGCTGTTCAGATACATTTTTAGGTGTTTTTTTTTTTTAACATCCAGAAATATTTTGCTTTTGACAAGCCGGAAGTTAAATTTTATAACTCAAGTTTGAGTAGTATAAAATTAATCCTTAAAAAAGATGTATGTGTGCACCTGAAAATTAAATTATACATGAAGAGCTAAAATAATGACCCTATTTCCCCTTTGATAGGATGGTCAGGGAAGGCCTCTGGGGATGTAGCATTTCAGTTGTGACATGAAGGATGAGGAGGAGACCATTAGGGGACAGTTCTGGACAAAGGAAATGAGGCTCTAAAGTAGGCAACAGTTTAAAATTAGGAGTCAACCCGTCTAGAGGAAAGGGAGGAGACAGGAGATAAAAGAGGCATGGAGAGCTGATCACTAAGTGGGCCTTGTGGACCAAGGTAGAGTTTGGGTTGTAGTCTAAGATTGTATTCTAGTAGGAAGCCATTGGTGATCTTCAATCAAAGCAATAAAATGGTCATGTGTAATATATATAATTTTTTAAGTATGTTTAATACATACTGAAGTATTTATACTGAACTTATATGATATTGAGATTTCTTGGGGGAAAAGACACAGAATACAGGTAAAACAAGATTTGCCATATGCTGATAATTGTTGAAATTGGGTGATGGTACATAGGGATTTATTATACTGTTCTCTACACTTTTATGCATGTTTGAAAATTCCCATTAAACATTAAAAAAAACACAGAAAAACAACTGGACAGAAATGGTTATCTACCATTTTTTTATTTATAGACATTTTCTAAATTTTCTTCAATAATATATTACTTTTTTTCAGGATAACATTTTCAGATTTTGTTTTGGTAATAGAAGAATGTTTACCTAAGAGAGTCAAGTGTTGAAATAAACAGTAGTGTCAAGCTTTAAGATCTGTAAATTAAAGTCAGAGATGTAAAATATTGACCACATACCTATGGAAGCACAAAACTGTGTAACAAAGTCAGTAAAGCATTACTTGGCTGTTGTAGCAAACTTCAGCATCACACTTTTTTAGGCTTTATCAGTGTGGTAATCAATTTCTGCTCGATAGCCTCTGTCATAGGCCAGTGAGTTTTTCTTCCTTCTTGTGTTTTTGGGTAAGACAGTAGAAAATGAATGTTCTCTATTTGCTGCGGTGATTAGTCACAAGGACTATAAGGAATATAAAATATACAGATGCAAGAATAGTGAAGCTCATGTTGAATAAATGGTCATGGTCGGTTATATACAATTATGAATGATACTTTGGGCAGTGAGTAAATTCTTTCACACGTGTAGTACTTGTTTGGCTATTATTTCCTTTAGTCATCTTGTTTACCTATTTTTCCTGTTTACAGACAAAATACATGCTCTTTCTAAAAAACAAAACCAAACCAAGACATTACAGAAATACTTCTAGAACCTTGCCTGTTAGAGAGACCTCACTATTAATAGGTTGATATACATTCTTTTAGATGCCTTTTCATATATGAGTATAGTTTAAATTAATGAGATCATAATGTGTGTAATATGTTGTAACTTTATTTTTTTGATGAGGAAGACTGGCCCGGAGCTATCTGCTGCCAATCTTCCTCTTTTTGCTTGAGGAAGATTGTCTCTGAGCTAATATCTGTACCAGTCTTCCTCTATTTTGTATATGGGACACTGCCACAGCATGGCTTGATGAGTGATGTGTAGCTCTGCAACTGGGCTCCAAACCCACGGACCCCAGGCTGCTGAAACAGAGCGTGTGAACTTAACCCCTATGCCACCGGGCTGGCGCCGTTGATTTTATTAACTCATGTCTTGGACATCTTTCTTTGTTTGTACTAAGTGGTTGGATCATAACCACCCACAGGAATTGATTGAGGCCTCAAGGGGAGTTTGAAAGTCAGGACCCATCCTGGGTTCAGCTGCCATTGCTCACTGCTCGTTACAGTAGCAGGTACCTCCAACCACCTGAAGGAAGGTTTTCAAAATACAGGCATACTGCAGAGATATTGTGGATTTGGTTTCAGACCATCACAATAAAGCAACTATTGCAATAAAGAGAATGTTGCAATAAAGCGAATCACATGATTTTTTTGGTTTCCCAGTACATATAAAAGTTATTTTACATTATATTATAGTCTATTAAGTGTGCAGTAGCATTATGTCTAAAAAATGTACATATCTTAATTAAAAATACTTTTTTTGGGGGGAAGATTAGCTCTGAACTAACATCTGTTGCCAATCTTCCTCCTTTCTTCTTTTTTTTTTTTTTTCCCCAAAGCCTCAGTGCATAGCTGTATGTCCTAGTTGTAAGACCTTCTGGTTCTTCTATGTGGGACACTGCCACAGCATGGCTTGATGAGGGGTGTGTAGGTGCATGCTCAGGATCTGAACCAGCGAATCCTGGGCTGCCGAAGCAGAGTGCACGAACTTAACTACTATGCCGCCAGGCTGGCCCCCCAAAAGTACTTTATTGCTAAAAAATGCTAACCATCATTCTGAGCCTTCAGTGACTCATAATCTTTGAGTTGGTGGAGGGTCTTGCCTCGATGTTGATGGCTGCTGACTGATGGGGGTGGTCATTGCTGAAGGCTGAGGTGGCTGTGGCAATTTCTTAAAATAAGACACCAGCGAAGTTTGCTGCATTGATTTGTCTGTCCCAAATGATTTGTCTGTAGCTTTGGATACTGTTTGATGGCATTTTACCCACAGTAGAACTTCTTTCAAAATTGGAGTCAGTCCTCTCAAACCTTGTCACTGCTTTATCAACTAAGTTTAAGTAATATTCTAAATCCTTTGATGTCATTTCAACAGTCTTCACAGCATCTTCACCAAGAGTAGATTTCATCTCAAGAAACCACTTTCTTTGCTCATCCATCAGAAGCAACTCCTCATCCGTTAAAAGTTTTATCATGAGATGGCAGCAATTCAGTCACATCTTCAGGCTCTACTTCTAATTCTAGTTCTCTTGCTGTTTCTACCACATCTGCAATTACTTCCTCCACTGAAGTCTTGAACCCCTCAAAGTCATCTGTGAAGGCTTGGAATCAACTTCTTCCAAATTCCCATTAATGGTTATATTTTGATCTCTTCCCATGAATCATGAATGTTCTTAGTGGCATCTAAAATGATAAATCCTTCCCAGAAGGTTTTCAATTTATTTTGCCCAGATCCATTAGTGGGATCACTATCTATGGGAGCTATAGCCTTACAAAATGTATTTCTTAAATAATAAGGCTTGAAATTTGAAATTACTCCTTGATCTGTGGGCTGCAGAATGGATATTGTGTTAGTAGAGGTGAAAACAACATTAATCTCATTGTACATCTCCATCAGAGCTTTCAGGTGACCAGGTGCATTGTCAATGAGCAGTAATATTTTGAAAGGAATCGTTTTTTTTTCCCCGAGTAATAGGTCTCAACAGTGGGCTTAAAATATTCAGTAACCATGTTGTAAACAGATGTGCTGTCATCCAGGCTGTGTTGTTCCATTTATAGAGCACAGGCAGAGTGTATTTAGCATAATTCTTAAGGGCCCTAGGATTTTTGGAATGGTAAATGACCATTGGGTGAAAAGGACTGGGCAATCTCTAGTTTAAAAGAGACCTAAGAGCTACATCATCCAAGTGTAACGTATAGACTTTGTTTGGATCCTGACTGTAAAAGCATTTATAAGACAACCAGGAAAATCTGAATAGTGACTGGATATTCCCTATTATTTCATTAAAGAATGGGGAATGGTGCTATTCTAACTCATTATTCCTTTAGCATTTATTAGCTAAATTTTTTTATAAAGGAGAACTTCCCCCTCATCAACTGTTTGGTTACCCTAAGGTATGGTTTGTACAAGAAAGACAAGATGAGTGCTAGATTCTTCAATTCATACTTTTATAATTTCCCAGAGCTCTTCTTTGTTCTTTCTCTCTCCCTACCCCCACCTCTTTTTAAAAATAGCATACTGTTCTGGTTTCATGGATGCAATGACTTTTCTTTGGTCTCTGAGTGTATTAATTATAGTTTTCATTTTTTCTCTGCTTTGACTGTTTCCTCAGAGTCCCATTTTTTTCCTGATAGTTTTGGTCTCTCTTCTTTCAGATTGGAGTTTCAAGTGCCTAATAACCCTTAATTATCCCTTCATGTTTTAAGGGTGAGGCACTAAAAAAGGAGGGCCAGAAGCTGTGTGTGCCTGGATGCAGTTTACTGCCTATTGGGAACCCAGATTTCAATCTCCCATGGTCTTTTCTCAGAGACATTTGAGTTTTTCCAAAGAAAGATAATCTCTTTGTGGGTGGGGAGAGTGGAGTGGTAAGTAAGCCTAGTTATTATGGGAATTGGGGTGAGGGCAGGAATGGAAAGGGGGCTTGTCAGTATTACTGTTTGGTATATAGATTTTCACTTAATTCTTTTCATTTGGCACCTGACTATGCCTGGTGTCCCCGAGTCTAGAATCTCTCTTACTGAGTTTATTCAGAACACAAACTTCCTATCTTCTGAGTGAGTGGGCAAGGAAGCCTCCTGGCTGCTCTGGGATGGTGCTGGGGAGCTATGTGGATATTACTAACCAGTGCTTTTAGGCTAACCTTCTTACCCCCGGGTTTCAGCCCCACTGCCACCCAAGTTCTCTAATTACATAGTTTCTATAATATGGATCTATTGTAATGTATCCACCATCTATTGATGGACATGTAAGTCATCTTTCAGTTTTGAGCTGTTTCAAATAGCACTTCAATGAATATCCTTCTACATGCCCATTGTGCATATTTATTTGTTTTTTAACAACAGGAAGCTCTTATTACAGAACGTTGTCATATTAACTTAAATGCCACTAATAATTCTATTCCAAGTTATTTCTTTATTAACTGTTTATTACAGAAATATCCAAATACTAAAGTAGAGAAAATACTATAATGAACTCCCATGTACCCATCACTCAACTTTTTAACAGTTATCAACATCAAGCCAATATTGTCTCTTCTGTCCCTCCCTACTTCCCCCTCAGCATCTACACCATAATTTTAAAGCAAATCAAAGATTACATATCAGTGAATCTCTAAAAGATAGAGTTAAAAGAAAATTATCACACCTAAAAGTTATAAACGATTATTCCTTAATAATATTTAATACTTAATCAGTGTTCACATTTCCCTAATTATCTCATAAATGTAGTTTCATATTTGGTTATTTCAATCAGAATTGAAACAAGATGGTCCACGTATTTACACTTGGTTTAATATGTCCCTTAAGTTTCTCTTAATCTGTAACAGTTCTCCTTTTCCTCCCCTGGTCCCCTTCCTATTTAGTTTTGAAGAAGGGGGATCATATCCCTTGGGCATTACTTACTATGGTCTATCTTCTTATTTCTTAAAAGATACTACATTGAATAACAATTAGATTTAACTGAACAATAATTATTTAATAGAATGGAAGTATTTTCCTTCCCCCACTCTGCAAAGTAAATGAGGGGAAGATAATATCTTGTTGGATACTTAGCAATAAGTCAGCCTTTTATTTACTGGTGTTATTTTTTACACAACTACTGTAGTCAAAGTTACTATCGTAAAGGGCTTTTTTTTTTTTTTTGTCTCTTGCATCTTTACTCCAACAAGTAACAATCTCTAGGGATTTTTTTTTTTTTTTTTTAACTTCAGGAGCTTGCCTTTTCAAAGTATTCGTTTGTTTTTCTCCAGAACAGTGGGGCAAAACAGCCCCTATAAGCCATCTGGACTTGAAAGCATTTCGGTTTGTCACAAAGCGTATTCTTTTTAGATCCTGACATAAGTCTGTATTGTCTACTGTCTTTCTTTTTTTGAACAGTGTCTAGTTGCTCCCAGGAGAGTTCTGTCTGAAGTTACATCAATGTTATTGCTGACCAATTAGTTATTAAGAGGGGAAAGGGGTATCTGGTGAAGATATGTTTATCATACATGCTAAAAAAAAGCCCATTCATGGGTTCTTGTCCTACCCCTCAACACTTTCTCTAAACAGTGTGTGTGAGAGAGACATAAAGACAGAGACAGAGAGTGGGAGTGGAGGAGATGTGCACTCTACACCAGCACACCTGTGGGATCTGACACACTATCCTGTGCTGAGGGGTGGTAAGCAGAATTTTCCAGGGATAA
Organism: Equus caballus; assembly: GCF_041296265.1. Classification (NCBI taxonomy): domain Eukaryota; kingdom Metazoa; phylum Chordata; class Mammalia; order Perissodactyla; family Equidae; genus Equus; species Equus caballus. The sequence goes on along the minus strand of NC_091694.1, from coordinate 26,726,186 downwards.
GCTGGTTTTAAAGTTTGAAAAACTGCCCCTCTCCCGCCTTGATTTTGATATTGCCTTAACCCCATAATTTGCCAAATGTGGTGGAGGGTGACCAACTTTATAAAGTTATGCCACTGGCAAGAAGTTAAATCACATTAAGTCAATTATGAATGCTCTAGGCTGCTGCTGCTTTTTTTTTTTCCTATTAGGACAAAATGTTTTATTTATTTATTTATTAATTATTGCGGTAACATTGGTTCATAACATCCCATAGGCTTCTTACGAAAATTCATTTACTTTTTTTTCTCCTTCAAAATGTCTCTGGCTAGGGTAAAGCCTCTGAAATCCTATTTACTATGTTTAAAAGTACTGTGTTATATGCAAATTATAGTAATAAAAGGAAACCTAGTAATATTGGGAACTCTTTATTGTAAATACCTTTAAAATATAGGAAAGAATGAAGTCTGTAAAATGGATCTATTTTGTGCAGTCTTTCTATAGACTTTTTGGAATGCATCTACACTTCTGTATCCTAGTTCTGAAATACATCACTCTTGTATTTTAGCTTTCGACATCAACAAATCTAATGTACTGTCATGGCATATAGCATGAATTGTATACAGTTGTGCACCACATAACAACATTCCATTCGATGACGGACCACATATACAAAGGTAATCCCGTAAGATTATAATGGAGGTGAAAGACTCCTATTGCCTAATGATGTTGTAGCCGTTGTAATGTTGTAGCACAACGCATTACTCACATGTTTGTGATGATGCTGGTGTAAACAAACCTACTGTGCTGTCAGTGGTGTAAAAGTATAGCACATACAATTATGGACAGTACTTAATACTTGGTAATGATAATAAACGACTATGTTACTGGGTTATGTATTTACTATCCTTATTGTTATTTTATAGTGTACTCTTTCTATTTATAAAAAAAACAGTTTACTGTAAAACAGTATGCTGTGTTGTGCCGGCAGCAGCCTCCTACATCTCATGTTTACGTGTCTCTTGATTACATCTTGCCTTGTGCTTGATTTAATCTCATGTTGTTTTGTTTGTTATGGCCCCTAAGTATACAAAATCCACTGATGATGTTGCCAGTATGAGGCCAGTTGAGTGATTGACCTTGAAATGAAATTAAAAGTGATTTAAAGACTGTGAAGGTGGAAAATCAGTGACAGTTATTGCTCGTCAGTCAGGCATGTCCCATTCTACCATATCTCCGATCTTGAAGAGCAAGAACAAAGTGACGGAAGCTGTTAAAGGATCTGCTTTATTGAAGGCAGTGAGACTAACAGGAATTTGAGAAGGGCCTGTATCAGACATGGAGAAACTTCTGATGACCTGGATTGAAGACCAGACACAGGAGCAATCCCTCTGAGCACCGTGACAGTCACGGCCAAAGCAAAAAGTTTGTTTGCTATGTTGAAAGAAAAGGCTAGGCCTGACTACACTGTTGAATTTACTGCTAGCTCTGGCTGGTTTAAACAGCTCAAGAGTTGTTATTCATGACATAATGTAAAAGTGAGTGGTGAGTCTTCGAGTGCTGATGTGAAGGCAGTTGAAGAATTTTTGGAAACTCAGTAAGCTGATAGTGGAGGAAAATTACTTGCCAGAGCAAATATTCAGTATAGATGAGACCTCCCTATTCTGGAAATGGATGCCTGAAAGGACTTTTATCAAAAGGAGACCAAGGCAATGCCAGGTTTCAAGGCTTTTAAAGGACAGGATAACAGTTGTGCCTGGGGGCAATGTTGTAGGCCGTGAATTGAAACCATTTGTGATCTGGCACAGTGAGAACTCCAGGGCCATTAAGCATATCAGTAAGCACATATTGCCAGTGTACTACATGAGCAATAAGGAGTCATGGATGATCCAATGATGCCCTCCTAAATTGCTCTGCCAGTAAAATGGAGAAGTACCGTTTGAAGAATACCATACATTTCAAGATTTTGCTTATTGTTGGTAATGCTCCCAGACATCCTCCTTTTATTGGTAATCTTCTTCCCAATATCAAAGTGGTGTTTCTCCCTCCAGACACCACCTCTTTGATCCAACCAGTGGACTACTACCTGAGAAGGACATTTCCCCGGGCTATTGCTGCAACTGATGAAGACACTGATATAATTCTGGAAATGTAACAGCATCTATGACTGCATCAAGAACCTTGCTTGGGTTTGGGGTGATGTCACCAAGGAGTATATGTATGGCATCTGGAAGAAGACACTCAAGACGTTCGTCCATGATGTCAAAGGATTTGCCAAGGATGAAGAGATTGCAAAAATCAACAAGGCTATCGTTGAGATGGCAAACAACTTTAACCTGTGTGTGCGTGGGGATGACACTGAGGAACTCCTAGAAGTGGTTCTTTTTCTTTTGCTGAGAAAGATTGGCCATGACCTAACATTTGTTGCCATTCTTCCTCTTTTTGCTTGAGGAAGATTGTTGCTGAGCTAACATCTGTGCCAATTCTCTTCAATTTTGTATCCCGGACACTGCCACAGCATGGCTTGATGAGCGGTGCATAGGTCCATGCCTGGAATCCAGGCCTGTGAACCGTGGGCTGTGGAAGTGGAGTGCGTGAACTTAACTACTGTACCACCAGGCCGGCCCCTAGAGGTGGTTCTTGAGGAACTGACTAATGAGTAGTTGTTGGGACTGGAACGTGAATGCTTAGCTGAAGAAGAGACAGAGAAAAGGAAACTGCAGGAGAAGAAAAAGAAGAACCTCCAAGAAAATTCACAATGAAGTGTTTAGCAGAAGCCTTTGCAGACCTCAACAAGCTTGTTAAATAGTTTGAAAACATGAACCCCAACATTGAAAGGTTTTCATTAATAGAGAGGAATGTTCATGGTGTATTATTTACTTACAAGTAAATCTATGATGAAAAAAAGAAACAAACCAAGCAAACCATCATGGACATATTTCTGAAAAGAGTGACACCTCCTCAAGAAGAACCTCACGCAGGTCCTTCAGGAGGTATTCCAGAAGAAGGCACTGTTATCATAGGAGATGACAGCTCTATGCTTATTACTGTCCCTGAAGACCTTCCAGTGGGACAAGAAGTGGAGGTGGAAGACAGTGATATTGATGATCCTGACCCTGTGTAGGCCTCGGCTAATATGTGTGTTTATGTCTTAGTGTTTAACAAAGAAGTTTAAAAAGTAAAGGAAAAAAAAAGGTTTTTTTCTTTTAAATAGAGAAAAGCTTATAGAATAAGCATATAAGGAAATAAAATGTTTCTGTACAGCTGTACAATGTGTTTGTGTTTAAGCTGTTATTACAAAAGAGTCAAAAAGTTTAAAAAATTAAAGTGCTTATAAAGTAGAAAAGTTACAGTAAACTAAGGTTAATTTATTATTGAAGACAAAAAAAGATTTTTTTAGAAATTTATTGTAGCCTAAGTGTACAGTGTTTATAAAGTCTGCAGTAGTGTCAAGTAACGTCCTACACCTTCGCATTCACTCTCCACTCACTCACTCACTCACCCAGAGCAACTTCCTGTCCTGCAAGCTCCACTCGTGGTAAGTGCCCTATACAGGTGGACCATTTTTTATCTTTTATACCATATTTTACCCTGCCTTTTCTATGTTTAGATACACAAACGCTTACCATTGTGTTACAGTTGCCTACAGTATTCAGTACAGTAACATGCTATACAAGTTTATAGCCTAGGAGCAGTAGGCTATACTGTATAGCCTAGGTGTGTAGTAGGCTGTACCATCTAGGTTTGTGTAAGCGCACTCTGTAATCACACAATGACGAATCGCCTAATGACACATTTCTTGGAACATATCCCTGTCATTAAGCGACACATGACTGTATCATTAAAATGGAATTATCCCTTCACATTGATTTCCCTCTCCCTCAGTATTCCATTTCAGAGTTTGATTTTGATTAACTACATTTAGAAAAATGCCCATTATCATTTTTGGTCAGATAAACGGTAGTATTAATACTTGATAGGTCAAGCATTTCTAAGCAGAAATGCACATGAATTAAGGTTCATGTTGAGCTTTTCGGCCACCACTGAAGAGGTATAGTCCTATATTTTGCATTTCCCCCTTTTCCTTTATTGTTTTAAAATATGTAAATAATCCATGTTTATTGTTAAAAACCCCCAAAAAACCAAAAACCCCAAAACAGCAACTTTAGACTATGTAAGGATAGGCTATTAAAAAAAGATAAAATCACCCTAAGTCTCACCACTGATAAACAGCGATAGTCAGCATGTTGATATATGGCTGGAAACCTTTTCTTTTGCCTATTTATTCCTCCGGTTTATAAAAGTAGGATCATACTATATGTAACATTTTGTATCAAAGCCCTTCAGAATGTAAGGGCTTTGATCCACATTGCTCACCTCCACGCAGGTTGTACCAGTTACACTCGAAATAATGAGATACCTTATTTACAAATAAATATTCCATATGTGTTCTTGAATACCTCACAGATAGCTCACCTTGATATTAAAAATCAATTTTATTATATTACCCGTACTTCCCCCATCTCTTTACTCTAGATAATTGATACCACCTTCCCCACCAGTGGTCAAACCAGAAATCTAAATTGTTTCCTGACCTTTCCTTCTCTCTTCTCCTTTGCATTCATCCAGTCACCAATCTTGTTTATTTTACCTCCAAAATACCTTAAATTCATCCTCGTCTCTCCATCTTCACTGCCACTCTTGTAATTATCTTTCATCTGGACTACTGTGGTAACCTTTAGTCTCCCTTCAAATACTCCTATTCCCTTCTCAAACTCCCCTTGACCCCCATCGTGTTCCCCATATTTTCGCAGACTGGACTTTTCAGAGTATGAGTGGAGTTCAGCATGCTTAATATGATCCAGTATCCTGCAAGGCCCTGTGTGATTTGGTTGTTGTCTGTTTTCCAGCCTCATGTCAGGCCATTCCCTCTCCCGTGTCTCTTAAGCTTGGCCATTCTGGATTTCCTTGGTTTCTTTCAGCCCCTCTTTGCTTGATGAACCTTTATTTATCCTTCAGCTCTCAGTTTAAATGTCTCAAGAATGTCTTCCTTGAGTCTCTCATATCCAGTCAGTTCCCCACTGTACACTTTTCTGATTATCTTGTACTTTTGTGTCACATGTGATTATAGTGCGGTTGCATTGCATGCACACTTGAACTCTGTGATTTTTAAGTCTTATTTCATATTCATAGTTTGAAATGTTGATTGTTTTGTAACCTACTACGTTCCAAGCACCTTAGAACACTTAGAATGATAGGGACTCAAGTTGTGTGTTGAAAGGATGGATGGATGAATGGAAGCTTATTTTCCCACTAATTCCCTTTGTGAATCAGAGGAGAGATTCCCAACTTATTCTTTGGCTAAGAATAAGCCACTCAAATTTCAATCCCGAATTGTATTTCCCTGCGCATGCCATGATCTTTATGCCTTTGCTTGTACTGTTATCTCTGCCTGGAATGTCTTTACCCCACTTCGTCAGGTAAACTGTTCCTTTTAGAGTCAGCTGAAATGGCTTCTCTTTTTTTAAAGCAGATTTAGTCACTTATTTCTTTTGCCCCTTATACTTGCTTTCACTATGGTACTTAGAATGTTATATTCTTCACTGTTTACTGTTTCTTTGATGGCTTTCATGAAGTGAGTGCTTGGATTGGATGGATGGATAAGGAGTTTTAGTTTTATATTTAATATGTTATTTAATTTAAGAGTAAATCTTATGAATGATGTTACTTACTAGTTGGTAGTAAATATCTTTATACTGCCTAACTGCCTTTTTGGTACTTCTGCTGACATCTGGAAAACAGTCATTGTAAATAGGTGTATGGCTTTATTGTGACAAGAATTTTTTTTTTTAGTGAGAAAGATTGTCGCTGAGCTAACATCTGTGCCACTCTTCCTCTACTTTGTATGTGGGATGCCATCACATCATGGCTTGATGAGCAGTGTGCAGGTCCACGCCCGGCATCTGAACCTGTGAACCCTGGGCCACTGAAGCAGAACATGCAAACTTAACCACTATGCCACTGGACCGCCCTGACGACAAATTTTTCTTTGACTAGAAAGCGACAGAATCGGATATGTTCCTATTTTTATGTTATCTCAATTAGTTTGTTATATCAAAGTTAACAGGAGTAGAAAGCAGATATGCTTCTTTGAAGTAAATTAAGAAGACTAGGGCCCGCCCCAGGGCCTACTGGTTAAGTTCGGTGGGCTTTGCTTTGGTGACCTGGGTTTGGTTCCCAGGCACCAACCTATACCACTTGCCGGCAGCCATGCTATGGCGAGGACCGACAGGCAAAACAGAGGAAGATCAGCACAGATATTGGCTTAGGGTGAATCTCTCTCAGCAAAAAAAAAGAGAGAAGACTTTAAAACAAGAATCAGCCAGGTTTGTAGTCTACAAAGCTAGTAAGGAGGTTCAGCAGTACTCACGTGCTACTAGCCCACCTAGGATCTCTCAGTGTAGAAGAGATGTGAAAAGCCTTGTTGGAGGACTTGCTTTTTAGTGTAGCCCATGTCACCTATTGCGTGAGGATTTTCTCTGTAGTAGAGAAGATTAAGTATAGAAAAAAAGAAACAGTTCTCATTACCTCCCTTATAATCTACCTCCAACCCCAACGCAGGGAAAAGGAGTCCCCTATTAGGGCCGTGCACCAAACCTTTTTCTGCTAAGAGCTTTATTTTGGCATTTGATTGAATTTTATGAAACTTTTCTATTTCTACTCCAATTTTCTTTTTCTTATATTCTTATATCAATATTTCTTACTTTCACATGATTGCTAAGTGCCATATAGAGAGCTTGGCTATCTTCTGAAGTCTTTTGTAGTTATCATCAGTATTCTGTTTCCTGAGCTACTCTACACAATACCAACTTCTGTTCCCAAGGTTATCTGTATTTTCAGGGATATTTCACAAAACAGTGGCCCCAAACTAGTCCATTTGACAGATGTTTTTCTTGGGTAACAATTTAGAAAATTTCAGTCATTTGTTACTTTCTATTTTTACTCTTTAAAGGCTTTTAAGAAGTGTTTATCCTACTAGGCTTTCACTGCCCTGTATGTATTAACATGCCTTATCAGAACTGAGGAGTATTTTTATTTTTGTTGTGTAACAGTGATTAACATTTTAAATGAGGATGGCAGCTTTACATTTCCAAGCCAAGATGTAATACACATTTAAAATTGGGATTTTCAAGAGCAGAGAGAATTTCTTAAAATTATTTTTAAAAATCAAGATTTACAATTTTCGTAAATGGGGAAAATCATTCTTGATTTCTTGTAGAACTCGAAGATGCACTGAAATTGAACGCACAGTTTTGTGTTTCATATATTTATCTTCCTGGGAGAAAGGATCTATTTTCGTAAGATTCTCGAAGGAGTTCATGATTACAAAATGCTTAAGATCTACTGTTTAGAACAAGAAAGGAAAAAACATATACACTCTTGTGAGAAACGGCAGCTCACTTTTGTAGTCTCTAAATTTATCTGTATTAATTTGCCTGAAAGAAAGGCCTGGGATTGTGTATTTGCTTTGGAATATTTTCATTCTCTCCAGTCCTTTCCTGTAAAGGGAAACTGGAGAAACAGGAGATTTCCATTTGGAGATAAATAGCTCTGCCAGGCCAAGAACTGTCACATCATTTTGCAAAAAAACCAAAAAACTTTCTTCCTTTCATCATATTTACTTAAGGTGATATGAAGCCTCAGTGGTCGTAATAAAAGGTGGAAAATTCTGAAGCTTGAATCATCTAGGTAGGTCTAAGTCATGCTTGTAGAATAAGCAGGTAGTAGTGACTGCTAAACAGTTATGGATTATTCATGCCCTTCTGTAGCCAAACTGGGTCGCTAAGAAACGAAGCAGACATGCAGCTCTGTATCCGTGATGATGTTTCTTCTATCAGTCAGAAAGAAGTACTGAAGAGGCTGAATAGGGGTGAAGTTGGGTTTTTTACCAGCTTTATTGAGAAATAATTGACATGTAATGTTATGTAAGTTTAAAGTGTACAATGTAATGATTTGATACATGTATATATTGCAAAATGATTACCACAATAATGTTAGGTAACATATCCATCGCTTCACATAGTTAAAATTTTTTTTTCGGTGAGAACTTTTAAAATCTACTCTCTTAGCAAATTTCAAATATACAATACGGTGGTATTGTTAACTGTGGTTAACCATGCTCTACCTTATACCCCAGAACTTATTCATCTTATAACTGGGAGTTTGTAACCTTCAACCACCTTCACCCATTTCCCCCACCCCCAGCCCTGACCCTGGCAGCCACCAATCTGTTAGTGGTAAAGTTTTTTGTTAGGAGTTTATTAGCACAGCATTTTAAGTGTCACTTGGTAAACATCTGCTGTATGTTCTTTAAAACAGCATTTTATCCATAGCATAAAAGAAGCCTCCAATAAGAATTTCTGAACACCTACCCAGATATAGCAGTTCACTTAGCCAAAGGAGCATCATTTTCAAAGCAGGCCAAAAAATAATTACATTTTCTTATTAATTCTTAGTCTTTGCTTATATCCCCAGGCAAAATGCTGAAATAACTCACTCAGACTTCATCAGCAACATCCTGTTACATAGTTGCTGCTTTTCTGTTCAATGTAACCTTTATATCACCTGCCTGCATTTGATCTGTAGCCAGTGACTGCCCTTGGAAAGCACGGATAGTATGGTACTGTCATGTTCCATGTGCCTGGCACATAGTAAGTAGTCAGTAGACATTTCTTGAATGAATGATTTGTCAAGTTTGCCTCTTTTCTTATATTTACTATAACCTTTACTCCTTCTATGTCTAGACATCTTTAGATTAATATTCTGGAAAAATAAACAATGGCTGTTTGAGACTTCCCAGAAGCCTCACAAATATGGAATATCTCCATAGAAAATATAGGGCAGGGGTGCTAAATGTGGGGTTTGTGGAAGGAATTAAGGGGTCTCTGAGCCCTGAGAAAAATAGGCGGAATTTGGGGTAAGGGCATTTTTTCTGGGGAAACATGTTTTATGGATGTATCAAATACCCAGATGTGTCTGCGGACCCCCAAATGATTAAGAACCAATGTTTCAGAGGTTGTAGCTTTCAAGAGTCAAAGATAAGGAAAACATTGGCTAATAATATAAGGAAGTCAGATGGCTCTTGAGGGGAAAGTAGATGACTATATTAGGATGCTTTCAGTTTCTTGTGATAGAAACCAACTCAAACAAGCTTATGTAATATAGGAATTTATTGGTTTATGTAACTGAAAAAATAAAAAACACTGGGGAATACCAGCTCCAGGAACTACTGAATCTAGAACTCAAATAGTACCTTTAATTAGGGTTTTCTTCCTCCTTGCTCTTTGTCTTCTTTGTATTGGCTTTATTCTCAAGAATACGCTTTCCATGTGTTGGAAAAAGATGCCCATCTGCAGCTTAAGTCCGCTAGATTCTTAGAGTTTGTGATTCCAGAGGAAGAGAGGTAGTATTCTTCCTAATAACTAGCAGATGTCCTGGAGAGGACCCTGATCAGTCTGGTTCAAGTCATCTGCCCATCCCTAGGGAGATGAGTCTTCACCAATCGAATTACATGGACTGCATAGAATTAACATGAAACTAGGGAGAAGTTCCTCGAAGGAAGGCAGTGTGTTCAAACGAAAAACAGAGTCCACTACAGTGATTGAAAAGTTTCAGGACAGATAAAGTAGGTAATGGACAAAAACATTTCATATTAAAGCTATGGTGTATTTAGTGATGTCTAGGTTTTTTGTGAACTATACACTTTTCTGTATGGGTTTCAGTTTTAATTACTTCATAATTCTTCAGTTCTCCGTTTGTTGTACATGTTATGTATAAAATTATGTAAAAAACTCTCTTGAACTCAGATAAATATGCCAGTATGCTGTTAAAGGATTTATATGTTTGGAATATGATACATGTATTTCCTTTGGAATGCCCATTGTATGAAGTGGGAACACTCTCATAAACAAATTATTTTCTCACCTTTTTCCTTCTATACTTGGAGGTTTTAAAAATTAATTTTTATAGAAAACTAAAGTTATAGAGAAACTAAGTTCAGAATTCTGAGATCTTTTTGAGTAGTTAATGTCTAATTACCTAATTGTCTCGTGTCTTGATACCAAGAAACACAGGAGTTGATAATGTTAAAAAAAATTTTCATTTCTCTTGTGAAAATAATATATTTTTCTTTTTTATTAGAAATTCATTGAATTTGAAGACTCTCAAGAACAGGAAAAAAAGGATTTACAGACCCGAGTGGAATCTTTAGAATCTCAAACAAGACAGCTTGAACTCAAAGCAAAAAACTATGCTGACCAGAGTAAGTAAAAATACTTCCCCTCATCAGTACACATGAAAGAGTGGGCTGTAATGGTGCAGTGACTCATCCTGACATTTGACTAGGGTTTCAGCTACGTGCTTGGAATTGTCATCCCAGACTCGAGAGTGGGACCCGGGAACTAGGTTCAGTTCTTTTTTGTTCACATTCTCACGTGGTGCCTATGTCTGGAGAAATGACTAAATCGAAGATACCTGTGAGACTCTCTTCTTCAATTTAGCTCTCAGCCTTTGTTTGCAGTTAACAATGTGCTTTATCCATTGTGCTGGATTCTGGGGTGTGTGTATATGTGGATCATTCTTTCCGATTTTGACCAGGTACACAAAGTTGCATTGGTTCCTGTATTGCTCTGAAATTTAAAAATGTGAGAGAAACTCTAGCTTTGAAGTATATATAAAAAATTACTGAAATCTCTTTTCCTTTTCTGGTGGAAAACTGGGGGCATTTAGAGGAACAGAATGTCATTTTTCAGGATCATATCATTTTTAATATAATTTCATATATTATTCTTGATGTAAAAATAATTATGGTTTCAGACCCCAAGGATGATTTCCTCTTTTTGGCTAATGAAAGTGGACTTAATTAAGTCAAAATTAGAAACAGAAATGGGGAGAAACTTCATGGCCTGTTTTCATGTTTGACTCAGGCAGGCAGAGAGCGCTCCAGTTCTCCCCCACCCCCCGCATTGTGAACTCTCAGCCCCGTGGGGAGCAAGAGATGGCCAACAGTTACTCCTCTCACATCACCCGTTCAGGCTACGCAGTGACGCCTGTTATTAAGGGACTGGCATTCATGGTGTATAGTCTTCACTACCAGGCTTGGAGTGTGTGAGATACCTGACTGCTCCCTCCAGGACTCTGGAAGAACCTAATAGAGCTAACCTACTACCACTGAGAATCTGGAGTTCAAGCCTTCTAGAATTCAAGGAGAACTCACAGGGCTATTAAGCAGATGTTGTAGAAGGGAACCAATGGATGTTGGTAACAGAAGCCAACTAGAGTGAGACAAAATGAGCCACGTGGTCGTGTCTTTGTACTTTTTAGGCTTGTAGATACCTACAGTGCTGTACCCTTCCTTTGTTAACGTTGAATACATCTGGTGGCTTCTGTGATTCTATTATAGAAATTTGAGGTCTTAGAGAGCTGTATGATGAAGTCCACAGTGCATATACTAACAAATAAATTACTGGAGTCACATTGCAATGAGTACCACTCATCTAGAGAAACAGTCTTGTGGCAATTGCAAGCTTTTGGTAGATTTCAAGGGTTACCATTCTTGGGGCTGGCCCTGTAGCGTAGTGGTTAAGTTTGGCGTGCTCTGCTTCAATGGCCTGGGTTGTGAGTTCAGATCCCAGGTGTGGACCTACACGACTTGTCAGACAAGCTGTGGTGACTACCCACATATAAAGTGGACGAAGATTGGCACAGATGTTAGCTCAGGGCGAATCTTCCTCAGCAAAAAATTAAAATAAAATAAAAATTAGTATTCTCTATTCAAAAAAGAAGAAAAATTGGCTATTAGAGATAATATTTTAATCCTAACTTGACTGTGTTTTTTTTTTTATTTTTGCTGAGGAAGATTCACCATGAGCTAACATCTGTTGCCAATCTTCCTCTTTTTGTATGTGAGCCACTGCCACTATAGCATGGCTGCTAACCATCGAGTGTTGTAGGTCCATGCCCAGGAGCTGAACCTAGGCCACCAAAGTGGAGTGTGTCAAACTTAACCACTAGGGCACTGGGGCTGGCCCTTGACTGTGTTTTTATATCAGGGCTTATATAGTATTTTAGAACCAAATACTAAAGGCACAGTTGACAGAACTGACTTCTCATTGTTTTACCTATTAAGTTTTCCTTCTGATTTCTGAAGAGTACCAAGTTTTAGATAAGGAAATTTTCTTTTAACTTAGAAAGGAACTCATTGTCTAGAATCCTTTTATGCATTAAGCAATCTGCTTCTATGATAAGGGAGATATGAAAGGAAGAATTACCTTGTACTTAAAATTGTGTCTTTGATATCAAAGTACCTTAAAATACCTCTTTCCTTCAGAGGAGATACTGCTGATTTTTTCACAAAAGTAACTAAATGGGGTGAATTACTAATTTTTTCATATACACTTTATCCTTTTTATTACTGAAATTTAAAGAACCTGCACCCTGTTCCTTTCTAGTAAATGTAAACAAAATATAGTAGTCTCTTAATTTGTCATCCAGTCCAATGAGTCATAGCCATCTCTTTTGGAATTGGCATATTCTTTTTTGGAATTGTCATGTTCTGTTTAGTGGTTCTTGGTACATAATAGCGTTTGGTCATTTTTAATGTGAACAGAATTGAAGTAAGAAGTATTATCCATCCTCATATTCCTTTCTCAGAAGTACTGATTACTATGTTTTCCATCTTTTTTTTCTTCTTCTTCTCCTTCTCCCCAAAGCCCCCTAGTGCATAGTTGTGTATTCTAGTTGTAGGTCCTTCTGGCTCTGCTGTGTGGGACTCTGCTGCCTCAGCATGACTTGATGAGCGGTGCTAGGTCCATGCCCAGGATCCGAACTTGCAAAACCCTGGGCCACCAAAGCAGAGTGCACAAACTTAACCACTCGGCCACAGGGCCGGCCCCCTATGTTTTCCATCTTAATTCAAAGTAATTTTTAAAAATAAAGTATTATTTAAAAATAATGATAATTCTTTAGGGACAGGATGAGGAAATTCTTCACCAAGTGTTGGGTATGATCTTGAGCTAAATTTGACCTGAAAACTTTATTTTTTGTTATTAGTATAATATCCCTCCAAGAACTTCTCCTCCTAGGAGTCTGCTATCCCATTTTGAAGTAAATCTTCATGTCTAAATCTTGTTAAAGAACTTACAGCTGTGATTAATCAAAATCGACTATTCAGATGCACAAAGCTGATAACACTAATTCTCTTGGTCCATGATAAATCTTCTTTTATTAATGCTTTGGAACTTAACTCCTTCTCCTTTGATACTTTGGAGTATTTTTCTCTTTGCCATCTAATTGTTTTCCTCTCTCTTCCTTCTGTTTTTCTCTAAGCCTTAATTGAGTATGATATGAAGTCTATCTTAAAATTTTCTTCCAAGTCTTTATCTTACCACATTTAAACATCTGAAAAAAGTTTTGGAGGGAAAAAGAGTTTGACTCTTTTTTCGCTTTACTCTCTTAGCTCCCCCCCCAACCCCTCAAATCTCCAATATGAATCAAAGTCCTTTATTTTTTAAAAAGGTGGTGGTAGGAAGTAATCCTCAAGTATCATCAATGCCCTATCTTATTGGAAAACCAGGACTGGGAATATGTTTTTTAAAAGATGAAAGCCAATGTAAATGGATGTATGTCAGAGTATATTAATTCTTTCTTGTATAGTAGGAAACAGAATATCTTGACTATTTAATCTTAATTCTACTATTTAAAGAATATGCAGTGATTTTTATTAAAGTTACTGTAACCTAACATCTATTTTTATTTTTTAAACTTTTTAAATGTTTTAAATGTATTTTTTAGTGTTATTAACATCTGTTTTAAATAAGCACTTATTTAAGGCCACAGAAATTACCAATGATGGATACCTGTTGTAGAGGAGGGATGGGTATAGTTTTTTCTGTTTAGTGCTGTGTTTTTGAATGCCATAATGATAACAGTATCTTGTCCAATTTCCATGTTTATATTTAATATGTTTAGTATTTAATTTTAAAAGACTGTCAATTCTGATTGACATGTTTTAGAGCACATATCCCTTTTAAAAAATAGCCACAAAAAAAGTCCAGCTTCTGCTTTAAAGACTACTTCCTATGTTAAAAGGGGAAATTTTGGTTGTAGTTGCTTGCTATTAGAGAAGCAAGAAAATGTCAAGAAATAGGAACTGAATTAAAGGAGACACTTCACAGCTTTTGATAGTATGAATCTCTCAGGTTGTGGTATGATTTTACAATTGAGAAGTTCAGTCTATAAAAATTTTGTTACGGTTTTGTGGTCATGTTTGATTTTAGAAATTTCTGGTTGCTCTCTTTTCAATATTTGAACTATATAAGAAGTATCTTTGGTTTTGCAACATGAATAAAACATTTTTTAACATGCTGTATGTTATTCCTTATTTGGAAGTAACAATAACACTTCTTGGTAGTTAACACCTTGTGAGTCTTAAGGAAGAAGCTGAAATATATGTGGAGAGGAATAAGGAAGTTGTGGATTGAGAAAGGCTGTTGGTGCTTTTCAACTGTGTAAGGAGTCTACAATCAACCTTGCTACTCAAGGTGTGGCAGTAATGGGTTCTTCGTCAGAAAATACTTTATATTCATTAGCTCTGTTGTATATCGAGTATTTCCATCTTGTAAGCCATTAAGCCAAATATTATCTTAAATAAGTCAAGTAAATATAGACAGCTATAAATATTAAAAATATTAAACTACTACTGTATGCCTGGCATTCAGCCTAGGTATGGTTGTGGTACAGAAGAGTATGATATGGTCACTGCAGTCAAAGAAATCATAGTTCTGTGGGGGGAAAAGGTTATGTATGACCTTCTAGTCTTTTTTCCATGTGTACCGTGTTCTTATATCACTGCAGTTAGAATGTACATATAATTTTGTTTCTTTTCCTTAACATTATCATACGTATTTTCCTTGTATAATCTTTAATTATTATTTGTTAAATATCTGTCTACACCTGTCATTCAGAAGGTATGCTGTCTACGAACAATTCTTGTTTTCTCTGAGAAACTATGCTTTCCCCTTTGTCTAATGAGAATTATTTAATGGCCACTTTGTTTTTTCACCTTGGTTACTCAGTGTGACCATAATTAGTTTGGACCCTACTTGATTGGCATATTTAAATTGTTTTTTTCCTTGGTCCACATTTTATACATATATAATTAATTGTTAAGATATATTCTTGTAAGCTATCTCCAATCCTTCGTGGCACAAATAAATATAGGAAAATTATTTTTTTCAGATTTTATTTATTTATTTTTTTGAGGAAGATTAGCCTTGAGCTAACGTCTGGTGCCAGTCCTCCTCTTTTTGCTGAGGAGACTGGCCCTGAGCTCACATCCGTGCCCATCTTCCTCTACTTTATATGTGGGACACCTACCACAGCATGGCTTGTCAAGCGGTCCCGTACCCAAGATCCAAACTGGCGAACCCCAGGCCACCAAATCAGAACGTGTGAACTTAACCGCTGCGCCACTGGGCTGGCCCCATAGATAAATTTTTAAAAAACCAGGGGCTAGCCCCATGGCTCAGTGGTTAAGTTCGAGAACTCTGCTTCGGCAGCCTGGAGTTTTGCCAGTTCAGATCCTGGGCGCGGACCTAGTATAGCTCATCAGGCCATGCTGAAGTGGCGTCCCATGTAGCAGAGCCAGAAGGACCTACAACTAGAATATACAACTATGTACTGGGGGGGGGGGGGGGGTTGGGAGAGGAAGAAAAGTAAGGATTGGCAACAGATGTTAACCCAGGTGCCAATAAAAAAAAAACAAAAACAAAAACAAAAACACTTCTCCTGTTGATTGGTTGGACATTTTTTCTAGTATTTTTCACATTACAGTGAATATTTTTTCACACATATAGATTTCCCTCTCTTTGGATAATTTTCTTAGAATATATTTGGGGAAGTAGGTCAAGGAATATGAACATTTTAGTGATTCTTGGTATCTAATAGTGTTTGGTCATTTTTAATGTGAACAGAATTGGAGAAGTAAGATTTAGTATCATATTTCATTTTGTTTATCAAAACTTATGAATTTGAATCATTATTTACAACATAGTAGCATGCAGAGCTGATATAGAACCATTTATTATTTGATTCTCTGGGGAGAATTCTCTGGCCCTCAAATTCCTTGGGTTTATAATGGATGACTTTCCCCTTGAATTGTGGAGATGGCAGGAGATTTAGATGGCGATAATTTTAATCACTTAAAGACTCTTCTCTGATTCTTCCCTTCATTTCTTTGAATGAAAATCCATTTTTTTAAGTTAAATGGAAAAATGATACTGACAACTGATAACATTTGTGGTAGAGCCATGTTCTCTGACCTTTCTGCCATTTCCATCCCCCATGTAACATTCATTTGCTTTTTAGATTTCTTATCAAGATTTTAGTCTAATAAAATATCTTCAAGCCTTTACCTTAAAACATTTATGGTTAGTGGAAAGAAAATATTCCTTATTTCTTGATCAAAAGAATTAGCATACCACTATATGGCAAGTATGGGGAAGTAGTATAATCATTAACATATTTTTTATTTTAAAGGAATAAGTGGCTTAAAACAGACTTTAAATTTGGAAATTATTTACAAGCAAAGTCTCTCTGTTAATGATGTGGTTGATAAATTGAGAATTTTCACAACACAGAAGAAAAACCGTTTTTAAGTAACTAGGTCTAGTTTCATACCAAAGTTAATAGTTGAAAGGGCCTAAACATTTTTGTTCACTATTTTCAAATCACTTAAAAAAAATTTCAGGTGGATAAAAAGTTTTTTTCATTCGCTTCATGGTACTTTGCAATCGGCAATGAATGTTAATATTCTGAAAATTTGAATAATATTGTAATAGGTCACTTTTTCCATTTTAATTTTATCTTGTCAGTAGATAATCCCTCTACATTATTTTCAGAATGATGAAAGTAGATAACTGATGATTTGTATTTTTCTTGAATGCACAGTTTTGTTTTTTTAGTGAGGAAGATTGACCCTGAGGTAAAATCTATTGCCAATTTTCCTCTGTTTTTCTTTTTCCTCCTCAAAGCCCCATTGCATAGTTGTATATCCTAGTTGTAGGTCATTCCAGTTCTTCTATGTGGGATGCCACCACAGTGTGACCTGATGAGCAGTGTGTAAGTCTGTGCACAGGATTCAAACCAGCAAACCCTGGGCTGCTGAAATGGAGTGCACAAACTTAACCACTTGGCCATGGGGCTCACCCCCTGAAAGCACATTTTTTAATAAGGCAGCTTTAGGAGTTTCAGATTTATATCTCCTGATTTTAGAAAAAGACAAAATGAAATTCATTATATAGAAAGTTACTTTTTTAGTCCATTTTACTCGAATCTAGTTCTTTGCAATATTAAGGATATCCATATACTTAATAAACTGTACTTAAGGGCTGTTTCTTTTATTTTTTTGAGGAAGATTAGCCCTGAGCTAACTGCTGCCAATCCTCCTCTTTTTGCTGAGGAAGACTGGCCCTGAACTCACATCCATGCCCATCTTCCTCTACTTTATACGTGGGATGCCTACCACAGCATGGCTTGCCAAGTGGTGCCATGTCCGCCCCCGGGGTCTGAACTGGGGAACCCTGGCCCACTGAAGTGGAACGTGCGCACTTAACCTCTGCATCATCAGGCTGGCCCCAAGGCTGTTTCTTTTTTACGGCCTCAATATGAGAGGGAAAAGCAGAAAATTAGGCACAAGATAATTTATGCAAACATTTTACTACTTCTGCTTCAGTAGATAATATACTGTGTGATCTTCAGATCTGTTTTATTATGTTTTATTTTTTATACTTAGACTCTTTCATTTCTGTAGTCTGATGTTGTCTGTTGAGAACCTTAAGGTTGTAGTTTATATTTAATATCTAGAACTAAAGGTTTCATGGAAAATTAATTTTGTAAGAGTTAAAGGATTTGTGGTGATTTAGTTTAGAGAACAGAATAAACGTGAATGATTTGATTACTCCTTCAAGCATATAAAGAGATGGATAAGGAAGATACCAAGTTGTTTTTCTGAGAAAATTAGAGAAAATGAATTTATTGGTTTTGGTTGATCATGAGGAAGTGTTTCTTGACCGTGAAGGTGGACATAGGAATATGTGCTGAGGGAAAGCATGGACTCTCCCTACGCAGAGACGTTAGTGGGAACATAGTGCATTTTCTGCTGTGATGGCTTGGGAGCATCTTCGAGGCAGTGACTAGGTCAGATCTCTAGAAGCCCCTACCACTGGGATTCTTTGTAGTTATCCTACTGTGTTTTAGGGATATGGTCATTGATTCATGGGAATCCTTAAGCATTTCACACTGTGTCACTGATTAATACCATTTATCTGTCTGAAAATCTTTTGAAGTTTTTTGACATAGTGAAGGACTTAGTTGGCAGAGGACGGGTTTTTATTACTGTATTGATGTGGTTGTCTGAGATTCGTTTGCTCCGAAGTCAGCATTTGATTCTTTCTTACCTGTTGAGACTCTTGATACTAAATTGTTCAAAGAAAAGCATCTGAAAGAACAATGTCAATCTTCTGAGGCCAAGCACCAGTCAGATTATCTGCCTTCCGTGAATAGTAAGAACTGATGATTCCTTTTGAGAAGGCAAATAATGAGTTGGATATGGCGTTCTAGCGGGTCTGTTTCTCTTTCTTCCCCCCATAGGCCTATCAGCAGTCTGATGGGGCAGAAGACAACAGAGATGGAAGGTGTTCCAAACTTGGCAAAGGCCATCAATCTAAGGAGGTAAGCTCTGATTTTGAGCAGGCAGAGCAGGTGGCTCTTCCTGCCTTAATCATATCCTCTTGCTCTTTGGAAAGATAGATAGAAAGAAAGAGCATTCAAAATGAGGCTGAACTATATCTCCATTAGCTATTATAAGGGCAAAATTTTGGATTAGTCTTTGATTCTTTTTTCTTGCCCCTGCCCCCCTTTTCCTTTTTAGATGCATTGATTTGTTTGATTTTTTTTCCTCCCCAGAATATTAGTAGTTAATAAGAAAATGGCAGATGAGTTATCTGTTGTTTCAGGATAGGAAGGGTGAACAGAATCTTGTTTATTTCCAGTTAATCTCAGGTTGTGGCTAGTTTGCTGAGTAAAATGGTAAGCTTTTTGGATTTTTCCTGAGATCATTTTGAGGTTTGGGTTCACATGGGAACTGTTAAACAAGAAATGATCTTTTACTACACTTCAGCTCTAATGCAACAATATGGGCATAGGTTGTTGACTTTATGGTACTTGGGGCTTTGGGGGATGTATGTCTACCATCCTTGCCCAGTTGGGCCTTTCTTTGCCACTTTCCCCTTCCCTTCTTCTTCTCTTTTCTTTTCCCTTTTCTGATTACTTAGTGGCATTTAGGACTTTAAAGAGATGGCTCTTCCCAGCATTTGAAGGTACTTCTCAGTTAAACACTGAACCAGCTCATGTGACTTAGGCCTTGAGAAAACTGAGTCCGTTGACTATATTGTTGTCTTGAGTGTTGTTAAGTATCTTCAGAAAGAATGAGAGGTTCTGAATTTGTATTTATATGACCTTGGTGGTTAACTCATATACCTAGAAAGATAATACTAATATTTAGAATCACAGTACAGGTAAAGAAAACATGAAATACGGAAAGTCATAGACGGTTTCAGTCAAGGTACTTGCTGGAGGTGTTAGGTTGGAGAAATTAATCTCCAGAATAACCTTCAGAAAATCGTTCAGAATAACAAAGACATTACCTGTTTTTAAATCACCATGGAGTGACATACTTTTGATGATTTAGAATGCCTTTTAAGAAGATTTAATGCATGTTTATAAGCTAATATGAGTTAAAATAAACTTTAGTTGCTGTAGCAAACAAGCCACAAAAAACACATATAATGACTTAAATGTTACATGTTACTTCTTGTTTATGTGAAGTTTAAAATGGATGTTTTTGGTAGGTAGGTCACTGCTTTGATGACGTAGGCCCTCTCCATTTAGAGCTCCAAGTTCGTCATATTCACCTGCATTAAGTTGGAGGAAGGGAAAAGGGAATGGACAACTGATTGTCTGTGGAAGGTTTTTATTGGGCCAGGCCTAGGAATGGCGCACAGAGCTTTTGCTTCTACCTCATTGCTATAACTCAGTCAGAAACTAAATACAGAGGCTGGCATATGTGGTCTAGCTATATGTCCAAGAGAAAAAGGAATTCTTTCGTTAATATCTGGCCGGTCTTTGCCTCAGCTTAACAGCCTTGGTAGATGGTACAAGATTTTGCTGAAGTGTTGAGGTATGGGAGTGCATGTTCCTACAGCTTAGCAACCATCTGCCTATTCTTTCTACTGTGAATTATCTGAGGAAGAAAAGATGAGGGAATTTTAATGAAAATAGAGTATTTATGATTTGTGCTCTCATATAATCTGATTTTTAAATAACTTCAGGGTTACTTTGGCTTAATGTCTGTTATCACTTTAAAACTCTTCACTGCATATTCATTCATATATTCAACAAGTATTTACTAGATGTTGAGATTTTCTTTTTGTTCTCCTATGATTTTACTTCCCACCTTTTCCTTTAAAAAATAGGTTACTATTAAATTAAGATGTAATTTTCTGATGCTTGTTTTAAGGATAGATTTTGAATGACCCTCCTACCACCTCTTTAAAAAATATAATTCACTTACCATAAAATCCACCATTTTATTTTATTTTATTATTTATTTTTTTTGAGGAAGATTAGCCCTGAGCTAACTGTTGCCAATCCTCCTCTTTTTGCTGAGGAAGACTGGCCCCGAGCGCACATCTGTGCCCATCTTCCTCTACTTTATACGTGGAATGCCTACCACAGCATGGCTTGCCAAGCAGTGCCATGTCCGCACCTGGGATCTGAACCAGTGAACCCTGGGCAGCCGAATTGGAACGTGCACGCTTAACCGCTGCACCACTGGGCCGGCCCCAAAGCCCACCATTTTAGAGTGTACAATTTAGTGGGTTTTAGTATATTCACAAGGTTGTGCAACTACTATGTCTGTCTAATTCCAGAACATTTTCATCACTCCAAAAAGAAACCCCATACCTGTTAGTACTCAGTCCTCGTTCTCTGCATCCCCTCAGCCCCTGACAACCACTAATCTATTTTCTGTCTCTATAGATCTGCCTATTCTGGACGTTTCGTATAAATGGAATAATACAACATATGATCCTTTGTAACTGGCTTCTTTCACTTAGCATAGGTTCATCCATGTTGTAGAACGTATCAGTACTTCATTCCTTTTTAGGGCTGAATAATATTCCCTCATATGGATATACTACGTTTTGTGATTCCCCCACCCCCTTGTATTATTTTTACTTTTTGAGATTGGCACTTGAGCTAACATCTGTTGCCAATCTTTTTTTTTTTCTTTTCCTTCTTCTTCTCCCCAAAGTCCCCCCAGTACATAGTTGTTTACTCTGGTTGCAGGTCCTTCTGGCTCTGCTGTGTGGGATGCTGCCTCAGCATGGCCTGATGAGTGGTGCCATGTCTGTGTCCAGGATCCAAACAGGCAAAACTTTGGGCCACCAAAGTGGAGCGTGTGAACTTAACCACTATGCCATGGAGCCGGCCCTCCAACCCCTTTTAAGTAGCTGTATCCTGCTGGTGTCAGAACTTGAAATAACCTAACTTGGCTATCTGGAAGCCTGTATAGTTTTGCAGAGTTGAATAATAGTAAACAACCACTTTGGGAAGATATCCCTTGGGTTTCTCCTTGCCATCCTGACTTGTTTAGTTCTGAATTCATAAGTGGGGAAGTAGATAACTTAATGTTTGAACCATCTTTGTAATGCTTTGATTGTATACTAGTAATAGGTAATGTATTAGCGTTCTTGTTTTGCTTTGTAGAATTAGTTATCAATGATACATCTGGATATAACTATACAAAATAGCAAACCTTCTGTTTAATCTTAAATAGAGAAATAATCATTTAAGGGCCTCAAGTAAGTAGACTGAGGTGAATAGGCTATAATTTATTCTTTTATGGGAGTGGAGAGGAAGATGGAAGTGGATAATACTTAGGCTAGAGGAGCTGATTATCATTCCTATAGATATAAATCTAATTTATGTAGACATTTTAACCAAGAGATAATTTGTCCACTTTTATTTTAAAATTAGAGGTAGATAGAATGTTTTAGGAGCCATGACTGGTGAATTATGGGGTAACACCCAGGGTTGATTATTTAAAATAGCCCCTAAGATCACATGAACAAAAAATATGAAAAGTTTTAAGAAAGTGATTAATATAAAGATGTTGAAACTTCCTTTTTAGAAGGAACTTTGATTTTCTGATTCAGTGGTTAGGTTTTGCTAACAAAATACATGTTTTATGGGGTACAAATCTTTTCTTGCCCAAGGAAAATTTACAATGTGAATGCGGAATTGAATACATTATAAATTTTGGAGAGAGGTTTTTTGCCACCCAGATCTTATGAGTAAATGAAGTATATTATTCTAGGAAAAACCTCTGGACTTGAATGAATAGTAAAAGCCTATAGCTCTGTAATAAAGATAGAAAATATTCCTTAAATACACTTGTTTCAAATTTCATTTTCTGTATTGATGAGATACATTCTCAAGTTAATTAGTGAATTTTATCATCCCCTATTATACAATAAGGTAAGTTTTAAAATTATCGTCTCTAGAGGGGCTGGCCCAGTGGCACAGCAGTTAAGTTCGCATGTTCCGCTTTGGCAGCCCAGGGTTTGCTGGTTCGGATCCCAGGTGTGGACCTATGCACCACTTGACAAGCCATGCAGTGGCAGACGTCCCACATAGAAAGTAGAGGAAGATGGGCACAGATGTTAGCTCAGGGCCAGTCTCCCTCAGCAAAAAGAGGAGGATTGGCAGCAGATGTTAACTCAGGGCTAATCTTCCTCAAAAAAAAAAAATTCTCTAGGGATGTAAAATAGTGAAAATGAATATGAAAAAAGAATAAATAAACTATACATTATTGTGTCTCACTTTTATAAAATAGTATATTGTCCTAGGAGATACCTTATACAAAGTTATATTAGTTGTTTGTTTTGTTAGTTTTCAGATTTTCAGTTTCCCCTTCCTTATTTCTGTCTCTTTCTGCTTTACCAGCCTATTGTAATTATATTTAAAACATTTGGCACTAAAAGGAAATATTTGGAGGCATATAGAATGGAAAATGGTCTAACTCTAGAGACTTTTCTGTTTTGGTTTTAGAGACAAATAGGTGGAAGAAGAGTTTATTTTAGTTTTGTCTTTTTGTTAATTATATCACTTAAGAATGTTTTTCAGTATTGTTAGGGTAGTTGATGTATTTGTGAAATTTGAAAAACCATTATTTATTTTCAAGTAATTGGAGATTTTACTTGGGTCTTAAAAAACGTAGTTATGGATGGGAGATAAAATCAGAATACAGTAATGATGCATCAGGCTAATAAAAATTATAGGCTGTAGTAAATTACAGTTCCATCAGTGTTGTCAATTTGTATTTTGAGATGAATATGTTCTACTTATAGTCTGGATTTTTTGCTGCCTGAAAAAATAAAATTAGTAGCGTTAAGTAGTGTAACAGGTAAAATATATTTATATAACAAACTGAGATAGAGCTTGGTTTAAGCACACTTGTCATTAATTTTGCTTCAAAAACATAGGGAAAAGGTGGAAATCTCTGTCAACATACAAGCCTGTAATATGCAACAATATTAATGAAATATCTTAAAATACCACTGTTTGTGGATGAAGAAAATTAACTTTAGTGCTTAGAAGAGATCATGAGCATTTAAGGCTTGTAATTTTATGACTGTATGTCTTAGGAAAATAACGGATAGGTATAAACTGTGGTACATCCATACCATGTAATATTATTCGTTGCTAAAAAGAAATAAGCGATCAAGACATGGAGGAACCTTAAATGCATAGTACTAAGTGAAAGAAGCCAGTCTGAAAAAGTCTACGTATTGTCTGATTCCAACTATTTGGCATTCTGGAAAAGGTAAAACTATGGAGAGAGTAAAAAGATGAGTGGTTGCCAGGTTAAGGGGGAGGGGAGGGGGATGACTAGGTGGAGCACAGAAGATTTTTAAGGCGGTGAAACTACTCTGTATGAAACTATAATGGTGGATGCATGTCATTATACGTTTGTCCGAATCTATAGAATATTCAACACCAAGAGTGAATCCTAATGTAAACTGTAGACTTGGGGTGATAATGGTGTGTCAGTGTGGGTTCGTTGATTATTAACAAATGTGCCACTCTGGTGCAGGATGTAGATAGTGGGGGAGGATGTGGGTGTGTGGGGGCAGGGGATATATGGGAACTCTGTACTTTTAGCTCAGTTTTGCTGTGAACCTAAAACTTCTCTAAAAAATAAAGCCTATTAAAAAAATAATAACAGACAGGGTAAGGGACAAGTCATGTGTAACCATATGTAGTTTGCATGTGCTAAATGCCCTTTCTTGTGTGCTGTATGCTTGCTAAGAAATAATACAGATACAGATCATCCTTATGAGATTAGTAAATATATTTTGAAAGAGGTGGTTAGTGAATGGGTTGATTATCAAATGTTGTTTTTGAGGCAAAAGTAAGAATATGATGCCAAATGGAAATCAATTAAACAGAAAGTCTAATGGGTTGGAAAGCTTAAGGAGTTATAAATAGGGATAAGCCAGAATGCTTAAAGGGAACAAAGTGATTAATAGAACTTCAAGAAATTTTTGCAGATAAAGTTAAGCCAGTTAGAACAATGGTCATGTTCCTTTAGGTAAATATAGGAAATCTCTGGCAGTTAGTGATATATTGAGGCTTTATGTCTCCTTCTCCACAATCTTGCTATTAAGTGATACATTACAACAAAGCTACACAAACCAACAGTGATTAGCAAACTGCCATAGAATCAGTCAGGACCTGTTTCTATAGGTTATAAGCCAGCTCTCTGTCCAAGTCACATGATAAACCCCTTGTATAAAAGCTTGTCTCCAAGGTTAACTTAATGGCATTTAGTTCCTGTATGAGTCTCCTAGGGCTCCCATAACAGAATGCCACAGACTAGGTGGCTTACATAATAGAAATTTATTTTCTCAGTTCTGGAGGCTGGAAGTCCAAGATCAAGATGCTGACAGGTTTGGTTTCTTCTGAGATCTTTCTCCTTGGCCTGTGGGCAGTGGCCTTCTCTCTGGTTCTGACGTGACCTTTTCTCTGTGCATGTGTGGGGATAAAGAGCCCTGGTGGCCCCCCTCCTTTTTTTTTTTTTTTCCAGCTGAGGAAGATTCTCCCTGAGCTAGCATCTGTGCCAGTCTTCCTCTATTTTGTGTGTGGGTCACTGTGACACAGGGCTGCTGACGAGTGGTATAGGTCCATGCCTGGGGACTGAACCCAGGCTGCCAAAGTGGAGCACATTAACTTAACCACTAGACCACAGGGCTGGCCCCTCTCTTCCTCTTCTTATAAGGACACCAGTCCTGTTGGATTAGAACTCCACTCTTATGACCTCACTTAACCTTAATTACCTCCTTCAAGGCCCTGTCTGCAAATATTGTCACATTGGAGGTTAGGGCTTCATCATATGAATTTGGAGAGGACACAGTTGAGTCCATAACATTTGGGTCAGGAGACAAAAGTTCTCCAGAGGAGCAAAGAGCAGTGGGGCATGACACATCGGATCCTGAAAGATGTTGTAGACCGTTGTAAGTTGTTTTTTTTTTTTTTTTTTAATGTGACAGGAAGCCACTGAAGGATTTTGAGCAGTCAGTCACTATCTGACTCTACCCAGGCTACTATTTTAAGAATACAGGGGAACAAAGGCTAGAACAGAGACACTAGTCAGGAGATAGTTGTAGTAATCCAGACAAGAGATGATGTCTTACACCAAGGTGGGAGTGACGGAGTTGGTAAAAGTAGTCAGATTCTAGATTTATTTTGAAGGTAAAATGGACAGAATTTGCTGATAGATTGGATATGCACTGTGAGGGAAAGAGGAGAGTGAAAGGATAGGTGAAAGATTTTTGCCTGAGTAAGAAGATTATGGGAAAGAGCAGATTTTGGGGAGACAGTCAGTTCAGTTTTGGCTTTGTAGGCATCTTAGTGGCATCATATTATACTGGGTTTTGCATTTTTTATTTTCAGATATAGCAGTATGTATTCAGTATCCTTCCATTCACTTCTAGGCACCATCCCATGCTAGTACATATAGATATACTGTATTTCTTTTAACTGTACCTTTATTTGTTGTATTTGAAAAACACATGTGTGCCAGGTACTGTTCTATACCTTTTACGAATAAATATTAACTCACTTAATTCTAATATCAACTCTGATATACTACCATTATTCCTCAATTATAAATAAGGAAACTGAGGCCCAGAGAGGTTAATATACCCTAGATAACATAACTTGCATGTAGCAAAGCCACTGCATTGTAGTCCATTGTATGACTATCATAATTCACTTCACCTAATGACAAATTTAGGGGTGGTTCCAATTTGGGAGTTATTATAAGATATGTTGCATAGAACATCCATTTTCATGTCCTTGGGTATTGATGTATTTCTGTAGGGTAAATAAACTGAGTAATACTGGGTCAAAGGATCTACACATTGCTTATTTTAATAGATATCACCAACATGACCTTAAAAAGACTGATTCCAATTCATCCTTCTGTGATGCCCATGTTTTTTTCTTTGTTTTTGTAATTCTCCAGTCTGGTAACGTTTTTGCTTCTTACCTTCTAAATTTTAATGGCAGATCAGTATAACTTGTTTGTAATGGTTCTGAACAGTCTGTTTAAATCCCGTGCTAGATGTTGAACTCATAGCAGTTGTTGGAAAACGTAAAGAATAATGAGTATTCAAGTCAAGGCAAGTGCCTACGTGTGTAGGTACACATTGTGTTCGGACTAGGGTGGGATGGGCTGCACACACAGGAAATTCGTCAGGTTGCTAACTCCTGCCCCAAGGTAACCATTATTCTGACTTTTAACACTTTAGTTTTAGATTAGTTCCGTATGTCTTTGAACTTTGTATTCTTTTACTTCTGCTTCTTTCCCTCAATATCTTGTTTGTGAGATTTGTCCATGGTGTTGTGTGTAGCAATAATTTGTTCATTCTCATTGTTATTTAGTATTACAGTACATAAATATTTATCCATCCTGCTGTTGATGGACATTTCGGTTGTTTCCAAATGCTGCTTTGAGCATTGTTTTAAATGCATTTTGGTGGACGCGTATACACACTTCCTAGCAATGAACTTGTTTTGTCATAAGGTTGGCAAATATTCAACTTTATTAAACCTTGCCAGTTTTCAAGTTGCATATACCCGTTTTTATATTCCTACCAGCAGTTTATGAGAGTTCCAGTCGCTCCACATTCCTACCAGCACTTGGTGTGTTGTCTTTTTAATTTTAGCTATTCTCACGGGTATGTTGTGGTATTACATTTTGGTTGTAACATGATGATTAATAAGTTGGGTATATATTTTACTTGGCAGTTTGATACCTTTGATTTGAAGTATCTGTGACTAGATTCCTTCCATAAGAAGAGAGTTTTTTGTTTGAAGTAAAAAGGAGTACTCTGCTTTTTTCCCCCAAGTGAAATTTTAAAGTAGATTCCGATATATAAAACAGATTAAAAGGAGTCTTTCTTGAGAAGCAGTATAGCATGATAGTTAAAACAGATTCTGGACCCAGACTCCTCCATTAGGAATCCTACTTTTGCCATTTACTACCTGTGTGACTTTGGGCAAGTTACTTAACCTTTATTTGCTTCAGTTTCTCATCACTAAAGTGAATGTAATCGTACTGTCATCATAAGGTTAATGCTGACATAAGTTAGTTTATATAAAGTATGCAGGACAGTACATGGTGCATAATAAGCACCATATAATGTTAGCTGTTGTTAGTAGTGATGGTGACGGTGATATAAATTTTATTTTATAAATTCATATCAAGTTAGCTGATGAGAATAATGAGGCTCTACTGTTGAGCACAAATTTGAAATTGAGGGTTATGGGTAGTAGTTGCGATTTTATTTTAGCTTCAGCCTCCAATTTTTTGTTTTGGTTGCACAATGCCAAGAAAATCCTGATTTACACAATTGAGAGCAATTAAAAATAGATAAGGTTCACCCAGTAGTCTCAGGATTGGTTAAGCTTTTAGATCAGTTTCACAGAAAGTAGTATAAAATGTTTATTTTGAAATTGTTACTAAATATCTATAATTTGCTGGAATTTCCTGTTTTTAAATAAAAATCACAGAAGCAGCACTAAAAATTGTTATGGTTTCAATATCTATTGTGTTATCAAAACACATCTGCATTACAAGTTTGCCTGTTGTTACTTTCAGCCCCAGGATAAGATGAGCAGTACATGTGCTCAACCCTTGCCTAGCATGGTAAAGCGTGCTCCATGGGTACTGTAGTGTGTGTTTACAGTGGTACAAAGTTATTGAGCCAACATATAGACTAGATTAGAAACAAAAGTCAGAGCTACGGTTTTCCTAATTAGTGACATATTTTCAAGATATTCAAACAAAGATGGCAAGTAAAGCTATACAAACCAAAGATGAGTTTACTGGCATCACAAGTGATGTATTGTTTGGTGTCTGGTGTGTTAACAGTAGGCATATGAGAACGTGTGTGTGCTGTTATAGTTCATAGCAGTAGTTACTCCTCAGCCATCTGACACAGTCACAGGCTTTCACTTCCAAGCAGCCTTGCACATTTGCAGCTAGCTGACCCTTATATCAAGAGAACATTTCCAGCTAACCTCAGGCTTTCAAATAGACTTAAATGAGTATCTTGACAATCTCCTCCAGCACCAGCTTTCTGTGTCCCCACCACACTGTCTCCCCCTGCTGCTTAGCCAGTGTGGGCTCCTCTAGGCAGGCCAGTCTCCCCTCTACCTCACCACTAGTCTGGTTGTGTGTTCTCTTCTCTCTGCTAATAGTGCCTAGTATACTCACCACCATCTTGAGTACCGTAATTTCTTCATGGTCCTGCTTGAACTCCACCTTCTCTCAGAATCATTCCTCTCTAACATCGTTTTTTCCTATGAAATCCTGTCCTAACATTCTGTATCTCAGCATCTAAAGCCTTTTTTTTTTAATCTCATAAAGTTGTACTCTGTGAGCACTACTACAAATCGGTGCCACTCACAGACTCCATCAGCAGAGGGAGCTAAATAAAAGAAGATGAGTCCCTGAAATTAAGACCTGAAGCAGAAAAAGTACTTAAAAACAGTGACATTTTCACATACTGCTCAGTAATGAAAAAGACCTTGAATAATGTTAGAAATCAATGATTTGGGCCCTAATCCTAGGTTAAAACTTCTATGAAGTAATTTGTAAAGTATTTTTGAAAGAGATCATTCTATATCGTATTAAAAGCCTGTTTAGGGGGATAACCTGATAAACATATGCATATTTTTAGGAGAAGCACTCTGATGTTTAGTTTTTTTCTTTTAATCCAGTTTATTCCCCCCACTGAAAGTTTTATTAATTAAGGATGATGAAATGAAGTCACTAGCTTTGTAAAGAGTTTCATATGGAGCACTGAGTCCTAAAGCTGCTAAGGATTATGGATAATCCAGTCTAAGTTTTAAAGATGGAATTTTCAAGTAAATTTCTTATATTTTGTTTTGATTAAGTATATGTATCTTAATTTCAGTTAGCAGACTCGAAGAGAGAGAAGCAGAACTGAAGAAGGAATATAATGCATTACATCAAAGACACACTGAGGTGGGTTTCTGGGTTCTTACCATGCAAATATTGAAACAAAGACATTAACTTTAGAGATTATGTCTTAATTTTTCTTTGAAAATCAGCTAGTGTAATTCTTGGGGGTTCATATCCAGAAAACATTAAATTTCATGTAGCATTTACCTAGTTACCAAATGTTGACTTTCATTGTTTTTTATCTAAAATTAACTTTTCATGTGTTGAATTAGTAGGCTGTAGAATAATGTAATTATTAAGGCAGTGCCAATAATTCTTTCTTTGGCTAGCTAAGTAAAAACTTCTGTGTGCATAATAAAAAGTATACATGATGCTAATATGACAGAATTGATTTAATTTATGTTGTTACCAGTTGGGAAATGATGGATTGGTAAATTATTAGTGAGAGTCTCTGCATTTATAATCCAGTATGAAGGATTTGCATTAAGTTTATAACAAGTAACATAAACACAAATTATAATGTGTTAAATCAAAATGACTCTAAAACAGGTTTTCTGCATGAAATTTCAGTATTTTAAATTAACAGCTTTAGCACATGATGTCCCCAAAGCAAATTAGAAAATGTGCTTGAAGGTTTTCTGTGACTCTCTTCTTTTTATGATTTCTCTGTCGGCCTTTCATATGTTGCCTGTGTTTCTATCTCCTTAATGTGAAAAGTGTTTTTGGGTATCATGGTCAATCTAGGGTTCACATACCTAAATAAATAGAATTTTCATAGACTCATGTACTATTTGTTACATGAAAAAAGTAATTTCTCTCTTTTTCCCTTTCTAGTCCAGTCTCTCCTATGGTACAGATGGTTCCAGTCTTCAGCTTCCATTTTTCTTTCACTAGTTTGTGTGATCTCTTACCCTGCCTCTGGTAGAGACCTCTATTAATTGCTTTTAAGGAAGATAAAACCCCACTGCACTCAGTTTCATTTGGTTTGGAATAATGTGCTTAACAGCATCTTGGGGAGGGGTTGGAATTTCTTCCTGACAAATGATTACTATGTTAGCTTATGTAGCTGTACATGAAACATGAAGTGTCACGGAATTGATATTCAGTGGTAGAGGGAAAAGATTGGCCACAGTGGGCTGGAACCGTAGAGCTCTGGAAAGACACAGGAACTGCTTACGCAGCAGCCTTTTAAGTATGTAAAAAAATACCCACATTTTAATAAGATGGCATTTGGTGGATATTAAGACTGTTAAAAAACAATTGATTTTTAAAGACCTATTGTTGGTTCTTTTTACACAATTTATTTCAGGGCCTGAACAATGCCCTGTATTGGGAGTGCTTATCGGTGCTGATAATTTTAAATATGTTTGGGGGAATATATTTATGTGCCATAAATAATTGATAGTGATGAATAATGAATAATCATTTTGTTTTTCATTGAACTTCTAACCTTTGTGATAATTGAGGATTGTTAAAGTATGTATAAAATATATGCATTCTTGAAAAATCACTGTAGAATGCAAATTCTATTTTTCTCATATAATTATTTAATAAAAGTGAAGATATGTTCCTAAAGAAAAAGCAAACTGATGTGTTAATTTCAAATGAAAAAATATGATTTTTCTATTTATTTCTGTTCCTTCAGAGAAGGACAGTGCAGAAAGAAAAAGCGATCTCATGAAAATCTTAAATACCATGTCAGAGAGTTGGGCCTGTCCAGTAACCAAATCGATTTTGCATGTAGCACCACAGCTCTTTCCATGGGATCCGCTCCCTCAGTCATAAGTGGCTCCTATCCTCTGCCCTGATAAGATCCCTTTATTTTTTGCTCTGCCTCAAGGAAAGCTTATGTAACACAGATATAGCTGTTCTGAAATGTGGGTCTCTTCTACTCTAACCCACATTTTTCTGTGTTTATACATCTGTACTGGAAATGCCATTCAGTTAGCAATTATAAATAGATATCCAATGCTAAAGAACCAGGTGTCCTTTAAAGGTGAATTCTGGAAACCTTCAGGGAAAGGAAGTCTGAAGGATTTAACCTTAGTCTTTTCACTATTACTTCCAACTAAGGTAACCGTTTTTACAGGCATACAAAAAAGTTATTTAAATAGCACTGTTGGGGCCGGCCTCGTGGCGCAGCGGTTAAGTTTGCATGTTCTGCTTCTCGGCGGCCCGGGGTTCGCTGGTTCAGATCCCAGGTGCGAACATGGCACTGCTTGGCAAAAGCCATGCTGTGGTCAGTGTCCCAGGTGTAAAGTAGAGGAAGATGGGCATGGATGTTAGCTCGGGACCAGTCTTCCTCAGCAAAAACAGGAGGATTGGCAGTAGTTAGCTCAGGGCTAATCTTCCTCAAAAAAAAAAAAGCACTGTTATTAAACACATTGCTTGCTGCTTAAGGGAAATCTGCTATGGCTCTTTTTGTAACGTGAATAACTGTTTTCTAATCAAATCTAAAATTTTGTCCATGTTACTGAATTTGCTTAAAAGAAGACATGCCTTGAAGAGGGCAGTGGAGGAAATAAAAACATCAAGTTAATTGTAAGGCACTTGGGCCAGATGGGTACATACTCTTATATTAATCACCAAAAACTTGACCCCTGGGTGTTACATCAGGGAGTGTTTAAATGTATTCTCACTTCATCCTCTGACCAAACTCTTATCATCCATCCCCATTTTACAGATTGAAATTATGAATTGACTTGTCCTAAATTCCATGCTAGTGTGTGACTAAATTTGAACCTAGGTCTGTCTGATTCTCTTGCCTAAATTTTCAATAACTTTTAGGTTATGGAACACATGGATGTTAAATGCACTAGAAATTTTCCTGTGCCTCTTTGGTTTATGACATCTCAACAACTTTAAGACTAGCGGCTTGGCAGATATAGCTGGATGGTTCTTGGGCTGCATATGGAAAGATTCAAGGCCAACATGATGAAAGGGATCCATGCCACTTGTCTCCAAAGCCTCACTGTTGCTTTGCTTTTCAATTTGAGCCAGAGCTGCCAGTCAGCCTTGCTGTGAAGATTTCTTTAGGCAGAAGAGGAGTTGGCATTTTCCAGACAGTGTGCTTGGGATCCTTCTTCATGGTTCCAGCTCTTTGCTGAATTGGCTCCTGAATATGTGTGAATTAACATGCATACCTGAGAAAATTGAGAATTGTTGTTCTGAGATCAGCAGGGATGGGACTGGCGGACCTGATAGTGGATTATCTAAAGCATGCCCTGTTTTACACTCTTCTGTCCAGCAGCACTGATCCTGCCGTCCCACTCACTTTTTGTGAAAACCAGAGCTACATTGTGAAGACCTGTAATTAAAATTTAAATTTTTATATGCAGTTTATTTTTTCTACTTTTTTGTGCTTTTATAGAGTATAGTGCATATTTTATTTCAGACGTCAGGAAATGCTTTAGGGTGTGGGATTTTCTTGTGGGTGTGAGGAAGAAAGGACAATGAGCTTATTGCCTGCCTAGAAAATTGACTAAAAGGGCAGATACAGCATGAGTCCTATACTGCTGAACTGCTCAGATGATGAAGTCAGGGGGACCTGAGTTCTGGCCCCAAAGCCAACCAGCTAATGGCACGTAGAAGACAGTTGATCATTAACTAACTGGTCAAATTGGGCAAGCTATTTTAACCTCCTTAAGCTGGAGTTTATCTATAAAATCGTAATATTATTGTAAGGATTAAATGAAACAATGACTGTAAATGCACTGGCTGACTTGTATTTGGTGCTCAATAAATGTTAGCTGCCATTTTGTTGTTACTCTTCTCTCCTATTAAGTGCTAGTTTAGTTGGCTTGGAACCAATTTCCTCACAGTCATGCATTGCTTAACGACCGGGATACATTCAAGAAATGCATCATTAGGCAATTTTGTCATTGTGTGAACATCATAGAGTGCACTTACACAAAGCTGGATGGTATGGCCTACTACATACCTAGGCTATATGGAATAGCCTACTTCCTGCTCCTAGGCAACAAACGTGTATAGCATCTTACTGTGCTGAATACTGTAGGCAGTTGTAACACAATGGCATAAAAGTATTTGTGTATCTAAACATATCTAAACATAGGAAAGGTAGAGTAAAAATGCGGTATAAAAGATAAAAAATGGTCCACCTGTATAGGGCACTTACCAGGAATGGAGCTTGTAGGACTGGAAGTTGCTCTGGGTAAGTCAGTGAGTGAGTGGTGAGTGAATGTGAAGCCTAGGATGTTACTAGACACTACTGTGGAGTTTATGAACACTGTATACTTAGGCTACACTAAATTTATAAAAAAATATTTTTCTTCAATAATAAATTAACCTTAGCCTACTGTAACTTTTTTACTTTATAAACTTTTAAATTATTTTTAAACTTTTTGACTCTTTTGTAATCACGCTTAGCTTAAAACACAAGCACATTGTACAGCTGTACAAAATATTTTCTTTCTTTAAATCCTTATTCTATAAGCTTTTTTCATATTAGATTTGTTTTTTCTTTTTAAACTTCTTTGTTAAAAACTAAGACACAGGGGTTGGCCCTGTGGCCGAGTGGTTAAGTTCCTGCGCTCCGCTTCAGTGGTCCAGGCTTTCTCCAGTTTGGATCCTGGGCGCAGACATGGCACCACTCATCAGGCCATGCTGAGGCGGCGTCCCACATAGCACAGCCAGAGGCACTCACAACTAGAATCCACAACTATGTACTGGGGAGAAGAATAAAAAAAAGAAGAAGAAGATTGGCAACTGTTGTCAGCTTAGGCGCCAATCTTTTTTAAAAAAAAAAAAAAAACCTCAGGGACACACATTAGCCTAAGCCTACACAGGGTCAGGATCATCAATATCACTGTCTTCCACCTCCACATCTTGTCCCACTGGAAGGTCTTCAAGGACAAATAATATGCATGGAGCTGTCATCTCCTATGATAATACTGCCTTCTTCTGGAATACCTCCTGAAGGACCTGCCTGAGGCTCTTCTTGGGGAGGTGTCACTCTCAGAACTATGTCCATGAGGTTTGTTTCTATGATCAAAAACATCATAGATTTACTTGTAAGCAGGTAATGCACCATGAACATTCCTCTCTATTAATGAAAACCTACAATGTTACAACATCACTACGCGGTAGGAATTTTTCAGCTACATTATAATCTTATGGGACCACCATCATATGTGCTGTCCATGTTGACCAAAATATCTTTATGTGGCGCATGACTGTATCTAGACCATTTTGGAATGTCAGAATGCTATATCTGCAGTTACTTGGGATCAGTCATTTGAAGAAGTTTGACAATTTTTTTCTAAATTAAAACAATTTTAATTATTTAAGACAAGAATCAATCTATAGAATGGATTATTTTGGGGTAGAAATGATTCTGCCTTTGCATTTATTTAGAGTTCTTTTTATTTTTCTATATTGAATAAATAGATTACTATAAAAGCAATTCAAGGAAGGTTTCTATTTTCTTCATCTGAATGCTTAAAGAAACTTAGATTCTTCCAGTTGAACTAATCAATTTCATATGATTATCCAGTGTATAAGAATTCAACTTAGGTTTTCTAAAACTTTTTGAAAATTTAAATTCATACCATCTGTTTGGCCCAAACATCACTTTGTTCTATAAGTCTCTCTCTCTCTCTTTTTTTTTTTTTTGATGAGGAAGATTGGCCCTTAGCTAACATCTGTTGCCAATCCTCCTCTTTTTGCTTAAAGAAGATTGTTGCAAAGCTAACATCTGTGCCAGTCTTCCTCTGTTTTGTGTGTGGGACACTGCCACAGCATGGCTTGATGAGTGGTGTGTAGGTCTACGCCCAGGATCCTAACCAGTGAACCCCAAACCGCCAAAGTGGAGTGCACCAACTTAACCACTACAGCACCAGGCTGGTCCCTATTAGTCTCATTTTAATTTTTTCCTTAAAGTTCTTCCTGATACAAGAAGAAAACAGCTCACTATTTATGGTTTGCAGACACAACAAAAATTGTATTTCTGCAAAACTGTTCTTTAATAGGCGATAAAGGGAAAATCTGTAATTTTAAAATAAAAAGTATATAAATTTAAAAGTTTTAAAAATGGTTTCACATGCCATATCCATGTGATTCTGTTTTCATCTTTCTGTGTCTGATACATTTCTTGTTTGGATTAGTCTTAATTGGGGAGCAGTTTGATTCTTTGATAATGTTTGAGTTGATAAAATTACTCATCTTATTCATGCATCAGAGTTCAGCTTTTTGTTTATTTGAAGTAAATACCACTTTCAAATTGATTTACATTTCTTAATTTTTGTACATTCATGCATGTTGTAAAATTTTCATAGAAGCATACTTTAAAAAAATAAATTTAAAAAATTTGTTTAAAATTTTGTTTCTTTCAATGGTTATCCTTCCAATATGCTACAATGCATATTTTAGGTTATATTGAGATTGAAACCTGTCTTCATACAGCTAAAGTATAGAAACTTCTAAAGCTATTATATGCTACAGTTTTAAGAATTCAAGGAATAGTCCCAAGAAAGACTTCAGCCTTTCTTGCCTACTCTTAATATTTACATTACTTTAAATTGCTAACATACCTTTTCTTATTTTTTAAAATTCACTTTTTTCTTATTCATATCATGTTAGTATCTAGTAAAGGCTTTTTAATTTTATGATTGAACTTTGTTGTATTTTACATTTTTTAATGCCAGATTTAGGCTTCTTAAAAGTGAAAGTGTGGATTATCAGGAATCAAATAGGACTGTAGAATTTCTTGGCAATTTATATACTTGATATTCTTGAAGTTTTCACTTCCATATCCAGCGTGTCTATCATATGATGCCCTATCCAAGACTCAAAATCAAAGTGCTCTGACTTTTCACTTGTTTTAATTTGCTATCGTTATTATAAATGATTGTATTAAGTAATGAGACCAGTAAATTTGCAGTCAAACAAAAGAGAAAATATTTTAGCATTCTTTCAACTAAATCTGTAGACATAAGAAATAAACATCTTGATATTTAATTTAAATTAAATTTCTTAATTAAATTGAAAGTGATCTTTACTCTGTGAATCCTTTGTAAAATGGAAAAGATCATCACATAAGGGTTTGATTTCTTCTCAAGTTTTATGTTAATTTATTTGTTGTTTCCCATTTTAGTGAATGGATTTCTCAGATGCCCTGTTATTTTTAACTAGTAGCCTCTTATCACCTCTTCCCCAATGTCTGTATTTCGTTTGTATTATTTATGTCAAAATGATATCATTTAATAGCATCACATACTGTAAAAAACGGTTTTTTGCCATGCTGAGCAGCATGTTGGCTACTTTTATGAACAACAGCATCCTTAAATGTATATTCCTTTGCCATTAAAAAAATTTCATTCTTAATATTCTTTTATATGCAACTGTAGGTAGTCTGATAAAAAATTTATACAAAAATGTTACCTTTGTTAAAACACTGTGTTTTTATTCCAGGTATTAGTCTTAAAGTTTTGTGTATTTTTTTCTTTCTTCAAAATAGATGATCCATAATTATATGGAACACTTAGAAAGAACAAAACTTCATCAGCTCTCAGGGAGCGATCAACTAGAGTCCACAGCTCACAGTAGAATTAGGTAAGCTTTGTTACACGTTTTGCCTTGAGACAAAGTGAAATAATCTGTCTGTTTCTGTTTCTCTCTGTTCTTTAATCCTGGAACAATAGATAGGCTGATTCAAAAAGCTCTCTACTGTGGTTGGAATGCTATAGGAGAGAACAGCATAGAAAAATACAAACAGCCTTCACTATTGAAGAGGTAAATTGTGAGCCATGCCATAGAAGCAGCATATTTTGATTGTTTTCTAATACTTAATGGAGGTTACACTAGGTTTAAATTTTTCTGATTCGTGAGAATGCTGAATATTTTTCATTTCTCCTGTATAAGTGGTTTAAAGTCCTTTTTGTTACAGAGAAGCATGTTTGAAAGGGTTAGCTAGACTTCTGTTTGATGTAGGAGTGTGAATAAATTATGTAGATCTCCAAGCATTGTAGCCAATGAGCTAAGCCAAGACTCTTAGTGGAGAGGAAAATAGTTAATAGGCTGGCTGTCGCTCTGGATTGCTGCATAAATGCTGGGAGCAGCAGCCCTATGGTTATGAGGTGGGGAGAACGGGATGACGTCATCGCTCCGGAGCTGCTGCAGGATGGAGTGGAAAGCTGCTGCTGATGGCATTGTTTTTGTGGCAGCAGCTGAATGACAGATCCTCACTACAAAGATACCCGTTTGGCCCTTGTATAGGCCTCCTGGTTCGGGTGTTTCACCATGCCAGCACAGCGCCATGAGTCCTGGATGCATGCTGCTGTTTGTGTTTGGCTTTGTTGGCGGGGCGGTGGTCATTAATTCTGCTATCTTAGTCTCTCTCTCTGTTTTGCTGCTTGTGCACTTTTCTATTTCTACCGGTGTGCCAGCTCTGACGCAGAACCTACCAAGGATACTCAGGTACTCTAGTCTCTCTTAGAAGCCCCTGTTTAGTTGGCTTTTCTCAAATTTTTAGCTTCACGGGTCTGCTTTATAACCATTTCTGTTGCAGATTGAAACAATGGAAAATGGCCTGAAGCTAGGATTTCTATTCTTATTTATAGCAATTTATAGGCCATCACTTAGAGACACTGCTTTGTATTCGGAAACCACCGACTTAAGAAAAGGATTTTCATCTTGTACTTATACACAAGTACAAGGTCAGTGTGGTCTTGTTTTAAGCAGAGTGTTCCAGGAGTAAAGGGAGAGCAAGAGTAGAGCACGGGTCCAAGTGTTACAGCCTCTGCTGTCAGCATC
The DNA here is from genome assembly GCF_041296265.1 of Equus caballus. Lineage (NCBI taxonomy): Eukaryota > Metazoa > Chordata > Mammalia > Perissodactyla > Equidae > Equus > Equus caballus. The sequence goes on along the minus strand of NC_091694.1, from coordinate 26,687,764 downwards.
TGAACATTTAGGGACAGATATCTTTATGCTGGGACCTGCAGTCGTTTAGACATAGGCCGTAGGTGTTTATTTTCTTCCAATTATCCTTTGACTGAGGAAAGTTCATGCATCATTTTTGCAATTTTTGATAGTAGCTCATGGGAATTGACAATTTAAATATTTTTCTCCTAAAACAAAATATATTTTAAAGGGAAAGGATTTAAACCGTTAGGGCAAGGAATGTATATTTTCTCCATTATTTACACATCAAAGTTGTGAAAGCTTTACAAGGCCCATTCACTATTGTTTGGTCAGATGTTGCCCTTTCTTTGGAGACTTGGGTGACAAATACCCATGCCTGCTCGCGGGGGTAGTCATTAATCTCCATGGCTTTTCTGCTGTTCGCTCTCCTTGCACCCTGTACGAACCGACTTCTACATTAGAGGATTAAGGTTTTGGATTCTTTTGTTTTCTAACTCGTCAAACTAAAACTATCTGACTTGTTCCGATTTCTGCTTTGTGCATGGTTTAAATGAAAGTTCATAGTGTATAGCTTTTATTATTTAAGTGTTTACTTAAAATACTCAACTCCTAATTGTGGATTTAGATAAATTAAGATGAATTAAAGTAGTAAATTCGCTCAATGTGTTCTTTTTTATTCATAGATCAGTTCACATCCAATATTTGTTTAAGGCCCCGAAATTAAATTGCATCTATGGTCTAAAACTAGATATTTGGTCATTTATTTTCTTTCCTGATTTGATAAAAACTGAGAGAAATCTCCTTACTTGTGTATATTTTAGTACATAAAACATGTCTAAATGTATATATAGGCTTTTAGGAGATTAAAAATACATTAACTCAAGATTATGTAGAATGTTAAACTAAGACTGGTTTTAAAGGGCTGTCAGGTTTCGGTTTGTTGGAGAAAGCAGTGCCGGGCTGTGCTATGCAGCGCTGTGTGGGGGAAGAGGCTTTGGAGGTGGACTGCCTGGGGACACATGCTCTGCACGTGTGAGCTGGAGGACCTTTGGCAAGTTGCTTAATCTCTCTGTGCCTGAGTTTCCTCCTCTGAGTTTCTTACCCCACTGGGTGGTCTTAAAAATCAAGCGAGATGATTATTTTGTATTTAATCAGTTGCAAGATATATAGTAATTTAAACAAGTAAATAATTTTCATAGTTACCTTTATGTACCTTATTTTTAGCAGAGCTTTTTGAGCTCCAGCTATTTTATTGATAAAACAACTTATGATTAATTTCAAAAAGTTCCTTGACACAGAAGTTGCTGTTGATCTGACTGAGTAAAGATATCAGAGTGTTCAATATTAAGATTAAATTGTCAAGAAGTAAGTAGTTCCTTGGAGTCAAACAGGTCTTTGATTCTTATCTCTGCCAATTACTAGTGCCTAAAGTCTGAGCATCACTTTTCCTAAGCTGAGACCTGGGAAAACAATCCCTGTTTCCTTACGAGGATTAAATGAGATATGCAAATAAGTTATCCATCTCAGTGCTTGCCAGATGGTGAGTGGTGGACAAATGTAACCCTTTTTACTGCCCTTTATATATATAATAGATTGTATTAATGATTATTTATTTTAAATGTGAATATAGCAAAAAACTGTTTCAAAACACTTTTGTGAAATTCTTTATACATGTAAGGCAACCTTTAAATAACCAACTAAAAATGGATATATGAAACTAAGACAGTTTTTAAAATAATATGACAAGGATTCTGATAGTTGATGATAACTTTGTTTCTAGACAGTAATAGCGTATTGAAACAACTGAGGTTTAAATTTCCCACTTAATGTTTTTCTACATGTACACCATTCTTTTGTTTCTTCTGTGAGTTTTACTGAAACATTTAATAAATATTGTACCAGCCATGCAAACCAACACAGTAAAGGACTAATGTTTACCTTTTAGGGTTTCTTTTTGAAAGTAGGATTCTAATTGATTTCCATAATTACATGTCCTTCTCCCTCCCCCAACTTTTATGTAACTTAGTAAAATAAGGAGAGAAGCGATGTATGTAGTAATATTATTTTTCCAGAGTTGGGACAATGTAACCCAGAGCGTAGTTGACCCTCTTGACAGACAGCTATCAGTCTCTGAAGAAAAGTTCCCTCCTGTAGAGCAGTTTCTGAATGATTCATAGAGCGATACAAAGTGGTGTGAATTCTACTCTATTTTGGAGTGTAGATTTAGTTCACAGGTATAGGAAAGTAAGACTTGGATCCGCGGCAGACTCCTTCCCCCGAATAGTTTTACACTTTTTCAGTATTTGATCTGTGTGAAAATGAATGTGTTGTTATTCATATAGGAAGATAATTCTAGTGACTGACCTGTATTTTGATTTCTCTTAGCAGTGTGATGGATTTGCATGAAGTCTGTATTATCTGCCTGGTTCTCTTTGCATTTTGGGTTAGAGAGCTTTCCACTGAACTCTATCTGATTAAATTCCCAGTCACTTTTTTGCTTGAGTCATTAAGATATGTTAAAAAATAAATAAGTCATCTAGTAGCTCATAGACCCTTAGATTTTCAGTTCCCAAAATATGTTCCCCCAAAACTGAGGGGTAAACATCTGTTAACAACTTTATTTTGTCAAGTATGGACATTAAAATAAAGTAACTTTCTAATCATTGTCAGCATCATTTGGTGAAAGGGCATTTTAAAATCAGAGAAGCAGAAAAGATGTAGAAAAGGGTTAGTCATTCTCCAGAAAGAACAGGTTCTATGGTATGTGGATATGTGTACAATATGTACTATGTAATCCAATAAGGGTATAAAAAGTGATGCCTCTTTTGGCCGCGGACTTATGGAAACTTTATTGCTGAACCAGCATTTGGGAATAACTGGTATAAACAGAATAGTTGACTAGTTACTTTAATTTTTGTCATTTGGTTCTGGCAGCTTGTAGTCACAAACTTAGATTTGGTATTAAAATCTAGGCTTTTATTGTGCTGCCTACCTGCATTTGATTTTTCCTCCCAGATCAAATAGGAAAAGTACCCCAAGTGTGAAGAAGTGTTGCATAATTTACTCTCGCTGATAGAGAAAGTCCTGTGTTATTTCCTTGTGCATACAACTTTAATAAACTGCAGTCCCTCAACTCTTTTGCTTCACCTCACCTTTAAGAAGGTATTCTGACAGTTTTACGAATCCTTTCTGATTGTTGTTAGGAAAGACAGAGCATACCCTTTGTGTTAAATGAGGACACATTTCAAAAGTGGCTTAAGTTTCTTGGTATAAAAGTGAGTTTACAGAACAAAAGACTTATTTAGCAGAACTGAATATTTTCCCACTTTTATTTATAACTTCAGTGTTTCTATTCTAACTTACATTCTTACCAGTAGAGATACGAGTTCCAGGAGCCCCCAAACCTTCAGTGTCTCGTTTCTCACCAGTTTCCCCATTTTGAGTTAATGACCCAGGATGACCTGTTAGTAGGCTTGTTCCACCCTCTAAAAGCCCTTTGATTTGGAATCTTCTATTCGTCAACAAGGGATGTCTTTCTTGTTGAAATTCTTTTATTATTAAAATTGTAACTCGAATTCATTGAAATTTCCCACAAAGCATTGGAAACTCTACAGTCTTTCATAGAATTTTTTGGCCTCCTTGTTTGGAAAAACTGACAATCGTTTTCTCATATGTACTGTGATTGAAACGAACTCATGTATATGGGTTCTATAGAAAAAATACAACTTTTCCTGCTTTTTGAGCAATTTTTAACATTTAATCAGTAGCCCTGATTTAGATCATATGATTTTCCTTTAGGCAGAAAAGGCGTACCTTGAAGAGGCTTGGGTAAACACCTAGGGATTAGTGTGAGGATTTGGGAAGTCTAGAAACAGGGATTGGGGTCACTTCCAGAGGAGGAGGTTGCAAGTTCCCCTAGGGCTAACCTAACCATGAGTGAAAACTTAGCAGCTCTTCTCATTGTGAAAGCCGATCAGAAACTGCTTCCTGGGCAAGGAACTCATCAGTAACTTACAAGATGTCCTAAACCATTACTTACTACTTTTTTCTTTTTTACTTTTTTTTTCGATGAGGATGATTTGCCCTGAGCTAACCTCTGTTGCCAATCTTCCTCTTTTTGCTTGAGGAAGATTGTTACTGAGCTAACATCTGTGGCTGTCTTCCTCTGTTTTGTATGTGGGATGCCACCACAGCGTGGCTTGATGAGCAGTGTGTAGGTCCCCGCCCAGGATCCAAATCTACGAACCCTGGGCTGCTGAATCAGAGTGCATGAACTTAACCACTACATGACTGGGCTGGCCCCTCTTACTACATTTTTTAGTTGATTTCTTGAGGCTAATTTAAACTTCTGAGACTCTGTCCTTTCTCTTTGGTAAGTCTCTTGTTCAGATAGGCAGATGATATTATTTAAGAATGATGTCTCTAAAGCAAAGACAGCACAAACTTTTTTTTTTTAAGATTTTATTTTTTTCCTTTTTCTCCCCAAAGGCCCCCAGTACATAGTTGTATATTTTTCGTTGTGGGTCCTTCTAGTTGTGGCATGTGGGACGCTGCCTCAGCGTAGTTTGATGAGCAATGCCATGTCCGCACCCAGGATTCGAACCAACGAAACACTGGGCCGCCTGCAGTGGAGGAGCACGCGAACTTAACCACTCAGCCATGGGGCCAGCCCCGACAGCACAAACTTATCACTTACAGTCATGATGAATAAAAAATTAAAAATGAATAAATGCTTGGGCTGGTCCCTTGGCATAATGGTTGAGTTCAGTATGTTCCACTTTGGCAGCCTGGGTTCACAGGTTTGGATCCTGGGTGCAGACCTACACCACTCACCAGCCATGGTGTGGTGGCAACCCACATATAAAGTGGAGGAAAATTGGCCCAGATGTTAGCTCAGGACGAATCTTCCTCAGCAAAAAAAAAGAAAGAAAGAAAGAAAATGAGTGAATGCTTTATTTTTTCTCCCCTCTCCAAATAGAAAAGAGCGCCCTATATCATTAGGGATTTTCCCATTACCTGCTGGAGATGGATTGCTTACACCTGACACTCAGAAAGGTGGAGAGACCCCTGGATCAGAGCAATGGAAATTTCAGGAATTAAGTCAACCACGTTCTCATACCAGCCTGAAGGTAAGCTTTATTCTGCCGAAATCTTTAATTTACATTTTATAAGTTTTCTTATCCAAATTGAAGTCTAGACAACCAAAACATAATGAAATGAAATAGTTTGTATACGTTTTTGTTTGTAAAACTTTTTTTTTTAATTGGAAATCAGCTCTTCTCAAGGAGTTTTAGTTTTTTACTATTCTTTTCCACGTTATATCAGAAAAGAAAATGAAGCATTGTTACATCTTGATTAGTATACTGATGACACTAATGACCAAAATTTCTATTTGATTTAGCCTACGTTATATGAATTTAGAGTGAGGTGATCGGTGAACTTAATTATATTTTTTAGAATTGAAAATCATTGCTACCTGAAATCGTTGGTTCACTGTTAGAAACGTCACAATTTAGTAAGGCTTCACTTAAGAAAGAAGTTCCTTCCTCAAAACTCTTCATAAAGCAGTAGTTAAAAGTACATTGTGTTTAGCTGAAAGGCCTGGTGTTGATTCATTATAGATTATATTCTTGACCAAGAACTTGTCATTAAATATATTATAAATATGATATATATGTATATAATAGATATCTAAATAATATACTTGGAGTAGAGATATACTAATAATTAATTTTTAAATAATATTTAAAGTTATATTCTCTATCTTATTTATAAATGGAATATTTATAAATGGAATATTGAAATTCCCTTTATGTAGGAATGCCTTTATAAAAGAATCTTGTTACATTATAAAATCTACTCAATCATAAAACAAACAGGCCATGTACAATGAATACAAGTGAGTTACTTCACGTCTTATCCCCTTTTTCTGCTCTCTTTTTTCTCCAAAGTACTTACCATGGTCCAGTAGTGAAAGATAGCTCTTATGATGCTTCTAAAGTACTAAGTCATTTACTTATTTACTTTGTTTCTCTCCACTGAGAGAACATAAAATCCATGAAATTTATTTACTGCTCTATCCCTAGCACTTAGAAAGGTGCCTAGCACATAGTGGCCACTCAGAACATGTTTGTTGAGTGAATTATTTGTTTTAGATGTTAGAAAGACTCTTTTAGGATAACATAAATGGTCTGTCAGCTCTAGAAGGTGGAGGCATTTAGAATTATTTCACTGACCTTTGAAAAATGTACTCAAAACAGTAAGTAGTCAATAAATATTTGATAATTTTTCTCCCACTGAAAAGTAATTTTAACAGCAAGACCGACCTCACCTTTCTTCCTTTCTCTTTTTTCTTTTTTTTTTTTCCCCACTGAGGAAGATTAGCCCTGGGCTAACATCTTTTGCCTGTCTTCCTCTTTTTTGCTTGTCGAAGATTGGCCCTGAGCTAACATCTGTGCCAGTCTTCCTCCACTTTATATGTGGGTCACCGTCACAGCGTGACTGACAGTGTTGTAGGTCTGCACCTGGGATCCAAACCCACAAACCTGGGCTGCCGAAGCAGAGCTCACGAACTTAACCTCTATGCCACAGGGCCAACCTCTCTCTCTTTTTTTTTTTGTTGCTCAATTTATTAGAAGCTAATCACACAGCTGCTCACTCTCAGTCCACAGCAATGCCACTAAGAAACTCTCTCATTCTTTACTCTTATGGCTACACTGGCTTTTTAAGCCTGCCTGTGGGTTTAATAGATCTTCCAGAACACCCATCCCTCAGTTACCTGCTTGCCATTTCCCTTCCCCAAAACAAAATTAAGTAGGAAGGATACTTTTAGTACATGAAAAATATATACCATATGGTAACAGTATTTTAATTGCTATCCAAAAAGATACCTTAAAAAGATTATTATAATTCTCTTATTTAATCCAGTGACACACTGTGACTGAACTTTATTGGCAAGTTATAAACTGATTAACAGGTTTTTAATATGGATTCAGGCATAGGTGTGTTCTGTGTCCTCCCTAGAGATACTGAAGCAAGTACTCCCCACTAGTTTCTAAACTAAAATACGGTCTCTCTTTACTCTGGACGTGGAGCCACTAAATGAGATAAAGTCTCAACAGATAGAGCTTTCCAGGAACAAAGTGGTGCATTACAAAATGGCAGAAGTCCAGTTTGTAAAGTATGCCTAATAATTAGGACATTTTATTATTCACCTAAGGCCTTGTTGTTAACCAGATGTCTGTCTCTAACTTTGCCCAAGGCTGGCAGTCGGGGGTTTGGAGTTCACTGGTGGACGGCATCACATGTACCCACGAGGCTTGGTTTCCATGTGTGATAGGAACTGGACTAGATTATCTCTAATTTAAAGTATTCCACAACTTTAATTTCTCTGAGAACTTTGGGAATGACCTAGCTTTATTTAGGGCATGCTTTGCCTTTGTTGTGAAAAATTGAAGATGAGAATTATAATCAGTATTAATTTTACTAGCACAATTTTTCTCTGAAGTAAGGTTAAGGTGAAAATGTTCTGTGAGAAAATCAGATGATGAGTTATAACCAAGGACATAGAACTGTAGGAAGCTTTGTGGCAGAAGAATGATGGTAAAAGAGATTCGCCAGTTGTTGTAAAGTTATGGACCTTCTTTGTTGCTATATTGTGGATTTTTCACTGTGAGAGAGTTGTAGTCAATAAGGTTATATCTTCAGGTATTAGAAAATCTGCCAGGAATGATGCACCTAGAAATATGTACAAGTCCTTAAAAAGAAGTATTTGTACGTGTTATTCCTTTGGTTATTGTATTCTTGTGGGGGAAGTCAACAAACAAGTAAATGAAATAATAGAATAGTTGTTAAGTACTATTAAAAGAAAGTAAGGTGAGGGGAGAGAGAGTAATTAGCAGGGAGGGATGCTTATTTTAGGATGGTGAAGGAAGGCCTCTTAGAGGAGGTGACTTGCACCCTGACTTGAGGGATGTGCAGGTGCATGGAAAGGTCTGGAGGAATAACTGTTTCAGGACGATCAAACAGCATCTGTAAAGGCCCTGAGGTGGGGACAGACTTTGGCGTGCTTGAGGAACGATTGTCTTCTCTTCATCCTACCCCTCTGAGACTTTCAGTCCTACCTGTACACCAACACGCCTTTTCTCTGGGTTACCAAAATCATCCGTCTTTCCAAATCTAATGGAAAATTCTCAGTCTTCACACTACCATGTAGCAGCATTTGACACATTTGAGTACTTTCTGCTTCTTGAAATGCTTTTCTTTACTTTGCTCCCAGGGCACCACTCTTTCTCTCTCTCTCTCTCACTCACTGGTTTTCTTCACTGTTCCTCCATTGCTGGTTTTGGACCTCTAAATGTTGGAGTTCGCCAGGGTTTAAAGCTCAGCCCTCTTCTACTTAATCTGGGTAACTCAAGTTCCACGTCCGTAAATGCCATCCACACATCGATGTTCACAAATTTGAATCTCCAGCCTTGACCTTTCCCTGCACTCCAGACCTGTGCATCCAGTTGCTTTTGTTGATAGTTGTCTCACGTATATGTTTTTGTCCTGCTTAGGTTACCACCAGTAGAAATGCCCTCTTTCAAGGCCATTCTAAATGCCAGAGCTTACACGAAACCTCACCTGACACACTGTTGGTGGTCTTCAAGCCTAGTTTAGAGATCAGCTCAAGGGAAAAAACAGAGGAGATTTATATTGCATCATTAACAGAAATTTCTTGCTGAGGGGCTTCTAGTGAAATTGGTAAAAAGCAACTTCTTATGGTAAGGTACCAAAGCTGTTTTGTTAAAAATGTGTTATAGAAGTGCTAAGGCTGGGAATGGTCAAAAATGTTAAGGTAGGGTTGTTCATCCAAGTGAATTATATTCATGAACAAGTTGCAAATAAAGAAGGAATTGGAGAACCAAAGGCCAGGAATAATCCAAGACAGTCCTGAAGAAGAACAATAAGAACAAGAATTTGCCCTACTAGATATCATGACTTACTGTAATGCTGTAATTTTTAAGATGATGTACTGTTGCATTATGTGCCTTTCTTGTTTCCTATTTGCAAAATTCAGTCCTAAAGCTACTGGGTAGGGCAGAACGAGGTAAGCAGCCACAGGGTGGGGTGGGGTGGAGGTGGGATAGGTATCACAACTGAGCAAAGTTGGGAGTGTATCCCTGTAGCGATAGTCTGGTGTGGAGAATCAGGGCCCCAGCAGTGTGAAGGACATCCCTACAGAGGGCCAGCCTGTCTTGGAGGTGTCAGATCCTGATCAAGGTGGTCGGGGCCTTCCCACGGAAAGGCCCCAGGCATAGGGTGTCACAGCCTGAGCAGGTGAAGAAGGCAACATCCATATGAGGGGTAACCTGGAATGGAGAGGCAGAAGATGCACAGGGAAAGAAGGGCATTGGTGGGGGCGAGACGGAGTGTAATGGCAGAGAGGAGTGACCGTAAGAGACTATGGCTCTGGAAGTCAGGGGACAAGAGAGCCTTAGAATGGAAGGAGTTGTTAGCAGGGTCGGCTGCTAGGGAGAAAGAAAACAAGTAGGATGAGGACTGAATTTGTAAATTTGTAGGTATAGGTTTGAACAGTTTGAGTTGCAGGGCCAATAACAGGAGTGAATGTGAATCATGAAAGGCGGAAATAGAAAGTGTAGATTAGATTACTCAAGAAAAGTGGTTGTAGTAGGAGGAGAGAAAAAGGATAACTTGAGTTGGCAGGATGGTGGGAAAAGTACTCTTAGAATGGGAGAAACTGAGTTGTTTGTGTGCTTGGAAGAAGAATCCAATAGAAAGAGAAACTGAAAACAAGAGTCAAGGAAGATAATTGATACATCATAGAGGAAGGGCAGGTAGAAAGGGATCACATAGCCCAACCGCAATTAAAGTCTACTTTATTGATGGTACACCTCAGTTTTTCCTAGTCTTTTGCGTTACAAACAATGCTGCGGTGAATAACCTTGTACATAATTTTGTACTTTTATTTATACCTCCCGTAAGTGGGATTACTAGATCATAGCATGTATTTAAGATTTTGATAGATGCTGCCAGCTTGCCTGCCAAAGGGATTGTAGTCATTTGTACTCTTCCCCGCAATGTTGTATGAGTTCTTCATTGCTTTACAAGTTTAGAGTTTGAATATCCCTCCCTTATGCCCAAATATGGAAAGAGAGAGAATGTGATGTTTTAAATATCATTTTAAATATCCTGTACATAAAATCCTCATGCTGTTTTCTAGACCTTGGTTGCTATCAATTTGCAGTGATGTCACAGATTCCATCCAGCTTCACAGTTATGCATATGTATGTATGTATGTACACCTACAGATGTATATGCATCTGCACATGCCGAAACGCATGTGTGCATGTGTAGATTAACTCCAAAAGAGTATTATTGTTTTCCTTTGAAGAGTCTCCTAGGTCGTTGATTGTTAGTAGAATGTGACTTTTAGAACTGAGAAAAACAATTTTAACCAAAAAGCAATTAGATTGGTACCTCCTTGTGCAAATTTTAAAGAATTCTTTTAAAACCATATGACTTGAAATACTTTAGTAGAAGTGCTGTGAGAAGCTCTTGTTAGCAGGGTTTGGTATGTAAAGCCGGTGGTCAATGTGTGCTGCATTCTTCAGGGGATGTGCTTAGCATACAGAAGAGGAAATGTCTAAACAGAGCCAGCATTCTTGTTTAGAAGAATTTTCCATCCTCCTCCATCTGTGGTTAAGTTCTTAAATTGTTCCTATTCCTTTAATTTTCCCAAATTTGAATCTCTGTAGTAGTTGAATTCCTGTATCATCTGTAACTAAAGATTCCTAACATAAAATGCATGTATAACTTTAAATTTCACAACAGTTAAAGGTCTCAGGTTTTTTAATTTTTATTTTTTTAAAGATTGGCACCTGAGCTAACAACTGTTGCCAATCTTCTTTTTTTTTTTTTTCCTGCTTTTTCTCCCCAAAACCCCCCAGTACTTAGAAGCTTATTTTAGTTGTGGATCCTTCTAGTTGTGGCATATGGGACACTGCCTCAGAATGGCCTGATGAGCGGTGCCATGTCCGCGCCCAGGATCTGAACCTGTGAAACCCTGGGCCGCCAAAGTGGAGCGCATGAACTTAACCACTTGGCTACAGGCCGGCCCCTGACTGTTTATTTTGAAATATTTTAGACTCACAGAAAAGTTGCAAAAATAGTACAGAGTTCCTGTATACTCATCTCCCAGCATCCACTAATGTTAACTAGCCATAGTAAAATTATCAAAACTAAGAAATTAATATTGATACAATACTATTAGCTAAATTACAGACTTGTGTTCGGATTTTGCCAGTTTTTCCACCGCTGTCCTTTCTCTGTTCCAGGATCCAATCCAGTCACATTGCATTGAGTTATGTTTCCTCAGTCTCTCCCAGTGTGTGACAGTTCCTCAGTTTTACCCTGTCTTTCATGGCCTCGAGGCTTGAGAGTGCTGGTTAGTTATTTTGTAGAATATCTCAGTTTGGGCTTCTCTGATGATTTCTCATGATTAGATTGAGGTTATATTTTTGGCAAGAATACTGCAGAAGCAGTATGCCTTAGTGGTGAGGTTAACTTTGATCACTTGGTTCAGCTGGTGTGTTGGACTTCTCCACTATAAAGTTACTATTTTTCCCTTTATAATGAATAAACGTCTTGGTGGATATACTTTGAGACTGTGCAAATATCCTGTTTTTCCTCAAACTTTCATCCACTGATTTTAGTATCCTTCAGTGAATCTTACCTACAGTTGTTACTGTGGTGTTCCAATGGTTATTTTCTGTTTTCTTCATCCTACCTTTATTAACTGGAATTCTGTAAGGAAGAGCTACCCTTCCTTTCTTCCTTCTCTCCTTCCTTTCTTGTTTGAACTCATGGATGTTTATTTTATTCTGTACTTTATTCAGTGCTATCATTTGTTTTGTTGCCCAAATTGTTCCAGCTTTGGACATCAGGAGCTCTTTCAGGTTGACTCCCGTAACCTTTTGACATGCCCCATACTCTTTTATGTACTTCCTTCCTTCCTGGCACCATCATATGCTCCAGGGTCTTGTATTTTTCCTGCTCCAGCCCTGCAATCGACTGCTTCTCCATGGAGCCCTGGTTCCTTTTATTGGAGAATGGTATTTAGGAATCAAGATCTGGGCACTGAATGTGCTTATTGCTTGAAATATGATTGCTTCTAGGCCCTTTCTTTGACGCTAGTGTGGGTTTTTCCATTAGTTTATATTATATATTACCTTTTCTTGGATTTTTTTATTCATGTTTACAGGAGGGTAAAATAAAAATAGACTTTTGAGAAAAATGAATTGTACGTTATAATATTTCATGTTGTTTTTGCTTGTGATAGAAGATAAGGAATTTCTTCTATAACTTCATTTTTTTATTTATAAACTTTTCCCCTCACTTATAGCCTCATTTGATAACTTAAGGAACCATTCACAGCTGACTGTCGGGGTTTGAAGGGGAAAAGGGGCAAAGATTTACTCCTTTTAATCTTTTAGTACTTTGTTATTCACTCATTCATTCATCTATCTTTGTTGAGGTATAATTGACAAATAAAATTATAAGATATATACTTTCTCTCCTTTTAAATTCTTGCTTGGAGAAGGAGGAATAGAATTTGTTCTTTCTTAGTGGGTGTTTATAAATGAGATTTTTTTTTTCTTTTTAGTGTAGTTATTGGGTTGTGTGTTGACCAAAATGCTAATATATGTTGAGAATAAAAACTGGTGAAAGTCTAAATAAACAGCACTATTTAAAAATGATTGTTTAAAACTTACATTTCAAATGTGGCTTCTTTTGAAGTAGTTGGCACATAAGCATTTATTACGTACTTACTGAATGTTTAAACAAGCTTTTAGAATAGGAAAAATAGTTTCAAATATTTCCTGTTGAAGAAAATTTTTACCTTTTTGCATTAAAACATATTTATTGATACCCACTGTGTCCAGGCACAGTGCCACATGCTAGAAATATTAAGGTGCTCAGAGTCCACATATTGTATAAAACAGGTTTAATAATTTTTTTTAAAAAGTTATATTAATGCAGTTTCACAATTTTAAATAATATTAAAGAATCTACAGTAAATAGGTAATTTCTCCAACCCTAAATTCCCCTCCTTTTCCACAGTCATTGTGAATAGTTGGTGTATCCTTTAGACCTTTTTCTTGACATATGCACATAGATACTACATATTCATAATGTCTTTGTAAGATAAATGGATTTATGCTGTAAGTATTTTCCTGCAGCTTGCTTTTTGTTTTTCATTTAGAAATGTATGTTCACAATCTTTCCATTTGTATTATATACAGAGAGCCATCCAATTTTTTACCTTTCTTTTGATGAAGTGAATAGTTGAGAAGGGTTAAAGATGATAAGAATTCAGAATCAAAGATTATGTAAACAAACATTAAGGGAGAGGCAGTCTGGTTTTTATAAAGTGAATCATGCCTTGCTAATCTATGGTTTTTTGAAAGAGTTAACAGAGAGTTGCAGCTGTATTTTAGGCTTTCAAAAAGACTTTGATGAGTTTCCAGACCAAAAATATTTAAAATTTGAAGTTGCTTTGTGTTTAAGAGAAACACTTTTGTCTCACAGAGGGCAAATGTACAAATAGAAATAAAAAAATGTGAGTAAATAGATGTTTTGTGAAAAAGGATTAGAATCTGGGTTTCCTTTTGATTATTAGTGATACTTAACAGTTTCAGAAATGATGTGGAGAAGGGGGAGAAAGGAGAGTGCTGTTAACATTCCAAGTATGCTAAACTGGAATATTTGGTATGTTAAATATTCAAGATGATTAGAATACATTTCAGAAAGATTTCCTACAGTTGTGTGAGTAGAAAAAAGTTACATGATGAGCTGCTTATTGATAAAGTAAGTGATCCAAGGGGTGACTTCTGAACCATGACATCACTTAAGTCAAAACAAAACCATTTTAACGTAGTAGATGATAGAGAGATGGATTTTGTTATCCTGAGAGGTAGTAGAAGCCAAAGATACTTAGAAATATGCTAACACCTAGTAAATGCATGATTTTTTTTCTCTTTTATAATCTCCCTCTTCCCAGGTCAACAGTAGTCCTGAATCTCTGAAGGCTGTAGAACAGGAGGTGAGAATGGTGTTTCAAAACATTTTGCACAAAGTAACCTGAAATGATTAACTATTGGTTCACTTCCTCAACCGCTATTCTCAAGACCTCAGATGCTCAGTTTGGAAGACTGCTGATGTTATTCACTGAAATGCAAAAGAAAATTATTTCCTCCCTCTGCGGTGGTTGCCAGGGCTTTACTGTAATCTGTAATTTACTCCTCCCCCAAAGTCAGCATTTTGAAATAAAGGGGAGAAACTTTAAGTAAATCCTGTGGAAATTCAGCCTATTTCTTTTTATCCAGCTCTAGGTAAGAAAACTAGTATGCTTTGCATAGTGTCCCTTGCTTAGGGCAGAATGTACGTAGCTTGCATGTCTCCTGGAGACAGCCATGTGTCATTTTACCATGGGCTGCCTCTCAAGTTGAACAGATTTCTTCAACCCCAGTCAGGGTACTATTCAGCTTCATTCAGCAAACATCTGTTGAAAGCCTGCTTCATGTCAGGCTTGATATGCTGGGCCCTGGGGATGTAAAGACAAATAAGACTCTCCTGCCACTAGGTCAGGGTTAGCCCAGGTCCATGGAAGCCCTTCAGCAGGTTTGTGACAGTGAAATAGTTGTCCTCTTTCTTCAGAAATATCCTCAGGGTTAGAACATTCATCCCTCTCCTTTAATCATCTGAATTTTCTTGAACCTACAGTATAATTTACATCTAGATTTATTTCATGTGTGTCTAGAGTTATTGTTCTCTGTTACTTTGGGTCACAGACTCCTCTAGGAATCAAATCAAAGTTATGAAACTCTCCAGAAATTACGTGTACACACAAAGTTTTGTGATCCTGCTGTGCCATAGAGTTGTAAATCAAAAGAACTTAAGAACCACTGCTTTAGACATTTAACTTCATCTTGGGGAGAAAAAAATGTAAACATAAAAGTTAAAATATAAGGTGATAAGTGTTAGAGTAGGGGATACATGGGACTAGTTGCCTTTTGTAATTTTGTCTTTACTTTCATTAGTCTTAAAATCTTTGAATCTGAAAGACAAAGTTATATAGCAGAGTTGCTTGCCCCTTTATTTAGCTTATTTCAGATGAAGTCAGGCAGCCTACTTAGGAAAACACTACGTTGGAACATTTCCAAGTTGTCCTTAATGGGATAATTTATTTTCTGTGGTTGTGAACTTAACTTCATAGTATCTCAGAACATAAATAATCATGGGGCAATGCCAGATAACACATGACATATGTACTCTATACAGCTGTGAGCACATGAGGCATTTGATGAATGAAACAACTGAAAATATTTTGTAAAAGTGTATAGACTTATAGCATGATATCTAAAACCAATAGCAAAATGGCACAAAGACCAGATTTTTACCACAGTATCTGAAGTGAAGTTAAAAGTAATGACACCTATTTTCTTTTTTTGTGTGGTAGAAAACATAACATACAATTTACCATCTTGATCATTTTTAAGTGCACAGTTCAGTAGTGTTAAGAATATCCATGGGGCTGGCCTGGTGGCACAGCGGTTAAGTGCACACGTTCTGCTTCAGCAGCCTGTGGTTTGCCGGTTCGGATCCTGGGTGTGGACATGGCACTGCTTGGCATGCCATGCTGTGGTAGGCGTCCCACATATAAAGTAGAGGAAGATGGGCACGGATGTTAGCTCAGGGCCAGTCTTCCTCAGCAAAAAGAGGAGGATTGGCAGCAGTTAGCTCAGGGCTAATCTTCCTAAAAAAAAAATAGAATATTCACATCAGGGGCTGGCCCCATGGCCAAGTGGTTGAGTTTGCGCGCTGCACTTCGGCGACCCAGGGCTTCACCGGTTCAAATCCTGGGCATGAACATGACGCCACTTGTCAGGCCACATTGAGGCGGCGTCCCACATGCCACAACTAGAAAGACCCACAACTAAAATATACAACTGTGTACCAGGGGGCTTTGGAGAGAAAAAGAAAAAAAGAAAATCTTTAAAAAATAAAAATAAATAAATTAATTAAAAAGAATATTCACATCGTTGTGAAACAGATTTCTAGAACTTTTTCATCTTGTAATTCTGAAACTATACCTGTTATACAACAACTCTTCCCTCTCCCTCCCCCCTGCCCCAGTAACCACTATTCTACTTTCTGTCCCTATAGTTTTGTCTACCTCATTTAAGTGAAATCATGTAGTATTTGTCTTTCCGTAACTGCCTTATTTCACTTACATAATGTCCTCAGGGTTCATCCATGTTGTAGCTTGTGACAGCATTTCCTTCCTTTTCAGGGTGGAATACTATTCCATTGTGTGTACACACCACATTTTATTTATCCGTTCATCCCTTGATGGACATTTGGTAGCTTCTGTCTCTTGGCTATTGTGAGTAGTGCTGTTATGAACACGGGTGTGCAAATATCTCTTCAAGACCCTGCTTTCAGTTCTTTTGGCTTACCCAGAAGGGGTATTGCTGGATCATATGGTAGTTTTATTTTTAATTTTATGAGGAAACTCCATACTGTTTTCAAACCATTTTACAGCCACACAAACAGTGTACAAGGGTTCTAATTTCTCCACATCTCACCAACACTTGTTATTTTCTGTGTTTTTTTTTTTATAGTAGCCATCCTAATGGGTGTGAGGTGATATCTCGTTGTGGTTTTGATTTGCATTTCTCTGATATTAGTGATATTGGGCGTATTTTCATATGCTTGTTGCCTATTTGTCTATCACCTTTGAATGACACCTATTCTTTTAAAACTTAAATATGCATAGGAGTGCCGTTCCTTTATGGTTACAGCTCTAGAATCCCAACTTAGGTCCCTGCTTTCTGTGGACATTCTCCAGTGACATGCACAGCCTACAATGTGAGAGTTCCTTAAAGACTGAAGTGGCGACGGGGTTACAAAATGAGGACATTTATCAGACAGCCATGTGAGTCTCCATGTTTAACACACACACGTGCCGATGAAGAGGATATCTTAATGATATCAGGCCACGGGAATTGATAGGCCAGCAGTCTTCAGATAAATAAGCAACATTTGTAGTCAAGATTATTAGCCAAAACAGCATAACCTGGCATATAATGGGCATAAAACAGCAATCGGAAGTCTTCAAAAGTCACAGGTTGAATGTGAACTAATAGCATGCAACTCCCCTGTCACTTTATACTGAATAATTCATATAAATGCTTCCAGTTTCCATTTAGGTCCTAGTAAGAATTTTCCCTCATTTTGCACATTATGTCTTATAAGCTTACTGTTGACCAAAAGTGATGTATTTGATCTTTTAGCAGGTTAATATTTAGGCTTATCTTTCTGCATTTTATCTCTAGTTGGAGGCATTGTTAGTGACAGATTTCATAATTTCTTCCATAGGAGATACAGTATAAGAATATTATCCCCCCAGTCAAACACTGTAGCAGAGACTTCCCATCTCAGTGCTTTCCTGCTAATCTTAGGAGCTTTATGTCACCACTGCCTGAGACACCAAGGAGAAATACCTCTTTTGAAAACTGTCCCCTAAAATTCAGAACTTTTTCCTCCAGCTCTCATGCTCTATCCCTGGGATCCAGTTGTCAGAAGTACAGCCCACACAATGAGCTATTTTAATGAGTGTAAAATATTTTTATGTGGTAAAAGTATAAAAGAGAAGCAAGTTACAGATAAATAAATGCCATCTTATTTAGATAGCCTAGGAAAAATTTAAAAGATCATTTTTCTTCCAAGCAGATCTTAATTTACCACTTCCTTGTAGTACTAAACCTTGAGATCCTTAGGGTGTCACAGTCCTTTTCCTATTTTGGGTTCAGCTCTCTCCTGCTTACTTTATTTTATACTCCCAGATCCACAAAGGAATTTGGAGAGGAGGGCTTTTCCAAACTGTTGATATTGTGAACTCTTTAATTACTAAGTAATTTTTTAAAGGTAGAAATAACTAGACCTTGGGGATAGACTGATAAGGAGGAAGAGGAAATAATTTCTCTCCTTGGCTTTTGTTTGAGAGGTAAATGACAAGGACAAGATTGACCTCAAATTATTTATTTTTCAAATAGCTTCAACAGCGTATAGTTGTCTCAACATAGATGAGCTTGAAATTCTCCAGATCTTTCTGAATCCATAGTCTTGGTGGGTTTAAGTGCTGTCCATCAACACTATTCATCAGGAACCTGGACTGTTTGTTCTTTTATTTTTATTTTTTTGGTGCAGATCAGCCCTAAGCTCTATTGCCAATCTTCTTCTTTTTTGCTTGAGAAAGATTGTTGCTGAGTTAACATCTGTGCCAGTTGTCATCTGTTTTTTATATGTGGGATGCTGCCACAGCATGGCTTGATGAGCAGTGTGTACATTCATGCCTGGGATCCGAACCTGTTAACCCTGGACTGCTGAAGCAGAACGTGTGACCCCAGCCACCATGCCATCAGGCCGGCCCCTGGACTGTTTATTTTATATGAATTTTTTAAATATATTTTATACTTTAAAGCTTTAAAGAGTAGGAATTCATGTATATGGTAACATAAATATGAATTAACTAAGCTGTTAAATTAACCAAAATAATACCTCTTTTATTTTTTTAATAGAGTATACCTCAAAGTACAGACCAAGGGAGTGGTACTCAGGGCAGCTTCTATTTGTCTTCACTGTAGGCCTCTATGGCTCCAGAAATATTACTATCAGTTTTTCTGACTCAACTCCAAAAAGCTAATTTCTTTGACTTAGTATATATATATTTTTTCTTCTTCTTCTTCTCGCCAAAGCCCCCCCCCCCCAGTACATAGTTGTGTACTCCAGCCGTGAGTGCCTCCAGCTGTGCCATGTGGGACACTGCCCCAGCATGGCCCAATGAGTGGTGCCATGTCTGCGCCCGGGATCCGAACCGGCGAAACCCTGGGCCACCAAAGCGGAGCGCACCAACTTAATCACTTGGCCATGGGACCAGCCCCCTGACTTAGTAAATTTTTATCAGATATTTCTATATTAGATGCCAGTCACCAGCAAGGAAATAGGCAGTGATTTTGTCTTTTAATGTTAAGAGGGAAGGAAGTGATAGAGAATTGAGCTATGTATTTCTTTGGTTTATTTTCCTTCCCATTGGAAATCAGCCCAGTGTTTGCGTTGCACAGAAGAAAATAGCTACTAAATTCAGCTAATTTTATTAGCATATAGTTAGTATTGCACTTCAGATAACAGATAATCAAAGTTATCTTAAACACAAGGCAATAATGAGTGGATAGCTCCCGATTCATAAATAGTATGAATGGGTTTTCTTTTTCTCAAAACTTTCAGATTGAAAGATAATTTCATCTAGCAATACTAGTTCAAATTTGTTTGGAACTTATTTACTTTTTTTCCTTATAAAAGTAGCACATGCCTATTGTTTAAAAATTTGAAAAAAGGAAAGTAGTATAAGCAAGGAAAAAATTTTTATGTACTATCTCTAGTCACTTTATATACTTAAAAAATAGTTTTTGAGACCATACTTCATATATAGATTTATGTTCTGATTTTTATAATTTTTTCTACTTCAAAAAATATGTATAAATAATGCTAATAAGGGCAAAGAAAAAGCAAAAATCACTCATTATCCAACTACCCAGTGGCAACCACTGTTAAAAATGTCATATATGTCCTAACAGAGCTTTTGCTAGCCATATTTTTTAATTGATCATGCTGTGCAGAACTGTTTTAATCCCCAATCTCTTTCCATTTTGAATATTTTCCATCTCAGTAAATATTCTTCTATTACATGGTTTTTAATTGCTGCATAATATTCTGTATCATGGATTCTGTATCTGTGCGTGGATATCTGTATCAGATATAATAATCTGTGTCATCTGTGTCATTGTTTAATCTCCTATTTTGGAGCATTAAGTTGTTGGCAGTTTTTTGCTGTTATAAATGACATCGTGTATACATCTCTGATTGTTTCTTTAAAAGTATAGTATTTTTTTCAATTTAATATTTAAGCATTTTCCTATGTCACTGAAAATTCATTTTAAGTAAGTATTTTATGCTAACATAGATATACCATTTTATTTTTCTTTTGCTAGATTCAGAATCTCAGAGGATGTTTGTTTTTGGTAAATGGATCATTGTCTGTCTTGGATATATGTGTTTCTTAAAATGGTGATGAGCAATAATATAATCAGCTGACCAGCTATTGTACAAGTCCAAGTACAATATAAATTGTCAGAAATTGAGAATATCAAGGGATTTACTAGAATGAAGGTCTTCAGCAAACAGTTGTGTTTTATCCATGTCTTAGAGCTCAAGCCCACCAGTAGAACTAAGATACTCAAGACTCTTAGTGAGTAACTCCTTGCTGGGCCACATTCTGTGACTTTGTACGTTTCTCATCACTTAAGGGAGGAAAAAAACCCCTAAAGCCTGGGATAAGGATGAGCGGGGTTGGAGGAGCACTGTTGAAGGAGAAAGTGCTCTCAATTTGCCATAGCAAATATAATTCATTTTGCGTGACATATGTTCTCATCTGGTAATTAATTTTACATTAGTTCAGCCACTCATGGTAGTGAAATTTGTGCCACATCAAAATGCGTCATAGTAAATTAATATTAAGAGACGATACTGAGGATGAAACATTTTAATGTTGTAAAACTAAGAGTTTTGGTGATGAAGTTAAGTTCTCCAAGTGTGGTTACTTTCATTGTAGTTGGTGTTCATCATAGCATGTACAGTTGACTGTATGTCAAAAAATGCTTTCTTGTACTTGAATAGCATTTTAAATTTGAATTTGAACTCCCTCTTACTTCTCAGCACCTAAAATAACCTAAATCTCTCAGATAGTGTATTGTAAAGCTGTGCAGTGGGTATGTAATTTTGATTGCTATGGTATTAGTTTTGTCTTTTTTTAAATTGCTTGGATTCTGTTCCAATATTTTTATAGCTATAATGTATTTTTAACAATGTTCTTCAAAAGTTCAAAAAGACAAAGTTTTAAAGAGGGAAATAAAAATCAGTAATAATCATCGCCCACCATAGCACAGCTTAATTTTTTTTTTTTTTTTTTTTTGAGGAAGATTAGCCCTGAGCAAACTACTGCCAGTCCTCCTCTTTTTGCTGAGGAAGCCTGGCCCTGAGCTAACATCCGTGCCCATCTTCCTCTACTTTATACATGGGATGCCTACCACAGCATGGCATGCCAAGCGGTGCCATATCCGCACCTGGGATCCAAATCGGTGACCCCTGGGCCGCTGAGAAGGGGAACGTGTGAACTTAACTGCTGCACCACTGGGCTGGCCCATAGTATGTTTATATATATATTATTTTTTTGTTTTAGGCCAAAAGCATACGTTTAAAAATTTTCAAAGGGGCTTGCCTGATGGTATAGTGGTTAAGTTTGCACACTCTGCTTCAGTGGCCCGGGGTTTGTGGATTCAGATCCTGGGCATGGACCCACAAACCGCTCATCAACTCATGCTGTGGCAGTGTCCCACATACAAAAAAATAGATGTAGATTGGCACAGATGTTAGCTCAGCGACAATCTTCCTCAAGCAGAAAGAGGAAGATTGGCAACAGATGTCAGCTCAGAGCCAATCTTCCTCACAAAAATAAATAAATAATAGAATTACAAAGTTGTGCATAATGCATTATTATAAATTGTAATAATAGCTAACATTTTAAATGCTTAGTATGTGTGAACACATTGCTAAGTCTCTATATAGAATACCTTATAGTAATCCTATGAGGTAGGTACCATTATCTCTATTTTACAGATCAGAAAACGTGGGTCTAGAAAGAATACATAACCAACCTAAGGTCATATGTTTAGTGAAAGGTAACCTCACTAAATTTACCATAATCCTTATTATTATTATTATCATCATTGCTAGTAGTAAACTTTTTGTCAAGTTCTCTTTTTCTAAGACCTAGGTACTTTGCTCTAAAAGAACTGCCTCATTATTGGTAGCATTGGACAGTTGTTTTTCATTATTTTGGAATCACAAACCCCTTTGAAAATCTAATAAAAGTTGTAGATTCTTTTCCCAGAAAAATGCATTGTACACAAATTTTTGCATAAAATTTCAATCTGAGCATGTACCTCTTGAAGCCTACCTGTAGACCTAGAATAGTAGTTATGTTAATGAGTATATAAATCACCTGGTTGCTTGTTAAAATGCCTATTACCTGATCTCTAAGTGCTTCAAATGATCAGGATGCAGGATGTTTTAAGGACAGTGTTTACAGAACTATTGGACTCACTGCTGTTTTAGAGTAGCTACTACAGGGAACACACTGTGTTTTGAAGCAGTGTTTATTATCAGATGATTGTACAGTACCACAACTGCTGTTAAAAACTCCAATGATGGGGCCGGCCCGGTGGTGCAGCGGTTAAATTCGCGCTTTCCGTTTCTTGGTGGCCCAGGGTTTGCCCGTTTGGATCCCTGGTATGGACATGGCACCGCTTGGCAAGCCATGCTGTGGCAGGCATCCCACATATAAAGTAGAGGAAGATGGGCACGGATGTTAGCTCAGGGCCAGGCTTCCTCAGCAAAAAGAGGAGGACTGGCAGTAGTTAGCTCAGAGCTAATCTTCCTCAAAAAAAAAATAAATAAAAAATTTTTAAAAAACTCCAATGATGATGTTAATTTATAATTTTGTTGTTAATACTGACAATCTACTTTTATCTTCAAAATTTCTATTTAGTAGAATCTCATGTATGGAAAAATATGATTTACTTAAATGTTCCCCAATTGTTTGAAAATAGTCTGCAGAGATTGTTTATTGGTTTCCTTTGGTAATCAGTGACTATTACTATTTTTTAATAGAATTTTCTCTCAGCAAGTTTATTTCTTAACCCATTTTTAAAATGCTTTAAAATAAAGTACTCATTTAAAAATTTTTCTGTAATTATTTTTATTTGTAGGATGAACTTTCTGATGTTAGCCAAGGAGGATCTAAAGCTACCACTCCAGCATCGACAGCTGCTTCAGACGTGGCAGCAATTCCTGC
This sequence comes from Equus caballus, assembly GCF_041296265.1. Classification (NCBI taxonomy): domain Eukaryota; kingdom Metazoa; phylum Chordata; class Mammalia; order Perissodactyla; family Equidae; genus Equus; species Equus caballus. The sequence goes on along the minus strand of NC_091694.1, from coordinate 26,664,765 downwards.
TGATACTCCCTTAAATGAAGATGGTGAAGGATTGGTGAAAGCTGTGGATACACCAGATAAGTCAGAGATAAGCAAGCATATTGAAGTACAGGTAGCCCAGGAAACCAGACATGTATCCACAGGTAAGTGACCCTAGTTCTTTACTTACTGGCAAAGTATTCAGTAAATCCAGATGATGTGGGTATGAGAAAATACATCTTTGGGGTGTTACTGCTTGAGATTTATAAAATTGTACTTAATTGTAAATAAGCTTATAAGAGTTGATGATTAAATAAAGTTTTGGAGAGAAAAATTGAGAGGGCTGGGAGATTGGACAGCCTGAAAGTCAGGAGGACAGTCTTTTTCTGTCCCCTGCCTTAGATCATTCATTAGTCTTTGTCTTTAATTTCTCTATATTCCACCTCTTAAATTGGAATGAAAACAGGGAGTTCTGGCCTGGGATGCACTGCACTGTGTCCCAAGAATCACAAATGAAAACTTTCTTTGGTTATTTGTTAGTTTCTGATATTGACTGTTAATTAAATATGTGACATATTGTCTAACCCTGTGTTTCCTAGATTCCACTCTTTTAAATTTTTTTAATGATCAAATGATGTATTTACAACCATAGAAGCAACAGGATTTTCATATCAGGAGAGTATGTGGTATATGCATTATTTATGTCATCTTATCCTTTCCTAAGGCTCTGCTGAAAATGAAGAAAAGTCAGAAGTTCAAGCAATCATTGAATCCACTCCTGAGTTGGACATGGACAAAGATCTCAGTGGATTCAAAGGCTCAAGGTACTGTAAATGTCTATTCCATTCTCCAGTCTAGACTGTTGTCATGTTTGCTCTGGTCCTGGAATTTGCCCTCACTATCTTATCTTTTCACCTCTCTCTGTATCTTCTGTTTCCTGGATCCTATGTCATCTTGCTTCTTGATTTATGCCTTTGTTTTGACAGAACATATTCTTGCTAGCTTTCTGGGCAAAGTCTTCATGGGAGTAAATTTTTTGATAACTTGAATGTGACAAATATCATTTGAAGACATGATTGATATTTTGATAATTTGGCTGAATACAGAATTCTAGCTTGGAAAACCTTCAGAAGTTTTCCTTTAGAATTGTGAAAACATTGCTTCATCGTGATGTTGAGTTTGAAGTGTTGCCATTTGGATTCTTGCTTTTTTGTATATTCTCTGCCAAAGCTTTTAGGATCTTCAGTTTGGGTTTTTTTCCTCCTTTTTTTAGAATTCATGATGATGTGTTGATGTATCTTTTCTATCTTCTTGTATGTAGTAAGTCCTTTCATCTGGAAATGCATATCTCCTAGTACTGAGAAATTTTCTCCTTATTCTTTGTATTGTTGTCTCTTCCTCTCTCTTTCTGGAACACCTATTAGGTGCATATTGAACATCCTGGACTATCCTCATAATTCCTTTTTTCCTTCTTCTCCAAATCTCTCCTATTCTTGGTCTAATTTCTGGATGACTTCTTCAACTTTATCTTTCAGTGCTCATTGATTTTTTTTGTTTTTCTTGGATGGCTACTTTTTATAACATCTTGCTATTATTCTCTTATGGATGCAACATTTATTTTGGAAAAAATTAGGTTTTTCTTTATAAGTTTCTGCTGCTGCCTGCGTTGTCTCCTTTTGCTCTGAGTGCCTCTGTCACAGTCCATTTGTTTGGGGCTTTTTATTTTATAATAGAGGGCTTCTTTAAATGTCTGGTGCTCTGTGCCTGTTTTGCTCATACTTGAGTAAATGACACTGATTCTCCAGTTTCCTGCCTATGACATTTAAACTTGGCTTCCATTATTCAGGGTGCAATACTGGGAGAAGGGAGGTCTCTCTGTTCTGGAGGATTGTATCTAGGTCTCATATTATTTCTTGTGCTGTCTTTCATCCCATCCTTCTGTTTTTATATCCGCCCTTACATGCTTCTCTCTGCTGATTGCTGGTTCCTTCAGTTCCTGGGCCTTTCAAGGCTTCTGGCAGCACACTGACTTCCTCCCTAAACCCCAGTGGCTTAGGTTTCAGTTTTCTTTGGTCTGTTAAATCAATTTCTGTTGTTTCCCTGTTCGTTTTCCATTTTAGAGAATTTTGTTGACATTTCACCTGCTCTCGTTTCTTCTTCTATTCCCTATGTCCTTGTGGGTATATATACCTTTTTAGATTCTTTTTACTGTTGTTTTAGTTGAGTTTCTGAATTATTGGGTGATAAATGACTATGTTCAGTCCACTATGTTTAACTGGAAATCCTATGCAGACTTTTTTTCTATTAATACAACATTAATGCACAAACATACACGTTTCCCCTTTCCCCTCCACACCCCTGCAAAAAAGGGCTTATATATATGTTTTGCAACTTGGTTTTTAAAAACACCTTTATATGATGGGTTTCTTTAGTTTATAAAGCTCTATTTTAATGTTTTTAACTCTATAGTTAAAATTTTCAACTTTTATGTATATCCATAATTTATTTCATCTGTGCCCTATTAATGGTCTATTAGGTTGCTTCAACTGTTTGACACTATAAAATTGCTGCTCTGACCATGCTTTTACATACATAATTGCCTTGTTGTGACAGGGCTTTTGTAGAACAATTTTTGACATCGCATTCTTGGATCTGTGGTTATTTACATTTTAATTAATTAATTAATTAATTAATTTGGTGAGGGAGATTGGCCATGAGCAAACATCTATTGCCAATCTTCCTCTTTTTGCTTGAGAAAGATTCACCCTCAGCTAACATCTATGCCAGTCTTCCTGTATTTTGTATGTGGGTTGCCACCATAGCATGGCTGCCAATGAGTGGTATAGATCTGTGCCTGGGAATTGAACCCGGGCCACTGAAGTGGAGTGCACCAAACTTAACCACTGTGACACAGGGCTAGCTCCTCATTTTAAATTTTAATAGATACTGTCAAATTGCCCTTAAATGAAAAAGAAAATGACCATGCCAATTTATGACCAGGCAACATATAACATGGTAGTTAGGACCATGGATTCTGAAGCCTAACAGCCTAGGTTTGAATTCCACCTCTTTGTCTCCTTTGCTGGATGATCTTGGCAAATTCCTTAACCTCTTTAGTTTCCTCATCTGTAAAATTGGCATAATGGCAGCACCTCCTTTGTAGTGTAGGTGTGAGGATTCAGTAAGATAGTTTGTGTAAAGCACTTAGACCAACACCTGGTACAATGCAGAATGGTGCTCTCTGTTAGCTGCCATTTATTGTTCGTGTTTGCTGGGATCTCACCACAGAAACATTATTTTCTTTACCAATTCTCTCTGTGGAGTTTAATGGGAATTTCTTAGGAGACCTTTGAGAAATCTTTCAAAATTACATTTTGTGTTAAATGTAAATTACAGGTAAAAAATTCCTAGGTAACTTAGCTTTTGTATTCAATTTACACTGTTAAGAAAAAGTCTTTGTAATATTGATTTGTTTGGTTTTGTTGTTTTTGTTGCATAGCACTCCCACCAAAGGCATAGAGAACAAAGCTTTTGATCGCAATACAGAATCTCTCTTTGAAGAACTGTCTTCAGCTGGCTCAGGCCTAATTGGAGATGTGGATGAAGGAGCAGATTTACTAGGTATGATAGCTTATCTGAAGAAGTATCATACTGTTTTAAAAAAGATTTTTTAAGTGATTTAATTGAAATTCCTTTAAAATGTCCGTACTGCCCAGTGTTACAGTTATTGCACTTTTAGGTAATTAATAGGAATGTATTCTTTGAAATCATGAAAGTTTTAAATGAAAGCATCTTTGTATATGGATATGCCTACAATTGAATTGCATTTAAATTTGTATTTTGATTCATATAACACAATTTATTGAATTCCTGCTATATATTCCGAGAGCAGTATTACACATAAGGAACACAGTGCTGTATATATGGGTGTGTGGGTGTGGGTGTGTGTGAGTAGATGTGTAGATATATAGATTGATGGGTAGTTAGTTCCTGGCTTAAATAGATTTCATTAAATACTGTTGACCTTAATTAAATAAAAAATTATAACACTTGATTTTTCTGAGATTTCACAGAGTATTCTGTTTTAGCGCTATGGGAAATATAATCATTTTAGAGTTTGTGTTGGAGAACACCTGGTTTGGAAAGAATGCTGCCTTTGGCTCTTCCACTATTGTCTGGTGACCTTTGCTTGACCTCTCTGGGCCTTAGTTTCTTTGTGTATAAAATGAAGGAGCTGGACTCTAGTTCAGGGATTGGGCAAACTGTGGCTCAGGGGCCAAGTCCAGCTCACCTGCTATGTGTGTTAATCAAGTTTTACTGGAACACAGCCACACTCATTTGTTTACTTATTGTCTATAGTTGCTTTTGCACCACAACAGCAGAGTTAAGTCTGCAACAGAGATCATATGGCTTACAAAGCCTAAAACATTCACCATCTGGTCCTTTACAGAAAAAGTTTGCCAACTCCTGCTCTGGGTGATCTCTAAAGTTCTTTTCAACAGTAATTACATGCTTCTGACTTGTGTCAATTGGCTTTGGTGTACCTTTCTTATAACTTAAGACTTTATAGAAATTGAAAACCTCACGGTATTAAAAACCATTGCCTTTGCAATAGATACTGGTCTCCAAAAAGTTTTTGTATGTATTAGTGTATTTATAATACAGACTATACTGTTCTCAAAAGGTGCTGTTTGTCAATTCTTCTAAATATAGAGTGGCCTTGCTTGCATTAATTGTATGTTAAGTTTATTGGTTATCAGTTATGTCCTTGATAGTTTAAAGTATTTTTTGAAGGAAACACAAATTCTGTCTAAACAGAGCTCACAGTATATCTAGTAAGAGAGATTGAAAGTATGTAAGTAAAAGCTTTCTGAATTAGACATAGATTCCTACCGTTAAAGTCTGAGTAATTGGAAGCAATTGAATGAGCTTGGATTTCTCAAGGAGGGCTAAAAGAGCAATTCTTAAGAAACACTCTGTTTTTACATTTAAGTTTACACTTTAACTTTACTTAACATTAAATTTTGCATAAAAAGTTCCTTTTTAGATTTGATTGGTTTAAGAAACTGACTTCCTGGCAAAATTGAGGGGCACATGCAAAAAATATTAGAAAGAAAAATTTGAAATGTTTAAAATTATATTCAAATTTATATACAGTAGAATTCACTCTTTCTGTTGAATTTTTTGAGTTTTGACAAACGCACAGTTGTGTAACTACTATCAGAGTCAAAATATGTCACCCCCCCCGCAAAATTCCTTGATGCTATCCCTCTGTATGTAACCAGAATGAAGTACTTTTTTTTTTTTGAGGAAGATTAGCCCTAGCTAACTGCTGCCAATCCTCCTCTTTTTGCTGAGGAAGACTGGCCCTGAGCTAACATTCATGCCCATCTTCCTCTACTTTATTTATTTTTTTTTTTATTTATTTTTTTTTATTTTATTTTATTTTATTTTTTTTTTAAAGATTTTATTTTTTCCTTTTTCTCCCCAAAGCCCCCTGGTACATAGTTGTGCATTCTTCGTTGTGGGTTCTTCTAGTTGTGGCATGTGGGACGCTGCCTCAGCGTGGTCTGATGAGCAGTGCCATGTCCGCGCCCAGGATTCGAACTAACGAAACACTGGGCCGCCTGCTGCGGAGTGCGCGAACTTAACCACTCGGCCACGGGGCCAGCCCCCCTCTACTTTATATATGGGACGCCTACCACAGCATGGCTTGCCAAGCGGTGCCGTGTCCACACCCGGGATCCAAACTGGTGAACCCTGGGCCTCTAAAGTGGAACATGCGCACTTAACCGCTGGGCCACCGGGCCGGCCCCCATGAAGTACTTTTTAATATAGTTTGTACACTCTACTGCCTCATAATCCAATATTGAATAATATAATTTTTGAGGTTAGTGGCCTCAAACTTTCTTTTTTGTAAGCCACATAGTACTTAGAAATAATTGTGGTCTTTTAAATCAAGTATTTTCTAAAAGCTTCCATTCTTTGTCAGAAAATTAAGCATAATAAATAGGGTAAATGTAAATTCCTGGTATTCTGGTTTCCTTTCCACTTTGAAAAGAAGAAATAGACTGTAAACTACTTCTCCCCCCCCCCCCTTTTGAAGATATCAATATATTTACCTCTAGAATGTTCCAGATTAGAAGATTTTAATATGTTATCTTAAGTGTAGTGACTTATGCCTACATAAATACTTTTTGGTCAAAGATGATAAGTGAATTTCCAAGGCCCGTATTTGTTCTATGGCTTCTCTTCCGTACAATTCAGAATATAGTTAAACTAACAAAATTGTTTCCCCAAGTTTTTTAATTGACCTTGGGTTGATAAATAAGTACAAAGTCCATTTCTATGATTTCATTATTCATTTTTCTAATTACTATATTATTGTAAAACTCTTCTCTTGTTCAAAAATATAAATTTTTGCAGTTATTGTACATGCACTGAGTACTTTTTTCTAATTTCTTTTTTCTGATTTTAATAATTTAAAAGAGATAACCCCCCACATGCAGTTTATTCTGTATCTTGATTGGAGTCTCATCCCTTGACTTTCTTATTTTCATTGATCCCTTTCTCCATTTACTTTAGTCACTTCCCATGGCCACATTCTAGAACTTGGAAATCGCATTCATACATCCTATGATTGGGATTTTCTTTCTCTTGATTATCTTCTATATTTTCAACTTCACTATCTTCACTAACTTCTTCCTATTATCGTTTAACACATTCAGGTCTTTTCCATTTAAAAATAAAAATGCTGGTCTCCTCTGACTCTATCTTCAGTACCTTTCCACTCTACTGCTCACCCTCCTCCCGTATCTAGTCACACTTTTATGCAGCAGTGTTGATGAGGTGTCTGTTATGTGCCTGGCACTATTCTAGATGCTTGTGATACATCAGTTAACAAAACAGACCCCTTGAAAGTATGGCTACTTTTACTGGCCAGGTTCCCCAGTCCCCCTGCGCCTCATCAGACTGCAGTCTGGCATTCTGCCCCACACTCACCTTACCTGAACAACCTTCTTTTTTGCTGTATCCAGTGGTTTGTTCTCAGTTATTTCACGTGACTTCTCAAATAACATTTGTCTTTCAAACTGTCTTTGCTGGGCTTCTGTGATATCAGACCTTCCTGCATTCTTTTCCTGCCTCTGACTATTCTTTTTCAGTTTTCTTTGCAGGATCCTCTTCCTCTGCCCATCTTTCAGATATCAGTGTTCCTGTCCAAGGCCTACTTCTTTGTTTGGGAAATCTTCTTTGCTCTTGTTTCTTAGCTTTCATGGCTAATTGCTCCAAAGTCTTTATCTCCATCCAAGATTTTTTTGTAGAACCCTGGGCTATTACTTCCAAGCAGCCCACTAGATACCTCTAAGGTGATTTGGGGGGCTTTATACTTGATACCTCTGAAGCTCGGTTCATCGCCATCTTTCTTGTCCTCTCTCCCAAGACTGTTCTTATACCGACATGTACTAACTCAGTAATGAATGTAAATGAATGAGCTCACCATCCACTCCGTTCTCCATCCTAGAGCTCTTTTTCTCCCCTCACAACCAATCATGAAGGCTTATTTGCTCCTTTTCTTAAAAAAAAAAAATCTATTTATCTATCTCTATATGTATCTCCTTCTTGCCTCTGCTTAAATAGCACATCCTTCTCCAAGAATTCTGCTTTGATCCCCTCGTTAAAGCTTAGTTGTCCCTGAAATGTATGTTCTCATGGGACTGCGTTTTATTTATTATGCCACTCTTCATACTCTACTGTAATTTTTTATGTACCTGTCTCCCTGGATAGACTATAAGCTCGATGTGGCCAAGACAACTATGTCTTTTGCTCACTGTTGAGTCTGTAGCACACAACATAGCAAGTAAACGAATGGATCGTTAAATAGTTCTAACAGTTGTATTTCACCTCGAAATCTGTGATTCTTTACCTTTTGGAGTTAAAACTCTTTTACAGGAGAATTTGTAAGAAAGCAGTGTACTTTTGGGAAAATGCACATACAGAAATAGGTAAAATTGTGCATACTTTCTCAAGGGATTAACAGGTAATTCAGAAGCCCATTAATGAACTTAGCTTGAGAACCAATGCTAAAATCCGAATGAGACATCATTAATTTTAAAAACTGTCAGGCAGTTTTTTGCTTATTTTAATAGGTAAAGTTTCCAAATATGTTAGACCTAGATTTCTGCTTGGTTGAAGTCTTGAATAGAAACGGGGCCACTTCAAGTTATGTTTTTCTTATACTTATGAGTTAGTTTTTATTGATACATTTCAAAGTGAAGATTTTGGACAATCCTATTAATTATATATTAAATTTATATATTAGATTTTAAGAGAACTCATCATTGGGAATGTCTAAACTTTAAAAACTACATTATAGGATATGATTCCCATATAGTATATATTCCAAAATTTTTCCCTCTTTAGTATTTACACTTTATTGTATTTAGTTAATGGTTTTTCTACATCTTTTCAATTTTATTGTCTCCTCTCTCATTTTGAAATAAATGAGCATAGCTCTTGCTTTCTGAAAACAATCTAATTGAGATTCTCATTCATTTTTCTCTTGGGCTGCTCACCCAGGGGAATATTCTGGTGTGTATGCTTTTAAATACTTTAATGTTACTGCTTTTTAAGCTAGGCGTTTTTGGCTGCTGTTCTTATTTAATGCTTTCTCATCATTTTTTTCTGCTCAACTATTTTTTTTTTTTTGCCCTGCATATATTTTCAGCTTTTATGCTTATCTCCCTATATGTTTGAGAGTTTATAGCAAACATAGTCATTATGTAAGCTTTTTTCAACCAATCTAAACCCGATTTCTTCTGACTCTGTAGCTTTGTTGAAAAGTTAACATTAGTATTTAAAGCAAATATTTCAACATATGTTGCCAAAATTCATTTTGGAATTGGAATTTAGAAACTTTTTTAGTTTGTCTTTGTTTGTAGTTTTTAGAGAATGCATGGATGATTCAGTAAGCTACTATTTCTGATATTTAATTCTTCATGGTAGAAGTACCCTGATCTTTGAGAATATTTGAGATAACTATAATACAGACAAAATATGAGTCCATATGTGAGCGTTGAATTTTTAGCATTCCTAGGTTGGTTTTGTTTTGAATTATCTTTAAGTCTTTTGAAATATTATCCTTTTTAAAATAAAGGGGCATATTAACTCTTTTACCTTATGTAGTTTTCTTTAGAAATATTTCCTTCCTGTTTAGCTGGGTTATGAATATTACTTCTTCCATTGTATGTGATTTTCCAATATTAACTTAGGATAAGTGAGTGGTGGCTTTGCTTTTTTTGTTTTTGTAACTTTTTGAGATATATTCCTCAGTGTATTTGTATTGTTTTATTTCTTCACTTTCTTAAGAGTAGCAAATTAAATAGCTTTCTTCTCTCTAAAGATCACTACATTGGATCTTGCATTGAATGGTCTACCTGCCTGCCTTACAGTACTCATTAAATTATTAAACACGATTCTGTAAAGTGACAACTGAACATTATCATTTCAGAGATGGCACTTTGAAGGAAACTTAATATTATTGATCTGGGGTTTTCAACCTAATTATATTCGATTTTATTGTGCAAAAGAATTGATAAAGCATTTTTTTAGGTATAACATATTAGAGCATCCTTATGAAGGAAATCATCTTAATTTCTGTCTTTTGCACATCTTTATGCATTAAATCATAGCATTGTGATTCCAGATGTTTTTCATATCATGCATAAAACTTTACAGATTAATGATCTATTTTCATGCTGTTTCTTACGTAAAACATTTCTTGTTCTTTGTTTTTGCTTTACATGGAATGCATGGGCTTTAAGACCATAATTTCTTTGGTAAGGTTTCATCTGCATTGGGGTTCTGTCTTTCTTTGGCCTTGTTTCTGCCTGTTCTTTATTAATAAGGCCTAATCTTTAGGCAAAGGCCACAGTACCAGCTGTGATTTGGAAACAATTTCTGATCCATATATGCTATTCTTTTCTTCCCCCTAAATATTGCTACTTTTTAGAATATTTGGCAGAAAAGTCTTGATCCTTTTGAAATATTATCTATGAGAAACTAAATATAGACTAGCTAAGTTATAAAGAATTGACTAATAAAATCTTTAGCTTTATTTTTTGATGGATAATTATTTATAATTTTATAATCCACTCAAGTAGATACAGCAAATGAAATTATAGACAAAATGAGACTACTACAGGACAGATAAAATTTATGAAATAAAATTTGCAACTACAGCTTATTACAAGTTTATATAATTTTTGATAAATTTATTTTCAAAGTTTTTATCCTTTTTCTTTTGATAGGAATGGGTCGTGAAGTTGAGAATCTTATATTAGAAAATACACAACTGTTGGAAACCAAGTAAGTATGTACAAAATTTTAACAAGGATTAAAAGATTCTGAATTTTCTTCTTGTCCAAGTCAGTGACGCTCCTTCAGTTTAACACAGCGCTAATGCAGTCTCACTACCCCATCTCATTCCCCTTCTCTGCGTGTGGGTTTGTGCATGCACGTACATGCAAGCAAATAGGTAATGGGACAAATTTCACTGATGGATATGTTTCATGGCTTTGTTTATTGCAGAAACAGATTTTCATCTCCTTTCTACTCTACACGTATCCATGCATTTCTCTTAATCTTCTGGATGTGTCCTATGAGTTTTTTTGCTCCCTCGCCTTGGTTGTCTATTTTCTTATCTCTTCTCTTGGGGTTTATTTTATTTCTGCATAAATGTTTTGATCTATACCCAGCCTGCCTCTTCAGAGCTCTCCTCCGTAGTTGTATGTTCTCAGGTACAATTTGTGGGGTCTTAGGCCCTCAAACACATTTGAATCTTGTTTAGTGGGTAAGGTCCTGAGTCGTGTGGAAAAACAGATTGGACTGCTTTGTTAATTTGCTGTATATCCAAACAGAATGCAGCTATAATGAGGTCCTATGCCCACTAGACCCAAGAGGAACTAAGTCGTAGATTTTTTTTCAGTTTTTTTCCAGTTTAGATTTTGTTCTCATTAATTATTAAAGGTAAATTCAAGGATTAATTTTAGGTAATTAATTAGGTAATATCTTTTTAGAATTTACTTACAACACTACCCTTATGGATGCTGTTTTTTAAAAGTTTAATCTTACTTAATTCTGACATTTTTATTTGTTGGTGGTCTGCCTTGCTTTACCTGTTTATTCTTCATTTGATAAGCGGGAAGAGTAAATACTTAGGCTGTTCCTCTCTATTTTTTTTTTTTTACCTTTGTCTGCAAACAACATCAGGTAGAATACCTCTAAAGTATTCAATTATTATTCAGCTTTATGATTATGTAGTTACTTTAGTCTACAAGAGAAAAAGCTGAAAGATGGCAAGGATATTTGTTTGTAATGATGCACTTGAAATATGTGTTTCTTAGAAATGCTTTGAATGTAGTGAAGAATGATTTGATAGCAAAAGTAGATGAACTGACCTGTGAGAAAGATGTGCTGCAAGGGGAGCTGGAGGCCGTGAAACAAGCCAAACTGAAGCTGGAGGAGAAGAACAGAGAGCTGGAGGAAGAGCTTAGGAAGTAAGTTTTCGTTATGTTGTTCTGAACCAAACTCTCTTTGCCAGGCTGCCACAAAGGGGTGTAGGGGTACCCTGGGACCCATGCCTTCTGCCCTCTCGAGCCAGGAAGGGCCAGGCGCTGCCTGGCATGGACTGAAGTGCCTGGCTGATTGCCTCTGCTGTGAGCAAGCCCCTCCACTTACTGACTTTTCTCATTTTGTGTATGTCATGATGTGAAAAAAGTTAGGACTGTTCCAATGTTGCTAATAAGGAAATTGGAAACATTCATTTTTTTCCTTCACCCAGCTTTCTGTTGAACCTGTTTTTTTTCTGAGAACAGTGCTATGAGAATGTTCTCCTAAAAGAATACAGCTAAATCCTCTGTTTGGAAAAAGAAAAATAGTCATTTAGTGGTGGTTAAAATTTTTGACCTACTCGTTCATTCTTTGAAAGGATGAACTCAACGCAAATAACGTGTCTTGGTTTTTTCCCCTCTAGAGCTCGTGCAGAAGCTGAAGATGCAAGGCAAAAGGCAAAAGATGATGATGATGTAGGTTTATAATTTTGGACTTTTTTTCTTACCTTACCACATTTTGGTATTTTGGGGAAATCTTGCTAATTAAGCTTTGAATATAACATTGTAAAGACAAAAAAGGAAGTCAGAAGACATGTTTATGGTCATGAATAGGATAGCTCATGCTTCCACATGGTATCCAGTGCTCAGCTTTCTAGCTACATGTGTTGTGCTCATTTTTCCTCTGTGACTCTGCTCTGACCTGGGTTTGCATGTTCAAGCTGAAGGACCAACTGGGATATTTTGGAGTTTTTTGTTGTTGTCTGCTTTCTTTCAGATTTTGACCTAGGAATTTGAAAGCTTTATTAATAAAAATGTTCAATAGTATTAAACATAAAAAGATGAATTCTAGAAGTTTAATACTAGGCAATTAGCCCATATTGTTGTCAACATATATAAATATAAAAGAATAAATATGAGCTTCTTGCCAATATTGTTAGCGTACTAGTTATTCGTTCGTAACTAGGTTATCATTCCTGTAACAGATGTTTGCTGATCAAATGTCACACCTGAGAGAGATGGTGTCCTGGACAGAATGATTATTTGGTGCCACTTCAATCTCTTATTTGTATTTTTTTATGTAATATTTGATACATATAAAAAACATGTAACGTGTAAGCTGTGAATAATAACATTACGTTACAATAAATGAACATTGTGAACCTACCACCCAACCTAAGAACTATAACATTATCAGACATTGAATTTACTCTGTGCTCTGCCCCTCCCAAGGAAACTACTGTCTTATATTTCTCAGTTTCTTACCTTTAAAAAAAAAAATGTTATCATGTCACACACATACAAGGTATGGTTTAGTTTTCTTTTTTTTTGCATTTTATACTGTATTTAGTCTTGGTGTTACTGCACAAAAAGGGGTTTCTCTGCCTGACGCACATAAAAAGCCAATAATTACACCACTGGCTGTTGAGAAAAGGAAAGGCTTTATTGCCAGGTTGACCAGCAAGGAGACAGGAGGCAAGCCTCTCAAATCTGTCTCCCACATCCAGGACTTGGGGCACAGTCTAAGAGGTTAGGGGGAGCAGGCTGTTATGCAGAAGCGCTGATGGGGCAGGTTTTGATTGGAGGACTTTAAACATTTATGGTAAGATGTAGAAGGGGCATTAACACTGAATCTTCCTAGACAGCAGACCCCTTGTTTCTGATGAGTCCAGCTTTCAAGTTCCAGTCCTTTGCTTCCGTGGGGGGCAGAATCTTTGGTTGACAGTATTATTTCAGGTCAAGATTTTCTCCTCTGCGCACACTCTGGCTACATGGCTTGTAATTTTTGGCTCTGTACAGCTTTTAACACTCTGTTGATAAGATGGGGTCAGTTTGAACTAGTCCCGTGGTTACATTGGAGACTTGCTTCTTTTACTTAGTATTATGTTTTTGATATCCACCTGTGTTGTAGTATAGTGCTGTAGTTCATTCATGTTCGCTGCTTTATAATACCCCATTATATGAATATATGACAGTTTTTGTATCTGTTTTCCTATTAATGTTTAGGTTGTTTTCAGCTTTTACAACCATAAACAATGTGATTGTTATGAACGTTATGGTACAGGTCTCCTGGTTTCTCCAGGTTATGTACCTGGTAGTGGGATTGCTATGTTGCAAACACAAAGTCCTTTAATCATTTGTTCTTTAACTTTTGTTTAAAGGAGAGGCCAAGTTCTGTGGCAGGAGGACAAAGGAAGAGACTGCTGAGGGCTAAGCTCAGTCTCTTTCTTACTGTCCCAAGCCTTTCAGCTTTGATCCAAAATGTGCATACTCCACTCAGTAAAATAAAAGCCCTACTGTTAAACCAACCTTCCTCTCAGAAGAGCCTTTAGAAACCAGCAAGAGAAGCAAGTTGACTGGAGCATGGCCTTCTGGGTTTTACCCTATTCACATTCCCTATTCTCCCTAAGAAGAATTCTGGTTAATAGAGTGGTCTCCATCTTAATTGTATTAATTAGAGTTGGGTACCTTGGTAGTAACTTTCCAGTAAGTTTACATTTTGCACTGTCCTTGGGTGTATATATGGATTGGTAGTTTGATAAATGAACCCCTTTTGGAACTAACTTGTAACTAATTTCTGAATAACTAGCATTTGTTATAGAACATGAATTTAAAATAATGTTGTTAGAGCAACATTTCCAGGTGACCATTTTAAATCTATGTAGATAACAGTTAACTTTCTTCATTTTAGTTCAAAATCTGCACTATTCTTTGTATTTCCTTTATAATACATTCAAATATCTGTATTTATATTCAGAAATTAAATCGTCTACCTCTTTTCAGTCATAAGTAATTATTTAAATCTCTTTATTGATTTTATTTTTATAAAGCCATTTTTATTTAAGTGATTCATTAGTTTATAAATTAAAGAACGTTTAAAAGCTTAAAGATTTTGCTTAAGTCTGAGATAATGCCAAAACAGATAAAGGCTTCCGAGTGATCTATAGTCTTTTTTTCATTATAGAGTGATATTCCCACAGCCCAGAGGAAGCGGTTTACTAGAGTAGAAATGGCCCGAGTTCTAATGGAGAGAAACCAGTATAAAGAGAGATTGATGGAGCTCCAGGAAGCTGTTCGATGGACAGAGATGATTCGGTTCGTATGAGAAGTTCCTCTGATGTTTTCTACTGTTGTTTCCTAGGTTTGCATATTCCTTCATTCACAGCTAGAGTCCTTCTTGGGGATCCAAGGCCCTTGCTCTGTTAATAGGAGAGACTTTCTAAAGTTACACTTGAAATTAGTAACAAAATGCGATCAAAGTGGGTGTCTTTTGGGCCAGTAAGGGCTCTTGAAAAATGTTTAGAAGTCCCAGGACTTCTAAAAGGCAATTGTGATGAACTTAGGGATGATAGTCATTTTTCAAAAGAAAATTTTCATTTTTCAAAATAGAAATTGACACTACTTTTGCAGTAAAGTTAGGAAAAGATATAAATTTCATCTATCACATAGGAAACTAAATCATTTTTACTTAGTATCTTCCTATAAAATACTCTTGCTTGATTTTCCTCCCTTTCTGACTATTCATGCAAAATGCAACTTCTGTTGACACCTATGTCAATTGGATCTTAAGTCTCACCTAGTGCTGCCATCTAACGGTCATATTCTTAGTAACAGTATTCCTTACTTTAATTTAGAAAAAGCTTATGAAAAGTTTGTAAATTAGTTGCCACCTAATTTGCCCAGATTTTTTAGTTTGGATTGTCATATCAGATTTACCAGTAACGGTGCACAACTGACACATTGTTTTAAAGTTTATGAATGTATTTCCTAACCTCCAACTTTTACTTCCTTATGATTTTATCATTTATTTAACAATTTATATATCCTTTACCAGAGTCATATGAGAACAAAGTATTTCATATAGCACATTTACAGTTTTGAAAAATTGTAATTGCTTATAACTGCTAAGAAGGAAGGAGATCAATACTCTAATCTTTATTTATTGGACAAAGAAACTAATGTACTAAGAAGTGTGTTCTTAACTCCAGCATTTAATGGGTACTATAAATAATGAATAAATATTTTAAAAACTGAGGCATGTAGGCAGGTTCCACTTCTCATAACTATTTTTAATTCTAGCAGCCAAGTGGTAGTCAGCAAGTGAAAAGAAATGGTAACTTACTTTTAACTTTTTCCATTGAATTACAAAATGTTTTTAAAACATTAAAAAAAAATTTTTTTAAATGGTGGAAAGGGGGCCCTGATAGTGGTGACAAGATTCTTACCCCCTTGCTAAATCAGCTTGGAATGCCTTATTTTCTGAAATTTTGTTGAATTACCTATCAATCCACTTTATCCCTTTCCCTGATCGTCTTTTCAGTGATGGAAGAGTTTTAGTCCTGTGAAAAATGACCCATCAGAACAGTCAAGTTACAAGCTGTTTTGTGAGAGCTGGGAGTTAAAGCGATAGAGACCTTTATGGGAAGACAGGGATTTACAAGGCAATATTTTGCTAAAAGGGAGAGTTGGAGGATATCGCTTCAATAAAAATTTTTTAATATTAACATTCAGGCATGTTGACTGTCCAGCACAGGTGACAGCCTTGTCTCTCTCCGTAGATGGAGCTCTCTGAGGAAGGGATGATATGTTGTTTACCTTTGTCGGACGAGCCTTAGCAGACCGCCTGACTCGGGATGGGCCACTTACCATTTACTGAGTTTAGTTGTTGACTCTCCTCTGTGTATCCCATGAACTTCTTGGGTTGCTTGTTTTTCAGATAGAAAGCTAGAACATCTCACTGATAACACAATTTTTCTTTCTTTTTTTTCCTTTTTTAATGTAGAGCATCAAGAGAAAATCCAGCCATGCAGGAAAAAAAAAGGTCAAGCATTTGGCAGTTGTAAGTATCTAACAACACATAAAGACATTAGACAGCACTTTGAGGCAAGAAGATTACAGTCAAAACTTATTTGTAAGAATGATTTTGTGTCTTCTTTCTTTCGCAAATGTGGGGTATATAGCTAAACTGAACTTCTTCTTTTTGATACTTAGTGTGCCAGCTCGGTAAGGCTGTTCTTGAGGACAAAAAATAATGCTATCGTAAGCTGCATCATGTTGGTTATGCATTTGGTGGAATCCTCTGCTAAATTAAATAAAATAATGGGGAATTATTCGTAGAGTTGATAATTACCTGGCTCCTCATTAAATAAGTTACTGATTCACTGGTTGTGTGATTGTAAGGAACAGGGTGAAGATTAGAAATTTAGTATTTGTGGGGTTTGAGTAGTGTGTGTTTATGTGTTTTGGACTTGAATTATGTTTGTGCCAGAAGTACTGTGCATTTACTTTGTTGAAAACTTACCCCTTTTTGGTAAATCTGCTACTTTATAGAAGTGTTGAATTTTTTTTTTTTTTGAGTGATGTGAAAATAGTTATTTAAATTGAGCTTAATAAGAGGGTATATAAGATGTATGTTAAAATGGTAATATGTGTTCTTGTACTTTATTATAACTATTTTAGAACTGGCATACTAAGCTTCTGTTCAAACCATGCAGCCATAACCTTGCTGTTTAACAACCAGTCTTACTTTGCACCAAGTTGGAGCTAGCTAAGAGTACCATCTTATTTTATTTCTTCATTACGAAAAGTTCCCTGTACTTAAGAGCTTCTTCCTTTCATTATGGGAATTGTTAATTAAAGAAGAGGAATCTGCTACTCTAAGCAATAGTTTCTCTTTCCTGAATGTCTGAGTTTGGCTGTGAGTTATTGCTAAGGCTGCAGTGTGTGATAACAAAAAATCTTTTTGCAGCTTCTAACCCATTGCCTTGTAAAAGCACTCTGGAATTTGTGGGAAATTATGGATTTTTCTTCACAGTGCATGTAATGCATACAGTTAAGCACACAAACACACATAGACTTTTTTTCTTTTTAGTTTTAGCCGACTTTTCAGCTCCTCAAGTAATACTGCTAAGAAGCCCGAACCACCTGTTAATCTGAAGTACAATGCACCCACCTCTCATGTTACTCCTTCCGTCAAGAAAAGAAGCAGCACCTTATCTCAGCTCCCTGGGGATAAGTCCAAAGCCTTTGATTTCCTCAGTGAAGAGTAAGTACTTTCCAGACTAGTGGTTATGCCCTAAATAAGTTAACAGTTCAGAATATTCTTGCCCCTGATCAGATCAGCTATAAGGGTTCAGATAAATCTACAAAGCAACTATGTCTGTAACTTGGCTACCTTTAAGTAAATTACTCATAGTCGACACCTTTTATGAAAATTGCATTTCACAGTTTTCCAAAGAGAAGGATTTTTTTTAATGTCTCATTTTTGGTATGACAACAGTGGTTAATGTTAATAGAAATGTTAAAAGCCTGTATTAACCTTTATCCTAATGTTTGAATATTTTGTTTGGTGTCAATAAGACTTGGTTTTCCATCCTGACTCTGCTACTCATTAGGTACATGAACTTGGGCAAGTTAACCTCTCAGAGCCCCAGTTTCTTTGCCTATAAAATGAGTGTGATAACCTATCTCAGAGGTATTAGGATTAAATTATATCGTGTCTATGAAGTATCTGACACAAAGGTAATTTTTTGTTGTTGTTTTTGCTATTTTAGCAGGAGAGGGGAGATAAGCTGTTTTATATTCACTTAATTAAGAAAAGAAATTTCTTTTCCTTTTAGAACTGAAGCTAGTTTAGCCTCACGAAGAGAACAAAAGAGAGAACAGTATCGCCAGGTGAAGGCGCATGTTCAGAAGGAAGATGGTAGAGTGCAGGCTTTCGGCTGGAGTCTGCCTCAAAAGTACAAACAGGTGACGTGTGCCCGTGGGAAGAGTTTCTGGGGGAACATGCAGGGAGAGAAGAGTGTGCCTGTGCACGAAGAGATCGAAACACATACCCCAGACCTGCTCGGTTCAAACTGCATAGGCTTGGCAAACATTTAGAGAAGTGTTGGGGGCAGTGCTTTTCAGGCTATTTTAGAAAACAGCCCTAGAGCTCAGAAGAAATGCCTCTGAGTCTGTGAGAAGGGAGAGGGGTCGACGGGTGGTGGGGTCGACGGGTGGTGGCCGAGTGCGTGGAACTTGAGGTATCCTGCTCTGTTGGAATATCTGAAGATTTTGTTTTTTAAAAAAACAGCATCTATTGTTTACAAGTTTTAAAAAGACATTGTCGTGGAGCCTTTCAAACTGTTGACTTAAAACTCAATTCAGGTCTTCAGGAACTTTACCCATCTATTCTGTATTCCCTACCTGTAAATGACTCAACACATGCGTACACACACGCACACTCACTCCCTCCCACACACACACGAATTAGTGTGTCTCTTCTGAGCTCCCATAGCATCTTGTTTATTTTCTCTAATTGCCACTTGATTTTTTCTTATTTTTCAAATAAGAGTGACAAAATTAACTTGAACTTGATTTCAAAGAATAAATATGTAACAGCAGCGCTTGCTCATGTCTCAATGTTTCTGTCAGTTCACTTTTGATGAGGCTCACCGATGGCCTTCTCTCCCCTTCCCAATTATTAGGTAACCAATGGTCAAGGGGAAAATAAGATGAAAAATTTACCTGTGCCTGTTTATCTCAGACCTCTAGATGAAAAAGATACATCGATGAAGGTAAATTAATTTTGAAGTTGAAGGAAATGTTTCGTAAACTCTGGGTGGATCTTGTTCCTAAACCAAAAGTGTTTAAGTTCTACTTCTATGGATGAAGTTATTGTTCATTTTGTAGTTTTAGACTGGAATACTTTGAATATTAAAGGCTATGTTTATAATCATTAGATTTTTTAAAGAAATGTGAAAAGTTCTAAACATTTTTAAAGAGAAAATTGCTTAATACCTTTTTTATTTTTTAACCCAAAAAGCTGTGGTGTGCTGTTGGAGTCAATTTATCAGGTGGGAAGACCAGAGATGGTGGTTCTGTTGTTGGAGCAAGTGTATTTTACAAGGATGTTGCTGGTTTGGATGCAGAAGGCAGTAAACAGCGCAGTGCATCTCAGAGTAGTTTAGACAAGTTAGATCAGGAACTTAAGGTGAGTGCGTGCACTAACGTTTGACCTCCTTGGTTCTGAGACTATTAGTTTAGCTCTTGGATCCAAAACTTACTTCTGGATCCAACTTCTAATTAGGATTACTCTGTCCTTGCTTACTCCTCACCCTCTCTCTCTTTTTAAAATCAGTTTTACTGAGATATATTTTACATACAATAAAGTATGTATTTGAAATGGGTACAGTTCAAAGAGTTTTGACAAATGTATACACTTAGGTGACAACCATCACAATCAAGATATAGAACATTTTTATCACTAATCTGCTTTAACTGCTAGTTTTTAGTCTAATTAATATAGAAAGGTGGTGTATTTTCAGCTTTTCAAATAATCTGGAAATAAACTTGAAATATTATTGCCCTTTACTATAATGGCACAGCCTTATGAATATTTACATGTACATATCATTTTAAACATTCATTTTTCTTACTTGGCCTACACAGGAACAGCAGAAGGAGTTGAGAAATCAAGAAGAATTATCCAGTCTAGTCTGGATCTGCACCAGCACTCATTCAGCTACGAAAGTTATCATTATCGATGCTGTTCAACCGGGCAACGTCCTAGACAGTTTCACGGTTTGCAACTCTCACGTTCTGTGTATAGCAAGTGTGCCAGGTAAGAGTGAGTCGTGCACCTCTTCCCACCGTCCACACCTCCTTCCTGGCAGGAACTGAGTTGGTTACTGGAGATATAGTTATGAACCACTTTCATGGAATTTATGTTCTATTTGGGGAAGACCAAAAAAAAAGTGGAAACAAATGACTAAATAAGATATTTTGGGATGTTTTGAAGAAAATAAAACAATGGTAATATAGGAGGCAGAGGACAAGGAGCTGTTTAGATTGATTAGTAAGGGAAGGCCTTCCAAAGTTCGGGATTAAATATTACATCATGTGAAAACATTAGTTTAAAACTTAAAGAGCTTCCTGATACATCTACACAATGGAATATTGATAAACCATAAAGAGACATGAAATTCTGATACATGCTACAGCGTGGATTAACCTTGGAAACATTATGCAAAGTAAAATAACCAAACACAAAGGGACAAATATTGTATGATTCCACTTATATGCGCCATCTAGACAAGGCAAATTCATAAAGACAGAAGCAGGTTAGAGATTGCTGGGGCCAGGAGACCTTGGGGAACAGGGAATTACTGTTTAATGGGTACAGATTTTCTATATAGGGCGATGGAAAAGTTTTAGGCATAGATAGTTGTGATGGCCTCACAACATTGTGAATGTGATGCCGCTGAGTTGTACACTTAAAAATGGTTAAAATGGCAAATTTTATGTTATATATATATATGTATATTTTACTACAATAATATTTTTAATGTGGTATAAATAAAAACAGCTTTCTACATAAAGAAAACTGAAGAGATTCATCTTTATGTTGTAGATGCTTCATTTTTAAGTGTCTTACTAATATCTTATGACACTGTGTACACCTAAGGGGATTAATTTTCATTTTTTTTCCCCCTTTTTTTTTAAGATTTTATTTTTCCTTTTTCTCCCCAAAGCACCCCGGTACATAGTTGTGTATTTTTAGTTGTGGGTTCTTCTAGTTGTGGCATGTGGGATGCCACCTCAGCATGGCTTGATGAGCGGTGCCGTGTCCACACCCAGGACTCAAACTGGCAAAACCCTGGGCCGCTGAAGCAGAGCACGCGAACTTAACTGCTCAGCCACAGGACCAGCCCCTAATTTTTTTTTTGTTTCAAAGATCTTATTTTTCCTTCTTCTCCCCAAAGCCCCCCAGTACATAGTTGTATATTTTAGTTGTGTGTCCTTCTAGTTGTGGTGTGTGGGACGCCACCCCAGCATGGCCTGATGAGCAGTGCTAGGTCCGTGCCCAGGATCCAAACTGGCAAAATCCTGGGCCACTGAAGCAGAGTGCATGAACTTACCCACTCAGCCACAGGGCCAGCCCCTGATTAATTTTTAAATAGTGGTGGAAGTCCATATTTCAAATAGTAATCTTGATAGTTAAAAAAATTTTTTTTGCTGCCTTGTCAGATATAATTAAATTTCATTGTTTTTAACCTCATGTTAGGTGACTGCTGAGGAGCTCGTGTTAAGAACAGAAGAGTCATTTCTGACATTTTCATGTTTACTTCTGCTTGCATTAATAGAAGTATTATCTTAATCTTTTAAGCTACTATCTCATTTTGTGAAGGTTAATTGAAATAATATTTAAAGTTGCCATCTTGGCAGTAGATTCAAATAGCTATTTGTCTCCCCTGCACACTCTTATTTCAGACCTATAGTTGCCTTAATGGAGAAAATGCTCTTTACAGGAGTTTACTTAGCTATTGAAAGAAGGTTGATCTTGTTTTTCAGGAGCGCGAGAAACAGACTACCCTGCAGGAGAAGAGCTGTCAGAATCAGGACAGGTTGACAAAGCGTCTTTATGTGGAAGCATGACAAGCACTAGCTCAGCAGAGACAGACAGCCTGTTGGGAGGCATCACGGTGGTTGGTTGTTCCACAGAAGGTGCGACAGCAGCTGCCACTTCCCCTAGTACCAATGGTGCTTCTCCGGTGATGGAAAAACCACCAGGTATCTCTGTCCTCCTTATGTACTATCTCTATAGGGTCCAAGCCTATCCCGGATGCCTCATGATGGACTTAGTTTAGATCTTAAAGTGACAAGGATGAAAGAGCTTGAAAGAAGATGCTGTCATTGACTGTTAAATGAAGTCAGGAATTCTCAATTTCATGATAAAGTGTGTGTAGAGGGGTAGGCAGAATGGAATTCGATAGCAGAGGTTTGTGTGGTGAAATTATTGGAAGAAAGCTCAAACTTGGAATAGTTAGCATGTTTTATTTATTCCATAGAAAAGGAAGCAGAAAATAGTGAAGTTGATGAAAATGTTCCAACAGCAGAAGAAGCAACTGAAGCCACAGAAGGCAATGCGGGGTCAGCTGAAGACACTGTGGACATCTCCCAAACTGGCGTGTACACAGAGCATGTCTTTACAGATCCTTTGGGAGTTCAAATACCTGAAGACCTCTCGCCAGTCTATCAGTCAAGGTACACAAATGGGTCAACAACTTAGGAAACCACATAAGGACACACATAAAAGGAAGCAAAATCATCTCAAGCAGCCAAAATATTCCCACTAATTGGCATTGTTCTGGCAGATTTAGATGCCATGACTTATTCCCACTATATCTTCATCTATTCCACTTGATTCTCTCTGGATATTTTTTTCCCATTTATTCTCTGTTCCTCCCAACTTAAAATGAAGTATCTTAATCAAAATCTTCGTGGTCACTTTCTCCTCGGTGTGATTTTTTTTTCTTTTGAATTGTTATACTCACTCTTCCATTCTGTCAATAACTTTGCCGTTTTAATCCTCGTGCCTGCTTTCACTCCCACTCTAGTTATCAGCAGAAATTGGCCATTGTTTCAATTTGCCATTATTTCAGTTTCCCCTGGGGGCTTGAATGACCTTTTTGATTTTAGTTTTCTGGCAAACATTTTATTAAAAAACAATTTGTTTTAGGTTCTTCCTTTAAAAGACTGGTGAATCAGGCCCCATTTAGTGAATTCTTTAATCTTCTTTCTTGCTTTCTCTAGGCCTGACAGAAAGGCGATGAGGGTCCATCTAAAATGGATCCTTTTTACAATTTAATATTCTTCCTCTTAGTGTATAGAGCAACCAAGTGCCTATTAACATTTAATTGTTAATTTAAGAATAAAGACTTTTTTTATAATTAGTAGGTTGATTTGTGTGTTTTGAATTTGATAACCCAGTTATACCTTTTTCTAAATGTGCTCTGAAAATCCAAAAGAAAGAAAGTTTTGGGGTAGAATACATGTATATTTCAACTTACTAATTTATTTTAGAAAATTCTTTATACTTCATCCCCCATCTGTGTGTGTGTGTGGTTTTAAAACAAACTGTCCCTCCCTCTTCTCTCTCCCCAGAAGAAATCCATAAAATTCAGAATAACTGTAAGGGAGAACCATCATTGTAGTCTGGATTAACTGCTGCAATTCATTACCATGTCTTAACTCTCTTATCTGCACCTTGGGCCTCCTAGTATATTAATGGTACTTCTGGTACACTTGTTGAAATATTTAATGTAAGCATTTAACTTTGGCTTTTCTGGAATTTTAGTGTTTGATCTGTTTTTTTTTAACTGTAAACTAAAGCATAAGAATGATCAATCTCTGAAAATTGTAGGTAAGCATACTCAGATTTTTTTCCTTTTGCCCCACCTTTCCCAGTAATGACTCAGATGTGTATAAAGATCAAATACCAGTATTGCCAAATGAACAAGACTTGGTGAGAGAGGAAGCCCAGAAAATGAGCAGCCTTTTACCGACTATGTGGCTTGGAGCCCAGAATGGCTGGTAGGTGCCAACTCTTTATATTAGCGTGTCTTTAGTCTTTTACTTTTGCTTTTGAAATCAGAAGATAAATAAGTAAACTGTGGTACATACAATGCAAACAACAAGTACACATTAAAGCAAACACTTATATATATACACATTTTGAGGTTATATTGCAACTACCTCATAAACTGGACTTGCATTGGTTCTAAATGGTAAACCATATGTTTCTTTGTCACAGAGCATTCCCTTTATATAATATTCTTAGAAGAAGAGGTAAATAAAACTTTAAAATCTGGGTGATCCAGAAATAGAAGATCCTGAACAGCATAGAGGCAGAGAATGATTTATGCATAGAAGGTTTATATAGGCTAGAGTGTGTTCAGGAAATACCGGGAATTAATTACTAATGTATCTGGCTGCAGAAAGGCCCAATTCCAAACATGACTTCTTAAGCAGTTCCTAGGAAAACCAGAACAAATCACAGTCTGGAATCTTAGGAGATGATAACTAATATTATGTGGTCTGTTCACTTTCTAGTAGTGTGGGGAGTCTTCCAAAATTGTGCTTTTCCAAAGGTTAAGCAAGCTCACTAGTGCGTGTTTTCCATAGGGGTCTAGTCCTACAAAATGAAGGGTTGGCAGGATTTTTCCATGAAGGGTCAGATAAGAAATATTTAGGCTTTGTGGCCATATGATCTCTGTAGCAACTTGTCAACTCTGTTGTGGTGCAAAAGCAGCCATTGTGTTAACAATACATGAGTGAATTAATGTGGCTATGCTCCAATAAAACTTTATTTTTGGACACTGAAGTTTGAATTTCATATAAATCTTGTATGTCTTCTTCTGACCTTTCCCAAACGTGTAAAAACCGCTTTTAGTTGCAGACTGTACTGAGACAGGTAGAGGGCTGGATTCGGCCGTGAGCCACAGTGTGCCACTCCCTGGAATAAACCGCTCTGTCATCAGAGAGTTACAGTTCAGCATAGTAGAAAAGTACGATCGTTTTTTTCTTTAAGTACAATAATTTTTAAAAAAAGATTTTAGCTAAGGGCTCTGAAGTATGGGGTAGCCTGAAACTAACTGACCATGCATTATTCTAGTTCTGACTTTTCACTTTTCATGTGTTTCTGTTGCTAAAGCAGCTTATTTCTCTGCCCTAGGCCTATGCTTACTCTCCTTGCTGTTTTTGCCCCAAATTTTTATGTTACTCTTCTTTCCTCCCGAGGGACCTTTGTGGTCATTAGTAGATATAAGGAATGACTTGATGTTCTCTATGCCTTACCAGTCTTGATTTTGTTCTTGCAGTTTGTATGTCCATTCATCTGTAGCCCAGTGGAGGAAATGTCTCCATTCTATTAAACTTAAAGATTCGATTCTCAGTATTGTGTAAGTTTTATTTTAGAAATTCTTCCTTTTAAAAATATGTGTTTTGGTACAAACTAGATTTTAAGACTATTAAAGCTAACATGTACTTCTTGACTAAATCAGCATCCAGATTTTTTTTTACCCTCTTTATGGAATTAGATAAGTTGAGTGAGATTGAAACTCTAACTAGAAAGTAAAATAGAAAACTTTAAGTAGAAGAGAAAACTTGCCAGGTTGATTCCTCACCATGCGGTGAATTCTTTAATACTTTGAGGAGAGAACCAATTAATACCTGTTAATTTATATTTGTTTTAGAATATTCTTTATATTTTGTGAATATGTTGGTTGGGGCATTCATTTACTTAGTCCTTTTCTATATGTTGACTATCAAAAATCAGACCGTTTGTCTGTTAAGTTCACAGAGCTGATTCTGTTAGTTCCACTCAAGGTGTGTGTCTCTGGTCTGTGGACCTTTTGTCAATAGTCTGCAATGAGGAGCTTGGACCAGAAAGTGAAACAACTGTCACCACACATGCTGTTTATTTAGTTCAGCGGACATTTTCATAGGAAGACGTCCTCAATGAAGAAAAGAGTGTGTTCATTTAGGTTCTGGTGTAGGCTCCTTATCTGTCACAGATTGGCCCTTGGAGAGCCTCTGAACTAGTTCAGTGGCATGCGGTCCCTTCCGTACTCCCGAATGGAAGTTCTGAAATCCCTTTCCCTGTTGCAGACATGTGAAAGGAATCGTGTTGGTGGCCCTGGCTGA
Organism: Equus caballus; assembly: GCF_041296265.1. Classification (NCBI taxonomy): domain Eukaryota; kingdom Metazoa; phylum Chordata; class Mammalia; order Perissodactyla; family Equidae; genus Equus; species Equus caballus. The sequence goes on along the minus strand of NC_091694.1, from coordinate 26,638,732 downwards.
TGGTACCCTTGCCATCTTTCACAGAGGAGTCGGTAAGTTGTTATGAATGTATAACATCTACATCAATGTGTTGCTTTGCAAAAGCATTTTCAAGCAGATTGGCTTCTTATATTTAAATAAATGATAGTTAATAGGAGAAGGAATAAAGGTTTAAACTGAATGGTAACAACATATGACATCAGTAAATATGTGAGTGCCTGCCTGGGGGCATATGTTAATAGTTTATATAACTCAGGGAAAATATGTTTACCATAACGAACAAGTCGCTTGTCATTTCATGGTACTCTTATATAATGTGACATGGAGACATTTATTTTTCATCCATATATTTATGAGGAAAATTTAGTGAGAGACTACCTTTTCTTTTGTTCAGTATTTTAAAAATAATTTGCATCCCTTACATCTGGAAAGTTCCTATAAAGAACTTTTAATTGGGTAAGGTTTAATCATTTTCATGTCATGTTATTTATATTCTTCCCCTTTAAAACCAGTGTTTCCATCATCTATAGATGAAAAGGTGGTGGTGTCAGAAAACCTGCACTGAGTTAATTAAGTTGAGGGAATTGAGCGTGTAACACTTCATAACTCCTTGGTATATGTATCAACCAAAACTGATAATTTATTTCTACCTACTAGATTGGTAGATCAAGGAAATATTATATAAACACAAATACACCGAATTCAGATTTTAGCAAAGCTTTCCCCAAAGTCTCATATCCTTTTGGGCTTGGAGAAATGTGGGGTAGATGGTACTTGGGCACCTTTGTAGCTGGCCATTGCCTAGAGATTGCTGGTTTATGACTCCATGTCTTCCAAGAGCGAGAGGGCTCTGTTTCACCTTATTCAGACCCTTTACAGACTTTCTCTGAGTTTAATCCTCTTAGCAAATTAAGGGAAAGGTTCTGATGTCATCCTCATTTTATAGATGAGAAAACTGAGGCACGGAATGTTTTAATCACTTGTTTGTGGTCACTCAGCTAATAAGTGGAAGAGCCTAGAAAAAATGGAATAATAAATGTTTTGGTAAACTGAATCCAAAATTATATTGACAGAACAGACAAAATACATTTAATAAAGATAAATGTAGAGTCCTGCATTTGGGTTCAGAAGAGTAAGATGAAGGAGACATGTCTGAAGAGTGAGAATTACCTGAAGATTGACTACAAACTGAATACAAGTTAGTTAACATCTTAAGCCTCCTAGAAACTGGTGTCCAGAATAGGGCCAATGATAATACTGCTCCACTCTGGTAGGTAGACAACATATTAAATGGATGTGGACAAAGCAGAGTTAGGATGAAAGGTCTATAAACTGTAGTATGTACAAAATACGTGCCAAGGATGCTTGGAAAGAAGCCATAGGGCAGTAACAAAGAAGCGGGACTGGATTTATTCTGTTTCCATTGGGCAAAATTGCAGACTAAAGGGCGATTACATACAAAGAGACAGACTTTACCTAGGTACAGGGAATATTTTTCAGACAATTATAGCTTTCTGAAAATGGAACAGCTGCTTTGTGAGACAGTGCACTTTCTTTCACTGAAATTGTTCAAGCAAAGCTACAAGGAAAAGCAAGCTTCCAGTGGTTGGTTCTCATTTGTATTTCTGTCATCACCAGAATTATAGTTTGCATAATTCCTAAAGTGTTAGCAGTGAGTTGCCTTTGAATTCAAGAAACTACATCAAAATGCAAGTGAGTGAGAGATTATCCAAAAAATAACCTTAAATCTATTCTAATTCTTAAAATATTATTATAAACTGATAACTTATAACTAGTTTATCACATGACTGCTGTTGAGAGCATGGGGTCCAGGTACTAGGTGGCCAGATGACCTTTGCTTCCCCAACTTTGCAGTTTATAGAATAAGAGAACACAGTCTCTGCAAATAAAAGATACACTGAATACACGTATTTTGGGGTGCTTCATCAATAAATTTCCTTCTACACCCAAATAGAATGTTTCTTGTGTTAAAATTGAGTAAAAAGTGTGTGCATTAGCTAATAATCATATTTCTTATTTTAAAGACGGGCAGTGGGATTTGTCAAACTATCATCTGTTAGACCTTGGACGGCCTCACCATTCCATCCGATGCATGACTGTGGTACATGACAAAGTCTGGTGTGGTTACAGGAACAAGATCTATGTGGTTCAACCAAAGGCCATGAAAATAGAGGCAAGTTAACCCATGTTTTCTGTACTTATTGAATTTGAATTATCTGAAGACTTATTCTTTTCAGCTTCTTTAGGAATTGTTTTCTGAGTCGTGTGTTTTAGGGCGCTTTGAGGATGCCTTGGATAGCATCTTAGCTTTCCGTGTTGCTTCACTGCTCTTGCCACTTTTGACTATGAGGGTGGGAAGTAGTTTTTTTAAAAAAGGAAGAATATTGACCCATGATTGTTTAAATGTGTGTCTGAATATCCATAGATGCCTACGTGTATTCTTTGAATATGTGGTTGTTTTGTTTTGTTTTGTTTTGACTTTTTGTTTTATTCTTTTTTTGAAAACTGGCACCTGAGCTAACATCTGTTGCCAATCCTTCTTCGTCTTCTTCTCCCCAAAGCTCCCCAGTACGTAGTTGTATATCCTTCTTTGGGACGCCACCTCAGCATGTCTTGAGCGGTACTGTGTCCGCACCCAGGATCCGAACCAGTGAAACCCTGGGCCGCCAAAGCGGAGCATGTGAACGTAACCACTCGGCCACGGGGTCAGCCCCGTGAATATGTGGTTCTTGATCTGTTTAGTTATGTATGAATTGTTTGGGAGGAAGATTCCCAAGTCTCCACCACCCCCTGTGTATCTGGGCGAATCCATTTGTATGTCACAGACTGAGAAATAAGATAGCAGTGAGAATTTGTTGTAAAAAGAAAAACCTCTTAGCATTGCTTTCTTAAAAGTTTTGCTATCATATATAAATTGATTCTAATTGTTTAAAAAAAAGAAAAACTTACAGCAGGAAAATTTTAAGGTAAAAGTTCTCCTTCTCCCTTTGACCCAAAACCCATTCCCTTCCCTACAAGTCCCAAAGTAACCATTTGGTGTCTTTTTTCCAGATTTGTTCTGTAAATGTAAAAACACACACACACACACACACACACACACACACACACACACGGAGCAATGTAGGTTCCTTTCTGTTTAATTATAAATAGAATCTTACTTTGTATATTGCTCTGCAACCATACAAAATCCTGAGATCAAATTTAGTCTTTTTGTTGAACACTGTTACATAGTATGGATGTGCCTGTATTGCTTTCCTAAGTTGATATACTGTAAAATGCTGAAATCCAGCATCCTTTAGTTGTTTGTTCTTGATTTTGTTTTGCAGTTCAGGATAAAAGTAGTTGTGTCTGTATATAAGAGTAATCATATTTAAAGTGTAAACAACACTTAGACTCCTCTTTTCATATATAGTCTGCCAAATTGTTGTGCAACTTAGCACAGTTTTTAAACATGAACTCCTATGTAATAAAAGTAATATTGTGCCTGAACAATCTTTCCTAGAAATCATTTGATGCACACCCCAGGAAGGAGAGCCAAGTGCGGCAGCTTGCATGGGTGGGTGATGGCGTGTGGGTCTCCATTCGTTTGGATTCCACGCTCCGTCTCTATCATGCACACACTTATCAACACCTACAGGATGTGGACATTGAGCCTTATGTAAGCAAAATGTTAGGTAAGCTTCCACAGCATTTTATCTTTGTCAATCAAAGAAAATTCTTTTTGTTTTTGTGTGTGAGGATGATTGGCCCTGAGCTAACATCTGTTGCCAACCTTCCTCTTTTTGCTTGAGAAAGGTTGTCGCTGAGCTAACATCTGTGCCAGTCTTCCTCTATTTTATGTGGGATGCTGCCACAGCATGGCTTGACGAGCAGTGCTAGGTCTGCTCCCAGGATCCAAACCTGGGAACCCTTGGCCACCAAAGTGGAATACACGAATGTAACCACTATGCCACTGGGCCAGCCCTGAAAATGTTTTATTTTTAAATGGTCTCAAATGCTCAGTAGAACCAACGAATAAATTGCCTCAGGAATAGTGATCTCTTCTCACTGAAACTATCAGGCCAGATGCTCTATCTACCTTGTGGCTATTGACAGAAATTTAGGATCATTTTTGACTCCTCTCTTATTCCCCACATCTTGAATCAATCACCGGGAACTGTCAAGTCTGCCTCCAAAAATATCTTAAATCAAGTACTTCATCTCTACCACTATCCCTGTAGGCCAGGCCACCATCCTTTCTCCGCTGGATAACCATGAACCTTGGAGCTGGTTCTCACTTCCACTCCAGTCTGTTCTCTGCATAGCAAACTATGTGCAAATATCACTGTGACATACTTCCACTTACATAGTGCCAGCCATTTTTAGAATATTCCTGCCTTTAAGTGAGGTGATGTTTTGTGACATGTCCAGAAGAACTTAAATGGCCTGGACCACTCTCCTCACTCACTCTGTTCTGCCCACACTGACCAAATTCAGCAAGTTCTTTCCCATTTTAGGGCCCTCACATGTTCTTTATCCTCTGCCTGAGATGTTCAAGAAGAACTTCTTGAAGGTCCCTTTTTACTTTGCTTTCAGGTCATAGCTTACGTGTCACATCCAGAAGAGACCTTTCCTGATCTCCCAGTTTGACTTAGGTCCTCTCATACTTTTCCTTTATGGGCTTATCATTACTGTGGTTGCACCAGTATTATTTGATTCTTGTTTACTGGCTCTCTGCCCCACAGACCATAAGCCCCATGAAGGGCAGAGGCCATCTCTGGTTTGTTCCCTGCTGTATTCTTAGCACCTAATAGTGCTATATGACTATTAGGGAGTCATAAAGGCTTCCTTTATGAAGAGAGGTTGAACTGTGTCAGTGGTTTTTAACCTTTTTAGGGTCATTGCCCTATGTACCCTCTGCCTAGAATCAGGGATATACTTTGACCATAGGTTAAAGATCTCTAGCTTAGGCTGAATATTGTTAAGGCTCCTTCTAACCCTGTGATTCCATGATCACCCTCAGTTCTTATAAGTAAAACTTATGAGTGACTAAACGCTGTTTGTCTTAAATGTTTAATGGTTTTGGCTCTCAAATCCCAGAAAATAAGATCAGTTGTAAAAATTCCCTTGAATTAAAAAAGTGCGTTCATTCTCTCTAAATTATATGCCTACAGTGTCCTAAAATTTCTAAACTGCTTTAGAACGTAAATGTGTAAACAAGGAAAGAGTGTAGATTTTGTTAGCCAAAGTTTTTATCTATGTAAAGAAATTTAAGGCAAACCAGAACTCTTTTAGCTTATAAAATCAAAAGACATTTGATTTCCCAGTCTAGTAAACTCTTATTTTTGTCGAGGATTTTTGTTTTGTTTTGTGGTTTGGTTTGGTTCGATTTTGCAGCTGCCTAATTAAATCCTGTGTCATATTTCCTGATCAACAGTACCTTCTTTCTGAATGATAATGTAATGCCAGCCACTTTTAGATTTTTCTTTTTCCATTAACCATTAATTGTCAGGTGATAAAGCCAAATGAGAATTTATTTTGATGTACACCTTCAGGAAACATCCAGCTAACTCTGTCACATTTGCTCTCTGTTATAATAATCCAGCTACTCTGAAGGACTTGGAACCTCGAATGTCATCTGCTCTGGTTTCTCAATAAAATATTTCCCCCCACTCTACAGGTACTGGAAAATTGGGCTTCTCCTTTGTGCGGATCACAGCTCTCATGGTGTCTTGTAATCGTTTGTGGGTGGGGACAGGAAACGGTGTCATCATCTCCATCCCATTGACAGAAAGTAAGTATAATTGTAGTTAACTGTTGTAGTGCAGACAGGAGAGTTGCAGAGAACAGTCATGTCCAGAATTCAGGCAGAAGGAGTTGTTTTGGTGTTGGCAAATCTGTAGTGATTCAGAAAATCAAGCTGGTGGCAAAGATGTAACCATTGTTCCTTTACTCTTTCTATGAAACTTAGAAACTCCGGTGAATAACAGTTTCTGTGTATCAGGGCCAATGTTTATCATTAAAAGTTTTCATTGTGAGAAGCTGTTTTTCTCAATTCAGGAATCACAGTCCTATTTCAGCTTTTAAATAAAAGTGGAAGTCCATTTTTCTTTCAGCTTTATTATACCAGTATCCAGAAACACTACCCAACATTCATTCTCATTGTTCATATCTCCCTAGCAGTTAGTTTAGGATATTCCGTTTGGCATATTTGAGGTTTAGAAAAAGTTGTGGGAGAAGTTTCTCAGGAGGTCAGCAAGCCCTTCCTTATTCTGGAGACAAACCATCTCTCGTGTATTTGAAAAGAATGTGAACAAATTGTACATTGTATGTTTTCTATATTATGTTCTGTTATTATTATTTTTGTGAACAAAATGTACATTGTATGCTTTTCATATTCTGTTCCATTACGTTGATCATTCATTAAATGAGTGTTTTTGTGTTGCAAAATTCACGAGCAGGAAATGGTTTGAAAACGAGTGCCATAAGTCCATAAAGTGGGTTAATAAACACCTCAGAATTGCGCCACGTTTTTTCAAGGGAAAGGGACAAGGACTGGAAGGCAGTATAGCTGGAGCCTATAAAGAGCCTAAATTCTTAATCCCAGCTGTTTTTTCTGCAATTACTTACCAATGTACATGTTTAGACCACTTCTTATTTCCTAAGAGATTCTAGGATCCCCAGAATTCATTTCAGTTCTTTTTATAAAGAACTTACTTTTTAAAGTTCCATCCATTTTAGCATAGTTGTATGAACAGGATTTCTTAAAGAAAAATGGGAAATATTAGTATTTAGGAAATGGTCTTTATTCACTGCTTATTCACTGAAATTGCTTTATAATTAAGAAAAGCAAAATCACAGTAAATCAAACTGTCCTTTTTGATCAGAGATATTCTGTGGAGGCTTTGGAAGAACTTTGTGTGTTACTTGGTGTTATACCAGTTAGACTTTGTTAATTTAGTTAGGAGCTTTGAACGCCAAGTTGCCAGATAGAAGACGCTGAGAGTGGTGGCTCGCAGTAATTCTTCTCCTCCCTGTCGTGCACCTCTCCATGTCCCCTTTCCTCCTCTCTCACTTTAGCCGTAATCCTCCACCAGGGACGTTTACTGGGGCTGAGGGGTAAGTGCAGATCCTGAACCAAACTCTTCTTCCTGGCTTGATAGCCACTGTGAGGCTGTTCTCACGTCTCTAGATGCCCTCTTGAATGTTCCTAAATGTCATCCACTTGCAGTCACCGCCTCGCAGCAGGTGTTTTTTTGTTTTTGTTTTTTCAGTGTTTGTTACATGGCCACCAAACTACTGCTCAGCAGCTTAGTCTATTTATCATCTTTTGTTGCAGCTGAACTTTCTTTCAGACTTTGTTTTCCTTCCAATAAAAACACAAAACATCTCTTAAAACTGTCATTAATCTACATTGTTTACTCTTGTTACCAATCATGTTTCTTTCATTCACTTACTTGCCCATGGAAGGGGGATGTTTTGTGAGTCTGGTCATTCTAAAATAATCCAGCAAAAGCATCAGTCTGGTGTAAATAAAAGCTACTCTCTTGTAGTGGCTGGGTCCTTTTAAACACGTCTTTTTACCGCCGCCCTCAAGGAGATGTTCTTACCACAGGGGCAAAAAATCAGAAGATAAACTATAAAAATTTTATTCAAACTGCATGTAACTATTTTACTTTACTTTAAACTATGTAACTGGTTAGTTTTCTAAAGTGGGGTTAAAAAACAAAATAAAATAGGCATACCTAAGATGCAGATGTTTTATTTTGTTAACAAAAATGATTTTTCAAAAATTAGAAGATGTGTTTAAAAAGTAAGCTTAGTTATTGCTAGACTGGCAAAATCCCCTACTCCATTCACTGAGGTACTTAAAAATAACTAGCATGCTATATATCTTTTTTTCCAGCTTTGTCTTGAATTGGCATTGCGGCCCTTGTTTTATCTCAACTGGCTGTAGCTTTTAGATAATATCATAAGGATTAACCAGTAACCTCTTGCATCATTACTATTTTCCAGGGGAAAATATTTGGTATTTGGTTTTTCTCTTGCAGCAAATAAAACCTCAGGAGCACCAGGAAATCGTCCTGGAAGTGTAATCCGAGTATATGGTGATGAAAACAGTGATAAAGTGACTCCAGGGACCTTTATACCCTATTGTTCAATGGCACACGCACAGCTTTGCTTCCATGGGCACCGGGATGCTGTGAAATTCTTTGTGGCAGTCCCAGGTGAGTTAGACGATTCTATGGAGAAGTTGCATGTAATTAACTCTCTTCTGTCTCTTGGTTCCACTATGTAGTCTAATGCTAAGTACTGGAATTTCAGATAATTCCAGTATGATATATGAAAAGTTCAGTAATGGAGGTATTGATAAAGTGCTATAGGGATATTTGAATGAAGTTGTTTTGGAATCTCTCCTCTCCTCCCGGAAGCAAACTTCTTGATTTTTTTTCCGATACTTGCTTACTTTTGGAAAGCAGTGATATTATTTTGTCACCACAGAATACCAAAAATGGTCTTGGCCTAGTAAAGGAGATGGCTAGAAAGAAGCCCCTTTTGTCAAGGCTGCATGCCTTTGATGTAGACGATGGCTCTGGCTCCTCTATCAGTGCTGTGGAGGGAGCAGTGGAGTAGGAGTCTGCGGGTGTGGGCCTTCCACCTCGCCATTTGCCGTGTTATCTTGAGCAAGTCACTTAACCTCTAAGACTCATTTCCTCGTTTGCTAAGTGGACGTGATTACTCTCTGCTCTGCCAACCCCATTTGTTGTGAAAATTAATGAAAACGCTTTAGAAATTATAAAGCACCATCCAGATGAAAAGTGGCAGTGTTGAGGTCTAGTGAAAAATGTTCTGTCTCAAGACTACTAAGACGTTACTGACCATCTGTAAGCAGGATTCATGTTTTAAATATTTTTTTTGCCCATAAGAGGCAAATTTGGGAGTTAGAGAAAGTTCAAATCTGACTTTACTACACCAACTGTGTGATGTTGGACGTGGTAGTGTCTCAGTGTATTAGTCAGGGTTCTTCAGAGAAGCAGAACCCATAGAGGGTGTGTGTGAGGGAGAAAGAGGGAGAGGGAGGGAGGGAGGGAGGGAGAGATTTAATTTAAGGAATTGGTTTATGTGATTATGGGGGCTGGGAAGTCAGAAATCTGCAAGGCAGGCTGGCAGGCCTGAGATCTAGGAAAGAGTTGATGTTGCAGCTCGAGTCCAAAGGCTGTCTGGAGGCAGAATTCCCTCTTCCTTGAGGGACCTATCTTTTTCTCTTAAGACCTTCAACTGATTGGATGAGGCCCACCCATATCATAGAGAATAATCAGCTTTACTCAAAGTCCACTGATGTAAATGTTAATCATATCTAAAAAATAACTTTCACAGTAATATCTAGACTGGAGTTTGACCAAATATCTGGGCACCATAGCCTAGCCAAGTTGATATGTAAAATTAACCATCACACTCATTTTCGCAAGGTTTTCCCAAAGATTAAATGATTAAATGTGCATGGTGCAGGACTTCCCTGTGGTACCCTAACCAGTTAGCAGCATGGTGATGAGCTTCCTGAAACACAGATCATGTATGTTTGTATAGTTATTTCCTTAGGATAAATTCCTAGCAATGGAATTGCTAGTAATAGTGTTTTCTTGCTTTTTTAAAAAAAGAAATAAAATGTCATAGAGTCTCCTTTGAGTCTCCCTTATATCCCTCTGATCCTGCCCTTTCCCCTTTCCCCTCCCTCTAACCGCTCTCCTAAAGTTGATATATATCCTCCTGCCTATGTTTTTATGTTTTTACTACATTGAGCATATCTATAAACAATCTATAGTATTTTTTGGTTTTGAACTTAAATGTTTTGTTGTGTATATATTCTTCTGCAACTTGCCTCTCATTTTTTGAGATTTATGAATGCTTATACATAAAAATCTAGTTCATTCATTTAACTATAGTATTCTAATATCTGAATAAACCTGCTACATTTTATTGTTCTTCTGTTGATGGACGTCTAGGTTTTCCCCCACTATTAAAAGCAGTACTGCAGAAGACCTTCTTGTGCACGTGGGAAAGACTTTTCTGTTGGGTGTAAACCTGGAAGCGGAATTGGCGACGTTGTTGTTTGTTGACTCATTGGCCTTAAGGATTAAGCCCTTCGTTTGGCCTTATTATCATACCTTTGTGTTCTTGCTTCTGAGGCAGAACTAACTAGTCTGCTAACAGAAGTTATCTCTGCCTGACTTGCTTTCTTCCAGAGTGTAATTGAGTGATGCGAGAATGACGCACTGTGGGAAAAATTCAAACTGTCTTATCCACTTCCAATAGAAATTAATTTTTTAAAGTGTGTCACATCATAGGACTGTGTCCTGCTATCTCCTAGAGGAATGATCTGTGTAGTTTGACCAAAAGACAGCAAATTCTGGCGAGAAAAAATACCCCACAGTCAAAGCTTTCTAAGAGGGATGTCATGGAGATTATAATGTGAATTAAAGGTTCTCTCTTTCTGCCATTTCATGCTCAAGGATTCTACCTTAAAACTTAAACTTGAGAACAAATGGCACATTTCTAGTAATTTTATTTGCATAATCTAAATTAAAAATAAGATGTACTTTTTTTAAATATGAGAGGAAAACAATAGATTTGAAATAAATGTAAATATTAGTTATGAATATTCAAACTCAGCAGGCTCAAGTTGCAGACTTTTCTCAGTCTTTTCCATAAATGCACCCTCTCAGGGAAGAGGCCTCTCCACTCTCCCTGAGATCAAAAAATGTAGCTTATAATATCTGAAGCAGGCAGCTAAGACTAGCCTGGCCATACACAGATAGTGGATTTTGGACCTATTCCTGCTTAGGTACAAAACGGCTTTACTTAGATTTTCAAACTGGGCTCCTATGACCTTTGTAGATGTTTTCTGGTTGTGCAGAGGCTTCTAATGTACTCAGTACTTTGGTTATATTAGAATATACTTACCTTGTTGTTCAAGTTTCTGAAAATTTTCAGAAAAAAATGAGTCTTCTCTACCCCAATCTGTGATAAATAGTATTCACTTCTGTTCCTGTATAAATAGGTCAAGTTGTCAGCCCACAAAGTGGCAGTAGTGGCACAGATCTAACAGGTGACAAAGCAGGGCCATCTGCACAGGAGCCTGGCAGCCAGACGCCCTTGAAGTCTATGCTTGTCATCAGTGGAGGAGAGGGTTACATTGACTTCCGGATGGGTAAGTCCTTGGCTCTGGGAGCTCAGTTTCCAGTGTGACTTGGATTTTCACCCACAGTAAATAAGAAACCACTCTGATAAGTGATTTCTAAGAGCTTTTCTTTGAATTCTGTATTTGGAAAAGGAATTTGTATTTCTTTTTTCCTTTTTTCTTTCTCTCTCTCTCTTTTTTTTTTCTTATACCAAAGTACCTTTGTTTGAAGAAGCATTAGAAAATAGCAGTGCTTGGTCATATGTTGAGGTATTTGTGAAGAGCATTAGATACGGAGTCAGAAGGCCTTGGGCAAATCATTCAACCTCCCAGAACCTCAGTTTCCTCACTTGCAAAATGGAGAAATAAAAATACTTCATAAAATGTTGTTTGTATCAAAATTGGTTTCGTTTATTCATTCTCTCACCTTATAAACATTAATTATCTACTTTGTGCCTGTCAGCTTTAAGCTTGAGATACAGAAACAGATCAGACAGAGCCTCCCTCCAGTAGCTTATAGAACAGAGTGGAGATAGAAACATGTTAATAAATCGCGGTCTTCCAGATGCCCTGACGGGGAGCAGCCAGTTCTTCGTAGGGGCAGGGAGAGAGGGAAGGAGGAAATGAAGCTTGAGATGACTCAACACCAAATAGTGTTAGTCTAAAGAATTGGGTTGGAGAGGGGATGGGAACGGCTGGGGGGATTGGCATTCCAAGGTAAGAGAATAGCCTGACCAAAGGTTTAGAAATGTAAAACCACTTTAATTGAAGAAAAACTATTTTTAAATGACTGGAGCATAGAGTAGAAGCAAGTACAAATTTGACCAGAAGTAAGAAAAGGAGGGGCTAGATTATGGAAGGTCTTTATATACCAAATTAACAAGTTTCATTTTTATCTTTTTTTTTTAAGGTATGCTTTTTGTTTAGGAAGATTGGCCCTGAGCTAACATCTGTTGCCAATCTTCCTCTTTCTTTCTTCTCCCCAAAGCCCCAGTACACAGTTGTATATCCTAGTTGTAAGTCCTTCTAGTTCTTCTGTATGGGATGCCACCACAGCATGGCTTGATGAGTGGTGTGTAGGTCTGCGCCCAGGATCCAAACTGGTGAACCCTGGGCCGATGAAGCAGAGCGTGTGAACTTCACCACAAAGCCATGGGGCTGGCCCCTGCATTTCTATCTTTAAAGCAAAGGAAAACTATTGGAGGACTTTAAATAGAATAGCAATATGATTAGATTCGTGTGGAAGGTGGATTAGAGGTAAAAGACTAGATAGAGATAGGGAAATGAGTTAGGAAAAGAGTAACTGAGTAAGATAGTAACAGTAGGAGTAGATGAGCAGCATGATGGGGAATTGGTAACTAACAGGATGTGGAGAAAGAGGGAATGATCCTTTACTTAGAGATTAGGACTGTCAACAGAAGAAGATCTAGAGGGAGCGAAAGAGGAGTTGAGTGTTGGACATGTTGACCTTGAAGAGCATGGGAGTGGGAATTATCCAGGTGGAAGATGTCCACCGGGCTTTTGAGTCTCAGGGTTTTATATCTCAGGAGGGAGGGATTTGGGGGCTCTTGGCATGCAGTGGTACTAAAAGCCACAAGGGTTGATGAGTTCACCCAAGGAGAGTATGTAGGGTCTAAAAGAAGAGGTTCTAGGATAGAACCTGTATTAATACTCCATTTAAAGAATCATTAGAGCTTATGAAGGGATCCAAGAGGAATGGCCGGAGAGGTACAAAGAAAACACAGAGAACTGGTGTTTGTGAAAGTGTAGTGCTCTGTAAACTATAAAGCACTACACTATAAAACTATTTATTTGCTATAAACGAAGGGATCCTTTGGACTGGCCTAATATCACCGAGATTTAAAAAGTTCCTAAACATAAGGCTTTACAGAATATAACGTAGATCGGTGACAAATACTTATTTTAGTTATAAATTCTGTAAAAAAAAAAAAAAAAAAAAAAAAAAGGAGTATAATTGGGGCTGGCCTGGTGGTATGTAAAGTTCGCGCACTCCACTTCAGCGGCCCGGGGTTCACAGGTTCAGATCCCGGGCGCAGACCTGGCACCGCTCGTCAGGCCATGCTGTGGAGGAGGATTGGCACAGATGTTAGCTCAGGGCCAGTCTTCCTCACTCACACACACACACAAAGTTTAAAATTTAAGGTCATAAATGACAGTGTGCCACATGTAATTAGTGTAAACTAGAATATCTGATGCAAGGGCTTACTGACACTTTTTTAAGGGAAGTATTAACATTAAGTTTAGGAATTGATTGATTCTGGTGATGTCAGCAGGAATGGAGTCATTTCAAAGTGTTTTCAATAATTGACTGCTGGTGGAGAATCCTTTATAGAGAGCAACTTTACTTGGCTGGGGTGATTTTTAGAGGTTTTTCTTGGAGTACAACATGGCAATTGGAACCATACTAAGGAGAATGTTAGTAAAATCTTTGTGGTTTTTCCATTTCCACTAAAAATTCCTTCCATTGTGGATCCTGAAAATAGCATAAAAATTGCTTAACCAGGTTTGTCAGTAAACTCTAATTAATCCAGCCTGAAAAACGGACTTGTCTTAAAGCAAGGGTTAATTTTGATAGTATACATGCCTTTTTAAAAAATTGAATTTGATTTTTTCTTCCATTTCCTTTTTCATTTCCTGTTATGTTTTAGCAATGAGAAATTGATCCCAACAGTCCCATATTTTTAATGGTTTAATTAAGTAGGATTTAGAGACCCTAGGAAATGGTAGTTTTTAAAAATAGAACCTTCAAAACAAAACAACTCAAAAAACAAATGCCAACAACCTTTTGTCTCAGCCAATTAATTTGTCGTTATCATTGTAATTTTTTTAAATTTAAAAACCAAATTTAACTTTTTACATTGTATTGTATTTCAGCTCAGAAAGTGGATTTTGTCTTGAGCCTTTTAAAGCATGCTCCTGTCCACAGTTTGACATCCTGGTGGAAAGGCCCCTAGGGGTTGGGTAAGGGAGAGTTTGGCCTGCAGAGAAAAATGCAAAGTTTTAGGATTTTTTCTCTTCTACTGTTTCTAGTTAACAGTATCAGTGTTTTCTTTTGCCAGCTGAAATTCAGATGAGACACTACCAAATTCTAGTAGATCAGCGTTATAGCTTCGTCCCTTGTTATGTAAGTTTGTAGAATTCTACTGAAGAAACTATCCTGCTGGATGAGTTGTCACTGGTTTGTGCTGGAATCACCCCAGCCAAGTGAAGTCCCTCTCTATAACGGAATTCTCCACCAATAGTCACTTATTTAAAGCACTTTGAAATGATTCTGTTCCTACCAGAATAACCCTGCTTTACAACAACGAAACCAGTTACTTTGCATTTGCAGAGAGGAGAATGGTCTGCTAGCACTGGGCCTTCCAGAGCAGTGTCTTTGATCAGGACCTCATTTGTCGAATTCACTCAGCTACTCCCAGAAGAACCTGTAACCTATCTGTAGCACTGCCTCATTTCTTCATCTGCACCATACGCTGTTAGTTCATAACCACCCCTAAACTTGAAGATCATGGAAGGCAAACCCCAAGTAGTGATGGAGCTGCTGTCTCACAGTGCTGCAGGGAGACAGTTCCATTTCCGTGCACTTGCATCAGTTACCTTAGAGTGGAGAACTTCACTGTGACTGACGAGTAGCCGGAGTTGTTTGGGTTTAGTTCGTTTGTGGGCTCTATCCCCATGCTTTCGCATGTATAGTACTGTGTAGTCTCAATTCTTAGTTTGAAAAAACAAGATTAGACTGTCCATTTTGGATGAACACAGAATTGGACAGCTTTGCCTTCTTAGCTTCCCATTTCTGTTAACTTCCGTATGCAGACATATTGGGATGTGTTTCCAACATAGTATGGTGAACTCACTTTGATAAATGTAGTCTGAAAAATGAATTAACCTTTTCGGAAGTCAGGCAGCGAAGATTCTGACTCATGGCATTCCTTTTACTGTGTTCTCTGCAATGGGGGTCAGACAAGTTTTGTGCATACTGTTCAGCACTAACCACGAGCGTGTGTCGGATGTACATGGGCCTGCATATTTCATCTCGACCTAACTTGAGTCTCCATATCATCCACCAGGTGATGAAGGTGGAGAATCAGAACTTCTTGGAGAGGATCTTCCACTTGAACCTTCTGTCGCCAAAGCAGAAAGGAGTCACTTGATAGTGTGGCAAGTGATGTATGGCAGTGAGTGAGCCATAGGAAACGGGTGGAGACGGGGAAGCCGTCTCTTCTGCATGGTTTATTTTCCCTTTTCCCCTTTATTTAATGCTCTCTTTGTGAAATAAGTTTCACCACATAATGTGCGAGCATTTTTTTTCCTGTTAACTTTATACTACAAAATCTGTCCTACCGTCACAATACAGGAACTAGCTGTTTTACTGCGCCAGTGTTATAGGCATTTTCAGGATATTGTGAACAAATCAAGAATGTTTACTTTCTGCAAACTGGTGAATTATAGAAAGCAATCCAGATGTGGTTTACTCTGCCACAGTTAATGTCACTCATTTAGTTTGATGGGGTCACTTTTTAGCTGTCACTAATAATGGAAATAGTGGAAACACTTGATAAATGAAACTGTACCATTAAGTACAATAGTAAAGTTTCCCCCAGTGTATTATAAAATTGACACAAGCTAACTTCAGGTGGATTATCAGGATTTATCTAAATGTCCCAAGAGGGCTAAAAGCTAACTGTAAATTACTTTAACTTTCACTTTCAAATCTGACAAATCTTGTTTATATGGTATATAAAACTTTGTTTTCATCAGATTTTGGGGGGGTTTTATATTAAAGAAATTAAGACTACACTATTTAAATAAAAGTTTCCTGTTTCTGACTTATTAGAGCTCTAAAGTTTATGAGGCCTGCTTCTCTGAATATTCTGAATTTTTTTTTGAGACTAGTCTTGCTCATTTTCATACTGACATGTCTGAAAAGTTTATTATTTATAATGCTTAGAAGATACACTTCAGCAATGGGAGAGTTTTTTTTTAAGGAAATTGTGTTGGATTCCTTGTACCAGCAGGCGGTGGTGGTTGGTTGAGTTTTTTCCATGTAAAAACATTCACCTGTTTACCAGTTGTTCTTGGACTGCCCTTAGCAGTTAACAAGAGTAAAGCTGCACTGGTGACGGACAGCAGCCTGACGAACTGAGTGAGGGATTTGATTAGAAACGGTGTTGTTTTTGTTCTGTATAAACTACAGAACAGCTAGCACTGGATATTTTGTATGTAAATGACACATTGTTTAAGCTCTTGTGCCCTTTTGAGATTAAAATGCCATCTTCAAAGAAGAAAACTAGGAAGGGGAACAAGACAAAGCCAAGATACCGTAAAGTGAAAGTTGACATTACATATTTTCACTCTCAGTGCCCGTTTAAAAAATAGTCTAACTGACATTCTTGTTTAATAAGTTTTTAAAAACCATTATGCTGCAGTTTTTTTCCCTCAACCTTCTTGAAAGTGTGTGATTTATGATCTCTTATCCATTACTTTAAGCAAAGCTAAAAATAAAGTTAAGTGCTATTTTAAAACTGTAAACCTATTGGATAAATGCCCCCCAGTCATCAGGACTGCTTCAAGGAGGAGAAAGCAAACACAGGCCTCAGACTGTCTAAGCATTCTTACGTACCAGGGACTTTTTTTCCTGAACTGTCATGCAAAGATATTTGTAAAAAGTACCCCAGTGACTTTTAAGCATATACATGATGACTAGATTATAAAATACGTGGGATTTAATGAGCCAGAGGAGGCCTTTGGATCCATTTGGCCACATGTGTCTATAAGCACATTGTGTACAAAGTAAAATTGTGGCCACTTTAGACGGCTGGATGAAAAAAACTCTTTTGGTAACAGCTGTATTAAAAGGATAATTTTTTGCTTGAGATACTTAGTCACTTTTCTTCAGGGCACCAAAATTTAGGCCACTTTTCCATAGCTCGTAAGCTATGTTTTTATTTTATTTTACATCTGAACCATTTTTGGCAATACCTTTAAAAAACCCACATATTAAATATTTTGGGAGGATATTGTATAAATTCATTAAAAAAAGATACACCAAAGTGTTTGGGAATTTTAATCCCAAGAAGTAAATATCCCAGAGTCAGACCCTGTTGCTCTTCAGTCTTTTACATGTTTATACAACTGAATGTCACGTGGGAAATCAGGAGTTAGAGATGAAAAAACGCAAACATGTTACAATGGTTCTAATTGCTCTTTTTCAATTTACTGGCTTTAACTTAAGGAATATAGGTATGTAGTTATTTTATCTAAAGCTGTCAGATTATCTGTGGCCCTGTTAGTTAACTTCAGGGATTAGAGAGAGTACAAGAACGTCTGTACAATTCGTTTTAAGGGCTTGTCCTTATGTTCGTAATTTCAGTTAAATATTTTCTACAGATTGCTTTACTTCCCCCCTTTCCCCAAGAATAGGTTTATATTCTTGTAATATTCACTTTGGTCAAGGAGATAACCTTTGGAAGAAAATGCCAAAATGTCAGCTTGCAAGCAGCAAGGTGGAAGGTGGAAGCTGCCTGTGGCTGCCACGCCAGGGACAGAGAAGAGGCTCGAGTGCCTCAGGTCGGTCTCTCCCTGAGAAAACGTTTACCCTGTTGGAAGAAATAAGGGATACCGAGAACTGTCTCGTTTCATCACGCTTGGGCTGTGTGTGAGGTTGAACCATGTGAAATTGCCAACGTTTGACCGTTGCTTATCTACAGAGATGGCAGTATCGTATACGTTGACCTAGTGCTTTCTGTTAAATGCAGGGTAAAATCCCTGTGAGGCAAAGGGAGGGTATTCTCTAGGACTTCAGTTTTGAGAGTGTTTTTCTCTAACTTGTGTGGATCTAAATTTTTAAAATAGGAATGAATATCTTAATAGCTGCAGCTTGTTGAGAGTGTAAAATGTTTTGAGCACAAACTATGCAGCACATAACTTTTCAGATTAAGTGTGTTGGCATAGAAAGGTTAAAGTACATTCTCTCAGTTGATGTATTGTTCATTTCTTGTAAAGGTCTTCCTACATTTGAGAATAGACCCTTTAACATAGGCTGCCTTAGTAACAAAACAAAGCAAAACAATTGTCTCATAATATTAACTGTCCTGAAGAACGTGTGTCTTGCAAATGCTGTGGAACTGAATATTTATTTCCTTGTGAGTATTATGACCGTTACCAAAGGACTCAACAAGATTTAGGCTCTTCTTAATTGATCATGTTGACAAAGGGACTCATTTGGTCCCAGTTTGTAACATGGGAAGAGTAGAGAAGAGAGAATTAAATGTGGAAATCATAAATGCTTTTCTAACAGGGTTATGCTATTTTGTAACACTAAATGTCTTTTTCTTTCTCTTAAAAAAATTAAGTTTTTATTATTAATTTTGTCGTACATTTCACAATGTTTGAATATATTTTAACCATATTATGTTCTGAATTTGTTTTTTGTTCTAGACATTTTATCCAGAATTTTACTTGCCTCTATAATCTGAAAACTGGGTTCTAGAGTGTCCCACTTGCTGTCTCTTAGAGGCTGAGGCTTCATTTCTATGAGCCAAAAGCTCATTTAGCAATGTAGTTATTTCAGTATTTATTTCTATCATGGAATCCCTGGGGTTCGGAATGTAACTTTGTACATGAAATATATATAAATATGTATATGAAACATGTGAGGTCCAGTGTATTTTGTTTTGTTTTTGCCTTTCCTTGGGGTTTTGAACTTGGTTTTCATTTGAGGGTCCAATAATCTTACCCCATCAAACATGCCATATCTGAGGGACTGTCACTGTTTGGCACTGGCTCAAGGTAAGCAGTGGGGAATACATGAAGAACATGTCTGCTTGGCTCACGTGTTCAAATGAGATATGAGTAATAGACCATAGGGCTTTCTAGAAGTGTCGGTGTGCTGAGTAACAGCCCACACATGAGACTACCATTTGCCAGCTTACTCAGTAATAAGAGGCAGACTAATGTCGATGGTAATAATATGGTGTGCCTATTTGTGATCCCTTTGCTTGGGAGAGACTCTGCAAGGAAGGATGATTATGAAACTAATCATGTGGTAGCACAAGGTGAATCCATATTCAGTGCAGTGGTATTTAGTCAAATCCAGGGTATTTTGTTTACAAGAAATATGGGGCTCTGACGTGATAGTATAAGTAGCCCTGACTGGCATGTTAATAGGACAGTTCACTAGATGAAGGCACAGCCGTTTATCCAGTGAGGTTGGATGCTCTAGAATATAATTCACAGCCTGGCTCATTCCTGCTGTACCGGACCTTACCTAACTGCCCTTTAGTCGTCTGGGGCTTGCCAAGTCATTGTTTTGGAAACCGATTAATTCCTTTCAGCCTCATTCCGTCATCTTCCTGATCCAGCCAGTTTCCGGTGAAAAGCTGGAGTAGCAGCACAGGACAGGAGACATTCATTGTAGGTTTGATGGGGGAACAGGACAGGAGCGCTGTCTTTCTAACTGGAATGGTAGCCTGCAGTCCTACCCAGTGGGGAAACTTTCTTTCAAACCTTGGTGAGGAGATGCTGCTTAGGCCCCAAGCTCTTCCTCATCCAACCCCAGCCTCTCACATTCCCTGTAGGTGTGAGAGCCCTCGTGTAGTTAGGGGACTTCTCAGAATACCTTAAATATTCGGTAATTAACACAGTTCAGTTTAAACTCATTTCCTTTAGAGACAGAGTGGTAGAGTGGGAAAGAAGGCTGTAGACCTGTCCAGACTCTGCCTCTACAGTGACCCCAGGCAGGTCCCTTTAACGGCACCCCAGAGTCACCCATAAAGGCATAAAACTCCACCCGAGACCTGCTGAATCAGACTTTTGTGGGGTCTGGACCCAGGTGTCTGTGAAGTGTCCTAGGTAAGTGTGCTATGTGGCTTAGGTTGAGGAATGTCGCATTAACATCTTTGGACCTTAGTTCTCTGGTGTGTTAAAGGAGAGTGGTTTCTCCAGGTGGTCTGAACAAAATACCAACCCTAATGCCCTCTGGTTCAGTGACCCTGGCTCTCATTTGCCTCAGTGTGTTGTCTGTACAGATACCAACCATACCTGCTTGCAGACCAGGGTTGCCCAGTCCCCCATGAGGCCAAGCTCTCTGGTGAGTGGGATTTGATTACTTAGAGTTTCCAGTTTATCAGAACCACACTGTACAAAAGGAGGCGCATAGCTTAGCTCCTTGCTTTTATGTCCAAGTAGAACATTGGGTCTCACCCACAGTCAAAAAGTAGTTATGATTTGATTTAAGGCCTCAAAGGAGAGGTAGACCAATGATCCCCAGCTCAGGGAGGCCCACAGCTTCATGTAAAAGTCGCAGCTCTCACAGGCCAGGAGAGGGCGTGTGGCCAGAATCACCCCAGGGCTAGTTCCAGAATGAAATTATTCCTTCTTCCTCTCACCTCAGGAGTACCACACTGTACTGGTATATTTGGAAAAACAGTTACCCAGGTGATTCCGATCCTTCCATTGGGAACCGCTGCTTAAGAGGAACTCAGGCAGCCCAGCTGGATTCACAAACATCTGTTTTCCAGGAGCACAAAGCTTCATTCATTCTTAGCCGGTTATTACCAGCACATGGTGACCTGCCAGCAGGCTCACCCCAGGCTCAACCCAATGCTGTTTTTGATTCATGGGTAATTGAAGCTTAGGGTACTTTGAACTTATTGCTACGTTAAAAGCTTAAAGGAAATATTTCATCTCCCATTCACTTGATAAGGCTATTTTTTAATGGAGAAAAGCCATAACCCTTTAGTTGTTATCATGACTAGCTTGCATTTGCATAACATCTACTAGTTTTCTCAAAGTATTTACTCCATACATTCAAAGGTGATTGGCACAGCAACGCTTTGGAGTGGATTGTGGTCCTCAGGGGATCCAGAGGCCTGGCCTAGGAGGGCCTTGCTCCTTAGTAAGCAGGCAGCAGAGAGCAGGAAAGGCTCATGGCCCTTACGGGGGATAACCAGGTGAGCTCCACGCTGGAGGCCACCGCAGGTGTGCTGGGGAAAGTCCTGGATCTCGGGTCAGGAGCCCTGGGTTTGAAGCCTGGGTCTACTGTTTGCTAATTTTGTGACCCTTCACTAGTCACTTAACTATTCCATTTCCTTACTATAAAAGGGGAGTGACCCCCAAAGGGTGGTTGTGCTGGCTGAGTGAAGTAATGCAGCCAGCACGCCACCTGCCCCTACAAGGCACTCAACAGCAGGCTTCAGAGCTGCATCGCTGCCAGCTCTGTGCGGATGAGTAAGACGCCGTCAGGGAGGTTAGGACAAGAGAGGGAAGTGGACACGGAAATGGCAAAGTGTCATCTAGTATTGTTGCTGGATGTTAGAAGCATTAGTTAAATGATATTGGTATGGTACCTGCTTTGGCTATTTTATAATGTGATGAAAACGAGAGAAAAACTGTCTTCAATGCTTATTTAATGCACAGTATTCTTATTTCCAGTCTATTTATCAGTGTCCTAGACCTGGTCTGTCCTAAAATAATTGTGTTAGGAAGCAGAGGCCTTAGGCCTGTTGGACCTTTCAAGGAATACCTTTCTATGTCGCCCCACCCTCCCCAATTTAGGGAAAAAGAGTGTTTCGTGAAAATTAAACACAGGAGGAGACCCATATTCCCTTTTGCATCTAAGAATTAATTTCATTCCTATCCAGGCACACTGAGGGACATATTGAAGCATGAAAATAGTGGTAAGTTTGACATTTTAGATGCCATCAAAACATATTTATTCAGTATCTGTTGCTCATAATGCTTTATGACAAGAATTAAACTTCCAGTCACTGCATATAAGCGGGTAGAGAGCAGACGTACAGAACTAAATCAAATATTAACATGAGATGCACGGCAGAGTGTAGAATGGTGGCAGGGAGGGTCATATGCTTTCTGCATGATTAAAAAGCTTAGCATTGCTCTGCCCGAGCGAGAAAGCAAACCTCCATCTGTTAAGATTTTTGAGGACATCTCACGCCCAAAGAGAGTGGAGCGGTCTTTCAAAAATGAATTTCTTCATCAGGAGTATTATAGAATGCTATCTTCCGCACAGGATTGTTGGGAAGATTAAATGAGATCATGTACAGTGCTACTCACCAGTAAACAAATATTTGTATCCTCCCCCCTCGGAGGCCTCGATGTCTTTTCCTGTTGTCTTTTCTCGTCCAGCTGACTTTGCCTGACCTTTGGCTAGCCCAGACAAGTGACAAGTCCTGGGGTGAATTTTCAGCGGCTCACCTTTTGCTGCATTTCAGCCTGTTAGGCTTCTGTGGAAACGGGCTTTTATTTTGTAGCCAGTCTACATTTCTATCTTGGAGAATTTACCTGGGGCTGTAAGGAAGGAACTAGGAGCAAAAGTTTAGCATGTTCTTCACCAAAAAAGACTCCAGTACTGATTCTTAGAGGCATCTCAAGCATTTGTCCTTCCTGGAGGAGCCTGGGTGGAGAGGAGCCGACAGTGGGCAGATGCCTGTGGGCAGATGTCTCTCGGCAGCCTTGGCTGATTTAGAGACCCAGTCCTGGGCTTTGCCCAACTGCGGGTTTATCAGACCATCCTCCCCCGTGTTAAGGCCATGTTTCTGGGGCCCCAAGATGACAGCCCTTTCTTCCAAAGACTCCTCTGGTGTGATATGATGTGAACCAGATATCAGCATCTCAAAAACCAAGTCACGATAAGGAATCATAGGTGTAGCCCCTCCCTGCCGCTGATTTATCCAAAGTCGTCATCTCTCTCTGGACTCAGTTTCCTTATCAGTAAAAGCCAGGGCTTGGCTCAGATGAGCTCGAAGGCTACTTCTAAGGTGACATTCTTTGAGGGGGGGATCATCGGTGCCGTGTACAGTTTGGGTTGTATGGACTAACAGCCTTCATGCCCAGCCAGATCCTTATGGAGGGAATTCACGCAGCCTGTACCACTTGGTACAAACCAGCTACTTTGTTTGATGCACCAGTTTGTCCCTGAGGCATCAAGGCATCACTTCCATGAATGGGAGGAATATGTCTTAATTAGGAAGAGAGACACTGTTAAGTTCTCTGGGTCTTCCACTCCCTTGGACAGGTATCCATCTTTTCCTTCTCAAACCTGGGAAGAGGTCTCCAAAAGTCTACTTTAGGACGGCAGCTGAGCCTTCAGAGAGCTTCTCCCTAGGCCCCCTTTGGCATCACTTTGGAGAAAGAGAGAAGGGCTGAGAGGTTACACTTAATTAGGGAGGATCCTTGGCTTCTCAGTACCACCCCCTCCCAGAGCAGGAAAGGTGGGGTGGGGGGAATGGGAAATGAACTTGCTTGGAAAGCTGCCTTGCTAGAGAGGCTGGGCTCTGCTCCCTTTTGAACGCAAGGTGGCGCCATGTTAGTACTAGGCTTCCACGTGTTAGCACTGAAGGCTGCCAGCCCCTCATCTGTCCCCTTCATCCTCACTGGGCTGGCCACCCCAGCAAGGCAGGCCAAACCAGACCAAGGAGGGTGCCTGCTGGGAGTCAAATTGTACAGATAAGATAAACTAGTTCACTTTACTAACAAGCAAGCTGAGGCCCAGTGTGGCTGTTATTCAACAGCAGAGATCAGACTAAAAATCTTGACTCTTGGGTTAGTGCTCTTTCTACTAGGCTGCCTCTAGATTCTCATAGCCCTGGGTTCTCACTCCTTTCTTTCACCTTTTCTCAGTCAGCCTATAGCCCAGGGACCCAAAGGGAAGGCAGGAGGTCCAGAGCCTGGGACCACTGCCGAGGTGAACAGGGGCTGATGTGGGTGAAACACTGGCCCGAAGGATTAAAGAAGGGAATTTTTGAAAGCATCCACACCACCAATTTCTGGTCTTTGAAGTTGCAGAGGAATTTCTGCCACAGCCACCTCTGAACAAGGCTAAAGGAAATGTCACGGAATCGGCTTAGTGAGTTGCTTCAATGGAAACTTCATCCAAGGCTGATAATAAATAGGAGTTACATAACTCGGCAGGTCACAGCACTAACTAAGCCCTTTATAGGCCATCAATCCACATTTATTTCCTGGATTTTATAACTGCTGCTGAAAAGGAAAAAGGAGGGGGTGAGGATTAGAGGGAGAGCATCTGTGACTGGAATAAATCCCCAAGTCCACTCTGCAGTCTGCTCTCCCCCGCACCACCGTGGGGCGACTCCCGAGGGGCCTGCTGAGTTACAGGGCACCCAGACGCCAGGCCTCGTCCCAGGAAGCTCAGACCGCCGTCCCAGGCTGCTCTGAGTAGCCACCAGCTTTAGGCTGTCATTTTCTCTGTGACCCTCAGTTTTCTATTCTGTAAAATGACAAGGTTGGGCCACATGAGTTCTAGGATCCCATTCCACCATATGATTCTAAACATTAGGAGTGAAAAATGGAGATTAGGGCTTGCTACCCATCCCCTCCCCACCCTCCCCACCAAAGTTAGTTGCAAGAAGCTGTTGGATCTTGATGGGGAAGGGGAGAGTGAGACATTACCGCATTAATGAGGGCAGACAACCCCCCCACACACACAAGGCCAGCCAGCACTTGGGAGGGTTTGAGGCCAGTCTGGGTGGGATGGGGAGCCAGGGAGTGCACAGGGTAAAGGACCCTGGCTGCCTCCCCCATGGCCTCCAGGTGCTGTAGACCAGAGGCGGCCCCAGTCAGGACATGCAGACAGAGCCAGCCTGGGCTACACTCTCTCTCCCTCTCTCTCTCTCTGTCTCTCTCTGTCTCTCTGTCTCTGTCTCTGTCTGTATCTCGCTCTCTCTCGCTCTCTCTCGCTCTATCGCTCTATCTCACACACACACACACACACACACACACACACTCGCGCCTGGAGGAGAGGGGCGTCTCAGCAGCATTTGCCATCCTCAATCCCCGGGATTTCAATGCCTGAGAGGTTTCAGGGCTGCCCCAGGGCGCTCAGGTGGATATGAATGCCCCAAATTCCAGCAGACAGGCCCCATACACACCTCCTGGCCCTCATCCCGCTGGGGTCAGGGAGACAGCGCCCACCACCCACACGCCATTTGGAGCTTCTGCATGCTCCTCCCGCCTCCTGTGCAAAGCCACGGGCCAGATGCCCCCAGCTGGGATTGCCCAGGGTAAAGCTGGCTGAGGAAGGGCAGGGCCTAGGGGAGAAGCGTGGTGGGGAAGGGAGGGCATCAGAAGATTTGTGGCATCGGGAGATGAGGAGAAAGCTGGAGGGACCAGAGGGATGAGGGTGCTTGGGAGGAACCCCTCCTTAGGGGCCTGGGCCCAGAACTTTCACACCGGGATCATACCTTGGGCAGGAAGCCAGACAGGCCCAGGTGCCCCTCCCCCAGCTTTGGCGTCCCTGCAGGGGAGGACCAGCATAAGGCAAGATGCCCTGCAGCCTCTGAGCATCCCTGGGAAGGAACAGAGTATTGGAGGGGAGGGGACTTCGGGGGAGGTGGGCAGCCTCAGCCTGGCAGCAGAGCCAAGCTCTAGAAGAAGAGGTGGAGGTCACATGTCACACGTCAGGAAGAAATTTCCAATCAAGACAAAAATGTTTCCCCAGAGAAGACTCCCATGGCAGGAGGCAGCTCCCACCTGGAGACGCAGTGCAGACCCTTTGGTTAGGCCCTGTTAACTGTACACATCAGTCTGGTGTCCGGGGGTCTCCTCTCTGCCCCCAGCCTCGGCGCTTGGCGCTTCCCCCACCGCTGCGGCTTCTGTTTCAGAAACAGCTGCGTGTCTGGGCTTGTCGTGAAGTCAGCTGGGCTTCCAGACGCAGACAGAAGCCCCACCCCCACACAGCCTCACACCGAAGGTTTGGAAGGTGGTGTGCCCCATTAAACACGTGCCTGAAATTGAGACCCGAGGGGAGAGGGTGTGATTGCAATGCCCCAATCCCCCAGACCCCACAAATGAGCAGTGTCAGAAAGGGGTCTAAGAGTCCCATCTCTGTTGATCGACCTGACCCTTCCACCCACTCCGACCGTAATCCGATAATCCATTTTACTTGAGTTGGGTAAACCAGCAAAGCGGAGCTCAGGGGCCAGGGTGTGGGGGTTCTGATGGGGCTACACCACCCCATCCCAGGGAAGAAGGCGGTGGCTTATCTGGGACCAGCTTCTGTAGAGCAGACACTTGACCCCACGGCTGCTGAGGCTGAAGGAGAACCAGCTGCCGGCTGAGGTGAGTGGCAGGAGGGCTTGCCAGCTCCTTGACTCAGCTTCACACACCTTCGAAGGTGCCCTGGAGCCGTCCCCTGCCTCTGTGCAGGGCTGCCGCTAGCACGTCCTCCTGCCTGCCCGGCCTCGGCGGGTCTGAGGAGAGCTCAGAGGAGGGCTTCTGCCCCATCCTCTCCCCTCTCTCCCTCACAAATGCAAGTGAGAGGGGTGGGGGATGGGTCACGGGGAGGCCTGCTGGAGGTGGCAGGGTGAGCAGCCCGAGGGCGGGCCGCTCCTTCCAGGGCCTGCTTTGTCCTTGTTGAAAGGGTTCATGAGTGAGCACCAGACTCTTCTAGAAACTCTGCCCCAGGCTGGGTGTGGCAGAAACACCAAGATCATTTCTCAGAATTCTCATGTGAGTATATGCCCACTCCACCTCTGCCCACCGGCTTGGGTGTCCAGGCTGAGAGAAGGCCTTAGAAAAGAAAGGTCCCTTGCCAACACGGAGCATGAGCCAGGCCCAGTCCCGGGTTCTTCACAGGCACGGCCTCCCTTCCTCCTCGAGGCCGCTGTACTACTGACACGGGGGCTGGAATGTTCTTCGTTGTGTGTCTGTGCTGTGTGCATTGTAGGATATTTAGCAACACCCTTGGCCTCTCCCCACTAGATGCCAGTAGGTCATGCACACCCTCCCTCCCAGTATAACAACCAAACATGTCTCCAGGCATTGCCAGGTGTCCCCAGGAGCAAAACCTGTTTGAGAACCTCTGGCTTAGACAGGAGGTGTCCTAGGACTCTAGGACAGGCCCACGTTTGAACCTGGATCATCTGCTCTTGCTGCTCTTGATCATCTTCTCTTTGTGGAGAGAAGTCCGCTTTGAGAACCTGTCCCCAGAACAGGGCTCCCACCTTCAGTTTCGAGGAGCGTATGGCCCCCAGGTGCTCATTCACGAGGGACTGTTCAGAACGTCCGCCTGGACTATCTGGACGGGAGGCAGCCTGCCCTGCCCCCACGGACCCCCACGCGAAGGCCTGGGCACTGGAGGGGGTGAGTGGGAGCTGGGGGAGGAGTGTGAGGGCGGGGTTGTTGCGGGAGGAGGTGCCCACCCTATTTGGATGTCTGACGTCTGGCACGACCCCTGCATGCCCAGCACCCCTGCGGCCCGAGTGCCCAGCCTCACTCGTCACCTTGCAGATGGGTCTCCCTGACTCACAGCCGCTGGACGTCACCTGTAGTTGTCTCATCCCAGAAGGTATTTGCGACCTCAGCACTCACCCAAGCATGCCTGCCCCTGAAGGCAGGAGGGTGTGCCCCGTGAACTCAGCAGGGGGCCTTTGGATCTGGGTTCCAGATCGCGATGATGCGGGCAGTGGTGGAGGAGCTTCAAGACTCCGGGAACTTCCACTCCCCCTGCTCTGTAGCAAGTTTTATTTTTATTTTATTCTATTTTTGAGGAAGATTAGCCCTGGCTAACATCTGCCACCAATCCGCCTCATTTTGCTGAGGAAGACTGGCCCTGAGCTAACATCCATGCCCATCTTCCTCTACTTTATATGTGGGATGCCTACCACAGTATGGTGTGTAGGCCCACACCCAGGATCCGAACCGGCAAACCCCAGGCCACCGAAGCAGAACGTGTGAACTTAACCACTGTGCCACCCGGCTGGACCCCTGTAGCAAGTTGTAAAGACACCATGCCAGACGTTAGCTCTCCTTCCAGCTCTCTGAGCCTCAGTTTCCTTGTTTGTAAAATGGAAGAGTTGGATTGGATGGATGATCTCTAATAATTCACAGTCACTGAGCATTTCCTATGTGTCAGGGTCTTCACATACGTCACAATTCATGCAGTGCTCTATGAGGTAGGGACTGTAATTATTATCCTCATTTTACAGCTGAGGAAGTTGAGCTCAGAGAAGTTAAGTAGCTTGCCCAAGGTCACACAGCCAGTAAGTGGAAGGGACCGGTCACATAGCCAGGTCTGACCCAGTGGCATTGTCGAGGATGACAGTAGCTCAGGTGAGAGAGAGGTCCATTGACTGGGGCAGTGGCCATGAGTATCGCGGGAGGGGTGGAAGAATGACCTGCACGGTGAGGAGGGGCAGGACCGGTCAGCCAGCCCAGTGTGGGGAGATGTGGACAATGACACGGAGGTTTGGAGCCTGAGGGACTGGGAGGGTAGTGGTGCTATTAATAGAAATAGGGAAGTCAGGAGTAAGAGCCGGTAGGGGCTCAGTGATGATGCGCCTCTTAGACATGTTGAGGCTGACTGGCTCACAGTGGGACACAGGCTGAGATCCAGCCACAGGGCGATTAGGAAAATTCAGCACAGAGAAAAACACCTCCGAACGCCAACACCTCCGAACGCCAACACCTCCCTTCCAAGATCAAATCTCCAAACCTGGCGCCCCCGGGGTTTCCCAGCCCCTGGCCTGGCGGAGGCTTCAGTGCTGGGTCCAAGGTCAAGTCCCACACTGACCGCTGGGGGTCACCACTGGTGCACAGACCACGGTGCAGCTGCCCACGGTGTGCCGGCCCTGGGACGACCTAGGGGACACAGCAGGTGTTAGCGAGCCACGCGCCCCCGTCGGCAGAAGTTTCCTCCCCCTTGTTGGCGGGGGAGGCGGGGAAGGCCCAGAGAACTCGAGCTGCTGCCTCTCCGCGTCCGCAGGCGTCCGGCAACGCAGTTGCACGGGGATTTCTGATGAACCTCCTCCAATCGAGTTCTGTTGACCTTAGAACCAGGAGGAGGGAGAGGAAGCCGAGCCCCCTTCCCTGCTGCGCCTGGGGAACTGGGGCCTCTCGGGGCCCAGCCTGGGGGACGCCGGATCCAGGGCGCTGGGGGCGGCGACCTTGGGCGGCAGGCCGGGGAGCAGGATCCCAGCTGTTCCACACCGCGTGTCTCCCTTGACATTTGCGTCAGCAGCTCTGCCCTTTGACTTTTAATTCCCGGGAGTGGCGGGTGGAGGCCACCTCGGCAATCAGGACTCATTATTTGCAGTTCGATTCCACCGGGAGTTCACTCGGGTTAGACCTGGCCGCCTGCCCGCCCCCCGCCTCCCAAGCCTCCCACGCCGCAGGTTTACGGCCTGGTCTCCTTCCCGAGCTGGGAGGAACAGAGGCAGGAGCCGGCCCCCCGGAGACACCAGGTCCTCTTGGCCTCCTGATCTCGGCAGCAGCCTGTGGGAAGTGACGCTTATAAAAGTGCTTTGAGACCCCCAGATGGAGGGGTGTCCCCACGCCCAGGCCCAGCCCAGGCCCAGCACCCCGTCGGGCCAGCCTCCAGCTCGGCTCTGGGCTTGCTGGGACATGTCCTGGCTGGGTGGGCCTGGCCAGGAGGCGCTGGCCTCCGGAGCCCGGGTTGGGGGTGCAGGGCTGGGAAGGGATGAGGGTGGGGGAGGCCCTGAGATGCCAGCCGGGCTCCCCAGGCCCTGGGTGGCCCAGCGGTGTCTGGTGTCCCTCTATATTTGGCCTTGGGCATTACCGACATGCCCTCTCTGAGGGCAGGCAGCCAGTCTGACCCATGACGTCTCCTCCGGGGCCTGGGCTATTTTGGATCCAGCCTTGGGGGGCTGGGGGAGGCAGGGCTGAGGTTGGAGGGTACATTCCCTCTGGCTGGGGGTCAGAGAAGAGGCTGAGGGGGTGCAGCACGGAGAATCAGCCCGAGGCCTTTCTCAGAATTCCCTGTGCAGTGACTCTAATGTTCCCTCTGCTCAGGTTTCCTGGGGATCCAGGGCTGAGGGGCTGAGTCCAGGCAGGAACCCCAACCTCTCCTCCCCCGGGGTTTTTCCAGCTGTTCAGAGATCATCCCTGAATTCAAAAACAAGTCCTCCGTGCCAGGGCTCGCCGAATCAGGGCCAGCTCCGTGATTCCCAGGCATTCGGATTCCTTAGTCACTAACATTTCCAAAAAGCCGATTTAGGATCTGACATGGTCACTAGTCTTTTATTTTGCTCGGTTAAGGACATTAAAGAAAATGTCAAAGAAAAGGTCCTTTTTAAACACACACATGCACAGACCCTGAAAATACACAGCTCCAGGGAAAGGGCCGTACTTCAGATCGAGTAGGTCTAGCTTTAGGAAAACTTCACTGTATTGTCCTATTTTTCTCGTTTTGCCACAAGCAGATGGCAACAGCTGGCACTGGGCACCCCGGCGATGGGCTCGTGTTCCAGGAACTGCTGGTCCCTTCCATGCATCTGCGGGGCCCAAGGCCAAGGCAGCGGGGGACCCCTCCCCAGTACTCTCTCCAGCTCCCTCACTCAGCAGTCACTTCTACTTCTTTGTGTCCCCCCCACCCCCAACACACAATATTTGCAGGAGGTGAGGGTGGGGAGGGGTCTTCACCCAGCTCCCAGATGATGAGAGCAGATTGTCTGGTCACTGCTGGCAGACTGAGATAGGCCGGCCCCTCCAGAAGCCACCGCACTCCTCTGAGAAGGCTGCCCCGTGGAAGGAAGGAGCCGGGTCTGGCCCGGGGCTCGGGAATGCTGGCGTGAGGGCCACTGCTGGCCTTCTGATCTGAGGCCATTCCCGGAACCTCCCTCCCTGAACTCCAGTTTCTGTTTCCATAAAATGGTCATATTAACTCCTCATCACAGGGCTGATGTGAGGAGTAAATGAAAGAGTGTTTGTGAAAGTACTTTGTGAACTATAAAGCTCAGCAGGGGTAGTTATTATAATCATGGGAAACCAGTAAATGACTGAAGAAAGAGCAGCCCAAAAGCTGATCTCAGCTTCTGGGTGCAGAGACGGTGCTCACACCCACTCCGGGGTCTGTGATCTCGGGGCCCCTCCAGCCCACAAAGGAGCAACGCGAGCCTGAGTCCTCTGAGTCAAGGCAGCCGGCCGGACCAAGGCCTTCTGCTGGAAACAGGGCCAGCCTCCGCCTTGTGCTTGGAGAGAGGGCCCGACAGCTGTCAAGGCTTCTGTTTACTTGTGGTGGCCCTACTGCAGTTTTTAAAGGGCTGCCTCTGCCAACTCCCCACCCCCACCCCCACCCCCACCATGTCGCTGTGGGGTGGAGGGAAAACACACCAACCCATGTTCCCAGGCCAGTTCCACCACTTGCTCCAGCTGTGTGGCTTTCGACACATCCCTTTGCCTCTCTGCGCCTCGGTTTCCTCATCTGCAAAATAGAGATAAGAGCCCTTAGCTCGTGGGGTTGCCGTGAGCTTATATGGCATTGCGTGGGGAAGCCCCTGGAGAGTGCTCAGTCCTCGAGAGCCCCCCACCTCCCCGGGCACCTGGCATAACCACAGCCCCCACAAAGGGAACCAAGGGGTCCCCAGGAAGCGTGAGCTGTGGCTGGGCTGCCTCCCCGCCCAGCGTGGATCCCCAGGCCCCGGCTCCCTGCCCCCTCCCCCAGCAGCTCGGCAGCCAGTTGTCATGAAGTCATTGCCACCTTCCCCGGGCTGCCCCCCACCCCCGCCCCTGTGCTGACATCCCATTTGGCAAAGAGGTTGGAAAAGCCGCTGACTCTTCCAGACCCTGAGTTCATTGACTGGTCAGTGCCCATCGGCCACAGCTGACCATGTGGTCAGAGGGGTCTGCGGAGTGAGGGAGGGGTCCCTCCAGGCTTTCACTCCCAGGCTCAAGTCAGCCCCGGCCCTGAAGACACTCCTCCAACACGCGTGCGCGCACACACACGCGCGCGCACACCATACATATACATACCTGAAACCTACACATGTGTGACGCCACAGACACACTTGTACACACACTGTCCTCTTGATCCCCACATAAACACACACCAAGACACACACTCCTTCCCGTGTACATAATGTTTTATACAACCGCCTACCCACAAAGGCACACTCCTACACACACGTGGCTACAGCACGTCCTACATGCTCACACAGGCACACATAAGTGTACTCGGCACTTCCTCACACACTGAAAGGGGTTGTTGGCCACCCAGCTACCCACAGCTGCGGCAACTCCTGACTCCACCCCCGGCCTGTGCCCTTGGCCTTCACTGGGCCAAGGGGAACACTCACGGCTGAGCCAGACTCGAGTGGGAGGGTCTCTGAGTCCCTAGACAAGAACCCCAGGCAGCCAGAGCTGAAACTGCTCATCCCAGCTGACCCCTTCACTTTTATTTGTGGGAACTGTGGCCCAGAGAGGGCAAGGGGATGGGCAAGTCACACAGCCAAAGTTTTCCAAGTGCTTCAAAGTGTCTGAGAGCGTGGCCAAAAAGGAAGGAAGCATCCAGGCCCGCTCCTCCCTAACGGCTGCCCTCCTCAAACCTCCTGACTCAGTTCCTCCCATACTGGGCAGAACCAGCCCCTTGGCTGGGCCCAGTCCATGGCTTCCTCCAGGATGACTGCCAAGATTGGGCACTGTGTGGGACTTTCACCCTCCGCTCTGGGTGCAAGGTCATCTGAAGGCGTGCAGGGAGGGCGCCCACTGTTGAGACAAAGCCCTCGTGGCCTTGGGATGTTGACACTCACTTGGCTTTGGCTGGCCGGCGGCACCAAATACTCAGCCCAAGGCTGCAGGCCCACACCCACCCTCCCTCTGCCCAGCCCTCGCTCCCTGACTCAGTCTCCCTCTCTGGGACTCAAGA
The DNA here is from genome assembly GCF_041296265.1 of Equus caballus. Lineage (NCBI taxonomy): Eukaryota > Metazoa > Chordata > Mammalia > Perissodactyla > Equidae > Equus > Equus caballus. The sequence continues at coordinate 26,605,916 of NC_091694.1, read as the reverse complement.
CCCTCAGCAGCTGCCTGGAATGGGACTCCATCAAGGGACCGCAGGCTCCAGGTCCCTCCAGGTCCCCAGACTATCAGCCCCACAAGGGTGAGGATTTCTGCCTGGAATGGTGCCTGGCGCCCAGTAAGTGACCAACAAAAACGTGTTGAATGAATGGGCCGTCTCCCTATCCCCAGCCTCCTTTTACAGTGGCTCCTCCAGGTCATAATCAGGAGTTCTGATCCAGCTGCTTCCCATCAGCCAGGAGCTGGGGAATCTGCCATGGGTGGCTGTGTGACGTTGGACCAGTCGCTTCCCTCTCTGAGCTTCAGCTGCCATCTAAGAAGGCAGGGCTGCTGCTGGGGAGAGCACAGTTGTCCTGTGTGATTCCAGGGACCACGCCTGTGCGGGGGGAGGGGGTGTCCAGTCACCAGTGCTGCGTCCTTCCTGCTGGCTTTGAAGAGGGCACCCCTTTGGGCAGACCCAGGCTGGGGAGCCCCACATTGTAAATAAAACTGCCGCCCAGAATAGACCAACATTTTCAACCTGGGAACCAAGGGAACAAGAGTAGTTCTAAGTCTTTCTCGCACCTTTCTCCCACCGCACCCACCTCCCCCCAACTCACACGTGGCTGGGTCCACCCTAGGGAGCGAGGGGGCGCCGACTCCGGGTCAGCATCCTGCTTCCTGCAGGGCTGCAGTGAGGCCTGCCCAGGGTGCACACAGAGGACTGTTTGTTCGCAGTGGGCGGCGAGGAGATGCTAATGCCTGCAGATCGCTGGGCTCCGGCTGAAAGTCAGGAGGTAAGGCGACCCGCGGTTATAAATAACCCTGCCGGGCAGCGGGCACAGGAGGGCTGCTCTGGATCGGCGCCCCTGGCCTGGCGGGGCCCAGATTGATTACTGCCTTCCCCCGGTCCCCAACTGCAGGAACCTGACCCCCTAGAGCACCGTGCAGTGACCTTTAGGAGCGAAGCGCAAGGTCAGAGGAGGCCCCCGGGGTTTCCTCACCCAGGACTGGCGGAGAAGCAGGTGCCCCTGCTCCCTGGCCTCCACTGGGGGGCAGGGTGAGGAGGCACTGAACTGTGGATAGCCCCATCTGCCAGCCCACCCACCCCACCGGCTGGGGGTGCACAGAGCTGTCAGGACACAACCCAGGGACCAGGCAGCCTGTGCCTCTGCACGCTGACCTCCTACACCAAGCCTGCCCCCGCCCCCAGACCCCAGCCCTGGACGCAGCTGGTGGCAGGGAGGTCCCAAGTAACCCAGCCGGGGAGGGACAGCATTCAGCCCCAGAGCCCCGCTTCCAGGGCCTAAACTGTAGTGGTGGGATTGACCCCACAGATCCACATCCCCTAGGCTCGATGGAGGCAGCCTCCCCAAGCCTGAGGCTTCACGAGTCTCAGAGACTAGGAGGGACTCCGGTGGCACAGGGGAGGGGCAGGCACACAGGGGAAGCCGGGCACCTGTGCTCACCTCCCTTTGGACAGAAAAGGAGGTGCATTTAACCTGCTCCAGGATGCTTTTTTTTTTCCTTAACTTTTTTGCTGGAGTTAAATATACATAGAGAAAATTGCATAAATCAGATGTGTATGGCTGGGTGAATCTGCACGAGCTGAGCATGGCAACGGAACCAGCACCCAGGTCGAGAAACAGCACCTCGCCAGCACCCAGAGCCCCTCACGACAGCAGAGTTCACCACCCTCCTGACTCCTCAGCCTACGGGCTCTCTCAGCCGGCTTCCAGGCTGGACGTAAATGGAGCCGGACACTACAGCTCGTTGGTGTCTGGTTTCTTTTACCCAATGCTGTGTTCGTGCGATTCACCCATAGGCGGGGCTCACTGCCACCGTGTGCCTCTATCGTAACATTTCCACCCATTCTACCGTCAATGGACCTTTGGGTGGGTTCCGGTTCCTGGCTGTCGGGAACTGTGCTGCTGTGAACATTCTAGCTCCCGTCCATGGTGGATATGTGGACGCGTGTTGGGTTCGTACCTGCGAGAGGCCTTGCGGGGCCCGGGGTGTGCATCTGTTCCACTTTGGAAGATACAGGAAGTGTTGCTTTTTCATCAATGTTTTAATAAGAATGACTTGTCAAAGTAAGTTTTTCTTTTTCATTCTAAAAAAATGAGAGATGCACGTTATTTTTAAAAACTGGAAAATACAGAAATGTAGAAAAGAAAAAAACTACTTAAGAGTCAGCCATTCAACCAAACAGTCAATGGGTGTCTCCTAAGGGCCTCTTTTGTGTCAGGCCCTGGATGAGAGGTGGGACCCAAGGCCTCCCTCGTGGGGTCTGCGGCCAGGCCAGCAGCGGTGGCACTGGGGGCTAGACCGGGGGCCTCAGCACTGCCCACGATCTCCACCGGCCACATCTCAGGCCCCTGCAGCCGTTCCCGATGCACATCTGAACAGGGCAGCAGGCTCTGCCGTCCAGCCAGGCCAACTCCGAGAACTGAGAGCGGGAACAGACAATGACAATGGAATGACACTGTTAACTGCAATCACCCAAGAAGGGGCAGTCGGGGTTGGGGGTGGGGGGAGGGTGGTGTTAGGACTCAATGATCTGACAGGAGCTCACGGAGGAAGGAACGCCTGAGAGGTGAGGCTGGCAAGGCTGGGGCCAGAGGCAGACCCATCTGGACTTTGGACTTTACCCTGAGGACCACTGAAGGGGTTTAGGCAGGGGAGGGAGCAGGTCAGATGTACTTGTCAGCAAGATCCCTCTGGATCCCTGGGGCAACTGGCTTGTGGTGAGACAAGAGCGAAGGCCAGAGACCTTCGGAGGCCTTGGGTTGATAAGGGGTAGCCTGTGGCGGAGAAGAGGGGGCCAAGGAGGTGTCCTGGAAGAATCTGGAGCCTGGCTGGCCTGGGGTGGGGGAGGAGGAGCGTCAGGAAGGCGTGAGGTATGGCGGAGTCGCAGGAGGGGTGAGGGGCTCTGCTGAAGCCTTGGTGAATTTCCTTCCCGTCCCCAGCAGGCTCTGCATGGGTCTAAGAAGAGCTTCTGGGTGGTTGGACCTGAGGAGGACAGGCTGAGCTGGTCCTAGGGGGTTCCAGGAGGTGGGGATGGTCACTCATTTATTTGACAAATAAAATTTATGGAGCACCTACCTGTCTGGGGGTTGTTCCAGGAACTGGGGATACACTGGTGGGCAAAACAGACCTAGCGGGGAAGACGTAAATAAATATATATAAAGTAGTGATAAGTCTTAAGAAAAACTAAGCTGGGAAGCAAGTAGTGAGCGACGGTGGTGGAGGGGAGTCTGTTTCAGAGAGGGTGGTCAGGGAAGGCCTCTTTGAAGAGGTGAGTCCTGAATAAAATGAAGGAATTAGGCACCGAGATAGCTGGGGGAAAGTGGTCCAGGTGGAGGGCATAGCAAGTGCCACGGCCCTGAGGCAGGCATGTGCTTGGTGTGTCAGAGGAGCAGCAGGAGGCCAGTGTGCAAGGACTGGAGTGAGGACTGGAGAGTGGAGGGAAGGCTGAGCGGGGCCAAGAGGAGGCCTTTCCATGCTAGGGCTGGAAGCCTGGGATCTGGGAAGGGATGGCCTGCTCTTGGCTTTGTTTTAGAAGGATCACTCTGGCTGCTCTGCGAGAACAGCCTGTGGGGGCAAAGCGGGAGGAGCCAGGGTGGAGGTAGTCAGTGGTGACAGGGTGTGTGTGTCCATCGTGAGGGTGGGGCCTGAGCACTTGCTGATGGGTAGACGTGGGTGTGAGATGTGGGGAGAGGCAGGGAGGGCTGCTGCTGATGGATCCGTTCACCACCTTGTCGGATCCCCACATGGACCCAGGGCTGCCAGCCGCCCCTCCCCTCCTCCCCTCTCTTTCTCCCCTCATGTCTAGGACCCTCCCTGCCTCCTCCTTCCATTTAGCTCCTATCCCCTCACCTCTCCTCCCTTCCCCCCTTCTCCCCCTTCTCCATCCCTCCTGTTTCAGGAGTCCAGTGACCTCATGCTGTCACCTCCCACAGGCCAGAGATGCTGCCCTCAGGAACATGTCCTTCATTCACTCAGCAGTCCCAATGACTGTGGCCAGGGGTCCAGAGGCTGGGAGCTGAGGAAAAAGTAGCTGTGGCCCCCGAGTCCCACCCTGGAGAGAAAGCCCAGCCCCCACTTGGGGCACCTCCAGGCCCTGAGCCCCAGATGTGTGTGGTCAAGCCTGGGCTAAAGCAAGCCCGGCGTCCTTTGGGAGCTGACCAAGCGGTCTCCAGGAGCTGGGGCCGGCCTTTCTCAAAGCCTCCTTCCTCCCCTCGTGCCCCCATGGTTGAGGGCTGGCTCCGTGGTCTTGGGTCCAGCTCAGGCTGTGGCATCAGCCGGCACAGCCGCGCGTGCTGGACGAGGGCTGGGCTGGAGGCCGGAGAGCTGGTCCTCGCCCCGGCCAGCCGTGGCTCATTCTGTAGCTCCAGCCCCCCTCCCCCTGAGGGCCAGGCTGGACGAATGACGGGCGTCTCAAAGGCATGTCCAACAGGGAGCTTTTGAGACCCCCCAAACTGCCCCTCCCCTGGGCGTCCCCCAACGTGGCCACTCACAGCTGCTCCTTCCCGATGATCTGGCAAAACCTTAGCCTCATCGTTCTAGCTCGCGCCCAGCATCCAGTACGTCAGGAAGTGCTGTCAGCTCTGCCCTGGGATCTGAAGCCTTCGCCCCACTTCCTGCCTACGACCTGATCTAACCAACATCATTGCTCAGTGGATTCTTACAGTAGCCTCTGCGGTCGCCCCTTTCATTCTATTCCCAGCACAGCAGCCAGAGTGATTTTATTAAACAATAAGTTAGATCACATCACTTGTCTGCTCCCCTGTCAATCTGAGGAAAAGCCACAGTCCTTTATGACGGCCCCTGTACCATCTGCATCCCCTCCCCCCACCTCCCAGGACACATTCGGCTCCAGTCACACTGGTCTCCTTGTTCTTTGCATACACAACACACATGCCTGCCTCAGGGCCTTTGCACGTGCAGTTCCTCTTCCTGTAATGCTCCCTTCCCCCCAATAGCTCCATGGTTTGCTCCTCGCCTTCTTCAGGTCTTCACTCACCTACTACTTCCTCAGACAAGCTTTCATTAACCACCATATTAAAAATTATAGGGCATACCAAGTGCCCAGACCTTGGTTTCTAATATCATTCTACAACAAAAGGAACCAGGGATTCTTAGAGAAATGGCTGATTCTAGGACTGGAGCAGGAAATACACAAGATGGGCCTGGAGCATCTTGTAGTGTCAGAGAGTAAGGAAGTGCTAAAAAAAAACCCCAAAAAACGGATGGGTCATGTCAAAGGGACACAGGAGCCACATGGCAGAGGTCCCAACAGGCAAAGGCGGGACAACTTGAGCAGGAAAATAAAGTATTATTGAACTATAACCCAAAGGTAAAACAAATATCCATGAGTCCATTATAAATAAGTGATGGGATAAATTAGTAAATGAGGGAGAGGAGACAAATCTCCCACGCAGAAGAATTCCAGAAATTTACGTCGATACTTCACCTGCTGTGAGGGGCATAACTCCCACCCCCTGGGTGTGGGCTGCATACGGCGCCTGCCTTCCCAGAGGGTGGTTTGGAAATTGAGGGGAAGGGAGAGTCACTTCCCAGTGGAGAAGCCGGGTGATCAAGGTCCATATGGACAGGCATACATCATGCTGATGGTATGTCCCCTTGACACGAGATATGATGAAAATGGCACGTTACCTCTGTGCTCTTGAAACCCATGGTCCCATTGGATCATGAGAAAAACGTGAGGCAAATTCCAATACGCAGTACCTGACCAGTACCCCTCAAAACTCTCAAGGTCACCCCAAGCCAGGGAAGTCCGAGAAACCGTCACCGCCGAGAGGAGCCGAAGAAGACACCTGAGTAGAAGGTGGGATCCTGGGGCAGAAAAAGGAAGTTAGGTAAACTAAGGAAATCTGAGTGAACGACAGACTAATGATGTATCAATACGGGTCCCTTAATGGTAACAAATGCACCATGATCGATGTAAAATGTCAATAAGGAGAAACTGAGTGGAGGGGGAGCGGCTTCGGGAACCTTCTGTGCTATCTTCTTAATTTTTCCGTAAATCTAAAACTGCTCTAAAAACATAAAATCTATTAAAAATAAAACCCCCTTAAAACTCCATCTCCCTCCTCCCTGCCCGTTGCCCACTCCACCGTTTGACTCGCTGCATTTGGGCCTCAGGGACTTCGTGACTCCGTTGCCTCTCATGAATGTTATATCCCTAAGGGCTTCATCGGTTGGCTGTTATGACCCAGCACCTAGAAGAGTCCAACAAATAGTAGCTGCTCAATAAATATTTGCCGAATGATAAATTTCTAAAGATAGTCCCTGTTAGTTTTTCCAGTTTTTTCCTCGGCCCAAATTCGTTCCTTATTGGTCTAAAGTAAACACAAGGTCATAATGTTTTGCTTCTCTGCTATCTTCACTCGATAGCTCTTGGTTATTTTTCCCTGTCATTATTCTTTTAGGACACTGTTTTTTAGAAGGTGCTGCTGTGTGCAGGCCTAGCATGAAGCCAACAGATGTGATTCGAGAGGCAAGGGCTTTGGGGCCCCTGCTCTCGGCCGGCTCCGCCGCGCTGCCATGTGGGCAGGAAGGAGGGAGCGATGCCAGGGCCGCCCTCTGACATCAGATCCGTGGGCGCTAGATCCTGCTCGGTGGTGAAGCGGGTGTGTCAGAACCCGGGGATTAAAAAGCTTTCGAAATCCACCAGCTTGTCCGCAACCCGCCGGAGGGCCGGGGCGCAAGCCCAGACCTTCTGCCAGCTCAGGAACAGTGGAAAACGCCATCCGGGCGCACGTCTGGGGGAACTGGGGAGCAGCTTCCCCCCGTTGGCCACAGCCCAGGCCCACGGCTGACGGTCCTGACCCACAGTGTTGGGAGAGCCGAGCTCCTGAGATGGGCTGGGGCCCCAAGATGGGGGCTGGGGAACCCGCGCTGCCGGCTGTTTTCCTGGCAGGAGGGGGGCCGCCCAGGCAGGCTTCTGGGGAACCTAATCTGTTGGGGGAGGGAATGTGGGGGGATGTGGGGTGGGGCAGAAGAGCCAGGGGTGTCCTTCCTCTGCACTCAGAGGCCACCTGCTTTACAATCCAGCCACTTGTCCTCCTGCCTGGTAGCAATACGGAGCCACCCAGACTCTGCTAGACACGGGTGTTAAAGATAAAAATACTCGAAGGACATATGCCTTCTGTGAACTGCTTTGCGAAATGTGCTTTCGGAGTCCTTCAGCCTCCCCCAAACCACAATTCCACTCTACCCCCAGCAGCCCCACTTGCACGGAGAAGCGGGAAACCCGTGTGTGTGAGCGCTCGAGTGTTTGGATCAGGCGTGTTCTCTGAGTGCACGCCTACCTGTGTGGGCGCCAGCAGGCCAACATCTGTGTTCACCTGCATGCACACCCCAGTGTGTGTACACGAGTGGGTGTTGGGGTGTGGGGTGCTGTGCTCCTGAGGGTGTGCACGTGTGCCTCTGTGCTTTGGCATCTTGTGTGTGCTTGTCTCCTTGTGTGTGAGCTCCTGTGGGTGTGCCTGGGCACGGGGGTTTGTGTGGGTATGTACCTGTGTGTACATGGACATGTGCTCCTCTGCTTATGTGTGGTGAGCCCGTGGTGAGCTTGTATGTGCATTGGTGTGTGTAAGTGTGCACACGAGTGGACGTGCTCGCGTGAGGGGCTGTGTGTATGCTCTTGCGGGTGTACCTGTGTGCATGCTGTGTGAGTACATGCTCATATGTGAGCTTGTGTACGTGCGTGTGTCCTTGGCACGTGCACATATGTGCACGTGCCAGGGGTCAAGCTCTGAGAATAGAGATGGACGTTGGCCCCACAGCTGCTGGCGGCCATGCCCTGTCTCCCCACACCTCCTACTGGCAGGGCTGTTTGCTTTACTCTCTCACAGATGAGGCCACCTCTATTTTTCTCACACCTCCTTATATTTAATCATCCTTGTCTCAGGTTTCCCCAACTTGCCTGGAACGTTCCTTCACCCTCCACGCCTCGCTCCCACCTTCCCTAGCTCCTGGGTTTGCAGCTGTGTAGGCCCGTGAGGGGCTCTGGGAGGGAAGGGCTCCTGAGTCACATATTTTTGGTAGAAGCTGTCTTCAGTATGCCCTCTCGGAGAGTCTCCATGTGTCTGAGTGCAGTGAAGGCCAGAGAAGTCCTGGAGTAAAGAGACCTGGTGAAGTTAGTTCCACACAGGGTTTCTGGAATCATTTGGAACCTGATTTGAGATGATAACACCTGCTGGGGTCAGCGCACACTTGGGGATGCCTGCGGTGTATGGGCAGCCTCCTTGCTGCTTCTCCAGCGGCTGTGTGGACGCCTCCAAATGTCAGGTGGATTGGTACTGTGCAGGCACAGGCTGGGCTGGTCTCGGGAGGGGGCCCAGGCTTGGGAAACACGTCCCTGGCCCTCTGCTGCTGGGGCTGCAGGGAGCCCTGGCCTTGCCCAGAGAAGCCAAGTCAGGGAGCACTTCTCCCGAAGGGGCTGAGGCCTCGCACTCGCTCCAGGACTCAGAGCTGGTGCTGAGCAGCGGCACCTCCGTCCGACCGGCCCTGGCCCTGCCATCAGGGCAGAGGGTGCCAGAGCAGTGGGCATGAGGGACATCCGGCCATCAGAGCCAGCGCTCCAGGACTAAAAGCCGAGTTTCTGACTCCCAGTCCAGTGCTCTGCCCCTCAGGACTTGCCCTGCCAGGCCAGGTGCCCATTCCTTCCTTGGTCCCAAGACTTCCTGCAGCCAAGACCTGGAGGCACGGAGGTCAGACATCTTGAAGCCCCAGCCCAGCAGCCGGCGGAGAACAGATGCCTTCCAGCCAGTCCCACTCCTGATCTGACCACTGCTTCCAGAGAGAAAGACAGACTCAAGGAGGCTCCCACGCTCCTCTCCCCCTCCCCCACAACACTGAAAGTGAATATCGAAACTTATGCAAGTAATACAGGAATACACTCTCTTTGCACAATTCAAACACTGCAGAAGGAGAGTAAACCCCAAAAGTCTCTCTCACCCATCCTCACCTCCCAATCCTGGTCCCCATCCCAGAGGTGACCTTGTTAACAGCTGGGTGTATCCTTCCATTTCCACACTGTTGGATTTAAAAGAACACAAGTGGAACCACACTGTGTATTTTTCTGTGACTTGCTCTTTTTTTTCCAATTTAGCAATCCACATCCATACATCTTGATCTCCCCCGTTAATTTGTTATCAGACAGTTGACGCTCCCCTCATTTATTTGATCGCTCCCCAGTGACAGACGTGTTCTTCCTAATTTTTCGCTATTTCAGAATAAACAATGGAGCAACTAAACATCTTTCAACAGATCTCTGGGATGGGGGACACGTACGGGAAGGATGGATTCCTGCGCCTGGCACACAAGAATCAGAGCCGGAGAATAAAAGACCAGGGAGGAGGCTGAGGTTCCGAGAGGACCCCAGGTGGCTGCCACCAGAGCGTCCCTGGGCACCCCAGGCCCGCCTTTGTCGCGCCCCCTCCTTCCACCCAGCTCTGCGGCCTGCGCTCCGGGGTACCATCCCGGGCCCTCCCGGCTCTGGGCGGGTCCAGCCCAGCCCCCGCGGCTGCTGAGCGGCCCGCGCCTCGCGGGAACCAAAAAAAGCCGGCGCGTGGTGCGCGCGCGAGCGGCGCGGGGCGCGGCGCTGCCGTTTTTAGCGTGCCAGGATCCCGGAATATAGACTTAATCACCCCCAGGAAACGCGGCCATAATATTTTTGGTTGCATAAGCAAACTAAATTAGAAATCTGGAGCGCATTCAAGACCTTTCGATGCGAGCGTGGGGGACCAGGGGAGAGACAGATGGGGATTAGGCGAGCTGAGCATCAGGAGAATAATTTCCTCTTTTAATTTGGGTCCCATCGCAAAGAAAGCAGCCTTAGCGGCCCGATTACGTAACCGGCGCCAGGCCCGGCTGCGTTGCCGATCGGCCCTCGGGCTCCACGCCCGCCGCCCCGGGGAGGGGGCGCTGTTGTTAGCCTGCCTGACAAGGGACTTAGAGGGCTCAAGCGAGTCGTCCCAGGCCACGCAGCTCGGAACCTGCACCCAGGGTTTGAATTGGGTCTGCCTGGAAAGCGGCTTTCTCTCCACGTCGTCGCGCACAAGTGGGCTGTTCCGAAGCCCAGCAAGCCCGGGAGCGGGGAGCGCAGCCTGGGGACGTGCATTGCGGGATTGCACGGAACAACAGAAGCTGGAAACTACCAGAACATTTGACAGTGAGGAGAATGGGCAGGTGAACGGCGGAGCGTGCATACCGTGGCATATTCTAGGGCAGTACAAAAGGACTGGGGCGATCTCTCCGTTCAGAGACGGAAAGATGTCCCTGACACGGAATTAAGTGAAAAAGAGCACGTTGCAGAAAAACCTGAGCAGTATGGTCTCGTTTATGTCAAAAGGAAAAACAAACCACCGCTCCCCAGCAAAGCTGTCTCTTTCTGCATCTGCCACGTACATGAAAGCAGATGCCTTTCAAAGAGCCACCCAGGCGGCCACTGCTCTGATGGCAGCGGCCCCTTTGGAGGGAGGCAGGGCTGAAAGGAAGGCCCCGGGGAAGTTCACATTTTACTCTGTATATCTCTGTACTATTCGAATTTCTCACACCAGAATGTACTGTGTGTGCTTGTGTCATTAGGAAACAGAACCTCAAAGAGATGAAGGTTGGGGGCAGCCTTGCAGAGAGAGGCTGGCCTCCGCCTCCAGCTGCCTTTTCAGAAAGCAAGAAGGAAGGTCCCGACGTGCCTAAAATTAGAGCAGAGAGGGTCTTAGATAAGATCTGGCCCAGCATCCTATTATCTGAACAGGGAAACTGAAGCCCAGGACCAGAGAGGGCCCGGCCGCAGAGTCTCCCACGAGCTGGCAGTGGGCACATGGAGACAGGAGCCGTGGGTTGTTAGCTTGTGGCTCTTCCACCACTGGCTGCTCTGCATTGCCAATTCTCAAATATGCTGGGGTCATGGTGGTGCAGGAGGAGGAGGCGGAAAGAAAGAACTAGGTACTCGTGGGGCGGGATAGGTGGGGAGTGGTTTGGCATCCATCCATCCAACAAATGTGTTGAGGGCTATGGTGCATTTAAATCATGTCTGCAGACTCTTTGAGTCTCTTCCTGTTGGGAAGTGAGTCTCTGTCCCCTCCCCTTGAATCTGGGCTGATCTTAGCGACTCAGTTGGAACCCAGAGAACGTAGTGGAAGTGACACTGCCTGACTTCCAAATCTGGATCAGAAAAGGCCATGCAGCTTTCTTCTGGCTCTTTTGGGATGCTCACTCAGCGGGGAGCCAGGCTATGTAAGAAGTCTGACAACCCTGAAACTGCCATGCTGGAGAGGCCATGTGTAGCACTTGAGTCGAAAGCCCAGCCGAGCCCCCCAGCCAGCCGCCAGCATCAGCTGCAGCTGTGTGCATGCACCGCCTTGTGCACCCAGCCCAGGTGAGCCTTCAGATGACTGAAGCCCATGGCAGACCCCTCACTGAGACCTTCCCAAATTGCAGACCCGCAAAGCCATGAGCAAAATAAAATAGTAATTTTAACTCACTAAATTATAGGATGATTTGTTACAAAGCAGTAATATCTGAAAAGGGGATTACTGTATGCCAGGCACCATGCACAGAGGAGGAGAGCGATGAATAAGTCTGGTCGGTGCCCCCAATAAACTGACAATTTAATGGCGAAGCCAGACACATAAGCAGATAATTATAAAATAATGTGGTAAGCACCATGAGGGAGTCATACACAAGTAATATGGGAGCAGAGCTGGAGTCTGTAATCTAGGCTAGGTGGGGTCTGAAACGTTTTCCTGGAGGAGGTGACATTGAACTGGCTTTGAAAGGTAATAAGGGTTGTCCAGGTGAGGGATGAAGTGAGGAAAGAAAGGTGGTCCAGGCAGAAGAGTAGCAGGAGTAAGCCCCGGAGTGAGAAACAGAATGGGGTCACCTGGGGGCACCTTATGAAGTGGGAGACAGAGAGGGAAGGAGATGAGACTGGGCAGGTGGCGGGGACCCCAAATCACGGGAGCCTTGAAGGACAGGAGAGCCATTGGGAGGCATTGAAGGTGGGGCAGGAGATGGAGCCTGTGGGAGCACAGCCAGGAGGAGGGAGAAGAAGACTGGGAGACGGGAAGTGGACAGACCGGTGAGAAGGCAAAGACGTAGGAATGAGAACTTGGCGATCCCAGAGCTGGAAAGGCTGGGAGGCTGAGATGTGAGAAACACTAATGAGGTTAGTTGTCAGACCCGGCTGCCTGGCTGAGAGTGTCTCGGGCAGCTCCTGGGTTTCTAGCTTGCTGGCTGGGCGGGCAGTGGCCTCAGCACTTTAGAGAACCCTGGAGGAGAAGTGGGTATGAGACGAGGAGGGTCTGATCTGGCGTTTTTGTGGCCTTGTGGCAGGTCCACGTGAAGATGTCCATCAACTCATCAGATGTGCAATGGGGACCTTGGGGAGAGGTCCAGGGAGGAGGTATAGAGACAGCAGACAGCCCCTAAAATGTGTTGCATGGAGGAATGAATGTGCACCAGGTGGTGGTAGTTGAATCCATTAGGTTAGATGCGGTGGCAAGGCTATGAGGGACGGGCCCTGGGGACTGGCTCTACTGCTGAAATTGGCCCGGGAGGCATAGGTGGGAGCTGAGTGTGGTAACCAAGCACCTAGTGATCCTAGTGACCTAGGGCAGATTTCCTGGGTGTGTCCCGACAGGTGGACCACACAAGAGGCAAGGAGGAAAATACAGAAGTCCGGGGAGTCAGGTAGGGTCAGATCCATTAATTCAGAACCTACTATGCACCTGGTACTGCATTCCACATATATTATTTAATTCTTAGGCCAACCCATTCATTGACTCAACAAATAGTTGTTGAGCACCCCCTATGTGCCAGGCACTGGACTGGGTTCTGGAGATATACTGGTGAATAAAACGAACGCTGCTGCTGCCCTCGTGGAACTGAGTGGAGATTATTATCCCCATCAGTAACTTGCCCAAGATCACACTGCTGCTAAGGGGTGAGCTGCCTCACTCCGTGTCCAGGATGCTTCAGGGCACCGAGGCACGGCAGCTGGGAGAGGAGACAGCAGGGCTGTCTGATTCCGGGGGCCCAGGTCTGCAGGGAAGCTAAGGCACCGTCTGGGTGAAGTTGGGCTGGGCCAGAACTCCATTTCCAGGAACTTAGGCTCCGTAGGAACGGGAGAGGACAGTGGATCCCTGTTACCCGGAGATACATCTCGGGGCTGGGGCTGAGATTTCAGGGGATAAACAGGGCCCAGGGTGCACTTGAGTATCTCCTTTTATAATGAAGATGATGGTGACCTCAAGTGTCTACCCCACACAGGGCTCTGTGCTAAACGCTTTCCAAGCTTTGGCTGTTTGACCCTCACAGCAATGCATTACTAGTCCATTTTACACATGAGATCCTGGAGACTCCGTGAGGTTAGGGACCTGCCTGAGGCCTCACAGCCAGGGAGGTGGCAAAGCCACACGAGTGGACCATCTGGCTACCCACTGTGCCTCACACTGGAGTTGGTATAGGGACTGGGTGGGCCTGAGCCCACGGTGGGGACCCAGAGAGCCCAGCTTGGGGGCACTGGGGACGGCACAGGCCTGGGGTGAGACCAGACACAAGGCGTGACTCCGCCCAGCCTGCAGCCTGGGCCCAGCCATCCCCCTCACCTCCTCCTCCCCCTCCTCCTCCTCCTCCTCCTCCTCCCAGCTGTTGGCTGCAGGCCCTGGACCCTCTTCTCTCCAGCTCCTAGAATGGGAAGGACCCAGGAAGTGAGCAGGCCTTACCCTTCCTTGCAGGTGAGGACACTGAGGCACAGGGAGAGCGTGATAGTTTCTAAAGTCACCCTGCAAATTAGTGACAGGCTGGGATTCACGCCGGGTCTCCTGAGTTTCAGTCTAGAACCCGCCCCTCAACTTTCCAGACTAAGAGCAGGGCCTAACCTCACTCCCGACACCCAACACACACACACACACACACACACACACTCGCTGTCCTTTCCCCCGGTCTCCTGTCTTCAGTTGGAGGTATCAGTCTGAGCTCCCACTTCCAGATCTGCTGTCCTCCCGCACCTGCCCACCCACAGGGGCTGGGTGGAAACAGCCCTGGGCAGCTAAAATCAATGGGCGTCTCAGGCCAAGAGGAGATCGTACACCAGGAAGTGATGGGAACTGCGGTGAGCTGGTAAGGGTGCGCCCATCTGAAGGGGTGGCCACGCCCGGTCCTAGCCGGCCACGGCCACGTGCTCAGATGCCCGCCCAGAGGAACCACAAGGCTTGGTTTTATGACATCTGATTTAAATGTTGGTAATAGGCTTACACATTTTTTCCAGCATTAGCAAACAGTTTAGTTGGTTTCAAAGATACAGGTATGGAAGTATGGCTTGCATAGGTCAGCTTCCCTCTGACCCTCAGAGACCCACACGTGGCAGGCCCCAATTGGGAAAAAGTGAAGAGATTGTCCACAAAATCCAAGGAACCCTCCAGACCAGGGGAACCTTAATCATGTCTGCTGGCTTTTCCCATAAACCCCAGGGTTCTCAGGCTTGTCAGTACGTTGGAATCACCTGGGAGCTTTGACGGTCCTGATGCCCTGGCTGTACCCAGACCAGTTAAATCAGGGTCCTGGGGGAGAGCCCAGGCATCAGCATTTTTAAAAGCTCCTCGGTAATCCTCATGCGGACCAGCAGCACCAGCACTCCAAGTAGCTTGTTAGAAATGCCCATTCTCAAACCCCACCCTAGACCAACTGAATCAGCACCTCTGGGGTGGGGCCCAGCAATCTGTGGTCTGACCAACCCTCCAGGTGATTCCGGCTCTTGATAAACTTTGAGCTTCATCATTTCAGACTGAGGACGCATGTGCACAGGTGGTACCCGCCAGTGGTCGACCCATCTGAAGACAACCAGTTTAACAAGACATGTTCAATTGAAAGACACTTTTGGGGAAAAAAAAATCATAATCTAGTTTAGGATTTAATTAATGTTAATTCCCTAGGGTCAGGGAACATGACAAGTTGGGCTCTTCTCCCTTATTTAATTGGAAACCTTCCCCACTCTGACCGAGGAATTGTTACCCGCTCCTTTATAGTCTGGGGCCAGAACCCGCCTCATTCCTCCGATTCCCCAACACAAGGCTGGCACACAGTAGGTCAGTAGGTGCTTGCTAAAGGGCGATTTCTTTCCTTCCCTTTTCTCCTTGGAATTTACAGAGCAGTGACTGACGTGCGTTCTCCTGCTGTTTTGATTTATATTAAAATTCGTTGCATTGCCCAAGAGCCCTGCGTGGGGTGGCCAGCTGGCCGGGGATTAGGAAATACTGGGGCTGCTTGTCCTTGCTGGAAAATCTCTGTCAAGGCTGAGGGATCTAAAGAGAAGTGAGTGGAGTGGGAGGCAAATCACATTGATGATTTTATCACATCTCCACGAAATGACCTATCCTATTTCCTTGATTCTGTGACACCAGAGAGTTACCAAGAGCTTTTTTTGGTGGAAAAAAAAAAATACAGGCACATTGTGCGTATATACCAATTATAAAATGCACTTGTATTTTAGAAATGTGAAAAATATATATCCCAGAGGCAATGAAATAGGATTTTCCTAGGAACAATGATCTGAAGGAAACATACAGAAATACAGCAGAAGGATGCTTGCGGGTTATGGGACATCTTTTGACCTTTCGGGGTTCTTGTCATGGGTATTAACATACAGTTTGGGTAATGATTACAAAATAGAAGTTACAAAGGGAGAGAAGTCCCGCTAGCTGTAATAGCCACTGAGTCTCCTGGGGGAGATGTGACAAGAAAGCCATGGCCTTTGGGGAATCTGCTACAATGTGGTCCTAGCTCTTAGGGCTTGAATTTAGTCTCTGTGTGGCCTCTGGCAAGTCACTCATTGGGCCTTAATTTCGTCACTTGCAGTGGGGATCATGACCGTGGCTGCCTGGCCTGGTTCATGGTTGGTTGGAGAATCAAATGCGAGGATTATTGAAAGAAAGAGCAGGTGGAAACCCTAATCTGCTCCGTCTGGGGAGGGGAGTGTTCCTAGGACCACCCCCCGAGAATCCCCAGCCCACAGCTTTGTAGCAGATCCGTTTTCTGCAAGTGCAGGGCACAGCTGGCACCCTCTGCTTCCAGAGAGGCCTCCACCTTATTTTCTGGCAGAAACTCAAGACCTTAGACTGTTGCCAAAACCCCAAGTCCACTGGTGCCTGAAAATGCACTGAGGGGGAGGTAGGGTCAGTGAGCACGGACACATAGAGGACTCAAGATTCCCCCACTACGATCTCCGCCTCGGAGGCCAACATTCCCCAGAAAGACCCCCGTAAGATGCAAAGGCGTTATTTTAACAAGATCAACGCTAACATTTAGAACATAGACAGTAGCCCACGGATGGACTTCTTTTGGCCTTCATGGGGTTTTTTAAACGTTTGAATTTCCTACAAACCAGCCATCATCCTTTTCATTCCTGTGGCCACTGCTTGGGGTGTGGTGGGACTGGACGTGGCAGATCCAACAGGGCTGCCTGGGCCCCAGGGCACTGGGAGAAATTCCAGAGAGTGGGACCTACTGGCTGCTGCAGCCTGTGCTGGGGGATTGGAGGAGTCGAGAGGGTTCTCCCTCAAATTATAAAGAAGAGGATGCTTTACAGTGACCAAGTCAGAGTGGGAGGGTTGCCCACCCAGGAAGGGAGGACAGCCAGATCGTGCATGCACCCACTTACCCTGCAGGGTTTCCTGAGTACCTACTATGTGACAAGTACCCTCTAGAGCCCGTGGGCATTTACCTCATTTAATTCCCCCAGAGCCAGGGCAAGAGGTATTATTGTCCCCATTTACAGACGACTAAACTGAGGCTGGGAGAGGCCGAGTCGCATCGGTAGCCCTCCCCTTCGGGGAAGCTGTAACCCCGTTTCTCCCCTCTGCTCCCCAGGCTGGCAGGCCCAGGAAGGAGGGTAAAAGGGCTGTGGTGGAGCTGACACTCAGTGTCCGCTGGAACCTTGCTTGTTCTGTGCCCTTTGACTGGGGTCAGTCTCCGGGCGCCCTCTGGGCTGGGCTCTTGGTCCAGGCAGCCTCACCCATGTGGCAGAGGTGGCACTGGGGAACCTTATCAACTTGTCTGGGCATGTCCCTGTCCCGAGAAGGGATGGACCAGCTGACCTCCACCCCTTCCTCCAGCCCAGAGTCTGTTAATGGCGCCTTAAGAGGATCCCAAGGAACTCTCATGTTTACTGGGGCAACTCTGCTTACAAAACTTACTCCTTAGGGGCCGGCCCCATGGCTGAATGGTTCAGTTCATGCACTCTGCTTCTGCGGCCCAGGGTTTCACCGGTTCGGATCCTGGGTGCAGACATGGCACCGCTCATGAGGCCATGTTGAGGCGGCATCCCACACGCCACAACTAGAAGGATCCACAAGTAAGATATACAACTATGTACTGGGGGAATTTGGGGAAAAAAAGAATACTGGGAACAGATGTTAGCTCAGGCAATCTCAAAAAAAACCCTTACATCTTATAGAGTAGAAAGTTTGCAAATATGACACAGGCATTTAAAAGTCACCCATGATGCCGCCAGTTAGAGACGGCCACTGTTGGTATTGGGAGGTATCTTTCCTTTCTGTCTCTAAGTGATGTTAAACGTGAATTATAACTGGATTGTACTCTTCTTTGGGGGAGGGATCACAGGTATTTCTTCTTCTTCTTTTTTTTTTAAATCTCCCTCCAAACTTTTTTGGCTTGTTTAGAGACTTTTTTTAAAAAAATCCTTTTGGGGGCTGGCCCAGTGGTGCAGTGGTTAAGTGTGCATGTTCTGCCTTGGTGACCCAAGGTTCATCGGTTCAGATCCTGGGTAGAGACATGGCACTGCTTGGCAAGCCATGCTGTGGTAGGCATCCCACATATAAAGTAGAGGAAGATGGGCATCAATGTTAGCTCAGGGCCAGTCTTACTCAGCAAAAAGAGGAGGATTGGCGACAGATGTTAGCTCAGGGCTAATCTTCCTCAAAAAAAAAAATCCTTCCTAGTACATAGCACAGATTTCAGGAAATACTTGTTCAATGCAGGAATGACAGGCAGAGCCCGGGAACAGTTGGGGCTGGAACGCTGTTGGCTCTAGGCATGCCCAGCACGGGGTTCAGGATCCCCATCCCCGTTCAGCATGCAACCATGGCTAGCATCCGTGGCGTGCGCTGAGCCCTCATCTGACATCACCCGTGTTTGTCGACCTTTACTACAGGAGATGCAGGCGGAGGGGAGACGCCCGACTCGGGGCTGTGGTGTCTGCCAGGGTCAGCCTCCTCCCAGACTGACAGGCAGACCAGAACCCAGGGACTAAAGGGCAGGGCTCCTCCCCTGGGAACCCCCTGAGAGGTTGTTAAGAAAAAGGGAGATAGCACTAGAGGAGACAATCTTGAAAGAAAGCAGGAGGGGTGGAGGTTGGACACAGGCAGGCTGTCAGCTGTAAGCGGAGGTTCCGTGATGCCAGCAAAGGTCGCGGAGTTTCTCTTCCTGGAGACTTCCAAGGGCGGGGGAGCGGCATCTCTGTGGACTGGGTCAATACCCGCTTCCTCCCAGGCAGGGGGAAGGACCAGGGACTTCAGGAGTCCTTCAAGTGAGCAAGGAGGCCTGGGCAGACCGTGGGACAGAGGGGGGTGGGGGAGGGCCGAGGTGGGGGCGAAGGACATGGTTTTCCTTACTAGGCAGGGCAGGCTTTCTGAGCCTCCACAGGCTGCCATGCCTGCGGGGAGGGGCCTGGCTCTGTGGTTCTCCGTTGGCTCAGGCCCCTCTTAGATCTGGGAGCTTGTGGGAGGCTTCAGACAGAGCTGGCCCACTCCACAAAGGTACTTTAGGATTCTTCCTGGAAAACCAGCAGGAGGAAGAAGCTAACGATGCCAGGCTGCCGGCCTGTGCCCTTGGCCCCTGCCAACGGGAAGGCCACAGAGTAGAGTCTCCGTTCCCTGGATTTGAATCCAGATTCTGCCACGTCCAAGCTGAGTGACCATGGGCAAGCCAAGGATTTAACCTTTCTGAGTTATAGTGTCTTCCACTGTGAAATGGGGATTAAAAACAAACCGCAAACCTCTTTCCTCTATTCACCTTCCCTTTTCAGGGTTGGCAAAGGATTATGCAAGATAAATTAGGCAAAAGGGCCTGACATATCCATGTGCTCCATAAACCTCATTCTTCCCTAAATGGTAGTTCTCAGAACTGACTGCACATCCGAATCACCTGGGCGGTTTGGTTGAAGTCCCCCAGGCGGAAGGCCCCTCCACGCCCTGCCAAGCAGGTCTGCAGGGGGCCCTGGATTTGCCTTTTTCGCAAGACCCCAGCCCAGGTGATTCTGTGGTGGCAGGACCCCAACCGAGCACTAAAGATACTAAAAGGCTATTGCCAGGCAGGGGTCTTGAGCAGGTGTGCAGGGTCTCCCTCCCACCCTCATGACCTGGCCCGCAGCCCCTCCTTCCCGAGGGTGCTGTGGGCCGTGTTGTGAGCTGATGGTTGCTGGGATGCAGTGTAGGTTTCTGTCTGCCTTCACCACCCCATGCCAACCCGCCCAGCAGGCCCCACTGCCTTGGCAACGCACAGCAAAGTCCACACAAAGGGAAACTGCGCCGGGAGGCTGGTCCTGCCCACCAGGGGAAGGGTTTCCATGGCAACTCTGACATCACCAGGCTCAGCGTCTGCATGGCCAGGCCCTGAATGGAGACGCCTGGGAGTTCACGCTGCAGCCCCAGGGAGGAGGGCGGCCTGCTGGAGTGGGCCTTCCCCGGTCCCAGGCCCCATGCAGATCCGGGTTCAAAGCCCAGCCCTGCCCCTGACTTGCCAGGTGACTCTGAGGAAATCAGGGGCCTGAGACTCAGTCTCCTCATCTATGAAATAGAGCTAACAGTATCTCCTCTGCAGTGAGGGTGAAACGAAATCGTGGATGATAGACAGGTGCGTGGTAAATTGTAAAGACCTATTCCAATGGGAGCCCCCTGACCACCAGACCCCTTGATGTGGAATCCCACAGAGGAGCCTGGGAATTGAGGAGGAGAAAGCACAGTTATCCATCTACTCCTTCCAGGGGACGGGGCACTGAGCGGGTGGTATCTGGTGAGGAAAGTCATGGAATGGAGAGGCTGTAGGGTCTGGATGGTGGCTCAGGGGTGTTCTGGTGTGTGTGTGTTCTGGTCTCACGCCCTCGGTTGGCAGATGAGGATTCAGAGGTCCAGGAAGCAGGGGTGACCAGAGCTGGGATGTCGGCAAGGGTTCCCTGTGCCCGGTGGGTGGGCCCTGGGAGGGGAGCCGCTCTGTTCCTCACAGTGTGGGAGTAAGGCTGCCTGCCCTGCGGGAAACCAGTAGTCAGAGGCAGGCGGCCGTGGCGAGGGTGTGACCTTCGAGATCAGTGGAGCTGTGGGTGGGTGTCCACCCCAAGGGCCAGGCAGCGGGGGCTGAGAAAGGCCGCACCGGCTTCCTCTTTGCTGCCTCCTCCTTGGGAGGCCGGGCAGCACGTTCAGAAGGTTCCCTTGGACATTTCCATCTCCAAGCTCAGGCCAGGGGGCCCAGTCTGTTCTCTACTAGTGCCCCCCCACCCTGCCTGCTGCACCCCCCCACCCCTGTCCCAGCACACATGGGAGGGCAGTTCTGGGATGAGGCCTCAGCCCCGCAGAGTTTGCTGCCCTCCCAGCTCACCCCCCCCACCATCAGCTCTTCCCCTCCCAGCCTGTTCCCTGTTGGGTTGGTCCAGCCCCCCATTCTGCCAGACTTTGCTCAGCCTCCACCCAGACGCCCGCACCCGGGCCTCCCTCTGGTCCAGGGGCCCTCTCGGGGCTCCCAGCTCCCTTTGGGAGAGGGCAGACCTCCCAGGGTGCCAGGGGTCCCTCGTCGACCTCTCAGGAGGCTTCTGTGAGTTTGAGACAGCCGTTCGGAGCTACATGCTCCCCCCTCACGTTAGGAAGGCCGAAGCCCCCCTCTCTGTGTCTCCTTCCTCTCTCACCTCCCAGGGCGAGGGCACCAGCCTGCTGCCGGGGAGAGGAGGGTATATTGCACCGCAGCTGCGAGAGGGTCACAGGAGGAGACGGGAGCCCTGAGGTCACCTCGCTGGGCCCGTGCAGCCCAGGGGAGGGCGGGAGGAGGCCACGGTGCACACGCCGCGGTCTGCCCCGTGGTCCCTGTGGACCCCCCGCCCATCACGGCCTTGGACTGACTCATGTTCACCCCGCCGTAGCCTCTGCTCGGCTGGACTGCGATGCACCACTGTTTGGCTTCAAACCGGTTCTGTGAGGGCGGCCCCCGTCCAGTGTCCTTGGGGTGGCAATCACCCATGGGGTGCCCTGGAGGAGGCAGGCATCCGGGAGCAGGAGGCAGGGAAGGCACTGGGAGAAGGAACGCCCTTTCTCAGATAGAGGCCTGAGGACCCCCTGGAGGCGGAATTGGTGCCCACCTTGGGACACAGTCTCTCAGAAGAAGAGAGCCCCAGTATAATCGGCAGCTGTCTGACCCCATCAAAGGATAGTGGCTGGACCTGGGTGCCTGGGACACCAGCCATGCCCTTTCCCAGTCCGGCTCTCCCTCAGGGAGGGAAGAATTGGGTCAAAGGTTGGAAGCACCTGTCAGGAGGACGGCTCCACCCTCAGCAGAGAATGAGCTTTCCGAGGAGGCTGCATCCTTTGGCCTTCCCACAGGAGGGTGGGCCCCAGGCCTAGCGTCCATCCCTCTCTCCAAACACATCTGGGGAAGAGCTCAGCTCTTCCGGCCACTTTTTCTGGCCTTAGCAGGCTCCCAGAGCTGGCTAAATGATGATCTGTGCTGGCCCAGGCCTTGGGACACCCTGGGGGGCTCCATTCTTGACTTTGACTTGAGTGCGCTCAACCCAGCACCGATTTACATAACATGGTTTTGCAGAAGAAAAACAGATCAGCCTTCGGTGTGGGAAGGGCCCCAGCAGCAGCCTGCTGTGGGCAGCTGTCCTCCGCCTGCCCTCCCCATGACCGTGGCTCCCGCCTCCCACTGACCTCTGCAGATTTCTCAGTAAAGAACCTCCGGCCCCAGCATGGTATCGAGTGGCCTCCATGGAGCAGGGGCCAGCTGCTAGGATGAGGACGCCATGCTCCCTCCTGGGGGAATCCTGGGGCCTCCTGCTCCTCTGAGGCTGAAATCGTGCCAGAGATGCCCAGAGAGCCATGTGTGCGGGACCCTGCATGAGGCTCTTTCATGCGAGTTACGTCACTGGGCCTTCACGAGACCTGCCGAGGAAGGTAGTACCTTTTCCAGGGCACCAAGAAGGAAAGGGAGTCACAGCTCACACTCCTTGGAGCCAGGGTGACCCAGGCCTGTCTTGTGTGGCACACAGTCTCTGACTAGGGCTCACACAGACAGTCTGGGCTCCCGCCTCCCCAAGATCTCCAAAAGCTGGCAAGAACTCCCTCTGCCCCCTGAGATTGTGGCTGGGGGTGGGGGTCCTCCTCCTTCCTTCTTCTCACTAGAGTGTTGACATCAAGAGAGCAGACGGGGACAGGTGAAACCCTGCTGGAGAAACAGTCCAGCTAACAGTATACACAGTGGCACCGACGCCCCGGTACTGAGCACACAGATGTCTCAGGGCCGGGCTGGCCAACCCAGCTGGAAGGGGGAAATGAAGGGCTGGTATGAAGCTTTGCTCTCAGAGTGATTGTCCTTCCCAAGACAAACATCTGCAGGTCCTTAGACCAGAATCATTCTGTCCGGGGGGTCCTTTTCTGGAGGCAGGGCTGGCATGGCACAAGTCCAGGAGCCACAGACAAGCCTGTGTCCCAGGCTGGCATCCTGAGACCTGGGACATCGGTCACATCAGACCGACCAGCTGGGATGCTTTGAACAAAGGCCCTAATCTCGCTGACTCTGTCTCTTTGTCTGTAAACCTAGCCCTGCCTAAGAAGAAGGTTGCTGTGGGGGCGATGAGATCCGGGTGCCCAGCTCTGTAATCAGGCAGGCGCTGAACAAAAGGAGGAGGGAGGCCCCCACCCTCTGACCACACAATTGAGGAGATCCAAGGCCAAAAAAAACATTTGACTCTGTTGGAAGAACCAGAGATTGTAAGGTGAAGCCCCCGCCCCCGCCCCGGCCTGCTCTGCTCTTAGGCTCAGCCATATTTAGCCAGGTCTGAGTCAGGCCAGGATGGCCAGTGACTCATAGTGACCTGAGTTTTCTGGGCCTCTGTGGTTCCCCCTGTAAAATGGGCACAGCGGCTCTTGGTTAAGCAATCTCCCAATGACAGGCCTTCGATGGCTGTGGGACTCTGTTATTACCATCACCACTCCTCCTTGCTCTTACTCATCTGGCTGGGAAAATGTGTGAAAGAGGGAGATTCCAGAAAAGAACAAAAAAGAAAGAAAATAAGCTTCATTCACAGTCCAGTGCCCAGAGCTAGCTGAGCCTCACATGGCTCCCTCCTCAGAGCTGGTGGCCCCTTCCCTGTCACTTTTCCACAAATGACCAAAGACAAGTTACCATTTAACCAGCCCATGGGAATTGGGGCCAAACTCTCCAAATGGCAAACCAGCAGGACCTGTTTGCTGGGATGAAATAACCCCACTGGACCTGGTGCTTGGCTGCCCTCCCACACGTCTCCACCTCCCGACATGCCCAGCCTGGCAAGGTGACCTTGGCAAGTCTCCTAACCTTTCATGGGCAGACAAGGGGGGAGGGGCCACTGGGAGGAGCCGAGGCAGGGCTTAGGGGAGAACACGCAGACAGTCAAGAGGTGAGCCAGCAGTGTCCCCCAGACTTGTCTAGACACGTCCAGAGCAAGCCACAGTGCACTGGAGAGGCAGGCTGGGATGGGAGGGGAGCTTCAGTGAGAACTGAAGGGGAGGGGCCTCCCCAAAGTCTACAGACTGGGGAGTGTGGGAGCCAGGGAGGGGGCAGAGCCCACGGCCAGGTCAGCCATGGGAGGTCTCCCCTCTTAGGTTCTTCTTGAAGCAGTGTCGGGTTTTAACCCCCCAGGGGCCCCCACCTGTCTGATACCCGTGGGTGCCATCAACGCTTATTGAATCTCTGCTTGGGTCTAGCCCTTCTCCCCACGATCCTCAGCCCTCAGCCAGTTCAGCACCTGGATTCCTGGACTATCAGGGCCCGGGGTGGGGGGTGGGGAGGGGGTTGGGGGGGGGTGATCTTAGGGATAATGGGAACAGGGCGGGAGGGAACTTACACTTTACTATTTCACAAAAAAGTGTTTGCCTAAAGTAACATCAAATTATATATTTTTACCCTTCTTGAGGTTTTAAATAAATTTAAATTATAAAATATTTCGAACACACAGGGAAGTACCAGAAAGCCACACAGCCACGGCTAAGCCTGAACAGATGTTCACATTTTGCTTTATTTTCTTGAGGTCTCCTTTGGTCAACAAGTTAAACGCTGGCAATAGAACCAAAGTGCTGTCCCCAGCCTGTCGTCTTCCTCCCTCTTCAGGGGGGCCACGAACTGGAATTAAGGCCTTTTCCCATGTGTGTGTTTTCATACCTTTACTATAGATGTGGGTCCATAAGCAACCTCCGGGGGAGTTTTGAGTGTTTATAAAACGATGTGTGAAAATGTGAGTTGTGGATGGATGCTCGGTGCAGTGTTGTCCTTCTCAGTGCTCTGGGGCCTGGCCGATGAGTTACCTCCAAGTGGGGGCTGAAGGAGGCAGGGCCCAAGCCCCTTACCCTCTTCAAACACACAGAGCAGCAACTCTCTCCTCTAATTTATACATTGGCCTTCTCCATGAGGTTTCCTTTGAAAAACAGATTCTACTGCTTGAAAGTCACAGGTCTAATGGAAACCCCTCACCTGACAGAGGATGAGACTAGGGCCCAAAGAGGGGAGGTGACTCACTCTAGGTCACACAGCAGGCTGAGTGGCTGGGCCTTCTGATGCCCCATCCAGGACTCTCAGCTTCCCCACCAGCCTCCTTTGTAGACAAAGGAAAGATAAAAGTGCCCCCAGACCCAAAGGCTGATTTGATTCCTTGTCAGGGAAAAGCAAAGGGGTCTGGACCTGGGGACTCTGAGGAGGCCAAACGACGGCCCCTTTGGGGAGTGGCAGAGCACAAGGAAAGCCCTAGATCTGTGCTGCCCAATATGGCAGCTGAGAGCCACCTGTGGCTGTTGAGTCCTGGGAATGGGGCTGGTCCAAGCTGAGAGGCGCTGCAGGAGCGAACTACACCCTGGAATTTGAAGACTCGGTACAAAAACAGAATGCAAAAGACCTCGTTACAGGGCTGGCCAGTGGCCGAGTGGTTAAGTTCCCGCGCTCTGCTTTGGTGGCCCAGGGTTTCACTGGTTCAGATCCTGGGCATGGACGTGGCACCGCTCATCAAGCCAGGCTGAGGCAGCGTCCCACATGCCACAACTAGAAGGACCCACAACTAAAAATACACAACGACGTACGGGGGGGGGGGCGCTTTGGGGAGATAGAAGGAAAAATTAAATCTTAAAAGAAAAGATCTCATTACTTTTTATATTGATTACGTGTTGATAGTATTCTGGATATGCTGGGTTAAGCAAAATATATTCCAAAAATTAATTTTATCTGTTTCTTTTGCACTTTTTAAAAATGTGGCTATTGAAAAATTTTAAATTCTATTTCTGCTGGGCAGTGCTGCCCTAGGCCTGACGCTCGGCGGCGAAAGGCAAAGCAGCTAGAGCCCAGAGAGGGGGGCTGGGGCCGGAGGAGGAGGATGGTCGGCAGGAGCCCTGAGCTGGGGGCACTCTTCACAGGCCCCATCTGGGCGCTGGGTTCTGATCAGGAGAGGACGGAATAAGTAAGTCTCCCCTCTGCCGTTGTCAGGGTCTCCTCTCTCTGAGGTCCTCCCACCCGGCCCCTCCAGGATCCAAGCTTGCCCTGTCTCTGTCCTTGAGAGCCAAGCTTGAATCAGAGTAGGCCATCTCCACCTGGCATGCCGTCCTTCCCCTGCAGGCCCGGGGTCTGCACAGACCCTGGGGAGGCAGGACAGTGCGAGGACCCTCTCCCACATCTCTGGCCTCCCCTTTCTGTAATGACGACAAGGGTCTTTGCTGCCCCTGCCCCATCTGCCCCTCCATGTCAGAGTTGAGTGCTGGGGCTGGCCTCCTCCTCTTGAACTTCTCCACCACTTGACCTCGAGGAGAGGGGCCTTGGGATCCGGTGTGGACTGCAGAGACTCTCCCACACATAGGGCTCCTGGGGGTGAGAGGGGCCACCGAAGGGCCTGGGCCTCTGGACACAATGCCTCTAGTCTGGCATCATGGGAGTTGCCCAGCCCACCCTGGGGGACCTCCCACCGGCTCTGTCCTCTCTTGCACATTACCCGGGTCTGTGCTTCCAGCCAATTATTCTGTCTTCCCCGGAGTTGGCAAAGCATGACACGTCCCTATTGGAAATTCTCAGCTATCTCCCCGTGCAGCTGGGAGCTGTCAGCCAGCAGCTTTTCTCTGTCAAGGTAGCGGGGAAGCAGAGGGGGAGGGGGCTGCACTGCCTATCAGAAAATGAGAACAATGTCAGGCGCTTAAGTGCATATGACAGATAGCAACCTTTTCTCCCCGTGGGGGAAATAGAATCCAGGATGGAACGACTCTGGAGTTTGCAATGCATCAGGGAAAAACACCCCAGCCCCTTCCGCTACTACAAGATAATACAAATGCACGTAGTAAAATATTCAAATAACACAAAAGCCCCAAGTTTTTAAAAGTCTGACACACAATTCGCCGTTCATCACCGGCCTTTGCAAATCCGAAGGTGGGCACTGAGGCTCCCTCCACCCTCTCCACCCTGCTTTGGGGAATCAAAATAACTGACTTTTACGAGACACTTCCCTGGAAATATGCTTTCTAATTTAGAAAAAGTTGTCAACAGAAGACCGTGCTCCAGAAACCACAGACTATGAAGAATGAGCATCCGTGATGAGAGTTCACTGTTTTAATCAAATAAAACCTAGAACAAAGTTAATCTGATACATAGTTAATGAGATAATCATTGTTGCGCTGCATGGGAATTAGGCATTAATGGGAAGCAGTTTTTATAAATGATGGTAATTATACTGTTGCCTTTACTCAGCCAAAATTGTAAAGGTTTTTCTTCTTGTTTTGTTCCTTCCCTTGCGTCGGCCGGCCGTCTGTGATGAAGTTTCCTGTGGGTTTCTGCGAATTTCACCACCGTCGCGGCCCTGCCCTGCCCCCACCTAGGTCCCAGGCAGACACAAGGTTTTCTTGAGCATCTACCATGTGCCGCTATGCAAAGCACTCAGCTCGGATTATCTCGTTTAATCCTCGCAAGAATCCCCAGAAATAGTATTTTTAGCTCATGGTTCACAAAAGAGAAGACTGAGGTTCAGGTTGGCTATGCTGCCCATGGTCACAGAAGCAGGAATGAGCCAACCCTGGCGGTGTGACCCTGCCTCTGGGTGAAACCACAGTGCTGGACGGCCCCTGTCCCTCCTCCCTGGCTGGCCTCTGCTCCCTGGGGACCCCCGTGCTGGGCAGACGAGGGTAGCAGAGGCGTCAGGCTGCGTGCCTGCCCAGGGGATCCAGCCTGATCTCCAGGCTGCAGGGAGTGGAGAGGAAGATGAAGGTAGCATGACGGGCTTCGCAGCCACACGGACCAAAGTTCACATCCCAGCAGCTCACCCACTCACCATGTGATCGGAGCCACTCTGAGCCTCGGTGCCTTGGCCATCAAGTGGGGAGGAGAGTTCAGGGCTCTTGTGATGGTTGGGTGAGCCGATGTCTGTGAAGCCTGGTGCAGGCCTGGCACACGGGAAAGGGCGGACGTGAACAGACCCCATCCCGGGGGGCACAGGGGTGGTGGAAGGGACGGGAGGTTGTGCAGCCCCCGTATCTGGGAGCCTTGGCACAGGGACTCGGATCCAGCGAGGGAAAGAAGCAAGAGAGTGTAGTTTCCCACCGGGCTTTGTGATGGGGGCACCAAGGGGCTTTCGCACAGGCTCTCGTTGGGACTTGCTGTAGGTCGGTCCAGGCCTCAGGAGCAAGGAAAACCCCCACCTTCATTCCAAATCTCTCCAAAAAGCCTGAAGTTCCCTTTGCAGCCCCTTCAGGCCACTCTCGGTTATCGACGGGTTAAACCCCAGCTTCCAGCCACAGCCTGGGGAGGGGGTCACCAGCAGGAAATCCCACGTGGAAAGGGAACAGAACAGAGAGGTTGCAAAACCCGTCCAAGACAAACTTCTGCCACCTTCCCATTTTGCCCTGGGCCTGCCCTATTTGCCGTCACCAGCGGGGGACAAAGAGAGGTTGTGTGCAGAGGTACTTTATGTTCCTGTGGCCAGGGGCCAGCAGGGAACTCTTGTCACCTGGCCTGACTGGGGATTCCAGGGCCAGTCTAAACCAATGGGGTTGTCTGCAAAGCAGGCCGGAGTGGAGCCTGTGGTGACACCTGGAGGGGCCTCTGCCCTCAGGCCCTGGACCACAGGGGTCACCAAGGCTAGAAGGGCCATCTGGGGTAGGCAGAGTCCGGGGGCCCTGAGCAGCTTCTCAGCTGGCCCAGGCAACTGCATCCTGGCTGCAGACAGAGCACAGAGATCACAGGACTCCATCAAGTCTTTAGAATCAGCTACACTTGGTGCTGAGTTCCCACTGGGCCGGCTTCCAGCAGTGAGACCTGGGGCCAGCCATGTTTCCTGAGTCCCAGTTTCCCCACCTGTGAAATGGGCTGAATCGTTGGGGTGTTGTGAAGATGCGTGTGCTCTGACTTGCATGCTGAGCCCAGTGGCTGACTCAAATGAGGGTTCTGTCAACGCCAACCATTCATAACGACAATAAATATAATGATACTTCTTTCCAGAAATACCTGTTGAGCACCTGCAACAGCCAGGCACTGTGCAGGGTGCTCTTGGAGATTTGAAGGTGAGTAACATGAGTCCCGCCCCTACTAGGGGGTTTGCACAGGAATCATTCAACCAAAGTCTGAGTGCTGGGTGACATGAAGAGAGGCGTGCCAGGACAGGCATTCAGGAATGGCTTCCTGGAGGAGGCAGCATTTCAGCTGCGCTTGGGCAGTTGGCTAACTGTGGAGTTGGGGGAAGAGAGGAAGGGCATGACTGCATGAGGAAGGAAGCAGAGGTGTGAAAGCATGTGCAAGTTTAGGGCACACGGAAGTTCCGTGTGGCTGGAGCATAGTGTCCAAGGGAGGAGGGTGTATGGCGGAGCGGTCAGCTTGCCTGGTGCGAGAGAGCGTTACTGTCCCCAAAACATGCAGTCTGCCTCTGCTTTGCTGGGTGACCTTGAACCAGTCTCTTCCCGTCTGAGTCTGATGAATCGTTCCCCATCTTTCCCTCCTAGGACTTGTTACCCCTTCATTTCTTCCCATTCTGCCTCCCACACGTGCCAAGTCTCCGTATGACGAAGTCACTGAAGGTTTGACCGAGGTGTGAGTGCTCAATCACGGGCAAAGTGAAAAAGTCCCTCTAGCTCCGGTGTGGGGTGAGCTGGAGGATGGAGGGCCGCCACCGTGGTCCAGGAGGGCTGGGAGGAGGCCTGGGCTGAGGCAGAGGAAGAGAAAGTGGGCAGGTGCAGAGAGCTGACGAGAAAACACTGTTTGCACCTGGAGCCCCGGCTGGAGGTCCTGAAGAGGGGCCGGGAGGAGGGGGGTTCAGAGGTGATGGCTTCCCTGGGTGGCTGGTGGCTAGGTACAAAGCTGGACAACCCAGCCCGAGGGGCACCTCCCCTGCCAGAGGGGAAAGATGGGCTGTATTGAGCAGGATGAACTGGAGGTACCTACAAGACATCCATGGCGACTGTCCTGTAAGGAATGGGTTAGGAGCAGAGGTATAGGTCTGGAAGTCACTAGATGGGGCCGAGACTAGAAACCCAGGTTGTCCCATCCAGCTCAGAGTCATTGACCTACTCCTTGGGGACCTGGAGTGCAGGGATGGGTGGAAAACAGAGAGACAGACAGAAAAAGAGAATGACAGGGCAGTGACACTCCTGGGCCTCAGTTTCCCCTTCTGTGGAATAAGAGGAGGTCTTGGGGACCAGCTCTCCTCAAACTTTGCTTTAAACCCTGCAAGATAGGCTGGGAATGGCCTCTGTTCCCAAGTACAGTCTCCTTGCCAAGACACCTGGACCCTTTCCCTTGGGAAAATCCTGAGGTGCCCCCAACCACAGCCCCTTCCTGTTTCCGTTGTCACTCACTCGTAATTCTGGCATTAATTGTGGGTTGGGCTGGCAGGTGAGGAGCAGAGGGGTTTGTGCTGGGGTGGGTCTTGGGGCCCAGACCCTGTCCTGCGGGCCATTTTCTTTGTCATCTGAGGGGAGGCCAGGCATTGGTAGGCGGGACCAATGACACTGGTGCCTAGTGAGTGACTGATGTGCTAGCCAATGGGACACACCCGAGCCTGCTAACCCAGCAATACAAGGCTCTTAAAGACCGCCTGTGCCGGCTCCCCACCCCCACCCCAGACCAGGCAAGAGTCAGGAGCAAGAGACCAGGAGCTGACTTGTGATCTTTGAAACGCTAGCAGAAATAGAACACTTATCTGTGTGAAGGCTACACAGGCCTAACCAAAATGTCAAGTTTCTTTGCTGGAATTATAATGAATAACATGATAAATGTACATTTATTCAGTGATTACTAAGTCAGGATCCTGCTCTATATGAAACGAAACCACCACGTGCTACTCAGAAGCTCTAGTCAGTTTTGTTTCACACAATTGCATCTGGATTTAATAATTACTGAATAAATGTAATTTGGTAACCCTAAACTTTTGAAATATGGAATGAGTGTGTGTGTGTGTGTGTGTGTGTGTGTGTGTGTGTTGGGGGTGGGGTGCAGAGCTGGGTTAATAAAAAGGTAAGATGCTCTCATTTTACCTTGAGGTGCCGGGGCAAGTGCCCAGCTCAAGGGCACACCATGCGGCAGGGGCCGCACAGCAGGGAGGGCCAGACCGCAGACCCCAGACCCCCTGAGCCCCTAACCTGGGGCTCTCCTTGGTGCTTTGCCGCTGATGGTTCAGTGGGAGGGCATGGGTAGGAGGAGAGGAAGAGTTAACTAATTCTGAAGCTCGAACCTCGAGGCCGAGGCCGGGGCCAACAGCTGTGTGGAAGATAAGGGGAGGGGATCCTGGGAAGGAAGAGCCTGTGGATTGGAGAGATTGAGCAAGGCAGGAAAAACAGGTGCAGGTGACAAGAGAGAAGGGGGGAGGGGAGACAA
This sequence comes from Equus caballus, assembly GCF_041296265.1. Taxonomy (NCBI): domain Eukaryota; kingdom Metazoa; phylum Chordata; class Mammalia; order Perissodactyla; family Equidae; genus Equus; species Equus caballus. The sequence goes on along the minus strand of NC_091694.1, from coordinate 26,574,816 downwards.
AGAGAGAGAAAGACAGAGAAGCAGAGACAGAGAGAGATAGAGGGAACCAGACAGAGCAGGGGAGGGGTGGGAGTGGGTGGGGGGATGCTCCTGGACCCTTGGGGATCGAGTGTGGTCCAGAAGGTCAGATCCCACGGTGAGCAGATTCTAGTCCCAGGCCCACCCTTACTATGATCTCATGGAGGGTTAACTGGGCCCCAGAGGGCCCTGAACTGCATGATCAGAGCATCTGAAGGGAGCACCTTGGCCTCAGGCACTGAGCAAAGGCGATGGGCACACCTAGGGCTCAGGGTTGCCCTTTGATGAGCCAGCAGCAGCGGCAGACCCCGCCTTCCCAAGGGCAGCCCAGACGCTGCTGCAGACAGTCCCTTTGTTTCATAGGCCCTGCCCTGGAGAACTCTTGCTCAGAAACAGCCCCGCTGAAAAACCCTCCCCCAGCAAGTAACTGGGAGCCCAGTCTGGTGTGGGGGAAAGGGCACTGAGCTAAGAGTTTGAAGTCCACGGCTCCAGGCCCTGTCTTGTCACGGACTCCCTGCCTGTCTCAGGGGCTGTTAAACCCTCCCCACTCTGAGTAAAGGTCTCAGGTGGCTCTCTGGCTCCCCAGCCCAGAGCGTGGCTGGGGGAGCCAGGCGGGAGAAGGGGAGTTGCTTTCTTCCCCTACGAGCTGGCTTTGCAGGCAGAGGCCCTGCCAGCCACGGGTGGTGGGGGCAGAGGATGGGCTGGGCAGTGGTGGCCTCCCTCCGCTCCCCCCAGCAGAAGCCCTGCGGGGCCCTCGGGTCCCGTGCTTGGGCAGCAAGCCGGCACCTGCTCGAGGGGTGGCTGGGCATACCGCCCGGAGCTGCGGAGAAGCCGCCCGGGGACCAGGGCCCAGGCCTTCCCGTTCAGCCAGAAATTCCAGCCTTTTAAGGATCAAGGGCCAGAGAAGGCCTTTTCCAGGCCATGCGCAAGCTGTTCTTCCAGCTTGGCGGTATGGCTGGGTCTTGACAGAGACTTCCCTGATCACTGTTAGGGTTTTCTGGAAAGGTGTTTGCCTGCACCTCCTAGGACGAGCTGGCAGGCCTGTGGCTGTTTCTGACAAGACGGAGACTCCAGCCCCCTCACCCAGGCCCTTGGGAAGGAATGATTTCTTCAGTCGATTTTATTGAGGTCTAATTTACATAATTGAAAACCCTATGAATAGCAGCAGAGCATTGTCTGATAAAGCGCAGCAAGGTGAGAGGATGGAGCAAGAAGACCCGGCAGGGTTCTGCTCTGCTGTCCACAGGGTCGCCGGGAGTCAGAACCCACTCAATGGTACTAACAACCAGAAAATTTTTATACAATGAAATGTACTCATTTTAGATCACTGTTCACTGAGTTATAAATGCATGTGCTTGTGTACATATCCCAATAATCAAGGTAAAGAACATTTCCATCACCCTGGAAGGTTCCCTCACGTCCCCTTCCCAGTCAGTCTCTACCCCGGCCCCAGGCATCCACTGATCCACTTCTGTCCATACGGATTAGATTTGCCTGTTTCATATATATCACCACGCGGTTTGTACTCTTGTGTCTCACTTTTTTCATTCAGCATAATGATTTTGAGATTCATCCATGTCATTGTGTCTGTGGGCAGTCCCTCCCTTTGTGTTGCTGAATAATGTTCCATGATCTGGATTATATCGTAGGTCGTTGATTCATTCCCTTGTTTTTGGACATTTGGGTGGTTTCCAGTTTATGGCTATCATGAATAAAGTTGCTGTGAACGTATGTATATGTCTTTACATGGACGTATGTTTTCACTGCTCTTAGCACCTAGAAATGGGGTTGCTGGCGTGTGTGATAAGGGTACGTTTAACTCTTTAACAAGCCGCCAACATGTTTCCCAAGTGGTTGTACCATTTTACGATGTCTGGGTAGGACGGGATTTTGGATGCAGTCCTCCTCGGTTCTGCACCTTGGCCTTTCTCTTCCCCAGGGACTGAGAAGGTTGGGTAGGGCGGTTTGGCGCTTCGCGGAGGTGGAAGGGCCCCCTTGCCTCACCAAGAAGCATCCCCCTTCCCCCGCCAAGCGGCTGCTGGAGGCTGAGATTAGAGCGGCTGTGCTGAGGAGAGGAGGGCTTAAGGATCTATTTATACCTGAATTTAAGCAGATGCATTGTTGGCTAAAACACTGTAATTATTTTCCTTTTGCTAGTTCTTACCATCCCGTGAGAGTGTTTTTGAACAGGGCTGCCACCACACTGGCAGCCTCACCCCAATTCCCCTGCCTGCCACCCCCCCAAGCTAAAACCATTGCTTCCCGAGACCAGGAGGAGTTGGTGCTTCTGTTCTGAGTCCTCCCTTTCCATCTGCGCAGGCTGATAACTGGAGGAGGCGGTGTGTGTAGCTGGAGAACTTTGCTCTTTTGCTGTCAGTGTCCCACCTCAGCTCTCACCTCCCTGTCACATTGTTCCACCTTGCTGTCAGCCATCAGTCACCGGAGAGTTTTGGGCTCCTCTGACTTCAAAGGATGCAGCTGCCAGGAGGGAAAAGATGTAGCTTTCTTTTTGGGTTCAGACACCTTGCTAATTGCTGGGAGGTGGGAAAGTGAGGGCAGAAGAAAGGATCTTCCACCGGAGCAAGAGTTAAGGAAACCAAGGAGCCTGGCACTGCCCATCGGCCGAGCTGGGCCTATTCTTGCCCCTGTTCTGAAGCTTTTAGGCCTGAGCCAACAAGCGGCTGCTTCAGGATAAATTAAGACCTTCATTATAAGACTCTTGGGCTGCAATCTCTCTCAGACCTCTGGATACCTGAGAAACCCTTCTCCCCTGCTTGGGAAAATACCATTACATCTTCCAGGAGAAGCTCATTTAGCTGTTTTCATGCTCTCACCCTTCAGAAGGCACCTACCGGTAGCATCCCAGAAGGTTTTAAGCAAGTCCACCGATGATAGAGCCCCGGACCATCAAAAGTTTGACTGTGGGGCACTGTTTACAATAGCCAAGACGTGGAAGCAACCTAAGTGTCCAGCAACAGACGAATGGATAAAGAAGATGTGGTACATATATACAATGGAATACTACTCAGCTCTAAAACAGAACAAAATCATTCCATTTGCAATAACATGGATGGACCTTGAGAGAATTATGTTGAGTGAAATAAGCCAGCGAGAGAAGGATAATCTGTGTATGACTCCACTCATATGAGGAATTTAAAATTATGGACTAAGAACAGTTTAGTGGATGCCAGGGGAGAGGTGGGGTGGGGGGTGGGCACAAAGGGTGAAGTGGTGCACCTACAACATGACTGACAAACATTAATGTACAACTGAAATTTCACAAGATTGTAATCTATCAATAACTCAATAAAAAAAAAAAAAAAGTTTGACTGTGGGGATCATCTTGTGATTCCGCCCCAGCGTGAGCTCTCAAAATAACATTCAGGGGCCGGCCCCGTGGCCGAGTGGTTAAGTTTGTGCACTCCACTTCGGCGGCCTAGGATTTTGCCGCTTTGGATCCTGGGCACAAACATGGCACCACTCATCAGGCCATGCTGGGACAGCGTCCCACGTAGCACAGCCAGGAGGACCTGAAACTGGAATATACAATTATGTACTGGGGGGCGTTGGGGAAGAGGAGGAGGAGAAGAAGAAGAAAGGAGAAGGAAGAGGAGGAGAAAGAGAAGAAGAAGATTGGCAACAGATGTTAGCTCAGGTCCCAATCTTTAAAAAAAATAAAATAACATTTACCCCCTTATTGTTATTACTGGTAGCATTTCTTTTGTTCAAAGATTGTAATATAGCTGTGAGGTGCTGAATTTGATAAAGGCAGTGTTTCTTTAGGCTGATTTTTATTCTAAATTGGCTTAATCCAAACCTGAGCTGTCCACTGTGGTAGCCACTGCCGCACGGGGTTATTTAAATTTAAACTGATTAAGTGAAATTAAACAAAATTAAAATTTTAGTTCCTTGAGGCACCAATCACATTTCTTGTGCTCAACAGCCACACATGGTTTGCCGGCTGCCACATTGGACAAGGCAGATGTAATAATTTCCAGGGCCGCAGAAAGTGCTATCAGACGGCCCTGGTGTAAACAGTTAGCCGTGTGTTCAGCAGCAGCTTCGTCACCTAGAACATTTTCTGCATCATCTACCTAGGGCCCTTGTCTGGGCTGGGCCTTAAAGAAAAAAAATCTCAGAGATATGATCCCTGCACAAAAGGCACTTGCAATTCCGGAAAGAGGCAATGACACAGGATTTAAGACAGCAGAGGACAAATATTAGGCCAAGCAATGATGGTCGTATAAGGGCAAGAGAGACGACAATTAGAGAAGAGAGAGTCAAGTCCCGTGGGAGCTTGGAGGAGGGGTGGCTGTTGGAAGGAGGCAGACGAGACTCGTTTGAGGAAGAGGTACTTGGACTGGGCCTTAAAGGGTGGATAGAAGTTTTTCATGTGAAGAAGACAGAAGGAGAGTCAAAGAAAAGGGAATTACCTGTGCAAAGGTCCAGAGGTGGAATTGTCTGGAGTGGTATGGCCGGAGGTTGGGGGCCAGATGGGTCTGATTATGGAGGTCTGTGCGCCAGCAAAGGAGGATCTGAGCTGTCTGGAAGGCTTACATGCAGGGACAAGGCATGGAGAAATTTGCAGTTTAGGAAGATCACTTTAGAGAAAGTGAGCTGGATAACATGGGGACCCCAGCCAGGAGGACAGTGGAATAATCCAGGTGAAAGCTGAGGTGTCCGAAACTCAAGCCTGGATGGTGGGCATGGAGAGAAGGGGGTGGATCTGAGGGGCTTCCGGGTCCAGCGTGGACGAGGAAGAAGGAAAGGAATATATACCATGCCTGGGAAGGTTTCACGTAGGAGATGTGACTTCTGGAATTGGTTTAACGCTGTGGGCTCTAAATTCAAAAGGCTCCTACAGCAAATACTCAAGCTCACTGGTCCCTAGGTTTCCAACCTTGATTCCTTCCCGACGGTGAAGTGTGAGGATTCTCTGAGACCTCAGCTTTCCATTTGAGCCAGTGAAGCAACAAACCTATTGTGGGAAAATGGGTTCTCCTGGGAGGGGGGGGCGGTGGCCTGGGCTCATCACAGCACAGAAAGCACAGCCGTTGGTCGTCCAAACTCTCTGCTTGGCTTTATTTATAATTCTAATTACACCCTCCAGGAAGAACAATTGCTGATTAACCCAGTTACAAATTAAAGTTAATAAAATGAAGAGACAGCGGGGAATGATCGATGCAAATTCTGCCAAATGCACCATCAACCACACAGGAGCCTGCAGCGACCACGGGGCTCCAGTTGCTGGGTCCGCTCCCCACGCCCCTCCGCCCCACCATGTGGCCTGCCTTCCCTCCGAGGCTCAGTTGACCTGTTGTCATCTCCCATCGGGTGCTGTGGGGCTTCAAGTTCCCCCACTGGGTCCCCCACTCAGCCCTGGCCCCTCCACTGCTGCCTTGTCAAAGGGGCCACATTGTTGGGAATGCGGCTGCGGCAAGCAGAGCTGTAAGAACTGGACAGGAAACCGGGCCTTGACTTCTCCCCTCCTTCCCCAACCTCTTTTGTTCTCCTTCGCAGCTCCCTTTCCTGTTCACGGTGTCTCTCATTTCCCACTATCTTCTCTACCCACCTCCTTCGCCGCCCGGTGGCTGACCCTGTCCACTTGCCCTGCATGTTCTTAGCGGGGCCTGGATTCTGTGGGTGTCTCCCGGAGTCGAGCAGGCGCTGTCCGCTCTGCTCAGCAGCTCAGGCAGCTGAAACAGTCTCCAGCTTTTGCTGACCCTGTTCATTCCTTTTTCTTTGTAAAGACAGGGAAGCGGAGAGGGCAAGTTGGGAACAACCTTCTCCTCACAGGCCCTGTTGGGCTCCTCTCCCTTCCTGCCTTCATCTCCTGCAACTTGCATCCTGCTGGCACAATTAGAGACGGGAAATCTTCGTTCCTTGCAATCCACAGCACACTGGGATGAACTGGCGAGGGTTACCTGAGAGGCCAGGGAGAAACGTGTGGGGACTGGGACATTTCTCTGCGGCAGGCAGGAAAGCCACACTGGTTGGCGTCCTACCTCTGACCCTTTGGCCAGCCCCAGAACCCCTGCGTCGTATGCACACCAGCCCATCAGAGAAAACAGCACATCCCCCCTGGGTTTGTGGCAATCATTGCCTGCTCTGGTTCATTCTGGCCTCATAGCTGCCCAGCTCCATACTCTTGACTATGCCCCCTCAGCCCTGGCCCTTTGGATTTGGGTTTTCTATCCAGTCCCACTGGCATTTGGCTCTTGGATTTCCCAGAGGGACATTGCGTGGCTCACACACTGGGATGCCCAGTTTCTACACTGCCTTCACCAGAGCTGTGTCCTGGCTCCAGCCCTGCCAACCCCAAATATCCACACCAGACTCTTGGCCTCTGCCCTGGGGAAGCCAAGCTGGACAGCCCACGTGAGGGGGAGGTAGAGGGACCAGCAAAGGGGCAGAGGACACTAGCGCTGCCTCCAGAGTAGTTTGTGCCAGTGAGGGCTGACAGCAAGATGTCACCACCAGACTCCAAGGACTCAACTCTGTGGGTGGCCCACCCACTGCTTTGTATGGTAATCAGTCTGTTTACTTGTCTGGCTCGCCCACTAGACTGTAGGCTCTCTGAGGGCAGGCTCATGTCTGATTGGCTGCTGGGTCCCCACTCTCTGGTGCTGGTCCTGGCTCTCTGACCAAGTGTCTGCTGAACAAAGAAACAGATGAATGATGAGCCCTTCCTCCTTTACTCCCTGCCATGGTTAATGTCAGTCTGTTTACACGAGGCCCAAGTGAGAAGCTTTAGGGTCATCGAGTCCTGTTGATGCTACTTCTTAAAACACTTCTCCCATGAATGCCTCCTTTGGGGAACTGTGTGTTTCCTGCCTGGTTAATTCCAACCAGGAATCGGTTGACTGATCCCCTGTCTTCCTTTTTTTTGACTCTCTCCTCTACCTGTCTATCTTCTCCATTGCTCATGCACATAACACAAATCCAATCATGATACTCCATTGTTAATACCGTCAGAAACTCTCCATTTTTCACAAAATCAAGTACAATCCTTTAGCCCCGCCGTGATTTGGCCCGACCTCCTTCTCCAGCGCATTCTCGCTGCGTTCCCCTGTGGGCCGGGAGCCAAGCCCTCGGAGCTTCTCGCTGTTCTTCGAGCGAGTCGTTCTTCCACCTCCACACTCTGCGTCCTCTATCCCCTCTGCAAAGGTGGCTCTCCACGACAAACCCCACCCTCTCCAACCTCCTGAACTCACCCTAGTCCTTCAAGACCCAACTGAAATGTCGCCTCCTCTGTGACTCCCCTGATGTCATCAGCTAGCCTTCAAACATCCCTTTCGGATGCCTCTTTTCATCTTGCACGCGTCTCTAGCACAGTGGACGATCAGAGAGTATTGTAGTTCTTTCCCCCACGTCTCTTTTGCATATGCACATAAGTCCCCTGCGGCCAGGGCCTGTGTCATAGTTACTTCCATATATCCAAAGCTGGCAGAGAGCCTTGTGCATGGTGGGAGAGGCAGTATACCAGAGGCTGTGTGACCTTGGGCAAGTTAATTACCCTCTCTGTCTCAGTTTGCTTGTTTATAAAACTGCCATAATAGTAATTCCTCCCCGAGGGACTCCTCAACAGTGAGGATTAAATGAGTTACTACTTGTGAGGCATGTAGAGCAGTGGCTATCATGTATTAAGCCCTCAGTAAATGTTAGCGACTGCTATTAACTGTGATCACTAGGCCCTCTGTGAATGTATTTTGAATGAAGGCGTGAATGAGAGCCTACAGGGTCCAACAAGGCGCTTTCCTACCCATAAAGAACCTTCAGTGTCAGAGTCCTTCTGGTAAGATCTTAAAGACAGGTCAAGGTACCAACGGGGTGACCTGGATTGGCAGCATCTTGTTTGTGGGTAACGATCCGCTGCTTCTTCAAGTGGAACAGAGGATTTGGGTGAGGAAAGACGACTGGAGAAAGTTTATCATCCCTGTGAGAGGAAGGACAGGAAAGGACAGGGCCTGAGCAACCTGGGGACAGCGGTGGTACCGAAAGTCAGCAGGAAAGCAGTGCCAGAGTCGCCCACCCTCCCATGATCGAATCACAAGGTCCCTAATTACCTTTGAGAAGGATGTGAACCCGTGATTACCCGGCTGCTAAATTACAGGGAACCGGATGGACAAATTTCTGCATCCCGAAAACTGGACAGTGGAATCCCAATCACTTCTTCAGAAAATGATCGTTATGTTGACCCTGGTTCAAATTCTGATCCTATTGTTTAGTATTTGTAAGATGCTGATATATCCTAAATCTTGCTGATTTGTAACGTGGAAGTAATTCCCATCTCACACGGCTGTTGTGAGGTTGAAATGAGATTAAATGGGATAATTTACATAACGGAAAGCATTGCGATCGTAAGTGTGTACCAACTTAGCATCTGAATCTATTTTGCAATGTACACTGTACCAGGATCTAATAAAAATGCTCACCTCCTAAGCAAGAATAACATCGGGCAGCTACAGGTATAGTTCCCATTCTTACCTCTAGGCAGCCAAAAAAAATTTTTTTGAACTACTGTGGGTCAGACATTTTGTTAGTGGTTAAAAAACAGAGTTAAAAAACACAGTCCTGCCCTCATGTAGCTCATAGTCTAGGGAGGGAGATAGACAAGACGTGGGTCACGCAAGTCAGCTTCCATAGGTAACATGGTGTGTCCTCCCAGAGAGGAGGCACTGAACTGAGAGGGGACGAGACTGGAGGTGAGGTGGTTAAAGAAGGCTTCTGCAAGAGGAGATGCTAGAACTAAGTCTTGAAGGAAGAGTCGAAATTAGCCAGACAAAGAAGGGGGAAGGGAAGCTCATTCCAGGCAAAGGCAGCAGCGGAGACAAAGAACTCGGGGTGCAAAGAGCAGTCTCATTCTAGGAAGAGCAAACTGCCTGACAAGGGTTGAGAGTAAACACCCTCAGTGAGGAGGTAAGTGAAGAGGTGGGAAAAGCAAGCCAGTCTCATGTCATGAAGAGCCACCGACACCAGGCTAAGGAGTCCTGATTCTCTCCCAAAGGTGATGGAAAGCCATTGAAGCTTGCAGCAAAAGCATGAGCTGATGGCGTTAGGGTCTTGGTCTGCTCACTCTGGAGGCCACATGGAGGACAGGCCGGGGGACAGGAGACGAGACCAGGAGGGGGCTAGTCCGGTAACTCAGGCAAGACATTCCTGCCTGGAGCTACACAGGGGCCACAAGGAAGATGACTCCAAGATCTGGATCCACATACAAGTTGAAAACATAACCTATCCTGTAGTAGATGCTTATTAAGAAATGGCATCTGCATACATCTGACTCCGCCTGTCAGATGTGCCCCAGCAGGGAAGGGCACAAAGGTAAACTTCGGAACGTGGGGAGGTAGCCCCGAGAGGACATCCCCTCACAATGTTTATGGAGATTATTTCTGGGTGGCAGGATTATGGGTGATTTGTATTTCTTTTATACAATAAATTTATTTATGTATTTTTTAAAAGAATTAATGTAAAAACAATCAGCCATGGAACTTTGGATCAAAAGGGAATTGGAAGATCCAGGACATTCATTAGGCACCAGAAGAGGGAGAATTCAGAGGTCTAGAGCCAGTTTGGAGCTGGGGAGGGTGAGAAGATTTAGGAGGGGGAGAGAACAAAATCTGCCTGCGTGAGGGCTCAGGAGGGAGAACGAGTGCCTCCATTTTAGGGGGATCCTGGTGAGCAGAGTCGAGCTTGTCAAGAAGATGGTGAGCATCCCCATCAAAGACAGGGGATGACGTGCTGGGTGGGCATTTGGTAGAGGGATGCGGAGCGCATGCTCAGTGCACAGACAGATTTTCAGTAGGTGGCTGAAAGACACGAGGGGAAAGATTGTGCAACCGAGTTGTGGGGAAGAATAGTGGCCTATTGTTGGGGACCCGATAAACAAATTGAGAACATTCATCTTGGGGGCGTGGGCCTGAAATCAGTTCCAAGACAGCTTAATGATCCATCACAGGTCCTCTCCCAGGATGAGTCACTGGAGGATTATATTAACCCAGTTCAGTCTTCATCGCCCCAGCGCCTGCAACAAAGCAACCGAGATACCGTGGCTCAGCTGCTCTCATGATAAAGCCTCCGGCCTATACCTCAGCGGAGATAAAACCAGCCAGCTCATCAGTCACCCCTGGGCAGGCCACACTCTCCCCTTCATTTCTTATGTTCAGGATTTGCATAATTAGGCACCTGATGGAGGTAGCTGCACACCCCCCCCCCCCCAACCCCACAGTCGTATTCTGCACCATTCTAGCGATGGGAGACAGGCGGACAGCTGCTGCCTGGGCTCAGGTCTGCTCTGCACAGCAGCAATGCCCGTCGGGGGGAGCCTGACTTTCGCAGGAGTGGATTAGAGAGGTTGGAAACCGGTGGCCTGGGAATCAGAGCAACCGCCATCTCGTGAGCAATGGAAATAAGAAACCACTGGAAGAAATGGAGGAGCTGGCGTGTTTTCCACCAGAGGCTGTGGATTTCAATGCTGGGTCCCCTCCGTGAAAGCTGTGTGATATTGAGCAAATCATTCAACCTCTTGGAGTCTCAGTTTCCTTGACTGCGAAACGGGGGTGACATACCAGTTCTCCTACCCAGAGACTAATAACAGCGTGCACTGATGACGAGCTCCCTGTGTGTGGCCGGCACTGTTCCGAGGGCTTTACGTACATATATTAACTCTATAGTTAGAACAACCCTACACAAGGTAGCTATTATTACTATTATTATCATGAGATAACTAAGGCAGGGGGCAGTTAAGAAACTTGCCCCCAGTCACACACTATTGCGGAGTCCGGACTTAAACCTGGGCACCAGGCTCCAGACTCAGGGCGTTAGACCCCTGCATTCGCCTCCTCCATCGGCTGCAGAATGCTTTACCAGTAGAAGCGGGTTCATTCCTCCAGGTTGTGACGGATGTTTCCAGAGCGCCCAATTGAACACCTTACACCCCACTCAAGACATGCCTGTGGTTGCCGGGGTTTTAACACAGGAAAGGGCGGGGGTGATGATGGTGTCCACCGTGTGCTGAGAGCCTCGGTTGATTCTCACAAAACCGTGCAAGATGTGGGAGCAGAGACTTGGAGAGCAAGTGACTTTCCACAGTCGTGGAGAGCTCCATAACCATGAACCGTGGAACCGTTGTCTGATTCCAAACTTTCCAGTGCAGGATTTCTTAGACTTCAAGGCAAAGCCAGGCAAGGTGGTAGTTAAGGGTTGGGTTTCTAGAACCTGGGTTCAAAGCCCTTTTCTGCCACCTCCTAGCTGTGTGACCTTGGGCAAATGACTTTACCTCTCTGGGCTTTGGTTTGCTCATCTGTAAAATGGAGATGACAATAGTATCTACCTCCTATGGTCATGGTGAGGTGCACACGAGTTAATACACTTAGAGCATAGAAGAGTGGCATGTGGGACGCTCTCAGTGGTTCTTAAAAGTAAGAGCTCCAGGCCTGGGACAAGCGTATGTATTTGCCTCAAGGTTTGCTTTGCTTAGAGGAGGTCTGATAAGGGCTGTTCCCAGAAACCAGAAGACCACGCAGTCCTGGGGGGTTGTTCAGGGAAGATTCTCACAGGAAGCAAGCAGTAAAATCAGGCTGCTGGGAGGGCGTACTGGAGGCCCGGGAGAGTCAGATGGAGGAATATGAGGAAGGGTCCAATTGGACGGGGGGGTCCTTCTGGGGCCCCGGTGCTCAGAATTTGGAGAGTCTGGCAGAACGCCCAGCCAGGCAGTCAGTGTAATTGTCTGGTGAGGACCTGGCAGCAGGGAGTGAAGACACAGCTACTGGCCTGGAATTTGGAGGCAGAATTCTACTTTCTGAGTGGCCGGACGTCAGGGAAGAGATTACGAAACCTATGGAGAGGAGCCATCAGAACTGGGGTTCAGTTGACAGTGGGCTAGGTCAGAGTAGGAGGGCCAGACCCAGATATTAGCGAGATGGAGGTGGCAAGTGGTCAAAACAAGGAGAGGAGTTCATGAGCATACGCAAGGATTTAGGATAGCGCTTGGCTCAGAGTGCAGGCTATGCAGTGTTGATGGTGATGGTGATTGTGATGGTGATGATGATGATGATGATGTTATTTTGGTAGCCAGGATCTGGGGTTCAAGGGAAAGATTTCAGATCCTTAGAGCAGAAGTAACCAGAGTGGGATTTGATGCTTTATAATTTTCCCCCATAAGTCTGGGGACCAATATTGTCAACTTTCTTATTTAGCCAAGGGAGGCCATTCAAACAACAAAAACCTTACCACCTACCATTACCATGACTTCACAAAAGCCGTCTTATCACCAAAAGTAAGACAGACATAATCTCAGAACAGACAGACATTAAATTGGAAAATTAACTTTACAAAATGCTCACTGACAATGTCTTTTGCTCAGCGTGCAGCTGATGGAGGGGACCCCTGTTGTGGAGCAGGGCTGGCTGGCAGGGCAGAGCTTAGCATGCGGTAGCGCACAGGACTCCCCTTCCCGGGGCCCGGGCTACTGGGGGGTGAGGGGACTTGGTTGTGAGGAACATGACGAAGCCTCTGTGGTCACGTCCAAGGTGTCTGTCCTGGCCTGAGCCTGCATGCGGACAATCCAGGCCACTCCCTTCCAGCCCAGCCAGCCCCCACTCCATTCCAGGGCCACCCAGGTCCTCCCCCACTCACAGCCCTCCTCTTGCCCTTTGAACTTGACACCTGAACTTGCTTTCTCCCGTTTGACCTTTGGCACTCTTTAAGGGCCCTGGCTGGAACTGGCCTTCTGGCTCTTCTTGCTCCTGCCCGTTTTCGAGTGGACAGCCTGCCCTTTCCCCACCCCTGGACCTCCGCCTTGGCCCTTGTCCTCGATTGCTGGGGACCCGCATGGGACGTTAGAGCTCAGATCAGCCCTCGAAGCCACGGCAGGAGGGACCCAGCACTTCTTCCACCCACGTTCTCCTGCTCTCCTGTGTTTGGGCTGGAGTGGCCCCGTGGGGGTGGGGGGCAGAGGGAGAAGACTGAGTCTCAAGTTTGTTCACAACCTGTAGAAATTAACAGACCCCAGCAAGAAGCTCTACGGGTAATTAACCCGTATCTGTGTCACAGTCCGTCTCTTAGACGTATCTGTAAGCCCTTTGAGGCAGGGATGTATCTTGACCATCTTTTGCTTCCTCCTTCATTTCCTACCCACTCCCAATTCCCATGCCCGTCCCTCCCCCAAAAACCAACCAGCAAAGTCCATCTGCAGGGTAAGTTTCCTTGAATCTGATTCCCTCGGTTGATACACATTTACTGATCACTTGCCAAGAAGGAGCTACTGTGATGGGCACCAGGAGGGATACCAAGACAAAGGAGATGCGGATGCCGCCCTCAAGGAGCCTTCAGCCTAAGGAGGAGCATGCACGCCACGAATTAGAAATGAGCTAGAAAGCACAAAACGTTTCCACAAGAGCCTGAAGGCTAGGCTGCACTGGTTTCACCTCCAAGTGCCCCGGTGGTTTGGCCCCTGTGGGTCAGCGCAGCCTGGAAGAGTCCTCTCCCCACCAGGGCTCCGACCAAGTCCTGTTCAGCCTTGAACCAGCTCGGAGCCAAGAGTCTGAATCGCAACCACTTTGTGCGTTTTCAGAGAGTTTTTTTCTTCATTCCCCACTTGTCTTGTCTGCTGGTGCTCCTTCTCCCTGAGCCTCCTCCCACACTCATCCCAAACAAGACGAGACCTTTCCTTAAAAAACAACCGTCTCCTCCTCCCGTGGCGAGATAAGCGTGCCCTTTGTGTGTCGTTTTCATTAATTTATTGACGCTTGTTTTCATGCTGTGTTTGATTGGCCTTGTACTTACTTTGTTGAAGCCCGAAGGTTGTTTAAGCAAAAGGGCACAAGAAAGGGAAAAACAAATCAAAGAAACACTAAACTCGCCAAAAAAAAAAAAAGAATTTTCTACCGACCAATTTAGGACCAGTGGTGAAGTTTCCCGAGAAGAGAGCGCAGAGGTCGGGTGGGAGCAGCGTTCAGGCCAACAGCGCAGATCAGGGATTGCCACAGCCTGCTTCACTTCACCGCCGAGTGACGCTCGCAATGGTTCAGACTTCCTATGGGCCCGCGGGCTCTGTCCCCAAAGCGTTCTGTGCCGTTGCCCTTTGGTGGCCTATCAAGCCTGGGAGCTACTCCCGGTGGCTGTCTTCCCTTCTGTGCCCCGTATCCCAGGGTAAGGAGTTCTCCGAACTGCCATAAGCTGTTGGTGGTAGAATTATCACTCTCTTCCCACTTTGTCACCGAATTCTGAGAGAATTCTGGGTCAGAAGTTGGGTGACCTGGGTCCTAGTCTTGGCTGTAGTCCCGACCAGGGCAAATTCCCTAACTTCTCTGAGATGATGTTCGCCTGAATCAAATAGTTTGTGAAGTTCAATGAGTCTATGCACACTTTTGTCGTTGTTAGTGCCATCAAGCCGATTCTGACTCCTAGTGACCCTGTGGGCAGCAGAGCGGAGCCCTGCCCGGTCTTTTTGCTCCATCCTCTCGCCTTCCAGAGCTGTATCAGACAGTGCTCTGCTGCTCTTCATAGGGCTCTCATGGCCAGTTTTCCTGGAAGTGGGTGGCCAGGTCCTTCTATACGCCTGTCTAGTTTTAATTATTTAGTTATAAATCAAATGCATGTTCGCTGTGAAAAAGTGAAGATGGTACAGAAACATATCAGACACGTCCCGCACCTCCACCCACCATCGCCTCCAAAAATAACCACTGTTAATGAGGTGAGTACCCTTCCAGAAATTGTCTGTGCCCACACAAAGATACCACAGGTGTGTTTAGATCTCACCTGGTTTCCACGGATGCCACAGCCTACCTAATAGCTGTGGAATTCCCTGCCTTCCAAGACAAGACTCTGTCTTCTTAACACATTTTATTAGCTTGGCACCAAGAAAGGCTTATTTTTTTTTTATTAATGTATTCACTTTTTCTAGAAAATTCAAGAGATAAGGAAAACGTGTAGAGCTGGCTTGTGTAGGACCAAGAATCAATTATGCATATCTATTCCAAACTCGTCGTTAAGTGATGTCACATTGGTAGCTTGAAATTGGCCATGGTAGGAGTATTTACACCATAGAAACTGGCAAATGCTGCAAATCTCGGCTCCCCACATCCAGTTTTCCAGCACATCACTGGGTCTGGTGAAGAACATGCTTGAACAACTCAAGAGGATCAGCCAAATATCTCTACATAGTTTGATGAGCTCTATAGAGTCAGGTGAACTGGATTTGTAGGCTGTGTCCTTGTTGGTGAAAAATAACGGAACCCCCAGGCAGGGTCATGGAAACAGATGCTGTCAGAGAAGAGGGGACTCGCGACTCCTCTACTCCTCCAGCCTGCTGTCCTGAAGCGGACACTTCTCATCTTTTAGATCTTGGTGGAAGATTGGTATAATCACGGCCCCAGTGAACCCCATCTTCTTGCGTCGATGTTCCTTTGCAATGTGATGTGGCCGCTCCCCCATCAAGAGGTCAAGTCTGTTTTTCCACCTCCTTGCATCTGGACTGGCCTCAGGCCTTTTTTTGACCAAGAGAATGTGGCAGAAATTGTGCAAATTCTAGAGCTTAGACCTAAAGGGTCCTCCGGTTCCTACTCACTCTCTCATCGCCTTGAGACCACCATACCTTGATGAAGTTTACAGAGTCTACTGGAGGATGAGAGGCCACTCGGAGGGTTGACAGCCAGCACCAACTGCCAGACATGCGAATGGGGCTGTGTTGGACCCTCTAGCCCGTCAGATCACGTGAGTGATCGCAAGTGAGACTGTCAGAATGGCCCAAGTAGCCAACCTACAGCATTGTGGGACATAATAAATCACTGTGGTAAGCCACTAGGTTTTGCTGTGGTTTGTTACACAGCAATAGCTGACTGAAACAACCTCAAGATCTAGAGAATACAGCAGGGCCTGGAAAGCTGGCCACCCCTCCCTGCTGTAAAGAAATCCCCACTGGAGTTGGCAGGTGGGCAGGATTTACTTAAGGTGTCATTCCTCCCGGGGGCGCATGCACCTTCAGAGGAATAAAGTTCTCACAGAGGGATTGCAGGCCCTTATCAAGGGCATATCTATGGCCAGGGACCCTCCTGTCTGCTCTTCAGAGGCCTCATCTTGGTTGCTTCCTTCAGTGGCTCCCAGCCCACCTGTTATAGGTCTACCTTTCCCAGGTGAGGAGGGTATAGGCAGATCTAATTCAGAGGAGACTGAGCTGGTTGATAATGCAGAGGAAATTTTGAGACTCTTAGCCACATCTAACCTTCTTGATAGCCAAACAAAACAAAACAATCCCAAACCCCAAAAGAGTACAGGAGGAAAAAAATAAAATAAGTATTCTAAAGACGATAAAATGTTGGGTCACCCATCTAGGTCATGCATTATATATGGCGGTTACATAAAGACAGTAAAAAGTTGTGTGGACTCCAGAGAGTTTGACCTCTTCTGAGGTCTTTACATTGTTCTGAAAGTTTTTGTTTGTATCCATTTCCCTGACTAGACTGTAAGCCTCTTGAGAGCAGGAATCGTGAATCACTCATCTTTATGACTGAGAGCCTAGCACGGGGCTTTGCACAGAGCAATGCATGCTGTTGAATTGAAGTACAAATTCAAGCCCCAAGAGCAGGGTGGGGAACACTGAAGCCAACAGGTCCCACGGTGTTGAAATGTTGAAGGGCTTGACACGTCTGCAGAGGAGCCGAGAGAGCAGGAGTCTGAGCCCATGGAAGCAGCTGCAGGCCTGGTCACGCAGGCACTTGCCTTCCCAACTCACCTTGGGCAAAAGGTCTCGCCCTCACCTGGGACACTGGTAACTTCAAGGTGAGGCTGCAAATCCTCGGACCACGGTGGCACCTTGAGCTCCCTTACTCCCTGACCTCGACCTCGTTCAGAGAAAGGCGACTTTGCCTGGCTTTGGGCAAGGTGGAACCTGTTTGTGCCCCAGAGCAGGCGCCCTGGAGTTGTGGCTTTCAACCTCTCATTTGTCCTGAGGCAAAGCCGATAGTGCCAAAGAAACAATGGAAAGAGGTACATCCCAGGGACCCTCCCCAAGACACTTGTCAACAGCTCCGGTCAACTTGTGATTCTCACTGATGGGCACCTGCCCTCTCAACTCCTCCTTCTGGCCTCCACCCCTCGGGCTTGAGTGCTTCAGGGGCTCCCAGGCACCTCTCTGGGTGAATGTGGCAGCCCCGAGTGCCTCTCCCCCTTTCAACTACTCTATCTGTGCTATGTCTGGGGACAGAGCCAGGAAAAGGGATCCATTGAGCCCAATTGACCTGACAGCCCCTTGTCACTTCATTACCATCCCAAAGCTTACTGTCCAGCACTTGGGGACATTGTTCCCTGCCTCCAGAAGGAAGGAGAGCAGGGAAGGAGGGACAGAAACAGAAGGGAGTTGGGGAAAGATTGCCTAACAACCTGCCCAGGTTCCGCCATCACCTACAGAATAAAGTTCAAATTCTTTTTTGGTATGCAGAGCTCTTCCCAGGCTGGGCTCGCCCACAATTGCAGCCTTATCTCTGCCTCTCCCGACTCTGACCTGACAACCACAGGAGTTACGTCAGGCGTCTGCAGCTTCTGAGTCTGGAATGGCCTTTCTCCTCCCTGCCCATGAAGCCATACCCACTCTTCAAGGCCTCCTTCTGCTCGAGATGCCTCCTCCACCACCCGGGGAAAGACAGTCCCACCATGCCCCAGTGGCAGCTGCTGCCTTATCACCGTCTGTCTGGTAACACAGCAGGATCACTCACTCACTCACTCACTCATTACTCCATTCATTCATTCACTCAACAAGCATTCATTGAGTACGTGTATGAATCAAGCTCTGTGCTTGTTTCCAAGTGTACCACAGGGAACAAAATAGAGTTCCTACCCTTATGGATCTTACAGCTGTTGAGGATATAACTGCCTAGGAGTTATGGGAGTAAAGAGCAAGAGTTTGTTCCCCCAGGGTTGGGACAGCTTCTCCTGAAGAAGTGAAGTAACAGCTGAAAGCTAAGCAGAGGTTCATGAGGTCAAGGAGGCAGGTGAGAGGCCCCAAGCAGAAGGACTAGCAGGGAGCAAAACCTTCAAGTAGGAGGGGACCTGGCATATTTGAGGAAGTAAAAGACAGAGGATGAAGTTGTGCAAGCTCCGGGCTGTGGCTACATGGGCCTTGTAGACCACAACGAGGGTTTTGATCCTCCTGCTGAGAGAAATGGGAGGCGCTGATGGGTTTGCCCTGGTTGGGGTGGGGGGATGGGAACATGACTGATTTGCATTTTATAAAGATCCATCCCTCAGCTGTGGGGTGGAGAACGGGTTAGCAAGCGGGGCAGCAGTGAAGGCAGGAGAGCCAGCGGGGGGCTGGTGCAGTGGCCCAGGGAAGAGGTGTTTGTGGCCTGGATAGTGGTGGATGGACCAGATCAACAGGTACGAGGTCAGACTGATGTGCTCAGTAGCAAGTTGGAAATAGGGAGGAGGTGAGAAAAGGGGGTGTCCAAGATGGCTCCTCAGTTTCTGGTTTGGGAAGTGTCTGTTGCTTCCACTAGCCTGGGGCGCATTCAGTCTTACAAGCCCTTGCACCCAGCACAGCATCTTACAAAGAGCTGTGGAAGGGAAATCCAGATGCCGGGGACAAACAGGCAAACTCTCTCTCTTAGGGAATATGTGAGGTGTTAAATTAAAGCCATTTTAGCCAGACCATTTACAGAATTCTTGTTACAAAAAGGTATTTGCATTTTAAGGCACCAAAATCAGATCTCTTCCAAAGTGATAAATTAATGCTTTTGGAATGTAGGCAGATAAGTGGGGTGTGAGCATTCTGTTCTCATTTTTACAAGATAAGTTTGAACGAAAGGAAGTTTCTGGAAGCAAACACTATGTAACCCCTTTTTCCTATGCACCAAATTTTCTACTTTTAATAAAGATGAGATGATTCAATATTTTTGTGTGGTTTGCTTATCTTCTCAGTATGTCATAGTCAAATGGAAGCATGATTTAGGGTCTTGGTGAAGCCACAGTCTGCGGAGCCAGATCATCGGGGTTCCACTGCCAGCTCTGCCACTTACCAGCTGTGTGATCTTAGATGAATGACTTACCCCATTGGGCCTCAGTTCCCTCATCTGTGAAAGAGCACAAATTATGGTATCTTCCTCATGGGGTCTCTGTGAGGATTAAATAGATGTAAAGCTCGGAGAACAATGTCTGATACATATTCTGCTCATCAGTATGGACCCATCTCATCAACAGCTGAAAAGTACAAGATGTATCAAAATTACTCAACTATCCGTTATTGCTGGAAGTTGCTTCCATTTCTGTTGCAATTCTAAGCTCTAAGTATCTTTAAAGTATCTTTAAAGATATATCTTTCTGCACACATGTGGCCATTTTTGTCCTCACTACAAAATTGCATCAATGTTCACTCCCACCCTCATACTTAACCAATTTGAATCCCTATTAGAGGGCCTTTCCCCCACTCTTTTATCAACGCTAACAATTAGCAATTTTTAGCAAGTTTTATCAAGCCAGCAGACAAAATAAAATATCTCATCACTTTCATTTTGTTTCTCATGTTATTAGTGAGATAGAGGGTCATTTTATGTGTTTATTAATAAATTGGTTTTTTTTTCTTCAGTGAATTGATTCCATTTTACTGTTGGTCAGTTTCCATTGGGTTTACAGATCTTTCAGTTGTTGATTTGTAGAAATTCTTTACATATTATAGACATTAATCTTTTGTTCTTTGCTTAAGTTGTAAATAATTTCTCTTAGCTGGCCGCTTGTCTTTTAATGTTTATGATTTCTTTACTTATACCAAAGATTTAAATGTTTGTCTGTTAAACTGTTTATAAACAGATAAAACTTTATCTATAGTCTGTTAATCTTTTTTTTTTTTTTTTTTTTTATAGCTTTTAGGATTAGGGCCTTCCTTAAAAAGGCCTACCCCAACTCAAGATTTAAAAAATATGTTTTTATATTTATCTCTTGTTGTAGGCCTTAAAATGCTTTGATCTTTAAGCCACTTGGAATTTTTGCGTATGTTGTGAGATAACTTCTTCCCCCTAAAATTGATAACCAGTTGTCCCGATGCCGTTATCCCCCATAAATTGTAATTGCCATGATTATTATAAACTAAATTCCTGTTTATATGGGATGTACTTCAGGATCCTTTTCTGTTTCCTCACCCATTTGCTTATTCCTACATCAATTCCATGTTTTTTATTATTCTGTCTTTGATATCTTTGTTGTATGTCTTGACATATAGTAGGAGGTGTTTGTCTCAGTATTATTCTATTTCAAAATGTTCTTGGTTATTCTTGTATATTTGCTCTTCCAGATGAATTTTAGAATCAGCATATCCATAAAAAGTCCTGCTGGAATGTTGATAGAGATTAATTTGGAGGAGAATTAATATCTTTTTAATACTGAGTCTTTTCATCCAGGGATAAGCTGTTTCTCTGCATATTCAATATTTGGATGTCCTTCAATAAAGTTTCATAGTTTTCTTCATAATAAATCCTCTATATTTTTTAATAATTTGCTCCTAAGTGCCTTATGGTTTTTATTATTAATGTAAATTATATTCTTGTTTCCATTATATTTCCTAATTGATTATCAATCACTGTTGTATAGAAAAGCTATTGATTTTCTTTGTATGTTTATTTTCTAATTTATCACCTTGTTAAACTATTTCATAAGCCACAATCATTTTTTAAGGCGTTGGTTTTGGACGTTCTGTATGAATAGTCATATCATCTGTAAATAATGCCATTTGTCCCTTCTCTGTCGATGTATGCCTCTTACTTGCTTTTCACACTTTATTACAATGACTAGGTACTCCAGGCTTGTTGAATAATAACAATGGTATCAACTCTCTTTGTCTCAATCCTGCCATTAAAGAAAATGCTTCCAATACTTCACTATTAAGTATAACATTTGCTATAGGTTTCTGATGGAGATTTAATCAAGCTAAGGATGTTTCCTTCTCTACTTCACTTAAAAGATTTTGCAGGTTTTTCCAAATCTTAAAAGGGTATTGGATTTTATCAAATGCTTTTTTTTGTATCAATTGAAATGATCATTTTTCATACATCTTGGGTGTGTTAATGTAGCAAATTGTATTAACAAGTATCCTGATGTTGAACCATCCTTGCCCTACTTTTAATACGCTGATTCAGTTTGCTAAAATTTCATTTAGGATTTTTAAAATCTGTGTTTATAAGCAACTTTAGCCTTTGGGTTCCTTTTGTTGTTGTTGTTCTATGCTTGTCCACTTTGGCATCAGCATTATGCCAGCTTCACGGAACAAGTTTGTAAGGTCTTATCATAAAACCACTCTAGCCTCATTTCTTTTCTGCGGGTAGATCTTAAACTAATTTTTTTCCATTGTAGGAGATCTATTTAGGTTTAATACTATTTCTTAACTCAATTGAGATAATTTATACTTTCCCTGAGAGAAAATCGTAAATTTAATCCAGATCTAATCCACTTGTGCATAGTATTCTCTTAATTCTTAAATAACTTCTGTTTCTATAATCATGTTCTCTACTTCTTTCTGAAATTGTCAGTTTGAGTCCTTTTCCCTTAATCTGACTTGTAAAAATGTTACCTGTTTTATTGGTCAATCATCAGCTTTTGCTTTTAGATATCTGATGTTATTCCAACAATTTCAGTTTTATTAGTTCCTTTTATATATATATATATATATTTGTGTGTGTGTGTGTGTGTGTGTGCAAGGAAGATTGGCCCTGAGCTAACATCTGTTGCCAATCTTCCTCTTTTTGCTTAAGGAAGATTGTCACTGAGCTAACATCTATGTTAATCTTCCTCTATTTTATGTGGGATGCAGCCAGAGTCTGGCTTGATGAGTGGTACTAGGTCTGTGCCTGGGATGGGAGCCTGCAGACCCTGGGCCACTGAAACGGAGTGTGCGAACTTAACCACTATGCCACCGGGCTGGACCGCATATCTTTATTAATTCTTATGTTCTACTTCATTTAGGTCTACTCGGCTTCTCTTTTTCTAGCATCCTGAGTTGACTGCTTACATAACTTAGCTTCAGTTTTTCTTATTTTCTAATAAATGTGTTTAAGGTAATAAATTTTCCTCCAATGATCCTTTTATCTGTCTTCTATAGAATTTGGAATATAGTGTCCACATTGTCATTATTCTAAAGTAATCTGGTGTTTCCGTTTTGATTTCCTATTTAACTACAAATTACGTGAAATTTCAGTTTGATTTCCTCTTTAACGCAAGAACTATTTCAAAAAGTGCTTTAAAATTGCAAGTAAGTAGATTTTTTGTTATGTTTGTTGTTAATTTTTGGTGTTGAGGTTCTGTGGACAGTTTGGGTCATAAGGTTTCCGCTTTGGGGAATTTACGGAAATTTTCATTGTGATATATGACACAGGCAATTTTAAACTATTCCATGGACGTTTAAAAAAAATGTCTATCTTTGGAAAGTCCTACAAGAACACAGATATCTATTCAAGCAAGCTTATTATCCAAATGTTTACTTTTCATCTAATTAATATATCAATTTTTTCCTGTGATTTAATTATTTCCT
Organism: Equus caballus; assembly: GCF_041296265.1. Classification (NCBI taxonomy): domain Eukaryota; kingdom Metazoa; phylum Chordata; class Mammalia; order Perissodactyla; family Equidae; genus Equus; species Equus caballus. The sequence continues at coordinate 26,552,291 of NC_091694.1, read as the reverse complement.
TCTGGTTGTTCTCTCCATTCTTAACTTCTGGCATTCCTGTTTTGCTCAATATCAAATCGCCTGGAGCTATTCTACATGTCATTTAACATTTTTTCCTATTAACCATATTGAGGAAAGAAGGACAATGATTTAACTCTAGAATTCAAATGCCACCGAGCATGTGAAATCATCTGGTGATTCATTGTTTAAGTACTGCCTAAACGATAAAGTTCGACAGGTTAAAAAAACAGTACATATTGGGAAAAGCACATTAGGATGCAAATTGTCAAGTCACAGAATGCTGAATTTTATAAAACTTGAACAGTCAATTCAGCCAAATATTTACTAAGCATTCTGTGAGTGGCACAGGCACAAGACGGCAGAAGCCTCTCATGGCACCACAGATCTCCTGGAGAGACGGGACGGACACCCATGTGATATAGTTAAGTAACAAAATAGGCAGCACAGCTTTCATGCCAAATGAATGGCCCAGGCAGTGAGTGCTACAGCGGTCCAGGGAGTGGGGAGATGAGGGGTGTGGACACAGGATCCTCTGTGTAGAAACCTAACCCCAACTGGCTTTAGCCAAAAAGGAACTTATTATTAGCTCATGAGTATTGATACCTCTCAGGCATCACTTCAGCTTCTCCTGGCCTCGCCTCACCTTCCATCTGCTGCTGCTGTGACCGGATCTGCACAGGCCCCTACTAGCTTCACATGGGCATCATTTGACAGCTCTTCACCTCACACTGTCACTTGCCTCCTGCCTCAGGACTTCCCAGTTGACACTGAGGTGCAAGACCCCATTTGGCTTCCAACATCCAATACCCAGAAACTGGGAGAGTTAACATCCCATGATGTGAATCTTTTAATCAGTGGGAGACAAGAACCAGTCAATAAACTCTTCACCCTGCCTTTCCTCAGATGGACTGTCCTGTGGTTTCTTGGAGGACTAGCCCATGGGGTCAAACAACTGTACTTCGAGTAGCCAGCTCAGTAATGCAAAATTGGATTGGTTCTCCCTCCTTCTCTCTTTTATTCCCTTCATCCCTCACTCCTGCTGTGGGGCTTTTACTCCTTATTAAAGTGGGAGCGCAGAGCCCTTGGCTCAGGTTCTGCTCTTTTGGGGACCCATGCTTGGACATCCTATAGCTGAAAGCCCGGTAGAGGTGATGCAGGGGCTCAAAGGATGTTTCTAGGACTTGTGTTTTCCCCATGTTTTGCCTGGGTTAGCTGCATTCTCCCACAGGCTCTCTCCCTGCGGTACTAAGATGGCCCTAGGAGCCTCAAAAATGGATGCTTCCAGGTTCATATGTCACAGGAAAGAGTCCTTACCCTCAAGGCCTCAAACAGAAGGAAGTCCCAGAATTGAAAGTTATTGGCTCTGATTGGCCTGCTTAGGTCCGTGGCCATCCCTGAGCCCATCAGAGTTGCCAGGAGAATGCCATGTTCTAGTTGTCCTCAGCCTGGACGTCGGGTCCCAAAGGAAGCACATGGATGGAGAGTGGGAGAGAGATGGATGCACAAACAAAAGTCAGGACTGTCGCTGGAGGAAAGGGGAATGGATATTGTCTAAAGTGACGACAAATACCCAGCACAGACAGAAAAGGTAGCGGTAGGAGAAAGTAACCTTCCTGGAGCCCCAGGAGAATTTCCCACAGAAAGTTTTTAGCTTTTCCAGAAATCAAAAGCTTTGGGTTTACGCCTTCCCATGGAATTGTTTCCTTTTCTTTTGTTCCAAGGTGAGTAGAAATATTGGTCTACAGGCAAGGTCTATTTCCTCCCTAAAAGACAGAGGATTTCATCTCCAAAATGACTGAACAATTGCAGAATGCTCTGCTGAGTGATAAAGGCAATTGAACACATTGACAGGGCAATTCCTGTGTGCCAAGCGCTGTACCAGGCTCTGGGGTTCAGAGCTAAAGAAACTATGTTCCAATCAGAGCTCCAACAATGTCATTTCCCTACTGAAAAATCACTCAACATCTTCCCATCTATTGAAAGCAAAATTCCCAGTTTCCTAACCTAAGGCCCTCAGCAATCTGGCTTCTGCCCACCCAGCCCACTCTCTAGAGTCTCACCTTAACCCCTAAACCAGCCACTCTGAACCACTTACCCTTTCTCGAATATTCTATGTTCTTTCATTGGATTAGGCAACTGCAGGGCAAAGCCATCAGTCCGTCAATGTTGACTGACTGCAAGACACTAGTGCAAAGATATAAAAAAGCATGAGACATAGTTCCTGCCCTAAATAGGCTTGGAATCAACCCAGTATAGGAAACAGGACATGAACACCTGGAAAGCCAGATAACCTAAGAATTAAATAACAATCTAAAACACCAAGGCATGAGATTCTGAGAAACATTTTGAAGGTGAGAATGACAGAGATGGGAACACTATATATGAGAGAAGAGAGTGTGTTAATAATACTTGTTTATAGTTTAAAAGCAATTTCACATATTTTCTTACTTGAGCTGAATCAAATTTGCGTTGGATATAGACAGCAAAGGAGGAGGAGGGGAAAGCAGAGCTTGGGAGAGGAGAGGGAAGGAGAGAAGGAGGGAGAAAGGAAGGAAGGAAGAAAATGTTAACATCTATGTAGGGTTTTACAGTTCGCAAAGCATTTTCACGGGCATTGTCTCATTTGATTCTCTACACAGCTGGGAGAGTAATTATTGCTTCTATTTGTTACATGAGGCCTGAGACCCAGCACAGCCATACCCAGCTAATATCTGGCAGAGCAGGACTCAAACACAAACCCTCTAATTTCCAGTCCATGATTTTTCTACTACGCTCAACTCCAGATGAGAAAGTTAGGAAATGGGAGCCACATTGGGTACATCTTAACATCAATGCAAGAATGTGCAAAGTCAAAAAGGAATGTTTCAAGTAGTTACCAGCAAAGAGTGCAAAATGGAGCAGAAAGACCAAGGAGAAAGATAACTGAGTAAAGATCATCAGAACTGTTTTGTTTTTGCCCCCCTCCCCTTTCTTTTTTAAGCATTCATTGATCACCTCTGAGTCATGCTGAATGTTAAAAAGTTAAACAATAGATCGGAAATCAAGGTTCTAGGCAGGGAAATCACATGTTTAAAAGTTCGGGAAAGTTCTAGAGTGAAACTTCAGATCGCACCAGTGTTCAGCCACCGATTTGGCAATCAATATGCAAGATGCTTACACAAATTGAAGACAAAAACGCAAAGACCTCTCATAGAAATGTGGAGAAAAGGCATTGATAGAAAATTCATTGAAAGGGTAATTCAAGGAGCTGATAAACACGTGAAAACATGTTCATCCTACATATAATCAAAGAAATGCAAGCTAAAACAACAGAGGCCATTTTACGTCACAAATTAGGCAAAGAATAAAAAAGCAGAAAAAGAGCAGAAAAAAAAAATCTTAGTGGGCAATGCTGGCTGGGATGTAGTCAGGCAGACATGATTATACCCTAGGAGTGTAAAATAGTATGATCTTTCTGGAAAGTGGATTGTCATTATACATTAAGGATCTTAATAAACATCCTTTCTGTTTGATCTGGTAAATTGACTTATGGAACTATCCCGAGGAAAAATCAGAGATGTAATTAAAGATACATGTAAAAATCTTTGTTAAACATGCTTGTGTTTAATACAGAAAAATTCTCAACAACCTACATGCCAAGCGATGATGAAGTAAATTATTCTAAATCACAGAATACAGTCATTAAAAATGATGATGATGACAATGCTTAGTGCCAGAGGAGAGTAGGAACAATGTAATGCTAAGTGACCTGCAGGATACAGAAGTGCACATGCAGTAGAAGGGCATTCAGAAAGAAACGGGCAGCACGCTGACAACGGTTATCACTACGTGGAGAGATTAAAGATGATGGCTATTTTCTTCTTTATTTCTGTTTTCCAAATTTTCTACGATGAGCATTTCCAGGTTTTACAATGAGAAAGAAGCCCTGATATTTTAGACTAGAAAAATTTAATTTTGTTTTGTTAAGAATCAAGTTCAGATTTCCTTAAAAGATGTTAAATTGATGTTTTTGTTGAGAATACGTTCAGCTGTAAGTCTTGGAGCACTTACCATGGTTTAAAAAGTAGACTAGCCCTAGACAGTTATTAACTTTGACAGAACCCTTATCTCTGTGATTGTCTTGCGCTCTCTTCATGATTATAAGAAGGCTGCTGCAGCTCCTGCCATCAGATCCATGTTAAAGCAGGAAAAATGTGGAAGTGTCCCAGTGGTGACCTTAAAAAACGATCCCAAAATCTTTGACATTCCTCCCTTGAGAGCTGGGAGTCTATGTGCTTTCCTCTTGAATCTAGGCAGGATTATGATTACTTTGACCCATAGAGTATGGCAGAAGTGGTGTTTTGTGACTTCTGAGGCTGGGTCATAAAAGGTCACGCAGCTTACAGGTGGCTCCCTTAGAGTGTTCATTCTCCAGAAACTCCTTCTTGGGTTGCTTCTCCTCAGAACCAGGTGCCATGCTATGGCTTGATGCTCAAGCCATAGGGAGAGTTCAGAGGCCATGTGTAGATGCTCCAGTCAACAGTGCCGACTGAGCCCAGCTTTTGGGTCATCCCAGCCCGGGTGCTAGACATGTAAGTGAAGAAGCCTCCAGATCAATCCATGCTGTCCAATTCAGGAGCCACTGGCCACGTGTGGTTACCTAAATTTACATTTAATTAAAACTAAATTAAATAAAAACTTCAGTTCCTCTGTCACACTTGGCACCTTTCAAGTGCTCAATAGCCACATGTGGCTAGTGGCCATCATATTGGATAATACAGATACAGCCTGTTTCCATCATTGGAGAAAGTTCTATTAGACAAATCTGCTCCAGATGATTCGTGAGCCTTCCAGCTGAAGATCCAGACATTGTGGAGCAGAGACAAGCGAGCCATCCCCCCACCCCGTGCCCCGCTGAATTCCTGACCTACGGGATCCAAGAGCTTAAGAACAAGGGTGTTTTATGCCACTAAGTTTCAGACAGTTGTTATGCAGCAACCGGAACCAGAACAAGCTCCTTTGATAAGGCAAGCAAAGCTTTCTCAGAAACCATCCCAGCTGACTTCTGTTTATGTCTCATTGGCAGAACGGTGTCACAATGCCACCCCTACTGCAATGAAGGCAGGGAAAGTACATATTTAGCTCTTATAGCCTCTTTAGTCAGGAAGACGAGGGGAAGGGGATGGGGCATGGGAAATGGGTGAGCTAGCAACAGTGTCTGCTACAATTGGCAACACACGTATTCTCTCTCTCCCTCTCTCTCTCTTTATATATAAATTCAGAACTGCTGGACCGTGTATCTCTGTTATAAAATAGAATTTTATATATATAATTCTATTTTAGTAAGCAGAGCTGCATAATAACAGATGCAATCTATGCTTTAAATTTATGTGTCATTACAATAGAGCGGTTCCAATTTTCCTTAACATCGTGTGCAACGGATGAAACCTAGAATTCGTATATTTAAAGTACTCCAATAACACAGAGTACTTTAAATAAATGTTCTTTGCACTTAGAATGTGGTGAATACCGTATCACTCCTAGAATCTGCAACTGTAGTCTCTGGCCGAGATTGGAATCGCCATCCTTGGCTAATGGAAAGAAATTTCAAGATTTGGTTTGGATTTTTGTTCATCAAGATCGTAGGGAGTGAGCAAGTTATAAGGAGACATTGTCATCAGACCAAGTTGCTTCACTGGAATTTCCTGTTTCAAAGATAAAGGGGTTTGTTCAATGTTATCTAGCTATCTTTTCATTACAAATGTCTATGTTCCCATCTCTTTGGGAGAATGTATGGCCTTCCTCTACTAACCCATAAGAAGCCACAGGAAGCCGCACTGAGGTTTCCTCGGTCATAGGAGTGTGCCTTCCTTTGAGAAATGTTTAGGAAAGAATTGGTTTACTTGGTTTTTACTAACTCAATGATTTGTTTATAACTACTCCTTCTTAACAATTTTTAAGATGTGCATGCTATGGTTTACGCTGCACAACTGTCTAAAAGAAAGGAACAACAATAACGATAAGAACAACACTACATTTGCATGTTGCCTAATTTTCAAATAAAGGTAAAAGGCTGATCCCCTAGAAGTGAAATGAGCCCTAGTAAATACACATCCTGTGATGGTGTCTCTGCCATAATCCTCTCTCAGTTTGCAAGGAGACAGAATGAGAATTAGAAAGTTTAGGACATTTCTCTCAGAAATCAAAGCAGGTTGTGTGCGTGTGTTTATATGTGTGAATGGCATAATAATTCAGGGCACTTTCAAGAACTGAATTTTACAATGATATGGGAACTTATTCGTTTACCAAGCAATCATTCCCTTTATTGTAAGGCCCCTCTCTAGGAACTGTGTGGAATGCAAGGACGTGAAGGCAAGCGCCGGGAGCTCCGGTGGCTATGGGTTAGCAGAGAGAGGAACACCTGTTGATTGGGATACCACCTGGAGTGTAATCTCAAGTTCTTCTCTTTTCCCCTCCCTAAATCGAAATAATCATTTAGCAGTCCACTCCCCTGAGCAATTACAAAATCAGTGTTAAATAGTTAAATAAGCCACATGAGGGGGTCCTTTAAAGTTTAAAACTCAGATGAAGGGAATTTTATACCTTGTGACTGGCAATGTTGGAAGGCTATGAATCTGGTTTCCCTTTTATTTGCAATCTATATTTGAAAAAGAACTACATTATTTACTTTAGAGACATTGAATGTTCAATGTGGAATTTTTTTAATTGAAAGAGATGTTAGAGATTATTTAATCCAACACTTTTTTACAGATGAGAGAACTAAAAGTTGATAGAAATGGGTAAAATTCAGATCTCCCAACACCTTCTTTTCAGTGCTTTTTCCAGCGTGCATGGGGCCTCAGTGTGTGTGTGTTTATATTTACATTTGGTCTGAAACCCTCTCCTACCCTTGGGCTGAGCGGCAACAAATCATAAATTTTTGATATCTAAGTTTCTCATTTAAAAATTCTACTTACTGCTATTGATATTTAATCAGTACCTATCAGATGATTGCTCTCGAATTTTAAACCTGGGATTATAGATTGGGGATATTCAGTAAAGAGAATTTGTGCCTTCCCTTTAGAGAATTTTTGAAAAGTATAGATCAACTTGATAAAATTATAATTCATCTATCTTTAGTTAGACATCTTAATCTCAGCCAAGCCTAATACGCTTCTCTAATTATAGTGATATATTTTCCAAATTACAAGTCAAGACTCATGGCCCGACACACACTCCTAGGATTCTGGATGTTTGGTACAGCAATATTATTTGCCTAATGGTAAGAGAAATTCTGCTCTGGAGCACATGAAAAATCAAGTGTTTCTCTCATAAGCCATTCCCAAAATATTCTACCCAGTTTCTTGCAATTTCTGTGCTCAAGTGATTATAAAATTAAAAATAACTCATTTTTTATGACAAATGGAATTAATGTTCATTACATAAAAAATACAAATGAGCAAGAAGAAAATACCGAACGAATAATATAAATTTTTTTGATGCAGAGGAAGGGGCGTTTCAATTTAAAATGCTTCCATACTTAGACAATCAAATCCCATTCTTCCTTGTTTATAACTAGAAAACCCAAACACTAGAAAATCAGCATTTTAAGAGTCATTGAATAAAACTTCCGTGTTCTTAAAAAAACGCGGCCCGAGTTTTAGGAATCTGTACAATAAACATGAAATCAGTCCCCTGCTCACTCCCACCCTCAGCCCATTCCACAAACCCATCTTCCCTCCCTCTCTCACACACATTGGGACTTTACAAATACCCTTTTTCAATTCCGTTCCTTCTAAAAGGGGAGTGGGGGAGAGGGCACGAGAGTCAACTTGGAGGAAAAAGGCTACAACCAGATTTTGCGTCTATTAAGCTCAAAGCCTCTAGGCCTAACACGTAAAGCGGGTTTGTGCCGGAGGAGCACAGCTGGTGTACACAGCCGGCTCCGCAGATACCCCACTCCTCAGTGAGTTGCGGCTTAACTTCCTTCTAGCAGGTGCAGAGTGCAGACCCCTCAGTTTGGAGGGGAAGGCGGAGCCCCAACTGGTGTTTTTCCAGGAAGCGCCCTGGAGTGCAGAGGAAAGGGGAGAGGGGAAGGCCGGCAATGGGCGTTTCATTCATTGCTCCTCTTTCCCCTCCTCCCCGCTTCCCTCAGCCTAGACTTTCTCTCCCCTTTTCCCAGCGCGAGTTTGACGTCGGTCTCCTGGATACCAGACAGCCAATCGCCTGATTGCTAAGGGAGAAGCGTAGCCAATCAGGCGTCGTTGCTACCTGTCAGTAATATTTTTAGCCGAGAGGGACGCTTGGTTCCACTCCCAGGGTAACTTCGTGTATTTCTCTGCTGCAGGTTGTGAAAAGGGGCGCTCACCCACACCCTTGAGTCCCTCTCTTTCCCGGGCTCCCTGCTTACCCACCCATATTTCAACCATCAATTATCTTAAATGCACATTACAGGAAGGCACCGTGTTTATTATGTGTATTTATGTTAAAGTAGGCACTTGAAATACACGCATGCATAGGTATACTTAGATACGTACGCAATTTGGCACGGAGATCTTGGTGGGACATTTGGAATAAAATGTGATTCTCCTTACGGTCTCAAGCCACCCCCACGTCCGAGTTGCTGCTAGGTCGCACGGGGAGGTCTGATGTGCGATACAGAGGCAGTTAAACTGTCACCTGGGCGGGAGGTGTGGCCAGGTGATCTCTCTCTTCCCCACCCCCAGCCTGGCGCCGAAGCTTTGGGTTCTGCAGTTGCCACTCTCTGGGTGGCAGTTGGCCTAGGCCCCTGAGGTGATTAATATTCAATTAATCGGGTGCACGAGTGCCTGTCACAGCTTGCCCTTTCTCTAGGCTCTCCCGGGTGCACTGGAGGCCGACTTGGTAGCTCGTCCACGAGTGGGATTCACCTCGGCCACAGTCCCACTCGGGTGGGGCATTTTTCGTAAACTCTCTCCTCCCTCTCGAGGCCTTGGGCTCTCCTCCCCTGCCGCTTTGCCACCTGCTTCGCTCCCCTCCCCCCTTCTCTCCAGCTCTCTCCGCCTGGACAGAGCGTCAGCCACCCCACCCCATCTCTGTCGCCCTCACTGACACGTCTCTCCCCCAATCCCTTTCCAAGTTTTCTCTTAATCCCGCCCACAGTGGCTCCAGGCGTCGACTCATTGGCCATCCTGAGCCAGGGGGCGTGGCCTTTCCCGCCCCGGCCCCCCCTGCAGCCGGTCCGGACGTGGGCAGGCGGGACTCGGCCAATGGCGTCGGGGGGCAGGGCAGGGGCGGAGCCGGCCGGCGAGGGCCGGGCGCGGGCTGGGCGGGAGGGGAATGGTTACGCCACCCGCAGCTGTGTGACGCGGGGCGGGCGCGCGCGCACCCCGACGGGCGGGGAGGAGGCTATAAAACGAGAGGCGGGGCGCGCGCCGCGGCAGAAGGAGCGAAGCTCTGGCCCGGCGCGGTGTGGGCACTTTACGGGGACGCTGGGCCGGGCTCCGGGCTGTGTGGAGAAGTGAGCGCGCTCGCCTGCCCCCGTCCCCGCCACCCCGAGCCAGAAGGGCCGAGGCCCCGTCCTCCACGGCCCCGCCCGGCCGCGTCGCGCACTCGGCCCGCTCGCCGCTGCCGACTCTCGTGCCCCCGCCCTGCCGCCCCCTCGCCCCCGCCCAGCGGCCGGGTCTGTGGCGGACGCAGCCCCGAAGCAGCCCGTAAGTATCGAGGGGCGGCGGGCGGGCGCGGTCCGGAGGAGGAGGGGCTGCAGCGGCGGCGAGCCCCGCGCCCTCCGCGCTCCTCCGGGGCTCCTCGGGGCGGCGGCGGGGGCGCGGAGGGGAGCGGCGCCGGGGGCCGCCCGGGAGCCGGAGGCGGGGCGGGCCGGCGCGGCGGCTCGGCCCGGGCCGGGGCGCGTGACCGGAGAAGGGCGGCCCGGGCCGAGCCGACGGGCATCGGGGTTGGGGCGCCCGGGAGGAGCGGCGAGCTCGAGGGGATCGCTGGGGTGCGCGGGGCCGACAATGGTGCCGGGGAACCGGTGCTCCTCGGGCTCTGGCCGGGTCCCAGGAGCCGCGGGCGGGGGGCGGGAGCGGCGGGTCGGGTTACGGCGGGGGGAGGGGAGCGGGGCCCGGGGCTGCCGGCGCCCCGACCTGCGGTGCCCGGCCCGGGGGGGCTTGCTCTTGCATTGCTCGTGGCCGCCGCTGCCGCCTCCTCCCCCCCGCCGCCCCCCTCCTCTTGCCGGGGCCGCTGTAGTGCTGGCGCTCCGAGAGCTGTGAGCAGAAATCTAATGAGCTCCAACTGGCTGTTTATGTAATTCTTCCCACTCCTGTCTTAAGGCGTTGCTTTAAACTGCCTTCCGCCGAGCCTGGATTTCGCTCCGCTGCACCTCCAAGCAATTTGGCTTAATCAGCAGCTGCCTTTGCCGGCGCTCGGGCTGTTGGCTTGGAAAGTGTTTGTAGTTTGGGGGCTGCCAAGGGATTTTTTTTCTCCCCCTTTGTCACCACGAATATGGAAAATGGAACAGACGGATTCATACCAACTTGATTTTCAAATGTCCTTTTAAATCAATCTCAGGGTACAAAGAGATCCCCTTTGCAAATATCTTCTGTTTGCCCTTGATCTTTTCTTATCCCCACCCAGTGCTGATCCAGCAAACGTTTAAAGGTCGAGCTTATCGTCCATGCCTCTCTGGCTGTTCTCTTATCGTGACGGAGGGAGGTGGTTTTGAAAATCAGAATAAAACTCAGAACCCTGCCCCTTAAGCAGAATAATCAATAGAGTTTTGAAATTGATTGTTTCTTTTGTTGTCCTTACTGCCGAAGAGGTATTTTCAGATTTCGAAAAATACACGTTGAAAAGAAAAAGCACAGAGAAGCTCGCTTATTACATTGTATGCCCTTCGTATATTGAAGACCGCGACTGTGTAGGATAATTTGGTTCATAATTATCGTTCACTAGGATGGCAAGTCATTTAGTACCTTTAATTTTAGCATCATCGACTTTGGAAATTAAAATAATTTTCTTCTCAGATTTCTAAGTGTTTAATGGTAAAGCAGATTGAAGCAGTATATATCCAAAATGAACTGAAATATAGAATTCACTTCTAAACCGGTGAATACGAACATGACCAACTTCTAAAACTGGCATGTATATGTGTGGAGGTGGGTGGATGGGTATGCTGAATATAGTTTCCAGTAAATGTTCCTGTGAGAATTGAGGGAAGACAAAGAAGGCATACACTACATATTCTAGAGATATTTTTCCTCTTAGAGAACTCTATTCAGAAACAGAAAGCAAATAATAGGGTGACAAAAATACTGTTTTAACTCTAAATCCTAAGTTTTCCCATGAGATTTTGAACTTCAATAAACAGTTTTCTATCGTATGTTCCCTTATTTTGTGCTGATTATATTTTTCAGACTTTCTAGCTTGTTGGACTTTTTCAAAAGTTCAATTACTCGGGGGGGTAGAAAAAGGTTGCGGGACTTAACATTTATCTTACTTGGATGTGTTTGCTTTTGTTTGTTTGTTCTTCTTTAAGGAACAAGATCACTCAAGGTGAAGATAATCTACTAATACCAGCACTTTGAATGAAAATTTGTTTCTCTGCCACAAACTGAACACTCTTTTTTTTGTGTTGGGGAATTGAAACACAAATTAACTTTGTGGCATAGCAGCTATGCAGCTTGAAATCCAAGTAGCACTAAATTTTATTATTTCATATTTGTACAATAAGCTTCCCAGGAGACGTGTCAACATTTTTGGTGAAGAGCTTGAAAGACTTCTTAAGAAGAAATATGAAGGGCACTGGTATCCTGAAAAGCCATACAAAGGATCAGGGTTTAGATGTATCCACATAGGGGAGAAAGTGGACCCAGTGATTGAACAAGCATCCAAAGAGAGTGGTTTGGACATTGATGATGTTCGTGGCAATCTGCCGCAGGATCTTAGTGTTTGGATCGACCCGTTTGAGGTTTCCTACCAGATTGGTGAAAAGGGACCAGTGAAGGTGCTTTATGTGGATGATAATAATGAAAATGGATGTGAGTTGGATAAGGAGATCAAAAACAGCTTTAACCCAGAGGCCCAGGTTTTTATGCCCATAAGTGACCCAGCCTCCTCAGTGTCCAGCTCTCCATCACCTCCCTTTGGTCACTCTGCTGCTGTAAGCCCTACTTTCATGCCCCGGTCCACTCAGCCTTTAACCTTTACCACTGCCACTTTTGCTGCCACCAAGTTCGGCTCTACCAAAATGAAGAATAGTGGCCGCAGCAACAAGGTTGCTCGTACTTCTCCTATCAACCTCGGCTTGAATGTGAATGACCTCTTGAAGCAGAAAGCCATCTCGTCCTCAATGCACTCTCTGTACGGGCTTGGCCTGGGGAGCCAGCAGCAGCCACAACAGCAGCAGCCATCCCAGCCGCCGCCACCACCACCACCACCACAGCAGCAGCAGCAACAGCAGAAAACCTCTGCTCTTTCTCCTAATGCCAAGGAATTTATTTTTCCTAATATGCAGGGTCAAGGTAGCGGTACCAATGGAATGTTCCCAGGTGACAGCCCCCTTAACCTCAGCCCTCTCCAGTACAGTAATGCCTTTGATGTGTTTGCGGCCTATGGAGGCCTCAACGAGAAGTCTTTTGTAGATGGCTTGAATTTTAGCTTGAATAACATGCAGTATTCTAACCAGCAATTCCAGCCTGTCATGGCTAACTAAAAAAAGAAAAAAATGTCTCGTACAAGTTAAAATGCTCGGGCCCAAGGGGGATTTTTTTTTCACCTCCTTGAGATTTTTTTTTTTTTTTTTAAGCTTATAGTAAGGATACATTCAAGCTTGGTTACAAAAATAAAACATGCATCATTTTTCATTTGCCAACCAAGCACAAAGTTATTTTATACTGACTGTATATTTTAAAGTATACTCTCAGATATGGCCTCTTACAGTATTTAAGATATAGCAAAGACATGGCTGATTTTTTTTTTATAAAAAATTGGCACTAATAAGTGGGTTTATTGGTCTTTTCTAATTGTATAATTTAATTTAGTACAAAGTTTGTAAAATATCAGAGGATATATATATATTGTTTCTACGACATGGTATTGCATTTATATCTTTTTACTACAGTGATCTGTGACAGCAGCAGCTTCATGTTGTATTTTTTTTACTGAAATTGTAAAATATCCATCTTAAAGACATCAACTATTCTAAAAATTGTGTACAGGATATTCCTTTAGTGGTGGAATTAAAATGTACGAATATTTGCTTTTTCAAAAAAAATGTATTTTCTGTTAAAGGTTTAAAGATTTTTGCTATATATTATGGAAGAAAATGTAATCGTAAATATTAATTTTGTACCTATATTGTGCAATACTTGAAAAAACGGTATAAAAGTATTTTGAGTCAGTGTCTTACATGTTAAGAGGGACTGAAATAGTTTATATTAAGTTTGTATTAAAATTCTTTAAAATTAAAAACGCTTATTCTGGTCTTTATTTTTAACCTTTGCCAAAGCCCTGCCTCTGGAGTTACGATGTTGTAAATGCTTATGATGCAGAAAGGTCTGACTCAGTGAATTACAGAGGAATAATGAATGTAAAGCAGTTGCTCTCCTGCCGCGCCACGTAGTAGATTGCTGCGTACACAGTTGTCCCTGTCAAAGCTCCGTGACCTGACCAACGCCTGGGACAGCTTTATTTCCTTCAGCAACTCTCTTCAGTCCACATCTGTCTCCCCATGCTAGGGATGGTATGCCAAGGCCAGGCAACCTTATTTTATAGCAAGTTTTGAAATGTAGCATGCTGACATCTAAGATAATAAAAAGAAATTCTCTCATCTAACCAGAGAGGATTTATTTGAAATGTATATGGAGAGAGGCCATTGGGTCAGTTTTCGGTTTTTGCATGGAGATGAATAGCAAAACTTGCTTGGACAATGCAGCTGACTTAACTGTTTAAAAAGAAGATTTCTGTTTACTAATCCTTACCCTTAGAGTTCAGTCATTGGAGCTGGAGAGTTTACGATCAAAATCTATTCAACATTGGACAGGTTGCTGAACATTAGTATTTGTGTGTGTTTTCCCCACAAAAAAGTTTACATTCTGAGTTTTTTTGGCTTTTTTTCTTTTTTCTTTTTTTTTTTTTTTGCAAGTGCATAGCAAACTGCTGGTTTGGGAGGTTCAAAGGTTAGTCATCCATAATGTGTCAAATTGTAGTGGCTTAAGGATGGAGTTTTTTAAAAACCGATGAGTTGGCAGAGAGAGACACTATTTTTAAAGTAAAGTGATGAGTCATTTCACTGTTCAAATGTCCATTGATACAGTGTTGACAGTATTGGTGAGAAAATTGTCTTGGAAGAAAAAAATAACTCTTTACTTTTATAGTAAGAAACCAGCACTGTACGGGTTACTAGGGAAATAAATTTGGTCTCATGGGTTTTTTGGACACCAGTCTACAAAAGCCTTTTGTTTGTTAACCATGCAGTTTAGAGCAATAAAAAGTTGTAAGGAAACAAGCCCTGGAAATAACACAGCGAAGCTGTTGGTCAGCTCCATGGTGAAGCCTTTGTCCTGCAGTGGACAGAATGAGGCTACGAAGAAGTATTGGGGTAGTGAGTGGAGCTGGCAGAGATCTGTCTGCCAGCACGATCAATTATGTGCTTTTGTGATCATGAAGTTGAATAGCTGTAAGAGAACAACCCAAGTAATGGTTTTAAGCACTAGATTCTGCTAGAGACTTCTGGGTGGTTATCACAGGCTTAACTTGGAAGAAAACTGCATTTTTATAAATGAAAGGCTCAAGTTAGCATACTTTTTCTGAAAATCAGAATAGGGCAGCTGGCCAGCACATACACAATAGAATTTGTAACAATCTAGAAGACTAATACATATGTTCAGATTTTAAATAATTGAGGTTAGTGTAAGTATGAGTATCTTTCAGATCTTAGGGATGTGTGTACGGACAAAAAATCTTAGGGAAATTTCATATTAGTACATATGCTGGTTTGTTGCTTGAAAAATATTAAATTTTATCTTGACTGGCTTCGAGAAAATTAGTCTGAGTTTGGTGTCCTTGAGGACTTTATGATTTGTTTTCAAGGAAATGAACAAAGGCTCTGTTTTCAAGCCCTTTTTGCTCATTAGGAATGGAACTTTTTTTAAAAGGTGCTTTTGTCTAGCATACCTTAGAAAAGCTTCTATCTTAGTCCCAAATGTTTTTCTCCCCACTGTGCCCATCACACTTGACCTTCTGTGTGGAGACTGTTTTGGCTGACAGTTTTTTGGAGCTGTTTTCCTGTGAGAAAGATTGACCCTGAGCTAACATCTGTGCCAGTCTTCCTCTGTTTTATGTGGGATGCCGCCACAGCATGGCTTGACGCGTGGTGCCAGGTCCATGCCAGGGATCCAAACCTGCAAACCCAAGGCTGCTGAAACAGAGCACACGAACTTAACCACTGTGGCTGGCCCTGGATTGACAGTTTGATGAGGTAATTATCTTAATAGGTTGTTCCCATCATTTTGACTTCTCTAGCTGTAGATACTCCAGCAGTCTTTGCATGGCCGGATCCTGGTGTTTGAAACACTGCCTTGCGGATTGCGTAGCTCTGTGTCGGGTGAAGAAGATAGTAGCGCTCTCGGTTAGAGTGTTCCTTTACCGCCCATCTTCTCTAAAATCGGGTGTAATGTTAATCTTTGAATAGCTTTAACCTATATTACATGGCAAATGTCGGCCTCAGTCAAAATGCCTCCGTAAACATCACGATAATCTTTGTTTACTGTGATTAGCTTCTTAGCTTTTGAAGGCGAAACTAAAGGTGCCCTGAGTTTCAAATGTTTTCCTAATGTGTGTGGGTGTTGATTTCATTCTCATAAAGTGAAGTCTCTCTTTGCACTTTTGTTAGTGAAGTGAGATGCTGGTCGAGACCTTCCTCCACACCCCTCCCTACACAAACAGACAAGAGCTGAGGATGGCCCACCAACCGTAGATCTGTACTTGACTAGAATGCCTGCTCTTGTCAGACGCAGGGTAACAGCTCTAGTGCAAGATCAGAGGAGAGGAAATTAGCCTTATTAGAAGACAAGTGCCACTGCTGAATAAAACCCGTTATACTGTCTAGCACGCCAATCAGTTGATGCTTAATCGGTTTGGCCCAGGAGCCTGCTTGAGATCAGAGTTCTTCAGTTTTTCTGTTATATTAGGAAGATATCTTCATGTTGAAAAGGACCTAAGACCAATATCTTTGTGCATACAATTGGAAAATTAGTACAACACTTGTGTTGAAGCCTTTTTTTTTTGATGTTTTAAATCATTCTGTTAACATATATAGCACTATGTGCCACACGCAGTTCTAACCCAGTTTACAGAAGGGGGACTGTGACAGCTTTATTAACTCACCCACGATTGCATGGCCAGTGAGTGGCATACAGGGTTCAAACTCATAGTCCGGTTCCAGAGTTCATGCCCTTAAACTCTATGCTTTGTTCTCTCCAATTAGTTGGTATTCTGATTTGAAGTCAGGGGAGTAAGACATTTTTTTTTTTTTTTTTTTTTTTGGTGAGGGAGATTCACCCTGAGTTAACATTCGTTGCCAGTCCTCTTCTTTTTTGTGTGTGTGGGATGCCTCCACAGCATGGCTGATGAGTGAAGTTAGGTTCCCGCCTGGGATCTGAACCCGTGAACCTGGGCCGCTGAAGCAGAGTGCGCAGAACTTCAACCACTTGGCCGTGGGGCCGGCCCCAGAATAGGACCATTTTTGATGTATTAGTTACATGACTTGTAGAATTTCTACAAGAGTGTTAATGAAAAGTCCAGTGGAAGGCTCTTAGTCATGCTCAGAAGTCATGATGTTTTCAGAGAGCTGCTTTTTATTTCCAGTGGCCATAAACTACCATCAGGCTATCTGGAAATGTTTTTAGAAGCCATTAAGTCACATCAATGCTCTAATTTTGTTGATTTTCTTAACTCAGTTGTGTACTTACTTCTCTCATTTAGAACCACTGGATGATTCCCTCAGACTGAGTAAGGACGGCAGAGTTAGTGGCCCCATGACTTCCAAGCAAAATTGTAAACATTGACCTCCTGTAACTATTTTCATACACACTCCTTACCTGTGCTCATGATAAACGATAATGAAAGGCCAAGTAAGTTACCAACATAGCCTTCAGCAATGTGTTTTAGTGCCTATGATTTGTTTTTAAATTACTTTGGAAAGCTATCTTAAGGCACTTCTTTGTAATACATGATTTCTATGTGTATAGATGTTGTGAGAACTGATCTTTTTTTCCCCTCTTTTTTTTGCTGGGGAAGATCCACTCTGAGCTAACATCTGTTGCCAATCTTCCTCTGTCTCTCTCTCTCTCTCTTTAATGTGAGCTGCCATGCAGCATGGCCACTGACACGAGCGGTGTGGTTCCACGCTCAGGAACCGAGCCCGGGCCACCGAAGTGGAGCATGCCAAACTTAACCACTAGGCCGTTGGGGCTGACCCAATAAATGGTCTTCTTGCTTTTATTTTAAAACATTAAGGAAACCAAGTGACCTCTTATTTCAAATTGGTTCTGAAAGCCTTCCTTGAAAAAATCAAAACGTATTTTGGTTTAAAATAAAAAATGGTCACATTTTAGAAGCATAAGCTGTTACGGATGAACGTGCATTCCCTTTAGTGTTGCTATTAGTTTTGATCATGTTTAAACTGCACAGTAAACAGAAAAGCCCATTTGAAAAATGGCTCAGAGGAATTTCTGAAGTTTCCATATGGATTAAATCTTGTTATACTTAGTGCCTACTGTTTAGATTTGGGGTTAGTTAGAATTTGATTGGACCAAATGTTGCTGAACCTTAGGTGGGCTTTAGGAGGTTTAGACTGGGCAAAAGGTCTTGTCATTAATGGAATTTGACTCATAAGCAATAAACCTCTGCTAACCATTTCTCAGTATTTGAGTTTTAAGTTTACATTTTAGAAGACTTGCTTTGTACGTTTAATCTGTAAATGGAGCTTTGAGATCATCTCACAATTAGGCAAGCCTTAGAAGAAAACATTTAATCGGGAGGCAGCACATGCCTGGAGGCCATTCGAAATTATGAGTTCAATTCCTTCCTTAAGCACATTAAGTCATTTGACTCAGAGGGCTCAGTTTTTTTGTTTGCAAAAATGTGAGCTCGATATACTTCCTCAGGGAGTTATGAGGAGCTCGTCACCTTGCTGTGAAGACTTGCCAGGGACCTGATGGAACGCGTGTCCTTCTGAGCTCTCAGTATTTGAAGCCGTGAAGTCCAGAATGTTACCCATGCTTGTTGCCTTTTGAAATCAGAAAAGTAAATGAAGACCATAATGTCTTTATTATATCAACATCTTGTTGTCCAGTCTGTTATTTGCATCAAGAGAGAATTAAATAAAAATTCTACAGTAATATCCTAAAAGCTATTCTGGTCGTGTTTCAGTCATAAATATCACTGAGTTTGTGTTTCTAGTTTCGAGGCGCTGAGAGGGAAACCAGTGTTTCAGCATTCTTTTTCATACAATCAGCAAGTTGATTTAAACCCAGGATACAAGTTGACGTTCCTTTTGGGAGCAGCCAAAAATGTTTGCTAAAGTGTCCATGCTGTGGGGAAAAGTATTTGAAATGGTCATTCCTATTTAAACGATAATGGCACGGGAATAGGAGTAGTTAAAGTCCAGCTCTGCTGACAGCTCGTCCTCTGGTTAATGGTGCTGGCTTTATTTTGGTGCAAGTAGAGAAGAAGAGGAGGTTTGCTTTACAGAAGGGAAAAACATTGAGGACTTGGAAGGAAAAACACATTCCGTCTGGCATTATGAGTACTTTGCTTCACTGATAAAATATGACCAGTGTGCAGAACAGAGAACAGGTGTAAAATATTTTTAGACAAACCTTGGCGTCTACTGTAGGTTGCATCCCTTCTATCTATACACTCCTCTAGAGTTTCAGAAATAATTGTGGAAAAACCACATTTACAAAATAAGGTAGATGTTGCTTTTATGGGTTTTTGGTGCTGAATGTTAAAGTCGAACATAAACTTCCTCCCCAGCCATCAGGTTGCAGCTATTTTTGACCGCTGGTTCCCTGCAAGCCCTTCCACAGCCCTCAAGTCTCCTTTTCTCATCCTTCCCCAGTGCCACTGTGAGAGCTGGGACGACGTGGCTCCATGGCTTCTTTCAGAGCATGAGGGCTGGGTTGTGATGTCCCCCGAAACCAGATTCTGGTTCACGGCAGTTTCGTACTTCCCCTAGGCTCGACAGAAAGGTGATGAGCATGGGCGTGGCATCAGTCTAGCCTGGTTTCTAGGAAATGGGTATAAATTGATGACTTCTGGATACTAATAGAAGGGAATACTGGAGACTTCTATCAGTACGGTTTAAGAAATGGAATCAGAGGACTCCATCAATACTGTCCATTTTAGTCCAGAGTCGAGAAGCCCTGTGACACAGGCTCAGTAGTTCTAGGCACAGCCCCTTTTTCTATTTTGCGCTGACTGCAGGTGCTCCTTTCACATGGTTTTCCCTTGCCACCCCCTGCCATCCATCAATTCATGGCCGGGACGAAGGAAGATTGGATTTCAATTTGTTTTGTAATGAGCATGCCTCCACTTTTTTCACTCTGATTATCAGATCTGCCTACTGCCTCAGAACTCTTTTCCCCAAAAGAACGCTCCCTCGTTTGTAAACTGCTGCCTTCTAAAATTCTGTGGAGCCCTGGTGACTTACGTTCTGCCCGCGCCTTTCTATTGCCAGGAAACATAACGGAGATCTTAAACCATTTCAATCCAATGCTTGAGGTAGCTGCAATCTCTGGGCAGCCTTTCCAGAAACTAAGGTGTTACCAGAGGCCCTTTAACTAAAGACTTTGAGAACAACCCAGTTTTCACATGGCTATAAAGGGTCTTACCTGGGGAAAATTTCATCTTTCTGAATTTTACAAAAGACTAGAAGAAAGGAAGAAAATCTTTTGCTTTGTAACTTAGGAAGAAATGTTTTTTGGAAGAAGACTCTTGTTTGTTACCTGAGCCACAAAAGTTCAAAGAGCTTTCAGGTTCCAGGCAAAAGGAACGGAGGGACGGAGGTGAGCCCTTATCTCCCCAGCGGCCTCTGCCGGAGGAGACGGGTCCAGCGGGGGTAGATAGGGGGCTTCCTTCCGTCTGCCCTTCCTTCAGGGTCTGGGAGAAGCGAAAGAACAGCAAAGGAGGGAGCCTCTGTAGGCGCTGCCTTGGGACTGGTCCTGGAGCTCAGTTCCCCTGGATGGAGGCTTTGAAGACGTTGGGAGAGCCAGGCCAGGCACAGCACGCTTTCCTGACGGCCACGCGTTTTCTTCCAGCCTTTGACGGAGGGTCAGTAGCTGCTTCCCGTGCCTCTCACGCTGCCTATTTGAATGATGGTGATTTTGATGTTGTCAAAAGCCTTGGAGGGTCCAGAGAGAGTAACCAACCTCAGAAGCCCAATAATAATAGCCAACACTTTATAGTATTTACTATGTGCTAAATATTGTTTTAAGCACTTGTACATATTAACTCACTTAAATTTCATGAACCTTCTGAAGGTTGTGTTATTTCCCTCATTTAGAGATAAATAAATGGAAGCAGAGAGCTTGTGACAAAGTTACAGCCAGTTGAGCCAGGATTTGACTGTGGGATTGTTTCCAAGGTCCATAATCCTTAACCATTACACTACACTGCTCCTTCGGCTCACCTCAGTAGGAAGGCTTTATAAAAGAACTACACTTGGTTATTTAGGAGACATTATCTAAAATGTGCTTTGTGCCAAGTTTCCCTCCTCTGCATACGCAGCGTGGTCCTGTAAGTGGTTGTGTGCTCAGCAACCCCAAACTCATTTCAATATCAGCCTTTGCCAGGCACAGTCAGGAAAGAGAAGTCGGTTGCAAAACCACAGTGGAATAGAATACAAGGGTTTGAGGGTCATGTGCTGGTTTTACTCACCCACATCACTACTACTGTCTGGGCACTTGGGTTCATTGAGAAGTAACTCTAGGCACTTCGCATCCCTAAGACTTTGGTCCTGGGTTCTACTAGTACTTACAATAGCAAAAGGGTGATGTTGACCTGAGTAGCTGCTCTGGGGTCAGATTCCATTCAGGTCCCTAAACTGTCTCAAACGAAATAAGGTATCATTTTAAACAAGCCCTGTATTCATCCACTCAACACATTTATTGAGCATCTTTTGGGTTAGGAACAGGTGGTGATACATACATAAACCTTTAGGACCTTTCAAGGAGCTTACATTCTAGCAAAAGAATCATACACAGGAGAAGGTGGAGGTGTGAACAAAAAAGGGAGAGATGGTCCCATCTGAGGGACTCTAGACTAGGGAGGAGTTAGGAGTCATGAAGGATGGGTCACCTGGGGAAGCATGGGCTCCCTCAGATTCCCAGCTCCAGTGGAGGAAAAACTCGGTCCTGGTTCTTGTTCTTCATCTAACGTGTCCGCAGTGGGAAGAGTGTGTGCTGCTAACCCTTAGGGGAAAAGGCCGAGGAAATCAGAACGAGAGGCTCAGCTGCCAGCCCATCACTCCCAGGAGACGCTGCCCGTGACTTTGGGCATTTTCATTTTTTTCATTGTTCCAAGCTTTGAACAGATACAGTGTGAAAGAGGGATGGTTTAGAACTTCTGTATTCATTAAACCCAGGGGTGGGATGGGGTGGCCAGGTGAGAAGTCCAGGGGAAGAAGTGGCGGGTTCTGAGGGAGGGGAAGTAGGTGGTATGGAGGGGATGGCTCTAATTCCTGTCTTTTCAAGAGAGTGTCAGGGGCTGGCCAGGCGGCACAGTGGTTAAGTTTGCATGCTCCACTCCAGCAGCCTGGGGTTCTCAGGTTCGGATCCTGGGCGCGGACCTAGCACCGATCGTCAAACCACGCTGTGGTGGCATCCCACATAAAATAGAGGAAGATTGGCATAGATGTTAGCTCAGGGCCAATGTTTCTCACCAAAAAAAAAAGAGCAAGAGTTTCATTTTAATACTTATCCTAGAAACCTCCTCAGGCCAGAAGCTCCCTCTAGGGGTCATCTCATTTGTTTTCCTACCTTTAGAGACGAGACTTGTTTTTATTTTTGCAAGTATCAGGGTTGTCAGCAGGTAGCACCCTTCCAGCAGTCGGTGTCCGTGGAACGCGTGTGTTCACAGCACACACTCAGACACCTCCGGCTCACTCCCACCTGCCATCCCCCGTCACCCCACTCTACCTCTGGCCGAGGTGACAAGTCTTTTCAGAGCTCAACCGTTCCGTTTCCTAGTTCAGCTTTTTGAATGCTTACAATATCTTCCAGTTTGAGTATATACCAAAGAACGAGGCTTTGGAGGGAAAGCTTTATATAAATCTAATCCAGAAATTAACAGCCCCAAATAACTTTTCCCCTGGGCCACTCCCCTGGGCTCCCCGGAGTCTCCTTTGCAGCTGAGCACTCTGTCATCCGCTGAAAATACTTCCACAAGCTGGCCAAGGACCATTCATGTGACCTGGGACTGTTGAGAGAGCATCACTGGTTTGTACAAAGGATGGATCTTGCTTTGGAACAGAAAACACCAGCGTCTGATCCATGTGTCGCCCTAACTTCACCCGCGGGGCTGGAGGTCTAGACCCCACAGTTTCCCCTCCAGACTCCATGGTGACTGCTAAGAACTAAGTAGGAATGTTCTAGAGTAGTGTAGGGGCTTGATTAAGCCTCCAAATAAAATTACTCGTGGTAACCCTGTGCAAGAAGGAATATGCGCTTTGGGGTCAGACTTTGAATTGAATCCCAAAGTCACCCTTGAATAGCTGTGCCCTGGTCAACCTATTCAGCCTCAGATTTCCGGTCTGAAAAATCCTACTCGTTAGGGTTAGTGTGAGGATTATGTAAGATATATAAAGCATTAAGCATAATCCTCTTGCCCATGGGGAATAACTTGAACTCTTTCTATACTTCTGTGACAGGGGGCTTGAAGCCCCTTTCTCTCCCTCTCTCTCTCTCTCTGCCTGTGGCTTAGCCTCAAGGGCATGTGCTCAGCCTGCTTAGCGGAGGTCATCTGGCCTTAAACATGCCTTCTCACGAGAATCCCAGGCATAAAACTTCCTGACAGATTAGCAGAGAGAAGGGAGGAAGCAAAAGTGAGAGAAAATCATACTTCACTGTTCTTGAATCTGCGGTGGAAGGTATTAAACGTGGAGTTAAATGCATAGGCTCGGGAGGCACATAGACAGACCTCGGCTTGGTTTCATGCTTGACCAGGGACCTTGGGCAAATTATTCAATCTCTCCGAGCCTCAGTTTCGTCATCTCTGAAATGGAGAGAATATTAAATGGAGGTGAGTAATACACACCTCACAGGGTTGTAAATATTCGATGAGATGATGTATGATGAGCACATGTTAGGTGCTGTCAGCTGTTAGTAATGGAAATTATTAACACAGCCACCAGGGCATCTAATTGGTAAAGAGTTCCCAGCTTCTGTGAGGCCTGGGATGGGGATGGGTCACCATCTGTGTAAGTCGCACCGAAGTAGCATTCTGCTCCTCCATAAACACCAGCTTCTCCTCTTAATAGGGTCACAGAGTGAAATTATTGGTTGTGGTGATTGTGAGCATTGCTTTGAGTCTGAGGAACTGGTCACACCAGGACCCTAAGGCTGTTTTCCCTTTGTTTCTGTTGCCCCTTGTGCATTGAAGGGGCAGTGATGCTTGACATGAAGGGTCAGCACGAGCTCAGCTCCATGCTCTGAGGTATTGGAGGCAGGAATGAAGGGTGAAGAAATGCTCCTAGGGCCTGCATGGAGGTCCCAGAGGTCCCCCATCTCTACCCCATTACTATACTTTGTCTCTGCCTGCTGGTCCCCCCTGCACAACCCAGAGTTCTCTCTTTCTCTCTCCCTTTGCTTTCCTCTCTCTTCTCTCCTCTCCAGCTACCCTCATCCTGGACTCTTCCTTTGTCAGCAAAGGAGATTGCATCTGTGCTCACTTTGCTGTCCAAGGGCAGCTTTCGGGAGAGGGGCTTGTTCTCATCTCCTGGTTCTTGTTCCAGCCATGGACGGGAACATGCAACAGCAATTACTCCCAACCAACTGGAGCAACCAGGCCCAGACTTCCAGAGAGGCACTATGGGTACTATTATTACTCCATTTTATAGAGGGAAATACTGAGGCATAGAAAGGCTAACCTACCCAAAGTCACATGGCCAGTATTTGAGCCCAGGCAGCCCAACTCAAGAGCCCATGCTCTTCCGTGACTCTAACCTTTCCTCACTGCCACCTCCCCTGGGTACCAGGGAGGTTTGGGGACCCTAAGGCCTAAAATACCTGGTGCCTCTTATTAAAGGCTTATGCAGTTCAATTATAAAAGCAATAGCCATTTCAAAATAATTCTTAGACCTTTACTCAGCACTTCCATGCAAGAAACAAGATGGCAGCTGCAGCACAGGTGTGTCTGAAGAGCTGGTAAGTAACTGGCCCGGTGGTAGACTATGATTCCTGCAAGGAGCATGACAGCAGCTGTCGTGGGCTCTGTGCTGTGCCGTGAGAGGACTTGGCCTCTGGCTCCCACTGTTTCCTTCCTGTTGTCAGCCCCTCTCCATCACAGTTGGCTAAATGTTCGGTACACCCATCTTCACCTGAGCCATGACTGTTGGGGCTAGGTGTATGTGTACTAATTTGCATACCTCTCTAGGAACTCTGGGATATTGAGGAAGGCCATCAAGAACTTTGTTTGCAAGAAGACCTGTAAACCTTCCAGGGGAAAAAATGAGGGGATGTTAAGGCTGAGGTCAGAGTCCGGAGACAAGAGGGTAATTCCAAGAGCCCTTGTGGCAATAGGATCAATGAGAGCAAAACCAGCAATGCCTAAGAAGGCAGGAGTCCCTGGAGCCCTTGGCAGGGCAGGAGACGGAGTCAGGGGCCCCTACAGAGAGATCCCCGCCCCTCCACAAGCCCTCCGCCAGAGAAAATCCTTTCTGACAGGCTGTCCAGTAGAATTTTCTGTGATGATGGAAATATTCTGTCTGTTTTGTCCTATACAATAGCCACTAACTACACAAAATGTGGCACTTGAAATGTAGCTAGTGGGCCTGAGGAACTGAATTTTAAAATTTTATTTCATATGAATTCATTTACATGAACTCAATAATAACTGTATGGGACAGTGCGGTTTCATAAACGTCCTGTAAAGATTTGGTACTCCTGGAGGTCAGGGACCAGTTAGAAGTGGCAGTTAGGGAGAGAAGCCAGGGAGAACTCCTGAAGCCAGAAAAAAAGGAAAACACTGAGAATCTGAACCCCGAAGAACTTTCTGCTTCTCCTACCTTGATGGTCTCTCAGGTTTTTTCAGCGTCTGACAAGGCAGGGAAGATGGAAGAGAAGGAAGAGAACAATGAGCTTATCTCAGCTGACTCCCCTGAGAGCCAAGATCTTCAGCTTCGTGTCTCTGCGGTTCCAGAAGAAAGCAACATCATAGCTCCTGAGCCTCGAGAAGAGGTATCTACAATTCAAAATGCCCAGCTCTGAAGAGCTACCGAGACCTCCCGCCACAAACCTCCTGGGAGAGGCTCATTGGCTAGAGGGTGCATAGGTCAGAGGGACTTAAGATCAGCATTCATTTCTAGGTTCTCGAACAATCTGAATGCTGGGGGTCCCTAAAGACCTGGCATTAATGAAGGCTGAGGAGCAGACTTACGGGGAGGGAGGGAGGCAGGCTTGGGAGAAGAGACCGTTAGACTCAGGGAATATTTGATTCAGGTTTTAGCATTCTTAGAATAGTAAGACTTTATATATTAATTAAAGTGGGGCTAAAATGACTATAAAAAGCCAAAGCATCTGTAGACACACACAGAGACACACAGAGACACACAATCACACACACTCAGAGAACAGTGAACAAATCCTTGACTTACCATTCATTTTGCAAGACTTAAAAGAGAAAGAATAGATTTTCAGATTCTCGAATAAGCTGTTAGTCTAAAAAAAAAGGGGAAGGTTATGGATGTTCAGGAGGAGAACTGCCATTTGGGGTCCTCAGCCTTTAGCTGCAATGGTTAAAATATGTCTGTCACCCTGAAAAGAATATAGACTCTGAAGTCAGACAGACCTGGGCCTGAATCTTGACTCTTCTGTTTATTGGCCCTATGACCTTGGGCAAGTTTCCTTTAAACATTCAGAGTCTCAGATTCAGCATCAGTGAAGCAGAGAAAATAAGACCTGTGAGGGCATCTCTTCCTCCGTCAGGTCTACAGGGCTTGCTTCATTCATTCATTCATTCATTCATTCCACAGATGCTAATTGAACACACTCTACGGTCAGCCCCAGTGCTGGGTACACAGAGGTGAGCACAGCACATACTGTCTTTGCCCTCCTGAATGTTGTAGCCCACGGCGGGGTCTGTCAAATGGTGAAATAGTGAACCGTCTAGCTTAGAGAGGGTTGTGAGGGTTAAACCGGACAACTTATGTAAAGTGCTTGATAAGAGTTGTTAGCACTTGGATGTCCACGCCTTCTCTTTTGGTGCCATGCTTCTCTCCTGCTGAGGGCCCTTGCCAACACCCCAGGCCACCTCTCCACTGCCTGGCTGTCCACACAGAAAGGAGACGAAACAGTGGCCATCCTCTGATGGACTGGATGCGGCCCTCACACCAAGACAGAAAACAATCAGGATGACACATCTTCATCCTGTCAGGTCTCTGGCAGTGTCCTCAAGACTTGAAAAGGTCAGAAAACACCCCAGTCCCTGCCTCACCCTGACAGATATGCTGGGAAGAGTCCCCACCTCCGGGAGGGTCCAGTCGGGGAAGTGTTGGAGCCGAGTCCTGCTTCCCCCTCATATGAGTGGGGTTGAGGGTGAACACGGTGTTGCAGGAGACCCAGATGCCAGAGTTCCATGTCCTGGGACAATTTGGGTTGTGGATACAGAGGCTCCAACCTGACCCTGAAATAGAAGGGCCGAGGGGCTCAGGAGCCACAGAGACGGGAAGGAGAGGGGTGGGGTTCTTGCCCACCTGCCTGCCCTCCTCTCTCGCTCAGGACTATGCCAGCTGGAGGGTGATTCTTCCTTCCTCCTGACACGGCCTGAGAGAGGAGTGTCACTTAACCTCAGGGCACATTCCAGAGTGAGGCCACAGCCCAGAATAGGACCCAGGAACCCTGCCACCCATCCTGCCTACATTAATCACACATTCCCAGAGCAGGCGGGAGACTTCAGACTCCTTGGGAAGGTGGGAGGAGGAGGAGGAGGAGACGGTGTCAGGAAGTGGAGCTGGGAGAAAGGAGGGAAGACCCCAGAGAAGCCCCTTCACAGCCTTGCGCTCGTCCAGTGCACCACAGGCCCTTCGTCCTGGGACCCTTTGTTCATCCGGTGAATCCCTCAGTCACTCTGCAAGCTGGGCCCACAGGCCACCTGGAGCCCCGCCCGAGCCATGAGTCTGACCTGGGATCAGTGCAGGCATAGAGGGAGACAGAGACGTGGGGAAGAGTGTTTATGCAGCCTGGGGACAGCGAAGGCTTCCCTGAGGAGCTGAGTCCTGAAGGATGAGTAGGCATAAGGCTGATGTCTCGCTCAGGAATCTAGGCCATGACTGCTTATGTGTGTGATAGAAATACCATGTCACGTGGCGAGGTTGAAAGACAGCCCTGGGGGGTATGTGCGCAGCTGATGGGAGGTAAGCTCTTTAGAGATATTTTTTGGGGTCCTGATGGGATTCCACACTGCCCAGCTGCGTGTGTGTGTGTGTGTGTGTGTGTGAGACACACTGGGAGACATAGCATAACATGAGCATGAAGAACTCTGAGGTCAGACTGCTTAGGTTCAAATCTTGGCTCTGCCACTTAGCAGCTGGGGTGGGGGGGCGTCTCAGGCGAGTTTCTTTCCCTTATAGCTTCAGTCTTCGCACCTATAAAATGGCATCTGTCTCAGACAGTTGTGATGCAGATGACAAGAGATGATATCGAGTGCCTGTGACATGGTAAGCCCACTCAATGTGCTGTTGTAACAGGACAGTTGGACACGGGCGTTCTCCCCAGTCTAAGAAAATTGCCATGTGGCTGTGTGTTTATTTTCCCCCTTCCCTCGTCAGGTTCCGCCCCTGGTCCCTGCTCTCTGGCCCCACTGTCCAGGGGGTGACATCAGACTATGGAGCAGCTGGCCAGACAATGGAGCAGAGTGTCCTAGGAGGCTGGAGGTGCTGGGGGAGGCGGAGGGTGGAAAAAGCCAAGCCGTCCTGCCCCAGAGGCCTCAGGGCTGGTCCGGAGACAGCCGGAGCCAGACCAGGCCTCTGAGGAGGCAAACAGAGAGATGGACTGGAGGGGGTGTAGACTGCGGAGGGGGAACCAGTAGATGCAAGGAGGGCAGGCGTGAGCGTCCAGTGCAGACAGGAGAGCAGGCGAGTCTGGCCTCAGACCTGAAAGAGGCCTCATCGCCCTATGTCCTGGGGCCCAGACTGGGGCCCAAGCTCCCGGACTGTGTCCAGTGCCTCCCCAGGTTACCTGGCCACCACAGGCCCTGGGCACTCAGTTCCACCTTTCCTGAGTCCCTCACGGATGTCGGTTGTTGTGTAAGGCCTGGGTAACAGAGATCTGAGACTCAGGCCTGGTGTCAAGGACAGAAAAATAAATGCCATGTAGTAGGTCCAAAGTTATAGTAGACTCTAAATCACCCATCCCTAAGTACCCATATTTTCTGAACCCCAAATCAGCCTATGTGGGATGTGCACTGTGAGCAACAGAATAAAGTATTTGAAGCTGTGTGGTCACTGACCTTGTGAAACCTGAGGCCTGGAAGGACGGCGGGAGAGCTTTAGCTCCTGGGGGCCAGGGAGCTGCTGGGGACAGGGAGGGCCGAGGGGCAGCCATCTGTGGCAGGCTCTGCTTCCTAGGCTTCAGGTTGACAAGGTGGTAGGGTCAAAGTCTCCAGGAAGTGCTCTTATTACCCTGTTTTACAGATGAGGAAACTGAGGCTCAAAGAGACAGCGAGTAAGCAGCCGAGCCCAGACTCAGACCTGGGTGAGTCTGACTGTACAGGCTGAGGCTGGAGTGTGACAGCGACTGGTCTGGGGCTGCGGGTGGGCAGTGAGCTGGTGAGAGGGAGCCCTGAGATTGGACTCCCCTGAACCTCACATCTCCGCCAGGTAGCCATAGTTCCCAGGCCCCGTATCTGTGCAAGTAGGGGGAAGAAGGAAGGTGACAGGTGCTGGTATCTGGACACTTGTCCCCTCAGGCTCTAAGATAATGTGCTATTTATTGGGGCGCCCTGGCCTAGAAGCAGGTGCAACAGACTGTCCCGAAGCCTCCGAGGGTGGGTGAGGAGCTGAGTCCTCACCTCCCTGGTCCCCTGACCTGAGTGGCTGGCGCTCACACCTCCTTGGAGGCTGTTTTGTGCTCACCATTTTCCCATGGTGCCTTGAGAAGCTCCCACTCCTCTGGCCTCTCTTCTTTCTCGGGGAGCAGCTTGTCTTCCGATCCTGGCCGCATCCTTACTGCAGGAAATTATCTCTAAGCAGGGATTGGTGCAGCTGGTCCTGGATTCCTTCTTGGAGCTGTGGCCTAGGAAGACCCAGGGAAGCGGACAGGGGACAGGGGACACTTGTGCCTCGTTGCCTCCCTGCCTGGGGCACCGACAAGCTGTGGGCCATGCCGCTGCTGCAGGCTCCTGAACACATCTCCAGGGGAGGGGAGCAGCCGCGAGACCTGAGACCAGGGTGCTCTGTCTCCGTGGGCACTGAGCCATGTACCCTGAGCCTCCTCTCCCAGAGCTCCCTAGGGAGTCACAGCCGGGCAGAATACCACCCCGCCCCACTCTTGTCTCTTCTACCTTGGTGCCTCTAAACTCGACACCATCAGTGGCAGGGTCTGGAGTCTCCCTGGCCTTCCATGCGTGGTGATGGGGCTGGGGACTGAGATACGAGTCAGAACATCTGGGTCTAAGCCCCATGCCTTCCTGCCTCTGTGTTCTTGGTGAGTCGCCTGGTCCTTCTGGCCTCTCCTGTCCCTAGTCCACAGAGCTGTGGTGCGCACTGCAGCTAAGGGGCCCAGGAGAAGCAGTGTCCCTCCATCACCCAACCATGGTCCCGTGGGCCAGACTTTCCTTCTGCAAGGGTTCACCAAAGAAACAACACCATCCACACCCACTCCCCTCTCCCACACACACATTAGCCCAAAAACAGCACACAAGAAGGCCTGTTGATACTATGAGCTTTTAATTCGTATCTTCCTCCCTACATTTGAGGAAGAGATGAGGATGCCCCACAAGGACCTTCTTCAGCTGCGGAGGGTCATGGACAGAATGAAGGGCTGAGGAGGGAATGGGGGGCAGTGGAAGAGCTGACAGTGGGCTTCCTGAATCCTTTACCTAGCGGTGGGGTGGCTGGACCTGCACAGGCAGTCCGGAAACAAACATCACCGACCAGCTGCCACATCCCCAGACCTGCCCTCCCAGGCCTGGTGCAGAGCCGCCCTCCAGCTCCCTGCGGCTCCCAAGGCCACCACCAGAGGGCAGCCTCGAGCAACATTCCTTTTCTTCCCGAGCCTGCCTCCCCTCTCCCTCCCTCCTTATTTCTTCACCAACCGCCTTCCATGCCTACCTTTTCTCTTCCTTTATTTCTCCTCCTACCAAAACATATTCTGGGGCTTCTATCTGCTTTATGTCCCAGGAAGCCAGCAGCAGATGAAAGCACACTGTCCATCAAATGGGACCATTTGACAGCTGGGAGGGCCAGTCGTGGGTCTAGTTCTGGGGGACCCTGGGATCTGGAAATCTGTGTTCAGTAACTATGAGCTGGCCAGTGACCAACGTCTCTCTGTGGTCCTAGCACCTGGCCCCAGTGAGGGTTCAGAAGGTGCCTATTGAGTTGGACTATACAGAACTGAATCAATAAACTGACAATCAATAAACTGATCAATAAAGCCCAGGAGAGGAACCATGAGAAACAAGTTTCTGCTGGTGCCGTGACAGCCTCAGAGACCGCTGGGCCAGCTGGACACCACCCACAGGCGCCCGCCCGGCAGCCCCCACACGGGGCAGGTCGTGTGCTGAGCTGGAGCTTGCCTCCCGCTTCCCACCACCCACGGCCCTAACATGAAGGGGGCCCGGCTCCCAGCAGTCCAGGGGGCTGTGGGGAATTTGTCTGATGAGTCCCCGGGCCCTCCTTTCTGTCCCCACCTATTCCTTTTGCCAACCAATTCACTCACTTATTCCTGTGATCACCACCTGGCCGACACTCTAGAACCCTGGCTGGGAGGCTGGCTGGGGGCAGGGTGGCCGGGAGAGCCAGAGGAGGAGGGTGGCCAGCAGAGAGGATAATGATGCGCGAGCAGACTGGTCGTCAGGAGTAACTTGCAGGTGTCTACTGACCTCTC
The DNA here is from genome assembly GCF_041296265.1 of Equus caballus. Classification (NCBI taxonomy): domain Eukaryota; kingdom Metazoa; phylum Chordata; class Mammalia; order Perissodactyla; family Equidae; genus Equus; species Equus caballus. The sequence goes on along the minus strand of NC_091694.1, from coordinate 26,521,014 downwards.
CTCTTGTCCCCCTTAGCTAAAAAAGATATGGACCCCTTATTGAACCCGAAGATCTGAAGTTGATCTAAGACCCCCTGGTGGCTTTTTCCCGGTGCATTGATTGATGTTTCCCTGCTGGCCTGAGACTGTCTAATCTGCCCTTGCCCAATTTGCTGACTGAGGGGCGTCGGGGGCGGGTACGTGGAAGAGGGCCAGGGAGGGGCCGGGGTGGGGTGGGGGCCTTCACTGCAAGCCCGGGAACTCCTTGAGGACGTCGCAGGTCTTCTTGTGCATGACCTCACGCAGCTTCCTAACCCGCCGGCTGCTCGACGCCCCCACGAAGCTCTCGGGCCGCAGCATGGCCATGCCGCTGTCCACCTCGCCCATGATGATGAGCGGGGTGTCGCCCACCGTCACATTGGGGCAGGGGCAGGTCCAGTCCACGTGCAGCAGGGTGACCTCCAGCGGCTCCCGGCCCAGGAACTTGAGGCCCATCTTCTCATCCTTTAGGACCTCATCCACGGTCACCAGGGCGCGACCCGAGTCGGGCTCCTCCGTCACCTCGGAGACTCGGCCCAAGATGACAAAGTCGCTCCGGCAGAAGCTGGTAACGAGCTTCTGCCTGGGCTTGCAGGCCGGGCAGCGCGGGGTCCCCCGAGGGAAGGGGCAGGACTCCTCGCAGGCCTCACGGCTCTCGAAGTTGTTGCCGTTGCCCTCGCAGCCGCCGTAGACGAAGGACTGGCACTGGCCCGTCTGGCTGTTGTAGGCCCAGCGGGGCGCGTAGGCCTTGCAGGGCCCCTGCAGGGCGGGCAGGCTGCACACGGCCAGCGGCCCGCTCATGCAGGCCAGCACGCAGGCCTCGTAGGTCTCAAAGTGGTTGCGGTTGCGGTGGCAGTGGCCGAAGGGGAAGGTGAGGCAGTTGTTGGCCTGGGCGTCGAAGTGCCAGCGGGTCTGCTCCTCGCCGCAGTCCTCGCTGTCGGGCGGCTGCAGGCACTCAGCCGCGGGGAAAGCCGTGGCGTTGACGCTGCCCTCCACGCTGGCCGCGGCCGGCGCCCCCCTGACCACCGACAGCGGGAAGTCGGCGCGAAGGACCCCGGCGGCGTTGCGGGCTGTGCAGGTGTAGATGCCGGCGTCCTGCGGCTGGGCGTTATAGATGACCAGCTGGGCAATGTTGGTGACCACCACGTTGCCGCGCACATGGTTGGGCCGCATGACCACGTTCTCTCGATCCTCCAGCTGCTTCTCCCAGGTGATCTCAGGCCGGGGCCGGCCCACCACGTCACAGAGGAAGCTCACCGTCTCCCCCATGCTGACCGACTGGTGCACAGGGTGGTTGAGCAGAGCTGGGGCCACCATGTCCAGCCCGGGGGTCTCCGGGGAGGCCGTGGTGGGGCGCACGGTGGTCTCGGGCGGCGGGGGGCTGGTGTTGGGCCAGGTGAAGTGATAGCGGCAGGTGACCACGGCCAGCGTGATGCCCTTGGAGCAGGCCTCCGCGTCCATGTAGCAGCGGTTATAATAGGTGAGGCCGTCCGAAGCGCAGGTAAAACTGGGCTCCTTCTCACAGCGATCTTTGCATTTACACACAGGCTGGCCGTCCCAGATGTCACACTCGGAGCCCTGCTGCAGACACATGAAGTGGTCGCACGTGGCCTCCTTGGGCATGCCCACCGGGCCCTTCTTCCCCTTCACGTCCATGTAGCGGGCCGCCACACAGCTCTTGGTCCCGCACACGTTGGGGCAGCACTTCTCATAGGTCTCACACTCCTAGAGAGAGCCAAAGTGAGAGGGCTGAGCAGGGAGGAGAAGGAAGAGGGGACAGGCTTCCCCCTATCCCACGGTTTCTGCGGAAGGGAACTGACATGTACTCGCTCACCGTGAGTGAAACATTTTGAGAATAATAATCACCAACAGAGACACAGTGCCTACTATTTGCCAGTCCCTCTTCTAAGAACCTTTGCACAGTCAACTTACTCAATGCTCATCACACCCGTGAGCCAGGTAGGCCCATGAGCCTCCCTTCACAGGTGCTGGTAACTGAGGCACAGAGAGATCAGGTAACTTGCCCAAGGTCACACAGCAGGTGTGGGAAGACACAGGCACATATCTCTAAGAGGGGAGTTTTCCTGCTATTGTTTCACAGATGAGCGTGCAGAGACTCAGAGAGGAGACGCCGGAGTCCACGGAACTGGAAAGTGGGACAAAAGGCTCCAAGCTTCAGGTGGGCGGGATTGTGAAATGAGGTTTTTTCCTTCTACTTCGTATAGTTACCACAAACAAGGTCTACGCTGGAACAAATGAGCCTGCCTTTTTTGTCTTTTTTCTATTGGGGCGAGGATGCCCTGGCCAAACTGAAGAGGTCACACCAAACACTAAGAAGGAAAAGTCAGACACTGCTGGGACAGACGTTTGAGGCTGTCCACACACGCATCGGGAGTGGCGGCTCGGATGAGGGCCCACGTGCATCCAAAGCCGAGCGGCCGGGCAGGCGGCACTGGCCCAGGACGCCAGGTCTCAGCTCCCTGGGCTGCGCTGCAGCCGGTGCCCAGTTCCAACATGCGGAACATTTCATGGGGAAATCAACAAGGGAAAAAGCCCTCTTGGGTGACAAAGGTCAGCGAGGCCGTCAGCGAGGACTTACCAGGCTGTAATTCCCTCTGATGCTCTGTGGAGGCACGTAGGGCATTAGTTTAATTCCTCGAAATTAGCAACATGGTCTGGGGCCGACACAAACAAGGATTTCACGTGGTGTTTTCGACAACAACACACGGTGCCCGCTGGGCGGGCGACAGGCCTAATCCCCCGCCTGGTAGTAGCTCTGTGAATTACTCCCCACTCGGGCTGGCCTCTTGTGGTTCCGACTTTTATTTCAGCTTCTTTGACATTCCACATCAGCTAAGAGGGGGAAACACCCCCGCCGGGCTGCACGGAGCCTGCCCACTTGACTCCTCTACTGTTCTCCCCTCTCGGCTCAGAATGCGGACTTTGTGTGGAGCCCTTGTTTGCCACAGGCTTCTAGGCCACGCCAGGGGAGGCTTTGGGACAGGGATGGGCAGAGCTCAGAGCTGGGGTCTGAGGGAGAGAGACCCAGTGGGGGATTGAGGAAGGAGGGGCCTGGGAGCAGGCAGGAGAACCAGCTCCTCGGCCTGAGGGCAGTCAATTCCCTAAGAGATGCTGGCCCAGGAAGCTCCCTCAGGACTCGGAGGTCCAAGGAAGGCCGGGGCCTCGGGGACCAGGGGCAAGGTATTTCTGGGCACAGGAAACCTAGAATGACTCCTTAGAACAGCTTTTGCTTAAGGGCCCAGAATGTGCCCATAGGCTGTCTGAATCCCCAGCTCCACACAGGTGCCTTCTCCCCAAGATGCAAAACCAGCTAGAGCCTCACTGTCCCCAATCCCACCTGACTTATCAGACCAGCCTGTGCAGGCTGCCCTGCAAATGCAGCTGACCGAGGGCGTGACCTCAGCCAGAGGGGCACGCTCTGCCACCCCTCCCCACTCCTTATCTTCCCTTCCCTCGGCACCACCATTGTTCATTGGCAGTATCTGGCCTGAGAGGCCTGAGAATTGTCCCCTGGGCACTGTGAGGCACAGGCCCCTCTCTCCAGGGTGATCCTGTGCTCTCCTGTGGGTGACATGCATTTGGCAGAGGGAACATCAGGGTCTCTCATATTCCCTGCTGATGCCCAGCCTAGCCCTGAGCCCCAGGAGCAGGCCAGGCCGGCAGGAAGGGCCTTCGCCCAGGCAGGCGCCAGGTAAGGGCAGACTCTTCACGCCTGGGGGTCTGGGGGTGGCATGAATGGCCCTTGGACTTGGAGGCTGGGAGAGAATTGCCCTAGAAGCAGGCCTGTCCTGCTTATGGCAGGGTGCTCTGATGGGAGCAGAGGGGAGGACCGAGGAATCTGGCAGGTTGAAACGACGTCTACTTCCCTCCCAAGGACACCCAGAGAGTCTGTTTAGAGCTGCTCCTGCCCACCCTCCCTGTCAGCCTGGTCAGATCTCAGGGTCAGGGACCAAACCCCTGGGGAGGGGGCCTGGAGGCTGGACGAAGCCTCAGCTTTGTTGTGAGACGTGGGTTCCAAGCCCACCCTCCCATCCCTGGCTGTGGGAACTTGTGTTGCTCTCTGCACCGTCTAGAGTGTCTCCTCTCACCTGTTAACGGGCTGCTGATGGGTTGCGCCAGTCCATGCGATGTGCCTGGCCTAGCGCTGGCTCTGAGCAGCCCTCTGTGAACCTGAGACCAGGAATCAGAGCGTTCCCAGTCCCCGGTGAATGTGGACATCACACCTGCCTCTTCTTTCAGGACTTGGAGTTAGACATCATGCCCCGTGTACTCCATGTGGCCTGGGGCCCGAGGTCCTTCACCTTCCTGGGCCCTGCAGGGCACTCCTGAGCCGTCCCCACCCCCACAGTCCCACTGTCCCTCACTAACACTCTCACGTGATCTGTCTCAGCCTTCCGGATCCCCACTCACCTGGTCCGTCTCACACTCCCGCTTGCAGGTGCTCTGAGCATCCACCCAGAGGTTGGGGTTCATGTCGTTGGGGCAGATGCCAGCGTGGGAATAGCGGATGGGCGGCAGTGCCAGGCCTCGCGGGGGCACCCCGAGCAGCAGCAGCAGCACTGCCACCTGCCCCCAGCAGAACCAGAACCGGCGGCACCCCAGGGCCCACATGGTGTGGTCCGCGGTGGCCAGAGACCTCCCCTGCGACAACGCCAGCGGCTGGGGCCCACCAGGGCCTTCTCCTTCTCAGGGCTGCAGACACCTGCCCTCCCCACTCCAGCAGGCTCCCCTGCCGCTGCCGAGGCTGCGGCTGCCGCGGCTGCCTCCACCGAGTCAGTGGAGCCGGGCTGTGCGGCCTCAGATAAAGGAAAGGTCTTTGCAAGGAAACTCCCTCTCCTGAGGTGCAGGGAGAGGAGCTGCAGCAGGGGCCCAGGCCGGGTTTCTATCCTGGGCGCGCCCCCCGAGTGGGAGCGAGCTGACCTGACGCCTGTCACAGGCCGGCTGCTGGCTCCTCCGTCCCGTGGCTGATCACAGACTTGTTGCAGAAGGGGAAAAAAAAAGCTGGAAGCAGTTTAGGCGGCGTATCTGGCACGGTGGGACACCTGCTTGTTTTTGACTCCAGGAGGCCTTTAACCCCTTCAAGGGCCAGAAATGGCATGTGCTTTGGGGGGAGCTGGCTCCAGGACACGCAAGCTCGCTGTAAAGGGGCGGTTTGTTTCCCTTTCCCCCACCTCCCCGGCCGGGCCCCCTCCTTCCCTTGGCCACCTCTGAAGAACACACAATCGCTTGTTACAAGGAGGGACCTGCAGCCGCAGGGTTAGCATCGCCAGGCCCGATAGTACATTTGAGAGCAAATGACGTGGAAAAACAACAAGTTCACGGCCATTCCAGGGCGGGCCTGAGCAGCGCTGTGCTGTAAGCCGACTCCCAGCCCAGCCCCGGGTCCCTTTGTGGGGGGTGTGCGCACGGACAGCTCCCTATCTCTCTGTCCCGGGCAGTTTGCGTCTCAAGTTCCAACTTTGGTGAATTTTCCCCAAATCATTCCAGAGACACATACCAGATATGCTCCGGCTCCCCCGGCTGCCAGGGAGGATCACATTCCTCGCTCCTCGACTGACACACTGTCGGCTCCAAGAAAACCTCCGCGGTAACAGTGTCTGAGGAGGGCGCTGGGCCGCCGGGCTGCCCTCGCTGCCGACCACAATGGCTGCGCTCAGTGAGCTCTGTCGGAGGGCCAGAACTCTCGGGCCTCGCTTCCCCCCACTTTACAAAGGAGAAGGTTCATAGAGGGAGAGGGCAAGCGACTTGCCCAAGGTCACGCAGAGTAAGCAGTGCTAGTAATACCAACTGCTGCTATTTACTGGGCTCTTACTAGGCGCCAGGCTCAGTGTGCATCATCTCATTTAATCCTAGCAACAAACCGTACCTTCATTTTAGATTTGAGGAAAGGATGCACAGAGAGCCTAAGCAACGTGCCCGGCATTGCACAGCTAGGTGGCCCACCATTAATACAGGAAACAGGGACACCAGCTTGCGGGGTGCGGGCAGGGGCCTTTGGAAACCACTCCCCACCCCCAACTGTCAGAACGGCTGTCAAGGTACGGCCCCAACTCTGGTTTTTACAGGCTGGACAAGAAGTTTGTGAAATCTCAGGGGCTGTGTTTGTGGAGGGGGCCAGGAAAAGAGCCAGAAGCTGCCAGGGGCTGGGGGCAATTTCTCTCCCATTTGGCATGAAATGGCTCGTATCTAAAATGCCACCGAAAAGTGAGCAGGCTGAGAGTTTTTGCATTGGTCACTTGATCCCCAGAGGGTGGGAGGTGGGGAGACAGATCCCCCAAAGAGAGAGGCGCCTTTTCAAGGCCAAACCGCAAAGGATCTGGGGGCGGGAACTGAGCTGCTGTGTCCCAGGGAGAGTAGAGCCAGTGGACCCAGCACATGTCAGAGCCAGAAGAGACCTGGAAGGTCCCCAGTCGTGCTCTTGTTTACAGATGGGGAAGCTGAGTCCTGAGCCCAGGCCTCTCCTTTCCCAGGTCCGCTCTCCCCTTCAGGGTTAGAGTTCGCCATCTAATTCGACTGTAAAAAGGCAGCTGAGCCTTCTTTCCGCCCTGCAGACTGGTCCTCTTCCTGGAGGGGTGTGGGTTGCCTTCTCCCGCCTGAGCCAAGTCCTTCCCGGTGCGCGGGTCATTCTGCAGGATCTGTCCTTTCTGCTTATGTCAAAGAGCTAATGAAGGGTGTCAGATCCTAACCCCCTAAATTACTGGAGTAAACTGCCCTCCAAGGCTGGTCCCAGTAATGAAGCCAGACAGCGGGCGACGCCGACTGCTTTGAATGCCTGTAATTTCGGAAACCCGTGTTCCAGCTGCTCGGAGCGGGGCCTCAGCCCAGCGCTTGGCGAAGGTGGTTTGTGCAGCCTCCTTTGACATCACAAAGGGAAACGGATGGTGACACGTTTCTAAGCAGGACTTAGAAAAATTGTCACAGCCCCATTATGTGAGGACAAGTATCCAGGGAGAGATTTCTGGGGAGTCCCTTGACATCCCTTGAGGGAGGGGGGTGCTGGAGGGGAGTCGGCAGGAAGCTTGTGCATCCTCACCCGCTCTTTGGGGTTGGTGGAGAAAGCCCTCTGCCCAGCTTGGTCTGGTCAAGAGCCATGGGCCTCTCCCGCCCAGGACACCTCACCTGGCCATTCTGCTCTGAGAACTCTCAAAACAGCATCAGAGAAGAAGGGACCCCAGAACACTCCAGCTCGCCCTCTCAGCCCCTCCAAGTCTCCCACCGAAACACAGCTCAGAATAACAAATAATATCCGATCAGGGCGGGGAGCCCACACGGCGTTCCACCGACATCATCGCCGCTGACCCTCACGCCAGCCCCAGGAGGGAGCCCAGCAGAGGCTGCTCTGAGCTCCGTGGTACGGGAGAGGAAACCGAGTCACAGAGACGTTAGGCGGGGCCTACTCGGAGTCCAGTGGCTCACACCCTCCCCTCCTGGAGCCCAGTTCTGTGCTCTTCCCACAATGCTGTGCAGGCTTCCAGCCCTCCAGAAAGGCCCCACGGCCACCCTGCCAGCCCGCTGCACGTAAACTGTTCCGGGAGCCGTCTGGAGCCTCCTCCGCCCAGGCCCTCCCTCCCTCCGGCCTTCCCTCCCTGCGGCTCCGTCTCTCCCACACCCTTCTCAAGGGTGGCGTGGACCCCACCCTCACCACCCCCTGGCACCGAATGAGGGACCAGCTGCCTACTCCTACTGTCCATGAGGCCGTTCCTCCCTCAACACAGGTCTCTGGGGAGTGGAGCCAGGCTGGGTCAGCCAGGCAGGGGTCTGACCTCGGGGGGTGCCCCCTGCCTTTTGCCTTCCCAGAGGACCTCAGGCACAGCTCAGTCAGAAAGAGGGCTGGGCTCTGACTTCAGCTCAGACGAGCTCTGCCCCCCTACTGTTGGAGTGCAGAGGGACGAAGGGCAGAGGGACCACGGATCCATCACACCCCCAGGGTGGGTTCAAGGCCCATGCTAGGTGCAGCCGGCAGGAAGTCACCCAGGTCAATGAACTCTAGGTGACCCCTGACCTCAGGTTCACTGTTAGCATAACAACTCCTGAGCCATTTGGGCCTTGACAGGACAACACAGCTGACAGCATTTCCCAAAACTGTCAGGCCTCTCCTTTCTGAGGACTTCAGCCATCCACGTGGTGGGGATGCACGCAGGCCCGGGGAGACACCAACATCTTGGATGCTGTGTCACTCATGCACAGACCGAACCTCTTATCTTTGGCAGCATCTCCTCCCTCTTTCCCTACTTGGAGGTTTTTAAAGCCTCTACTATGTGCTGAGTTCTGGGTAGAGAGAGATAGAGGGCAGTCCTTGCCCACAGACAGGGCACCGTGTTGGCCAGAAAACAAGCAGGCAAAAGCATGATAGGACAAGTAAATGCTGTTGTGGGGGTCTTACAAGAGCTGGGCAGGTGGGAGGGAAGCCTGGGTTTGCTGTTGCGCAGATGCAGACGTGACATGGGGCGGGTCTTGACGCCTGAGCAGGAGTCTGCAAGACGGCGCAGAGAAGGCAGCTTCCTACACGTCTCCTTGGAAAGGCCTGGCCCACAGCACAGCGTCCTGGGCCAAGGCCCTCCCTCCAGGGGCCCGGGCCTCCAGAAAGGGGAGGGGAGAAGGAAGTCAGCAAGTGGTGGAGACGGGCTGGGGGTGGGAACTGCAGGTCTTGCTTCCGCATAGGGCAGCCCCAGCAAAGGCCCACCAGCAGCCCCTCTGAGCCACCCGGCTTGGGGCCCCAGACCTGAGGCAGCCACACTCTCTCCTGAATAGATGGGGGAGGCCAGCCCCCTGGGAGCCTCCTTGCACTGATCTTTGTCATTTAAACACATCTGGGGAGGAGGAAGGATTTGAAGAGCAGGATTTGGGGTGCCGGGGAGAAGGAGTCCTTAACGAGGGTGCTCAGATGGGTTCTCAGAGGGCCTGGGCCACCTGGCTAAGGCAGTGATCAGTCAGACCCAGCCGGGGAATTCAATAAGCTGGCGGCTCATTACCCAGCTGGGGACCCCCTGCCGAGCAGCCGAGGGCCTGGGTTACATTGCAGGGCTGTTGGAACTCTCCCCTCGGAGTGAGACTGCACCGGGCCTTGGAATAATTATGGGGCCTCAGCAGATGGTGAAGGCCAACGGGGGAGGCCTTCAGCTGTGGCACACATGACTGGTCGGCATCTGTGCAGAGCAGAACGTGGGAGGGTCCACGCTGGGCCTGGGGGAGGCAGTGCCAAATCCACATCTGACAATTGCGGGCTTGGCTGTGGTGGGGCATGGCCCAGTGCACTGGGCAAGCCCAGCCAGGGGGGCCTGTTGGTGGGGCCGAGTCCCTGGAAGCTGGAGTGCCAGTGTCTGAGCGGGTCTGTATATCATGAAGCAAGAACAGGAGACACAACTTGAGGTACAGCACAATTGCAGGCACCTTCCAGCCCTCAAACGCCTTCCTGGAGAAGGTGGGCAGCAGGAGCTCAGGGGACTGCAGCCCTGGGTCAGACCCTCACCCACTGGGGAAGCTCCGTGGTGCTTGGGTTGAGCACTGTGCAAGGAGTCAGGAGCCTTGGGTTCTGGTCAACCAGCCGCTCACGGTGCAACCACCTCTGCTTCCCCATCTGAGGCCCCTTCCAGCTCCCTCCTCTCTGATCCAGTGTCCCGATTCCTCCAGCTTTGCCTTGATGGAATCAGCTTCAAAAAGCCCTGAGCAGCTCTCAGCCAAGACAAACACAGGAGTAGAGAAGCCAGAAGGCGGCGGGGCGGTGGGGCTGGCGGCGGTTCCGCCCCTCCGTTCTGCTGGGGGAGAACAGGGGCCCCATTGCCAGTTTTCCCAGCCCGGAGGATCAGCAAAAATGCCAGGACAGGGGCATGGTCTCCCTCCCACTCAAGCCCCCCCATCCTAGAAGCTTCCTCTGGCTACTCAACTCCTCACGCTCTGGGTCCCTTGCCCTCTCTGCCTCAGTCTTTTCTTTCTTTAGGTGGAGAGAAATGAGAAGGCCTCTGACTCTTGGGCCTCTCTGCTCACCAGCATGCTGCTGAGAAAGGACACACATTCTGTGAAACCAAACGCCCCCTGGTACCCGTTCCAACATACAAAACGCGCAATGACTGGGCTGGGGCGTGAGAAGCAGGCCTTTTCCTGACTGACCATTATTTCAAGACTTCTGGCTAGAAGATTGCTTCCCCACACCTTCAAGAGGAAGGCCAAAGCCTTTCACCTGGACATCATGAACTTCTGCCTCAGTTTACTTCTGCAGTCTTGTCGCCAGCTCTTCTTTCTCTCAAACTCTGGAAGCTGCCACACTGCTGTCTCAGGCCTGTAAAAGCTCCACAGCCCTCCCCGCTCGGCCGGGCACAGATGCCGCCCTCTGCCAGGGACACTCCTCGTGCCCTGCAGGTCCATCTTCTCCTGGCTGACCGCTTCCCAAACCATCTCAGGAGCTGCAGCCTTCAGGAAGCCTCCTGACCTCGGAGGCTGAGGAAGGCCCAAGCCACTTCCCATTTTGGGGGCTCCTCATGTAGCTTTTTTTTTTTGAAAGATTTTATTTTCCCTTTTTCTCCACAAAGCACCCCGGTATATAGTTGTATATTTTTAGTTGTGGGTCCTTCTAGTTGTGGCATGTGGGATGCTGCCTCAGCATGGCTTGATGAGCGGTGCCATGTCCCTGCCCAGGATTCAAACTAGCGAAACCCTGGGCCCCTGAAGCGGAGTGTGTGAACTTAACCACTCTGCCGTGGGCCCGGCCCCAACCTCATGTCGTTTTTAAAGTGAAAAGCAAAACAAAAAGCCAAAACTGGGTTACAAAATGTGTGGCAAGGTTTAAACGTTCAACACTGTCAGGACGAAGCCCTGTGTCTGTGGGTGTAAAATGGTTTGGGGATGATGTCAAAAATCCACATTTAAGGCCCTTTGTGAGCATGGCCTGGCCTGAGGACCCTCCTGGGCCTGCCTGTGACCCACCCGAGCGTAGTTTATGTGGTGTTGAAATCACTCATTCCTCATCTATTGCCTGGACTGGCCTATGAACCCCTAGAGGAGGGGCTGTGATGGGTCCATGGTTCCCGCAACCAGCATGCCCTCAACCGAGGTAAGTTGAAGGAATGAATGGATGATCCCGTGGAGCAGAGCATGGCCCTGCAGAGCAGGGGCAAATATTCCTGGTGTCAGTCATAGCTGAGAGAGACATTAGTCCTAAGACAGGAAACCAGGACTCTGAAGACCAGCTTTAGGCAGGCGAGGGAGGGTCCATCTATCCCTGGGCCCGTCAGTGACCCTGGGCGAGAAGCAATCTGGAGTCTGCAAGGGACAGGCCCAGACTGTGGCGGCTGTGGTAGGCTCGGGAGTCATGTGGACAGCCTTAGAGGTGGAAGGAAGCGCCCCAGTGGGATCCACCGTGCCCCCCAGGCTGCTCTTCATGTATGCGTGCCTCGGCTTCTCCCCAGGATGTCCTCTGTGACATCATGTTTAACAGCTGAACGTCCCCTCTTCTCTGCTTCCAGAGTAATCTTTCCAAATTGCAAACTTGAACATGTCTCTTGGCTGCCTCAGGGGTTAAATAGTGGCCCCGTAACAGATATGTCCACGTGCTAAGCCCTGGAACCTGGGAATGTGACCTTATTTGGAAAAAGTGTCTTTGCAGATGGAATTAAGTCAAGGATCTTGAAATGAGATCATCCTGATTTACCCAAGAGGACCCTAAATCCAGCGACAGGTGTCCTTATAAGAGAAAAGCAGAGGGAGATTTCGTCATGGAAGAGGGGAAGGCCACGTGAAGATGGAGAAGAGATGGGAGCGATGCAGCCGCAGCCCAGGAGTGCCTGAGCCCCAGCAGGTGGCAGAGGCAGGGAGGGTGTTCTCCCCTAGGACCTTCAGAGGGAACGCAGCCCTGCCGACACCTTGACTTCAGACTTCCGGCCTCCAGAACTGAGAGAGAATACATTTCTGTTGTCTTAAGACCCCCAGTTTGTAGTAATTCCAGCAGCCCTAGTCCTATACACCCATCCCAGACTCTTCACTGGCCCTTCCTGGTCAGCATCAAACGCCCAGGGATCCCTCTGAGGTCGGCCCCTGCCACCTCTCCAGCCTCATTGCTCACCCTGCCTGCTCCAGCTGCACAGATTACTGACATTCTCCAGATGGACCATTAGGGTGACCAGCCATCCTGGCTTGGCCTGGCTTTAGCACTGAAACTCCTGCACCCCAGGAGACGCCTGAGTCCTGGGTAAACCAGAGCAGTCGTTGACCCTATGTACCGTGCCGTCCAAACCTTTGTTCAGGCCATTCCCTCTGCTCAAAACATCCAAGAAACTCTACTGCAGGACAAGGCCAGAAAAAGTGCCAGCAGGGCAGTCCAGAGGCCAGGGGAGGGCCATCTACACCTCACAGAGCCCACGCTTGGACCCCACAGTAAACCACGAAGACAGCACTTCTCTTGCCAGGGACCCAGAGTCAGCTGGTGCCTGAGCCTCAGGCACCAGCAGCAGGGAAGGGTGACAGAGGCCCAGGTGGGCTGGCAGCGGAGTGTGGCTCTAGCCCCATGGGAACCATCGCAGCTGGCACTGGTGCAGATGAACTGAGACAACGGTCCAGAGGAGGTGACTGCGCGGAGGGAGTCGCTGCCATGGCTGCTGGGGAAGGGGAGACACAGCACAGGCGTTCTGTCAGGAGGGTCCAGTGATCCTGAGGGTTAAAGAGACACAGCTGAAATCACCATCAGTCAGCAGTGCTTTCGGCGGCGCCTGACGGAGACCCTGAGTGAGCAGTGCGGCTTAGAGACTTAAGACATTGCTTTTCTCAGAGAACAAGAAGTCCAAGGCAGCTTAGCTGACTCCTCGAGGCCCTGGCTCCTGTCTTTCCTCTTCTGCCACCCTCAGCATGTGGCTTTTGTCCTTAATATCCGATGATGGCTGCTCCCCTAGATACATCCTTGTTCCAGACCCAGATTAGGGGGAAGGGCCAAAGCCCTTGGAACCAGGTCTGTTTATTCAGGGAGGGACACCCTCCCCAGGGGCCTCCCCACTGCAGCCCCATGGCCAGGACCGTGTCACATGACTCTAGCTGCAAGGGCGTCTGGAAAGGTGAGAAAGCAGTTGTGAGTGGCTTTTTGGTGGGCAATCCATGGCATCTGCCACAGTGACAATTAGCTGGGTGTGGGGTAGGGGGGCCTTTTTGCAGACCCTGAGCTTGTCTGCACTGTGAACTAGCTTCTGCTTCTAGAATTGGAGTCAACTGATGCCACGTTAGGGAAAGACGGATGAGGGTTCTGAGAGATCCCTGCGATTCTGTAGGAGGCCAGGCAGCTCCGATCAAGCTGGACAGAGCCAGGCCCACAAGCCCCGGGAAGAAGTTGGTAGGATGCTCTGAGCCGCAGAGGATGTGCTCGGGTTCATGAAGCAGAGCTTGCTGATGGCCGCCATCCCTGCGAGAAGCTGGGCAAACGAGGCAGCTGGGAAAGGAGCTTGAACTCGCCTACCTGGACAGTGACCATCTCACAAATGAAAGGAAAGTGGGGAGGCCAGTGTCAGGAGAGGCCAGAGCTTTGGGGATGAGTTCAAGTCCACAGCCCCAAGTCCGCATCAAGACTGAGGCCCAGACACTGAGGTGAGTTGGGGGGGAAGGCGGTTTAAGTGGGAAGATGAGTCGTTGTACAATTCACAGCACACCAAACACCAAGATGACTTTACGGGGTGCTGGGCCAGCCCCCGGGAAGGGGAGCTGCCCTTCAACACTCATTCACTCAGTCAAAACCAACTTCACACCTGCTAGGCGTTGTACGAGGCATTGGGGCTACAAACCAGGTGGAGTCCTTGCCGTGGGCAGGTATGGAATCGAGGTAGAGAGACGAGTGTGGAACAGCTAACCACATCCTCGAGAATCCAGCTGCAGCGATGTGTGCAGGGATGAGGTCCAGGAGGCCAGTGGGCACACGAGGAGGGGAAGAGCCATCAAGCAGAGGAAACAGTCCAACAGAGGCCAGGAGGCTCTTAGCTGGGTCAGTGACAAGGCCGGTGTGGCTAGAGCCTGGAAAGAGAGAGAAGCAGCTGTACCCGCGGCTGCCGAGGTAGGCAGAACCAGACTCTGCAGGGCTTCAGACCGTGGTGAGGAGTTTGCACTTAATTTTAAGACTGGACTGTGCCACTGAGACTCTGAAAGGTGGCGCGTATCAGATGTGGAAAGAGGTGAGGGGTAGGAGGGTGGGAAGCCCACACTGAGGCCCTGTGCTCCACCTGGAGCACTCAGGTGGGCCCGGGGTGACTGTCCCACGTGAGAGTGGGCTGAGGCCGGACAGGGTAGTAGGGAGCTAGGGACATAGACCATGCCTGCTTCCTGGAAGTGACTGCGGGGCTGGCAGAGCAATGGCTCTGGAAGCTTTGACTGACAGGCGAGGGACCGCCCTCTACTTTCTCACAGTTACGGAAGTTACATGGGAAGGGGAGGGAGGAAAAAGGAAGAGGATGAGGAATGGTGGCTGCCCAGAGAGGGAAAAGGAGGAGTTTCCCACGGAGGGCAGCGCTTGCCTGGGAGGATCAAAACTGACCACTGGCTTCGTCACAACTTCCTCCAATCAGCAGAGGCTGATAAAGGACCAAGGGTTTTTAGTGACTCAGATTCCAGACCCCAGTGAGGACTTCCCTGCCCCGTAAACAACGGGGCTTGTCACTACGTACAAACCTGCAGACTCATTCTACCTAATCCAGGAGGCCGGAGGTCAGTGCTTAATTAGCACGACCACCACGACCTGCCCCTTCTAGTTTCTCCTAAACCACGCAGTTAATTGCTTCCCTGGAGTGGGTCCTCTTTGTTGTTTTTACTCTTTGATGGAAACCAACGGTCAAGATGGTCTCAGAGTAAAGTCACCCGGCAGGGCTTGGGTGGCCAGAGCAGTCGAGAACTGAGCCCAACAGCTGGAAGACTTGATCGACCCCCCCAGCGCAGGGGGGCTGGTGGCATCGGATGAGCTTTTAGGAGGCAGGTGCTGAAGGAGGGGCTGGGCTGAACTGAGCCCACTTTACCCTGTGATCCGGGAGGAAGAAAAGTCCTCTATGGCAGGGCTTTCAAATGTTTTGACTCAACACGTAGTAAGAAATACATTTTTCATTGTGATTCAGTACACCTCGTCACATTCATAATTGAAGCAAAAATGTTATAAAATAGCAGTTACCCTTTCTATGTATGATGAGCTCTTTAGTATTCCAAAAGTTGAAGATCACTGGGGAAGGTTGGGAACAACCAAAGGCCAGGGCTTCGGGGACTTCTGTTGTCTCCATCAGAAAGCTCAAGGCTGGGGCCCCGCCCCGTGGCCGAGTGGTTAAGTTCTCGCCCTCCACTGCGGCGGCCCAGGGTTTTGCTGGTTTGGATACCGGGCACGGACATGGCACCACTCATCAGGCCACACTGAGGCGGCATCCCACATGCCACAACTAGAAGGACCCACAACTACAATATACAGCTATGTACTGGGTGGACTGGGGGAGAAAAAGAAGAAGAAAAAAAAATTGGCAACAGATGTTAGCTCAGGTGCCAATCTTTAAAAAAAAGACAGAAAGCTCAAGGCTGCAGGATATGAGGTTAACATATAAAAGTCAATTGCTTTCCTTCATCCCATCAATGAACAATTGGAGTTTGAAATTAAACAGACAAAACCATTCACATTCACATCCAAAAACAAAATACTTAGGTATAAATCTAATAAAATATGTGCAGGATAGATACGCAGAGAACTACAAAACTCTGATGAAAGAAATCAAAGGAAATCCAAATATACGTAGAGATGTTGTATGTTTATAGATCAGATAACTCAATATTGTCAATATGTCAGTTCCCCCGAATTTGATCTATGGATTCAATGCAATCCCAATCAAAATTCAAGCAAACTATTTTGTATATACTGATTAAAATGATTCTAAAGTTTATAGGGAAAGGCGAAAACAGCAGAACAGCTAATACGATACTGAAGAACAAAGTCAGAGGACTGGCATCACCCCACTTCAAGCCTTACTATAAAGCCGCAGTGATC
The DNA here is from genome assembly GCF_041296265.1 of Equus caballus. Taxonomy (NCBI): domain Eukaryota; kingdom Metazoa; phylum Chordata; class Mammalia; order Perissodactyla; family Equidae; genus Equus; species Equus caballus. Next base: position 26,504,999 of record NC_091694.1, on the reverse strand, counting down.
CAGACAACATGATATTGATGAAAGAATGGACAAACAGAGCAACGAAAAACAGAATGCAGAGCCGGAAATGAACACACACAAGGAGAGTCAAATGATCTTTGACAAAGGAGCAAAGGCCATTCGGTGGAGAAAGGACAGTTTGTTCAACAGACAGTGCTGAGCCAATTAGACATCCATATACAAAACACGTTTAAAAAAAATAAAATCTAGGGGCCGGCCCCGTGGCTGAGTGGTTGGGTTTGCACGCTCTGCTTCGGTGGCCCAGGGTTTTGCTGGTTCTGATCCTGGGCACAGACATGGCACTGCTCATCAGGCCACACTGAGGTGGCGTCCGACATACCACAACTAGAAGGACCCACAATTAAAATATGCAACTATGTACCAGGGGGCTTTGGGGAGAAAAATGAAAAATAAAATCTTTTTAAAAAAAATCTAGACATAGACCTTACATCTTTCACAAAAGTTAACTCAAAATGGATCAAAGAGCTAAATGTAAAATGCAAAACTATAAAATTTCTGGAAGGCAACAGGAGAAAATCTAGGGGACCTTGAGTTTGGCAATGAGTTTTTAAATACAACACGGAAAGCACGATCCATGAAAGAAAAAAATTGATGTTATTTCTGCCCTGCAAAAGATCCTGTTAAGAGAGTGAAAAGAAAAACCAAAGCCTGGGAGAAAATATTTGCAAAACATATATCTGATAAAGGACTTGTGCCCAGAATATATAAAGAACTCTCAAAACTCAATAATAAGAAAACAAACGACCTAATGAAAAGATGGGCAAAAGATTTGAACAGACCCTTCACCAAAGAAGATATATGAATAAGCAATTACATAAAAAGATGCTCAACGTTATTAACCATTAGGGAAATGCAAATCAAAACCACAATGAGATATTATTACACACTAATTAGAATGGCTAAAATTCAAAAGCCTGGCCATACCAAGAGTTAGCAAGGATGTTGAGGAAGGGCAACTTTCAGACAGTGCTCATGGGGCATAAAATGGCACAATCGCTGTGAAATGTTTGTCTCTTTCTTTTAAAGTGGAAAATACATCTCCCGTTCCACTTCTGGGTATCTACCAAGGAGGAATGAAAGGATATATCCACACAAGACTCATCCACAAATGTTCACAGCAGTTTGTTTATAATAGCCAGAATCTGGAAACAGCCTCAAGGTCCCTCAACAGGAGGATGTTTAAACAAATTACAACGTATTATACAATAGAATACTGCTCAGCAATGAAAAGGAACAAACTACTGACACATGCAACAAATGGATGAATCTCAAAATAATTACGCTGAGTGGAAGAAGACAGACATGTAAGTACACTTTAAATAAGGGCAGCATCTTGTTTGTCAATTATGCATCAATGAGCCTGTTTTTTAAGAAAGTCAAGCTCTGACCTAATATACAAAGCCCTGCCCTTTCTGGCCCCTTCCAGCCCCTCTGTCATCCTTTCCCACTCTCCCTCCACTCTGCTCCAGCCTCACTGGCCTTCCCTTTCAAACACGCCATGTGTGATCTTACCTCAGGGCCTTTGCATGTAGTGCTTTCTCTGTCCAAATCACTCTGCCCGTAATGGTCTCTTCTATTCTCAAAGATGTCCCTTACCTCCTTGTCCATTGTTGTCCCACACACACACACACACACTCAGCTCATTGTCATCCCCTCCCCCAGTCACATTACACTTCTCCCTGCTTTATTTTCTTCATAGCACTAGCTACTGTATCTGTTGAGTTTCTTTCGGCTGAAAAAAACAGCAGCAGAACTCCTAAATAAAAGCATCTCACATATCAAGGGGTCCAAGAACAGGTGGTACCAGGGTAGTTCAGCAGCTCCACAACACTAGGGCTTCAGGCCAGCCTTTCTGTGATTCTCTTGACCTTCTCCTCACAGTCACAAAATGGTTGCCATCACTCCAAGTGACAACATTCAAAGGTAGGCAGGAAGAGAAGGTGTGGCAGAGGTCATTAGTGCACACCAGTTATGTGTACTCCCTACATTTCCCAGCCTTCCTTGACATCAGGTAGAGGTTACATAACCAGTTCTGGCCCATGGACTGTGAGTGGAAGCAATATTGGTGTGTGGAAGCCCTTAGCAGGGGTTCAAGTTCTTCATCACCTGCCTGATCCAAGCACCCATGCTGATATTTGCTGATGCCTCCAAACCCTTCACTCTCCACACTGACACCAGTGTCAAGGGTCAGGGGACGGATGAGATAAAGATGACTGTGAAGGAGAAATGGCCATTGCTTTGCCCAGGAATGTGTCCATCTTGAGTCCTGCTCTCAAGTTAGAGTTCCTAGCCCTCAAGTGAGCAGTTATGGGCAAGTCCCACACGTGATCCTAGAGGAAAGCCCTTCCAAATGGGGCCCGAGGCTCTCACCTCTGGCTCGCCAGTGCCAAGTGAGGCGTCATGGTGGGGTAAAGGCGGCCACAGGTCCTCTGCTACTCCCTTGATAGGGAGACGGGCTGTGTATCCTCTTCCCCTGGGTCTGCCTCATCCCGTAACTGACTGTGACCAATACCATGTGGCACAAGTGACACTGTCTAACTTCCGGGGTCAGGCCTGAGAGACTGCAGCTTCCACATACGCCGCCCTCTGAAGGCGCCCTCTTGGAAGCCAGCCGCCAGGTAAGAAATCAGCTCCCTTGAGCCCACCATGCCAGGAGGCGGTCCCGAAGCCCCCTGGAGAGAGACACGTAAAGGACACCTGGACGAGCACCACAGTTCCAGGAAGGTGAAGGCCTTTTCTTCCAGCCCAGCCCAGCCCAGCCACCGGCTGAATGTGGTTGAGTGAGTACCCCAGACAACGCCACCCAGAGCAGAAGGCCAGCCCAGCTGAGTCCTGCTCCAACTCCTAGTCCACAGAACTGGGAGCAAATCACATGTTTGGTGCCACTAACTTGTGGGATAGTTTGTTACATAGCAATACATGGATGCTCTAGGCACGCAGGGAGGGTCGGGGAGGCCAGCGGCAGCTGCTCAGCTCACGACAAGTGAGGAGTCAGAAACAAGAATGCTGCCAGAGACCCCCTTAGAGTCTGAGATGGAACGCTTGGGACCGTTCCGGCCCGTACCTTCAGCGACATCATCAGAGAGGCCTGCAGTGTGGGGTCAGAGGAAAGCACCATCAACAGACCCACAGCAAAGGGGGATTTTTCAAGTATTTACTGAGCAAACATTTTTGAGGAGCTATTGTGTGCCCTTGCTGTGCTTAGAACCGGGACGGTGGTGGAAACAGTTATAGCCTCCATCCTCATGGATCTGAAATTTTGGAGGCCAGCCCAGTGGCACAGTGGTTAAGTTTGCACGCTCTGCTTTGGTGGCCTGGGGTTTGCCAGTTCAGATCCTGGGTGTGGACCTACACACCACTCATCAAGCCATGCTGTGGCAGCATCTCACATACAAAATAGAAGAAGATTGGCACAGATGTTAGGTCAGGGAGAATGGTCCTCAAGCAAAAAGAGGAGGATTGGCAACAGATGTTATCTCAGGGCCAATCTTCCTCACCAAAAATAAAAGAAGAAGAAATTTTGGTGTAGGATACAGATAATAGACAAATATACAAATAAATATAAATGACACTTGATGGAGGGAGCTTAAAGGAAATACACAGGTGATTGACCTCAGGCAACAAGGCCAGCCCCCTGCCCTGCCCCATCTTTTCTCTCTACCTGTGAAGGATGGGAAGTCGCTGGAGTAGACTCTGAACAGCTGGCTGGCTCAGATGCCAGGGAAGAGCGTTCAGTTTAGAGCAGGGGTCAGGAAGGGCTTCCAGAGGAAGTAACGTCACGCTGAGCCCTCAAGGATGACTTACAGGTAACTGGGCAAGGAGGGAACAGCACTTGCAAGGGCTGCATGGCGGGAGGTGATACGGAACATTTGAGGACTGGAAGACAGCCAGGGTGGCCGGAGAGGAGCAAGTCTACCCAAGTCCAAGCGGGACTCGACTCAGGGGGAGAATCTCAGACCCACGCCTACACCACCACCAGGAAGGAGGCCCTGATTTTACCCTTCATTTAAAAACACGCTTCTTTTGCACTTTGGATTCTGTTTGGGGCAGGTGTTGGGGTGGGGACTTGAGAAACCAAACAAACCACACAAACCCGGTGCACAGCTATGGGAAGAGGGGACACAGGAGACCTGTTGGTTAGGCACTGCTCTGGCTTGCAGCCCATTAAAAACGTAAGCACCAACTACTGTGTCAGCATTGATGGCATCTTCGATGAGCACAAAACAGGTGAGAGATTGAAAGCTACTGCCCATTTCACGGTGGGATGGTTAGGGACACAGCTGGACACAGAACAGGGGCAGGAAATGGGCCAGGCCCGTTTGTCAGGAGCCACCAGGAGGACTTCCTGCCAGTGATGGGCCAGAGGGCGATGCTTCTGTAACGCTGAGCCCAGCGGCGGGCATCAAGGCAGAGGGCCGGGGGTGCTTCCCCAAAGGAGATTTGCGAGGGGCTGTTCCTAACTCTGAGTCAGCTGCACGGAGGTGGGAGTGAGCTGGAAGATGAAGTCGGGGCAGGAGACACCTATCCACGGGAGTGGCCCCTCCATACCTTCCAGTTTCAATCCATGGGCAGTGACCTTAACTGCCGACCTTCGCAGCACGGCCTCAGGTGTGAAAGGATCAGGGAGGCAAAGACTCCACCACTGAGGTCAGAGGCCGTTAGGGTGTCAGGGTGAGAGTTCGATGCCTGAACCCTGTGACTAACCCTCTGCCCCTTGGGGTTTCCCAAGGAAGGAGCACACACACACAAGACAAGGGCAACGGGACCCAGTGCAGTACCCATTCATCAACCTTAGTGGGAAGGGGCTGTCCCCACTGCAGAGACTCCCTAGTGAGATAGATCCTGGTTGAGACCGGAGCTCAGGCCAGGAGCCTCAGGGCAGGCTTCGCCTCCCAGCTTCTCCAGGGTCTCAGCCATGGGGTCACTGCTGGCTGACTGACCCAACACCCAACAGCCACAGGTGAAGAAGGTGGACCAGGAAGAGAGGACGGCCAGGCCTCCACCAGCTCACCCATCACTGGGACAGTGGCTCCAGGTCTGGCTGCCATGTGGAGACAAAAGGAAAGAGAAATACCAGAGTCTTCATGGAAGAGAGGGAGCATGTCAAGGCCACGAGCCTTTGAAAGTAACCCCATGGGTGAGTAAAGCAAGGGTGAACGACTGTTCTTGGAACTCACCCAGTGCGATGAGCCGCCCTTCCTCTCTTGCCCGCATCCTCTCCGTCTTCCATCTGGTACAACTGAGGAGGTGTCACTCTGATTTAAGATTGTGCTGCCACCGTTGTGTTTGATCCCCACCCTTCGCTCCCCTTCCACCTTCTTAGGAGCTTGATACCATCAATTATGTCTCTCTTCTCCCAAACACTCACCACCTCCTCTCAACTGGACCATTTCCATCAGCATTCAGACACACTCACGTCTCCCCCATCCTAGACAGACAGCTAAAGCCTGCCCTCGACCCCACGTCCCCCCTCCATCGACAACTACTGCCTCTCTCCTCGCCTCCAAGTCAGTCTGCATTCTCTGTGTCCGTTTTCTCACCTCCAGAGTCCCGACTCATATCTCACTCTTTCGCACCCTCTGATCCAGCTGCCCACACGTCACTTTGCGACAAACCTGCTAACGCCGCCAGTGACTGGCTTGGCCCTAAATGGCACATCCAGTGCAGGTTTTTCTCCATCTCTCGCAGCATGTGGCTCGCTCCTGTGGTATGCCTGTTCCTGGTCTCCATCCACTTCTCTGGTAGCCCCGCCCCCATCTCCTCTCCGCAGGCGTTGCGCATAGGGGTGTGTCAAGGCTGGCATGGCCCCCCGTCCTCTTCTTGCACATTGCTGCCCCTCCCCCCACAGCCAGGGGTTTTCAGCACCGGCTGCACATTAGAATCATCTGGGGAGCTTTTAAAAAGTACCAGCACCTGAGTGCCCCCTAATTAAATCAGAGTCACTAGAGTGGGGCCAGATGTGGTAGCTTTAAAAGCTCCCAGGCGATTCTGAAGGGGCGGCCAGGGTTTCAAGCCACTGCCCTCGGTGACCCCCAGGACTTCCTGACCACCTACGCCCCGGAGCCTTCAGAGCCGTATCTGCAGACCCTGACGCACCCGGAAACACCTTTGCTTGCCCAAAGAGTCCAGCCAGACGGCTCCTCCTATTGGAAGTGGATTCGGCGGTGTCTTCTCAGCTTTTGTAGAAGCTGTTCCAGAGTTGAGCACACTTATCCCGAAACTAAAGCCGTACAGCTCTCCCTTTTCTCTGTGGACAGTCCGCTTGTGCGTTTCCATAATGGACTAATTAGGGAGGACATTTTCTTTCTGACCTAAGATAGACCTTCATAGCAGAACCAGAAACAAGTTTATTATTTTCATCTCTTGAATGTTGAATGGAAAAAATATAGAAGGCTAAAATGCCTACGACCAAATCATGATGCTCCGGTTCAGTTCTCTGCTTCACTCTCCCAAAAAAAAAGAAAAATGTTGCTGCTGCCTTCGGCTTCCTGATTCCCTGACCTGGGAACCCGTCCTGCTCCGCCCTCCAGGCTCCCTCCTCGCTGGAGTGGGATTAGGTGTCTCCCCACCCAGAATGCAAGGCCTTTGTAGGCAGGGACCACGTCTTAGTCTGCGCTGTAACTTCCATGCCAGCATGGTGCCCGGCATAGGACAAAGTTTCGTTGAATGAATGAATGAACGAAATGTTACGGGTGTGGCCCACAGAATAAGCCACCACTCAGGTTGGTTCTCCTGAATGGATTCACAAAGAAGAGACAGGAGCGCTCAGCCTAGCAACGATCATTTGGGAGGCAGCCCTCTACTGTCTGCAGAAAGGACGCGCTCCCGCTCTGGGCATGAACTTGAGGAGGGTCTTGTAGAGCATCCTGAGCCTGGGATGCACAAGCATCAGCTGGAAGGCTTGTCAGACCCATTCTGACCCCACTGAGATGGGGAATTTGTCTTTCACACACTCCCACTGGCTGCAGCCCAGAACCGGAACGGTCTAGCACTCCCCAAACGCAAAGTTCCCGTCACTTGAATACCTGGGAAGTAAGCTGAGGAAAAAAACACTGAAAGGTGGAAATTCACCAGTATCCCAAGTAGGAGACCATTTCTTGGAACCAGACTTGCCCCAGCGCCCCCTGCTGGGCTGGGGAAGCCCAAGTGGGCACAGAAGGGATGCTGGAGACGGTGTCCAGGGGCTCACCCATCCACAGCCTCCCTTGCTGGACCAGGAGACCTCCTGTTTCCCCTGGGACGTTTGGATAAGCCATCTGAATGATGGGGACAAGGCAGGGTTAAAAGGCTTTTCCAGGGGGCTGCAGCCGCTCCCCACTGCCCAGAAGCCCAGTGTCATTTGTGCTCCTGGCTGTGTTTGCCCAGCCCCCAGCATACACCTGCCATGGAGAATCTTCTCTACTCCTGTTCCTTCAAGAACAGACATGGAGACGTGGTATATCCACGTGATGGGATATTATTCAGTCATCAAAGAGGAGGAAGTCCTGACACATGCTGTAACACAGATGAACCGTGAAAAGGTGATGCCAAGTGAAAGAAGCCAGACACAAAAGGCCACATAATATATGATTCCATTTATACAAAATGTCCAGAACAGACAAACGCATAGAGATGGAAAGTAGATTAGTGGTTGCCAGGAGTTGGGAGGCATTGGGACTGACTGCTGATGGGTACAGAATTTCCCTTTTGGGGTGCTGAAATGTTCTGGAGCCAGATAATGGTGATGGTTGCCCAATACTGTGAATGTAGTAAATGCCACTGAATTGTACACTTTAAAATGGTTAAAATGGGGTCTGGCCCCATGGCCGAGTGGTTAAGTTCGTGCGCTCCGCTGCAGGCGGCCCAGTGTTTCGTTGGTTCAAATCCTGGGCACAGACATGGCACTGCTCATCAAACCATGCTGAGGCAGCATCCCACACGCCACAACTAGAAGGACCCACAACGAAGAATATACAACTGTGTACCTGGGGGTTTTGGGGAGAAAAAGGAAAAAGTAAAATCTTTAAAATGGTTAAAATGGTGACTTTTATGTTATGCATATTTTACCACAATTAAAAAAAACAGATGTGGTTGCTCATAAGTAAACCGTTTTCTGTGGACACCCCCTGGCTCTGTAAGAACCTCAGAGCTGGGCACCAGTGGTCAGCTTGAAGGCGGAGAGTTCAGCCCAGCGATTGGTCTGGTTCCCCAAACCAGGTCAGCGGCCAGAGCTCTCAGAAGCAGGAAGCACCACTGCCTCGCAATCACTCACGGCTGTGATCTGTTTCTACCCACAGAACACTTCCGACACCAAATATGTGTGTGTACGGGGGAGGGTCCCACACCAACCAATTCTCTGACTCCAGCTGGGTGCCCTACAATTTATTTAGTTAGTTAGTTAGTTAGTTATTTTGAGGAAGATTAGCCCTGAGCTAACTACTGCCAATCCTCCTCTTTTTGCTGAGGAAGACTGGCCCTGAGCCAACATCCATGCCCATCTTCCTCCACTTTATATGTGGGACACCTACCACAGCATGGCTTGCCAAGCGGTGCCACGTCCTCACCTGGGATCCGAACCGGTGAACCCCGGGCTGCCAAGAAGCGGGTTCACCAACCCAGCCCTCTGAACCCCCCAACCCCATTATTTAGGGGGTTTTATGGAGATACCATTGCGTAGGCATGATAGAGTAAATCATCGGCCATTGGTGATTAACTCAATCTTCAGGCCCTCTCCCCTCCCAGGAGGCTGGGGGTAGGGCTGAAGGTGCCAACCTTCCAGTCATGCCTGGTCTTTCTGGTGACCAGCCCCCATCCCAAAGCTGTCTGGGGGCCTCCAGCCACCAGTCTTCTCATTAGCATACAAGACACTCATCATTCTGGAGAACCCAAGGACCTAGAGACTGAGACCAAATATTATAACAAAAGATGATTCTGTCACTCAGGAAATTAGAAAGATTTTAGAACCTCTGTGCCAGGAACAGGAGACAAAGATAAAATATATAGATCTTATTATATCACAATATCACATCCACCATCAACAAATGATATTGAACACCCACTATGTGCTGTGCCAGAGATGGGGGAGGAGAGGGGAGGCACAGGGTGTGCGGGGGTCAAGATTCTATTTGAACGAAGTTAAATTCAAGATGCTAAGTTTTTTTCAAAAGGTATTAATTCGACCCTGTGACTGGACACACCAGGTAAGCAGACTGAAACTCAGAGCTGGAGTTCTAAGTGTGGCGGCCGTAGGTATAAAGATGGGGTTCAAAGCCATGGGAATGGATGTGATCACCAGGGTGGAGAGCAGGCAGAGAAAGGGGCCCAGGCCGGGGACACCACTACATTTAGAGGCAGTGGAGGAAAAACAAGTAAAGGAGATGAAATCCAGCAGCCTGTGACCAGGAGGAAAACCAGGAGCCTGAGGTCTCCCGTCCCCAGTGACGCCGACCTGGGCAGACTCAGCAAAGCAGAGTGCACAGAGCCCCCGTAGGAGCAGGTTGAAGAGACGAGGAGGTGAGCAGGTGGGACAGCGAGCACGCATGAGTCTTTCAGTAGGTTTTGCCGGTGGCACTGGGAGGTGAGGTGTAGAAATGCGTTGCCTCCTAAGGGATTTGTAATGGAGACACTCGAAGAGCAGGTTCATGGGCCCATGGAAATGAATTGGTAAAAAAGAGAAACCAGGGGCCACGATAGTGGTTAATTCCCGTGCTCTGCTTCAGTGGCCAGGGGTTGGTGGGTTCAGATCCCAGGCACGGACCCACATACCACTCATCAAGCCATGCTGTGGCGGCATCCCACATACAAAATAGAGGAAGATGGGCACAGATGTTAACTCAGCAACAATCTTCCTCAAGCAAAAAGAGGAAGATTGGCAACAGATGTTAGCTCAGGGCCAATCTTCCTCACAAAAAAAAAAAAGAGAGAGAGACAGAGAAAGCAGCAGCATAGGGACAATGAGGGTCTTGGCAGTGAAGTCCTGGGAAGGAGAGAAGTGGTAGGTGCACCTTTGGAAGGAGCGAGACACCCTAAAGTGTTTCTATACCCCCAGTCTCCTCTTCCTCACCTCCCCCACCCAAAGCTCTTTCTAGGCCACCAGGGCCCCCCGTCACTCATCTCATCGGCTCTCAGTCCATCGTTCCACAGGTGTTTGTGAATCACCTGCTGGGGGCCAGGTGCTGTGTTGGGAGCTGATCCCAGCCCCATGGCACTTGCAGAGCCGCAGGCTGGACACAGCAGTCTCAGTACTATCATGGGCGGGGAGAGGGGCTGAGGAGGCACAGGGTGGTGAGCGAGCCGGACCAGAGCAGCACAGAGGAAGCAGGCTGAAAGGTGAGCCGGAGTCTGGCAGGTGGGCGGGCGAGTGATGAGGGCAGAGGGCAGAGGGCAGAGTGCAAAGGAACCTCTGAGAAACCAAAAGATTAACATGACGGACCGTATTTTAGAGACCAAGGAGGGCGAGGTGGAAAGATGTGTCTGGAGAGATGGGCAGGAGCCGTGGTGGACAGTGCTGTGTGGTCCATGGTGGGGAGGAATTTGTCCTTTATTGAAGGAAAATCTGTGAAGCCTCTCTTCTTCATCCTCTCTATCCAAGTGATCACCAAGTTGCCTCCAAGATATCTATTGCCTGTCCACTTCTCTCTGTCCTCGTTGTTACAAACCTGGTGCACAATACTACAGTCTTGTCCAGGAGTACCTCCTCTACTCGCTTTATCTCCTTTCTGGCTCCTCGGAGGTCCCTCAGCATCACTGTCACCAGAAGTCATAGCTTTCCCCTCAGCCAACCCCAGGGCCCCTTGGGCTCCTCTCACTGCCCACTTCTTCCAGGGATCTGCTCCAGGATGACAGATATGACTAGATATCCACACCCCCCCACACACACACAACATATTGCTTTGTCTCCTCATGGTCGCAAAGGGGCTGCAGCAGTTCCAGCCTCCCACAGGGACCACCACACCCAAAGAGAATGGGGGCATTTCTCCCAGTAGTTCTTTCTAGAAGAAGAGAAAGTCCTTCCCAGAGACACCTCCACAGGCTTCCTCTCAGGTTCATTTCTTAAATCAGTCGCTGCCCAGAGGAGAGAAACACCAACCATGATTACCCCACCAGGCTGGGAAGAGCACAAAGCCCAGGACTGCTGACACCAGAACAAACCCGAGTTTTGTCAGTAAGAAGGTGGGGACAGCTGTTGTCAGGAAACAACAGGTCTCGTTAGTCTCATTAGTGAACTGCGTAATTACAAATCTACTTTGCCTCTGCAGAGCAAATCCATCCTAAAAAATTACCTTTGTTGGATGCCGCAAACACGTCCACCCCGTCCACGGGCTGCCTTCTGCAGTGTCTTTCACAGGAGGTCTGTGCAGACCCCAGCCTGGTCCTCCAGCCCTGGACGTGCTGGCACAGCCATTCTGAAGGTCACAGCGGCTCTGTGCCCAGATCACACATTCGTCTTCCAGAGAGTAATTCCGGGCACCCAGGACTCCTGCTCTCTCGATCTTCTCTTTTCAACATCATTCTGCCAGCAGCTTAGCAGAGATGGAACTGCGATGCGTTTCTCGGCTTAGTTCCACTGAACGCTGAGATCCAGGTGCAAATGAACACAGCCACGCTCCCAGGCCCCACAGACCCCCTCATCTAACTGGTCCCTAATGGTGGAAGGAGGGATGGAACTTCCCCTTATTAAATAAACAGTTTTGGTGTTGGCTGGGAACTCAGGGAGCCCAGACGGATGTAAAAAATAGATTTTTATAGGGGCTGGCCCCGTGGCCGAGTGGTTAAATCCGCGCGCTCCACTGCAGGCAGCCCAGTGTTTCGTTAGTTCGAATCCTGGGCGCGGACATGGTGCTGCTCATCAGACCACGCTGAGGCAGCATCCCACATGCCACAACTAGAAGGACCCACAACGAAGAATACACAACTATGTACCGGGGGGCTTTGGGGAGAAAAAGGAAAAAAATTAAATCTTTAAAAAAAAAATAGATTTTTATATCAGATTTGAGTCATATCCCTCCACCTCTACAGACAGCGGTGTGCTGGTGAATGTTTAACAACCAGTTCTTGTCTATCTATCACCTCTGTCTCTTTCTGTCTCTGTCTCTCTCTATCTATTAACGTCTATCTATATCTATCTATTTATTTACATCTCTCTAGCTATCGATATCTAGCTATCTCTCTCTATCACCTATCTATAATGAATTTTACTCACATAAAGGTAATAAATACTCCAGACCCCTCACTTCCTACTCATTCTACTGCACAGCTGAGAATGGTGGATGAGTAAATTCCCTAAAGGAAAATCCAGGTACCGTTGGCAGAAAGAATGCCTGTGTGAACAAATATTAGCATAACTCAAAGGGCCTCTGGAGCCGACTCCTGCCCGCTCTTCACGCCTTGTTTCACACCCCTCACTCCTCCAACATTGTTCCCAGCCACAGAGGACATCTCTCAGTTCCTGGAAGCTGCCTCACCTCTGGGCATTTGCACATCTTACAGTCCCACTTGGCTAACTCCTACTTATCTCTCAAGAGTTCGTTTAGATACCACTTCCTCCAGGAAGCCCTCTGTGATCCTCAGTCTGGGTTACATAGACCTCCAAAGCTCCTATATCCATTTATATTTTATTTAACAAGCATTTATTGATCACCACTTTTGTGCCAAGTTCAGCTGCATCACTGTATTATTCTTACCTGTATGTTTCACTAGACCTTATGCTCTGTGGGGTGGGCATCTTGGGCGTCTTCCTCGTCAATATGTCCCCAGGACATTCAACAGTATGTGAAACACAGTCAACGCTCCATTTTCGTTGAAAAGAAAGGAATAATTTTTTTGAGGTGAAATTCACACAACATAAAAACAGCCATCTTAAAGTGAACAATTCAGAGGCATTTAGGATAGTCAAATGTTGTACCACTGCCATCCCTATCTAGTTCCATTTTCATCAACCCAAAAGGGAGCCTCGTACCCATTAAGCTGTCACTTCCCATTCCCCAGCCCCAGCCCCCAATCTGCTATGAAAGAATTTTTATATGAATGGAAGTTTTCCACTTTTGAATTGGATGGATAATTTAGTTTTCTCTCTGAAAAGCCAATAAAAGCGACACTTTCCTTTAAGCCAAGCTGGCCTGTGCTGTGATGCTGGACACCAGGGACGCTCCCCAGGGGCTGAGCTCTGCCGACAGTGAGGCCCCAGGGAGAGTGAGTACCTGAGCACAGAGGAGAACCAAGCTCTAAAAACTTAGTGTCTCTCCTCAGAGCCTCACCGTGAGCTGGAAACATTCCCATCCGGCCGTGGACGGCTTTCTTGGGAGAGCCTAGCTGGAGAACCTTTGCCAGGAAGTTGGGGACTCTGAGGGGGAACCTCAGAAAGGGAGTGGGGAGGGGGTTGGGTGAGGCTGGTGGGGGTGGATGCGAGGAGGCTGACAGAGTGCTCCGCTCATCGGATCCACCGCCGTGGGCAAGGGGCGGCCTCGGGCCCTGGGGCCCGCACTCCTGACTCGTGAGGGAGTGGGCCTGGTGCCCCACAGCCCCCTGGGGGATGTGGGGTTTAGCACAAGCAGAATGGGGAATCTAGGCCAGGATGAGGTGCTTCAAGTCAAACGGGTCTGTGGGAGCAGGGTCGCCTCCCAGAACCGATTTCCTTGGTGCTAAGAGGCAAGGCACCCCCTCCAAAGTCCCCCGGTCTCCCAACATCATCCTTGATGGCCCATGTCACCCTCCCTCCATCTTCATCTTGCCCCCTCGTCGTCTCCCCCAGGGGCCTGGCTTTAAGCTAGCTTCTAGGGAACTGTGGGGAAGTGAGGCAGGTGAGGGAGGAGGAGAAAGGAAGAGAACTTGAGGGGGGAGCGGCGGGGAGGGCCTGTCCTTAAATCTTTTCTGGAAGAGTGTGGATGGGCGGGTGACAAGCGGCCACACTGCTCTGGGCCTCCACCGAGCCTGCCTCCTGTTCCGGTCCCTCTGCTGGGTGCCCTCCCCTGAGAGCAGCCTGGCACACAGACTTCTGTGTGTCAACGAAAATAATCCATATCCAATCTATAAATGAAAATTTGGGTGAGTTTATTCTGAGCTTAAATCTGAGGATTATAACCCGGGAGAGTCTTTCCACAAAGGAACACAGCACTCCAAAGAGGTGGGGGGGTATACAGGGTCTGTTATATACCCTCAAAGAGGATGTTTCACATGTGATTGGAATGTCCCTTTTACAATAGTCGCAAGACTACTCTGTTGGCACAGCGATTGATGGAAATAGCAGGTAGGTCTTCTGTCTTGGTGAACACAGCAGGGTGGCAGTCTGTTGTCTCCAGCTGGGTGGTCACAGGTGAGCTGGGAGGTGAGTGCAGCAATCAGTTCCTAGCCTACGGAAAAATGCTAATGTGGGGCGGGGGGAGTTGCATCTTTATCTCAAGGGCCTTTGTTCTGGCCATAGGAAATGTCTAAGCAGATATGCAATGCGTGCTCAATAGCCAGTCAGGCCCTTTTGGAGGAACAAAAAAAAAAGTCAGGCCGAATTAGGTTTATACCAAATGGCTTCCTCATACACTCCAATATATCCTATTGCTTGCCATTTTTATTTGTCATGTGATATAAAGCGGTTCTTACCATAACCCGGGTTAGTGTCCTGCCTGAGTGTCACTCGACAGTGTGTCTTTTCATGTCAGTAAATACAGTGTGTTCATTTCCTACAGCTGCTGTAACAAATTACCACCAACCTCATGGCCTTGAGCAATGTGAGTTTATTCTGCAGTTCTGGGAGTCAGATCTTAACAGGACTAAGGGTGTCGGCAGGGCGGGGTCCTCCTGGAGGCTCTAGGTGAGTGTAGGGGGCTGAACAGTGGCCCCCAAAAGATATGTCCACGTCCTCATCCCGGGGTCCTGAGAATAGCACCTTATATGGCAAAAGAGTGCACATTACCTTATATGGAAAAGCGTGGGATTAAGCTAAGGATGCCGAGAGGAGGAGCTTCTCTTGGATTTCCCAGGTGGGCCCTAAATGCAGCCACGTGTATGCTTATCAGAGAGACACATGGACAGACGGACAAGAAGACAGAGAATGGAGAAGGCAGTGTGACCGTGGGCCAGAGACTGGAATGATGCTGCCACAAACCAGAGAAAGTCGACAGCCGCCCGAAGCTGGAGGCAGCAGAGCGCGGACTCCCCCCGAGCCTGCAGAGGGGCCTGCATTTCGACGCTATGATCTCCGGCTTCTGGCCTCCAGAACTGTAAGAGAATAAATTTCTGTGGTTTTAAGCTACCAAATTTGAGGTCATGTGTTACAGCAATCACAGGAAACTAATATGGTGAGAATCTGTGCCTAGCCTTTTCCAGCTTCTAGAAACCACCTACATTCCTTGACTTATGGCCCCTCCTCCATCCTCAAAGCCAGTGGTGTAGCATCTTCTCTCCTCCATGACCTTCTGCCTCCCTCCTAGGAGGATCCTTGTACTACACTGAGTCCACCTGGAGAACGAGGATAACCTCCCCATCTCAAGATCCCGACTTAGTCTCATCTGCAAAGTCCTTTTTACCCTGTAGAGTAACATATCCACAGGATCTGGGGTGATGAGGATTTTTAGGCTGCTTAATTTTAAAATGGCTTATGATGAGGATTTTTAGGCTGGTTAGTTTTAAAACTACAGATGAGATTCAGGCTCCAAGGAGTGGAATTTGTTTGCCCCTTTGTTGGGAAACATTTACATTTCTAAGGGAAACCTCTATCTGTGAAGATGCCTCCCTCTCTGTGCCAGGAAGAGGGGGGGATGGTCTTATCTCTAGAGGCTCTTGGTCAATGCCAGAGGTAAGAACTTAAGTTGGTTACTGTCTGGCAACCTCATGTAACTGACCCTCCCCCCCACAGATCCTCCTTTGTCTTTAGCCAAGGATAAAATTCAAGCGGTGACTTCTGCCATTTACTCAATCCGGTTTGATTCTTATCTACCATTTTAACTTTTTTACATATTCTTTGTCTTGTAAAGAGATAACTCACATACCTATGCCTTAAATTTGGCCCTAACCCTCAGTTCGCAGCAGCAGCAGGAGCTCTGACTGCCCGTGGGTCCTGTCCCCACGCACCAGCTCTGCCTGCCCATGGGTCCTGTCCCCATGCCAGCGGGGGCAGCAGCAGCGGCTCTGCCTGCCCATGGGCTCTGTCCCCATGCCAGCGGGGGCAGCAGAAGCGGCGGCAGCAGAAGCTCTGACTGCCCATGGGTCCTGTCCCCATGCTATTCCACACTATTTTCTAAATAAAAGAGCACTACTGCCAGATCTTGAGAGTCTAAGAAATCTTTCTTTCGACTCCTCGGCTCACCGACCCCGCATCATGGGGTCTAGGACGAGCACATCTCGGGGGGTGAACCACACTCAGGTACCCGGCTCCAAGGTGTTTTGCAAGCAGTCATCTCTGGAGGTCCCCATTAGAACTTGAGGTCCCTCAAATCTGCAGAAGGACTCAGCGGACTGTGCTCACCTTCTTCTCTTCCCGCCAGGAGACTTGGTCCTCTCCCTCCGATCCCTGCTCTGGAAAGGCCCCTGGGGCCCCTTTGAGTTGGGTGGCAGAGATGCTCACAGGTCTTCAAACCCTGCTTCTGCTCCCCACACTCACTGGAACCCACAGCCCTGAGGGCCTCCCCTCCCTTGGCTGCCTCCCTTCCATCCTTCCCAGCGCCCTCACGACCATGCTTCGACGTCCCCAGACCCCAGCCATCCGTCAGAGTCCACAGGCCTTGGGCCTCCTGCCTTATGACGGTGGTGGCCATGCTTCCCCAAAGCTCACTCAGAACCACTTCCAGGGTGGCAGTGAGCAAGAGCGTAAGTGGGCCACTGTCCTTGGAATAATCCAGGACAGGACTACCAACAGCCCATGTCACCTTAGGCCGCAGTCGGCTGGGGTCAAAGCAATGCGGAGGGAACAAGGGATTCTGGCTCAGCTTCAAGCCTGCCCTTTTTTGGACTCCGATGTGGTTCCTGAACACCTAGCCCCCTCGTTCTCTCTCTGGCAGACACTGTGGCCTAACCAACGCCCTCACCCCCATGTCTTCCTACGAACTGGCCCCCAACTTGGTTCACCCTGCTCCTCAGGGAAGACCGGGACCGCCAAGCCCACGGGCGTGAATTCTAATCGGTCCACAGCCATCGTGCTGGCTCGTTTTCCCTGCCAAATGACTGGTCAGGCATGGGCAGGTGAAGCAGTTCTGGCCAATGAAATGTGAGGCTCCGGAGAAGGATTTTCTTCATCTTTAAAAGGAGACAAAAGCTACAGAAGTTGTGTCATTGCCGGAGTCTGAGGCCTGGCCCTACGGAGCCCGTCTTGAGAGCCCAGGGGAGCAGCCAGGAGGACAGACAGGGGCGGGGGGCGGGGACAGAGGAGACAAGCAACCAGCCTGTGTCTTGGGGCATGCAGCGGCTGCTTGAACTGGGTTTCTATTATTTGCATGGCAAGCCCCTCACGGACTCCCCGCTGTGCTGCTGCGGCTTCTGCTCTCCTTTGCTCTGTCCCTGCCCACCCCTGGCCTGTGAGGCCCTGTTGGCTCTAGGCATCCTTGCAGGACCTGCTGCTAAAGCCCCCACCACTGGCTGGTTTTGCCGCCCCTCTCTTGTTCGACTCCAACAGAGGGGAAGCAGCCATGGCAAAGGTCCACAGAGCAGCGTCACCAGGTGTATACACTGGTTATGAAATGGTTAAGCCTGGGCCACTGGTGGGTGGGGGGAGGGGAGGGGAATTAAGTGGAGTTGATGGCTCCCTGCACAATGGGGAGACCTTTCTAGTTGTCACTGGACTGGAAAGTTGTTCTCTTCCTGCCATAAGTCAGGGTGGTCCACACAGCCCTCCTATGGCTGGATGTGGTGCAGAGACAAAGCAGAGAGGAGCCCCCGCGGGTCGCCGGAAGCCACAGCAGGGCCTGTGGGAGAGACACTCTTCCCCACACTCGCTAAGATGGGTTAGCAAGAGCAGCCCAGAGCCTCAGAAGTACGGTGAGGGGCTCTGCAGGTGATGGGGTCTAGATGGGAAGAAACGTAGCCCAGGAGGCTGTCTGCTCTGCACTCAGTGTGACCAGCCAGGAGCAGGATGCTGAGGACGAAGAGAACTCCAGAGGCTTCGACTGGAGGGGGCCTCCCCTCGGGCTCCTTTGCCGGGCCACGGTGGTTCTTTCTGTGGCAGGGTTTGGACTTAGGACCAAAACTGCCCTCCTGGTAACTTGGAATGGTGTAACTACTAGTGTGCACATGTGCTCAGCTGTGCAGTATCATTTACAACGTGGGCCAGTCACTCTCCTGGAATCGTAGTCACCGAGTCCCCAGGCAAGGCTCATCAGCTATCCTTGACCACCCCCTTCCCTCTCTCCGCCTTCCGGCCAGTCACCAGCTCCCCTGGAGTCTGCCTAGGAAAACACACCACACAAAGATGTGCACACGCATGCACACTTAAACACAAACCCATGTACACGTATAAAGACACATAGATACATGCACACAAGTACACACATACATACACGTTTACATATACACACTGATAACACGTATACGAACACACACATATAGGTACACATCCGTGTTGAAACACACACATGCACATACAGACATAGATATACACACGTCCTCCCATAAGGCATATACACTAGAAACATGTGAAGTGCTGGTTAGAAATGAAGATTCCTCCACCTCACCCCACCAAGCCTGGAGGACTAGGCGGCTGAGTGAGGCATTCTGAACCCTTCTTTTTAATGCCCTAGAGCTGCTCCTGCACCACGCAGCGAGCACGGCTTACAAACAGGCCTCTGGACAGCCTGGCATTTTCACAGTCTCCATTCCGAACCACCAGCCTTGACTCACCTTCCCGGTTTCTAAATTCCTATTCGTTTTCCCTCAACAGCTTTGTTCTACTGGAAACTGACCCTCGGCCTCACGTCTCTGGAAGTTCTGATCTTCCCTCATTCCCCCAGTTCAGACTGCAGCTCTGGCTCCAGAAGCATCGAGGTCCTGGAGAGGCACGAACTCGGAAGTGTGTGACCCCGATGTACTTACCTCACTCCCCCACGCAGGGTTTTCATCCCTTGGGAAACGTGCCAGGGTCGGTTGGCTGAGAAAAGGGATCCAGTGAACTGAAAGAGCGGTGCCGAGTCTCACCATCCCAGCCCGGGCCCCTCTCCTGGCCTGATACACAGGCTGTCATTCGCCGGGAAGCCTCTCTGGGCGTGTGAATCAGCTGGAGTCCTCAAAGTTTAGGCACCTCTCCCTCCCAGTCCTGAGGCAGAGGTTCCCACTCTTGCGTGTGCAGGATATCCCCTGGTGGCTCTGCAGGGCCCTGGCCGCGCAGGCAACAGATGGAATCTCGGCAGCTGGAGACTCAGGCGTGTGAGACGGGAACCCGGCCAGGCCCTGTGGGATCATCCCTCTTGGTGCACAGGACACCCAGCGATGGTCATCAGTGCACCAGTGTCAACTGGATCCCCAGGGGGTGGGAGCACATGGTACTGACCAGCGAGGGCCTCTCAGAGGCCAAGGCCACCTCCTTTCTCTGAGGCTCCCAGTCAGTTTTTTTAAAAATCAAGAAATATCAAAATAGGATTTCTAAAACTGTGGCATATTCTACACGTTCTTTTTATTAAGTTAGTACTTCTGATGCGTACCCATGCAAGTGATGAAATATTTTATTTCTCTGCCCAAAAGACTAAAAAGATTGATGTAGTTTCAAGTGATGCAAAATGTCAGAACCTTGCAGCAAAATCACATTAATTTTGCATTTTCGGTAAGACAATATTATCCTGATTACAGTTTAATGACAACCGTGTGTCACTGTGCTTTAGTTTCCTGTGGCTGCTGTAACAAGCCACCGCAGGTGTGGTGCCTTCAAACAGCTGAAATGTATTCTCTCTCACTCTGGAGGCCGCAAGTCTGAAATCAGTTTTCGCTGGGTGAGGCTCCAGGGGCGAGTCCCTTCCTGCCTTGTCCGGCGTATGTCAGCTTCTAGCTCCCTGGCTGCATCACGCCAGTCTCCGCCTCTGTGGCCGCGTGGCCTTCTCCTCTTCTGCGGTAATGTCCCCCGCTGCCTCCCTCTCATAGGAGTCCTTGTGGTGGCATTTAGGGCCCACCCAGATAATCCAGAATAATCCCCCCATCTCAAAATCCTTAGCTTAATCACATTTGGGGCCAGATAAGGTAACATTTACAGGTTTCAAGGGATTAGAGCCTGATTTCTTTGGGAACCGTTATTCAACTCACCACATACTGGTAATCTACAGATTTAAATCTTTTAAAAATATTTACACCAGAACAGTGCTATGCACAGATAACGACAGGATTAGTAAACATTATTAACTCACACAGGTGCTGTGATCCAGGGGCAGAGCATCAATTCAAGGCTGTGAGAGAACACTCCTGTCCAGCCAGTGCCTCTCTGCTTCTGCGTGGACAAGCTTGCTTAGAGGGACATCCAAAAGCTCTGTGGGAGGCCTTCCGGAAACATGAGGGCTCAGTCAAATGACACTCCAGTATCCCCACCCCCCGATCACCCCGAGATGGGCCCGTGGCCTGTGTTCTGTGGGTGCCTCACCTTCCCCAGGCAGGGGATCCATGTGGGGACCTACTCACCCCCTCACTGGAGTCTCGGTGCTTCAAGCCCCGACATGTTTGTCTGAAGTCAGCCTATGTTATTCTTGCTATTCTTATCGTGCTGAAATACACATAACATCAATTTTACCATTTTAACCATTGAAAGATTTACAAATCAGTGGCATCAAGTACATTCACAATGTTGTGCAACCAGCATCATTACCTAGTTCTAGCCACTCCCCGCACCTCCCTCCCCCAGGCCCTGGCAACCACTAGTCTGCTGTCTCTCTCTACACATTGGCCTACTCTGGATATTTCCTATAAAAGGAATCATACGATGTTGGCCTTTTGTGTCTGGCTTCTTTCATAGCACAATGTTTTCAAGGTTCATCCATGTTGTAGCACGTATCAGTACCTCATTCCTGTTTATGCCTGGACGGTATTCTGTTGTGCATATGTAGGACATTTTGTTTATCCTCTCATCAGTTGGTGGACATGTAGGTTATTTTCTACTTGTGGCTGTTCCCAACTGGAACCTCAGAGCCCCCCTAGACCCTGCATCTGTCACTCCTGAATGGGGCAGCAGCGCTGCCTGTCGGTTCAGGAACTTCTGTGCCAAATCGAACAGGGCTTGACCTTAATCCGACGTGGAGAGAGAATGTGGCCCTGGCAAACCAGGTTCCTTGGTGAACGGCACAACCACCTGTTGGTCTGCCTTCTCTCGGGGACTGCCTCTTCCCTTCCTCCAACCCTGTGGTCCTAGTGGGACTGCCTTGCCATCCTAGAGTCCTAACTGTTACAGGGCACCGCCACTCTTGGTGTTTCCCATGAGTGGAGGAGCCAAGTCTGCAGGGGGAGAGAACAAACCACAGGGGGAGAGAGAAGTAGAGCTGAGAGAAGAGAGTCCCACTGGGCTGCGGGTCCTGGAAGCCGCTGTGTGGGATTTCCTACAGTTTGTTGGTTGATTCCAGTAAATTCCTCTTTCTGCCTAAACTATGTCATATTGGATTTCAACCCAAAGAATCCTGACTGTGGCATCATCAGCCCTCTGCCACCACAAGGCCTGGTGTTCTCTGAAGTGGAGAAAACGGGGAGCTCCACCTCCGCCCAGACTACCACCGCCTCGATGGAGTGACTCTGTGGGATCCTAGGTGTTTTCATTGAACTTTGAACTGTCAGGATGATCTTCATAAAACAGGGCCTCAGGGGCATGCACAGCCCGGAGGTCAAGAATGCAAGAAAGTTTCCCAGTTACTTTTTGGATAGCTTGCTACCTGGTCATCAACCCTCAGCTATGGGATGCCCCCACCATCCCCCATGTCATTTAATGGGTGACAAATGGGATCCTGCAAGGGGTCACCATCCACCTGGAGGACATCTTTGTGTACTGCCCAATGTCACCTTGAAGGAGTCACTGGCCGGGCAGCACGGCCTCTGAGCCAGCCTATGCCAAGGCCTGTGTTTCCCAGTGCAGACCTCCCGGGCCCTGGCATGTCTAACCAGGGCTCCTCCGGCGTGGAACTGGGCTCTGACACTTCCAAGGTGGATTCCCCACCAGGTGCCACCATCTACATCTGATCTGCTACCTTCTCCACCACCTCCTCGTAACAAATTGTGAAATCAGAAAGTACACGTCTTCCCTTTGGAGGTAAGAAATGCAGAATGACAATTATAGAAATCTCTTTTGTTCAGTCTTCTTTAAAACGGAACAATTTCCTTGGCCCCAAAAAAGAAGTATTGTGGTTATTAAAATAGTGTGGTTACTTCACGCTAATGAGAAAAGCTGAAGAATATTAATGAACTCATGGACTCCACAGAGCCCTGATTATCTGACTCATCAGGCAAACGTCCCAAGTACAATTAAATTAGATTCTTCTCTGGCCTTTGTCATTAGAGATTTTCTCTGAGTGTCGTCCAGCCACTCCATATAAAAAGATGAAATTTTCTTGTCATTTTTTTCCAAACAGTCTGTCTTTCCCATGTAAAAGATAAGCCTTAATATCTCTGTGCCTCAGTTTCCTCATCTGTAAAATGGGATGATAATACTTACTCCATAGGAATATTTTGAGGATTTAAGAATTATCAATCACTTAAGAACTGTGCCTGGAACTTAGAAGCAATAAAATATATTTTGTCATTATCATCACCATCACCAGCATTATAAATATTAAGCTTGTAAAACACATCTTAGACAACTGAGTGAAATCATAAAACACGGGTGGTACAGGATGCAATGATGGTTCAGGAATTACGTCTATCGCCGATCACTTCAGGCGTAAACAAGCTCAGCAAACTCGCTAGATTCCTGCCCTTCTTTGTTTTTTCCATCTAACCCAGATTCCTTTGTTTCACATACTAAGAAAGACCCAGCAGAGAAGTAATTCAGGCTGCTATTCTTCTCTGCAGATACCGTTTTAGAATAAAGGTGCTTCTGGCTGTTTCTGAATTTTAATGAAAGCAAAGCTTTATTTCTTCCACTCAGACTCTGCCCCAGGCTACAGCCCTTCTCCTGGCTCTGGTGATTGCCAAGCCAGACCCATCAGAACCTCCCTGAGGCTTCTCTGCCAAGGCTGTCACCTCTAGGTGATGGGGCTGGAGGACACAGCCTGGAGCTGCTGAAGGCATGGAAGCGGGGGCGTCGCCTCCCTGACTCCAGCTTCCGAGGTCTTCAGAGACACCCCCGTTGCTGCCACTCTCTGGGGCTTTCCTCAGTGTCTTTCCAATAGAGCCCCCTTGTTTTGTTTTAACTGATTTGAGTGGCCCTTGTGTCAAAGATACCCAACATTTCTAGGCTTCCCCAGAGACGAGAGAGCCTTCATAATCATTTTCGAGCCCCTGCCACCGCAGCAGCCAGCCTCCTCAAGAAGGAGGGATGTCCAGCCTTAAGTGGCAGCCACAGGCCGCCAGCAGCTGAGAAACCCATTCCTGTCTGCCCTCCTTGGTGTTCTCTGAGCCAGCCTCGCCTAGGGTGGTGTCTTTTGTGCATTGGCAGGGACGTAAGATCACAACAGGCTTCAAACACAGGGGTACCACCTCTTTGGAGAAAGGTGGTCCTAGCTGAGGTCAACATCCCAGGTAGGAGCAAGTAGGCCAGCTTCAAGGGTGGACAAAGCACTTTACAGGGACCTAGCTCCCCAAGATGGGACATCAGGCCACCACAGCCTGGTCATCTGAGGAAAGTGACTTGGTTTGTGCCTAGCGAAATGGGCACTGTTCTCCAAGAAGTTCAGGTTCCACGTCTGATACAGGCCGGGAGCTGAAACTGCTGAACAGGTGTCAGACTAACTGGAGACGGCAGCTGAGAGATCCTGTGGCCTGCAAGCTTTGTGGTTCTCTGTATTATCAGGGTAAGTTAATGCTGCAACAAGTCCAAGAATAATAATGGCATAAACACAGTTGAGTTTATTTCTCACTCATATTGACAGTCCCCGGCAGGTCCAGTTCTGGCAGGTGGGGGTGGAGCTCTTGGCCACACAGTTCTTCAAATGCAGACTCTGTCATCTTCAACACATGGCTTCTGAGACCTCCTTGGTGTTGACATCCAGTAACGAAAGGGGAGAGGGCACAAAGGACCAGGAAAGTGAGCGAGCCTTTTATGGTTACAGCAGGCCTAGAAAAATGGTCACATCTCGTGGGCTGAGACTCATGGCCACATCTAACTGCAAGGGAAGCTGACAATGCAGTCTAGCTACGTGCCCAGAATAAAGAGGACACCAGTTTGGAGAGCAGCTAGCAATCCTTGTCACACCGTCCAACTGTGGCGGTCACGGATGTGAGGGTCACCTGTGTGCAGTGTCCATGCTTCTGAATTCCAGAGCCAGCCTGGCAGCCTACACGGCGGTGGCTCTGGGAGCACCAGACTATAATTTCCACAGGTTGTACCACCACCATCCCAGCCTTCAGGGAAGGCTGCCTCCTCAGTGCTTACTCATCAGAGGGCAATTCTGAATCGCCCTCCCCAATTCTGGATGCTCCAATCTTCACATAGCTCCAGGTCTACCACTTGGGACCCTTGACCCTGACCGAGGACTGACAGCCCCTGTAGGGTAGCGTGGCCAAAGATTTTCAGATAAGCCCCCCACCCACACTCCACTGCCTCCATGGATATCCCAGGACCCTGACAGCCGTGGCCCCTCGTGAAGATGGCACCTTCCACCAACTCTGCCAACTCCGGCCACTGCCACTCGCTCGGCAGAAGCTTTCTCTCCATGAATGATCCAGCCACCTGAAGTCCCAGTTCCTATGCCGATAGGACAAGCATTGTCACCCAACAACCACTCACTACCCAACAACCAGTGACCAAAGAGAGCTTCTCAGCACATCCTTCAGGAGTCGGGGCAACAGTGGGATGCAGCTTGGGCTACAGGCAGTCCTGACTTCAAACCCCTTCTCTGCCACTCACTAGCAGGGTTTCTTTGCTCAAGTCGCTCACCTCTGCGAACCTCAGCAAAATGGGAGGAGTAATATCCCAGGGGGGATTCGGAGAGACCCGTGAGATCGGGCACACAAAGCTGGAGCACAGTGCTGGGCACGCAGTGGGCCATCAGTGGTGGTGGCCGTTATACCAGGGGACTCTTTGCTGCTACAGTATGGCACCTTAGAACGTGGAGGCAACTGTCCACGCGGGCCTCTGCCCAGAGCGAACAGTCGCCAAGCAGCCGCGGCTCCTGCCCAGCCAGAGACACGGCTGAGGGCCCTACCCGCAGCCCTCCTCCCCCTCTCCCTTCCCCTTCTGCACTGCACTCCTAAAGACACGGGCTCAGGCTTCTCCCTTCTCGCTGCATCTCCCCAGATGAACACACCCCCTCCCAAGGGGTAGATGGCCACCGACATGCCCTGACTCCCACATCATTCCCAGTGCCCAGCAGCCTGCCTGCTGCAGCCGGGATGGTTGAATTCATGGACTGAACCAAGGCTTTATGCTGCTTAAGACCCATCAAGGCCCTGCCATTGCTTAGAGGATTCAACACAGACTCCTGGGCCCAAGACTCTGTGCCATCAGGCCCTGCCTGCCTCCTCCGCCCTGTCCTCAGCCCTGCCCCTCACCTTGGCTCTTCCAGCCCTGCCGAGTGATTGGCATCCTTGAAGGGCCCCAGATTTCCCAGGTCTCCATTCTTCTAACTTGCAGAAGAACCCCACTCACCCCTCAATGTCATCCCAGATGACAGCTCCCTGCCTCTCCTCCCACGGGCCCTCCCTCCTGTGAATGTTTTTATCCAGAGCATTTCTCCTTGTTGTCACTTTGCTTTTGTCCCCATCCAGACTGCATCTGGTATATGATAATGGTGGTGAATTAATTATCAAGCCTAACTGGGCCCTGAGGTGGCCCTGAGGAGACCCAGTGCCTGTCTTAGGTCCTCCTGCTAGAACCCGCCTGGAGCTGAAGGGGCTGCACCCTCCTTCCCCACCCTGCTCCCCCGCAGCCTCCCCAGGGCAAGCCAGACTGGCTAGGGACTGTTGGTCAGGAAGCTCAGGCCACAAACCATGGCTCCCTCCTTACCTTCTTCTCTCAAAAGCAGAGCACCAGAGCCACCTCCTTCCGCACGTTCCTGGGATGGAATTCAGCAGCCCCTGCCACCAAGACATCCTTGCTGAGGTTGGGGGAAATTACAGGCTGGTGAGCAGCAAGCACAGCACTCTAAGCTGCATGCTGTACATTACCAGCACATTCTCACTCACAACATCGTCCTGGAGGGGAGTCATGCCCAGTCCTGGGCTGTGAAAGCACCCACAGTTCCCTGCTTGGCCAGGTCTGCAGTTGCCGGGGGCTCTGGGGAGGACGCCACAGTCCAGAGGGTGTTCAGGGTGGGTGTTGTTAGGGAAAAGCAAATTCGCTCACAGCATGTATGGGGTGAACTGTGTTCCCCAAAAAGATACATTGGAGTCCTGACTCTTCGTACTTCGGAATGCATGCATTGCTCTGAGGAGAGCGTCCTTAGCTTTTGTCTGATTCTGAGGGGTCCATTACACCAGAATTCAAGACCTCTGGGTCAATCCCCTTGCTCAGAGCGCCGGGCACACTGCCCGCTTTGGGCTGAGCATCTTTCCTGGGTTTCCACTCACCTTACGTCTTGCTCTGAGTTGCATTACCGTGTGGTACTGTGGTGGCCCGTCTTCCATGCCCTTGGAGAAGAGGGACTCACTCGGGTGCATCCTTGTACCTCCTGCCTGACCCAGGGTCGTTTGTGAAATAGGGTCCTAGCATTCCTTCTCTACCCACCCCTCTACCCTCACTCTCCTCCTAACTCCTTCTCAGCCCCCTTTGCTGCCAACTCCCCTTCACCCACCTTTTAAGCGTTGGTGTTCCCCGGGTCCCACCTGGGTCTCTTTCCGCCTCACGCCACCCCTCTCCCAGCTCTGGTCCCTCTGCTCCCACAGCTTCTATTCCACTTTAGTGAAGGTGACACCAGCTGCTCTGATATGCAAACCCAAGGTTTCAGTGGCTTAATGTAATAGTGTCTTTCTTCATATAAAATCCAACTGGTGTTCCACAAAGTCCTCAAGGGATGAGCCCCTGCCATCTGTAACTGGCTTCCACAATGGCCTGGGGCATCTGCATCCAGCCAGCAGCCTGACGGCGTGAGAACATGGAGACTCGTGAGGGAGGTGTTACAGGTTTTTGTGGTAGACACTACATCACTTTCACTCACCCTCCATTGGCCAGAACTCCGCCTGTCTTAGTCCATTCGGGCAGCTGTAAGGGAATGCTATAGACTGAGTGGCTTATAAACAGCAGACATTTATTTCTCACAGTTCTGGAGTCTGGCAAGTCCAAGATCAAGGCACCGGCAGATTCAGTGTCTGGTGAGAGCCCACTTCCTGGTTCACAGACAGCTCTTCTCACTGTGTCCTCACATGACGGAAGGAGCGAGGGAGCTCTCTGGGGTCCCTTTTACAAGGGCACTAATCCCACTCACGAGGACTCCACCCTCATGACCTAGCCACCTCCCTAAGGTCCCACCTCCTGATACCATCCCATTGGGGGCTAGGATCTTCACATACGAATTTTGAAGGGACACTAACATTCAGTCCATAACACCACCTGTGGCCACATCCAACTGCAAGGCAGGCAGGAGACATGGTCTAATGGTACACCCGGCAGCAGATGGGTCAGGGCGGGTAAGCAGCTGACTAGTCCCTGACACAGGCTGTCCATCTGGTCACTGGAGAGCCATTTCACTCTTCCCCTCACACATGGCACGCACTCATCGCTCCCCAAAGAGACAGCCAAGTCCTGTGCCCTCACTGTCTCCTGAGACCTCCGCCACAGGCTGGGGACCTCCAGGAGAGGCACGGTTCTCTCTCCAGGTCCCATGTGGTTCCTTGTGATCTGGAAACCAATGCACTGTAAGAACAAGTTATCTGTGT
Source organism: Equus caballus (assembly GCF_041296265.1). Classification (NCBI taxonomy): domain Eukaryota; kingdom Metazoa; phylum Chordata; class Mammalia; order Perissodactyla; family Equidae; genus Equus; species Equus caballus. The sequence goes on along the minus strand of NC_091694.1, from coordinate 26,477,093 downwards.
CCTTCCCTCCCCCTGCCCCCACCACACACACACACACACACACACACACACTCGCTATTCAGTGTTAGGACTCAGACAGCATAACCACAATACCATATCCCAATCAGAAGAAGAACGGAAGATGCAAAGCAGACTCTGACCCCAGCAATTGTGAAATCTTGCTGGGCAGCTGGGAAAGCCCCTGCCGGGGGTTCTGCTCTTGGGGGAATGCCCCGTCCTGTCCTCTGTGGCTGCCGGCTCAGGGGTTCCTCTCGCCATTTTGATCCAAGGCCTCATTTGAAGCAGATATTGGGCATACACCCTCCTCGGGCGCTGCTAATCTTTTGCTGTCTACAGCTCCCGCTGGTAGAAGTTTTGAGGCCTGAAGTGGTTTTAAGGCCCAAAGGGTCAAAGCCTTTTTTTTTTTAGTTCAGGCTTCTGGCTTTATCTGACAACACAGTTCCCTCAAAACCTAAAAAGGCTCCTCATCTCTTTCCTTCCAGTCAGTTTCAGGTGCCAGTGACCACATGCAAAATTCATTTTGAGACATAGTTCTCCAGACTGATTGTTTTGCTTGCAGCCTCAGGCCGTTCTCTCTCTCCCTGTACTGATGGGGATCTTGAGGCGGGATCCTGAGGCTGGGCCCGGGAGCGGAACGCTGGCTCACTCTGACCTGGCACAAGGCTCAGGCCTACTGGCCTCTGCCGCTTGAAAGGCTTGTTAAATGTGATTTCCCTCTGTTTGGCGTCTAGAAGCAGTCAATTTTCCCAACCAGAGCCCCAAACTTCTGGAATCTTTCTATTTCATTTTAGTTTTGCTTGCAAATCAGCCAATTCTTGTCTGGACTCATCATATTCTTCTAATACTTTGCTAACTGCTGCCTGTAACAACCGAGGCTCGTTATGACAATCTGTTTTACAACCTCTTCCCGAGGAGTGACAGGCTCAGAGGACAGCTGGCCTGCTGGTCTCAGGCAACTGTTCTACTAAATGTGTCACCCTTACAGAGCACGGGCCTCCATATTTCCAGACCTCGACAATGGTTTCCTCCTCACCTGCCCCCCAGCTACGAACCAATGCCAAACATTGTCGATTTTCATTATGGTAACACCCCACTCCTAGGACCAATTTCTGTCTTAGTTAAAGGAATACTAACCTGTATAAGAGATAAACCTGCAAATTTCATTTGCTAAACACACTAAAAGTTTATTTTTTACTTCCTGTGAGGGATTAGGGATCTCTGCTCCTCACAGTCCTGCATGAGTCAGACAGATTGAGGCTTAGCCTTTTTCAATACATGGTGTCAGAGCCGGCCCGTGGTGCAGCGGTTAAGTGCGCACGTTCCGCTTTGGTGGCCCGGGGTTCGCCGGTTCGGATCCCGGGTGCGGACACGGCAATGCTTGGCACGCCATGCTGTGGCAGGCATCCCACATATAAAGTAGAGGAAGATGGGCATGGATGTGTGCTCAGGGCCAGTCTTCCTCAGCAAAAAGAGGAGGAGTGGCAGCAGTCAGCTCAGGGCTAATCTTCCTCAAAAAAACAAAAACAAAAACAGAATCAATACATGGCTTCTCAGAACCTGAAACCTGGACATCAGAAACCAGCCATCAAGTAGAAAAGAGCAGAGCAGATCAGGGTTTGGCCTGTTTCATAGACAAAGGTTTCTTGGGACACATCAGACCCGTTTGTTTACATATTGCTATGGCTGTCCTCATGCGACAATGGAAGAGTAGGTTAGTTGCAGGAGAGAGTATATGACTCACAAAGCCCAAACGAGTGACTATCTGGCCCTTTACATAAAAAGTCTGCCAACCCTGCTGTGGGGGATCAAGGGCTGAGGGTAGATGGGCCAGGCCTGGAAGTGCCATCACATTCCATCGGCCAGAACTCAGCCACGTGGCCCCACCACTGTAAGGGAGGCTGGGAAGTGTGTCCTCAGTGTGTCCCCGGAAGGCAAGGAAACAGGCAGAGCTGTCATTTGGCCAGTCTCTGCCACAAACACCCTGCAGGCCCTGGTGGCTTCTGACTCAGCGTTCTCTCCTAAACTCCAGATCCATATTTATAGCAACGTGCCAGACTTCTTCCACTTCACGTCCTCAAACAGAACTTGATCCCTTTTCCTCCAAATCTTTTCTCCTTCTGTGGTTTGTAATTCAGCTCACAGTTCATCATTCACTCAGCCGCCCCCACTAGAAACTCCAGGATTTGCCCATGACCTTCCTCATCCTCAGCCTTGAGACCCACGCTCTCCACGGGCCTTTGAACTTATGTTTCCCAAATCTTCCCGCGACTTCTCTGTACCCTGCCGCGGCTCTGGTATTAGCCTCCTAACCTGTTGCCATGACTCCAACCACCCCCAAAGCTTGCATGCAATTGTCTGAGGCAGCTTCTTCAAAATCTAGTCGGCCTAAACCGCTCCCCTGGATGAATTTCTTGCTGTCCCCAAGGACATAGACACATCACCTGAGGTTACCCATCTGCAATGACACAACTGAGATGGGAACTTTAGTTTATGAGCCTTCAAAGACCCATTGCTCCACTCCCCCATTCTTTGCAGGATAAAGCTCAAGGAAGCACAAAGAAAATTCTTTGCATAGCAGAAACTCTTGAACCAGGACAAAGTAAGCAGCTTCCTTTCCACACACTCCGAGAAGAATTTGCCGTGGGCCGAGCGGCTTCACTCTGTGGGAACATGGCCATGCTCCTCTCCTGGCTTCCCTGGCCCCTTACCTCTCCACTTCCACCTGTTCTGTCCAAGATTCCTCATGCCCAGAGCTTGATAACCAGGACAGCCTCACAGAGGCAGCCCGCCTCAGGAGCCCGCCTCTAGGACAAAGCCCTTCCCGAGACCCTTCAGGGTCACTGGAGGTCCACTCCTCTTCCCAACCCTCCTCATGACACAGCAGCCACTTTGGGGGACAAAAAGAAGCCAAACTGGACCAGGGTCCTCCTGGGAGTCTGGGTTTGGTCCTTGGGGCTGCCTGGGTGACCATCCTGCCCAACTGTGAGTCCTCTGGTCACTCTGCATCACCCTCCAGTGTTTCCTTGTAACACCCATCCTTCTGTGACATAGTCTTATTTTTATATGTGTTTGCTTACTCATTGTCTATCTCCCCCACGGGAAAGTAAGGTACCAAGTTAGAGTGGCAACATTGTTTCTCTTCTCTGCTGTTTCCCCAGAATGTGGAAAAGTGTCTGACTTATCCTTCGTGCTCAATAAATTTTTGCGGAATGAATGAACTGACTAGTGACCCTCTGATGGCCTCTTGCTTCCCCCACTCAGTGGACGGTGGGGCTCCCCAAGCCCCCATGCCTCCCTCAGACGCCAGTCACTCTGTCCAGGTCCCAAAGACTCTCTCCTCCCAGAGGACTTTTTATGTCTAAAACTGAGCCCCTACCCTAGCCAGCACTCCCATCTAAGCAAATAGCAACTCCAATGACCCACTTGTTCAGACCAAAGTGCCAGCCCGCCCAGACTCCCGCCTCGCTTCCCTCCAGTGCTTTGGCAGATCCTGTTGGGTTCACTTCCAGCTATATCCTGACTCCGACCACCTGCCATGGCCCCCATCACTGCCACTGACTCTCTCCTTGACTGCAACAAGCTCCTAATGGGGTCCCCCGCTCCCCGGGGGGCCTTCTGAAACTATGACTCGGATTGCCTCACTCTCTGCTCACCATCCTCCAAAAGCTCCCTTCACACGCGGAGTAGAATCAGAGTCGTCACCAGACCCACAAAGCCCCACGTGGCTGGCCCTGCTTATCTCCATCACCTCACTGCCTTCCTGTCTCTGCTTCACACACTCTGTTCCAGCCACCGGCTGCTCACTGTTCCTCAAGCACACCAAGCAGATCCGGCCCCAGAGCTCAGTACCTGCCGTTGCCCTGACCTGGAGCCTTCCTCCCACGTATCCACATGACTCCCTCTCGCTTCTTCAGGTCTCGGCTCAAACATTTCATCAGAAGGACTTCCCTGACCACTCGATGGAGGACAGAGTCCTTACCTGCTTCCCGTTTCTTCGTGGCACTTTCCGGACTTCCCAGTGCCCTTCACGGCCCTTTGTTTCTCTGTTTATTGGGTGTCATTGCCTCAAAAGTGTAAGCTCCCATGGGGCTGGCCCCATGGCGGAGTGGTTAAGTCGCACACTCTGCTGCAGGCGGCCCAGTGTTTCGTTGGTTCGAATCCTGGGCGTGGACATGGCACTGCTCATCAAACCGCGCTGAGGCAGCATCCCACGTGCCACAACTAGAAGGACCCACAACGAAGAATATACAACTATGTACTGGGGGGCTTTGAGGAGAAAAAGGAAAAAAATAAAATCTTTTAAAAAGAAAAAATGTAAGCTCCCAAAGGGCAGGGACTTTGTCACTTTATGTGCTGCTGTGTCCCCATGTCTAGAACAGGGTCTGCCATGTTGCAAATGCTCAATAAATATTGGTCGGACGAAGATAGAATGACGACTGCAGGAGTGACCCTTGAAGGAAGCAGGGCCCTGGGCCAGGGAGGGGTGGGATGGAGCTCAGGTCCAGGGGTCTCGGTCAGCGCACAGGGCCCCAGTCCTCACCCCTCCCTGCCTCCTCAGCCTGTGCCATCCAGGGTCGTCGTGCCCACCTCCTGGGACTCTGGGCTCAGCCAGCCACTCACTTTAGCCGGGAGGATGTTAGCAGAGGAGACACAGCAGAGGGCGGTGCCTTTCCGCCTGCTCCGGCCCTCTGCTTCACTATGAGAACATGCCCGGGCAAGCCTGCTGGATGATGGGAGACCCAGGATATGTGGGGGAGAACACTCTGGACCGAGGGAACAGCAAGGCCCAAAGGCAGGAGCTTGCCTGGAGGGCTTGAGAGAGAGCAAAAGGCCAGCATGGTGGCAGCCCAGTGAGGGAGGGGACAGTTGCAAGGAGGCCATAGGCGTCAGACCACAGAGGGCTTCATAGACCGTGGTAAGACGTGGGCTTGCACTCAGTGAGATGAGAAGCAGAGGCGGGCCGTGGTCTGACCACGCATGGAAAAGATGGCCTTGGTGCTGGTGGGAACAGAGACAGCACCTGGGCAGAGGCAGGGGCTCCGGGGGCCAGGGAATGTTGAGGTGATGAAACCAGGTGACCACCAGCCAACTGGCCTTGAGGTTCCCAGCCAGAGACTCCCAGCTCTCACCCTTCCAGGTGCACAGCCTTTTCCAGCCGCACAGTTCCCCTCAAAAACATTCAATTCCTTCCTGCCTCAGGCCCCTGGCACTGGCCGCTCCCTCCTTCTCCTTGTTCTCTGTCTGGCTAAGGCCTTGTCGTCAGGGTCATGACTTGAAAGCACTTCACAGAGCCCTTCTTCGCGACCCCATGCCCCACCCTCTAGCTCAGCTTCTCTGTTCGTCTCTCCTCCGCCCTAGCTTCCCCTGCAGAGCTCACTGGAATAACATCCACAATCCTGTGTTTACAGGTTCCTGTCTGTCTCAATGGGTTACAGAGAGCCAGGCCCCTTTCTAGCCAAGCTCCAGAGACAGGTGCCTGGGTTCAAGTCCCTGTTCATTTAGATCCGTATGAATTTGGGAAGGCTACTAAACCACCAGCCTCACTTTCCTCCTTGGAAAAATGGCAGTAACTTCAAGGACAAGACCCACTGAGATGCTGGAATTAAAGCACCGAGCTCAGAGCCTCACACTGTTCCACAAGGGTTAGCTATTACACCAGCCATGGAAAGAAGACCAGTGTAAGGATCCTCTGGAAGCACTTGGTCTGTTTACGTGACTGCACCGTGTTTGGCAAGCTCTCCGAGTGGCATAAACAAGCTGCACTCCAGGTGTCAGACTGCCCAGATGAGGCAGGTTTGAAACTGCCTCTTGGCAAATGCACATTCTGGGAAATAAGGAAGATGTATGGCATTTGTTGTTTCTGGTTGCTTAGCATCCAAACACCCATGGGGGGGGGTCGAATCCCTGCAGGGGCAGGAGGCAGGGCTCCCCTATGGAAGCCCAGTGGGGCCAGACTCTCTCTCCCAGAGGCCCGCAGAGAGAGCTTGGGCACTCAGCTTGGGCTCATCCTCCCTACGACTGTAACAGTGACTGAGGGTCACACACAAGCTGGGACCATTGAGACGTCACTCCTCCGGTGTCAGGGGCCCAGTAGCCCGCACCAAGGGGCAGCCATGGCTGTGATGTCAGCAGGCCCATCCTCACGGGTCCCTGCCTGTGGTGCTGCCTTCCAGCCTTCTGGGTTGCTGCCCAGTTGGTACTCCTGGTTCTCCAGCCTACCCTGTGATTCTGTGGGCCACCCGTCATTCTTCCAGAAAATTCTTTTCAAGCTGTAGTTCACTAGGGTTGTTTTCTGTTGTTTGCAACCAGGAACTCTGACTCCTCTACCCTCCCAAAAGGGGCTGAGCACTAACCCTCAGGAAACCAAGCTGTCGCCCTCAGCTCCACCCCACACACCACCAGGAGCACAAAACTCCCCAGGGTGCTATGGCCGTGAGTCAGCCTGTACTCAGAGCACCCAGAAAACAGGGTGAAAAGGTGTGGCAGCCTGATATTTGCAAACACCAACCTCGCTTCTTTCCGAGTACGTCATACCACCCGCCCCAACGCAGAGGACAGCAAGGGCGGCTCCAGGGCAGGGCTGTTCCAGATGAAATGGAGAGAAGCTAAAGGAGCTAGGTCTCGAATATTGAGCTTCAAAGCTGAGGTCCTTGCCTCAGTAAAAATACTACCCATCCCAGAGCATTCTCTTCCCACCACTCCCTCCCATTCTCCAGGCCGGAGCAGGGGTGCCACAGAGCTCAGGGAGGAGAGGAGCCTACCTCCTGGGTGGGGGGCCTGGAGGTGCCACTCTCTCAGGACACCCTACATGTTTTTATAGGTAAGCAGATGTGGTGGTGTGGCTCGTCTGGACAGAGAGGGCCTGATGCTGCCCCCTCCCCCAGGTTCCACAGGAGTGGCTGAGACAGGGTTCTGGGGCCAGAAGAGGCTAGGGTCAGGATGATACAGTGACAAAGGAGGCTGGAGGGACCATGGGCCCTCTTGGTGAATGCGGGCAGGGGTGGATGCCGGCATGGACAGACACCAGCAAGTGACGGCCAGTGGAGCCAGGGGCCATCTTTACAGATGCCAGCAGAGAAAATGAGAATGACCAAGATCAGAAGCCCTCTCCCTACTGACAGCACTAGCTGGAACCCCAGGGAGAGGAGGCAAAAACAGAATTGACTGAGGAAACCCTGAATTCTTTAAGAAAACGTTTCTACATCATGCAACATGGGAAATTGAAACGGAAATTAGAGTCAGTTATGGAAAACAAAGATGTTCACATATCTGATTTTGTGTCCTGCAAAGTTTGTACCTGCTACAAAGTATCCCACCCCAAAGAAGCCCACCACGGTCTTTACCCAAGAGAACAAAGGGTAGGCAGGTCTGCTCGTGGCCTGGAGAGCTTTAGGGAGAGTTGTGGAGAGAGACATTAGTAGGAGTTTGAAGCCTTGGTAAAGTGGCTTGCTTTCATTAGGCACCGGCTGTGTACCAGGCACCATGCTAAACACTATATACTAATTTGGGAAATTATTCCCATTCTACAGATGAGGAAACTGAGGCACAGAGGCATTGAAAGGGAGTGCCAGGACACACTGGGCTGATCTCCCACAGGACGGCTTTAGTCGCAGTGGCTGCACAGATGAGTTCCTTGGATAACCGAGAATGCTGCTCTGGGGCTTTAAATCCGAAGGTGGTGTTGGGAGAGACGGACTACCGGGAGGGAGGAGGTTTATCACAGCGCAGGTTCTTGGAGGGAACTCAGGAAGGAGCAGGGCGGCCCCTGGTGGACATGAGGAGAATGGCAGCTCGAAGGCTCTGCCCGCTCCGCCAATGGCCTTGAATGAGAGGAGGGGGAAGGGGCGGGCGCGGCTCAGAGGCGGGGCTGGCAGAGGTCGCAGGTTGCGATGTGGGGTCTGGACTCAGGAGCTCAGCCCTGAGACTGCAGTGGCTACTCCAGGGGGGCCCGGTCTGCGGAGGGGCATTCTGTGAGGACAGAGAGGAGGAAGGCAATGGCCCTTCGTTGAGCGCTGACCATATGCTTAGAAGAGACACCTGAAAAGAATGGTATCCACTTTAAAAATGGGCAAAGATACACAAGCACAGGCAAACCAAAAGGAAAACGAGGTCATGAGCTGAAGATCAAAGCCGAGTTCAACTCAGAAAGAATTACATGGAACAAAGCAGATCTCTTTATAATGCTGAGGGGGACAAGACCCCAGAAGACAAAATGTGCACCAAATAACATAATATAAAAACCTGTACATCACGAAAGTGAAAAGACAACCCATAGAATGGGAGAAGATATTTACAAATCATGTATCTGATAAGAGACTTGTATCAAAACACGTCAAAAATCTCTTACAACTCAACAATAAAAAGACAACCCAATTTAAAAATGAGCAAAGGATTTTAATAAACATTTCTCCAAAGAAGATACACAAATGGCCAATAAGCACATGAAAAGATGCCCAATATCATTAGTCATTAGGGAAATTCAAAACCACGATGAGATACCACTTCACACCTACGAGGATGGCTAAAATTAAAAAACAGGTCCTAACAAGTATGGACAAGGCTGTGGATAAATCGGAACCCTTTGACCTTGTTAGTGGGATTGTAAAACGCTGCAGCCGCTCTGGAGAACAGTTTGACGATAACTCAGATGTTAAACATATAGTTATCCTATGACCTGGCAATTCCACTCCTATACACACTTAAGAGAAATTAAAAAAACATATGTCCACAAAGAAACTTGTACAAGAATGTTCATGGCAGCATTATTCATAACAGCCAAACCGTGCAAACGACCCAAATGTCCATCAACTGATGAATGGATAAATAAAATGCAGCAGACTCGTGCAATGGAATATTATTCAACAATAAAAAGGAATGTAGTATAATACAGGCTACAACATGGATGAACCTTGAAAACATGCTAAGCGAAAGGAACCAGACACAAAAGGCCACGTATTGCATGACTCCATTGATAAGAAATGTCCAGAATAGGCAAATCCATAGAGACAGAAAGTATATTAGTGGTTGCCACAGGCTAGACCAGGGGGAACGAGAAGTGACTGCTGCTGGGTACGGGCTTTCTTTTCGTGGTGATGAAAATGTTCTGAAATAAGATAGTGGCGATTGAATATTGCACAACCTTGTGAATATACTAAAACCACGAAATTGTACACTTTAAAATTGGTAAACTTTATGATGTGAATTATATTTTAATAAAGCTGTTCTTTTAAAAACATATATAAGGCAAAAACTTTAGGAAATGCATGGAAAAACAGACAAGTGGAAACACCTCTCAGCCCTTAACAAACCAGATATTTGAAAAACCAAGAAAATCCTGTTTCTCAGAAGTTGTGCATTACAGACAATGAACACACCTGTCCAAGGGCCACGCATCCACTCCTCTCTTCAACAAATTTACACTGAGTACCAACCGTGTGCCGGGTTCATTCAAAGCCCTGGGGACACAGCGGGGAGCTGGGGAGAATCTCTGCTGTGCTGTGGCTCACATCCTGGTAGTAATGTAATATTTATAAACATTTGCAAAAATTGACTTGGGCTGCAAAAGAAATCTCAGTAAATTCCAGAAGAAATAGCACCTACAAGCCCCATTTTTTTCTACTACAATTGAAAAATTAGAAAGAAATAATAAAGCTAGAAATGAAATCCCCCCACCACTTAGAAACTTTAAAGCTCTCTCCTAAACAACCTTGTGTTCAAAAAGAACATGAAGACCCCCCCCCCCCCCCAGTGCAGAGCATTTGGAAAGTGAGTTTACATATAGACGTGAGATGTACAGACAGCTGTCTATGGGATCACAGTTTTTCCAAGCACACTGCTGAAGTCAGAGCCAAGAAGGGGGCTCCTCAAGATCACTACTGTTATCTACCATTTTCCTAGAAATGTTAATACAATTGTACAAGAGAACGAAATAAGAAGTGACGTTGCTTACAAACAGCATCAGACTGGCAAGATGGAAAAGATTAATTCCCACTGCCGTCCAGCATGGAGTGAACTGGGCTCCACCGGGCCCCGTCAGTAGCGGCCAAGATCGGTACAATCGTCCGCCCTGCGATCCCACTTCTAGGAAGTGTCCTGTAGAAACACTTATGCAAGTGTTTGGGTAGGCCCCTCGCAAGAGACTGGAAGCAACTGTGTGTCAATAAGCAATTAGCGAAAAGATTCCACAGCCGCACTCTGGGATACTCTGAGGCAGCCAATAAAAAAGGTAGGTCTGTATAAATCTGTTGCTCTCCAGTGGGGGCAAATTAGCCTCCCAGGGGACACTGGACAACATCTGGAGACCTTTTTGATTACCATACGGTGGAGGTGCACTACTGGCATCTGGTGGGTGGAGGCCAGGGATGCTGCTCAACATCCTTCAGTACCCAGGACTGCCCCTGACAAGGGATGATCCAGCCCCAAATATCAACAGTGCCAAAGCTGAGAAACCCTGGTATAACGCAACACGGAAAAATACCCACCATGAATTGTTCAGTCAAAAAGGAAGTTCAGGGGGCCAGCCCTGTGGCATAGTGGTTAAATTCAGCACAGTCTGCTTCGGCAGCCTGGGTTGGCAGGTTTGGATCCCAGGTGTGGACCAGCACCACTTGTCAGTCAACACTGTGGCAGCAACTCACATATAAAAAGTAGAGGAAGACTGGCACAGATGTTAGCTCAGGGCTAATCTTCCTCAAGCAAAAAAAGAGGAAGATTGGCAACAGATGTCAGCTCAGGGTGAATCTTCCTCAGCAATAAAAAAAAAAAAAATTACCTCGCAACAATTAAAAAGACCTACTAAATGATAAAGCTAAAACAATAAAAGAATTCAAACATGGCAGGATATAAAGCTCATACACTCTGGGCCACTATCCACCTGCCCTAATCAACCCCAGGGCCAGGTACCAGACAACTAGGGGCAGCCCCTACACCACAGAGCCCAGTGAAATTATTCAAACTAGACAATCCTAAACTCGCTTAGCCTGCTTACCCTGTCTCATCCATTCTTTCCATAAAATAAAGGCTCTCGTCCACATTTTCCCCTCCATCTGTCTCCTGACCAACCCCGGTGCTCCTCTGTGTGGCCCTGGGTGGCATGCCATGCCCCCTACCTCCTGCCTTGGGAACTGTGAGTCACAAACTATCTTTTCAAGGTCAGTTGTCTCCTGATCTGTTGGCTTCGTCACAGCTCAATAACAGTAAAATCTACATTTTAACGTGCCATCTCTTACTATTTCAAAGCTTGACAACTCACTATTGGCGAGGCTGTGGGGAAACAAGCATTCTCGTATATGCCAGTGGGATGGGAAATGGTTAAACACGTATGGAGGGAAATTTGGCACTAGCTAACAAAACTACACATGCATTTACTTTTTGACCCACCAATCCAACTTCTAGGAATTTAGCCAGAATATATACTTCCAACAATAAAAAAAATACACAGGCACAAGATTACTAATTGGAGCAGCATTGTTTATAATTGCAAAATACTGGAAACGTACTGAATACCTGTACACAAGCATCTTGTTGCATAAACTACAGGATACTCACACTACTGTGGGGGCGGAGTGAGAAAAATCTCTATGAACTGATATGGAATAATTTCCAGGATATATTTTTTAGTGAAACAAAGGCAAAGTAGAAGAGAATACATGTACTATCTTTTCTGTGAGAACAGAATAATAAGAAAATATATATCTGGGGCTGGCCCTGTGGCCGAGTGGTTAAGTTTGTGTGCTCTGCTGCAGTGGCCCAGGGTTTCGCTGGTTCGGATCCTAGGCACAGACGTGGCACCACTCATCAAGCCACGCTGAGGCAGCATCCCACATGCCATGACTAGAAGGACCCACAACTAAAAATATACAACTATGTACTGGGGAGCTTCGGGGAGAAAAAGGAAAAATAAAATCTTTAAAGAAAAAGAAAATATACATCTATCTGTTTAATTTTGCAAAAAGAAACATAGGAAGGATAAGTTAGAAACTAAGGAGATCAGTTTCCTACAGGGGATAGAAGAAAGCAAAATGGAAGGGCTGGAGGGTTGAATAACACTTCTCAAAATATAAATTTTTGTGCAGTTTTGACTCTTAGAACCATGTTAGTGTTTTATATACTCAGAAAAATATCAACGAGGATTGAGAAGAATCCTAAAATGCAAACACAAGCAATGAACCTAAGGGTATTTCAAATGAGCAATTCTGGAACTACTTTCTGTGTGTTGTAGAATGGAGCAAATGAGTAAATATATTAAAGATGTTAGGAACCAGATTCCCCACTGTTGGAGAAGAGAGTTACAATATGGAATTGAAGAAAGCTTGGGAGAGCCCTGTGGCTTGGGGATGGAATTGGAAGTATCAGTATGAACGTGTGGTCTTAAATATATATATGCAGAAATAGATAAATGTGTGTATGTGTGTATGTGCATGTGAGTATGTGTGTTCCTAGTTCTGTCCACTGGAAGGGCCAAGCAGCATTCTTCTTGACATCCCTGTAGGAACGAGTATACCCGTTCTCCACTGACAGGAACCTGGCTCCATGGAGAAATCACTGATTCTGGGGTTAGGGCAGGGAAAATACAAGTTGAGCCCAGAACATCTTTTTTTTTTAAGATTTTTTAAATTTTTTCCCTTTTCTCCCCAAAGCCCCCTGGTACCTAGCTGTGTACTTTCAGTTGTGGGTCCTTCTAGCCGTAGCATATGGGACGCTGCCTCAGCGCAGCCTGATGAGCAGTACCACGTCCGCACCCAGGATCTGAACCAGCGAAACCCTGGGCTGCCGCAGCGGAGTGCGCGAACCTAACCATTTGGCCACGGGGCCAGCCCTGAGCCTAGAACATCTTGATGTGCCAGAAAGTAAGAATGTGCTCATAAAATGACGGAGATATGTCACAGGATATGGGAAACAGCTGTAGCAGATACTGTACAAAGTTGGAATAGTTTGAACACCAAAATTAGTAATGATAGTAATGAATTACAACTCATTGAATAAAATAAGAATCCATGGGTCCAAACTGATAATAGATGAATGAATGAGAAGAAAAGCTCTTTCTTACAGTAGAATACCAAATAATGAGTGTAGAAAGAATAATGGAATTAGAGAATCACCATTTTGCACTCATCATAGTAACAACTGATTCAAGCCAAAATCTTCAACAGATTCTAAAAACTAAACGGTGAAGATTTGAAGAACAGCGCATCTGCACGGTTTCATAATATCTCCCCATAAACTACATATTAATTACAAAGGGAGAAAGACAAACTTTACAATGGAAAAATCTGGCAGACACCTCCTTCCACGAGTGAATAAAGTTCCCATCCCCTAAAGTGGTCCAAACCCACAGATGCCTCCCAACACCACGCACTAAGGCAAACCCAGCGTCACTTCTGTGGTATTCCTGCCAAAGTGCATAATCTGAACCTAATCACAAGGAAACATCAGACGAAACCAACTGAGGGACAAAAGACAAAATTACTGGCTTGGACTCCAAAAATCTCAATGTCATGAAAAACAAAGAAAGGCTGAAGAATTCTTCTGGATTAAAGAAATTTATGAAACGTGAAAATTAAATGCAATGCATGATCCTGAATTGTATCCCAGGCCAGAAAAAAAAAAGAGAGAGAGAAAAACAAGAACAAGTGAGTACTGTTGAGTGAATGAATCAGTGAGTGGGGAGTGAGTGAATGAATGGACAGAGCAGGGGAGTGAAGTGGAAATGGACGAAGGCTCCCTGTCAACGCGAAAGCCTTGTCATCTCCAGTCCCTCTGCGCCTTGAGGCCTCTCCGCTCGGGTGAGGAGGTGCAGGATGGCTGGGTTTATGGCTGACCACACCCTGGCGGCCAGGCTGGCCACAGTTCATTTTCTTCCCCATTCTTAGGAGGTCAGGCCAGGTGGATCCCCACTGCTTCCTCCTCTCTACAGGGGGCCCCCTTCCTCCATTCTTGGCAGAAAGGCGCTGCAGCGCATATTGGGGAGGTGGCAGCAGGCTGGCAACCAAGCGGCCCAGATCTAGCCCCAGGCCTGTGCGGGGCTGCCCATGTGACTGTGGGCGAGTATTTCCCTTTCTTGGGCCTCTGTTTCCCCATTTACACCTTAAGCAGTTTGGCCAGATGAGTGGTTCTCAACTTTGGCCACACGTTAAAATGAGCTGGCTGGGGAGTGGGGCCCAGACACTCGCGGGTTTTAAGGCTTCCCAGGTCATTCCAACACACAGCTAAATTTGAGAGCCTGTGGGCTACGATCTCCGTGGTTCCCTACAACTCTGATGCTGAGGCCCACCTTGATGGCCTGTCCTTTTGCTGTCCTCTGTCCCTGGAGGGTTAAGTGAAATGCGAGTCACCTCCAAACACGCAGGTTCCTATCCTCAGCCGGCCTTTGAGGCAGCAGCCCTGCCCAGGACTTTGCCCAGCCCCACCCACCCTTCAATGAACCTCCTGCTCCAGCCCTTGCCGCCTCCATTTTGATGTTTGGAATCAGGGAATCCAGGATCCTCGCCAAGGCTGAGTCTCCCCAGGTATGGGCCAGGGCCTTCCTGCTTTCTTGTCACGCACAGCTACTGAGGAAGGGGCTGGGAGAAAGGGAGAGAGAACTGGGGAGGAGGGGAGCCTGTGCAATCAGGGATACTAGGGGTCTGGCTTTTCTTATCCATGAGGTAGCAACTGCTAACCTTTTCCAAGGAGGGCTGACCCCCAGCTGGGGTATGGCTGGGTGCCGCTGGCTGTGCCTCCCAGCCCTCCCCTCCTAGGGGCGCCATTCCCTTGGGGAGCACTATGAGCCTAGACTGTCTCCCAGTGGACATGGCCTGAGGAGGGAGGAGGGAGCCTTGAATTTCAGTCCCTTCCTTCACTCGCGGCATCCTGTGCAAGTCATGCGACATACCTGAGCCTTAGTTTGCCTATCTATAAAATGCCCTATCTCACCAGCTAATGAGAAGAACTTCTTGTGTCACTGCAGATGCACTGAGGCTTTAGAAAGTGCTTCTTAACCGATCGGGAGCTCATGCATAAGTGTGAGAAGGCTGCTGATCTGACACGACAGAGCTGAACCATGGCTGAACCCCAACAGGACATGAGGGATGAGCCCGCAGGTGAGTCTGGAAGTCCTGTTTCCAACATGGTCCTCAAGGAGGATTGGGGAGGGGCCTGAGGAAGGGAGATACAGGGGCGATGCTGCAGCCAAGGGGTCTGTGGCCCTCCCCTACTCTGCCAGTGGTGTGGTCAAGAGCAGGGCGAGTCGACCAAGGGTCCTTTCAGGGGGAAACAAGTATCAACAGCTAGTAAATAATAGCGGCCTGCAATTGCCGGCTACGTGCCAGTAGTTGGGCTTTCTGTGCACTGTCTCATTTGCTTCTTACAACCTTGTGGGGTAGAGATTGTTAATCCCATTTCCAGAGCAGAAAACTGAGGCTCAGAGAGGTTAAATAACTTGTCCAAGGTGTCACAGCTACCAAACAGCAGAGGAAAAATTCAGACCCAAATCTGCCTGATTTCAAAGGGCGTGCTTTCTGACCTCTACGAGACCCTGTCTAGCCACAGGGTATCTGAATCTGACAAACTAATCAGAAAATAAGATGCTTTTAAACATGGTAGGCCAGGCTGGGGAAAGTTCTTGAGCTCTGTGTTGGATGAGTAGTGGAGACATGGAGAAGGCATCGTCTAGGTTCAAATATGCTGTCTCTGGGGTGCTGAGGACAAGCTGCTACACGGGCTGCCCGGGAGAGGGGCCTCAGCCCTCCAGACCCCAGCGCTAAGCTCCCTCTAGGGCCCTCAGTGAGAGTGGAAGAGCGAAAATGAGACTGTGCACTAAGGGGAGGGACATTCTGTCCTGGGTGGGGGCTGAGCTGGGCAGGAGGCATTTGGCAGTGTGGAAAAAGCATGATTTGAGCCCTAAGCAGGACCGGCTTCATGGGCCTGCCATCAGAGCAGTTGCGCAGGATCCTGCATTCAGAAAGGCCCCACACTTGAGATTAAATGCTCTGTGCTTGCTGGTTTGAAATTTTTAGTAATTTTATCTTTGTTTTGTAAGTGAAGTTAGATGGGACAATGGAGCACGTGCTAGGGGATTGGGAGCTTGCAGCCTTGGCTCACGTGTGTGGTGCCACTCCCAGCCCACTGTCCCCTTCCCACCCCACCACCGCTATAACCTCCCCCCGAGTCCCTCATTCTGCTGTCACCCTCGGCCCCTGGTGGGGACTGATGCCTACAAGTTGCGATCTGAGATGGGGAAGACAGGGCATGTTCTGAGGGCAATTGGGCAGAGAGGAGGCGGGGACCTCTCACCCCCCAACCAGGTACCAGTGTGTTCAGGTGGGGAGGTCGCAATTCCTGAGGGGTGGCCCATCTGCCCCGAGTTAGGGGTGCAGCTTGTGGGAAGTCGTTTTGCACATTTTCCTTCTGCACTGGGCTCCACTCCCCAGGTCCTGCTGTTCACTAACGGAGCAAACTCAAGCAAATTACTTCACCATTCAGCCTGTTTTCTTGTCTGAAAATGGCAATAATGTCTACACCCCATAGGATTCTTTTGAGGACAGTGAGGTTTCTATTTGTCTTTTTTTCCAAAATTCAAGTCTGATTATGACAGCTGAAAACTGTCTAATGGCTTGTTGTTGTTCCAGAATAAAGACAAAAATCTTTCACCTAGACCAGTGCTGTCCAATAAAAGTATAATGTAAGCCACATATGTAATTTAAAATTTTCTAGTAGCCACATTTAAAAAGAGTAAATGGGCAAAATAAATTTTATTTACTTCACTCATATATCAAATTAGTTCAACATATAACCAATATTTAAAAATTAATGAAATGTTTTACTTCAATGAAATTTTTCCCACAAGTCTTTGAAATCCAGTGTTTCTTTCATACTTAGAGCATGTCTCGTTTCATGTGACTAGTGGCTACCGAAATGGACAACACAGGGGTACACGTCCATAATCCCATGGTCTCTCCGTCGCCGGCCTCGCCTGCCTGGTCTCACTGTCCCTCCATGCTTTCTGCCCCGCAGCCATACTCAATTGCTTTTCTTTTCTCAAAAGCTCCACTCCCTCCCCACACAGGGCCTTCTACTGTTCTGGGTCCTGGAAAGATCTTCTCCCTTTCTTCCCTCTGGATCTAGAAATGCCTGCTCACCCTTCAGATGTCAGCTCAAATGCCCAGCCTTCAGGGAGAACGTCCTTGACCTCCTTCCATGCTGTCCTGTTGTGTATTTCATCCTCAGCACGCCCACAATGGTGCTTTCACATTTACTTGAGGTCACTTGATTAATCTCTCTTTCCTGCTAACTTATAAAGGCCAGGACAGAGACTACTCTGGTTTTTGTGGTTGTTTTACTCATCTCCCCAGGGTTTAGCACAGTGCCTGGTGCAGAGCAGGCTTTCCACAGGCAGGATAGATGGTGTAAGCATGTACAAGGGTGCATGTACAAGGCCGGCCCCCTGGAAAGTACTCTGTAACGTCCACTCCTCTCTCTTCCCTCTGGCTGAGAAAACCTCTCCTTATAAGGGGACCGTTCTGACTGTATAACTCTGCCAGAAAACTGGAGACACAGAGCACTCAGTGCTGAAAACATTTAAGCAGAAACTTGAGTTAAGCACACAGATCATAAATATTTCTTCCCCAGATAACGTACCACTTAAAAATACTGCCTCAGCCCCTTCTCACGATTTGGGTGGTGATTAAGGAAAATTATTCTTCACGTCTAAACCTAATTACTACCCATTCTGGGACTGGTTTTTCCCTTCAGGAGGAGGAGCAGGAAGTGGAGATGGGGCACCAGCGTCCCCTAACTGGCAGAGAGCCAAGCGCCAAGGTGCTGATGTTTCTCAACTTTCTCTAATCCTTTCTCAGGTGAAAATAAACAAGGCCCAAATCCACCACTGCCAACTGACCCAGGTGATGATGCCAAACCTAACCATACCTGTCTAGGTGAGGACTCAGCCCCTAGATCACATTGCAAAGCCGAACTCACTCTTTGGTTTCCTCTGCCTCCAGTCAATACTGCCCCTTCCTAGGACAGTAAGTTTTAAGACTCTCAATACCACTGCTCCAAAAGAGGGTAGAATTATCCTATTTCTCAGGGCCTACCTCTTACCTTGAAGTCCTGGGGTGGGGCATGGGGGTGTGGTAGGAGTCACACAGAAGGATTTGCACCTCTGCACAATGGCTTCTCAAGGATACAGAGCCCCAGGGCTACACATCTCCTTGAAGCTTTCCAAATAACCAACATGGTACAAACAACTCCCATGTGTTGCCCAAGGGCGATGTATTTAAAGATTTTTTTTTCCTTTTTCTCCCCAAAGCCACCCCCCCCCCCCCGTACATAGTTGTATATTTTCAGTTGTGGCATGTGGGATGCCATCTCTGCATGGCTTGCTGAGTGGTGCCATGTCTGCACCCAGGATCCGAACCAGCAAAACGCTGGGCTGCTGAAGTGGAGCACGTGAACTTAACCACTCAGCCATGGGGCCGGCCCCCTTGGGCGATGTATTTAAATATCCACTGCATAGTCAAAATCTTAGCCTGGTTTCAAACTGCAAGCTTTTTGTTTGCAGTGGGTACAATGGGGCATATATCCCAGAGCTTGCCCAACATACTAAGAAAAGCCTCAGATAATTCAAAGTTTATATATGCCAATAAAAGCTCCCTACTTATAATTCAGTTGTTGGGATATGTACTTGATGATTGGGTAATAACTGTTCATCTTGGGATTATCTATACTGTAATAACTGGCAGTGTTGAAAGGCTTTAAAACAGGTATTTTGTTTCTTTTACAAATGAATTTGCGTGTGATGTAGAGCTGGTGCTGAAAGTCAGAATTCAGAGCCCCAAAGAAAATGACTTTATTGAAGTTGAACTGAACAGACAGGAGCTGAGTTATCAAAATCTGCTGCAAGTGAGCTGCTGTGAACTGGGGATAAACCCCGATCAAGTGGAGAAGATCAGAAAGCTACCAAACACACTGCTCAGAAAGGTAGAGTATCCAAGTTTCTAAATGCAGACCGGGCTCTAAGGTGGGTAAAGTTATATTCTGTAAAGCCAAGCATTTAGCTTTTGCATTTCTAATATAAAAACAAAATTCAAGACATTGTAAATTCTCACTGCAGGATGGTCCAATATGGTAGCTAGGTAATTTCTGGTGCTTCTACAGACGCACACAATTCATCCCCCCTTGAAATTCCCTGAATTATCACAAATGCCCAAATTTAAAACTCTAGTTCAAAACACATGGCCCCTCCAACCTCTGCAAAACTGACTGGTTAACAATAGGTGGCATGGCTCCCAGAACAGAAAACACAAACCCATTCTTACTTGCTTAGCAAGTTGGCCTTTGCAATCTCAGGAAATAAAATTTTGCATTTTTATGTACTTTCCAGATTCAACATACAGACCTCAGTTTTTAATGCCAGGAGAAAAATCTCATTTCTTTGGGCTTAAAAAAAAGAAAGCTTTCTAAATGCCTTTAGCAATTTTTTTTTAAAGATTTTTCCTTTTTTCCCCCAAAGCCCCCCGGTACACAGTCATATATATTTTCAGTTGTGGGTCCTCCTAGTTGTGCTATGTGGGACGCTGCCTCAGCATGGCTTGATGAGTGGTGCTAGGTCTGTGCCCAGGATCCAAACCAGCCCCCCTTTAGCAATTCTTATTGGTGTCTTGGCTAGCTATCTTCTTTGTAAACTAACAGTAAGTGACAGGATGATCACACTTTCTAGATACCTTAAAAAAAAAGCCCTGACCTAATGTTTTTTCTTGAGACGCACCAAATTGGGACTATAGTCCCCTTTGGTCCCTGCAAATGGGACCAAAAAAAGAAAAAAGGTCTCAAGTATTTACTCAGTTTTATCATAAATAGAGAAAACAATGCAGAAATATCTTATGAGTTTAGGCAAGAACCCAAGATCCTGGCCAATATTATTAAAGCTTTTATCTTAATAACTTCATGTGGTATTTATAAACCAGTACAATTTTTTCTCCATATTAAGGACAAAGACATTCTAAGACTACGGGACTTGCAGGAAGTTGAACTCATTTTAATGAAAACTGGGAGCTCTCAATTGATAGAATACACACCGTCTCTGATAGAGAAGCCCTGCTACAACAGTAACGCTGCAAAGATGACTTATTAAAAGTCCCAGAAACTAAAGACTGGAATCAGCATTTTCTAAACAATGAAGCCTGGATGCATGTACCAGTGTGCTAACTTTTTGTGTGTGCCTCAGAAAGTTGTTTCGTCTCCAACTTCTCTGGGCTGGGAGAAGAGTAAATTCAAAGCGCTTTGACAAATAGAACTATAAAAAAAGTATTATGATACTTACCAATGCATGTTTATTTTGTACAGTTGTACCTCAACCCTAACGAGGCACAGGTATGCACTGCTGGGACTCGCTCAGGACAAATGGCCAGGGTCTGTTCACATGAACCCTGGAGGGGGAGGCTGCGCTGATGCAGCTGGGAAGGCCGGGACCCACTTGGCACAGGGCTTCAACCAGTACTCCTTGTTTTTAAATGCATGTCATACTATCATTTCCTATTTACACCTTTAATCTACCTACAAAATGGCATGACTTATATGACTTGAGCAACTACCTTTGAGGCTATTTTTCACACAACTTGCAGAATGTCCAAGGCACAGCCCACAGCACTGAACTCTACTCAGGTGAAACCAACCAGAGCTGACAAGCTAACAACTAGCTCAAAGGTGGG
Organism: Equus caballus; assembly: GCF_041296265.1. NCBI lineage: Eukaryota > Metazoa > Chordata > Mammalia > Perissodactyla > Equidae > Equus > Equus caballus. The sequence goes on along the minus strand of NC_091694.1, from coordinate 26,456,406 downwards.
CTGTCGTCACATTCCACACTAGGTGCCTCCCTACCACACTGCCTAGAATCTTTCTAGGTCAACTCTAACGTCTAGTTAACAAGTGCTTGTACTTGGGAAGCATTCATGTAGCTGCTGGACCTCCTTTACACGCTTTTATTAACACACACCACACTGTCACTTCTTTACACACCCATTACTCCTAGACTGTGTAGTTGTCTCTAACTCTTATGGAACTGAGGGATAAAATAGCAGAGAGCTTCTGTGCAATCAGTGTCTTCCTTGTCTCCCCAGCACATGAAACAGGCCGCTGTCCCCTCATCTCCAAACTCTCCATGCTCAGTTTTGATGAAGGGTGAGGAAGGGACACAGGCATTACATGAACATTTCTCACCCAATTGTTCAAAGAAGAGAAAATGTTCTAAATAGGGCAGGTGCAGAAGTGTGTACCATTTCATCCATGGAATGTAATGACTATGAGATCGAATCTGCAATCTGCTAGGTATCCATGGGCCTCTTATGGTAGAAGCGACCTTCGCATGAATGTAAGCTCAGCATCCAAGTCACATTCATGTGTTCTTAAAATACAGCATGGCCTCTAACGAAAGCCAATTGCACCTAGTGCTCAGTGTTCCAATGCCAGAGGATTGTGATAGGGGATGACAGGAGGTCAGTCCCCAAGTGCCACCACCCTAAGGTATTTTCAGTTTTTGTTTTGAATAAGGAAAATTTCGGAAGGGGCTCAGGGTTAGTCATGTTAATGGCCCCAAAGCACCATTTGTGGAAAAATTAGATTTTTAGGTTGTGTTTTTAAGTGAACATGGATAGAATAAATTTGAAAAAATTTACTATTGGAAGGAAAGCTTACACTATCCTGACAGCCTACACATGTGTTGCCTAGTGGTTAATTACAATAAGATCAATGAGGGCAACTTAATTCACAAAGTTGACCAGCAAATTCAATATCCCTTCCAAGTTAATAAACACAGCCTGTGCCAAAAATAAAAGAAAACCTTTCTATAACATGAATAGTCTTAAGGCTGCAGATGAAGAATAAAAATTTGAAGAGCTTCAAGAGTAATTTTTATTGCAGTTTTCACTTCATGCATAGATTGCAAAAATTAATTTGATTACGGTGCAATTTCACTAAAAGATTTTTATGCCATTTTAATATTTTTAAATCACTGAAATGAACCAGGTACCAGAATGTAATCCTAAAAAGTTCCGGAACACACTTAAGTTAAAATATGGAATGATCTAGAATTCTTAGTTGTTCACAACCTATGTTCATTTACAATGGGGTGACTAGTAACTCACAGCACTGCCCTCTTCCACTCTCCTCAGAGCAGAAGTCCTTCCTACACCACTCTTAGGCCTAAGGGGAGTCGCTGGGAGGGCAGACTTCAATAGGGTAAGGAGCTGCCCCTACTCTGTTCAGTTGGACACAAGGTATCAGAGAAAAGCACCTGGCCCGAAAGTAGCACTCAGGGATGCGCTGAATGAACTCACTGCTAAGCCCTGAGCTCACGAAGTGGGGGGGGGGAGTCCAAGTCTCACCTGGGGAGCATGATTGTGCTAAGAGGGCCAGTGCTGATAAAAGGCCTTAACTATGTGAATTCTATGCACCTGCAGGTACATTTCAAGTTTCAACCACTCCCTTCTAAAGGGCAAATTTTCCTAACACTTCAAGGTACCCTACTAAAAGTAGCAGCAGCCTCTCTAGCATGACAATCTAATGTGAACAAAGGGAGGGACATGCTGACACATGGGTCAGGAGTATTGGCTGTTCTCACCCCAGCCTCGAATGGCCTAAGTCTGAGAAAAGCTTCCTTGGAAGCTGCTTAGACAAGCAGTACAAAAGCATCAGCTTTTGGCCTGACACCCACATGAAAATTACATCAAGATAAAAACAAGATATCACAAAGAAAACCCAGATTTAGGTCCTGTTTCTAACTTTTTAAAGAACTACAATTAAGAACCTAAATTTGGCTGGCATCCAAAGCACAGTACCTCTTAAATCTGCCACTCATTGAAGGGTTAATTTCATGAAATACATTATACTTATTTATCTACTTTATTAGTCACTACCTACACCAAGACCTTTTCCCATTCTTTTTTTAAATTTAAATTTTATTAAGAAACATCATATATACAAAAGCACATCAACATAGTTTAAAAAAGAAACCACCCACCCAGCTTTAGCAACAGAGCACCACCAACAGTTCCTCTCAAGGCTCCTCCTTGCCCTCCACAGTTCTCATCTGCCTCCATCCTCCAATGCAAAGGATAACATTGAATTCTGTGTTAATCATTTCCTTACTTTTCTTTTGTTTACCACATATATATGTGACAGCCTGGTTTTGACCTTCATAGAAATGGAACCATAGTGGATGTATTCTTCTGGAACTTCCTTTTGTGACCATTATGTTGAGATTCAACCACGTTCACATATGTAGCTGTAGTTCAGTCTGACGTCTGTGGAATTCCACTGTAGGAATATACCACAATATTTATCCAGTGGACTGTGGGTGGACATTTGGGATCTTTCCAGTTTTTATTTTTGTTTCCTTTTCTTCCTATTACAAACGATGCTGTTATGACATTTTTACATCCATCTCCTGGTACACATATGTTAAAAGTTTCTCTCTATGGTATGTTATCTAGGGGTGAAATAGCCACAAGAGAAATTACGGCACAGCCATTTATGCCAAGTTGTTTGCCAAAGCTGTTGTTCCTAAACATTCTTAAAGCTGTTGACAACTGACCTACTTGAGATGGCTGAGGGAAAGAAATAGATCAACTATCAAACTCTCAAGCTGCATTTTTAAAAGAGGAAATTCAAAATCTGATACAACAATGAAAACTACATTTACTTCTCTGCTTTGGTTTACTTGAAATGTACTTTTAAAAACTACAATTTTAAACTTCAAAGTGCTATCTCCTATTTCTCAAAATAAATGATTCTAAATATACTAAGTGAAACAGCAAGATTCAGAACATATGACGTACTATCATATATAAAAAAGATCTATACATATACGCTTACACCCCCCCAGCTCCCCACAAAAAAAACCACCACTTGGAAGAACACTGTTAACAGTAGTAGCTCCTGGAGAGGAAGAACAGAAGGGACAGAAGCAGAAGGGAGACACAGATCACTAAACATTTCTATTGGGTTTTTTTGAACCATGTACAAGCATTACAATACAAAAGTTTAAAAAAGTAGTTGCCTGGGGTTCTTTCATAAATAACTAAACTTCAATCAGAACTCAAACTTGAAAACAAACCCTGAATGAAGAAACATCTCACAGAAAAGATACATAATAAATTCAAGTGTTTGTTTCATGCACTTTAGAATACTTAAAAATAGTCACACAGCTCATCTACAATGCATTTTTAAAGTCATAGAATGTATGCAAGCTCAAGAAAATTCCATCCTAAACTGTTCAGTTTTAACCTCTCTAGAAACTTTAATCAGAAGGTGGCTGAAGTCAACCCACATGTAATCAAAGTGTTCGTAGACCTTGGATATAGGGTCAGTTATCCTCTGCAACACTACACTGAAAAAACCTAGACAGATCCTGCAGGTAAGTAATGCTGTCTACGAGGAGAAGATGTAAACACCTAAGCTGGGCAATCTTAGAAGCTCAAGAAGGCAAGAAAGCTGTTTTAATCCAAACTGAAAAATAAATGCATTGTGACGTTTGAAGGAAAAATATGTCTTCACATAAAGGGAGATGACGCATGCATAGTCTCTCCCTACACTGCAGAGGGGAGGATGCCTAAGTAGCAGACTCAATTACCTGGTCCCTTTGAGGCACAGTGAAAAGTAAGCTATCAGACCAGTACTACAGTTGATGACTTTGGGCAACTGAAAGTTCATCCAATTTATTTTAACTACTGAACTAGTTTTTGAGTCCTTATCTTTTAGAGATTACATGCTTAAGTATTTACAGATTAAATGATATGTCTGAGACTTGCTTGAAAATGATAGGGGGCAGGAAATATATGTACACAAACACACACACACACACACACACACACACACGAAGACTGGCCATTGAGCCTTACTGGTGATTGGTTTTAAGAGAGGTTAATTATACTGTTCTACTTTTGTGTATGTCTTAAATTTTCCAAACTAAAAAGTTAAAAAAAATCAATAGATTCTCTGACTGTAATCTTATCAAATAATCTTCTGATTAATAAAAAGTGGCTCCCCTTAAGGCTTTTCAAAGAGAAAAATCTGCAATAACCAACTGACAACTTTTTGGTCTGCACAGCAGAAACGTTATTTCTTCTATTAGCACATGGCCTCTATATTGGATTCTTGTTAATATGGTTAGTAAGAATCATTTCCTCTTGAGCCAGATAAATTTGGGGTATCTGGGGTAACCCAACATCTAGATCTCTACAACGAAGACCAGACCTTAGTCATGGACACCCTAAGGGACCAGACCTCCCGCTCAAATCCTACATAACTTCAGAGTGATCTACAGATCTGTCTGTAGAGGTGAAGAGGAAGACTTTCATGAACTCATTACTGTACTTCACTGAAAATAAGTTAGCTACTGATTCTAGATGAAGCAGAACAGAACAAATCTGGCATTTTAGCACCTTAATAATTTAGCAAATGTCTTGTCTTCTGATTTTCTTTATACTTAGTAACAGAACATGGTAAACTATCACTTTCAGTCCTTTACTTCTACAACCACAATCTCATCAAACTACACAACGTAGTACTTGAGAGGTGGCTGACTTTGTGTAAGATTGTTTCCCATCTCATCTTAACCCTATGTCAATCATCTCTAACAAATTTCAGAGATAACCCATTCACCTCCTGCTGCATCTCCACGGTCAGCTAGGTAAGCCAGGAGTGCTCTGTCCCCATAACATTATCTCATACGGAGCCTCTGAAGTAGCGGCTTCATTATTTTCCAAAGCTTGGTGGAAGGTGCTTTAGGAAATTCTGTAATGGTTCATTATACCTATTAGAATGAATAGTCTCATCATAATAGTGAGGCATTTGACCATGAGGCAGAGACCTAGATTCCATGTGCTAGCTCTCCAACAACATGGAGCCATATGACCTTGGGGAAGTCATTTAACCCACTTACTCAGTTTCTCTACTTATAAACTGATGGTACTATCTGGAAATTATAAAGCACAGAGAATTGCTATTATATATGTAGCTGGAAATAATACTTTTATACAGTCAACAAAGCTGGCTTTAGATAGAAACATGCTGCCAACCTGCTGTATGTGACAAAAAAAAAATCACCTGCTTATGTATCAGTTTTTTAAAAAATCCTTGCTATACGTACTACACAGCCTATACACAGAAATAAATACATCTGTAATCTGACAATATCAAGTTAAAAGAAATCTTGATACAAGATTTAAAAAAAACGAAAAACTAGCTAAAAGTTCTTGAATGCGCTTCTATATCATTTCATAACTAGAGGATGATAGTTTTGGTCAGAAGGATATTTTTAATTTTCTACTGCTAAGGAAATCTCTCAAAGATGTAAAAATATATTCTAGTTCACTGTACATCTTCACTATTAAAAGCAAAATTCAAATTTATTCAGAACCAAATTTATTCATATCCAAAATTGAAGCACCATTATTTAAAACATTTGAAATGTGGAAATTCTATAAAAATTAGTCTTAAACAGAACAAATCAGATAAAACTGTACACCAACACCTCTAGTAACAGTGTACCTCATATTTAAAACAAGGGACTAGTTCAGAGTCAATAACTTTATTAGAAAAAGATTAATACTAAAACTTTTCAATGACAGAGACAATCAAATTTGTAACAGAAAGTCAGAGATACTTTATTTTCACTTCTAAATCCAAAGGCTAGGTATAGCAGAGTTGTAAAAATGGAATCCCACTTAGTCTGATTCACACAAATACCAACGTTTAATCCCGTTTTCAAAGTCCAAGAATGAAAACTTGCAATTAAACACTGAGCAAGCCACATGTTAAGTAATATTTCTTAAAAAGTCTTAAAGAAAAAAATATGATACAGGACCTAAGTTTTCAGTGGCATATATATGCTATTAACACATGTTCTGAAATCTGGTAGGTCACATCAGTCCTGAATTAATTTTTAATTAAAAAAAAAAAAACAACTAACTGAGCTTTATACTTTTTCTATGCCACTATAGTTTTCTTTCACCTCATTTTAATGTCGATCTTCATTTTATGTCGTTTTCAGTATTCTTCCAAAAATCTTCGAACAGTAGTCCTACAATGCAAAATTTGGGGAAAAATGATAATTAGACAACACATAAAAGGCAAATTTTTATGACTAAGTGTTGGCCCAGTCACTAACTGCTAATTAATATATGTATATGGATTGTTTGTATTCTTTTTAATTATCAAGGCATCAGTTCGGTCTTAAAGCCATGTGCCTGTGTATGCTTGCCTATGTGTGAATGGCTCACACACATAACACTATATTACTGTCCTAGAAAAGGAATGCCATTGACAAATCAACTAATTGTACTTCCTTTCATTAGGAATATTTTATCCCATGCCACTAGCCCAAAGAATGAACAGTTCACAGGTTTTAAGAACTCTTATAAAACCTGAATTTAATAGTTCTTTAAAAACCCAAATTCATCCTATATGGTTGATCCGTTCTTTGTATTTCACAGATTGAAGGTGTCTGTCCTTACTATTCACTGCTGCTGTAAGTGTATCAGCCAGTGACTATTCCTGTGTATCTATGGAGGACTGCAAATTCTCCTACACAGTAGGAAATATTAAACACATACCTCTTAAAGACTTGAGAATTGCATTGAATGTAACAAGGCGAATAATATGAAGTGTTTATTGTATTTAAAATTCTTTAAAGATATCTAATTCTGGGCACCACTGCATCCCTACATACAGTTGAAAAAAAATTCCATTCTGTTAACATTTGATTTATAAGTTTTCACGCAATACACAAAAAACCCCTCTGTGCTTCTTGTAAAGAACAAAAAAGATACACAACAGTTAAGCGTAAAGATCACAGGCAATAGCATTCAAACATGGATGTGGGTAGAGAAAGGAGTACCTGGCATGAGTACCTGCTTAGTTTGACTGAATCCTTGATTTTTAATTTGGCTTTTCATGGGCCGCTCACAACACCAACGCTGTGTGAGGTATGGTAGTCAGCTGCAATAATTCATAAACCCTACACTTCCATCAATCCAATGCTACTGGCTCTCGAGTTACAGAACAAACTGCATTAGAATGCAAGGCAATAAAGCAAAAAACTAGAAACATCCTTGACAAAGAAATACTAGCAGTTTAATTAAAACAAAGTAGTCCAACATGTGCCTCAGAAATATTTAAGTTTTTAAAGCATATGTCTCTGCCAATGTACCAACACAAGATGGACTTAATACCAAAAAGAAAAAAAAAACAGTTCAACCTTTTTATTAAAAAAAAAAGAAATGACAGCAAAATCCCTAAAAAAAGGATAATTAACTTTTCAATGGCGACTATATTACAAACGTGGGCAATAATTTCCAAAGAGGCACACTAACGGGGGCACGAGTCTGCTACAAAATAGCTGAGACAAAACAATGTACCTCAAAATGTTTTGCAGGACTACACTGTCTTTTCCTTCAGAAGATGCTTTTGTATGTCTTCTTACTCGGCTTAGTTCCATCTTCATCTGTGCATACTTACGCTGCACTGTCAAACAGTAACAAAAAGCCCTAATCAAAGTGAGAAACAATACACTTACCTCTGTCTGATCTGAGGTCTTATCAGATCAGTTTTAATTGGACTGAGTGTCACCTTCAGATTTAATGTCTTCACTGGTCCCATTGACCTCATTCTTAGTATCACTTTCCTTTGATTCAGTGTTTGTGTCTTCACTCTGTTTTTCTCGACTACTGGACTTCACACTACTTTTTTTATCATCAGATCCCCTCTTTTCTGCCATAAAAGAAGACAGTGACCATGGATTTTAAAGCAAAATACAATACAGACATGACACTTAGAAAAGCGAAAACAATTGAGAGATGAAAAGACAATCATTTCCCACAGACTGTAAGTAACACAGTTTGGTGAATCTATCAAAGGGATAAAATTTGCAATTTACAGAGGAGGAAGAGGGTACGATGGGGAATTAAGGGAAAACAAAAGGTAAAATAGTGGGCAAACTCCCTCAAATTGGTGAGAAGCTATTAACTACAGGAACTCCAAATCACTGCACAATACAAAATTTGAAAGTAAATTTCATTTGTGATAAAGAACATACAAAAGAAACGGGAAAGGATGAAAGATAGTACACAAAAACTGTGTTCACATGAAGTAAATCACTAACTTAGGTAAAAATAGTAACTACAAAAGCAAAAAAAGCTGACAGGCATATTTCTCCAACTATTTTTAAATGTACAGGTTACATACATATATATATTTGAATACCCAAGAGAGACAAGCCAATGAAAGAAAGGGGATCTTAAATCCCATTCCAAGTACTGAACTTCAGTGCTTTGCTAAGAAAAGTAATATATATGCCATCTGGGAGTTGTTTTTCCAAAAGGAGAAATTAAAATTCAACTCAGCTGCAAACAAAGAATGAAAAAAGTAAATCTCAACTTTTCCCCATTGTCTTTGGAATGGTGAAACCGACTAGAGGCAAAGAGTGGTACACAGAGCAAGCATATTCTAGATTTTTTTAGATCCAAGTATTGCCTACAAAAGACTTCTACAGAAACGTTAAAGCAAACTACAAACTTTCTGGAAGAATTATTTTTCCCCTTAAACCTTTAAGTTAAGAATAGCTGGGCTAGCAGAGTTGTTCATAAGACAGGAAGATATTTTAAGAGAAGCAGAACCCTCTACAGATTCTGGACAAAGCTGTTAAGACACAACATCAAATAACTGGCAATGAAAACAAAATAAGGCAGGGGGGGCACTCATTCAAGAGTGTAAGAATTGAAGATCTTATGTGAAGGAGCATGTTCAGTCCATAACACTTGCAGGATGCACGAAGCAACGTCCATGGAGCTGACTGCAGGACTTGCTTCATGTCTATCTGTCCACTTATGGGAACCGTGCCAGTACAGTATGCTCTAACTGACCTTGTGGGAAAGTCCTCCCTTTGTGCCTTATGGGCTTCTCCGGTGCACAGGTAGCTTCAATGAGGAAGAGTCGTCTTGTTGCCCCGTAGAGGACTAGTAGTCAGTCCAATAATCTTATCTTCTGCCCTATGTAAATATGGTAGATCTTAATAGTCCTGAGGACATCCACAAAGTGTAGTGGATTTTAGGGCTAAGGATTAAAAAAGGAAGCCTCTCTAGACAAAGAGAGCCCCCTCCACTGGTCGGTGGTAAGGACAGATCTGTGTGAGAAACCACTTTTCATGTGTGGAGTCCGATGAACTGCCTCCACCGGAGCACCTGGAGCAGTGAACTCCCTCTCACGCATCTGCTACAATCAAACGCTTGCTACTGCTCCGACGTGGCCTCAGAGTTCAAGCTTTCAGTCATCTGTATACCTGTGAGTGCCCGAATAGCTAGATGGCATGTTCAAAAGCCAGTAAATCAGGACTTCTAAAGAGATCCCAAAGTTTATGATAAATCTATAACGGCATATCCAATCTTTCAAGACGGACCTGATGCCGAGTTTTCTCTGAATCAAGTCTTCTCTCCTTCCTCCGTATCGCATCAGGAAAATCCTTGTTTATCCATAATCTAAACCAACGCAGCTTATTTTACTTAAAAGTTTTATTAAATTCCACAACGTCATCATTACAATTAGGATTACAGCTGAGCAACTCAGGACATCTTTTTTGCTCTCTCGAGAAACTACACTAACACACCTGTTTTGAGTCAGGCCAGCGCCATTTACTGCTCAACTTAATCCCAGATAGTCATGAAGGCTAGCTAGCTCTTGTCCCTGAGAACCAATCCAACTATGTCAAGTGACACGAATGATGGTACGGCAAAGAGCTTTAGTTCTCAAAGAGAAGTGACCGATTTGATCTGACACCTTATAACTGGCTCTTGAGGGTTGACCCCTCACCCCAAAATACATTGCACAGAAAATCTTGCAAAAAGGTTGAGTGAAACTTTCTTAAAACCAATGTAAAAATCAGTCAACGTTTTGTAGCAATTGTTTTTTGAAATGCAGAAGTAATTTCTGAACTTAAATGGTAAATACTAAAGTTCATGACAGTAGGTTTTAAAAATCATCCTTGTTTGCTACTTTTTAACATTTGCTCCATGTTGTAGAAAAGGGCAATATATGCAAATATTTTTAAGAGAGAAGGTGTACTTTTTAAGGAAAAATAAAAGCAGAAGATCAAAAAGTATGTCCACTGTTTGTGCTGCTGGTCCTCTAACTCAGTCTAGCCAAAACCTAGCCCTCAAAAACCCACAAAAAAACAAAAACTATACGATAGTTCCATAAAAGAAAATCAGAAATGACTATCAAATAAAGCCCAGCAGCACATATATCATGTTGGTGATCAAACATGAACACAGGCAGAACAGGATGGAACAAGCAGAGCCAAGAAAATTAGAAAATAGGTCCTTTCTCTCATTCCTAAAAACCATGCAAAGCAGAACAGCCCAGTCAATACAAAATGAAAGATGCTCAAAGAATCTGAAGAAAATGCAGAAAAGAGACCCTGATGATTGAAAGAATTATCTTTCAGTAAAGGCTAAGTTAAAAGATGACAATATCCTTGTGAAAACATGCCAAACACAAAATGAAAAGGTCCACTAATAGTGCGCAGTGAACCAGCTACTGGAACACCACAGAAAACCAAGGAAGAAAGGAGAGGGAAAACAGCATGTTGTTTCAATAGAAAAGATGGTTAAAACACATGTAAGCTATTCAACTTCTGTGACCTTAGAAGTTAATTACTGACTTAAATGAACACTGTACATGAGGACCAATACACATTTACTCTGTAAGACATATTATGGAACACTGCAGATTAAAAAAAAAGGTTGCCAATAACCAAGTTAATAAATTCTACAGCCTAATAACCCTGAAAGATAATGCAATACTTGGAAGAATCTAGACGATAAAACTTCAGCTTATAAATTGAAAAATGTGGTTTTGACATGTACTAAGAAAAACATCAGGGTAACTGTCATTCTCACAAATCAGAGGAGAGGGGAAAATAATGCCTGCGTCTTAGTGAAGGACTTTGTTAAGGGAAAAGGAATAGAGCTTGACATGGAACTCTGTCTAGGGCCAAAGAAAAGTAAGTGGGGAGACAAGAGTGTGAAACAGTCTCTTACTGAATGAAATTCTCACACAAACTAACCTTTCTCCTTGGATTTTCCATCTTGCTCTCTGTCCCGGCTTTTGCTCCTGTGCTTATATGACTTTCGATCGCGGCTTTTTGATCTTCTTCTATCCCGACTACGAGATCTATGCTTTCTTTCTGATCTATCATGGCTTCTGCTTCTTCGTCGATCTCTACTTCTTAATTTAAAACAAAAGGAAAGCAACTTCAGCTGGTATTACAGTGAGGAAAAATCTTGAATTATATATTGAACAATTAACAAGATTAAGCAAAACTTACCCTTAAAAGGCAAATGGATAGAATCTACTACTAAAACATATTTATATTAGAAATCTTAACTGAAAATTACTGCAAATCTTTCTAACTTCAATTTTTCAAATAGTGCTCACATAGTTATCACTGTGCTCTTTAAGACTCCTCTTCTTTAATCACAACTCTAATTAAAATGGTAAAATTTATTTTTTCATGTTTTTAAAGAATTAGTTACATGACATTTTAGTTCTTATATTGCGCTTGATGTTGTTCAAAGCAAAAGTAGGTAACCTTACTCAACATAACTAATAATTTAACTATCTTCTTAAAATCAATGAGAAGAGAAGCACTTAAGAGACCACCTGGGTACACTGACCTCCTAATAAGATAGCATCAAACCCCCTAATACTGGTGGGAAACTTGAAGACGGACTTGCTCTTACTGACTCAACTCTCATAATCCATCCTAGTGCTTAACAATACTTAAGAGCTTCCCAAGTTCCAAGGAATAACACTAGTAATTAATACTGTTTACTGCACGCTCACTACGTGCCGGGCACTGTCTCATGTGTTCTATGTACCTGCTTCGCCGTCTTTCTCTACTTCGTGATCTTTTGTGGTCCCGAGACCTGCTGCATCTTCGGTCAGAAGTTCGGCTTGAGTGCCGACTTCGGGAACGACTTCTCTTTCTTCTTTCTCTGTCTCTAGCCCTTTCCTTTTCTCTTTCTTCCTCTTCTCTTCGTCTCTTCCTTTCTCTTTCTTCCCTTTCTCTCTCCCGTTCTTTTTCTCTTTCTTCTCGTTCTTGCTTCTCCTTTTTTAAACGCTCATCACGATCAGGTTCTTCAGTTCTTTTTCTTAACTTTTCCTGAAGAAATTAGGTTTGATTTTTATATAACTATAACCTTAAAGACACTGTCAAACAACAGTTACCTAAGGGGAGGCATCTGCAGACCAACTTATGGAATCTGATGCCCTGAAAGGGAAATGCAGAAACTCCAACATCATGTATGAACACAAGAAACCATTACTTGACTAAATCCTAAGGAATATTCTTTCCCCCAAATTCCTGGCACTAAAGAGTGAAGAAAATACAGTGCTTTGATAATCTGATGAACAGCAAAATTTCCTATGTATTATCACTGCTTCAAATAATACACATCAGTAAAACATCAATGAGGTTTCTGTCTCGGTGTGATCATTTATTTGCCATAATAAAATACAACATGAGCTATAGCTAAAATACACGTTTAGAAGAAACTTACTTTTAATTCTTCTACAGTAGCTTTAATTTTGGCATAGCCCATGTGCTGTTTTCCCATCAAATGGTCATCTACCCGGGACTGGGCATCTCCTACTATCAAAAAAGCTCCACACACTTCACAAACTTCCATTTGTTTTTCTTGGGCAGCAAAACTTTCAATTGTCTGAAATGATAAATCAATTATCATAAGAATATCTGAGGAAGAGAGAATAAATAAATCCCCCCCAAAATACTTAATATTTAGAATAGATTTCTAATATTGTGAATTGCTACCTTCCATTTCCCCAAAGCCATAATACTGAGCAGCAACTGGTCATCTTTTAGAGAGAGGAAGCATGGCAACAGCAACCAACTTTCCATATCATCCAGGAAGTGTTGAGATCTCATCACTCAACTGCAACCGCTGAATTACCCACATCACCTTGAAAAAGTTAAACTACCTTTCAGAAAGCTACTTATTTTAGTCTGAATTCAGTTCTTACTTAGGTTCAATAGGCTAAAGGTGTGGCCTCCATATTAAAAATGCTTTTCAAAATTATTAGGGAAATTAACTCATTGAGTGTAATCTGAACATATCCTATTCAATATTTGAGAACCAATGATCAATTATATTCCACCATCAATATCCAAAACATGTATATTAGATTCTCTAATTAAAACAGTTAAGAAGGCAGAAGATATTTTAAGAGTATACTAATTTTGAGCTGAGGTAAATATGTACTGAGTAATTTATCATAACAAAAAATAAAATAAAACCCAGGAACAAATGAATACTTATGACCCAAGACATGGGTTGGCAAGGCAGCAGGTAGAGGTTTGTTTCTGTAAATGAAGTTTTATTGGAACAGTCCCACCCATTTGTTTATGTATTGTCTAAAGCTGCTTTATACATGATATAAAGGCAGAGCCTAGTAGCTGTCAGGGACCTTGTGGCCTGCAAACCTACAATATTTACTATGTGGCCCTTTAAGATAAAGCTGCTTGACTCTTGATTTAGGACGTCAGAAAATTGTTTACAAAGGTTCTCAAATAGGAATAGGTCCTACTAATTCACAGTGAACAGTCTGGGTAAATCAAAATGAGGTTGCTACTTACCGAGGTTGTAGACCTAAGCAATTCTCTCTCTTCTTTTAACTGTTCAACTAATTTCATCATTCCCTGGGCTTCTTCTACTTTTCCTTCAGATCCTAATTCTTCAATCTAAGGGGGATAAAAAAAAAGCAGTCAAGACTCCTTTCTAACCAAACTACCCAGGAACTCTCTTCCTCAAGCTTCACTTGCTTTCAGTGGTTGTTAAATGGAATTTTTGTTTGGTTTTGTTTACTGAAACCTCTGGCTTTAATTTACCCTTTTGATTTTTCACAACATTAATGAAGTATACTTGACATGCAATATAGACCGTACATTTTTAAGGAACATGATTTGCTAAGTTTTGACCCCATAAAACCAACACCGTTATCTAAATAATGAACGCATCCCTTACCCCAAAAAGTTTCCTCCTGTCTCTTACATTGTACTATCTCCTCCCCAAGCACCCAATGATCTGCTTTCTGTTACTACAGATTAGTTTGCATTTTCTAGAATTTTATATACACGGAACCATCCACTTTTTATTCCTATTTTTTTTGGTCTGGCTTCTTTCACTCAGCCTAATTATCTTAAGATTCATTCATACTGTTACATGTAGTTAATTCCTTTTTATTATGGAGTAGTATTCCACTGCATGAATACATGACAATTTGTTTATTCATTTAGCTGTTGATAGACATTTGAGTTGTAGTTTTTTTAGGGTTTTTGCCTATTATGACTAAAGCTGCCCCAAACATTGGTATACAACTCTTGTGTAAACTATATGTTTTAATTTCTCTTGGGTAAATATCTAGGAGAGGAATGGCTCATGGTGCATCTTTTAACTTTTTTAGAAACAGATAAATTGTTTTCCAAACTGGGTGCGCCATTTTAAATTCCATCAACAATATATGATAGTTCCAGTTTGCCCACATTTTCACTAACACTTGGTATGGGCAGTTTCTTTAATTTTAGCCATTCTAATAGGTATACAATAAGTATCTCACTGTGGTTTTCTTCTGTATTTCCATAATGACTATGACACTGAGCACCTTTACATACACTTAACTGCCATCATTCTATCTTCTTTGGCTAAGTGTCTATTTCAAGTACTTTCTGACATTAATGCACACAATTCTCACCTGCTGCAGGAGTACATCAATTTTATCTGTCAGAACCTGAATTTTTTCTTCATTTTTGCCTGTTGGGCCAGCTGCCTATTGAAGACAATAAAAGGTATTTTCAACAAGTAAAAAAGAAAGAAATATTCAAACTCTCACATAAAATACATAATATTTGTATCCAATAGTTAAAATGTTGAATCACAAGGATAGTAACTCTATTATCTTCAATTTCTGTTCATCAATTACATATTTTGTCAGTTACCGATATTTAAGAGAAAAATCTTAAGATCAGCAAAATCAATATTATATTTACTAATAAAGTAATAAAGACTAAGAAAAATGAACGCCTTCTAAGTTTTAAATCATTCTAAAAGAACACAAAGTAATAAATGAACTTGAACACAAGTTTCAATATTAGGGAGGTCTCTGGGTCTCCAGAGAACAAGGACACTTTATAAAGGCTGTAAATTAACTTCATACTCACCCCAGAGGACTGCTGGTTTTGAGATAATGCCAAACGAGCATGGCCTCGTCTAATTCTACGTTCTACTTCTGCAAGTAAGCTCTGTAAGTATCGCAGAAAATCTCTCTCATAGCCAACTTTCATAAAACGAGAACTCTTCTCATACCTGATAAAAATGATAACAAACATGCAATATTTCCTGTCCAAATCTTTATCCATTACAACTCACACATTCTATCTTAACTAGTCTCATGGACTGTTGCATTTAGGCTCAAGAGTAAACCAGGTGTATAAGTAACTTTCTGGTTGTCCCTCATCCCAGTAAATGGAAGGCAGTATCTAGCTTTATATGTGGTTAGGAGCACAGATTTTACAATCTGGGTGCTCAGACACCAGCTCTACCACTACAGTGGATCTGTGACCGTGGACCCAGGACAGGTCTCGTCTCGTCTATCAAATCAGGGCTGTTAAAAAGGCAAATGTGATTTTAAAAAAGAAAAAAATAAAAAAGCTTGGGCTTTATGCTTGGTATATAGTATGATGGCTACCAGTATCATTATTGAAGCTCTATGACTTTCTACCACCCCCAGGTAATGAATAGGACCTCCACCAGACATTGATTTTACACTAATTCCAATTACTTCTTCAATAATGACTAGGGAGGAAAAAAATGACCAAAAAAAGGTAACTTACTGTTTTCGTAGATTTTCATCATGAATTTTTTCACATGGACCTGAAAAAAAAAGAATGAGAGATATGAATGTAGCAATTATTGGTGACATCAACAACCTTTTCTCTTGCCAAAAGTTCTTTTTTTTTAAAAAAGGAAAAAACTTCCTTTTTAATCACTGAGTAGTCTGTAGACACCTAAACTGAGCCTACTGAATCATGAAGCAACATGCCCAAGTTAGGCACACGAAAACCGTTCACCTTCAAGATCAGTATAATGACCTTCAAGATCAGTATAATGGAGAGCAACTACAATATGGTAAGAAAAGAGGGAGTGAGAGGAAAGAGAAAACTGTTCCTCACTGCCACTCATGAAAAGAACTAGGATGAGGGCAGACCACTGATCTGAACCACCGCTGACACTTTATTAATTTCAAGTATCTGCACATGAAGTCAAATAGTACAAGGCTAGCACCCTAGTCCTACCCCCTCCCACCTCCAAAAGGCAACCAATTTTAACCCTTTTACCTATTTCTAAATTCTATGCTTATTTTGCTTTTTCTTGGTTCATCTTAGACATTAAAATTTTAGGTTAAATAAACACTCAGTGTTTATATTCTGACTATGCAATACTATTAACTGCTGAGCCAAACAAAAGGTGCATTATAACAATTTTGATAAACTTCATACTTTTATTGTAATTTTTTCATTTGTTTAGTTTTCTATGGATCCATTTCCAAATTCCTCTCAAACACTAACTCAACTATAGAAACTATCTCAATACTAATTTCCCTCAAGATTCAAACTATACCAGATAATCAGCTTCATTTTCTTCCATAAGCTTTCTGTCCTGCTTCAGTCTGGGCCGCTTATTTCCTAAGCTCACTAATAGAGTTGTCTTCCTGAGAAATTCTTTTTCGGGTCTATATTGGATGCAGTTTACTGGATGTCGTTTTTCCTCCTTCTTGGGTTATGGCCATATCTTGGTGAAGTTTCCAGAGAAAAGGCTCATGGGAGATAAATTTGTTGAGACATTGCATGCCTGAAAAGGTCTTTTTTCACCCTCATACTTTGATGTTTGCCTATATAGCTAACCTAGGTAAAAATATTTTTTCACTCAGAATCCTGAGGGTGTTTCTCCCATGTCTTCAAGCTTTCAGTGTTGTTACTGACAAACCTGAGGCCACTGTGATTCATGATCCTGTGTGCCCCACCACCCCCATCCCTGGTGTTCTGAAATTTCACAATGGTGTGCCTTGGTATGGATCTTTTTTCACTTATTGTGCTAAGCACTTGAAGGACCCATTCAATCTAGAGACTAACATCCTTCAGTACTGCAAATTTTTCAATTTCTTCCCTTCTGTTTCCCCTACCTAGAACTCTTAATCAGCTATTAGAGCACTGGACTGATAGAGTTTTTTCTAATTTTAATCTTTTCGGTCCAATTACCCAATATTCCAACAAATTTCCTTGATTTTATTCTCAAAACTTTCCACTGATTTCAGATTTCTCCAGTTCTAATTTCCAAGAGCTCTTTTTGGTTTTTCAAAAATTCCCTTTTTATATAGCATCCTAATCTTCCTGTTATCCTCACTTTCTCTGAGGATACTAACTTTAGTTAAGACACAAATTTTTTCTTCTGCTTTCCCCATGATCTCTACTTCCACTAAATTCTTTTTTTCTGTTGGTTTTGTTAGTCTTTCGTGTCGAAGGTTTTCTTCAAATGTCTGACTGTTGTTCCTCGGCTGGCAAAACACTTCCAGTATCTGCCTAAAAGCTGGTATGCACAGGCAGTTTTGTCAACTAATGGGCTTTACCACAGGAAAATCAGGCAAGACTTTCTTTTAGGAGAGTCCCCAAGGGTCAGTACCTGTAGATCACTTCTCTGGAACTGTTCACTTTCTCTAAAGAATCCTCTTCTCTTCTGCCTGGGGAAAAACATCTGGCTGTATCCTTCTAGGAACAGGGCAGAGGAAGGGAATGGGAAAACCCCACTATTAAGAATACAGACTCATTTAATCTCTCTTATAGTCTCATTTTCACTCATTACTGCCCTGTGCAGTATCTAGGATCCCATTATCTAGACTTGTCCAGTCCTAATGTCCTCCTAATGCTCTAGGGCAAGCATTGTGCTTAATGAATTAAGTTCTCTTTGATGTTTCTAGAATGATACTAGTTATGTACCACCCGTGGGAGAAGAAATAGTCAATTATATTTTTTGCATTTTGTGGCTCGGATGAACTAGAGTTTCTTTAGTCCAATTTCTCCAGAAAATTACCCTAGTCTCCTCAGGCGTAGGGTTGGGAGAGGCAGAATCACCAGATGCACAGGTCTTAAGAGTCTGACCACCTAGACTAGTTGTTCTCAAGAGGGGGCAACTCTGCCCCCCAGAGACATGTGGCAATGCCTGGAGGGGATTACAACTGCAGGGGGTTACTGGCCTATCTAGTGGGTAGAGACCACGGATGCTGCTAAACATCCTACAATGCACAGGATGGACCCCTAAAACACAAAATTATCCAGCTCAAAAGGTCAAATGTTAAGGCTGAGAAACCATGAACTAGACTAATTTCTCGTAATTTCATCCCCATGACTCTCAACTTTGCCTTCTCTGATCCCTGGTGCCTCCAAACCCTGAGCCTGCCCAGGGTTCTACTGATCAAACATTCACTTCTGTGTAATATCCCCTTCTGCAGGCTTTTAGGGTACAGGTTTCTCTGCTCTGTTGAGTTTGCTGCTACTCTTCCATCCACTTGTTATCTTCCAAACATTTGTTGACATGTCTAATGTTAGCTCCTCTTCCAATTACACCTTCTTTTTTTTTTACACTTTCATTTTATTGGAGGGGTTTTGGGACGTAGTGGAAATAGACACGTATGTTCAATTAAGCCACCATGTTTAATTAGACTGGCATTTATTTATTACAAAAAGCTAATCCAGGAAAGAAATTACTTTATCAACAAAGCTTTAAGAGAAAACTGCTTTTCAGAATCATAAAGTACTAGTTTTCCTTAATCATAAATTTGACAAAGTTACACAGAAAATTTACTTACCAAGATCAGAACGAGTGTTTGTGAACAATTCCGCAGGACAAAAACCACAGAGATAATATTTACAAACCTAGTGAAGAAAAACAAAGGTACTTGTTGTTGTTGTTGTTCTGGTGAGGAAGATTGGCCCTGAACTAACATCTGTTGCCAATCTTCCTTTTTTTTTTTTTTTTTGCTTGAGGAAGATTGTCCCTGAGCTAACATCTGTGCCAACCTTCCTATATTTTGTATGTGGGACACCACCACAACGTCGCTTGACGAGCTGTGTGTAGGTCCACACCCAGGATCCAAACCAGCAAACTCTGGGTTGCCAAAGCAAAGTCCTCAAATTTAACCACTACACCACTGGGCCAGCCCCAAGGTACTCGACTTTTTAAAATTGTTCAGTTTTAAAACCATATTGGAAAAGGGTGCCAAATAACTATTTTATCATGTCTTGGTCTTCATCTTTCAATCAAGTTTAAGAACAATCTCATTTGTTAAACCATATTAGTTAGGTAAATTAGTGACTTTCAGACTCCTGGATTTCAGTAAAATATGTACATGACTGAAAGATTTACCAGCATTTTCTACCTTCTTTTAACTACTGCCCCTTTCCCATAGCAACAACAAATATGACATCCAGAAGAAAGGAAAATGTTTATTTTCATTTAAAAACAAAACACATCGCACTGTTCTTATCGCTCTAACTTTGTTAAAAGACCAGAACCAATTTACAGATTAGGATTTGGGAATCATTATCTAAATTACAAATAATATTCATTTAAAGCAATTTCGTTCACTATTTTCACTTAAGAGATCCTTTAACAGGCTCTAAAACGTATTGGATATTTTCATACACGCCAGTACTTTACCAAATGGTATGGGGGAAAAACTATTAACATGAAATCGACTTTTAATTTTCTTCCATTGGTAGTTCTGTAACTCCTTCATATATATTCCAAGACCTCTCTATCCTATATTTAATTCTATAACACTGCAAACCAAAACTTGTAGGCGAAACTTCAAAATATCTTCCTTTCTTCACGTACTAAAGACTTCATTGTTACTGGGTAGATTATCAATGTACAGTCACGTGCCACATAACAACATTACGGTCACCAATGGACCACCTATACAACAGTGGTCCCCTAAGATTAGCACCATATAGCCTAGGTGTGTAGTAGGCTAGACCATCTAGGCTTGTGTAAGTGCATTCTATGATGTTCACACAATGACAAAACCACCTAATAAATGCATTTCTCAGAACATATCCCACTGTTAGATAATGCACAACTGTGCAACTATGACATATGAAAAAAGAGAGATGTTAAATTTAAGACTGAATGAGAGTTCTTTCTAGACACTTAGTACTGGATGTTAAATCTACAATAGATTGTTTTCTGCCTCAAAGGTCAATTATTTTATGCTTGTCTGAAGCAATGTGGTTCCATAAGCTGAGTCCAGAGGAATTAAGGTCATGAAAAACAAAAATGACTGTCTGATCAACAGATTTAGTTGTTTTTTCTTTTTGCTGAAGAAGATTAGCCCTAAGCCAACATCCGTGCCAACCTTCCTTCACTTTATATGAGGGTTGCCACGACAGCATGACTGATGAGTGGTGTAGGTGCGTGCTGGCGATCCAAACCCATAAATCTGAGCCGCTGAAACGGAGCACACTGAACTTAACCACTATGCCACAGGGTTGGCCCCTCAACAAATTTAGTCTTATATCAATATTATCCTGTTATATATAGCCATACATCATAGTATGTACTATTTTCTTTAGAAGTTCTTCTCATACTTCATTTCTAAGATTACTCTTTGCAACTTAAAAATCATTCTTACAAATTATTTTTTTAAAAGGCTCTGTATGCTCAAATGGTCAATGTCTTTCCAAATTATTTCCAAACTTCCAATGGTCATATGAAATGTTTAAAAATGGTACATACTTTTCTAACTATTAAAAAGTATGATTTGTTAAACCTTGCATCCACTTTAAGTGTATCACAATAAAATATCAACGCAAATACTCAATTTTAAAAAATATTTAAGGGGCTGGCCCGGTGGTGCAGCAGTTAAGTGCACACGTTCTGCTTCTCGGCGGCGTGGAGTTCACTGGTTTGGATCCGGGTGCGGACATGGCACCACTCGACAGGCCATGCTGTGGTAGGCGTCCCACATATAAAATAGAGGAAGATGGGCACGGACATTAGTTCAGGGCCAGTCTTCCTCAGCAAAAAAGAGGAGGATTGGCAGCAGTGAGCTC
The DNA here is from genome assembly GCF_041296265.1 of Equus caballus. Taxonomy (NCBI): domain Eukaryota; kingdom Metazoa; phylum Chordata; class Mammalia; order Perissodactyla; family Equidae; genus Equus; species Equus caballus. The sequence continues at coordinate 26,435,020 of NC_091694.1, read as the reverse complement.
AGGGCTAATCTTCCTCAAAAAATAAAATAAAACAAAACAAATAAATAAATAAAAAATATTTAAGAATCTCTTATTTGGGGGAGTGAGGACAGAGACAAAGAGTATGCCACTTACTGTTCAGACTATTAACCCTAGTTCCCAGGGCCCAAAAATTATTTAACAAGTTTCCCACAACTGTAATAGCTATCTGTAATAGCTTAGTAATAGTTATTGCCAGCATTCAGTGCTATTTATAGCTACAAATTGTATGGTTATATAATAATTTAAAAACTAAATTTAGTGTGCACCCCTCATAGGTATGAAACTTTACTACCTCTGTGCATTTTACTTTCACTTACTTATCAAAGTTTATTTTAATCTCTATTCCCATGTTTACAGAAGTATATTCTAGGGTTTTGGAGTGGATTCTATCTAAAGACTGATTTTATTGTTTTCAATAGGGCTTTTATTGTCATAACTAATAAACATAAGACTACTTGTTCCTTCTGTTTAAACTGGGCCAATCTCCATGATCCTCAAAAAGGCTCATCATTGAAACAAAAGGAATACACATCTCCATGGTCCCTTCTGACTGTGAAATATAAGCAAATACAAACTTCAAACATTTCTAGGAAAGAAATCATATAATTATTTTTGGTAATGAAATACCAACATAGGACTTATAGTACTTATCAAATCTTAGTTTTAATAACACTTATCACTGGATCTGACTGGGGGCTTTACCATATATTGTGTGACTTAACGTTCTGTAAAACTGATTACTACTAGCTTCAAGGTTTGTCATAAAATGTCTAATAAATGTTATTTTTTAAAACTAAAATACCTCTGATTTTCTAGAGCTATTTAAAGTTTTTTTTAAAGATTTTTTTTTCCTTTTTCTCCCCAAAGCCCCTCAGTACATAGTTGTGTATTTTTAGCTGTGGGTCCTTCTAGTTGTGGCATGTGGGACGTCACCTCAGCATGCCTTGATGAGCAGTGCTGTGTCTGCGCCCAGGATTCGAACCAATGAAACCCTGGGCCAACGAAGCAGAGCACACAAACTTAACCACTTGGCCACGGGGCTGGACCCTATTTAAAGTTTTATTTACATGAATAAGGCTTTCCAAAAGGTAGGAGGTTCTAAGTGATCAAAACTCTCTAAATCTAAATGTACTACATCAGTTTTTCAATAAAATATACGAATGAACACACTCTTAAATCTAACAGGTACTGAATGGGACTTTAATTTAAAATGGGTTTGAATTTTAAAAAGTGGAAAATGTCATCTCAACAATCATGTAACACTATGTGCTAAAACCGATGCTGGAAATACAAGAACGAATAAGACCCACTCCTCAAAAAGCTTAGTCTAGGGGCTGGCCCCAGTGGCCGAGTGGTTAAGTTTGTGGGCTCTGCTGCAGGCGACCCAGTGTTTCGTTGGTTCGAATCCTGGGCGCGGACATGGCACTGCTCATCAAACCACGCTCAGGCAGCGTCCCACATGCCACAACTAGAAGGACCCACAACGAAGAATATACAACTATGTACCGGGGGGCTTTGGGGAGAAAAAGGAAAAAAATAAAATCTTTAAAAAAAAAAAAAAAAGCTTAGTCTAGTAGAAGACAGAACAGAAACAGAAACCAAAAAATAGAGTGTACTAGTATTTACATGCAACTCTAGAAACAAAAGGAAATTAGTTTAGTCAGGAATGTCAAGTCATCACAGATGGTGAAGCTTGAACTGGTTCTTAGTTCAGAAGTGGAAAGGTTGCAAGACATTCTAGGTATAAGGAAACGTGAGAAGACGGACAACAGAGTATGCAACAGGCAAGTGTAGACAGGTACACTTGGAGAGGCAACAAAATGCGGAGTCTGAATCCTGGCCGCCACTTATCCACTATAGAATATAGACTGTAATGCTCCTTGATTTCCTCATATAAAAAAAGGAGACAATGGGGGCTGGCCCCATGGCCAAGTGGTTAAGTTTGCATGCTCCACTTTGGCGGCCCAGGGTTTTGCCAGTGCAGATCCTGGGCGCAGACATGGCACTGCTCATCAGGCCATGCTGAGGCGGTGTCCCGCAAGGCACAACCAGGACCCACAACTGGAATGTACAACTATGTACTGGGGGACTTCAGCTAGGAGAAGTAGTAAGAAAAAAAGGAGACAACAAATATACTTCATAGTGGGACTGTGAAATTTAAACTTTATGTTAAATTGGGAGAAGCGGGCAAATTTTTAAAATACTACCCAGTACTTTTTCAAAAATGTTTTTAGGGGCTGGCCCCGTGGCCAAGTGGTTAACTTCGCATGCTCCGCTTCAGCGGCCCAGGGTTTCATGGGTTCGGATCCTGGGCATGACCTAGCACTGCTCATCACGCCACGCTAGGGCAGCATCCCACATGGCAGAGCCAGAAGGACCTACAACTATGTACTGGGAGGCTTGGGGGTGGAGAAGAAGGGGAAGAAAAAAGATTGGCAACAGATGGTGCCAATCGTTCCCCACCACCCCTAAATCCCCCCAGTACATGGTTGTATATTTTAGTTGTGGGTCCTTCTGGTTGTGGCATGTGGGACACCGCCTCAGCGTGGTTTGATGAGCAGTGCCATGTCTGCGCCCAGGATCTGAACTGGTGAAACCCTGGGCCACCCCAGTGGAGCACACGATCTTAACCACTCGGTCACAGGGCCAGTCCCTCAGGTGCCAATCTTTGAAAAAAGTTTTTAGGCACTATGTAGACCTACTAAGACATGCCATGCCTGCCTGTGGATTAATGAGATGATCCCTGTAGCTCAGTCCAATCAACCCACTTGAGTCCAGAAAACACATGACCTGCTTGGAAGGCATCTAGCTACTTATAGAATCCAGATTAGAACCCATTTTCCTAATGCGGTTTTGTGTGCTCTTTACACACTTCAACTCTCCTTAAGAAACTGCTGTAACGTGACAGTACATCAAGGTGTTTGTTACTCTATCCAATCAGCTCTAGCCACTTAGACAGCTTCTTTTAACCCTCCCCAGGGATTGTGGCTGTTCAACTAAAAATATTAACACTTAGTCTTTTATTCAGTAAGTCTTTACTAAATGTCTATCAAAACCCTAATAATCTGATAACCAAAGGTGGGAGGAGCAGCAACAAAGGGGTGGTGGTGGAGGCCAGAATTCTCACAAGGTAATTGTGATTTATCCCTTGATAAATTTAAGGCAACACCAGTGATCAGAAGAGTTCAACCTCAATAGCAGGCTTTTCACTATCAGTTAAGAGAATGGAGAAACACAATCCTGGAAATCTAACTAGAAAAATTTATTTTTATTTTTTTGCAGGGGAAGAGTCTCCCTACGCTAACATCTATGCCAATCTTCCTCCTTTTCTTCCCCCTCAAAGCTCCAGCAGACAGTTGTGTACAGTTCTAAGCTCCTCTAGTTCTATGTAAGTGGTGTGGTTTTGCACCCAGGAACCGAACCCGGGCCGCTGAAGTGGGGTGCGCCAAACTCTAACCACTAGGCCATCAGGGCTGGCTCGTGACTAGAAAATTTTAATTGCAAGTTTCCACCATATTAAAGTCAAATTGTCAAAATTTAAGGCAATATTTGTTGTTATATACAGTGTTGGGAAAATGACACTCCAAACAATACTAGAGGGCTATGGGACAACTTGGCAGCATCCATCAAAATGTAAAATGTGCATTTAACTTAGTCATTGTCTTTCCAGGAACCAATACTACAAGTGACTCAGCTACATGTACTACAACGTTCACTGCAGCTTGGTTGGTAACGGCAAAAGAATTAGACATAATGTACACACCCAGCAGAAAACAAATCGTTAAATAAATTAAGGTAGATTTATATGTACCAACAAGGAAAGAGTTCAGAGTTTAAGTCAAAGTTGTAAAATACATATTATATTTATATATTAGACCATATTAACAACTTTCACTCATATGTATATATGCGTATGTGTCTGTAAATTATTAGGAAAGATTTGAAAACACACAGAGCAATTTTTATGTTTTTCAGGGAGATTTGGCAATGGAGAGGAGAGGCAAAAACAGATTTTCACTGTTTATCCCTATGTTAAATTCTAACCTTTTATATAGTAACCACGTTTACTTCTGTAAAAAGTAATTTTAACGGTTCTAAACTCAGAGGGAAAATATAAAACAGCAAAATCAATTCCCAATATATTAATGGAATCAATCTTTAAATGAGACAACATTATTTAATGTGAAGAAGACTTACGCATTTTGGGGGGTTTAAGTAAGTATAAATATTTAACTAAGAAAATGCTGACTTACAGCTTTTTACTTTCATCTTTTTTTTTTTCCCTGAGGAAGATTAGCCCTGAGCTAACATTTGCCAATCCTCCTCTTTTTGCTGAGGAAGACTGGCCCTGAGCTAACATCTGCGCCCACCTTCCTCTACTTTATATATGGGACGCCTACCATAGCATGGCTTGCCAAGCGGTACCATGTCCCCACCCGGGATCCGAGCTGGGGAACCCTGGGCTGCCCAAGTGGAACACGAGAACTTAACCACTGCGCCACCGGGCCGGCCCCAGACTTACAGTTTTTAACAAAAACAGACCCATTTTTTTATGCATTCACTTCTTCAAGGCACCATTAATTCTGGTCATCAATTTAAACTATTACCAATCACAAAAGTGCACTAAGAGTATCTCATTGACTTTTATCTTTCTATATCTACTTGAACCCAACAGTAAGCAATATAATTCCTGCTTAAGCTAATCAAGTATTTTCAATGCTGTCTGCATTACTTTTGTTAAACTGCTTTCCCCAAATCAGTTGAATGTTTAGCTGTTTCTCACTCTAATGGTTAGGTCAGCTATTTATCATTTACAAATAGTAAAGAATTCAAATCAGTAAATCACATATAAACGTCTTTACAGACACCAACAAATATAGGTCCCTACCTAAAATCCTGTGGATGCCTTAAAGAGCTTCTTTTGGTATTCTAAGTTACTAACCACTCTGGATAGGTATTTGGTTCCACCAGACACCAAGTTCCATTTTATAAACAAGTCATAAACATAATGTATTTATTCAATGTCTATTTCTGATAATCTAAATACTGGCATTTTAAATTCATCATGGTGGCAACAGTAAATCTGATCCTTGACAAGAACTTCACTTCAGCTGTCATGTACATTTTTTCATTTAAAATCCGAGAATTTCCAGAAACTTTATTGATGGGGAAAAAAAGAATACCTTTCAACGTGTAGTCTTTAGTCACTTCCATTAATAGTTTAACTTTGACTACAACAGGCTAGATAGAAGTAATGTTTCTGGGGCCGGCCAGGCGGCTCAGCCGTTAAGTTCTCACGTTATGCTTCAGGGCCCAAGTTTTGCTGGTTTGAATCCCAGCTGCGGAGCTATTCAAGCCATGCTGTGGTAGGCGTCCCAGATAAAAAAAGCGGAGGAAGATGGGCAGGGATGTTAGCTCAGGGCCAGTCTTCCTCAGCCAAAAGAAGAGGATTGGCAGTGGATGTTAGCTCAGGGCTAATCTTCCTCAAAAATAAATAAGTAGGAAAAAAAAGCAGCAATGTTTCTTTTTAGCTAAAAGAACTGAATTCGTGTTTCAAAAAAAAGACAAACCCCAAAAGAAAAAATTTTAATATAACAATTTATAACAAAAAGAGCCAGTCCCTCATAACATATACTATGTTTCAGCTATATCAGGACCACACTTTCTATAATCATTCATTTCCATGCCTTTTATATTACATATACCTTTGCAGTCATGGTTCACTCTCCTTGCCCACACAAACTTTTGGTAAAATTTTAATCAATTTTCCACAGGAGCCAGAAAGTAAACATCTCTCTCCTGCCTAGAAGCTTTCAACTGTTTCCCAATGTAATTTAGTCCCAACTTCTAACAAGATTTATAAAAACCATTCAAAACCAGGTTCCTGCCCATCCATCCACATGCCCCCTTCCCCAACAAAAGCAACCACGGGCTCCAGGTAATAACACTACTTACAATTCCTCAGGCTTACTTTTTCTCCAGCCTCCAGTAACATGTCTTCTCTCCCACTCCCTCTGGCTAATTCCTACTAATCCTTTAGGTCCCAGTATTTAAGGGTCACTTGAAGAGGCCTTTCTCAAGTACCCCAGGCTGAGTTAGGAGCCCCTCTCAAGTGTACTTTTCAAGACCCCACACTTTTCTCCACTGTGGCACTTATGACATTGTGTTATGAAAGCACATCTACTCCTTCCTATCTGCCACCAGCTGATGGTTCTCTCAGGCTAAGTGCTGTTATCTATACTATTCTATCTACCATAAAAGTGAAACATTTTTGTTGAATAAATGAATACAGGAATTTCCCCAAGTTACAAGTAAGAAATGAGAAAATTAAACATATTTCATAAAACAATGAAGCACTGTATTACTAACTTAAACTACTTTCTCCCCTAGCAAGCAGTAGTGAAGAAATCAAATCTAATGATATATATACATACATAAACACACATTTTTCCTAAAGCAATCAAATATTAAGGAAATGTCCCTACAGCATATACAGGAAATAATATTGGCCATGTGTTGATACTGTTGTACTGGGGTATGGGCACAAGGAGAGTTCATTATACTATTCATTCACCTTGTTTGTTTTGGGGTGAAAAAACAAACAGCAGTCATATGCACATATAACACACAGACTGCTGACAATTACCATGTACCATAGAGTAAGGTAGGAAACGCCTATACTTCTGACAGAAAGAACATTTTGGTGGCTCTGAATTAAAACCAGTAAAATATTTATAGATGTCATGTGCTATAATTATTAATTTTTTGCTTCCAATTTTCCTTCCCAAACTCTGAATCCCTTTTTTACATGTAAAAACAAAAACGTTCACAAGTAAAAACATCGACAGAAGCCTTAACTGTTTTTTTCTTTTCTAAACAACTGTCAGCATCAATGACAGTATTTCCTAACATTCTTAAGATTTTAGAAAATAACATTTAGTTCAATTACCTTCATAAATTATTAAACCTTCACTGAACAGGGCATACCTGAATTTGATTAATGATGAAGGAAACTTCATTTTAAGGATTATTAGAATCAGAGTTAAGTCAACAGTAAAATAATTTCACTTTCGGGTTGAAAAAGTAAAAACCTCAATTTGAATTACAAAATTCCTGTTCTCTTATATAAATAATAATAAAAGCTCAAGGCCAGACTTTACAATTCCCTACAATGTGAACTATTCAGGTAATTACAAGGCTACCAAATGCCTTCTCTGGCAAACACTGAAATCTTCCCATGTGGACACTAACTGAAAGGTGCTCACACTAGGCAGTTAAAAATCATATGCTTTCCTCATGACTGTGGTTGTTTAGGATTAACAAAGCAAAGCAGAGCAAACCAACCAACTGTTTGATGCAAAAATAGTAATAATCTCAAGGAAATGTAAAATAACAATAACCCAGGCAGAAGGGTGTCTCAATGAATCCTTTGAGCAGTAATAAAGCTGGTTTGACTTTAGCCGAAAACTACTTTCTCCAGATCCAGAGGTAGCAATCTGCAAAGAAGCTGGAAATGCCTGTAAAGTACTAATCCCAATAAAGCACTTTCGGACATTGAGCCTTGAGAGTATTTACATACAGCCTTATTATGAATAAACAAAAGGTCGATAATTTGCACCACAGGTGTATCCTTCACTTAAAAACGAGTTCCCCAACTCTCACAATTAAAAAGCCAGGACTAATCACGTGATCAGAAAGCAGTAGCTCACAAGCTTTAAAAGGTGGTGAGGCCATTTTTTTAAAAATGCAGCTTTCCGGGGCCTTCCCCCAGACTGACCTACTCCCTCTAGGGAGTGAAGTAAAGAAATCTGCATTTAAAACAAATTCCACAGGTCGGTCAGATACAGACACTCTGGAACTACTTTTAACACTAAGGTAAGTTTCCATTTCAACTGTTAAACAAAAGGACCCCACCCAGCTGAAATAGCCTTTCCCATTTAGTGCCAAGTGTGCCAAAGAAAAATTTCCAAATAGAATAGGAATGCAAAAATATTTTGAAATATCAGGTTACAGCGATAGTGAAATCCTTACACTATATGCTGGGGGGTTGTACATTTCTCCACTAATAGCCAACAGCATTAGAATATGTAAACGACCCGGAAGTGATGGCAAGAGCTTCCCCAGCTTTATCCTGACTTACTTAGATGAGGCCATACACTTTGTTCCTGGTCAACACCAACCTTCTCCCCGAAGACATGAATCTGAAACACCAGCAACTGACTTTTTCAAATCCCTGAATCTAGAATGAAGTGAAATCTGTCATTAAACGCATAAGATATTGTGGTGACAAGCACCAAAAGTTTAAATCAGTGAGAAGCACTAAAACAGAAGGGAAAGCAGATTTATTACAGCTGAGATGACATAAAAACCTAAGTTGCTATTCTGAGAGCCTCACTGCTAATGTTATAAACCCGTCACATATAATGCAATGTGGCAATAAAATACTATCAGGAAACCAGTTTCTTCACAACACGTGTTCAAAACCAAGGAAGAACAAACAGGTGCTGCCGTTAATGAGCAGGCAATCAAATGCCATTTTCTCTTTAATACAAAATAGATAAATACCCTATCTGTACATCAACTGGATCTTAACTTTTTTTTTTTTTTGCAAAGCTTAGAGGGAAAGACTACCGAGTTAAGTGGTAAAGGAAAAATTTACTTCATTGTTGCAAAGAAATGCTTAGAAAGGAAAGACGGTCAAGACATGCAGCAAAGTTACTGTCTCTTCTGACACGTGGGGGAAAAAACCCAAAGGTTAAAAAAAAAACAAAACAAAAAACTTTTAAAAAGCTTCAACTCTCGACGTCAATGACAAAACGCGTGAATTTGACTCCACACAATGAATTCTACCATTAACACTTCATAGTACTTTGCAATCAGGTTGCACCCCAACGCTTTAGCCAAACACGTTATTTTTTAAGGTACTGATAGGACTCATCTAGCACCAACGTGTTTCCCTGCACTGCAAAAGAGAAATTTCACTCTAACCACAGCCTATGTTTAAAGAGACGAAGCAATTTCTTTAAAAAGTCTATTTGCCTACTCCTTCGTACTTTCATTAGCAACTGCCTTTAAATGACCACGTTGTTTGGTGACAAGCGCAAAACAAGTAAGACTAAATTCTGCACCTGTTCTTCAGGTGAGACCTAAAATAAACGTTACACTGCATGTTCAAAACACTCGAAATACATTACGGTCATTTGCACAGACCTGGCTTCAGAGAAGCGGGGAAAGTACACAGGCCTACAAAGATTAGGTTGAGGCTCGCCCCTTTAACTTGCCAAGAGACCCCGGGTGAGCGCCCCCAAACGGGGTTTACAACAGTTACCCTTACTCACAGGGTCAAGAGGATCACATGAGTTTTACTGGAAGAAAACGCCTGGACAGCCCTCTCCACGCAGGGCTTCCTACAACGTACTGCAGACAAACAATACTTGTAAACCATCACGGCAAACCCTACCAAGTTAGGATCCTCTATTTAAAATCTTATTTCCCCACCGAAACGTCGAAACGAAACTATTCCTGAAATAATACACTGCCACAATTTTTTACCACTAATCCTGGCCACAAATTTCAGTTTAAATACGCCGCTCAACCCAAATAACGGAAGAATGTGGCCTTTCCCCTATTTCCCGAGGTGAAAACACTGCAGCCTCCAGACGTAGTAAAATACTCCTGCCTCTCCCGCGTTTCCCCGCATCAGGAAGGTGCTCCTCGGTGCTACTGAGGCCCCCTTTGGCTTCCTCGATACTAAAACAACAACAACCACAACCACCACCCATCCTTCATCCCTGGATTCGGGCGGACTCCTCCCTCCCGGGCGGCCTCCCGCCTTCCCCGGGCCACGGGGTCAGACACCCGGCCCCGGCGCGGCCCCAAATCGCGCCGCGGGCCCGGCGGCCCAGCCCGCGCCCTCCCCGCCCCTCCCCCACGGCGCCCGGGCACAGGCCCAAAGCCCGCGGGACTTACGCTCTCGTGGTCCCACCGCACGTTGCTGCGCTTCTCGTCCGGGGCGAGGTTTCGGTCTCGGCCCATTAACTCATCCAGCAATTGCGCGGCCGAAATCATGGTGCTTTCCTCGGGCGGCTGCTCCCACCAGCCCTGGCACCCGCCAAAGAAAACGCCGGCGACACCGCCGCCAACCCCTCCGGCCCACTCGCAGGCCGAAAACCCTCCTCTAAAGAGGAGCCGACAAGACAAAATGGCCGCCGCGCGGGCGCCTTCCCAGCATGCCACGCGCGCGCGTGCGCCCGCGGGGACACGCCCAGGCCTGGGAGGCGAGGTGGGCCCGCGGCCGCCGGCCCGGGGGCGGGGCCTGCCGAGGCTGGGCCCGGACTCCGCCCCTGGCGGGTGGTACCGCCCCTGTCCGCGCCAGGCGGGACCAGAGGCTACACCACGCGGTGACGCCGCCCGCCTGGCCCCCAAGCGCCCGTCTCCCCGAGATCTTTCACGGGGAGAAATGGGAGCCTACGGCGTGAAGCTTCGACACCGCTCCGAAATGGGGAAAAGCACAGTGTATCCCTTTGTCCCACGCGGTGCACTCGATGCCATCTTCCAGTGGAGAATGACGATCAGCGCTCATTCCGTGTGCCGACACCATTTTCCCAGTCACTGCGCTCACCGCCTCTTCCGCCTGGCTTGGTCCTCCCTTCCCCCGATTCCTGTGATTCACAGGGTGGGAAATCAAGCAGGAAGAGATAAGGTGGTTTCTACAAGGTCACACGGAGTATGGGGATTCAGTTCTGCACCTGATGCCTCCTGATCTGGAATTTTTTTAAATTATTGATTAACTTATTCAACCAATATCTGAGTACTTACCATGTGCCAGGTAAGCTCTTCAAGCTAAGTTCTGAACGGTTCAGACACAGTCCTTGCTCCCCCAGACCTTGAGGATTAGTGAGGGAGACAATCACTAAAGAAATAAAATCAAATATGTCAATGCAAATTGTGATAAGTACTCTAGCACAGCTAAGGGTGTGGACTCGGAAGCCAGGTCGCCTCGTGTGCTGATCTCAGCTCTGCCGCTCTGCCTTCGCTTCCCCATCTGTAAAGTACGGTTTACGATAATAATAGTGCCCTACACGTACGATGTTATTGTGAAGATTAGATGAATTGATACAATGTAAAGCACGTAGACCAGGGCCAACACATTTTAAAGTCATTTAATCCGTAGCTATTATGACGGTTAGGGAAAAAAGCAGTGTTCTGTCAAAGAGTAAAGAGAGAGGCCTCTCTGTGGAAATGACTTAAGACCTAAAAGATAAGGATCCAGCCAAACAAAGTGGACAGAAAAGAATTCAAGACAGAGAGAGTAGCATATACCAAGGCCATCTCATTACAACTCTTCCTCAACTTATGATAGGTTTATCAGGACATAAACTCATTGTAAATTGAAAACGTTGTTCGTAGAAAACGTGTTTAATGCACCTAACCTACTGAACATCATAGCTTAGCCTAGACTACCTTAAACATGCTCAGAACACTTAGATTGGCCTACAGTTGGGCAAAATCATCTAACATAAAGCATTTTTTATAATAGTGTTGAATATCTCGTAATTTATTGAATACTGTACTGAAAGTGAAAAACAGAATGGTTGTATGGGTACAGAATGGTGGTAAGTGTATTGGTTGTTTACCCTGGTGATCCGGTGGCTGACAGGGAGCCGCAGCTCACCGCCACTGCCCAGCATCACATGAGAGCCTAGTCCTGCATATTCGCTAGCCCGGAAAAAGATCAAAATTCAAAATTCTAAGTAGAGTTTCTACTGCATGCGTATGGCTTTTACACCATCATACAGCTGAAAAATCATCAGTTGAACCATCATAAGTCTGGACTATCTATATATGAAACAATGCTCATCATTATTTTAAATATCCCTAAAACTAACAGTCCTGGGTATGCAGGATCCTCATTAAGTGGATTGAGGATGCCAAACATTTGAGAGATGATGCTTTAGACTTGAGTAGAGAAGGAACTAGCAAAGAAGACTGTAAAAGGGAAGCCAAAGAGATAAAAGGAAAATCTGAAGAGTGTAGAGTCAGGAAAGGCAAAGAAAACACAAAACAAAACCAAAAAACCCCAGAGAAGCTGTTTCAAGAAGGTGAAAGTGATCAACATTGTAGACAACTGCTGAAGGTGTGGTATGGGAAGACTGAAAAGTATCCATTTCATCTTGTAGTTGAAAGCCAGACAGGAGGAGATTGAAGGAATGGAGGGGAAATGAGGAAGTAAAAAGGTGTTCAGACAATGAACTTTAAGAAGGGAAGAGGTGAAACAGGGTGAGAACTGAAAGGGGCTATGGGTCAAGGGAGGCTTTTGTAAGATGGGAAATTAGAATATGTTTAATGTTAGAGGAGGAAGTAGATAGCTAAAGGTCTAAGTTCTCCAGAAGGTAGGCGCTGGAAATATTTGTAGCTATTGGCCTTTGCTAGAAGAAAAGACCCTTTCTCTACTGAAACAAGGAAGAAGAAAAAGATACAGCATCAGTCTGTAATGTAGCAGTGAGATGAAGGAGCTCTCAGCTGATGGCTGCTGTTTTCTCAAGGAAGCATTTTTGAAGGTTCACCACTGCCACTCCCACTAAAAAGGGGGAGAAAAAGTATACATCTTGAACCCTAAACAGGACTTATAAAACCTGAATGCAAAATTACAGTTTCTGCTCACTAAAGCTTTTTAATCTAACTCCCTCATCCGTTCCACAAACTTTAACGGTGCATGTGCTCTGTGCCAGGAACTGGCTTAGGGGCTGAGAATACAAAAACAGATGTATAAGACTCAGTTCTCAGAGAGCTCCTGATTCGTGGAGGATAAAAATGTAACAATAACTTGAAATGAAATGAAAATAGTATTAGTATTAGATGCCTTTGGATCATAGAAGCAAGAGTTCCTATACCAGTCAAACACTAGACAGTCTTACTCTACAACTCTCCTTTTCCTAGACTCTAAGGGCAGCCACAGTTCAGTGTGTATTACCACTGCAGGTAATGAATTCATTCATTTATCCTTCATTAATTCAACCAGCGCCAGCATCACCTGGTTCAGTCTCCCAGCCGGGCATCAGGGACTCAGAGATAAAAGCAGTCTTTTTTTTTTTTTTGAGAAAGATTAGCCCTGAGCTAACTGCTGCCAATCCTCCCCTTTTTGCTGAGGAAGACTGGCCCTGAGCTAACATCCGTGCCCATCTTCCTCTACTTTATACGTGGGATGCCTACCACAGCATGGCTTGCCAAGCGGTGCCATGTCTGCACCCAGGATCCAAACCAGTGAACCCTGGGCCGCTGAGAAGCAGAACGTGTGCACTTAACCGTTGTGTCATCAGGCCAGCCCCAAAAGCAGTCTTTATTAAGAAATCACAATGCCCAGTTTACAGATAACTTCTGTAGATTATATGAGTTGCTGGTGTTAAAAAAAAAACAACAAGCCCAAATGGAGTCACTTGAGTTAACACCCACCAAGGCTTAATACCTGACCAGATTGCAGGCTCAGCCTCTCCCAGGAGTGGAGGTTTAAACTATTCAGTCTGGAATTTCTTGATCAACAGTAGTGAAGTAATCTGTAAGATAAGACCACTTGCCAGTCCCCCTAAGGGAAGGTGACCTTGCCTGAAATAATCCTTTGTTTTCTTTCGCTGACAACTTCCCTGTCCTGCACGTTTCGTTTCTACCTATAAAAGCCTTCCATTTTATACAACTCCTCAGAGCACCCTTCTATTTGTTAGATGAGATGCTGCCCAATTCATGAATTGTTGAATAAAGCCAATACGATTTTCAGATATACCCAGTTGAATTTCTTTTTTTAACTGTAGTTTCCTGATGATGAGACGGAAACAATTTAATCTTATCAGCCCATGGTCTCCAGACCCCACTCCGTTAATGTTATTAATGGAAAGTCTTAATGGACCGTATTGTGTCCCCTCACTCCCTCCAATTCATATTTTGAAGCTGTAATCCCCAGTACTTTAGAATGTGACCATCCAGTCATGCATCACTTAACGATGGGGATAAGTTCTGAGAAATTCATTGTTAGGCGATTTCATCATTGTGCAAAGATCATAGAGTGCACTTACACAAACCTAGATGGTGTAGCCTACTACACATCTGGGCTATATGGTATTAATCTTATGGGACCATTGTCATATATGAGGTCCATTGTTGACTAAAATGTCATTATGAGATAGGGCCTTTAAAGAGGTGATGAAGTTAAAATGAGATCATTAGGGTGGGCCATCATCCAATCTTACTGGTGTCCTTATAAAAAGAGGAGATTTGGACACATAAAGAGACACCAGGGAGGGGCCATCCCAGTGGCACATGGTGGTTAAGTTCGCAAGTTCTGTTTCGGTGGCCTAGGGTTTTCCCGGTGCGGACCTACGCGCCACTTATCAAGCCATGCTGTGGTGGGCATCCCACATATAAAGTAGAGTAAGATGGGCACGGATGTTAGCTCAGGGCCAGTCTTACTCAGCAAAAAAAGAGGATGATTGGCAGCAGATGTTAGCTCAGGGCTAATCTTCCTCAAAAAAAAAAAAAAGAGAGAGACCAGAGAGGCACACACACAGAGGGAAGGCCATCTGCAAGCCAAGGAGAGAGGCCTCAGGAGAAACCAAACCTGCTGACTCCTTGATCTTGGACTCTTAGCCTCCAGAACTATGAGAAAATTAATTTCTGTTGCTTAAGCCCCCCGGTCGGTGGTATTTTGTTATGGCAACTCTAGCGAACGAATATAGAAAGGAAACCACTGTGACTACAGGTCTTCTAACCGCTTCCCAGCCTCCAGCATGGCCCCTACGACTCCATCCTCCGTCTGCTTTGCTGCCTCAGTCATCTTTCTAAATGTCAATCTGGTCATATCTCTTCCCTGCTCAGAACCTCCCAATGGCTCCCCGTCATCCCCACTCTGAAATTCAGACACCATAAGGTCACCCATGATCTGACCTGCCTCTCCAATTTCACTTGCTACTGCTCCCCCACACCCTGAACGTCCCTGTTTCCTACCACGTTACGCTGCTGCAGCCATGGAATGCTCTCCCTTCACCCCACCAACTCCAACCCATCATTCAGCTCAGCTCCATGAAGCCAAACTGGACCCTCATTCTCAACCTGCCACACACAACTGATCACACTTCTCACTGTGCCACCATTTACCTTAAACATCCTTGTACATTTTTGGGTTGGTCACAAGATATTGCAAATATCAGTCTTTTCCTTTAAAATGACAATTCCTTTAAGTCAGATGCCATTTCGTATTCATGCTGGTATTCCCAGATTCTCGCACTGTATATAACACGTAGGAAGTAGGTCCTGTTCACTCCTAACCCCATTATAGTCTGGCTGCCATCCCCACCATTCCATCGCAACCTCCCTCTCCAAGGTCACCAGCAATCTCCTTGTGGTTAAATCCATTCTACACTTTTCAGTCCTTTCTTTCTCGCCTTTTCTGCAGCATTCGACCATATGCATCACACTCTTTTCTCCAAACCCTCTCATTCTTTTGCTTTTCCTCCTCACTATTCCAGCTGCTCCTCTTCACTCTCATTTGAGAATTTCTCCTCTTCTGTCCATCATTAAAATAACGGGTGTTCTTTGGGGTTCCGTCTTTGGCTGTCTTCTTTCAGTGCTCGACATACTCTCTTGAGGCAATCTCTTCCATTCCCATGACTTCAGCTAGCACCTTTTGCTGATGACTACCAAACCCAAATCACCAGCCCAGAATTCCTTCCTAAATGTCACACTCATATACATAACTGTTTACTGGACGTCTCCACCTAAATGAAAATCAGGAAAGAAAACACAGGGGCTGGCCCGATGGCGCAGCAGTTAAGTTCGCACGTTCCACATCTCAGTGGCCCAGGGTTCCCCGGTTTGGATCCCGGGTGCGGACATGGCACCGCTTGGCACGCCATGCTGTGGTAGGCATCCCACATATAAAGTAGAGGAAGATGGGCATGGATGTTAGCTCAGGGCCAGGCTTCCTCGGCAAAAAGAGGAGGACTGGCAGTAGTTAGCCCAGGGCTAATCTTCCTCAAAAAAAAAAAGAAAGAAAAGAAAAGAAAACACAGGCTCTGGAGTCAACTACTTGAGTTCAAAGCCTTACTCCATCATGAACTAAGCTGTATGGTGGTGGACAAGTTAATTACGTCTCTGTGCCTCCAAAAATAATGATGGCCCTACCTTATGGGGTTGTTGTGAGAATTAAATGAGATAACTTGTGTACAGCACTTAGCGTAGTGCCTGGCAATGAGTTAATAGTAGTAGTAATTAAAGGTCCTCAGAAAGCTCCATTCAACAGATTCAAAAGTGAATTCATCACCCGCCTGAAGTCTTCTCTTTATTCTTTGACCCAAATCTCAGTAAATAGCACCATTATCTACCCAGCCAGAACCCCAGATGTTATCCTTGTTTCCTGACCACCACCGCCCTTCCAGTCTATCAGGACTCTCCCTTGAATTAACCTTGTTGTAACATAGGTACGATCCACTGAGGGTCTCCAATGTCCAGACTTGACACACAGTCATTAATTCAATCATAGAACAATCCTGCAAAGTAGGTGCTATTATTAGCATCCCTATTTTGAGGATGCAGAATTTGAGGCCCAGAAAGGTTAAGTAACTCATCAAAGATTATACGAGTGGCAGAGCTGGGCTGTGAACCGAGGCAGTCTGGTTTTAATCTCCCTGCTCGCAACCACTATGCCGAATGCCATACTGCTTCTATTGTAATATTTATCACATTCTTGTCTCTCCCGCTAGATTGTGTGTTCTTTGAGTTATGGGCTCTAATTAATTCGCAGCAGCATCTTCAGTGACTAGAATGGTGCCTGGCAAACAAAGCATGCCTAATACACCCAGTGGGTTAGATAATTCCTAGAGACATGAAAAGTATAGGTAAATGGAAGTCACAGAACAGCCATCAGATTGCATTCAGTTATGGCCAGGGTTAAAGGTATTGTTTGTAGAGATAGTTTTGTTTTTTTATGTGAGGATAACAAGCAGAAGATTGGAGCCAGAGATATGAGTTTAAAAAGACAATATTCACTGATTCAACAGTTGTTGCAAGGCACATGCTATAATCCTTTTAAGGAAGGACAATTTGACAAATAAACTCATAAGAGAACTCACAGACCTTGGTGCGCAGTCATTACCAATTTTTTAAACTGCTTGTTAAAAAAAGAGGCCACTACCTACTCCCATGTCACTCAAATTGTGTTAAAGGGCCTAATTCCAGGGCTGTGCACGTCAGCTTCAGATGGAGTATCATGCTGGATCTGAGAATTAAAATTTAAATTGGGGGACAAATAAAAATGTAGGCTGCAGCAGAGTTCCAATTTGCCACAGGGGTTAATTTAAGCGTGTAGTCAGTTTATATTCAACATCACCTGGTGTGCACTGTGTACTGTGTGAATTACTGTATCATAAGAAACAAACAGACATGGGTTTTTCTCAAACAGTAGCAAGAAAAATGCTTGCTGTGCAGACCCTGGGCAGCCCCAAGAGAGGGAAATGAAAACCCCATGCCTAAATTTGTCCCTTCCTACTTCATCTCCTTTCTTTGTTCAGGCCTTCCTCCTCTCCACCCCAGGATTATTTCCTTAATCCTCCCGACCCCATCTGCAAGGTTCCATCCTGTGCCACATTGGAAGAGCTCTCACCTGGGCTCGGCAAAACATTTCCTTTTTCTCCCACTGGGTAGTAACACAGTGCCAACCCTGGCTCTGAGCCTCGTTAGATTGATTAGGCAAGGAGTTATGCAAACTGCTGTTTATCTACACACCACAGGGCCTCCCCCTGAGCTCCTGGAATCCGGACCAGGATAACTCCAAAACCTCTCTGGTGTCCTTTTCTTTCTTTTTTCTTTACATGGCGTTCATGAAAAGTAATTAATTGTGACATAAGCAGTAATAAATTACAGTTTATAGACTCTAGGCACAATATAAATATTTTTCCTGAAAGCCAAGTTAGAAGAAATTCCTGTCTAAAATGAGATGTAAAATAGCAGTTGAAATAAATATTCGAACCGAATGGTCCCATGGACTGTCAAAAGAAGAAAGAACGGTGTAATCTATCTCTGCAATAATGGGCATATAATAGTAGGATCGTTTTCAGCCCATTTCCCCATCCTGCTAGGCAAGAATTGGCTCAGATAAGGAAAAAGAGCCAAACAAGTGGGGGGGAGGGGCAAGGGGGGGGCGCACACCAATTATTTTTTGATGCCTGGTAAACAGCCTGCGCGAGAGGATAAGACTTTTCTGGCTCTCAAACACTCTTTTTTCTCTTTCCATGTGCCTGTCCTCCTCCCTGGAAGCTGCGGGGCGGGGAGGTCTAAAAATAGTCGGTGAATCACGGCGGATAATAATGTGCCGCCGTTGCATAAGCAGCCGGCCTGGGCGCCGGGGCCGAGGGTAGGAACGGAAAAGATCTGGGTCGGGGTTGTCACTCCGAATAGGTTCCCCCAGAGCCGGCCTTCGGGAGGCGCGGCCGGGGAGGAGGCTTGGGCCTGCGGGCCGGGAGTAGCAGGGGCGCGGCGGGCGGGCGGGCGGCCGGCGGGAGGGAGCCGGAGCCCCGGGCTGGGCGCGGGCGGCGGCGCGAGCAGGGCGGGCGAGCTCCGCGCTCTGTCCCCATGGCGGGGAGCGGGCCGCGGCGGCGGCGGCGCTGCTAGGCCCGGGGTGGGGGCCCGGGGCCGAGGGGAAGATGAGCGCCCTACTAGAGCAGAAGGAGCAGCAGGAGAGGCTGCGGGAGGCCGCGGCCTTGGGGGACATTCGGGAGGTGCAGAAACTGGTGGAGAGCGGGGTGGATGTGAACTCCCAAAATGAGGTCAACGGCTGGTAAGTGGGGAGCGGGGGAGGCCTAGGGTCAGAGCCGCGGGCCCGGGGCGTGGGGCGGCCGGCCGCGCCCTCTGCCCAGCGCTGCCCGTGGCGCCCCGGGGCTGTGCGCTCCGGTCGGGAGGCCAGTCCCGGCCCCCGGCCCGGGGCCGTGGGAGCACGGCCTGCCCGAATCCCGGCCCAGGTGTCTTCCCGGGCAGCGCCTCCCGGACCCTGGCACCCCGCGCCGGCCCCGCGCCCCCTGGCTCGCTTGGCCGGATTGGTGCTGGCTGCAATTCTCCGAGACTAACATGGAGCTCACCCCACTTCCAGCGTTGGGTTATTTTGCCAGAGGTGCTTCTGAAGAACACATCTGTGCAGAGCAAAAAGCATAAGCAGCTGAGCAAAAATGAATCGTACAAACCAGCACGATTTCTTTTCCCAAGACCAGAAAAAAAAAAAGCCCCCCACTATTCTGCTTCTCTGTTGTCTCAGGGCAGCAGTGATTTTCTGCTGTCTCCAGCTGCCTGTCGAGGGAAGAATACTCATTCGTTTATCCTTTAGTGTTTTGCTTTGTTTTCTTGTTAAAATTTCAAATATAGAATTTGATCCAAGGCTTTATTAGATGCCTGCCTGCAATTGAGTCCTTCCCCATTAAATAAGGAGTCTCATTTTAGGATGTGCTGTTGGTTAGATTTTTAGCTTTAAGTTACTGAGTGTGGTGTTATTCTGCCCTCTTTGCATTTAAATTTTTATTTGATCCAGGTAATGCTTAACCAGCCTGTTGGGCTAGCTTAAAGAATATTGCAAATGTTTTATGTTTTAAAGGAGAATCATACATTTTAGAACTGAAAGGAACATTGGAGATGGGTTGAACCCCAGAGAATAACTTGCCCTAGGTCACTCAACTATTAATATGAATAGCCAGGACCAGAACCACGGTTTCCTGACACCTCACAAATGTATCTACTTCTTTACCCTAAAGAAAACAGCCTCGGTAGCTCTCCAGAAAGCCAGGAAACAGTAGATACTGCCTTTTTATTTTGTTTTGTTTAAAAGTGTTTGCAAACAAGCTTGCTGTTCTGCGTGTGGCTTCTCTGAGCGTTGTGGGTGGTTCACAAGCTGTGAGTCACTGTTTGGGCGCTGGGGGGCAGTGTTGTGTAGAAGAAGGAGCCTGGCCTTCCTGCGGGTTCTTCTCCGTTCCTGTCTAGCTCTGCGACCTTGCGGAGTCACTTCATTTTCCAGTTATTTCGAAAGAGTGTTACGAGCATAACAAGCACTGAATGAAGCATAATATAAATAAGCTAACATTTATTGAGCTTGCTCTGTAGCACAAGCAGGTTCTAAGTGCTTCACATGTATCATCTCATTCACAACTACTCAGCGACACAGCTGTTTTTAGTCTCTCCATTTTGCAGATGAGGAAACTGAGGCCCAGAAAGATTAAGTAATTCCTCCAGGGTCATAGAATTTACAGTAACTATGGAGCTGGAGTGGTCTAGTTGTTAAGATTTGGCCTTCTCATCACTGCAACCCAGGTTCATTTCCTGGTCAGGGAACCACACCATCCGTCTGTCGGTTGTTATACTGAGGCAGCTGCATGTTGCTGTGATACTGAAAGCTCTGCCACCAGTATTTCAAATACCAGCAGGGTCACCCATGGTGGACAGGTTTCAGTGGAGTCTTCTAGACTAAGACAGACTGGGAAGAAGGACCTGGTCACCCACTTCCAGAAAAATTGGCCATGATACCCATGAATAGCAGCGGAACATTGTCTGATAGAGTGCAGGAAGGTGAGAGGATGGAGCAAAAAGACTGGGCAGGCTTCCACTCTGCTATCCACAGGGTCGGTGGGAGTCAGAATCCACTTAATGACACTAGCAAGTGGAGCTGGGAAATGAACCCAGTGTCTGACTCCAGACCCTACTCTCCTAACCACAGTGCCTGTGCATGGTAGATGCTGAGTAAGTGTAAGTTGAATCTGAAGTTACCTGAAGAGGCTTCTCATAGCTTTAATTGGGGAAGGTGTAAATAGGCACCTCAAATTCAACATGTCCAGGGTGAATTCCCAGTCTCCTCTCATCCTCCCAACTGCCTCGGGCCTGCTCCTCTGAGGCCTCCTCATCTCGGCATCTGAGGTGCTCAGACCGGAATCCTCGGTGTCCTGCCTGCCTCCTGTCTTTCCCCCACACCCCACATCCAGTTCTGCCAGCTCCACCTTCAGCCATAGTCAGAATCTGGCCATTTCTCACTAGCTCCACCACGACACCTCGGAGACGGAGCCACCATCATTCTGTCTCCTCCGTTGTCGCGGGAGCCCCCTAATTAGTCTCCTTGCTTCTACCCTCATGCCCTAATAGACTTTTCTCAACACAGCAGCTAGAGGGATAGTGACTTAGAAAACATGTCATACAACAGCAATCACATGGAGACAGAGATTGAACTGGAGGTTAGCAGAGGGGAAGGCGGGGGGAGGAGGGCCGAACAGGTGATTAGGGGTGTGTGTGTGGTGATGGATGGTAATTAGTCTTTGGGTGGTGAACATGATGTAATCTACACAGGAATTGAAATATAATGTTGTATACCTGAAATTTATATAATGTTATAAACCGATGTTACCACAATAAAAAAACCCCATACATGTCGGGTCATTTCACTGGGCTCAGAACCCCCTAGGGACTCCCATCTCACTCGGTAACAGCCCACAGCGTCCTCTGGTTTCTACTCCTTGCGCCCCATCCTCCCTCCTTACCTCTGTGTCTCATCTTGGGATTTGCCCCCTTCTTCCCTTCATGCTGCTCCCCTGACCTCCTTGCTTTTCCTGAAACACCAGTCACTGTCCTGATTCAAGGCCTTAATCTTCCCTCCCCTCCTTTAGGTCTCAGCTTAGATGGTAACTTCTAGGTGAGCCTTTCCTTGGCCTTCAATTTGAAATTGCACCATGCCTCTCTCCTGCCTCTGGCATTCCCTGCTCCCTTCCTTGCTTTAATGTCCCTATATCACTTAATCACCACCTAGCATACTGTTTGTTTTGCTTATTCACTTTGCTGACTGCCTCAGTTTCCTCATCTGTAAGACGGGGGAATGTTGACAATGGTACTTCACTCATGGGCTGTTTAGAGGATTACATAAGTTAATTTATGTAAAGCCTTTAGAACAATGTCCAGCATGTACAAAGTTATATCTGTGTTAACTTATTATTTTTCTTATTACTAAGCAGTGTGCTAGGTAATGGGATATAAAGATTACCATCAAAAACTTACTCTCTAGCATAGAAAAGCAGAAAAGTTACTGCTTGCGATTCTTAGTTGCTCAGAAACCACAATTTTAGCACTAATGAATGATGCTCAGTACCTCTGGTCTGAAATACTTCCCAGCACTAATAGAATATTCTGACTGCAAATTTAAAGCTTAAAGAGTTGAAGTTCAAAGATAGAGTTCCCACATCGATTTTAATTTGTGTCATGCATACCCCTTGACTTTAAGGAACAAGTATAATGGCTCATGAAGAAGTTGAAAATATTGGCTGGCTGCAATGGCTCTGAGTTATGGCTGCCCCGAGCCACACAGGTCTGGACTGTAAATGATGTTCACTAGGGCACAGGGCTGAGGGGGACGTGCTGTGTTGACTTAACCCCATTTTACATGGTGATGCTTTAGCTACTTGGTTTGTCCCAGAGTGTCTCAGACCCACTGACAGTAAATTACCTCCTTCACTCTCAAGCTTGTCATGGACAGGTGATTTACTACTAGCAAGTGAGCACTTTATTTCCAAAAGAGAACATATTTTTCTCATCGTGTTCCATTCATTTCTGAGTGCTCGCTTATCATTGTAATTATTCACTTTTCAAGCCTAGGCCACAGACATCACGCCCAAACACGCTCTCAGCTGCAGTTTGCCCAAAATCAAGGATGCATTGGTTCCTTCTACCCTGAGCAATGTCCACCTTGTTCTTCATTGACTTGTTCAGCAAATATGAAGCACCTATGTGTCCAAGCAGACACTTCCTTATCTTCATGGAGCTTATATTTTAGTAGTTTAGATCAAGACTCTTCCCTTATTTTTGCCAAATTGATGGTCTTTTCATCATAATGTACACCTTAATGGCACCTGGATAATCTAATTCTAATGGATAATAGTGTGAAATGTCACTGAAACGTCAGTGGAGTTGCTCTCAGCCAGCCAGAAAGCTAGCTTTCTGTGAGTCATGAATGTTAAGGTACCCAGCGCAAATCAGCTTTTTCCTGGAACCAAATAAACTTTCTAGAGAGTTATGTTTCCCAGGTTAGTGACCTGAACTCTCACTATTGAACATACGTTCTGTATTTGACTCTAAGCTCTGAAGATACTTATCTCAGTTCAATTAGAGAGTTGGTGAATGGGGACATTTCAAAACAGAGGGGAAAAAAAGTATTTTCCTTCTGTAATATTATTCAGCTTTGGTAACTGGGGACGAATTTAGTAGCTCTGAATCCTTTCATTTCTGTTAAGATGGAGTTTTTGCTGGCATGATAATCATATTTCTATGCAGTGTTAAAATAATAGCCCTTCAGAGTGTGAATAATCTCTTCCTATGTGTCCAATATTAAATAATTAGTTTTACTTAAATGCGTCTAATACGTTAGAAGAATTTGTTCTCGAAAATGTTGGTCATTGATGTGCATTTTTAAAGTGCCTAAGGAATTAAGGTCTGTGTGCAGTGCCTTACTCTAAGCAGATGAGGGTATGTTTGTGGCCTTCTGGAGAGAACTAGAGAAAGCAGCTTTTTTAAAAACGGAAATTTGGAAATCCATTTTTTTTTGGTGAAGGAAAGAAAAGTAAAGACAACAGGAGCAAAGCAGCTGAAATTCAGACAGGAATATCTGCTGTAGTAATAATAATTTTAGTGGCAGAGAAAGCTGTAGATAGGAGATAGTTATTAGCCTCACAATATTTAATCTTCAAGTGACATTTGATGCATATGAAGCGAGTTTCCATAGTCCCTAAAAAGGAATGTGGCAATATAAAAATCTATTTTAAAGAGACTGGGATAATCTAATGAGCAATACTGATAGAGTAACACTCAGCAATACCATTAGAGTTAGCCAGCCAGCCTTCCGGAAGCCATTGAAATTAAAGCTCCTAGGATAGATTAGTTTTTCCCAAGGGCCAGAAATGAAATTTAAAAATAAATTTTAAGCATACTAAATATTTTGATTATCTGTTTTCTGAAAAGAAAGGTTGAGATTACCAGCCTGGTTCTAGCTGAACTCTAACAGGCTTGCATATATTTATTTACTAACATGTAGAATTTGATATCCCAAATCACCCCTCCTCTTTTTAAATCACTCTGTCTTCCTTTTCTTTGCGACAGGACCTGCTTACACTGGGCATGTAAACGCAATCATGGTCAGGTGGTCTCTTACTTGTTAAAATCAGGAGCTGACAAAGAGATTCTGACCACAAAAGGAGAAATGCCAGTCCAGTTAACATCAAGGAGAGAAATCAGGAAGATTATGGGAGGTGAGTCTGTGTTTTGGGGCAACTTTTGATTTTGTCAGACTAATTTAAGACTTGTGGTATATTATCAGCTGTATTCTTTTTTTTTTTTTTTGATGAAGATTAGCCCTGAGCTAACTACTGTCTATCCTCCTGTTTTTGCTGAGGAAGACTGGCCCTGAGCTAACATCCATGCCCATCTTCCTCTACTTTATATGTGGGACGCCTACCACAGCATGGCTTTTGCCAAGCGGTGTCATGTCCCCACCCGGGATCCGAACCGGCAAAGCGCAGGCCCCCGAGAAGTGGAACGTGCAAACTTAACCTCTGCGCCACCGGTTCTGCACCATATTAGCTGTATTCTTGATGCCAGTCAAACAACTAGTCTGTTTCTAAAAGTAAAGATAGTATTACTGTGCCGAAGTAGTAATTCCATGCTGTTTCTGGAAAGGTAGGCTTAGAGGGTTTTATTTTTTTAATCTGTAAAATTTAAGAAGATAAAAATGGTAATCATAAACCCAATGAAATATTTTCTCTTCTGACTTGAAGAGGCCATAGACATTGACCAAAATATTTCTCATACACCAAAGGACGCTAGCTTTCACAAGACACTCTTTTCTTGGTAATTTTTCAAGGGTTATGTAAATGTTCTGTATTTTCTTCTTTTTAAGTGGAAGACGACAATGATGATGACGACAACCTCCCCCAGCTGAAGAAGGAGTCAGAACTGCCCTTTGTTCCCAACTATTTGGCCAACCCAGCCTTCCCTTTTATCTACACCCCTGCGGCAGAGGATTCAGCCCAGCTGCAGAACGGGGGCCCCTCCACACCTCCGGCATCACCCCCTGCAGATGGCTCACCTCCCTTGCTCTCCCCAGGGAACCCTCCGCTGCTGGGGGCCTTTCCCCGGGACCACACCTCTTTGGCACTCGTTCAGAACGGGGATGTGTCTGCCCCCTCTGCCATACTCAGAGCACCAGAAAGCACAAAACCGGGTCCTGTTTGTCAGCCACCAGTGAGTCAGAGTCGCTCATTGTTCTCTTCTGTCCCGTCCAAGCCACCAGTGTCTCTGGAGCCTCAGAATGGGACGTATGCAGGACCGGCGCCAGCATTCCAGCCATTTTTCTTCACTGGAGCGTTTCCATTTAACATGCAAGGTAACATCAGCAAACAGCCTCCGCAACAAGGCAGACGAGGTCCCGAAGCCTAGTGTTTCACTTCCCGGTTTTTGGGCAGTGGAGGTGGGATTTATTTATTTATTTTGAGTATAATTACAAACTTACAGAAAAGTTGCAAGAGTAGTATAAGGAGCTCTCTTTACTCAGATTCACAAATTATTTACCTTTTGCCCTTTTACCCTGAAATACTTGTGTGTACTTCCTAAGAACAAGGATACTCTCTTACGTAACCATGGTGCCATTATCAAATTTAGGAAATGTGACCTTGACATACTACTGTTCTCTAAGCCACAGTCTGTGTTTAAATTCTGTCACTTGTCTCAGCAGTGCCCTTTGTAGCCTTCTTCACTTCCTCCACCCCTGCCCTTTGCCCAGGGTCACTCATTGCATTTAGTTACCACGTCCTTTTAGTCTCTAGCCTGGAACATTTCCTCAGCCTTTCTCTATCATTTTGGACCTCAATATTTTGGAAGAGTCGAAGCCAGCTATTTTGTGGAACAATTTCCTATCATTCTTTCTCTATTTATTAGTTGATATTCTACTGTAAAGAAGAGCCTTTCCCTCTCCTCTATTTATATCAATGTGAACTCATAGATTCCTATTTTATTTCTTAGGTTATAATCCATTACTGTAACTATCTTGATGTTCAAATTATGCCAGATTTGTCTGGAGGGAACCCCTTCAAGCCAGTTCTTGTGTCCCTTGGACGTGTCCCATCATTCTGAGAGCACTTCCTTGTTTTCTGGTGCAGCCAGATGTTCCAGGCTCCCAGTGTAACTTTCCCAGCCCTGGAATCAGCCATTTCTCCAAGGAGCCCTGGTTCTTTTTGGTGGAGAATGGTATTCAAAAACCAGGATGTGGACACTTGGTGTGCTCATTGCTGAAGGTGTGTCATTTCTTCTAGGCCCACTCAGAGGACAAAGCCAAGAAAGAAAGAAAGAAAAAAGCTAAGCAAACAGACAAACACATGTATACATTTATATACACTTTTTTCTATATTTCTGTATCTATTTATCTATATTTTTGTTTGTTTTTGCTTGAGGAAGATTGTCACTGAGCTTACATCTGTGCCAACCTTCCTTTATTTTGTGTGGGATGCCGCCTCAGCATGGCTTGATGAGCAGTGCTAGGTCTGCGACTGGATACGAACCTGCAAACCCCAGGCCACAAAAGGAGAGCACGGGAACTTAGCTGCTACGCCACTGGACCAGCCCCCTCTCTATTTTTTTTTGTATAATTTTTTTTTAACTTTTTATTAAGATTACGATAGTTTACCACCTTGGGAAATTTCGGTTGTACGTTATTATTAGTCATGTTGTAGGTGCACCACTTCACCCTTTGTGCCCTCCCTCTCTCTATTTTTTCAGATATTAAAAACCCCAATTTGGGGCCAGCCTGGTGGCGCAGTGGTTAAGTGCACACGTTCCGCTTAGGTGGCCCGGGGTTCGCTGGTTCGGATCCCGGGTGCAGACATGGCACCGCTTGACAAAAGCCATGCTATGGTAGGCGTCCCACATATAAAGTAGAGGAAGATGGGCACGGATGTTAGCTCAGGGCCAGTCTTCCTTTGCAAAAAGGGGAGGATTGGCGACAGATGTTAGCTCAGGGCTAGTCTTCCTCAAAAAAAATTAAAAATAAAAACCACAATTCCTCCTGATGCCTCCAATTCCAGTCAAACACCACAGGGTACAGTCTAGTCTTACATTTCCTTTTTCGTTTAAGTAACTCCCTCACTTTCTGAACATCCTGCTGTTGTAGGTGCTGATAACAGTGGCCTAACGGTGCTGTGAGGGATTCCTATGTGAGGAGCAAAGCAGAACCATCAAACGCCCATAGGTGCTTGGCTTGGGCCATCTTGGTAGCTGGGCTCAGAATTTGGGGCAGACTGCTTAGATCCCAGACCCACGAATAATTGTGTTTATTTACTCCCAACGCCAAGGCGCCTTCCTTATTAAAGTGTATATATTCAAGTCAGACTTAGACTTTAATTGTTATTAGTAGCTTATCTTTTTGCTCGTTTACTGTGTTTATTGCAAAGAGTTTCATATTTCATAAATACCTTTAGATTCACAATTATTAAATCTTTTTAGAATAATTCGTGTTCTGTAGCTTGCCTTTTTTTCCCTTCTCTTCCCGTGCTTGTGTGTAGTTTGATTCCCAAACCCACTCTCAAGCCTTTATTGCCTCAGCTCCCACAGCAGAAGTGAATTACCCCTCTCTACAGCTGGGATGGCTGTCCCCTTCCCTTTTACTCCTGAACCACAGTCTTCTGGAAGAGATTAAATCATAGCTGACAATGCCAGAACCATCCATTAACATATCTCCCCCTTCTTATCTAGAACTGGTACTCAAGGTAAGGATTCAGAACCCATCTCTTCGAGAAAATGATTTCATTGAAATTGAACTGGACCGACAGGAGCTCACCTACCAAGAATTGCTCAGAGTGAGTTGCTGTGAGCTGGGTGTTAATCCAGATCAAGTGGAGAAGATCAGAAAGTTACCCAATACTCTGGTAAGAAAGGTAAGAAAGGTCTGTTAGGCATGAGTGAATGGTTGGCTGCTTTTTGCGTCTGGAAAATACCAGCTTCCTCCTTGGTTCTATGGGTCATAGTTGAAGAAATGAAAGAGAAGAGAAAAGGAGCAAAAGGTGGTTTCCCAAATGTAATCATTGAACTCTCTTTCCCTCTACTGGGTCTGTACAGACATTGGCATTTTTGAAAGTTATAGGATCCCAGAGAGAATTTCCTGAATTACCCTTCCCATGTACCTGTTTTCGGTTGTTTCCATAGTGATCTGTGAGTATTATCTTAGTGCGCTATCAGATGTGCCTTGTGTTTTATAGCAGAGGAGCCAGGTTAAATTGTAGGGCAAACCCACATAGATAGACGTGTGCTCCTCCAACATCTCTGGTTTCCTTGCACATCAGTAGGCTTCTGGCTCCTCAGGGCATCTGAGGAAAACTGATTCCTGAATTCCCTCTCCCTTCAAGGCCTGCTCATCCTCCAGCACTGCTGTTAAGGGTTCCCACCATTGCAACCCAATTCCTGCCCTGGGGAGCTTTCCTGCCCTCTCACTGACAGCCTGCCACAGGGATATTTGCTTTTTTGCTCTAGGCTTTAAAATGAGCCAAGATACTAGTATCAAAACAGCACACCAAAACATATAGAGACAAGTGGCTCCTCCTAATCTGTTTAACCTGTTTTCATTCTAGGACAAAGATGTTGCTCGACTTCAAGATTTCCAAGAGCTGGAATTGGTTCTAACAATAAGTGAAAATAACTTTCTGTTCAGAAATGCTGCATCCACACTGACTGAAAGGCCTTGCTACAACCGGAGAGCTTCAAAACTGACTTACTAATGCATCAGGACTGTTATCACTGCGCGTTGTGACAGTGTGTCACCTCTGGGCCAAGGACAAACCATTGATATGCCTTGGACGCCCGGGAGGGTCCCTGGTGCCACCGCATAGCATACACTAACATCGTTCTGCCAAGGTAGGAAGCCCCTGACCCCTAAGCAGCGGTGCCACGCTTCCAAGCCTCTTGGTGCACAATAAACCTATTGCTTGAAGCCATGAACAGCTGAGAAGTGGTCTGGAGAGGCAGCAGCCGGCGGTTCTGTATCAGTGTGTTTTATGTGCAGAATGTAAGAGAGTTGTCCAAGCAGAAGCTGAGAGAGAATGGAGCCTATTTCTAGCCGTTCCTGTTGACAGTGCACCTGAAGGGCCGGGTTGCACTTTTCTTGGTGTTGCATGCTCCCAACTCTCCTGAAATGTGAACTGACTAGAGAGGGAAACGGGGGAAAGCACAGGTACTGGACAAAGCAATTTCAGTGTGACTTGTGGCTGTGAGGTTTCACATAACATATTTATAAATGTAACTCAGGTTAAAGTACTTAGGAATACAGTTACCTAATTGTAAATACGCTGTTAACCAAAAGAGCTCCCCGTCCCCGCTCTTTCCTTTGTGAGCACTCATGACTGCCTCTGTCTCCAGTCTGCCCTCGCCTCCAGTCATCTCTGCATTAACTCCCCTTCGTGTCGCTAGAGGGCTCTCTGATGCTTTCTCAAAGAGCAACCACTTTTTTTTTTTTAACTCTGAAGCAGTTCCTGTCATCTACATGTTTAATTGCACCACATGAGAAGAGCACAAACATTGCTGGTCCGAGTTCTCCACTTTCATTGTCCACTAGGAATGAAAAGCAATTTTTGAGACTGAATCTGTTGCTATTTTAAAGGTTATTGTGGGAAACTGAGCTAAAGGAGTTAGCATCTTTATTTTTGTATCAAAGATAAAGGTTATTTTGAAATTATTAGGATTTTTACACAACTCTGAAATCTGTTTTTTGTAAACAAATTGTTTGATCTTGGGGATCCCCCACTACCGCCACCAATCCACTCAACAAAGTCAATTGTGAGCCTACCAGGCTTTGTTCTGGGAAAAACAAACACACATCTGATTAAACTCGAGCATGGCATCAGAATTTTTTAAAGAACGCATTCAAGGCTTCTTTCCCTTCCTTCAGTGTCATTACTGTTAAAAGAAAAGCCACTGTCTTGTTGAAACAAACAGCTTATTAACTCTAGAAATAAGAAGGAGCACGCTCGGACAGCCGGGAGAGCAGGGGCGCGCAGCAGCTGCCCAGGAGGCTCCCTGCTGTCTTGAGCAGCTTTTCCCATAGTGCCTCTAGCTTCCAAAGAAACTTCACTTCCAACTGGGTTAATTTTATCGGAACCCGCAACTGTGAGAGAACGTGTGAAGGTGCCCGTGGAAGAGGGTGTTGTGCTAAGATAATGGCCTCCTGCTGCGGCCTCGATGCTGAGCAGGGGCTGAGGTGTGTTCAAGGCCAACTGCATGGAGTCACTCTGTTCAGTGACTTAATTGTGTTCCGCCACTTAGTGATAGTGAGTAACTGGCCCTTGTCTGGCGTTTGCACAGCAGAGTAAAGGTTACTTATTACCCTCTTTCTATGAAGTGCTTTCGAGAAGAAACCTCCCTTGTGTTTCAGTCAATCAGAAGCTGGTTTATCTAGACATACGAACCTTTTTTTCCCTTTCCTTTGAAAAAAGTTATAATTTACTGATAAATTAAGGCTAGTTCTCTCCTGGAGTAAGTAAATTCAGTATTAATTCATTTTTAAATCACTGGGGTGAAAACTCTTCCAGCTATCCAGATCAATTCGAGATTTTCAGAAGCAGTGGAGGCCCCTGGCTGGGAGGGGTCTACACAGGACTAGCTCCAGGGCTTTCCTGGGCCTGGAAACGGAGGCCAGCGAGGGGTTCGGAGTCTCCAGTGAGAGATGAGTCCTGCACTGGGGCTCCTCCATTATAAGTCCTCTGGTCAACTGACTCCTGCGGACGGCAGTGGGGTAAGGCTGCACATTGCTGGTAGGTGAGTTTAAAGTCTTAATCTATGCATTCAGAGAAATATTTTTATAAGCTTTGTGTAATTTATAACAAGGATTCTTTTTAGCTCTGTTAACTGTGAATTCACCCCCCTCCTCCACTGCATATTTACCGCATGTGTTCACACTGTGTGTAAACATTCACTGAAGGTTTTTTTTGTGTGCATTGCTGACTGTTCAAACATAACAACTATTATTAAAATTAAATATTAACTGAGTTAAGTCATATTCTGTAATTCTGGCCTCCTAAACAGCACTATACTTCTAATCATAGGGGGTTCAAATTGTTGGAGAGCCCAGGGACAAGACACTCTGGGGAAGAATAGAAGGACCGTTCCCCACCTGGGCCACCTCCATCCGCTGCTGCCACGGCGCTCAGCCCATCAGTGGCACTGGGGACAGACACTCTGTGCGATGTCTTTCCTCCCGGTTCACAGCTTCATTTCCCCGGAGTAGCTGAGCCAGCGAGATGGAGGTCATCCTCTATTAACCACATCTTTTGATTATCCTATTTACTTTACACAACTGAGGCTCTCCTTTGGGCTGTCAGCACCTGTCAGGGCCTCAATGAGCTCAGAAGCAAACTCCTGAGACAGGAGAGGAAATAGAGCCTCACACCTTCAGATCTTCAGCTGAGAAGGATGCCGGATAATCTGCGTTTCTGTTGGTTTGGGGCAGCTAGGGCCTCACACAGCAGACGTCATGCCAAATTGGCCTAATAAATCAGGGAGCAGAGCAGAGACCTTTTCTTAGCACCGAGGAGAGGTAGAATAATTTGGGCATTTGTGCTTTCATACTTGCTTTATCACAAGGATGGAAGTCTTCTTCCATACACTCATAAACATCCTGGGCAGAAACAGCCTGCCAAAAAAAATGTGATTAACCTTTAACAAATGGTCCTGCAGCACAGGCCAACCCAGTGCATGGAGAAAAACCAGATCAAAGGAGCCATCTCCACACCTACTGCAAACCATTTCGGGTAGGGGAAAAACAAACCATCACTCACAACCACTCACATCGTACCGAGAATAAAGGTCGAGGAAATGAGAGGCTCAGAGGACACCCAAAAACTTAGGAAGGTAACAAAGAGAAGAGATCCATTCCAAATATAAGGCCTTGTGCCAGGCTGAGTGACCTGCAGAAAAATACTTCACTGGCTTGCTCAAGAATGCAAATTTAATTCCCGCCCTCATCTCCTTCACCTGCCTGGGACTGTCAGGGCAGGGGCAGCCTCTGGGCTCCTCTGTGCTCCCACATTCAGCTGCGGCCCGACCCAGGAAGGTGAGTGAGTCGGAGGCCTTGCTGGTGGTGGGGCCCTGTCTGGAGCAGACTTCTAAAGGAGCAGGAAATAAAGCACCATGCACTGCTCAGCCCCTAGAGAAGCAGGCTGAGAGGTCTGGGGGCCGATGTAAACATGGAGGTGTTCACCGCAGCTTTCCCAAGAGGCCTCGGGTCAGATTTCAGGGGCTTTATTTCTCCCCCCTTTATATTATCTGCACAGCAGAGCAGGAACTACTGGTAATTTCCCAGTGAATTTTGGATGTGAAGACAATATTTCCAGCCAAAAGCTCTCGAGTCTTAAGTTTTCAGATAATTCCAGCCACGTGGATGTGTGTAAAGTCTACCTCCTCCAAAGGGCCTAACCCCAAGTCTTGAGAACGGGCAGAGACAGGCCACCTCGGGGTGTATAAGCTGTTGACCACATAGCTTTATTTCATCAGTGCTCCATTTTTAATGGATTCAGGCCAGCACCCCAGAGTACAGGACTCAGTTCCTAGGGACAGCCTGACCCAGCCATCTTCTGTTCCAGGAGGAAAAAGCTTTATTAAAAAAAAATACTTCAGAGTAGAAAATATGAAAAATCAAAAGGGGTAGAGAGGTCATTCCATGAAACGATTGAGAACGGTGAAGTGTGGGAATCACAGGACACTGGGGATCAGGAGACGGGGGACTGGTCTGGGCTCTGCCTCAAGCCAGTGGCGACGGTGATCCTGTGAGCCACTTTCTAGGGGCAGAATCTAACACGCCCCCAGCGCTGGCCATCCGGTCCATTCTGCAGACAGATTTGGTGTCCTTGCCCTTACTGATGAAAGGCAGGAAGGGCCAGGAGGCAATCCCAGGAATATGTTTAGGCAAGTCCAGCGTCTCTGGCCATCCTGTGGAAGATTCCTCTGGCTGCAATGAGGTTGGCGGGAGAGTCAAACTCAGCTACCATCCCTTTGTCCAGGACCAGGACCCTAGCCAAAGAAAAGAAGCGGTCAGGTCTCCGTCAGCCCAGACCTGGCCTCCGAGCCCATCCCCTCCCTTCTGGATACTGCTCAGGCCCCGCAGTGACATGCCAACCTTCCCACTTCAGTCAACCCACCCAACACAGCCGCGACGCCGCATGGGCGCGCTTGCAAGGCTGGTTATTTTAGCCGCTCGGTTTGCTCTCCTGGCAGATGAGGTGGTTTCTGCGATCAAACACAAGCTTCCTATTCATGTCTGCTAGTCGGGGCTCCGAAAACCTTCCCTAATGAGTCCTGCCCCTCGCTGGGGTCACAAGACTGTGCGCAGAGAGCCACAGGCCTGTGCGCGGGGCCCTGTGCGCTTGCATCTGCTTTGTGCCAACTCACAAAGGCACACGGCAGGAAACCGGGCTGCACTGAGGCCTGACACTGGAATCTGGGGCTTGGGCTGCAAATCTGGCTGCTGCTGTTGGGTGGATGTTCCTCCCCCGCCCCCGTCCAATACCCACAGTCAGGCCTGGGCCTCGAAGTAGGATCTCCTTCCAACCAAAGGCAGGGTGCGCCTGGTGCAGGGCCAAGAGCCTGGCTCCCAGGGTGAGGCAGGAATGGAAAGGGCTCTCCCAAGCCGAGGAAGATGCTTCTCGATAGGAAGGGATGGGGGTTGGGGGTGGACTGCACTCTGTTTCCCCGCCTCCCGGAAACGTGTCTTGGGAAGGAGTTGTCTGTGGACATCACTGCCGGTCGCTGCCCAAATTGGAGCCCAGGAGACTGCCCCTCTCCCTTCAGTGGCTTCTCATTGCTCTTAGGGTACGGATCGAATGCTTCACCATGGTCCTCAAAGTGCAGCAGTGGGGCCTGTCCCTCCCTCCCCCTCATCTTGGGTCTACTGCCCTCTTTGCCCTTTGCACTCCAGCCTCATGTGCCCTCCTACCGCAGGGTCTTCATGTGTGTTGTATCCTTTGCCTGAAATTTCCAGCTCCCTCCCTACCCTATCTCCCCACCTGCTCCCCAACTCTTACTCATCCTTTAGGGCCTGGCCGTACTCCTTCCTTAGGAGAGAAAGTGTCCTAGCTGCCCTGTGTGCATTGGCTTCTCTGCCTGCACACATGGACCCCTGCTTCCTTTCTGCAGGCTCTCATTACCCGTTCAGTAGCATGATTATTTAATTTCTGCCCACCCCACTAGAATGAATGAGCTCCCAACCCACAAGGTCAGTCTGAGCCTTCTACCCTCAGGGATGGAACAGACAGATGGTAGCATCAGGCACTCTCAGCTTGGTTCACAAGCCCCCAGGGGCCGTGTGGGGACACTTCTGAGGGAGGTACAAGGTCTGCCCCAGTGCCCTGTCCATGGCAGCCTCCCCACCTCCCCATGCCCTCTGGGCATTTGTTTTGTGAATGAAGCCCTGTTGATATACTCCCACCACACTCCTTCAACACAGATTTGTTGCAGCTTCCTGTCTGCTCTCCTCACTCTGAGCTCCCATGTCTGCAAGGAGGCCAGCCTGCCAGGCCAGCGCCACCTCCCTTCTGTGACGCTTCTGAGTCACACAGCCCCTCCCCTTGTCCTCCTGCCACACCTCGGCATTGGGCACAATGAGGGACTAGGTCACAGTTTTTCCTTTTGGCTGAGTGGGCTGCCTCCCCAAGGAAGCCCTAAGATTCTGAGGGCAAGGCCCCTTCCCTACTCCTGGAAGGGACTGGTGCCAGGGAGAATTACAGTAAGGGGCTGCGGGGAAACTAACATCTCCCAGGACCACCTGCACTTTCAATGCTTTATTTCATTGACTCCTTACCACAGCCCTGAGAGAGAGGTTCATGAAGATTTTGCGAACTGCCCAAGGTCACACAGCAGTCAGCAGCTGAGCGGGGTCTGGGAGTCAGCCCTCTGCTCTCCTACCACAAGGCGTCTGCTCCTTACAGTGCTGTCAGGGTCCAGCCCACCAAGGCAGGGACCCAAGCATCATGCACCTTCTGGAACTCAGAGGCTTCCTCATCTGTACACCCACCTCCCGGGGAGGAAGGGAGGCACAAAGTGAAGTGATGGCCAAACGGGCATTCTGCAAACGGGGGCTCAGGGAGTGACAGGATTTGGCACGAAGGGTCCAGTTCCCCTCATCTCATCGCATTAATAGGAAGCTGGAGGGAGGTGGCCTGTGCACAATTCACTGGAGTCTCAGTGTGCCCCATTCTCACACGGTAACCCCAAAGTGTCCCCTGTGTCTCAGAAAACATCACTGTGCCCCCCGCGTCCATGTAACCCCACTCTGTTCTGTTCCTTATCTATAACTTGGGGAACGCTGCTCTGCCCTCTACACTCTAGACAACCCCACGAGCTCTCCCAAGTCCAGATAACTTTAATCTGCTTGCCTCTTCCCAATGGCCAAGGTGACCCTACTAGGTCCCTCCACGCTTGGGTTCTGGTGCCCCACCTGTTGTAGTCCATGATGGTGTTGAGCCGGTGTGCGATGGTCAGCACCGTGCAGCTCTCAAACTGGGTGCGGATGGTAGCCTGGATGAGGTCGTCAGTCTCCAGGTCGACGGCGGCCGTGGCCTCATCTAAAACCAGGATGCGGCTCTTGCGGAGCAGGGCTCGGGCCAGGCACACGAGCTGCCGCTGGCCCACGCTGGGAATGGGGAAAGAAAGCATCTCCAGCTGGGTGCCCTCAACCTGCCTCCAGGCCTCACTCCCCGAACTGTTTCCGTCTTCGCTCCACCCCAACGGCCCAGGACTGGCTTTCTGTCTAACCTCTCCCATTTCTGCCTTGGCCCCGTCCTCCTGGAACACAGAGTCGAGGTCTGGACACCACAGGGATAATGAGGGGCCTCCAGATGGAGCCAGTACCGGACAACATTGTGAAATCCTCAGTCTGTCTCTGGCACCCCCAGCCTCCTCTTTCTGTGCTTTCTTCCTGGTCCTTACTCCTCAACTAGTGTCATGATCTTTCTCTGCTTCACTCTATCAGTCATTTACACCTTAGTAAAAACACACTTAAATGGCTCTTCCTAGATATTTGCACACATTATGCCATCTTGCTGAGCCTAATATCACACGATTCAGACAGTCATCTCCTGTCCCAACTGGGGATATAGGCCAGGGCTCTGCTATGGGAATAAGGAAGGGGGGCAGGGGAGGGGAGGACTTGGGGCACTCCTCCATGTCTGGTCAACAGGGAGGCAGAGGAAGGGCAGGATGCATACCTTCAACCTCTTGCCTTGGAAGGCAGAGCTAGGGAACAAAGTGAGGCCGTGTTCCCAACCACAGAGGCTGCTGCACCCCCATACCCAAGGACACATACCTCAGCCCTTCCCAAAGGGGTGAGTCACCACAGCCCGAGTGAAGGCCAGGCTTTCTCCCTGGCCTATTCCCGCAACTAATGAAGGTTTTGGCAACAGAAAGATCTGCCAGATAGAACTTGGGGCTGATTTATGGTGGGACTGGCACAGGATACAGGTTATACTTAAAGTGGCTACAAGTTCAGTGAGGGAGGAGGGAGCCGATTTCCATCTCAGATCCTGGTGTATGTGGGGCTGGAGGAGATGCTCTGGGGGAGGAGCAGTGAGAGAAGAATGGACCAAAAAACAGCTATGGGGTGCAGGGTCTAGAAGCCTATGCTTGTCCACCAGCTCCCTCAACATGGATGTGTAAGTGAAATCCAGATAAAATGTACACTCCGTCCTACAGGGCTGCCTGGGGAGGTGGGGGCATCGCACTGGTGGCTAGGATGCAGCAAGGAAAGGTTTGGGGCAGAAGTCCCCACTTTGGGGGCTGGCCCTGTGGCCTAGTGGTAAACTTCGGCATGCTCCACTTTGGCAGCCTGGATTCAGTTCCTGGGTGCAGATTTACACCAGTCATTGGCAACAATGCAGTGGTGGTGACTCACATACAAAACAGGAAGATTGGCACAGATGTTTCACTCAAGGTGAATCTTCCTCAGCAAAAACAAAAACAAAAGAACCAAAACAAAAAAAAACCCCATAAATAAAAAACAAAACAAAATAATGTTCCATTTAAAAAAGAAAAAAAGATCCCTCACGTCCTTGAGTCCCTGCCCCTCCCCTTGCTAGATGAGCAGCTTTGGGCAAATAATTTTACAGTTTGGAGGCTCGTTTCCGGCCCGTAGGACTGCAGTAAAGATGAGACAATATAGTGGAGGCCAAAGTGCTCTGAACACTTAACAGTGCTGAGCAAGTGGAAAGGGGGTTGTTTCTGTTTCTGAGGTCTGGAGAAAGTCCACGGGTATAGCCTCGAAGAGAGTAGAGTCAGAATAAGCATAAGAATAGCTAAATTTCTCGGGAGCATATCCAGGGGAAGTGCTTTCTGTCTCATCATACACATCACCCGTCACATCCCAGCGACCCTAGGACCTCTCTGTCCCAATGGGAGCCCCCGGCCACACGCGGCTCTTGAGCACTTGCAGTGTGGTTAGTCTGAACTGGGAAGTGCTGCAAGATGTAAAAATACGCATAGGATTTCAAACTTAGCACAAAAAAAGTGCAAAGTGTACCTAATAACTTTTATATCAATTACATGTTGAAATGATAATATTTTAGATAGATTGGGCTCAATAAAACATACTAGGAAAATTTATTTCACCTGCTTCTTTTTCCTTTTTTTAAGGTGGCTACTAAAAAAGATTTTAATTACACATATGTAGCTCATATATTTTTATTGGGCAGTGTGATGCCAAGAGGTATGGGTATTATTATCCCCATTTTAGAGTGAAGGAAAAAGAGGCACAGAGAGGTTAAGCAACTTGCCCCAAATCACACAGCTAACACAGGTATGGGTATTTCAAGCCTTTAGACCCAGTGAAAAGTGACTTCTGGCCCTCCCTAATGCACAGCCTAGTGGCTGAGTATATAAAGTCTGAGACTATAAGAAGGCAAAGAAGGGCCTGGAGAGCTCACTTTGCCCTCTCCTAAACTACAGACGAGACTGCCTCCATCTTGGAAACTATCTGTGATCTCCTGGAAACACTGTGGGCTTCCGCCCACTGCTCCACAGGCTCAGTCACGCCCTCTCCCCAGGCCAAGCATAGCGCTGACAGCCTCACAAGACAGGACTGAACAGGGCTTGAATCTCCCAGACCTGGTTCAAATCCCAGGCACACCTCCTCCCAGCTGTGTGGCCCTGGCTCTGCCTCAGTTTCCCCATCTGCGAAGTGGGACCACGGACCACCTCTGGGGCTTGTGTGAGGACTCAGTGAGGTAGTGCAACGTGCGTGGCACACAGAATATGCTCGATGCAAAACAAGGCCCCCTGAGTTCACGCAGGCTGAGATGGGAGTGGGGAGGGAAGATGGGGCTGCCTGGACTCCGGGTCATCGGATGCTCGATCATCCGGCTCCAGAGTGCTGTTTCTTTCTTTCTTTTTAAAATTATTTTATGGAGGTCATATGGGTTTATAACATTGTGTAATTTCAGGTGTGCATTATCATATACCAGTTTCTGTACAGCCTGCATCATGCTCACCCTCAATGATCTAGTTTTTATCTCTCACCATATATACATATGTGCCCCTTTACCCCTTTCACCCTTCCCCACTGATAACCGCCAATCTGTTCTTGTCTGTGTGTTTCTGCGTTTCTGACCCGCTCCGAGCCGTTACCTGAGATTCTCCCCACCCTCGGAGCACTCGAAGTCCAGGCCCGCTGGCTGCGAGCTCACGAACGCGTGCAGGTGGGACAGTTCCAAGGCCCGCCATAAGTCTTCTTCTGAGTAACTGCCAGAGGGGTCCAGGTTCATACGCAGGGTCCCCGAGAAGAGGATGGGGTCCTAGGGACACAACAAGGTCTCAGAGGGGGGAAGCTCAGGCCCCACCAGGAGCCGTGGGCCCCAGGGCCAGGGACAAAGAGAGGGATGGAGGTGGCAGCATTCCCACTCTGTCCCCAGCCCTCGAGGAGGGAGGCAATGGCCAAGGGGAGAGAAAAATGCCTGGGGGGAAGCGATAACCTCAGCCTTGCCCATCACAAAGCCCACCGCTAAAGCAGAGACCGGAGCCGCTAATCTGACTCCGAAGTGTCCAGTCGGCAGATAAAACACCCCAGAGGAGCCAGAAAAAGTGAGTGTAATTCTGAGCTGTGAAACAAGGAGCCCAGGACAGCATGTCTCAGGGGATGGGGTGCTCGAGGGGTCCTAGGGTCCTGCCCCATTTGCTGGCCCAGGAGGTCAGAGGGCAGGGTCTGACTGGGCCAGGGTGCGTCTGACCCTTCCAGATCCATGACCGGTGGTGGCTCTGTGGCTCTGTCCTTGCTGGTCTGCTCTCCAGCCTCCCAGACCGAGGTCCCAGTCTCAGACCTCAAGCTACAGAACAGGGCTGGGGCCTGCCCCCCAGAGTCATTGGTCAGTGTGGCCCGTCCACGTCAGGCTGGTACCTGGGGGATGATGGTCAGCTGAGAACGCAGGTCATGGAGTCCTATGTCCGCCACGTTGAGGCCGTCAATGCGGATTTCCCCCTCTGCGGCCTCCAGGATGCGGAACAGGGAGAGGGTCATGGACGATTTGCCAGCACCAGTGCGGCCGACGATCCCCACCTGGAGGAGGTAGGGAAGCGCTGCCAGGGGGAGGCTAAGGGGTCAGGAGGGCATCTCTGGGACTCCCCTAGAGCGGCCCAGCAGAGGTGTGGGCCGAAGCACCTGCTCTGCCACCTATCGATACTCTCCACAAGGGTTGTGGCCGCATCTCCGGGGGCAAACCCACCCCACGCGCACCTTCTCACCACCGCGCACGCGCAGACTCAGATCCTTCAGCACCAGCTCCAGGCCCGGCCGGTAGCGCACAGAGTAGTTGCGGAACTCCACCTCGCCCTGCGAGGGCCAGCCTGCGGGGGGGCGGCGGCCCTCCACCACCCAAGGGGCCTGGTGGGAGGGGAGACGGTTCTGCGTCAGCATCAGCGTGGCACCTCTTCCCAACTGGCCCTCTCCCACTTTTCAGTCTCCCTCCCAAAGCCCCCTCCATCCTCACCGACTTGGTCCCTGTGGGAAAGTCCCTGGTGCCCCTGTGGCCCCTCTGGTTCAAGGGTCACAGTGGTGAACAAGACAAAGTCCTTGCCCCCTGGGAGGCTTACATTCTAGTATAGGGAGCATAAAATCAACAAACAAGCACATCCATATAATGTAAGAAGGTGATGAATGCTAAGAAGAGCTTGGAGTTGCTGTTGTATACAGGGTGGTCAGGGATGGCTTCCCGGAGGAGGTGACATTTCAATAAAGACCTGAGGGAGGTGAAGGAACAAGCCAAGTAGATATCTGGGGGAAGGGCATGCCAGGCAGAGGGAACAGCAAGTGCAAATGCCTCCAGGTGTGTTCTAGGGCACAGTGACAAAGGGGAGAGGCAGTTGGTGGCCCCATCACGTAGAGCCTTGCAGGTTATTTTAAGAACTTTGGTTTTTTTACTCTGAGTAAGATGCAAAGCCATTAGAAGGCAACGCACAGAGGGATGACGTAATTTGATGTGGTTTTAAAAGATGCCTCTGGCTGCTGTGAGGGAAAGGGTGAGGGGAGGGTGGAAACAGGGAGGCTAGTTAGAAGGGTGTCAGAATAAGTTGGGCATAAGATACGGTAACTTCGAGACAGGACCAACTACATAATTTGGGAAGCCCAGTGCAAAATGAAAAGGTGGGGCTCCTTGTTCAAAAATTATGAAGAATGTCCAGGTGGTGACAGCAGAGTGTCAAACCAAGCATGAGGCCCTTCTGAGCAGGGGGACCTGTGTGCCTGACACACACACACACACCCACGAAGCCAGCCCTGCTTCGAGACGGGGGAAGCCAGCCTGTGAGCACACAGAAAGCAAGGCAGCCGACAGAGAGGGCTCTCGAGGAGGAGAAGGTGTCAAAGAAGGGGCAGCAGGGTGGGGGGCAGAATTTTTTAGGATATGGAGACAGGATCATGTGAACAGACAGGGGAAAATGGGAACACGAGACATGAAGAGGGAGAAGTTGAAGCTCCTAGAGAGTGTGGGGCTGGGGGGATGACGGGGGATGCCGGGGGAAGGCAGGGGTGGTGGAGGCCGTAGGGCCAGGAGAGGCCAGGCGGGTGGGGGGTGGGGCGGGGAGCTCAGTGGAGACTGACAGGGCCAGAGCTGGGGTCACAGAAGCCATGAGGGAGGGCCTTCCAAGAAGAAGGGAGGGGTCCTTCCTCCAGGTTGCAGGAGGCAGATGAGTTCAAGGGTGATGGGACTGGGGAGAACATGTGGACCATATTTTAAAGCAAGCTGCGTGGCAAAAGAGAGCAGAGAAATGGGGCAGTAGGATGTGGGGGAAAGGGCGGGTTGGTTTGTGTGTCTAAGCGGAAGATATGATGGCATATTTTTGCATGTGAGTGGGAATCATCCAACAGGGGGAGCAAGACGGACCATGTGGGAGATGGAGGGTGTAATGGAGGAAGCGAGTCCTTGGGTGGCCGCGCAAAGTAGAAGGGGTGGACTTTGAAACAAGGAGGGCCACTTCCTGTTGAAAGAGAAAGGAAGAAGGTGAAAGGAGCACAGGCAGGTTTGAAAATCCGGAGGCAGGAAGGTCAAGGGAGTTCACCCCTTATCACCTATTTTCTCATTGACCTGTCAGGCAAGGCCGATGGATGAGCACAAGGGAGAAGGAGGTGTGGGGGTTTGAGGAAAAAATGTTCAGAACAGATCTTTCTGAGAGTGGGAACACCTGCTTCCCGGGGAAGAAAAGCAGGAATACCCAGCAGTGGTGTGTGGTTACAAACTGGAAGTAGAAGCAGTGAGGTCCTCCAGCAAGGTTTCAGCTGCTCCGTGCAGGCACGTAGAAGGTAGACAGATGGGCACCTGAGGCGGGGTTTCGTAGGTGAGTATAACTGAGAGGGAGAAGGGCAGGGGCATTGAGAGCAGCGGCAGTGGTGGAACATAGGATCCAGGCTAGATGAGCTGATGGATAGAGGGATAAAGGCAGGTGACGGGATTGGGGGTCCCAATGAGGACAAAGTACTGTGTCAGCGGAGGGTGTGGAACACGTGATCCAGGGGGATGAGAAGGGTGGTCTGAAAGTGGGACGCTTGACGTTAAGATCTCAGAGATGGTGCAGCTTCTGGACATGAAGAAGCCTGTGGTGCAACCACGGGAGGGAGCGGGCGGAGAAAAGTCTGCGCCCCCAGGGGAGGACAACTTCCTTTCCCCAACAAAGGGCACGCCGCCCCAACCCCGCTCCTTCATCCAGGCGGATGTCCTTGGCTGGAATGCTTACCTGTCTTGCTCACCCCAGCTGAATGACCCCCCCATATGTGCCCTCTTTGGGTGCACCACGCAAGGCTGCTGTCCTCCACTGCAGAGCCCCGCACTGTCCTACCGCTCCCACTGGCTCACAATCTGCCTGAGGGCAGAGCCGACATTGCTCAGCTCTGGACCCTCTACACCTTCTAGCACAGACCTGGCTGATGCTCGATAAGGGTTGAATGAACGAGGAAAGAGCCGCCTGCACACCGGGCCTTGGGCTACAGGGATGGCGGGCCACCAAGCACCCT
The DNA here is from genome assembly GCF_041296265.1 of Equus caballus. Classification (NCBI taxonomy): domain Eukaryota; kingdom Metazoa; phylum Chordata; class Mammalia; order Perissodactyla; family Equidae; genus Equus; species Equus caballus. Next base: position 26,392,434 of record NC_091694.1, on the reverse strand, counting down.
TCCCCAGCAATTCTAGGTTCCCCCTGCCCCAGGCTCTCTGCCGGACGCACCTCTGTCTCCGTCTTGGAGTACTCCTTGACTCTCTCCACGGCCACGATATTAGACTCCAAGGCTGACATCATTCGGATCATCCAGTTCAGAATAAATGTCACCTGGCCAAAGGGACTGGGTCATGGGTAGCGTGATCTTCCCTCCCTCTGCAACAGCTTTGGGAGGAGTTCAGACTCCCTGATTATGCTCCTGTCCCATCTATGACCCAGGTGGGCCTAGGCAAGTCCACAGGGGTGCCACCTGGGGCTCTCATCACAACTGTACCTCAGGCAGTGGCAATGCAGATTTAACTAATGGCCACCCAGCCCAGTGATTCTCAACATTAATATGTATAAGAAAGACTTCCCAGAGGATCTCGTTGAAATGCAGCTTCTGATTCAGTAGGTCTGTGGTGGGACTTGAGATTCTGCATTTCTAACAACCTCCCAGACCATGTTGACGTGACTCACCCCTGGACCACACTTTGTGGACCAAGGAGTCTTTTTCTTTTTTTTAAAGATTGGCACCTGAGCTAACAACTGTTGCCAATCCTCTTTTTTTTTTTTCTGCTTTTTTCTCCCCAAATCCCCCCAGCACATAGTTGTGAATTTTCAGTTGTAGGTCCTTCTAGTTGTGGTACGTGGGACGCCGCCTCAACGTGGCCTGACGAGTGGTGAACCAGCGAAACCCTGGGCCGTGGGAAGGAGAGCGTGTGACCTTAACCACTCAGCCACGCGGCTGGCCCCAAGGAGTCTTGATAGACATGCAGAATCCTGAGCCCTATTCTAGGCCTACTGTACCAGAACCTACATTTTAACAAGCTCTCCCTGATTCATGTGTACATTAAAGTGTGAGATGAAGATGTGTCTGGATTGTCCTTTGTTTACCAGAGCATTCAAGACTTGAGCCACTTGAGGCATCAAAAAGGTGATCTGATTCGCATAAATTCCATTGGTAATTATTTAACCCTTTGAAACTATAGGCTGATATCACAGTGACCTGCCCAACCTCCAGCCCCGGCTCCGGTCACCTTCTCCAGGTACTTTCTCTGTGGGTGTGTGAAACGAGGGGGATTCCCCGCCCAGGGCCTCTGTCAGGGTTGACCTTCTAGATCTTGTGCACAGGCAGGACAAATTCAGTTTGTCTTTTGGGGCCAAGCTCCAAGATCATTTCTCCAACACCCCAGGTAGAGACTCTCCGCCACGTTCTTACAACATTTTGTTCCTCCCTCCACAGAGACCTGCTCACCCTGCATTACAGTTCCCTGCTGGTGGGAGTGGCACTCCACGCGGCACTGGGAGCTCACAGTCCTGGTGGGCAGAATCTGTGGCTGGTCCCCACACCGGGCAGAGTTAGGTGCTCAGGTGATGTCTGGGACACCTGTGTGTCCTCCGCCCTAGAGGTGGCCCTGCCCTGGGGCCCGGAGCCCTGCGTACCTGTAGGGCATAGGACACAGAAAGGCCCACCAGCCCCGGACTCAGGCTGCTTCTCCCAATCACAGCAAAGAGGGCAGCAAAGAGCACAATACAGTTCCCCGTGAACTCCACATGGACCCCCAGCCACCTGTGGGGATCAGACAGGGAGGAAGTGGGGCAGGTGCAGGAAGGGGCCAGTTTTCTGTTTGAGGGGAAGGAGGGGCTAGGACCCAGAACCACAGAGACCCTGGTGGGAACTCCTGGAGGGGCCGGGAGTAAGGGGGGCAGGTTTCTGACCGGTTGGAGGCGATATCGACGTAGCAGCTCCTCTGGTTCGTGTCCACTGTAGCATCACTGAGGGCTATGAAGTCCTGGCTGCGGCCATAAGCCCGGATGACGCTGGAGCCAGTTACCGTCTCCGAAAAGCGTGAATAAATGGGCGAGCGACTGACCGATTCCAGACGCTTCAGTTGCCGTGATGTGGCTGCATAGAAGCGCTGACGGAGGATGGAGAAAGAGCTTGGGGTCAGAACTGTGCGACCCCCAACTCAGTCCTACATGTCCTCTGAACCCATCCATTTCCCCCGGGCCTCTTCCCAGACAGCCCCACTCCTCCATTAGACCTTGCTCCCTCCTGCTACCTGCAAGGACTCAAGACTTGGGGTTCTGATGTGGCTCCGTGAACTCATTCCCCGCTTTCTCTCTGCTCATCTCTGCTCCATCTTCCAGGCCACTTCCTCCACAAAGCCTTTCGTGATTCCCTCTCAGTTCCTGACCCCCGCCCCCTCTGTGGGGCCCTGGATTACAGCACTGAACTTGCACGGCCTCCTAAGTCAGCGAATATGCCTACTCCACTTAGGGGCCCTAGCAGTGTTCTCACACAGTCAAAATTTTGCAAAATGTGCAAAAAGAAGATAATTTTGTATTCTTTTTCTTCAAGAGACTCTCCCCACCCCAGCCCCACTTCAGCCCCACAAAAACATGGTTCTGTCTACAGCTTCCATCTTCTACCCTGTGGGCCCCAAGATGGCGAGGGCCATATAGAATGTATATCTGGGGGTCCCCTGCCCCAACACTTAGCACAGCCCAGACCAGAGTCTCTGTACACAGGGGCTGAGCTTCCGGCCACCTCGTGGATGACCTTCATCAATTGATTAGTCCTGGCAAGCTAGGGGCTCAGCAATGCAAATGCCTTTTACAGTTAGCTGGATCTGAATGTTATCAGCTCATATGTCTTAGAATATACATACACATCCATGTTTAGACAGGTGTAAAAAGACGGGAAGGATAATATGTCTCAAACTTAATATTTTACTGAAAAACAGCCAGCATCCAGAGTTCCAGGGCCAGCCACAATTTGCAAGGGTTTCATTTTATCCAACAACAGCCCTATGAGGTAGGTTCCATGAGTCTCTCTATTTTGCAGGTGATAAAAAGAAGTTTCAAAGAGGTGAGTAACTGACTACTATTGTCCTTAAGCAAATTCAGCTGTGATGCTGGAGTCCAGCCTCCCTACATCCCACCCCTGGTCCCCTGCCCACACGAGAGCCACGCCCACCGGCATGCCACGCACCTGCACCAAGATGTAGAGGACAGCCAGGGGCAGGATGACCACCGCAAAGAGCGGTGTGCTGGTCATGACGACCACGAGGATGGAGAGTGCGTTGAAGAAGGTACCCAGCAGCATGAGGATGCCGGGAGACAGAGCCTCATCGATGACGTAGATGTCCTTGGAGAAGCGGTTAAGGATACGGCCTGAGGGCGTCGTGTCGAAGAAGGACTGTGGTGAGCGCATCTTGTTGTCTAGCAGCGCCTGGTGAAGCAAGTGCCCAGCTTGGACGCTGCCCACCACCATCGTGACGGCTGCCAGCAACACCAGGAACCCTGTTGGAGGAGACAGAGGGACTCTCACTCACCTAGGCCAGGTGGCGGGCATGCAGGGGCAGGTTCTGAGAGAGGGGATCGCCAGGGTGGGCTAGGTGGGCTCAGAGGCGAGGGGACCACTTGGGTGGGTTAAGGAGGCATTGGGTGGCACCATGGCTATGATGGTGGAGGGAGACTCAGAGGCAAGGGCATGGCTGGGGGACCTAGGAGCCCTGAGGTGAGGAAGGGGCAAATGGAGCCCCTTCCAGGTCTCTCTGTAGGCTCACCTTGCAGAATTCCCAAGGTGGCATAGACACCCAGCCTCAGGGAGGTGTTGTTCTGGCGGCTGTCCACCATGGCCTCGTTAGTCCAGGCGCTGAGCCAAACGTTGGCCCCAATGGCAGCTGCACTCTGACCCGCATACAGCAGACAGACGACCAGTGTTGTACAGAGTCCCATGGCCTTGGCATAATCCCAGAACACACTCAGCTTCACCTGCACAGCAATGGCAGTCAGGGACAGAGGACACCTGTGAGGCCGGGGACTTTTGGGGGCCTGCCCACCCTCTCCAGCCCTCCTTGTCCACCCTACTCACAGTGCCCGTCTCCATCTTCTCCTCCTGGATCAGTGCCCCGCTTGCCTTCGCCTCTGCTACGGGCACTACCTTTTCTGCTGGACCCACACGTCTCCGGGACACAGGCCGACCCTGGCCCTCCCCTTCCGAGGACATGGCACTCAGCTGTCTGCGGAGGCAGCTGGTCAGGCCCAGAGAGGAGGCCTCCAACACACCCACAGGACAGAGCCCCAGGAGGAGGGTTCAGGCTGCAGCCAGAGGCCCGGGGTGTGAGCGTCAGGGAATACAACCACCTGCACCCACGCTGGCAGGGCTTGGGGAGCCCTGAGGCAGCCTCCCAGGGTGCTGAGAGCTCAGGAGCTCACCTCATAAACTGCTTCTGGACCTCATACATGACTGGCTCATTCTCCATCATGTCCGTGTGACTGCTGAGCGTGTCTTCAATCAGCAGCATCTCCTCGTCGTCTACAGTCTCCAAAGCTGCAGTGGGTTGGGAGGGAGACAGAGGCCAGCAAGCTCCCTGAAAGCCCCTGGTATCCCCCAATCCCCACTCCAACGACGAGGCCCGAATGGACAAGCATGACAGAAGAGAGCATTGAGAGGGCAGCAAGAAAGACGTAGGTTAGACAGAAGAAAAACTTCCCATTGGAGACCCTGGAGAAGGGGACTCAAATACAAGGGTTAGGAGCTTGGGCTCTGGAGTCAGACAGGCTGAGCTTAAATCTCAAATCCTCACTGCATCACTGTAGGCAGGCAGGTAAAATGAAGATAAGAATAGTACCTGCCTCATCGTGTCATTGTCACTGTGAGGACCGAAGCAAAGAATGTGTGTCAAGTGCTTAGCGGGGGGCATAGCACTTAGTAAATGCTCAAGACATGTTAGCTGTATATACAGCAAAAAAACGCAGGAGAAGGGCTGTGAGCCAGCAGAGTCTGGGGTGGGGGAGCCAGGACTGGGCTACACGGTGCTCTCGTGAGCCCGGGGCTTTCAATACGCTCCACGAGCACAGGGAGTTTTCTGTTTGTTCGCTGCTCTCTCTCAGTGCCTAGATATAGTAATTCCTCAATAAATATTTATTGATAAATAAATGACTTTCCCCAGCACTTGCATATTTACAATTTATCTGTGAAACAGCCTTGCCGTCCAAGCTGGGTTCTTATGCCCTTTTGACTCTTGGGAAAACTAAGGCTCTGAGACCCGAGCTGCGGGTGGGGGTCACCCAGTTAGGGAAGAAGAGGAGGAGGGAGCTGACCACATCTGCTTCCTTTTCCCTCTTGGGGATGTCTGACTGCCACACAGGTGGTCCAAGTTGCCCAGAACCTCCCTTGTACAACACTGGGCCTGTCCAGAGACACTCAGAGGCCCCGAGACAGAGGAGACGCTGGGAAGGCGTAGGAACACGCAGGGCCAGGGATGGCACCTACTGGCCCTGCTGTCCTCCTCCAGGTGCTCCCCACTGTCATCCAGTGTGTAGTTTCGGAGGAAGTTGGCAAAGGAGTCGTTGCGCTGCAGCAGGGCTGTGTAGGTGCCCACCTCAGACACCCGTCCGTCAGCCAGCACTATGATGAAGTCTGTCTGGGGCAGGAAGCTGATGCCATGCGTCACCAGCACCCGCGTCTGGGGAGGAGACAGCAGGCTATCACTCCTAGCGCCCTCGGCACGCCCACTGCACAGGCACGAGGCCGTGGAGTGAGAGGCACCGGTGTGCCCGGGAGCATGGACAGGCACACGAGTGACTCACCCCATGCTCACACCCCCAGCTGGCTCGGTGCCTCTGGGGTGTGTCCCCCCCACCGTGGGTTTCTCCCTCCGCCCAACCCACACTCCTGCTTCTCAGGCCTCCCACACCTCCAGGTCTCACACAAACCCCTTGGCCTCCCACCCGTTCTCTCCTAGGGTCCTAGGTCTCACCTTAGTCCCCTTAGCTTCCTGCGGGTCTCACCTTGCCTGCCAGCACACCCTCTGGCCCGATGACTTGGTCAAAGATATGCTTGGCCACATGGGAGTCCACGGCTGACAGTGGGTCATCCAACAAAAAAATGTCGGCAGCACTGTAAACAGCTCGGGCCATACTGACCCGCTGCCGCTGGCCCCCAGACAGGTTAATGCCCTGGATGGAGGAGGGAGGGGAGGTGTGGGCTGAGTAGAAGGGAGTCAGACAGGGACAAGGGGGACAAGGGCCCTGTCCACTGCCATTCAGCAAGGGAGATGACTAAATCCACATTTCACATGCCTCATCCTGTCCCTGTGAAGCTCTGAGGCCACAGAGGAAGGGGTAGTGGCTCTGAGTCCTCCCAGGGTGAGTGAGGACATCCTGCTCCCCTGGCTCCACCACCCTACCCAGGTGGGTTCCCTGCCTGCCATCTTCCAACACTGGGAGGCTAGAAATCCCCAGGAGGTCCTTAATAGACTTTTTAATTTCCCATCGCCCATACAGTCCTCAGGTGACTTTCGTAACAACTATCTCATTTGGTCCTCATGTCAGTCCTTCCAGGGAGGTATCATTAGCCCCACTTTCCAGATGAAGAAATTAGAGCCCAAGATGTTAATGACTTTGTTCAAGGTCCTGAACTATTGAGGGCAGAAGCAAGGATGGAAACCCAGCATCAACCCCAGAATTCATCAACCTTGAGATTTTTCAGGTGCTGTGGGGAGGTAAGATCTCTCCTTTAACCCCTGATGGATAAACTGAGGCACACAGTGGCAGGGCTGGGCCCAGAGGGTAGACCCCAGAGGTACAGCCTGCTCTCCTACCACCTGCTTTCCTCATTCCATCTGAACAGGGCCCAGTTCTTCAGGGTACCCTTAGAAATTGACCCCTGGGGAGAGCAAGTATGGGGTGGGAGCTGGAGCTTCTGGGGAGAAGCAGGGGGTGGACATGCAGCTGTAGTGACTGAGGCATGCGAGCATGCCTGCATTCAACCAACCAGCCCTTTTTGAGTGCCTACTATGTGCTGGGCACTAAATTAGGTTTGCGTGTGCGAGGTCAGCGTGGGTCCAAGAGAGACGGGAAGGAGTTGAGTCAGATGTGGAGGCCTTCTCTGGGTTCCTATAACTTCGGACTCCTACCTAAAAGTTTCCCATGCCCACCTCAAGGCTCAGACCCTCATCACTTCCCCCAGAACATCAGGAGAGCCTCCTCTCTGGTTCCTGTGCCCTTAGGCCCCTCCACAATGCAGTCCGGGCAACTTTTCAAAATGCAATTCACGTCCCTGCTTAAAACCCTTCACTGACAAGTTTGAGCATCAAGATAAATAATGATAGTAATGGATGATAACCCATGGAATTAAATCAGAATCCATGAGAAATTAATATTGATATAAAGAAATTAATGAATAAGTAAAAAATGGGGAAGGAGGGAGAAGTTCTCTCTCTTTTTTTTTTTGAGGAAGATTAGCCGTGAGCTAACAGCTGCCAATCCTCCTCTTTTTGCTGAGGAAGACTGGCCCTGAGCTAACATCCATGCCCATCTTCCTCTACTTTATATGTGGGACACCTACCACAGCATGGTGTGCCAAGCGGTGCCGTGTCCGTACCCAGGATCCGAACCGGCGAACCCCGGGTCGCTGAGAAGCGGAACATGCACACTTAACTGCTGCGCCACCGGGCCAGCCCCAAAGCTCTCTCTTAGAGTAGAATGCCAACCAATAACTAAGGAGTTAGGAAATCACTGTTTGGCAAAAATCACAGTAAACATTGATTTAGGCAAGAAACATCAATGAAAGTTATGAAATAAAATCATCAATGAAAGATACCATCTCAGGCGCTGGCCCCGTGGCCGAGCGGTTAAGTTCGTGTGCTCCGCTGCAGGCGGCCCAGTGTTTCGTTGGTTCGAATCCTGGGCACGGACATGGCACTGCTCATCAAGCTGCACTGAGGCAGCGTCCCACATGCCACAACTAGAAGGACCCACAACAAAGAATGTACAACTATGTACCAGGGGGCTTTGGGGAGAAAAAGGAAAAAATTAAAAATCTTTAAAAAAAGATACCATCTCAATCAAGTGATCAAAGTTAACATTGTCAATAAAGCACCAACCAACATCATGTGCCTCCTGATATGATGCACCAAGGAGGACTTAACATCATTTCCTTGGTATATTTCCCCAAAAGACATATACAGTCAGACATCATTTCATCATGGGGAGGATGTTTTGAGAAATGCATTGTTAGGTGATTTCATTATTGTGCTAATATCATAGGGTGTACTGACAGGGAATAAAATTTGCCACCCTAAAATGTGTCTCTTTAACATGAGGATTATTTTAGGCTGGTTATTTTTAAGAAGCAAAAGACTCAGAAAGTTTTTCTCCTTACCTCCCTCTTAACTTCCTAAAAGAAGTCAGATTAAAAAAAACCTGTCTCAGGAAGCAGTTATGGCCTTAGCGTAACATGAACTAGGTGGTAGACAGGGAGGAACCTAGAAAAGCCTGTTTCTTGGGCTCCCCTCTGTGTTCTTCTGTTTCTGTGCGGCCAAACACTACTTGTTCTCCAAAGTTTGCTCCTTTTCACCTACCTGTGAGTTGTCTTCCTTCCCCTTGAACCCCCTGACTCTCCCCACCCCCACCACCTTCTTTTGTCTTTATCTGAGGATGGTGTTTAAGGTGAGGGTTTCAGCCAGTTTGGCAAGTTACTCAGTTTTCCTGGGTTTCTCCCGTGTACACCTGTTATTAAACTTTCGTTTGTTTGTCTCCTGTTAATCTGTCTTATGTCAATTTAATTCTCAGACCCGCCAGAAGAACCTAGAAATACAGTACTTACACAAACCTAGATGGTCTAGCCTACTACACACCTAGGCTACATGGTACTAATCTTACGGGACCCCTGTCATATGTGCAGTCCATCACCGTGTGGGGCATGACTGTACTCTGAATCTAATCATGCTCAAATTGACAGACATCCTAGAAAATGACTGGCCTGCAGTCTTCAAAAGTGTCAAGGTCATGAAAGACAGACTGAGGAATTATCCAGACTGATAGAGAATAAAGAAAGATGACAACGCAATACAAAGCCATGATCCTGAATTGGATCCTAGACCAGGAAAGAAAATAGCTAAAAAAGACATTACTGGGACACATGACAACATTTGACCACAGACAGTGAATTAGATAACAATATTGTATCAATGTTAAATTTCTTGATTTTGATAGTCCAACTATAATTGCCTAAGATAATGTCTTTGTTTTGAGAAAATACACTGAAATCTTTAGGATAAAAACAAACGAAAAACCTAAAAGAGCTTCAACTATAAAACTCTTAGAAGAAAACAGAGTGGAAAGTTTTATGACGTTGGATTTGGCGATGGTTTCTTGGATATGACACCAAAAGCACAGGCAATAAAAGTAAAAATAGATAAATTGGACCACATCAAAATTAAAAACTTATATGCATCAAAGGACACAATGAAAAGAGTGAAAAAGCAACCTATAGAAAGGAAGAAAATGTTCGCAACTCTCATAACTGATGAGGGGTTAACATCCAGTATAAATCGAGAATTCCTACAACTCAACAACAAAACAAACAACTTGATTAGAAAATGGGCAAATAATGTAAATAGACATTTGTCCAAAGAAGATATAGAGGCACAAGAGAACATGCTCAACGTCACTAATCATTAGAGAAATGTAATCAAACCCCAATGAGATATCACCTCACATCCATTAGAATGACAACAAAAGGGGCTAGCCTGGTGGCGCAGCGGTAAAGTTTGCATGTCCCACTTCGGAGGGCCAGGGTTTGCCAGTTTGGATCCCGGAGGCAGACATGGCACCGCTTGGCAAGCCATGCTGTGGTAGGCATCCCACATATAAAGTAGAGGAAGATGGGTATGGATGTTAGCTCAGGGCCAGTCTTCCTCAGCAAAAAGAGGAGGATTGGCAGCAGTTAGCTCACGGCTAATCTTCCTCAAAGAAAAAAAAAAAAAGCATGACAACAAAAATTAAAACAGAAAATAACAAGTGTTGGCCAGAATGTGAAGTTGGAACCTGTGTGCACTGCTGGGGGGAATGTAAAATAGTGCAGCCGTTATGGCAAACAGTATGGCAGTTACTCAAAAAATAAAAAAAATAGAATTGCCGTATGATCTAGCAATTCCCCTTCTGAGTATATACTCAAAAGAATTGAAAGCTGGGGCTCTAAGAGATCTTTGCACACCCGTGTTCACCACAGCATTATTCACAATAGCTAAAAGGTGGAAGCTACCCAAGTGACCATTGACAAGTGAGTGGATAAACAAAATGTGGTCTATACATAAAATGGAAAATTAGCCCTAAAAAGGAAAGACATTCTGACACGTGCTACAACATGGATGAACCTTGAGGACATTATGTTAAGTGAAATAAGCCAGTCACAAAAAGACAATGCTGTCTGATTCTACTTATAGGAAGTACATAGAATAATCAAATTCATAGAAATAGGGAGTAGAATGGTGGCTGCCAGGGGCCGGGGGGAGAAGCGAATGGGGAATATGGGGAGTTACTGGTTCGTAGGCATAAAGTTTCAGTTTTGCAAGATGAAAAGGGTTCTGGAGATTGGTTTTGTGAATGTACTTAACACTACTGACCTGCACACTGAAAAATGGTTCAGATGGTAAATTTTATGTCAGGCATATTTTACAACTAAAAATAAATAAGTTAATTAAAAAAAAACTCTCACTGATGTCCCATAGTTTTTAGGGTAAATGTTCTGCCTTGCATACCCTCCCCATCCCTTCCTAACCTCCAGTCACACCAAACTGCACCGGAATGACTGTCTACCCATCATTCCTCAGCTCACCCCTTCAAAGGCTTTCCACCCCTCTTGGTAAAAGCCACAGTCTATATAGTGGACTGCAAGGCCCTATGTAACCTGGATGCCTGAACACCTCACTGGCCTCATCTCTTCTTCCTCATCCCTGCTTACTCCACTCCAGCCACGCTGGCCTCCTTGCTGGTTCTTGAATACCCCAATCACACTTCTACCTCAGGACCTTTGCACTTCCTCCTCTCTCCACTCGACTGCCCTTCCCCCAAATAGGGCTCCATGTCCCCAGATGTGTCCCACTCCCTCACTTTGTTTAGGTGTCCGATTCCCAGTGAGAAGCCAGCCTACCAATACAGCCTCACACATATTCCTATATCCCTTCCCCATTTTATTCTTTCCCCTTAGCATTTAGCTAAATATTATATATTTTACTTATTTATCTTGCTTATCATCTCTTTCCCCCACTAGAGTATAAGCTATAAGAAGGCAGAGATTTTGGTCTGGCATATTCACTACTGTATAATATTACCTGGCATAGAGTAGGTATGTAATAAAATCTGATGAATGAATGAATGAATAGATGAACGATGAGCTCCTCTTCCTCAGCCGTTAAGATTCAGCTCAAAATGCAATGATGCTTCTCCTTACACAGACTCCCCACTCAGTGCCTCCCTGTATCCGGCACAGGCCTTCAGCCTGGCCCTCAGGACATTCTACAGCCTCTACCTGTTCAAAGTCAGTCTCCCCCACTAATAGGTCTGTTTCCCCAGTACCTGGCACAGAGCTGGGCATGATATTACATGACTGCGTGAATGAATGAATATATGGACCTCGGCTGGGTTGAGGTAGGCAGCTGTATGTACCAGCTCCCCGAGGGATGGGAGGGAACCCTGTACCTTCTCTCCAATCTCTGTCTGGTCCCTGCCAGGCAGCACCTCCAGGTCGGCTAGCAGGGCACAGGTCTCCAGCGCCTGTTGGTAGCGCTTGGGGTCCAGGGCTTGGCCAAACAGCACGTTTTCCTGAAGAGTGCAGTTCTGGATCCACGCCTGCTGGGGCACGTAGGCCACAGAGCCCTGGCCACAGGTGAAGGTTACTTCAGGGTTTGCCCAAGGCCTGGCCAAGCTTCCCTTCCCAGGAGTCCCTACCCCTCTTACCTGCATATACACCTTGCCTTCCAGCTTCTCCATCTCTCCCAGCAGGGCAGACACCAGGGAGGACTTCCCACAGCCTACGGGCCCCACCACAGCCACGAGTGCCCCTTTTGGCACTTGGATGTTTAAGCTGGGGGCAAGGAGCCCAGGAGCCAGTCAGAGACAGCAGTCAGGTTTTTGGTCCCCAATCTTCCACTCAGAGACCCAAATCCTCCTCTCTTCCAGATACCACCCTGGCAAGCTGAGGCTTTCCTGCTTTTCAGGCCAAAGACTAGGGGGTGAGGCGGGGGTTCTGCCATTGATTTGACCTTTAGTCCACTTAGGTCGCTGAGAAGGGATGGGAGAAGCTGGTACCTGTGCAGGACGGGGGGCAGGTCCTGGGCCCAAGTGAAGGTGCTGTTGTGTATGGTGATGGCATGGCCTGGGAAGACCAAGGTATACAGGGTCAGGGGGCCCAGGGGATGGGGCAGCAGGCAGGGAGGGCTGGGGAGAAGAGGAGGAGAGGGCAGGAAGCCTGGGGGAGGGGGAGGAGAGAGGTATGGGGATCTCTGGGGGAGGGGGCCAAGGGGAGAAGGCAGAGAAGCTGGGGGGCAGTGGAAAGGGCAGAGGGAGCCCGAGGGAAGGAAGGAGAGAGGGCAAGACCTGGGGAGGGATGAAGGAGAGGAGAGCAGAGAGCCTGGAAGAAGCAGAGAGCGGGGCATAGTGTTGAAGCAGAGTGATAAGAGGAAGAAGTAAAGGGCCACGAGGGAAAAGTGTAAAGCTTGGAACAGAGGATTTTCTGGAGCAGGAGCTGGGCAGGGGGCAGCCCAGGTAGAGGCTGTCTAGACCTGGGGCGATGGTCTTTCTTTCCACACACTCGAAGTCAAGCTCATCTTGGCTCAGGAAATGTTGGATCCGTTTCAGAGACACGCTGGTCTGCAGGAGAGTGTGAGTCAGCCCCCACTCCTTTCCACCCTTGCTGGCCCCAAACTTTCTGGGCCAGGCGGGGCCCCTGAGAGCCCAGATGCCAACGCTGGGGCCCCTCCCATGACTGAGTCTTCTCTGGCTCGCACCGCCACAGACAGGGTCCAGTTTGGTAAGAGGAAGCTGTGAGAACTCAGGCTTCCAGAGACGCTGCCTGACCTCCTCTGTCTCCAAATGACCCTGGACTCTAATGACCTCATTCAACTTTAAACAATTCTTCATAATGTCAAATAGCCCTCCCCCCGACCCCGATTCCAGTAACTCCCCCGGATTGCCCCCTGACCCTAAATGTCCCAAACAACCAGCCGTAACGCCAGCAGAATCCCCAACCCTACCCGGGGTTACCTGGGCCATGAGGCTGATTAACTGGGGAAGCATGTTGAGGGGCATCTTTAAGATATTAAACAGAGATATGGACACAAAGGCCTTCTCAGCGTCCAGCACGTTGTTTGAATCCACAGTCACGTACGTCCCGAGGGTGATCAGGGTCACCTGGGGAGTGGGGGATGGGCATTAGAGTGGAGCCTGCTGGGCCCAGAGGGCTGGGTTGGCCACGGGGAGGTGGGAGAGCCTCACCAGGAAAGGGGTGCAGGTCCAGATGAAGGTAGACACGGCGTGGAAGTAGGCGGCCTGGCGCAGCAGCCGGAGTTCGTTCTGCCGGATGCCCTCCACCTGCTTCAGGAAGCTGGGCTCCCAGGCATACAGCTTCAGCACCTTGATGCCACTCAGGATCTCGTTCATCAGCTTGGTGCGTGAGTCCTTGAACTTCATTTGCTTTACCTGCAGAAAGAGTGGCGGTGGCAGGCCCCGCTCCCCTGCCCAGGCCTCTGCCCACAGGGGCTCGTACTGTCCATGTGCTCACCGCCACTGCAGGCATCCAGGCCGCTCCCCATTCTTCCTCCCTCCAGCCCTGCTGCACCTCAGCCTGGAATGCCCAGCCTGGCCTCCCTGTCTCCTCTGCCCGAAAAAATCCAGCTGCAATCTCAGTGCCTCCATCACTGCCCCTCCCAGGCAGCATCCTCTGCTCCTTCCCTGGGTTTCTAAGGCTTGGTGTCCTTTCCTTTGTAGATTGTGAGCCTCCTGAAGGTATAGATGGCTTATTCTCTTTGTTCCCCCAGACCCTAACCCAGGATGTGGCACACCAAATTAATTTATTTGTTCAACCTCCATTTACTGAGGATCTACTATGTGCCACGCCATGTGCTGGATGTGGGGCAGATAATGATGAACAACTCAAACAAGGCCCCTGCCATCAGGAAGCTGACAGTCTGATGGCGGAGGCAGATGGGAAGCAGACAACTCCCTGAATAAATGCGGAATGAATTAGCACGCGCACTCTGAAAGGAAACAACAGGATCCTGTGAGAGAATAGTGGAATGGGGACTGGGACATCAGAGTTTACGCTGGGAGGTGAGGAAGGGGAGGAGCTGGGCAAGCAAGGAAGAGATGAAGTGCATTCCAGGGAACAGTGTGTGTGGTGGCCCAGAGGCATGCAGAGCTTGGTGCTTTGGAGAAAAGAAAGAAGGCCAGACCGGCTGAAACTTGGCCTTACCCCAGGAGGTGAGGGCTTGCAAGGCAAGCAGGGGTCTGGTGGGTGGTCCTAGGGAGTTTGTCATTTCTGTGTGCAATGGGAAACTACCGCAGACTTCAATAAATGTTTGCAAAGAAAGGACTGGATGACTGGCTCTTTACACTCAGCACGGTGTGGTGGAAGAAACTCTCATTAGACCAGAAGATGCAGGTTTGAATCCCAGCTCTGCCTGATTCTGGACCATCATAACCTCGCTGGGCCTTCGTTCCTCAGCTGCAAAATGAGAGTGTTTCTAACACCCCCTCACATTGTTGCGAGGATAGAGTGAGCTAAGGTTTGAGAAGGCAGCTTGTAGCCATCCATACTCAGCAAGCCCAGTAGGTGAGAGGCCCCAGGTTAGCGAATGCCCTTTCCCCAGGCACCTGGCAGCTCTGACTGCACCCACCTGGAAAGTACGGATCTTCATGGCCACAGCTGCATTGAGTGGGATCAGCAAGACCATAAGAGCGACTCCAGCCAGGACGGAGGGACCCAGGTTCTGAGGACGAATGGTGGATATTTAAGACAGATAGACAGATAACCAAAGTATATAGACAGAACCCAACAGACAAACAGAGGCCTATTGACCTGAAACATGGAAATGGGCGGGAAGCAAACGATGATGGTCAACCAAACAGATAGATAGTGAAAAGCAGACACACAGAGAAAGCTAACGACGAAAACATTTGCAGAAGCAGCCGGCCATCAGATAAGGACAACAGATAGGGACAAAGAGGAAGACATGGAAGGGGTCCAAACACACAGGAAGGCAAATACAGACAGACAGACAGTGACAGCCAGAGTCACACCCACCCTGCCTCAAAGTCCCTCTTCCCTCCCCTGAGTTCTGTGAGAAGGACAATTGCACAGGCTAGAAAGATTCGGTTGCAGACACCAGCATCCGTGCAGTCCTGTCCCCCACCCCAATATCTAGGGAAGCTCCTGTGTCCATTATGCAGTCCCTCTGGTGACCCAAAAGAACCTTCTCTGTCCTTTCGCAGCAAGGTCAAGGTTAGAGGAAGGGAGTAGAGGTCAGGGTTCAAGAGTCACCTGCCAGAGGAAGTAGATTGCCAGGAAGATCTGCAAGGGTGCTGACCACAGCAGGTTGAGGAAGGGAGCAACTTCCATGAGGCGCTGGGCGTCCACTGACATGAGGTTGACAATTTCTCCCACAGTGGACTCACGTTTGACTGAATTGGTGATGACCAGAGCCTGCAGGTGGACAGCGGGGTCATGGGCTGGGCCTCTCCAAAGCTCCCCGGGGCCAGCCTCCCCAGCCCTCCACGCCCCGCTCCAGCTGACCTTTCTGTAGATGATACCCACAACCCCCGTGCGAATCCTCAACGCCATTACAAAGATGCACTGGAAATACTGGTGTAGGATCAGAGTCTGCATTATGGAGCACACGAACATCAGCCCGGCCACTAGGAAGCCCCACCAGGTGGGGGCCGTGGGGTTTGAAATAAACCTGATCAGGACGCTGCGAGGGGAGGAGAGAGGCATGAGATCGGAGAGGGCTTGCCCCGTTGCTCCCTCTACTGCTGCCCTACCCTTTCACCCTCAGCCCCCTCCCTGCCCCTGCCTCTGAAACCTCTCCGGTGGGGGCTGCTGGCCCTCCCCACCCCCGCCTGGCCAGAGGGACTCAGCTCAGTGCTGCCTCAAGATCACGACCCTCCGTCCTTCTCCCTTCTGCCTTCAGCTCCATTCTTATCTACTGTGGCCCCTGCCAACCATGACTTCTGTCACCACCAGCCTCACCAGCCTGCCTTCCTTGCCTCCTTGGACCACATGGCAGGAAGAAATGCCATGTGTCCATTGATCAGAGTTTCCCGCACCTTCTGCTGGGCTGCTGAGGGCTCTGGAGCCCAGTGCACTACCACTCAGACTCTTGCCCCTCAAATCCAGCCTCTCCAACATCAGCAGCCCCCATTGCAGCCCGTGACCTTCTCCAGGGCCCTACGCCCCCTGCCACAGACCTCTTCACTTGTCTTCTCTTCCCTTCTGACCTGTCCCCACTGCTCACCCCTCTCAGAAGCCACCCACTTAAGTCTTCCCATTCAACCACCCATGGAGAACTCCCTGCCGACCACGGACTTCCCTCCCGACGCTGGCCCTCTTCCTTTTCTCCGGCACAGGAGAGGAGGTGTCCGTGTGGCTTCTGAGCCTGATCCTGCTCCCTGAACCCTGGATCCCATCCGTCTCCTCAGGAACACGCTCCACCGGTGCCCCCTTTCTCCTCAGCTTCAGTGTCTTCATCTCTGCTGACAGCCCTGTACCTTCACCTACTGACATGACCAAGTCTCTTCCATGTTGGGACAAAGCTCCCCTCGGCCCCATGGAGTTACCGCCATCATCTTAGCCAGGCCTCTCCTCATGGGGGCTGAGTCGTCTCCCAGAAAGATACGTTCAAGTCCTAACCCCTGTGCCTGTGAACATGACCTTATTTGGAGATCGGCTCTTTGCAGATATAATTGAATTAAGATGAGGGCATAGTAGAGTAGGATGGGCCCTAATCCAGTTACTAGGGTCTTTATAAGAGAAAGGAGAGGAAGATTTGCACACAGAGGCACAGATGCAGACACACATACAGAGAACACCATGGGAAGATGGAGGCAGAGACTGGAGTGATGCATCCACAAGCTTGGGAATGCCATGGATTGCCAGCAACCACCAGAAGCCAGGAAGCAGGGAACAGATTCCCACTCAGAGCCTCTAGAAAGAACCAACCCCGGCGACACCTTGATCTCAGACTTGTGCCCTCCAACACCGTGAGAATAAATTTCTGTCTTAAGTCCCCCAGTTTGTGGTGACTTGTTCTGGCAGCTACAGGAAACTAACACACCTTTCTTTATAAGAAGTTTCTAGACCTCCATGGCCCCTGTCTCCATGGCAGACCCCCTGCTCTCAGGCCCTTCCCCTCTGTCTCAGCCTCTGTTGTTGACAGTCACTAGCAAACTCCACCTTATCTTCCTCAGGCTCTATATTACTGGCCAACTTGCTTCACTGGAGGCCACGCCCCCAACCCTCACCCTCCAGCATTCTCTGTGCTCTGCTCTTCCATCATTCTTTACCAGCTCTGGCCCCTCCAAGCCAGTCTTCTGCTCACCCCTCACCTGTGAGAATCCCTAGGGTTCTGTCTGGGGTCTCTGCATGAACTCTCTGGGAGAGCTTAGCCGCAAATATGGGCCCCTGGGCTTCCACTGGGTGGCTCGGAACAGGTGATCTCTAGCCAGCTAGGAATCTCCCCTGGGGTGGCCCACGTGGCTGAGACTCAACTCACCACCATATGGGTGCCCAGCCCCCTCCTCCTGCTGAGTCCATCATCTTAGCAAAAGATCCGTCATCCTCCAGTTACCCAGGCCAGAACCCAGGTCACCTTTGACCCCTCCCTCTCCCTGGCGCACACACCCATCTCCAGTAGGTCCCCCATCCCATCTCATTCCTGGCCCGGACCGTCCTCTGACACGGTCTGCCCACTTCCACCTGGCCACCCTGCCCTACATCCCCCACACTATGGGCAGGGGGATCCTTCCAAAATGCAAACCAGGTGCCCCTGCCCGCCCTTTCAAAAAGATGTGAAAATCAAATCCCTCAAAGATTTCCTTAGCTCGCTGTCTCTGTCTGTTTTCTGCCCCTCTCATTGGTCACCCTCTCCTCCAGCATTCAGAATCACCTGGAGTTCTGGAGTCACGCTGCCTCAGGTCTTTGTGGCTGTGCCTGAGCTGCCCTTTCCCCTCCTTCCTCACCTCGTTAACTAGTGCCTATTTGTCCTTCCAAACTTGATCACCTCCTTTGCTTGCCAGTATAGCCTGCTCCTCCCCAAGCTGGCTTCCCTGCCCCTCCTGGGGTTTTTCCAGACACCTGAGGACACCTCTGCCTGCACTGTACTGGATTGACACGTTGATTTCTCCCATAGGACTTTAAGATCATTTCTTAGTTACTTCTGTATTGTACTGTCTGGCACCATTCTGCTACCCTGGGGTCTCAATAGATATCTTTTGAATGAATGAATGGATGAATGAATGAATGCACGAATGGAGGAGCAAAGGATTGGGGGACTCAGCTGCTAGGCAGCTCTCCTCCCCACTCCCTTATCTGAGAGCTCCTTCTAGTCGAAGCCCCTCATGTGACAGATTATGATGGCATGAGGGCCCTGGACTCAAACCCAGTGTGCCCTGGGGCAAGTCCCTTCACCTCTCTGAGTTTCTGTTTCCTCTGGGTTTTTTTTGCTTTTCGTTTTTCAGCTTCTTCATTTGTAAAATGGGAATAGGGGCACCTCCCTGTGGGACTGTAGGGAGGATTTCATGAGAGAATGTTTGTTAATGCCTCCCGCAGGGTGCCTGGCACACAGTGTGTGCCCAGTAAATAGAAGCTGACTGTGAATGGGGAGACTGAGGCAGAGGCGTTGCCACTCGCCGGAGCTCACACGGAGTGGGGATAGCCCTTTCGGTTCCTGGTCTGGGGTTCTTTTCACATGTTGTTCCTTCCTCTGGGCTCAGGGCTGAGGGACAGCCAGACAGCCCCCCGTCCAGGGAAGGGCTGCAGCAAGAGAGAGCATGGGGAGACCTGAGCAGCTGCGGATTGACAAAGGCGAGCAGGTCCTGGATCAGTTTGAAGCAGATGCTGATGAGTAAGCTGGGCGCAAAGGTGGCTATCAGGGTCTTCAGGAAGGAGGGCTCCGGGGGCCTGGGCCGGGCCCCCAGCAGCACTTCATCCTCACCGGAGACTCTCTTCCCAGATGCTGCCTCAGGCTGGTGTCTGGTCCTGGAAGGAAGGAGCAGTGGGAAGGAGTGGACACGTGGGGCTCACAAAGCCAGGTGCTGGGAGGAGTGGAGAGGATCGGGGAGCTGCTTCCTTAGATCTTGGAACTAGGAGGGGAGCGGACAACGTGACCTTACAGCTCATTCCCCAAATGTCTCTGTCAGCAGGTGCCAGAGGGCATATGAAGGGCGCTCTAACTGCTCCTCCAGGAGAAGGCCTACGGACCCAGCAATTCCCAGCCTCTGGGCCTCTCCTGCCTCCCCAGGGCTGGCTCCAGGGAGGGTGCCAACTGGGAATGAACGCATGCACAGGGATGACTAGCGGCCTAGTCACTGGGGAGCCGAGCAGGGAGGGGTGGAGGTGGCAAGGAGGGACAGAGATGGGGTACAGTGGGCAGACTGGGGGCTCTTAGGTCTTCCCAGAGGCTCCAAGCTGTGAAAGCTAAGACATGGCACACCAAGCCCAGGCCACCGGCTCCTCCAACAGCCAGTTGGCAATCGGGGGCTCTGGATGAACAAATACGGAGCTCCTGGGTCCCGGGTTCTGGGTGGGAGGGAAGGGAGTTCAGTCCTGGGGTCCGAAGTGTGTAGGGAAGGGGCCCCAGTTCTCTTGGCTGGGCAGTTGGCCAGAGACAGGTTCCTGGATCCTGGACAGGAGGCTGCTAATGGGAAGGTCCCTTGGCCAGAGGGTCATCTCCTCCAGCCCCTGCTCCAGACGGGAGGAGACAAGATTGAGAAGAGGGGCTGGCCTCAACCTTCTTCCCCCAGCCTGTTATCCTCCTGAGGCAAGGCCCTGGAATCTACCCTTCAAGTCAGGCAGGGTAGTGCAGTGGTAAGTGCAATGTGAGGTATGGATTCCAGCCTTGCCCATCACCAACTAGGGGACCTCGGGTGCATCATTAAACCTCTGTGCCTCAGTACCCCCATGTGTTACACGGGGACAATAGAATTTACACCACAGGGCTGTTGGAGATCGAGTTAAGCAACTTGCTTAGGGCTGTGCCTGGGACAGAGTAAGTGCTACAAAAGTGGCAGCCATTCTCTGGCCTCAGTAGAGCTGGGGAGAGCTGGCCCCACCCAGGCGTGAGTGTCCCACCCCAGGACCACCTGCACCTGCTCTTCTCCCCGCCCTCAGCCATGTGGACCCCAGGTCTACGAGCTTCTTCTGCAGGAGAACTGGGGTGTGTGAAGGGGCTGGGATGGAGGGGCGTGGGGACCCTGGGAGGGCCTCACCCTGCTGCCCTCTTCTGCTGCTTCTTCCATGCCTTGAACAGCCTCTCCACCACCATCTGGGAGCGGTCCTCCTTGTTCAGGGACCAGAGGTCTCGATCCTGCAGGGGGCGCCGGTACCCGCGGATGGCCATCCTAGGGCGGCGGGCAGCCCCAAACAGGGTCAGAGTTTAGCCGCCTGGAGCTGGGGACCAGGGTCTCCAGAAAGGAGGGTCTCCCTAGGGTGCTGTGGTCAAGGGAGCTGTCTCCTTTATTCCCACAGTGAACAGGCTGGAGGTCACTGCCACGGACCCCAAGTTCCTATCTCAGTCCCTCCTCTCTTTCCTCCCCAGATTGTCCCATTGACCCCCAGGCCCCAGTGATGAAATCCATGCTGGCTAAGGCCCTGGGCGAGGACAAGGCTGGGCGGACGGAGTCGCAGCCCAGGTGGCTCCTCAGCACAGCGTGGTTAATAAGCCCTCACCCGGGTCGCAGAGGAAACGGCCTTGCTCAGGCTGCTCTGAGGGGTGGCCAAGGAAATGACAAGCTGCAAGCTTATCCCAGACAGGAGAGCTCGGAACTAATTACAGTCTCCCCCAAGCCCCTGGGCCTTTCCCCTCAGCCCGCCAGATGCAGGGCTGGCCTGTGGCCTGGGATCAGAGCTGGGCCAGGTCCGGCCCCTGCACTCAGTCCCCAGGCCCAACAGACAGGTGACCCCACCTCCCCTGCCCCATGCCTGCAGGGGTGAGGCGGGGCCAGCCAGGCCCAACTTCTCAGGCCCCTGAACTTCTGACCTGCTCTCCCTCCTCCTTCTCACCCCGTCTCCCCCTCCCTCAGGCCCAGGCTGGAGCAAGAGCCAACTCACTTTGTGAACCACCAGAAAGTCAGGCGGGAGATGAAGCCAGCACTGGCCTCTGGGCAGGGGTTCTGGAAGGTGAGAGGGTGGGACGGGAAAAATCAGGAGTGCTCACCACGCTCTCAAGGCAGAACAGGGGTGGAGGGGCCCATTCCTTCCTGCTCCAAGCCCCAGTTTGCACACTGTGGAGATGACGTGGGGGATGGAAGGAACCGGGAGGGATGGGCAACGCTGGTAAGGCCTGGGCTGAGGAGTGGGCTGTGAACTCCCACGACCACCCGGCCTCCATGGAAAACTCACAGGGTCGGCATCTTTTGGGGAGAAAAGTGGTGGCTTTTCCCTGAAGCAGGACAGGACGAGGGCAAAGAGCACCAGGGCGAAGTGGATGTAGAAGGTGGTGAAGCGGAAGGGGTCTTCGATCTCGCCCTGGGGGAGGATGGGAGGGGCATCAGAAGGTCAGGCTCCTCTGGGGTAGGAGGTGGCACCCGAGGGACACCCGGGTCCCTCTCTCAGAGGGTTCCGTGAGAGGGAAAGGGTCGTAAGGGGGCTGCCGTTCAGTGCATCGTGACAAGCACCTCACCTACACCCCCTCGTCCAACCCTCTCTACAAGGCGGGAAGTCTTACGATCCCCAGTCTGCAATCGAGGAAATGAGGCTCCAAAAGGCAAAGCAACTTGCCCAAGATCACACAGAGAGTAAGTGGATTGTTCCAAGCTTGTGCTCTTGCTGCCACACTTGACTACCTCCCCTTGAGATGGAGAAATGGGGAGACGCTAAACTGATGTCCAGTGTTCCTACCACCACCCTATCCTGCTCATCACCACCAAAGATCAAGAGGAAGGCCAGGAACCGAGGAAGGTAGGAAGAAAGGGGAGACAAGATAATGGGACTTCCAGGGAAGCCAGAACTCTCCGTGAGTGTTGGCATACGTGTGTTCATTACACAGACACTGGTGGACACTCCTGTCAGACATTGCACTTCGTGGTGCTGCTGGTGGCAGCAACAGAAGAGTCCCCTGCACTCCCACAGACATCCAACGATGGCTGCGTCTTGTCCCATTCTCCAGGTTGCACTGGCCCTCCCCCCAGCCCCCAGTCTGCCTCCCAGCAGAGATGCAACAAGTGGGGAATAACACAGAGGACTGAACAGCAGAGGGGTCCGGGGAGCCAGGGAGGGACAGAGGGGTGGAGCCTGGGACCCAGCAATGACCTTGAGCCTTGAGGTCATCCCCTAAGGGAGCACGCACCTCGCAGGTTCCCTTCTTGCCCCTTACCTTGGCCAGGACAGAGAGGATCTTGGAGCGGAAAGGGATGATGCCGCAGACCATACACAGGAACCAGAAGATGATCAGGACCCCCGAGGACCGCACCCCGCGCAGCCGCTCGTACTGGATCAGCAGGGTGGCCAGCAGCTGTGCAGGGATGGCAGGGGAGGCTCGGCCAGAGCACACACATCTGGACCTGCCTCCCTTCCTCCCCACCCCATGTGGCCAGATGTTTCTGGGGTCACCCGCATCCTTTTCCCACTGCTAAGATGTCCAGCCTTCTTAGAGCCCATGGCCCCACCTTTACAATCCCACAACCCCCTGGAGACCCTCCCCCATCAGCTTCCCGGGCCCCACACTGACCATGGTGACCCCCACCACCAAGGGGGTGACAAAGAAGACAGGGGCAGGGGCCCGGCCGTGGATCAGGCCATGGAAGGAGTAGAAGAGGTCAGTCCAGGAGACACACCACAACAGGACGCCCAAGGCCTACAGACAGGGCACACACATGTTGGAGTCTCCATCCCCAAAGACAGGGACAGTCCTCACTGAGGAGGTGCTTTGCTCCTGAAGCCAGCAGGCTTGCTCAGGGCCTGGCCCTGATGGTGGGGTGGGCGCTGGCCGGAAGCTTCTCGAGGGTGGGGAGAATGTTGCTGGAGAACTCGCTTGAACCACCCCAAGCAGGGAATATGTCATTTGGCTGCAGACCCAGTTGGCAGGCCTCCATGGCCCAGAGTGCCGGGCAGGCGAGGCTGGGGAACACAGTCCAGCCGCTGAGGGTGGGGGAAGGGACTCATTGAAGGAGACCCCCAAGGTCCCAGTCCCACCCGCAGGAGAGCCCTGAGCCCCTGACCGTCTTGAGCTTGGAGAGGTGGGAGAGGATGATGTAGCCGTGACCGTGGTGCCTCAGGTAGAACAGGTAGCAGGGGAGGGTGGCCCACAGGTAGATGCAGGGGACCCAGGCCAGCAGGGAGTTCTGGAAGCAGGGAGTGAGGTCCGGGTTGTCTGTGTGCATGGACAGATTGGAGTCCTGGGGACAGAGAGAACAATTCAGTGTGGTGGCAGCCTCCTGCAGAACTGGGCCCTTCCTCGAGGGCGGCGGCTGGGCAGGAGAGATGCTCCACGCGCGATGGGGGTCGGAAGGTGTGTGAAGGCGGAAGAGCCTGAGTGTGCAAATGGGCACGTGTTGTCCCGAGTGTGAGCTTTCCTAGGAGGCCGTGATTGCTCCATTTCCTCCTATTGTCTGTCTCCCTCAAATTGACGTGTAATTTAAGTACAATAAACTGCACCCATTTAAAGTGCAGAATCCAATGAGTTTGACAGTTGTACACACTTGCAAAACCACTGCTGCAATAAAGATATAGAATATTTCCATCATCCCACGGGTTCCCCTGTGCCGTCTGCAGCCCACCCCTCCCAGGCAACCACTGATCTGCTGTCTGGCATTCTAGATTTCCTCTCTTTTTTTTTTTTGAAAATTTTTTTTTTTTAGCAAGGCAGTATGGGCACGTGATTGAAGAGCCCACTTCCTCTCGAAGGCTCTCCCAAGGAAGGGACAGGGAGCTTCTCTGAGCTTTAGTTGCCTCTCCTTTAAAATGGGGGAGGCCACCCCTGCCCACCTACCTCACTGGGTAGGTATGAGCTCAAAGGAACAAGGGGAGGGGAGAGCGCTTTGTGAATGACAAAGCCTTGGGTGAGCAGCCATCCCGGTCTGCGTGGGACTGTCCTGGTTCCGGCACTGAAAGCCTGGTGTCCTGGAGAACCTCTGAGTCCAGACAGAACTCCTCTTGTCTTTGAACATGACTCCACTAAGAACATTTTTAGAAAGAGATATGGGAATACATTCGAACACATATTTTACTGAGATTGTTTCCTCCAAGGTCACCAATGAACTAATCTTTTCTTCCCTTCTGGCAAAGTATTAGACATTCTTTACAGAAAGCTCAGAAAATATAACCAAGTGGAAAAAAAAGCCCCATCCACAATCCCATCCACCTAGAGAACACTGTTAACACCGGAGGATATAACCTCCCACCTTCTAACTGCCAATTTAAAGAATTATCATTTTAATTTTTGTCAAAGTTATGCATGGACATAATTTGTTTATTTGTTTCCTTTTCTTTTTTGAGACTAGCCCTGAGATAACATCTGCTGCCAATCGTCCTCTTTTCGCTGAGGAAGATTGGCCCTGAGACAACATCCGTGCCCATCTTCCTCTACTTTATATGTGGGATGCCTGCCGCAGCATGGCTTGACAGGCAGTGCATAGGTCCACACCCGGGATCCGAACCCGTGAACCCCGGGCCACCGACGCAGAATGTGCTCGCTTAACCTCTGTGCCACCGGGCCGGCCCTCCTGCACACACATAATTTAAAAAGTCAAACTGTGGAAAAGAAAATGGTCCCTGCCTCATCGCCCCCCACCCCTCGTTCCATTTCCCGGGGGTAATTATGTTCAAGTGTGCTAACTTTGTTCTGGTATCTACTTCCATATTTTTAAGCAATTTGCTTTTACGATTATGATTTGATTTACCATTATTCGATCATCACTATTTTCTCTTGTTGAGGCTGTCCCTCTCTCACATCCTCTCCACCTGAGCTCCCTCATCCTTCCAGTGTAGCAACAACACAGCCTTTTGTTAAATAAGACTCAGAGAATACCCTGTTATGACTGTGTAAATATTGTTCATTGTGAAGTTCACGACAGCTGGCTCTACATCTTTCAAGCTGTGTGACCTTGGGCAAGATGCTTGACCTTCACCTCTCTGGGCCTTGGTTTCTTTTTTTTTTTAATATTTTATTTTTCCTTTTTCTCCCGAAGCCCCCCGATACATAGTTTTGTACTTTTAGTTGTGGGTCCTTCTAGTTGTGGCATATGGGACGCCGCCTCAGCATGGCTTGACGAGCAGTGCCATGTCTGCGCCCAGGATTCGAACGGGTGAAACCCTGGGCTGCCAAAGCAGAGTGCCTCAACTTAACCACTTGGCCATGGGGCCGGCCCCTGGGCCTTGGTTTCTTCAAGGGTAACATTGGGATGATAACATCTCCCATATGATCCCTCCCACCTGGCCCCTCAGCCATGATACTAGCCCAGGTCCTCACCTCTTCCTAAGCAATTTCCATGGGGTTCTGGTCGCTTCCCTTCCATGTCCTAGGGGCCCAGATGGCTGCCCACACTCCCCTGGTCTTCCCTGGTCTTCCCCTTCCTCCCAACTCTCTGCTGGTTCCCCCCTTGGCATTGGAGCGCCCCAGGGCTCAGTCCTTTCCTCTTCTCCATCTTCTTCTCCGTCTGCACTCACCCCCTGGGCAATCTCATCCAGTCTCATCAACATGCCGATGATTCTCATCTTTCTCTCTCCAGCCCACCACTCTCCAAATCCTCAACTCTATATCTGACTGCTGACTGGACATCTCCACTTTACACACCCTACGAGAGCCTGCGAGGACCTGCGCAGTGTCTCTCTCCACCAACCTGTGACTTCTGTCACTGCCTCTCCTGCACCACTCCAGCCAACAGCCTCCTTACTGTTCCTGAACACACCAGGCGTGTTCCTGCCTCAGAGCCTTTGCATTTGCTGTACCTGCTGCCTGGAAGACTCCTCCTTCAGACATCCTTAAGTCTTTCTTTCTCAGAGAGGCCTCCCCTGACCACCCTGTTTAATATTGCCAACCGCACCCCTCTAGCATTCCCAAACCACTCTCCTTCCCTTTCTCTGCTTTTTCATTTCTCTAAAGCACGTATCACCTTCTAATATGTGATATAATTTGCTAGTCTATTATGTTTTCTCTCATCTCTTCCTGCTGGCATGTAAATTTCTTGAAGAACAAAATCTTTATTTCATTTGTTGATGTATCTTAAGTACCTGAAACAGTGCCTAATGCATAGTAGGTGCTCAATTAAAATTTGCTTAAATAAGTTAAATTAAATATTTGTTGAATAAATGAATGAATGAACAAAAGGATAATCTTATACTTCCCTCTAAACCTTCAGTGGCTCCTTACTGCTTAGAAAACAAAGTTCAAGCATGTTACTATGGCATTTGAGGTCCCCAGCTGGCCTTGAATTATGTATCTATGTGAACTATTCAATTATCGATGTGCTGGAGTTCTCCCATCTCCAGATAATATTTCATGGCGTGCAAGCCCTGACCCCCCTTCCTCAATCGACTTTCACTCTTTAATCCCGTCCAGGTCAGCCCTCTGTCCTCCAGGGCCCCTGCCCACCAAGGCAAGGCGACTCTTCCTGAAATGCAGCTTTCGTTGTCTCTTGCCCACAAACCTGCAGTGGCTCCTGCTGCTGATGGAGCCACGTTCAAGCACCCCACAGGCATCTCTTCCCATGTGACTTCCCACTGCTCCTTCTCCTGCTGCCAAACGCACTCCATGCTCCATTTGCCCTAAGAGTCTCCCTCCGTCACCTTTGCTCAGCCGGGTCCCTCTTTCTTCCACTTGTCAAAGTCTCGACAACTACAGGGGAGCCGTGTCGGGCGGCCTCAGGACCCGCCTCTGCCATCTTGCGCACCCTTCCTCCTCTGAAGTCAGCACCTTTCTGGAGCATCGGTCTCCACTTGACGATGCTTTGGTGAGGGCCTGCTGTGAGTCAGGCAGCGTGCTATCTGTACCTGGGGCAGACCTGTCCCTGTCTTTGGGAAGCATGTGGTCCAGGGACACACTGTTTTGGGGCATTTCACTCAAGCCCTCGTGGGCAGAGGCTGTACCATGTACCTCTTGATTCTAGAGCCCTGTATTCAGTAGTTGCTCAAGCAATGTGAGCAAAGGACCCACAAACTCTTGCTGAGCAGCCAGCATGGGCTAGGCACTGGGTCACAGAGCTGGGTACACCACTAGGCCTGGTCAGGCACCCCAGGGAGAGGGGAGGCAGACACAGCTAATCCAGCTCGGCCCACATTTTTTTCCTTTGTGAAACATTTCTTATTCAAGTATAATATGCTTACAGAAAAGTGCGCATATCTTAAGTATACACCTCTATGAATTTTCATACACTGAATACACCTGTGTCTCCAGCACTGAATCAAGAAACAGAACAATTGCTGACACCCAGAAGCCCTCTCCCTCACCCTAAGCCACTGCTCATCCCAGGAGAATGCTATCCTGACTTCTAACAACAGGGCTTAATTTTGCCCATTTTGGATCTTCCTACAAAGGAAATTATACAGCATGTATCTTTCATATCTGGCTTCTTTCACTCGACGCTGGGTTTGTGGGTATCATCCTTGAGTGAGTGGGGACAGTCCCTCCTCATTTCTGCATGGTGGTCCATGGTGTGAATGGACCCATGGATTTATCCATTCTATGGTCATTGGGAGGCCCTACCCTGCTTTAAACTTGGCGAGCCCATTACAGTCATGGTGATGTTTTGGTCAATGATGGACCGCATATACAATGGGGGTCCCCTGAGATTAGTACCATATAGCCTAGGTGTGTAGTAGGCCACACCATCTAGGTTTGTTTAAGTACACTCTGTGACGATTGCGCGATGACAAAATTGCCTAATAGTGCATTCCTCAGAACATAACCCATCATTAAATGATGTGTGACTAATCCCATCCTCTTAGTCGCCATCCAGATAGTCTGCCCAAGGCCACCCGTAACTCAGACCATTGGGCCTCCGGGCCTGGAGTGCACTTCCCATCTCTCCAGGCCCAGCCCAAGCCTCACCTCCTACAGGAAGCCTTCGGGAGCACCCAGCCTCCAATGGGGTTTCTCTTTGCTTTATCTCGTGTGGCCTCTGTAGCCAGGTGACTATTATCCTAGAGTGACAAAGGCCCCTTATAGTTTAGTAGCATTTTATTACAGCACTTGGTTTCATTATCTGGTTCGATTCAGAAAAACTTCCAGAAGTAGAGAGGATGAGCACTGCTAGGCCCGTGTGCAAAAGAGAAAGCCTGCTCTACCTGCTCCGGCAACAGGTCCAAGGACACCTGGCAGTAGGCAGCTGGGACAAGCACCCTGGCCTTGAGATGCCACGTTGGGGTTTCTCCCCACCCTGTGCCACTTGGACCTGGACATGTGAACACATCCTCTCTCCTTCAGCAACGTGAGCCCTTGAGGACGAACATGGGGCCCTGCTCCTATTGCTCTCTCTCCTCCCCACACCCTCCAACTCCCAGCACACGACCAGGTATGCAGGAGCGGCCCAGAAATGGTCTACCCAGTGACTGACAAGGGAGCGTGTGTGTAGGGCGAGCCTGAGTCCCAGAGCATGACAGAGAATCATTGCATGGGTGTGCCAGTCGGTGGCATGGGTCTTTGAGGCAAGAGGGGAGTGGCCACAAGAAGAACCAAACCCCAATGCAGAAGACCCAGTATGGGCTGCCACTTTTGAGCCATGGAACCATGGGCAAGCTCCTTCATGTCTGTGAACCTCAGTCTCCACGTGTGAGCAATGGGAGAACGACAGCATCCCAGCCAGCTCCCCGCGGGGGAGAGAATGAACAGCAAAGCTCCTTGACTCAAACAGGACAACACCTGGGGAAGCAGGTGAGGGAGCAACCCACACTGTGGCAACAATCAAGAGGTGCTGGAGGTGTGAGGACCCAGAAGGCTGCTTTGATCCACGGAGAGATCGGCTGGGCTCCTTTCCCTCAGATAATGCCCTCCTCTTCAGCCTGCCCGCCTTGATGGATGGCAGCTCTGCACTCCTCCCAGGCCAGAACCCTTGGAGTTGCCCTTGATTCCTCTCTTTCTCTCACACCCCACATCCAACCCTCAGCAAATCCTGTCCACTCTACCTTCAACTTATAGGCCCAACTCTATGAAAGCACTACTTTCAACTCTTCTCATTAATAAAAAGGCAGCTTCATCTGGTTCTCCCTCACATATCCAGAATCCAACCACTTCTCTCCACCCCACTCTCTCACCTGGATTCCTGAGCCAGCCCCTCTCTGGTCTTCCTGCTTGCACCCCTGCCACTTGCCCGGGCGGTCTTTTCCAGCACGGCCGCCAGAGCCAGATCTTTATGAAATCTAAGCCAGATCCCGCTACCATGTCACTCCTCTGATTAGAACCTGCCAAGGGCCCTCCATTTCACTCAGAGTAAAAGCCAAAGTCCCTGCGTGGCCCACAAGACCCTCATTTTCTTCCTCGCTGTCTCTCTGACCTCCTCTCCCCTATCCGGGCTCTCATTCCACCGCACCCCCCTGGCCCTGTCTCAGGGCAGCAGTACTGACTCCTGCCCTCATCGCCTCCAAGTTTTTGCTCAGATCTCACCTCGTGGAGGTCCACCCTGACCTTCTTAATTAAAATTGTAACTCGCTCCTACCCCACCCTGTCCCTGCACCCCCATCCTTCTTAGCCTGTCCTATTTTTCCCATAGGCCTACTCAGCTTCTAGCATACTCTATATATAATTGAGTTATATATCATGTTTATTGTTTCTCTGTCTCCTCCCACTGGAATATACGCTCCATGAGGGCAGGTTTCTTAGTTCTGTTGACCAGGGTACTCCCCATTGCCTAGAACAGGACCTGCGACAGAGCGACACGCGTATGTATTTGTTGAACAAAAGAATGAATGAATGAAAGAAAGAATGAAGGAAGGAAGGAAGCGTATCTTCTGAAGCCCAGCTTCTGCAGCTGCATGCTCAGGAGCACAGTCTACTCACTCCCTGCACCAAGGTTAAGTGTAAAGAACGGGGTGGGTGGAGGTCACATCCCCGACCCCATGACACGCCCAGCAATCCCGCAGGGCAGGACAGATGCTCCCTTCTCAAACCACCACCCCCGCTTCCCGTTCTGAAGAGCATGGGCTCGGCTGGGCTGGGAGCTGGGCCCACAGGCCTCGCCCACTGTCGCCCACACAATTTCCACAGCAACAACTGCTTCCTTAATAATGCGATTAAACAGCTGGATGGCGCTGATAAGGTCGGGCACCCAGAATGGACTGAACGACGGATGAACGACGGAGGTCCCTTCATGGCCACCAAGGCTGAAATCCCTGTAGACCCAAGCAGGGGATGTGGGGGTGGGGGAGGGAGTGAGGACGCGGGAGCCCTCTGTCCTTGCTGGGTTACAGCTCTCTGAGGCACTTCCCAGCCCCCTGGGGCCCCAGGCTTGTTGACAGCTTCTGTCTTGAAAAGAGTAATTACTTCCTTAATCCTGCTGGTGAGGAGAAGGGATCAACTGACAAGTTCATTTATCTCAGCAGAAATGGACGTACAGGAAGGGCAGGGGCCCGCTCTGAGGCCAGGTCACGCTCACTGACCTATGGCGGCTGAAACCGCAGCCTTCAGAGGGGCATGGGGGCAGGGGGACAAGGCCTGGCTAGTCTATGGCTCATCGGGCCTGCTGACCTGTCCGAGTCTGAAAGGGGCCGAGCCGGCCAACAACGACTGGGTTAATTGAGGCCTGCAGAGTTCTAGGATCATCATCTAATGTTCACACTGGCTGAGACTCACAGACAGTGACGGGCCCGGTTCATACCGGCTGAGGCCAGGATTTGAACCCGGGCAGGACAGTTCAGAGTGCCAGCCCCAGTTCTGGCACTTTGTCTACACCCTGTAGGGCTCCAACTTGACATTGACCTTGGGCACAGAACACCTTCAGATCACCTGAAACATGAAGCATCTCTGTTCCGCCACACAGCCCGCCCTGGAGGCACCACCCCTGCGGCTCATTCACGGAGCTGAGGGGAAGCGGCTGCCCTCACCTGGTGACAGACTAGCTGGGGTTCTGGGAACCACTGGCCTGGAAAACCTGAATATCCAGTTGGAAGGAGAAATCCAACCCAAAGGGTGGGCCCCCCTGAGCTGCCCCCTCAGCACCACCTCCTGGATCCAGCCCTGGAAACAGGAACAGCTGCAGGTGGGGGATGGGACGGCCTCCCAGAAGCGGCACACCCAGGTCACCGCCTCCCAGGGATCCTGCTCCACCTGTCGCCCCTGGGACAGCCCCGCTGGAGAGGGGTGGACACAGCCCAGGGGCTCTGATCCTGCCTCCTGCGGAGGGTCAGCTGGCAGGCTCTGCTGGGACCTCCCTCTCTGGGCACCAGCCAGGTGCCCCAAGACCATTTCTTGGTCTGGGGGGGTCAGCAGGAGGGTTTGGCAAAGTTCCCTCCCAAATGCCACTTCCCTGACTCACTTCCTCCCCCTAGGTCTTCAGGACTTGACATCCAGGTCCAGGGGTCATGAGGGAGCAGCAGGGCTGGGGAGAAGCCAGCCTGGGGCCACAGGGGACCCAATTCTCTCAGCAGAAGCCAAGAACTCAGAGGTCAAAGCCGTCCAGCCCCAGCTTTGCTGCCTCCAGCTGGGATGGAAGGAGCGGATTCTGGGGCCCCGGCCTGCAGGGAAGCTGGGCTCCTGGGGAGGAAGTTCCGGTACCAGGAGGCTGAGGGGTGCCCTTCTCCCACCTGCCTGCCTACTTCAGCCCCAGCTTTGTATGTAACTGTCTTCATTTGAGAGTCAAAGCTCATTGAAACCAGAGCCTCGTCCATTACACACATGTTCTGGTGGCTGTCTACTCACACCGGCCAACGATCCAGGAGGAAGACCCTGACACCCAGAAGCCCCAAAGTTTGGAGGGCCCTTAGCCTGAGGCTCAGCCTGCCAGAATCAGCACTGGGCAAGTAGACCTGAAGGGGGCCCCAGAGCCCATCTAAGCCCAGCTGGAGCTCAGAGATGGTGCATGATTTGCCCAAAGTCACACAACCAGTGAGCGACACAATGAGACTAACTGGAACAGGGCAGAACACACAGGAAGCTGAGCCTCTGAGGGACAAGGGCTTTGCCCCTTCCTAGGGTGAGGGAACAGGGAAAGTGCTAGTGCCTGACCAGCGGGAGACCCAAAGACCTCTACCAAGAGCTGCTACTAGGTCAATTCCATGTCTAAAGTGGGGAGAGAGCCAGGGAAAGGGGAGTCTGGAAAGCTCAGGTGAGGAAGTGGGAAATCTCCCACTGGCCCAACTTCCCTCTTCCCAGTTGGTCACAGAATTTCAGGGTGAGACCCCCAGCTCCTTCCTTGACTGGAATCCTCTCTCCAGCATTCCTCTCAAGTGATCGCTAACCATGTGCTTGCACACTCCCCATGATGGGGAGCTCACTACTTTTCAGGCAATCAGTGCCATCTTTGGACAACTTACATGGTCAGTACTTTAGGATTTCTGAGCCGACATCAGCCTCCCAGGAGCTTCCTGGGGGCCATCAGATCAAGGCTAATTCTGCAAAGAGGACAAGACATCCTGGAGGTAAACAGCCCCAGGCCCTTCCTCCTTGGACTCTTCACCACCTGGGTGCTCCCCTCCCTCCACTGCTCAGAACAGACAGTAATCCTCCAGGCAGGGGGCAATGGGACACAGCAAAGGGACGCCAACACCTCCTCTGTTCTAGAGGCATCTCTGACCTCATGAACGCTGGGCAGTTTGGCCATAGCTCATTCTTTTGAAACGTATTTTCATGAAAACTCCCAAGGCGTGCTCAGAGATGTTGGTAATCCGCCAAGGTAAGTAGAGATGAGAGAGAGAGTCACAGAAAGTGATAAATCATTCACCCGGTGCATGCCGTGTGTCAGTCCAGGGGGTCATGGGTCCCCTCGAGTCTCCTACTCTCAGATTTAGCTGGGGCTGAGGCCGAAGGATTTAGCCACAAAATCCCCAGCAAACAGCTGAAATGGGAGCCCCTGGACCAACAGCCCTGTCAGCCCCTTTCTTGTAGGTCTTTCCAGATCTAACACCGTACTCTAATCTCATTTCTCTTTTTCTTCCCTCGTCTTCCCAGGAATATCAGAACCTGCCACTCATAGAGAGTTTTTTAGTTCTCAAAATCGTTTCACGTTCCCTATCTCATTTGATCTCAAGAATAATCTTGTGATTGTTGGTGGTAGGAGATGGGTTATTTCCCCATTTCACAGGGGGAGAAGCTGAGCCTGTGAGGATAAGCTAGTGAAAGGCTTGGTAGCCTGAGCCATGTCCCCTCCTCCCCCCCCCCCCCCCACCCTCCTTTTCACTCCTGGCTTAGGTACTTCCCAGCTGCTCTGAACTACTTCCTACAAGGCGGGTCACCCACAGGCCCCTAAGATTAAAGGTTCAGGAGCAGGTTTACCTGAATGGTATACAAAGCAAATGAGATGCAAAACAGCACACCGCCACTGAACCCCATTTTGGGTAACTGAGCTAGAACCTCAGACCCTCCCTTTTCTCCGTTCTGCCAACGCTCAGAGGATGAGGATGAGGATGAGCTGAGAACCTTCCTGCTTTCTCCCCACCCCTCTCCCGTCACCAACCACACTGGGTGCAGCCTGGAACAGCTTTCAGGAGCCAAGAAGATAATGTGGAAGATGGAGGGTGTTGAGAGATTGGGGTGACGAGGAGGAGTACTCAGTTCCCTTGTTGTATGACGTAACCAAGCAGAGACTCCACTGCAGATAGCTAACATAGACAAGCTGACTCCCAGGACCCTGAGGTCCTCAGAGGAGCTACATACAGCTTATGAGCAGCACGAAGTTCAGGGACCAGGGGTCCAGAAGCCCAAATGTAGGTGCGTAGTCAGGCAACGGCAAAGGCAAAACCATAGTCCAGGGGTCCGGCTTCCTGGACCAGCGCTCTGAGACTGACTGTTGTATGACCTTGACAAGTCCATTCCCTCCCTGGTCCTCAGTTTCCCCAGCTCTATAACGAGGGGCAGGGCTAGCTGCTCCAAGCCCCCAAGGGCCGACACTCTTGGATTCCATGATATCGTGGAAGGATCGAGCCAAACGATCTTTAACAAGAAGGGTGTCTTGAGTTCCCTGGCTCCGGCTTCCTCGAAGCTTGTTTCTGTACAGTCCTCAGTTCACAGGGTTAACTGTCCACCCACCACAGGGGGCCCTTACACTTGAGGCATGGGCATAATTGCTCCCTTGATTTGCAAGTCCTCTGCCTGGCCACCCGAGACACCACGACCATGCCGTGGCCACAGCAGCCAGCCTCAACTGTACAGGGAAAGGATGTATACTCATAAGCCAAGGGGACAACCTCTGGACTCCGGTAACAAGTGACCAATGCAGGCTGGATGACGGATGGCACTTCTGTGGGGCTGGGCAAGAAGTGAAGCTGCAGAGAAGTCGCACCATCTCTGATTTAACCCTTTAGTGACCCAGAGAAAAAGAGAGATCCCCAAAGATACTTTTTTATGGATACTCCATTGCTCGAGTTTCAAACATCTATGTAACTGCCCTAGTTACACAAGCACACATCCACAAAACACACACACTGAGCATACACACACCAGGCACATATGTACAAATACTCGAAATGGGAAGAAGATGTGAGGCTGGGATTCAGAGACCTGGCATTTGAGACCAGCCTGTGCTGGGCATCTGCTGGATGACTATGGACATGCCCCGCTAGTCTGAGCTCATCTGTGAAATGGAGACACACCACCACGTGCCTCCCAGAGCTGCAATGGAGATCAAGGGAGCTGCCGTGAGTAGGTTTTGAAAGCTCTAAGAAAGCTCTTGAGCTGTCTACACTTAATGGACCTGAACCATGCTGGGGGACCGGGGTCAGCAGTCAGAAAGGCAGCCTGATGTCTTAGAAAGGGATTTGGTGCATGTCAAAAGGCCTGCTTTTCCACCCAGCTTTGCTTTCTTCTAACTGGGTGATGTGAGCAAGTCCCTTCCTCTTTCTGGACCTCCCTTCCCCCATCTGTGAAAAAGCGGATTCAACCCGGGAATCCTGACATCCTCCACCAGTGAGGGCCTGTTGCCAGAGTGAGGTCTGCCTCTCCTCCTGAGGCCAGGGCAGTGAGGATCGCCTGCTTGCCAGTGCTTCTTGCCCAGAGAAAACAGGGCGGCAAGGACCCTTTTCAAGAAGGGCAGAGCACAGCAGGAGCCAGCCTCCCCAAAAAACAGGCTGAACAGGATCTCTGACTGCCCTGGGGCCCCGGGCAGGTGTGCGGGTGGGCAACCGAGCCCAGTACACGGGGTAGACGCTGAAGGAACGTAGCTAATGGGTAAATGCCCCTTCTGTACCCTGCGGATCAGCCCTGGAGAGGGACTGGGGCGAGGTGGCAAGTGCGGGCAAGTTCGATTCTGGGATGCCACCCAGTGCACCCTCGAGGAGCCTCGTGCCTCGCTTTCCCAGGCTCCTGCACACATCCGGGAGGGCAGGGCATCTCCCGGGCGCCGCGCGGCATCGGCTATGGGTGGCGCGCCAGAGCCCCTCCTGGAGTCGCATCGCCCCCGCCCCGGCGCCGTCTCAGGGGCTCACCGGTGCGCGCCCACGGCCCCGGGACGCCTCCTTACCCAGAACTTGGAGCTGAGCTCCCCGGAGCCGCACAGGGCGTCCATGGGGCCGAAGCGCGGCGGCGAGGAAGGTAGGCGCGGTCGGCTACCCAGCCCGAGACAAGCCGAGCGACCGCCCGGAGCCGCCCCCGTCCCCGCGCTCCGCCCCGGTCCCGCCCCGCCGAGCTGTCCTCCCAGGGCCTTTGGGATGAATTCTCGCCTTTCCGCGAACTGCGACAGCGCCTGCCTGAAACTGGGGTTCCGGGAGGGACTTTGGGACAAGAGTGGGGGCCATGGACACAGTGACATCCCCTTCTAGTGGCCACTAGGCCACGCAGGAGAGACGCCCCTCCACAGACCGAGGCTGACGGGGCTGGAGCAGGGTCTGTTGGTCTGTTTCGCAGCGGCACACAGCTGCTTCGCCGCGCTCAACGCCGTCGGGGCCTGATGGGTCCAGAGATAGGGAAAGGGGCGTAGCAAGACTCCCTCCATGAATAAATCCTTAATGAGGTCACGTTCATCTCTGTGCACGTGTCTCCTCATCTGTGAAATGGGGAGAGCTCGTGTGCTCAGACAATCCAGAAGGCTGCCTCTCTGCCCTGTAAGTTCCTGGAGAACTGGTAGACACAAACACATAATGTGCACATGTGTGAGCGTAGGTACCCAAGGAGAGGAGGATGGAAGGGGGTCCCAGCATCATCCAGATGGTGGCTTCCTATGATTCTCTTAAATTGCTGCCTTCCTGCGGTCCTGCGGCTCCCTGATCTTGTGACTGTTGCTTCAGCACCACTCCGTGCCTCCACTTTCACTCCTGTCAGACAGGGATAATCATGGGACCCATCTCACAGGGTTACTCTGAAGATTTAACGGGGAAGATGTGTGCAGCATCGAGCATGTTGCCTGGCACATTTAGTTAATTTCCTCCCCTTCAGCCTGCTTGGGGTTGGAGGTGGGCAGGGGAGGCCCCAGGAAGAGCCCCACATTAGCAGCCTCTTCCTGAGGCTGTCTCCATATTCCCCGTCTGTAAAAGGGGTTTGCTTCCCCAGGTTGGCCATGCTGGGATCCACCCTCCCACTCCCTTTGCAGCTCTGGCCCATCCCTGCCCTGTCCTCCCCTCCCCAACCTTGTCCCTGTCTGTGGATTCTGCCCAGGCTCACCCTGGGAATCCCTTCCCTGGCACTTGTTCTCAAGAAAAGGTGTGTTCTTCAAGGGTGCCCATGAGCAGGCGTGGTGGGTGCCAGCAAGATTGCACAGAAGCGGCCAGCCACGGCATGTCCCTCTGGGCAGGCAGGAAGTCACGCGAGGAAGTTTCTTCGGCCAAGGGCTACCAGAACAGAGATCTGAGCCAGCACGGGGTGGGGTGTGGGAGCAGGGTGCACAAGCCTCCCCCTTCTCAGGCTGTGGGGCCAGGGGCCTCTCCCCTCCACTGGGCAATCCTCCCAGCCCTTCATCTGCCCCCATCCCCTCCACTCACGCGGTCACACCCCCCAAACCCCATCTCTGAACCAAAGACTTTACAGAGCTTTCAAACTCCTGTCACGGCTTGCCTTGGGTTATATTTAGTTGTGAAGAATCTGTCTTCCCTGCCTGTCTTGGAGGTCCTCAAGGGCAGGGATGGACTGAGTCACTTTCAATCCCCCTCCATGCCTTGGGCAGTCCCTTCTGTATACTGTGTGACCTCAACAAGCCCCTTGATGTCTCTGGGAGTCAGTTTCTTCAGAGCCACTTGGACAAGATGCCATCTAAGGTCTCTTCCAGCCGTGGTGTTCTAGGCTTCGATGGTCAGCAGCTGGGAATCCCCTCCAACCCGTCCTCTAGTTCAGGGCCAGGACTCTTGGCTTCTGTCATCAGCCTTGGGGCTGAAGCACCATCCCCTTTGGCCCCAGCCTTCTCACTTTGGCAGTGGAGAGCCCTTCCCAAGCTGCGGCGTTGGGTGGGAGCTCTGAGGTCATGAGGGGAGATCTTGGCAATCCTTGCCTCCTCCCATCTCTCCTGAGGCATTCACTGGGCCTTCGCCCTTCCTGGCCCCTCAGGGGATGTGGCCTGTTTCCCACAGCCCTTGATAATAACCACAATATTCCTAGGACATCATGGTTTGGGTTGTTCTCAGCAGGGCAAGAAAATTGAGGCCCTGAGACACTTCATCCTGGAAGAGGCAGGATGAGCTCCACACCTTCTGACTGCTGGGCTGCTTCCATGCAGCCTCCTTGGGCAGGATGCATTTCCTGTGTCCTTACCTGTTGCACTCAATGCCCCTGGGACCCCTTCAAGGTTGCTTGCAGACTCTTCCTGCTATACCTCACCTCCCTTTCTTTCTTTTTTAAAAAATATTTTATTTTTCCTTTTTCTCCCAAAGCCCCCCAGTACATAGTTGTGTATTTTTTTTTAGTTGTGGGTCCTTCTAGTTGTGGCATGTGGGACACCGCCTCAGCATGGCTTGATGAGCGGTGCCATGTCCACGCCCATGATTCGAACTGGAGAAATCCTGGCCCGCCAAAGCGGAGCGCATGAACTTAACCACTCGGCCACAGGGCCGGCCCCCCTCACCTCCCTTTCTGCACCTGGCAAACTACTCATCCTTGAAGAGTTTGCTCAATCCCCACCGCCCCTTGAAGGCTTCCTTGAACCTCCTCACCCCAGTCCTGGGCTAGGGACCCTCCCCCTGCAGGGCCCTGCTCGCCCTCCCTGTATTGTACTCACTGATTACTGGCTTACCTCCCCTAGGCAACCGTGGACACCTTAAGGATAAGGACCAGCTCTTGTTTATTGCTTTATCCTCAGGACCCAGGACAGAGCCTGGCAAAGTTGGTCCTCAGGAAATGTTTGTTGACTGACTAAATAAGTATCTCATGTCCTTAGGAGAGGTCATAAGCAGCGAGGCCACTGTTGCATTAGGTACAGTCCCAGCAGTGGGCACTGTCCACTCTGCTTTTGAGTTTTCAGAACCAAGATGTTTCCAGCTGGAGGCTCCTGAGAGGAGCAGTAAAGACCTGTGGCTTGGGCTGCAGCAGAGAGAGGAACAGAACCTCCCCCAGCTTCAGCAGCTCCAGCCCCACCCTCCCTTCCACTGACTGCAGCTCCAGGCAGGATGGACAGAGCGCGTGCTGTGCCTTCCCCGCCAGTGAGCATCCCAGGGGGACGCAGCATTGGGGATTTCCTGGCAGGGAAATGGAAAGATAAGATAATTGCAAGGTACATCTCCGAGCAGGAATGACTGCAGAGAGAAGAAAGCAAAGCAAGGGAGGGACTGGGAGACCCAGAGGCAGGACATACTGCAAACTGAGAGTCAGGTGGGAGCTGACAAAAGGGGGAGGGGCGTGGACGAGCAAGGGCAGGCTGCCAGCTTTCCCATCCACTCACTGCCTGATTCCTTTTAGCCCCTTATGGCTCCTCGAAGGGCTGGAGCACCCCCAAAGCAGCCTCCAGCTCCCAAACTCCAGCCTCCCCCTTCTCTCCTCCCGTGCAGTGGGGCAGGAGCTGTTTCCTCCAGACCCCAGCCTGGTGGGGGCCACACTGGCCCCACTCCA
Source organism: Equus caballus (assembly GCF_041296265.1). Lineage (NCBI taxonomy): Eukaryota > Metazoa > Chordata > Mammalia > Perissodactyla > Equidae > Equus > Equus caballus. The sequence goes on along the minus strand of NC_091694.1, from coordinate 26,353,298 downwards.
CTCCTGGCCTCGGCAAGGCTGCCCCTCCGCCCCCGATTTACGGGTGATCTGATTTAGCGTGCACGTGAGCGCTGGCTGCTGTGCCCGACTCATGAGTTTGCAAAGCAAGACAAATTAATTAGCTCCGCGGGCCACAGTCAGCAGTTCCCACACCTGGACGAGGGCTAAGACACGCAGAATTCCGAAGTTCTTAGCAGCATTCCCTCTTGGGCATTTGCTGGAGCTGCAACCCCCTTATGTAGCTTGCTGTGCCCTCAGAGCAGGGCGCCAGCCCACGACTAAACTAGCTTTTGAGAGGTAATTCCCTTTCTGGCAACCCCTGTCCTGGATTAGTCCTGGGTCCACTGGCCTTAGGCAGGGATCATTGGGACATGGGCTCAGCGCTCCAAGGGCCAAGATTCCCGACGCACAGCCAAATCCTTCACTGGGCCCTGTGAGCCTGTTTCCTCTTTTGGGGGGCTACACAGGGCACCTGTCCATAGAAGATGTGCTTCAGTGTTGACGTCCTCTCCCTGGCTGGGCACCTCTCAGAAGGGTCACCAGGGTGGTGCCAGGTGAACGTGCCCTGTGCTGCCACCTGGTGTCGGATGCCCACACCGCACTGCTGTCACAGCCCCCGACGTTGCGCCACTCAGCTGTCCCAGAAAAGGGGTGAGGAGGCCATGGGGCACCAGGCTGTGATGGGTGGGGACTGCGGGTGACAATGTAGGTGAAAGCTGTTTGGAAAGTGGGAGAGGTCTGGGTGGGGTTAGGGGAGAGGACAGGAAGCAAAGAGGTGGGAGGAGGAGGTGGAGAGCAGGTGGTATGGGGTTCAAGGGCAGCCTCATGCCAGGGAAAGGTGGTGCCTGGGAAACTGGGTTATTGCAGAGCCAGCCCTTGGCCAAGCCCGTGGAGCTGAGGGACAGCTTCTCTTGTGGTTGAAACTCTCTCCCCACACGAGGTGGAGGGCTGTGGCCTCCTCTCAGCCTCTGAGTATATCAAGCTGGGAGCTCATGTGTTCATTTCTATGAACACAAATGTGACTGCTTTGGAAAAGGCCTCCCTGGCAAGTCATTTTGTGATCAGGATTCCTGGCACCATGTCCCATTCCCTCCACAGTGAGAGGAGACCGGGGTAGTGTGAAGCCAATGAGCTAAAAGTTGACCAGACCTAGGATCAATCCCAACTCAGCCTTGTCCTGGCTGTGTGATCTTAGGCAAGTCACTTAACCTCTCTGAATCCATTGCCTCATGGATGAAAAATGATTGCCATGGCACTTCCCTTGCTAGGGTGTTGTGAGGAGTAAGCGAGAGACTGCAGATGAGCCTCAGATTTGTTTTTAGCACCAGCTCAGCTCACTCCTCTTCCTAGTCGCCCACCCCCAGACAGACCTTTTCCTGGAGTCTTGGGGTGGAGGAAGCTGAGGCAGCCAAGCCCGCGGTGGGGGCCTGCAACTGTTGACACAGTTTCCTCTGAACCCCCGAGGAGAAGGTTGGGAGCAGAAGTGCCAGGGTGGATGTTCTTACCTCCAAAAGCCCCGCATCCCTGAAGCTCCTGGCCAGTCCCAGCTCTGCCCTGGAGGCCCGAATGCAAGACCTGCTGCCTCCAGCAGCCCCTCCCCACCCCAGCCTCCTCCAGCCCTTCTCCATTCCCTGCTCCTCGTGTATCGTGGAGCAGAATCCAATAACCATCCAGACAAGCATCATGAGGTTAGCAGCATCGTTATTATTACTACTGTTAATAAGATTCAGCAGCATCATTATCTCCACTTCAAAACTCTTTTAATGAGACACAACAGTTTCCAGCACGGAAAAGATTTCACATTGTTGGGGGAGATTGTTAAGGGAGAGGCCACAATTCTCTCCCCCAAAATATCCACTTTGACTCTGGGGGGGTCCTGGTGGGGAAAGCTTGGATGGAGGGGAGGGGGTGACACCTAGCTCTCCGGCTTCATCATGACCTAGAATCCTCCAACCATTAGAAGAAAGACAGACCCCCGAGCCCCCTCCCCGAATCTCCCACCCTCATGAGGAATAGACAGCTACAGAATTCTACAAAAATAGAAAAGCTTAATCTGCGGCCCCAGGTGACAAAGCTCCAGGAATTTTGTAGTTTGCTTTATATATAAAAACAGGCAGCTCCTACAAGCACCCCTCTCTCCTCATCCAAGGAAGCCAGAGGAAAAAAAAGAGTCCCAGGCTATTGCAGATGCCAAGAGGACAAAACCAGCTGTTTGCTTCAAGGAGTGGTGTGTCATTTCTGTCCAAAAGAGCGATTAGAAAACCTTTCACCAGCTTAGAGAACAGGGGGTTGGACAAAGCCTCAGGCCATCCACCCAGCAGCCTGGCACCCTCGGCTCCCAGGTTCAGATGGGGCCGTGTGTGAGGGCTGTGGAGCACAGCAGAGGTGAGCTAGCCCAGCTGCCTGTGAGGTTTCAAGAGTCCCGGAGTTTGAAGGTGCTGAGGGTGAAGCATGTTCAAGGGAGTGGGGGTAGGGTGGATGTTTGGGGGTGGCTGGCAAGGGACAGGCTGGTTGAGCCTGGTTGGTGCCCCTGGCTAGCCTGTTGGCACCAGGGCTTTAGATAAGAGCATATTGCCCGTGTTAGCACCGAAAAGAGGTTCTTGGCCATACTGCTAGCCCCTCCTCCTCCCCGCCCTGCTGGTGGCTGCCTTCACCCCTCCCTTCTCCACTGGCTCCCACTGGGCAGGTGGCACCAGACCATGTAAACACCTTGATGGTGCCTGTTCATCACCCCTCAGGGGGCCAGCTCCCCACCCACCCACCAGCCTGGCCACCGACCCTACCAACTCCATTGCGAGGTCGCCTCTGGGCCCCAGGCCCTGGCCCCCTAAATATGGAGAGGGAGCGGCTGCTCTACTGTACAGCTTCTTCCATTGCCATCCCAATGGGGCAGTGCCCGCAGTGCGGGTCAGCAGGCCCCCCAGGGCAGAAGGCTGAAGCCCAGACTGCTCGGGTCACCTGGGCCAGAGCCTGGGGAAGGAAAACCCAGAAGCGCTGGCCCCTCCCCCACCAATCTACGAATCCTGATCACAGCAGCCGAGACCCCCTCCCCCAGCCTCCGTTAACCAAAACAGCTTCATTATGCCAATTTTCAGCTTTCAATGTGCGGCTGATAACTGTCAGCAGAAAGAAGAGTTAATCTGGAATTACTCACATTCACAGAGCTGCCTGGCCAAAAGGAAGCGATAAAGCTTTGATGAAGCAGGATTAGACCCTGCTGGCCCAGCCTTCTGCCAATCAGAGGGGCTTCTCCCCTCCTCCCTCGTCCCTAGGAGACAGGGCTGCAAGGGTCAGCCCCCCAGGGAGAGGCGTTTAGTTCTCTCTCTCAGACACACACACACACACACACCCCCTCATACACACAGAGGCACCCCAACTCCTGCCCTCCCGCCCACCCCCATCTCCTGGACTCTCTCCAGTGCCATCCAGAAATGCCTAATTGTCCCTTCTGCTTTTACTCTGGACCGTGATTAACTTTTTATTTTGGAAAATTACTTTATTATATAGATATAGATATAGATATGTATGTATATATAAAAAGGTTCCATTTCATTTGTAAAATCTTATTTTTTTCTCTCTTTTTTTTTCCTACAGAAAATGATGACGAGGTTAAAGGAGAAAATAAATTACATTACAGTTTCCAAAATGGGTCTCGCTCTCCGCTGAAGATGGGCCACTGTCCGGGCTGTAATGCACTCGTGGTCCCAGCTTGTGCTTTGCAAGAAGAGGGAATATAACTAGATGGTTATTTTAGGTTGAAATAGCCAAGAGACAGACGCCTTCGCCTCAAAAATATTCTGAGACACATAAAAGTAGAAGGAAACAAGTCTCTTCAGTCACAAAATGTCGTACATCCCGCATATACTAGATTCAATTAATTTAATAAAATAGAATATACATAGAGATTCTGCACAAACGTATTGCTTTCTCCCAACAGCTCCTGGTGTCGGGAACCTCAGCTACCCTGGGCTTCTCTTCCTGCCTGGAGCCGGAGGCCCTGGCTGCTGCTTTCCACTCTGGAAATTCTGCTCGCCGGTGCCCAGAGCCACTGAGGCGGGGAGGAGCGCCCCCTCGGTGTCCATATGGAACTGTTTTCAGGAATATAACCCAGGAGGAGGAGCTAGGATTTGGCACCCAGTGGAGAAAGGTGAGTGGGAGAGTGGGGCAGGACTCAGGGGTCCAGGTCTGCCGGGTCAGAGGATAAACCGGAGAGACTCAGCACGTCTTTCTTTGGGGGGGGCGAGGCAGCCATGCTGTCAGGGGGGCCAGAGGCCGAGGGATCCTTGGAGTCGCTGGACGGAGCCCTCCTTCGGAGGCAGATGCCAGGGCTGGGTGGGGGCCGAGGGCCCTGGCTCTCCGGGGGGTCTATGGAGATACTGGGCGGGCTGAGTTTTTTCTTGGGCCGGCTCCCAGGCCCCCCAAGAGGTTGGCCGCCGAGGGTCGAGGGGCTGGGGCCCAGGTGCGGCTGGGAGCCGCTGTCCAGGCAGCTGACCGCGATGGAGTGCCTCCTCTGCTCGTCCAGCCAGGACGTGGGCCGGCGCCGGCAGCTCTGAGCCTCCACGCTGTAGCACTTCTTCAGGTCCCGTGGGGACGGGGGCTCCTCCTGGCTGCCGGCGGGCAGGAGGTCTCCTGAAATCCAGCTCAGCTCCGTGTCGAGCTCTAAGCTGCTTCTGGTCTCTGAGGGGCCTGTGCCCCAGGTGGGCTCTGGGCCCGAGCAGGGGGCTGGCGGGGGCATGTGCTTCGAGATCTTGCTCTGGTCGCAGGAATGCTGCTGCACCTGGGTGCTCAAGCGGCCCCAGAAAGAGGAGGCCCGGGCCAGAGGCGGGGAGGGCCCACTCACCTCCGACAGCAGGTCTTCCCGGCTGCCCAGGCCCTGAACATCCAGGGAATCAGTCCTTATTGCTGCCTGTGTGGGGGACGGGGAGGGCTCAGGCTGGGGGCTTCCTCTCCCGCAAGAACGGTCCCACCTCTCAAGCCAGATAGCCCCCTCTTCCCCCTCCATGGAGCTGTGGGACCACCCTAAGCAGGGGTACTGGTATTTGCTCTCGTTGGGAGCTGGGAACCATGTGCAGCCTGACCTCTGTTGTCCACCATGCTCCTCCTCCCTCACCCCTTCCCTAAGCCTACAGAAATTGTTCTCTACAGCTCCCAACCCCTGGGACACAAGAAGCACGGGGCCAGCTCTGCTCCCCAGCTGGCTCCTTCATGCCTCCCAGCCTCCGCATAGGCTATTTCTTTGGCCTTAAATACCCTTTCCGAGTGGCAAGCACCCTTCAACTTTATGGACACAGGTGCTCTAGGACGTAGTGCCTGACAATCTCAACCCCCAAGTAAAACTGCCTCCTTCCTCCTCTTTGCTCCCTGCTGCACCACGCACGTGAGCATCCCAGCAATGACCTGTCACTGCAATGATCTGACAGGGTGTATGTCTCCACTGTTAGACCTTGAGCTCCAGAGGGTAGGGGCAGTCTCATTTGTCTGTGTCCCCAGTGCCTGGCACAGAGAGGCTGCTCAGTGAATATTTGCAGAATGGATGAGGACTGTGCTTGCTCCTCAAAATGTGTGGGATTAAGCAGATTCTCATGTGGTCATACTCACACATAAGGGCACTCGCAGCATGGGCTGTGGCCTTGTCACAACAGGGCAGTCAAGCCTCACTAGGCTACATGAACCTCTGCTCTGTGCCCCTGGAACGTGGGCTCTGGAAGCTGGCCCTACGGCTTGGCCAAAGGTGGAGAGACCTAAAACATGCCTCATGCCCCTTAACTAGGTCTAGAAGTACAGAGAATACGGAGGCAGCCCTGGGTTGGGGAAAGGGGGTCCAGAGACCTGGGTTCTTCCTCCAGCTTGATGTGTATCCCTGGTAACTAGGCCCCCCTCTGGTCTCCAGACCTCCTCAGGGAAACAAGGGAGGGTACAGACTGCTTTTGCTTTGCCTGGCATTGTGTCCCTGGTACCTCAAACTCAATCTGGCACATCATTGGCACACAATAAATGTTGGTTAGGAGAATGAAAGTGTCAATCCCAGTCATTACCACCAGCCTAGGATTCCCAGCAGAGAGGCCAGCCCCCAGCCCCATGCCCACCTGCTTACCTGGCGCCGGAGTGGCCTCTGAGCCAAAGGGGAGCGGCCCGGCGGGGGCAGTTTGGGGATGGTACCCCACGTGGGAGTGCTGTGGGGCTGAAGCAGATGGGGTGCATCTTTGGGAACCTGCAGCATGTAGCTGGTGTCTGCTGGCTGGGAGTGAACGGACAGGACGGAACCTGTGGGGGAGGAGCATGGGGGGAGGAGGAGAGAAAAGAGCTTGAGTCCCCTCTCGTCCACTCTCCCTCCCCAATCAGGGCATCCACCCTCACCACATCACCTCACGCTGGATTGAAAGCCACCCCCCTCAGTCTGGGGGCTCCTCAGAGGTAGGTGAGACCTCTTTTGCTGTCTCAGCACCCCCTTCCTGGGTCAGGACGAGGCTTAGGCAAGGACGGGGTCTCCTGGTGTGAGCCGAGCCCACCTGCCCCCAGCCCTAGTACCTGACTGAGCTTTGGGGAGCCCCCAGCCCCTGTGTCCCAGGGACCCCTTGGCAGTGCTCCCATCCCGGCACATGTAGCTGTCATTGGGCAGAGAGTGCGTTCGGCTGACCCCAGACTTCCGCACAGTCAGCAGGTCTGGTCCCATTGAGAGGGGCACCTCCTCAGGGTGGCGTTCCATCTGCAAAAGGAACAGGGGAGGGAGGTGGAGGAAGAGGGGTGGTCCGGACTGGGTAGCTGAGGTGGAGCTGGACAACAGAAACCAGAACCCAACCCCAGACCCGGGCCCCCATCCCCTCCCCTGGCAAGTTGGGATGGAATGAGTGTGCTTGAGGAGAAGGGGCAGACACATGGATGAACCCTCCACACACAGGGAAGAAGCGGGTGGGAGGAGGCCCTGGCCCCAGAAAATGATCCATACTGCATCAGCTTGGAGGCTCCCAGTGGGGATGGCAAAGGGGTGAGGAGGTGTCCAAAGGAGGGAGAGCAGCCCCCAGCCCTAGCCCCCAGCCCCACAGGTGGCCCAAGAGCTCATTCTCAAGGCCCCATTGAGAGGCTCTGACGCAGCATAGTGAAGGATTAAAAGCTAACAGCAGCCCCCGAGTCCCTGTGCTGGGGCCATGAGGGGCTGGGGAGTGGCAAGGACCCTCCCAGGGAGCCGGAGACTTGGCAGCCCGGACTGCCTGCAGAGCAGAGGCTGGTTCACCATCCAGTTCTTTAAGGCAGCCCCAGCACTCAGCACTGGGCGTGGCTGGGTTAATGTGCGTTGAATGACAGATGATCACTAGGGGATGTCACAGCTGGCTCACCCACCTGTCTCCCCCACTTTCAACTACACAATGACTTTGGTAGGTGGGGGGTGTGGGGCAAGGCCTGGGTACTGTGGACTCAGGTCCTCACTTAGTGGGAGGACTGAGAGTGGGAGTGGGTTTTTGAATCTATTTTAAAGAAAGGCAATAATCAGCCTTTGACCCCAGCCAGAGGGAAACAAGGTTTGCTCCCAAGAGATTTTTCCATCATCCTAGTTCTCAGAGAGGCTGTAGGGTTTCTGTCCCCATGAGGGCCCAGCGAGTTAAGCAGCCTCAGCAGGCCTGAGAATGGCTGTGCTGGAACTCAGTCGGGATCCTCTGCTTCCCCCTCAGCCCCAGGTTCCACGTCTGCCAGCCACCCTAAGACCCCTAGGGACCCCAGGCTGTGGTCAAGGCCCTGCCCCAGCAGAGCCCTACTGTGAGGAAGGGGTCTCTGTCCCTTCTTAAGTCCCTGGAGGAGGGGGAAGACAGGGAGGAGGGGGCTGCTCAGAGTCAGAGGGGGACAGGGAGCCAGGCAAGGGGGGAGCAGCTGTCAAACACAAGGAAGCCCCCAGAACGCAGGGACATACAGGGACAGTGACGGAGGAGACAGGACGGCCCCCCAGGTGGAGAAGGGCATGGTGGTGGCAGCAGAGATGTGGCTCTCACCTCCTACGTGGTGGCAAATGGCTCATGTTGGGGTGGGGGAAGCAGGGGTGCAGGCAGGGGGAGGGCTGGCTTGCACAGGGCTCCAAATACATAGACCGACTCTGCCTCCAGGCAGGCCCTTTGGCCTGCTGGCTGATGCCACCTCTGGGCATCTGGATTAACCCTTCACAACTGCCGCCCCTGGGCCCTTCTGGGAGGTCCCAGTGTAATCTCCGATTTCTTTGTCCACAGAGAGGAATCTGAAAGACCTAGCAAAGGCTGGGGCACTCAGTGCCTGCCGGTTGATACCTCTGGTGGAGCCTGGTGTCAGAGTGAGAGGGGAGGGATCTGGAGCCCTGCAGCCAGCCCAGCCCCTGGGGAGGCTGAGGGAGAAGTGAGGGGCCGTGTGTATGTACATTGCTCTCCAGGGCACTAAGTAAGAGAGTGTGAGTGTCATCAGGCAAAGAGTCATCCGTCAGAGCTAGAGAGCAGGATGGTTCAGACACAATCTCTGACGTCAGAGACAGAGCCTCCATCTCAGCTAGAGGGATCTAGACAGGGAGAGAGATGATCAGGCATGAGAAACCAGGACAGCGCACGCTCCCGCGTGTGCATGCACACACACGCACGCACACACGCAGAGCCCTCCTTTCCCCCTTTTCACAAAGCAGAGAGGAAAAAGGCCACCCTTCTCTCTTCCCACCCCTTTCCTAAGTAAACTGACAGTGCCTCCCCTCCCCCAACTTCAACCCCCGCTCCGATCAGAGAGGCTGAGGCAGGGGCCAAAGAGCCAGCACAAACACTGACAAAGCAGGAGACGCAGAGACATATTCTAAAGAGACCCCAGGAACCGGAATGGCCCCCTCCCACACTGCCACCACCCAGGGAGAGAGCGGGGAGTGGGGAGGGTTTTTGAATCCCGTGAAGATGATATCAGAAAAAAAGAAAAGAAAGAAAGGCCAGCAAAGCGCCTCTCTGCTCTCCGCACAGACATAGCAGCGTGGGGGGCCCTGAGGACAAAGCCACCAATCTGACAACTGTTTTCTGCCTATTCTCTCCACTTCCAAAAGCCTGGCAGGACTTGGCCTGCCCCCAGATTCTGGCATCTCCCCTCCCGGGCCCTCCTCCGCCTGCCAGCAGCGCCGCCCTCTCCTGCTTGGGTTCTGGGAGATGCTCGCCTCCCGCCAGCCTGCACTGGGCACACGTGGGTGAGCCACCACGCCATCTGGCTGGCTCACCTGGGATTGGCAGGGGGGCTTCAGTGCCTCCAGGACCCGGGGGAGGAGTGGGGCCATCCCTCCCAGATGAGCTGGCTGCCATGGTCACCTTCTCATCACGTCCTCTTTTCTCTCAGCACCTTTTCCTAGGAGCCTCCTTCAGGATGGGAAGCCTCAGGAAAGGACTCAGTCTCCCACTGATCGTTCTAGGCCACTGCCAGGTTCAGGTCCCTGTAGCCTATCTGAGACTGAGTCCGAACCAGAGGTCAGGAACCCCAGAGGCGAGGGCCCTTTCCTTGTGAGCGTCACTATCTGTTTCTTTGGATCCAGCCGCAGGTGTTCCAGGCACCGGGAGCCGGCCTGCCCGCGCCTCCACCCAACAGGGCCTGCAGAGCACTAGGCTGTGCTATGTCCAGCTGACACGTGTCTCCTTGCCTCTACTCCACGTCTCCTGGGGCCTTTCCTGTAGCCCCTGACCTAGGAGGAGGGGTGGCGGGGTGATCTGCAAGTGGAGGGTGTCAAAGGCAGCCAGACAGGTGGTGAGGGAAGAAGAGGAGGACCCCAGAAAATGGAAGATACACGTTTCGATGGGTCTGAGGGGACAACATGTGGCGCTGTGGGAAGGGGCTGGGCTTGGGGAAGAAGCCATGTCCTATTTCACACTAGGGTCCCAAAATCCACTCTGATCTGGAGTCTTCCATTCCCTCTTGGGACCAGGTCAGAACTCCCTGGCTACTGACAGCACCCACCATGCCCAGTTGGTTCCATGGCTTAAAAAGCCACCAAACGGAGGATGGGGGTAGGGAGGTGGATGCTGAATACAGAGAAGAAGCAGATGGTGGCCTAAGACATGTTCCTCAGTGGGTCCCCTGGCCACCTGCACTATCCCCAGAGGTCCTTCTCCCCTGGATCTGGCATCTTACTTCCTCAACCCCCTAAGGTCCCACTGCCCACTTGTCTTCTGCTCCATCCACCTCTTCTCTTCCAGCCTCTTTCTTAGAAACGCCCCCTCTCCAAACCCCTCCTCCATCCATCCTTCTCCCTCAGAAGTGCAATCTCAGCATCTCTACCTTCCAACTATGTGTTCCAGAGGTTGATCTCAGCCTGAAGAACCCCTGGCTGCCTCCTGCCAAGCCCACAGCTCAAGTGAGGCCCTGAGGCTGCTCTTTTTCCAGATACCCAGTGAGCAGGAAACACCCCCACCTCCCCAGAAGCACAGCACAGCATGGCACAGCCCAGCACGGTCAGGCGAGGGGGCACAGCACTGGGACATAGTAACCTGTGGGTCGGAGCCGCCCGGGCTGCGAGCGGGAGGGAAGGCAGAGGGCTGGCCCCCTGGGCCTGCCAGCTCGTCCATCAGCTTCAGCTCCCCCTCCAGGGAGCCCTGGATCAGCAGGGATATGGTGTCAAACAGCTGTCTGTCCTGGGGAGGACCAGCCCATGAGGGGAGCTGGTGAGTCAGGGGAGCGGGGGTCAGAGGGCAGTGATGGGAAGTGTCATGGCAGGGGATTGACAAGAGACACAGAGGGAGAAAGAGGAGGTCACACATACACACGAACACAAACACACACACACACACACACACAGCACCAAAGAGACAGAGAAAGAGGACGAGATGGGGAAGGTAGGGAGGAGAGAGGTGTGGGAGGAGGAAGGAGAGATGGGAGATGGGAGATAGAAGATGAGCCGAGCCCACAGGGAGAGGGAGAAGGAAAGAGAAGATCAGTGGAAGGATTGAGAGATGGACTCAGGCAGGTCGAAGGGTGTGAAGGAAACAGGTGTGGCAATCGGGCAAGGGTAAGAAAGAAACAGGAAGGAAACAGAAAACTTAGCCTTGAACCTAAGAGCCAGGAAGGGCAGCCAGGCCGGGCTGGAGGTACAGGGGCTGGATGAGCCAGCACATGTGCCAGCGGCTAGTGGGGTAGGTACCCTGTGCAGTGAGTGTGGGCAGGCATCTCTGGGGAATGGTCAGGGACTGCTGTCCCCTCCGCATCCAGGCAGGAGGGGCAGAAGGATCCAGGAGGAGCCCTTGAGTCTGCTGTGCTGCCACTCCCTGTATACCACCCACCCACTGAGCCGCTGTGCTCCCCATCCCCCCACCACCCCACTTGTCCCATCCCCGCAACCCGTCGCGGCTGGGTGGGTGTAGGCTCACCGTCGAGTGCTCGAGGGAGAGGCGGGAGGCTGCTCCCGCATGGGCCGTTGCATGCAGAGCCCCAGATTTGGGGCTGTCAGGGCTTTCGGGGCCCCCAGGCCAGAAGAAGGGGCTGCCCAGCGGTGAGTGGGGCTGCGGGCTGAGCGTCTTCATCTCCAGCTCCAGCTCGGCCTCCAGCTCGGCTTCCTCCTTGGCCTCCTTGTTGCTCTCCTCCAGATGCTTCATCAGCACAGCGATCACCACATTGACCAGCACAAACTGGGCAGTCAGCACAAAGGACACGAAGTAGATGGGGGAGATGACCGTGTTGTAGCAGGTGGACTCCTGGTCGCAGTCCCGGAGGGTATCCTGGGGGAGGTGGGTTAGAGGGGTGAGGCCGCGAGGACAGCAGACGGAGCCATCATGGGAAATCGGGTCACTGGTGTCACAGAGCATTGAAGGAGGAGAAGGAAGGGCAGGAGGAGGGAGTTATGGTGTCCTGGGGGCAGAGGAGCATTAGACACTATCCTGGGAGGTGTGAGTCGGAGCATGTCCTGGGGAGAGGGAGTTCCAGAGTGTTCCAGCATAGGGGATAGAAGGTCACATGCTTTTATTCATCTTGCCAGGGAATCTTGGCTCAAGAAGTGGGGTTGTCTCCTTGGGGACTGAGCCAGCCCTGGGAGGGACCCCGCAGTGCTGGGCTCTCACCTTCATAATGCCGTTCCAGTTGTCACCTGTGGAGACTCGGAAGAGGGTCAGGAAGGCCATGCCAAAGTTCCGAAAGGTGGCATGCCGGCCCAGGCCCTCACAGGGGTGCGTCTCATCACATTCTGGAGGAGGAGGGAAGGGGAGAGAGGCCCACCTTAGCCCAGGAGCCCCTGGGTCTCCAGGCCTGGTTCCTCCGCCCTCCCTACCCCAACTCACCCAGGTCTCCAAAGAGCTCCACGCCCAGAGCTGCAAAGATGAAAAACAACAACATGAAGAGAAGTCCCAGGTTCCCCACCTGGAAAAGAGGAGAAGAAATGGAAAAGGTGCCGCTGGATCTCCCAGCCAGCTTCCCTGAGCCCCTGGCCCCTTTGGAGAGCACATCTTCCCCCAGAGGACCCCTCCCACCCACCTCTACCTCCCAGCTACCTGGGGCAGGGCCTGCATCACCGTGTCCAGCAGCGCCCGCATGCCCACAGCCATCTTCAGCAGCTTTAGCACTGCAGAACAGGACAAAGTCATGAGCTGGCCCCTCTGCGTCCCAGGTCACACAGCTGGTGGAGCTGGGGTCAGGGCCAGGGCTGTGGCTAGAGGGATGGCCAGCCCTGGACAGCCAGGCTGCCAGGCTCCACCCCCACCCTCAGCCCTGCCCCTAGCCTTCTCCTTTGGCAGAGGGTGGGAGAATGACCCATGGGAACCCACACCCACCCAGTCCCTGAGCAGCCACAGAGCTGACCCCTGGGCCAGACACCCGGGAGGGTGGGTGTGGTGGGCAGGCGGTCAGGTACTCACCTCGGGCGATGCGCAGCACCCTCATGATGCGGATGATAGTGGGGTTGATGGGCAGCGAGGCATTGACCTCGATCTCCTCCAGCGTGATGCCCATGATGGACAGCAGCACAATGGCCAGGTCCAGCTGGTTCCACCTGGAAAGCCCAGGACACAGCTCCCTGAGTGGGGGAGGGGCACCACAGGGAAGGGAGAGTGTGGCAACACAAGTGGCTAGAGAAAGGAGGGTGGAGGTCAGCTGGTCCAGCCTCCCCATCCTGCAGAGAAGATGTGGCTTATCTATGGTCACACAGCCAGTTGGTGGCAGAGGTAGGGCTACAACTTTAGCTTGAGGGCCTCTGCTTTTCATTTTTATACATTCACTTTTTAATTTAGCACATATATGGTGTTTGCTGTGTGCCAAGCACTGTTAAGGGCTTTTCTAATAGGAACTCATAATCTTCACAACTCTCTTGTGGATACTGTTATTATCTCCCATTTACAGATGAGGAAACTGAGGCACAGACAAAGTAACTTACCCGAGGTCACCAGCCTCTAAGCGATGGAGCCAGGTTTCGAATCTGGTCCAGGCAGCGTGGCTCCAGGCTCTGTGCTCTTAAGCCCCACTCTAGACCACATTGATTTCCAGCGGCCAGTGTCCCCCAGGCCCTGTCTTGTCAAGTTGTCTCCCTTCCTTCCCATCTTCTAGGCCCTGGATGCGCCCGCCCCCCCCCCCCACCTCACCTGGCCATCAGCCATGGGTGGTCCTAGATTGGAGGCTGAACCTCAGGAGTCAAGAAAGGTCTTCAGGCACCTTACCCTTCCCCGGGAGACACGCCCTCCCCCGCTCTCCCACACCCCTCCCTCTCTGCTACCTGTCCTGGAAGAACCGCCGGAAGCCAAAGGCCACGAGTTTGAGAACGGACTCCAGGACGAAGATGACGGTGAAGACGTAGTTGCAGACCTTCAGAGCCTCGTCTAGGACCTGGCAGGGAGGGGCACGATGCAGGGTCTCCTAAGGCCAGGGAGCGTGTCTGCCCCTCCCTCTCCATTACTCCTTCCAGATCCGGGAGACAGGGTGGTCTAAGGGGATCTTTCTTCTCTGTCCCCACCAGGATGGCGGACCGCTGGCCACTACTGCGGGATAGGGTAGGATCCTCATTCACATTTGTACTAAAGGATCTCTCTCCTTGAGGGATGGCGAGGAGACCACGTGAGAATGTGCTGGACGGCACAGAGCCTGGAAGGGGCCTTGTGCATTACCAATTCAACATCCTCATTTTACAGATGGGGAAACTGAGGCCTGGAGGGCAGCCAAGAGAGGCTGATTTGAAAAGTGGCAAGATCATGGGTGAGTTTTGGAGCTGGCCATTCACTAGAACCTAACTTTGAAGGGCAGGCACTGATCTGCCTTCTGTACCCTCAAAGGTCCAGAGCCCAGCACACAGTAGGCACTCAGTAAATATTTTCTGGGTGAAGAAATCAGGTCCTCTACTTCCTAGCAGTGTGACCTCAATCTAGTCAACTAACCTCTCTGAGCCTCAGTGTCCTCATCTGTAAGACCAAGATGATACCCACCTCCAAGGGTCGCTTCAAGGGGTACAAGGGGTACAAGAGGAGCCCCTGTGGAGTGCCCAGCTCAGGCTGGGTGAGCCTTAGCCCTGCTGCCCTACAGCTGGAGGCAGGGCCTGGATGGCTGGTCACTCGCTCCCACCTGAGGTTGCCGGTAATGCTCCATTGCCATGGTGATCACATTCAGCCCGATGACCCCCGTGATGAAGAGATCCAGGTAGTGGCTGGTACACAAGTGGTGGACAAGGAGCCGGAAGCGGGAGTAGTCTGAGTAGTAGGGTTTGCACTGGGCTTCTGGTGGGGCAGGGAGGAGAGCAGAGCAGCCATCGGCCCCCTGTCCCCTGTGCCCCCTCCACCCACAGTCCCCTCACAGCCACCAGCCTCTAACCCCAGAGCTGAAACATTCCAGTGTCATCAGCATCCTTGCTCTCCACACACTGTCCTTTTTTCCAGGGTGGGGAGCAGCTCTCTTGGCATCTCCCAACCAAGCATCTGTTCTACTGGCTACAGTTGGGTGCAGATGGGGTCAGGACATGCAGAGCTCCCCACCCACATTAGACACCAGGTGAGCCCCCACCCCGAGGCAGCCTCCAAAATCCACCAGCCCCTCATAACGCCCTCGACTCAGTGTTCCGCAGCGAGGCCGGATCAATAAGATGAAAAACAACTGGTCTTATTGGGCTCAGAGGAAGCTCCATCAACTGAGAGGCGAAGGCTCTTGCTCCTTCACCAGGCTCAGCCCCTCGAGGGGAGCAGAGATTACACAGAGCTGGGATTTGGAGATAAAACTGGACATTGGAAATTGGCTGGCTGCACTGACCCGCCCAGATGGCCTCCGTGGGGGCAGGGCCTGGGCCTCCTGTACCCCCATGTCGGGGAGGGCAGAGGGGAGGCCACGGGGCTCTGCTCTGTCCCAGAGTCATCTGGGAGGGCCCACCGGAAGGACTCACCCAGTTTCTAATGAGGCAATGCCCAGCCTGCTCCTGGGTGTCAGGGCAGCATTAGATCGCAGGCTGGGCTGGAAGCACTGTCTGAGATCTGTCAGAGGCATAATATTTCTCTCGTAATTAGTGAACCACTTAGTTATAAAACTCATGGTGCCAAAAGGTTGGCCTGCTAAGCAGGCAGAATGAATCTGGGGGCAGGAGATGGCAGAGGGCCCCTCCTCCAGGTGCTGAGGTTAGGCCAGGCCAAGTTGGGGATCCATGTCACCTGGAGGCAGTTGACAGACTGGTCTCCCAGGCAGCCACACAGAAAGAAGAGGCTCTGCACGGGAAGGCTTGGGCAGCCCCAGGTCCCAGACAGCCCTTCCTCCTCAGGAAGTCTAGGGCGGAAGCCAGCCAGCAAGGGCTGCAGCCTCTGAGGACTGTGCCAGGGGTGGCTGGCTCAGGGGCAGCAGGAAGCTTTGAGCCCAGGCCAGCTCAGATATAAGTGTCCTTTCCCATGCAGAGGACTATTTAACAGAGAGGTAAACTGAGGCAGGGAGTGGCCTGGGGTGGGCCCCCACCGAAGGCCGAAGGAAGAAGAGCGCCCAAGAGCTGCATGTTCAGCATCGCCGGATGCCACTCTCCAGCACTGGCCTTGAGGTATGGATAACCAAGAGGCAGAAAGTCCGGAATGTTCTGGTGCACCATGTGGTGCGATAGGCCCTCTTTTTGTTTTCAGAGATGGGCCAGCCAACTGTGGCTTTGTTTGCTCAGGCGGCCCTCCTGCCCCCCAGGAGTGTGGGGATGGAGAGACCAGGACAGGGCACCACAAGAGGCCGCGGGTCATCCACATGGCGATCGTGGAGGGTGGAGCCGGCTAGCGGGCCTCTTGCTTCCTTCTTTCAGTACCACGAGAACCAGAGGGCGCTAGTCGCCCTGCGTTGCCTTAGCAGCCGGAACTCTTTCTCTGCATTAATCTCCATAAGTGCCGAGAGCACCGATCCCATTATGCTAAAATATGAACGGAGAATTAACTAAAATGTTTGAATACAATTAGGTTAGAAAAAGTGGCTCCTTATTAGCCCCATTATTAGCTGAGACAATGCAGAGGAGAGGGTGGGAGAGTCCCCTCTCTCCCCTGTCACCCCTGTCTGACTGTGTAGGCAGCCCCAGGCCAAATGGAGCTGCTGCCACCAACATGGCTGCCTCCGGCCTTGCTCCAGGAGTCTGAGGGGCGGTGGGCTGGGATTCAGCCAGGGACCCTCCTCCAAGTGGCCCAGAGAGAAGGTGGGGACAGGACGACTGAGGCAGGGCATCTGCTCATAGTGACCAGTCCCAGGCCACCGAGGTCTATACAAAGGCCCCTCTACTTCCGGTCCTATCCAGAGCAGCAGGTGCCGAGGCTGCCAGAAATCCCCCAGCAGAGCACAGGTCCAGAGTACCAGAGCCAATCTGATCAGCCTCTCCTCCGCCAGCCCTTTGCCTGTACAGTCAAGGAGACTCAGCACAAAGCCAGTCGTCCACACACTGTGAGACAGTGACCGAGCCAGAACCCAAACTCCCAGCCCGAGTTCCTTGCCAGCTGCCAGGCAGGTTTAGACAAAAGGCCATGGGGTTTTGGCCCAGACGGTACCCTCAAAGAGTTTGCCCAAAGGCCCTCGCTGTTGGGCTCTGGATGATGCCACGCCCCTGCTGCTCCCCGGACTTCAGTTCTAAAGGCAAGACCTGGGCTCAGAGAAGAAATAGAGACCCCCTGGCAGGAGCCTTGGGCCCGTGTGCTGCTCTGAGAGCCGTGGCCGTAGCCCTTGACTAGTGGTCACTGGCATGTTGGCAGCCCTGGCCCCATCTCCCTGCCTCCCACCAGTATGAGCTGCCTTAGGCAGAGAAAATACCAGTCAGACAGTGGGGAGAAGGGAACCTCCAGGACTGTCAAGCCCACAGTCAGGGGCCGGAGCAGAGGAGAGGTACAGGAGGGGGTGTGAGGCTGTGAGTGGGAGCAACAGGCACGGTGAGTTAGTAGGGGTAGCTGGGAGCCCGAGGCACAGCCAGGGCGGAGGGTTTGCAAAGGAGAGTGGCAGGGAGTAGGTGGAAGGCAGGGACACAGGCCCCCACGGCAGAGGCCATGCCCTCAGCTTCCGTGGCCAGGCCTGATCACTGGGTCCCGCTGGAAGGAGAGAGGGTGAATGGAGGGGGGGGCCACAGGTGGCCGTGGGAGTGGAGCTGGTGCTGGAGGCTGAGCGGTCACTTGGGGCTGCCTTGATTGCCCAGCAGCCCCAGTCTCTCCCACCACCTGGAAGCTGGGCTGGACCCAGGTGTCCAGTCAGGCCCATTCCCCAGATAATCAAAGACTCGTCCCTTCTGCCTTTCCCTGGGGTCTGGCTGTCTCCTCCTGCTGGGAGCAGCACGGGGTGGGCGTGGGACTAGCGGGAGGTGTGGCGATGCCCATATTCGGTTCCCGGAGCCCCAGATTAGGGGGTGCGACTTGGCCCCATTACCCTGCTGGGTAGATCAGTACATTCCCCGGGAGCTGACTGGAAATGCAGATGCTCAGGTACCCAGACCACTCCGTGAGAATTTCTAGGGTGGGGCTGGGGAATCTGTGTTTTCATATGTTCTCCAGGTAATTCTTATATACACTGAAGTTGGAAAAGCTCTGGTATAGAACAGGCAGAACACGAGGTCTGGGTAAGAGGAATATGGGATGAACTTTGCCCCTGTTTGGGGTCTCTGGGTTCTCATTACCAGCTGGAACAGTGAGACACTATCATAATCAGTGTATATGCCTGCATGTGCCAAGAGGAACATGGCAGAACATCCCCAGAGTCGGGGTGCAGCGTGAGAGTGACAAGAGTAGGTATCGTTGAGTCGGTGTGTCGGGAGGAGTTCTTGAGGCCCATGAGAGCCTGCATGTGTTAATTCTCGGTGGGGCAGCCTCTGTGGGCCAGCCTGATGCTAGGGTGGTACTTTAGGGTGAGTATGTATGTGTGGACACATTCTACAGACCAGGTGAACCCACAGGGAGAGCTGAAGGTCACTTCCTCCCACCCTCTGCTCATCCCCCGACACATCAGGAATTTTCAGTACAGCCTGACACAGAGTTGCGGGACCCAGGCAATCCAGACACAAACCGCTGGAGACTTCTGAGCCCAGAGAGAGACGGTCAAACCAATCAATGCCAAACATCATAGCTCAGCACCACAGGGAGGGGAGACATTGATCCACCCACGGCCTCAGGGATGATCTCCCAAATGGCAGCTCAGGGGATCCCCCCTTGGGTGGGTCCCTGAGGCCCGATCGATCAGACAGCCCAACCCCCACAGGGCGGCACCTGCTGGAGTGGCTTCTGGGGAGTGTGGGATAGCGGAGAGAGGTAAAGCCAGCCTGGCAGTTCCCAGCCTGAGGTCCCAGGCCCTCCGCAGCCTGAGAAGGCAGCCACACAGGGGTCCTCACGTTCTTTTCAATATTTCCAAAAGCTTAAAAGAAATCATACATATGCCTGTGTTAAGACCCCACAGATGAATCTAATGGCAAATGGTCGTTCTGTGCCATTATTCAGTGTGAAACCTGCAGCTCAGAAGCTCTGATGAGCAATTAGATAGGTCTTTGATTAGTAAAACTGGTGAAACAAAGTCATTAGAGAAGTGCTCTTAGCTCCAAAGACAGTCTTTCAGAATGTGGGGTCTGTTGGAGGAGATGATAAAGGGGACCCTTGTGGATGAACAGGTTGGGAACCACCGGGTGGAGACATCCGAGGTATAACGAGGCCCTGCAACCCTGTCACAGATTCTCTGGACCTCTGAACCTCTGTCTGAGGTCTGGGGGCCGTGTTGTGGGGAGCAGGGGTCCGAGGACCAGGCAGGGCAGGCAGGACCAGCAAGGACCGGTGGCCCAGAGACACTGCTCTCGAAGAGAAGGACCCAACTCACTCCCAAATCTCGGGGTTTCGGGAGAAGCTTGCGGCTAACTCAGGCCTTTGATCCCCAATTCCTGCTGTTTGTAGCGATGACGTGGCCACCGTGCTTACTTGACTATTAATGAGTCTGTTCAATTATTCATCATTACATTTTTAAAACAAATCCTTGCCCTCTCCGTTCCTCTCATGCTGCTTGTTTGGATCAAAGTCTCCCCTTCAGACAAAAGGAGACAGAAGAGATTTGCAGCTCTAATAATCCAACGGGAGGAGGAGCAGGAGAGGGAAGAGGCAGCAGGGGCTGGGGAGCTCAGGCCTTGGCAGCCTTGGAAGAGAAGGGGGGTCATCCAAGAGACGTCAGAGGGAGGGGCGTGCGGGGGCCCTCACCTCTGATCCAGGTAGCACAGGACCGTGGGATGACACAGAGCCCAGCTCCCCAGGGACCCTCAGCCCCTGGACCCGAGAGGATGGAGGAGCAAAGAGGACATCCCGCACGCATCGCACGCACGAGGCGGGCCGGGGGCAGGCAGGACCGGACCGCACCCCCGGCCACGCCCTGGAACCCGCAACCCCAGACGCAGTACCTGGCGCCGCGCTGGCTGAGCTGCCGGAAGCAATTACATCGTCCAGCATTAGATCTAAAAGAACGAAACACGACATTGGTCACTGGCCGGACCAGGTGGGCTGAGCAGGGCCCCCTCAGCAGCTCGCTCCCCCTTGGCTCTGACCCTCACTCTGCCTATGAATGGCGTGTACTGAGCATGGGTGGCTGGTCCTGAGTGTCCAGCCCCAAACTCCGGGAACAGGGTGCTTGAGGAAATGAGCAATTCAGCCAGCTTGTCAGGGTCACAGGGGCAGGGAGTCGGACACCTGGGGAAGGGCAGGCAGCCTGTCATCAGAACAGATGTCCACTCCTACCCACACCGTGGCCTCAGCTGCACCTGAGACGGCTACAGACCCCAGAAGGGGAGCCGGCTGGTCAGGCAGGGCCACAAGTGCCTCCTGCCAAAAGAATTCCATCTGCAGATGCCCTGCCGAGGAGGCAGACTGCACAGAGGGGCGGGCGGATGGAGCAGGGGTGGGAGCATGGCTGCTGGGGGTAGTGAGCCTGCTCAGCTTCAGATATCCACAGGGAGAGCCGAGGTGGCACCCCTTCCCCAGAGCTGAGCAGGAAGCCTGGGGCACAGGTGCTGAGGATGTGGGACGCGGAGAATGGCACCCCCTACCGCTGCCCAGAGCCCAGTATCTTTCTACGTTCTGCCTTGAGCAGCCCCTGCCTCTCACAGGGAGCATCAGCTGTGTCCCATCCTCACCCACTCCCATGCTCTCCCACACTTCCTCCCCTCGCTCCAGGTGCCCCTCACAGGTAGCAGGAGACAGAACCAGGGGCAGAGGGGAGGGAGGGGCCCCAGAGCCCCTAACCCATTTGGTAGTACTCACATTTCAACAAATCAAAGGGAAAACTCAGAGCACTGTGCACATCTTATCGGCGTAAGGGAGCTGGTTTGTGAAAGGGTGGAGAGGAAGGGAAACCCGCAGACCAAACAGAGACAGACACACAAAGGCTTAGAGAAACCCACACACAAAGACACTCGGAGAGACGTGGGCAGTGACTGAGAGAGAGTCACAGAGATGATCGAGTACCAGACAGACAGGCGGAAACTCTGAAGACAGGGAGACAGGTGCAGACACACCTGGAGACACACTGAGAAACAGGGGGCTCCCGTGCCTGTCACTTCTCTCGCATCCTTCCTGGAATCTGTGTGTCTTTTCGCTTAGTCTTGGCCCACCCATGGCGTAAGAGCGTGAGGAGGGACGGCATGGGGTCTCACCCAGCCAATGCCCAGAGATGTTGGAGATCACAGGTGAGGGGTTAAAGGGTCTAAGGCCAGAGAGTCATGAGCTTAGAGTTCCTGTGACCTCAGACCTTCCCTGAGCCAGGGGGGATTTTTTTTACAGCTTGACAAAAAAACGACGGGAAGCCAGGGAGTTTTGCTG
The DNA here is from genome assembly GCF_041296265.1 of Equus caballus. Classification (NCBI taxonomy): domain Eukaryota; kingdom Metazoa; phylum Chordata; class Mammalia; order Perissodactyla; family Equidae; genus Equus; species Equus caballus. The sequence goes on along the minus strand of NC_091694.1, from coordinate 26,332,107 downwards.
GAGATAGGGAGGGAGGGCGGGTCTGGGGTTATGTCACGATGCCATCCGTTTGCAGGTTCTGCCGAGGCCTTGCTCAGCAGCTACAGACACTAGGCAGGCACAGGTTCAAGAGGCTTGCTCGCCAACCCTGGGGTGGGCAAGGCTGGCACCTGAGCCAATCCCTGGGTCACTGGGCATCGGCACAGGGCAACGTAGCATGATTCTCATCCAACGAGGCTCCTCTGAGAGTCGAGCTGGGAGAGGCCGTGCATCAACTCCACCTGGCCTCATCTGGGGAGTATGATGCTGAGACCTGGGGAGCCCCATAGGGCAGAGGGAGCTACCCCCACCCCACGGGGCTACACTGGTCTGCTTCATGCGGGCTCTAAAGGCTGACATGCTCTTGGGGGGAAGGAGGTGAGGAGGGGGGTGGGAGCATTTGCTCCCTGCCCCCGGCCCCAGCGCCTGGCCCCCTACAGTCGCAAGGCCAAGGTCAAGCATGGCTCAGAGAGATGTGGAAAGACTACCGACCAGCCAGCTGCTTCTCCTTACTCCTTCTCTTTTTCTCCAGTCTCCGAAGACGCTTCTCCTCCCGCCGCCGGGCCTCTTCCTCCTCCTGGTGCTGCCGACACTTGTGGAAGTTCTCCACCACCACGCCCACAAACATGTTCAGGACAAAGAAGGCCACAATGAGCAGGAACGAGATGAAGTAGAGCAGCATCCAGGGGTTGTGGTTCATGATGGGCTGGCGGGGAGCAGCAAGGACAGGTGGAGGCATCAGCCGGGGGGGTGCCTGTCTCAGGTGCTGCCCCACAGCCTGGGTCCCTTAGGACAGGACCTGCAAACTCAGTGAGCTACAGGGACCCAGAAGGTGATGCGAATGAATGATGTGGGTTTGGTGTTATGCATTAGGGAGGGGTGGGGACTGTGGCAAAGTGGAGAGTGGATGTTCTATCCAAAAGAGGCAGCTGCTTCTTTGTTCCAGCTGACTTCTGTGTTCCCAGATCTTTGGACTTCTCCTGAGCAGGCCCAAATTTGGATTTTCATGTGAGATTTGCGAATTTTTAAATGTTCACCACTAATTCAAAATCATTTAAACATGTGCAAGCCAATAAAATATGCCCAGATTTGGCCCTCAAGTTACCAGTACAGCCTCTGCTGCGAGGTGATGCCCCTTTGATGGCATTTTGCCAGCCTGCCTTGCTTTCTCTCTGTCCGTTGCCTACACCCGTCATGCTTACAGTTGGCCCATGCTAAGTGACCTGAGCCCAAAGATGGATCCTGCCCACCTTGGCCCTACCTGCTGGTCCACGCCCACAGCATCCAGCCCGTCATACATGATGTCCACCCAGCCATCCTTGGAGGCCAGCACGAACAGCGACATCAGAGCCTGGGGGCAGGGTAGGAGAAGGGATACCACCTGAAACCTAAGATGTATAGCTAAACTACTCACCACCTGCCCCCCAAGCATCTCCTGGCAGCAGCTCAGGGGACCTCAGCCCTTCAGAAGTTAGGCTGGAATCACACTCCAGGCCCCAGGAGAGCTCTCTGTCCCAGGCCTCCAGGGCTGGTATGAAACCAAGGGGGCCGTGGGAGATGATCAAACCCTCTGACCTCAGCCAGATAGAGCAAGGGACCCCAGAGCCCTGGAAATCCAGAAACGCAAACCAGGGAGGGTCTGAGAAATGAACCAGCAAAACCTAGTGAGCTATTTCGTTTTCTACATTTCTCTGTTTCTGCGAATGTGAAGTAAGGAAAGGAGCCGTCTTGACCATACACCTGCACCCTGTACCGTGCTAAGCAAATGTACGCATCGTCTCTCTGCATCCTTACTAGGCCCTCCAAGGAGACACCGGCACGACCCAGGCACCAGGTGATGAAGCTGTGGCCCTGGCAAGTCAGTTGCCCTGCACGCGTCACTATGCATGGAATGTGTCCTCTCCAGACTCCTGCCACCACTCCCACCCCCACCTCGGAGCCTGGGGCTCACCTGGCCCAGGTTGTCAAAGTTGTATTTGTGCCGGACCCACCGGTAACTGGCCTCGGCACAGTCAGACTTGTTGGTAATGTTCCTGGTGTCCTCTCCCTGGCACACGAAGAACTTCCCTTTGAAGAGCTGGCCACACACACCCAGAGACAGAGAGAAGTGAACTGTGACCACAGGAAGCCCAGAAGTCCCCAGCCCCTCCCCCCACCCCCCAGCCCTGGGGCCTCAGAGCTCCGGGCCCACCCCGGGTGAGGGTGAGGCGCTCAGCCCCGGCATCAGTCAAGCCAGGGAAGCTTCCCTGCAGGCACCCCCTCCTCTGGGGTCCTGGGAGCAGAGGCCCTAAAGAGGGAGGAAAGGCCATGTGGCAGGCGCTGGGAAAGAGCGGATGGCAGGAACAGCCATTGGTTTTCTAGAAAGGGCAAGGCCAGTGGTTCCTCAAGTGGGGTCCCTGGACCAGCAGCATCAGCAGCACTTGGGAATGTGCTAGAAATGCAAATTCTCAGGCCCATCCCCACCCACTGAATCAGACACTCTTGGGGAGGGGCCGAGGGATCTTGTTTAATGGTGAGGATGGGTTAGGTATTATCGACCCCACTTAACAGATGAGGAAAACTGAGGCTCAGAGAAGTAGATTCACTCATTAAGGTCATATAATCAGGAGGCGGCAGAAAAGGGGCTCGAACTCAGGTCTTTCTGACTGGAAAGCTCTCCCTCATTCCAGAACAAACCAGGCTATGATTGTGGGGAAGGGATCTGAGGGATGGGAGGAACAGGGGCCTGAGCAAGCCTCTCAGGGCAGACCTGCATCTGCTGGGAGAGCCTGGGGTTCCCCTGACTCACCTGAGCAGGCCAGGAAGGGAGGGAGGGGGACGGGGAACGGGCGTGCAGAGGGGCACTACACAGCCTTGGCAAACGGGCCCCAGCCTGGTCTCTGGGGCTAGAGAATTTAAGGAAACCTGAGAATGGCCACCTCCCCAGGGCAGAATGGATACCCCAGGAACCCAAAGGAAGGGACTGGGAGGGGGCAACCACCCAGGAACTCCTCCTGCCCCAACAGTCAGCTATCTACCCTGCAAGTGAAACATCTGGAGCAGGAGGGGAGAGGGGTGGGGCTGGAAGGCGGGGCTGGAAGGGCTCCCCGGCTCCTGGAGGTGCCTGTGGAATCCTGCAGGCAGTTCCCGCTCTTTTCCCTCCAAAGCCAAGTTCCCTCCCTGGGCCAGAGGCCAAGTTTCCCCAGCAGCCCCCACTTCCTGCCTTGTCTGGGGTCTGCACCGGCCTGCCTGCCAGCACGCTGCTAACCTGGCCCAGCTGTCTGGGCCCTGGATCCCCAGACCTGGCCTGCAGCCCACCCGACTCAAGCAGGGAAGGAAGGGAGGGGATCCCTGAGCAGACTGTGGGCCAGGGCCAGCGTCTGCATGCCAGAGCGCAGTGCGTGAGGGGCGGAACAGCAGCCCCGGCTATCAAGGGCCAGAAGCCTCTCTGAGGCCCTCTCCCCTTAGGGGCCTCTTCTAGGCTTCCCGTTTTCTGAAAAATGCCCAGGAGGCAAAGGGATCTGAGGCCTAGGGTATTGAGGGAAGTGTCTCTGTTTATTCCTTTCCGGAAAAAATGCAGCACCAGCTCAAGCCTCAGGATTTAGAGGCCGAGAAGAAGGCCCCCCTCAGGCTTCTGCCAACAGCTGGCCCTCAGACCCCCACAAACCTGCACCCCCAGGATGCCAAAAATGATGAAGAAGGCACAACAGATGACCACAATGTTGCCGATGGGCTTCAGCGAGGACATCAGCGTTTCCACCACCAGCTTCAGCCCCTGTGCCCGGCTGATTACCCTGGGGAGGGAGGGAGGTGGGTAAGAGGGGCTCCTCCAGCTCAGACACTCCATCTCCCTTGCCCTGCTGAGCAGCCCCCAGTGTTGGCTCATGGTCCCCATCCTGGGCTCTGGCGGAGGGAAGAGGGCTGCTTTCTGGGCTCGTCACACAGAGCTGTTCTTTTCCTGGGACCCCACCATCCGCACTCCCACCCACAAGCTCTCCAAACAGGATGCAGACACCCCTACACCCTCACGCCTCCACCTCCACTCCCAGGATGTCAAAGTATTACCTGATGGGGCTAGGGTGGGGATTCAAACCAGGGAGGTGTTACCCAGGATGCAGCGTGTTATGGGGACAGGAAGATGAACTTGAGGGGAGCATGCAGGGGGTGGCAGGGAGGGGAAGGGGGTGGAGAGGAGGGTCATCACAGCCAGGGAGGCATCCCTCGTCAGTCAGTATCGTCCCAATCCACAGAAAGTTCTGACTCTGGGGTAGGGGCAGAGGTGTTGTCTTATTGGGGAGGGTTTCCTGAGGGCAGACCCCCCGCCAGAAGTGTTACCTGGTGGGTGGGCTCTGAGAGGGGGTGAAGGTGGGGAAAGCCATTGAACGGAGTCTGTTACCTCATGGAGTCCCACCCAAGGGAGAGCTGCAGCTGAAGACTATGAGGGCCCCTTGTACTGTGCTCTGCAGGAGAATGTCAGACGGGGAGTCACTGGCAGGGAGGGGTGCCCTTGGAGGGAAACTGCTGGGGCTGTAGTTTAAGCTGAGTGATGTGGGGGACAGGGTTCCCTGTGACGGTCACAGGCAGGAAGTGGGCTTTCACTCCATTGTGGGGGTGTTGGTTGTTGGAGGTGTCCTTGAAGAGGAAGCGTGGCTCGGGGGTCACCTGAGCGGGCGCAGGGTCCTCAGCAGCCGCAGCACCCTCAGCATGCCCAGGATCTTGGTGCCGCTGTCGGAGACCATGGACACGAGGATGTCGATGATGGAGATGAGCACCAGCAGCCCGTCGAGCACATTCCAGCTGCTGCGCAGGTATGCCTGCTCCCCGAAGCACCAGCCCAGCGCCACCACCTGGGGACGCCCACCAGTCACCACCACCGCCACCTCTCTGCGGTCCCCAGCCCTGCCCCCAACTTGTGGCCAATCCTTTCCACCCCGACCAGGAACCAGAAGGCCCTAAACCAATGCCAACCCCCCATCACCTTCACTGTCATCTCCGCCAGAAAGACTGCGGTGAAGATGTAATTGGAGAGGGTCAGGAAGATGCGTTCCTGCAAGACAGAGCAGCCAGGTGTTGCCCGCCAGGGCCCCCCTCCTGGGGCCAGGTCTGCTCTGCATACAGAAGCCCGGGACTGCCTCCAACATTTGACTCAGAAAAACGATCCCCATCCTCCCCAACAAGGCAGACAATCTCCTCCCCCGCTACACACACACACACACACACACACACACACACATGCAGCCAGTGCCAGGCCCCCAACTCACTAACAGCTCCATGGACAGCCTCACCTTTGCCTTCCCACCCCCAGAGGGGCCTGGAGGGGGATATGATCCTCACCGCACTGCTGTGTGAGCCCCATATCTCAGGCCCTATTCCGTGATTCCTTTCCTAAAACTGGGGCAGGATTTAACTTCATCTCTGACCTCCCCTATTCTATGTCTCTCTGCTCCACGTACTTGCTCTCCTGCTGTGTGCCCCAGAAATAGAGCTGCAGGGCAAACTGGGGGCCTGAGTGCAGGCTGTGCACCCCCAGGCATCGTATTTCTGCCAGGCATAGGGTGGGGCAGGGTGGGAAAGAAGGCAACCCAGCCCCCTGATATCTGTGGGCTGATTCTGTTGCTGGGTGGCCAGGAGAGGGGTGTAGAGAGCTGGAGAGGCAGCAGGCAGAGCGTGAGTGCCAGAGACAGTGAGAAACTGAGAAAGGGGAAGGAGAGAAGCATGCCCAAGGACAGAGCTGGAGATGGGCGAGCTGAGTGGGAAGGTGTGGCGACAGTGGCAGAGAGCTCTTGGGTGGGATGCAGACAAGGGGGCCAGTGTGACCAGATGCCCTGGCTCCACCCCACACAGACCCATCCCTCACCCACCTCTTCCTGAGCCAGCCCCTCTATTCCTCAGGCTCCCTCCATCCCTGCCCTGGCCTGGCTGGAGCCCACCCTAATGGAAAACAGAAGCCCCGACAGCATTGAAATCTAAGCAATGGTATGGGAGGCAGTGAGAAGGGGCGGGGAGGCCACCTCAGGCAAGTGGTGCAAAATGCCATGAGGGGCAACAAAGCCATACCCACCCGCCCTTCTAGCACCCGAATCATTGTCAGCGGGGAGGGGCTATGATGCCAGGCTGGGAAGAGACAGCTCCCAGAACCAGCTCGGCCCATCCTGGAAGAGGTTGGGACCCTGAGAGTAGGTCCAGATACTCGGGCCTCTGGCCTCTCCTCTCCTTCAGGTTCACAGCCAAGCAGAAGTGATGGACATCCCCCCTAACACCCCTGAAAACCTACTTGTTTGTGACCTGGCAGGACCATGAGGAGCGAAGGGCAGCTTCCCTCTCCCACTCTGCTTCACCCATGGGGCAGGCTGGGAGAATTATCTCTCCCATTGGTGCGCAGGTCATGGGTGAAACTGCTACCCTTTGCCGGGAGCAGGGGAAGGAAGACCACTCATCCTAGGCAGCTCCAGTCTCACTGTTCACATGACCCCAACACTCACTGACTCACACATGGGCCTCACAAGTCTCTGGCTCATGAGAACACGCCATCTGCAAACAGCCAGGGTGCAATGGAGCTCACTTTTCACCCAGGTAAAGAGCAGGGCCCACTTCCCTAGCTGGGCTGACGTATCACAGAAGGGAAACCAAGGCAGGAGAGGGACACAGGAGGCATCTTGGGGCACCAGTTGCAAGGGGCGGAGTCAGGGAGGCCTAAGGGAGACTCCTGGCTCCCTCCCTCCGTGTCTCTCAGCCTCTTTGCCCGCCTTGCTGGTGCTGGCTATGTGACTGCTAACCGGGGAGGGGCCTGGCACCGAGCAGGCACTCAACAGCCACCGTGTTTAGTCCCGGTGACTCACAGCGCTGTGGGGGTCGATCTTGGGACGCTCCATGGCAATGGTGATGCAGTTGAGGAAGATGATGACAAGGACCACATGATCGAACATCTTGTGGGTGATGATGCGGTGACACAGGAGGCGGAACCTGCTCCAGGAAGGAAGCAAAGGCTGAGCAGGAAGGAGGCAGGGCAGGGCAGCAGTGAGAGGCACCACCCCTCGGCCCCTACCCCTCCTGGGCCCTCCCTGCCCGAGGCCCTTCTCTCACATGCCCCCCTGTCAGGGGACACTTCTAGCGTCTTCTAGCATCATTGGAATGGCATCATGGGATAGTTTCCTGTGAGGAGAGATCGGGGCGCAGGTCAGGGGGCCCCCCTGCCTACCTTGACTGAGGTGGGAAGATGTAGGCAGACCATGAGTCTCGCTCACGGCAGCAGGCAGGGAGCCGAGCTCGGATCCATGCTCTTAGCCGTTCTGCTTTGCTCTGTAGAAGGATCCCCAGGGTTGTGAGCACGCCAGGCCTCCAGGTTCACCACCCCTCCCCTCTTTCAGCAGCTCCACGTGAGGGCTCACGACCCCTCACTCCTTGTTTACTCTCTCCCATTCTGGCCCAGCCCTCTGCCCTGCTTCCTTTCCTGTATTCCTCAAACCTCCTCCTCATTTCCCTCTAAGCCTCCTCTCAGCCCCTGAGCATCCCTCAGGTCCTTCATCTCCCCCCTCTCCTCCCCTGTACTGTCCCCTCCCCCAGGCTCTCCTCTCTTCTCCCATCTCTGCCTCCAGCCCAGCCCCCTGCCTGCCTGTCCTCCCTCCTTCCCTCCCCACTGGGCTCGGAAGCTGCATCAATTATCAAACATTGTACCCATCACAGCTGTCTGTTCAAAGACACACCTGGGATGAGGAGACACTACCCCTTCTCCTCACATGCTAACCCTGGGGTCCTGGGTCCCTGAGCCTCATCCCCAGGGTTAAAGGTGGCAGCCAGGGGGCTAGGGGAGGGGAGAATGGGTAAGGATGAGAGCGAAATCAAGGCCTGTGATGAGGTTGTGATGAGAGAGGGGGTCAAGGGAGGGCATCAGTTTGGAGAGATGAGTGATGGGTCTTTCTGAGTCACAGGGGGAGGGCCATGAAAGATTCATACACATCTGCCCGGAACCATTCATATCCACCAAGGGCCGCCCAGGCAGGATGAGGATCTGGGGCTCGGCAAGGCGGGCGGAGGGAGAAAAGGGAGTGTTTGGAGTTTGGCTTGCTAGGTTGGCACCCCCTGTGATGCCTTGGGCACAATGCTAGCTCTCTGAATGCCACAGCGCTGGGAGGGGGCTGTCCCGTCCTGCGCCTGGCTGGGCACAGCTCCCCTCGCGCAAGGCCAGGGGTGAGGGGGTCTCTGTGCCCACAAGGGCCTCACCAGGTTGCCTTCATCATCACCATCATCCCCATCCAATGGAGGGTCGTCGGGCAGCAGTGCCCGGGCCAGGCGCCCTGGAGCTGACTTGCCATTGCAGTCCTGGTGCTCAGAAGCCGTGCTGCGACCAGTGGCTGTGCGGTGCAGCCCGGGCACCTGCAGCGTGTCCGGCAGGTCAAAGGAGCTCTTGGCCTCCCGTTCCAGGGAGCCACCATGGCGACAGTGACCACCCGCTGGGCTGGCCTGCTCCTCTTCTGAGCTGTCCTCCTCATCCTGGCTCTCCCGGCCCTCGCCCGATAACAGGGACCGCCGCTCCCCGCTCGGGCTCCTCCGCTTCAGGCTGGAGGCACGGCCCAGGCTGTTCCGGCTGGAGCGCCTGCTGGTCCAGCTGCTTGCTGCGCTCCAGGGACTGTGCGGGGAGCTGCGGGCACTCGGCTGCGGGGTGAGCAGGAGAGGGTGGTCTCAGCCAGGACCATGCAGCCCTGAACCCTACCCCCACAGGCACCCTGTCTCCTGTGAGCCTTCCTGGCTTTGTACCAGGTGTGGAGGTGAGCAGGAGCCCTGGACTCGATGCCTGGGTTCAGATCCTGTCTCACTCTAACCAGCTATATGACCTGGGGCGAGTGACTAAACCTCTCTGTGCTCAGTTCCTCATCTGTAAAACAGATATGATGCTAGCACCTATTCCTCATTAGTTGGTGAGAGAAGTCTTATCATCAGCTGAGCAGTATCATCAAATAACTGTGAGAGCATGGGCCCTGACACCAGCTTCCTGGATTACAAGGCCGGCTCTGTCACCTGCTCGCTGCAGAGCTTCCCACAAATCATTTCGGCAACCTGAGACTCAGGCCCCATCTGTAAAATGGGGATAACAATGGTACCTAGCTCATAGGGTTGCTGTGAGGATTAAATGTGTTTAGGACCCTTGTGAGCAGCATCTAGAACAGTGTCTGGCACAGCATCAGTAGCTGGATGGGGCTTGCTATTATCATGATGAGCTCTTAAGGAGGTAGAGACTCCCCTATTTTACAGAGGTGGCTCAGAGGTTGAGTCTCGCCCAAGGTCCCTCAGAGAACAGAAGACACAGGATTAGAACCCTGATCTTTTGCCTCCAAGGCCAGAGCTCCTTCATCTGCCTGCCTTACCAGCCCTACTGACCACCCGGGGCTTGTCCAGCCCATGGCTCAGCAGCTGTCCCCTTGGGCCTGCCCACCCCTGTCCCCTCTCCTTTCCTGACGTCAGCACACCTCCCACCTTCGGGCCCCTACATGCCACCCCTACCGGTGACTTCATCTCCTGGGCCGTCCCTGGCTCCCCGGACCCGCTGCTGCTGGTGCGGCGGGAAGCAGGGCCCAGTGCCTCAGCCAGGCCGGTGCTGGAGCTCTTGGGCAGCGACATGGGCGTGGCGGCCGTGTGGATGATGAGAGGCGGCAGCAGGCTCCTCGGCAGCTCCAGGTGCTCTCCCAGGGACACCACTGATGGGGGAGAGAGGGAGCGACCCTGTGTCCACTCAGAGTGGTCTCGCGGCCAGGGGCTGCACCCCCAGGATAGATACTCACAGGCCAAGTGCTTCTTCCTGTCCCCATTGCCATCCAGGCTGGGCGAGAAGAAATCGGGCTCTGACTCGGACTTGGTGGCATCTCCCTAGGGTAGGGGAGCATGGAGTCATTAGGGACCTCGCCGGGCAGGGGTCGGCAGGATGGACTGAGGTCTCCCTGTCTTCGCACACACACCACATATAGGCCACAGGAACCAGCAATCACGGCACAAGGCATGCATTGACGGAGGCCAGACCACCCCGGGGCCCTGACACCTCTGCCTCCCTCCAGCCACACCTCAGAGAAGACCACAGCTAAGCCCAGAGCCCACAGCACAACCGGCCTGGCTGAGACTGGCTCCAGGAATGGCTGAGGGGAGAGGGGATAGCTGGGCAGGTTGGTGGCACAGGCCAGAGGGAGCTGGGGACCTGAGTGAAGTGGTCACTAGAGCCTCAGTTCCAAAGGCTGCTAGTGTGCCCTCTGCTTTCCCTCGATGGCTGCCCTTCCCGAGCCTCAGACCCAAGGACCCTGGAAGGAAAGACCCCAGACAGAGCGGCTCAGCCCAAGGATGCACTTCAGAACCTCTCCTTCTTCCCTCCATCTTCCCCAAGCCCCGCCCCTGCCCCAGCCCCATTTTTACCTCTCTCCCTGTCTCGGGGACAGTTTTTTCTTCCTTCTTAGCAGGTCAGTAGGTTTCCCAGTAATTACACACTTCTCCTTAAGAAGTTATTAAAAAATACTTGATTGCCACTTTTGATAAGGACATAAATATTGCGTAATTGGCATCTCGGGGGATCATTTTCATTAACTCAGTTTATATTCCTAACGAGGCCTTTAATTATCAAGTGGGATCTCCAGGGGGCTGCTCGGGAGGCACAGCACCATGGAATCCCACGGGGATCCTGACTTCGCCCTGAATTCTGGTGCCAGCACAAGAAACAGCAGGGCACTAGCTCAGTGTGGGAGCCAGAGGAGGAGCATGCCCCAAAACACTTGCTGGACCTCCTGTGTAATCAAGGGGCCAGAGGCCTGGAAGTGGATTTAAAATTCTGGGACCTTCTGGCAAAAGGCATCTCCCCCGCCCCCACATCCTCCAAAGACTTTGTCCTGAGCTGAGGCAGCTGTGGGGTCTCCAACAGGGGCTCAGGGCAAGGGGGAGGGGAGAGAGATGAAGGTACATGGTCTGTGGCCCAGGTCCTGACTCCACTGAGGCCCTACGACTCGAACTCCGCGGGGACCTCAGCGTAGGCACACACACGCGGTGTACCACACACGTGCACACAGAGGATTCTAAGTCCCTTCCTTCTCCCGTCCATCCACCGGTCTCACAGGACGGAAGGGTGCCCCGTGCAGGTTGATGGGGGCAGAGGGAGGAGGCACCTCCCCTCAATGTCCTCAAGGGGGAAGGGACTTAAAATCAAAGCCAACCTCACGACACCAGTGACCACCACGGCTACCACAGGTTGCACAGCAGCTGAGCGTGAACACGAGCACAGAGACACAGAGACGGAGTGGAGGGGGCACGGGGCACAGGGCGCATGCCGACTCATGATCGCGTACCTACCCCCTGGGAGTCGACAGGCAGCTGAATACAGCTTAACTGTCCACTCGCATCTTCCCGTTTGCTGATTTCCTACAGGGAGAGTGGGAGGCAGGGGATGGGCGCTGGTCACAGGTGCTTGGGCTCTCAAACATCAGCAGTGTCGAAAGGGGAGGGAGAAAAGGAGGGGTGCAGACCCCAAGGGGTGGGGGCAGGATGAGACATGGGGGTGGGAGGAGAAGAAAAGGGACAGAACAGCCTTCCAGAATTCAACCACAGGCCCTTGGGCCAGAATGAATCTGAAGGGTGAGGGCAGAGGCCATGAAGATGGGGCAAGGGCAGGAAAGGAGATGGAGCCCCCCCAGAAATCCTAATAATAACAGCTACCCTTCTCTGGGGGCGTGTCAGGCATGGCGGAAGTGCCTCATTAACACTAAGCTTGCCTCCTCCCAAGGTGGGAGGGAGGTACCGCTGGCTCCATCTTAGAAGAGGCACTGAGGTTTGGAGACGTTAAGGAAACTGCCCCAAGTCACAGAGAGAGTAAGAGGTGCAGCTGGGTCTCACACCTGAGTCTCCAGCTTGCCTCTCCCTGGTTGCGAGGCAGCGGGCTTGGGGAATGGGCAGGAGGGCAGGAATGAGGAGCGGATGGAAGTCAGAGGCTGGGGAGGCGGCAGAAGGCCAGGAGCAAGAGCAGGCGTCCTAACTCTCATCCACTCTGCCTGCATCCCTCCAAATCAGAACGGGGCCAGCTGCTCCTACTGGGATGGGATGTGACAAGTAACACTGAGAGGACGGCTATGATGTTGTTTCCTATCAATTAACGGCCTCATACCAGGCCTGCTGCCTGTTCATTTAATTAAGTGTGTGGATGATAAATATACAAGGATTCAGGGTGCTGCCCCCTGCAAGTTGGGAAATCAACAGCTGAGCAGGCCTGGCCCCCTGGCCACCCCCTCCTACCTCCTGGCGGGGTGGCAAGGCCAGCAGGGAGCTACCCTTGAGGCTGCCTACTGGTGAAACCCAACAAAACGGGGCAGGCACTTCCTCCACTGAGGCGGGTTGTCTCGTTTGTAAAATAAACCTCGCCGGATTGTGGGGCTCCCTCAGAGCCACAGGTGCGGCCCCCTGAAACTCTGTACAGGAGAGGGCAGGGGCCTCTGGAGGTGTCCAGGTCTCTGGCATTAAGTGACCAACCCCCCCATCCAGGTGTTGGCCTACCACATGCAGGACAGTGAGCAGCTGGTCCAGCCCCTCACCTGGGCACTTCAGGGCCAGGCCACTGCCCATCCCCATGGAAAGGGGTTGATCCTGGAACCCTTTCTTTATCCCACCCCAGACCCAGGCATCACATTCTGAGTGAGACCCACCCCTCCAGGCCCCTGCGCTCTGAAGGTTGAGGATGCTGTGGCCCCAGACCCTGGCTGAGCCCTCAGGCTGGGGCAGCCACAGGCCCCCAGCAGGGCCAGAGTGACCAGGCCTGGCCAGAGGGCCGGGCTGCTCTCTGTTCCCACACGCAGACTCTGCCGCTGCTTAGCAACCAGCCTGCTCAGTAGCACTCAATTTAACAAGGTGTTTGCTGAAAGGGCCAGTGGTGGGGAGGGGGCTGTCTGCGCGGCGCACCCCCAGGACTGCCATGGTGGCTGAACAGCCAGTTGAGGGGAAGGGAATAGGCTCGGGAGTCTTCCATTTCCCTCCACAGATTTCCACAGGAATTTTTCTGAGGGAATCTTAGTCGTCAGGAGCTGTGGTTTGGAAGGGGCTGAAGGACCCTGTCCTCACGCAGCTCCTCCTCCCACAGGCCAAGAGCAGTGGCTGAGAGTGGCAGGTCTCCACAGAGACCCTGGTTCTTGTGGGAGCATGGTGTCACCCCTTAACCCTTCAGGCCCCAGGGAAGCCCCAAAGAAGTGTCCCGTCCCACGGAGAGTGCCAACATCCCTCCCTCCCTGCAAGAGGTCCAGCCATCACCATGGGCAGGGCCAACCTCCCCCACCAGCTGCCCTCACTGCCGCCCAGCGGGGAGGAAGTGCGATAATAGATAACTACAGAATTGCAACGGAAGCCGGAGAAGGCCAGTGCGGGACTGCACCCGCACGCCACCAGCCCAGCCCGGCCCACGGGAACAGCCCTCCCTCGCAAGGCTGGGAAAGAGTCGAAAAATAGATTTTTGTTTTTCCACCGTGTGCTAGGTATTTATAGACCAGGCCGCAGCGGGAGTTTCCATCCGGGTCACCCGAAGAGAACTGGACCAAGAGCTTCTCCACTCCCAACCTGGAGCATTTCTAGGCTGGGTCAACGTGACCTGTGCGAGGTGCCAGGACACCGGGCTGGGCCTGGGGCTCAGGTGGGAAGAGGGGCAGAGCTGCGAGAGAGGAGGCGGGTGCAGCCCTTCAGGCAGAGGCTGTGTTCTGGCATGGCAAGGGTGGGATCAATGTAAATCAATATTAATTGATGATGCCGCCTGTGACGAAGGTGATGGAGCCTAGGCTGGAAATAGGACGCTCATCTTTGCCATGCCTGCAGCTAATTGGGCTCATTTCTCACCCTAGGCAGCTCAGCCCTGCCCGGGCCCTGGTGGCATCTTCATCAGCTCAGCCAGAGCTCAGATGACTTGCACACAAGCTTCCCCCACCCCTAGGCTCAGATGGGTCCTCTCTGGATACCCCCAAGAGCACCTGTGCTCAGGGATCCAGCTGCACCACGTGCCAACACTTATCCTGTCCAGCTCTCTGGGGAAGGGTCTAGCTGACTTTGAGGGGGATGCCCAGTCGGCAGCTAACCTGGGACCCAGGGACCCCATAGGACCTGTCTCCTGAGTGCTGAGGGCTGCCTGAGACCCTGAGCCTCCCACCCCTGGACACTCTGCTGCCTAGTTTGAAGGGCGCTTTCTGCGGGACATCCCAGGCCGCCACAGTGCAAGCTGGGCAGTGGATACCTCCTAGAAGTGGACTGTTGTGGGTAGGGGGTTACCTCTGCCTGGAAGCCCTCCACCAGGATGGCGACAAGCAGATTAAAAAGCACGTAGTTGCCAAAGGTCATGAGGGCGATGAAATAAAGGGCAGCCCAGGACGACGTGGAGGCCATTCCGTTGTACAGCACCTTGTTCCAGTCCTCCTGTGTCAGGATCTGTGGGCAGAGGACAGGACAGGAGTCAGGGCCTCTCCCGGGGGTACCACCCCACTCCCTCACCCCTGCCCTGTTACCCTCCCACCTGAAAGACGGTGACGATGGCCCAGAGCAGGGAGTCAAAATTCTTCCGGTCCGGCAGCGTGTCCCCGTCCCGCTCAGATGCAAATTTGCAGCCGAAGAGATGCATGCCCAGGATGCTGAAGACACAGGAGCCACAAGATGGGGGTCAGGCCCCAGTACCCCCTGTCCCTCGGGCCCCTCTCCCGGCCGGCAGAGATGCCGCACCTGCCCTCACCTGAAGATGAAGATGAAGAGCATGAGCAGCATGCAGAAGGTAGCCACGTTGTCCATGGTCTTCATGAGCACCACGAGCTGCCGCTGTAGCGCCGGCAGGAAGCGCACCAGCTTCAGCACCCGCATCAGGCGGAAAGTCCGCAGCACCGACAGGCCGCCCCCCTGCTGGCCCACGATCTCCCACACACTGCGAGAGAGGGTGGTCTGAGTCCATGCACACTTGCCCTCCCCCTGTCCCTCCCTTTGAGAGGGCCCAGCAGCACCTGAGGGCCTGGACTGGCCGGCACACCATGAGAAAGTGGGGCACAGATGGGCCCTCGGGCCTCCAGGCAGGAGCCTCCAAGATGGCAAGGTTTTGCGTGACAGCTCCAGCCCTCTCCACCCGCCCCTCCAGGCCGGAGATCACATCCTGGCAATGGACAGCCCTCTCCCTCAATCCAGCCAACGCAACAGCATCAAGTTATAGAATATTTGCTTTGTTCCTTTCTAATGAAATCTAAAACCAATTCCAAAAAGCAATAAAGCAGTTCTCCTGGCCCCAGGCCTGGGGGCACAGAGCACTTTCCCAAGGTCTTGGAAACCCTAAAGCAAGTCGCTGGCATCTGAGATGGTTTCCAAGCACTTTGCAAGCAAGGACAGCTAACTGGGCCTCATTCCTTCTCCAGCTCCTCTCCAAAGCCAACTCCCCAGTCCTCACCCACCCCAGGCCTGTGTCGGGTAGAGGATAAGGAGCAGAAGTGGGGAGAGGAGACTGCAGAGGGGCCCAGCCAAAGGACATGTGAGGCCAAGCTCTGCCTGAGCAAGCTAGGGCCGAGGGAGAGGATAGAGTAGAGTGTGGGGGCACAGAAAGGCCGCTCCTGGGGGAGTGGCAGGTCCTGTGGGTCAATGGCGCCTGACTCCAGACCCCTCCACTCCAGAGGAACAGGCTGCATGGCTCCGTGCTCCAAGCACAGAGAGAGAGAGTAGAGGGGCAGTTATACCTGATGACAACAATGACGCCATCGAAGATGTTGTAGGGGTTCTTGATGTAGCCAAAGGGACCGTACACGAGCAGCTTCAGCAGCATCTCCAGGGCAAAGAGGCTGGTGAAGACGATGTTGCTGATTTCCAGGGCGTTGGTAAGCTCCTCGGGCTGGAGGGTAGGGTAGGGTATGAAGCAGCTGCAGCTTGTCCCTGAGCCCCTCATGTCAGTCCTCCCAAACACGGAACCGCAGGGAGAGGAGGAGCAGGAACAGCAAGATGGGGGAGGGGCCCATGGTGGTGCTGGATGCTCAGGCTCATGGGGAGAACCCTCCCCGATAGGGTCCATGAGGAAATGCATTCAGGGGCAGCCACCACACAAAACCCTCGGCCCCCAGCCCTTCCCAGCTCTGGGTCTCAGATCCTGGGGCCACAGCCTCACCTGAGGCTTGTGCTGTGGGTTCTGCCCACCTCCTGCTGGGATCTCCGAGACCCATCCTGTCCTTTGCTGACATGTCAGCTCGTGGGCCCAGGCTAGCAGCGCTGGTGACAGTGCTGGCCAACGTCACAGGGCGATTGCCAAGGCCTCACGCGCATACCCAGTCACACAGCCACACGCAGTCACACGTGCTCTACAATTACTCTCTGGACTTGGCAGCCTTCTCTTGAACAACTGTTAGCTACACTGCTTCCTGCCAGACACACGCACACACAAACACTCACACACACATACCTATGCATACACACACAAACACACACGTGCACACAAACACGTGTACAAGCATACACATGCACAAACACACTCACACAAGTACACACACACACGCACACATGCAAACATGCTTACAGGCAGAAGGGAGACCCCAAGACTGGTTGTCATAGACGAGGAGGCACCTGAAGCTGCTACCTGAGACTAGGACCCCTGGGTTAATTCTCAGCCTATCTTATCAACTCACTGTGAGACCTTCAGCAGGATTCGCAAACTCTCTGGCCAAACATAAAATACTGGAGGTAATTATTCTTATGCCCCTACCTAGGGCCTGGCACTGGAACCAAGGACATATCCAAGAGAGGTCATCAGAACTAATGACAAACTTGATCTCATCTGCTGTTCCAGCTCACTAGTCACCCCCTCCTTCCTCCTCCTTTCATTATTTTTTTTTCCTTTTTTCTCCCCAAAGCCCCCCAGTACATAGTTGTATGTTCTTCATTGTGGGTCCTTCTAGTTGTGGCATGTGGGATGCTGCGTCAGCGTGGTTTGATGAGCAGTGCCATGTCCGCGCCCAGGATTTGAACCGACGAAACACTGGGCCGCCTGCAGCAGAGCGCGCGAACTTAACCACTCGGCCAAGGGGCCAGCCCCCTCCTTTCATTATTAAGTGCCTACTGCATGCCTAGCAATGCACCGGGTATTACAGGAGCTGCACAAGCATGCCAGCCATGCTCCCTGCTCCCAGGAGCCCAGAGTCTAGCTGGAAACAAGTTGTACACACACAAAACAGCTGAATAACCACAAGAGGCCTTAGATGCTTCAGAGCCAAAATAAATTATCCAGACAGTAAATCCAAGAGTTCAGGGGAGAGAAGGCGAGGGAGGAGCACACGGGAAAAGCCCGAGTTGGAGGCAGCACTTGAAATGAACTCTGAAGAGTGAGTGAGGTCTCGGAGAGAGACGGGCAGGAAGACAGCATGGGTCGAGCACAAGGAATGAGCCTTGTTTGGGGAAAAAGGGAGAGTCAGTGGGGGCTGAGGGCTGGGGATACAGGGTAAGATATAATTGGTTCAATGTAGCCCACTGCCCACCTGATGGGGTGTCTTGATCACCCAAAAGCCCAAAGTCCATAGTAGCCGCTCAAGAAGTATGAGTTAAATAAATAACCAAACGAAGCCTTAGTCCGTCAGACACCTCCCCCTGTTTACCCAGCTGCCTCCTCTGGCTGGCTGCCCAGGTAGGTCACCCAAGCATGGAGCCAGGCCCTGGGCACCACCAAATGTATCCTAATGGCCCCAATCCATGTGGCCAGCCTGGGCGAGAAGTGGGGAGAGCTGGTAGGAAGGGCCTTTTGACTGGTGGGTGGACATGTGTGGGGTCAATGGCTACTCAGAAGGAGACCAGCTCTCAGCTTGTGCATGGATTCTTTCCAAAGGCAGGGCCCAGGGAGCAGAGCCAGGATCAGCAGGCAGGGCCTCGAGCCAGCTGTCCAGAGAGTGAGTGGCTGTCGTGTGGGCTGGTGTGGCATGGAACCCATTGCTCTAGCAGATTTTGAGCGAGTCTTTGCTCCCCAGACTGCGAGTAGGGACAGGAAGAGGACTGTCACCTGACCTTGTGAAGGGGGTCACAGAGATAAAACCTTTAGTCCCTCCACATGAGCATGGAGCAGGTGGTGGCGAAGGGGCCATTGGCATGACAGATAAAGCCCAGGGCTCAGACTCCTCCTGACTAAGTGGGCCCCCCCACTCTGTGCTCTCAAGTCCAGTCTGCTGGGGAAGCCATGGTCAGTGAGCCTGCCTCCCGGTCACTCTGCCACCTGCCCTGCTTCCTATCCTTGCATTGGATAAAGATGATGAGCACAGACCACACAGGTGTGACGCTGTGCAGTTCCCTGGCTCACCATGTGTGTCACCTCATGCCATCCACACAACAGCCATCACACCCTCGTTTAACACAGCAGAAGAGGTCAAGAGATGGTGAAGGACTCATTCAAAGTCACAGGGCGAGGAGAACCAGAGAGTGGGCCCCAATCCCACCTCACTCTGATTCCAATACTAGATTGTCAGGATGCAAACCGCACCCGGGGGACAGCGGGGAGCCCATGAAGCCAGACACGTGCATGGACTGAAGACCTCATGTGTCTTCTAATGTCTATAAAATGATATTTCACATGAGCACAGATGGACGAATGAAGAACAAGTCGATGTGAAAGCACAGCTGAGATGCACTAACAAAGAGGGGCTTTTATGGCGCATAAATTATACCCCAAAAAAGCTACCAAAAAGAAAAATTAATCAAACGTTTTTTTAAAAAGTAGCTGAAAGCACTGTAGCTTTTTGGATCACATATTTAGTCAATCAGTGGATCATAAAAGTACAATAACTGCTGGGCGTGGAGAGGGAGGGTGTTCTAGTCATTTCCTGGTGTTACGGACGACAGGGTTGCTGCAGCCTGAACCCAATGGCTCACAGACACACACATGCCCCACTCACCTGCACACCAACCAAGAACCTCATCAGAAGGGGTGGTGGTGGTGCAGGGCGCCCCCCAGGCCTGCATCACTGTCCTTGTCAAGGGGGAGCGGCAGCAAAGGCTGGAGTCCCCACCCGGCCAGTCCAGGCAGCTCCAGGACTGTAGAAGCCGGTAGAAAGGAGGGCCGGGCACTCTTCTGGGCCTGCCCTCGCCCACCTCACTGCACACACTTAGGAGCAATGCCCCTTCCCTTCCAGGGCCTCCGTATCCCCCGTGATCCCTGGGAAAAAAGCCTTCCCCCGCAGACAGCCAGGTCTGTCCAAGTTACTAAATCGGAGGCTGGGAATGTTCCGCAAACTCAGGATGAGGACGCAGAGACACAATCTTAGCAACACGGTTGCCCCAGGGACCAGAGCTGCGGTCAGGGCCACTGTAGCTGAAAAGGGACAGGGAGGGAGCCAACTTCTGTTACTACCCTCCACGGCCCCGCACTGTGAATACCTTCCTCCCAGGACTTCATTTCCTCCCTGCTCACAACTAAACAAGGGAGGGACAGGAGCCTCCTAGATGGCCGAGGAAACCGAAGCTCTGAGAGGTATGGTAACTTCATGGAGGTTACACCGCTGGCTTAGACAGGTGCAGAGCTAGGTCTGCCTGGACTTTCCTCTGCATCTTTCCACACTGCTGCCCCCTCTACCCTGACAGCCCATCAGACACACACAAGCCCATCAGGGGTTACCAGCCTCCCCTCACTGACTCTCCCCTGCTGCCAGGAAGTCCTTTCTCAGGTCCAGACTGCATCCTCCCTCCTGTTCACAGATGTCGAGGCCCAGTGGGGGCTTCAGCGAGTTGAGGCCTGGCAGCCTGAGTTTCTCCCACCCAGAGGCCCCAGGCTCTTCTCTGGGCTGACGCTAATTGTAAATTTCCCATCTTCCAACACTTCCCTTCCCCTCAGCCTGCCACCTGGAACAACTGCGGCCCCAGCTAAGCTGCTAAGCTGTTCAGTACTTCCCAGCACCAGGCCCCTGAAACTTACAGCACCTCCATCACCCAGCCCTTAAAGAGCCCACAGTGTGCACACCCTGGTGGTACAAGGTGGAGTTGAACCTGAACGCAGGAGGCCTGCCAACTCTGAGACTTCCGACCTGTGTGACCTTGGGCGAGTCCCTTAACATCTCTGATCCCCGGTGGCCTCCTCTGTAAAACAGAGTAATACTACCTCATGGCAAGTCTGCTCTGCAGAACACAGGAGTTAAAGCCTGTGAAAACGCCCAGCCCAGAGCACGCTCAGGTGGCCCTGTGGGCACTGCCAGTGGAAGCAGGCCTCAAACATGGCAGGAGAAAGAGCCTGCAAGGCTACAACCAAGCACCACGCTGGGGGTCAAACCAGGAGCACCCCAGGAGCTCAAACCCAGCGGAGATGAGTGGGCCAGTGGGGCAGGCATCCCCATCTCGGGGCAGCACGAGCAAAGGTGCCGAGGAAGGAGGGTGCAGGGACCAAAAATCAAGTGGTCTGCCCTGGTTACAGGGTGGGAGGGACCCGTGGGGGACAAGGTTGCAAGGTCAGCAGGGCCCAGGCAGAATGGCCTTGACTCTGCTCCATGACGCAGGCTGGACTTGCCTCTGCCCGCAATGTTGCCATTGAGGCTTCTGAGGGAAGGGAGGAGATGTGCAAAGAAGTGTATTAAGAAGATTAATCTGGCTGCAGTGGTGGCAGCATGCAGAGGGCTTGGAGAGACCAAGAGATGGAGACCAATTAGGGGATACTGCAGCGGTCCAGGCAGGAGGCCTGAGAGCCAGCTCTGGCTAACAGTGACATGCAGGGAAGTCTCAAGGGGGTGAACAAGCCAGACCAGAGCTGAACGGAAGCCTGGACGAGTCACCCCAGCCCTGCCCAAGCGCCACTCCCACCCCCATCTCCTCAGCTCCCACTTGCTCCACTGACCCTGAAATCTCTGCTCCTCAGCTCACCTCACTTCTGCTTTTGACAGTCCTGCCTGCTCCTCCCACACATCCAAGGGAAGTGGTCCAGATGGACCGCAGTGATGGGGTGAGTGTCACTGGGTCAGTGGGAGGCGAGTCTTCAAGGAGGTGTGGGAAGTCAGGGGACACCTGAGTGTAGGAGGTTTCCAGGAAATCCCACAGCCCTCATCACACAGGCCTTGCCCTTCGCTGTCCCCATGGATGCTCTCCAGCTTGGAGCTTTGCCTGTCTAAACATATCTCCTTCAGGTCCCTGGTGCGCACTGGGCCCACCGTTAGGTGTCATTGTGTCCCACTGCCTCCTAACCAGGGGATGGCTTTAGCCCTTCCCCACAACCTCCCGCCAGCTCCCCGAAGCCACCCCAAGTAAACACACAAGCTAAGTAGGCACAGGGCACCCACAGTGCTCACTCGGCTTGGAGACAGCGAACCCAAAGCCCTTGCCACTTACCATTCTGGAGCTGTGGCCCCTGCCCCTCACCCGCCCACACAGCCTCTCAGCCCGGAGTCTACGGTGAACTGTTTAAAGGCTGTCCTCATGCCGCAGACCTTAGAGGGCTCCTGTGCTGCCCAGTCTCAGCCCAGGTAAGTCCCCACCCCCTCCGCCTCTCTGCTGCGGCTGTCAAATTGCTGAGCATCGCTAGAAAGTCACGAACCAGTGCTGACTGGACAGGCGATGCCCTGCTGGGGGCCCCATGGCCGCTCCGTACCTTTATTCACTCTCCTCTGTTGCTGGTCTCTCCCCCAGGGCTGCCCCAAACCTCCCTCTCCTTGGCTCCCATCCCCACTCCCAACCTGGCCTCCTGCTTCATGGGGCTCTGCTTCCCTCCCGCAAACAGCTCTGCGTCCTGCAGCCTGCTCATCTCTCTTCCCCGCTTGGAAAGGAGCCGGCCCCTCCTCCACCTGCACCTCCATCTCGCCCCCGCCCCCGGGCTCCCCTGGGCCGCATTCCATTCCATCAGTTATCCCTGGTCCCCCAGCTTCTCTGATCTCCTTTCTCCTGCCTGAAGGCAGAAACCTTCAGGGAATCCAGGCCCATTCACCCCTGAACCCCAGGCCCCACCACTCCAGCTCTCTCCAAGCCCTCTTCCCAGCCCTCCTCTTAGTGGATGCCTTGGCAGCATCTGAGCCTGCTGCCAGCCCTTCCTGCCTGATGGCGGCCTCCCCTCACTTTCCTGACCCTGTGTGGCCACCTCCTGCCGTCCTAGGACTCCTCCCCTGCTGCCCTTCTCCCCTCAGGCCAGCGTTCCTCAGATCCCAGTCTGATCCCACTCCCTCCCCTTGGCTCCCCCCTCCTCGGCCATCTTCACCTGTCACTGGAGTGTAGACGACACTAAACAATCCCTCCAAGCCCTAGGCTCCTCACCCTGCGAGCCTGCCTGACAGCCTTCCCGGGAGGGCCCATGGCCCCTCCAGGGCAAATGCACCACGTCCACCCTCTCACCTCCTCTCCCAAACTCCCTCTTCCCGACTCCCCAGCTCCATCGCTCTCCAGGATTCTGTCCTGAACTCTGCAGTGATCTGGGAGTCACGCCTGCCCTCATCCTTCCAGCAGCAGGTGCCCCGGCCCACACACCCTGCCAATGGAAGTGCTGTCCCCCACCCCCACGTTCTCCCTGCCACTCCCATACTTGGGGCCCTTATTGCCTCTGATCTGAGCGACAGAAATAGCCTCTGGGCCCCTCCTCCAACCCAGCCGGCACCTACTGGAAGCTCCGGCTTCCTTCAACACTGCTGGACTCATGTCAGTCCCGCTCTGACACCTCGGGTGCGGGTGAGGGGAGGCAACACGGCTGTCCTTCACAGAGTCCCATGTCACCCTGTGCATTCCCACGCCAGGCCGCTGAAATTTCCTCCAATCCCTCCCCGCAGACCTCTCTGCTCCCAGCCCCAGCTGCCAATCCCACTTATCTTTCAAGGCCCCTCTCAAAAGGCCACCTCCTGCAGGAAGCCCTTCCAAATCCCCCACCTGGTGTGAGCATCTCTCCTCTGCCCCAGAAGCCTCCCTTACAGCGTTTGGCATAATCATCCGTGAAGCAGAACGGACTTTTCCGTTAGAAACTAAGTTTCTCAGGCGCTTCTGGCTCTGCCCCCCCCAGCCTCCTGCCGTTCTATTATTCCATTCCAGCGTGCTGTGCACAGGAGGTGCTGCCCGTGGCTGCTGAATTAGAGGAGCCTGGAGCCGGAGGGAGCCTGGAGGAATGCGAGCATCCCCTTCGCTGGCCACCAAAAGCCACCCTTCTCCCTCCCACCTGGAGATCCTTCGAAAGTCTGGGGCCAGGGCAGCTGCAAAAGGATTATCATCCGAAGTCCTGCTCGGCCCCCAGCCCCAATTCCTCAGCCAGGGTTCCTCTGCCTGGAGGCCATGGACTCCTGGGAGGCCCAAAGGATAGGCTTGGGGTGGGAGGCGTCCATAAGCCCTTGTCCTCACAGGCCACATTTGGGGTGTCTATGCATGTATGTATTTTCTAGGTAGAGGGTCCCTTCCTTTCAGAAGAATCCAAAAGGAGTCTGTGAACCCCCTCAGAAGTTAACACCTACCACATCTGGACTTTCCCCCACCCCACCCCCAGCTTCTCTCGCCTTGAAGAGCCGACCTCACTCACTTATAAATAGAAACCCTCCCTGGACACGGATCTAGAGTGACAAGATGGGCCCAGAGTCTGAGCAACGAGCAGAATCATCACCTGCCCTGTCCTCTCCCAGCCTGAAAGGCCGTCTACTCTGGACCCTCCTTCTCTCCCATCTGTAGCCCAGGAGACCACAGGCCGCCTGTCCCTACCCCAACCCCACACATGCTGTTGTCCCTCTTCTAGAAAATGAGGCTAGCCCCTGTCCTCAGCAAGCCACAACCAGGAGGGGGATGATTAGGAAGCTCCTGTGTCCCCAAGACCCCATCCCTACACCCTCCCCTCCTCCTGGAGGGGCCTTGCGTCAGTGCAGACCCAGGTGGAGGCAGGGTCCAGGAAACAACCTATCTTCTGAGCTCCACAGCCTACTGGCTATGTGCCGGGATGTCCCATAGGCACCTTGTGTGCAAAGTCCTCCAGCCCAAATCTGCTCAAGCCCCAGTGCTCCCACCCCAGACAGAAACATAGGTGTCACCCTTGCAGCCTCCTACCCCCAGATATCCAGTTGGTGATGAGTCCTGCAGATTCAGACACCTGCCAGGTCTTCCCAGCCCTCACCTCTCCATCTCCAGGGACAGAGATGTATGAACTGCCTGGACCACTGTAGTAGCCCTCTCATTGGCCTCCCTGCCTCCTGTCTCCCCTCCCTCCCTCCTGCTCCCCACATAGCTTCTGGAAGACTTTTGATAGAATGCAAACCTACTCATATCATTGACCTGCTTAAAACGTTTGTTAGGGACCTATTATCTTCAGGACAAAATCCAAACTCCTTCCTATGCTTCTCAGGACCTGGCCCTGAGTTTTTTTCCAAATTCAACTCGTGTCACTTGCCCATCCCAGCCCCCACCCAGTGCCCTACTCATTCTGAATTCCTTATAAACCTCTCCTTCTGATGTCTGGTGTCTCTGGCCCTCCCCTAGGCTGTGCCTTACCCTCCACCCTTCACTGGGTACATCCCACTCTTCCTTCAAACTCAGCTCCCAGGCCAGGTCAAGCCCTCCCTGAATTATTTCCCCAGGCTGGGTCACAGGCTACTCCTCCGTGTATCTTCTCTGAGCATGTACTACAAGTAAATGGGACAGTTGACTGGTCAGTGACTTCTTTGAGAGGATGGATGCAGTGCCTCAGACTCAGTGGTGTGCTGGAGACCCCTTGTGCACATCTCTTCCCATCTCCACATTCAGTGACATCATGTTGGTGGCTTGAAATTGGCCACGGAGGGAGCATTTACACCACGGAAATTGGCAAACACTACAGACACCACAAATCAGAACATTTTTTTCTTTTTTCTTTTTAAAGGTCTAGTTATTAAACCTTTATCAGCATGCCACTGCCTAGGCCACCTCCCATGTACAGGAAATGGTGTGCAATGGATGGATGGATGGATCGATGGATGGATGGATGGATGGGTAATTCACAAGTTCTTCGTTCCATGTACTGCCCCCTAGTGGATGGGCACACACATGGTCTCCCTCCATCAGATCATCAGGTCCCACTTCCTCCCCTTAAGTCATATTCTTGCTCCCTCCTCAGTGTTCTGTGTCCTCCTCACCAGGCCCTCTGGGCAAACCAGTCCTGCCAATTATCTAGCAGTGGTGGGTTAAGGGGTGGGGAAGCAAGAGAGTGCGGACAGCCTGGGACCTGCTTTGGGTAGAACGGGGATGATAAAATGGGGGCTTCTTCAACGTCTCGAGTCAAGACGTTGGTAGAGGAGGTCAGGAGTGGCACTGCCATCCCCAGCAGGGAAACTGAATGATGGGTAAGGTAGGTGACAGTGGGAGAGGATAGGCTGGAGAGGGCGGCAGCAACAGGGCTCCTCCCCCACGGAAGCACCAGCAACACCCTCCCCAGAGCCCCCAATCTGATCAATACCAGGATGGATGGACACAATCGCCTCATTAAGGGCATTGCAGGGGGACCAGGAGCCTTTGGCCATTGCCCCTCTCAGCATCTGCTGACACTCTCCCTTGCTGTCTCTCTCAGCTCTCTTCCTCAGCTGGCCCCACCTCTCTCCTCAGTCTGCGAGGCTCCCTCTAAGCCTGTCTCTGTCCTCATCTACATCTGGGGTTCCGTCTCTCTCTTCAGCTCCCAGTCTGTATCTCTCTGTCTCTGTCATCCCTACGTCTCTGTGCCTCCACCTGTCTCTGTCTCCTCCCCGTGAGACTCCATCTCCCCCTCTATATCTCTGTCCCACTTGTCTCTGTGTCTTTATATCTGCCTCCCTCCCTCCGGGTCTCCATCTTGCCCTCTGTGCCCCCATCTCCCTGTCTCTGTCTCCCTCTTTCTCTGTCTCTGTCTCCTCTGCTGTGTTTCCATCTCTCTCTCTCTGTCTCTGTCTCTCGGCCCAGCATCTCCTCACTCTCCTCCCCGCCCCCCCCCCCCCACCCAGCCTGCTCAGGCTCCAGGGCCCAGATGGCGGGACGTTCACGCCGCAGTGCCTGCAAGCACAGGGCCATGGCTGCTTCTGGGACGTCTCACCACCCCCAGACTCTGAGCCTGCCGGGCAGCAGTCAGTTATCCGTCCGGCCTGCTGGGGACTCCCACTCACCCCTATGGGGCCCTCGGCAACCAGGTATTGGGACAAACGCCTCCATGGAGCAGACATGGTGCTACCACTGAGTAGGGACTCCCTGCTGCTGAGGGCTTGGGGGGCCCATCCCTGACTTTCCTTAGGAATTTGGGCAAGGAGATGCTGCAGGCATCCTTGACTGATCGCTTTTACTTCCTCCCCAAGGGGCTGTTCTTCTTGACATCTACCTGAAAGCCCTCTTGCTGCGGCTTCATCTGCCCTCAGTTTCTGTGACTCAGCTTCTTCCCAGTGCAGTTAAGCCTCCACCAGCAGCATCAGCTGGGCAGAGATTGCTGGGCACGCCGTCCCCCAGGGGGAGGCGCTGAGGAGGTGCACCCTGGGGGAGGGGCATCTGACCAGGGCCAGATCTGAGGTGAGGGAGAGGAGGTTGACGTCAGGCTCAGGAGCTGGGGTAATGGGAGGTTAGGGGCTTTCATGACGGGTCCCTGCAGCAGAAAATGCTGCCCCTGCCAGCCCAGCGGAGCAGAGTGCCTCTCCCCGGGAGGCTGGCTGAGCGGGCTTGTGTACACACACCCACGCCCCATGCGCCTAGACACAACACGCCCACCACAGTGCCACACTCTGCACCTGCTGGCATTGTCACCCGTGTCCTGCCCCCCTGCACCTCACCTCCAGAGGGAGGGAACAGGGCATAGCTGGCTGTTCAGGCAAGAGGAACAGGCCACAACTTGGTACGATGGTGATGGGGGAGGGGCTGGGGCTGGGGTGTGCCTGGCCAGACGGGGCAGTCGGAGTAAGAGCTGAGTGCTCACAACATGGCAGAGAGAGAGTCAGCGCAGTGGGGGGCCGGAGCTTCAGATCCCCCAGAAAAGTGAACATTTCCCATCGCCTCCAGCCCCAGTGGATCTATGATCCCCAGCCTCGACCCAGACCCCCTCTCCCCTTCCCCTGGGCACCATTCGGCAGAGCCCAGGCCCCGCCCTGTGGTCACTCCCCCGACACACACCCGTGCAGGCGCCCCCTTCACACTCCAACCCCGACCCGCCTCTACCCCTGATTAGGGGGTTGGGGAGGTCCGTAGCCACGGTTCCATAGCAGGAAAAGTCAGGTTCTGGCGGCCCAGTCCCCTCCCCGAGCCCCAGGGAGGCGAGAACATAGACGAGAAGAGCACAGAAGGGCCTGTGGACTGCGGCACCTGCCTGCCGCCTCCCTTTTTCCAGGAATCAGCCAAGGGGGTGACCTGGAAGGCCAAACTGGGAGGAAGGGCTGCCTTCTGGAAAGAACCCTATGCTCCCACCCCTAGTCCGTGTAGGGGGTGGGAAGTCAGTGGGGTCCCCGAGGCCGCCCCTTCTGTCCTCACACAGCTCTGAGAGGGAGAATGCCTCCTGCCCATCAGCCCAGATCCCACAGCTTGCAGCCATTGGCCCCACAGAACGAGCCGCTCCTTCTTCCACACGACAGCCCTTCAAATATTTGGAGACAGCTTGCCAGTCCCTGCTGAGCCTCCTCTTCTCCTGACTAAACATCCTGCTTCTTAGAACGATTCCTCAAACACAATGGTTTCAAGTCCCCTCGCCATGCTGGGCCCTCTCATCCACCCAGCGCCGCCTCGCTCACAGCAAGGCTCCCAGAATGGAGGCCAGGAGCAGATGGCCTCCCGCCCGACCCCGATAGGCCTTGCTTCCACGCAGGCACAGCCACCAACCCTCCGCTCCTCCCTCCTACCGACCCGGCCTCCTTCTGCCTCTAGGCAATCCCACCCCTAATACTGAATCAGGTGAATGAATGCTGAAGGGCCTGGCACTGCGCTGGGGGATCCCCCGACACCTTCTCTCCCCACCATATCTCCTCCAAAGACCCCAATCTCTTCTAGTGATTTGTCCCTCCAAAGAGGCCTTACCCACATCTGATGTTCGGCACTCATTCAAATCCTTCAAAGACCTTCTCCTCTGAGAAGCCTTCCCAGATAGCATATGCCCAGCTCAGACCCTGTCCCTGCCCTGGGCAATCTCCATACTCAAAGACTGAGTGACATTCACTGGTTGTCACTCTCCAGAGTCCCCATGCACTGCTGCATCTCCTCGTGTCCTCCTCCCTGCCCTGCAGGCTGGCAGCATGAAGAGGAAATTGAACACAGGAGGAGGGAGGCAAGGAAGGGAGGGTCCCCAGCCCCCAGGACGGTGCCCGTGCCCACACCCTACCTGCTCGTGGTATTCGATGCCCATGCTGAGTGTGTTGACCAGGATAGCAATCATGATCCCCCGGCCAAAGTACTTGCTGTCCACAATCTTCCGGAAGGTGTCACAGATCAGCCTCCAGAAGGCCAGCACAGAGTTGGGCTCCACGTCCAGCCCCAGGTTCCGTCGCCGCCGGCTGTGGGGGTCCCGGAGGTCGCCATGCTGGGCTTCCTGTGTGAACTCATAAACCGCCTCGCTGTCTGAATCAGGCATCTCGTGGCCAGCGAGCTCCACCTCCCCTGCCCCAGCCCGGGCACAGTAGGGGCAGCTGTCGGGGCCACAGGCTCCACTGTCTGCCTTCAAGCAAGGGCTGGAGATCTTGCAAGAGCGTTGGCAGGTGCCTGGGACAGAAGGGGAGAGGTTAGAGGTTCCCGGGTTTCTTACTTGGGGTGGCCCTTCCCTCTGAGTGTGCATAAAACGAGTGGGGGAGTTGGGAGTTGCTACAATGAGGGGGTGCTAGGCACTTAGGGGCCAGGAGAGCTGAAGGCCCTGCACCGTGGGCAGTCCTGAGCACTAGACTGCCTCCAAATGCCCATAGCATCCCACTGACAGTCACCGCTGGTGTCCTACGGTTCAGACAGGTGGCCTTGATGTCCTCTGAGGTCCTGGGCAGCTCCTATGCCCTAGGAGCCTTCAGCAAGGAGCCTAGACTCTCTCACCTTCCCAGGGAAGCCAGCCCTGAATCAACACTCCTCTGAATAGCATTTTCCAAGGCATTCTTAAGATACACACCCACACGTGTGGTCGTGTACATACACCAGACACGTACATGTGCACTAGATACACAGTTACACACACACATACATGCACCGCCAGACACATGCGTATCACACAATGCATGTGTGCCAGGCACATGCACACATGGGCACTCATACACACCAGACAAGAGCACCAGTCCTGGGTGCATACACATGCACCTACATATACCAGACACGTGTGCACACATAGGCACGTGAACACCAGACGTGCACGTACACATGCACACATACACACTAGACACCTTCATGCACACATACACACATACCAGACTGCATAGTGACCTATCCCAAAACATCAACATCCATTTAAATCCAGCTTTGATCATAGAAGATGAGAGCTGAAAGGAACCTCAGAGACCACCCAGGGGAAGCATGGACTCGAAGGCACCAGGCTCAGGGCAACGTTTCCCCTTCTGACTGCACACAGGAGGGCGTCAGTAAGCACCCACTCACAGCAATGACGGTCCCAGCCCTGCCTCTCACACAGGAGGGGGCTGAAACGTGCGCGTGTGCCACTGGCTTGTGTCCCGTGGCAGAGTAGTGGAAGAGCTGGCACAAGAACCTTCACACTGCGTTCTGCGATGGCACCTTCCTGTCCCAGCCCACATTCCCACATAACATCCCACAAATATACCACTTCTCCCACGTGCCGCATCCTTCCTGAAACACAGGCCCTGGGCTGCGGCTACAGTGAGTCTGCCTGTGGAGGAGGGCCTGCCGCCCCGTCAGACTGGGGGCCGCCCACAGGCGGTGAGCAGCTCACTTCCCCTAAGATGCTGGGTCCCACTCACAGCCACTTGAGGACTTGCTGCTTCCCTCTGGGGAGGGGATGAAACTCCTGTTTACAGAGACCCCTTAGCATGGGACACAGAGCTGGCCACAGTCACCCACCATTTCCCCTCTGAGCCTGGCAGTATAGAGCATGGGCCTCAAAGTCAAATGGTCCTGAGTCCACCCTTCACAAACAGCACAACCTTGGGCAAGTCACGCAACCTCTCTGAGCCTCCTTTTTCTCATGAGTGAAATGGGGACAATAAGAAAGCTTATCACCTAAAGTGTTGAGAGGATCCAATGGGATTCTGCCTGCAAAGCACATGACAGGCATGCAGCAATAGGTCCACAACTGTTAGGCATTATTGCAAACAGCTGGAGCAGAACACGCAGCACAGCTCGTTACACGAGAGTTATTGTTATTATTACAATGTAGGGATTATGATTCCCATCTTAACAGATGAGAAAATTAGGGCTCATGGAAGTGATGTGACTGGTTGAAGGTCCCAAGGCTGCAACGGGAAGAATGGGAATCTGAGCCTCGTCCTTCTGACTCCAGACCACCAGTCTTCGGTGGGATACCACCCAGCTCCTGGGCGAGGGGCACCAACACGCCCTCACCCAGCGTTCTCACCTGTACTATGTGTCTCTAGCAGCTTGTGCATGGAGCTGTAGGGCCCAGGTGGGATGTTGAGGCTGGTGAGGGTAGGGGGTCCAGAGGTGGGGGCCACCTCCACTAGTGCCTTGTCCTTCAGCATCTCTGGTGGAGGACTGGTGTGCACAGTGGGGTATACCTTCCCACTGCCCACAGTCCTGCCTGATGCCTCAGATGGTGACCTGGGAGGGGGCGCCTGGCAGCGGACTGGCTCCAAGTGGCAGTCGGCATGGTAGAAGCTGTGCACAGATTCTGTGCCCCCTGGAGGGCCCCCAGAGAGGGCGGGTGTCGAGGGTGGTGGCAGCATGAGCCGACGGGACCCGTTGGCATCCCTGTCCTGGATCTCCGGGCTGGCCCGGGGGGCCCGAAGCGTCCCATTTCCCAGGTGATAGTGGTGGTGATGGTGGTGGTGGTGGTGCACCAAGTGGTGGACGGATGGGCGGCGGTGGGAGCGAGAGCAGCTGCCGCTGGGCTGGGGCTCTGGGCCCCCTCGGGGTGCCGGGCTGCTCAGCAGCCCAGCCCGCACGCCCGCTGCCCGGGAGACTTGGGCCAGCCTGCGGGCTGCTTTACGGAGGATGTACACCAGGTACTTGAGCAGCTCCTCATAGCAGCTGCCCGGCTCAGAGAAGCTGGCCAGGGTGCTGGCGTTGGACAGGAACCGCACGCGCTGCTCCCGCATCAGCTGGCTTTCCCGCTGCTTGGTCTCTGAGAACTGCGTGGCGATCACCACCAGGCACAGGTTGATCATGAAGAAGGAGCCCACCTGTTGGGGTGGGGACAGGAAGAGGAGATGTCCTGAAGAAAAGGGAATCACAATGCCAGCCACAGCGTACCAAGCACTTCCCACGTGCCAGGTGCCAGGCTCCATGATTGCCTAAGCCTGATCTCATTTTATTCTCAGCATCGTCTCAAAAGGTGACACTTTTGTTATCTCCATCCTACAGGTGAAAAAAATGGAGGCTCAGCGAGGTCAAGGAATTTGCCCAAGATCATTCAGATAATGCACAGCAAAGCTAAGACTTGAGCCAAGCTCTGTGGAATTCCAAGGCATTGCTATTGATCACGATGCTGTCCTGCAACTCTCTGCCGCTAAACACGCTCATCCTCGGAGAATCTGAGCACTCCGCCCCAATTCCCATTAGGAATAGAGAACGCTGTGGAAATGAATGCAATATTGGGGACGTGTGGTTTTCACATAGGATTCAATCTTTGAAATCTTGGTAAAAACATTGTTCACAAGACTCCTGCTGCTCGTCCCAATTCTAGCTGCGTGACCTTGAGTGAGACCCTTAACCTTGGGGCTTCAGTATCCTCATGACCATTGCCTTACCTGTATCCCTTTTCCCTGTTCCCTCCCCTCCCCCAGATGGGCTGAACCCTGAACCCATGCCTCAATTTCCCCAGGACTCTGGGATGGCCACTGCTGGACCAACAATCTAGAATGAAGGAAATGAATATTTATAGTGACAAAGCAGATTTTTTTTTTCTAGATTGTGTCCTAGTAATTATGATAATTAGCTTCACTAGTGTGATTTCAGAGAGCTGTTTGGAAAGATTTTTCAGGGGGTGTGTGGGCGGGTGGAAACCAGGCCCCTTACCTCCCTGTCTGCTTCCTTCCCCTGCCCCCAAGCCCACGGAGAGAAGCAGAGTGAAAAGACCACGTTTCTGCTTCCCCAAGCCACTGGCCCTGCCACCTGAGGTGACGGTGGGGGGATGGGGACAGGCCTCCAGCCCGGGCACTCTTCCACACCAGGGAAGCTTTCAAGGGCAGGAGAGGGTGGCCTCGAGGACTTGCTCTTTCTCAAGGCCTACCCTCTGACTGTCACTCACTAAGAGCTGCCTGAGTCTGTCTCCACCTCTCTCAGGAGCTTGTCCTAGGTCCTGCCTAGATCTTAATCTCTCTCCCTCGATAGCTGGTCCCCCTGTCTGGCTCTGCCACTGGCCTCTTGATGACACGGGGAAAAAGGCTGCACTTGGAATCGCTAGCCTGGGGTTGAGTTCTCAGCTCCAGTCACTTACGCAGCCCAGTGACCAAGCTCAGAGCTCTCGTTGAGGCGATGGGGCCACAGTCCCTGCACCTCACAGGGGACTATGACGATTAAGCAGACAGCAGATATTACAGCACACCTTAGCAGCAACGCCCCTCCCAGCAAGATTAATCCACAGCATGCAAAGCCCACGACGGGGTCAGACAAATGAGGAAACGTCAGTTTCCTCATCTGCAAGTGGAGACCGTAAGAGGATCGTGGTGGAGATTAAATGCACCTGCACATAGAAAGTGCTTAGAGCAGGGACTGTGCATAGTAAGTGCTCGATAAATACCAGCTATAAGTAGTAACAATTACATTATTAACTACGAATGGTAGTGATTAAAACGATTAAATATTGCTACTTTTGCCTCTGCCTTCTGCCCTCGTAAAGTCTTGGAACTTCTGAGCTGGAAGGAACAAAAGATCAGGCAGTTTCTCAACACCGAATGACAGGAATTTGGGGTGAAACAATTCTACAATTCTTTGTTGGCAGGACTGTCATTTCAGGATGTTTATCATCTCCCCTCTGCCCCCCAACAAAATGCCAACAGTCCTGGTGAAAAACAGGACCACCCTTTGCCCTTTCCAAATGCCCTCTGGGAGAGGCAGCATCACCTTGGGTTGAGAATCATCCATTTTACTGATGAAGAAATGGATGCCCAGGGTTGGGGCTGGATGGGGTTGTAAGCGGCGGTAAGTGACAGTCAGACCTTGACCTTGGATTCCCTCCTGACTCGTCACAACAGGTGCCCTCTCTGCCTGCATCTCTCCGGGACTTGTCCTGAGACCAGGTAAGCCTTCCCCTCTCTGATTGCCCCACCTGTTTCCCCAGGATCCCCCATCCCCACGGGGGCCTGAGGAGTCACTCACGATGATGAGAAGGATGAAGTAGATGAAGTTGTAGAAGGAATGAGCATCCATCACGAAGTACATGATGTCGACCCAGCCCTCCAGCGTGATGACCTGGGGGGGTTGCAGAGGGGCAGGCTGACTCTGGGCCTCCTAGAGCCTCCTGCAGCCTCCTCCAGAAGCCCAGAACCCCCTCCCAACCCCGAGAATGACCGCTCCAAGCCTGGACTGTGTCCTGGCGCCTGCGTTCTGGAGAATCTCCCAGCGCCCAGGCTGCCCCACCTGGAAGATGGCGATCCAGGCATAGCCGATGTTGTCGAAGTTGATGGCACCCTTGAAGGGGTTGTGCTCCCCTGCGGAGCAGTTGGTGTAGTACTGGTTCCAGTTGACACAGGTGGTGTTGCTGGAGCTGTTGTAGGCCTCGTAGTCCAGGCCGCAGGGCGGGCCGCCGCCGCCCTCCCCGCGCAGCGTGGGCACGCTTCGGCAGGAGCGCATGCCATTCTCGCGCGGCTGGGAGCAGATGAAGGGGTTCTCGTCCTCATTCTCCGTCTGGTAATAGCGCTCCAGGTCCACGCTCAGCGGGCTGCGGAGGGGACAGGGATGAGGTGGGAGCAGGGTTCTCCTGGGCGAGGGCCCGGGAACGGAGAGCTGGGTCAGTGCACTGAGGCATGCAGGATGACAGGGCAGGGGGCAGAGTTGGGGACAAGCACCGGGCAGGGGCAGAAACATGTGGGTGTGCATGGGGGGTGCCGGGAACATGAGGACTGAACGTGAAGCTGCAGAGTCAGGATGTTAGAAGCTTACATCCCAGAGCAGTGGCTTTACAACGTGCCTGCACATTAGGCTCACTGAGGGGCTTTTCAAAATCCCCGTGCCCAGGCTAAACCCCACACCAATGAAATCAGAATCTGTGGGGGTGGGACCAAGGCCTCAGTACATTTTTAAACTCCCCAATAACTCCAATATGTAGCCAAATTTGACAACCAGACAGGTCACCAGTGTGAGAACAGATATGTCAATACCAATGGGGACTGAGGGAGGTCCCAGCCCCACAACCACTCCCAGGTCACACCCCACCCCGGGCACCACTCACAGGGTGAAATTCTCGGGCAGGAAGCATCGGTTACGAAGCAGCCCTGCCCACAGCTGGACGCCGACGATGCCGAAGATGAAGAAGACGAAGAAGCAGAGCAGCAGGACGTTGCCCAGCATGGGCAGCGTGTCCAGCAGCAGCGTGACAAGGATGCGCATGCCTGTGGGGTCAGAAGCCACGCTGGGGGCGCCAGGCTGGCCGGGCTGGGCTGGCTGCCATGGGCCTGGCAGCACTCCCAGAGGGGGCCCACAGGGCCTCTGAGGCTGAGACGGCCTGGCTCAAGCTGGAGGGGAGACCGACAGACACCCCTAACTCTGTGGGCAGCCCTTGCAGCCCCTAACCCCTACCCATGAGCCCTCTCGGCCCGCCCATGTTAATCAGTGCTCAGGACCACCAAGGATGAGTCAGAGTAACTGCGGCTTCCACTCTCCTGCACTGCATCCCTCCTAACTCTCCCAACATCATCATGGGTGCAGATTTCTCCCCCAATTTACAGACGAAGATCGAGTTTCAGAGAACTGACGTGACTTGTCCAGTATCACAGAGCTGCTAAATGTAGGTGCCAGGACTTTCTGCTTCCGAATCCCACTCTGCAACACACACACACACACACACACACACACACACACACACACGCACTCCCCTCCAACTTCCTTCTCTCACCAGACACAGTCACCTGACCTTTTTAAATGATCACCATCACAGTCGTTGGGGAAACTGAGGCAGAGAACCCAGGAGGGACGTTAGCAGGCAGGAGTCTCACTTTGGGAGCCAGCCCCTCAGCAGAGGCCTAGATGCCCTGCACTTTACTATGGTTCTGAGCCCCCTGCCCCGAGTCTTTTCTCTGCTTGGTCCAGATCCCCACATCAGGGCCTGAGGAGACTCAGGCTGACATCTCCAGTGGCCATCAATTAACAACCCCCTCCATAGGTTGAGCCACCACAACCCCGCCCCGACAAGCCCTCTTACAGATACTGCCCTCCCTCCCTACTCCAGGTCTAAGACCCAACCAGCGTTTGAACCAGCCCCCAGGCAACCAAGCCCTTGTCAAGCACACAGACCTCCAATGGCTAGTTTCTACCCCCAAAGTGCCGCTCACGGCCCCCCTACCCCCTCCAGGGAAAAAGCTTCTAAGCAGCAGCTAATTAACCCTCTTGGTGACTGCCGCTGCCCGGCCTCTGCCCCTCCCAGCCCAGTCTTCTCACTCAGTCCCTCTCCCCCTCCTGCAGCCCCATCCCCCTTCAGCTCCTCTGTGCTCCAACTGAGATCAATTCCTCAGGGTTTGCATTAAGGGAATTACACCGGTGGTTAGACAGAAGCCTATAAATCTGCCAGCCGTCACCTGGGGCGGGAGAGGAGGCACAGGCATACCCCTCGTCTAGAGCTCCTGTTAACACCAAAACACCCCAACGCCTGAAGGATGCACCGAGCAGCTCGCCCACCCAGAGGCAGCTGTATCTCACCCAGAGACACACACACACAGACACACACATGCACATACACACACACACACACAGACACACACACACACACACACACACAACAAAGGGGGCTGCTGCTTCATCAGGCGCAGAGCCCCAGAAACATGCCCCCCCCCCCACTCCTGGGACTGCAGCAGGGACCATCTGCAGCTTGTGTAGGTTGGGGAGTTGCAAAGGGGGCCTGAGTAAGGGTGGGGGGGCAGGATGTCGGGGGAGCTAGAGCTGCCAAAGCTGCGCTGGCTCGGGAAACCAATGCGGTTTAATTTAGATAATGGTCCCGGCAGTCAGTTGCTGCAACGGGTTGGAAGGGGGTGGGTGGGAAGGAGGAAGGGGACATGGGCAGGAGGGTGAGGCACAGAGTGGCCTTGTCTTGGGAGAAGTCATGCTCGGGTGGCCAGTGTGGTCTCACCAGGGAGAATCAGACTGTGTAGGAGGCTGTTCTGGCTAGAAAAGGCCATCACACTTTGCACCCACTCCTCCGGGCCCGCCAGCCTCTCCACCCCATTCCCACTCAGCCCTATTTCACTGGAGGGAAGGGGTCATCTGAGACATTTCTGACACTCTGACCCCAAATCAGGCAAAATGAGGGGGAAGGGTCTTTCCAGGCAACTTTCACAGTGCCACAGCCAGGTGTGGGGGCTCCATTTGGCCCATGACCCCCAACTTGAGCCCACTCAGCCCTTCTTTGATGGGGTCTGCCTCAGAGTGCCAGGCCCTGATGTGGCCTGTAAGTGGTCACAAGGTAGGGGTAGGGTCTGAGATTTCCATATTTCTTCTTGGGGCTCTCCACCCAGGGGCTGAGGGCCAAGGGGTCACTCACTGGGCACCCGGTTAATGGCCCTGAGCGGTCGCAGCACACGGACTGTCCTGACAGCTGAGAAGCTGACGTTCTGCAGGTCCAGCGAATACTCCAGCATCCTGCAGGGAGGGGCCCAAAGGGAGGCCCTTTGAGTCTGAGGCCGCCGTCGGTGGGGGGGGGGGTCAAAAGAGGTCAATGAGGAATCCTGCTGTGGTGGGGCAGTACCACCTCTGACTCCTCCCCCTCCTCCACCAAGGAACCCCGAAAAGCCGGCTCTCTGCCTGTGGGCAAGGCCACCCCCAAGCCAAGGACAGACTCCTCATCAGAGAACAAACGGAGGAGGGTGTGGATGGAGGGGCCGTGGAATCCAGAGAAGTCCAGACTCAGCGCTACAGACAGGGCAGCCTCGGAGCCTTAGCGGACAGCCAGGGAGAAAGTGGTGCTGTAAGTGGGCTGAGCTGGGGGTTGGGGCCGAGAACCCTGGCCCTGGGGAAAGGACTGATCTGATCCACTGCTCTCCCACCCCCAGCCCAGGCCCTCACCCTGCAATGACGATGAAAAAGTCAAGCCGGTTCCAAGTGTCTCCCAGGTAACACTTTTTCCCAAAGATGCCTAAGGCCACCATCTTCACCACCATCTCCACGGCGAAGAAGGCAAAGATGAAGTCATCAAAGGCCTGATGTGGGGACGAGAGTCTGCTGAAACTGAGAAGCAGGTGGGGGAACACCCCCACCCCCATCCCCACCAGTGGGGTCAGGGCCTCTTGCAGAGAAGGTGTCAGGATTATTAAGATCAGGAGCAGCCCCCTCCCCCACCACACACACTCACCTGCAGGATCCGGCAGCGCTGGGAGTCACAGGCGATGTCCTCGCACGGCCGGAACATGCCCAGGGTCACACAGTTGAGAAGGATGACCAACATGCTGATGCGCTCGAACCAGGTATCCAGGAGGTTAAGGAAACAGCTGGCCAGCCCCGGAGCCGAGCCCGTGCCCTCCCAGCCCACCCTAGCACCTCCTGCTTCTTGACCTCCCAACCCCATCAGAGACGCAACCAGTCGTGATGGGAAGGCCCTGGCCTACACATCAGACCAGTCCCCAGGTCCAGTCCCATTTTGGTCCTCTCACCTCTCTGGACTCTGCTTCCTCATCTGTAAATCAGGAAAAGCCACAAATACCCTGACTATTTGCACAAGCCATTTGGGGGATAAAATCGATCGTGCTTGTGGAAATGCCAGACACTGAGAATTTGCTGCTGAAGCTGAATCCTATTCTCCCTACCTCACAGGGAAGATGTGAGAAGCAAATGAGATAATGTATGTGGATGTGTGACACAAACCTCAAGTCGGATTATGCCTGCCTTACAGTTTACCAAGCACGTTCGCACCATGCCACACTTGATGCTCACAACAGCCCCGTGAAGTATCCGGGGTAGATCATTTTCTTCCCCAGAACCTGAGGAAACTGAGGCCCAGAGAGTCAAAGACATGTGCTGAAGGTCACAGGACAAGCCAGGATGAGATGGAGGTTTCCAAGCTCCTGATCTGGGATAGCTGCTTCCACAGCGCTCAGGCATGCCGCGAAGGGGCTGTCACACCCATGCTGGCACCAGACAGACAGGCAGAGGCAGACAAGGGGGCCCGCAGCTGTAGTGCCCCTTCACCACAGCACCAGAGCCAGAGGCTGCCTCTCCCACCACCAGCCCCCTGGCCTCTCAAAGCCCTCGGATGGCCTCTAGACTCATTCGCACATTTAAATAATGAGGACCCACTACACACCAGGCCCCGTGCTAGGCATCAGCCCCCAGCCCGTGCAGAATGGACAGTATCCTGTATAAACAGACTATGCCGCCATCGCATCTTCTCACGGCTTCTAGCAAAACCCTAGCCCAGACCAACTAAAACGGACTCTGTTCTGCAGCAAGGGGGAGAGAGGCATCCTTCTAAACCCTGAGTCTTTCCACATAGCGGATTTTATTAAGGGGCTCACTTCCAGCCCATGTGCAGGAGAATATACAAAATGACCTGCACACCTTAGAAGGTTCTGCGCACCAGACTCACAGATAAGTGCAAGCACCCTATTTTTCTCAAGGAAAATGGGAGGAGTGGAGAAGAGCAGAGACTAGAAACAAGCAGAGAGTGTGAGACTGGAGAAAAGAGTAGGCCTCGGGGATGGAGGTGGGGAGGGAGTCATGGCAGCCCACGGCCCGGCCCACCAAGCCAGACTCAGTGGAGTGGAGAGGGCCTGAGCAGACGGACTCTTGCTGCCATAACCCCACTTCTGGAGTGAGAGGGCTTTGGCCAGGAACCCAAGGACTTTCCTCCTGGCTGGTCCCAGCCATACTCCATCTCTGTCTGGAACCTCAGACCATGCCCCTCCCCAGGAGCCCACAACTCCTCGATCCCCTCACAGCCCTCGGACCCCCTCCTCTGTCACTCAGGTCCTTCTCCCTCAGACTCACATCCCTTCCCGCTGACAGGTACTCCAATACCCCAAGGTACTGCAATTTCCCTAATCTCCACCTCCTCACAAGAATAAGAGTAAAAAAATACAATAACATAGTTCCAGGTTTTTGGGGTAAGTAGATGGAAGGGGAAATAAAAAGAAGGCTCTGTTTCCATGGAGCTGTTTTCCTGGTGGAGCTGGAGCCCAATGGATCTCTCCCCAGAATAGGGGTCAGCCAGGGGTCAGCCTGAAAAAAGGGGGACAGGGAGAGAGCTCCCTTGGGGCAATCATCTGGAAAGGAAAGGACACAATTACCCTCAAGAACTGGCCTGCTTTCCCCAAGCTCACCCCCTCCTCTCCTCTGCAGGGAAGGGACCCATATGTGCAGATATCTCTACACGGGGGAGTGGGTAGCTCTGGGAAGTGGGGCTCCTGGGATGCCTGTTTGGACCCCTCTAATAGCTGTGCTCCTACCATGGCTCTGTGCATTTGTCTCCTCTCCCTTGCTGAGACAGGGGCACTCTCTTACATCTTTATATCCCCTACAAAGCTTAGAGTAGTGCCTGGCATGTAGCAGATGATCAATACAATACAATGAATGAGTGAATGAGTGAATCAATCAGTCAATCTCCCTTCCTAGAAGCCAGATGTATCTCCCCATTCATGTTTTCCTGCCTTGTTTGCCTCAGTAGCAATGAACTGATGATAACAACGGGGGGGGGGGGGGGGGGTGGGAGGGGCAGAAGCGACACCGGAGATGAGCTGTCCCTCCTTCTGTCTCTCCTTCTGTCCCCACCTTCGACATGCTGACACTGGGGCCTCTCATAGCCAGAGTCTGCCTCCAAATAACCCCACCTCCAGCTCTTCACCACTGAAGTCCCTTCTCGAGGGCCCCCTTTGCAATTCACCTTACTCCCACGTACATTCTGCCCGCTCTCTACCACTCTCCTTTCTCTACAGGTAAACATAAAAGGACAGGTCATATACTGCTGGTGGGAATGAAAACTGGTGCAGCCACTATGGAAAACAGTATGGAGATGTCTCAAAAAATTAAAAATAGAAATATCATATGACCCAGACATCCCACTACTGGGTATCTATCCAAAGAACCTGAAATCAGCAATTCAAAGAGACCCATGCACCTCTATGTTCATTGCAGCATTATTCACAATAGCCAAGACGTGGAAGCAATACAAGTGCCCATCCACCGGTGACTGGATAAGGAAGATATGGTATATATACACAATGGAATACTACTCAGCCATAACAAAGCATAAAATCGTCCCATTCACAACAACATGGATGGACCTTGACAGTATTATGTTATAAGGGAAATAAGCCAGATAGAGAAAGACAATCTCTGTATGACTCCACTCATATGTGGAAAATACAAAAACGTGGACAAAGAGAACAGATTAGTGGTTACCAGGGGAAAGGAGGGGGTGGGCACAAAGAGTGAAGTGGTGTGCCTACAATAAGACTGACAAATAATAATGTACAACTGAAATTTCACAGGGTTGTAAACTATCATAACCTCAATAAAAAATAAAATAGAAAAAAAAACATAAAAAGACAGGGAATACACCAAGGCACAGGAAAACTTGGACAATCTGAATCAAGGAATAATTAGCAGGGTGAGGGGGTCCTTCACCCTTCTCAGAGGAGGGCTCGTTTCCTTGGGAACATGGCCGTATGTCACTGTGTGATGTTCCTCTGTTGCCATAACAACGGGAGGATATGTCACCAGGTGGTGGGGATTTGTTGCCATGGTAATTAAAGGGACCCCTCACACATGAACTCCCCTTACCCAGGCTGCTGTCTTGTCCTCATGCAGGGAAGGGGAAGTAGGGAGACCCACAGGTTATCAGGTTGAAGGGAAACCATGTGACAAATCCCCATGGCAACCAAAGGAACGGGGGACACTGGTTGCCATAGTGACTATGAGAGACCTGTGCAGTCATATGTCTACTGTTGCTATGGTGACTGTCCGGGCTGGAGTGGATCCCAAAGGGGGAGGTGGGTAGGAGAGGGGAGGATCTTTCTTCTCCCCACAACCCACCATCAAAAGCAGACAAAAAGGAAATGGCAGGGCAAGGAGCCCCACTGCCATCCCTCCGCCTCTTCTCCCTCTAGGAGAGAGAACTAGAGCATGTTATCTGCACAACTGAGTCCTCTCTGTGGGGCTTATCTAGAGCCCTTGCCTCGCCTGGCAGCAAGGGACAGGGAGGTGTGGAGAGGAGGGAGGAGGGCTGGGGTGCCTCCAGGGGCATGGGGGCTTGGGGCAGGGCGTGACTGAGAAGGGAAGCAGGCCCTCCGGCTGCCCCATTCCCCTCTGGAAGCCTGGAAATCTGGTACTGAGGAGTGCTGAGGAGGAAACCGGCCTGGACCCAGGAATCCTAGCCTCCTAGTATGCGTTAGGAAGGTGGGGTCCTTGTCTCCCCCCCTCCCCCGCCAAGAGAGGCTGGTGCCTATGGGATATGGGATTCAGCATTCCCGGGGTGGGGAGGGATATAGGGCTCAGCAGCGAGGCTCCTGCTAGGAAGGCTGAAAGGGGGATTCCCCCAGCCAAGCCCCCACTCCTACAGCCCGTTTCCCAGTGGGCTCCCTGCCGCCCGCTCCAGTGTGTGGGTGTGTGGGGAGAGAGGCTTCCAGCTGAACCAAAAACTGAAGCCCGAAGAAAGGCAGCCGGCCCCACCCAGAGACAGAGACGTGAGACACAGAGACACAAGAGAGCCAGCCCATTGGAATCTTTGGGAGAGGAAATAGGCCAGAAATCTGATTCAAATGTCTGTGACTCTGTGTGTGTGTGTGTGTGTGTGTGTGTGCGCGCGCGCGCGCGCGCATGTCTGCGTGTGTGAGCAGTTGTGTCTGTCGCCATCCTGGCTGAGGAAGGCAGGGCGGGGTGAGGGCTGGGGCGGGAGCAGGCGCGGGGTGAGGTGGGGCTCTGTGGTGGGGATAATCCCAGGAATGGCTCCAACTGGCACTGTGGGCGATGGGGAGTCCCCCAACAGTTCGGTGGAGCAGAGTGGGTGTGTGACCCAGAAGGAAGGTGAGCCTGGGACAGAAAGGGTGCCAGGGGGTGCTCTGGCCCCACCAAGTCCTATTCAATTCCTCAGCCCCTGACCTTCTCCCCAGACCCCCTCTGCAGAGCCTTGGGCTTAAAATGAGAAGAGGGAATTGGTGAGGACACAGGAAGAACAAACCCCCCCATTTCCTCTGAGGACCAAAATGGAGAATTCTCCCTAGGTAAGAGAAACAGGCAAACTTGGGGCACTGGGACAGTGGCAAGGAAAGCTCCAGAAATTCCCGGTGCCCCCTCCCCTCCAGACACACACACTCAGACACACACAGTGACGCAGTCACACACTCACACTCACTTCTGGAAGCCATTAGGGCTCCTGCCGTTCGGGCCTCCCCCTTCTCCTCCCCCCACTCCTGGCAGGCTCCCCTCTCCCCCTCTGGCCCCCCCTCCCACTCCCCCTCTCGGCATCCCAAATGCCAGCCTGTGATTTCCAAATGAGAAAAAGCTGTGCTGGGCTCTGAGCTTGGAGAAACTCCTACACAAACTTCCAGATGTGACACAACAGCCGGAGAGGGAATGCTCAGGATCTCCTTCCCGGGAG
Source organism: Equus caballus (assembly GCF_041296265.1). Lineage (NCBI taxonomy): Eukaryota > Metazoa > Chordata > Mammalia > Perissodactyla > Equidae > Equus > Equus caballus. Next base: position 26,289,371 of record NC_091694.1, on the reverse strand, counting down.
GGGAAACGCACTCCCTCACACTTGAAGAAATACACGCTGGAAAACCCAACACGCTTCTCTATAACCTAGGAGGAGGGGGCCTTTCTGACAATGAACTGACTGTCCACGAGTATCCCTGGTCTCTCCAAGACTAAAACATGCACTTCTGAGCCCCTCTTCCTTTTTTTCCTTTGGCTGCACTCCCTCCCTCCCCCACCCCCAACACACACACACACACACACACACACACACACACACACCACTTCCTACCTGGGTCTGGATCTCCTCTCTAGGAAACTTGGCCTCTTAAAGAGGCTAAGAGAGGAGAGGGCTGAGAAGAAGACCAAGAAGAGTCTAACTGGCTTCAGTGCGTTGGGGGGAGGTGTCCTTAGGTCCCGCAGGCTCGGAGGTGCAGAGAGGAACCTTGTGGAGCCAAGGGAAGCCTCACAGATACCAAAAAGAGAGAAGAGAAAGACGGAGGCCCAGGAGTCAGTGCACAGCCCCTCTGGCAGTGAAAATACAGGTTTCCCTTGACACTTGGGGGTAACGGGAGTGATGAGGGGCACAGCTTAGGCGGCCTCCTTGCCAAGAAACTGTCCTCAGCCACCCCAGGCTTTGCACCTTGTCCAGCCCTAGGATGCCAGTGCCCCACACGGCAGACTCCCACGCCTCAGACATAAGCCTATCCCTCACCCCCAAGATGAGCACTAGGCTCCCACCTCTCTTCATTCCAACCCTCTCCACGACCCCTCAAGGAAGAAATTGGCCCTGAGATCATCCCCTAGCACCTGACATAGAGCAGGTGGGGAGATGCTAGCCAAGAGGTCTGGGGTTTTTGGAGGGGGAGGGAAAAGGGAGAGAAGATCTCTCCACCTCCCCTGGACCCCTGCAAAGGAGAGGATGGGCCTGGTGCCTTTTCCCCTTTATGGAGAGGGTGGTTGGTTAGGGGCAAAGAGAAGGGATGCCCAGAGCCCACCTTTCTCAGAGATATTTGTTCTCCATCTCTGCCATGCAGAAAGGGGCCCAGGGGTAGGGGACCGGGGAGGGGGGGAATTAGAGGCCAAGATGTGCCTATTCAGCAGGTCAACAAACCTCTGAGTACCGCCTCCCCTTTCTGCAGCTCAGAGAGAAAGGAAGAAGGGGCAAGGGATGGAGAGGGGGTGTCATGAGGGGAACGTCTTAAAGACCCACAGGGTGTAGAGGATGGGGGTTGGGGGGACCCAAGCTCACATCCCTGCTTTGCGCACTAGAGGCAGCAGAGCTGCAGAGAGTGAGGGCGGCACCAAGCCTCCCCCCTTCCCCAAAGCAGCGTCCCAGTTGGGTTCTCAGGGGTTACAAGGGAGACCTAAGGGTTCCCATCCTGGGTCCAAAAGAGCCCCTGAGCTGGGAAGAAGGAGCCAGGAGAAGCTGTCAAGACCTAGGATGGCAGCGCACCCCCCTTGCCTTCTGGCGGTAGCGGGACCCACCCGGGAGCCTGGAGCCCAGCATCAGTCAAGCAGTGCTTTGTGCTAGAGGCTGAGGGGGAGAGGCCCTGGGGATGAGGGGGCTGGGGTCACCCATACCACTTCAGACAGAGCAGAGGATCTCTCTCCCTGGAATGTGGGGCTTGCCTTCCACAAACCCATCTGAGGAGTAGACACTGGGGTGGTGGACCAGAGTCTTCCTTAGCGAACAGGCTCAGTCTCCCTGTGCCCCCAATACTTTCTTGGAGGGCTACCGTCTCCCATACCTGCTCTGTGCTCAGGTGGGAACACTCTTTATTTGCGAAACGGGATGGGTAACTTGGACCAGCTTAATCCCATCCCCCACTTGCCAAAGCTCTCACCACAGTCTTTCCCTCCACAAGAAAAAAATCTAGCACAAAACTCCCCAACCCAACCTCAAGCACCCGCATTGAAGAAGGAATTGGAGAGAAGGGAGGCACTCTGGGTATTGGGCTCCAACTGGAAGGGTCTCTGTCCCAGCTCTGGGGGCAGACAGCTTCTCCTCCGCCACATCTTGTTCTCATTCTGCACCCCTGACATCAGCCGCCGCCGGAATCTCCTTGTTGTGCCTCCAACCCGCGGGGTGGGGGCCGGGGGTGGTGGTTAGGACCTGGTCCCCGCCCCCCAACATTTCCCTCTGGGTCAGTAAAAACCTCAGCCTCGAGGACCAGGTCAGGGGAGGGGGTTGGGTGGGGATCAGACCCTGGAATCCACCGCAAACTTTGGAGCAGGGGCAAGAGGGAAACCCAGGAGATTGCGGTCCCCCCTCCCCCGTCCCCGCAGCTTCCTCCACACCCCACCCCCCAAACTCGGAAACCAAACCTAGCTCGCTAACCGGCGGCAGGCGGAGTAGAGCTCCCAGGCTCCCGAAGCTTCCCACATCTGGAGGATGACGACCCTCCCCTGCCCACATCTGGAGAGCATCCAGCTGCCAACCAGCGGGGCACGTCTCCTCTCTTTTCCTGGCCTGGATCCCAGCCCCCCCAGCGAGGACTGAGGTGTGTGTACCGAGGTGGGGCTCGCCTGGGGTATCGGCCAAACCTGCTCGCGTCTCTGCTCCCACTCCGAAGCCCCCCTCCATTCCTTAGTAGCTCCCTTCTCCTCTGCCTACCTTCCAGGCTCACTTCTCCCACTCACCTGGCTTTTGGTCCCCTCCGGTGGCTCGGCCCGCCCCCCTGCGGACCCCCCAGCCCGGCCGTCGTACCCCGGAGGATATGGGTTACAGACCGTGCGGAGACACCAGCTCCGCGGGCGGCTGTCCTGGCTCAAGTAGAAGAAAACCACCGGGGCCAGCGCCGGGTACGGCAGCCCCTCCGCCTCGGAGTCCGCGCTGCCCGGGTCCTTTTCCGCCGACCCCGGCCCCGGCCGGCCCCCGGCCCCCGACAGGTCGTTGAGCCGCATGAAGCTCCGGGGCTGTCCTGACTCCTCGGCGCCCGCTCCATCCTCCTCCTCGTCCATCCTCTGGCCAGCCGGGGCCCCGGGCGGTCTCGAGAGGGGCGAGCGGCGCCCCTCAGAGGAGGTGTCCTCACGCAAGCGGGGGGCCCCGGCGGGGGCGCATTTGGGGGGCTCTAGGGCTCAGGCTGAGCCCCCGGGAGGGCCAGTTCAGCCCAGCTCCCCCTGCCCGCAGGGGCATGCTGCCCGCGGGGCGCCGGGTCGCAGGGAAGCCCCGCCCGGCGCGAGTCCCGCTCCCCCAGGGCCCCTGGGGCCCCCCGGGCCAGCCGGCCGGCTCCCCCTCACTTTGTTCCGGCTTCTTCGATTCGCGCCCAGGCTCCGGTCGCCCGATTCGGCGCTACCCTTCGGCGAAGCGGCCCCGAGAAGGGGAGAGAGAAGGGGGCGGAGGGCGGGGGGGTCCGGGGAGGGGCGCCCCCTCTTCCCGCGGCGCAGCTGGAGCAGGATCTAAGGGGTCAGCATCGTCCCGGCTCCGAGCCAGCGGCGGCGGGGGGAGGGGAGGAGGGATCTCTTTGGGGGTGGGTTTGGAGGGGTGGGGGGCGGCTCCTTCCTCCGCCCCTCGGCGGGCTCACGGTCCAGGAGGGGCGGGGAGACGGTGGGGGGCCGTCCCGGGCGAGGGTGGAGGCGGAGATGCCGCCGCCGCAGCCGCCGCGGTGGCTGCCGCTGCCGTAGCTGTCGCCGGCGCCACTGCCTCCTCCTCCGGCCGAGACGCGGAGCGAGCAAGCGAAAGCGGCGGCGAGGAGCCCGGCGCACACCACAGCTGGATCCCTCACTCCAACTTCAAGCCTCGGCCCCGCCTCTCCCCAGCCAGCCTCGCAGCCAATCGCCGCACGCCGCCGGTCCCGAGCCGCGCGCCCATTGGCCAGCCGCCGTGGCAGTGAGGGCGGGGCGCCCGCGGAAAGAACCACAGCTGGAATCCTATTCCCACCCCAAAGCCCGGGACCGCCCCTCTCCCCTCCCCTTGCCCCTGGGTCCACTCCCGAAGGCCGGAGCCAATTAGAAGGCTACCCAGACCGAACCCACTTTCCTATTGGCCGCTGGGGTCTCTGGGACTCCCCTGGAGGGAGCCGGAATCAGAGAATTCGCCGCGAGGTCCTGGGATAGCGCCGCCGGCCCCCGGCATCCTTTGTCCACGACCCCTGAATTGGACCACAGCCGGAAGGCGGGGCTCAGCTCTGGGCGGGCCTGGAGAAGAAGGGAGGAGGGCAGCTGGGGTGTGGGGTGTGACCAGGGTCCCAGAGAGGAATCCTGGGTCTCCACCTGGTTAATCACTCACTGGAGTTGAGCCTGGGAGCGGAACTGAGGAAGGAGAGGAGCGGAGCAAGATGTCCCGGGGGTAGGGCTTCACGCAGGAGAGACATGGTCTTGGGGAAACAGGCCGAGCCAAGGAAAAGCTGGGGCACGCAAGGTCTGGGCGTGGCCTCCACCAACCTCTGGGGCTTGTTGGTCCTCCTCCCAGGTCCACTTCTGCGACTTTGACCCTGACCTCCTAACCCTAACCCGCTGACCCTGACCTCACGTTGACATTCCTGAGTTTCATCCCCTCTGCCCCTAGGGATCCTTTGGAGGGTGTGGATCCAGCGCAGGGGGCTTCGCGCTTGAGCACGTGGCCCCAGGCAGGCCACGTCGGACTCAGAGCCGGGATCCCCAAGAGCAGCTCAGAGCAGAGAGAGGCTCCTGCAAAGAGTGTGTGGGAGCGGGTGGCAGCACAGAGCTGGGCTTTGCCGACTCTTAAACTGCAAAGTCTCATCAATCGTCCACTCCGTGCCTCAGTTTCTCCCTCTCGAGTTCCAATATGGTATGTGGAGGCTGTCCGCAGGACAGGAGCTTCGCGGGGCTGCTCTCCCAACGGGAGGATGTCCTCGAGTGTCTGCGGCTTCCCACGCGCGCACGCGCACGGGCAGACCCCGGCCCTCGCTCTGCCTCACCTTCCCGAGTCCCCGGGCTCCCTCTTGCTGCCGGCGCTGCCCCAACAGGCTGTAGGTACCCGGGAGCGGAGCGCCGCGGGAGTGCTGGGCGCTGGGGTGAAGTGGGGTGGAGAGGGCATCGAGGATTAGACATCGGGAAGCACTTGCCCACCTCTGCAGGAGGTAGACCCAACGGAACAAAGCAGGTCAGTCAGTTCCCCCTCCCGGGATTTCGGGACGCTTACGCCACTGCGGAGAGGCAGAGGGATGGACCGGATGACCTCCCGCACCCGCCCCCCGACTCCCCGGCGTTGTAAGCTCTCCCTTTGGCTGTGCCACCCACGCAGCCCCTGCGTGCCTCCCGCGGCGTGGGGTGAGTGTCTCAGCTCCCTCCGGGGGGCGTTGCGGGGAATGCAGTGGGGAGGGCTGCGCCGTCGCCTCCCCGGTTGCCCTTTCGCCGAATCCGGGCACCGAGTTGTTGCAAATGAGGCCGGGCTCATTTGCATTTCATGCTAATGAGCAGATCCCTTAAGTGCCTCTCTGTCCTAGCGGGAGCCTCTGCTCTCATTCCGCGTGTGCCCCGCCAGAGTCTTGAACTCGCAGCCGTCTTCTGGGAGAGGGACCTATTTATGGTTCGCTCTACGTGTCTGACACCTACTTCCCTCCCGCCGGTCCGCAGTCTGCCGGGTCAGCCTGCCCTTCCCCGATGGGTCAAGAGGCCCCAGGACTGGCACCGGAGATAGTGACTCTAATCATCCCCTCTTTGCAGAGAGGAGAATAAGGCCACAGAGACTTGCCCAGACCAATGGCCAGGTTTCCTGGTGGTCAGCAGGCCCCACACCTTCATCTATCATCCAGGCCACCCCCAGTCTCTGGGCTGAACTCTGTTCTAGAACATATCCAGAAAGGGGGAACAGACACATGTACCATCTTGACAAAATGAGACCCACATTTACTTCCCTGGGCTCAGGGTGTGGAGTGACCCATCACCTAAGGCATCCTGATCCCTGTGTGGGCACTGGCGGACTCTGACATCCCAGTCAGAGATGCTCACTATTAGCCTGAGTGGAGAAGGGAAGGGAAGGCAGGACCCATGGAGAGGGCAAAGGAAGCAGTGAGACCATCTTTAACTCCCACCCTCCAAGCCTCAGCTCTGACATCACCTCCTCAGCAGCCTTCCTTCAGCAAGCACTGCAGTGCCTACTAAGTGCCAAGGTGCTGAGGGCACAGTACTGAGCCAGACAAGAGTCTGGACCCTCCTCACACTTTGCCCAGGCTGGGATTACATATTTGTTTGTAGTAATGAAACAACTGTCTTCCCCTCTAGGCTGTGTGTCCCCTGAGGGCAGGGCTATGTCCATTTCACTCACCAGGGCCTAGTCCAGGGCTTGGCACATAGTAGGTGCTTAATAAATCTGTTAGATGAATAAATAACCTCAGACAGGGAAGGGGGGTAAGAGGGACAAGGAATTCCTTTGTTTGGGCCTCAGTTTCCTAACAAAGAAGTTAGGCTTAAGTGTTGTCTAACATCACTTCTGGGTTTGAGGGGGAACCCCCATTTGGCCCTGCTCGGCCAGCCCCACCAGCCCATCCAGCCCCCTCCCCTTTACGCCTCCCTCACGGCCTGGCTGGCTCCCTCAGGAACCAACATAATCTTCCCCTCTGTGATGCTCTCTGCTCGGCAATGATACAAACATCGTCCCATTTAGTCACCTCATAGCCTTGGGAGCTGGGTGGTAGTTGTCCCATTTTTTAGATCAGAAAACTGAGGCTCAGAGAGATGGAATTACTTAAGCGACTGCTCAAACCCATTAGGCCCTGTTTCCAATGACCCTGACCCACAGGTCCTCCAGGACAGTCCTGCCGGCAGTTCAAGGAGCTGACCCAAGAGGGACCAGCAAAGGGGAAGAGAGGCTGCAGACTTTAAATCCCACGTCTGAGCAAGACTTGTGTTCAGCCTTGTCCTCTTTATAAAACACACCCCTCCCGGGAGAACTCACCCCCTAAGGCCCTACCTCCTTCCTCTGATCCCATTTACAGAATCCCATAGTTAGGTGTGTGCTGGTACCAGGGGAAGGGAAAGAGGATACAAAAGCAGAAGGAAGCCTGGATGCAGGGGTCATCCAAACACACCCTCCTTCACAGCTGTGCCTTGACCTCCGAGGGGACGAGGAAGCCTTAGTGGTCTTTATTGTACCCTGAAGACCCCAGAAAGAACCAGATGTGTTGAGTGGTCTCAGGCCAGTCTCTTACCCTCTCTGGGCCTTGAATATCTATCCATATGAGGCCAAAGGTACCTGCCTTGCCACCTCTTTTATGAGGGTCAACAGGATGACAGAGACAAGAGTGCTTTGCCAACTGTCTAGACCTTTCCAAAGCCAGGGCTGGGGTTGCCAAAAAGGCCACCTGTGCTCCACCATGCCCCACCCTCCTTCCTCGCTGCCCCCAAGACCAGGCTCTACTTGCCCAGCCCTCAGACTTCTGGGCAAGGCTGAGCAGCCTCCCGCCAGGAAGGGGCCAGCTGACCTTGTTGGCCAGAGCCCTAATCTCCTCCAGATGGGCTGGTGGCTTGCACTGAAGGCCCAGCTGCCCAGACAAAGCTGACCCCGGTCCCAGTGACCATGTGTGGTGGTGTGTAACTGTGTGCAGGGGGTGGCCACAGTCCTGAGCGGATCTTGGAGTGACTCAGTCTAGTCTCCCAGCTCCTTCCTGCCCACTCCTCCTCACTGCTGACATCCCCACAATCGGTGGCCCTATTAGGACTTAATCTCCAGCAGCCTTTTCTGGCTATCTGTACTGCATGGCTCTGGGGCTACAAGGGTGCCCAGGCTCAGCAGACCTCTGAAGGGCCTGGGAGGGCAGCTCCTTCCCCTCCTCCACGCCTGTCAGCCCCATCCCCCTAAAACTGCCCTCCCCAAAGCACGCTTCCAAATTGCCTCCCACCAGTGGAAGCTAGATGGGTTTTCTGGGACTGTGAAGATGCGAGTGCCCAGGACAAGACTTGTGAGCATCCCCCAACATTGAGGGGACAGGAGGAGACCACAGGAAGGCACTAGATTGCCCTGCAGCAGGAAAGACTCAGATTTGGAGAAGGATTTCCAACCCAACTGATGTTCCAAATGAAAGAGAACTCCTTCTCTGGACTGGCTGTGTGAAAGCAGGAGGAGGGCCAATACGACCTCCTGCAGGGCAGCTCTGGTTCCATCCTGGTGAGGCTGGGGGCCGGATGGATACCCTAAAAGAAATGTCCTTGGTCCTGAAAACAGCAGCTCCTATGATGTACCAGAGCATATTGCAAATGTTGCCATTCTGTGCAAAATAGCTCATAGAGAACCCCCTGCCTCTTCCACCGCTTAAAATAGGAGGAGACAACGGGAGCGGGAGAGCAGGCCCCTTCTTACCCCCACCTGGAGGCAAGGACTGACCTTTCCCCTTCTGGGCAAGTCCATATCCTTGTCCTCACTCTTGGCAGTCATTACTGGTCCCCTGCTCTCAGTTTCATTCAGGCTGCAATGACCATGGATGGGGGCAGGGTCAGCCCAGGGACCTCTAAAGGTGAAGGAGGAATTTGAGAAAGCAGAGGGGTCAGCTAGGGGCTCCCAGAGGAACGAGCTCCTCTGGTTCCCAACTTGTTCCCAGGCTGGAGCCTGAGGCCCCTCCCTCACAAGCAAGACTGAGCCCCTGAAGTGACCACGGGACGCTGTTAGGTTTATTCCAGGGTGAGTGAGTGCCCATGGTGGGGGCAGCAAGGATGGCTGAGGTCACCTGGTGACAGGGTGCCCAGGGATGGCCACGGGTTCTGCAGGGCCCTGCAGGGCCCGAGTCTCTGGTCAGCTGGCAAGTTCCACCTTCTGCCCCAGCCCGAGAGGAGAGGAGGCATCACTGATGTAGCAGTTTCCGTAATTCGCAGGGCTCGGTGACGGGCAGGGAGCAGACCTGACTTCCATATATGTAGGCGGTGGCACGGTCTTCTAGCCTTCGCAGGGTACTCAGGAAGGGCAGCTGGCGGGACAGGAAGCTCGAGGGGTCCCCATCAGCCAGAATCAGGACCTGGGTAGAGGCAGTGTAAAGAGGGTCACCTGGGGGGCATGGGGACAGTGGCAGGGCCCACTGGTGGGCTTCCTCTCCCTGGGCCTTCAGAGAAGGAGGCATTGAAGAGCCAAGGAGGGAAGGGGGACCAGGCAGGGGAGGCGGAATGTGGGGCCGGGCTCACAGGCACAAACCTTGTTAGGGATGTAGATGGAGTGGACACACTGCAACAGAGCCTTGGTGTCCTTAGCCTGGGGGTCTCCACAGATCACAATCTGGCGGGAACAGAAGGTTACTCCAGTGACAAGCGCAGGGGGCTGGACGCAGACCCACCAGTGCTGTCCCTTCCTCCCACCACCCCACCCCACATCCCTAAGGAAGAATGGGGCTTCAGCTCCGCCTCCCCCAGACCAGCTACTAGCAGTCTCATCAGATTACATGAAGTGGCAGTGTCACGCATAGTGGTGGAGATACAAACATGGGGAGATGCACACATGGGCAGACACACCAGCGCACACACGCACATACACACAGAAGACTCAACATACTGGAAGACACACAAACACAGAAACCCACACACAAGGAGACATAGAGTTGTCACATATACACACAGTGGATGCCCCCAGAGAGACAGATGCCACTTACAAACCACAGACACACACATACACACACACACTGAGGCAGAGATATACAGGCAAGTGTGCAAATGTAAGCAGGCAGACCTGAACATGGGATGCACAAGCAAACACACACTGGTGAACACTCACACCAGCACACACTCAGGAAAGCAGGCCTGCAGACACACAGTCCCACACCTCCGGGGTCACACACATCCAGAGAGGCAACACAGCAATAACACACATAGGGACACACACGCAGATAAGGAGATACCCGCACACGTACCAGCAGACCCAACTACACAGACACACAGAGACACACGGAGAAACACTTCACCAACCACAGGGACCCACGCTTAGGCCCTGCCCACCCCCCCAACTCTGAGAGCCCCAGTGCCAGGCACTCACACGGGCCCCTGCCTGCGCCAGAAGCTGGCTCAGATGCACACTCACACCGACTCCTCCACCTGCACAGAGCAGCCCTTATAGACGATCCCTTGGAGACACCTGCGCCTCACTCATAGATGGCCACGCACTCACAGACCTGAGTTCCTGGGGCCCCAGCCAGTACCCCCATCCCCCACTGCGGTCCCCACTCCTCTCCCCTCCCACCCAAGGTCCCAGCCCAAGTGCCCTCACATCCCGCACCTGTTTGAGAGTCTGCTGGTGGGCTGAGAGGGCGCGGACCATCTCAGGCAATGCCACGGGGACACGGCGCATGCGCTCAGAGAAGGCAGTCAGGAGGCACACACACTTGTCCATCCAGTCCTTGTGGCCTGTGAAGCCGTGCAGCCGAAGCAGGTTGTGGGCTGACACGGAGTTGGCGCTGGGCTCTGCACCGTCCTGGTCTGCAGGGTGTGAGGGGACGGGGCAGTAAGGGAGGGTCCTTGGGTCCCAGGACCCTGCCCCAGGACTGTGGCCAGGGCGCGTGGAGAGATGGGATGGAGGCGTCCCTGCCCAGCTGCTCCTGGCCCAGGTATGCGAGGGTAACGCCAGCACGAGCAGTTGATTCTTGCCTCTCTCACGCATCCTCAACTCCACTTGCCCCAGGCCGAACTGCTGGTCTCCAGGCTCCCCCCTCTCACTGCTGACACCTCGATCCAACCACCCAGCGGCTGGAGCCACAGTGGCATCATCCCTGCCCTCCCTCACCTCCCACTTCTAATCTACCCACGAGTCTGAAGGCAGAATAGACCCGCATCCGACCACTTCTCCCTACCTCATCCTTCTACCTTCACCAGCGCCTGCCTGGACTGAATGCCACTAATGGGCTCCAACTGGTCACCCTGTTCCCCCTGCCCCCATCTGTCTCCACCACCAGTCAGAGTGACATTCTCAGACCTAACCTAGACAGGTCACAATCCACTTAAAGCCCTTCAGAGCATTCCACTCTCTGCTAAGCCTACAAACCCTGCAGGGAGCCAGCCTCCCTGCTCACCTGGGTGCCCCCGCCTCACACGTTGGCCTCTGCCCCCAATGCCTGAATCTCTCCTCAGCTCCTCCACGACCACACGGCCCCATCATGACCTCCAGCCCTCGGTTAAATGACACCCATCACAGGTTTAACCTGACCTCCCCCTAGTGGAGTTAGGCCCCACTGCTGTTCTCTCTCAAGGCCCTTTCATTCATTCCGCTGACATTTACTGAGCCCCTACCATGTGCCAGGCCTGCGCTAGACCCTGGGGATACAGCAGTGGCACAAAGGTCTGCTCCCAAGATGCACACATTCGAGTGGGGGAAAGAGGCCATTAACAGACAGACACATGGGTGATAGTAAGCGCTCCCGAGAGAAGAGGACATGGTGCACAGTGGAGGGCCCCTACTTCTTCGTGGCATCTGACTTTTAACTACTCGTTTGTGCATGCAGTTTTGCATTTAGTATTACTGTCTGTGAGTTGTCTCCCCTAGTCCACTGTCAGCTTTGTAAGGTAGGGACCAAGTCAGCCTTGTTCAATATCTGAATCCAGGCGTGTCAGTTACTGCAGCTAAGCATGTTCAAAGAATAAAGTAATCTTTACATCGACCCTCTAAGGTAATACCAGTGGCAGCTCCATTTTGCATATTAAGAAACCAAGGCTCTGAAATACAAAACCAGCCCAAAGTCAATGGGTTTAGCAGTGGTGGAGATGTGAACCCAGGAGGGCCTGGCCCCTGTCCACACCGGCTCTTTACCACCACACTGTGCCCAGGCCTCCCCCAGGGAAACCAAGCCCCTGCTGGGTCCAGGACCCCAGGCCAGCTCCACACCCGCTACTGACCATCCTTCAGACGCAGGGGCAGGCCAGCCCCCAGCTCAGCCTCACTGCAGAAGTAGCCGCCACCCTGGGAGTCCCAGAAGAGCCTGTCCTGCGTGTCCTGCAGCCGCAGAGCCCACTCGAGCCACGCGCTCTCCTGCGTGGCCTCATACAGGTCCAGCAGGCCCCGCACGACGAAGGCGTAGTCCTCCAGGAAGCCCCAGCAGGGCGGGTTGCTGGGGGGACAGGCATTAGGGGAGGGAACAGGCCAGGGAGAGAGGGGCTTTCCCAGAGGAAGCCCTTTTCACGCATACTCTCATTTAACCCTCAAAATCTACCTCTCGGGTAGGTCCTATTAGCCCATTTCCCAGATGAGCAAATGGACCCAGGGAGGTTAAGAGCTCACAGTGGGCAGATGGCAGAGCCAGGACTGGAGCCTGCCTGGAGGGGAGGAGAGGAGCACAGACAGGCCTGGCACACCCAGGGAGACCAGCCTTCCCGCTCTGTCCGGGCCCCCACCTGTGCTCCACGGTTCCCCCAGACCCCGCGTAGCAGGTCCGCATCAGGCGGCCGCTGGCCACGTCAAACATGTGTCGCTTCAGGAACTTGGCACAGTTGATGGCGTAGTTGATCAGCCTCTCCAGGCCCAGGACAGCCCCAGTCACAGCATAGCCAGACACCATCAGTCCTGGAGGGAGGAGACACGGGTGGTTGTGAGATGCTGGCGGGGCCCTCCGGGTATGTCCACCCCAACCTCCCCAAGCCCCAGCACCTCGCTGGAGCAATGGGGTGAGCGGGGAGAGCTTGGGCCCCAGCACCAGGCAGGGCTGGGCTCCTGGCCCCTGTACGTGACCTTGGGTGGGCTACTTAAGCCCTCCCAGCCTCAATTTGCTCATTTGTAAAGTGAGGATAATAAATTTGATGAAGGAAGAACTCATATTTAGCAGGTGTCTGACACAGAGGGGCCTTGTGAAGAGCAATTCTATAAACGGGATGAGGCCTCAGACACGGCCGCCCCCACCATTCCAGGCAGCCAGCATCTTGCTGTCCAGGTGCGGCTTCGGCCGATGTTTCCGCGCCTGGAAGAGCTTCTCCAGCCCCGTATTGAGCAAGGTCCGTACAGCGTCCACGTCCAGGCCAAAGCGGGCAGCGGTCAGCTCCAGTGAATAGCGGACGGTCAGCACATTCTGGCCATGCAGCTCCCCCTTGGGGTCCTGAGGAAAACAGCCATGTCCGAGGGAGTCCATGCACCCATCCAGCTTCAGGACCCCTCCCGTGTCCCCAGGAGTCCTCACCTGATTGGAGCTGATGTTGCCGGCCTCCGTGAGCCCATAGTGCTTCATGAGGAGCTGGCCGGAGGTCAGCGGCTCGGTGGCGCCCGGCACGGGCTCAGGGAGGAGCTGCTGGACCTCTTTGACCGTCCACACGTAGAAGGCGCCCTCCTTGGGCCGCATGCCCCGCTCCGGGGGTGAGTCTGCGTCCTCCGCGCTGTAGAAGCCTCCGGACTGTAGAGAGGGGAGGGTTGACTGGCCCCAGCCTTCAGGGCAGCGGAGGCCCCGAGCCCTCCCGCAGCCAGGCCCGCCTGCCTCAGTGGACACACACCCGGTGACTCAGGTTCCGCGTCACGTACTGCAGGATGCCTTTGGCGACGTCAGAGTAGAACTCGTCACCAGAGATCTGAGGGGGGAGAAAGGAGGCTGTAAACCAAGGTGCTGGGGGCAGCCCAGGAATGGGCGGGCAGTCAGTACTCTCCCAGGAGGGTGGGGAGGGAGCCTGGGCAGCACGCATACCCGAGGGAATTAGGAGTGAGGTTAAGGGGGAGCCACAAGCCACCAGGAAGGCCCTGGGAGGGCAGCCACGGAGAGGTGGACAAGCTGGGTGTCTTTGCTCCAGGCTGGGGTCAGGGGTCACCTGGAAGGCCTGTGAATAGGCAACAGCGAGCTGTGCCTGGTCATACAGCATCTTCTCAAAGTGGGGGACGTGCCACTGGCGGTCCGTGGAGTAGCGGTGGAAGCCCTGCACCAGACGGGATGTGGGGCTGGAGACCGAGCCCAGCCTCTGAACCCTGCCTGCCCTCCCCACGCTGCCTCCTGCTGCCTCCTCCAGGGAATGCCTAGCCTCCCTCACCTGCCCCACATGGTCTCGGATGCCCCCATTAGCCATCATTTTCAGGGTGTGCAAGGCCATCTGCTGGGCCCGAGAGCCATCCTGGGTTAGCCGATGACTGAGCCAGTACGAGAACAGGAAGCTCAGGATCACTGTGGGCACCAAGAGGACAGGGTGAGAGAATGGGGAGACAGGGACCGAGATCTAGGTGGGCAGGATGCCCTTGGCTAGGCTGGGGTTAGGAGTTCACTCAACAGGCAGTCTCTCTGGACAGGCTGGGGGTTAGGAGGTCAAAGGTCAAGCCTTTGGTCAAACCCAGAGGACGGAACATCATTATCCAAGTCAGTGTCAGAGGGTCACTGCTAAGACCAGAAGTCAGGTCTTCACTAGATAGCTACTGACAGCCTGGGGATAAGGTCACTGGCCAGTCAGGAGAGCAGGAAGTTAAGCCAGGGGTCAGAAAATCATTGACCAGAACAGGCATCAGGTGGCCAGGCTGGGGGTGGGGCGGGCATGGGAGGCACTGACCCGGTGTGGGGAACTTGGGGGCCTCAGCGAAGCCGCCGTACTCCTCATCATAGCCCTCATCCAGCTGCTGAAAGCAGCGGCTGTTCATGGTGGCAGCGGAGGGTGGCAGCTGGCGGTCACCCATGCTGATCTCCGACCGGGCCAGCAGGGCTGTGGTGACACGCTGGCTGTTTTCTAGCAGGGTATTCTTGTTCTGTTTCCACTGTGGGAGGCAGCAGCAGACCTGGAGGTCAGCATGGGCTGGGGGCCCTTGTGCCCTCGCCCTTGTTCCCCCCACTCCCTAACGCACACCCACCTGCTCCCGTATTCTCTGCAACACGGTGTGGAAGCCAACTCGGGTCAAGCCATCCTCAGGGGGGAAATAGGTGCCCCCCACAAAGGGCTGGAGGTTGGGAGTCAACCACACGTTCATGGGCCAGCCCCCACCACTGCTGGTGGCCTGGCGGAGAGAGGGCGAGGGTGAGGGGAGCAGCCCCCTGTGCACCGGCAACCCCTCCTCCCCTCACGGAAGACCACTTACCTGCACGAAGGTCATATACACCTTGTCCACGTCTGGCCGCTCCTCCCGGTCCACCTTCACGCTGACAAAGTCCTCATTGAGCAGGCGGCCAATCTCCTCATTCTGGAAGGACTCCTCCTCCATCATGTGGCACCAGTGGCAGGTGGAGTACCCCACTGGAATGGGGTCACCGGGGAAACAGGGAGGCCCAGTGACTGGTTGGAGGGGCCCCAGCTGGATTGGACTGGCCCAGATCTCGAGTTTGCTGGGAGGCCCCCAGGCCCAGAGGACGCTTCCTCTATTCATCACCACTCCCCTCCCCCAATCCCCGGGAAGGTGGGTGCCTTACCTGAAAGGAAAATTGGCTTGTTTTCTTTCCTGGCCTTGTCAAAGGCTTCCTGTCCCCAAGGGTACCTAGGCCCAGCAGGGGGGCATCACTCACTGGCCCAGGGGTTCGGAGGGGCTGAGAGGCAGCTGTGGGGGTGGATGTGGGGGGGGGGAGCTGGGGGAGTGGCAGGCCTCAGGAGTGGTGCTCACCAGTCCACAGGATTGTAGGCATGTTGCTGGAGGTACGGTGACTTCTCATTGATCAGGCGGTTGGGGACCTTCTGGGGTGTGGCCTGGGAGCAGTTGGTCCGGCTTCCCTTCCCTCCCGCAGGCATGGGCACTGAACCACTGACGCTCACACTTCGGTCCTTGTCCCTGGAGGAGCTACCCCTGGCGTGGACAGGTGGGTCAGGTGAGGGGTCTCCACCCACCTCCCCCGAGGCGCACCCCACCCCACCTTGTCCTCCGGTACCCCTCCCGGAACCCCCTGCTCACAGCCCAACCCACCTTTCTGAAACACGGGGGAGACCGTGGCCTTTGTGCTCCCCCTTGTGTTTTTGGGGGGGTGAAGGAAGGTGGCTCATTGGGGCCTGCTTGCCAGGTTAGTCTCCCCCAACCTCCTGGACCCGGTGTGGGACGGATGATGACTGTGAGGTCAGGGCGAGTCACAATGGGCAGAATGTCCTTTAGGTTCCATTCTCTCCCCCTGCCCTGGCCCCTCCCCAGGGTGGTTGCTCAGAGGTGTCTCTGGGACGCCTGCGGGTGTGATCTGGGCAGGAAGGCTGCCCACTGCTGGTGGCTGACAGGGCAAGATGAGTTGGGTCTGGGACCCCACCAGATGAGGGGCAACCAGAGGAAAAGCAACACAGGGAACTCACTCCCTCAACATCCACCCTGGGGGCACTTCTGTGGGGCCAGGTCCTGTGCCACACCCCCAGGACTCCCAGGGAATAAGAAACAGGCCCTGATCTCAGGGGGCTCAGCCTTGGAGGGTGCTGCTGCCAGGAAAACCTAAATAATGACAGGCTCATGCAGCAATAACGACTGTGAAAGGCCAGCCCCGGCTGCTTTTGGACAAGGACCCTTGGCCCAGCATTTGGGGTTCAAGGAAGGCTTCCTGGAGGTGGTGTCAGAACAGTGTCCCAGGAGAGCTGCTCTGCGGCTGGAGGGCAGGGAAGGAGGGAGTTACTGCCTGGGCCGGGTCGCAGCAGCAGGCTTGGGGCGGGCGGGCGGGGGGGGGGGCGGGATGCAGGCAGGTATGAGAAGGCAGCCAGGCAGCCAGTGGGGACCAACGCCAGGACGACCGGCCCCGGGGCCCAGCGGGCGGCCGCAGCGACCCCACTCGCCCGCCCGTACCTGCGGCTTGCAGCGAGGCCCGGCCGGGCGCCAGGCAGCAAGAGGCCGCGGCACTGCAAGGCCTGCGCGCCCAGCATGGCTGCTGGGGCCCTGGGTCGGGACGCCGCGGCCAAGGATGGAGGGCGGCAGGCTGCGAGGGGCGGGCCCGGGCACCCACCCAGCCGCGGGCGGGTCTTCGCCGCGACTCCGGGCCGCGTGGCTGGTCTCCGAGCGCCGCCCGCTGGCCGAGCGCGGGATTGCAGACCAGACCGCCCGGTCTGGGGAGGACCCGGATCTGTGCACAAAATTGGGCGGACTCCGCTGGACCTAAACCAGCTGCCTGCGGAGAACGACCCTCATGAGGAGCACATGGAGAGCTGTGAGGATGCCAGGGCCGTGGAAGGCCAGAGTCTCGGCTCGTTTGGTCCAACCTTTGCCCATTTTACAAATGAAAAATGAGGCATGAGCAGAACTCGTGGTTTGTGCAGGCCCGCCCAGCCAGCGAGCTTTGATTTTGCTCCGCCCCCCCCACCCCCCCATCTCAAAGTCCAGCTTAAGTCCCACCCACTCCAGGAAGCCTTCCCTGAATAATAATGATGAGCCAACTTTAGGTCCTATCGTGTGTTTTACACACTTGCCTCGCTTGCTACATTCAGCCAATATTTATTGAGTGCCCACTGCCTGCCAGACACTCTGCTAGGTACACTGGTGAGCAGAGAGGCCAGGCTCCTGCCCTTGTGCTGTTCACAATCCGATGAGGGAGGCAGAACCTAATCCGACAGCAATACAAACGAATGTACAACCAGCCACTGTGAGAAGTGCCATGCCTGAGGATGACAAGGAATCTGGTCTGGCGGGAGAGGCAAGGGGGGGAGGCTTCCCTGAGGAAATCACATTTGTGTAGCAGCCATGGAAGAACAAGATGGAATCTGGAGAGGCGTGGGGGGAGTGCTGGGGAAGCAAGAGGAATAGATGTGCAAAGGCCCTGTGACATAGCAGTGAGTCAGGGCTGGGAAACTGCAGAGGCCAGGATGGCTGCGGGGCAGAGCACAAAGGGGAGAGAGGTGGTTAGATGAGGACGTGAGGTTGGGGAGGAGGGCAGGGGCCAGGTCTGTGAGAAGTTCTGGTTATGGATGAGAGCAGAAGATGGTGGAGGGCTTTAGTCAGGGGACTGCCCCTGCATTTTGGAAAGCTCCCTCTGGCTTCCTGGTGGAGAATGGACTGGAAAGGGGCAAGAGCAGAGCAGGAGTGGTTAGGGGGCAAGAGGTGGAGGTGGAGATAGAAGGGGAGGGACCTGAGGTCTGTAGAGCAGGAAATATCGTCAGGATTGTCAGTGAGGGAGAGGGAGGTGTCGAGTGATTCGCAGAGCGGGCTTGTGCTGGATGGTGGGGCCATTTGCTGGGGAGGGGGCACAGGGAGAGGCTCAGGTCAGGGGTCCATGAGGTCATTTTTGGACGTGTTGGTTTGAGGTGCCTTTGAGACCTACATGTGGAGATGCCAAGGCTCTGGAATGCAGAGGAGAGGTTGGTGGGAGAGAGGAATCGGGGTATTCAGTGTGGAGACAGTGCAGGCATGGGGGGGATCATCCAGGGAGCCTGCAGTGAGAGGAGAGAAGACGCCACAGGCGCGGGCTCCGGGAACTCAGGAAGGCACCCATGAAAGACGGAGAGGGACCGGCCAGAGGGTCAAGGGAAAACCAGGAGAGGGTGGTGCCGTAGAGGCAAAGGGACAGAGAGTTGCAAGGAGGGAGGGTCCGCATGGTCAGACTCCAGGGAAGTCAACTGGGATGAGACAGAAAAAGTCCACTGGCTTCAGCCACATGGAGGCCGTTGGCGCGCTTGGTGGATGGTGTTCCGGTGGGGTGAGGAGACAGCAGAAGCTGACTGGAGTGGGTTGGAGTGGGTTGAAGAGGGAGGGGAAAGAAGGGCAACATAGAGAAAAAGGATGGGTGCTTGATGAGAGGGGAATGATGGAAAGACACTTTCAATGGATAAGGCTAATTATGACAAATATCAAGGGGAAGGATTCGGTTGAGAGTAAGCCACTGACCATATGGAGGAGAGAAGAGATCTCAGAAGGTGGGGGTGGGGAGGTAATGGAAGGGTTGGCTGGCCAGGGGGTCTGGTGGGTGCTCCCTGGAAGGAATAAGGTTAAGATCGGAAAACAGGGAGCCTGCCTTGAATGTGGAAGAATTTGGGGTGATGACAAGACCCAAAGTGTGACCATTGGCAAGGGTAGATGAGAGGTCAAGGGGCAGCAAGGTCATCCTCTTGGATAATGGAGTCATGCAAGATTGAGCAAGATCTGGGTGAGAAGAAGACTGTGAGGCAAGATGGAAGCATGGCGAGAATGAGGTGGAGCGCAGCCCCAGGCGGGGAGGAGGCAGGACAGCCCAGTGGCTCCAGCCTCCAAAAGGAAGGGGGAAGGATCTTACAGGAGAAGATGGTCCAGAAGCAGCTGGGGAGCAAAGCTACCAAGCTCGTCTTTGTGGGAATCAAAACCACACCCCTTGAGAGTCCTCAGGGAAGCAATGTCCACAGGGAAAGCCAGTTTAGAAGAGGAGGGCCCAGACAGGGGAGGGACAAGGGACGGGTCAGTGACCAAGGATGGAGACCTCCTGGGTTTGTGCGCAGAAGACATGGGGCTGGACTCTGGGGACTGCCTGGCAGAGCCAGGAATGAGGGGTATGGCAGGTGCATTCCTCATGGTTAGTCTCTGGGGAGGGTGGACCCTGGGCCCAGTGGACACTGGGTGGGGAGGAGCCACACAGCAACCTCATAAGGAAGGAACTCCTGTTCCCATTTGACACATAAGGAAACGGAGGCACAGACTCATAGGTTAAGTAATTTACTCAAGGTCAGCGAGCATAACCACTTATTACTAAGTGATTATTACTAACTGCAAACCTGGGAGCAGAGTTTTGAGCCCTGTCGATCTGACTCCTAAGTGCTCTTGTCCATCCTGACTGGAACAGCCAAGGTGGGACTCCCTCCCTCCAGAGAAAAGAAAAGCAGCTCCTTTCCCCACCCCCATCTTAGGAAGGAGAGCGGCATTGCATCCTCCCAGCCAACTTTGGTGTTTCTGACCACTGGAAGGCCATTTCCCCCCAGCGCCCTGAAAAGGGGTGGGGGCTGGCAGCAGGCTGCCTGCAAGGCCAGACCCTGAGCATTGAGGACATATCAGTGTCCAGTGGTCCAGTGGCCGGAAAGCATTGAGTAGAAAAGGAATAGGGGTGACTATGGTGGCCCACAGGATGAAGTACCAGGCCCTGCCCCTCCCCTTGGTTTCCCAGAGTCCACATAAACCCCCAGGTGGGGTCAGGCTCCCTCTTCATGGCTAAGATTGGGTTTCTTCCCAGCCCTGGTGAAGGAGAAGAGAGAGGTCGAGCCAGATTTGAGGTGACTCAGTAAAACAAAGGAGCGTGGGGGCTCCTGGACCTGACTTGCCTGCCCCACTGAGTTCTGAGCTCCTGGAGGCTGTGGGCTTAGCAATTCTTGGATCCCTCCAAGGCAAGCCCAGGAATTCATCCACAGCAGCCAGTCAGTATTTGCTAATTAAATCTGGGGCCCAGCCCGGGAGCTCGGGGCTGTGGAGCCAGACTGTCTGACTCTGAATCCCAGCCCCACACTGTGCTAACTTTGTGACTTCGAGCATGCCCTGCTTAACCTCTCCAAACCTCAGTTTCCTCACCTATAAAATGGGAGCAGGGCCGAGGCTTTGCGCTTGGTTTAATGCTCTGGTGCCCCCATTTTGAAATTCTTAACGCAAATTTAACAAGGGCCCCTGCATTTTCATTATGCACTGGACCCCACAAATTCTGTAGCCAGTCTTGAATGGGAGTAATATTATTATCTACCTCAGAGGGTTGTTGCAAGGATTAAATGAAATAATGTTCCTAAAGTGCTTAGCACGTGACGAGTGTGCAATAAATGGGAACAACCGCCCACTGTTCCTTGCTATTGTATCATCTCCAGGGCCCTGTGTGATGAATGAAATGATCGAATGAGTAAGAGCCTGGGGAGCATCGGGAAGCGAAAGCGCCAGGCAGAGGGGGCTGTACGGAAAGTGGGAGCATTTGGTGTGCCCCGCACTATGAAGCAGTTGTTTCCACAGCAGCAGGTGACTCGCGTTGGGGTCCAGACCCGGCCGCCACGCCCCGGGGCCACGCAAAAAGTCCTCCTGGTGAGAGCTGAGGACGTGGTTCCAGTCTTTATTACGAGGCGTGGTCTCGGTCCCTGGGAGGTCGTCCGTCTCTAGCTCCTGGAGCGGCAAAGGTCTGCGGAGGCCCGGAGCAGCATCTTTGCAGGCCTCGGGGCGGGAGCGGGATCTCTGCCGGTCGGAGCTCCGGGTACCAGTCCTGGAGTGGCAGCCCCGCCCCGCGCCGGTCCGCGCCGTGGGGGCGGGGCTCGCGCGCATGCGCCGGCCGGCCGGGGCGGAGGCGCTCAGAGGAAGGGGTTGGTGCTGGCCTGCGGGGGCGGGTGGAGGGGCCCCGCCGACCCCGACGTGGGCAGCAGCGGCTGCTGCAGGCTCGCGGGCGGTGGCGTGAAGGCGCCGGCCTGCGGGAAGACGCTGACCGAGGCGGGGAGGGTCACGCCGGCTGGCACGCTGCTGAGCGGGAGGGGCAGGGAGGCGCTGTAGGTCATGGAGCCCGAGGGCGCCCCGACTGGCCCGCCCGACGCCAGGCCCAGCGCCGGCGACCCGCTGCGCATCTGGTTCAGGGTCGGCCTGCCCTGCTCGCCCCCGCCGAACGGGTTGGTGGGGGACGGAGCGCTGAGTCCTGCGGAACGAGAGGAGGGGGAGAAGGTGGTTGGAGCGGGCCGGGAGGCAAAGCCTTAAAATGAGAGGGGGTCAAGATCTTGGGTCTTAGAAATAGGGAAAAGAGTAAGTTTCAAGGGCAGGGGCCGGGCTTTAAAAGGAGGGTTGGAAAGAGAGCAGGGGCCTGCAATGTTGAGACCTGGCAGAGACGAGGGAGTGTCCTACCTGTCAGGAAGGGGTTCCGGGTCTTTGCAGCCTGGGGCATCTTGACTAATGAGTCTAGGTTGACCAGAGAAGAGGCTGAGGGGCCCAGGAAAGACTCAGGAGTCCGGCAAGCTCCGGCCTCCTTACTGGGCTGGGCTAGCGCTTCCTCCAGTGCACCCAGGTCAAAGGCATCTGGCTCCTTTGTGCCATTTTGCTTGGAACTGGGGATGGGGTCTCCAAACAGGTCCAGCTCTGGAACACAAATGATAGAGCTCATTGGTAGAGAGGGATTGGTCACTGTGGGAGGAAGAGGGCCGAGAGGCCAGTTCCGGGTGGGCCCCCATTCCCCAGAGCTGCATCATCCCCTGCCTCCTGCTTACCCACAGGGCTGCTGGGCTTCCCAGAGGGCAGGGCCTGGGCATGCTCTAGCCCTTCCTTGGTCTCTGTGGATTCTGGAGGTTTGGCAAATGGGTCAAAGGTCGAGGTACCACCAAGAGCTAGTGAAGGAGGAAGAGGCAGATGAGATGGCCTGGCGAAAAGGCTAGGCACTGGACTGACCCCTTTCCATTCAAGCAGCCCTGTTAACACAGACGGGATCTGCTGTCTAGGGGGAGTCAGCAGTTCTCCAGCCCTTTACCCACACCCTCTGGCCCCCCACTTACCAGGTTTGTTGGAGGTCTCCACCGAAGGCCCCCAAGGGTCAGCGCCAGTGTTGGGAAGTTTGTGGTGGGGGGACTTCTGTGCCCAGGGGTCTGTGCTGGGCAGTCCAGCAGGCAGCACTGGGGTCCGGCCCCAGGGTTCAGAGGAGGAGAGCACAGGGGGCAAGTCCCAGGGCTGGCTTCGGGACAGGGCACTTCCCGAGGGGATGGGAGACCAGGGGTCTGCAGAAGGCCCCCAGGAGGAGCCACTGGGTTCTGTGCTTGGCCTGAGACCTGAAAAGGGAACAGTACAGACGTGACCCCAGGCCCACGCTTACCCCCAGTCCAGGGCCCTTCCCAGTTACCCAGACCAAGTTGGGAGGCCAAGGGACCCATTTCACAGATGGGTCTCACTCAGGATCACCCAACAAGCTGGATCCCATTTTCGGCAATTTATCCCAGGAGCCTGGACCCCCAGGCATGGGCAGCTCAGACCACCTTCCCAGTCAGGGACTGGCCGGGGCAACAAGTGAACATCTCTGAGTTTCCCATGAGCTGGGCTCTTCAGATGTGCTCCCCCATCCCTCACTATGACTCCATGTCACAGTGGAAGCTGAGGCTCAGGGAGGTGAGTGACTTGCCCAATGGTCCTCAGCTTTGGGGAGGGGCGTGCCAGCAAGTGGCTGGGAAGGAAGGGGCTCTCTGGGGCTAGCCTGGGATCCTCTTGCAGCCCTGCAAGCCCACCTGGGATGTCCCATGGGTCAGCAGAGCAGTGTGTGGAGGGCGGGACCGGGGCGGCTGTGAAGATGTCCGCCAAGTCCAGGATGGAGGACTGTAGAAGGGAGAGGCAACCATGGCTCAGAAGTGGGTGGGGGCCCAGAGGAAGGGCGGGCCCTGACCTGTCATCCTAATGTCAGCTCATTCTCTGCTTTATTCATTCCACAAACATCTACTAATGATCCCTCACCTCTTTACAGTGCTTTCCAGTTTATAAGATATTTCCTCATCCATTTAGTGCCTGATTTTCATAACAACCCTGTGCAGTAGGTTGGGCAGGTAGTGGTGTGCCCATTTTACAGATGCACCAACTGAGGTCCAGGCAGAGGGGACCATTTGCCTGAAGTCACACAGCCAGGGAGAGGCAAAGCTGGGACGGAACCCAGGCCTGCCTGACCCCTTCCTCAGTTGTCCAGCTCCTTAGACCATCGGTGGTAAAAGACAAATTTTATGACAAAGCTACCTTCATAAGTCAGTGTCCCAAGAGAAATTGGCCACAGCAAACATGGGCAGGAAGGAGACAGAGACACCCCAGGTGTAGCATGGACAGCTTCGGAGGATGGTCTTGCTCCCAATAGCTAACCAATCCCTCCTCTTGGAAAGTATGTGTATGAGCCCAAGATGTTTTCAGCACCATATGCCTGAGTCTAGATCCACAGTATCACATAATCCTAGAATGTCAGATCTGGAACTGTCCAACAAGCCCACTGTACAGAGAAGGGAACTGGGGCCAAGACAGTGACATGCCCTGAGTCATAAAGTAAGTGGCAGCAAATCCAGAACCCAAATCTGGGGGTCTCAGATCAAGATTCTTTGCATCCCACTTTGCTGTCAACTCAGTCATCAGCCCATGCAGTATGGGACCAGGGGCTGCTATACCCCCTCTACCCTCATTTGCGTTGAATAAACACTTAAGTCGTGCTTACTATATACCAAGCACTGTTCTACACTCTTTACAAATATTAACTCAATTCATCTCCCAGGCTCTGTCAGCCCACATGCCCCAGCACCCCCCTACCTGGCTGGTTTTCAGCTTCTCTTCCTTCCTCTCTTCTCTTGCGGGCTCTCTGTCCTGCCAACAGCGGGCTGCGGCCTCAGCACCATTGGCCGTCGGGGAGTCATCTCCCCGCCAGGACCTCACCTCCTGCAGGAGTGAAGAGAGCATGAGCAGCCCAGGCTGGCCTTGAGGCGACCTGAGCTGCAGTCAAGAAGAGTGCAAGGTGGGAGGCGGCCGAGAGGTTAGGTGCAGCAGGACCACCAGGGAAGCAGGAGGAGCCTGTTAGTGCCCGGGTAAGCACCTCCACCAGCACCAGCACCAGCACCAGCACCAGTCCAGGAGGCTCGGCCCACTACCTTCTCATGCTCCTGCTGGCTCAGGCGCAGAGCCAGCTGCAGCTGCAGGTCCTCATCCCTGTGGGAGGCTGGGGGGACTGGCTGCGGGGGAGGAAGAGAGGGGTGAACTTGGCCCAGCATGCCCACCTGTGCACTGAAGGGCAACATAGCCCTGTGCAGTGAGGAGGATGGAGAGAACGCCCACCCTGAGTGGGTGAGGGCAGCCTGTCCTCAGAGAGCAATGTGGGTGCTGCTTCTCCCTGCCTGGATCTGAGATGCAGCTTAAAAATCAACAAGATTGATCCTTTTCCTCTGAGTCCCCTGAGTGCTCCCCAAGCCCTGCTGTGTGAGGCCCCGCTGCTTCTTGTCCGGTCTGCCTGGATCCATGGAGGTGAGGGCAGAGAGGATGATATCAAGAGGGCTATCGCTGCTCCCCAAAAGGACAGCTCATGGGGGGCAGCATATCTCTCTGTCTCCTGTGCCTGTTGGCACTTGTCCCCTTTGCCTCCATTAAGTGGCAGCAGCCCCACTGGACCCATGTGTACCCCTGACCCACTACACACTCACTGCCCTTTCTAGGCCGGCCAGAGAGGACAGGAGGCGGGGAGGCAGCCCCTGCGGGACAATCCCAGGGCCCTGTGCTTTCCTTGGGAGCAGGCCTAGGGCTTTGGGGCCCAGAGTAGGGAAGCCTGTTGGGTATTCGGCAACTCTCCTTCCTTTTTCAGTCTTCCAGTCCCCTCCCCATGCCACCCCAGCCGGTGGGACCTCCAGGGGCTGCCCTCACCTTCTCGGCCTCCTCACGGCTCATGGCCAGGGCCAGCTGCAGCTGCAGCTCCTCTTCTCCTGACGTCTGGGGCCGGGCCTGCTCCAGGTCGGAGGTGTAGCGGGGGGATGAGGAGGAGGCTGCAGAGGACCAACATGGCCATAATCACACAGGTGCCCACAGGCTCCCTCCCACCCTGCCAGGAAGCCAAGGAAACTGAGGGGGAAGGGACAACCGGCAGTCACGGGCTCCTGGGGCCAGGCAGTGTGTGCCTGCATTCTCTGTAAGGTTTCCCATTCCACCCAGGAGAGATTCCAACTCCTCCTTTACAGATGTGCAAACAGCTCCAGGGGTGCCTGGCCAGGCTCCTGCAGCAAGACTTGAACCCAGGTCCCCCTACTCCAGCTCCTGGACTCTTCTAGCTGGGTGCCGTCCAGCCTGGGGTCAAGTAGGGGTGAGAGGGTCAGAAGCTCCATTCAGTCAAGGTCACAGCCCTCTAAGCCCTCAGCGTACTGTCAAGAGCTTCATGAAAGGAGGGCCATTCTGAGTATTCCTTAGATCAGGGAAGCCCCCACCGCTGCAGGGGCGGGATGGGGGTGGAGTCAGGAACTGCTCTGCAGCCGCTCCTGTTTTCAAGGGCAGTGCCCTCAAACGGGGGGATTAAGAGAATGCCATGTGCTGTGTGTCCAGGCACAGGGCCGAGGGCATTGCTGGGCCTGGTCTCATTTAATTCTCACATATAACAAATGAAGTAGGTAAGATTATCCCCACTTTACAGATGAGGAAACTGAGGTTCGGAGAGGTGGTTGTCCAGATCACTCAGCTTGGAAGGAGCAGAATAAGGAATGCTGCTGGACTCCAGAGTCTATGCTTCTACCACCAACCGTCCGGCCGGACAGCGAATTAACGATAATAACAGCTATATGATAACATTACTGTGTATGCCGACTTGTTAGGCACCTACTATGTGCCCACATTGTGACTTGCACGGCACATTCCTTATCTCCCTGAATCGTCACGACATTCCCCAGAAGGAGGTGTTATTGTCCGTGGCTCAGACATGGCTCAGAATTGGAACTCAGGCCGCCTCCCTGTCCCCAGCCACACCCCCGAGGCCCACTCACAGTTGTAGGAGGAAGGGGAACTGCGTGAGCGGCCGTAGTCATCGCCATGGCGGCGGCTGAAGCCCAGCTGCCCGCTGCCGATGCCCGTGCCCTCCAGCGCCATGCGCTCCTTGGTCTTGAGGGCGTGGGTCCGCTCCTGCCGCAGGCGCTCCTCGTCCTTGAGCAGAGCCATCACCTGCTTGACCTTCTCGCGCACGTTGACGCCCTGGTCCTTGCCGTCGCGGTCGATGTACTGGAAGTCCTTGAGTGTCTGGATGGTGTAGAGGTTCTCGCGGCACTGGTGGGCCACCCGCTCGGAGCCCGTCTTGAGCAGGTAGTCCAGCAGCGTCAGCGCCTTGTACACGTGCCGCCAGTTCTTGCCGCTGTCATTGAGCCGCCGCCACAGCATGCCCATGACCTCGGCGAAGGCCACTGTGTTGAAAGTCAGGTCAGCAATCTCCGACATGAGCGAGCTGGGCGGGCCCCACGGGTCATTGCTGGTGGCCTCGCGGACCTTGACCTCTGCCTCAGAGTAGTTGTGCACGATGTTCTTTACCTGGCGCCGCAGTGCTGAGGTCGTCATGGCTGGGGACTTGGAGATGGGCGGCCCCCGCCCCAGCCGGAGGTGGAGGGCCGAGGGCCACCGTTGTGAGATCACAGTCTGCAAGGATGGGCCGCGGTGCTCTCAGCAGGGCAACTGTGTCTCTGGGTTCCACATGGGTCTGAGGAAGAGAGGGTCAGGAAGTCAGAGGCAGTGGCCCACCTCTCTGGCCACTCAGCCCCCAACCTAAGGCCTAGCCAGGGTGTCCCCACTGCCAGGAATAGCCTTCAGCAGGCTCTTTTTATTTTTCTTGTTATTCAGCAGGTTCTTCAAGCTTTGCCTGCTCGTTTATCTTCACAATCACACGACAAAGATGCTATTATTTTTATCTCCATCCACAGATGGGGAAAGTGAGGTCCAGGGAAGGATTAAATGACTTGTCCAAGATCACAGAGCCGGCATGTGGGGAGCCAGGATTAACCTAGGCAGAGGCACCCCACAGTCCTTGCCCTTAGTGAGGGACGTGAAGGTGACCCCAGGAATGCCTGCTCGCCTCACTTCTTCTTGGCTACCTCTCCCGTTTCTGCCAGGATCTTGCTTAAGACCTATCCTTTCCAAAACTTCTCAGTGCTCACTTACCTCCCTTCTCACATTGTTAATTTTTGTAGCTTAATTCATTCAACACCTATTTCCTGGGGCCCTCTCTGAGCCAGGCACTATGCCAGGCACAGAGCAGAAGTCCTGGTCCACCCACGTTTAGTTGAGAGGGTACGGACAATCACAGTCCAGTGTGGGAGTGCAGAGGAGCACAGGGGTACCCAAGCTAGGAAAATCAGGGCAGGCTTCCCAGAGGAGGTGATGGCTGAGCTGAGGCTGAGATCCAAAGGGAAGGGTGAGGAGGAGGAGTGAGGCAGCAAGGAGGGGAAGGGCAGCTGAAAGGGGATACTGTGAGCTGGGCCAGAAGGCAAGAGAGGAAGGAGCATATGGGGGAAGCTGCGCCTCAGAGAGTTCTAGCCACCACCACCCAAGTTATACACACAAGAACACTGAAGCCAGAGAGGGCACATGGCCTGCCCACAGTCACACAGCATGTAGGTGGCACAGCTGGGACTAACACCTAGGTCTCCAGGAGACTAATCTAAAAGTTATTGTCAGTGTCACCAGTTTTGCAATTAATTCATCTGATTGCTTTATTGTCTTAGTCCTACCTTCTCAGCCAGAACGTGAGCTCCCTGAGGGCAAGGCCAGTCTGGGCTCCCCAAACTCCTGGCCCTGGCACAT
Organism: Equus caballus; assembly: GCF_041296265.1. Lineage (NCBI taxonomy): Eukaryota > Metazoa > Chordata > Mammalia > Perissodactyla > Equidae > Equus > Equus caballus. The sequence goes on along the minus strand of NC_091694.1, from coordinate 26,261,483 downwards.
GGTAGACCTCTGACACCCCAGCTGAGGGAGGCTTGGGCCAGCCCACTGCCTCCCTACAGCCTCAGGACCCGGCCACCTGCTGAAAGTAAACCCAGGCCCATGACAGAGAAAGGGTCTCCAGGGCTCTACCAGAAACCCAAACCAGAATCCCCCTGCCACGGCTGTTCCTCTGGCATGGGCACACGCTGGCATGGACGTACACTGGCATGGGCACACATGCACACTGACTGGACCTGCAGAGCCTCCACTTCAACCACCAGCCCGCCGTGGAGATGGTGCCTCTCAGCTCTGCCCTGAGACTCAGCGGGAGAAGGACCCTGTCCTGCCCCACCCCCCATCTCAACTCTCCCTCCACCCAGCCCTCCCAGCCTTGGGCTCAGTTCAAAGTGGCCCCGAAGGCCTTGGCAGGTTTCATCAGGGCCCGGGGGGCTGGGGAGAGCTTTGCCCAGAGGATGGGATCCCGAGGGAGACCAGGTGGTGTGGAGAGCGCCCATTGAAAGTGCTGCCTACCTTCTGTCTGCTGTCTCTCTGTCCGTGTCCGTCCAGCCGGCTGGTGACAGGCCCTCTGTGGGCATGCCCCCCCGCAGCCAGCACTCCTATAACTCCTGCCCTCCCCCTCAGTAGTGACTCAGACCTGCTTTACCTTCCCGACTGGTAGCGGGTGGCAAGTCAAGATGAGAAATAATTCTGCCCTAAAGCCCGCCCCGAGTGTATGCTCCTCCCAGTGCTGGCCGCAGAAACCAGCAGAACCAGTCAGGCATCAGGACTCCACCAGCAGCCCTACCTGGGCCGGCTCCCTGGCCCTCCTGCGTGGCCTGGGGTGGTGGGAGGGGGCCCTCCGTATGGGCCCTGCGGCCCTGCCTGGACTTTCCTCCTAGAAGCTGGGCTCGGAGGAGACTTCCCTGCACACCTCTCCCGGGGCTGGGGGAAGGAAGGGGTCAGAAACACCAAGGAGGTGCCTCCACCTCCCTGCCCTGAAGTTTGAGGGGCCAGGTGAGGAGGAAGAGGGACCCGGTGAGGCCAAGGGAGCACCGAGGGGAGAGAGAAGGAAAGGAAGGAACGCGGGAGGGAGTGGCTGGGAGCGCTGCCAGCGGTGTTAAAGCAAAGGGTTTTATCGAACACAATATGCCCAGAAATAAAAGGGAGTGAAACAGAAACCCAGCCGCCGATAAGGCAGCGGTGGTGGTGGCGGCAGTGGCAGCAGCAGCAGCAGCCCGGGCGGCCGGGTATGGAATTACTGCAGTGACCTTGAGCCAGACCCTGTCAGGTGGAGGGAAGGACACTGAGAAGGCAGGGCCCAGAGGCCAATTCAGAGACAGGGGGAGGGTGGGGAGGCAGGAGGGCAGTGCAGGGCAGAGGAGGGAGGAGTAAGCTGGGGCGATGGGAGGAGGGCCAGCCGCCAATGGGATGGCCATGGGGGGCCGGAGTCTCAGTCTCTCCTAGATATAGGATCCCGGACAAAACTGTACAGTGGGGAGGGGGCTGCTCTTCTCAGGGCCCACAGGACGGGGGACGGTCAGGACTAAGGAAGCAGATCGCATCCCTAGAGTGGGGGTCCGGGGAGATGGAAAGAACCCAGATCTGTCGAGTCACGTGCATGAGTTCGTCCAAAGTCTGTGTGTGCCCCCACAGCGCGCACCCCTCTCGTCCTCTGCCCCCACATGAGGTCCAGCAGGAGCAGTGGGGGGAGTGGCAGTATCCTACCTCCTGTGGGTGGAGGGACATGCGGGAGCTCTGGCTGAGCTGAAGTAAGCCCTCAGGTAGCTGTGTCCTGCAGGGCACTGGAGTTGGGTAGGGGCTGCCCTGAGGCTAGAGGGGCAACAGGGCCTGAGGAGGAGGAGTGGGCAGAGAGGAGCAGGAGTCTGTGGGGAATGCCACCAAGGATGTTAGTCCCCGGATGGGGAGCGAGCCCCCGAGTCCCTCTTCCTGAGTGCTGCAGGCAGGAAGCCTCTAGGATCCTGGATGTCCCTGCCCTGCTCGCCCCTCTCCCTGAGACCTGGGTGGGAGACAAGCCGCAACCTTCCATGCCTTCCATGCCGGGCACCACCGTGGATGGGAGGGGCCAGCTTACCTCCGGTGCAGGCTCCCTTGGCCCCAGCCCCGGGACCCTGAGCAGCCTCTGCAGTGACCCTCCGACCTGCGCGGCAGGAGGACGGCACAGACTTGGGGGCGTCCCAAGAGCCATCCACCACGAACCCTCGTCCTGGAGACCCGCCCTCTCCTGTGAGGCGCAAACACCCTCGGAAGGGCGGCCGCGGGGTCCCAGAACAGGCTGCAGCTCTTCCTCTGGCCGGCCTGCCTTCTCGGCAGGCAGCACTCAGCACTCGCAGGAAAGTTGCTCAGCTGGCCGGGCAGGTCTGCCTCAGCAGTAACAGGACACAGGAGGACGCGCAGGGCATGTTAACCCCTTCCTGCTGGCTGGGCAGCCGGTGGCACCTTCAGAGGTGGGAAACCTGCCTGCTGCCAGTTCCCAGAAGATGCAGATCCCAAAGGAGCCTGTGCCGGCGGCCCACTCCCACGCTGCAGGGAGTTAACCCTTCCCCTGCCTCCTCAACAGGAAACGGGGCCAGGGGGGCTCCAACACCCATCTCACCCCACCCCCTCCCCTCTGGGCCAGGAGTACCATTCCCTGGGGCTGGCCCTTTGATGGAGTTACTGCCTTCTGTGGGCTTCCAGCTGGCCCCCTCAGCCATCCTGGTGGGGGCATCGGGACTCCAGGCACAGCCCCCTGACATGAGGACTGAGTGCCCCACTCACTCAAATCTCCTCCCACGTCTCAACTGAGGGATGCTGAAGGCCCAGGAGGTCCTTATCAGAAGCACCAAAAGCAGAACTAAGTGGGAGGGAGGCTGTGGCCACTCCCCCGTCTCCCATCCACACCTCTGCTGCATCGAGACTAAGGCAATAAGCTCACCATTGGCAAAGTTGTTCTTCAAACTCTGGGAGTCTTGAGCCCACTCTACACAGGAAGCCTGGCCCAGAATGATGATTACTGACAGAACAATTATGGTACTGAGTTTGAGCTGACAGTGCCTTTCTTTCCAAGAGCTGTCTCTTACCTGCTTCGCATTTCTCTGAGCAGGGAGAGACTATAAAGTCCAGAGGCTCTTTTTAAGGCAGAAAAATGGTTCAAGGAGGCCTGATGGTTTGACATGAGGAGAGGAACGAGACAGACTAAAATCCAGAATAATGACCTCTGGCCAAGGGCAAAGGGATCAGGCCTCTAGGGTTTAGGAGTATGGTGAGCTTGACCCTCAGGGACTAGGACAGGGCCCTTGGAGCCAGCCCAAGTGGGAGGCTCTCAGGGAGCCAGTCCCATGGGATCTAGTTCTCCTAGTCTTACACTTTGTCATACTTGGTGATGACACTTGGGGAAAACCTGCCTCCAGGAAGCATGATCCCGAAAGTGTGGGCCAAGGAAGGTCAGAGGCAGGGACCACAAGGGGTGACGCTGTCTGTCCCGTCACCTGATTCATACCTTGTCCTGCTACCAACTTGCTCTTCCAATCATCATCCCACACATCACCTCCCAGCTGTGTTTCTCTCTCCTCCTGTTAGATGGCTCCAGGAACTGGGAGGAGAGGAAGCTGAGGGCAGGTGGGACACGCGAGGACCTCATCAAGATTTGACATTCAAGACATGGAGGCATAACGGAAGTGGTAGGAAGATAAAAGTTCTTTATTGATTTGTTTGTTAACCAGTTTCACAGAAGGCCGCTCGGGCACACGGGTCAGGGTCACAGAGGAAAAGCTCCCCGACATTCTTCATGGGGCTGAGCTCGTCAGCCAGGATCATCAGGTCGGTCACCAGGGTGTCCAGCAGCCCGTAGACCTGGAAGAATGGGACAGACGTCATGGGCAAAGGTTCGCTCTGTGGAAAGCACTCACACAAGGGAACATTCACCAGGCTACGAGGGTGGACATGTCTACACCACGGAGAGAACAGCTGGCGAGCAGAGAAACCAAAGTTGTGAGTTTCTGTAGAACTTGCATTTTTGCAAATAGTCTTATTTTTTGAACCAGTCTCGGGAGGTAATCTCCACTGGCCCCTTGGACATGTGGGGACGTTAGAGCCTAGCGTGGTTAAAGGGGCAATTCCAGGGACACCAGGGAGCATTTAGCCCCTTGGGCGGCCCAGTTCTCCCCTGGCCTCCTGGAGGCCAGCTTTCCTTCCTGTGAGATCACAGGTCCACGGATGCAACACCTTCAGGACTGTGCCCCTCCAGTGGGGCTGGAACACACAAGCCGCGGCAAGTTGATTCCTAATGACAAAGAGCCAAGGAAGAGTCTGCCCCGTGGGTCCTCAGGGCCCTGTGATCACTTTCTAGGCTCCAACGACCTTCAGAAATCTCAGTGATGTCACCAGCAGCAAATGGAGCTTCTGATCAGATGAGACCCAGAGTGTCACCACAATGCATGATGCAACCCCAGCGACCCAGCGGTCCACACCAGAGGAAGACAAAGCACTGCCAGGAGACACACTGATGTATCGAGCATGGCTTTGTGGACCTCCCCTCCAAAACAAACAACAACAAAACACCCCTGGGTGAATCTCCAAGGACCTACTGCTTAAGAATATATCCTTATGCAGTCTCTCCGGTATTTCAAAACCCTTACGCTTGCTGGAAGTTCAGTCTACACAGTGTTCCCCCAGGGAGGGCATCTGCCAAGACACACCCAATGCAGAGAGGCAGTGGGAGCAGCAGAAAGGCAAGGACTTAAGCGTAAGCCAGGTCATATCACTCCTCCATTCAAAACCCTGTGTGACTTCTCATTTCATTCAGAAAAACCCCAAGTCCTCACAATGGCCTACAGAGCCCCACAAGACCTGCTCCCTCTCAGAGGCCTCTCTGCCCTCTTGTCCTAGCCCACTCCCTCCCCTCATTAGCTGCTCCCTCTGCCTAGGGCATCCTTCCTCAGATGTCCACAGGGCCACCCCTCACCTCCCCTCAAATCTTTGTCTGACGTCACCTTCTCGAGGCCCACTTGCCCCGGCTCGGGCCTTCCCATTCCCCGGGCCCAGTCTCTCTCGTTTCCATAGTGCTCATCGCCTAACATACTAGATGCGTTACTTATGCATGAGGTCCATCTCGCACACGAGGATGCCCTTCACAAGGGCCGCTCTGCTTCCATCATGGATGTGGTAGGCTCTTATCACTTGTGGAATAAACGGGCTGAAGGAGGGAGTGGAGGAAGGTGCGCAGGGCAGTGGGAGCGAGGGGAAGGCTGAGCGCTGGGCTCCTGCCCTCACCTCGGTGTGCAGCCTCTGGGTGTATTTCTCCATGACCAGGGGATCGATGGGCTCATGAGAATGGGTGGTGCTGTCAGGGGCAGGGTCTTCCAAGGAAAACCTGTCCCGACTTAAAGATTTTATCGGTTTCTTGTCATCCTTTGCCTTGTGCTTCTTGCTGTTTAACCGGTCCTGCTTGGAGAGATGGAGACACGCACAGTCTTCGACAGCTCCTGAGGGAAGTCCGGGACTTCCTCAAGAGCAGCGCACGGGAGAGCCAGGGCAGCACGCTGGAGTGACCGCCCACCTTCCACAGCCCCCCGATGCCCTCCCCAGCCCGCCCCAGGCCCAGACCATGCCTCTTTCCCCAGCAGCTTGGCTCCTTTTTTATCCTCTTTGTCTTTGATTCCCAACTGCTTCTTTTCCTGGGCTGCTGCTTTCCGGTCCTCCTTCCCAACTCTCCCGGCAGTCACCTTCACCTCCATGACAGGAGGCGATTTCCAATCTAAGGAAGGTGAATGGAAGACATCGTGGCCTGTGGCCCAGCTGACCGCACCAGCAGGAGTCGGGACAGCAAAGGGTCTTGAGCTGTCAGTGCTCCCAGCAGCTTTGAGAGAATTCCCACAGCCTGAGAGTAAAGCCCCTGGGTCAGCCGCATGGCCTTGTGGAACAGGACTGTGGGACAGGGGCGGGAGGCCTGGGTCCTAGTCCCAGCTCTGCACTCCCCCACGTATGGCATGGACAGGTCATTTAACTTCTCTGGGACTCCATCTGTAAAACAAGGGAACTGAACTAAGGTGATCGCTAAGGTTGATTCTGGATCCTAAATCCTGGCAGCAGATAAAAGAGTGGCAGGGGCCTTCTCCATGGATCAACCTAATGGAGGTTCCACCACAGGGGTAGAAATGGCTGAGGCGCCACTGCTGTCTGGGCAGAGGGATAGTGAAGACTCCGCGGAAATGTGGCTGCACAATGTCTGACCTTGCTCATCTGGTACGTCCAAATAGGTGGTCTCCTTCTCAGGCAGGCCCAGCAGAGCCCTCAGCCACAGGGAATGGCTCACCAGGCTGTCAATCACATCCCGCCACAGCTGCAAACTGGAGGGCAAGACACAGTGGAGAGCAGCCGTCACCCCTCACTTGCCTTTGAACCTGCAGGGGCTTGGGTCCTTCCCTTCCGAGATGCTAGTGCCATGAACTGCCCTGGGAACACCATGGCCCCGTCCAGCCAGCATCCTCCCCGGCACCTGTGCAAGCATTCAGATGGGGATCTGGCTTCTCTCAGGCGCAGCCAAGAAAAAGTGGCCAGGGACCAGGGTCGGGTCAGTCTAACTGCTAGCTTGAAACCACAGCTAGACTTGAGTCCAGCCTCACTGCAGGGGCCGGACCTTGCCCAAGATTTCTAGCATGAGGCTCCCAGGGATGTGTTCTGAGGGCCTTGCTGAAGGTCCCCAAGCCTCTCCAGGCAAGTTCCAAACAGGCGATGGGAAGGCTGACAACCGAGAAGTGAGGCTTTCCATGGAATATGCCCCACTTCTCACTGCCCTCTGGTTTCTCCTCTTTTCATTCCTCTGCTCATTGGGAAGGAAAAAGGAAAGAGGAAACATTTTTAAACAGACTAGGTGCTTACTGTGCTGTGACTGCTCCCCTGACAGCAGTAGGGGCTGTGGTGGGTGCCAGGGCATGGACTGTCTGCAGCGTCCTTCAGCAACCTGAGCATAAGGGGAGTCCTGGGACTGCCTGCCCTGATGCTACACAGGGGAGGAGATGGGGCTGGTCTCCTGGGGGGGCACCTACCACATCTGGTACAGGAAGTCAGACTGCAGTGGCCTCTGTTCCTGGCACAGCTCCAGGGCTGCTTTGTTGAGCCCGATTAGGGCATCTTCTCTCTGGTTCTCCTCAGGGAGTGCCATCACCACCTGGCCACAGGATCACAGGGACCATGGGCAACCATTCTGCCCAGGACACCAAGGGTCCCTGTGTCCTCTAGTGACGAGCCTGGTGCAGTGAGAACATGTGGCAAGGAGGGGACACAGCCATGGAGAGTCTGTCTGGGGTGCCTTCTGTGGGAACCTGAGACCTCCCTCAGAAGTTGGTACCCACGAACTCCTTCTCCAAGGAATGCCAGGCTGAGAGAGGGAGCCCCTGCTGCACAGTGAGCTAGGTCCCCGAGACGAAAAGAGATGAACCAAAAGGTGGCCTTCTCCAGGCCCTGAGGTTTCGCTTTTTTGCCTCTGAGGAGGAGTGGGCTCTGCTGGGGCCCTCCCTTGGTTCAGGACAAGAGCACCAGCACCCGGCTGAGCCAGGGCCATTCTCCATCAACCCCTTCAAGGCTCGGGAAGGCACCTTTCTGAAGTCCTCCAAGCAGAGGTTCCACTCAGCTCGGGGAAAGCCATCCAGCTCCCACGGGCTCTTGGCGCTCTCCAGGTCTGGACTTCCCTCTACCAGGAGCTCCTCCATGATGCTCTTCCGTGGAAAATTCCTGGCCTCCAGTCCGGTCTTCTGGGACCTGAAAAAATCTCGGGAGTCCTCCTGCCAGGGCTGTTGGGATTCCAAGACTGGGATCTTAAAGTTCACTGAAGACTCGACGTTCAGTGAGGGCTTCTCCAAATAGGCTGACTGGGCCATGGCAGCCCGGGCCTTGGGGCTGAGGTGCTCCTCGCTCCTGGCCTCCTTGGCCTTGGAAGGCGAGATCATGTACTGGCGCCACAGCTGGTGCAGGTTTTGTACCACTTGGTGCTGGTAGTGCAGCTGCAGCAGAGGCAAGGGAAGACATGTGATGTGGCGGCCGGAGTGTGGGGTACCCAGAGCCCGAGCAGCCCTGCTCTGGTTTCCCATTCCCTCCAGGGCACACTGATGGGGGAGGCAGGGAGGAAGGCATCAGGAGTGGCTGTGGCCAGAGGGGCTTCCCACTTCTCCTTCAACCTGAGCATCTCCAACTTAAAGCTTTTTTACATTTGGGCTTCCAAGTAAGACAAGGTTTGAATGAAGGAGCGTGCCAAGCTCTGTTCTCTCAAGCATCCACTTACTAGCTAAGTGATCTTGGGCCCTATCTTCACCTCTCTGGGCCTGTTTCCTCCATGTGAAATGAAGATACAAATAACACCCATCTCACAGGCCTGCTGTGAGGGGAAAGTGAATTACTCATGGAAGATGTTCAGAACGGGTCCTGGCGCATTTCAGGTTTGCTACTGCTTTCACCCATGGCACACAGGAGGGACGGGGGCCGGCGCTGGGCCTGTACCCGAGGATTCCTATGGGAGAACAAGTCCTCCTCAGTGAGATAGGTGTCCACAGGTGACTGCACACGCTCCGGGGTCTGGATCCCCCTCAGCAGCTCCTGCAACACGCTCTCCACGATGGTGACTGCTTCATGGGCAGCCAGCTTGTCCTGGGGAAAGGAAGGCGGCTCAGGCTTTCAAAACTCATGCTGCATCCTCGAGGGGAGCCATATCCCTTAGGACTTTGTGCCTTCCTAGGGGTCAAGTTGCTGCCACTGTCTGTCTGGCACACACACCCCCCTATTCCAAGACTCAACACCCCCTGAATCTCTCCAGACATCCTTGTTCCCTAAAAAAGGTTGAAAGGATCCAGGGGAGGGGCCAGTTCCGGAGAGGCTGCTCCCTCATGGAGCCAGGTCACACAGCCAGCCTCTCCCCCAGATCAGGAAGAAGGGCAAGGGGCAGGGGCCACAGGATTTGGGCCCTGCTGAGAACACGGCCTGGCCACCTGGTCAGTGCCACCGAAACAGCGAAGGGACTGAGAGAGGCTGGTCCTATAGTCAGTGAGTAAAGTAGACACGACGCTCATCAAAGTTACCTTTGGTCACTGTAGACTCAGGCCCAGCTGACTTATGTTTGGAGGCCACAATGAGTCAAAAAGCACAGCCGCAGATGGGCAGCTGTGAACTGACTGGGGCCAGCAGGTTCCCAGCTCCCACCTCGCACTCACTCCAGGTCGCCAGCCACACTCGTTAAATTGTTCCCTCTAGTTTTGCCTGGTTTTGAAGTCTTGCCAGTTAAATAGGACTCCACCAGCGAGCACCAGACAGCACTGAACAAATACAGTGGCGGCGCGAAGGGTCATCTGTTGTGTTTGCACTCAAGTACTTCCACACAGTCTGCGTCTTAAGGCCCAGTCTCCTTTCTCTCTAACGCAGTGGGGGCCATGCGTGGCAGACCTCCCAGCTGCCCCTCCCCCTACCTGCCCACCCATCTTTCACATCACAAAGCCCTGGGAAGAGTTGGCGGACCAAGAACAGCTGCCTGCTTGCGAAAAATTCACCCCTTAGGCTGGAAGAAACAAGACCCCGGCGGGCAGTGCCAGGAAGAACACTAGGGTGGCCTATCTGGTGTCCAAAGGGGCCAAGATCCTGAGTCCCTCACCTCCAGTGACTTCCTCTCATCCTTAAAAATGTCCTGGGCCAGGGAGACGGCGTGGAGATTGACCTGCAGAAGAGCACCTCCCAACAGAGTAGGGTGGGTTCCAAACTCCCAACATTCCCTGAAGATCCCGGCGTTCAGAGACTTGAAGAAGAAGGTGAAGTTTTTAGTTTCTCCAGGCAGAATCACACCTGAGAGGGACAGAGACAGCAGTTTTCACAAAGCAGGAGCTAGCTGAGCCCCAAGCCTGCAAGTATAACGTTAACTGAGCCCCAAGCCAGCACATATAAAGTTAACTGAGCCCTAAGCTTATGCAGACACATGTAACTGAGCCCCAGATAGGGTGACCAACTGTTCCGGTTTTCCCAGGACTGAGGGGTTTCCAGGGATGTGGGACTATTCGTGCTAAAACTGGGAAAGTCCCAGGCAAACAGGGACAGCTGGTCATCCTACCCTCAGGCCTGTGCATATAGGTCCCTGAACCCCGAGAATGCTCCCTGGTAGCTCACCTCCCTGTCTTCTTAAGAGTTCAACCGTTCCCCAACAGACATGAACAGGTAGGAGATGACACACTTCAGCATAGAAATGGGAAGGATGAGGTGGGGAAGAGGGGCTCAAACTTGCAGGAGCTGGGCATTAGCTGGACTATGGCTTCTCACAGACATTGAGGGCAGGAGCGGGTGTGCAGGGCAGCTTCTCCTAGGTACCTTCCCGATTGTCAAAGTAAAACCGCTGCATCCTCTTTCTCTTCAGGTCTTGGAAAGAGTTTGGCTGGGCCCACCGCCGCCAGTCGTACCAAATGGCCACAGTGCCATTATTGACCACAGTTAGTTCCGAAGATGTTTTCTCCCCTTCTAGAGTTTCAAAGGTCATGCGGACAGCAATTCCGACATGCTTCTGGGGAAGGAGGAGGTACGAGAAAGGTCTCTGAGGGGGGCCCCGGCCTAGGCTGACCAGCTTATCCTGGTTTGCCGGGACCTTCCTGGGTTTTGTGCTGAAAGTCCTACGTCCCGGGCCTCCAGGGCCTGGCTGCTCTCAGACAGTGTTATCATTCCCAAGGGTGGCTGTCTCTGAGGCACCATCAACATAAGAAGAGGAGACAAACATATTTAGTATCTGATGAACATTTCTGCTCCTTAGCATCTGAAGAATATTTTAGAACCTTCCTAAAGCCACACCTGTTTGAGAAGGTTTGCTTATTTACATGCTTGGGGCTAGGTACAAACTGGGTGACTTCTGACACTCTTTTCAGCCTTGTGAGTTTATTCTGGCTCAAGTTAGTGTTTCTGTTACCATTTTCAGACATGCTGAATGCACAACCAGATGAAAATGCAAATAGGAGACCGTGCAGCCTCCTCGGGACCCCCACGGTCACCTTGGGATTGCCCCACGAGGGAGGCCCTCCCAGCAGGCGGGTGAGGGTGACAGTTTTACCTTGTCTTGTGGGTTCCTGCCTCTGATCCAGCACGCTGGCTTCCCACAGAACAGCAGAGAAGGGCCGAGAATAGGCATGGGGACCACATCAGGGTAACTGGCTAAGTCGTCTCTGTAAGAAAAACCAAGGACTTGTTTTCCCTGAGGCTGCCACAGTCTTGCCACATGGAGCCCATGGAGGAGGTCTGGAGAGGTGATTGGCTCTGCCCTCCAATGGAGTGTCATCAGCCCCATCGAGCTCAGCTTCGTCCTGCTCCATTCCTGTAGGTGGGAGGTTGCTGGACACACAGAGACTCTTCACGCAAAGCCATTCAGTGTGTGTGGTACTGGGAACTTGGAGGTGCCCTGTTTACCAGCAGAGGAATGTCTGGGAAATCCCCATTAGGAGCTGGTTTCTGGAAGGGAGCAGATGGCAACAGAAAAGCTAGCACAGGTGTTGGAAGGGGCTAGAGGAGGAGGTGGCAGCCACTAGAGAGAAGCTGGGATGGAGGCACCCTGATTTCAGGGAGGAAAGCCTGCCCTTCAGTACTTGTGGGTGCTGGGGAAGCCACCCTCTCCAGCCTCTCTCCCTCGGGCCCAGGCCTGACTCACAAGGGCACTGTGTCTTCAGAGGAGCTTTCCTGGCTCCTTTCAAACACTGGATAGTCTTCCACTGTAACAGTCGAGAAAGGCTGCCCTCTGCCCACTACCTCCAGGCCATCAATATCCTTAGAGGGAACCAAGAAAGGAAAGATTAGCTGACTGAAGACAGATGCCACCTTAAGGGGCTGGCTTCAGGCTGAGCACGGAGGCGTGACCAACCTGCTGGCTGAAATTCAGTTCTGCCATGAGGCTCTGCAGCTCCTTGCGTCGGTAGATGAGAAACAGACTCCGATCCCAGGTGTAGCGGTACCAGGTATTCTTCTGAGCCGGCAATCCTAGAGCAGGGTCCAAGGACACTCAGCACAGGCTGCTGCCATGCCCCTTCCCCACCCACTCCCAAGGGCTCTGAGAGCGCCCATCCCAGCACCATTTCCGGGACGGGTGAAGATACAGCTTCCCTGTGCAGCTGGGCTCCAGTCCTCCTGCCCCACACCTACTGAGGCAGGCTCCTGCAAAATTAGCTTCCAAACCGTCACATCTTTGAATTATAATAAAAATAATAACAGCAGCTCCCTTTTATTTTAACAATGGGCCAGAACCTCTTAATACGCATCATGTCTCATTTAACCCTCTCACCGTCCTGTGAATATTTCACAAGGGGGACACTGAGGGCCAGAGAGATGGAATAACTCATGAGAGTTCACCAACCCAGCACAGCTGGGAGCTGAACCCAGGCCGCCTGGCAGCCTTGAGAGCAGGGCCACCCAATAGAAATTTCATGCCAACCACAAATGTGAGCCACGTGTGTAACTTAAAATTTTCTAGATGCCACATTCCCAACGGTAAAAAGAAACGGGAATTAATTTTAGTAATATAGTTTAACCCCATATATCAAAAATATTGTCAGTGTGTAATCAACATAAAAATTATTAACAAAATCTATTTGTTCTTACTAATCTTTGAAGCCCAGTGTGCAGCTTATACTCACAGCACATCTAACTTCCAAGCACATTCCAGGTGCTCAGTGGCCATGGTGGCTGGCGGCAGCTGTACCGTACAGCACAGCCCTACAGCCACACTCCCACCCACTTCTCCTACCACCTCTGTTGCTGTCTTCCCGACGAGGGGGTGGGCCCCCAGAGGGTTATGGGACTTGATCTCAGGTCGGTCTCACGCAGAACACGCCATCCCGCCTCCCAGGACAGTCACAAGCTGCTGCTTCCTTTGCAGCCTGTTCCTCACCCATCTCTGCCTGGATGGACTGGGGCTTCCTGATGTGCATGACCGGTTCCATGAGGCCACGCTGAGTTTTTGTCTTCGTCATTACCAGACCCGTCATGTCATCTCCCAGGTACTCCAGTGGACTCCAGAACCCATTGGTCTCCTGATGGCCCTGGCAAGGAAGGATGGATGAGTCAGATCACCTGGACATCTTGGAGACAGCGTTTAGGAGAGAACACTAAGACTATTCTAATAACTCAGTACCTGTGATGTCCTTGTCCTCAAATTAACTACCAGTGACTATCATAGGCTGAATTACTTAACTGGCCAGTCCCCAAACACCCAATAATAGGACCAGTAACATAATTTAGTAAAGGCCTAGAGGGTTTTTTGCAACAGAGAGATTTTTTTTGTCCGCTACTGTGTGCCCTAAGGCACCCATCAGTGTGTGCAGACCCCTCCTCACAGGGCACTTGCGAATGCTGTCCTTACCTTCCCATCATGTTGTGTTGGTAGCAATCGGTTAATGAGCTCTCGCTCCTCCTGGATCTGTCTATAGGTCTCCCCAGTGTGCATCAGCAGCTCGCCCACTGGCTTTTTCAGGCGTTCTAGAGAGAAAGCCAAGAATGCAGCCCCGGCACCAAATCAGAACAAACAGGGGCCCTGGCATGCTGCACTGGTCAGCCTCATCACTGGGCTGATTTCAGGACCCACTAAGAAACGCTTGGGAGTGAATAGAACAAACAGGCTCTGGACAGGTAGAGGGAGAGAAAAGATACAGCCGAGCCTTGATGCCAGACGGAGGCCAGGCGGGAGCCCGGTCCACCCTGCTCACCGCTGAGCGCTTCCTGCTGCTTCCTCCGCAGGGCTATGTTGCGCTGCCAGTTTTTCAGAAAGTTGTGCTGAGGAGGGGGCGCCCAGAGATGTGCCTTCTTTTCTTTGGGGGCTTTCTGCTTCGGCTCATCTTTAGCTGAGATGAGGGTCATCAGAGAGGGTGGGGTATGTATCAGCTCAGCCAGCTGAAAAGTACAACACGAGTGTGCAGAGGATGGTGAGAAGACGCTGAACCGGGGCTGAGCAGAGATTTCGCGAGACCTAAATCCCTGCCATCTTCCCACACTGCTGAGCCGCCCTCCTCTTCAGGACCCTAAGGTAACAAGTGACAGAACACAAATCACAGGACCCAGGGGCCTTGGAAACTGCTGTCGGTCCCCTCTCCCCTAGAATGGGAACCTCTGTCCTAAGAGTGTGGTCAACATCTCTCAGTGTGTCTGTCCTCCTCACAACTGATGTTGATACCTTCACCCGCAGGGTGACTGAGCCGTATGACCCCAGGCCTCCTTAGCACCTGACCAATCAGCGATTCTTTGCCTGGAAGCAGGGAAGTGAAGGACTGAGAGACAGAGAATGGTTCTGCGTGACGGGAAAGTCGGAAAGACAGGCAGACTCTTCACGTGGCCCTGGGAGCTGTGGGAAGCACCTTCCTCCACTGTGCGGACTGAGGAGCAGAGCAGGCCAGTCTTGGGAGAAGGGAAAAGGAAGCTGATGCACAGAGGAGCAGAGGGCAATGAGGGAGTGTGGGCCCTGCGCCCTGATGCCTTTCTGGGTTCAGTCTAACCGGAGCCAGGCACGCACTCGCCTTTGGGCTCCTCGAGGCACCTCTGTATCCTTATGGTGCATTCCTGACTTCAGCTGAAGCTAGCTTAAGGTGGCTTCACTGTTTCAGGCGGAAATCACTTATCACCCCAGACTCCAGGGCCCTGAGACTGGACTGCCTTTCTAACCCCCGCCCCGCTTGACTGTGCCAGGGACTGAGATGAAATGACCACAGTGACCTCTCTCACCCAGGCAGCTCTGTGCAAACGCACCTGGATGTTCCCTCGAGAAACTGCAATTCTCTTAAAGTCCTCGAGATTCCCCAGGATGTGGTGTGGCAGGATCTGGTCACTGCCATGGAAGCTGTCACCTGGACCTGGGGGGCAAAAGAGGAGGAGGAAAGACAAGCTGTAGCTAGCAGATGTAAACAACTCGAGGGGTTAATTTCTGATGGAGACCCTGCTTTCTTTCAAGGCTGATCCTTCAGAGACCAGCAATGCCAGGGCCAAGGCTGGGCCTACCAGAGTAGTCCAGCGGCTTTGTGGCTGCATCTGGAGTAGCAGGATGTGCTACTAAGTGGCAGATCGTCTTCCTAGAATCCTTGGGTTTGAATTTACGGATGATAAACTTCTGGGTAATGACAGGTTTATCTTCTGTTTCAATAAGGCGAGGAATGTGTGGCTAAAAAGAAACAAAACAGAGGAGAATTCCACTTGAGATCAGGAGGAGGAAGAAAACCACCCATCTCCTCCGTCCTAATTCTTGGTGGAATTCCTGAAGGCTGACCAATCTGTTTCTCCAGCTCTGTCCATATGTTCTGTTGAGGAAACGCCTGTGTAACAGCATGAGACTTAGTAATGTCCTGGAGGAAAAAAATAGTATCTTATGCTTCCAGACAGTTTCGCTGGGAAGCGGGTGCCTCTTCCTGGTAGCACCTGGGGTTCGGGTTCAGCAGCTTTATCCACATCTGTAACCGTGCTTCTTAAACTCACTTTCCCTTCTGTGAAATGGGGATGATGGCTCTGGCCTCCATGGAAAGCAAGATACCTCATCATCTCATTACCCCTGTGGTTTTTATTCAAATCTCAAAAATGTTCAAGCAAACATAGTAAATTCCTTTAGAGGCAAAAGTGCAAAGAATTTGTGTTCCATGGATTTTTCCATGGAACTAGACACTCCCTATAAGTAGGGAGGTGATGGAGACAGTGGACATGGTTGATGTTCTAGGCCACACAGGCTGGCAGGGAAACGTTCCTGCCGTAAGGCATCCCTGGACTTCATCCTTACCTTCCTCAAGTCTTCCTTCTTAATGGCCAAGGCAAGGATGTCATCTCCTTGTAGGACATTGCTAACAGGCTCAGGTTCTTCCTGAATGGGGGGCGTGGGCTGCTCAGTTACCTTTGCCCGCTTCTTATCTGAAGAGAAGCAGAAAGTTACAAGTACTTAAACATAGATAGATATTAGACTCCATGCTGCGGGGGAGGGGCCGACTGGCCACATGGATGGACAGCAGAGGCTACCAAGGTAGCTTGGGCAGCACTTTGCTGGGGTGACAGGACTTTTCTCTTTAAGATCCTCCTAATATCACCCCTGGCCTGCCAGTGACTGAGTCTTCCGTAGACTTCCAGAATTGAGACCAGAAGACGTTTCATTCCAGGCTGTGCTACTTAAAAGCTGGACAACCTTGGGTACGTCACTTAACCTCTCTTGACCTCAGTCTTCCCTTTTGTTAAAAAAGGAAGCTGGACTAAGCCAGTGGTTCCCAAATATTAGTCAAATGTCTGCCTCGGAATCTTCCGGGGAGATTTACAAATACAGCTTCCTGGCTCCTGCGTGGAGCTAGGGCCTGGGAGCTGTATTCCTTAAACTCCCTAGGTGACTCTGATGCACAGTGGTCTGGGACAACTGGACAAGATGCCTTCCCAGCCTCCTCCATTGCTGGCACTGATCCTTTCTTCCGGGTGAAGGCATCGGGTTTCTTAAGACACTGGTTAAAATGCAGATGCTCTGGGAGAAGCAGAACATTCACCGCTGACCATTTATTTCACATTCTTTCATTTAATAAATACTGTTTAAGCATCTTCTATATGCCAGGCACTCTGCTAGGCTCTAGGGACATAAGGCAGAGACTCATGCCCGTGGGACACAAGACTGTCAAACAGACTGATCTGGGGTTACTGTGGGAGCATCCGGGGGGCCCAGCCCGGGGTGTGGGGTAGTCAGGGAGGGCTTCCTAAGGAGGCGATGTTTAAACTGAGAGCTGAAGGATGATTAGAACTTAAATGAGAGAAAGGGCATGGGGAACAGGCATTCCAAAGGGACCAGCATGAAGAGGCCTGGCGGCAAGAGAGAACGCAGCTTGCTCCTGGAACTCAAAGCATGTATTTTTAAAATAGCTGGAGTGTAGTGAGGTGGGAGGTAGGGGGCAGTGCCTGGAGAGGGAACTAGGAACCCTATCACGATATGCTTAGTGAGCCATGTGAAGGACTCGGGTCTTTACCCGGTGAGCCATGACACAGTACAGAATGGATTAGGAGGCACCAGACTGAGGCCGAGACTGTCCAGAGTCTCCTGTAGTAATGAAGTGGTTGACGATGACAGTGGCTCACAGGACTGGAGAAAAGTGCAGAGATCGGAGCCTGTGTCTCTCATGCAGCATGCCGGAGCCCGGCACTGAGAACACATGGGCAGAAGCGAGTTATTCTTCAGTGGGGACACAAGCCCTGCCTGCCTCCCTCAGAGGTGGGGTAACGGTTTCAAATGCACCTCATTTCTCTGGCTGGTATCCTCCTGTCTGCTGCCCTCTGCTTGAGAATGGGTTGATACAAGGCCCTACACAAAATCATCAAAAGAAAACCTAAGTCCTGCCTTCAGGGACTTGAAAACAGAACTTGGTTTCATCCACTGCTTCTTACGGCACTTCAATTTTTTTTTTTTTTTGGAGGAAGATTAGCTCTGAGCTAACATATGTGCCCATGTTCCTCTACTTTATATATGGGATGCTGCCACAGCATGGCTTGATACATGGTGCTAGGTCCATGCCCAGGACCTGAACCAGCAAACCCTGGGCCGCTGAAGCGGAGCACACAAACTTAACTGCTGTGCCACCAGGCTGGCCCCAGGACTTCAATTTTTAAGAGGCAATATCACTAAAACATCAGGGCAGGTGTTTTGGTTACCAAAGGCAAACTAATTTTTAGGAAATGCCCACATAGCTGGTGGCAAAAAACCCCAAGCCAGAATCATCCCAAACATAACGCTAAATTCAGTCTGTTGGCCAGGATCCACCTCCTCAGCCCTGGGGTCAGCAGAAACTCAGGAGCATCTGTCAGTCAACCACATGGCTCTGCATCCACACAAACACACACGGGCCAAGCGGCTGGACCCCGTGTTCTGGTCCCACCCACCGCCAATGTGGACGTGCCACCTTGGGTTTTCATTTTGACTTCCCCTCTCCCTTCTACGTAGTCATCGAAGTTGGTGGCAGCCCAAGGGAGAACTGGAGCCAGTCAAAGGTCTGCTTTTATAAATATTTTGGTACTATTTATATTTTCTAGGACATCTGCTTCCTCTGTCCATCACCTTGGCTGGTTTTACACCTTCCCAAGGGATGAAACATCTCCAGATGCGTGCCTTTTGCTGGTGGGTATATAATTACCACGTGTACATTTATAAACCTTCAAGATTGCTGAAGATTTCTGAAATAGTGACACCCTGGTCTGAGGTTTTCCTGAGAAGGTTCTCTTGAATGCGGTGCAATACATGCTGTTACCGCACACAGGGACTGGTGCACTGTAGGTAAGAAAGTACTCCTAAAAATGATGCATCCCTTTTAAATTTCAATTCACCCTAGAGAATATTTACCAAGCACCTTTGGTGTGCTATAAACTACAGAGAAGATGCTGTAAAAGGTTAAAATATAGCTCCTTCTCTTGAGGAACTGAAAAATGCAGCAGACACTAACACACACTAATCATAACGTAAGGCCTAAATTAGGGGCACAGGCAATGGGTATGGCGACACATCAAAGAGGAGGAGATGGATGTGGATCATACAGTTTAGGGCTCTAAAGGAAGGTTTGCAAGAGCCGCTGCAGGGGTCAGAGGCAGCTTCACAGGCTAAGTCAGGCCTTGAAGGACAGGAAGGCTTTGCCCAGGTGGAGCAGCAGACGGTGGTGTCCCAGGTGAGGTCACAGTCAGAGGAAAGGTGGAGGCAGGGCTGAGCCCAGCAGGTGTGAGGCAGGGGGACACAGAAGGCTGTTGGGGAGGTAGGGGATGATACTGGGGATGAGAGGGAAATAGGGCATGATGGCTCTGTAAAGTAAGGCTGGGCATCTGATCTTCCCCTGTTGGCAGGAAGGAGGTTTGGTCCAGGAGAGCGAGTGATGAAAGCAGCATTTCAGTGATTCATCCAGAGAGGGGGAGCCAGGTGGACTGTGGGGGCAGGGGCAAGCTGGGGAGACCGGGGAGGAAGGAAGATCCTGTGGGGGTCCTTTCAGGACCTGCAGGAGGACTCCACAGGGTGGAGGTATGTCTCGCTACTAAACCCACAGAGGCCCTGCTCGTTCCTATTCTTTGGTCTGGAAACCCAGGCTGAGTGGGGCTCCTGGGGAGCCATACAGCTGGCATTTCTCCCTGGATCCTGACAGCTGTGAGTGGGTCAAAGAGGACAGCCCCCTTGCACGTGCCTGGAGAGGGAGGAAGGAGCCCTATCGCAGCAGTCAGGTGACACCCCTGCTGGAGCTAGCCCAGGCCGCTGGAAGCACTGCGCTCAGGTGGGGGGTGGGGGACCACAGAGGACGAAGAAACCTGGCTTCTACTTTTCTGCTTCTTGTTTTATCTAAACGTTACTCTTTTTTAGTGTTGATTAAGGTCTTTAGGAAATTCTGACTTCAGAGTTTCCCTGGGGGAACCAAGGGAGGCCTGTCCCTGCCCGGGCCGAGCTTTAATTGATGGGGGAGGGAACCTGGTACTGCCCGGCGTCTTCCTGGTTTCTTAGCAACAAGAGTAGGGAGAAACCAGAGATTTAAAAGGGCTCAGGTCCCTAAACGGGTTTACAGTCACAATATTTGTTTGCCTTTTTGCTTATCATTCAGAGACCTTGGAGAAACACAGCACAAGATTACTTTTGTTGATTAGCTATATTATACGGAGGGGGGAAAATATCATGCTACTACATTAGAGACGTCCCCTGAGATGTTTAGGGGGGAAAAAAATATCTTGCATGCTAAACTAAACACTTTGTCTTTTTTCCCTCCTCATCCCACTGCATGCTCTTAACTCAAGGGCTACATAACAAACTAAATCTCCTCTTATTAAAAATAAATACACAGTGAAAAATTTTTCCTTGATTTGTTTACAGTAGAAAGTTCAAATCTGATAAGATCTCCAGAAACCAGGTGTGCAGGAGGCAGCAGCTAGGAAAGCCCTTGACTGCCCTTGGGAAAGGAGACCAGCGATTTTTCTCTTTCTCTCTTAACTGTTAAAAAGTATACCATGAAACAGCATCTCAAGCCAGCCGAAATCGGACTTTTTTATACTATAAGAAGCATTAAAGAAAGCCATACTGAAAAGCGACTAAGCTCCAGGCCCTCTCAGGGGCCCCTGCTGACTCCAGGCCTGGCCCTCGCCTCACCCTGAGCTTTCATCATGACTCTGAGGCTGGTCCCCTCAAAGTCTGTGCAGGCCCCTCTGGCTCCCTTCCCTCTCCTCCACACTCCCCACCTCCACCCTGGCCACCAATGTCACATAAGTCCACAGCTCCATGCCTCAGCTCATGCTGCTCCCTAGACCTGGAGAACCAAACCACTCCTTTTGTGTGTGTGTGTTGTCGGCCACAGATGTCACCTTCTTCAAAAACCTTCCCCCCGAATTCTGCCATCCATGGCGTGGGTCAGGTGCTCTGAGCCCCCTTAACCTGTACAGAATGCCTGTATCGCAGCATTTATATTTGTCTGGCTAGTCCTCCAAGATTTCACCAGACTCTGAGTTTCTCGAGGGCAGGGGTCCACAGCTAACAGCTTGACAGCCTTGTTGCCCAACACACGGCCCCCACATAGCAGGCCCTCAATAAATGGAAACAACAAAAAAAGATGGAAGAGGATGTTGGTGGAAAATGAAAACACGTCCATGGGGGTCAGTCTGCTGTCAGACACCCTGGGGCTCTCCCACCTGCAACCAGAGGGTAGCTGCAGAGGCCAGGAAGCAGTCATGTCTACTGACCGTCTCCAGGTTAAACAAGCGGCACAGGTGTCATCCAGCTGGAAAGGGCATGTGGTGGGAAAAGGTCAGAACAGAACTGGCCAAGTTAGACACTTTACTTGGGTTTTTCCAGCAGGACTCTTAGGTGACACCCCCCCCCCAAAGAACCCCACCAAGGCTGTTGGTTTCACCACCTCAACATGTGTCTTGCTTTCTTTCCCCAATTTCTTTTCCCAAAGACTCCAGGTCCGGGCCCTTCTAGTCTTACACTCTTTCCTGGCTCTTCCGCACCCCACCCAGCCCAGGTATCCTGCCTTCTGCATCCCTCAGATATGGTTTGAGGTAGGGGTCTCCTATGCCTTCCTGCCCAAGGCCATCGCCCCAACAATAACCCTGAAGACTCCATGAGTTCCCCACTACCTAGGGCCCCACTCCCAAGGCCCCAGTGTCCTGTGCCCCGTCCCTTCCCGGGTCTCCGCCTTGTCCATCATCTCTAGGTAAGGAGTACGCCTTGTCCCGCACCCCATTCCTCCATGGTCTTTGCCTCCATCCTAGTGTCACTCCTATCCTCTAGGCCCCGTGTCGTGAATCCCATCCCAGAACCCCTGCCCCTGGCGGGTTCTCCTGAGCGCCCAAGTCAGCCAGCGCCAACCTTTCATATTCTCGGCGGCCTCCAACAATCTGTTTGGAGGGATTCTGAGGCGGGATTCCTTCTTTAGTGACTTCATGGTGCCGCTCGGGCTGTGAGCGTGGCCCTGCGCCGCGGGGACCCGGGATAACGAAGCTGGGCGGCAACCCCCGCGACCCCGCGCGCGCCCGCCCGCCCGCCAGCGGCTGCCGCCGCGTCCATAGCAACCAGCGCTCCGCGCGGGGGCGCGCACCCACCCCACAACTTGGGCTGAGGCAGCTTGGAAAGCTCCTTCTTCAGCATGCTGCGACCAGCGCGTGCCGCTCCTCCCGCGCGGACCCCGAGAACCACCAGGACCGTGACGTCACAGGAGACGGCGGCGAGCGCCGTGACGTCACCAGCCAGATGGGGCGGGGCGAGGACTCGGGGAGCCGCCGGGGAGGTGGAGGGAGGGGCTGCGTGACCAGCCCTGCCCTGCCGAGTGCCAGGCGAGGGGTGTCCCAGCGGCCAGCCTGTGTCCCCGCCTGCCCCCGACTCCCGCCTTCCCTCCGCTCCTCCACACAGCGACTATAGGCTCCTTTCTTCACGCCATGCTGAACACCCCTGATGGCTTTCCGTGGATTTCAGTTTCTCGGTGGCCCCTGCCTATGCCCTACACGCGCCTGGTGACCTCCCCCGCCCACGCTTGCTGCAGCCACCTTGGCCTTCCATCGCTTCCCAAAAAAGCCAAGCTTTTACCCCGACTTGGGGACTTGGCGACTTGGGGCTTTCTCACGCGGTCGGTTTCAGTCCTTGGAGATGCTGCCCTTGACTCCCCAATTTAAAGAAACCTTTTTTATCCCTTCATAAATGCACCCGGTTTATTTTTTCCCCCGAGCCCTAACGCATTCTGGAATTATTTTGTTTGTGTATGCGGTTGTCTGTTGTCAGGCTCGCTGTAAGAATATAAACTCCATGAGAGCAAGAACAACCTGTCCTTTCCCCCGATCCCAACCCAAAGTTTAGCACACAGTAGTCACTCAGAAATTGTGTGTGGAATAATGAAGGGGCTCTAGAGCCAGACAGAACTGGATTCCAATCCCAGCTCTGCCAGCTTGCTAGCTGTGCGTTCTTAGGCCAGTCCCTTGACCTCTCTGAGCCACAGTTTTCTCACTTATAAAATGGAGGTCAAACTGCCTCTCACATAGGGCCACTGTGGATTAAGTGGAAGTATGCATTTAAACTACCCAACACGGTGCCTTCCATAAACTGTAGTGTCTTCTCAGTCAATTCGCAGTATCATGCTGGGGTTGGGGAGATGCACTCTGTACCCATTTTACCCATGGAACAACTGAGATCTGCCAAGAAGAGTGTAAAGTCACCTGACTAGCAAGAAACACAGTTTGAACTTGGTTCTTCCAAGTACAAGGCCAGGGCTCTTTGGACCCTGTCTCCTGGGCCATTTCTGAGCTTTGCCCTATTTGGCCCCAGAGGGAGGAGCTGGGAGGATGCCAGTAGGCTGGTCGGTCCCTGGGCTCCCTCAGTGTTCTCCACTCCTGCGCCTCTCCCAGGGGCATGGCCCCTTCTCCATGTGCGTGTAGACTTTCACTCTTCCTATGACTGAGACATCCTCCATGGGCAGCCTCTCCTCTCTTCCTCACAGAGGCCCAGGCACCAGGCTCCTTCCACCCTCCAGGCAGTCCCCAGTTCAGTTCGCTCCATGTCCTGAGTGCTTGTGATACACCAGGCTAGGTACTGTGTCACCAGGGCCCTCCGAGAAGCAGACATTGAAATGGAGATAAGAGTGCAAGAGGTTTATTGTGAGCAGGGGTGGGGGCGGCAGTAAGGCCTAGGAAAGACCCGAAGAGGAAGGGAGCGGGGCCAGGCTGGGAGAGCCTCAGACTGTGTTGCAGATCTGACAAAGTCTGCGCCAAGCCAATGTGGACCTCTGGGGCAAAGAATGTTCGTTAGAGGCTATTGGCTAACTGCCCTCCTTGCAGGTGAACACAAGCTCTTCCTCAAAGGGAGACAGGGAGAGCTCAAGGCCATGGCTGCCACAGGAGCTCTGCGAGATAGGGAGGAAAGTCAGAAACATTTCCTCTTGCCCTCTAGAAGCTCAGCGTCTACCCTGGAGCAAGAGACAAACACTCAGAAACTCTAATCCATGCACCCAGCTTCCAGAAGGTCTTCTAACTTCGGGAAGTTACACAGCTTGTGGGAAGCCTGGCTGGGAGCAGGACGGAGGCCTGGAGGCCATTGGGGGATGGGGGGGGGCGGTCGGTAGAGGTTAAAGGACAAGAGAAGAAGGCTGTGGGAGAGGTGTATGGTCAAGCAGGTAAGCAACCTGCCTGGGCTCTGCTGCCAGCCCCTGTGTGACCTTGGATAGGTCCATCCCCTCTCTGTGCCTCAGCATCTTCATCTGCATCATGAAGGTGTTGAACCAGATCAGAGCTGCTTAACCTTTTGAGAATCTGATCAAAGCTGGGAACCTCCTCCCTGGAAATTTGCATTTGATTTTTTTTTTAGTGGTAAAATACACGTATCATAAATTTACCATTTTAACAAATACAATTTGGTGTCATTTAGTACATTCACGATGTTGTGCAACCATCACCACTATCTAGTTCCAGAACTTTTTCTTCCTCCCCAAAGAAACCCTTACCTGTTAAGCAGTCACATCCCCTTTCCCCCTTGCCCCCAGCCCCTGGCAAACACTAATCTACTTTCTGACTTTATTGATTTGCCTATTCTGGATATTTCCTATAAATGGAATCATATCACATCTGGCCTTTCGTATCTGCTTTCTTTCAGTTAGCCTAACATTTTGAAGGTTCACCCATGTTGTAGTGTGTATCAGAACTTCAGTCCTTTTTATGGCTGAATAATCTTCCATTGTATGGGTATACCACATTTTGTTTATCCTTTCATCTGCACCTTTGATTTTGCACATGATTTTGCATTCGATTCCAGGGACTTTCTGAAGTTCATTCGTGTGCCCTGGGTTGGGGTGGGCTGAGGTCAGTGTGTCTTAAACACAGAGTTGAGTCATCTCAGAGTGTTTCCAAGTCTGTGTGTTCAGCAGGCAGTGAGCAGTCACACCTTGGTAATGGCAGAATGAGTATTAGGGGAGCCTTCTTAGAGGAGGAAGCATCTGGGGTGGGACACTAGAGATGAGTTCAATAGGCAGGTCAGGCGGCAGGCACTCCATATGGGGACACAGTAGGACCAAGGCCCAGAGGTGATAAGGCACAAGTTTAGGGAACTGCATCATTGGCCACCACAGCGCTGGCAGTTTCCTCCCAGCTCAGCAACTCTGACCAACCTCCTCGAGCCCAGGGAGGAGGAGGCGGCAGGGTTGACAGAGGGCACGGCATCAAATATTGCTTCATGTCTCTGTTTATTTCCACCCAGCCAGGGGCTGGGCATGTTGTCAGCTGCTCTTCGCAGAGGCTAAACAGCCTCCCTCAATAGAAAGTGTGTTTCCTCCACAAGCTGCGTCATCTCTTTCCAGGACAGCCACCCTCCCAAAGCCTGAGGCTGGTGCAGTCTGTTCTCAAGCCCCTCACATCTAGCCCACCCCCTTCCTCTCTGGCTCCCCCCTCCCAGCTCATCCCACCACTTCTGTCTCACCTCCACGCACACACCTGGCTCCCTCCCCTATTGTCTGCATTGCCCCCTCTTACATCTGGCCATCCCCACACATACCTGGCTCACTCTCCACATCTGGCTCATTCCTCTCAAATCCAGCTGTCCCTCCCCCCCTTAAACGAAGCATCCACCTCTACCCTTCTTACTAGAACCTAGCTCAGCCAACACGCAGCAGGAGTCTCACATTCTCCTTGGCCCTGAAGTCAGGCCACAGCTGGACGCTCTTCCCAGAATAGACGGACCTCAGCCTCAGGGATGATTCACAGACTCTGGGCAGCACCCTCAGGTTCAAACTGCTCTTCTTCCCTTCTGGAGAAGGACACACGGGAGGTTTTTCAGAGGCCACATCCAGTAGGGTTAGGGGCAGAGGCGCTTCGGAGCAAAACATGGGTTTGCGTCTCAGTGTGGCCCCTTCCTAGGCCATCTCCCTCCTCTTGAGAGTGGGGACAGGGCCAGTCTTGTCCTGATTTGCTACCCTCAGAATCCTTACCCCACATTTCTGGATGGTCTGTCTATCTGTCTGCCCTCACTAAAGTGTAAGTTTCAGGGGAGCAAGGGCATTGCCTGTCAGATTCACAGCTATGTCCTAGTTCCTGGAATAATGTCTGGCACACGTGGGCCATCAGTAATGGATAGGGGTGGGGGAAGCCTGGAGAAGCACCAGTGGGTTCACGGGGCTGCCTTCCAGTATCTGTGGGGCAGGGAGAGAGCCCGGCTCCTCCTGTGCAGCAGTGCTTAAAGGCAAAACCATCAACTGCAGTGACACATTCCTGCGAGATTTGCTATGTGACTTTTCTAAGAATCAGAGCTCCCTCCTGGTGCAGCAGTTCCCGCACAGGTCCTGGGACCATCTGCCTGGGCTGCTGTGGAGGACGTACCAAGATGGATGGACATTGAATTCTGGGGCTCTGTGCCAAGGTTCTCCACCAAAAGGAAGGCTCTCTGTCTGCATCCCCATCTCTCCTTCTCTCCCTCCCTCCCTCCTTGTCCTGGTCAGAAGGCTGTTTGCTGAGGTCAGAATTAGGCCCAAGGGAACTGGCCCACCTTGGGGGCTTCTTGCTCTAGATTGTGTGTGTGGGGGGGAACCTGAGGAATTGCCCCACTCCACCAGTGACAACCCTGTTCCAGTGGCACATGGCCAGGAACTAAGGGGTGGGCTGTGTGTGTGTGTGGTGGGAGCAGGGGCAAGGGGTGCTGAATGAAAAGCCCTGGGCCCAAGTCTCTCTAGCTGTGTGACCAGACACTATGCTCCCTTCTGAGTCTCATCTACTTCCCTTACAGAATGGGCTCAATACCGCATAATCGACTTCCCAGGATCAATGTAAGGAGCAAAAAAAAGTAAGTACTCTGAAAACTGAACAGAGAAAGGGATTATAGTTGAGGCTCAGAACACTCAAATCCACTAGATAATTTCTCTCTTAGACAGTGTGGCAGGCAGAATAATGGCTCCCCAAAGACGTCCACATCATCATCGCCAGAAGCTGTGAGTTTGTTACCTTACAAGGCAACAAGAACTTTGCAGATGTGATTAAGGACGTTGCGGAGGGGAGATTATCCTGAATTCTCCAGAGGAACCCAATGTAATCACTGGCTCCTTATAAGAGGGAGGCAGGAGGGTCAGAGTCAGAGCAGGAGACGTGATGATGGAAGCAGAGGTCAGAGTGATGTGGCCATGAGTCAATAAATGCCGCAACTTTTAGAAGCTGGAAAAGGCAAGGAATGGCTTCTTTCCTGGAGCCCCCAGGAGGAACACAGCTCTGCTGACACCTTGATTTTAGCCATTTCAGACTTCTGACCTCCAGAACTGCAAGGTAATAAATGTGGGTAAGCCACTAAGTTTGCAGTAATTTGTTATGGCAGCAATAGGAAATTAATATAGACAGAGTTATATGAACACTGTTTCAACTCTGATTCTCCAGCTCTCTTTTTCAATATTCCTTTTCAGTTAATGAAAGCTTCTATGGTTACCAAGTTAGCTTCTGACTCCCATGCTATCCGTAGACAGATCGCTGCTTATCTGTCTTGAGTTCCATTTTAGCAGAGGGTGCCAAACTTGACACACCCGAGTTCCAATCTCAGCTCAATAATTTTCTTTTTCTTTTTTTTTTTTTTTTGAGGAAGATTAGCCCTGAGCTAACATCTGCCACCAATCCTCCTCTTTTTGCTGAGGAAGACTGGCCCTGAGTTAACATCCGTGCTCATCTTCCTCTACTTTATAATTTTTATTTTTTTATTTTATTTTTTTTGAGGAAGATTAGCCCTGAGCTAACTACTGCCAATCCTCCTCTTTTTGCTGAGGAAGACTGGCCCTGAGCTAACATCCATACCCATCTTCCTCTAGTTTATATGCGGGACACCTACCAAAGCATGGCTTTTGCCAAGCGGTGCCATGTCCACACCTGGGATCCGAACCAGCGAACCCCGGGCCGTCGAAGCGGAACGTGTGCACTTAACCGCTGCACCACTGGGCAAACCCCTCAGCTCAATAATTTTCTAACGGGGTGACCTTGGGCTAGGTCACTCAACCTCTCTGAGTGAGCCTCTTCTTTGGCAAAAATAGGGAGCTAGGAGAATTAAATATGATTCCACTCAAGAACTCTTTTCCTTTTATAGAAATTAAGGGTCATGTCTAGGGTTGCCAGATAAAACCCCAAATGCCCAGTTAAACTTGAATTTCAGATAAAACAAGGTTTTTTTTTTTCAGTATTAGTACATCCTGTGCAATATTTGGGACATACACTAAATACTTATTCATTATTTTATTTGAAATTTAAAGGTAACTAGGTGTCTATATTTTTATTTGCCAATCTGGCAACCTGGGTCTTGTCCTAGGTCATGTAGTTTGTAAGCAACAGAGCCACGCCCCAATCTCGGACCTTTCAACTGCAAGGTCAACGAGCATCCTGCTGTCACAGGCCTGACCTTGAGTGGACTAGCTGAGCCACAAGGCAGCCCTGCACTTAAAACTCAATTGAGGCGTCAGAAACAAATGCAATTTGAGCCTTGGAAACCCATTTCATTTCTTAAAAATATCTAAAGTGAGCATGAATATAAGATTTAAAAACAACACACACATAAATGCTTATGTATAATATATGTATACACATGCATAGGTATAAAGTATGTAAAATCAAAACTGAATATGAAAATAAATGAAAAAAGAAACTACATGCAAATAAATGCTTTAACTTCTGTTAAATATGTGAATTCAATCTCTAAAGGCGATATGCCTTTTAGGGGTTTTTTCCTTCCTCCTGATCCAGATCAACACACAAGTCCAGTGGAGTTTAAACTAAATGGCAACTACCCTGACCGTGTCCTTATCGTGGGCCGGGAGGCCTTCTAAGCATGTATGTGTACTGACTTCTTTTTTTTTTGTTTGAGATATAATTTGCATAACAAAATTTTCTATAACATAAAATTCACTATTTATGGTATACAATTCAGTGTTTTTTACTGTATTCATAGGTTGTACAACCATCACCACTACCTAGTTCCAGAACATTTCCATCACCCCAAAATAAACCTTGTATGCATTAGCGGTCAACCCCAATTCCCCTCTTCCCCCAGTGCCTGGCAAACCCTAAGCTACCATCTGTGTCCACAGATTTGCCTCTTCTGGACATTTCATACATGTGATCGTACAATATGTGGCCTTTCGTGTCTGGTTTCTTTCACTTAGCAAAATGCTTTCAAGGTTCATCCATGTAACATGTATCAGTAAGTATTTCTTTTTATTGCCAAATAACATTTCCTTATATAAATATACCATATTTTCTTTATCCATTCATCAGTTGATGGGCATTTGGGCTGTTTCCACTTTGTGGCTCTTGTGAATAGTGCTGCTGTGAACATGTGTGTGCAAGTTTTGGTGTGAACATACGTTTTCAGTTCTCTTAGGTATGTACCTAGGAGTGGAATTGCTGGGTCATACGGCATCTCTGTGTTTAACTTTCTGAGGAACCGCCAGACTGCTTTCCAGAGCAGCTGCACCATCTTACATCCCACCAGCAGTGTACGACGGTTCCAATTTCTCCATGTTCTTGCCAACACTTATTTTCCTTTTTTTAAAAAAAAAAATTGTAACTATCTTGGTGGGTGTGAAGTGGTATCTCACTGTGGTTTTAATTTGCATTTCCTTACTGGCTAATGACGTTGAGCAGCTTTTCATGTGCTTATCGGCCATGTGTATATCTTCTCTGGAGAAATGCTTTGCCCATCTTTTAATTGGGTTGTTTGTCTTTTTGTTGTCAAGTTGTAGGAGTCCTTTATATATTCTGGATATGAAACCCTTATCAGATATGTGATTTGCAAATAGTTTCTCCCATTCTGTGGGTTTTCCTTTCCCTTTCTTGATAGCGTCCTTGACACATAGAAGTTTTTAATTTTGATGAAATCCAATTTATATTTTTTGCTTTGGTTTTTAGCTGGGTGTGCTAACTTCTTGAACGTTTACAACAACCACATGAGGTAGAGAATAGTATTAGCATCCTCGTTTTACAGATGAGGAAACTGAGGCATAGAAAGGCTAAGCACCTTGCTACCCGAGATGAAGCGGCTGACGGGGCAGCCAAGCTGGGGTCTGAACACAAGCACGGGCGCTCCAGGGCCCCATGGAGGAACTGTTCACAGCTCCTGTGCTCAATGTGGTGTGCATGCGTAGGATCCTTAAATTGTGCTGGCCCTTCAGGCCTCGTTCAAGATTAGAATTGCCTACCGGACAGTTCTCACAGCTCATTTTGTATTGTTCATGAATGGATCGGAGGGGTCAGTGCGGGGTGGGAGGAGTGGGGTTTCCACAGCGACTTCCTCAACGAAGCAGCCTCCCTGAGCTGAGGCCCTGACACCTTGCCCCACATGGGTGCTGCTGCCAAGGCCCAGAAAAGGGTTCTGGCCTCTTTCTGCCATCTTAATCACAGTAAGAAAGGTCAGCAAAGCAAGTGAGGCCTGTGTAAACTGGTCGGGTTCAAGGGCAGGGGGAAGCCCCAGGCTGAATCAGGGATCCCAGGGATGGAGGCAAGGAGGCCCAGGGAAAGGATGAGGAGTGCCAGGCACCAGAAGAGACTGGATCCAGAGGTGGGGCGAAGGAAGTGCTGGGAGTGTCTCCCAGGTGTCCGGGGTCTGGCCCTGCCTGCAGAGGTCAGCCACTTGAGGAATGGAACCATTCCTGTCTGACCTGCGGGAGGAAAGCAAGCAGCACTGGTATGGGGAGTCTCTAGTGAGGGGCCCTTCCTTCCACTGTGGGGGCCAATGCCTGGAGGCTGTCAGTCTGCTGTGTGGCACACACCCTCCTAGCTACCTGGGAGGCAGCAAGGTCCACACTGGGCCAAGGGGAAAATTTTCCAGAAGCCCAGGGCTACCTACTGACAAGTTTCAGCATCACAGAGAAATGACAGGTCTGTCTTGTCAGGCACCAGGAATTCCTGTTTGGGACCTGCCTTCCTTGAGGCCAGCATGCCCAGGGCACTGTAAATCACAGTGAAACGACTAGTAATAACTGCCACATTTGTCAAAGGCGCATTCTGTGCCAGGAACTGCACTGGCTTCCATTCCTCCACCCATCCATCATCGCCAACCTTATACTAACCTTGAGGCAGGCACGGTCCCTGCTTTCAGAGGTGAGGAAATGGAGACTCACTGAGTGAGTGGCTTAACTAAGGTCCTAGTAAGTGATGCTGGCCCCCTCCCAGGGGCATTGCTGGGTGGCCCCCCAGGCCACACCCCACGAGCCTGACCATTACCTCACCCCACCCTCACCCCTGACTCAGCAGGAAGAACGGGCAGCTGCTCAAGCTGGATGTGAAATGGGGGCCGTGACCCCAGAGGATGAGGCAGGGCCAACTGGCTTCAGCGGACACAACTTGGCCAAGTGGCCAAGGGCTGCTGTCCTCCTCTCACTCACTACCCAGGGAGCCCAGCACAGGAAGCAATCTCAGACATTGGCTGGACCAGAGGTTCTGAAACACGTCTGAGCATCAGGCTTACTGGAGCGCATTTAAAAATACAGATTCCTGGATACAGAGATTTGGATTCTGTAGATCTGAGGGGGGCCCAGGAATGTGCATTTTATGGAACCTCCAGTGTTTCTGATGCAGAGCCAGGTTTGAGAACCTGAGGCTGGTCCACCCTCTTCACTAAACAGTCAAGAAAAGGAGATCTCAGCTGAGGGGAGTGTCCTGCCTACGGTCCTACAGGTGGCCGAGTGGAGATTTGGACCCAGGCAGGCACAGCAGCCCACCTATTAGACTGTGTCTCCTGGGAGGAGGGAACCAACTTGAAAGGTGATCATATCTCTGGAGCCTGGAACTGAGACAAAAAGTTGCAAGGCAGAAGATGCACTCGATATATAAATATTTGAAATTTCTAGAAAACTCACTTCTAAAAGAGTAAAAATCTACAAAAGATAAAAATAGCATATTGGAAACAATACTTGGAGCAAATAAGACTGAGTCAATATACTCATAACATCTATCTATCCGTCCATCGATCTATCTATCTAGACAGTTCATTCAACTCGATCAGGAAACCATCAAAGCTTTAGTTGGGTAAATAAGTAAACAGCATACATGTGCACACGACATCATAGTTAGTAAACAAATATTTTTAATCTGCTTGGTAATCTTTAAAATGTAAATTAAAACAAGGTACTGTTTACATATTAGACTCTTCCTAAACTTTATTTTTGTATATGTACATATATATGTAAACTTATAGAAAAGGATTGGGAAGGACACACATGGTGGCAGAACTGTCTGATTGCCTCTTAATATCTATTCACTCCTTTTTTTTTAATTAACCAAGCCTATCTATCATGGGGGGTGATGGGGAAGTAGGCACATGATCAGTTTGAAAACTACACTTCCCAGTGTCCCTTGTGGATCAGGGCGGCCACTTGGAAGTAAGCTGATGTCATGGGGCACAGGGACTTTCAGGGAAGCTCTTTATTTTATTTTATTTTTTTGCGTATAAGGAAAATTGGCCCTGAGTTAACATCTGTCGCCAATCTTCCTCTTTTTGCTTGAGGAAGACTGTTGCTGGGCTAACATCTGTGCCAATCTTCCTCCACTTTATGTGGGATGCTGCCACAGCATGGCTTGATGAGCAGTGCTAGGTCCGCGCCCAGGATCCAAACCTGTGAACTCTGGGCCACTGAGTTTGGAACCGGTGAACCCTGGGCCAGGGAAGCAGTGTGCGAATTAACCATTATGCAACCGGGCCGGCCCCAGGGAAGCTCTTCAGAGGGGCTGATCCAGCTGGAAAAAAACACTCTGTTGCCCCTCTAGCCTTTCTCCTTCTTATTGCCTGGAATGCAGACATGATGGCTGGAGCTCCAGGGACCATATTAGACCATGTGGAGACCTTAGGGATGGAAGTTACCAACTGAGGATACAGAGCATAAAGTTAGAAGCCTGGGTTCTTCATGACCAATGACCATGGGTCCACCATGCTAGCGCTGAAATGCTTTGTCCAGACTTCTTTTATGTGGGAGAAAAATAAATGAATTTATTTGTTTAAGCTTATATTTCTTTGAATTTCTGTCCTATGCAGCTTAACCTAAACTGATACACACATCCAGCTTCTATGGAAGTGTGACGAGGACTTTCTTACTTTACTTTCTATGCCATGGTATTGCTTGCATTTATTATTATTACTTTTTACAATACAAATGTATTCACATATTACTTGTACAACCATCTGTTTTGGAGCCCCAGAGAACTCAATTTGAGTGGCAGCCCCACTTCCTAGCTATGTGACCTTGGCCAGTCAATTAATTTCTCTGAGCCTGTTTCCTCATCTGCAAAATGGGCATCATAATAATAGAACTTATCTCATTGGGTTGTTGTGGATCTTAAATGAGCTAAAGCAGATAACATTCTTGGCACCATGCTTGGCTTACAGCTGTTACTGCACTACATTATGCTACCACGTAGGCACTGGGGGTGGCAGAACCAATTAGGAAAACCTGGGACATGTTGAGTAGAAGAACAGGTGGCAAAACTGGCATATGAGTGGGATCCCTTTTGTGAAAAATTATTTTTAGTTCTATATCTATATGTGTATATCTACATCATGAGATGTCCGGAGGGATGGTTGTCCAAATGTTAGTAATGGTAATTTCTGGGTAGTAGAATTTTTGCTTTCTTCTCTATGGTTGAAAAAGAGCATTAGTATTTTTTGAGCAGGAAAATAAAAAAAGAAAAACCCCTTGGAAAACAATATAACAATTCACACCAAGAATCATGAAAGCCTTCATACCCTTTGACCCACCTATCTCACTTTTGAGAACTACCCTGAGGAAATCATTTAAATGAAGAAAGAAGCTATATCCATAAAAACATGCACTGCAGGATTATTTATAATAGAGGAAAACGGGGAACCACTTAAGTGACTTACATTAGGGCCGTAATTATTAAATTATTCACTCATTGGAACATTATGCAATAATAACAATGAGGAAGATGATGACCAGGGAGCAACGCGGAAAATTGCTGATGACAGAACAAGAAGGAAAAGGGGCAGAATGCAAAATGAGATCTGCGCCAGGAGCACAGCTGGGCAAAAATCTTGTGTGCATTTGGACGAGGGCTGCAAGGGAACATAGGCAAATAAAAACAGTTTAATTTGTCGGAGCCACTGATGGTGGGTGACTTTTTTTTTGGATTTAGAATTCTAATGTTTCCATAATGTTGTTTGTGTAATAAAAAAAAAAAAGGGGGGGGGGGCTTTAAAAGTCCCCTCAGGGAAAAGAAGGGAAGCAGGGAGAGGGAGATAGAAAGGAGGTCTGGGATTCTCCCAGAAGGGGGTTTGGACAAGAGGAATTCGGAGGCAATCTGAAACACACAGGTCTTTGCTGGGGTGGCCCCAGAGGTGCATCCCCTTTGCTCTCTGACTTGAGAGTGATCAGATGGACCAAAATAGTTGCCGAAGTTAGGGAAGCAGGATGTTAGCTGATGATAAAGCCAGGGTTAAGAGTGTTCTTCAGACTGGAATCATCTGGAAAAACTGATCACGCTTGCTATTGATGAGATCACAGAGAAACGAGCACCAGCGGGCTGGCTGGAGTGTGAACAGTGCAGGCTTCCCGGAGGGCAGTTTGGCATTGCGTATGCACAGGCTGTGTGTATCTTTGGTCAGCAATCCCATTTCTTGGGATTTATCCCAAGCCTAAGGAAATAATCAGCCAGTGCATACAAATATTTACATAAAATGTTCACCACAGAGTTTATAAAAATAAAAAGTTACACCCTCAGTTTCACCAAAACGGAATTGGTAAACTAAATCTTGGCACAACCACGCAGTGGTATACTATGAAGCTTCGCTAGGAGAAAAAAGTAGATATAAATCTGACATGAAAAGATGCCCACTTCATATGAGGTAGAACAAGAAGCTTCCAAAGCAAGGTGCACACTATCCCGTTTTTGTAAGATTACATATCTAAATATGCATATAAGAATCTCTACTAAGATAAACACCAGAATTCTAACTGGGTCGTCTCTGAATGGTGGGATTACAAACTGTATCAGCCAGTTTAGTCCGAATTATGTTGCAGTAACAAACAACCCGAAAATCCCCAGGTTCACAACAGTGAATGTTCATTTCTCGCTCCTGCTCACGTCTGTTGTGATGGGTCACCCCTCTTCCCAACACCTTCTCCTCTCTAGGACCCAGGCTGATGAAACGGTCTGCGTCTGAACACTGCAGGTCTCTGTGGCCCAGGGAGGAGATGGTGGACCACCCACTGGCTCTTACGATCCGTGCTGGGCAAGTCTCATGGCCCTTCCCAGGTTCCACAGGGCAGGGAATATAATCCCCCACAGGCCCTCGGGAAAGGCCACTCAAGGAGGGGCGGGAACATTTTGAACAATAATACAATTTACCACACAAGTTATTCCATCCTTGTCTTAGTCTGTTCAGGCTGCTATAATGAAAATATCATAGACTGGGTGGCTTAAACTACAAATATTTATTTCTCTCAGTTTTGGAGGCTGGGAGGTCTAAGATCAAGGTGTCAGCAGATCTCGTGTCTGATGAGAGCCAGCCTCGCAGTTCATAGATGTCTGTCTTCTATCTGTGTCCTCATGTGGTAGAAGGGGCGAGGGAGTTCTGTGAAGTCTCTTTTATAGGGGCACTAATCCCATTTACGAGGGGTCCCTCCTCACGACCCAGTCACATCCCAAAGCTCCACCTCCAAATACCATCCCCCTGGGGATGAGATTTCCACATATGAATTCTGGGGGACACACAAACATTCGGTCTATAGCAATCCTATTACTTAAAGTCCTTTTCTTTGCCACAAGCAGGTCTGTCCCAGGAAGTGGATGGTCTCATGGAGATGGGACACGTGGGTTCTCTCTGTTAGAGCATCTTCAGGACGGAAAATACAGGCACCAAGTCCAAGCTACCCAGCAGGGCAGAGGGGCCAGAAAGAGGTCAGGATTTTGCCTAATTTAAGAGATAGGTCAATCAACCAGGACTCAAGGTAAGTATAAAACAACGATGTAACAGAAAGTTCTGGATGTCCGGCAGTGTTCTGCCAGGTCTGCTACTTACTACTTATAGGACTTGAGTCAAGGTAGAGCGCCCTTTGAATGTCCCCATGTGTAAAACAGAGATTAAAACAGCTTCCCTACTCACTTTACACTACTTGGGGGGAGGGGAGGGGAGGGGAGGGGTGGGGTAGGGGAGGGTGGGGTGGGGTTGGGGAGGCTCAGTCACAGGGCTTTAAAACTGTTAGTGCTCCTGCACGCGGAAGGTTTGGTCCTTCAAGCTGTAACCACACTCAACATATCACATTTCCCCAACTCCTCTCATCACCAAAGGAGCTTGCTCCACCCTTGCACTTGGGTTTGTGTGCTTTTCGGTAGGGCAGGTAGAAAGAGGACACCAACGCCTCAATACAGAGAAGGAGAGCCCCTTTGATGGATGAGCCAGAGAAGGCCCGGGATGCAGAGGAAAGGACCCCACTCTACTCTGTCATGTTTGGAAGTAGCTGTGTCCCGCTCATTCCTCCTGACCCCGGCCTCTCAGGATGAAGGCAGGAGACCACAGGTCTTTCCAAACCGGCCTGATCATCAGAGCAGTTCAGGAAGCATTTAAAAACTAGATTCCTGGGCTCTGCCTCCTGAAGGTGATTGACGTAGTGAGGGTGGCACCAGGCTGAGCCAGAGAAGGTGATCCATGCCACCCCGACCTGGCCCTGGCTCCCGTCCAGCCCCTCTGCACAGGCCTCGTGAGATGCCCCAGGAGGGAGGGCCTGGGCAGCTTGAGTGGCACGAGCCCTGGCAGCCGGGAGAAACCTGAGTGGGCCCAGGTTATCTGATGGCGCGCCTGCTCCGGCCCGTGCTCACTTCTTGAATGTCAAGATCAGGGGAAGGCTCGGGAAGAGGCTCCCCAGGCGGCACAGGTCACCCTGCGAGCTGTCTCGGGGCCAGAGGAGGTAGTAAGAGAAACATATTCCCCCATTCCTGCTCCCAGCTTCCTTGGCCTGCCTGCACACCTTTCCTGATAACCCTGGACTTTATCTCTTGACACATCTATCAACATAGTGGTGAGTTCCTCAAGGGGTGGGGCAGGTCTTATTCCTCTCTGCATGCCCGGTGCAGTGCCTGGCACACCATTAGTGTTTGCTGAATATTTCATGAATAAAGGAGAAGTAGTAACACTTACTACATTACCACAGGGTCAAAGAAGGACTGATATTCACACCCACTAGGCATGAGGGGAATGCACGTGCTCACTTCTGGGGTGGGGGGAACCCCATCCTTAGTCACCCAGCTGGAGGCTGAGCTTAGCATGCCCTGATCTGCAGAGGTACTAAGTTACTTTTGGCATCAGGACACCCTTTGAAATGATAAGTTATGGAGCCTCTTCATAGGAAAATGCCTTTCTCTCTCTCTCACATACACACACGTCCTGCATACAATTTCCCTTCAAAAAAAAGGGAGAGCTCTTTTTTTATGGATGAGTGCCAGTAAATATAATGCCAGTAGATGGAATGCTAGGGTCAGAAATTAACATTTTGCAACCCCCAATCTAACCACTGATTTTGGCAAAGATCACTGATGGATGCTAAAATCACTGAGCAATGGTTGTCAGGGAACAGGAAGGAACCTCAGCCCTAGACAAAGCCTCTGGCCCCCAAATCAGGACTCCACACTCCAGGGAGGGGCCCGGACCAAGGAGAGGACCACAGTCAAGACAGACTCCAGATGGGCTTAAGAGACTACTTAAATAAAACCAGGTGACCATTTCTGCAGGTAAAAGGCCAGGGGAGAATCTGGGCTCTGGGTCTCTCCTGGATTCCTCTCCCCTCCCCTTTCGCTGCTTGGCTCCCCCCACCTTCACTCTCTCAAGGGAAAGGCTGCAGTGGGGAGTGGTTGGGGGAGGCGACTCAGGAGGGTCTGTGGGGCTCCTGACACCCCAAACGTATCCTGCTTGCCAAAAGAGAAGGGGCAAGGCTTGCTCTGATCTCCCCACTGTTCTCCGAGTCCACCAGGCTGCCATGCTGGATATACACATGGGTCCACCAGCATACCCAGTCTCTTCTATGTCATGTCATGTATTGCAGGGGTTGGAAACCTGAGAACTCTATTTCTCAGAATCTCTTGCCAGCTAGGATTTGCTTTAGAGTCCACTAATGACAGGCACTCACAGAAACCATCACTCCGTCCTTGGCAGTGGTGGGTGAACTTGATGCTAGTTCCCAGACCAAAAATGTCCTCCCATCTACATTGCTGTAGCCATTCCCCTGGGGATGCCAGGGCTGGGCAATGACCAGAGCTGAGACAGCGCCTGCCAGTGGAGATGTCTGCAGTGTCGGCCCCCTCCCCAAAGCCTACCTGGTGTTGTCTCAGGATACAGGAACATTGGGTCATCCTCTGGGCACAGGGGAGGAGGTGCTCTGCAGCCAGGACTCTTGGAGTCGAGGAAGAAGGGTCAGCAACAGAGAGTCCAGCACAGCCAGACCCTCCCAGGAACACCGAAGGCCCCTGGAAAACCAAGAGACCCGGATGTGACTGCCTCATCTTACCAATTTTAATCCTCACCCACCACCAGTGCCAAGGCCCTGGCACCCGCAGGCCCCTCCTTGTCAGTCTTTCTCTCTTCTCCTGGGTCTGTGGATCTGCAGTCAGGGCTCCCTGGGACTCCTAACAACCCACACCCTTCAACACACCTGTGATCCAGCAGCAAGAGGCCCTGCTCCAGCAGCACCTTCACCTCTGTGCTTGCTCCAAACACGTCCCAAAGGGTCAGCTGGGGCTCAAACTGCTGCCAGTGCTGGGGAAACCGGAAGGGTCAGAGGTGCAGAGACTACAGGGTGGGCAGCTGGTGGGGCTACTCTGGGCCACCTGTCTGGGGGTGTGGTAAGGGGTGAGGGAGGGTCCAGTCCAGGGATCTCAGCAACTGACTCAGGCACACCAGGACCAGGCCAACAGGTTGAAACCCAGCTCCCAGCCAAGCCAGGTCTCCCTGCTCCTCCCTTCTCTCTCTGCTGGCCAGGGTATGGCCAGCCCCAGCCAGGGCTTTATGGCCCTGACTTCACCCAGAGCAGCTCAGAGTTTGAGCGATTATTATCTGTTGTACTTCCTATCTGAGCTTTCAGTGCTGCTTAACAACATTTGAAAACCCTTATCTAGTCTATTCCCCCACATAGCTGAGAAAACTGATGTTCAGAGAGGTGAAAGGACATGTGCCCAAGGTTGCAGCAGAATGGGGACGAGAGCCCGGGTTTCTGTAGCCCTAGTCT
This sequence comes from Equus caballus, assembly GCF_041296265.1. Classification (NCBI taxonomy): domain Eukaryota; kingdom Metazoa; phylum Chordata; class Mammalia; order Perissodactyla; family Equidae; genus Equus; species Equus caballus. The sequence continues at coordinate 26,222,838 of NC_091694.1, read as the reverse complement.
AGGGTTCTCACCACTGCACCACACTGCCCATTGGTTCTGCCCATCAGGCCTCGGCTGGACTAAAGCCCAACCATCCAGCTGCTGGCCCCAGAGGAGTGGGAGGGGTGTGTTTGTGTGTGTGTGTGTGTGTGTGTGTGTGTGTGTGTATAGAAGACAGAGTGAGAGACAGAGAGAGTGATTCTGCAAGGTTTAGGAGGAAGTGGTGTGCCAGAGCCCCATAACCCCTTACTTGGTGAGTGATCCCCACGTCTGTGCGTAGCCCCATGGCCAAAACTTCCTCCAGCCTGAAAGAAAAACCACCAAGCAGTCCTGGAGAGACCTGTGCCTCTCACATTCCTCAAACCCTATGCTGGAATGTATGGGGGGCTTATGAAGATCATGCAGGATGGGGCAGGGTGGGGGCAGGACAAGGCAGGACACAAGGATGTCTATGTGGAGGTGGTTCTGGGGGCGCAGGGAACCCCTGGTGAAGAGCCCCGTGACCTCAGATGCTCACAGCTCCAGCTCGCCCAGGGGGACACGCTTCCGGGTGCCATGACCAAACAGCATCACTTCCTTCATCCAGTTGTCAGGCTCCAGGGTCTGGATCCGAGCCTCCCGGATGTGGCCTCCGACCCCCTGGGGCATAAATCGCCCATGGGCCCCTGACAACATCAACCACCACCCCATTTTAATAGCAGCTAGCACCGTGTGCTTGCCAGATGTTAAATCAGTGGTTCTCAAAGTGTGGTCCCTGGACCAACAGCATCTAATATGCTAGAAATGTAAATTCTCGGGCCCTACCCCAGGCCTGTCCAATCAGAAATGTTGGAGGTGGGGCCCCGCAAGGCGGGTTTTAACAAGCCCTCTGGGTAATTCTGATGCACGCTGAAGATGGAGAACCACAATGCCAGGCACGACATCAAATGCCTCAAAACATATACCCAACAGCTCTACGGAGTAGGTGTTTTCTGCCCCACTTTATGTACAAGGAAACAGAGGCTTGGAGAGGTTAATAAGTGGCCCAAGATCACACAGCCATGACATTCTTCTCCTGAGTCATCCCTTTCATGGTTCACAGGGGACTCACCAGGCCCGACGCCAATGTACTGCCCGCACTGCCAGTAAGTCCAATTGTGGGTGCTCAGCGCCCCCTGTGGGGAAGGAAGGGATAGCCAGTGCAGCGTGAGGAGGGTGACCCTGCTCCTGCTCAGGTAAGGGGCACCTGGTTAGAAGGTCCCACCATCTCAGGCCTCAAGAGCACCCTTCTCCCCAAAGGGCCACGATTCCCTGGTCACACCTCAGCTCGCCCATTCCCCACCTCCAGCTCAGCCCTAAGACTTACATTCCGGGCAAAGTTGGAGACCTCGTACTGGCGGAAGCCAGCCTCCCGAAGGACTGCCCGTCCCTCCTGGTACATCTCAGCAGCTAGCTCGGGGTCAGGGGCAGGAAGGGTGCCCTGCTGCACCTGGGTGAAGAGTGCGGTGCCCCGCTCCAGGGACAGCTGGTAGAGGGAGATGTGGTCGTCACAGTGGCGAAGCAGTTCCCGCAGCTGCCCAAGCCACGGCCCCACCTGCTGCGCCGGCAGCCCCAGCATCAGGTCCACAGACACACGCCCGGGGAAGAGGTGCCGGGCCTCCGCCAGCGTCCGCAGAGCATCGTTGGCCGAGTGTGTCCGCCCCAGCAGCCGGAGCTCAGTGTCATCCAAGGACTGGGGAGAGAGGGTCGGGTGTAAGCATGCAGGCCAGCTTTGAGGGAGACAGAGACATACCGTGGACTCAGATACAGGGGAAAATGCAGGACACGGCAGGGAGCTGGAAGGCGGATGGTCAAGCCAGTGCCATGGGTACCACTCACTGAACGGTCACGACGTGCCAAGCATTTTTATGCAATATCTAACTTATCCTAAATAACCCTCCAACATTAACTCCATTTTACAGGTGAGAATACTGAGGTTCAGAGATGTTAAGTAACTTGCCCAAGGTCACACAATGGCAAAGTCAGACTAGAATTTAGGACTGCCTGACTCCAAAGCCAACAGTCTTTTTTAAGTTTAATTTTGAATTATTTCGAACGTATAGAAAAATGGAAAGAAAAGCTCAATAAACACCTTCATCTAGATTTACCAACTAACACTCAGCCACATTGGCCTTGTCTCTAAGTATATACGTATATAATTATTTTGTTGAATCATCCGAGAGTAAGCTATAGATCAGCACTGTCCAAAAGAACTTTCCGCGATGATGGAAATGTTTTACATCTGCACTTTCCAATACTGTAGGCACTAACCACATACAGCTGTTTAAAGTTAATTAAATTTAAACCATCACATTCCAAGTGCTTACCGGCATGCGGTCAGTGACTACTGTACTGGTCAGTGCAGACATAGAGCATTTTAGTAGAATATGGTAGCCACTGGCCATGTGCTAGTGAGCACCTGCAATGTGGTTATTTAAATGTAATTCACTTGAATATTGTAACCCCTTACCCCTAAGTGCGTACCGTACCCTTAAGCAGACTTAAGTGCATATTTCCTCAAAAAATAAGGACACTCTCTTACATAATCACAATCCAGTTACAGAGTTCAGGAAATGTAACATTGATACAATGCCATTATCCAATACACAGTCATATTCAAATTGGACCAATTGTCCCAATGTCTACTGTAGTCAATTCCTCTTCCCACCCCAACCCAGGATCCAACCAGGGGTCACACACGGCATTCAGGTGTCATTATCTCTTTAGTCTCCTTTAGTCTAGATCTTCAGCCTTTCTTTGTCTTCCATGACAACGACATTTTTGAAGAGTACAGGCCAGTTGCTTTTAAAAACCTCTCTTAAACAACCAGTTCTGGAGATCTGTGGGACATCTTTGTGCTGACAGTTAACAAGACTGTACCGGACACTCAAACATCTGAGAGGGTAGGTCGATCTCATGTTATCTGTTCTTACCACACACACACAGTCTCTTAATTTAGGTTTTCCTAATATTTCCTCACAATTAGATCCAAGATATTGGAACCAGAATATCTCAGAAATGATGTGTCCCTTTCAGTATATCCCATCGGGACAAAGCCCTGACCCCACTCTATGGTGAGTGACGCATATACTAGAAGGAGAGGGAATACTGGATATGGAAAGACCAGGGGTCAGCCTGAGAGAATAATGTTTCTCCTACTTAAAAACCTTCAGAGGCTCCCCTGTCACCAGTAGACAAAACCCCAAACTCCCTAGCATGGTGCTGAAGGCTCTGGGCCCTACCTTGCAGCCTAGTCTCCAGCCTCTCCAGTCACAAGGAATGACTCACAGCTCCCCCAAAACATGCAGGCTCTTCCATATCCCGTGTCTTTTCCTCCTATACCCTCTCCCCTGGTGAATTCCTCATCCTCATTCAAAGATCACCTCCTCCAGCAAGGTTTCCACGATTTCATCAGACTGAGATGCCCTTCGGGCTGTACTCTGAAGGCCTTTTGTAGAGATTCGCTTTGCCATGCTGCAGTGATCTGACCACCCGTTTGTCTCCTCCTTTTTCTCCAATCATGTCGCAAATTTTTTTTGAGCTTCCACAATGTGCTGGCCAGTATGGTGGGTGCTCGGAATGTCACAACGTACAGAAAGGCATGCATGATCCCTGCCTCAGAGAGCTTTGGTCCAGCCAGCAGGAGACAGTTACGAAGTCACAAAAGTGTCACTGTACACTTTTCAGTACCTACTGGGTCCTGGCATCCAGAAGGAGCTCAATCAACGTTTGCCCAATAAATGATGAGGAGCAGAGGAGAGACAGCACAGAAGGCCTGGCTGCCCTGGGATGGGCTGGGTACCATGGATTACCTGGAGGCCAATGGACAACCTGTTGACTCCTGCTGCCCTGAAGGCTGCCAGCCTGGAGCCTGGGGCCGAAGTCGGGTTGACCTCCAATGTGACTTCTGAGTCTGCAGGCAGGTGGGCTGCCTGGGCCACTGCCTCCAGCACAGCAGCCACAGTGTGGGGACTGGCCAAACTGGGGGTGCCCCCACCAAAGAACACAGAGTCCACCCTGAGGAAAGAGGATGGAGAAGATGAGACCCGGGGGAGCGCTCCGGGATGTCTGCACCTGCCCTGTTCACTCCCCCAGATAATTCCCAAGACCCGCCTACGGCCGCCAGTACCCACCGCCGCACCCCGCTGAGCTGCAGCAGCGTCTGAGCCTCGGTCACCAGACAGCTCCGCATAGCCGCCTCCTCCACGCCGCGGGGGATGTACTTGTTGAAGTTGCAGTAAGAGCAGCGCTTCTCACAGTACGGCCACTGGGGGCAGGGAGTGCATGAACAGGGCAAGAGGCGACCCAGGCGGCCCTGGCCACTTCCAGGGTTCAGTCGCACACATCCCCGTCCCCATTCCGAGGTCCGTCAACAGTGGCTACCCCATCTAAGCCACACAGCTCCCCAACGCAGGTCGGGCTGGGATTACCGCGCCCACTTCAATACGAGAAAACTGAGCTGCAGCAGGGAAATCACTTGGTCAAGGTCACCGAGCTGGTGAGCCCCAGAGACTTCAGGTCTCCGGACCAAGACATTTCCCAGTCAGGGCACTAGGTCCCATCCCAGACTTCCCTTGGGGGCGAGGAAAGTCGGCAGGTCGGCTCTGGACCCCTGGGGCCGCGCCCCGCGAGCCCCGCGTGCCCCTTCCACTCACGTGGACGTACAGCGCCGCGCGCTGGCTCCGGGGTGCACGGCTCGGGGATGCGCCCTCCGCGCGGCGGCGCCTCTGGGCCATCTTGGCCGCTGCCGCCCAGCCGCGGGCCCGGGCCCCGGGCAGCGCCATGGCGCCCACTGCGGCGGGGGGCGACCGGCGGCACTAGGCAGCGCCCGAGGCCGAGCCGCGCCCGGGGCGCAAGGCTGTGCACAGGCAGGCCGAGCGCGCCACCGGGGCGGAAGGAGGAGGGGCTGCGTGACCGCGCGCCGCGTCCGTCGACGCGCCCGGAGGGCCCGGGCCTCGGGTCTGCGGCGCCACCTGCTGGGCACTGATGCGCTCGCCGCAGCCGTCTGTCCATCCTGTCCTCGGCGGCCTGGAGCAGCCCGCCTTTTGGCACCCTGTCCGGGGGCGAGTTCCCTGAGCCATTCGGAGACTCTTAGTTCGTTCTACCAGTTCCTTCACATTTTATGTGCCTGGCTCAGAGCTGGGCGCTGGGGACATCTAGATGCATAAGAGCAGGTCGCAGTGACAGTGCATAAGACAGGAGAGAGGCAAATAAACAAGAGACAACAGGCAGCAGGTATTAATTCAGCACCTCTGAATACCAGGCCAGTGTGCTCCGTGCTGCGAGGCAGTCTATTACAGGGGCCATGGAGTCGGTGGGGGAGGAGAGGGCCCTTGGGCTGGGTGTTGAAGGAGCAGAAATCCCAGGGGGCATGGGGTTGGCCAGGAGAGTAGCTGTCATCTCCTGGGTCAGGCCAACCTGGATACCGGCTGGGAGGAGAGTCAGAGATGGTGTATGTGGGAGAGACAGGGTGCAGTGGAAGGAGTGGGAAAGCAGGCACCTGATGAACTGTCCTGTGAAGTGGAAAGATCACGGGCTTTGGAGTCAGACACCTGGGTTCTAATTCCAGCTGTGTGGCCTTGGGCAAGACTGAACCTCTCTGAGTCTCAGTTTCACCATTTGTGAAGTGGGGCTAATGCCTACTTGATAGGGTTGTTGGGAAGATTTCAAGAGAAAATGTATATGAAAGTGTCTAGCACAGCACCCGGCACTGAGAGTATCCTAAACTTATGTTCATTTTCTAACAAGTAAAGAGGAGGCCACTGCTGCTGGGGGCAGACACAGCAGGGAGTAAGGACTGGAAACAGAAGCAAAGTTTCTGTTTCTGAGCTGGAAACCTAGGTGTCTTTTGGAACCCAGCTGTTTTCACTTCTTGGGTCAAGCTACAGCATGCTTGATCTGGCCCTGCCCGTCAGGGAAGCCCCGGGTTCATCAATTTAAAAAAAAAAGGAGGCCAGCCCTGTGGCACAGTGGTTAAGTTCACAAGTTCACATGTTCCGCTTCGGAGGCCCAGCGTTCACCGGTGGGGATCCCGGGTGTGGACCTACACACTGCTTGTCAAGCCATGCTGTGGCAGGCATCCCACATATAAAGAAAGTAGAAGAAGATGGGCACAGATGTTAGCTCACAGCTAATCTTCCTCAAAAAAAAAAAAGAGAAAAATCAAAATTGGGTCAGTTGGTGGGGAGCGACGGGAATAGGAAGATGTGGGATGACAGCTAAAGGGTAGGGAATTTTTTTTAAGGTGATGAAAATGTTTAAAATTGACTTTGGTGATGGTTGCACATATCTGTGAATATACTAAAAACCACAGAATCGAACACTTTAAATGGGTAAATTATATCTTAATAAAGCTGTTGCGTATATAAAAAAAGAATGCTTCTTGAGGGACTAATCTGACAACAATTTGAAAAAGAAACAAATATAGCCCCCAAAACATGGGGTTGGTATCTCAAAGGGATCGAATGAGGATTAAGTTAAGTAGGGAATACGTGCCAAAGTGTTTAATGCCGTCATGGACAAGGAATAGGAAAAGTGCTAGTTTCCCTTCAGTCTCTTCCCTTCTCCATCCCATAGTAGCTGCCAAGAGAGCATGTCAGCAAGAGACCGGCCAAAGACAACAGAAGCTCTTTATGCCAAATCACCAAGACAGACAAGGGGAATGTGGGGGAAGAGCAGTGAGGACCTGGGAGGACCCCACTCCCCCCTTTATTCACAGGTTTAGATGTTGTTCCATCTGCTCGCGAAGTTTGAATTTCTGGATCTAGAGGAAAGAGAACAGAGTGAGAGCCAGGCTTGGGGCCTCCGCCAGCTAGGGTGACCACCCGTCTTGGTTAGCCTGGGATGGAGGAGTTTCTTTAGCTAAGGCCAGGAAAGTTCAGGGCAAACCAGGAGGAGCCGACTAGTTGGTCACCCTATTGCCCATCCCTGAGGGAGGCATAGGTGGGGCCACCTGGCCTTCTGCACCTGGGGACCCAGGCTGCCCTGCCCCTCCCTAGGCTCCTCTACAGTACACACCTTTCCTGAGACAGTGAGGGGGTACTCTGTGACAAACACGATGTATCGGGGAATCTTGAAGTGGGCGATCTGCAGACCAGAGGGAGATATAGGGTGAGGCTAGGTGGGGTCACAGGGTTAGGGGAAGGGAACAGTGGGCTGGCTGGTGGGCAGGGAGAGGGGGTTGAAGAAGTGAGCCACATCAGCGTGGGGGGGAGGGGTTGAGGCTCCTACCTTCCCCTTGCAGAAAGCCTTGATCTCCTCCGCCGTGGTCTTCTCCCCTTTCTTCAGCCGAATGCAGGCACAGATTTCTTCTCCCAGCCGCTTGTCCTTCACACCCACCACCTTCCAGAGTCAGAGACAGATATCAGACCTCACCATCCGCATCCATGTTTCCTACTCCTGGGCTCTCCCCTGGGCTGGGTGCTCACCTGCACTTCCTGCACCTTCGGGTGTGTGTGAAAGAAGTCTTCCAGCTCCGCAGGGTAGATGTTCTCGCCGCCCCGGATGATCATATCCTTGGAGCGGCCCACGATCTTGCAGAAGCCCTTTTCATCCATCGTGGCGATGTCTCTGCAAGGAAAGCCCGGGAATGGCCTCCCACCTCTGCCTCATCCAGCTGGCTGGCTTGCTCATTCATCAAACCTACTCTGTGTCTTGCACTGCTCTAGACCCTGGGGGACACAGCATGAACAAGACATACCCTGGAACTCACAGTCTAGTGGAGGAGACAGACAAAAACAAATACACCAATACCTATAACACATCCTCTCTCTCTCTAAACCTATCTACATATATGCTTTTCAAGGCTAGCTTCTTTTTCACCATTCAGGTCTTGGCTCAAATGTTTCCACCTTAAGGAGGCCTTCTCTGATCAACCAGTCTGAGAGAAGCTCCTCTCCCCACCACAGCCACCTTCTCTCCCATGAGCCTATTTTACTTTCTTCATGGTGTTCATCAGTGTCTGAAATTTTCTTGTTTGTATCTGTCTCCCTCCACCAGACGTGTGGGAAGTTAGAGGAAGACCCTTTTCATCTTGCCTTCCACTGGGCCACCCGTGTCTAGAATAGTGCCAGCACCTGCGAGGTGCTTAACAAGAATTTGTTTCACCACCAAATGAGTGAATCTTGGCTCCTATTTCACGGACGTGGGTGTAATGCACTGTCCTGGGCCCTCTCATCTGCACTGCATTTGATCCTCCCAGGAGCCCTATGTGGAGAGCATGACCATCCCCATTTTACACATTTCGGAAATTAAGTCTCCCGAGATGTGAGGCGGCCATCCTGACACACATGATCTCCCTGTTCTAGTTGAATGTTCCCAGTTCAGCCTCAGGACCACCAGCCTGCCTCCCCTCAGCAGCCAAACCCTCTGCCCTTCTCACCCTGTCCGATACCACTTGTCCTGTCCAACTGCTTCCACGGTCTTCTGGGGATCACCCCAGTAGCCCAGCATGACGCAGTATCCTCGGATCCACAGCTCTCCTGGTGTATTCAGCTTTGTCAGTGTCCCCGTCTCCGTGTTCACGATCTGGGCCTGGAACCGGGCAGCTTCAGGCCGGGACCTCCCACCCTCTCACTTCAGGATGGGGGAGGGGGGCCCTCAGGAATGAGGAGAACTTCACCTTCCCTCCCCCGAGTAATGAGGCTCCCGGCTCTGGCCATTCCAATCCAGGGAAGGGAGACAAAAGCTGGAGTAGATCCATCACCAGCCAGACACCTGAGCTGGGCACGAAAGAACGGTCAAAGCCAAGGCCTGGAGGAGCTGAGGAAACGGAGTGGGCAGGAGCTGCCACAGAGAGGAGGGCCTGTGGAGGGCCAGGCCAGCTGAGGAATTACAAACTATGCAGAAGGAAGGGAGTCTCTTCTTACTTCCCATTAAGCAGCAAATAAAGAAGTCAAAGAGGGTGGCATGGCAGAGCCCTGTGAACGGGAGCCGTGACCAAGAGGCAGAGTCTGAAAGCCTGTAAACAAATCAGCTGCAGCCAATGCGCGAGGAAAGCTTAGCCTGTGTGCCTCAGTGTCTGCCTCTGTGAAATGGGGACAAGTATGGCATCCCACTGAGTGGCAGTGAGGCCGTAGACACAGGAGAGGGAGCTAACGTCACTGCACACCCCCTCCGGGGAGGAGGGCAGGAGAGATGTGCAACGGGATGGCAGTTAGCCCCTGGGGAAGCAGCGGCTTGGGCACAATGGCAGTGACACAGTGGCAGGGGAACCAGGTGTAGGAGTGTTGGAGCAGCAAGGGAGTCATGGCTGGGAATTTGTGAGGGATGCTCTGGGTCCGCCTTCAAGGTGCAAGGGACCCCCAAAGGGACAGGCTGCTTGGGAAATTGTTTATGCCAAGCAAAAAGAGGAATTTTGCTGGAGTGAGAGGTGGAGGGGGGTCGGTGGCTATGGGAGAGAAAGAGCTGTGTAGGAAAAATCTCTGTGCTCTGGCTCCTCTTTGAGGCTGTCCTGGCTGCCCCGAAACAGACAGTGGGGCTTGGCAAAAACACACCTCAGACAGGAAGGGAGGCTGCAGAGAAGTTCAGCTGGCAGCTGCTCAAGGCCGCTGCTCCAGCTTTTCCCCTCTCAGGCCTCGGTCCACAGAGAAAGACCCAGGCCAAGGCAGACCCTGCTGCGGTGGGTCCCTCAGCATCTAGAGTGAGCTGTTTGGATCTTTAATTGAAAGCAAGAAATGTCCCATAAGAGTCCTGGGGAGCGAGGGTGCCCCCCAGCTGAGTGGTGGGTAGGGTCTGGGGCTCACCTCTGTGTGAGGCATCACTCGGCCCACACTTTCTGCCTTCTCCTGCACAGTGTCCTCAGCAAAGTTCATAAAGGTCACGGGACTGTTCTCTGTGGTTCCGTAAGCCACCTAGAGGGTCCGGAAAGGGTGTATGGAGGGCGTGCGGGGACTGCAGAGGGATGGGGCGAGCTCCCCTCGGGGAATGGGAAAGAAGTCAGGGGAAAGTTGAAGGCAGCTGAATGGTGGGAAAAGAGGCATAATCAGCAGAGGTCAGGGGTCAGGAGGCAGAGGTGTTGGGAAGGTGAGTAGACTAGCTCAGCTAGCAGGGGCCCCAGGTCTGAGATAAACTGAAAGCAGGGAAGCCATTCTCTTCCATCCAGGGCTCTCTCAGTCTCCCTGCTTCCCTGGAGCAGCCCCAAGCCCGAACCTGAGGCTCGAACCTGTGGCTCCCAGCGTTACCAATGCTCCAGCCTTCTCTCCTTCTCCCCCAGGCTGCCTTAGCCCCCATCCCGGCCCCTTCCTGATTTAAAGCCACAACACCCCCTGCCCCTCCCTTCCAAGCCCAAGGTCCCATAAACTTGATGAGAAAGCCAGCCCGCCTTGGCCCAGCTGGGAGCTGCACGGACACACCCACCCACGCCTACCCTGCCCCACCTACACAAAACCTGGGACAAGTGCCTGGCCTTGGGGTGAGTGCCCCCCAAGCTCTGGAGACTTTCCTGTAAATTTCTTTCCATCAAAATAAAAATAGAGCCAAAGCTGGAATTTAAAAAGTCAGTGGCACCCCCCACCTCCCCACACTTCTAGTGGTTGGAACATCCTGAACAACAGAAAACCAGAAGCCAGCCTTGGAGGAGCCTAAATACCATCAGGGAATGTTGTGGGCCAACTATGACCCCCGTCTAGAGGCGAGTGGTGAAACGGAACTAAGAGAGGGACTAGCTACCCTGTATTCTAGGTTCCTTCGGTCAGCAAGGACACCAGACCTTTGTCTGTCCTACACCCCCACCACCCCCAATTTTCTCCGTACTAGCTGGCCCAGCTTAGGCACAGCTGGGGTCTGGCGAGATCTAAGGTCCCTTCCTCCCCCCCGCTCTCCAACACAGACAACAACCCCTACCAGGCAGCCCAGAGCTCACTCTGGGGCCAGAGCTGAGACCTTGCCTGCCCACCCTCCCCTTTCCACAGGAATCCGGGCACCGGGGCTGGCAAGTGGACGCACAGAGACCTGGTCGGCTGGGGCAGGGCTGCCCACAGGACCCAGGGTCTGGCAGCCCCAGCTGTCCAGAGCTGGTCCCTTGTAGCCAAGACTAGGCCCAACTCACCCGCCCTCATAGTCCTGGGGCCATTGCCCAGGTGTGGCCTCTTCCAAGTACACCTTGGCGCCACTCTGGCCGCCACCCTGAGAGACCCCTCAGGGGCAGGTCCTGACCACTGAGGGTGGAGGTGAGGAGATGGGGATATTTTAGGGAGATTGAGGAGCGCGGGAAGGTGGTGCCATTGTGCTTGTTCCGTCGCCCTGACTCCGTGCCTGTGGTCTTCAGGTGTGTTTACGAGTCCTGTGGGTCACCCCCACGCCCACCCTCAGTTCCCACTTTCTGGTGAGCCCTCAGTCGTGGAAAAAGGGGACAGGAGTGCAGGGGACAGAAACTCAAGCCCTGGGCTGCGAGCGAGCGGCCAGCGGCAAGTCTCCAGCCTGCCGGCAGGGGGAGCCCGAGCGGCCCTCACGCTCGGCCGGCGCCGCACAAGCGCCCCATTAAAAGCGCCGCCGGCCGGCAGACCGCGGCGAGACGTGCGTCCGGCTGTCCGGGCCCGCTTCCTCCCTCCCCGGGCCCAGGGCACCGGGCCCGGTGTGACTGGCGGTGGTGTGGAGGCTCAAACTTGAGCAAACAAATAAGTTCAGGGACGCCTCCCTCTCTCCGGTGTAAACTTGGGGCTCTAGACACACCCATCCCCCCATCCCAGAAAAGCGCGAGGAAAGGAGGTGGGGGTCGGGAGCTAGCAGGATCTGAGAGCAGGGAGGAGGGGAGCCAGGGCTGGGGGACGGGTTTGGGGGCCATGGTCCCAGCCTGCAGGGTCGCACGCTGGGGGAAGGGCCCCGCCCCCCTCCCCGTCCAGGGCGGGGGCGCATCTCTGGGCGGGAGGGAGTTAAGCCGGGTGCCCTCGATGCTCCACGTAGAAGCTGGCTCCGGCTGCCGGCTGCGGTCAGGGCCACCGTATAAATAGGGCGGGAGACCCGAGCGCCGAGGACTTGCCGCCGCCCGCGCCCCGCCGTCGCCGCTGCCCCCAGCCCCGGCCCCAGGCGTCTCGGCCATGGCTCGCCCGATGCTCTTGCTCAGCCTCGGCCTTCTGGCCGGTCTGCTGCCGGCGCTGGCCGCCTGCCCCCAGAACTGCCACTGCCACGGCGACCTGCAGCATGTCATCTGCGACAAGGTGGGGCTGCAGAAGATCCCCAAGGTGTCAGAGAAGACCAAGCTGCTCAACCTACAGCGTAACAACTTCCCGGTGCTGGCTGCCAACTCGTTTCGGGCCATGCCGAACCTCGTGTCGCTGCACCTGCAGCACTGCCAGATCCGCGAGGTGGCCTCCGGCGCCTTCCGTGGCCTCAAGCAGCTCATCTACCTATACCTGTCCCACAACGACATCCGTGTGCTGCGCGCCGGCGCCTTTGACGACCTGACCGAGCTCACCTACCTCTACCTGGACCACAACAAGGTGACTGAGCTGCCCCGGGGGCTGCTCTCCCCACTGGTCAACCTCTTCATCCTGCAGCTCAACAACAACAAGATCCGTGAGCTGCGCGCAGGCGCCTTCCAGGGCGCCAAGGATCTGCGCTGGCTCTACCTGTCGGAAAATGCACTCAGTTCCCTGCAGCCTGGCGCTCTGGACGATGTGGAGAACCTCGCCAAGTTCCACCTGGATAGGAACCAGCTGTCCAGCTACCCCTCAGCTGCTCTGAGCAAGCTGCGGGTGGTGGAGGAGCTGAAGCTGTCCCACAACCCCCTGAAAAGCATTCCTGACAACGCCTTCCAGTCCTTCGGCAGATACCTGGAGACCCTCTGGCTGGACAATACCAACCTGGAGAAGGTGAGCTCCTGGCTGCAGAGCTCTGCTCTGGCTGCAGCTCCTCTGCCTGGAGGCCCAGGGATCCAGGGCCACAGCTGGGCACCATCCCCTCTCCCCTAAAATTGCCTCTGTCTCTCTGGCTGTCTCCAGGGTGAGGAGCAGTGCCACCTCTGTCCCTCATCATATCACATCCCCACCATAAACCCTGTAGCCCCTGTCCCTTGTCTCAGCCACTGCCCTCCTAGGATTCCTACTTATAAACAGAGCTGGGGCTGCCCTGGCCCCACCAATGTCCCCTAGGAGGCATCTCCGGCACTCCCAACCCCCCCATCCCCCCCACCCCCCGCTGTGGGTAGCAGCCACCTCTTCCTGTTGGGCCTTCCGCCCCTCCTCTGCTGTGTTTTTCCTGTCTCCAGTCAACCTACCACTCCATAAAGGAAGTTTTGTTTATTGAGGAGCCTTCCAGAGGAGCTGGGCGAATCAGGCCCACAAAGAGACCCTGTTCCTAGTAGGGGTGTGCATGTGTGCTAAGGTGGGGTGGGGGCTGGGAAGTGAGGGGGGAACAAATACCTAAGGAAGACCTCCTCCACACCCCCCAGAGGCCCTGGTTGATGCAACTCCCCCACCCCCAGTCAGTCCAGACAAACACACACATTCCACTGCATTATGAGTCCATTTCAACTGAATGGGGACCAGGGACCAGGGGCTCCCCCAGGTTGCAGGCATGGCACCCATGAGCTTTGTGAAGGTGCAAAGGAAAGAGCCACGCACCATTGTCAGTCTTTGGTGCAGGACCCCGGGTATCTCCCTACAGGGAAGACTGGCTCTGCCTCACTGTGCCCCAGACCACTGAGTGCCCTTTGCGCACTCCAGCTGCCAGACCCATCTCTTGGCTGCATCCTTGCTCAGTCCTTCCTCCCCAGTGATGCCTAGCATCTGGCCAGGTGGGACTGCCTTGGGTCGGGGCAGAATCCCTCCTTGGGACTGGAAACTCTTTCTGGTATAGGGGTTTCAGCCAGGCGGTTTGGGCGGGGACCAGGGCAAGGTGGAGAAGCCACGTCATCAGAATAGCCTGGTTACCAGGGAACTTCACACCCTCCCTGGGCCACAGGCATGGAGATGAGGGTGGAATCATACCTGGATGGCAGCCAACCTTTGTCTGGGTGGATGGAGCCCACCTGAGCCTGCCCTTCTTCATCCCTGGCCCCTCCCCAGCTGAAGTCAGAGTCCCTTGTGGGCCACCAGTGCCACAGTGGCTTTTCAGTGGGCAGCAGGGGTTGATCTGGGGCAGGGGAGGCCAGGCAGGAACTGTGCTGCCTAGGCCAAGACATGGGCACCAATAGAACATTTCCTCTGTAGCCGCACAACCTGGCCAAAGGCTCCACCAAGGACACTCCACAAATAGTGTCTGGCAGGCAGTGAGGGAGCAGTGAGGACACAGCTGGGGGAAGTCCCAGGACCCTGGGTCTGTGGGGAGCCTGGGCCCACTGCCCATCCCGCCAAACACTGACCAGCTTCACTGTGTGCCAGCTTGGGCCGTTGGGGCCAAACTCTGGCTGCCACTCCAGTCCCAGTGTTTGTATAGGGAGCATGGTGCCAGGAGAAGAGGAGCTGGGTGTGGTCCTGCAGCTACTGTTTACTTGCTAGTGTGACCCTGGGCAAGGGACTGAACTTTTTTTTCCCTGTCTGCATTTCGGAAATAACACTACCTATCTCAAAAGGTGGTTGTATGGATTAGATCATCTGAGACAACTTAGTCACCGTGTGAAACTCCTCAAGGTACCATTGCTTATGTCTAGGGAAGGACCCTGCCCCTCCTGAGCCACAGAGCTGGGAGAGGCTGGGGTGCTCATTCATATCCACCTTGCCCCTCAGTTCTCCGACGGCGCCTTCCTGGGTGTGACCACGCTGAAACATGTCCATCTGGAGAACAACCGCCTGAACCAGCTGCCCTCCAACTTCCCCTTTGACAGCCTGGAGACCCTCACCCTCACCAACAACCCCTGGAAGTGTACTTGCCAGCTTCGGGGCCTCCGGAGGTGAGAGCCACCCCCAGAATCCACCCGCATTTGGTGAAGTGGAGATACACTGGTCCTGCACTAAGATATCTTGGGCATGTGTCCTAGATCTGCTACCTAATGGGTGTCTCCTGGGAGTTTCCCCGTTGTAAAATGAGGATGTTGGCTCCAGGCTATTCTGAGAGCCACATTGATCCTGGCCCAGGGCTCACTGTCCCTTCCCCCAGCACTCCCACATTTCTTCCCCAACCCCAGCAACTTTCTGTCTCTCTAGGTGGCTGGAAGCCAAGACTTCCCGCCCTGATGCCACTTGCGCCTCACCGGCCAAGTTCAGGGGCCAGCACATTCGTGACACCGACGCCTTCCGAGGCTGCAAGTTCCCTACTAAGAGGTCCAAGAAAGCCGGCCGCCATTAAACAGGTGAGGGCCGGGCGGGCAGGTTTCCCATTCCCTTCTGGAGATTCTGGCAAGTGAGGCGGGTGTCCCAGGATACTCCCTTCCCACAGAGGGGCATGTGGACCCTCCATTTTTGCAGCGAGAGGAGGGGAGGACTGGGATTCCCCTCTAAAGGAAAAAATGATACTGCCCAGGACTCCTACCATTCTCTCCAAGCACTCCTGGGTTGCTGAAGTCCTGACACTGATCATCTGAGTTGCTGGAGTCCTGACACTGATCCTTGCCTTACCGCAGGTCCTGACCCAGCCAGTCCTGGTGACTGGCCTCTGTCTTCTGCTGGAGAAACTACTGACCCTCCCACCTCTCACCCACACCTTCTCCCCACAGCCTCTGCTGATGCACAGAGCTGTCCACACCTAGATGGTCCTGGCAGGGGGAGTCGGGCACTCCACCATGAGCCCACTTCCACCTGCCGTGGAGAGCGCCATCACACCTGGCCCCACCACCATGGCTGCTCTCAGAGAAGCTGTTGCTGAGACCCCCAAGTCCTTCAGAACCAGAATACGGTGGTCATCAGGATGGCCAACCTTCCAGAATCCTCCTTCCCTCTGCCCCCCTTTCCCTGCTATTTGGAAACATCAGATCCTTGCCCCACCCTTGCTCCCAGAATGGGTCTTAAGCCCATCTCCCAACTCCGCCAGCCCCCACCTGCCAGGACACTCTAGCAGGACACCGGTGCTTTGCTGCATAGCCTCCCATGCTGCATTTCTTCCCCAGATGTCTATAAATATAAATATATGTATGTATGATATTTACTTCCTTGTCCCCTATCTCCATGACTCGCCAGCTACTGAAGAGGTCAGACTGCATTTTCTCACATCTGCTTTCTGGAATGAGGGCTAGCTGAGAGGGTCTTCTTGGAGAGGTAGCCTAGGCTCACCCCTACTCCCGCCAATCTGTCCCCACCCCAAGCCTGGGCTACCGCCCACCCACAGCCCTAGCCCCAGTCCCAGCCTCCACTCACCACCAGCTCCTTCATGTTCAGCTTGTTGATGATGGCTCGGATCAGCTCTGGGGGTGCAGGGGACCCAGCAATTACACCTGAATCAGAGAGAGGGCTGACACGGCTCCCCGCTTCTCCAGGCCCAATGGCCCCCCTTCCCTTACAACCCTTTCTGGGGAAGAACATTCCCTTCTCTCCAACTGACCCAGGACCTGTTTCTACACCTGGCAGCTGGCCTTGGGCTAGTGTTCAGGGACACTGGGGATTTGCCTCCCTCCCACCCACATTTCTACAGTGACCTTCTTGCCCTCTAAATAAAAGATTGGGTGCATATCTAGCTCACCCAGGCCAATCCTGGCCTGGCCACCCTTGCCCCATCCCACCTCCAAGCATGGCCGAGATGTCGTAACTGGAGAAGTCTGGCTGGTTCAGAATGTCCACAAACATTGTGGGGGTGCCATACAGGAAGGAGCCTCTGTATTGGGGTGGGGGGAGCACATCTCAAAATCAGGCTTAGAAGTGGAAGGTAACTCTTTCTTCTCCCCCATCCCACCCTGAACCTGAGTCAGGACCAAGGCTGCAACTGGGGGGCAACAGGCAGGAGAAGCTCTTTGGAAGCAGGAACTGGTCCTCTCCCGGGGGTCCCCCACTACCCCTGTCTCCATTTCTCCATTTCCATGTTTCCATTTCTCCTGGCTGGAGGGAGGAGAGATCTTGGAAAGGGATGAGGGTCCATGAGTGAGGAACAGGAGGGTTTCAGTAGCCCACGGGTGGCTGCCTACTGATGCCCACCTCTCTCTGCTGATGGCCTCCAGCGCCTTCTTGCCATCAAAGCTTGGAGAGGGCAGGATGAGGGTGATACCATGCGTCATGCTCACCATTGTGCCCCCTACAGAACCCAGGCAGTGGTACAGGGGGGTGGGCAGGACCATCCGCAACTCCTTCGGCATCTGGAGGTGGAGGCAGGAATCTGGTTCTATCCTGGAGCTAGAAGCCCCAGCAGCCAGTTCCTCTCGCCAGCAGGGGAAGCCCAGCAAGCCCCCGAGCCCTGCAGGTGCCAGTAAGCCTCGGCCTGGACCATCACCCCCTCACCTTCAGGGGCAGTCTGAGGCGCTCCCCTATCATGTTGGCGTTGTTGACAATGTTGTGGTGGGAGAGGGTGGCCCCCTTGGGGCTGCCTGTCGTCCCCTGATAAGACAAGCAGGTGATACTTGGCCTCCTTCTCCCCATCTCCTTCCTACCCTGGGCCACTGCATGGAAGAGTACTAGCCTGGGAGTCAGGAGACTGGGACTGTTGCCCTAGATCCATTCAGTCGGTCAAGACATATTCACAAAGGTTTACCATGTGCCTGCACGGTGCCAAGTGTTAGGATCCAGAAACGTGGAGGATAAGGCCTCTGTCCTCATGCTACTCATAAAGTGGCTCAGAGAACTCTGTGGCCCACCAGAAGATTTCCTCTCTGGGTTTCAGTTTCACCATCTGCTAAATGAGGGGCAGGCTCTACCAGCTCTGACCTGCGGTGGCATAGTGCATCTGCCCCTGGGATGGGGACAGGAGGGCCCGGGGAGGGGGACAAGTGACAAGGACACCAGTTGCTGATGTTTTCCAGGGCAGAGAGGACAGCTAGGGCTGGCCCCAGGAGAAGAGTGTCTGCGTGCCTGACCGCCTCTGCTCAAGGAAGGGTCATAGAGGCAGGCAGGGGTTAGCAGGTTAGTATGCCACCTGGGCTTGCGGCCCAGAGACCTCTGCCCTACCGAGGTGAACTGGATGTTGATGGGGTCATGGCAGGACAGGAACTTCTGGGTGTGCTGGAGGTGGGCCAGATGCTGCTCTGTATTGCCAGCTGCTATCACGTCATCCAGGAGCAGGGTCCCTGGCAGAGAGGCATCCACTAAGATGACTGTGGTCAGATCTGGAAGCCTGGGGGTAGGGAAGATGGTAAGAGTCAGGGGCTGAAGGAAGGCTCGGGGAGACACCAGCCTCATCCCTGGGGGTGGGTAGGGGATGAAGGGGCCCGGGGCACCCCACCTCTGACTCTTCAAGGCCCCTGGCTGGGCCTTCTCCAACTCTGGACAGATCTGCTTCAGGATGTTGTAGTATTGCTGGGTCTTGAATTGCTTGGGGAACACAAGGGCTTTGCAGCCCACCTGTGGAAGGAGAGCCCCCACCCCCACCCCCACAGTTAGCACGAAGCCCGGACTGGGGATCTGGTGGAGTCCACACTAACAGTTGCTCTCTCTCATACACATGCACCACTACCCTGACACACACATGCGCTACCCTCTAACACACACACGCCAACTCACATGCACCACCCCCAGGACATACACACATACACACAGGCCACCCCCAACACACAGACCAGCCTTGTGTCTGCCCGACTACCCCCTCCTCCCACCCACCCACAGCCTGAGGAAGGTACAGACTCTGGGGGTCACCACCTGTGCATGCCCTCCCCACCCCCTGTCAGACCTCAGTGACAACCAGACGCCCCCTGAGCCAGGCACCAGTTGGGCCCCTCCCCCAGGAGCAGGTCCTACCTTCTTGAGGGCATACTCCAGCTCCCTAGCCTGGTAGGCTGGGTTCACAGACACCTGGTGAAGACAGCAAGAGTATGTCAGTGTCCTGGGCAGACCCTGTCCCTCTCGCTGCCCCTCCACCCTCAGGAGGCACAGAGGCAGCACCTTCCACCTCTGGGCCTCCTTGGTAGTCTCCAGGAGAAAACACGACCTGATCTGAAATCAGTCAGGCACTGGTTTGGTTCTGAGGCCAAGGGGCCAGGGGGCTCCCCTTGAATGATGCCCTCTCCATATACCCAGCTGTGCCAGGCAAGCCCCTCCTCACCAGAATGATGCCCGCCTGGGCCGAGGCCAGCTGCATGAGCACCCACGCATAGGAGTTGGGTCCCCACATGCCCAGCCGGTCACCCTTGCAGAGGCCGATACTCAGGAGCCCAGAAGCAGCTTTGTCCACCTGATATAAACCAATGGGGCACAAAGGGATGAGATGTGGGCGAGCAGGAAGGAGCCCATGACTCCCACCTCAGCCCTTGGACCAGGGGTTCACATCTGAACCACCTGGGAGCAAGGGACAGGCAGATTCCCAGGCCTCAGGAGCGGGGCCTGGGAAATTGAATAGTTAACAAATGTCCAAGGAGTGACTGATGCAGACGGTATCCAGGCCACTTCTGCCTCAGTCCTGTCCCCTTCTCCTGACATCCCTTGGGGTTCTCAGGCAGCCACAGCACCCCGCCCCACAGCCAGGTGCTGCTCTTCTGGCTCCACCCAGCCAAGGCAGCCTGGGAGCTAGCACCTGCTCACTTTGAGGGTTCAAGGTCAGGACCCACCTCCTCCTTGAGCTGGGCAAAGGTCAACCGGACATTTTCATGGAGGACGACCAAGGCCTCTCGGTCCGGGATCTTCTGTACTGTGGCATCCAGGCACTGCCCCACAGTCTTGTTGATAAGATGCAATCCAGTGTGGCCCTGGATGTAGCTGCAGCCACCAACGGGCAGGGGGGCGGTGCCATCCACCTCTCTGGAACTACAGGGAGAGGGACTCTGGGCTTGATTGCACCAGGCCAGGCCTCCCTGGCACCAAGAGCCTGGCACACCCAGCTGGGAGGGAGGCTGCTTACAACGTGTTAGGGACCATTCAGGATAACTCTCCGACCCCACCCTATCCCCAGGAACCATGGCCATTTAACTTAGGGGCTGCTTGACCTTTGGGGGATCCAAACCCCGAGGCTGACTTCCTGTCTTTACTCTGAGAGAAGGTTCTTTGCCCAACCGACTCCCCAGTTTCTGCTCAGTGCCAGCAGCCTGGGGCCTGGAAAGGGAAACTGAGGGAAATCATGCTGCTTTGACTAAGCAGAGAGGTGGCCTAAGAGGGCTAGGAATGGCCTCATCCTGGTCACTGCTCACTCCTGATGAAAAGGCCCCTGGGTATTTGTCAAAACCCATAGAATAGTCCAAAACAAGGACTAAACCTTAACGTCAACTAGGGACCAGGGTCAATAAGAATGTATCAGTACCAGTTCACTAATTGTAACAGATGTGTCACACTATTGCAAGATGTTAATAATAGGCGAAACCGTGCGTGGGGTGGGGTGGAACTGTATGTACAATCTGCTCAGTTATTCTGTAACTCTAAAACTGTACTAAAAAAAAATAAAGTCTATTAATCATTAAAAAAACAAAAATAGGGGCTGGCCCTGTGGCGCAGCGGTTAAGTTCACATGTTCTGCTTCTGGGCGGCCCGAGGCTTGCCAGTTTGGATCCTGGGTGTGGACATGGCACCGCTTGGCAAGCCATGCTGTGGTAGGCGCCCCATGTATAAAGTAGAGGAAGATGGGCATGGATGTTAGCTCAGGGCCAGTCTTCCTCAGCAAAAAGAGGAGGATCAGCAGTAGTTAGCTCAGGGCTAATCTTCCTCAAAAAAAAAAAAAGAAAAAAAAGGCACCCGGAAGTCCAAGTATCACACACTTAAGCCTACATGTGCTCACTTGCCCACCTGGGTAACAGTGCTGGGCTCTCACCCAGGCCTAGTTGGGACTGTAACAGGTCTCAGATCCTGTTCCCATCAGAGAGCATGCTCCAGGATCCAGGACTTCCAGGGCACCACTAGGTGGTGTGGGCCCGAGGGCCAATCCCGGTGATTCAGTTCTGCAGCTGCTGTGCTAAAAAGACCACGTCTATCTATCTTTTGTTGATTGACTGCCTCTGACTTGATGGGGAGAATTATTGGGAAGATCAAGGCAGGAGGGAGCAAAACTGTGTTTGCCTGTAAATGGGAGAGGAGACCACTGCCACCTCACGGGAGGGTGAGTGATGATGCGGGCTCACGGGGAGGCTGCCCTGACTTTGACTCGGCCGGAGGCAGGGAAGGCAGAGATGAGTCACAGAGCTGAAGCTCTGCGGGGAGGAGCGAGCACTAGGCTGGGGTTGGGGGTCTGAGGTCTCATCCCAGTGTGCTGCTGGCTGGGTAAGTGACTCTTGCAGACACCTTTGGTGTCCCATGTCACGTCTCCTCAGCGCATCCCTGGTTTCAGCTGCTGGGACAGCTCCTTGGGGGTCCGTGTGCTCAGGGACTTCCTCAAGTCTCCCCTTCTTAAGCTGGACAGTTCTGGGAGGCATCTGTCCCTTCTCAGATGGTGGTACCATCAGAAGGTTTACCCTGGTGGGTAAAACCTGGTTGCCTGGGCGACGACTTCAATAACACACCCTCTATGGGCTTCTCTTCCTGTCTCCTTTCCCCACTCTCGTTTCCTAGGATCACAAATAAACCACCCGCACCTAAGTCCTTGTTCTGGGGGAAATCCAAGCTAAGACACAGGGCTTCTCCTCTCTAGGCCGCAGCTGCCCTACCTATAAAGTTTGGGGACTGGATCAGTGGTTATTCTCAAGGAGATGTTATTAAATGACCTGGGCAATCTTCTTGAAGGGTTGCAGGGAGCCACCTAAGCCCAGTGGCACCTGCAGGTGTGCTGGGACAGAAAGCAGCCAAGAACCACAAGGCCCTAAGGTCCTGTGAGCCCCCGCTCCCTGCTATCCATCGGATGACAAACCTAAGGAACTGATGAGGTAGTTCCCCGTGGTCACCATGACATCCCTCAAGAGAGGTTGTGTCCCTAAATCCCTGCCTCACAGACGTACCGTAGAGGGATCCATTCTTGCCCACTGAGAAACAATAAGCTCTTTCCTTTGGGTTTGCCAAACTGACAGTTGCAAGAGCAAGCATGTGGAGAAGAAAGCCAATGCAGAGGGCAGGAGGGAGAGATGGAGAGACAAAAACAGGAAGACACAGTGACAGACTTAATCTTGAGGTTGTTGAATCTCTGGACCCTGCCACACACTAAGTCTACCTACCTCTGGACTTGTCACTGTCAAAAGCCAGCTTGAGTTGGGTTTCTGTTACTTACAACCGGTGAATACTGACTACACCTACATTGTCCACATAGTGGATAACCAGGGCCCTTGAAGGCCTGGCGGGCCACCTCCTACAGCCCAGCATCTGGATTAGGAGGCAGCAAAATGCAAATCTCGGCCAGTTTAATGGTTTTGTTGTCAATAAAGCATTAAGGATGGGTGGTTTTGCCTCACAACAGGCATCCTCCTATTCTCACAATGACCTGGAGCCCTATTTGGTTGAACCTGGTTTTCTACTCACTCACCATGGTTTTCAGACCGGACAAGTGACCTCTTGCAAAGTCTAGCTGGCAATTAACAGGTTTATTTACGCACCCCCACCCCCCAAAATCCAGTTCAATGGTCATGTGTGTTCTCTGCTTTATCGTCATAGGAGCTCTGATAGGTGCTGTGACAGAGACCCCCAAATGCCCCTTCTTCCTTAATAATACACCCTCATGTTTAGCTGGCCGTGGCCACGTGGAATAGAGAACACATTTCCAAGCTTCCCAGCAGGTGGTCTGGCCCAAAGGTGTAGTTCTGGCTAATGGGATTTAAAGAGAGGTACTGTGTGCAACTTCTGAGAATACTTAAGGGGAAAAGGCATCTTTTCTTTTCCCTTCCCAGTGGCTGGAATGCTACCTGTGACAGGAAAAGAACGGCAGCCATCTTAGGCCACATAGTAAGCTTGGGCACCACAGAGCAACATGACAGAGGAGCCTGGAGCCTGACAGCAGGATGTGCCATGTCAGCCACAGACTGGCTGTCTTCCAGGAAAAGAAACTTCCATCTCCTTTAAACCACAGTGAGAATGGGGTTCTCTGATACACACTAAGCTAATCCTAAAAAATACAAGTGCGAATTATGAAGTCTACAGGTACAGAAATGGGAGTGCAAAGAGACCAAGCAGACTGCCCAGCTGGTAAATAGCCGAGCAAGAATCCAGTGTAACTCCCCCAGCGTTACAGCCATGCCTGCCCACATGCTTCCGGTTCTGGGGAGAAAGGAGTGGGACGGGTAATTCTGTTCTTTAGGCTGTGGATTTATCCCCTATCTGATTACCAGAGATTGTCTAATCTCAGTTTTATTTTGTCCATAATTGTTAACTAATTGAACCCAAGAAACTGGGACTAGGGTAGGGCAGGGTTGAGGTGAAGACAGGTGCCCCCTCCAAAGGACTGAAGGGTTGCAGAAACTCCTGTCAATGCATTTTGCTCATAAACCGAAGAAGGTCCCACCATTTTGAAAGCGCAGGCACAAATAGAAGCGATTTTACCCCCCTCTTTCCTTGAACACACCCCAAAAGCTATGGGCAAAAAAGATAGCCACTTCTTTTCCTATTCTTAAACAAAGTGGCAAATATCCCCTTTAAACCTGAAAAAGACAAGAAAGAGATTTGGTTTTAGGAAAAGATTTTTGTTTGTTTAAATGTGGGTGGGAAGCTTAAGGAGGTAGAGGCGAGCCAGCCTTTCCAATTGCTCTCAATTCAAAGAACTGAGTAAATAAAATAAACACTTGGGAAGGCCGGCAGCTACTTGGACTGGGCATTGTAAAACGCAAGGCTCCAGGTGGGACCTAAGCTAATTAAACTAGCCAGGTGGGAGCTGTGAAGGACCTGGAGGCAACACAGCCTCGCCTACAGGTGCCCTCAGGGAGTTGGCACATGAGACTTCAGGCCCAGATCTGCTGCCAGATCTGATTTCATAAGAGAAGGCAGGAAACAAGGACTTTTAAAATTTTTTCAAGAATTTTCTTGACTTCATTTTTGACAACTAATATGTTCACTGTTTTATCCCCAGTGCCTTACAGTACCCAGAATGTGAGAGGTGCTCTGTTGAATGACCAAATGAATGGATCATAAATGATGCACATAAGAATCCAACTAAAAAATAAGCAAAGGACTTGGATAGGCACTTTTTCCAAAGAAGATATACGAATGGTCAACAAGTATGAGAAATGCAAATTAAAACCACAATGAGATGCCACTTCAAACCCACTACGAAGGCTATAATCAAAAAACCAAAATGACAAGTATTGGTGAGCATGGGGAGAAATTGGAACACTTGTGCATTGCTGGTGGGAAAGTCAAATGGTGCAGCCACTTTGGAAAACAGTCTGGCAGTTCTCCAATAAGTTAAACATAGAATTGCCATATAACCCATATAATTCCACTCTTTGGTACGTACGAATTGAAAACAGATGTTCAGAAAAAGACTTGTACACAAATGTTTCTAGCAGCACTATTTAATAGCCAAAAGGTGAAAACAACCCAAAGGTCCAGAGCGGAGAAATGGATAAACAAAATGTGAAATATTCATACAATGGGATATTATTTGGCCATTCGAAGGAATTAAGTAGTGGTACATTTGTGAAAATAAATAAAGGAAACCTCATTTAAAATGGAATGGGGAAGGCCTGAAGGGGGAACTGACACACATACCACTTGTTGCAGCTGCATAACTAGCAGGAAGAAAGGTGAGAATTATTTTGACAAGGGAGGACATTAATCATGTGGGAATTTCATCTCCTGCTTTTAAGAAAAACAAGGAAGATTTCTCCCTGCCCCAGCGACAAGGCACTAACCACTGCTTGTAGTCCATGAGAAGCTGCCACAGCCTCAAGCTCTGGTTCTTCTCCAAGGTTTTGTTCAAAGGAAGCTTGCCCAGTTTCCTCCTGAAACCTCATAAAACCTGACTTTCCCTTTGTCCCTTGGGACAGACCTATGTTTCGCCATAGCTTGTGTGTCCCGAATTGTAATTGCTCTGCCATTCCTAAATAAATCCATTTTGCTGGTAAAATAATTTGCTGTTTTATTTTTAAGTTGACACATTCTGCAACACGGATGAACCTTGAAAACATTATGGTAAGTGAAAGAAGCCAGACACAGAAAGCCACATATTGCATAATTCCGTTTATATGAAATATTGAGAATAGACAAATCTATAGAGACAGAAAGTAGATTAAGGGGTTGCTTAGGGCTGGGGGGATGCGAGGAGAGAGAGGTGATAGCTGAGGGTGTGGGGTTTCTCTCTGAGGTGATGAAAATGTTCTAAAGTTGACTGTGGTGATGGTTGTACATATTCATAAGTGTACTAAAAACTATTGGATTTACGCTTTTAAAAATGATGCACATAATTTCACTCCTAGGTATATATCCAGCAGAAATCATACATGTGCTCACCCAGAGACAGGTATTAGACATATTATCTCCATACTATCCATATTATCTCCAATATAGAAACTACCCAAATACCCATCAACAGTAGAATAGATAAGTGGTGATTTATTATTTGCAATGTTGTACATTAATGAAAGCAAACGAACTATGACTACATCCAACAATGTGAATGAAACTCACTTAAAAAACGTTAAATGAGGGCCGGCCCCGTGGCCGAGTGGCTAAGTTCATGCACTCCACTTTGGTGGCCCAGGGTTTCACCGGTTCCGATCCTGGGCACAGACATGGCACCGCTCATCAAACCACGCTGAGGTGGCGTCGCACATACCACAACTAGAAGGACCCACAACTAAAAATACACAACTATGTACTGGGGGGGTTTGGGGAGAACAAGGAAAACAGACCAAGTGACACTGACACATAAAATACATAACAACCAAATCTGCCCCAAAGTCACAGAAGAAGGAAGATAAATGGCCAGTTAGCATAGGAAAGAGGTTCATGTCACAAATCTAAGTAAAATGACCAGGAGGTATTTGTTCCCTGAGAGATCAGCAATGATGGAAAATATTGATATTACGATGTCTGACACTTATTTTCAAATAGTGGCAAAAAAGGTGTGTGTGTGCATTTGCAGAGAGAGAAAGGCCGACAGTGCCTTGAGGAGACTTCCTCTCAGACCCTTTAGCAGCTGATATTTCCAACTCAGTCTTTTTGGTCATTCTTCTGGATAATCATGCCACCGGCCCACGTGAGCCGTTATTCTAAAAATCATATATATATTGAAAGTAATTAAATCTGTCTGATATTGTAATAAATGAGAAGTCACTACAAGGGAAAATATAACAAATCAGTAATTCTCTGCCCAAACTAAAGATTGCTGTCTTTCTAGAGGAGTCCTGGTTAATTTCCAAATTAATTAAATGCCCCAAATTGTATAAACCTCAGAACCCAAAAAATCTAGATCCTTTCTTATTTAGTAAAATCTACTAATGTTTGAATATGCCCATACCTTTTGACCAGCAATTCTACTTTTAGGAATCTATCCTAAAAAACAAGAAACAAAAAAAACTAATGAACACCTAAGGTACAAATAAGAATGTTAATTGCTGCTTAGCAAAGAATTGAGAAAAAAACTTTATTTCTATAAGTAAGGGATTAGATAACTAAATTATGGGGCATCTATACAATGGAACACTATGCCATTAAAAAAATGGAGACTATATTTTTAATGATATGGAAAATGTCTAATATATTTTAGGTGAAAAAGCACATTTCAAGATAATGTGAACTGACATTCACTGGTGTGTCCTCATGCCAGCTCTCTTCTAAACACTCCACACACATGATTTCTTGTGATCCTCATGACCACTCCCTAACCAAGATGCATACCCACTTTATAGATGAGAAAATGAGGCTCAAAGAAATGCAGGTAAGAGGCCAAGCTGGGATTCATACCTAGGACTTGCACTTCCAAGGTCTCGATACAATACAAGATGAGACTTTGTAGAGGCTTATGGCTTAAAAAGGGCTTCCGTGTGTGTCATGTGATCCTCACATCAGTCTTGGACCATCTATAAAAAGAATTATTCCTTTTTGTGGATGAAGAAGCAAGAGGTTCATTTTCTTAAGGTTCCAAATCTGGTGGGTGGCAACCGTGGACCCTTTTCTGCATCCACTGCTCTTTACATTGCATCCCAGGGGCCGGCCCCGTGGCCAAGTGGTTAAGTTCATGTGTTCCGGCCCAGGGTTTTACATGTTCCGATCCTGGCCGCGGATGTGGCACCACTCATCAGGCCATGCTGAGGCGGCGTCCCACATTGTACACTGCATCCCATCCACAGCCTCCCCCGGGGCCCTGTGGGGACTGGAGCAGCAAACCTGAGGCTGATGGGCACTTGGAGTGCCATGGGCCCGTGGAGAACTACCCCCACCCGGCCCCCACCTCTCACTCTCAAGCACACACTGGCCCTTTTCTGTGCTTTACTTGTGGTATCTGATTCATCTTCTTCACTGCCTCTGACCTCACTGTCCTGTTCTCATGGTTCCAGCTCGCCTCTCCTGGCACCAACCACAATGGCTTTGTACCCTAACTGCACGGCCTCCTGGTTAGACCAAGCTGGAAAGCCTTGTGTCCCAGTGTCGGCCCTGCACAATCCAGCCTTGCCTTCCAGCAGGACCTAGACAGAAAACACGGGCTGGCATGTTCCTGTGGAACATCTTGTGACATTCCAGTTCTGGTGACTAACGTCAGGGCTAGAGGCTGCTCTGGGCACCAAGGACCACACAGTCCTGACAAGGTCCGGTGGACAGCACAGACAGAGCTGGGCCTGGAGGAGTCGTGGATGGGAGGTAGGGAGATCACAACGCCTGAGCAAACAGGTCTGTAGAGTCTACCTGTGAGAGAAGCTGTTTGTTCAGCCTCCTGTTACACATTACCTGCTGGGTGAAGGTGCTTGGGACCTGGGCCAGAGACTTGCAGGTGGACCCTGCCCCTGCAGGAGGCTGAGCGTCTCCAGGTCCTGAGCAAGGCCTCTTAATCCTTTCAGAAGCCACCAAGGAGGGAGCGTGACTAGATGTGAGGGCCCCTCACATGGAACTGGGGGGACATTTCCCAAGCTGAGGCTGACCACAGCTCCCCTGGGCAAGGGGCAACACCAGCCACTAGGAAGAAGGTTTTAGAAACAAAACTGGAAGCAACAGCCTACTTTTGTTCTAAGTCACGGACTGGCCTCTGCTCCTCCCCCTACAGGCATTGGATGCCAGGCTGGTCCCTGAGCCCTAAGAGAAACATAAATCCTCAATGAAGCTAAAAGGCAAGCAACTGCAAGAGTTTACAAATTTTATTTTATATACAAGAGACCAGGTATTAGTATTTAGCCTATATTTAAAAAAAAATAAAGGGCCAGCTCTGGTGGCCTAGTGGTTAAATTTGGCACACTCTACTTCGGTGGGCCAGGTTTGGTTCCTGGGCATGGACCTACACCACTCACCTGTCAGTAGCCATGCTGTGGCAGTGGCTCATGTACAAAAAGAGGAAGATTGGCAACAGATGTTAGCTCAAGGCAAATCTTCCTCAGCAAAAGAAAAAAAAAACACCAAATATTAACACAATAAATGGGTATAGGATATGAAGAGAATACTCACAGAAGACATTTCAAAAGATGCCCAATCTTATTGGTAATCAGGGAAATGTAAGTTCAAACCACAATGAGATAATCTTTTGTCCCCACCAGAGTGGCAAGCATTTAACATTCAGCAACACTAAGTACTTGCGAGGATGTGGGGAAACAGTGACTCGGTTGCTCCTGGGGGTCAGAGCAGCACAGCCTCTCCAGGGAAATTTCTAGAAAAGCTGAAAATCTCAAGCTTTTAACACAGGACTTGCACTGCCAGAGACATAGTCATACAAGGGTCCACTCTACAGCAGGTTAAACAGATAATTTAGATCTACAGGTGCCAGTGTAAATAGACCTCAAAAACATACTGTTGAGTGAAAAAAGAAGGGCACTACGATACTATTTTTGCTAAAACTATAAAAGCATAATAAGTATTCTTTATGTATACAAATAATAGGAAAATTAAGAGCACCTATTACTTGCAAGACATGATTCTAAGTGCCTTGCAAATGACACAATATACTGTTTATGGATCTAGAGACATATTAAAAGCAAAAAACATGTTCTGACATGACATACATTAAATTCACGACAGTGGCTCTCTGGTGAGGGGTGGTTTGGAGGAGGGTTAGCGAAGGGACTTCAACTTGATTTGTAACATTGTATTTCTTTTATTTATAATTTTCTGTAACAAGTCTGGTTCTATTTTAATTTGGAGTGGTAGGTATGCAGGTGTTTGTTATTCTATCGTGGGATTATGTTTAAAATCATTTTCCACATAAAAGTTTTTTTAGTATTATTATTTTCTTTTGGTGAGGAAGATTGGCCCTGAGGTAACATCTGTTGCCAATCTTTCTCTTTTTGCTGAGGAAGACTGGCCCTGAGCTAACATCCACGTCAATCTTCCTCTATTTTATACGTGAGACACCACCATGACATGGCTTGACAAGTGGTGTGTAGGTCCGCGTCCAGGATCCCAATCCGTGAACTCCAGCCTGCTGAAGTGGAGTACGTGAACTTAACCACTACACCACCAGGCTGGATCCTCCATGTGAAATTTTTAAGAGGCAAAATACTAGAGGCCTGATGATCTCCTAAGAAGGGTTCATAAAATATTTAAAAGGTGCGGCAACTTCCTGGCGTGGACCGAATGAGACCCACAGGACCTGTCATGTGAAGGCCAGGGCAGGATTAACATTTACGCATTGAGGAAGAGCCCCAGTCCATCCATTAAGTTCATGTGCTGTGCTCATAGGCAAACCTCAGTTCTCAGTCAACACATTCACTCTTGTGTAAGACATAGTTCTAGTTGAATGTGCCAATAAATCTCCTAGCTCATGGCAGATGAGAGGCAGGCTCTCCTCTTGCATGTCCCTTAGACATCACCCCAAGATTCATTCTCCAATACACCATTCTTCCAGCCCATGCATCACTCACCAATGCACACACCATGGGGCTGCATCCTCTCAGGGGCAGGGGGCTCCTTTCCCTAATTTGCACAAAGACACTAGGCTGGTGGTCGACCTGGGACTGGCCCCTGACATGGGAGTAGAGATGGCAGATTCTTGGGCAGGAAGGGACAACTTAGAACCTGTAATAGTCATTTCATCCTGAAATAAAGCCGTAATTTTTATGTCCCTGCACAGATGGGTGACACATTTATACCAGTTACAACATACAACTATTGTTCAAGAAAATGAAGGTGCTGTTGTGACAAATAAAATCTAAAAATGAGCACTACCGAATGCTCATTTTCTGAATTGATGGCCATTTTTTTTTAAGGAAGATTAGCCCTGAGCTAACACTGGCTGCCAATCCTCCTCTTTTTTTATGTTTGGTTTTTTTTGTTGTTGAGGAAGACTGGCCCTGAGCACACATCCGTGCCCATCTTCCTCTGCTTTATATGTGGGACGCCTACCACAGCATGGCTTGCCAAGTGGTGCCATGTCCCCACCCGGGATCCGAACCGGAGAACCCCAGTCTGCCGAAGCAGAACGTGTGCACTTGACTGCTGCGCCACTGAGCTGGCCCCTGATGGCCATTTTAATGCACAGTGGTCACCAAGAGCACAAGACTGTGATGTTAAAAAAAAGTCCTCAGCAAAAAAAAAAAAGGAATTTTGACCTAAGTCTCTTAGAAAAAAAAGTAACTCAAAATAGATCACAGACTTACATGTAAAACATAAAACTAAAAAACATGTAGGAAAAAACATGAAAGAAAAATTTCAGGATCTAGGGCTTTAGATTTACCACCACAAGCACGATCCATAAAACTGATAAACTGGTCCTCATCAAAACTGCAAATTTTTGCTCTGCGAAAGACCCTGCTAGGAGGATGAAAAGATGAGCTACAAAGTGGGAGAAAATATTTGCAAACTACATATCTCACAAAGGGCTAGTATCTAGAATACGCAAAGAACACTGAAAACTCAACAGTAAAAAAAAGCTATCCAACTAGAAAATGGGTAAAAGACATGAAGAGATATTTTACCAAAGAGGATATACAGGTGGCAAATAAGCAGGTGCAAAGATAGCCAACATCATTAGCTAGAAGGAAAATGCATATTAAAATCACAGTCAGATATCACTATACACCTATCAGAATGGCAAAAATAAAAAATAGTGACAATACCAAATGCTGGCGAGGATGCTGGATCACTCATACATTGTTGGTGGGATTGTAAAAGGGTACAATCATTCTGGAAAACAGGTCATTTCTTTAAAAACTAAACAGGCAACTACCCTATGAGCCAGCAATTGCACTTCTGGGCAATTATTCCAAAGAAATGAAGAATTATGTTCCCAGAGAAATGAAGACCTATGTTCACACAAAAACCTATACATGAATGTTTATAGCAGCCTTATTCAAGAAAACTGGAAACAACCCAAATGTCCTTCAGTGGGTGAATGGTTAAACCAACTGTATATCCATGTCAAGAATATGACTCAACTTATACTATTTAGCAATTAAAAGAAGGAACTGTTGATACACAAAACAACCTGTATGAATCTCCAGAGAATTATGTTGCGTGAAAAAAACCAATCCCAAAAGGTTGTATGCTGTATGACTCCATTTACACAACATCTTGAAATTACAAAATCGTATAAATAGAGAACAGATTACAGATTGCTAGAGGTTGAGGAGCGGCTGGAGGCAGGAGAAAAATGCCTATGGTTATGAAAGGGAAACTTGAAGGGCCCCTGCCAGGATGGAAATGTTCTGTATCCTGATTGTACCAATGTCAATATCCTGGTTGTGACACCGTACTACAGTTTTGCGAGATGTTATCATTAGGGGAAACTGGATAAAGGGTATATGGATCTGTTTGTATTACTTCTTAAAACTGCATGTGAATGCACAATTATCTCAAAAAATTATTACCAAAAAATGTCCTTAGATTATAGAATATTGGGAACCACAAGGTGTCAGCGGGCTGCCCAGTTCAGCGGTCTTGAAGTCACCCTGTTCTCAACGCTCTCTGCTGGGATGGCCCCTTGACAAATTTGTAAGACCTATTCTGGGACCCCCACTTCTCAGCTTGCCTTCCTGCTGCCATACCCAAGAGGTGAAATACTGGACAGATAAGATCATGTCCTTTTCCCCATGGTTATCAAGGAAAGCTAAAACATTTAATGTATAACACACACTTGCATGAATTTTTGTCAGGATTAGTGGGTCATGTTTCCCAAAAGCATCCCTTTGTTTTTGAGTGAAAGAAGCCAGACACAAGAGTATATACTCTAAGATTCAAGAGGAGGCAAAATTAGCCTATGGAGATTAGAAATCAGAACTGTGGTAGCCTCTGGTTGGAGAAGGGAATTGACTGGAAAGAGGCACAAGAGAAATTTCTAGAGCTATGCTGTCTATATCGTAGCCACCAGTCATATGTGGCTGTGGAACACCTGAAATGTGGCTAGTCTGAATTGAGTGTTCTATGTTAAATATGTACCAGATTTGGAAGATTTTATGAAAAAAAAAAGTAAAATATCTCATTAACAATTTTTAAAAGATTGACCGCACGCTGAAATGATATTTTGGCTATACTAAGTTAAAGAAAATATATCATTAAAATTAATGTCACCTACTTCTTGTTATTTTTTTAATACGGCTACCAGAAAACAAAATTACATATGTGGCTCACATTATATTTCTATTGAACAGCACTGTTTAGAACGATGGACAAGTTCTATATCTTGAGGTATTGAGTAATGGGTGTATACATTTGTTAAAATTTATCAAACTACAGACTTAAGATTTGTGATTTTACTGTATGTAATTATACCATAAAGCCCCATGATCTTTCCACCACTCACCATAACCTTCCTGAAGGAGTCTACAGCCTACAAAGGACACAGGTGACAAAGAGCTCCCAAGTGGTGACAGCTACAATAAAGATTTGAGCAAGGTACTCTATTTTGGTGGAAGCTTCCATTCTTAGCATCTCGAATAAAACCACTGGTGTATGTGTGTTTGTGTGTACCTAGAGACAGTACGCAGGAAATCATTACTGAGTCTAGCAAACTCAAGAAGACAGAGGACGTTTCTGAAAGCATGAAATACTTGGGGTTGGGAGGCATCCATGCTGCAGGTCTTCCCTTGGGCTACTTGTTCGGAGCCCCTGGGGAAAGCACACAGGCATCAGGGTGGGGGCTGATTCAGGGCACTTGCCCCTTGATGGGATCACTAAGGCACACACAAGGTCTAGGTCTTAGCTTTCAAGGGACAAAACCCTCGATGTTCTCTGTTCACTCACAGAGGACTAGAGAGAACACCGAGATTCAGGAGGTTAGGAGGCGTTCACAAGGGATCAAATACAGTCAGACTTCACGTAAGTATGAAGGCTTCAGCTTGCAACCACAGCCCTCTCAGATTCAGAATCAGGCTGGATGCCCAGCCTCCTTAGGAATCACAGAATGTCTGCAGAAATGAATGGAGAGTGCTTCTCGTCCAAGCGGCCTATTTTACAAAGAAACCAAGGTCCAGAGAGATTGAGTCATTTGCTCTAAAGCCCTACTGAGCTAGAAGTGGTAGGGCTGGGATTTGCTTCCCTGTCATCTGACTCCCACATGGAGAAACACTCCCATGCCAACGACATTCACAAAACATGATTCCCAAGCTAGAAAGACAACTTGTTTATTTCCCAAGGGAGAGGGACCTGGCAGAATTGTTGGGACCTGTCATTTCTCAGGACACTCCCCTCGCAAGGCCCACTCAAGAGATGAAATTACATGCTGTACTTTGGTTTGTTCAACATATGATCAGCGAAAAAAACAAAAACAAAAAACCCAGCCCTTTATCTCAACAGTCAGCATAAGCACAGGCCAGTCAATATACCCAGCCCCAGCCGGGTTCAGACAGTTGACCCTGCCAGAACTGTCTTCCTCCAACTCTACAGACAAGGTTACTAAAATGTAGGCCTTGGGGTCACGGTAGGAATTTGCAAGGCCATTGTTACATAAGCACTCATATTATACTCATATAATAGCTCATTACTACAATGGGTTGAAAATTTCCTGGGCACCAGGCTGTAGGTTAAGAATTTTCTTAGGTAACCTCATTTAACCCTCACAACACTCTTTACACATGAGAAAAGTCAAGTTCAACTAAGTCCCAAAGCTACCAGCTAGAAAGTGGTTCATTTGGACCCAGATTTTCTGGCTCCAAAGTTTCTGTCTGTAGATTGAATAAAGAAAATAATGTGGGGTAGATTAGGAGGGCTTCATACCCTCCTAAAGGCTTCTTACATCAATCTACAGCCCTATGGTTGGAGGGATCAGGCTCAAAGCCCAGCCTCTTTAGAAGTCTTCCCTAATCCCATTTCCACCAATCAGATTCTTCCCAGCTTTGATTGACATTCTCCATGGTACAGCACCCTTTCTGCCTTGAATTGGAGAGTCTATGGCTTCCCCTATAGATCCCATTTAGGCAAAGAACTCAGTGGAAACGAGTTCATCCATCTTTGTACACCCCACTGCACCCTCCACAGCAGACTGCATACCTACTACGTGCAAGGCAGAAAAGGGTAACTAATACCAATTTGTACCATTTACTGATTACAATGCCCAAGTTTATGGTTTATTTTCCAGTGTTACATTTAGGCTGGAGGATGCCCTGAGTAATGTATAGGTATAAGCATTACCAAATCATTTATTAATCATCTTTGGGGGATTATGGGAAGAGTCTCTTTTCTGTAACTATTACAGTTTTCACCCAAAACATTTCCTGGCTTAACACAATCTTCTCATATAGGGACAGCATTTTATAGTTTCTGATACTGGTCCCATCTGACTACAGCTATCCCCCTGGAGGGTGGCCCATGAAGCCCACTTATGCCTCTGCCCCTACCATTAGCATCAACTCACTGGAGCCCAGCTCTGAGCACCACACCCAATTCCAAGAGGTTTAGGCCACTGTTCCTTCTGTCTTTCCCAGCTCCAAGTGCTCCCAAAACCCTGAATGCAGCTGCCTCACAGGCTAGCTTTAGAGGTCAGGAGGAAGCCTGCTCGTCTCGGGATCATCAAGGAGTCAGCATTGGATTCCTCTCTCCAAGGCTCCCTGAGGCCTCAGACTAGCCCATCCACCTTCCTCTGGGAAGGGGAGGTGTGGACAAGGGGAAGATGTTGGTGGTTCAGGAAACTTGGAGAGCAACGGACAGCTTCTTCTTTCCTTCTGGGGGAAAAGGCTCTGGACAGCCTTGACTTCGATGGAGAAGGGAGGATCCAGCAGATCCAAGGACTGGACTTCTGGCTGGGCAGAGGCTACCATCTTGGCAATTGGCCAAGAGAGAGAACCTGGTGCAAAAAGGAGGCCACTGAGGAGAGAATCCTTTCCTACTTTCATATCAGTTGGAATTCCTACTCAGACACCATGTGAAGGTTCTCAGGGAACAGCCCTGCCCCAAAGGAAAGGCAGAGAAGAGCAAGCCTTTGTCAATCCAGCAAGCAGGTAGCATAAGTGACACTTGCCAGGCTCAGAAGTTGGGTAAGGTACTCAAGATCATGCATCGAGTAGGTGGAGGAGCCAGGGCTGTGACCCAAGGCAGTCTGGCTTCAAAGTTCTTGCTTTTTCCTAACAGGCAAGACTGGGGGTATGGGGAGTAACAAGCCTGGGGTGTTGGGCGGCAGGAAAGCAGGCTTTATGTGAATAGATCAGAAAGAGCAGAGAGCTGAAGTCCAGGAGCTTTCCACACCATGGCACTTGGAACATCGGGTAGTGATCAGCTTGACTCATCGTTTCCCCCCAGACTACAAATTCCTAGAGGACTAGGTTCTATGGGTTCTATAGCCACAGCACCCACCAGGTGCTTGACATGACATGTTCTCAGGAATATCCGTTGAATGCTTGAGACTCTTGAGGTTTCTGAAGGAGAAAGTAGGAGTGAAATCAGGCCAAACCACCATAATCAGCAGGTAATGGTTCAAGCACAAGGAATGGAAGGAATTAGGCCAAATGCTCAGGAAGTCTTATCCCTGGACAAACAGATCTGCTCCCCACACTAAGTCAGACTTCCTCTGAGGCCTGGTGCCCCTATTCTGAGGTTGCGGGCCTGTAACAGGTAAGGGACCTGCTTTGCTTATCCACAAAGAAGTCAAAGGTCAGGCATGTTGCCAGGTAGCGAGAGGTAGCCTAAACACGGTACAAAAGTGTAGCATCATGAAACATGTACACTTTTGGAGGTAACTTTTCTTAGAGCCCTCACAGTCTAAGGGGGTCCCCAGGAGTCCAGAGGTGGGGCTTGGAGGCTAGTGGGTAGCGATGGCGGAGCTTGCCTAGGGAGGACCTGGGAGGTAACGAGTGACAGAGCTAGAAGAGAACCCAGCTCTTTTCATCAGAGTCCCATCAGCTAATCAGCCTTCAGCCATTGGGTTTTAGAAAACAAGGCATAGCAATCTGAAAGCCTTGCATGCTTTCTAGTTTTCGGGAACCAGCAGGTTCAAAACATTGTGATCTTGGAGTTCTAGTCAAAAGAGGAGTTTGCATCTCTCTCCAACTCCCCACAACCAAAATTTTCTTTTTTTAAACCAAACAGTTCTCTCATTTGAGAAGATTCTTTGGCTTCTCCTCACTTTTCCATGCCCAGGCAGGCCCACACCTCACCTGGTGTCCAAAAACCATGTCCTGACCCCAGACTTAGTCCCTGACCCATGTGGGTGGCAGGATAGGCTCAGCGGTGTGCAGGCCCCCCCACCCCCACCCCCACCCCCACCCTCCGGTGCCGAAGATAACAACCACCACTGAAAACATCAGTGGGGGACCTCAACTCTGCTTAACCAGTACACTTTCACATTTGCAAACTTACAGGAAGGCAGCGTTACTTATGATACTGCTATAGAGGCAGCAAAGCTACTGGGAACACATCCTCCACCAGCCAGCCCCGATCCCACCCTTTTGCCCTGAGGACAGAAGAAAACAGGCCCAGCAGGTAGCAAGGAGCAAAAGCAGTGTTTGTCAGCAGCTGGTGAGAAGGGAGACTGCTGAGCTCAGCAGCCTGGGAAGGGGCAAGATCGGGCTGAAGATCTGTAAGTTTATCCCTGAAGGGGGTCCAGCTCAGAGGCAGTGTCCTGGGGACAGAGCCAAGGCCTGCCCTGCCCCTCCCCCTCAAGCTAGACTGCTAAAGGCCCACACTCCTGGTCCCGTGAAGGGAAGAATCTAGAGTCCTAGACCAGAACCCGCACTCAGGGCAGGGTCACTGCCAGCCCCGAGCCGCAGCCCCAATCTGCGTGGGCCAGGCCAGCATTTCCTGTTGCCTAGGTGCTAGACGCGGGTTACCTACTCCCCAGAGCGCGCCATCCAGACGTGCGGCAGCCGTGGGCCTCCCAGCCCGAGTGGGATCGGCCCCCAGCGAAGCTCTGCAGGACCCCGAAGAGCCCCTCTCGGGGGACTGGCCCGTCCCCTCTGTTCCCCGGTCCGCATACCTGAGGGGACGGACGCCCTGCCACCTCGCTTCCTGCCAACCCCGGGAGAGGACAGCCCGGGCCCCCAGCACCCCTGGGCTCCGGGCGCACAGCCTCCCGAGGCGTAGCATCCAGACGTAGACAGCCATGGCTCGCTAGGCCCCGCGTCCCAGCCGGAGTAAACTTTTGAAGTGAGCCGAGGCGGGGCGAGCGCGGAGCAAGCGGGGAGGCGGGGAGGGTCGCCTCTGCCTATGGGGTGCGGAGGACTCGGTCCTGGCGGGGCGGGGCGGGGCGGGGCGGGGCGGGGCGGGGTGAGGCGTGGAGGAAGGGACTCCGCGCCGGGCACCTTCCTCTCGGACCCGAGGCCCTCCCCCTCCTGCCCTCGTAGAATTGCCCTGATTTCCCTCGGGATCCGAAGGCTCCGGCTGCAGCCCAAGGCAGATCTCCTCTTCCAACCACCGGGAACCTGGGTTTGGGGGCGCAAGAGCTTGCTTCTTGATTTCGTAGAGGGGCTGCTAGCGGTGCGTGACTGCGGGGCGGGCGGCGAGGCCCAGACGCGTCCACACCCGGAGCCAGGTTTGGCGCGCGGGTCACGTGCTGGCCCCCCGGGGTTGCGAGCCCGAGGCCAGGGGAGCCGGCGCTAAGCGCCCCTGGGGCGTGCCAGCTGGAGCAGAGGGCTGGCGGCAGGTGGGGAGGCAGCCAGGACAAAGGGTGCGGCGGGGGAGCCTTCTCAGGGGCCCGCGGGGGTGGGCCGAGTCCCGGCTGCGGCCAGAGGTCAGCTTCAGAAGGGACGCCAGTTGGTAGCCCCATCTCCCACGCAGCAGCTCCCATCCCTCCTCCTGGGCCTCTGCCTTGCCCTGCCGTGCACCATAAGGTGGAGTCAGGGATTGGAACCTGTGTTTCTCATCCCCGTCTACCGGCCCTAGCTCAGCGGGCCCCGGTCCCTTGCGCTGCCCTGGGCGCAAACAAAGGACCTTACGGAAGGCTCAGCCCACTGTCCTTCTCGCTCTCCCTCCAGCCCTCCTTATGGTCCCCTGAGGCCCAGGTGTGGGTGCGGTGCTAGGACCTGGACAGAGCTTCAGGAGTACTGACTGCCCATCTTTGGTGCTGGCTGGGAAAGGTGGCCCTGGGCACATGTGCCAGATTCACATGGAGTCGGTCTAGCCTTGACCCTTCCTCCAGAGGAGGAGGGGGAGACCAATGGGGGAAAGGCCCTGGCAGGGTGACCTCCCTTCTCCTGACCCAGAGGTGGTGATGTAGGTGGGCCAGGCAGAAGGCCTGGCTAAGCGTGGTGCCTGGCATGAGAAGACCTTTGCCCTTATCTGGGAACTCTGGCTCCTGTGAGGTCGTGAGGAGACTGCGCTGCTCCTCTTTGTGATCCTAAGAGTGACAGCGGATCCCCCTGAAACCCTGGTTCCTGGGGAGAGTCTCCACACTTCAAATTGTGTGTCTAAGGGGCGGGAAGGAAAACAAAGAAGCAGAGAGATTATGAGGAGCTGGGCTTGCAATGGCATGCCTTCCTAATTAGACTAACTCACTGACTCTGAGCCTGGGCCAGAAATGTGGGGCCCTGGGGTGTCTCCAAGTCCAGGGTATGAGCCCTGCCTGGCATGTTCTGCCACCACCTTGCTGGGTGACCTTCGGAAGTCCTTTGTGCCTCTCAGGGCCTGTGAAGTGAGGCATGGAGACTGATCTCACAGGCCCCTCCACTTTCCTCGCTAGTTTGAAGGTCAGCCTGGAAGAAGGGAGGAATGAGTTGCTCCTTGGACTTTGATCCAGCCTCGGCTCTCCACACTCTGGCTTTCCTGACTTCCCAGACACACACGTGTGAAATCATGGCCTCCAGTTTCAGGATGATCTCCCACCTGTCAGGCTCTTCAAGGATGCAGTTTCTGGCCCTCACAATCACCCTGCAAGGGACAGGTGTGCCTTGGAATGTGTCCCTGTTTTCATGGATGAAGAAACTGAGACCTAGAGAGGTTCAGCTACTTGCCCAAGGTCAAGGTGGGCACAGTGAACACAGGCCAAGGGTCTTCCCATACTCAACTTTGTGGCTTTGGGCGAGGCCACTCCAGCCTCAATCATAGTCTTTATAATGGGCATAATAATACCAGCCTCATGCGGAGGGTTGGGGTGAGGATTGAGCAACGTGGCACAGAACTGGCACTTGGCCAGCTTTCAGTGACTGTTTCTTTCTCTATCCTCTCCTTCCTCCTGTGTCTACACTCAGACCTTCCTCTGTGTTAGGTGTTGCAAACCATTTATAGGAGGAGGAATTAGTTTCCATCTCTGCAAAGCCTTCAGAGGGCTGGTAGGCACTGGTTCCATGGAGAGGGAGGAGGGCTGGGAGAAAGGGGAGTGACGAGGCCTCACTGGGGAGTTCCTGAGTCCCAGTAGCAGATCATGTTGGCCAGAATTCTTGGGGACCACTTTGAGGGAGAGGGAGCAGGGCACACCGGCCATCCAGGTCCTTCAACTTTCCTCCCTCTCCCTTCACCAACTCCACTCCTCACTGCTCCCCAAGGGGCTTTCTGCCCAAGTGGAGCACATGTGCTGCATGCTGCACACGGTCCCTGGGATTTTGCTTATGCCATTGTCTACCCTCAGAAAGCCCTCAGTCCCTCCCCTTTGCCAATATCCTTCCCTTCTGTGCTTCAAAAATAGCTTAAAGTGTAAACACCATTTGTTGAGTTTTTAAATTCTTAGATCAGTCTACGAATAAAGTCCAGAAGACTTTGTCACAACTAGGGAACAGAGTGTAAATGCTGTGAACCTTGGAAGTCACACCTGACAGTAGGTGAGGACAAGAGATGGGGAGTGGAGGCAAATATTCTTACCTTAGAAACTGAGATGTTGAGAGATCCTGTCCACCAATGATGGAACATGAAATCAAAGAGTATGCTATTTAAAGTTACAAAGTTATTTAAAGTGTATTTACAAAGTATTTAAAGTTATTTAAAGTGTATGTACAAAAATAACAATAAACTATATTAGGAGGACTTGAGGAGGAGAGGTGGGAGTGCAAATCCTTACCTATCAAGTGGGAAAACAAGAAATGGCTCAATAAGTATATTATTTAGAAGTAAATAACAGAAGAAGATAAAACAGAAATGGTTAAAATAGTTCAAAATGGTTCCCTTTGGACTTGAATAGACATTTCTCCAAAGAAGATATACGAATGGCTAACAAACACAAGAAAAGATGCTCAACATCACTAGTCATTAGGGAAATGCAAATCAAAACCACAGTGAGATACCACCTCATACCTATTAGGATGGTTACTATTGGGGCCGGCCCTGGGGCCGAGTGGTTAAGTTTGTGCGCTCCGCTTTGGTGGCCCAGGGTTTTGCTGGTTCGGATCCTGGGCAGGGACCTAGCACCGCTCGTCAAGTCATGCTGAGGCGGCATCCCACATAGCAGAGCCAGAAGGACCTACAACTAGAATATACAACTATGTACTGGGGTGCTTTTAGGAGAAGAAGAAGAAAAAAAAGAAGATTGGCAACAGATGTTAGCTCAGGTGCCAATCTTAAAAAAAAAAAAAGGTGCAATAGAGATGTGGTAAGTCAGGGGAAAGTCTCCAAATTTGTTTTTTTTTTAAAGATTTTATTTTTTCCTTTTTCTCCCCAAAGCCCCCTGGTACATAGTTGTATATTCTTCGTTGTGGGTCCTTCTAGTTGTGGCGTGTGGGACTCTGCCTCAGCGTGGTTTGATGAGCAGTGCCATGTCAGCGCCCAGGATTCGAAGCAACGAAACACTGGGCCGCCTGCAGCGGAGCGCGCGAACTTAACCACTCGGCCACGGGGCCAGCCCCTCCAAATTTGTTTTTTTTAAAAAAGGCAGTTACTGTCAACAAAACAGAAAACAACAACTGTTGGTGAGGATGTGGAGAAATTGGAACCAAAGTGCATTGCTGATCGGAATGTGAAATTGTTCAGCCACTGTGGGAGACTGTAGGGCAGTTCCTCAAAAAAGTCACAACAGAATTACCACATGATCCAGAAACTCCACTTCTGGGCATCTACCCCAGAGAGTTCAAAGTAGGGGTTGAACAGACATTTATACACCAGTGTTCATAGTGGCATTATTCATAACAGCCAAAAGGCAGAGACAACCCAAATGTCCATCAATCAACAAACGGATAAACAGAATGTGGTATATTTCTATATATACAATAGAATATTATTCAGCCTCATAAAAAAGGAAATTCTGACACATGCTACAACAGGGATGGACCTCAAAGACATTATGCTGAGTGAAATAAACCAGACACAAGGACAAATACTATATGATTCCACTTATATGAGGTCCCTAGTGTAGTTAAATTCATAGAGGCAGGAAGTAGAATGGTGGTTACCGAGGGCTGGGAGATGGGGAATGGGTAGTATTTTTTGTGTGTGGGCACAGAGCTTTAGTTTGGGAAGATGAAAAAGTTCTGGACATGTATGATGGTGATAGTTGCACAACACTGTGAATGTACTTAATGCCACTGAACTGCATACTTAAAAATGGTAAAAATTTTTTTTTTTTTGAGGAAGATTAGCCCTGAGCTAACTGCTGCCAATCCTCCTCTTTTTGCTGAGGAAGACTGGCCCTGAGCTAACATACACGCCCATCTTCCTCTACTTGATACGTGGGACGCCTACCACAGCATGGCTTTTGCTAAGCGGTGCCATGTCCGCACCCGGGATCTGAACCGGGGAACCCCGGGCTTCCGAGAAGGGGAACGTGCGAACTTAACCGCTGCGCCACCGGGCCGGCCCCAAAAATGGTAAATTTTGTTTATATCTATTTTGCCACATACATACAAAAAATGTTCTCTGTAGAGCATGGGACTGCGAGGAAGGGTGGGGCAGAGAACTGCTGCATTTTGTTAAAAAGCCTTTTTCTTGTCTTATTTTCCTACAACAGGGTACATGTTTTATCTTGATACAGTGTTTTCTCTACAGGCCGAGGGAGGCATCCTGGCTTGTGCCATTGATCATTTACAGGGACCAGCATGTTTTGTGAGGTTTTTACTGTAAAGCAAATTGTGCAAAGGGCTTCCACTGCCCTTCAGTCAGTCGTGGAGTCAGATCTGGGAAGAAGCCAGCTCTGCTTTTTCTCTCAATGACCTTGAGCATGTTTCTTTTCTTGTGTAATGTTTCATAGCTCTTTGTTGTGTTTGACTGTTTCCAAGTAGTGTATGAAAAATGTCCCTTTTAAAGAATTTTCTTCATTGTGTGTCTGAGATGGGAGCTGTCTAGTAAATGCAGTGGTCATGAAGGGGAGGTGGGAAAAAGGAGAGCATGCTGGTAACCACATAAAGAAGACGGGAGAGGAGGATGAGGGAGGGACTTTTAATTTTGAAGGAAGATGTGACAGTGACCTAGAACATAATGCTTACACTCTGCCAATCAGATCCAGTAGCCAGTACCCTCTGTGGAAAAAAAAACAAGGCTGATAAAAATGGTTCTAAAAACGGATGTTTCTGATTTTCAAACTGAAAGTGAAAATAAGGAACTTGTTGTGAACCGCTTTGTAGAGCAAAATTATTTTGATCAGAACTAATAACTGATGGCAGACACAGGCGGATGTGATCTTCGACAATCAGTATTTTCTTGCCAACAGCTCAAAATTGAAAAACTAAATAAGCTGCAATCCTAGCAGCTGCAAAAGGCTGTGAAAGCCTTGCTTTCGTAAAGAGCTTAGGACAAAAATCTTTCTTTGGGTGATGTGGTTTTTAACTTTTCTTGGGCCAAAGTCAACAGCTAAAGTCAACTGTGAAGTCCTGGATAAAGACTCAATGTTATCAGATCAAACGGTACTTTATCTTCATTGACTCATTCATTGGCTCAACAGACATTCATTGAGTGTCTACTTGGTACCAGGAACAATGCTGGGCCCTCAGGCTGGTGATACAAATCTCCAGACATGATCTGCTCTCAGAGAGCTCACTGTCTTGTAGAGAACACCAACCATGAGACTGACGATGGCAGGCGGTGTGGTCAGTGCTGCGGGAGACAGGCTCCTACCCTAGGTGTATCGCAGGAGGTCTCCTAGAGATCTGAGCCGAGTCCTGAGAAATGAGTAATATATTCGTTTCCTATTACTACTGGAATAAACTGCACAAATTTAGTGGCTTAACAATGATAGAAGTTTATTCTCTTACAGTTCTGGAGGCCAGAAGTCTGAGTGAGTCCTATGGGACTAAAATCAAGTGTGGGCAGGGATAGTCCTTTCTAGAGCCTCCAAGGGAGAATCACTCCTTGTCTCTTCCAGCTTCTGATGGCTCCAAGCTGTCCTTGGCTTGTGGCCACATCACCCTCATCTCTGCCTCTGTGGTCACATTCCCTCCTCTTCTGTGTCCAGTCTCTCTTTGCCTTTCTTATAAAGACACTTGTTATTACATATAGGGCCCACCTGAAGAATCCTGGAGAATCTCTCCATCTCAAGATCCTTGACTTAGTCACATCTGAAAAATTCCTTTTGCCATATAAGGGAACGTATTCACAGGTCCTGGGAATGAGGACATGCATATCCTTGGGAGCTGTTATGCAGCCCATCACGGATAGGATTGGGAGGGGAAACTGTGGACAGCCAAGGGATATGGTAGGAGGATCTTATATAATGAGACTGGGGAGAAAGTGTATGTGAAGGCAGAGAGCATGTATATTCTGGAAGTTGCTAGTAGTTTTCTTAGGGGAACAAAAGTGCTTTTTGCGGAGTAGTGAGAGATAAGGCACGGCCTTCCTTATGAGAGAGACAAGCAGGGCATATGTTGTAATGCTTATGGATTTTATTCTCAGCCAGCCCTTAGCTAGTGTGGCATATGGTGGGTACTCAATACACTTTGGGCGATTTGA
This sequence comes from Equus caballus, assembly GCF_041296265.1. Lineage (NCBI taxonomy): Eukaryota > Metazoa > Chordata > Mammalia > Perissodactyla > Equidae > Equus > Equus caballus. The sequence continues at coordinate 26,178,694 of NC_091694.1, read as the reverse complement.
GTCAAATGAATGACTAAAACAAGTAATATTCATAGAATGCCTACTGTACATTTTTTGGAGGTATAAATATTAAAAAGGATCTCCATTTGGTGGGATTCGAGGCCTGTGATGAAGAAGTGAGGCCTTTCAGGCCTGGGCTGTGTGTTAGGATCCTTCCAGATGCTGGCACCACGACCTTAGCTAATCCATCTTGCCACTCTGCCATTCTCGGTGTACAGGCAGTGCTTTCCCTCATGGACTCGTCATGGCAGTTCCAGGCATCACACACAGACAGAACCAGCAAAAAAGCATGGCAGCCTTTGATTAGCAAGGAAAGGCTTTCTCTGAACCCCCCCAGCAGACTCCCCAGGGTTCTATCATTGTTATCCTTGCCGACATCTCTAATGCAAAGCAGGGCATAGTGCTACAGCCTGGGGTAGCCAGAAAGTATCAGCAGCAATAGCTCACTTTTGGTCGGAGTGATCAGGCAAGTATTTCTGGAGAAGGTGGCATCTAGACTGGGCCTTGAAGGATCAAGTGACCTTGGAAGGAAGGAAAGGGCATTCCAAGCTGCATAGCATGAGCAAAAAAGGAGGAGGAGGGAACAAACAAGAGGAAACAAGTTGAATGGTTTTACAGGAATCATTTTTTGAGTGCCTTCTAGAGACTTGGAACCCTGTGTATTTTTTCCCATTTAATCCTTATTAAAACTATAGCTTCCTCTATAGATGGAAATTTATGACTGAGGAAATCCAGGCTTGGAGAAATTAGGTAATGTGTCCAAAGTTGGCAGAACCATGATTTGATCTCGTTTGTCTCCAACATATGGTGATTTTACCCATTTGTTCATTCATTGTTTATTTATTTATATTAAACTTGTCTACATTATAATTTATTACAAAAGAAATACATGCACCTTATAACAAATATTCAAGGTAAGCAAGGTTAAAAGTGTGGATATTCTTCCATAACTTTCCTAGGCTCATACAAACATGTAGACACATGTATGTATTTCTCCATCCTCCCTTTTATATATATATGTATATTTTAAAGATTTTACTTATTTATTTATTTATTTTTCCTTCTTCCCCAAAGCCCCCAGTACATAGTTGTATATTTTAGTTGTGGGTCTTTCTAGTTGTGGCATGTGGGACACTGCCTCAGCATGGCTTGATGAGCGGTGCAAGGTTCATGCCCAGGATCTGAACCAGTGAAACCTTGGGCCGCTGAAGCAGAGCACGCAAACTTAACCACTCAGCTGTGGGGCCAGCCCCTATACATTTTTTCAAAAAAACGAGATCAGGCTGGACAACTGATGAAGGTCCATAAATTAGATAGTAATATTGATCAGTATTAATTTGTCGAGTTTTGTAATTATCTTGTGGTTATATAAGAGATTTCCTTGGGAGATACACACTGGTATATTTAGGGATAAAGGAGCATCTGTCTGAAACATAGACTTAAATAGTTCAGAAATATGTATATATTTCTGTAGTAAAATGTTAACAGTTGGGAAATCTAGGTGAAGGGTATCCAGGAATTCTTCCTTCTATTCTTGCAACTTTTCTGTAAGTCTGAAATAATGTCAAAACAAAGATTTTAAAGACATGCCTTGCATGTCTTACTTGACCATCTACAATAAACATTTTTTCCAGGTAAATACATATGATTCTAATCATTCTCTAATGGCTGCATAACGTTCCACTGGATAAATATATTCTGATTTATTCAACTACTCTCCTTTTGATGGATTTGACTTTAAATGCCATCTTAATTTTATATTAAAGACTCATATACATTTCCACATGTTTCCAGACTCTCTGTGTTGTTCACTGATACCTGTCTCTGGCAATGCTAGACTGTTTTGAGTTTTATTCTCATATCTGATTGGACAGGACCCTTATTGCTATTTTTTTATTTCATGAAGTGTTCTTGGCAATTCTTGTACACTTATCCTTCCATATAAATTTGATTTCTTCCCTCATATATGCATTTTCAGATCACTTTTTTTCCTCAATGTTTTTTATTGTGGTCATAATAGCTTATAACGTAGTGAGATTTCAGTTGTACATTATTGTTTGTCACATACCATGCAAGTATGCCCCTTCACCCCTTGGGCCCACCCTCCACCCCTCTTCCCCCAGTAACCACTAATTTATTCTCTTTGTCTGTAAGTTTGTTTATATTCCACATATGAGTGAAATCATATGATGTTTGTCTTTCTCTGTCTGGCTTATTTCACTTGACACGATGCCCTCAAGGTTCATCCATGTGGTTGCAAATGGGATGGTTTTGTCTTTTTTATGGCTGAGTAGTATTCCATTGTATATATATACCACATCTTCTTTATCCAATCATCCGTCAATGGGCACTTGGATTGCTTTCACATCTTGGCTATTGTGAATAGCGCTGAAATGAACATAAGGGTGCATAAGTCTCTTTGAATTCTTGATTTCCAGTTCTTTGGGTAAATACCCAGTAGTGAGATAGCTGGATCATATGGTATTTCTATTTTTGATCTTTTGAGGAATCTCCATACTCTTTTCCACAGTGACTGCACCAGTTTGCATTCCCATCAGCAGTGGATGAGGGTTCCCTTTCCTCCACAACCTCTCCAACATTTGTTGTTTTTTTGACTTGGTGATTACAGCCATTCTAATGGGTGTAAAATGGTATCTAAGTGTGGTTTTGATTTGCATTTCCCTGATGATTAGTGACGTTGAGCATCTTTTCATGTGCCTGTTGGCCGTATGTATGTCTTCTTTGGAAAAATGTCTGTTCATATCTTCTGCCCACTTTTTGATTGAGTTGTTTGTTTTCTTGTAGTTCATTTGTGAATGAACATTGTAGCTCTTTATATATTATGGAGATTAACCCCTTATTGGAATATATGACTTGCCAATATTTTCTACCAGTTGGTGGGTTTTTTTTCATTTTGATCTTGGTTTCTTTTGCCTTCCAGAAGCTCTTTAGTCTGATAAAGTCCCATATGTTTATTTTTTCTTTTGTTTCCTTTGTGTGAGTAGACATGGTATTCGAAAAGATCCTTTTAAGTCTTTATTTTTTAATTTTTTAAATTTTTTATTTTTTTCCCCATGAAGATTAGCCCTGAGCTATCTGCCAATCCTCCTCTTTTTTTCTGAAGAAGTCTGGCCCTGAGCTAACATCCGTGCCCATCTTCCTCTCCTTTATATGTGGGATGCCTACCACATCATGGCTTGCCAAGTAGCGCCATGTCTGCACCCAGGATCCAAACCGGCGAATCCCGGGCTGCCAAAGCGGAACGTGCAAACTTAACTCCTGTGCCACCGGGCTGGCCCCTCCTTTTAAGTCTGATATCAAAGAATGTACTGCCTATATTCTCTTCCAGAAGTTTTATGTTTCAGGTCTTACCTTCAAGTCTTTGGTCCATTTTGAGTCTATTTTTGTGTATGGGGAAACATACTGGTCTACTTTCATTCTTTTGTATGTGGCCGTCCAGTTTTCCCAGTACCATTTATTAAAGAGGCTTTCTTTATACCAGTGTATGTTCTTGCCTCCTTCGTCAAAGATTAGCTGTCCATAGATGTGTGGTTTTATTTCTGGGCTTTCAATTCTGTTCCATTGATTTGTGTGCCTGTTCTTGTACCAGTACCATGCTATTTTGATTACTATAGCTTTGTAATATATTTTGAAGTCAGGGATTGCAATCAGATCACTTTTACCTTGTTCTGAAAACAAAGCAAAAATCTTGTGATTTCTAATTGCGATTGCTTTAAACTTGAAATTTACTTTGGGATGGACTGATTTACACGAACATGATGTCTCTCTCTACAGGTGGAAGTATTTAAAGCCATTCTATGTAAATAAGTAAACTATATAAACAGAGATAATTTGCATCAAAAAGTACTTTGGGGGCTCCAATCCTCAAGGGCCGTCTGCATCTGTCCCTTTTTCAATTCATCTCTGACTGTGGGGACAATCCATGAAACCAGCTGCCCTTAGAAAGGCTGACTCATGCTGCATAGTGCTTTTGGCTCTTTCTCACATGTGTCTCTGTGGGTCCTTGATGCACTTTCCCATTTTATTATCCTCATTCTATAGAAGGAGAAACAGAACCTTGGGGAAGTGGAGTAACTAGTCAGGATTGCCCTAGAGTGGCAGTGCTGGCCTGATGCCCAAGATTTTTCCAGGAAGAAGCTGCATCCTGTCCTTGTCCTGACCTTTGGCTTCTCAAGGGCTGCTGGTACTTGTCTTCACTTTGGCAGCTCCCCAAACAACCTTGGACATCCAGGCACAAGGCAGCACTTGGTTTCAGGGCTGCAGCACAGGGCCAGTCTATTTTCCCATGAAAAAGCTGTCAACAGATGACAGCCTTTGCTTTCTCATGAAGCTGCAAGTTTCCAACCTCAGGGATTTGAAAAATTTTTCTCAAAGTGAACAGCTACTGCGAATTCCTCACTCTGCTGCCCCACTTCCTGGGCTGCATCTCTGCCTGTCTGAACCCAACCCATTGTTCAAAGCGCAACTTAAATGCCACCTTCTCGGTAAAGCCTTTTCTGATTTCTTCCTTCCTCCCAGGCTCCTCCTCTCCTCCATGCTGGGTATGAGCTACCTTCCTTGGAATACATTCACTTACTTGCTGTGACTGTCCTTAAATAGTTGACCTTTCTGAGCCTCAATTACTTCTTTTGTAAAACCAAAATAACATCTGCCTTATAAGGCTATTGCAAGTTAAAAAAAATAATACATGTTAATTACAGTCCTAGACACACAGGATGTGCTTACATATGCTAGTCTGTTGTTATCACATGCAAACATACACCCACACAGCCCTGCACATTCACACAGATTTTATCTGTATGTGTTAGGGCACTTATCCTCTCTACCTTATATACAAATTATTTGTATTGACGGCAGGCTCCTTGAGGGTAGGGATAATAAGGTGTAGTGAAAAGAAACAGGATTTGGAATCAAAAGGTTTGGGTCTGCCCCTCAACCAGTTATGTGACTCAAGACAAGTTACTTCCCCTCCCTGAGTTTCTTCCTTCATAAAAGGGAGATAATCAAATGTCCTCAAGTCTCTTCATGGACATTATCAAAATAAGATAATGAGTGCTCAAAGGCTTTAGAAGTTGCCAAGTGCCAATGTATTATTCTTATTGAGCAATGACTTGCTCACCCCACGAACATAAAGAGCCAACTATTATGGCATGACCACTTGGGAAAAGAAAAAACAGCTTTATTTGTGAGATGGATCTGCAAGGAGACAGGAGAGGGATGCTTTCAGTTCTGTCTCCCTGATTCAGGGCTTGGGGCAAAATTTATGGGATGAAAGGCAAAGCAGTCTGACGTGTGGAGACAGATGATTGGAGGCGAGGAGAAGTGAGGTCATTGATGATCTGCGCAAGGGTAGTCAAGCTCCATGGGTCTTCATAGGACAGAGGTTCACAAAATGGTGGTATTAGCATAATCTGAGGGTGGAGTTTTCAGCTCTTTGACATCCAAAAGGTCACTTATTGGGCATTTGCACAGGCCCTGTTGATGGCTTGGTGATCTCAACTGGCCTGAACTGGACAAGGGGTCTCAGTTCATGAAAAACCACTCTTAATGACTTTGTTGATAAGATGAGGTCAGTTGAACAGGTCCCAGAAGGCCCATGGTTAAAAATTCCCCCTTTTTGTTGTTCATTCATAAATCTTGAGAGAAATGGAGTGACAACTTCTCTAGCTTCTTCCTGTTGATAAGGGGTGTAGGTTGTTCCATCTCACTGAGCCAGTCTCTTAGTAAGATAATCATGCAGGTGGGCTCCCAAAGTTAGGCCTATACTGTGTAAGCAAATAACCAGCTATTTAATAAGAAGAATTTCTGGAGAAAAGAAAAACAAGATTAATAGTTGGAGCAAATTATAAGCCAGTTTCTGAGCCCAGGGGGCAGCCAGTCAAGAAGATTTCTAGAAGTCAAGGTCAAAGCATCTTTTGCAGTTTGAAATGTCTCTGATGATGTCATCAGGTGTTCAGGTATCTTTTTGAGTGGCTTACACAGCAACAGGCATGAATCTGTCTTAAGTTTATATCAAGTTGTCCAGCTTCAGTTTGTAGGGCTTCAGGAAAAAGAGTGGTTTCAGTTCTCAATGATTCCAAATGAAAATGATGGAAAGAATTGAAAACACTAGTTTGGAGATTTGTGGCCAGATATTTCAGGGGACTAGAAGATTTCAGGATCCAGTCCAGTTTACAGATAGAAAACAAAAACCTCAAAGACAATTAACAGAACTAGAATCTAATATCCATGAATGTATAGTACAATTTTTTTTTTGAGGAAGATTAGCCCTGAGCTAACTGCTGCCAATCCTCCTCTTTTTGCTGAGGAAGACTGGCCCTGAGCTAACATCCATGGCCATTTCCTCTGTTTTACATGTGGGATGCCTGCCATAGCAGGGCTTGCCAAGCAGTGCCATGTCTGCACCCGGGATCTGAACTGGTGAACCCCAGGCTGCCAAAGCAGAACGTGAGAACTTAACCATTGCGCGCCCGGGCTGGCCTCTGTAGGACAGTTTTTGTTGAAACATAATTTTTCTCTCTAAAATCACCCTCATTTTTACTAAAGATAGCCAAATTAAGACTCATAGGTTTGCAAAATAAGTCTAGTTTCAATAAACTTGGCCCAATTATTTACATAATTACAGCAAGAACAGCAATTGATCATATAGGCTCTTTTAAATCTGCTTTGCTGGGCCAGCCCTATGGCCAAGTGGTTAAGTTTGCACACTCCACTTCAGTGGCCCAGGGTTTCACCAGTTTGGATCCTGGACGGACATGGCATCACTCATCGGGCCACGTTGAGGCAATGTCCCACATGCCACAACTGGAAGGACCCACAACTAAAATATATAACTATGTACTGGGGGGATTTGGGGAGAAAGAAGGAGAAGGAGAAGGGGAAGGAGAAGGGGAAGGAGATTGGCAACAGTTGTTAGCTCAGGTGCCAATCTTTAAAAAAAAAAACAAAATCTGCTTTGCTGGCACTTTTCATAAGGAATCTCAGAATGAAATTTAAAGACCTCTCTAGGCCAGGAAAACCAAGCCAAGGAGTTGTCATCAGACTCTGCTTGCAATACCTATAGATTTGAGTGAATTCCTCTCTTCTCTGAGGTTCCCCCAAATATCCTGAGGTTCTTTGCATCTGCCAGAGAAGTGCCCTTTTTTACTCACCTGGTAAGGTTGCTGGGAACCCTGTAAGCAAGGTACCAGGCAAATATTTCCAAGTGGCTTTACTCCATAAAGTCCAATCTCTGCTCCTCAAAGCTGTCTGATCATAACTAAGTCTATGCATGTTTCTCTCAAATATGACATTCCAGTAAAAACCTTGGTAATATAACCAATATTTTCACTTGTGTCCTGGAGACTAGATTCTTATTGCACTTATGCAAATAACTATATTGCCATGAAAATAAGAATGCTCACTCATCAAGAGTTTCCGAATTCTGGAGGCATCAGGTAGGGAGAAAAAAATAAATGTTTCAATTCTGCTTACAAAGGCATAATTTTACCAAGTTGCCATAAGTCATAGTTAGCTTAAGAGAAAAGAGGAAAAGGTTTCCTTAAATCTGGAAAAACAAAACATTAAAGATAAGTAATATTTCAAATTAAAAGTCATAAAAATTATAATCATCCTCATCAGTTCATTCAGCCCTATGTAATCAACTGCTGATCTTCTGTTACCAGTTTTATGAGGCCATCCGTTTCTCTGTTACAGTTCTGTAATTTTTTACCCAGCTCAGTTCTATAAGATGAAAGTTTGTATGAAACCTGTATTCCAGAGCAAGTGTCAGAGTCCTTTCCACAAATCTCCCTGAAGATGAAACATTTGCTAAAGCATCAGAGTAAAACAATAACTGTCTATGAATGGTGAAAGACTTAAAATGGCAACTGACAAAGAAACTTGGTTATTTCTGTGACATGCAACAATTTAAAATAACTGGAGTTATGACTGATAACCAGGACAGATCAGAATTTTTGGAATGTTATATAATTTTTAAAACATTTATATTAATAACATTTACCCATGCAATATAACCCAAGAAAGTTTATCATCATTTATTTGACAATGCTTCCCATGTAATTTAACATACCAAATAAACCTAATTAATTTAATATCTCCTTATTTATAGAAAGAGAGAACAAATTCTTTGAGAAGTCCCAGGGCTCCCATTGGAAATTCTCAAAGTTCGAATTTTGGGGAAGTTTGTCAAAAATATCAAAAAATTTTAAAACACTTGGTAAGATAGGAAACAATCCTTAGTTATCTATTTAACCAAACTGACAGGAGACTATGTTAAAGGCAACAGAGAGAGTTAAACAAACAAACAAAAAACTCTTAGTTTTCTTAATAGACAGACCTCAGCTTTTAAGAACATAGGAAATTATTTTGACAAAACATAGAATTTCTGTCTTATAGGTAGACTTACTCAAAAATAAAGAAAAACCTCTTATAATCTGTTTATCAAGAACAGACTAAAAGTTCAAGAAAATTATCCTTTTAAGAGAGAGAAAACCAAATTCTAATTTTGAGCATTCTATGGCTTGGAAAATTTATAAATATGTTTTATAATTTCTAGAAATATGGTACTTCATAGTACAATCTTTTACTAAAATACGAGACATGATTACTAATAGACCCAAACATCTTTTAGTTACTCTAACAAGAAGCCAAAAGTAGATGAACTTAGACATGTCTAGTAATACTGTTTCAATATTTCATCTTATTTAAAAATGACCTAGACAATCAATGAATTTTTTATCATTTAATTTCACCTAGCAAAACTTCAAAGTTTCAAGTTACCAAGGAGATTTGAGAAGTTATTTTAAATATACACGTCATAACACACAATTATTGTTAAAAAGTTTACCCCAAAACTATTACCTTAGTTACATCTATTTAATTTACTTGTTCTCAATAATTATTTAGATTCCCTACAAAAACTTTGAGACATTAGGCAAAGTCAGCTATCATTCTAAGCTATTATTTTTGCTGACAGATTTTGTAATAGTGATGACATGATCTTATTTGACTAATAAAGTCTCCGTGTCGACAACATATTCAATGTTGACAACTCTGAGAACATGCCTATTTCAATCAAACTGATAAACTTAAATAAGCTTTCATTTACTGAAGATTAATTTATACCATGTTAACTTGAAAGACATTTGGGTTAGTTTCTATTACATTTAGAAATAATTTATATAAGTGCTTACTTTAAGCCAATTGAATAGAGCCCTTTAGAAATTACACCATCTGGAGGTGAGATATCGCACATATATAACATACATATAGACACACATACTCAAAGACTCCACAGCTATTGTTTTAAAATTACTGCCATGAATCAGGTACAGTAATACAAAGCTCACTAGTTATGAAAGAATAATTGAATCCAAATTTTGTTTTAAGCTTTTTCTACTACCATTTGTGGAGAAGACACCCAAGATGCTAGATTTTGGGCAAGGCGCTCTATAGGCAGTTTTTCTTTCCTTTTTTCCTTCAGTCTTAAGAATTAGTGATGGGCTAGTTAACAGTTCCTGGAGAGGCTATAGGCCTTTTTGAGATAAAGGAAATAGGTGGAATCTGAACTGCCTCTAGAGCTGCATTTCCAGTTTTGCAAGGATTTTTAAGGACATTTGCTCTTAATTCCTAAAAAATTGAGTTGTAACTTAAATGACATTGCAGGTTGATCTACCTTTCCGACTACATGATGCCTAACTTACTTCTTTCCCTCTGAGTGCCTGAGTGCTTAGTTCTGTTTTAACTTATGGAAGAAGGCCTAAAAAAATGCCTATCCAGCTCTGAATATTGGCTTCCAGTTTGGCTGAATTTCTGAATATGAGTTGCTAAATCCTTTCAGATATCTTGTCAGGTTTCAGCTGGGTTGAGCTTTAACTATACCTGGCTGTATTAAACAGCAGTTTCCCAGAAAATCGTTCAGAGTCTCATTAACTCTGGGAGTAGATTACCTGGGTGTCTGTAAAGTCATGACCTAATAGGCTTTTCTTTTTTAGTTTTTTTTATCACTTATTTTTTCTTTTTGCAACAAAACTTTCAATAGGGTTACTTCAGAATTTTGAAGTCTTTACTTGTAAGCGTACTTTTTAAATAATCTTATCTAATGGGAATGTTCTTTCTAGTCGCCAATGTAATTCCCCTGAGGCTGATGGCAGTTTGGTAGGACCTTACCCACAAAAGGAAGCGCAACTCAAATTTCTGTCCAACCGTCTCTGACTGCAACATGGGGTGCAACCACATTTTTGTCTGACAGTGTTTTTGGGACCTCCAACCCGATGATTATTAAGCCAAGCCCTCAAGACACTGTACAAGCTTAGTAAGATTTTGCAGTTCTTAGTAAATAGTCACAGCTTCTGGAAACTTAGGTTTTGAGCAATTGTGCCAGAAGGTGGAGTCCTCAACTCTTTAAAGATTAAAGATTTCTTTGTTTCTTGGTTTGAAAGCTCAAAAGAAGCCCTAAGTGTCCACTGTAATTTTAAATTATCCCGGGTTATCTTGCCAGCTGTTTGCAGTTATTTCCATTTTATGGGGCTCTTTCCAAGGTGGCCACAACAAACAAGGTAATTTCTAAATTAGAGAGTTTGTCACAGTCACTGAGAAACTCAGTCCCCAAAACAGCCAATTCAATTTAGACAAATATCAACACAATACAATTTTACATACAACACAGACCAGGCATAACTAGCAAGTTGCCGGGAGTAGCTTAGAACCAGTGCCAGAAGCTACTCAGAAACAGATTTTCAGGAGCAACTCAAAATCAGTGCCAGGAGTTGCTCAGAACCAGGAATAGCTCAGAACTAGTGCTAGGAGCAACTTCACGAGTGAGCCATTTATTCTGCCTCTAGTTACCTGGCGTGGTTCAGGCCCAAAGTTTGGGACTCAGTCCACTAGAATTTCCCAGAATACAAGCCAAACTTACATTTGCAGAGAATCAAACCAGAGATATAAGGTAAAGGGCAGTCATTTTCTTAAAGTTACTCACCCAGAGCCCCGAGATGTCTTGATCCAGAAGCTGTTTCTTCTCCCCAAAGGAAAAAAAATAAAACCACAGTGGGGCCTGGAGTACTGCAGCGGGAAATGGGAATCTAATCAGCCAAGATTTTAGACAAAATTGTCTAGGTGGCCACTTAGGGTAGACAAAAAGACCTTGCACCCTGCTCGGGGTTTCAGAGCCTTGGGCAGGTGGTGACAGGACCTTGTCCCTTCACGTCACCAAAAATTTTACTGAGCAAGGGTTTGGCACCCAATGCACATAAAGAGCCAATTATTATGGCATCAGTCTTTGGGAAAGAAAAATAGCTTTATTTACATGATCGTTCTGCAAGGGGACAGGAGAGAGATGCTCTCAGATCTGTCTCCCCGATTCAGGGCCTGGGGCAAAATTTATGGAATGAAGGACGGAGCGGTCTGAAGTGTAGAGATAGATGATTGGAGGTAAGAAGAAGTGAGGTAATTAATCTGTGAAAGCATAGTCAAGCTTCATGGGTCTTCATAGGATGCATGTTCACAAAATGGTGGTGTTAAAATGATCTGAGGGTGAAGTTTTCAGCCCTTTGACATCCAAAAGGTCACTTATTGGGTATTTGCGCAGGCCCAGTTGATGGGTTGGTGGTCTCAACTGGCCTGAACCATACCAAGGGTCTTAGTTCCCGAAAAACCACTCATAATGACTCTGTTGATAAGACAGGGTCAGTTGAACTGGTCCGAGAGGGCCCATGGTTACGTTATTACCCAGTTGCCCTTGTCTGTTTCCCAGAAGCCCAGCACAGAGCCTTTCTGGGGGGAGGGAGGGGTGTGTACAATGATTTGTTCAAGGAACAGACCATTGCACTGACTTCATTTGGTCTCAGTTCCCCTCTGAGATAAACTTTAATATCCCCATTTCAAAGATGAGCAAACTGAAGTTTGGAGTGGGTAAAGTGCTTCACTCATTCATTCATCAGGCAGTTGAATGAGCAATTATTGTGCACCAGACACTCAGGCACTGGGGATACCAAGACAAAATCCCTGCCTTTACAGTCCAGAGCCAAGGTCAGACACATAAAGAGAAGAATAACACAAGGTGGATTGTGAATTATAGTTGATATTTACTGGGTACTTACTAAATGCGGGTCACTGTGGTAAGCTCTTCATGGCTTTTACTCATTCAGTCCTCCCCAAATTCTCTCAGCTAGGTACCATTATTATGCACATTTCTCAGAGATCCACACCTAAAGCACGGTGATTGCACAAAGTTTCATAAATAGCAAGTGGCAGAGCCAGGATTAATACCCAATTTGTCTAGTGCCAGCGGCCCCACCTTAGCCACCAAGTTCTACCAACCTGTGATAATAAGGCAGCACGAAGGGCATTGCCAGAGCCCCCAGGAGGGACCTCTAACGCAGCCTGGAGTTCATGGTGGTCCGGGAGGTTTCCTGAAGGACTTGGAATTAGCTAGGCAGACAAGGTGGGTGGGTAAGGAAGGGCCATTGCAGGAGAGGGAAAGGTGAGGAGGCCACCTTCTGGAAGTCTATGCAGCATCCCATGCAGGGCCTTGGGCTTGTGAGGAGGCTGCAGAAGCAGGCAGGATCCAGTCTAGAAAGGAGAGACGTCCATACCCTACAGCTAGCTATCTGGAGGTGTGAAGGGTTTTAAGCGGAGGAGAGGCTTGGCTAGATATTTACGAAGACTATCTGGGCAGCTGGGTGGAGTGGATGGGACGGAGAGAGTAATCCAGGCGCGAGTTGATGGCGGCCTGGAGAAGGGCTGGGCAGTGAGGAGGAGATAAGAAAGGTCAAAGGCTGAGTTTTCCAGATGATGATGATTTGGAGATTGTTACACAGACGACAAGGAGCAATTTTGAAGGTCACCCAGTTTCTGCTCCTAATCCAGGGGAATGGAGATGATCTGATGAGACCACTTTTGGATGCGAACCAAGGTCTTCTGGCCCCAGTCCCGTGCCCTTTCGCCTCCTGGCGCTGCCAGCGACGGTGCCTGAGCGCGGGCGCTCCGGGCCACCGGGAAACATTGCCGCTTGGCGGGGCAACCTAGCTCCGCGCACCCCTCCGGCAGCTGTGGCGGCTGCAACGCGTCTCCTGGACGCCAGAGGGCGCTCCCGCACACTCCCGGGCCGCTCTGGCCCAGTCCGTCTCGGTGGCCGCGGAAGGTGACGTGGACACGGAAGTGGTCGTCGTCGCGGCAGCGCCGGTGGGAGCAGGGCGCGGGGCTCGGAGTGCGGCGGGCGGTGGACGGGCGGCGGTGGTGGCGGCAGCGGTCTCGCACCTGCGGCGGGAGGACGCGGGAGTTGTTGGTTGGGTGCGAGTCCGCTGTGCCGACAAACGGCTTCTCAGCCCCTTTCTCCTGCCCGTCGGACCCTGGAGCTGGGATCCGCTCAGCCGGCGTCACCATGACCAAGGCCAGTAGCAAGGGCGGGAACCTCCGCGACAAGCTGGACGGCAACGAGCTGGACTTGAGCCTCAGCGACCTGAATGAGGTCCCCGTCAAGGAGCTGGTCAGTACAGTCCCGCGAGGCCTAGGCGGCCACCAGTGCCTGGCGCTGGCCCCTGCTTGGGCCGCCTCCTTTCCCGTGCCTCAGTTTCCAGGTCCTAATACCAAGAGGATGGGAGTGGGACTGAGTTCCCGGGGAGGCCGTGTCCGGCCCGGGTATTCTTCCTGGGATGTACACGTGTCACTTTGGCGCAGTTCCAGAAGATGGAGAGGAGCTGCTAGTCCGGCCCTGGGCTTTTTATGGGCCAGAAGTGAATCTCCCCGCGTTCTGGGAGCTTTCACAGCTTTCGGCGCCGTGCCCGACCCACAGTGGGCGCCCGCGGAACGGTTGCTGGAGAATGAATGAACAAATGAATGAACGGCTTGGTCCGAGAGTAGGCCTCCGGGTACACTTGGGTGTGGCCCAGACCGGGCTTTTCATTGCAGCTGGCTGCCCCAGCCCTGAGGCGGCCTTCCCTGGAGAGAGTGAAGTCTCACTGCTTGGTTGGCAAGGTCTATTCCCTACTTGGCTGAAACTGGTGGGAATCTCACGCTGCCAGTGGCCCCCCTTTCCACCCCCCTACTCCCAATCCCTACCCAGGAAACTGAGGCCTGAGGCTCCAGGGAGATTACACAACTAGTTTGTTGCAAAAGTGGAGTGAGATCGCATATCCCTGCTTTTCCCACCTGCCCCCCCATAACCCTACCTTGGATCACCTACACTTTCCTCAGTGCCTCTAACAACTACATTTGCTTCGGCACTTGGCCCAGTCTTCCCTCCTCCCTGGCTGTGTAACACCCAGGTTAGAATGGGATTCCCAGTTCATATTCCAGCTCCGCTGCTTAATAGCTGAGTGCCCTTGGCAAGCTAGTTAACCTTTGTGCCTAGATTTCCTCATTTATAAATGGTGATAATAGTTCCTATCTCATAGGAGTGTTGCAAGGGTTAAATAAGATTGTAATGTAAAATACTTGGCAGGTAGCAAATGCTGATGCATGTGGCTATTATGGCATTCTTCTCAATGTAGTATCTAAAACTTTTTTAGGTAGTCAAACTTTATTCTTGGGACTTTCTGACAGTTGGAAAGTATAGGTTGGCCCAGAGTCCTTAACTGAATTTTTTCCTCCTCCTTCACCCCAGGAAGATGGCCACTCTTGTTTCAGCCTGGCCCTAGGACCAGGAACTGTTTACACCAGGCATCTGGTCAGCGCAGCATTGCCTCTAGGGAGAAAGAAGGGTCAGTTTTGCTGAGCCTCTCCAGCCCGGAACACCATGGGAAAATGGAGATGGGCTGTGAGGGCCTTGTTTTCCCTCTGGCATTCGCTCATTAACTCATTCATTCAGTCATGAATCAGCCAACATGTATACTGAGTGCCTGGAAGGCCCTAAAGTGGGGAATATGGAAATCACAAAGCTGTGTTAGACACAGTCCCTGCCCTGAAACCTAATAAGTAGGGATGCTGGAGAAAATATTAAAAGTGCTATGGAGAATTTCTAAGAATCTGTTTGTCTTTCTTGAATGTTGCACAACCGAATCCCTACTCTTTGTATTCTTCCCTAGGTCATGGTTCCTGGCTTAGTTTTTCCTCTCCTATCCCCAGGAACATTATACTTTAGTGCTGTTTTTTTTTAAAGGTCTTTCCTAATCGTGGGAACTTTCTCTGGAAAATGTTTTATTAGCAGATGTCACTGAATCATTCCGTGTTGGTTTGACATTTTGTTCTCATTCCCTTTCTTAGGCTGCCCTGCCAAAGGCCACTGTACTGGATCTGTCCTGCAATAAACTGACTACTCTACCGGTAAGATTGGCAAGTAGGCATGATTCCTTCTAGAACCCCGATGCTTCTCCCTCCTGTTTGGGGGAGTTGTGTCATATGGTATAATCTCAGGATAGGCCTGCAGGCAGGCTACAGCTGAATCTGAGTGTGTTGGGGGCGGGGGGTGGAGTGGGGTGGTTCTCTCAGTGGGAAGGGAAGCAAGGTAGAGGCCTCTTGTTTAGAACAGTGAGAAAGTCAGGCCATGAAAACTAAAGTCAGCAGGACGCTGGCTGGGTCACTTATTGGGCTCATCCTTTTTCTGCCTTTTTTTATTCCTTTGATAAACAGTTTACCTCCCTATTGCATAGAGGAGGCTAGGACCATTTTGTAAGTTGCTGTGCATTCCAGGGAGAAAGCGGTTTATGAGCAGCCTCCTTGTGCATCTTTTGATGGGGAACAGGAAAAAGTGAGGTTTTATAGGACTACTGTATCATTTTCCTCCCAATCCTTGACTTAGTCGATATACTTTTTTGTCTAGCACACCCAATCTATGGTCAAATCCTTTTGATTTTTCTTGTTCATCTTCTCCCAGTTCCCTTTTGCTCCACCTTTGTAGGTACTGGAGTCGTTCAGCCCCTCAGCCTCTCCTGGGTCGTGGCAGTGCTCCTTCACTGTCAGGCCTATTTGTTGTCATTGTTGCCTTTTCCATCCATTACTCTGGCTGCGTTACTCCTTGCTGCTCTCTTGGGCTCTGGCTCAGAGATCGAGTCTCACAAGTTGGCAGCTTCTTCATTGGATCATTAGTCCATTCCCCTCTCAGTATTCTCTGGGGCCCCACTTGTCCATAGCATCTTCCCGTAGCTATCAAGAACTGTTTCTAACGTTGAAAAAAGCACCTGAGATCCCACTTCTCTGAGAGAGTGTTTTCTGTCTCATTACAGAAGGGTGGCAATTCCTTGCAACCTGACACCTGCTCTATACTGTCAGGTAGTTACTGAGCACCCCAAGTGTACTTTCAGTCTGAGTTTGTTCAGTTGTCATGCCTTCCCTGCAGTGCAGGTCCACTGGCATTCACAAGTCCCCAGAGAACACAACTTGTGCCTCGTCAGCTGAGGTGGGAGCATCACTTCAGATGGGTGCTGAGCAAAGGCTTAATGACAAGAGGGATGTTTTGAACTGTGCTGAAGAAGAGCCAGGATCTGGGTAGGATGGGTCCCAGCCCAGTCAGTCCCTCAGTCATTCAGTCATTCAAAGAAAACTCATCGAGCGCCTGTGCTAAGTACTGTGCTAGCTGCTGCAAAGAGCACAGGGGAGAACACCGGGTGCTCAAGGGGTGCTGCATCTTTTTGGAAAATGGATGGTTGCACTGTGTTTGGCAGCTCTTGTGAAAGGTGAATATAGGGTTCTGTGAGAGGACAGAATGGGTCCCTAATCACTCCAGGAGCGATGTGGAGGATGGCTTGGAGAGAGAACTGAGGGTAAAGGAACCCACACTTATTTTGTGCCTAGTTTGTGCCAAGCCGTTTTGCATACACATCTCACTGCTTACCACCAGGAGTGATGAGTGTGATGTCCATTTTCATTGGAGGTGGAATAGCTGGGAAAAGGTAGAGTCAGGATTTACACATAGGTGCCTCTGACACATAGGTGCTCCTGGACTGTTACATCCAAGCGTGTGAGCCTGAGGCTTAGGTGTTCTCTCTTTGGCTCCTAGTCGGATTTCTGTGGCCTCACGCACCTGGTGAAGCTGGACCTGAGTAAGAACAAACTGCAGCAACTGCCGGCCGACTTCGGCCGTCTGGTCAACCTCCAGCACCTGGATCTCCTCAACAACAGGCTGGTCACCCTGCCTGTCAGCTTTGCTCAGCTCAAGGTAACAATTCATGAACTAGTGGCCAGGTGTGGCAAAGGGCTCAGGGACACGGAGCATGGCTGGAGAAAGGCTGGCAGAAACAGCACCCTGTTGGCGCTGCCCCAGATTGCTCTCCCTGCAGCTGGGACACAGAGGAGCTTTCTTCCTGCTCCTTTTGTTCCACTTGGAGGGACTCTGTGTGAACTCGGGCTTAAGCAGCCTCTCTGCCCCATCTCTTTAGAGCCTGAAGTGGCTGGACCTGAAGGATAACCCCCTGGATCCTGTCCTGGCCAAAGTGGCAGGCGATTGCTTGGATGAGAAGCAGTGTAAGCAGTGTGCCAGCAAGGTAAGACGAAGCTGCTGGTGTCGCCTTCACATCCCCCCTGGGACCTGCCTCCGCTGCCTCTTGTTTACCCCCCCAGGACACCTGCAGCTGTGTGTTGATTAAAGCACTGAGGTCTCAGTGAAACCTGTCTCCTATGAGCCTGTCAAGCAAAGGGACCTTTGTTTCTCTATTTACTTCACACGGAGTAGAACAGTACCGTCTTCTGCCCTACTGCAGCACTTCCCTTCTTAGGAAACCAGGACCTTGTAACACTGCACTATGTCGACAGGTGTTTAAATGGGATAGAGGGTTAGGGGCTGTGGCCTTGCTGAGTCACAGTAATTGTAGAAATTTTGATAATAAAGGTGTTAGTTGTAAGTTTATAGCTGTAGACAGGCACATCTTGGGCAGATCTGGCGTTTGATTTCAGTGGAGCCCTCTGACACAAGAGTGAGGAGCTAAAGGCAGCATGGAAGGCAGACATTGCTGGTGGCCAGTAACCTTGAAGATGCCTTCCATTGCTTCTTAAGAAAAGCACTATACCCATCTCTCAGAAACGCCAACTACTGTCATTTCTTTCCCTCCAGCTTTAGAACAGATTGCTGCTTCGTCACCTGAGCGCCAGATGACTTACGTGGCTATGTTTAGGGGGCATGGTGAACAAAAAGACTGAACTTTAAATGCTAGAATTAATGTAAGCAAAATGTGTGTGTGATGGGTCTCTATATGAATCTCAAGAGTAATGGCCGTTCTTTTCTTATCATTGGCTCAGGGCTTCTTATATAGTCTCGTCATCTGTATCACCCATTGTTACAAGGAACCAAGCCCAAAGTCAGTGCACTCAAATAGCTAAGGCAACAGTTTGCCCTTAGCTGGCAACAGTACATGTCATCAGTGGAATCTTGTTTTGAAAACTTGGTGCCTTAGGTCTGTTCTGAAGAGGAACTGTAGATACCATTGACCACTCTTCCTTTGTCCAACATGCTTTACATGTTTCTCATAATCCTCATGACGCTGGGAAGTAGGTATTACTTCCATTTCTCTGACAGGAGCAACCCTCAGTATGCACACAGCTTTCATTTATCCACTTATTCATTCAACAAATAATACGTTGAGCCATATGAAATTGCTGATCCACAGAAATAATTTTTGATCCACAAAAGTCATTTTTACTGAGTGCAAATGTCTTTAATACTCACATATATCTCCCAGACAAAGCTCCAGGTGGCACAGTGCGTTGTGGATGTAGTACGAAAGCCGTGCTCCCTGGCACCGCTGCCCCAGAGCTTCAGCTGTCACCATGAGGCACTGTAGGAGAGCAGCTTGGGGGAGTCAGAATGAGGTCGCTTGTCTCCAGGAGTTAGTTTAGGTCTCACCAGCTCTGACCTTGTGGGTGCATAGGTTAGTCATAGTAACCGATCAGCATGGTGCAGAGTAAAGCACCTTTTAAAAATAATGTGTTAGGCGGCCGGCCCGGTGGCACAGCGGTTAAGTGCGCACATTCCGCTTTTTTGCGGCCCAGGGTTCGCCAGTTCGGATCCCGGGTGCGGACATGGCACCGCTTGGCAAACCATGCTGTGGTAGGCGTCCCACATATAAAGTAGAGAAAGATGGGCATGGATGTGAGCTCAGGGCCAGCCTTTCTCAGCAAAAAGAGGAGGATTGGCAGCAGTTAGCTCAGGGCTAACCTTCCTCAAAAAAATAAAAATAAAAAAATAAATAAAAATAATAAAAATAAAAATAATGCGTTAGTGCAAGAGCAGTCATCAAGTGCTTACCGTATGTAGTGGACTGGGATCGGTAGAGCAGTCTGCCCGTCAGGAGCTCACAGTCTAGACTACAGGAGTCTCTGATTTCTGGACCTGGTGTGTGTTCAGATTATTAACTCCTCATATGTTGTAGTCAGAGTAAAAAGGGACATCTCTTAAACCTCCTAGCTCTTTGTTTAGCCAGCTGTACATCCGCTAAAACCAACTGAATGCTTGGTGCTTATTTAATAGTCAGAGTTCAGAGCAACACGGGGACTTTGTACTTGGATTGCCACCATCTGTCCCCCACCATCATGCTTGACCTTCCTCCAGATCCTGCAGCTCCTCATTGAGCAGGCATGTTTTAGTAAACGTGACTCTTTGGAGAGGTGACAGCAGGTTCAAGTCCTGGGTTACTCAGAACAGGGTTCCTTGTGTCTTCACCCTAGGCTCTGGAAGGGAGCCGCTTTCGCAGGCCTGCTCCTCAGTACCTCATATGATGGGTGTGTGCTTGTCTGAAGTTTCCACAAAATAAAATAATTACATGTGAATACACGTCTGTCCTACACATTGTTTAGTACAGCAGTGAAACACAGTTTGCTGTCTTAACTTAGAATAGTTTAGGTTTTCCTCTCCTTATTAATGCAGTAAAGAAGATAAAGTAAAAAGCAGCAGTATTTATTGAACCTGTGTAATGCCGGGGCTTATGTTAGGCAGCCAGTATAAGTTAGGTAATTTAATCTTCACAACAGGCTAGAGAAGTCTGTCTTATCTCCGTTTTCCAGATGAGAAAATTGGCTCAGAAAGGTTAAGTGACTTGCTAAGGTCACACAGTTAGCAACTGGTAGAGTCAGGATCGTGTTGGGCTCCAAGCTGACATTCTGTCCCCTAGATCCGAGGAATACCAGCTTCTAAAAAATACAAACAAACCAAAAAAAAAGTCTTTTACCTCCCCCTCTCTCGATGCCCATAGTGAGAATCTGGTTGTTTCAGTCAGAGGTCATCC
This sequence comes from Equus caballus, assembly GCF_041296265.1. NCBI lineage: Eukaryota > Metazoa > Chordata > Mammalia > Perissodactyla > Equidae > Equus > Equus caballus. The sequence continues at coordinate 26,158,520 of NC_091694.1, read as the reverse complement.
ATTGACTGAGCTGACAAGGACTTGAGGGGCTCCGGGTGCCAGTGCACTGTGTGGTGTTTGGGCCGAATGGCTCTTTCCTTTTCTCAAAGGAAGGAGCACTAGAAGTGAGCGGAACAAGCTCTGGTCTAGGAACTCTGAAGACCCACACTCTTGGCTGTGCTGCTTTCTAGCCATGCGATGTGGACAAATGGCCCTATCAGAGCCTTGTTTCCTTCCTTTGAAATGGGAATCTAGTCAGTTCATCACACATGGATTGAGTGCCTATAATTATCTGAGCTCTGTGCTCACCTACAGACAGGACAGTAGTCCCTACTCTTAGGGAACTTGCAGTCTTAGGACTGAGGTGGATAAGGAAACTCCCCAGGACCTGAAGGAGGGGAACCTGCGGTAGCCAAAGGAGGGAGGTCAGGAGAGCATCTCAGAGGAAGTGCTGTCCGTTCATCATACAGTTGCTGGGAGAATTATATGAGATCGTGCACGTGAGAGTGTTTGTAAACGGCAGGACTTTTTAGAGATTCCAGCCGGCATTGGGTTTCACAGACTTTTTTCCCCTGAAAGCTTTAGTGACCAGGGCTCAGATGATTCTTCTCCAAGTAAGGTTGGTGCAGTAAGTTAGGATACAAAGATAGGATTGACTCCATTAGGTCTGCATTTCTGCTGGGCCAGGAGTCATCTGGGATCCTGAAAAGAGCCATCTCTCTTTTGAGACACCTGCGCAAACGTGTGAGCTGTGAAGACTACTGCTTCGAGTAATTCAGCTCCCTCCTCCCCCTTTGCAGGTGTTACAGCACATGAAGGCTGTGCAGGCGGATCAGGAGCGAGAGAGGCAGCGGCGACTAGAAGTAGAACGAGGTAGGTGGCCATCCCTTCTCTAGTCATCTTCTGGGTCCTTATCCCAGCCAGCTGATTCTCATGCTTCAGGAGCTAGAATCCAGTAAGTGTCATGAAGAGCAGTGGGGAGCAGTGTGGTGGTAGACGGTATCATCTTTATCTGACGATTTTCTCTCCAGTCCCGGCTTCTCCACTGAGCTCCAGGGTCATATTCAACTGCTTGTCTTTCATGTCTGTTTGGAGGGTTAATAGGCTTGTCAGATTAAACATGGCTAAAACAGGTCCCCTTAACCCCTCCCAGTGTCCCCCCGTAATAGGAAATCACCATCATTGCAGTTATTCAAGCCTGAAATTGGAAGGACCTCTGTGATTCTTCTGTTACTCCCATATCCAGTCTGTCAGCAGGTCCTGTACGTGACCATTTCTCCACCTCCAGATCCACCACCGTAATCACACCGCCATGCTGTGGACCGCCACAGTACCTCCTAACACGAGGTCCTGTCTCCATACCTGTGCCCTCTCCATGAAGCCATTTTCCACACAGCAGCCAAGGAGATCTTTTTAAAACATAAATCAATTATGCTGCTATTTCCTTAAAACCCTCTAATGGGTTCCAGTTGAACTTAGAATGAAATTCAAACTCAGTAACATGGCCATCAAGGGTTGCCATGGCCCAAGCCTGCTTGCTTCTCTGGCCTTGTTCCACCCACAAGGGAGAGAAAACAGTTAACTTGCACCACAGGAGTCTCTGCTGTTGCTTGAACACAGCAAGTACAGTCTCACCGTAGGGGCTTTGCTTGGTTTCCTTTTCCTTCAGATCTTCACATGACTGGCTCCCTACAGTCCTTCCTGTCTCTGCTCAGATGTTGCCAGGGGTTAACCTTAACCCTTTCAGAACCATCTAAACTAGAATGGCCATCCCACCTGTCATCCTCCATCACATCCCCTATTATTTCCTTTATGGCACCTATCGCTGTCTTTTTTACTCTTCACTTATTTATCATCTCTCTCCTTCTTTAGAAAGTAGATGACTTAGGCACTAGAACCTGGCTTGTCTTCACTGCTGCATCTCAAGCACTTAGAACAAGGCCTGGCACACAGCAGGCGCTCTGTCAACTGGATGGCTGACTCTGAGCCCCCTTACGTGAGGGCTCCCGTGGTTAGAGGAAGAATGTATGCAGTACTGGTTACAGGCAGTCCCTGAGGTGGAACTCCTGAGTTAGAACCGTCCATTTTACACGCATGGCTGCTGTGGCGCCCATGTTTACTCTGTGACCACTGCTGCTTTTGCTTCTTGACGGCACATGTTCTCTCAAGGCTGGGGGTAGCGTGTTCTTGGCATTCTCAGTGCCCAGCTGGAACCTGGAGCTTGTTTGTACGTGGAGAGGCAGTGGAAAGCTACAGTACTTATAGTACTACTATTCAGCTACATGATGGTTCAAATAGGCTTTTCAGCCCTAAGAGGACATTTCACCATCATTTGTGGCATTCTGGCTTTGGAAAAATGTACCTCAGGCTTCCAAATAACTAATTTGGAAATGCATTTTTAGAACCCAGTAATTTGTAAGTTGGGTCCTGCGTGTAAACAGGCTTGAGCTGTGAAGTGAATCTGAACGTGTCCTGTAGATCCTGAGTTGAAGTCTAGAGGTTCCCTGTGACAAACTATTAGTCTCGCTTTTTCAGGCAAACATTTCCATCGTCTCTAACCATGAACCTGAGTGCTCACTTTCTCTTCTTACTTGCCCTCCCCATGCCACATTCCTTTCCGAAGCTGGGGAAGGTAGGAATCCTGTAAATCAACACCTCCATTGTTTCTTCTCCTCGTCTCTGAGCTGTATAGTTGCTGTGCCTTCTGAATTAGCACCTAATTCTAGAGGAGCACCAGACTCAGCACCTATGCCTTTCTCATGTCCCCCTTGTTACATCACCCTAATCTCTGCTGCTTGTGACTAGAAACCCCTTGGTAAGAATCTACTCAGCAAACCCTGAGAGCAGCTTATTGCATTTTAGGGAGAGCAGAAAGACAGTTGTTTCTTTTTAATATATCTTAGGTGACCCATGGCATAAGGGAAAGGAAGCTGAAGCCATCCTTTTAGTCACTCAGGAAAGGATCCTGGAAAGTTTGCAGGAGAGAAGTCATTTTGGGGTGTATTCTCTTGCAGAGGCTGAGAAGAAGCGGGAGGCCAAGCAGCGAGCTAAGGAGGCTCAGGAGCGGGAAGTACGGAAGCGGGAGAAGGCAGAAGAGAAGGAGCGCCGGAGAAAGGAGTACGATGCCCTCAAGGCAGCCAAGCGGGAGCAGGAGAAGAAACCTAAGAAGGAAACAAATCAGGCCACAAGTATGTTTGCTCTCAGTTGCAGGGCTCCAGCAAGGGTGCCGTGGGGAGACTTGCTTACATTTTCAGGCATAGATGAGTGAGTGAGCAAGCAAGTGAGCGAGCGAGCGAGTTTGCAAACCTTGTCAGATACAGTATACTCACGCCTGGGAGTAGCTTGGAGAGTTTGCTTACAGGGAATGGCGGACCTCCTAGGGAGTGAGTGCCCAGCTGGTGTGTTTCCCCAGAGCCATGAGCTTATGTGCAGGTGTTTTGGTCAGATGTGGCTTAAAGCATTCCCAGAACAGAGTTGCACATTTTGTAGGGGTTAGATTGTAAAATCCTATGGAAAAGCAAAGATTGCTTATGGTCAGATTACACCCCAAAATCCCCCAGGTCATCTGTGAAGTGTCCAGGGTGTGCTTTGGGTATGTGGTGCAATCTCAGGAAAGCCAGCGCTGCCTATGGTTCTTTCCAAGTCGGAACAGATCACTCTCTTTTTGCTTGAACACCACAGGAATCACTTGGCCTGCATTCAGAGAGCTGTTGTATAAAAAACACGTTAGTGTTTTGCCCGAATGTGTCCAGTTGAATTTGTGTAGTGATGGCTCCATGTACAAGGGAGGATTGTATACCCTCTGGGCCCAAAGAGACCCGTGAGGGAGAGGCAGCTGAGGGGCAAGGAGCTCTGGAGGGAGGTGGGGCCCCCAGGCCCTGTTCCTGCTCACTCTCTTTGGCCTTGAGCAAGTCACCTAACCTGACCACCCTTTTTGTTTCCCTATGTAAAATGAGGATCACACCTCCTCGCAGGATAGTGATAGGATTAAATGAGAAAATCTGTGTGACAGGATCATGCAGTTCTTGGCATGTGGGTGCTCAGTCAAGTTTTCCAAAATTTGGGTAAAAATCGTGAAAACAATTTTTAGCTAATTATAAATGTAATATGTGTTCATTGCAGAGAATTTAGAAAAGTTATATGTATATTATCAGAAATGACAATCCCCTGTAGTCCATTCCCAGCAGTAATCACTGTTAACAATATGGTGTACCTTCCAAGCTTTCTTTTTATATGCATCTAGTATAATAATAAGGCCATTAGCAATATTAATAACTCTTGAAACTGTTTCCCCAAATGGGGAGCACTCTATCCATGCTTGATGCCTCCTGATAGGCCCCTCCCCCTGGTCCCAGGGGGCGTGGATCGTCACCATGTTACGGAGAACTTGGGACTTGGGGACTGTGTATGCTAAGTGAGACATGGAAAAAGAGTTCCAGTTTTGAGTGTAGTCCCTTGAGATCCAAGGGAGAAGGCACTTGTTTTTGTCTCTGCAAAGCAAAGTTTTTAAGAGCTCAGATGTCCTTATGACAGTTTTCTCTTCCGGGGCTGGGGAGTTTTCGTTAGAGAAGAGGGGAGTAAGTGGATCTGCGCGGAGGAGATTAGCACTGATTGGTAGAGTGTGGGTCTCCTCAAACTGCCTCAACTGTTTTGTCTACTGTGCCTTTGTCCCTCCAGAATCTAAGTCTGGCTCTCGCCCACGGAAGCCACCACCCCGGAAACACACCCGGTCCTGGGCTGTGCTGAAGCTGCTGCTGCTGCTGCTGCTGTGTGTGGCCGGTGGGCTGGTTGCTTGTCGGGTGACAGAGCTGCAGCAGCAGCCCCTCTGCACCAGCGTGAACACCATCTACGACAATGCGGTCCGGGGTCTGCGCAGCCACAATATCCTCCAGTGGGTCCTGCAGACCGATTCTCAGCAGTGAGCTTGTCCTCAACACCCGCTGCCTCCCAGCCTTGGAGCTTGGATTCCTATGGAATTGGGTTCTGCTGGACACAACCTCTTTTTAGCGTCAGACCTACCTGCCATCATCAAATGGCTGCTGATTGGTACTTGAGACCTCCTCTTCGTAGGACTTCTTTGTTCCTTAGTCAGGGTTCCCTGGTGGAATGAGGAGAAATGGGAGGTGGGGACAGTTACCTGCATGCCTAAAGGAACAGGCTGGGGGGTAGGAAGAGGAAAGAACATAGCCTTTTCTAGTTGTTATACAAAGCTGTGTAAAGGCAAGGCTTGTTTCTACTAAATGGTCAGCTGTCACTACATTTATACCTTTTTTATGTCACAAACCCTCTTTCATTCCTCCCTGGGTAGCCAGGGCAGATCAGGAGGCAGTGTGTTTTTGGGGACTAGGGGAACACCACACTCAGCAAATCTAGCCTAAATTGGGGGGGAGGGGATACCTATTTTCTTAAGGACCTCAGACATTCAGACATTTTAGTGACCATACAAACTCTCAGGCCGTGAAAGGGACTTCAGGATCATCCAGTCTAATGTAACACCTGCAGACAGGAAAACTGACCTTCCATGACTTCCCTACAGTCTCCCAGCTAGTGTGAAGCAGAACTCCAGTATCCTTTCTTTTCCATCATTTTGCCTGCTTTGTAATGTCCCGAGAGGACAGAACTCACACCAGAATTGAGCATCTCTCAGCCAGAGTATAGAATCTTCCATGGTAGACAGATTTATGACCCACAAATGGAAATCTCATTGCCATGAGGGTCTTGGGCAGCTCCTGTGGAGTCCCCCCACAACTCGTGGCTTCCATAAAAGGGGGATGGTCCAGATTCCTTGCCTCAATCTTAGAGCATTAACTCGCTAATTGCCAATAACCAGGAAGGCAGACCCTTGAAAGCCACATTGTCTGTGACAGTTCTGTTAATGACCATCTGTTAGTTGGTGTGACTAAATACCTCAAAGGCAACCTGGAAACTCAAGCTTCATGGGGACTGGGGTTTAGAATTGTTTCATTCTGGACCTATAACTACACCTGTGCAGTGAAGGGAAACCAGCAGCACCATGGAGTTTAAGAGCAGGGTGTTCACTAATGACCAGCACAGAAAAGGGCAGGACCGTCCATTCTCCTCTGCCAGATTAAGCGTTTTGTTACTCTGTGGCCTCCTTTGCCTCATCTTTTCACAGCAGCTGAATGAAGGGATCAGAAATGGCCATGTCGTGGGGCTCATTCACTAAAAACTCCCAATTGCAAGCTCCTTGCCTCCCCCCAGGGAGAGCAGGAACCTGTCACAGTTCAGAGACAAAGGTCAGGGTCCAGTTTTTTAGCCCTAGTGACCCATTTGGATAAGACTGCCACTCACAACTGTCTTGATATTGGAAGAAATGACTTGTTCTCTCCTCTCCCAAGGATAGCTCTGCTGCGTAGGCCCACACCTTACTCAGAATCACTATACATTCCTAGTCTTCCTCCAAGCTCCGGAGCCAGAGGTACAAATGCTTTATTGAATCTAAACCCAGAGTACATAAAATGAGATTGAGAGAATACAGAAGGCAGCATAGTGATCACACCCCTGTTCCTTGGCTGGTCGAGGCAGCTCCAGTGGGTGAGAGGAAGGCTGGAGCACATCCAGCCTAGTCACCAACCCACCGAGGGAAGTTCACTCATGATCTTGAGATTTGATGCTGCAGCTCTTTTGGATTTCTGCAATTATTAAATATGTGTCTGAGTGGTCTGTCTATGTTCCTTTGTCTTTTGAGGGCTGGCAGGGGTAGGGGTGGTTCGTACATGGCAGCTGATTTTTGACAGGAGGGGAACATTAAATGCTGGTGAAGGTAGAGGCAAGTATCTCAGCCTTCTGCCCCAAGTTGACAGGGAGACTTTCACAAATAATGACACCCAGGAAAGAGTCTGTTGTAGGCCTGACCCAGGGTTGGGCTCCGGGAGGCGCTTCCAATCTGCACTGTAGTCATGTTCTGAGGTGGGTGAGGTCGCAGTCTCTCTCTAGTGTTTCATCCTTGTCCTTGAGGGCTAGCATCAGTCTGCACTGTCTAAAGAGAGATCTGGCTGCAGAGTGGTCATCTGAAGGTAGATACGCCTGGACAGCTCTGGTCCAACACGGCGGGAGGTGGATGTCACGCCTTCCCCACGACGCACCTGTATGCTTGCAAGCAAATTCTGGCGTTCTTGCTCCGAAAAACACCGCTTATAAGCCTGAAAGTAGTAAATGATCTCTTAATACCATACCATCCATGGGCATTCCTCATCCATGAACAAGGGGGGTGGTAAACTTGGGTTGGGGATGAGAACCTGTCCTCCCTCCCCAGTCAGTGTTAACAACTCTGATCTTAGCAGACCTGCACTGTTGACCTACAAGGCATTCTTGGGCCCTCATCAATGCTGTCCATGGAAGCCATCTGGGAGTCCAGTAAGGCCAGAGGGTGCTGCTGGGCGGTGACCCCTGGAACAGCATACCTGGACCAGGAGCTGTGGGGAGGGATAGGCATCCACAACAGCACTGGCCATTTCCAGGCTGACTCGGTTCAGCTGCTGAATCTGTCTCCTCCAGACCAGTGCAAGTCCTCTGCCAGCGCGATCCACCTTTGCCCCTCCAGCCCAGTCACTCTCCAGGCAGAAGGAGAAACTAGTTTGATCTCGGAGCTTCCTGCAAACAGCACAGTTGAAGAGCTGTGAGTTACTTGTTACTCTCCTGTACCTGTTCCCTTAACTAGGAACTTAAAACCTTCCCTCCTCTGAACTCAGAAGAGGTGGGCACAATATTATATCTGACCCATATAGTGCTCGCTTTGTTCCCAAGCAGTGCTAGTTGATTTCCTTAAAAGCAACATCTAGTCCTTTCTCATTGAGAGAGAAGGTACCAGAAAAGTACTGGATTCTTTTGCATATCTTGAGATTGTTTTGTATTGACCAAGAGGGAATGTGCAAGGGGTAGGCGCAAGGGACTAGGTATCAGGCAATTGGGAGCCTAGTTCTGGTTCTAACCAGCTAGGAGTTAGACAAGTCAGTCTCCCCCAGGCTCAGTTCCCTCAGGTATAAAATCAGAGACTTGGACTGGATGGTCTTAGGTCCCATATTAATTTTAAATTCTGACTATGAACACTCCTTGAACTAAGTAGGCTAAAAATTTGTTTTATGGGGTCTTATTACATTGTGATCTGGCCTGTAATGAATTCTGGTAACTTGACCTGCTGGTAACCCAGTTCCAACCTGCAGAACAGAAACTTACACACAAGCTAAAGCAGAACATTTTAGGGGGACAGCTAGAGGGCTCTTCCCAAGAATGCCCAGCGGAGGTCAGCCCCTTCTGCCTCAAGCTTGAGAGACAATGGGCTGACAGCAGAGTTGAGGGGAAAGGGACATCTTTGGGTACCAGAACCGCTGTAAAGGACGAGGCCCAGCGGTGGAGCCAGGACTTGCCAGGGGCACTCACTTGAAGGGCGCCTCAGCCACAGCCTTTGTGAAGGTGCATGCAAAGTCAGCCAGCTCTTTCCAGCTCTGCACAATTTGAGCCTGTGCTTGTGTGTGTAGCTGCAGATCCACCAGTGCCTAGAAACCCAAAAGCAAGATGGACTGGAAGGGCGGGGAGAGACTAGTTTGAAGTTGTTCTCCTCTTGTTTTCACTGAAGCTGCACCCCAGCCCCTTGGCTCCCCGTTTGGCCCCTTCTCTCTTACTCAGTGCCAAGGTGGAAAGTTGTACCGAGCAGGCATTTTACTGTTTATCAATAGCAAAGCAGACCCCCAGGCTGACTCAGGCAACAGGAAGTTCTTACCTCTTCTATGTCTACCCTGGACACCAGGGGCCCCGGGTTGGCCTCCTGTTGTCTTTGCTGTTTCTTCTTGGCCAGTTCTCTATTTGCCACTCCCTGTTTCCTTCTCCTTGGAGGATTCGGAGCACTGCAGCAGGGGAGGACATCAAAGAAGGGCAGCAGCTCCAGGCTGAGCTCAGGTAGAAGAGGTGTGAGAAGACTGGACCAGTGTCCCACAGGGCTTATCAGGGACCCTATCTTGGAGAGGGACCCAGATCTTGGATGAATAAATTCACCCCTTTTGGCCCAGGAGTTGCCCCTGTTAATGCTAAATCTCGAGGACAAATCCAAACCTGAAGGATTTCTCCTGATCCACAATCACCAGTGACAGAGCTTTCCCCGCTGTCCTTGCTGTGATGTCAGTGACAAAGCTCCGAAGTGTTTCCTTCCCTTTCTCGGTGCTGCCCAGACTTCCCTGTGTGAAGGGGCAGAAGCTGCATTAATTTTTGCTCCCTAGAATCAACCTCGGTCCCATGCGTCAGCACCGCCCCGCCTTTGGCTCTGCCCACCTGCTTGAAGTTATAGATCATGGACACAAACGCCTCTGCCTGGAGCAGCACCAGGACCATCAGCTCCTCCTTCCAGCCCTCCTCTCCATCCTGCCAAAGGATGCGGAACCCAGCAGAAGGAGGCAGATCAGCAGGTGCTCAGCACCTGCGAGAGAGTCCCGGGCCTTCTGGGTGAATGAACTCACCTCCACCAGCCTAGCCCATTTTGCATTATCTTTTTTCCTCTGGAATGAAGTCACAGTGGCAAAAAACAATAACACATGATCCTGTCCCTCCCAGTGCTCAACTATTCAACCTTGGTGTACTGCATCTCAGAGGCAGCAAACAAGCAAGGAGCTGAGATGGGCTGAGCAGTGACTGCCAATATCCCTATGCATTTTGGATAGGGGAGTGGAGGGAAGGAGACTCTTCCAAAGGACTTGGGACAAACAAGTAACTTGGACTTTGAGGGCAGATGCCACCTATGAGGTGAGTGGCCCTTTAAACACATGGGTTTTGTGTGACAAAGATAAGAACCATAAGGGAAACGTCAGTCTGTGAGAGCGCCTCCTCTTCACCACAGTCAGGGCACAATCAAATGACGCCAAGGCCGCCTCCCGGCCCACAGTCCCCAGCAGAGCAGTACCGTGGAGCGATGGGGAGCAGGACTGCAGAGCTTTCTGACTGGGTCTATAAGCAAAAGCCAAGACTCATACTACAGCAAAATGTAGGTGGGAGGGGCTCTGGGTTCTAGTTCCCGCCCAGCCACTGACCAGTGTGATCCATCACAAGGCTTTCAACTTCTCTGAGCCTCAGTATCCCCAACTGTGATGTGGGGAGAAGTCCTTACAGGATAACTGTTACTGAAACTGCCCTAAATCAAGAGATCCAAACAAGAGAGGAAAAAATCTTAATGTTTCATCAATACACTCTTGAAAATGAGGGGTGGAGTATTCTGGATTCGCAGGTAAGAGGAGTGGAAGGACAGGAGCTGTAGTAACCAGGGAAGCCAGGAGAGGGAAGGAACACTTACTGAGTGCCTACGACGTGCTTGGTGCTTGGCTATCTCATTTAGTCCCAACAAGAGAAGGGACTGAAAGGGACGTAACCGTGGCCTCACTTTATACATGAAGCACGAAGAGATGAAATAATTTGCCCAGGGTCATAGCGATAAAGCCATGAGGCTGGGATTCAAACACAAGCCCGCCCATTCCCAAAGCCCAGTGAGAGAGAACTAGGAATCCTGTGCAGATTATCTTCTCTGCCCAAAGATCCACTCTCCACCCGTCCCCACTCTGCTCTCTGCCGGAGGTGATCTCTACACACCACATCACAAGGGCCGCCCGTCCACTGGCAGGGTATGGCCAGTGGGAATGCAGCAGGCGATTGGAAAGAGGGAGGAGTGAAGTCAGGCCATGTCTTCCCCTGGCTCCCTCCCAGTGGGGTCGCCTAGGGTTGGCTATGCTCCTCTACTGGATGTCAAGCTTCTCTCAAGGTGGGTCCTCTCTACATTTCTCTCTCCTTCCTGACTTTTGCAACCTCATCCCTTCAGGCCTAGGCATGGAAACAGCTATGCCAGTGGTTCTCAACCAGGGGCGATTTTTTCCCACAAGGGACATTTGGCAATATGTGGAGACATTTTCAACTGTCACGACGGAGGGGAGGGAGGGGTGCTATTGGCGTCTAGTGGGTGGATGCCAGGGATGCTGCTAAGCATTCTACAATGCACGGGACAGCCCAGCACAACAGAATTATCCGATCTGAAATGCAAACAGTACCTGAGGTGGAGAAACTGGTTAATGCTGTTATTACCCTGAGGTACTGCGCTGTCCCCTGTAGTTTCCTTGTACCCTGCCCAAGCCTTGGAAATCCTCCTCAAATTATCCTAAGTCGAGCGTGCCATCTATTTTCCTGCTGGGGCCTTGACTGATAGATATCCTTTAGAATAAAGGCATGTTTATCCTGTAACTCTAAGGGGGAGGGGAGACATCAGCCAGAAAAGCCCTACCTCGGCTGGCCCAGCCCTCCTCCTCCAGGTGATGCTGCAAGGCACGGCCTGTGCCTCAATCACACAGCAGCACTCCATGGACTGCAGTGCTCCGAGAAGCTGGCCCCCACCTCCCATTTGTAAAAGCACTGCAACAGATGGGAAACGGGCTGTCAGTGGGTGGCCCAGAGGCAGTTAACTCAGCAAAGAGTGAAGATAGATGCTATGAGGACCTGGATCGAGCACCACAATGATGTGCTTTAAGCATTCCTCTGGCCTCTGAGCTTTCAGCCTGTTAACCAGCGCTGCCTTCTTCTTCCTTTCCTGTTGTCTCAGGGTGTTTTCCTTCTGGCTTGCTTGTCCCCGCTGCTGGCATTCCTGTGTGCCTTTCTTCTGGACCTTCTGACTATGCTTGGTTCTCTTCTGAGGCAGGGGTTCCTCAGCATTTGTTTTGGTTTCTATCAAGCTGTTGCTCTGGACAGGGCAGGTAGCTTGGCAGGCTGGAAGCTGACGGTGTGAATTGTCTACCAAAAGGTCTTTGCTATTTAATGCACGCCTCTCTGAGGTGTCATGGAGGGGAATATCAGGGATCTTTGGAAAGGGCTGTTCTTTCCAGTCACATGATGCTCTTTCTTTATTTTGATGACCCAAAACCCTTTTAACTGGGAAACGAGACTCCTCAGGGCTCAGCTGCTTGTGGGTCAAAAACTTACGTGTAAGCCTCTCAGCCAGGGGAATAAACTCCTCCTCATCGTCACTTCCACTGCTTAGCACCCTGACCGGCTGGGTTTGTGTGACAGTTGCAGCTACATCTGGAACAGGTGATGGATCTTTCAACCTTGGTGATGAAGGACAGGAAGCCTCAGAATCTGAGGCGTCAACCACTACAATCTTCTCCTCCCTCTGAGGGTGCCTCCTCGTTGTTGAAGATGGTCCCTTCTTCAGAAAGGTAAACGTTGGCAACTCCTCAGAGTCACTCTCACTGGATTCCAGCGAGAGTGATGACTTCTTTAGAGCCATCAATACTGCTATCAGATTAATTCCCTAAAAGGAAAAGAGAGATGAGATGCACTCAATCAATTCAGTCTACTAGATGTGTTCTATCGCCTAGCTTTATGGGAGTAAATACAACAGACAGAGGGAAATAGAGAAACAGAGAACTAGGACACGGTCCTAATGCGTTTATTCTGGAACTCAGAACAGCCACGTCTGTAGTCTAACAGAAACTCACTTCAGATCCTTTCTAGGTCAACGTGAGGTATAAACAAAGTGGAGGTTACTATTACAAAACTTCAACGGGGTGATAACACCACCCTCTTGTTGATGTCCGCATTTGAATTGGAGATGCCCAGTCATCCGCTTTTAAAAAATTGAGATATAGGGGCTGGCCCTGTGGCCGAGTGGTTAAGTTCGCGTGCTCCGCTGCAGGTGGCCCAGTGTTTCGTTGGTTTGAATCCTGGGCATGGACATGGCACTGCTCATCAAACAATGCTGAGGCAGAGTCCCACATGCCACAACTAGAGGGACCCACAACGAAGAATATACAACTATGTACCAGGGGGCTTTGGGGATAAAAAGGAAAAAAATAAAATCTTAAAAAAAAAAATTGAGATATAATTCACATACTGTAAAATTCATCCTTTTAAAATATACAGTTCAGTGGGTGGTTTTTGGTATATTCACAAGGTTGTACAACTCACTACTACTAATTCCAGAACATTTTCATCACCCCCCCCCCCCCGCCAAAAATTCCATAGCCATTAAGCAGTCACTGTCCATTTTCCCCTTCCCCTAGCCCTTGGCAACCACAAATCTACTTCTATCTCTAAGGATTTGCCTATTCTGCATATCTCGTATAAATGGAATCATACAGTATGTGGTCTTTTGTGACTGGCTTCTTTCACTTAGCATAACATTTTCAAGGATCATTTCTATTGTAGCATGTGTCAGTACTTAATTGCTTTTCATGCCTGAATAATATTCCACTGTGTAGATATGCCACATTTTATTTATCCATTAATTACTTGATATATATTTGGTTTGTTTCCATTTTTTGGTCATTACAGTAATGCTGCCATGAACATTCACATCCAAGTTTTTGTGGGGACATGTTTTCGATTGTCTTGCATATATACCAAAGACGGCAGTTGCTGGGTCGTATATAAGAGTCATTCTTCCAACAAATATTTACCAGCGCTGTAGGTGTGAGCCGGGATGAGCCACGTAACCTTTTTTCGGCCTCGCTTTCTTCTTTAGTAAAATAGGAATAACAACAATACCTACTTTATAACGTTGTGAGAACTAAATGAAAGCATGCACCTGCAGTGCTTAGTACAGTCTCTGCCACACAGCAGGCGCTCAGTAAAGTAAGCTGAAGGACTAGGGAGGGACCTCATCCCTGTCCCACCCTGGGCCTCGGCTGACTCGGGCAAAATGATGGGTCGGACAAGCCGGCCCCGCCGGGCGCGCTCCGCGCCTCTCACGCCGGCCCCCGGGCGGGGTGGTTCGCCTACACTCCGCGGCGGAGGCTCTGGGCGCCCTGACCACCAAACCCCAGCGGAGCGGGGCTCAGGGGAGAGCCCTGCCCCGCCCGCCCGCCGCGCCAGCACCCCCAGCACTCACCTGCGACTTCCCGCGCCACTCTTTCAACTGCCCGGTAGGCCCCGGAAGTAGATCACCCGGTAGCGGAAGCAGAAGGTTTCTGAGACCGGAAGCGAGTTTCGGCAAACATGGCGTCGGCGGTGCTGCCTCTGCGGACGCGGATAGCTGGTAACCGGACCCCGTGGTCCTTGCGGGTTGAGGGGTGGAGGCGGAGTAGGGACTTTGCAGGGAGCCTGGGGTGGAGGCCATTTCTTGCGAAGGACCCTGGGTGCGGAGAAGGGAGTGTCTGGGGCCCACGAGGTTTGCCGGACGGCTGTCGCTGATCGTGTGACACATCTAAGGCACCGAGCCCTGTGGGCGGTGGTTCGAGGAGCACGTGTCCTTCCTCTGCCTGGCTTACAAGTACAGCTTTCCTGGCGGTTGGTGACATGGGCACGCCGCTTCCCCTCTCTGGGTTTGTTTGGATCCCTTCACCTATAAAAATGGGTTAATAACATTGGCACTTTGGAGCTCAAACAGTTAATACGTTCCTTCAGCAGATTAAGTGCTTTGTGCCAAACACTGTGGTAGGTGTTGGGGATCTCAGAGAAGACGGAGACATAGTCTCCATCCCTTGGACGCTTCTTCTAGTGGATAAACCAATAAATGAGCGCATAAATAAAATGGTTGTAAATGGAGACAAGCGCTGTGAAAGAAAGTAAAACTGTTTCTGTGTGTCTTTTTGGGGGGGGTTGGGTTGTCAGGGAAGCTCTCTGAGAAGGTAACATCTGAGTTAGGACCTAAAGGATGACAGGAGGCCTAGCCTTGGAAGAGAGTGAGGGCAAGAGAGTGACTTGACCCCCTTTTACATTTTGAGAAGCAAACCATTGCTCTTATGTGAATTTAAAGGGGATAGGAGTGGAACTGAGGAAACCAGATGGGAGGCTGTAATAGTAGTAGCTCTGATGAGAGATGACTTAGCTAAGATGTTGGTAGAGTCAGTGAACTCGGAGGGAAATGGATGGATCCGAGATCTGTTTTGAAGGTAGAATCCACAGAGCTTGCTGGTGAACTGGGTATGTGAGCTGAGCAAAGGGAAGGAATCTGCAGTGATTCCTTGATTTTTGCTTAGGTGGTAACGTCATTTACTTTGAGGAGGAGGATGTGGAGTAGGGTGAAGGGCAGAGATGTGTGAGTGGGATAATATAGGTAAAGCAAAAGCCCAGTTTCTGAGCTTAAGTGAGTGAATGAGTGAATGAATAGGTGTTTATATGTAGGTAGATCCTGGTGCTGGGCATTTAACATGTTGTCTCTTTATCTCTGGTGCTTTGCCCCAGCCTGGTCTCTGTTCGCATTAGAACTTTAGAAGCCTAGGCTTCAGGAACTCTGAACTTAGAGGCTCCAGAGACCCACAAGGCTTCTCTAAAGACCATGGCATAGCCCTGATTAGCCATGGCTGTGTCTGGAGACCTGAAGGCAAGGACTGCCAGCCCTGGGCTTGTCATATAGCAGGCGGCTTCCATCTTGGTTAGTATGCATTTTAGTGCACTTTCCTTTTTAAAATAAATGCCATTGAGCACTTTGGAATGAGTATGGAGAGGTCAGATTAACAAGGGCAGGGTGTCAGTCTTCTTGGTTAGACCTGTGCTTGATGGGCTTGCTGAAGAGAGTCCAGCCTTCTGGGATGGCCAGGAGCCTGTGGGAGCCACCCTCAGAGAAGCTGCCCTTTTTGTTTACAAGTCTCTGGTGTGCACTGGATGGGTGGATGGCTAAGAAAGTGGTGGATGAGGCCCAAGTAGGAGCCTCTCTCTGGGTGTCCTGTTGCTGGGCTCTGTGGTCTGGCCCCTCCACAGTGCGTGGAGCCTTGAGGGATGTGGTAAGTGAGGCTGAAACAGGCAGCTCTGTGATGTCCTCTTGCTGGCTTCTGTTTCTGTGGTGTTTGTTTCTCAACAGGACTGAATGTGTCAGGACCCAGGGCACATGGTGTTTACTTAATATTTCCCTGCTGCCCTCTTCCCCTGGCCACACACACACAGTCTGTTGCAGTGCTTACACCCTGGACAATACAAGTAGTGACTTGTCCCCCGCAAACACAGTCAAGTGGCATTTCTGCTCACATATCTTCCGCACCTCCCCTGCCACTGCCCCCTGCCATCCCTCAGCTTAGCAAATGGCCCATTGAGTCAGGGAAAGAGTCTAGTTGGGAGCCTCTCCGTCTGAACAACATGTCTGTTCTCTCTGCTGTTGTAGCCCTGCTGAGCCCGCCTGAGGCCGCAGCTCTTGCCGTCAGATATGCATCCAAGAAGACAGGTGGCAGCTCCAAAAACCTTGGTGGAAAGTCACCAGGCAGACGCTTTGGCCTCAAGAAAATGGAGGGTGAGGGTGTGCCTTGGCTTCCATCTCCCAGCTGCACCCTACCCTCCTGCCCCTGGCATTTCTTTGAAGAGCCGGAAGACCCTGCAAGTGCCTGGCCCTCACTCTCCCTTAGCTCATGAGAGCATTTGGCTCCAGATTAAAGAGGCAGATAAGACCTGAGGTGGGGTGGGGGCCCTGAGGAAGAGCAGATGTGAACCTTGGCCATGCAATTGGAGAGAGGAGGCTGCTGGGTGGGGGCCGGGGGTCTACTTGTGTCGGACCATCTGGGAGTTGGTTTTATCCAGCGGGAGACTTAGAGGTTGGCACGCATCATTTGAGCCATCCTGTGTTCTTAGTAGCTCATCGTGCTGCCCCATCACTGGGGCCCAGAGTCAGCACACTTGTGGACTTCTCTTCCAGGTCACTATGTTCATGCTGGCAACATTCTTGCGACTCAGCGCCACTTCCGTTGGCACCCAGGCGCCCACGTGAGTTTTTTGTGGCCCTCCCCGCTTTTTTCTTTTCTAGGACCACCTCTCCATGCTCCTAACACAGCAACAATAATAATATCAGTTGCATTTATTGGGTGCTTATCAAATGCCAAGCATCCTTCGTCCTTATCCCATCCCTGTGAGGTAGTAGGTATCATCTCTGTTTCACAGGTAAGATGCCAGAGACCTGGAGAGTGGAGGGGCCCAAGGGACAGAGCTGGGATTTAAACCGGGTCTGCCTGACTCGCAATCCCTGTGTTTTGCCTGGTATAGCATTAGCCTGGGTCTCTTGGATCTCCTTTCTAATCCCTAGTTCTTGGAGGAGATGCCTAGTGATTTAAGTTATTTTTTGAATCTTGGGAAACTAATTTCAACTTGTTCACTTTTCCTTATTTCTAATAATTTCTCTTTTGCATAAAGTTTTTATTAGATGGCTGAAAGAGAGCTTGAATTTAGTAAAATAGAATTCAGTGTGCTAGAAATTAGGTCCATACCAGGCAGGGATTTCAGTTTCAGCAAGCTGGGATTACTTTCTGAGGTAGAAAAGTTCTTGTTAACACAAATCTATGCTATACTCTTTACATTATTTTAAATATTAGTTTAGTTTCCTTTGTAATCTATCCGCCCTCCACGCCCCCTGCCCCACCCCCCGACTGTCCCCTTTTTGTCAGTTTTAGTAGGTACAGAAAGACTGATGGTAGCTCATAATTATTTCAGAAATGCTAATTTGTATGTAAATTGATTGTATTTGTGTAGCTTTGTCTTTTAGAACTTGAGACCTTGGCTATGTGGCTATGTTAACTGTTGGGACTTGCTAAAATAATAACGTCAACAATAATAAAAGCTAACATGTTTTGAGTGAGTCAGTATGCTAAATTTATTCAACCATTTCTTTTTTTTAATTGAGTTCAGGTGACCCTGGAGTAGTGAATATTTGTCCCCATTTTATAGATGAAAGAACTGAGACAGTGAAGTCAAGCACCTTGCCCAGATCACACAGTGGCACGTAGTAGTGCTAGGATTTGCACCAGGCATCCTGGCTCCACAATCCATTCTTTTAATCAGAGAAATTCTGAATAATGCTTGACTGCCTGGTGAAAATCACCACACATCCAATCTCAAGTTCTAAAAGAAAAAAGTTAAAATATATACAGTTAAAAAGCTGCGTATCCAACACATAGTTTAATCTCTTTGCTCGTTATTTCTCATCTGAAAAACAGGGTTAGAAATAGTGCCTACTTCACAAGGTGAGAGTTGACTGAGTTAATGTATATGAAAGAGCTTGGAACATCCCTTACACACAGTGAGCACTGTATAAGTGTTGGCTGGTATTATTCTTGTTGTTTTATTAGCATGTGCCTTATCCATATAGCTTTAGTCTATACTTTCCACAGAGCCTGAACTTTATAGATCACTGTATAGATGAAAATGTATTTCAAACTACTGTTTAATATGACAACTCCAGTGTTTTTTAAGTCTAAGTGAAGCAAGCTCGCAGGGGCAGTGATTAGGGGCATTTTCCTGGGCCTGTTTGGGGATCTATTTGGTATGGCTTCTGGCCACTTGCAGAGATGTGGGTCCAGGTATCAGCCATCAGGGACTGAGCAGCCACCAGGATTGGCTGTTGGAGTTTTCTTTTCCCTCCTCTGTCATGGAGTCAGTAGAGAAGTAGAAGGCAAGGAAGGGCCAAGCAGTGGGAAAGGGAACCCAAGATGGAGCTTTCTGAACCTCCCCCCTTTGGCCTCAGGGCCTGAATCCTTGAGTGAAGTCTGTCCTGAAGCCGTGGGATGGACCCCCTGGCTGTCTGTCCAGCTGACCAGGTCTATATGTTGCAGGTGGGGCTGGGGAAGAGGAAGTACCTGTATGCCCTGGAGGAGGGGGTAGTCCGCTTCACTAAGGAGGTCTACGTGCCCAATCCCAGCAACTCGGAAGCTGTGGATCTGGTTACCAGGCTGCCCAAGGGTGCTGTGCTCTACAAGACTTTTGTTCACGTGGTTCCTGCCAAGCCTGAGGGCACCTTCAAACTGGTTGCTATGCTTTGAACTCCTGGTTGAGGCCATTGGACAGAGACTGGAGCCCAGCTCACAGGAGAGGGTGGTACCAGGAGAAGACAAGGGTTAGGGTGATGACATGGCCTCCTGAGGAAGAAGTCTGCTTGATGGTGACTGCAGGACACTCTGTGAAGTGACTGACTGGGAAACCCTTTGGGAGACCTGACCTGAGCCAAAAATAAAGTTAGCTGGAGTCATGAGTCTGTGCTATGTGGGGACAAGCCTGGATGGAGCTGTTTTCTGATTTGGTCTTCGCCCATCTCTAGTGCACACCAAGCAGGAGAGAGGCCTATCAGAGTGAGGAAAGGAGAAGAGGGGACTTTGTTTTGAGGAGGGGATTGCTTTAGCACCGTTCCCCAGAGAGGAAGGAAAAGGAGAGCTTGTGCTTGAGGGTGTCACTGCTACTTCCCCTCCTGGGTCCTACAGAAGTCAGGGTCCTTGGGGGAGTGGGTGGGAAGGGCCAATGGAGGAAGCAACACAGTTCTATTTCTCTCCTGGAGTCACATTCAGAGGAGCTGGGGCGGCAGCCCCAGAAATGGCCACATGGGAGACCCTTCCCTGCCTCTGTAGGTCGAGGGCAGAGAGGCCCCATCTGCCTGGAATACCGAGGTCCTTCCTCCAGTGATGAGACAGAATGGGTGAAGGTGACAGATGGGCTTCTTCCCCCTCACCCAGAGAGACACAGCAAGCTCATTCTTTTCTGGTTCTTAGTTTATCTCAAGCCATAAGCAGCAGCAAAGAATCTGGCTTCAGGAATACTCAGTCTGGGCCTAGAGTGGACTGGGGGCAGGCCTTCGTTGTCAACCCAACCCAAGACCTTTAGAGACATGGCTGTGCATGGAAGGGCCAGGAAGGAAGTCTCAGCTGGGGTGGATGGTCGTCCTGGCTGTTGGAGGTAGGTGATGTGGGCTGCGGCCCCAGAGAGGGGCTTGTAGAGTCCAGTGGCTTCCTTCCAAGGACTTTCCTCTGCCCTGAAGGCAGGAGCTGCAGGGACTGAGGGCAGAGGAACCTCCCAATTCTGGAGGTCTGCCTTCAACTTGTCACCTTGTTCTCTCAGGGCATGATCCCAGATTCCCCACCTCCTGCAGATCCTTGGCAAAGGTGATCCGGGGTTTGTTGAGGTTCACTTTGGCTTCCTTCTCCTGGAGTTTCATGTACCAAGGCCCAGCTTGGGGAGATTGGTGGGGGCATCTCCAGAGGCTCAGCGCTGTCCCTGGAGAAGTGGGAAGGGGCATAAGGGAAGAGCTTGCTCCCTTCTGCACAGTGGTGTTTCCCTAAGCAAGGCAGGTGGCTGCTTCCTGAGGTGGGTGAGCAGAGCCACAGTTGGGTGACGGTGCAGGCAGTGACCTTAGGGCTTCTTCGTAGCTCGGTGGCAGCTGCAGGGCAGAGCAAAGGCATTAACCAACCCCCACACCCCCCATACACACTTGCCCCTTCTTTGGACTGCTGCTTTCTATCTCTCCTCTCCCCCAGTCACGGTCCTTTCTGGAAACAAGTTGAGTCCTAGAGCTGTTGGCTCCATGGAAACTTTTCTGCAGGAGCCCATCTTGAGTTGCAAGGCAGGCCTCCTTGGGCTGGTGTCTGCCATCCTTCCTTCCACCCAAAGAGGAGAAGTGGGGCCTCCAGCCAAATCCTGGGGCTCTCCATCAGTGGCCCTTTCCTTGTCCTGGCCCGAGGGACTCTAATTGGGTATTATGTGTAAAAAGAGTAATATGAAAAAAGCTCAGTTCTCCAGGGCACCCAAGGCCGGGAGGGCTGAACATTCACCTCTCTGCAGGCCCAGAGTCCGAAGCGCTGTGCAATCAGCTGGTGAATCTGCTGCTGCCGATCCTTCTTTCGAACACTTTCATAGCTGGGCAGGCGAGCCAGCTGCCACAGGGGCAGCTGGTAACTGCTAGGCAGCCCCACACAGAATACCTCGGGCCCCTGGGGATAGCCCTGTGACCAAGAAAAGCCAAGGGAGCCAGGCAGGCACGCACGACGCTTCTCCAACTTCCATCTGGACGTTCTTCCCCAGAGTGATACCACATGCCCTCCTCTTCTTCAAGTCTCTCTAGGCCTCCTCCCATCCTTCTCCTAGCCACACTAGGCTGCCAGCACACACCTCTCCCCCTACTCCCAGGTGGCAGCCCCAAGGGTCCTCCCTTACCTGCATCCGCCGAGACTCTCGGCACCTTTCTGCCTGGACCTCGGTGGGGTGTCCCATGGTGCTGAGGTAGGGAGGGGGGCTGTCCTGGGGGTTATGAAGGACAACTCAAAGTGGAGCTCAGCATTTAGGGTCAGCAAGCAAGAGAGCAAAGCCCAACCATTTCTGTCCCCATGTCCCTCTCCCCATCCCTTTAGTTCTCACTATCGAGTTCAAGGCACAAAGCTTAGACCCTCATTTCAGAAATGCACTTGGGTATAAAGAGATTCCACTACTTTCTGGTCACTAGTCATTCTCTCATGATCTGGCAGCCAGCTCTGATGACCTTTGTGGGGAGAGTCAGAGAAAACCTCCTCTTCCTGTCCCACCTCTCCATCCTCTGTCTGGTGCCCCAACTTGCAGGGATCAGAGCCTGGGGAGGCTGCAGGTCAGAAGATTTCTTTTGCTTTCTCTACCCAGGATCCCATATGGTGTCCCATCCCTGAGGAGAGGACTGACAATACCCCTACCACCACCACCCCTGCCAGCAGTCGGGGCTCTGAGCCTTCCCCTGGGAACTAGGGAGACAGTGGGCCTCCAGTTGCTTGGAGAGCTGGGAAAAGACCATTGTCTTCAGCCGCAGCTCCCAGCACTGGGTCCTGTTTTAACAATGGCCATGGAGGAGGCTGGCCAGGATGTTGTTAACTCTTTGCACACTGCTGCCCTGGCCCCGAGGGAACCCAGGCTGGAAGATGTAGAGTCTGTCATAGAGTAGATTCCAAAGGCGTCTTCCATACTGAAACAGCTTCTCCTTGGTCAGAGAGCAGGTGCCCGTTTGTTGGGATTGGGCTAGGGGACCATGAAGGGAAGGGGTTGTTGGGTAGGGGTGCTTACGTTTTGGCTGGGGCTCCGGAAGAAGTGGCAGGAGCAGAGGACCTGGCAGCACTGGGGCTCCCGCTGGTACAGCAGCAGCAGCAGGATGGCCGTGATGAACACCAGGGATGAAACTACCCTCCCCCAAGGGGCACAGCCGGGTTCAGCCTGGGTCTGGCATGCAGAGTCCCGTCTCCCCTCCCCAGGGTTGGAATTCGGCTCCAGAAGTTGGGTAGGAATGACCTGGCTGGGTCTGGTGTCAGCTTGACATGCAGGGGAGACTGAGGTGCAGGCAGCTCCCTTTGTGCTGCTGCATCAGCTCCCTGTGGGAGAGGTCTGTGCGGGAGAGCAGAGTAGCTTTATCCTGTCTCTTCCGTCAGCCCAGGGAAGGAGACATGTGTGTGAGGGAATTTACAGAGGGACATACTTAGGAAGGGAGGGGCAGGAACTTGTGGCAGGACAGACACCCTTAGAAATGTTGGATCTGAGAAGGCAGCGGAGGGCTCGAGAGTCTGGACTCAGGCTCCTGTGTCCAGCCCCTCCTGCTGTCCTAGACTGTGGCATCATGGAACCTGGCAGGGAAGGGACCTCAGGGATCCTATACTGACCATACACAGCATTCTTCCCAAGTGGCTTACTCTGGATGACCCTATAGAGGAGGCTGGGCTTCTGGCCTATGGTAAGGGGCCAAGGGTGCATCCGCCCCAACCCTGGGACTCGGACAGCAGTAGGGACTTACCAGTGGCCACAATTATGGCTAGGAGGCTGTTGTCCATGGTGATCTCTGCACGTGGAGCATCAGTGGCAGAGGGGTGCCAAGAAAGGACATCAGCCTTGAGCTACCTTGGGGACAGCCAGCAGGGCCACAGGACTGGCTCTCCCTCAACACTGGGTCACCCCCCAACCCAGGAACCGTGGCCCAGAGGGGCAACTTCATTCAGGGCCAGGATATCTGTGGGCAGCTCTCCAGGTTCTTGGCTTCTGCCCCTGCTTGTCCTGGTCAATTCTATGCCATGACCTAGTGTCCCCCAGATGGCAGTCCCCTCTGCAGGCCTGGCAGCCACTAAGGTCCCCCTAGAATCTTCAGAACAGGCTCTGCTTCCACTAAAACTGAGAGACAGCCAGGGGAGCTCCAACTTGCCCAGATCTCTGCACTTCTCAATCCCAGATCCCCTCCCAGCCCAACTCTGCCACCCTCCACTTCCCATTGGCCCAGGTAACTGGGCTCCACATGCCAATTGGCTGTCTCTGGACTTGTCACCTCAAATGGAACAGAGGTGTCCATGGTTGCCCTGGAAACTGGGCACGTGCGGGCCACAAAATACAAAAGCCTCTCTGCCCAGGCTCTCCCCCTCCCTGCAAAGGAATTAGTGTGCAGCTCCAGGGGCCCAGCCTGCCCCAACCGGCCCGCTCCCATCCCCATCCCACATCCGCCTGCCCGGAATCCTGATCTTGACCCCAGGGGCCCAGCCAGGGGAGGATTTCAAAGAAGCCTCAAAAAGCCCAAGCTTCCAGGCTGAGCTCCCCTACAAAAAGATGAAGGGTGGGGACCTCCGGCAGCAGACACGCCGCACTCACATTTGCCTCAGTGACCCGGACAGAGAGAGGGGAGGGGAGGGCCCCTGCTGCCAGGCCCACCCCCTGGACCTATCGGGAGTTGTGGAGCCGGGTCCTGCAGTGCTTCTAACTCATGGGGCCAAGAGAGCCCGCCAGAGCAGTGGGAGTGGGGCTGGACTTCCTACTTCTCCCACTGGCCTGCAAATTAGAATCGCCGGGGGGGAGCTTTAAACCCACGCCACTGTTGGGTTGCCACCTCAGACCAATTAACTCTGAACCCTCTGTCAGGATCACATCCACTGGGCTGAAAGTGCAAACGCAAAGTGTTCACAGCAGGTGACAGTAATGAGTAACTAGGACCTAGGGTGATAGGGTGGGAATGGCAGAGGCTGAAACAGCACATGTCCCGCCTAGGTTCAAAAAAGAGGGCTTTGATAACTTGTGCTAACCCAACAATAGCATAGCCACAGCCCGGATTAAACCTGCAGGCTGGTCTGTGAGCCCTTAGCCAGCAGAGTCTGTGTTCTGATATTTACTGCCTGTGCCTAATATGCTGAATGCAGAGATTAATTTTTCTTTTCATTGACTTAAGAGTTGATGTAAAAAAAAAAATTCTGGAGAAGCAGAGTAGAGCTTCAGATGTTCACTAAAATAGGAGCTAGAATAAACAGTCATCTTAGCCCCTGAACCCAAACACTGTTCTTCCTTGGAATTCTTGCTGTTAGCCCCTTCCTGGTTACCTGCCCTTAGGAAAGCAGGAGAATGTAGTGATAGTGGCCTGGAGGCCTCCTGCTTCCGTCTGAAGCCTGCTGCCACCACCTAATAGCTATGACTTGGGGCTCATCATTTCACAGTTCTCTGATGTGCTAAATGAAGATAATAAAAGTGCCCTTTGTTGTTGGCTGTGAGGATTAAATGAGATACTGCATGCCCCGTCAGCACAGTGGCTAAACCAACAAAAAACCCAATGCTGTTACTGGTGGTCAAGGGTGCCCTCTACTGGCAACTAGGAAAACTTGCCATGTGGCATCCTGGGCAAGAACTGAGCCCTTTGTTCCCCAGGCTGAGCTGATCGGAGCACCGTGACTGGCTGATAGGGTGCTTTTAAAGGGCCGAGAAACCTTCTTCTCCCTTCCACACTAAGCAAAGCGTGAGGTGACATTGAGCCCTTGCTGACAATGGCAGGATAGTTAGAGGGAGAAAGGGCTTGAGAAAAGGAGGGAGCCAGGATGAACCTTTCCACCATGGCCCTCCAAGGTGCTAGGGCAGTGGCCAGGGACCCCAGCCCCCGCTGTTCCTGCCCCTGAAGGGACAAGCACCAACGGTAACCACCAGGCCGTGGCTGGGTCAGGACTCTCAAGAACTCAGCTGGCTCTCCTGCTGGCCTACTAGGTGGTGATGAGGATGTCTCTGAGCCTCTGTGGGCCTGTTTACCCCTCCGAAAAAGAGAGGGCTGGATTAGATGGGTTCTTGTGTCCCATCTGGCTCTTGGATGGGTTCTAAACTGTTCTCACTCTGGGGGAATGAGACCTCCACCCTCTCACAGCTGCCAAAATACCAGCTAAGACTTTTATTATTATATATTTTTATTTACTTATTTTTTGGTGAGGAAGAGTGGCCCTGAGCTAACATCTGTTGCCAATGTTCCTCTGTTTTGTATATGGGACACAACCATGCATGGTGCATAGGCCCATGCCCAGGATCTGAAACCGTGAACCCCGGGCCGCTGAAGTGGAGCACGTGAACTTGACCACTACGTCACTGGGCTGGCCCGCAGCCAAGACTTAGGTGAAGGTCCTACAGTGATGGCTCCCGACACCCAGGAGGAAACACACAGAGGCTTAGCTTAGAGAGATAGAGATATATTTCTTCTGTTGCATATTTCAGACTTCACACTGAGCTTCAGGCACAATGCTGCTCCAGGTTCTTCTGAGAGCCCTGACAGAGTCTTCTTCCCACGCTGCTCGTGAGGGCTCCCCCGACTAAGGCGGGAGCCCAGGCCCTGCTTGCAGTTCTGGGTCGCTGGGAGACCCTGCATTGGTCTCAGCAGGCCTGGTGCCCTGCCTTTCCCATCAAGGGGCAGGGTATGCGGAAAGCCCTAGAGCCAGCCCCACCCCCTCTTCTACGGTCCCCTGGCTACAAGAGGGGAGGCTATCCCGCTAGAGTCCAGCTCTGCAGTGCTCCCCCAAATCACCTGTTCTCCAGACCTCGGAGCCTGGCACGGCACTTGCACCCCTGCAGAGCCTCAGCCGTGAGCACCACACGCCCAGGCTGGGGGATGAGGCCCTGAAGAATGAGGTGGGCCCAGCCTCCTCCAGGGCAACAGCAGATGGGCTGGTCAGGCCCCTGCTCCCCAGAGCCATGGCCCACTTCCTGGGGCTGCTGTGAGCCCTATTGCACATCTTTTGTTTCCAGTTCCTCCCCCCACCACCCCTTTTCCTTAAAAAAAAAAAACAAAACTGGAGGAGAAGGTGAGCAAGAGCGGGGTGTGGAAACTGGAGCCCTTCTCCCCACATTCCCGCCAACTTCTGGTCCTCAGCAGAGCCATCAGCAGGAGTAAATACTATGCCCGCCTTCCTGCCGTCTATGCGGGTTCTTGATGGCTGACATGGGGGTACTGCCTGGGCCTCTGGTTCTTGCCTGTGGGGGGTGGACACCCTCCATTTGTTTAAGGTGCAATTCTCCGGGTCTTCCGGAGGCGCTGGCTGGGGCCCTGCTACCTGAGTCGCCCATCTGCTTTGACAGGCCCCAGCTCTGATTTGGGGTCGGGGAACAGAGAGCTCCAGCTGGTCAGTCTGCAGAGCTCCAGGGAGGGGCAGGCAGAGGGGCCCATGGCACACAGTCCGGCCACAGACCAGAAGCTGCTCAGTTCCCCATCTGTCCAGGCCTCGAGTGCGGGGCCTGTGAGCTCCACGTGTCGCCGGGCGGCCTCCTCCACGAGCTCTGGCTGAGGCAAGTTCAGGATGCCGCTCAGGCCCTGGAAACTCTGCTCCATATACTCGTTGTGGGGTGGCCCGGCGTGCAGCCAGCTGGCATCATCTGTGGGTGCGGAGCAGACAGTAAGCGTGCCCTGCCCAACTGATTCCATGAAGGCCAGACCCTGGGGGCATCCCACTTCCTGCTCCAGCTCAACCACTGAGTCACATCTTGCTGAGTGACCTGTGACCTGGGTAGCCCTAGGTCATGGAACTTTCTGTGCTTAGAAAACTGTTAATTTTATAAAATCAAGACAGTAAGCCCTAAATTCCCAATGTGAGGATTAAATAAAACAGTGGCTTCAAGGTGCTTTAGAAAATAAGGTACCCTTCCCATAATGGTCTCGTCTGTGTTACCTACGGCCCTCTCAGCCATCCCCAGTGGTTCCCAGAGCCGTCAGAAGCCTAGGACTCAGGCCCTCCAGCCGTGGGGGCCTGCTTGCTTCACCAACCTTCCTTCCCACCACTCTACTGCATCCTACTCCCCTCCGCCCTCTGTTTCCTCATGTACCACACTTGGCCCCTCAGCTTGAAACACCCTTCTCTGTAAAGGTCCAGCTTCATTCAAGGCTCAGCTTCCATACCTGCCTGCTGGAAAGGCGCCTCCATTCTTCCCCTTCTCCTTCATCAGACAGTCCTAGGAGAGCAGGGGTGTGGCTTCCTGCTCTAGATCTGCCACGGCCCCCAGTACCTCATCCTCCTCTGGGTTACCCCTGCTCTCACCTACCTTCTCCATGATAGGATGTGGCTGGAGGAAGGAAACATCTACCTACCTCTTGAGCACCTACTGCATACCAGCCACTTCTACCCACCTACTCATCCCTAATATCTCCTCAGGGGTAGTTACCTGTATTAGGCCCCCCGTGTGGGAACCTGTAGCCTATGCCTGTGTTCAGAGCCTGCTCCCTTAGCCTCAGGCAAGTGGGTGGAGGGTCATGTGACCCTGCCCACCTACTATGCAATGGACTAGGATGGCCAGTCAGATTTGCTGTCTCAAGAACGTGGAACTTGGGGACCAAGAGGCCCTCATCAGTCTCTGTTGCACTGAGAAGCCATGTATCATGTATTGAGAGGCCAGAGCCTGAGGCTGATAGAGAGAGAGAGGACAGGACGAGGGACAAGATGGCCCCAGACAAAGAGACAGCACTTCTGGTTCCCAGTGAGACCTGAGACATTTCCTGGGTTCTCAGGGAGAGCCCTACATTCTTCCAATAATTTCCCCTTTTTGACTCGAGCTAGTTTGAGTGGATTTGTGTACCACGCACCCAGGAGGTCTCCACTGGTTGTTGTATTACTCCTACTTATGTGTCATAAGACTGAGGCTCAGGAAGGACAAGTAATTTGCCAAGGATAAAAGTCCAATTAAAGTTTCAGAGCTCTGTTCCAAAGCTGCGTCTCCCTGACTCCAAAGCTTCCCTTTTTCCCGCACCACAGTGCAGGGTCCTGGAGGCTAAGGCTGCACGACCAAGCCCCACCCTTCCCATTCCCCTCCTCTAGGGATGGGGGTCAGCTCTGATGGCCAGCTTCTTGAGGTCACCTGCCTGGCAAATCCTATTCTGTTCGGCTTCTGGGCATCATTTGGGAAAGATCCTTACCTTTCCTGAGAGGTAGTTTGCGGTTGAAGGTCAAGGGCAGCACGAGGAAGCGGATCTCACCCAGGGGTTCCCAGAACTGAAGCAGTCGAACCGTCCAGGCCCCTGGCCGCAGGGGCCGGCTCAGTGGGGGCTTGTACTGCGTGACCTCAGTCTCCGTGTCTACTGCGATGTCATAAGACGTGGCCACCACATAGGTGGGGTCAATCCACA
The DNA here is from genome assembly GCF_041296265.1 of Equus caballus. NCBI lineage: Eukaryota > Metazoa > Chordata > Mammalia > Perissodactyla > Equidae > Equus > Equus caballus. Next base: position 26,130,478 of record NC_091694.1, on the reverse strand, counting down.
CCACGGTGGCTGTGAGGTTGGGGCCCCGGGCCCAGCGCTGCATGGCCACAGGCTCGTCCAGCGGCCCCAGCAACCCCCCAAAGTTCCGGAAAATACGCTCCTTGGGGTCCCACTCGGTGCCAACCTGTAGGGAGGGAGGCAGCTGGGCAGGAGCCTGGCGGGAAAGTCCTCTCTACTCTGATGCTGCCTCTAACTCACTGCGACCTCGGGCTAGTTACTGTCTCTCTCTGGGCCTCCATTTCCCCATCTACAAAACGTAGTGCTCAGACTAGGATTTCTTTAATCTCTCTCCCAGCTCTGAGAGTCCTTGTAGGCTCCCATTCTGACCTGTTCTGCAGTGATGGGGACAGTAAGGCAGAGAGGTTTGAAGCCCTGCCCAGAGACCCCATCCCCACATGAAGCCAAGGCCTCTGAGAAAGAGACCAAGGAGACACTCAAAAGCTTAATCTATGGCCTGAATGGAACATCCAAGTCCCTCTAGAAGAAAATCCCTGTAGTTTAGAAGACTGGCTTGTGTTGTAGTGGAACTACAGTCCCCTCCCTGCACACTGCATGTCCTCTGTACACCCCAAGTGAGGTGCTCCTCAATGTGTGCATGCGGGGTTGACAGGCATGTGCACAGGGCATTGCCAAGGCTGCATCACTGGAAACAAGAGCCCAGGAACCCAGTCCTGAAAGGCCTAACCCGGTCCTTACCCTTCCCTTGGTGTCTGTCCCTCTCTTCCCACTACCCTGAGTCTTGCTGGGGGTCAGGAGAAAGCAAGGGGAAGGCCTGTCCCACCTCCAAACTCTGGAGCCGGCTGGCCTGGTCACTGCGCCCCAACAGCTTCAGCGACCCCTGGGGCATCAGCCACATCTCAAGCGTCTCTGCTGGCCCCTGGGCTGAGGGCTGCACCGCCTGCGTCACCAGGTAGCCCTGGAAATGGTCGTCATAGAAATACAGGTGCACGCTGGACGGCAAGCCCCTGGGCTCAAACCTAAGAAGGTTCCAGCAGGGAGAAAGGGAGATGCCATCAGCACACCTGACTTGGCCTGGAGTCCCAGGAAGGGGGCTCTGGGGAGTCCCATCCCCAGGTGCTTCCTTTGCCCCAAATCTCACACCCATAGCACCTATGTGCCTGGCTCCTGCTGTCTTTGTTTTATTTCCATTTTTCCCGGCCTCAGACTGGGGGCTCCCTGGGGACAAGGGCTGTCTCTTTCTGATTGGCCTCCCCATGGGGCACCACACCCCGAGGGCCTGCAATATGTCAGAAGGAGGTCTCACCTGCAGAGTGGGGTGGCCAGCGGGGATGCAGCGGTGGCAGCATGGCGCAGGCTGAGGCGGGCAAAGGCAGTATAAGCGGTGAGCATGACATCACTGAGCCCACTGGGGCCATCGGCCATGTCATAGGTGTTCTCCCAGTAGGCCTTCAGGGCTGGTGTGCCGGGCGGGTAGCTGCCGTACAGGTGGAAGTCCAGGATTTCCAGCACCTCCTGGTTCACAGTCGACTCAAACTTCCGGGCAAAGAAGGTGGGTCTGGAGACTTGCTGGAGACAGGCAGGGAGGGTGAAGGGGTCTGGAAGTCCCAGAGCACAAGGCAGGGGAGGGGGACCCTCCCAGAACTTCCTAGAGATCAGCCTCCTGGGCTCTTCCTGCTGCCACTGTTGCCCAGAGCCCCGAGGGCTGCTCCAGGGGAAGGCTCCCAGATTCTCTGACTAGCCCACCCTGAATCCTTTCTGACTCTGGAAAGCTGACGGTGAAAAGCTAGCAAGGGGCAGCCACTGGGGGTCGTGGGGAAGCACCTGCAGCCGGAGGAAGTCCTGTGGCTTGAAGTCATTGGGGGAGCAGCCACACCAGTCCACGATATGCTTGTACTGGCACTTGCAGCCCAGTTTGCGGTTCCAGTTGGTGACCCGCAGGTTGTTGTCCACGAGGCTCTCACAGGCCGGGCTGTTCTCCAGCACCGTGTGGAAGAAGGACTGCAGACAGCAGGGCAGGGTGAAGGGTGAGCCATGGGCACCCCATCATGTGCCCTCCCTGGCACTGGTGCGGGCCCAGGTCACCCACCTCAGCTGGGAGCAGTGTGTACGTGTAGAATTGGCGTAGCTGGGCCACAAGTGGGTCATCTGTGTACACCACATACTCCACGAAGCTGCGCGTTAGCACGAACCAGTCAGAGCCACCGTCCACCACAATGCCTGCTGGGATCTGCCGTTCACCCAGGCGCCACATGTGTGAGTCACACTCATGGAAGAGCCGGTCCAGGCCCTGTTTCTTGATGAACCTGTTGGTGGCAGACCGCCATGGCTGAGGGTTGTGCTAGGTGGGGTCCAGGCTCTCTCATCTGCCTAGGAAGCAGCACTCCTCAATCTGTGATTGGTTTGGAGGCTTTGTAACCCAGGGCTAGGGCCACCGAGCCCCCTGTGTGGGAGAGGATGTGATGAGACCCCAGGGCCAAGGCCTCCTCCCCGACTCCCTCACCTGGAGTTGTCCCGGCCATGTGACTTGAGAAAATTCTTGTCTCGGTTCTTCGACAGGAAAGCCACCAGCTCCTCGTTGGTCCTGGAGAGGGAACGGGGTGTGGGCAGTGGTGAAGGGGGTTGCTCAGTCACTGGCCCAGAACAGACTCCCTCCAGCACTCTTTACCTTCACCCCCAGGCCCCTTCCTTTCTCACAGAGAGCTGTCCTGGCCTCGTGCCCTACCCCCAATTGATGCTCTGGAGTGGTGGGCACCTGAGACACCTTAGGAAGACCACCTCATCCTTCCTCCACCCCTTGCTGTCTGACCCAGCACCCCCAGGTTCAGACCTCTGGCTCCTCCTCCTCCCCATCTCTTGTCACTCTCAATCTCCAGATCATCTTTCACCAACCCCTCCCCTAAAACATTGCTGGGGCCAAGGGACCATATCTGGGCTGTGTGGATCCCAGAAGGAGGCATGGGGGGAGCAGTGTAGGAATCCATCAGGACCCTCCAACTGCGAGTGCCCAAATGGCCCCCCTCCCATCTGGAGGGTTCAGAGCACCTCCCCACACCTGGTTGGGTAGTCGGTGGCACTGAGGTTGATGAAGAAGTCCCAGGCCCAGCCAGGCACCTCCAGCAGGTCCTGCATGCTCCGCAGATACATCCTCAGCAGGCTGGCCCCGCCCCAAATGGTGACCATGCGCCAGGGCGTCACCTGCACGTTATCATACTGCCGGGCCAGCTCCACCACCTCGCGGTGCAGGTAGTTGGAGCGCTGCAAGGGGGAGAGAGGGACGCTCAGCAGCCACAGGTGGACCCCAGCATTACAACCTCCCCACTCTACCCCAACCCCAGGACAGAATATAAGTGACATGGAATGGAGAGAGCAGAAGCCAAGGCTCCAGCTCCTAACTAGCCGTGTCACCTCGTGCTGGCTGTTCCCCCATTCTGGACCTGTTTCCCGGTCTCTGGGCCACCGGAGCGGGTGAGAGACCCTCTCTGTCTGTGACCTTCTGGATCTCTGCTCTACTCAGATCCCCACGGTCTCCTCACCAGCCCTCCCCATAGTACCTTGTCCACATGGATGTAAAAGAAGTGCTGCTTGTGGTACACAGCCTTGAGGAGACGCTTCAGCTGGCGGATGGCGCGGCCATGAACCACCAGCATGTAGGCAATTCGTACCGGAGGGCCATCCACGGGCTGCTGGGCCTGGACCTCATCCCACTGGATGCCAGGGCTCATCTTCCCTGAGAGTAGAGAACAAGGTGGGAAGAGGGGGCCGCCTGCCTTCCAAAGGAAGAACCCTGGACTTGGAGCCTGACGGTCCTGGGTCCCAGCTCTGCATCTGCGACTCAGCACTGATCACCAACTTGGGCAGGGAGGTGGGCCCCTCTGAGCTTTCATCCTCTGAGAAATGGGGGTGAGGATCCTTGCCATGCCACCTCCCGGGGCTGCCACCTCTCCGCCCAGGCCTGTGTCTTACCAGCCAGCTGGCAGTGCCGGGGCACAGCCTTGGGCATGAGGTTCCCAGCCTGGTGCAGGCACACCACGTTGGCGATCTCCTGCTGGCACTGCTTGGAGCTGGCCCGGGCCAGTGCAGACAGCGCGTCCTTGCCCACAATCTCACACTTTGGGGTGAAGCCGTTGTCAGTAGGCTGGGGGGCGCCCTCCACACTCCCTGTGTCTCCGTGTGGTGGGAAGCCAGCTGCCCCAACCAGCGCCTCCCCGGCCGCTGCCCCACTCAGGTTCTGGCGGCCTGGGGCCTCTGGGGGTGGGGCTGGCGGCACCCGCCGGCTGGCTCTGTGCCGGCTGGTTACTGCCCGTACCACCTTGGCCACAGGTACACCTGGGCTCTCGGCACGGCCCCGCCAGCGCCCATGCCTTCTGCCTGCGCTGCCCCGTCGCCCAGCTGAACTGTCTGTGTCCTTGGAGCCCTCACCGGGGTCCAGCGGCCGTGGCTTCCTCTGCCTTCCTTTCTGTAAAAGACAGGCACACACAGGTCACTGGGGCACTCTCCTGCTCCTTTAGCTCCCTGCTGGCCTCAGGCCCAGGGGCTCCTGCCATCTTTACCCAGAAGTTCTGTTCATGTGAGGACTCTGCACAAACAGCACTTCCACAGGGAGCTTCCCTGACCAGCCGGCCGAGGAAGTGTCACCTCCCCCCATGGCACCATCGCATCCACATCCCCACTATCACACAGATGACAGGACACTGCCTCTCTTTTGTGCTTTGGATTCAGATACAACTTTCTTTTTCAGCAGATAGGAAAATGAATTTCCACATATATCACAAGAGAGAGGTGCAGAGACCCTGCAGACGATACAAGAGCGTCCACCCAGCACTCCGACCCGGGCCTGGCTGGAAAGAGGCAGCGTTCTTCAGAAGGAAAGCACTCTGCTGATGAGGGTATTTCCATGTGGAAGTGCTGAGGCCACAAGAGAGTGAAGGGGTCTTGCCTGGTGGGGAGGACAGAGATGCAATCTGAGACCCCAGGATGGGCTGGGTTCTCTGGGAGGCAGAGACTAAGATAGAGTCAGAATGCAAGAGATTCACAGGGGGTAGCAGCTATGCATGATGGGGGAGCGGGAGTAGGAATCAGAGGGAAAGCCTCTGGACCACCATGCAGGCCTGACACCTGTGCAAGGACAGGGAGGAAGGAAGAGCTTCAGACTACAGTTCAGCTCAGAGAAAGCCTTGGCCAGCTAATGGGAAACGCCGGCGCAAAGACGGCCTGTGGATGCGAGCCCTTGTACCACCACCACACTTAGTCACTGGCTGGGAGCTGCCCAGGAAGAGCCCGGCTGTGGCTAGAAGGCTGAGGCAGAGTCTGAAGGCACCTGCAGCTGGAGGCTGGCCAGTAATGCTACTCCCAGCAGGTTCTCTCTCGAAGGGAAACCTGAGTGGTGTACCTCCATGGCTGCCACACCCTGCTTCCTGGCTCCTCCTGCCTCTTCTCAACCCAGGTGCTTCCCTGGATGGCCCGGTTACATTTGAAAGTCTGTATACACACCCTTCTCTCCAGCCTTCCCTGTCCCCGTGCGGTAACCCCTCTTCCCTGCCCGACCAAATCCTATCCATCCTTCAAGATCCAGCTCCAAGTCCCCTCGTGGGAAGCCAGCCTATTTGCCCCAAGTGGGACGTTCCTCTAGCAGACTGAGCTCCTTGGGGAGAGGCTTTCATGTCAGCCCCATCTCCCCAGTGCACACGAGGGCATCTGTTTGGTGTCTGGTGGGTGAGATGTGGAAAGCATGGAGGAGCAAGAGGTATAGTGTGACAGACTCTGGAATGACTAGGGCTCTGTCACTCCTCTGCAGGTACCCACCGTCTCTGAGCGTGTTCCCTCAGCTGTAAAATACAGGAGAGAAGTGTCAGTGTCAAATGAAAGAGGGCCTGAGATAATGCAGCTGGAAAGAGCTGTCTCCATAAGCTGCCCCCTTTCCTCTCACCATTCTCTGTAAACCACTTCATGGGCCTCCCCTCCACCACCCGAGGGCAAGTCCCTTTCTGGCCTGGCCACAGCCTCTTCTTGAAGCGCCCTCTTCACTTGGCTTCCAGGACGCCATCCTCCTGGCCTCTCCTTATCAGTCTTCTTGGCTGACCCTTCCTTATCTCCCAAGGCTACCCTGGGGCCTTTCCTTGTCCTCGCTTCCCGGGAGATCTCATTCAGTCTCTAAACTCCATCTATTCAGAGGTTTCTCTCTCTGGCCTGGATTGCTCCCCTGAACCTTCAGGTATTTAACTGCCAGCCTCCTTGACATCTCCCTTGGGAGCTTGATAGACCTCTCAAACCCACAAGTCCAAAAGCGACTCCTGAGCTTCCTCCCCAACCAGCGTCTGCTGCAGTCTTCCCCATCTCAGTCAATGACGACTCCATCCTTCAAGTTGTCCAGGCCAAAAACTTTTGCAAGTCATCTTTGACTCTTGTTTCCCTCATACCCATCCCCTGTAAATCCTTCCAAATACATCCAGAATCTGATCACATCTCATTGCCTCCATCACTGCCTGCCTCTGCCTGGGGTCCCTGCTCCTACTCTGGTTTCCCTGTAGTTGGTTCTCATCACAGCAGCCAGCGTTCCTGGGAAAACAAGGCCCATCTCACCAGCCCTCTGCTGGAAACCGCCCACGGCGCCCCCTCTGAGGACGAGGCCCAAAGCCCTTACAGGAGCCTACAAAGGCGGTGTGAGCTGTGTCTGGCTGCCCCCTCCCGCCACCCTGCCCCTCTCTGACCTCATCTCCTACCAACCTCTTCTCATGCTCACTCTTCTCCAGCCACAGTGGCCTTCTCAGTATCCCTCCATCCCACCTGACACTCGCTGGGCCCTGTACCTGGAATGCTCTCCCCTAGATGTCCCCACAGATCATTCCTTGCCTTCTTCCATTCTTTGCTCAGATGGGATCTTCTCAGTAAGACCCTGACCACTGTACTTAAAGCTCCAGCCCTCTTGCCGCCTCTGCTTTGTTTCCTCTATGGCACTCAATGCCTTCGCTCATCCTCTACTGTATTCAATATATTGTTATTCTGTGTCTCTCCCCTTCAAGGATGTAAGCTCCACGGGGACAAGGCTTTTTGTCGTTTTGTTCACTGATGGATTCCGAGAGCCCAGAAGAATGTGTGGCAATGGGAGACACTCAATAAATATTTGTTGAATGAATGAATGAATGTAAAGCTCTGGGTGCAGGCTCAGCATTCAGTGCCGCCATCCTTATTCTTATTACTGAAAGTGGAGGGGGAAACAGTCAAATGCGAACTCAGGAGAGGGCTCAAGACCCTCAGACGCTTTGGACTCTTCTGGGTTGAGTTTTCCCTGCCCCTCTTCGCCTAGCACCTTCCTCCCTTCCTCTGTCAGAGCACAGCAGGCACCTCACATGTCAGGCTGACAGCCGCCTTAAGGCCAGAGCCCCACCCCTACACCCTAGCACCCATGCCTTCTGTGCCTGGCATAGCCCTCTAATCTCTTGAGAGGTGTGCAATGAGAGCTAGGGCATCCACCTCCATCTGAGAAGAGGCACCTGCAGGAGGGAGGGCAGGGTGGGGAGGAAGCAACAGACCCCATTCTATATCCACATTGGGGAGGGCACCCAGAACTGGGCAGCCCCACTGAGTGCAGTGTACATCAACCTGGTGACGTCTGACCTGGCCACACAGTGGGCAGAGAAAGACATGCTCGAGCTTAGGTGGGTAGAGATGGCGAGGAGCTGGGGGCTCTCAGGATGGAAGCCAGTATCAGCAAGACAGGAAGCTGGTCTGGAGGGCAGGGCACGGGGCACAGGGCCAGGCTGGCTGTGGTGGGGGACAGGATGTGGGAGGAGATGGGCATCTTGGTGCCCTGCACTGCAGCAGGGAGCTCGCTGACCCTGAGAAGGACATCCCAGAGGAGGCTGGGGAACTAGAAGGCAACAGTGAGGAACGGGAGGGAGGTCCCCTAGTGGGCAGCCAGCCCCCAACTCTGCCCCTTGCAGGCATGTTCATATGATTAGCAGCAGGGCCCTATACTTGTGCCCCTAGAGGAGCTGCCCTCTGTGGTCCCTGAGGTCAGAGTCCCCTCTGACTACTGAGGGTGGGGACTGGCCCTCTGACCTCTGGTCTGGATGCGTTCCGGCCTCTGAGGCCCCCTCCTCCCCACTGAGGAGGCATTCAAAGTCCTCTGCCACTTCCTGGCTCCGCAGCTCCTCAGAACCCTTCTCTGAGCCAGGGAGACCACGAATACAGCAACGCTTACCCACACACCCCCACCTCTGGATTTCTCAGACTGTGTTTAAAGTGAGCGGTGAGACAATGTTTGTGAAAGCTCTGAAAACCATAAAGTGGCTCTTTGGATGTTAATGGGCATCCCTGGTCTCCACTCTAGTCCCTCCACAGACGGGGCGGAGTGTGCATCTTAAATGCACATCTGATCCCATGACTGCTTAAGCCCCTTCGGTGCTCTCCCACTGCACTTAGAATAAAACCCCAGCCCCTCACTGTAGTCTCGAGGATGTGCCCTGGGCTAAGTCTTAAACCCTCTTCCAGGGAACCACCACACCCTCCTTTCCATTCCTCAGAGGCCCCCAGCTAAGCCCATTGTCCTCGGGCCCTTTTGCCCAAACTCTGCTGGCCTCTTCCCCAGGCTGACTGGTGCCTCCAGCTCACGGGCCACTTCCTGCAGAAGCCTTACCCGACCATCTGCTCTAAACCAGCCCCCTTGTTATTCGACTGAATTTCCTTTTCACTGTCAGCCTCTCCCTGCAGAGTGTCTGCCCACGAGGGCCGAGACCTTGTCTATTTTGTTCATTTCTCTATTCCCAGTATCATCACAGTGCCTCGTACAAAGTAGGACTTAATAAATATTTGTTGAATGAATGATTAAATGAAGGAATGAATCCCTATTCCCAATGTGCAGAGCTGAGATAATCAGAGTTATTTACTGATGGCTTAGCATATGCCAGGAACTCCTGCAAATACTTCACAGGTATCATTTTTATTTAATCGTTACAATCACCCAATGAGAGAGGTGCTATTATCCCTGTCTTGAGGGGCGATACTGATGAGGACACAGAAAGAGGTTGGGTGACTTGCCGGTGGTCACATGGCTACTTAGGAGCAGCGCTGGAATAGGACATAGGTCGGTGAAGCGGGGCAGTCCAACTTCAGTGTCCACCTTCCTAAGCACTATATTAGGCTGCCTGGCAATACCCAGGTCTGGTGCGGTGGCTGCTGAGGGAGACCAAGCACCAGTGGCTGCTTGGACAGCACAACATTTAGGTCATCAAGGATCGTTTTCCATTCTAGTCCAGGGATTCCCCTATCAAGCTTCTGCCAGGAAGCAGAGGAGAGGGGAGAGGGGCTCCCAACCACTCTACTGCCCCACTTCTCCACCCCAGCCCGTGGGCAGGGCAGCAGGGACCTTGAGGCCTGGACAATCTCTCAGCCCAAACAAAGACTCACAGAGCCATGCCACTCAGGGCCATTTGTTTCTGAGAAGCCTCAGATGCTTTGCCATGCCCCTCCCCAGGGTGGTCACAGGCTTCTGTCACATACTCCAGAGTCAGAGCGCTCCCTAACTGCCTCAGCAGCCCATTCCATCTCAGAATGTCTCATCTGCCCAGAGAGTCTTCTTACACTGAGCCCGAAACACTCGCTTCCTCTTCCTCCTACTTATTGGTCCACATAGAACAAGCTCACTCCCTTCGGATGTCACAGAGCTAGCCTCCCCCACCACCTCCTTTTGGACTTATGGTCTCAGGTGACTCTGTTCCAGCTCCCCTCACCATCCCAGCTGCTTGGTTCTCCCAAAAAAGGCAAGAGCAGCTCTTCTCCCAATCTCCGCACCAGGCCTTCCAGACGGCCCAGACGCAGGAAGGGGAACCTTGGCCTTCCCTCTGCCAGTTGGAGAAACCCAGGACGACAAGGCAAGCAGAGCGTCTGACCCAGAGTCCTAGGAGCACCAGAACCAAGGGGGTGGTGCTGAGGACTGGGAAGTCCTGTCCTCTGCCCCACAGCTTAGGGCCAGGGTTTGGCCTATCCTCCCGGACCTTTCAGGATAGCCCCAGACCCCACTGCACCCTTCCTGACCACGCTGGGGAGGACATATGTGGGCCTCCAGCTAAAACCACAGCAGCCAAGAGTGGGTGAGACCCTCGGGGCAGGGACTTGGGGACTGAGCAGGATGGGTTTGCCCCTGCTCCGTGGCCTGGGGCTCTGCTAAACCAGCTGCTGCTGTCCCCATTCCCTTAGAGCCAGAGGGGCCCCCTCCCCAATTACCTAATGTCTTAAGGCCAACTCACCAGCTCACTTTCCCCTGCCATCCTCTCCTGAAGACCCGCACAGGTTCTTCAGACCCCTGGCTGAGACAGCCATGCCTCGGAGACACTCCACGTCTCTCCCTCGGGGTCGCTCCCTTTTCCCTCAGTTGCTGGAGTGAGTTCCAGCCCCGGGCTCCACTTCCCCACCGGCCCTTGCTCGTCAGGCGCCGCTAGGCGAGGATGCCCGGGGTCCCTCGGCCCCACTCCTCGACCCATGGCGCGCACCCCCCCCCGGCCCCCTCCCAACTTCAGAAAGTTTGGCCTGGGGCACCCCACCTCGGAGCAGGCTCGGGCCCAGCCCCACCTCCCGGCCCCGCTCCCTGCGCCTGACCTTCATTGCTCCCCAGGCGGTAAACCACCCCACCAAGACCCGCCCCTCTCACCCCGGTCCCCTGTCCTCCCGCGGCCCGGGCCTCTGGGTCACGCACCGCCCCCGCGCGCAGTCCCCGGCCCCGACTGGGAAGGGGGCGCCCGGCGTCCGATGCCGCGTTCCAGGCAACCGCCCGCGCTCGGCACGCACGCGGCCAGTGCCCCACTTCCCCAGCCGGGGCCGCCCGCAGCCCCGCCAGGACCCCGCGCGCTCCCGCGCCCGGCCTGCCCGCCTGCCCGCCCGGCAGTCGGAGCACCTCGCCCGGCTCGTCCTCCTCCAGGCCGCTGAAGCTCCACACCACTAGGCCTTGCAGCAGCAGGATGGCCAGCGCCGTCGCGATCGCCAGCTTGTAGCGCCGCACCAGCTTCTGCACTCGCGCGCTCGCCACCATCTTCCTGCCCGGGACGCGGGGCGCGCGCCCAGACCTGCAACCCGTCCGCGGGCGCGCGCACGAGCGCGGACCTTGCTGGCTCCCCCTCGGTAGGCGGGCCGGGTGCGCGCTGGGGCGGGGCCGGAGGAGGGGCCCGCGGGTCCGAATCGCCGCGCCCCGCAGGCCAGGGGCGGAGCCTGGGCCCGCAGAGCCGCCTGCTCGAGCCGCCGAGGGCGTGGGGCGGGGCACGGGCCTCCCGCGCCGGGTCTGCTCCCCACCGTACCTTCCCTGTCTGTGCACATGCTCCTTCTCCTGCGTGTGCTCACCTCCTCTTGGACGGCAGACCATGGTACCCGGGCCCGACCCCTCTCTTGCTCGCCGACTGGTATCTCGGGGGAGCGGGAAAACTCAGCCCCGCGCGGATAGACTCTCCGCTCCAGGGCGCACAGAGAATGCTGTAACTCCCAGAAACGCCAAGTTGACAGAGACTAAGTGCCACAGGCCCTTGCTTTCTTTGCGACCCAGGAGGCCGCACTTACGGGGCAAAGTCTAACCCCCTTGACTGGCATCTGAGGTCCTTCACAAAGCCTCTTACCTCTCCCCGCCCTCTCTCATCATAAGCATCCTCAGGCCTCTGCTAGAGACGCGGTTCTCAAGGTCTAGGGTGTGTGAGAATCACCTGGAGGACTTGATGAAACAGATTGCTGGGCCCCGTGCCCAGTTTCTGCTTTGGTAGGTCAGGAATGGGGCTTGAGAATTAGAATTTTCAACAAGTTCCCAGGTGATGTTGTGCTGCTAATCTGGGACCCAACTTGGAAACAGCTAGACCTTGGCATGTGCTGTTCCCCCCATCAATGGCGTCCTCCCCTAGTGCTTCCCCAGCACTGTCCAGTCGAGCACATATCTGGGCGTGATTTCTCTGGGATCGTGCCTTATTCACCTTTAAATCCTTAGCCTGGCACTGGACACCATGCTCAATAAATGTTGTGAAAGAAAGAGCAGGTGAAGCCCAACTTCCTGTTTAACCAGCTGACCCTAATATTTTTTCAGACCCTGGCATGTTCAACTCCGCGTAGACGCGGTCTGAACACCTGCCGCTGTCTCCTGAAGCTGGCAGGTCCACGGAGAGAGGAGAGGGGAGGGGAGGGGAGGGAAGGCAGTGTCCGCCAAAGCCAGGTGCACGCCCCTGCAGCGGAGCCGAGCACCGCAGCAGAACAAACCAAGACTGGAGATTTAACAGGAAGACCCTCAGAATCACTCCAGAGAGGTCTGGGAAAAGAAAAGGTAAACAAACAAACACACAAAGTTTGAAAGCGATGATAAAGGGTTTGGAAGTTGCTGGGAGCTGAGCTTGGTAAGGGAATTCTAAGCTGTGCTGAGTACAGGAGATCCAGATATTTGATGGCACTTACGTGAAACCTCCTTTGCTCATCTCTCACCCCTTCGGTATTCGTGATCATTCCTTTCTTCAGCCTTCCTTCAACGGGAGAATTGTACACAATGTGTGAGATGACAGTCCGGCTACCTAAGAGAACCTGCACTTCAGAGATTTTGGAAAACATCAGTTGACATGCCAGCAATTGACATGTCAATTAAATATGCATCTCCTGTGCTCATGAAATCAAGTCCCCTAGGGCTGCCTGCCAGTACTCCCCACCTCACCATGAAGTAACTGTTTTCTGCTGATTATATAAATACTCAAATAATACATACTTATATACATTTAAAACATAGAAAAAATATAAGGGAAACGGTAAAAGTCACTTGCAGTCCTACCCCCTAAGATATTCATCATTAATATCTTGGTGGCCATCCTTTTCCCCATGTCTTTATGAGTACATAACTTTGCATAGATGGGGTCACATTACACACGGTTTTTAAATATAGAAACTAATTATAAGTATTTCTCTCCCCTTCCCCTCCATGTTAACAGCCTGGCTGGCTTGCTTGCTGTCTTCCTAACTTCCTTCCTTCCACCTTTCTCTGTAACAGTTGACACACACAGCTTTTTTACTTTGAGGGGGATGGGTGTCATTATATTTAAAAAGTTGACTCATACTACATACACTTCTCTGCATCTTGCTTTTCTCCCTTCACCATAAATATGGGGCAGAAGTTCCTCCAAGTTGGATTGGATGGATCTAAAATTCTTTTTTAATGGCTGCATAATATTCCACTCCCTTCATGAATGGGTGTTCACTTGGTTTTCAGTTTTCGCCACTACCACAAGGCTATAATAAACATGGTTTTACACATATCCCTAGGCACTGATGCATTTATTTCTATGGTAGAGTTTCCCAGGAATGGGATTCCTGGGAAAAGGGGAATTTTTAATTTTAATAGCTATTGCTAGATTGCTTTTCCAAAATGCTGTGACAATTCACATTGCCAACAGCACTGTGTCGGAGTGTTGTCTTCCTGCATCCCTTCCAGCAGCAGGTGGTAGCACTGTTTTTAATTTTTGCTAACCTGAGAGGTGAGAAGTGACCTCCTCGGTTTTCTTAATTTTCGCTTCTCTGCTGGGGAGTGTCTGTTAATTGGTTTTTTGGCTGGATTTGCTCGTCCCAGAATTGCCTCTTCAAAATCTCCATGAGTTTCTCTAATGCTATTGCATCATTTGTCTTTTTCTTATCAATTTTAAGAGTTGTTCATCCTTTTAAAGTTTAAAGTTTCCGTCAATTTATCGCTGCACTTTGACTTTTTAAGACTTTTCTAAAATTTTTAACTTTTTCAGGAATCAAATATATTCCTCTTGTTTTATGGCTTCTCGTTTTCTGTTCTGGTTCAGAAGATCTGATCTTTGATGAGGGATGTCTTCGCATATATTTTCTCCTGCAGTTTTTATTTTACAGATTACATGTAAGTCTTTAATCCGTCTGCAGTTTGTTTGTGTGTGGTCTGAAGTAGAGTGTGGGAGTCTTTATTTAGCATTTATTCCCTGTCACTGTATCAGTATCCACTCAGATTTAACTGTTTTTTAAAACAAATTTGTTACTGAGGTATAACGTGCAGAGACGGGTTTAGATTTGACCACACGAAATGCAAGGTTCATTGCTGTCCTCTTTTTCTTTTTCTTTTTTTTCTCCCCAAATCCCCCCAGTACACAGTTGCATATTTTTTTTCAGTTGTGGGTCCTTCTAGTTGTGGCATGTGGGACGCCGCCTCAACGTGGCTTGATGGACAGTGCCATGTCCGCCCCCACGATCCGAACCGGCGCAACCCTGGGCCGCCAAAGCAGAGCACATGAACTTAACCACTCGGCCAGGGGGCCAGCCCCCTGCTGCCCTCTTTCTCCTCTTCAGCTTCCCCTAAAACTTCCATTGTGCTTTTTTTTCTTTTATTGTAGAAAGCCTTAAAAATACAGAAATGGCTCCTCAGAAAATCAGAATGAGAAAGCATTTTTTGTGGGGGTTTTTTTGAGGAAGATTAGCCCTCAGCTAACATTTGCTGTCCATCCTCCTCTCTTTGCTGAGGAAGACTGGCCCTGAGCTCACATCCATGCCCATCTTCCTCCACTTTATATGTGGGACGCCTATCACAGCGTGGCTTGACCAAGTGGTGCTGTCTGCACGCGGGATCCGAACCAGCGAGCCCCAGGCCACAGAAGCAGAACGTGCGCACTTAACTGCTGCACCACCGGGCTGGCCCCCATTTTTGGTTTTAAGTGGGCTGCTTGTATGATCTATCCTGTCTCACATGAAGTTATTATCCTTAGAGTGGTAGTTTTAGGAGCTAGTTTATGAGGCATGGGTGCTGAATGTTTTCAAATGCGTTTTTGGAAGCTCGAGTCAACACTTGGCTCAGGACCAGAGGACATGGAGGCTGAGGACCAGCAGACGTAGACCCCCAAGGCTGTGCCTCCAAGCATCTCCCCAGCCTCTGTCTTCTCGCCTTTATCTGGCTACCCTGCTTCCCTGTCCATTCCTTGTCCTGACACTTCACTGGCCTGTCCACTGGGCCTGATGCTGGCTTTATTCCTGGATGCTACCATTGGGAAACCCTCTTCCAGCCCACACCCAACCCAGCTCTGGAGCCCTGCGCCTCTGCTTCTCAGGAAGTAAGTCCCAATATCTATTGAAATGATCATATGGGTTTTTCTAATGTGACCTTTTGAGATGATGGATTATTTTAAAAATAATTTCCACATATTAAAACATTTTTGCATCCTTTAGGGTAAATGTAACTTGGTCTAAGTAGATTTTGTTTTTGTTTTAATATAGGTTGAATTGGACTTGCTAATATTTTATTTAGGATTTTTACATCTATGTTTATAGCAGAGATGGATCTATATACCAGAAGCTGCAAACTGGTGACTCATGGAACTTGTTTATTTGACCAGCGCAGGTTGATTTTGAATTCCTGGTGAAGGGGCACACACTCTCTACTTCCTGTACCACCCACTTTTCACTGTTATTTCAAACTCAGTCAACTTCACCTATTTATATTACTTTCTGGTTCTTAAAGACACTTGTGTTTGCAAACTCTGGTCTATGGTTTTCTTTGCTTATTATTTATTAATTTATTTTTTGGTAGATTTGAGAATCAGAGTTATATCAGTTTACAACCCACATTGAGGAGCATTCTTTCTTTATTCCGTGTTTTGAAATAATTTGTGCAAAAATACACACTGCTGTTCCTGAAACACTTAAAAAGTCTTGCCAGCAAAGGTAACCCAGGGAGCTAATTCTTTGGTAACTTCTATTTTATTTCTTTCTTGGTTATTGGTCTATTCAGAATTTTGTGCTTCTTTTTTGGATCAATATTGAAGTTTATGAATCTTTTTCTGGAGAAGAATTTAAACACTCCACTATGTCTCTCTTATTTTTCTGTTATTTTGTTTATATTCTATGTTAGTATGAATTGTTCCCAAAATGAAAGGGTGACCTCTCTTTCATTTTTCTATTTAGCCAGCTGAGAGCCCATATGTTGTATTAGCTTTCTCTTTGGTCTCCCTAGTTGTCTAAAAAACCTGTGGTGGGCACATGCAGTTCACAAAGGAGGTGTCAGCTGGGCTTCCACTCCCAAGCAAGAGAGAACGTTGGGCAGAACATTCTGCCCCTGCAAATCGTCTTACTGCCACCTGGGGTCGATGTAGGAAGCAGGTCCATAATTAGAAGTTGCCCGGAGGGACTTTTACTGGTCTGATCCACATCTCTGGGCAGCCCACTAAGCCCAGACAAAATGCCCATTACTTGCACCCCAGAGTTGTAGTCTCAGTGCTCAATTCTGTCACCCCAAACTCTGTCCACTAGTATGTTTCCACCGTGAGAAGTGGAAACTCCATCCCCAAGTTGTTTAAACACTCGCGAGAGGCAGGTGGGAAAGTTCTTGTTCTGACATACCCTCTATGCTCCAAACACATAACAATGAGAGAAAAAGTTTTAGAAGACATTCATAAGATGTAAACAGGCTAAAAAGCAGGCTAAACATCTCAGTGGACATGAAAGAGAACTAACTGGAAAGCAAAGTGGTGAGTAGGGCCAAAGCCGAGGGCTGATGGGGTCGTGGGAGCTAAAATGTTGCACATGGAGTAGAGGATAGAGCCAGGCTCTCTGGCTGAAGCCAGGGACTGGAGTGAGGCCCCCTCACTCGTGAAAGGAGGCTGGAAAAAATGGCAACTGACCAGCTTTTAGGAGCTATGGCCAAAACTGTGGGCTTAAGGAGGCAGCTGAGCAAAGACAGCCTCACAACCAAGAATTGGGTCAAGCCATCCTCTAACCCTGTGACTGGGTCTGTCAGACCCCCACATCGGTGGAGAGCACAAGTTCACAGCTGCATCACAAGGCCAGTTCCGGACTAGGCACAGTGGATGCAAACACCAAACTAAATCCACCAGATGAGACAGGAAAAAGTGAAAAGCAGAGCACAAAGCAAAAGCAGAAACTCCCAGCCGTGATGAGCCTGCAAACCAAAACTCTAAAGCACATGAAGAAATAAAATACTAAGGAAGACAACCAACCAACTCAACAACTGAAATACAAAGTGACAGATGAAATTCATTTCTTTGGGATATACTGGCAACACTTGCAAATAAGGAATTTATCTCATTTATCTCAGAGAGAAATGAAGATATCATTTGACAAACAAGAAATTATGAAACAATGTAGATGAAAATGAAATGAACATATGGATATGAAATATAAACAATTATAAATCTCAGAAATAAAAATATAGTCATGAAGCGAAAAAAAATCTCAATAGACGGGATGAACTTTAGACTAGATATAGTTGAAGATAAAGTTAGTGAATTGGAAGATAGTTCTGAAGAATCTACACAGAGTGCAGGTGGAGAAACAAAGAGATTTAAAATAAGAGGGAACAGTTCAAAAAGCAGGAGAATAGATTGAGAGACTCCAAAATATGTCCAATAGGACTTAGAGAAGAAAAGAAAAAAGAAAATGGCGGGGGAGCCAGCCCCATGACGTAGTGGTTAAGTTCAGTGTACTCCGCTTTGGTAGCCTGGGTTTGCAGGTTCCGATCCCAGGGACAGACCTGCACCATTCGTCAAGCCATGCTGTGGCAGCATCCCACATACAAAACAGAGGAAGATTGGCACAGATGTTAGCTCAGAGCTAGTCTTCCTCAAGAAAAAAAAAGAGGAAGATTGGCAATGGATGTTAGCTCAGAGGAAAACTTTCTCACCAAAAAGAAAAAAAAAAAAAGAAAAGAAAATGGCAGGAGGCCAGCCCTGTGGCTGAACGGTTAAAGTTCTGCGAACTCTGCTTCGGTGGCCCAAGTTCATGGGTTCAGATCCCAGGCACAGACCTAGTCCACTTGTTGGCCATGCTGTGGAGGCATTCCATGTACAAAGTAGAGGAAGACTGGAACAAAGGTTAGCTCAGGGCTAATCTTCCTCACCAAAAAAAAAAAGGCAGGGAAGTAATATTGAAGATACAATAGCTGAGATTATTCCAGAATTGAGGAAAAATTAATAACATATGGTAAGATTTTAATTTTTACCCAATCTGATAATCTATGTCTTCCTACATGTGCTTAATCAGTTCACATTTATTGCCATTAATGACTTATTTGGACTTTCCTTTACTGTTACACTATATTTTCTGTTTACCATCCTTTTTCTCTAGTTTTTCTCTCCTTTCCTACCTTCTGTTGAATTGATAAAATCTTCTATTTTCCTTTTCTCTCCCAGCTCTTTTTTACTGCTTTTACCAACTTATTTGATGCCTTCTGCTTTTTTGTATCTTCTTGTTTTTTAATTGCCAACTGTTCACCCCATTGGTGAGAGAGGGATTTCTGCCTTAGGGTTATGGAGATGGCCGAACACATGGCACCCATTTCTGGGTGGTTTCTTAGTCACACATGTGCACTGTCCAGGGGAGGAGGGAACAGCATACTGTGCAGTGTTGTGCAGGGAACAGACTACATTCAGGAACAGAGTGAACAACCAGGGGCTGCAAGGAGGCAGGGTTTATAGTATCAAAAGTGTGAGATGACCCCTGGTTTTTCTGGGAGGATATTATGGGCTTCTTTGAATAATTATGCAGGCTAGCAGGAACTGAAATCCACTCCTCAGGAACAAGCAGGACCTGCCCTGATCCCCTTGATAAGGAGGGTTGTTTGGGACTTAATATTGGGCTTTAGTTTTAGGCCTAACACACATTTTGCTGTTAATTTTCTTTTTAGTGCTGTATAGACTGTTTACTGTAATCCTCAATAATTTAGAAGGCAAGAATTATAATTCTTGGGGCCGGCCCGGTGGTGCAGTGGTTAAGTGCACACGTTCTGCTTTGGCAGCCTGGGGTTCGCCGGTTCAGATCCCGGGTGTGGACATGGTACCACTTGGCAAGCCATGCTGTGGTAGGCATCCCACATATAAAGTAGAGGAAGATGGGCATGGATGTTAGCTCAGGGCCAGTCTTCCTCAGCAAAAAGAGGAGGATTGGCAGCAGTTAGCTCAGGGCTAATCTTCCTCAAAAAAAAAAAAAAAAGAATTAGAATTCTTTACTAACTTTACTCAGATTTGCCTTAGAGATTTTCAGATGTGTTTGATATAATATTCAACGACCATAGTCCATATAAAACTAATTTTTACTCCCTGTTGTGGAAAATAAGTTTGTCTCCATTCATTCCCGCTTTCTCTTAATTTCATCTGGGATTACAAACTTTGTCATTTTTATTTATAATAGCTAATCTCTTTTAAAAGAATAAATATTTCTTTGGAATCTTCAATTTGAAATAATTTTTAAAGAAACAATTATTTAGGGGCCAGCCCTGTGGCCAAGTGGTTAAGTTCACATGCTCTGCTTTGGTGGCTCAGGGTTTCACTGGTTCAGATCATGGGTGCGGACATGGCACCGCTCATCAAGCCATACTGAGGCAGCATCCCACATGCCACAGCTAGAAGGACCCACAACTAAAATTACACAGCTATGTGCCAGGGAGCTTTGGGGAGAAAAAGGAAAAATAAAATCTTAAAAAAAAAAGAAACAATTATTTAGAGTAATGCATGTATATTAACTTTAAGTTATATAATATATAACTTTAAGTTATGTTACATTTAATGCCCTTTACCAAGTAGATCATTTTTTAAATTGGATTAGAAATTTCAAAAGTAAGGTGTATTTATTGCAACAAGTCATCTCAAAAGTGTTTCAGAACAGCCAGCGATCTCCCTCTCTTTCTCCTCTGCCCCAACCCTTTAGAATTAAGCAGCCTTGACAGTTTGCTGTGTTCTTGCCACATCTTCCTCTCTGCTCACATAAATACATGCAGATGTAAACTCTTTCATATGTTCCCCCTCAATGTTTTACAGAAATGGGATCATACAGGAATTACTCAACTACTTGCTTTTTTTTTTTTTTCCTGAGGAAGATTCGCCATGAGCTAACATCTGTGCCAATCTTCCTCTATTTTGTATGTGGGTCGCTGCCACAGCATGGCTGCTGACAAGTGGTGTAGGTCCACACCCAGGAACTGAATCCAGGCTGCCGAAGCGGAGCACACCAAACTTAGCCACTAGGCCATGGGACCAACTACATGCTTTCTTTAATCATCATTTTATCATTTAATCGTCGTTTAAATCATTATTTGTTTATGGACATTCTTTTAGGTTTATTTTATCATGGACACCCTTCCAGTTAATACACATATAGCTAATTTATTAGAAATAGCTACAGACTGTTTATTACTTTAGTATAGACGCACCATAATTTATTAAACCATCTACATGTTATTGGACTTGAGGTCATTGCTAGTTATTTTGCCACTATACATATTGCTGCAAGAAGCATCTTAGTTCATATATCCTTGTATGCTGGTGTCTCTATTTTTGTATGACAGATTCCCACAAGTGAGATGAGTATGTACATTCCAATTTTTAAAAGATATTGCCAGAAGATTGAAAAAAAAGATGCTAGCAATTCATATTCTTTTGAGAAGACATGAAAGTCTTTTTTCATTAGAAGACATAAACCTCTAAGCAGACACCTCAAGCTGGATTTTTTTCTCATTCTTGAGTTTTTCTTTTTTTTTTTTTTAACGATTTTATTTTTCCTTTTTCTCCCCAAAGCCCCCTGGTACCTAGTTGTGTATTTTTAGTTGTGGGTCCATTCTAGTTGTGGCATGTGGGATGCCGCCTCAGCGTGGCTTGATGAGCGGTGCCATGTCTGTACCCAGGATTCAAACCGGTGAAACCCTGGGCCACTGAAGCAGAATGTGCAAACCTAACCACTTTGCCACAGGCCGGCCCCTCATTCTTGAGGGTTTTTTATTTTAAGATTGGTACCTGAGCTAAAAACTGTTGCCAATTTTTTTTTTCTGCTTTTCTCCCCAAAGCCCCCCAGTACACAGCTGCACATTGTAGTTGTGGGTCCTTCTAGCTGTGGCATGTGGGACGCCACCTCAGCATGGCAAGACGAGCTGCGCGACATCCACACCCAGGATCTGAACCGGCGAAATCCTGGGCCGCTGAAGCAGAGGGCATGAACTTAACCACTTGACCATGGGGCCAGTCCCATTCTTGTTTTTACATGTGATTTTTCTCCTAGTATCTTAGCATATATTTTCAAGTGATTTATTCAAGAAGAGCACTTGGGAGGTATTATTTTTTATCTTTTTATTGAGGTGATAACAGTTTATAACATTGTGAAATTTTATTTGTATGTTGTTATTTGTCAGTTACCGTATAAATGTGCCTCTTCACCCCTTGTGCCCACCCCGCAACCCCCTTCCCCTCTGGTAACTACTAATCTGTTCTCTTTGTCCATGTGTTAGTTTATCTTCCACATACAAGTGAAATCATACGGTGTTTGTCTTTCTCTGTCTGGCTTATTTTGCTTAACATAATACCCACAAGGTCCATCCATGTTGTTGCAAATGGGATGATTTTGTCTTTTTTATGGCTGAGTAGTATTCTATTGTATATATATATACCACATCTTCTTTATCCATTCATCAGTTGATGGGCATTTGGATTGCTTCCACGTCTTGGCTATTGTGAATAGTGCTGCGGTAAACATAGAGGTGCATAAGTCTCTGATTTGTTGATTTCAAGTTCTCTGGATAAATACCAGTAGTGGGATTGCTAGGTCATATGGTATTTCTATTTTTAATTTTTTGAGAAATCTCCATACTGTTTTCCGTAGTGACTGCACCAGTTTGCATTCCCACTAGCAGTGTGTGAGGGTTCCCTTTTCTCCACACCCTCTCCAACATTTGTTATTTGTTGGCTTGGTGATTCTAGCCATTCTAACGTGTGCAAGGTGATATCTAAGTGATTTGCATTTCCTTGATGATTAGTGATGTTGAACATCTTTTCATGTGCCTATTGGCCATCTGTATATCTTCTTTGGAAAAATGTCTGTTCATATATCCTCCGCCCATTTTTTGATCTGGTTGTTTGTTTTTTTGTGGTTCAGTTGTGTGAGTTCTTTATATATTTTGGAGATTAATCGCTTGTTGGGTATGTGATTTGTAAATATTTTCTCCCAGTTGGTGGGTTGTCTTTTCCTTTTGTTCCTGGTTTCCTTTGCCTTGCAGAAGCACTTTAGTCCGATGAAGTCCCACTTGTTTATTTTTTCTTTTGTTTCCATTGTCTGAGTAGACGTCATATTTGAAAAGATCCTTCTAAGACCAATGTCAAAGAGCGTACTGCCTATGTTTTATTCTAGGAGTTTTATGGTTTCACGTCTCACCTTCAAGTCTTTGATCCATTTTGAGTTAATTTTTATGTGTGGTGTAAGATAACAGTCTACTTTCATTCTTTTGCATGTGGCTGTCCAGTTTTCCCAACACCACTTATTGAAGAGACTTTCCTTTCTTCATTGTATGTTCTTGGCTCCTTTGTCTAAGATTAGCTATCCATAGATGTGTGGTTTTATTTCTGGGCTTTCAATTCTGTTTCATTGATCTGTGTGTCTGTTTTTGTACTAGTTCCATGCTGTTTTGATCACTATAGCTTTGTAGTATATTTTGAAGTCAGGGATTATGATGCTTCCAGCTTTGTTCTTTTTTCTCAGGATTGCTTTAGCTATTCGAGGTCTTTTGTTGCTCATATGTATTTTAGGATTCTTTGTTATATTTCCATGAAGAATATCATTGGGATTCTGATTGAGATTGTGTTGAATCTGTAGATTGCTTTAGGGAGTAGGGATATTTTAACTATATTTATTCTTCCAATCCATGAGCATGAAATATCTTTCCATTTCTTTATGTCATCACTGATTTCTTTTGATAATGTCTTATAGTTTTCATTTATAGGTTTTTTACCTCCTTGGTTAAATTTATTCCTGGATATTTTATTCTTTTTGTTGCAGTTGTAAATAGGATTGTATTCTTGAGTTCTCTTTCTGTTAGTTTGTTATTAGGGTATAGAAATGCAACTGATTTTTGTCAGTCGATTTTGTACCCTGCAACTTTGCTGTAGTTGTTGATTATTTCTAACAGTTTTCTGATGGATTCTTTAGGGTTTTCTATATATATAATCATGTCATCTGCAAACAGCAAGAGTTTATTTCTTCATTGCCTGTTTGGACTCCTTTTATTTCTTTTTCTTGCCTAATTGCTCTGGCCAAAACCTCCAGTACTATGTTGAATAAGAGTGGCGAAAGTGGTCATCCTTGTCTTGTTCCTGTTCTCAGAGGGATGGTGTTCAGTTTTTCCCCATTGAGTATGATGTTGGCTGTAGGTTTGTCACATATGGCCTTTATTATATTGAGGTACTTTCCTTCTACACCCATTTTATTGAGAGTTTTTCTCACAAATGGATGTTGGATCTTGTCAAATGCTTTTTTGCATCTATTGAGATGATCATGTGGCTTTTATTCCTCATTTTATTAATTTGGTGTATCACATTGATTGATTTGTGGATGTTGAACCATCCCTGTGTCCCTGGTATAAATCACACTTGATCATGGTGTATGATCTTTTTAATGTATTCCTGTATTTGATTTGCCAATATTTTGTTGAGAATTTTTGCATCTATGTTCATCAGTGATATTGGCCTGTAATTTTCCTTCTTTGTGTTGTCCTTGTCTGGCTTTGGTATCAGGGTGATGTTGGCCTTATAGAATGTGTTAGGAAGTGTTCCATCCTCCTCAGTTTTTTGGAATAATTTTAGAAATATAGGTATTAAATCTTCTTTGAATTTTTGGTAGAATTCTCCAGAGAAGCCATCTAGTCCTGGACTTTTATTTTGGGGGAGGTTTTTAATTACTGTTTCAATCTCTTTACTTGTGATTGGTCTATTCAGATTCTCTATTTCTTCTTGATTCAGTTTTGGGAGGTTGTATGAGTCTAAGAATTTATCCATTTCTTATAGATTGTCCAATTTGTCAGCATATAGTTTTTACATAGTATTCTCTTATAATGCTTTGTATTTCTCTGGTATCCATTGTAATTTCTCTTCTTTCATTTCTAATTTTGTTTATTTGAGGATTCTGTCTTTTTTTCTTAGTCTAGCTAAGGGTTTGTCAATTTTGTTTATCTTCTCAAAGAACCACCTTTTTGTTTCATTGATCATTTTTACTGTTTTTTGTTTGTTTGTTTCAATTTCATTTATTTCACCTCTAATTTTTATTATTTCTCTCCTTCTGCTGATTTTGGGCTTTATTTGTTCTTCTTTTTCTAATTCTGTTAGGTGTAGTTTAAGATTGCTTATTTGAGATTTTTCTTGTTTGTTAAGCTGGGCCTGTGTTGCTATGAATTTCCCTCTTAGGACCACTTTTGCTGCATCCAATATGAGTTGGTATGGTGTATTTTCAGTCTCATTTGTCTCCAGATATTTTTTTATTTCTCAGGAGGGATTATTTTTTAAACAACTTCCACACCTGAGAAGGTCTTTTTGCTGACATCATCCATGAATGACAACATGGCTTTTCCTTTAGGTTTTTCTAGATCAGAGTATTTCAAACTGCAGGTCACAACCCCCTCTATTTAATAGATTGTGACTGCATTTTAAAAAATATGGAACAATATAGACAAGAATAGAAAATATTAAAGTGCATTGGATGTAGTAAGGATAATTATTGCATCATGAATGTCTGAAGATTTAAGTAAGAGGGAGATTTACATTTTCTTTTTGTATCTTTTATCATATTTACATATATATATAAATGTGTTACAAAGAAAAATGTATTTCTAACAATGAGTTGAGGTAAAAAAATGACATTTACTTCTTTGGATGTTGTGAGAAGTCTGAAATCATTTTAGTTTTAAGCTCTTTGTTCTTTTTCCCATTTGTCTGCAAGATCCTTATTTATCACCCCTCCCCCTAATTTAAGCCTGTTTTAAAAATTACAAAGGAAACATATGCATGTGGTGGTTTGAAAAAATACAGCAGAACAAAGGATATAAAAAGAAAAGCAAAATCTCTCTCCCTCTTCAGTTCCCCGTTCCAAGGGTGTGTGTGTGTGTGTGCGCGCGTGCACGCGCGCGTGTGTGTGTTCCAGAAATTTTGTTAACTCATTTTCCTTTGAGAGTTCCACCACAGCGTGTCAAAATGTGGTCCTATTTTCATCACCTTTGCTCGGGACTCAGAACACACTCTCGGTTTCCAGCTGAGTTCTTTCTGTATACCAGAAAAGTTTTCTCCTCTCGTGTCTTTGATTACTGCTTTTGCTGTACCTATTCTTTTCTCTCCAGAATTGCTGGCGTTCCCCGGTTATATCCCCCATGTCTGAGCGCCTGCCTCTTTCCTTTTCATCTCTTTATCATTTTGCCCTTGACCATGTTAGTTTTATTTTCTCCAGTGTCTTGTCTGCTATTTGCAGCCTACGTCATAGGTTTTTAACTCAGCTATTGTGGTTTCTGTCTCCTTGTTACACTTCCTACTCTCAGATTTCTGCCTCTGGGTTATGATCTTTTCTAGTTTCTAGACCTTTTCCAGAGCCCCCTAGAATCTTATTGAGAGTTTGAATCAGATCTTTTTTAAGAAACTTGTGCTGCAGTCCATTGTTTTCTTTCCCCCCTCAGAGAGGCAGCAACCTCAGAACCTTTAGGGGACGTTTATGTTTGGAGCTGCACTGTTCCCAGATCCTATGAGCTTTCTTTGCCTCATCCTCACAGGGGAAAGTCTATGTCTGACCAGTATGGCCGTTAGCAGAGAACCTTTATTTCTCTAGTTTCATCTTTTTGGGGCAGGGTGAGATTGGGGGTGGGGGTAAGGGTGGGGTGCAGACTTAGGCCACAGAAACTCTAGAGGCATCTCTGGCTGTTGCCCACTCCTCAGAGGAATGTCTTATCTGTTTGGTCAGTGTGGCTCAGCTCCTTCTCCTCGGAAAGAGTGTTTTCTGGTTTTCTCTTTGCCTGGCAATAAATGCCTTGTCCCTGCAGGGGGCAGCGTATCAGGGGCTGATGGCAAAGACTGTGGAGTTCAAGTGTGAACCACTGGGGAGCCCACTTGTCTAAGGAGCTAAAGCTATGTTCTCTAGCCTCCTTTGTCGGTGATAAACCTGGCAGTTTCATCTCCAGTTGCCTAATTCCTGTGACCTATTTCTCAAATGATCCCACACTTAGCGGGGGAAGAAAGGGACGTCATTTTTTCCTATCCAGCAACGACTCAAGTCAAGAAGGAACTGAGCCACTTCAGTGGGAGGTGGTAAGAGTTTCTGCCTGAATCTTTCTCAGTCGTTCAGGTTCAACCAAAGGACTCAAGGAAAATTGACAGAGAACACAGCAGGAAATGATCATTTCAGACATCACACAGCCCAGGAGGAGTGGGAGAAAGCAAGAGCTGGGCCGCCACTGCTGGGAGATTTACTGCCACCTCCATGGATGAATTTTTAGAAAAGGAAAAAAAAAATAATGGAGTTTTATTATTTTTAAATTCTCAAGAAGACATAACCATTGCAAATAAGTTCATAAAAGATTTTGGGGGATTACTGGCTGGATGGTGGCACGCTTTTCTGATTTATAGAGCCACCAGCTGCATCTCAGAGCTTCTCGGTGGCTGTGCCCAGGTGTGACCAGCCAGGCACAGAGTGTGCTTGGGGTGGTCTGAAAGCTGCAGGTGTGTAGAGGTGGGAGGGAAGCTTAGGGGTGCACCTTTTCCCCATCATCCCTTGGGCCACCCTGGCCTCCAGCCCTTGCCTGCTGACTGAAGTGGACTCCCCTGGGTAGCCAGCATCTCCTGCTTTGTCCTGGACACGCGGCCCCTGTGGATGTGGTAGCAGCCTGCCTTCTCTTAACCTGGCCTTCCATTTGGCCCACAGGGCACAATGCAGCAGAAAGTCCTCATGCTTCCATGGTGTGGATGGCTAGTTTCCAGGGCTCTTGCAAGGCTTCTGCTTTTCTGACAGCCATTTCAGGGGTGTTTTTTGGGGACAGGAGGAGGGGAGGCTGAGGACGATATCTAGAGAGCAGTGTCTATGTCACCCTCCTGCCAGGAATTCCCAACCAAGTTTTACTCACTTATTCCCAATTCTTATGTCTACTTCATCATTTGAAAACGAGAAAACAATGTTTTCCTACTCTTACCATTCTACATTCCAGGTTTTTGGGATTCATGTTCCCAATTACTGTGATATGATTTTCTGGTGATAAAGGCAATAAAGACAGGGGCTTCTGCATGGAAATAGTGTCAGACGGAAGAGACACAGGCCTGGATGGCCCCCGGACCCCTTGACAGCTGTTGCCTGGTATGTCACCTCGTCTTTTAAACGCAGCTTAAATTCCCCCTTCAGGCCCCCTCTTCCTGGGCCCTCCCCTCTCTGCAGGCAGAAGTGACCACGTGTGCCCCCCTCCCCGCCCCCGGCTCCCTGTGCGCTCGCCCACCTCCCATCAGTGTGCACTCATGCATTTGTCAGAACATGTTCCACTCTCAGTCTATTCTGATTTTAAAAGGTTTGCTCCTCCCCTTTGGTTTCTGATTGTGAAAACACTTAAAGAGTCATCTTCTGTGCTTTTAGCATTTTAAGAATTATCAGAGAGAGGCTGAAACAGCTAAAGCCATTCCGAGTTAATCAAGCCCCCCGCCCTGCCTTGTTTGTGCACCAGAAGGGATAGTGCAGATGGAAACAGGAAGGGCCCAGGTCCTGGCTGTGATGGGGTGCATGGAGGGGATGGAGACCTTTTGAAACCTTGATGCTGGATCTGAGAAAATTGCCTTCTGAGAAGTGGAAGCCCGTGTGGCGGCGGTTTGACATCACCTTTGCACCAAGGCTGATTCTTATTCTGGGCAAAACCTTAGGAGGAGACAGGAGTTACCTGGATGACCAGCAAGTTCCCACTTGTCCTTCCTGGGGAGGACCCTTGAGTCACTGACCATACCGTGCCTGGAGACGAAGTAAGCGGTCTGCTTCCCAGTGTCTGCAGTGTGCGTGTTTGTGTGGAGCTGGGCCTCGGTCTCTGAGAATGGATTCAAGGGTCTGTGCCCGGTGATGTGTGTGTTGTTCCCATGCTCACAGACAGGGGCGCCAAAGCTGTGAGGGGGCTCCCGCAGGCCTGACCCTGCCTGCCTCTGACTGACTAAAGGAACTGGCCTGGATTTGGCAGGGCTTCACTCTCCCCAGACCGCTGATGCCCTCCACATGTTGGTCCTCAGCCCTAAATGACCATCACTAGGAAATGTCCGGATGTTGGGGAATTTTGTCTGGGTTGATTGGGGCTAAGGGCTGTGGTGGGATCTCCCCTGAGGAGAGTCAACAGTTCCCCCGTCAGGCACGCTGGGATGAGCTAGATCCCATCATGAGATATCAGAGCCTCGGGGGTAGGCCTAACGCTGAGAGGAGGGAAACCCTTCTTCTCTCTGGGCTGGTGGTTGTTGGACCAGGAGTCCAAGCAGGGAGGATAGTCAACATTCAACATCCAGTAGGTTTTAATCGAGCGCCTACTGTGTGCCAGGCACCATTCTAAGCATCAGGATGCGGTGGTGAGTGGAACAAAGTCCTTGCTCACATGGGGCTTACAGTCTCCCCAAGAGAGATAGACGATACACAAGCAAAAATAAATGGATATCCCTGTGGGATAAGAGTAATTCGGATAGTGATAGATGCTATGAGGACCATACAACAGGCAGAGGTGACAGCGAGGGGCCGGGTGGCTATTGTAGATGGTATACTCAGAGAAGGCCTCCTGGGGCAACATCAGGAGAGGAAGTAAAGGCCAGATGAAGCCAGCCAGGTGAAGGTCCTGCAGTGGAAGTGAGCTGGGCGTGTTCCTGGAATAGAAAGAAGGCTCCAGGGGCTGCAGGTTGACGAGCAAGGGGGAGTGGGAGGAAATGAGATAGGAGTGATGGCCCAGGCCAGATCATGTACTCAGGGCAGTGGCCCTGCTCCCAGAAGCTGGCCAGGTGGTCAAAGAGATGTTAGAGGCCCTGGGGGATGGGCCCCGGGGCATCGAGAGGCAGTGGGAAGTGTCTCTCTGTTTTCTGCTTTCTTTCTCTTCCCTCAAACTTTCAGTCAAGTCTTTAGCAGTTGGAACGTAGCTCCTACTCTTGTGTTGAACTCCCAGAAGGGTCTGGGCCAGTGCTGGGGGATAAGGAGGATCAGCTTGAGGGAGGCTGGGGACGGGCTGCAACAGAGCAGGCACTGGGTGGATGGAGAGAGCGGAGCAGTGGTAGGGGCAGAAGGCTGGGTGAGGCAGCAGGGGCACAGGGTGGTCCCAGCATTCCCCCAGGGACCCCAGGAGTACTCAGGAGGGCCAGACTTCCTATAGTTGAGTGAGATGGGAACTGGAGCCTCTGTGACTTGTGCCCATTTTGTAGGCCCAGGCTGCTGAGGCCAGGGCATGCTGACAACATGACTATGACAGCTGCATCCTCATCCTGGCTGAGCCTAGCTGAGCGGTAAAATGGTGGACTGGGGACCCTGTGGGCTCTCTTTGTGTAATGATACACATAGGTGCCTGGACTTTTGTCATGAAGGAGGAGGTAGGAGGGTTTCTTGGATTCACTTTTTTTCCCCATTCATTCTACAAGGTTTCTTGAGCATCTATTATGTGCTAGCACTGTTTTTGGCACTGAAGACATAATGGTGACTAAAATGGGCAAAAATCCCTGCCCTCATGTGAACAGTCCTTTTCCCAAAGACACACAGATGGCCAACAGGCACATGAAAAGATGTTCAACCTCACTAATTATTAGGGAAATTTAAATCACAACTACAACGAGATATCACCTTATACTGGTTAGAACGACTACAATTAACAAGACAAGAAATAACAAATGTTGGAGAAGATGTGGAGGAAAGGGAACCCTCATACACTGCTGGTGGGAGTCAAAGTGGTGCAGCCACTGTGGAAAACAGTATGGAGATTCCTCAAAAAATTAAAAATAGAAATACCATACAATCCACCTATCTCACTACTGGGTATTTATCCAAAGAACATGAAATCAACAATCCAAAGAGATCTATGCACCCCTATGTTCACTGCAGCATTATTCACAATAGCCAAGACGTGCAAGCAACCCAAGTGCCCATCAACTGATGAATGGAGAAAGAAGATGTGATATATATATATAATGGAATATTACTCAGCCACAAAAAGGCAAAATCATCCCATTTGCAACAACATGGATGAAACCTGAGGGCATTGTGTTAAGCGAAATAAGGCAGACAGAGAAAG
The DNA here is from genome assembly GCF_041296265.1 of Equus caballus. NCBI lineage: Eukaryota > Metazoa > Chordata > Mammalia > Perissodactyla > Equidae > Equus > Equus caballus. Next base: position 26,100,495 of record NC_091694.1, on the reverse strand, counting down.
ACAAACACCATATGATTTCACTCATATGTGGAAGATAAACACATGCGTTAGGAGAACAGTTTAGTGGTTACCAGAGGGGAAAGGGGTAGAGGGCAGGGCGAATGGGGCACATATGTATGGTGTCAGACAAAAACTAGACTATTGGGGGTAAGCAAGATGCTTTGTATACAGAAGCTGATATATAATAATGTACACCTGAAATTACACAATGTTATAAACCAATATGACCTCAATAAAGTAATTTTTTAAAAAATCCCTGCCCTCATGGAGCTTACGTTTGTATGTCTATGCATATGTGCGCATGCACACACATGCAGGCTAGCGTGGAAGAGAATCCAGGACAGGGAGGAAGTGAGGGAGGAGAAGGGAGGGAAGGGAGTGGCCTGTGTCTCCTGGCCCTGCCTGAGAAACTGGTTTAGAACCTTGATAGAGACAGGTCAGGGCCAGAAGCTGAAGGGTGCGAGGAGACTCTGAACACCCCTCTGCCCCTTTGAAGTCCAGGTGACAAGACGTGGTGTGGAGCTGTGGAGGGGCCATTCTCCCTCCGCTCCTCCACCTCCACATCTCCACAGACCTCGGCAGCTTTCATGGCCTCAGGGCACTGGGTGCCACCAGCAACGACCAGCCTGCCCAGCAGCGCAGCGTCAGGAGACGTCTTGGTCGCTGCAGGGCTCCAGAAGCAGCAGCAGTACAGGGTTCCTATTTGAGGCATGTGGGCAATGGCTGGCTGGGGAGGAGGCTCAGACAGGGAGGCTCTCCTTGGGCACAGAGAGGCCCCTCATTCAGCGATACTGGGGAGGGGGTGGCTGAGCATCTGAGGTGCTGCAGGCCAGAGCAAAGAGCTTTTGTAGTTTGGGGAGTAATGATAATGTGGCCTCATTTGTACCCACAGGCTATTGAGGCCAGGGGGACTGAGAGATGTGGTTGAGATGGAGAGAAACAGATGCCCTGTTAATAAAATCTGCACATATAGTCCTTTATGTTGAAAAAGAGGGATTTATTGCATATATTTGTTACATGCTTTTTTTCTGAACCATTCAGACAATTTATTGGGAGGCATATAAAACTGTTTAAATATTAGACAATAAAATAAATCTCTCCTTCTGGGTACACAGTCTTCTCCTTGTGTGATTTGGTTTCATAATTTCAGCGGACTGCAGCCGCAATCTTCAGGGAAGCATAGCAAAGTTGCTGGCTGGTTTTCGGTTTGGTGCCAGGCCCGTGGCTGCACCTTGTAATTTACATGTTGGTAGAAATACTCAAAGAAATTGTTTGGGACTGATGAACAGTATTTTAAAATTTGCACCTAAGGGCATTGCCCGCTCTGGGAGGAGTGGGAATAATTTACATCTTGCCTCTTATGTAAGGAGTCGCTTGTGGAAACCTGGTTCACTGGCGCCACCTTTCTGATTAACGCCAAGGGTCCACCCCAGACAACTGCCGTGCTGGCCTTCTCTTCATCTGGCTCAACCAAGACATCTTTGGGTGATACCCAGAGCTAATTAGTACTGGTTTAAGCTCAAGGTAAGTATGACCCTTCAGATTTGAAAGGGTGGGAAGGTAAAACCTTATCATTAGACAATCAACCCTACAGTCAAGAATGGTATAGAAAACTTACTCCTTTTTCCACTGAGCCCAAATCAGTGGACATCTGAGAATTCCCTCTCTGGTTCCTCCTTATTCTCTTCCTCTTCCCCATCCCACCCCCCCCAACCCCCAAACAGTCCCTGGTCATTTTATCCGTTTGCTTCCCCATTCCAGGCTCTCAGCCAAATGGTTCTTTCTGGTTCTTCTCTCAATGGAAGTGGAAGAGGTTTGCATGTGAAGGAGACGGTTTTAGTTCCCTCTGAGTGAAACTTGTATCAGTCAAACAGTCCTTTCTCCTACCAAAGTCAGGACCTCTGGCTGCCTCTCTGACCTTGCTGCTCATTATGAGAATTGTGGCATCTTCCGACAGTTAAGTGCTACCATCTAGCTTCTGTTATTCTAGGCTCCTCTTATCCCCATTACTCTCAGGGGCCCCATATATTACATATCATATTATATTATATTATATTATATTATATTATATTATATTATATTATAATAGTATCTCCCACCCTCAGCCCTGGCCTATGGAGGATATAGCCAGCAGCGAACTTCTCAGTGATGCTGGTGCTTGTTCTACCAGCTTTGGTAAGAGTGTCCTACGCGATCTCCCGGAGAACACGGTCAGCTGGGGGGTTTGCGCGCCTTCCAGCCATAGGATAATCCAGTTGAGCAGTCCCTCCTTGAGCTGTTCGATCCCTTCTTCTGCCACCTGCCATGGAAATCTGGGCTTTTCTACTCCACTTAGTTTGGGCCATTGCTATTTCCAGGCTTCTAAGAGCCATCCTAACACCTTCTCCTGGGGTCCTTGCCAAGGGGTGAAATCCTGTATCACAGGAGAGCGAGGGCTCCCATATTAATCAATTCTCTCTAGTCAAACTGTATGTCCTACCCCCTTGGTCCTCACCAAGGGTACATGCTGGTGCACGTTGGCAAGGGCTTGTAGCTCTTACCGGGCTGGGTTTTGCTTGACTCTAGTTCTTTGTCTGGTGGCCAGGAAGAGGAATGCTTACCACCTTGCAAAGCAGAGGTCCCTGCATCATCTTCAAGGAAGAGGGAGCTTTATCTCTTAACAGGGAGGAGGGGGCCCTTCTGTAGGTCCAGAGGTTCAGTGGAATCAGGAGACTCAAGATTTCCGAGTGCGTTGACCCCCATGTTCCCATCTCAAGTCTCTGAGTGCCGATCCCTCTCTCCTGGGGCATGACCTTGGCAGAACAGCCTTGTCTTGGTTGAGAATTTGACCTTATCTGCAGCTCCATTACTTTTTCTTTTTCCTGGAGTCGGTTTCCACATTTTTATTGGAGGCCACAGAGGGGACGTCCTCCCTGTCAACAGAGGTGCTCACAGTTTCTTTGGCCACTCCAAGCTTGGGCCCTGAGGGTTCTGGGGGTGGCTGGGCATGTCAGACATGTTCCCATCATCTCAGAGGGGCACTGGGTAGTTGTAAGGTGTGGCCTGGTTGATCACGATGGCTACTTGGTGTAGGGGCTGAGTGGGGACAGAATTATAGCAAGGCCTCCAATGGTAAAAGGACATAACCAGCAGTGGCTCCTTGGCCCAGGCCTTCTTGAGGAAGGTGGTGAGTACTGGAGGGGTGCACGAGGAGGGTCACTGTTGCCGCCATCTTGGTCTGGCAGCAGTGGCAGTGGCAGTCACTCCATTACTCTTATAGTGAAGTTCCAGACTGCATACTCAGCTTTTTCTGCCCTCCAGCTGCAGAAGGTAAGAGTCTGTCTGCACATGCTGCCAAGGAGATTTTCACGCTTTGCCTTAAACTGATGATGAAGCACCCCCAACCGTCATTGTCTTTCTTTAAGCATTGAGAGCCTTCAGACATGTGATTCCACAGTCCTTAAATTACTACTTCCCTGAGCTTCCCAAAAGCCTGGGAATCTGCCTCCACCAGTGCCTTCCCTTCCACCAGTTTCCCATCCCAATACATCCCCAGAGAAAGTTTCAACAGTTGGACCACTTCAGCATGCCAGGGGCCATTGGTGCACCACCTTCCAGCTCCAAACTCCTATTTTTAGAGTCTGCTCCCTAAAACCACTCTTAGCCCCAACTGTCATAGCACTGGGTCCATGGAAACAGATTCTGTGGTGGAGATCCACATGCCAGAAACTTACTTGGGAGTGATCTCAGAAATGAGAGTGGTCTCAGAAAATGACAAGAAGGTAAATGAAGCAGGATCGAGGAGAGGAAGCTGAACTGTGATGCAGTTGTTGCAGAGGCAGCAACTGGTCCTACAGGGAGCTCTGGAGCAGAGCTGGCTCTTCAGAGTTGTCTCAAATTTAGACAAAAGGACTTGGCCTTTGTACCCCTGCACTGACCAGCCATTGGGCAGCCACAGAACCTTAGGCGAGGTAGAGGATAGTATTTGGATGGGAATAAATACAGCCTGAGAATTTACTAATATGAAACAACGCCTAGAGGACTCAGCTGCGAGCATCAACAGCCAATCCTCGTGACAGCCGGGGAAATGAGTGCTGTGGTCCTGAGGCGACAGAGGGGAAGTGCTCTCAGTATCCACTACCTTGAGGAAGAGGATAATACAGCAGAAGGCAGAGAGGCAGAAGGATACCAATTTCTTGATGACGTCCTTTGAGCTGCTGGATGAAACCTTGCCCGAAGCCACATTTTGTTTGTACTTTTCAGTTAAGCATGCAAGCAAATTCTTTTTGTTTAAGCCATGTGAGTCGGGCTTTCTCACTTGCAAAATGAAGACATCCACAATCTAGGAAACCAAACACAAACAGCAACAGCTTATTGCCATTTTAAAAATCAGAAGCTGAGATTACATCTGTGAATTGGAAAATTTCTTAGTAAAAAAAAAGTTTCTGTATAAATTAATGATAATTCTTTTTCTTTGGGTTGTAGCGCAACCTGAATATGGAGCAGGAATCACTTACAGAAATATTTACAAGCTTATACTGCAGTATAATTGGTGCCTGTTTGAGCACTTCATTAATATTTAATTTTGCATCATTTCGTGAACTAATTTACTGGCACATTTTCAGCATTCCACTGAGAGACTTAACATAAATCACATTAATAATAAATGGCACGAGCACTTTTTATATTGGTTTTCTGAGCTATCACTTAAAGATAATTTTCTGTGACAGGCATTCTCAATGTACTATTGAAGATAAGACTTTCTTAATGCCTGCTTCAGTGACCAACGGGACATACAGTGTGATTTTAATTACATTCATTTTGACACAGTGCTTTCTGTTACTTAGTCTTGTGAAGAGGACCTCTTCATAAAGTGTCGTCAGCCATCCACGAACAAACAGCCTTGCTCAGACAAGTACTTAAAGCTACAATGAAACTATAGAAGCAAGGTCATCAGATGAAGCCAGAAGTTTCCTTGTGGGAATTGGGGCAGGACATGTTTGTCACAGTGGCAAGGCCCTAAATTCTTCAGGTGGCCAATATTTCTGTTGTGAGGCTATCATGCTTCATCCACTTCCTGAACAACCACTAAATTAACTTTTTAAACAAGTCACATTTACCAATAAGTCATTCAAACGTTTTATGTGGAAGAGATCAAAGATGATAAACCACTGCACAGGAATCTTTAAGGGCAGGTCCAATTGAGAACTAACCTGCAAAATGTCAAAACAAATAAACCTTAAAATTCTTAAAAACATTTTTAGCAAAGCACATGGATATTAAAAATAAACGCAAAAATGATTTTTTTTTTTTTTTTGCAACGCTTCTATAACAGTCAAGGTTCTTTTGATTGCAAGTGACAGAAATCCAGCATGGAGGATAGTAGGGGATTAAAATAACCAAAAATGTTTGTTTTGTTATAAAGTAGGAAGGAGAATTCTTCCTCCCCTCCTCCGTATCTTATTCTCACTTATGAGGGGACCCTCGAGGGCTGGGATAACTATTGGTTTTGTGGGCCCCTTCTCCTGCGAATAACACCTCTTTGTTTTGGAGCAAATGCACCCAACTCCCTGTAGTCCTGGTGGCAATCACTGTGCCCATCCTGCTTCTACAACCTGGGTGGGCATGTGACTCAGGCCAGGTCTAACTTAGTGGTACACGTTCTTGGACCCTGTAATTGTTCCAAGAGGTGGACGTGTGAAAAATACTGGCCAATCAGAGCCCTTCCCTCTGAAGGCCTAAGGGCTGGGTCTAAGGGCTCGTCTTGGTAAGTGGGGTTTCCTGAGCAATGTGACGGAAAGGGGAGTATGCAGGATTGTGGTGAGAAGCCCAGAGAGAAAGCAAACCATTCCACAAAAGAAGGGAGCCATGGAAGGAGGTCCAGGGGGAGAGGCAGGACCAAGGAAGCAGGATTGCGGGGTGAGCACTGCCAGGGCCTGCCTGGGGAGGATCAGAAGAGATTCCCGGGGCCCCGCTGATGAGAGACTGGGAAGAAGACAAGGCAGGAGAAGAATCTGAAGAGTTTGCTATGGAGCGAGTGATATAAAAACCTCCTGCTCGGCTTTCTCTATGAAATAAAATCCACGTTGCTCACTAATGCCAGAGATACAAGATTGGCATGGGCAACAACAGAGATTGTGTAGAAGGACAGCTGACACTGATGCAGTAACTTCTAACACCCACAAAATAGAACAGAAGGCTCCTTCCTTAACATCCTAAAACTCATCGCTTTGAAACATAGCCAACACCGTATTTAAAGGGGACATTTTCACTTCCATGTTTCTGGAACATGGTTCTGGAAGTCCTATCCCTTGTCCTTAGGAGGGTGACCCAGTTGGCAGGGTTGGAAAACCTCATCAAGCCCCACGCCCCTCTGCGGAGGGTCTGCCTTTTGTTTCTATGCTTGCACCCACCAGGGAGACCAGGTGGAAGGTCCCCAGTTGCCAAGTTATTCTGGACATTGTTGGGCAAAATTCTCACCTCCACTGATTCCGTCATCTTTGTCTTAGTCTGCTTTTCTCCTTCCCTTGGGGGCTTAGAGGACAATACTGGGGTCAGGGGGAATCAATAAAGCCTGAGCATTTACTGACATGAAACATTAGATGGAACAGTCTGGTTCAGTCTAGAGGGCATTAAAGTGGAGGGGTCTGCCCACTAAACCGACCCCAAATAGGGACCAGGAGGAAGATGCATTTGTGAGCCTTCCCCTCTGAGACTTGGCCAGAGGCAGGTGGCGATGGCCGTGGCGGTCTTGGTGGGGCAGCACCATGAGCAAGGAGCTTATGTTTATCTCCTACTAACTGGAGCTCCCAGGAGTGGCCTGGGCAATATCAGTTAAGCAGTGTCCCAGCATCTGGCACAGGACTAATGCAGAGTGATGCCTAATAAAGACCCCCTATATCTGTCACATGTCTCCTGGGCACACCACAAAACCCCAGTGCCTGCCTGCCCCACATGGGAAAACAACCACTGCTTGGAAAGAACCAGTCTGCCTGGATGAGCTAACAACAGCTGAGCCAAAACCTACCCAATCCGGAGTCTCCATGTTGGATGGTGACAGAACTATCCAATGAAACCCTCTCTCCTTAGGAAGGTCAAAGATGAGAAGCAGAGAGACAAAAAGAAGGTGCTTGGGAAAGCTGTGAGAGACCCGGAAGGGGAGGAGAAGCTGAGCTGGACCCCAGTGTGTGCTTTCTTAATCTGACAGCTGCCACTTACTGCCCCCCGCCCCAAATTACTTGAATTTGCGGAGTTACAACTGCTCCCTGCACCCAGAAAGGGTGGAACCCACACATCGCCTGGTCGCTCAGCTCCTCTCAGAACAGGACGGCAGCTTAGCTTGGCAGCGCTCTCCTTAGGAGCCTCTCAAGCTCCGAGGTCTCACCGGGCTGGTTTCTAAATGTGCACCCACCATCTGTTGGATGATTCACACTGGCTGGACGCAACATCGGGGCTCGATCTGGGTCTCTGGACTGGAATTCTTTCCAAAATCAAAGGTGTCAAGCTTAGTGGCCTTAAAATTCTGGAATCCTTTTTGGAAATGAGGACCTTATGCAATCTCTCGACATGTCTCCCATTTTCATAAAAATGTGAAGGAGCTTCTGAGAGGCCCCCTGACATGTCTCCTACCCCATCTGGCCTGGGGCCCCTCTGGACCAGGGCCTGGGGACTCTGGGGCAGTCACGCATCCCCTTCCTGGACAAGCTTTCTTCTCTCTTTCCTCCCTCCTTTGCTTTTGTTTTCCCCCTGTTTTTAAGCCTCAAGTGCAGAAAATTGATTTAATCATATGCAGAGTTCATGGCACTCTGTTATCCACGCATGGTGCTTCTCGTTTGTAATGATTTATTTATTCTCTTTTATCCACATTCCCCTTTGTCATTCTGTACTGCCTCCCCTGCCGTGGGCAAATATTCTAGTGAGTGCATCTTTTGTTTGCAGGTATTCTTGTAAAAAGAGTCTTGGTGTTTTGTATTTTAAAAATGTATTTGTATGCCTACATTTTAAATGTTCACAAGTGGTGTTGAGTTACGTATCTTATTCTGATTCTTTTTTGTCTCATCCAGCGCTATGTTTCTGAGATCTGTCCATGTGGCTGTGCGTGTGTCTAAACCATTCTTCTAGCTCTGCAAATTTCTCTGCAGTGTGTGTGCTGGGCACTCTCCACTTGACTGTATCTGCCGGGTTCCCTTTTCTTCCGGCTTCCTGTTGGGGTTGGCCTTTGGGAGGCACCGTCAGAGGGTAGGCAGAGGGTGAGGCTGGGATGTTTATCTCATCTGATGGACTAGGGGAGCAGCGGCTGCATTCCTTTACCAACGGCAACAAGCTGCAGCTGTGTCTGGAGTCCCTGCCCCTTCAGGCACATGGGAGGTAACCGCTCTCTGTGGATGCTAGTCCGCAGGTGCTCCGCTGTCCCTTATTGGTATCTCTAGACACTGCCCATGCCTTGTACATTCCTCCATCATTGAACTGCCCTCAGCCACGCTGTAGGATCGGTGTCCTGACTGATCAGCGTGTACTCACCACATTGGTTCCTCTGCTCACGCCATGGTGGACTCCTACGTCACCTCCAGCTCCCCACCACCGCAGACGTCTATGGATAGACATCCTCACTCTTTCTTGCCACCTCTGGTCCTTTCCTTTCCAGTTTCGGTGTATCCCCCTAGCACTTGAGACTGGAGTATCTAGCATAGTAGTTTTTCCTTGACTTTCTGAACAGTTAATACAGCGGTTCTTAACCCGGGGCGATGTCACCCCCGGGGGACATTTGGCAAAGTCTGGAGACACTTTTGTTTGTCATGATTGGAGGTGGGGGTAATGAGGTGCTAGGGATACTGTAAATAAATTTCCTCCGATGCACAGGACAGCCCCCGACAACAAAGAATTATCTGGTCCAAAATGTCAGTAGTGCTGAGGTTGAAAAGCTCTGAGTTAACGTGATACCATTTTGGACGTTAGACTTAATCTCTCCTTGGGGTTTTTATTTATTCCTGGGAGGTAGTGGGATTGTTCCCCAGGTCTTCCTTCTTGCTTCCTTGTGAAAGAAGCTTTGTTCCTGGTGCTCCTGGGCTCTCCCCTCCTCCCTGATTGCAAGGCTTCCTCAGCTCCTTCTCTTCTTCTTGGGAGCCAGCACCCACGGGAAGCCCACCATCTGCTTAGTTCCCCCAGACCCTACACTAACGTGTCAGGCTCTGCCCCTGGCTGGGGAGGACCATGTCCAGCACTGCCTGCGACTGGGGGTGAGTCGGCCTGATTCCGGGTACACTGTGAGGAAATCTGTCGTCATTGCTTATCTAAACCATGCTCTCCCTCAGCTGCCACAGTAATAAAGCTACTGTTTTGATCGCCATCTGCTTAACTCCTTTGCCGGCTCTCATTTGGTTTAGAACTGGAGGAGGGCGGGTCATGGTGTGTAATTTACTGGGACCCTTCAAATCCCAGCAGTGACTTTAACGTGACTGGAGCCTCACTCTCTCCCTCAGGGCAGGCCAGGCAAACGCCCAGTATGGCAATGGGATTAAGAGCACTGGCCCGTTGTTAAGGCCCCGGGATTCTTCCTGTGCGCTTAATAGGAGAAAACTTCACTCAGTTGGGTTTAGGTGGAAAAGGAGAGTGTGGGCTCAGAGCCTGACTAGAGTAGGTGGAGCTGGGCACAAGTGCTCCGGGGTTTTGCTGAAGACCAGCGCCCCTCTTCCCATTGCTAGGCTTCTCTCTTCTGTGCTAACCATGTTCTCAGGCACCTCCTTCCCTCGGGGGGGCTAATTCTATATTGCAACTTTAAATTCCACCGAAACCACTAAGTGATCTTGTCCAGCATCCCCCGCCGTGCTCTGATCTATGGCCCCGGACATATGTGTGTGCTGAACCAATGACTGGAGTCGGGGGCGTGCACTGTGCTGGTCGCGGGCTCCTCCCCTAGGGCTGGCAGCAGTTCCCCCCAAGGACTATGTGGGCTGACAGTGGAGGAGGGATAGAGCCCCAGATGAAAATAGGGGCTGGGGCTGGAAGAAGAGGGGAAGGAATGCTAGGAGCATATCTACTCTGATCCCAGGGGCCTGCCTCCTATCCTAACCGCCTGCTTGCTGGCTGTGTGACCCTAGGCAGGTTACTTAACTTCTTTGGGTTTCCTCTTTCCTTTTCTGTAAAATAGAAATAATAACAGCACTTCTCTCAGAGGGTTGCTATGAGGACTATTTGAAATGGTCCATATAAAATGCTTGGCGTGCCTTGCACACAGTAAATGCTTAAAAATGTTGGACATTATGAATATATCTTGTAGACGCTGCTTCTGGTGGTTCTTTGAGGGTATATCTGGGTGAGGGAGGGCTGAGAGCAGGTGTTGCCATCACTGGGCTGAGAGACCTTCAAAAACACCCAGAGGGGGCTGGCCTGCTGGCGTAGTAGTTAAGTCCACGTGCTTTGCTTTGGCGGCCTGGGGTTCACAGTTTCGGATCGTGAGCGCAGACCTAGCACCACTTGTCAAGCCATGCTGTGGCGGCATCCCACATAAAACAGAGGAAGATTGGCACAAATGTTAGCTCAGCAACAATCTTCCTCAAGCAAAAAGAGGAAGATTGGCAACAGATGTTAGCTCATGGCCAATCTTCCTCTCCAAAGGAAAAAAAAACACAAAAACACCGGGAGTAAAAAGGTTGGTAGGAGTTTAGTGTCATTTAGGCAGGAGGTCTTGATGCCATTAAAAAGATGTTAAAGAGAGGTTCTGGTTGACGCTTGGAGTTAATAGGAACAGTGAATGTTTCCTGTAGACAGGATGGAAGTGCTGAGGAGTCACTGAAATCCAGTCCAGGAGGACCTCCTGGAGGGGTAAACACCTCGGCAGAGCGAGGTGAGGGGTGAAGCCAGAGCCCCAGGGCCGGGATGGAGATGCATGGCTCTGTTGAGGGAACTAACTAGAACCCAAGCTGTCACCTCCAAACTCAGACTCCACCGAGAAGGGAAACTGTGCATTGCCTTCTGCATTCACAGGACGTGACTCTCTGCTGCCTTCATTAGCATTTCTCAGCTCTTCTGGGACTGTCCTGCCCAGGCAATAATTTGACTGTTCACTATAGGAACTTCCAGAAAGACCTGTCAGCTCTTCAGTGGGAAGCACCCACCATTTGTGCCCTAAGATTCTTTGAATGCCACGGCTCAGAATCCTGGCCTTGCTGTCTCCATCCATCTGGGACTGTTGTACCACGATTCCTGCCCAGTCCTAGTCAAGCCCCCAGCTCTGCTTTAGACCAAGCTCACAACTCTCAATGCCTTCTGACCTTACCTTTCCTTCTCTGAGACACTGCCAAGCTTTGTGAGGTGGTGCCCTGGTCATGGTGACCTGGTGACTGAGGTGGTGACCTGGTGCCTGCAGTGAGCAATAAATACAAAACAGGTTGTGTTGGTAATGTTTGGGGAGCCAGCCTTTGACACTAAGATGGGAGATCCCCCTAGATGGGGAGGGGGTTGAGCCCCACCCCGAGGCGTCCTTGTAAGTGCTGGCAAGAGGGTGGAGAGGGTCATCTCGAGGGACATCCCAGGTGCAGAGGGCGCAGAGGCTGGGTCAGCGTGACAGCATCAGTGAAACGAGGGCTTTGGGGCTCCCTGCCTTCCATCTGCGTCCTTGAGCTCCACCCCTGGACGTGGCTGCAACCTCCGCCAGCAGAAAGGGAGAGGCAGGGAGGGCCTCTCAAATGCTGAGGTGGAATTTGGCCTGCAGGGTATTTCTTAGGGAACTTTCTCAGGGAAGGACAGCCGAACAAGGGAAGTGGGAGCCCAAGGGTGGGCAGAGGGGCCAGTGAGGTGGGCTGTCTCTCAGTGGGCCTGCGGCCAGCCCTTCAGCCCCAGCCTCCGGGGGTCATGGGACGTGGGGCGTGCTCCTGGCGAGGCAGCGCTTGGAAAGGAGGCCAACTCTGCTCCCAGCAAGTCCTTGCTTGAAGAAAGCAGGAGCCAATGGTCCCACCTCTCTCCAGACGCAGGCTCTCCCCAGCATGGGCCCCAGCTTGGGGAGAAGTCTCCTTGACAGGAAGATGGATGTTTCTACCATTTTGCAGAATTAGGCCTTTTAGTGACTAATGTCACACTGTTTGTCACTTGGAGGGACTGGAGAAAGGATGACCAGAGTTGCCAGGAAGCCTGCCTGGGTTTTCAGCCCAGGTGGGAGGAACCAGGCTGGTGGGACTGAAAGGCAGAGGGAAACCACAGGAAGGCTGCTTTGGAAAGATTGTTCCTGAGGCGTCCTGCTGTTCTGTGAACAGGAGCAGTTAAATATATCTCTGCAGCACGTGTGAGGCCCTTTGGTCAAAACCCACGGTGCCCTTGGAGATAGCAGACTGGAGCCAGCCCAGCCAGGTCCACCCTGCAAGACAACGCAGCTGCTGTTTAACGGAGATTCGGTCAGGGAGCCACACCTTTAACCAGAAGAGATAAAATGGAGGGAGGGCACGTGAGAACCTGACTGCGTGTTTGTGTACCTGGCAGCAAACCTGGCTGCGGAGATGTGTACCCCTCCTGGATTGAGACAAAACCTCCAGACAATGAAAGATGAAAGGCACTATCACCTCGGCAAGATGGAGGCGCCCTTTGGAGACGGATCCCCAAGCAGCGACACCAGTGAGAGTTTACCTGGTGCAGGACCAGACCTGAGACCCGTCCTTGTGGTATTTGAACTCCTTCTGCTGCTTAAGTTAGTTTGAGCTGGGTTTCTGTTGCTTCCAACCGAAAGCGACACCGGCATGTGGCTGGGCTGAATGGAATCCGTCCAGGACCCCCTGAGCTGAGACTGTGGGTAACCATCTCCCATCACAATGTTAGGGGGCCATCATGTCAACATCCTCTCTGGTCCTCAGGGGCCCCTCACATTGCCACGTGGAATGGAGGTACTGAACATGTGCTGGCCATCCCTTTGGTCACTGAGGAAGCATTTTGACCGGCTTCCTGGAAGGGGGAGGGGTAGACATGGGTGGAAGGGACACAGTATAACTTGTACTTTCTAGAAGTAAGTGGAGGGGAAAATCACTTAAATCTAAAATCTTCCTTTTAAAAAATTATTAATACTGGGCAGAGCACAGGGATTTATAGGGCAGGGGAACTATTCTGTGGGATACTGTAAGGGTGGCTCCACATCATCATCCGTTTGTCAAAACCCATCCAATGTGCCACAGGAAGAGTGAACCCGAATGTAAACGTGGACTTTAGTTAATAATAATGCATCAATATTGACTCAGTTTTAGAAAAGATACCACACTAATGCGAGATATTAATAACAGGGAAACCGTGGGTATGGGGGGTAAGGAGGGTTCGTGGAAACGCCCTGTACTTTCTGTTCAATGTTTCATAAATCTGCAACTGCTCTAAAACATATAGTCTATTAATTAAAACAGACAAATCTATCAATACAAGGTCATATTTCTAATCTCTTCCGATTAAAAATCATAGTGCATGAGTGCATTTTTTGCAAAGAAAACCATTCAACACACAGAAAAAATAACACAAGCCCCAATTTTATCATGATTAAAATCCGTTATATGGGTGGCCCGCCTGGTGGCGCAGCAGTTAAGTGCGCACGTTCCACTTCTCGGTGGCCCAGAGTTCGCCGGCTCAGATCCCGGGTGCAGACATGGCACCATTTGTCAAGCCATGCTGTGGTAGGTGTCTCATGTATAAAGTAGAGGAAGATGGGCACAGATGTTAGCTCAGGGCCAGTCTTCCTCAGCAAAAAGAGGAGGATTGGCAGCAGATGTTAGCTCAGGGCTAATCTTCCTCAAAAAAAAAAAATCAGTTATACATACATAAGCTTTAACTGACACAGACTCCCAGACTTACACACTAAGAATCTTCCAGAGTTTGCACAAGGGCTCACTTTCACAGTTTCAGCAATTCAATTATTTATCTTAGAAAAATACCAGAGCCCTGGAGAAATAAGCCATATTTAGACCTCTGAGGAACGAATTCACCTACTCGTTCCCGTCTCCAGGCAGTCAGCCTCCTTCCCCAAGGCAACATTCTTTGCCAAATAAGTCTTGATCCCAAGTTGGAAGTGGGGAAGTTTATAAAAACACGCAGACACTCAGGCTCACAAATGCTTCCTGGAATCCGGCAGTCCACCAGTGAGTAAGCCCGGGTCACTTGCTGCTGGTCCCATATCTCTCCCTGAGTTGCTTCACCCCACTCCTTTCCCCACTTGTCTCCACTCCACATTCCAGGGCCCCCTCCTCCAGGTAGGCCACTAGGGTCCTGCTGCAAGGGGAGGCAGCCCCTCTCTGTTCTTTGTCAGCATGCCTGTGCCTCTCGAAGCCTGGATTGGCACCTTGTCCTTCGTCCTCCTGGGGGATGGCCTCATGCTGACAAATGTCACATAACCCAAACCACCTCAGCCTTCCTTGCATGTAAGGTTATGTTCTAACAGCCTCTGTTTCAGTGTTTCCCCAGCTCTGTCCGTACTTGGTGAGCTGGCCCCCTGCCATTCATCTGGGGCCCACGCAGATCTGCTGCTACTAAAATTGTCCTCTTCCAGCCCTGCAACAGGGCAGAGGAGGGACTTGCCTTATGAGAAAGTTCTGGGCAGCAGCATCTCCACACCCCATGAAGTCCTTCCTTGTTGGAATCAGAATCCCTGGCTCAGGCTCCTCCCCCGGGTACCAGACGTGGAGGTCCCAGCCCTGCCTCACACGTGCCCACGCCCAGCCCATGGACACCCTCCCTCCACCAGGGGCTGGGAGACCGCAGGGCGTCCCGGTTCCCTTCAGGGGCTCTAGAGCCGGGCCACCTGGGTCCTCATCTGGATCTTGCCAGGTATAGCTGAGCGACCTGGAACAAAGCACAGATACCTTATCTGTAAGGTGGGGATAAGAGTCACACCTACCACCTAAGGTTGTACTGAGGAAAGCCTTTCTCAGCACAGGGCCTGGCTCCTGCCCGCAACCGGGAGTCACAGAATCGCCATTATATTCTGCCTGGCACCCAGCAGACAGAAGGTGAGACACTCCCCTCCCGGTGTCACCTTGCTGGGCTGAAGGCTGGGCAGGCCTGAGTGGCATCTTTATTGACCTTCCCACCCCAAGAGGTTCAACACTGTACCCCGCCCTGAACGGCTGCAGCTTACACGTGTTTTTCTGAAAGTCAAAGGACCACCCCTTCTCACAGCCAAAGGCGGGACAGCCAGCCAGGAACCAAGGCTGCCTGGGGACAGGGGCTTCACCTGGGACAACTTCTGTGCTGTAGTCATGGCTTTGCACCTAATTCTTGTGGCAGGGGGTGGAGAAGCGTGGTAGGACCAGAGCTGGCTGGTCCTGTCCTCCATGGAAATTGAGGCTGGGCTGAGACCCTCAAGAACACAGCTCCTCATCGTGGTCGGCAACATCCTCTCCTTGCCCCGTTGATGGGTTTTGGAAGACAGAGTAGGCATTTAATGAAGACCACCTGAAAACATCCCATCTGGGGCTCTTCACAGATACTGTTCCCTCTATCTGAAACCTCTCCCAGCCACATTTACGCATGCTCACACACACACACACACACACACACGTACCCACAGCCTGGACCTGATAAACTACTACCCCATCCTTCAATTCTTACCTTGAAAGTCAGTGCCTGGCAAATGGCTCTGACCTGCTTTCCTTTGACATGTCCTAAGGTAGTAATACTTTCCCAACCCACTAGGAAGGTATGAATACCATTAATACCATGGCAGCACCATGAGGACAATGGCAGGCCAAGGGAACCATGCCCGGGACATCCTCACCCTGTGCTGCTGTTGCGCCTGGCCTTGATCACACCCGTGACTCCCTCCGTCAGTTTCCAACAAGGACGTCTGCTTCCTCTTCCTTCTAATCTGAATTCCTCAAACTTGGGCCCTTGCTTAGGCACTTGCTCTTCTTATAAAACCTCTGGAACTTTCTGTGCATAAAGCAACAGAGAAATCCCCATAGAGAGACTGACTGCCTTGACTACATCAAAGTGTAAAACTTCTGAAGGTTAAAGAAACAATAAACAAAGTTAGAAGCAAACCACAATCTGGGGAAAATATTTGCCGCTAATATGAAGGATAAAAGATAGTATGTTCAACAAATATTTACTGAGTGCCTACCATTCGCAGGGCACTCACGTAATGCTTGCAGCAAACGCGCATGGCGAATGCGTGCGGCGAGTGTGTCTGGGTAGAGTTCCAGTCAGAGGGAACCGTATCTGGGAAACTCCAAGGCGGGCAGAGCTTGGCACGTAGGAGAGGCTGAGAGAGGGATGGACCACAGAGAGCGAGGGGACAAGGGCAGGAGGTGAGAGGGGGCCATTGGCATTGTTTATATTTTATTCTATAAGCCATGGGAAACCACAGATGGATTTTAAGCAGGGGGCAACTAGGTGGGGTCTGCCTTGTTCCAAGCTCGCTCTGGCTGGTACATGGGCCAATAGTTGAGAGGGGGTAAGGGCAGATATGCGGATACCTGATAGGACAAATGGCTGTCGTATGAGGTCAGGTGAGACGGTGATGGCTTTGGAGTAGAGGTGACACCGTCTTCAGATGACTGCACCCATCAACGAGTTGACTGCGATGTCCGTGAGGGACTCTGAGCCACAATCACCCTCCTAAGCCACTCCCAGGGGCTGACCCTCAGAAACAGTGTGAGACAAGAAATACTTGTTATTTTAAACTGCTAAGTGTGGGGGTAATTTTCACGCAGCAATAGATAACTAATACACCCATGATTATTGGTTTATTCAATTTTTTCATTTAGCAAATATTCGTTGAGCAACTACTATTTCAAAAGAAAAATCATCCTTAAGTATCTTTAGTAAAAAGCAAAGGCTGCAAGAGAGTATGGAAAATACAATCTGATGTTCGTAAAAGTGTGTGTGCGGGTGCGTGCGCGCACCTAGAAAATGTTTAGAAGGCTATTTATATACCACAATGTTTATTGCTTTCTGCTTTAAATTGTCCTCTATCATCTGAATTTCTTTACAGTGAACATTTAGAACCTATACAAGCAGGAAAGAACAATGTCACGATTTCCATTTGGGGAAATAAAATCATCTTAATGCACCCTGCTAGGAAAGCTGGAAGGCAGTGGGTTGGAAAGCAGGGCTCCGTGGCTCTCCTGCATACCGCTTTCCTGGGGCTCTATTCAAATGCTGGTCCCCATCCAGTCAGTTTCCGGTGAGCCTGAGGTCCTGCATTTCTAACGAGCCTCTAAGGGACTCCTAGGCTGCTGATCCAAGGACTACACCCTGAGCAGCCAGGCTCTAAAGCAAGCCTGGATTTCGAGCTCAGGGCTCTGAGTTCAAATGTTGACTGTCTCTAAGGTGTAGTTCAGCCTTGGGAAAGAAGATACAACTGCCTTGGTCTTGGTTTCCTCTTTTGTAAGAGGTGAGACTAGACCTGTCATTCTCAGAACTCCCTCCTTTGACATTGAGCCCTCTCTGGGCCCTGACAGCTTTTCAAGTCACGCCACCTGCCTTTTCATTTGAGGTGCGCTGCTGGCCTCTCTGGGGTAGGCCCGGTGTCTCCTAGTCAGCGGGAAGGGTCTCAGCCCCTGGTCTCCCTCCTCTGTGGTCTCTGTGCCGGCGTGTCCCGCAGTCCCTCTTCTCTCCAGGTGATGGCAGCAGAGGACAAGGAGTCTCAGAGGGCAGCCTCCTGCCAACTGAAGGTGACGAGTGGGCACTTGTAACCACTTTTTTCATGTCCTTTCAAAGGGTTACAAGACAAGCTGTGCCAGCAACCTCAGGTTTTTATTTTTTTAGGATTTAGGCTCCAGCTTTTTTTTACTCCAAGAAGATTTGAAGAATTTTACTACATGGGAGAATTCAGGATTAAGAATAGAGCAGAAACCATGCCGAGATCTTACTCACACATGAGCAGAGCCTCAGGTCCTGAAGTCAGTTCTGAGTCGCAGGGCAAGTGAGGTCCAAGGAGAGACACACGGGCACTGGCGGCCAGGCAAAGCAGGTGACCGCGCTGGGCCGGCCTGAGTGCCAGGCTCAGGCTGGAGACCGGAGGTTTGTTTCTGCATTCTAGCCATACGATCCAGGGGTTAGTGCCCCGTTACACATACGTGGAAACAGATTCAGCGAGGCTGGCACAGTGACCACTGTCCCCCAGCTTGCTAAGTGGCAGACTGGGACCTTTCCAATGCCACCTGTGGGTGACACGATTTTCATTTTCTGGCCCAGCTGCCATACCCTGCTTTGCAGAGAGAAGGGCTCCTTCCCCCTGAGATTAAACTCATCAGAGTGTTTTAAAGTGAGCCGGGACACAACAGGCAACGGTTTCCGGGACGGATGTTCAGGCCTCAGACTGTGTCACCAATGAGTGTGTGCTAAACCATGTCAAAGGTTTAGGGTAGCAAGTAAACTCTGAATTCATCGAGCCTGAGAGAAATTGGAGCAGTCCTGCTGTCCTCTGACCATTTCCTCCACTCCAGCCACACTGGCCTCCTCGACATTCCTCCTGATGTGTTCCTGCTCTGGGCTTCGCCACCTGCTGTTCCCTCTGCCTAGAACGCGGTTCCTTGATACCGTCAAAGCTCCTTTAATTGCCTCCTTCAAGTCTTTGCTCAAAGGACTCTTCAAGGGCCTACGTGACCTCCTTATTTACAGTTGTATCCACCCTGCCCCACAGCCCTGATCCCCTCACCTCGCCCTGTTTTTCCCGTAAGACTCATCACTTCTGGCATATGGTGTGATTTACTGTGTTATGCTTATTGATTTATTGGTGTGCTTACTGTGTTGTTGTTCTTATCATTACGTTGAATAATAATAATTTTCAGTTGAATATTGAGTTACCATTGTTACATTTATTGTCTTGCCTCTGCAAAGGCAGGGCTTTTTGTTTGTTCACTGTTACATCCACTGAGCCTAAAATAGTGACTGCCACATGGTAGGAATTCATGAATGAATGAATGAATGAATACATGAGTTACCTTGATAGTTACATGTCAAACACCTGCTGGACCTATGAGGGAAATATTACCCAATGGACAAGTGACTTACATGTGAAATTCATCTGTGGACATACAACTGGCATGTGGGGGACCCACCACAGCAGGCACTGGACCAAACGTGACAGAGCCTTGACGGGAACGTGCAATGCACGTGCAGACACGTAAACTAAGTGACTGGGTGTAACAGATGTGTGACGAGAATGTGACGCGCGGGCTGAGTGCAGAGAGGGACGCGTGACAGATCAGGGAGTACAGGTGACAGGCGCATGGAAAGAGGCTCCTCACAACCCCGCGGGAGTGCTGCTGCGGGACCTCATGGGCCTTCCTCCTGACAACGCACGGGAACAACGCGTAAACAGATGCCCCTCCCAGACAAGCCACTTTTGCTTTCCCTATAAAAAGCAGAATCTTTCCCAAAAACATCCATATGCCTGGACCATCTACCCAGAGTTCAGAAGTACCTAATTTTATTTATTTATTTATTTTGCCCTGGGATCCTTTGGCAAGCTGGTGGAGTCTACGGACCTCTTCTTGGAATAATGCATAAGATGCACTTTAAAGGTATAAAATAAAAGACATCAGAACAAAGGGAAGAAATTGTATTAAAAGGCAATAATCAAAATATTTGGAAAAATTGTGATAACATGATGCATGTGCTTCTTTGTAAAAACACTAAATCATGAGATCTAGCAATGAGTCTAATATGTAACCTAATTTTAAAGTCGTTCTGAGTGTGAATGACATTTCCAGAGACCTGCACCTACTGTAGGTGACATACACCATCTGTGGCTTCCATGTGACAGATCCCCAGCTCCTGCTCTGATAATATTGCCACGGCTTGATGCCTACCTTCGTGATGAAGGAAAGGCCAAATTTCACTTGGAGGTTTGTGAAAATCAAGATGAAATGCCTTTCCCCTTTCAGTTCACACACTCCCTGAATTCTATCCAGGAAACTATCGGGGTCCACGGAGCTCACGCTTCCAACCTGCCCTCCAGCCTCGCTACAGAACTGTAGGCAGCTTATGAAAACCGTCCATCCCGGCTACAGAAATTCAGCTTTAAGACTCTTTTCCATCAAGGAGGTAAATGTTTAAATCTTAGTGAAGAAGAACCGCAGACTGGCTAGGCTCCATTTTGATGGAGTCTGGAAGGAGGAAGAAACAGAAGGTCTTCCTCACCAGGCAGGCATTCTGCACCTGCTCGCAGGCTGTGTGGACGCTGCTCACTGCAGGAGGCCGGAGCCAGCGTCGGGAGTCCTGCCCTTCGTGGCCAGGATTGCAAAGGGCCCCCAAACGCAGAGTGAGCTGGAGTCCTCCCTGAGGCTTGTGGGTCTAGTCCAGAGGGTCTGGTGAATCTAGCACCAAATTGGAGCTGAGAAGGAGGGGAAGCCGCAAAGAGGAATGTGGTCAGTGACGCAGGTTGTGTCCGGCGGGCTCTGAGGAAGCTGGTTGGAACAGACAATTGTCATTGAGGAATTTCGAAAGTCTGCTAAGAACTTTTGAAATTTAAACCTATCTGATTCTCGCGGCTTATTCTCTGGATTTTGAAGGCTCCTCAAAGCTTTCTCCTGTGACGGAGACCCTGAGAAGCCACCTGGGGAGCCCTGATGTTTCCCAGGTAAAGGAGAGCCAAGGAATGGCTCCATTTCCATTTCAGGTGTGAGCGGTAGACATATGGGAAACAGAAACAACGACAGTCCTTCCTGGATTTTCCAGGGTAGTTCTGACCGTAAAGATTCTGTGCCATTATCAGAAAGTATGTCCCACTGTTGCGTATGGTAAGTGGAGAAACAATACACATGGATCAGGCTAATGTTTGGGAGATGGGGGGACAGTTTTTGCTATTTGAAAGCTTTTGCTGGGGCTTGTGAATCGCATCTTTTGGTCCAGAATCGGGCAGCATTGCCCTGAGAGACACGCTCTAGGATTGGGAAAAGCACCTTAATAAATATGTTTGTTGGTGGAAGGCAAGACCTCAGAGGAATGGGAAGCCTTAGATAAAAAGCGTTAAAATGCTCTTCAGAGTGGACTGCAGGATGGAGCTTGGGGTTCTTTTGGGAATACACGGAGAGGAAGAGAAACCCCGCTGCAGGCAGGGCCCAGGGAAGCCCCAGGTGAGGTGTTCCTGAGGAGGGGGCTGCTGTCCTAAGGTCAGGCATGATGCGTACACACCGTGTATTAACGTGTTTGACATGTGACCCTCTGCACAGGTTCTGCAGAGGGTGGGCTCCGGGGCCGCCTAGAAGTTGCCCTCTGCACTGGGAACCCGGTGAAGTGCCCTCTGACTGTGGGAGGCTCAGAGGGTACCAGAGGAGGATGAGCTGGGAGATGTCAGCGCTTGTGGCTACTCGGGTCCATGCCCCCACACTGGGTTCCTGGGGTGGTGGCTTCTGCCCGTCCTGGGTGAAGATCTGCCACGTCCAGGTAGCTCTAAGTGGCAGCTCCCCGAGGCTCTTGTCCCCCAGCCACGTCTTCCCGAAACCCCGGCATAATTGCCTCACGGGCTTGTAAAACCTGCTTTGAACCAGGCAGGTCCCTGGAATCTAACCAACACTGTGGTTCTGGACAAGTTCCTACATGGCTACGGGCACCGCCTTGCCGCACATTTCAGTCCAGGCGGTGAAGTCGTCGATTTCCCTGCGATCAGCCTGAGGCAGGCCCACTCTGTTACCCTCTTACACCACGGGGCGCGGGAGGAACCACAACTCCTGCAGACCTGCCAGGCCCCACCACCCCTCTCTGTTACCCCAAACCTACGACGAAAGTCAGAGACACACAACTTGGTTGGTGGTACCTGGGAGGTGGGAGCAGGCGGGGAGGCTGTGTCTAGGACAGGGCGGGGGATCAGGAGGCAACAACGCCAGAAGGGCATCTGGCCCCTCCAAGCCATCTTATTTTATATTGAAGGTAAGGGTGACCTCAGAAGGCTGGCAGGCTTGGGGACCCACGGGCAGCCGACACTTGAGTGGGTGTCTGATCTCCCTTCAGCCTTGGTTAGGAGGATATTTATCAGCTCAGTTTAATCTGAATCCTGCACGAGAGTTTTGCAAAGTGGCGAAGGGCTCCTTTGATCCTGTCTTCCTGATGCGAGAGCTCAGCCACGAATAGTGTGGGGTCCTTTGAGTTTTCACCTCTACCAAGTCTGACTTTGTTCTTTCCATTCTCAATTTCCTGTGCCATCCCCTGGGTTCCAGGTCTCCAGTTGTGTTTCGATGGTCTTCTATTTTTATTTTTTCCCCTTTGTTTATAGATAGGAGGAGGTACAGATGCATTTCCCTCCAGCTGAGGACTTTGGAATTCTCCAACAGGCTTTGGAAATGTCACGTGGCACTGCAGTAGCAGCAGCTGTGCAGGAATATGTGGGAGCTACAATCAGGAAACTTGAGATTTAATTCTAACCTCGCCACTCACTAACCTTGCAGCCTTAGGGAAGTCATAGCCTTTCTCAGAATCTGTTTCGTCATCTGTAAAGTGAGGGAGTTGGTCAAGTAGACCACACTGGGCTCTTTGGGTTACAAGCGACTATAAACCAACTCACACTAGCTTGAGCAAATGGGAGATTTATTAGCTTCTGGTTGCCAAAGAAGGGTGGAGTAGCCAGGCTATGGGAAGACAGCTGGGCCTCAGCAACAAACGGAACCAGACATTTGACGGTTATCAGGACTTTCTGTCTCCTGTCTCCACTTTCCTCTGATTGCTGACTTCTTTCTTACTCACTCAACTGGGTTTCTTCACACAGTGGCTAACAGGGGCCCCACTGGCTCCAGGTTCTCCACCTAACAGCTTTGCTACCTGAGCAATCTAGAGATTAGACAGACTCACTGATTTCCAAATCCAAAATCTTCGTGGAAAGGCTCTGATGGGCCCCGATTGCATCCGTGCCCACCCTTGGACCGGTCAACTGTGGCCAGAGAGGCAGAGCCACTCTGTGACAAATGGCTGCTCCCTAGTCCTGTCATTATGTGAATGGGGTAGGGGGCAGGTAGAGACAAGTCCAGGAAAATCCAGGGGGCTGGACATATGGAAAAAAATGTGCGGTATAACAAATTCGGAGTTTGATTGGTGATGAAGATTCTGCTATTGCTGTGTCAAATCAAGAAATTGTCTTCTTGAGCCTCTGATAAAAGTTCTTAATATCCTTTGTTCTGAGAAAATGTTCGCAAGAAATGAAAGCAAGTTTTGAATAAATTATTGGTCAAATCTCAGCTCACACAGTTGAATTTTCTCAAATGGATACAATTAAAATATAATCCCGCTGAGAGGCTTCTGGGAAGATGGTGGAGTAGGAAGCACCAGGAATCTGTCTCCCCACCTAGACAACAGCTGCACAGGCAGAATCTGTCTGATGTAACTATTTTGGAACTCTGGAGCCTATCAAAGGTTTGCAACTTCCAGGGGAAGACTTGGACAGTAAATTGCAGTTAATTTCAGTCAATTTCAGCTCTTAGCACAGTAGCAGGGACCCATCCCCCACCCCCAGCCAGGTGGCAGGCAGCCGTGCACGTGTGCCTGGAGCAGCTTGCACACAGCTTGCAAGAACCAGAGTGGGCAAAAAGGACTCTGTCCTTCAAATATCAGGGATCTATGCTCTCTTTGGTGACTGCTGCTTCTCATCTCAGAGATGCAGACACAGAGGAGGGCAGCCACGGTTGTCACCCTCCTTCCCCCCGTCCTGGGAACACAACACCTACCAAGACTAAATCATGAAGAAATAGAAAATTTGAATAGATCTATGACTAGTAAGGAGATTGACTCAGTGATCAAAAATCTTCCAACAAAGTAAAGC
The DNA here is from genome assembly GCF_041296265.1 of Equus caballus. Lineage (NCBI taxonomy): Eukaryota > Metazoa > Chordata > Mammalia > Perissodactyla > Equidae > Equus > Equus caballus. The sequence continues at coordinate 26,076,803 of NC_091694.1, read as the reverse complement.
CCTGGACCTGATGGCTTCCCTGGTGAATTCTACCAGCTATTTAAAGAAGAGCTAAGACTAATCCTTCTCAAAACTTTCCAAAAACCTGAAGAGGAGGGAAGACTTCCTAAGTTATTCTATGAAGCCAGCAATACCCTAATACCAAAGCCGGACAAAGACACTACAAGAAAACTACAGACCAGCAGCCCTTATGGACATTGATGCAAAAATCCTCAACAAAATACTAGCAAATGCAACTGAACAGTATATTAAAAGGATTATACACCACGGTCGAGTGGGATTTATTCCTGGAAAGCAAGGACACTTCAACAGATGAATCGATCTGTAACACATCGCACTAATAGGAAGAAGGAAACGATTATCTCCATTGATGCAGAAAAATAATTTGACAAAATTCAACACCTTCTCATGATAAAAACACGATAAAAAAAAAAGAGCAGGAACAAGACAAAGCTGCCTGCTTTTGCTGCTTCTATTCCATGTAGTAATGCAAATCCTAGCCAGAGCAGTTAGGAAAGAAAAAGAAAGAAAAGACACCCAAACTAGAAAAGAAGAAGTAACATTATCTCTGTTCACAGGTGATATGATCTTATATGTAGAAAACCCTAAAGATTCCACACAAAAAAATGTTTGAACTAATAAATGAATCCAGTAAAGTAGCAGGATATAAAGTCAACATGCAAAAAGCAGTGGCATTTCTACACACTAGCAATGAGCAATCTGAAAAGGAAAGGATAAAAACAATTCCATTTATGGTAGTATCAAAAAGAATGTAATACTTAGAAATTAACCAAGGAGGTGAAAGACTTGTGCAATGAAAATTACAAAACCTTGCTGAGAGAAATTAAAGAAGACATAAATAGACAGAAAGTAGAGGAAGATGGGCATGGATGTTAGCTCAGGGCCAGTCTTCCTCAGCAAAAAGAGGAGGATTGGCAGCAGTTAGCTCAGGGCTAATCTTCCTCAAAACATAAAAAATAAAAATAAAAAAAATAAAACGGGGGGAAATTCTAACACATGCTACAACATGGAAGAACCTTGAGGATATTAGGCTAAGTGAAATAAGCCAGACCCAAAAGACAAATACTGTGTGATTCCACTTATATGAAGCACCTAGAGTAGTCAAAATCACGGAGACAGGAAGCAGAATGGTGGTTGCCAGAGGCTGGGGGGAAGAGAGAGAGAATGCAGAGTGGTTATTTAATGGGTACAGTTTTACAAGATGACAGGAGTTATAGAGATGGGTGGTGGCAATGGTTGCACAGCATCATAAATGTGTTTGGTACCTCTGAACTGTACACTTAAAAATGATTAAGGTGGTAAATTTTATGTGCTGTGTATTTTACCACAATAAAAAGAATGGTGTAAAAAAGTTGGAAAAACAAAACAGAACGACAACTAAAAGAGCCAACTGCACAAGCAAGCTGAGGAGGGGATAAGAGGTGGGGAAACAAAACCTGTTTCAATGTTTTAGTTCAGAAGCCAGCAAACAATGGTGCATGAGCCAAATGCAGCCTGTTTTTAAAGATTTTCTTTTTTCTTTTTTCTTCCCAAAGCCCCCAGGGACATAGTTGTTTATTCTTAGCTGTGGGTCCTTCTAGGTGTGGCACCTGGGACGCCGCCTCAGCGTGGCTTGTGAGCGGTGTCATGTCCGCACCCAGGATCCAAACCAGTGAAACCCTGGGCTGCTGAAGCAGAGCATGTGAACTTAACCACTCGGCCATGGGGCCGGCCCCGCCAGTTGCCTGTTTTTTAAATAAAGTTTACATTTTGTGTGTGTGTGTATATATATATAATCCTGCCCGATGGAGGTCCGTCTAGATGACTAAGAAACTCTCATCTCTCAGACCAAGGGCCTCCTCCCTGTCTCTGCATCTCTATGTGAGCAGGAGCCACACTCTTGGCTACAGGAAAGTCACGGTCAGGTGGGAAGGAGGGAGAAGATCCATCCAACTTTGCATTCACCACTGCAGTGGGTGCCTGCAAATTACAGCCCCTCTACACCCAAATTACCACAGTTTAAACAAACTGCAAACTATAGAAAGCACAAAACGGGGGCTTTCTGGTGGTGTGGTGGTTAAGGTCACATGTTACACTTGGGTGGCTCGAGGTTCATGGGTTTGGATCCCAGATGTGAACCTACACACTGCTCATCAAGCCATGCTGTGGCAGCATCCCACATACAAAAAAGAGGAAGATTGGCATGGATGTTAGCTCAGGGCCACTCTTCCTCATAAAAAAAAAAAAGTGCACAAAATGTGTTTTATATTGGGCCCTGGGCACATAAACTTAGATCAAACTAAACATTAGATCAAACTAAATTTGACCTAATGAACTTTAACGACGTAAAAAGCTCTTGAACCTGGAGGCAGGAGACTGATTTTTAAAATCCTTTTATTTTGAAATCAATATAGATTCTCAGGAAGTTGCCAAGAAAGTACAAAGAGGTCTCAAGTTCCCTTTGCCCAGTTTCTCCCAGTGGTTCCATCTTGCGTTCAGTATCGAAATCAGGAAATTGACACTGTACGATGTGTGTGTGGTTCCATGTCATTTTTGCACCTGTCTAGATTTTTGTAATCACCACCACAATCAAGATGCAGAACTGTTCCATCACCACAAAGATGTCCCTCCTGCCACCCCTTGAGAGTCAAACCCACTTCCTCCCCCACGGCATCCCTAACGGCTGGCACTCCCTAGACTGAGTTTTAAATCCAACCTTTGACCCTGACAGCTGTGTGACCTTGGCTGAGTCCCCTCTCTTTTCTGGACTTTGATGGTCTTATCTATAATAACACAAGGTTGGACTCCCTCAGCATTTCTCTCAGATTTCCACAGGATGATTTTCTGGTATTAGCGCCGTCGGGTGGATTCCGACTGCCAGCGAGCCTGTGGGCAGCAGAGCGGAACCCTGCCCGGGCTTTTTGCTCCATCCTCTTCCCCTTCCGGCGCTGTGTCAGACAATGCTCTGCTGCTATCTATACAGTTTTCATGGCAAAATTTTTCGCAAGTGGGTGGCCAGGTCCTTCTTCCTAGTCTGTCTTAGTCTGGAAGCGCCGCTGAAACCTGTCCACCATGGGTGACCCTGCTGGTACGTGAAATACCAGTGGCAGAGCTTCCAGCACCACAGCAACACGCAGCCGCCACAGTGTGACAACTGACAGACGGGTGGTGTGCTTCCCTGACCAGAAAATGAACCTGGGCCGCGGCAGTGAGAGCGCCAGATCTTAACCATTAGATCACCAGAGCTGGTTCCACAGGATGACAGGGTCTCAAAATTCCACAGGGATTATGAGAAGGAAAACAGGTTTTATGTGGAATCAAGTAGGCCTTTCCTGGGTGCTCTGCCTGCAGGACCTTTTGAGCTTTGCTCTCGAGGTAGCCATGGCCACTGTGGCCACAGATAGTGAGTCAGTCAACAAAGAATGACGCCTACCAGACCCAAAGCACGTTCTAGACTCTGGACCCAACAGAGAACACGGCAGATCCTTGTCCCTGAGGAGGTTGGGTCCCAAGAGGGGAAACAGACTGTAAACACAGGAGCATGTAAATAAATAAGGTGATTTCCGGTACTGGGATGTGCTGTGAAGAAAATAACATACGATAGCGTGATAGAGAGGGACTGGAGGGGCTGCTTTATGCAGGGTGGTCAGGAAAGGCTTCTTTGAGGAGACGACAGCTGAACTGGACCCAGAATGACGAAAAGATGGCAGCCGTGTGAAGACTGACGGAGAAGCTGGGGCGGGGGCGGGGGTTCCAAGCGGAAAAGCTATCAAAGGCCCTGAGCCAGGCTAATTTGGGACAGTCAAGGCTCAGAGAGGCCACCGTGGCTGGAATGCAGTGAGAAAGGAGGGGAGAAGCAAGAGATGATGTCAGAGAGGACAGGAGGGGCCATACCTTGCAAGTCTGACAGGCCACAGTCGGGGGTTTGGAGCTTATTCCGAGTGCAATGGGCAACCATCAGAGGCTTTCCAGCAAGGGATTGACAGGTCTTACTTATGCTTTAGAAAGATCTGCCCGAGTGCAGTGTGCAGCATAAACTGCAGGGGACAATATGGAGACAGGAGTGGTGGCAGGAAACCAGCTAGGAAGTCATTAAGATAGCCTAGGCTGGGGGCTGGCCTGGTGGTACAGCGGTTGAGTGCACACGTTCTGCTTCGGCGGCCCGAGGTTCGCTGGTTCGGATCCCGGGTGCAGACATGGCGCCGCTTGGCAAGCCGTGCTGTGGTAGATGTCCCACATAGAAAGTAGAGGAAGATGGGCATGGATGTTAGCTCAGGGCCAGTCTTCCTCAGCAAAAAGAGGAGGATTGGCAGCAGATGTTAGCTCAGGGCTAATCTTCCTCAAAAAAAGAAGAAAAAACCTAGGCTGGACTTGACCATGGCTTGGTTTAGGGCTGGAAAAGTGAAACGGTGAAAAGTGGACATGGGTCTATTTTGGAGGCAGGATGAGAGCGTGAGGGAAAGAGAGAAATCAGAATAACTCGGTTTTTCCACCTGAATAGATGGCTGGCTGGTGGCACGACTTTTATTTCTGATGGGACAATCCCGGAAGGACTGGATTTGGGGTGGGGCGGAGGGACACTAGAGCCTAGTCTGGGCTGTGAAATGCTCATTGGGCGTCCAAGTGGAGGTGCTAGGTAGTTAAATATAAAAACCTGGAGTTCAAGGGAGACGTCTTGGCCAGAGAGAAAGATTTGGGATTCACCAGGTAACAGATGGTCTCTGAAGCCACAGAACTAGATGAGACCCGCTATGGGAGTGAACGGAGATAAAGACAAGAGAGCCCGAGACGAACCTCCAGGTCAACTGTCATCTAGAGATGGTGGAGGCGGAGGGGAAAGTGAAGGAGCCTGAGAAGGGGCAGCTGGTGAGTAAGAGGAAAACCAGGGAAGGTGGTGCCAGAGAGGTCCAGAAAAGGAAGATTCTCAGAAGGAGGAAGTGGCCAAGTATGTCAAATGCCACCAAGAGACTGAATAAATGAGGCTACAGAATTGTCCTTTGGCTTCAGCACGATGTAGGTCCCTGGTGATGTGGACAAGAGCCGTTTCATGTAATGGTGGCGACGGAGGGCTGCTTGGAGCAGGATGGAATGGGCATGGCAGGAGGAAGTGGAACAGCAGAGCCAAGAGGGAACGAGAGCATCGAGGGAGGTGTCTCTAAGATGGCTGCTGAGGCATATTTATGGACAGATGATAATGATAAGGGTCCATTGCGAAACCGCTCATCCAACCAACCAAGCAGCCAGACACAACCCATTGTTTCTCATTCCATATATACTGAGCACCCACCACAGTCCTGCGCGGGTGTGTCATACGGGCATCACGTGTTCCTCACACGTCTGGCAGCTGTCCAGGCTTTCCTATGTCCATTGCTTATCTGTTCCCTGGGTTGCCTATGTCATGTGTGTGCCACATGTCTGAGTCTTTCTAGCCTCTTCCTCATAGCAGAGCTGATCATAAATTGCTATTGATCAAAGTTCACAATGTAAGTTTTTATTCACTTCTAAAGCTGCCTATATTTTTTCCATTAAGGAAAGCTCTTTTAAATTTACAAGAGCCGGGCTTGCTCTTTGCAAAAAATACAATGACAAAGCATACATAGTAAAAAATCTCCCGCCAGTTGGCTCCCACCATCCCACAGTGCCAACCACCACTATAAGGTTTTGGTTCATATCATTCTAGATTTTTTCTATACATTTGCAAAGAGGAAATATATATATATATATATATAATATGTATGATGGAGTATATATGTACAAATTGAGATCTGCGACTTGCCTTTTCTCTGTAACAATAAATGATGAACATCGTGCCATGTGGGTTCTTCAGATTCACTTCAGTCTTTGTAAAGGCTGCATAGCATTCATAATAAGGATGTACCTGGTTTATTTAACAGGCTCCTGTCAATGGACATTGAGGGTGTTTTCAGCTACAATGCTGTGATGGACATGTCTTTGAGCCCTTTTGTAGGAGCATTTCTGGAAGATCAATCCTAGAGTGATGTGCATTTTAACTTTTAATGGATACTCAGTGCCAGGCATAGTGCCCGACACATGGTAGGAGCTTTGTAAATGTCTGTGGCATGAATGGATACTGGTAGATTTCCCTCCAGGAAGATCACACCATTTTCACCCTCACCAACAGTGAACAGAGAGTCACAGAACTCGCCATTTCTGCCACTAGTTCCCAGGAACGCTGGGCTTCAGGATGACCACTTTCCTCCAGGCCACTCTGCTGCTGCGGGGGAGGATTTAAAGGCCCAATGCCATCTTTGATGAAAGAAAGGAAGCGTGCAGGCTGAGGGTGACCTCCTCCTCTGGGTCTGCAAAGCCCATTGTCAACATCTTCCCACTGGGGTGTGTTTACCACAGTGAGGGCAACATCAGCCCTGGGGCTTCACTAATTGGAGCTGGTTACACTTACACAAAGCACTCACATATCCTCCTTCTGCTCCCCCCACCCCTCGCACCCCATCAGCCCCTGAAACTGAAGGGAAACTTCCTATGGCTGGGCTCCTTCTCCTACTGCCAATTCTGGCACTATGTCCTCAGTAACTACTGTTCTCCCCTCTGGGGCCCTGTCTCCAGCAGGAACCCCAGCCAGACAGCCCATGTTCCTAGCATCTTTGGGGAAGGCTGAACAATCTCCCTGCCCCGTACCTGGGTCCTGATGCCCCAAGGATGGGTATTATTGGGAGAGCCATGGAGGATGCATCCCTGCCAGCACACCAGGCCCAGCTCTACCTCCAATCCTCCCAGAAGCTCTGGCCAGCTTTGCTGCTATGCCCTCCACCTGGGGAGGAAGGCTGGCATTCATGGGCTACAGGGGAGCAGCGCAAAGGCAGGGTCAGGGGGGAGGAGCCCAGCCCTGCCTGAGCCCCAAGACACTGGCACGGGGGTCCCTCTCACTCTGCATGCCCTGTGCCAGCCTCCTAGCTCCACACTTTGCTGCAGACCCCCACAGGGACCAGTGCCCCTCAAAGACTCTCGCACGCTGCAATGGTGAATGACTCTTTCCTCTTAAGGGTTAACCTCACAGATGGGGCTGAGGTGGCGGTGCCCAGAACCACACAAGGTGGAAGAGAAGAGTGGGTCTGCCCTCTCCTCTCCTCGCTCCAGGAGATTCCAGGGGGGCGCTGATCAAGGAGTCTGGAGGCCCTACCCCACAGATGGCCCGCCTCCCTGACTCCTCTCCTTTGCCCCCTTCTCAGCCCCATGGAGTCAGGGAGCTGAGCTCTGTCTCCTTGGGAAAGCAGTGGGAGGATTGGATGGGGAAGCACACAACGGTCCCTCACACCCCATCCCCAGCTCCCTGTCCAGGCTCCTTAGCACCCAGAGACCTCAAGAAACCAGCAGTCAAAGCATGTGCAAAGAGCCTTTCCCGGAGGGTGGCCCTGGACCTACTGTCCTCCCAGGCTCATCATCAACCCAGCCAGGGAGGACTCACGCATGGTGGGATTTTGCACGCAGTCCCCCAGCAGAGCCTGGGCTCACCTCCCGCCGCACCCAGAGGCAGACTCTCAGCAACAACCAGCTAAAATTTAGTGAGTACACATGTTGGGGGGAGCAGTACAATGGGGTCTTCATTCAGATAGAAGTGCAAGGTGGCTCAGAGCTCATCCGGTCCCATCTCCCACGGGCGCAGAAACGCCCTCCATAATATCTCACAGCTGGCTGTCCAGTCCAGATTCGTACACTTCCAGAAATGGGGCTCTCTCCACTCCTCGGAGTGGCCCACTCCACTGTCGAGCACCTCTAACTGTTGACATTTTCCTCCTGGCAGCCTCTAAATTGGGCTGGAGGCACAGGGTGGACACTGTTGCTCCAGCCCAGCCCTCGGGACAAGAGAGGCAGCCGGGATGGAGCAGGGGCAGGAAAAAGAATAAGTTAAATCCAAGAATGGCCAGAGATGTGGCAGGATGGGCAGTGGGCATTCCAGGGGTCCCAGGCGTCTCTGGCTTGCTCCAGGAGGCGTGGCGGAGGAGGTGGCTGACGGCAGGATTCCAGGCAGGAGGTGGATCAGAAGGCTGGGTTGTCGACGCCCCTGAGTGTCCCAGCATTCTCTTCAGGCCTGAAGCTGTAGGGAGGGGGTGGCTCCATGGGGGGCAGGCTCAGGACAGGTTTCAGAATAATCTGCAGGGAAGAGAGGGGACACACATTCTTCTTAGGGCCTGTTGCAGGCCATTGCCACTCACCGTGCTGGTGGTGGCATGTTTACCAGGGAGAGGGTGACCTGATGCTTATTGCAGAGCCCTCTCTAGAGTCCAGAGGCCTCCCCTGCCCCTGCTGCTCTAAATATATGGACAATAGGGAGGTATGGACGGCTGAGGAGCAGAGAAGGGATTGGAACAGACACCCACCTCGCTGTAGGGGGGTGGGGGCTCTGAGGCGGACGCCCTGACCCTCTCTGGGGAGGCAATGTGGGGCCGCTCTGGAAGCCTCTCACGATCCACTGGGCTGTCCTGCTCCGGCTCTCTGCAGTTCTGACAGAAGCGCTTGACCAGGCCACAGATGCACAGGAGAGGGAGGATGATCAGGAAGATGATGACAAAGATCCTGGGGTGAGGAACCACCACCGTCACCCAGGGGGACATTGAGCGCCCCCTGCTTCCCTCCCTCCCTCCCTCCCACGACCTACACCCAGCCCCTCGGCAGGAAGTCCAGCCTACCCTATGTGGACCAGGCCCCTCGGAGGACGGAGCCCAGAGGAGCTGGCCCTGGACTCACCTCAAGGGGCCGGAGAAGATCTCATACTCTTGGCAGCAGCTGTCACCACAGCATTTGAATCCCTGGGGGCAGGTGCTGGCAGGGAGCAGAGAGAAGGTGCTGGTACCAAGGTGGGGAGGCAGAAGGATCCCAGCCTCTCCAACACTCACCCATATACTCGGGGCATGAGCCACGCCCCAGCGGGGTGGGGGTTATGGGCCCCCTTCGGCTCAGTGGGAGGAACCTGGGGGTAGGATCAGGACCTGGGTTCCTGGCTCATCTCACCACCAGCCTTGTGCACTTGTGTAAAGCTATGCTCCTTGCTGGACCTCACGTGCCTCATCTATAAAATGGGGGTAATGGATGTCCTGTCGACCTCACTGGGCAGGTGTGGGGATTGAGAGTTGTAGTGGCTACAGCATCACTCTAAGGAGATGGAGAGAGAGGGGCAGCGGGGAGTGTCCAGGAGCTAACTGGAGGAGGAGCGAGCCCCTGCTGGGGCCCATGGAGTAGGAAGCAGGAAGGAGAGGTGCTCCTAGAACATCCAGTGCTGACTTGATAGAAACGCTTTTCTGCCCGAGACCACTGCTCGGTCCCTCCTCATTGTGCACAGGCTTCTTGGCATGTATGTATTAAGGTTGGCACCGACTTTTGTCCCCCTTCCCAGGGGTACCCTCGGAGGGGGGAGGGCCTGAGACTGCAGCGAGGGTGAGCATTCCACCCCCTGTGGAACTGCCCCGGGGTAGGCTGGGGGAGGAAGGAAGGGGGCGCTGTCACCCTCTCCCTCCTTCTCTGGGTTGGGGAGATGAGGGGGAGGATGGTTTCTTCTGGCTGGAAGGGGAGCCGGTGAGGATGGTACCCCCTCCCCATGAAGGCAGACAGGGCAGGATTTGGGGTGTCTCCTTTCCAGACTGGAAGTTATAGCCCAAATCCCAGACTTACAAGAAGATGCCACATTTGGCTGCAGCCTGTGGAAGAAAAGAGGCAGAGGTTAGGGGTCATAAACTGGAGGTGGGGTCTCCCCCCAGACACTGCCCAGGTGCCTGACAGCCAGCAGGTCCCCAATGGATCCATATCTTCCCCCAAGTCTGCTTTCCACCTCACTCCACAAGTTCCCCAGGTCACTGACTGGAGCCCCAGCTGCCACCTGGCGGCCCCAGCTCTCCTTCCCATGCTCAGCACACCCCACACCACATTCGCTCATCCACAGGTCTGTAAGTTTACACCTTCTGGCCACCTCAATCCATCTCCTTTCCATGCCCTCGATGGTCCAGGACGCCAGCAACTCTCCTCCTGCAACCCGAGTCACTCCTGATACTGTGGGCAAGTTCCTATCCCACAAATCTCATCACCTGCCACCTTGCTGGAAGCTCCCTTCAGGGGTTCCCTGGGGCCCAGACCCCCAGCCATCAGCCTTAGCCCTGCTCCCCCTGGGCCCGCTGGCCTGCACACCCACTGGAAGTTCCCTGCACACGCCTGGCTGTTTTACACTTGCGTGCAGGGGCAGGCCCTCTTCCCCCAGCCTCATGGTGTGCGGAACCTCCATTCATCCTTCCGATCCCTGCCTGGGGGGGGGGGGGGGGGGCGGGTCCTTGCTCTGCAAAGCCCGCCAGACCCTCCTCTCCGGACCCAGCTCCTCCCTCCTTCCCTTCCTCTCCTGCACTAGTTCTGCAGGACAACCAGGGTACTGTTACAAAATTTAACCCGATTAATAGCAGTTTGGTGTATAAGCCCTCCTCAGAACATTCTTCCCCCAGATATCCACGAGGCTGGCTCCGGCAGCCCCCTCTCTGACCATCTCACTTAAAATTACATCTACTCCCCCAAAGCACTCCGCTGCCCCTCACTGTGCTTAATTTTTCTGCATGGCTCTTATCAACATCTGTATATTTTATCTTGCTAATTGTCTGTCCCCTCAGTAGAATGGAACCTCCATGAGGGCAGGGATGTTTGTCTATTCATCACTGTTGAAAAGCCAGCAGTCACAATATTGGCAGAATGAATGAAGGAGCATTCATTGTCACCTGGTTTCATTCCATCCTGGTGGCTCCCAGACTGCCCCCCAGACTGCGAGGGAGGAATGCAGGTACAGGAACACCAGGAATGGGTGGTTATGTCACCCCACCCCAGCCTCTGGGGACAACCAACTACAATAAGAAGCGGACTTTCAGGAGACCACCTTATCTTTATAGCTTTACTTGAAATAATAACATTTCAGTTGCTAATGACAACAACAGTTTGGCTAAGAATACCAGTGACAGCCAATAATAGTTGGGCTGATTCCCCTTTTCGGAGCTCAGTCCCCTGTGAGCCTTGGCTGGTGGGGACAGAGAAGGTGAGCGCCACATAGCACACTGGGGTGACTGCAGAGTTGGGGCAGACCAAGGGGTCCGGGGACTGAGCGGCACCCCTTCCCCGTCAGATCCCAGCCTGCCCCTCCTCCCTTTCCTGGCTTCCAGTTAAGGACAGATAATGAACAGGTTTAATACATTAATCCCGAGTTCCTGTTTGGGAGGCGGAGGCAATGTCCCAGGTTCTCTTCTCCCATTTTAACCAGGGGGTGGTCTTGTCTGAGGTGGTTCAGAGCCTGAGTTTGATCAAGTGTTGAGGTGACCTTGGGCAACCTCAGCTTGCTTACCCGTGAACTGGGGCATTAACGCACCTGCGCTCTGCAGCTGTTGGCAGGAATCAAGAGGATGCTCAGCCCAGCGCTGGCACAAACTGATCACTAGTGATGGAGCAGGCAGACCAGGCCTTCAGGGGCAGAGCCGCCCTGAAAGTCGGCACAGCTGTGTGAATGTTCTGGGGAGCGGCCAGGGATTTCCCGCGGATTCTTACACAGAAGTAGGCTAGAAATCCGTGTTCTAGACCCATGTCAGTTTCCAGGATAATCTCCCATCACAAAACTGGATAGACTTCCCCTACCCTGTCTCACGCTCAGAATCACAGATGACAGAGGTCACCCCAGCCTTGGGTCAGGCAGCCAAATCAAATCCTACCACGGGCTGGAATACTAGCCCCTCTCCTAGAAGGGGACAAGGGAGCCTCCTCTCCCCTAGGGCACAAGCAGACAAACACAGTCCCAGAGAGGGCCAGGACTTCCCCAAGGTGACACAGCACTGGAAGGACAGAGCTGGGGAGACAGGCTGGCCAGGCGTCCAGACCTCCGTCCCAGCTAGTGCCCGCTTTCTGACGCAGCAGGAACGAGCGGGAAGGACGAGCCAAGGCTAATACGAGGGCAAAGTCCCCACTCAGAGAGAGACGCTGGGTGTCAATGGTGGTAGGCAGGGGCCAGGTCCCACTACACAGCCGCCCCAGGTGAGGGAACTCAGGTCCTCTCAGGGCCTCCCTCCACTGCCCCCACCTTCACTTCCCCAGCAAAAAAAGAGAAAGGAAATTGCTTAATTGCGTGTGGTCACGAGGAAATCCTGACAATGGAAGGTGGTGACCGGACTTCAGAAGCAGGCCCCTGTGCCACAAGGGTAGGCCCGGAAGGTTCAACAGCTTCACCTCCCAAGCGCTCACCTGTTGGAGGCCGGCCAGGAGGCTGAGCAGCAGGGAGAATACGAGGCCGGAGACCCAGGCGTCGGACATCCTGGCATGGGGGCCACTGAGCTTCCGTGTGTAGGGGGAGGAGGGCAGAGGCGGGGCCGCGACCTCTCCCACTTCTCTCCACCTATGGGGCCCCGCCTCGGGTGGGGGAGGAGCCTATGCCCAGGGACGGGCTGGACTTGGGGCGGGGAGGGGAGAGGAAGAGGTCTGGGTTGGGTTTTAGGAATTGGGAGGTTGAAGAGATTTTAACAGATAAAAGAAGATTGTAGGGTCAGTTCACGACTGCTGAGCTACTCCTTCCTAACCCCCAACTCCTCCACCCCTACGTGGTCCCAGGCTTAAGGGCGGGAGTGCTGTGCCTGGCAAGGGGAGAGGGGGTGCAGGCAGAGGGAGCAAGAACACTGGAAGTCCCTTCCCACTTGGACTTCTGGGGGCCAGAGGTTAAGAGAAAGGGGAGGCGAAGGCTCTGGAGTGGATTGAGGGGATTGTATGGGGGAGGTGTCATCTTGATTTTTTGGCCAAGAAGGGAGGGAGGGGCGGCCTGGCTGATTTCTGGGGAAGATTCAGGACACGGCACTGGTACATTCACTCCCTCCCCACCTCCCTTGAAATCCTGGGAGGAGGTGTTGGTACGCTTCCTCCATTTGACTACAGGGGAAATTAAGGCCCCGGGATTCAGAGACTTGCCCCCCGGGGCCGCAGCTGGGGCAGAGCGGCAGCCCGGAGAGCGGGCCCATCCGCATTCCTGGAAAGACCCCGCGGAGGCGGTATCAGCGGGGAGGGGCCGGATTCCGACCATCGGCGGCTGCGCCCCAGCGCTCGGGGCGCCGTGCTTCCCGATTCGGCCGACAGGTGGCAGCATCGCCCAACGCGGGATTCCCCGGGAGCGGGAGGCGCGGGGCCGGGACCTGGGGCTGCGGTTCCCTGAGCTCCCTCCTAGGAGAGCCGGCTGGTGGGCGGGGTGGGAGGCCGTCTCCGAGGGTGATAGGCGCAGGCTGAGAGCCAGACGCCCAAACAGGGATGAAACTTGTGGAGATCGTGCGGGAGTTGGAGAGATGGAGCCAGGACGCCTGGGGAGGGGGCGAAGTGGAGATGGTGGGTGGGGTGCTGCTCCCTGACCCGAGGAAAGGGGGAGGGGGCTCCGGGAAAGGCTCTGTTCTTAGGTCTTTAGATGTCTCCTGCTGTCTCAGTTCTGACTTTGCTAGTGAAAAATGTCCTGAACTTAGGAAAGGACAGCCGTCCTCCTGTGACCGCTTTCTCTTTAACTCTGGTTGTCATCTCTCCCAGTTGTATCTGTCTTGTATTTAACCTCTCTTCGTCCCTCCCCGTTTCTGTCAATCTGTCTTCCTGTTTCAGTTTCTTGCCTCTCTGGCTCCATGTGGCTTCTCTGCGTTCCTGTGTGTTCTGTTTTCCCATCTCTGTTCTCTCTGCCTGGATCTCGCTTTGTCTGGGCGGGAGAATCTGTGTGTCTCTGTCTTTCCATTTACCTTGTCCCTGGTTTGGTCCTGTGTCTTCCTGTCTCTTTGTCTGTTTCTCACTGACTCTCCTAGTCTCTCTCTCCCAGTATATCTCTCTCTGATCCCTCTGCTCTTCCCCTCTTTCCCTGTCTCTGTTTCTCATTATCTCTTGGCCCTTTTCGGCCCCGGAGGACAGAATCTTCCATTCTTCTGATCCAAGTGGCATTGGGGTCTGGCCCCAGAGAATGCCCTCTCTATTTGCAGTTGCTGGTGACTCTGAGCTTGAAGAAGGGAATAAAGACACACCTCTTCCCTCGTTCCCCTGGAGTTGGCTCTGGACCCAGCCTGCCCCTCTGCCAAGGAGGACCTAGTCCAGAGAGCGCTGGAGCCTTCTCCCAGCAGCACCCACACTGCTGCCTCCTTAGTGAGGTCCTTGCTGACTTGGGCTTCCAGGGCTGTCCTGCCTCTGCCCTGGCCCCACTGGAACAACACCCGAGGCCTGGGGTATCTCTCCCACACCCCCTGCCACTCTGCCCAGGCCTGGGGCCCTACAGAGATGTGGCCCTTAGGGGAGGGGAAGATGGGTGAGCTTAGGGGAGGCGAGTGTCCTGGGGAGTGAAATGAGGGTGCCAAGAAGGGCGTGGGGAGGCCTGAGGGGTAGGCTTGGGAGTCTGGGAGGGCTTGAGAGGGGCAGGGACCAGGCAGGCACCAGTGCCCCAAGGAGGGGCTGGAGGAGGGCAGAGACTGGCATTACCTCCTCTGGCTCTCTGCTTCCACCTGACACAGATTTATGGTTGCCAGACAAAAAACAGGATGCCTAAGGAGACATGAACAGACATTTCTCTAAAGAAGATATATGGATGGCCAACAGGCGCATGAAAAGATGTTCATCATCGCTGATCAGGGAAATACAAATCAAAACTACACTAAGATATCACCTTACACCCATTAGAATGACAAAAATAACCAAAACAAATAGTAACAAATGTTGGAGAGGTTGCGGAGAAAAAGGAACCCTCATACTCTGCTGGTGGGAATGCAAACTGGAGCAGCCACTATGGAAAACAGTATGGAGATTCCTCAAAAAATTAAAAATAGAACTACCATACGACCCAGCTATCCTACTACTGGGTATCTATCCAAAGAGCTTGAAGTCAGCAATCCCAAAAGTCCCGTGCACCCCAATGTTCATTGCAGCATTATTTACAATAGCCAAGACGTGGAAGCAACCTAACTGCCCATCAACAGATGAATGGATAAAGAAGATATGGTACATATATACAATGGAATACTACTCAGCTGCAAAACAGAACAAAATCATTCCATTTGCAACAACATGGATGGACCTTGAGGGAATTATGTTAAATGAAATAAGCCAGATAGAGAAGGACAATCTCTGTATGACTCCACTCATATGAGGAATTTAAAAATGCAGACAAAGAGAACAGATTAGTGGCTACCAGGGGAAAGGGGAATGAGGGGTGGGCACAAAGGGTGAAGTGGTGCACCTACAACACGACTGACAAACAATAATGTACAACTGAAATTTCACAAGATTGTAACCTATCATTAACTCAATAAAAATTAAATTAAAAAATGTTTAAATAGATAAAATTTATTTATCTATCTAAAAAAAAAACCACCAAAAAACACAGGATGCCCAGTTAAGTTTGAGTTTCAGATGAACAACTAAGTTTTGGTATAAGTATGTCCCAAATAAAATTTATTCGTTGTTTACCTGAAATTCAAATTTAACTGAGTGTCCTGTATTTTTATTCGTTAAATCTGGCAACTCTACCCATGTCCTTAAAATGTCATAGGAACAGACATTGGAGAATGGCTCCTCCACCTGGTGCCCCACATCTTCCCAATGGGAAAATGAGGCTTGCGGGGCAGAGTCCAGAGGTCTTCTGGAACCTGCCTTGGGTCCCCAGTGTTTTCCATGACACCAAACTAATCTTCTATGCTCCTTCCTGTATAGGGGGACGGGGTGCAGGGCCTAGAGGTGGGTGGTCCCAGCTCAGGCCAAGAACACTAAGCCCTGTTGTCAGCATCCATCATGGCTCCTGGGGCCCCAGCATTCTTGGTGGGTGAGGTCAGGTGGGGGTGGGGGCACAGAGGGGCCCCAGACTGACCAGACAGGGAGCTGTTCGTGTCTAGAGGCAGGAGAGTCCTGGATAAGGGCAACATCTTCTGTGCAACACTTAATCTGGCCATGGGAGGGAAGTGTGTGCGCGCGTGCGCGTGCACGTGCATGCTCAGGCTTGCAGGGACCTGGGCGGGGAGGTCCAGAGACCTCATGCCGTCAGTGGGTCCCCCTAGATTCCATGCCAAATTCCATCTGTGGTTTCCCAAAAGCGGCAAAGTTGAAATGTCTTCATACTCGCTCGCTTGCCGCCTCCCCAGCCCATTCGCTGAAGAAGGAGCTGATTGTCTGTGCGTCCTACAAGGACCCAGCTGGAAGGGCCCCGGAGGTCAGCTGGGCCACTCGCTCCCTTCTCAGAGAAGCCAGCTGGAGCCCAGAGGGGCAGGAAGGCCAAGTCACACGGGCCACTGGGGCTGAGTCAGGACCAGAATCACGCAGGTCTGGAGACCCCACAGCCAGAGGCAGCCTCAGAGGCAGCACACACGTCAGGCCTGGGGAGCTGCTGCTCCAGATGGAGGAACCCCCCACTGAAGGTTGAGGTAGGAGGCCTTGTCAGGCCTGGCTCAGCCCAGCCTGCGGAGCCAGGCCCTGGGTGGGGGAGAAGAGCCAGGCTGAGCTCTGTTCCTCTCAGCCCCCCTCCCTGCCATACTGTGGGGACACCAATACCCATAATGGCTTATGGCACTGGGCTGAGATCTTTCCTTCCAAAGCCTCCGGGACATCTGCTCTAGCCCGGCTCTGCCTGCAGGGACAGTATTGTGTTGTGTTAGGAATTGTGCCACCACCACATTGCTATAGTGTGCTGTGTGACCTGAGTCAAGAAACTAAACTTCTCTGTGCCTCTCTAAACTCATCTGTGAAGCAAGGCATTGGATAACAGCACCTCCCGTATCAAATAGGGTCATTGCGAGGATGAAGTAATAAGCCATCCGTGTCTGGCACTCAGTAATGGTAAATAAATGTTAGCTTAATAATAATAAGCAGTAAGTGTTTTGTTCCTGGCAGAGGAGAGGGGCCCAAAGTTCCTCTCTCCATTTCATGCAGAATGAGGTGCCAAGGACTTAAGAGTCTTGCTTCCCTCTGAGCACCGCTCTGGGCCCCTCTGGATGGGCCACAGACTCCAGCTCCAGTTCCCCAGAATGCCCTGCTTACTAGCCCCCTCTGCTGTCCATTCAGTGCTCTGGGCCCCTCCCAAGGGCCAGGTCAGAGAGGCAGGGCCAGTGGCCAACTTCAGAGGACGACTTGATAACGACCCCCTCCTCCTGGAGGGCCACAGAGGACGGGATGTGGCAGTGTGGGCCCCAAGGTTTGAGCAGTTCCCTCTCCTCCTGGTTTGTCCTCCTCTTCTGCTCCCCCACTGCCCACTAAGGCTGGATGGGCCTCGCGGTGGGTGCTCACTCCTCCCTCAGGCTGAGAGCTCGGGGGACGGAGACTGTGCCGGTCACAGGTGTCCCCTCTGCACCCATGCAGTGTGGCTCCCTAGGGCCACCACAACTGTCTTCAACAAGGCCTCCAGCCTGGTCTCCCATTACCCCTGTTGGGGCGTGCCACCCACTTGCTCCCTGTCTTCCAGAGGACCCCCACTTCTGCCTGAATTAAGTCCCATCTCAAAGAGACCTCCAGGGTCCTTCATAACCGCTCCCACCTGCCCGTGCAGTGTGCTCTCCTTCTCCTGCCCACCTGTTCTCCAGCCCCTCACCTGACCACCCTTTCGGCTTCCCTCCTTTCCTCTCCACTGAGAACACCTGTCGCCAACCACTCCCTGAACCGTAACAAAGTCCCACCCATCTTTCAAGGCTCGGCTCAAATACCACCTCCTCCAGAAAGCCTTCCTGGACTTAGATCTTCCCACAAGAAGTGATTGTCCCCTCCCTGCTCACCCACCGTGGCCTTTCCTCTGGGCCTCTCTGACGCCCTTGGCTACTCTCCCTTGAAGATGTGTGTACATGTCCTAATGTTCCCACCAGGCTGCGGGGGCTGGCCCAGTTCTGATTCAGCTTTCATTTCCCCATGGCGCTTTGTTCCAAGTAAACACTGGCTCTGTTGTCACTGAACTGAAGTTGGTTGGGGGCCTCCCAAGGTCATGGACCAGATTTCTCAGAGGGGATAGGGAATGAATTTCCAAAGTCCTTGGTGGGGGGCTCTCGGTTGGGGGTATTGTTCCAGACTGACTGGACTCCCCATCTCCACTGGCTGTGTGTTTTGGGGAGGCCACCTCTTCTGCTTTCTGCTCCCTCCCCGAGGGTACGCATACTCCCCAAGTGAGTAAGATGGCTCCCTAGGGACCGAGCGACTCCTACGTGGTGTGCCACAAGGAATGCTGGGCTCACTGTCCACCTTCCAGGAGGAGGCAGGATGCATGTTGGGTTGCCAGTAGGAATTCTTGGCCAGAGGACCAGGGTCTGAGTCTCCTTCCCAGCATTCTTTTGGAAATTGAAGCCCACTGCCTCTCACCATTCTTAGGGTGATGGGTGTGGGAGTGGGGAAATGACTTCCAGAGTTGACCCCAGCTCTGAGCTGCCAACCTGTGGGCCAAGAGGGTGGAGGGAGGTGTGCCACCTGACAATTAACGGTATAAGGAGCTTATTATCCTAATGAGCGGGTAGAGGAGCTCAGCTAATGCTCACCTTCCCCAAGGCTTAGAGAGACAAAAACGGCATTTGGAGCCATTATCCTTCTAAAGAGTAGGTTTCCGGGGCACAGCCAGGGATGGAAACACCTCCAGGAGGCGGGGTGAGGAGTGAGGCGAAGGCTGAGCTCACAAGCCTTGGCTGGCTGGGGTGGCAGGGTGGCCGATGAGCAGAGCCACTAAGACTCTGGCGGGAGGAGCTGAGCCAAAACCAGGTTAAAGGTCTTGAGAGCGCCACCCCCACCCCCGCACCCTCCCCCCACCCCTGACCCTGGCACCCTCCCTCCGTGGCTCCCTCTCCCCAAGGCTTTCCTGCCCCTCCCCCTCTCCGCAGCCCCACCCTTGCTGTTGACTCTTTGAGATAAGACACTGTAGTCAGAGAGAAGAAAGGGGTTCGGGAGCCCCCAGGGCCCTACTTTATAGCTCTGCTCCTATTGGCCCCTTGAAAGAGGGTTCTACCACACTGGCTTGTACGTTCCTCTGCTCAGATCCAAATGTTACAGGGGATTGTGGTTAGACTTCAGAAGGACTTCCCAGTCCCAAAGAAGCTGGGGGTTGAGGCCAGCCAGTGGAGAAGGTAGCCCCCTCTGTGGGCTGGGCGTATTGAGGGGAGCGCCTCTAAAGGGTCTGGGGGCTCAGACTAAAGTGCAGAGAAGGTACAGCTTGGGACATCCCTGAAGCTGATCACCATCTAGGGACCTGGGAATCTGTAGGCAAGGAAGGAGTGCGAGCAGAGGGACCGGAAGCGAGGCCGGCAGAAACCACATTCTTCTGCAAATCATAGCTCCTCTAAGCCGCCACATCATCTGGCCCCCAGCCGACTTGGCTGCAGTTGTGTGCACGCACGCATGTGTGGGCGTGTGCAGTGTGTCTGTATGTGTATACATATATGTGCATGCATGTATGCACACCACCCCGCCTCCTCTGCTGATGTGGCAGCCCCCACTCAGCCCCCCCCCCCCGCCCCAGCTTCCTTATCACCAGGCCAGCCTATAGGGGGCTGACTGTAGGATCCCCTCACCCCAGTGGCTCTGTTAGCACCTCCTCCCTCTCTTGTTAGCGCCTCACAGC
This sequence comes from Equus caballus, assembly GCF_041296265.1. Classification (NCBI taxonomy): domain Eukaryota; kingdom Metazoa; phylum Chordata; class Mammalia; order Perissodactyla; family Equidae; genus Equus; species Equus caballus. Next base: position 26,057,245 of record NC_091694.1, on the reverse strand, counting down.
CCCTCTCTTCCTCCGGCCCCTGCTGTCCCCAGAGAGAGGCCCCATGGCTTGCAGCCCAGCTCTTGTCTTTCGACTCCACTTCAGCTTCTCATTTTCCAAAGCTTCCTTCTTCTCGCAACCCCTAAGCCCCCTAACCTCCGCATCCTCCCTCGTCCACAAGGACACGTCCTTTCCTTAACGGGGGAGCTTGGGGGATGAGGTTGGTGACCCTCCAGTTTAGCACACACTCCTCTTCCAGGCTGGGGCACAAAGCCAGCCCCCCCAAATCAGCCTCTCCTGCCTAGAGGGTGGGAGAGGGCAAGTTTGGGAGGGAGCCCTGGACTAGGGGCCAAAGCTAATTCATGGTGCCAGCCGCGCCAGCCTCAAGAGGGCAAATCGCCACTCTCTCTACAGCACTGAGGGGTGGAGGGAGGATGGAGGTACAAGTGTCCTCTTCCGCCTACCCATTCCAGGACAGCTGCGCCCCACCTGAGTCTGGGCTGCCGGGCGGGACAGGGTGGTCCTGCGCCCGGATCCGGAGCCAGGCTGTCAGGCTGCGAGGACTGCAGGTTTCCTCTGCTGAAGGGCCCCTTCCTGGCGGCTTTGATGTGTCTGCGAGGTTAGTGAAGGATGTTTGGCTTCAGGGCCCAGCGCCAGGATAAACTCCCTCTGCCTGCCAGGCCAAACCACTGCCGCCCCAGCGCTCGGCTCAACTGCCTTCCTCAGCCTGGAGCCTGCCTTCCCCAAGGCCAGCGCTGCTCTGCCCACCCATTGGGGTGGGCACCGAATGGCAGTGGTTACTACTACCAGGGAGAGGCCCTGGGGCAATGGATGTCCTGTCATGGAGGTTGGCACTGGGGCACCCACCTGCCTGCTAGGTGACCAGGGGCCTGGCCCAGGTCGGGGTTGAGGGGTTGGACCCCAGCTGCTAGTAGGGATGAGAGTGAGATGGAGTATGGGGGAGGGGAGGGGGTGTCCACGTGGAGCTGCCTGCACAGGCTTCAGCTCTTCCAGATGTGCAGAGGCTCCAGATGTGAGGATGACTCAGCCCGGAATGGGGAGGAGTGGGCGGTCCATGGAGGGGGATGGTGAGCAGGGGGAAGTGAGGCCCCAAGCAACTGCCAGCTGCAGCTCCCCTTCCTCTGGAGCCCAGCCCCCTGAAGCCTGCGGGCCCGGTGAAGTGGTAGCTGCCGGAGAGCTGCCCAAATGTGCGGCCCTCATTTCCCACCGTGTGCAGATGGGGAGAGGAGAGAATGAGGCCCCAGGGCAAGAGGCCCAGCTAGGAGGTCGCCCAGAGACTGGAGAGAGAGAGGCAGAAGGTGGGGAGAGGGGTGGGCAGAGGAGACGGGAGGGGGGCCGAAGACAGGGAAGGACAGGGAGAAGCTCAGGACTGAAGCTGTATATGTGTGTGTTTGTACGTGTGTGACCCCGTTGCTGGAGTGTAGGTTATATGTGGGGAGGGGGGTATCTGAGGGCAAGCATCGTGTGTCTGACATGCATAAGGTGTGTTTGTGCGCTGGCTATTAGAAGATATGTGCATGTCGGGTGTGGTGGGTTGTGGGGTGTGGTCTCTGTGGTCTGTATGATAGAGAAAGAATGTGGAGACAGCATCTGTGTAGTGATTGGCTCTTGGGGAGGGGGCTGTGACGGTCCACGCTTAAGCGAAGCCACATGTGTCTTTGGGTGCTGAGGGCAGGTCCCTTGGACCCCGGGAGTCAAGAGGCGTCTAGGCACGCCAGACCAGGGCTCCAAAGTCCTGGGCTTTCTCTACCTCCTCAGGCCTCCCCACTTCCTGGGCAGGGGTTGGGTTGGGGGGGGCTTCTAGAATCCTTGGAGCTTAGCAGTTTTTCCTGCTGGGGCCCAGCCTGTGTGATCTCCTCTTGCAGGGCAGCTGAGAGGCCGCCGAGCTTTGGGGGGCTAGTGCCCTGTGCACGGCAGTGCGAGGACCAGGTGTGCAGCCGGGCGAACGCCTCTCCACACACTCTGCCTCAGCCAGAGCTGCTGTCCTGGCCTCCAGGTGGGTCTGCTGGCCGGGCCTCTGGCCGCTCCCTGGAGAGCCCCACCTGTGCCAGCCGCCCATGCCAGGGTAAACAGGGCACTAAGTGTCTGGGCTGGTGCCTGCCGTGCGCTGGGCACCGCTTCTCCACTGAAGGCTGGCTGTGGCTTGGGTTGCCTCCTTCAGCTAAATGATAGGTCTGATGCCCCAGGCCCCGTCAACAGGGTTTTCTGAGCAGGTGGGGGTCATGGGGATCCCATGAGCGGATGGATTATGAAGTTTAATGGGGAGACAACAAGTCGGGGGGCTTTTGTGAGTCACACACCACCCCAAGCTGAAGGGGTCCTCGCCTCTCTCAGGCAGCACTGGTGGCATCTTCTATTACCCTCAACACACACACACACACACACACACACACACACACACACACACACCAGCCCACTCCTCCAGGTTTTCAGCACAGTCCTCCACACCCACTTTCCTTGTGCCTGCAGAATATATCCCCTCAGTGGTGGCTGGGACCCTGTCCACTCATCTTGTGCTGTCCTGTTCCCTCTTTCACAATCCGTGGGTGCAGCCCAGAGAGGGTGAGCCTATCCTCTAAATCGCCCGCATCAGCTATGAACTTGGATGTGTACATGGTCCTCCAGACACAGCGATGATACCACCACCCGCCTGATCCCTTGGCCACATCGCTCCCTCCTCCTGGGACTCTGGCTGGAAGCCAGCTCCTTCTCAGGCTCTCCCCGTCTCTCCACTCCCGTCTCCCTCCCCTCCCCCCCCTTCCTCTCAGTCTCCCTTCCCTCCCTGCTTCCTCTCAGCTCCTCTCCCCTCCCCTCCTCTGGGGCTGAGTCTAAGCGAGAGGGGGTACTTATTTCTCTGTCCTTCTTCTGGACTCACTGCTGCCCCCTACAGGGCAACCGAGAGGGAGGAGGAGTCTCAGCCGCCGAAGCCCCCCACCTTGAGGGGCAGGCTCCTGGCGGAGGGGAGGGGGCGTTTGGCAGCGCTGAGGCATGGGGGAGCGGGAGGAGAGTCTCCCACCGGGGCAGGCTGGAGGCCCTTCACCCACCCTCCTGGAGAGCAGGGGAGGGGGTCCGAGGGGCCGGTGGGCAGGTGTCCAGGCCCCTGGGTGCCACGCCGTAGAGATGGAGAGCTGCCAGGCCTGGGGCTCCGGAAGCACCCGCCTCTGTCCTTCCCTTCCCCCGCCCTCCCTCCGTCATTATCCTTCTCTGTGTGTCTGTGTCAGTCTCTTTCCGTAGTTCTGTTTCTCTGTGTGTATGCATGTCTCCATCTCCCAATCTCATCTCTCTTGCCTTTTCCCTCCCCTCCTCTCCCTTTACTCTTTGAGGGGAGCAGACCCAGTGTCTGGAGCCAGGTTCCCGGAATGGACGGTGGCTTTGTCCAGGGAGGTCCTTGGCCTAAGCCCATGGTCTCAAAATAACCATGTCCAGTTCCCCGTGGTTCAGACCCTCCCACAGCCCCCTCTGTGCCTGGGGTCCTTGCAGCCAGAGCCACTTTGCCTGGGGCAGGGGGAGCGGGATGAGGGGGGGAGGGTTGCTCCCTTGTCACCCAGGGCAGGAAGGCAGATCTCTCTCTCCTCTCTCTCTCTCTGCCTCCCTCTCCCTCTCTCTCGCTCTCTCTCTCATCCTGGGGGAGGCTAGAGTCTGGGCCCATTCCTGGGTGACCAGATGCCCAGATGCCCAGGACAGTCCAGATCTATGCTATCACCTGGGTGTATTCTTAGCAGCACCCCAGAGCATCCTGGTGTGGACTATAAGTTATGTCCCCATGGCCCAGACAGACCCTGGAGAGCCTTACAGCCTCCCCACCCCCTTCCACCTCCCAGGAGAGCCCTGTAGCCTGGTTGGGCCTCACCCAAGGACAACAGGGCCAGACAGCAAAGAGGGGAGCTGTATAAATAGCCCATTTGGGGGAGAGGCCTCCCCCCCCCCCACCACCCCCCCCCCCCCCCCCCCCCCCCCCCCCCCCCCCGCAGCATTAGGTAGGGCGGGTCTGCTTGCTGGAGAGGGAGGAAGGAGAGTTGTGGTTGCCCCCAGGCAGCATGTAATTTAGGATTTATTTTTGGGGCACTCTCTCCAGCTCCGGGTGGGGCACAAGTTAATTTAAGGGTTTAATGGGGTGGGGGTTTGTCGGGGAGGGGGAGATGGAAGCCCTCCCACTGGGGCCTGATTGGGAAGGGGGGTCCTTTCTGAGATCCCCGCTACCCTCCGTCCCTGAGTTCCTCCTGGGAGGCCCTCCCGGATCCCTCTGACCTGCCTCCCCAGCAGCGGGCAGCAGTTTGCAGTCCCCTTCGAGGCCTGGGCTCCAGGTCGTGGGTCCCAGCTCTCCTCGCACCACCAGGCACCAGGAGCAACTGGGGGATGCGGGAAGTAATGACAGCTGGGCAGGGGGACAGTGGGCAGCATGCAGGCAGAGAGGGCTCTGCTGGAGGGTCCTCGGGCTGGGGAAGCAGCCATTCCTGGGAGCCTTCCGAGACACCTCATCTCTTGCTCCCAGATGCTCCGTTCTCTGTCCTTCCCCGGAGTGCGAAGTGCGGGGCAGGGGGGGCTCCCGGTCTGCTGGAGGAGACTAGGGCTCTGCCCTCAGGGAGTCCACGGACTGAGGGGCAGACAGGACACAGGCTCTACTTCAAGTGGCCAGTGATTATTTTCTTCACAACCCCTATCATGATCTTAATTTTTAGTCTTTATTTGTTTACGACTTTATAGTCTGTGTCTCTTCCTGGAACTTCAACTCCATCATGGCAGGGACTTTATTCTGTCCCTCACAGTATCTTCAGCGCTTGCCTGGCACAGAGTGGGAGCTCAATAAATATTTCCCAAAGGAATAAATGAGTGAATGAATGAATGAATGAATGATGGGGAAACAGTACCAGATCTGAAGGTCCCAGGGCAAGAGGCAGCAGTGGACGGTCTGAAGCCCTCTCCCGTGGCATTCCAGGCCCACATGACCCGACTCCCTCACGTTGCAGCCTCCTGCCCCCTCTACTCCCCCCAACCTTGGGGCCACCAGCCACCCTGAGCTGTTGGCTGCTGCCCAAATGTTGGGCCCCTGCTCCAGCTCCACACCCTTTCTCACCACATTCTTTCCTCCTGCAATTTCTTTTGCTCCCATCGCCACTTGACCAAATCTTGCTAGTTCTTCAAGGCCCCAGGCAGAGTCACCTCCTCCATGAAGCCCATTTAGATCCCTCTGCTGGCTCTGAACGCCCAGAGCTTGTTCTCTGGGCCTCTCCTCTCTCTCTGCACGGGGCTGCCGGGGTGCATTGCTTCTCTCTCCTTTAATCCATAAGCCCCCGGGGGCCAAGCTTGCCTGGGGCTGTCCTGGAGACTGGCACCCCATGGGGGCTCAGAGGAAGCTTTGAGCCACCCAGGGGCCTGGATGGTGGTGTGTGCTCCTCCCTGCCCCAGCTTGTGGGAACTCTGGGTGATTCTCTGGTGAGAGGTGTATGTGCTGGGGTGGTGTGGGGGAGGATGATTTCAGGAGCCAGGGAGGACAACCAGGACCTGAGTGGGGTGGAGGTGGCATGAAGTTTCCCTTAGAAAGATGTTGAACCTTTGGGTCAGAAAGAAAAGGAGGATGCAGAGAGAAAGAGTGGGTGAAAGAGGGAACATGGGGAAGAGTGAGGGGGCGCTGAGGGCTGGGGAGGCAGGAGGACAGGCAGAGAGCAGGCGAGGCTGGGAGTCAGAGAGAAGGGCAGACTAGGGTTGGAGAGAGGCGAAGGCCTCCTGGGCCCCAGACTATGCGTCCTTCCTGAGCCTCAGCCCGCTTCACCTCGGCAGCCATGGCGTGTTGGCCACGCTTCCTCCTCTGGGGGCTTCTGTGGCCTCTTACTCTCCTGGGTTCCCTCCTCCTCTCTGGCTGCCCGCCTCCAGCTCCTTTGCGGACTCTGCCTCCTCCATGTTCCCTTGGGTCTGGGCCTGGCCTCTTTTCTCTACAGTTTCTTCAGGGGACCTCCGCATGTTCAGCCACCTGGTGGGCATCTCCACTTGGATGCCATACAGGTATGTCAAGGTCACCATGTCCAACGGTAAACCACCAGGCAGAAGTTCAGACCAGAGACCTGAAGCCACCCCTTGCCCTCTGCCCACCGGTCACCAAGTCCTGTGACTTCTGCTTCCTAAATCTCTGTCAGTCTGGCCACCTCTTTCCACCCCACTGCCAGCAGCCTGGGCCTGGCCACTGTCACTTCCCACCTGGACCTCTGTGGCTGCCTCCTAGGGGCCACCCCACCTCCATTCTGATCACTCGCCAACCAGTCCTCCACACTTCACCCAGAAATCTTCCTAAACCCCAATTTGTTCGTGTCATCCCGCCGCGCCTCCACCCCAGGTGCCCCTGCGGCAGTCCACGCCTTGGCCCGCTCCCCTGCGGCCTCTACCAGCCCGTAGTTCTGCATTAGGTTCTCTCACTGCTGAGCCCTTGCGGGTGCTTTTCCCTTGGCCTGCAACACTCTTCCTCTGGGCTCCTCCTGGTTGTCACTTACCCTGGGAAGTCTTCCCTGAAGCTCTTCTCACCGAGCTTGGGTCAGGAGTCCCCTTCCAGGGGCTGCCATAGTCTTAATTTCCCCCATCATAGCACTCATGGTGTCGAAGACCTCTTCACTCTCCCCTTCTGGAAGCTCCACTAGAGCAGAGACCATCACCACCCATTGCGAGGCTGGGCGCAGACAGGGTGGGCCCCCAGGAATCATTGTTGGTGGGACATTCATTTGGGGGAGACTTACAGGGCGAGAAGGAAGAAGACAGCACTGGGCCTCTGAGGCGGTGGGGTGGGGGTGGGGATTCCGGGGCCCGGGGGTGGAGCAGGAGGCTTCACTTGGGGTGCTGGCCCAGGGGTCAGTGCCTGTGCTGCTTGCCCTGAGGAAGGTTACCTCCTCAGGAGACAGGGAGATGCAGCAGAGAGCTCCAGCCCAGGCCTGGGGTGGGAGAAGGCCTCTGCATCCCAGGACGGGCCTCTGCCCACCAGCACCCACCAGCACCTTCAGCGATAGCCTGGGGTCTGGACAAACTGACCACAGACAGACATGCCCAGCATCTCACCCCAGTTCACTGCCAGGCCCAGGGGGAAGATGCTGCTGTTTGGTGTCTGTGGACAGCCCCAAAGGGAGATCTTCTTTGAGAACTTGTTTTCTACCTTAAAAATTCATAGGCATTTTACCTGCCACCCTATACTGTGTCCTTGTATGTCTTAACATCAAGATAATGCTTTAAATCACTTATCACTTGGGAAAAAAATGGACACTCTGGGGGATGAGGCCAATGATCAGGGCTGAGCCGTTCTTGCATCTTCCTGGGCTTGCAAAGAGGGCAGCACCAGGAGCCACAGATCTGGGTCCTAGGCCCTGCTCTGCACACGCTGAACATGGCTGCATTATCCACAAAATGGGTGGTGAGCCAGCGATTCCTCGGCTTAAGACGGTGGCCACCATTAAATGGAGCAGTGGGTGTGAAGATTTAATGATTCACACATGGAAGCGTAGGTGCCAGGCTGCATGCCTGGGAGCCCAGCCCTCTCTGGGCCCTTCAGGGACTGCAGAAGCAGGAGGGAGCAGCCAGGCCAGCACTGCCAGCCTGCCGCTCCCCTAAGCTTTCCCGGGAGCAGGCTGGGGGCTGGGGGTCCAGGCAGCGGCCGCCCCCTCCCAGGCTAGAGGAAAGGGTGAGCTCACCCTCTGGCCCAGGGAGAGCAAAGCCAGTAGGAGAATAATTAAAATGCCAGAGGTTAGGAGGTGAAGTTACAATGGAAAGAATGAAGGCCCAGCGCTGCTGGGGCCGGCTGCTTCTCCCACCCAGCTCCCTCTGCCAAGCCCACATTTGATTTTTATTTCGGGAGCCGCCAGCGCAGCACTTGGGAGGGAGCGAGGGAGCAGAGAAACCTCACTCCTGCTTGCCCTGCCACGTCTGGAGCTGGGGCCCCGCTTGGGGGAGGGGACTCCTGGGACCCAAAGGAAGAGCCTAGCAACCCCCATCCCAGGACTCAGCCGTCCTCAGGGATCAGGCACAAGGGAAGGGTGGCAAGTAGGGCAGGAGTGGGATTGGGAGGCAAGGAAAGGAGACCCAAAAAGAATGAAGCCTATTCCTTCCTGTTCTCATTGGTCTTTGGCCCTTTCCTTCACTCGTTTGAAGCTGAAGGAGAGAAAAATCATCCAGCCTCTAGCCAGCCCCCTTGCTCCAGCTTATGCCCGCCCCCCACCCCCACCCCCACCGACCCTGGGGACTTCCAGTGTCCATTGGCATATGCATATATGTGGAAGCGTTCTAATTCTGATCTTGTTCCTCAGGCCTTGCTGTGTGACCCTGGGGAAGCCACTGTCCCTCTCTGGACCTTGGTGTCATCTGTGAAATGGGAGGGTGGATAAGATAAGCAATTTCAAACTGTGCTCTGCAGAGGTGTCTGGAGACCTGGGCCCTGCCTTCCTCGGGCCACCCTTTCCTGGGCACATCTCTTCTCTGCCCCTTCCAGGGACTAGGGAGGTGGGGGCAACTGCTGGTCCATCCCCTGAAGAGCACTGAGCCCCCTCTTCCTACAGACGGTTGCCGCCGGGGCCAACTCACATTTTCCTGCGCTCGGCTTTCTCCACTGCCCATAATACGCTCCAGATGGTTTCTCCATCTGAAAGCCGAGGCAGCAGATTCCAGAGGGAAAGTGGTTGGGCTCCTCTCTGGGCTCCTCTTTCCATCAGGCTGGAGAGGGGGCCAGGGTGAGGGACCAGGGCGGCTGGAAAGATGGAGTCGGGGGTGGGCGGGCGCTAGCTCCACAATGGGGGAGATCTCTCGAGACACCTCTCAGCCAAGTGAGGGGCTAGGGACAGTGGGAGAGACTGTGGGGCTGTGCTGCTGACCTGCTGGATTCCCGCAAGGCTCGCTCCCTGACCGGGAAGCCCACCAGCAGCTGCTCAGGGGGCTCGGGGCCCCTGGGAGGGAGGCTTTCCCGTGTTTCCAATGTTGGGGAAAGAGCACCATCTGATGAGCCCGACACAACTGGGTTCTAATCCTGGCTCTGACCCTTAGAGGCTCTGCGACCCTTGACTTCTTGGAGCCTCAGTTTCCTCACCTGGAAAATAGAGATGGCTCATGTGACCTTGGGGCGGTCATGAAGGTGGCGTGGATTACGTACAGAAAGGCTTCCCGTGTCCTCAGGTGTGGGGAGAAAGCTGTGCCAGTCTGACTCAAGTCTCTCCTGCTGTAGCTTCCTCCTGGCACTCCAGGGGGGCTTCCCAGCACCCTTTGGAGGCTGTTCTGGGGTCAGGCCTGGGAGAGAGGGTGCTATGGGCCTGAGGCTGAACCCAAGCCAGTGGTCCAGGCCCCAGCCCCTCTACCTCGGACTCCATCGACTTATGTCCTGGGCCTGGAGAGCCACGTAGAAGCAGAGGGGGCTGAAGGGGGGCAGTCTCTCCTGGCTAGGCCCCGCCTGCCCCTCAGCTTCCCCGCCAGGACAGCTCCCAGCCACGCTCACCCTCTCCACCTCAGCTGTACCAGGGGGAGCGCTTCGATTTTTCCACCAGAAGAGCCAAGAGCGAAATGAGAAACAAATCCGGCCTGGGGCTGCTGGATCCCTCTTGCCCCTATGGATGGAGGGAGGGGGAGAGGGAGCCCCCAGCCCCTTCCCTTCCCCACTCCCACCCTCCACCCAGGATGCCTGGCTGCTCCAGGACCCCAGGGGCAAAAGGCTTAGCTGGGGAGGGGAGGAGAGGGCCCACACCCATGAGGCAGAGTGTCTAGGGCACCACTCTTGTGGCTCCCCACCCCCAGCCCTGGAGAAGAATGAGCAAAGAGGCCGCCTCCTCATTTCCCTACTCAGGCTCTGGGCTGGGGCCCATTGTCAGAGGGAAGGCACGAAGTCATTGCTCTGGGGTGCTCCCTGTCTAGACAAAGAGATGGAACCTCTAAGCCCCCTTCCACTTAGTAAAGCTCCTTTCCCTACCCAGCCCCCATCCCCTTACTGAGCCTCCTCCCCACTGGACACCCTCCCCTCACTGAGCTGCAGTCCCCCCACTGCATCCCATTCTTTCTCCACTCCTCTCCCCACCGTGGGCAGCTCCTCTCTGCAGTGACCTCATCTCCAGCCACTGCAGGAAATAGCAGCCCCACAGGGAGGCAGGCGGGGTCCCCCCCAACCCCCAGCAGTCCCGCACGCCTGGCGGGCCTGAGCCTTTCTTCTCCTCAACCTGTGAGGGGGTGGCCCCTCTTGTCCAAAGCCCGCCCTCCCCAGGCTCAGGGGCCCAGTCTCCTGCCCCTGCCCCCCCCCACCGCCCCCCCGTGTTCTCCCAGTGCTGCCCACACCTCCCACTTGACGAGCTCCTTCCACAAACGCACGCTAGTGTCTCTGGCCAGCCTGTCCTGAGCCCCCAGTCACCTGCCCAGCTCCTTCTTCCCCTTCCGCCGGGCTTCCTACAGGGCTGCCTCAGCTTCCATTCACCCCTCCACCTGCTCCACTCTGGCTTACAGCTGAGACCCTGGGAAGAGCCACACTTAGGAATAAGGGCAAATTGGAACTACACCAGCTTTGCCGCATCAGGACGATTTACCTGTGCTCTGGTTGTCAGAAGGAAGCGAAATTCTCTGTGGAAGAAGACGATGCCAACCAGATTCTCTGCAACCTGGCACACCCGACGTCCACCTTTTAATAACAAAGTGCCTGGCAGCTCTCTTCCTCCTCCTCCTTTCCTTCGCCTCCTCTTCTTTCTTTTTCTCTCCTGTTCCCTTCCCTCCCCTTAAAGAACAGTTAAGTCCGGAAGCCTTTAGATGGGGCCAAGCGAGGCAGGCACCCCCAGGGAGGGGGAGGGGTAGAGGGGAAATGCAGTGGCCCAGCACATGGTTTTGGAGCTCAAGTGAAGTAAGGAGGGCATCTCCAGTGGGGGCCAGCCAGAGCAGAGAGAGAGAGAGTCCATCAAAGCTCAGTTGTACAGGCAGACGGCCTGGCCCGAACATCGACTGCCGGAGCTTGAGCAGAGAAAGAGGGCATCCAAGTAGGAGGGCAGCCTGGCGTGGGGTGTCGAAGCCCAAGCAAGCTAAGGAGGATGTCCACGTGGGAGCCAGCTCAGCAAGGGAGACTGGACCCTGTGAGGGGTGAAGAGGGCATCTGACCAGGCCAAGCCCCGGGAAGTGGAGTCCATGGGGGATGAGAAGGGCACCCCTAAAGGGATGCGGCCCAGTGTCCAGAGGGTGTGGGATGTCGGAGCCTGTGGAGGTGAAGAGCACATTCATGTGGGGGAAGGGGTGGCAGCGGTGGCCAGAGGCAGGGTGTTGGAGCCCAGGAGGGCTGAGGAGGGGTCTGCACGTGGTGGGGAGCAGTGGCAATGGGACATAGGTTACCCACAGTGGGACTGATTTAATAAGTAAATATGTTAAGGAAATGAACTAGATTTCTTACTGTTGGCGAAAGGTGTTATAACTATGGAAGAAAGGTAGAAAACTAGAATGAACCCTGTGGTGTTGGATTGGAATTGGAGGTCTTGGTGAGAACTCGTGATTTTCAGAATAAATATAGAAATAAATGTTGATGTGTATGTACGTGTTTATGTTGCATATGTATGTGTCAGTGTATGTCCATTTATCCAGCTTCATCCACTGAGAGGGCCTAGGAGCAGTGACATCTTAATAATGATGAACATAGCTAGCACCCAAATCTTGACTTCTAAATACCATTGTCCACTGGAAGGAACCAGGGCTCCCTGGAGAAATGGCTGATGATAGGCCTAGGGCAGGGAAAATACAAGATAAGCCTGGGTCATCTTGTGCCAGAAGGTAAAGAAGTGCTCAGAAGTGATTAAACACAATTATCATATGACCCAGCAATTCTGTTCCTAAGTATACCCAAGAGAAATGACAACATACGTCCACACAAAAACTTGTACCTGAATGTTTACAGCCACGTTATTCATAATAGTCAAAAGGTGGAAACAACCCAAGTGGCTATCAACTGATGAACAGATAAACAAAATGTGGTACATCCATACAGTGGAGTAATACTCAGCCATAAAAAGGAATGAAGTAATTATACACTCTACAATTTGGATGAGTCTTGAAAACACTATGCTAAGTCACAAAAGACCATATACTGTATGTAACTCCGTTCATATGAAAGTACAGAATTGGGAAATGTGTAGAGACAGAAAGCAGATTAGTGGTTGCCTCGGGCTGAAGAGGGAATTGGAGGATAGGGGGTGATAACTAAGGGTTACAAAGTTTACTTTAAGACGATGAAAATGTTCTAAAACTGACTGTATGATAGCGGCATGTATCTGTGAATGTACTAAAAACCATTGAATCATATACTTTAAATGGGTTAATTGTATGGTGTGTAAATTATGCCTCAATAAAGCTATTTTTTAAAAAAAATACTCAAAGAATTACGGAGACATGTCAAAAGTATACAGAAGCCAGTTGGAAGGGACTTCTGTTGGCTGGATCTGGATAATTTGAGCATCAAAGGAAATAATGATATTAATGAATTAAACATAATGAATAAAATAGGAACCCGTGATTCCACACTAATATAAATAAACGAAAAGTGGAAAGTTTGTTGAGGAATTGGATCGTCACATATTCTCAAAGTGCTTCTCCACAAAATACTTGTTAATTGCGAAGGGGAAAAGAGTAACTTTACAGTGGTACAGTGGAGAAACCTGGCGGGCACTGACTTAATCAAGTGATCAGAGTGAACATCAACCGTGATGGGACAGATTAAAATCATGCACCATCTGACAGGATGCAATGGGAGAGACACAGCATCACTCCTCTGATATTCCTGCCAAAATGCATAACCTGAATCTCAACATGAGGAATCATTGGACAAGCCCAAATTAAGAGACAGTCTACAAAATAATTGGTCTATAATCTACAAAATTGTTGTTAAAGTTAAGAAAACACTGGAGAACTGATCCATATTGAAAGAGACTGGAGACACCTCACTCTGTACTGGATCCTTTTGCTAGAAGGACATCATTGGGACCACCAGTGAAACTTGAATGCATTTCATATACACATATCTCCTTCAATCTCATTCATGCATCAGCAAGTCCTCAGTTATCAACTGTCACCTTTGTAAACACAGCCACAGACACACTCACACACCAGACATAAGCCCTCATTATTCTAAATTACTTTGTACATTTGCTTCTCAGAACTACAGAGATCATGAATTGAGTAGACTGGAAGGTCTTCTGATGCTCATATTTGGCTATTTTCATTAACACAGTTTAAAAATAACCATGATTACTCTGTATAATAAAACAGATTTAAAAACTAGGGAGTTTCTTGAGAGAATTGGGATTAATAAAAAATAAAAACTCAGGTGGAATCCTTGAATGGAAAAAATACAATAACTGAAATTAAGAATTTATTACATAGATCTAAAGACAGATTAGATGGAGCCAAAGAGAAGATTAGTGAATTGGAAGATAGGTCAGTAGAAAATACCTAGATTGAAGCACAGACAGAAAAAAAGAACACAGAAAATAGCACTGATGTTATATGAGACACAATGAAAAGTTCTAACATACAGGTTTCTGGGGTCCAAAAAAGAGAGGAGACAGAGAATGGGGCAGAAGCAATATTACTGGCCAAAATTGTTCTATAATTGACCCAAGAATCAAGCTAAACAGGGTAAATACAAAGAAACCATACTTAGGCACATTGTAGTTAAACTGCTGAAAATTAAAAACAAAGAAAAAATGTAAAGGCACATCACTTCAAAGAAACAATCATAAGACTGACAAGTTGAGGTTCTAGAGAAAGTCTAGAGTTCCAAAGTACGAAATCTAAATGTGTTTTGAATGGATGGGATTAAGAGCAGGTTAGATATTGCAGAGGAAGAGATCAGTAAACTTGAAGATACATGAAGACATATCAGCAGGAAGTTTCTGGAAGGAAACATGAAGAGAAACAAGGGAAGCACTCTGAAAATGTAAGAGAAGCACAGTGACCTATCAGAGGATATTGAATGCTCTAACATGCTTGCAGCTGAAATGCAGAAAGACGGGAAAATGGATAAATGGCCAAATTTTTCCAAATTTGACAGAAACTAGAAACCCAAAGATCAAAGGATCTCAACACCACCCATAAAAGACACAAAATGATGGTGAGGTCGATTATAATCAAGTTGCTGAAAATCTGTGACAATGAAGAAATCTTAAAAGAAGCCAGAGGGAAAAAGGGACATTACATATAGAGAGACAGAGATAAAATTATCATAGACTTATCATCAGAGACTGTACAAGCCAGAAGACAATAGAGTAGAATTTTTTAAGTTACGGGGAAAAAAAGGTACTATCAACATAGATCTCTAAACCCAGTGAAAATATCTTAAAAATGAAGATGAAAGAAAGACTTTCACAAACACAAAAAAGTGAGACTTCATCATCAGTCCACCTGCACCATAAAAAATGTTAAAGAAAGTTCTTCAGGCAGAAGGAACATGATACCAGATGGAAATTTGGATCTACACAAAGGAATGAATAGAGCTAGACATGGAAAATACATGGATAAATATAAAGTATATTTTTTCTCATTTAGAAATATGTTTAGGGGCCAGCCTGGTGGCCTGGGGGTTAAGTTCAGCATGCTTTACTACAGTAGCCTGGGGTCGGTTCCCAGGTGCAGACCTACATTACTCATCTGTGGCCATGCTGTGGCAGTGACCCACATACCAAATAGAGTAAGATTGACAACAGATGTTAGCTCAGGGCAAATCTTCCTCAGGGAAAATAAAGCGACAGGGGCAGCCCTGTTGCCTAGTGATTAAGTTTGCATGCTCTGCTTTGGCAGCCCGGCGTTTGCCAGTTTGGATCCTGGCTGCAAACCTACACACTGCTCATCAAGCCATGCTGTAGCAGCATCCCACACAGGAGAACTAGAAGGACTTACAACTAGGATATACAGCTATGTACTGGGGGGCTGTGGGGAGGAAAGAAAAAAGGAGGAAGATTGGCAACAGATATTAGCCCAGGGCCAATTCTCCTCATCAAAAAAAAGCATACCTTAAAATATATATATATTTGTTTAAAAGATAACTGACTTTTAAAGCCAAAAGAATAACAAACTACTGTCGGGTTTATAACATATGTAGAAATAAAATGTATGACAACGATGGCACAAAGTATTGAAGGGGAAGATGGAACTATACTATTTTAAGTCTTTTTTTTAAGATTTTATTTTTTCCTTTTTCTCCCCAAAGCCCCCCAGTACATAGTTATATATTCTAACTATATAGAATATATATATTCTATATAGTTATAGTTATATGGTGGGTCCTTCTAGTTGTGGCATGTGGGACGCTGCCTCAGCGTGGTTTGATGAGCAGTGCCATGTCCGTGCCCAGGATTCGAACCAATGAAACACTGGGCCGCCTGCAGTGGAGCGTGCAAACTTAACCACTCAGCCAAGGGGCCAGCCCCTATTTTAAGTTTTTAACTTTTACACAAAATGATATCATGTTACTTGAAGGAAAACTGTGCTAAGTTAAAGATGCATATTATAAACCTTAGAGCAAGGGTCAGCAACATTTTTCTGTAGAGGGCCAGATAGTAAATATTTCAGATGTTGGGGGCCGTACAGTCTCTATTGCAATGAACCAACTCTGCGGTTGTAGCAGGAAAGCAGCCATAGACGTGTGCAAATGAGTGAGCACGGCTGTGTGCCAATAAAACTTTATTTGTAGACTCTGAAATTTGAATTTCAAACCATTTTCATATCTCTCAAAATATTCTTCTTCTTGAGTTTTTTCAACCCTTTAATAATGTAAAAATCATTCTTAACAAATCTCCCAGGCAGAAGAATCGCAGATGATTTCTGTAGATTCTCTGCTCTTGAGGAGATGGAGCATAACTCCACACTCCTTATGTGTGGGCTGGGTATAGTGACTTCCTTCTGAACAGAACAATATGGGAAGGGAGGAAAAGGATAACTTTAGAGAAACCTGACAGTCACTACCTCAGCCAGGAGATCAAGGTCAATATCAACACTGATAAGTCATGTTAACAGTATATACTCTTGATATGACGTGATGAAACTGGTGCTTTACCTGTGTGGTCTTCCTTCAAAAACCCCATAACTTCAGTCAAAGCATGCAGAAAACATCAGGCAAATCCCAATAGAGGGACATTATGCAAAATATCTGCCTAGTACTCCTCAAAATTGTCAAGATCATTAAAAAAAAAAAAAAAAAGCAAAGCCTGAGAAACGGTCATAGCCCAGAGGAGCCCAAGGAAGCATGATGATGAAGTGTAATGTGGTACCATGGATGGGAGCTCGGGACAGAAAAAGGACATTAGGTAAAAACTGAGGAAATCTCCTAAGTGACCATTGATGGATAAGCAAAATGTAGTATATACATACAATGGAATATTATTCAGCCTTAAAAAGAAAGGACATTCTGACGCATGCTATAACATGGATGAACCTGGAAGGCATTATTCTAAGTGAAATAAACCAGTCACAAAAAGGCAAATACCATATTGTTCCACTTACGTGAGCTCTCTAGGGCAGTCAAGTTCATGCAAACAGAAAGTAAAATGTGGCCACCAGAGGCTGGGGGAAAGGAAAATGGGGAATTGTTTAATGGGTACCAAGTTTCAGTTTTGCAACATGAAAAGAGTTCTGGAGATGAGTTGCACAGCGATGTGAATATACTTCATCCTACTGAACTGAACACTTAAAAATGGGTAAGATGGTAAATTTCATGCTATGTATATACTACCACAATTTTTTAAAAAACTAAAGACATCTCAATAAAGTAAGGACCTTAGTCAATAATAATATATCAGTGTTGTTTCATTAATCATAACAAATGGACCATACTATAATATAAGATGCTAAAAATAGGAAAACTGGGCATAAGATATATGAAACTTTGTACTAGCCTTACAATTTTCTGTAAATTTAAAACTGTCCTAAGAAATAAAGTTTGCTGTTAAATTTTTTTTTCTAATTTCATGGGCCATAAAAAACAGGCCATGGGCCCTATGCTGACCCCTGCCCCAAAGCAACCACTAAAAATATTTAAAAGAAGTATAGATATTGAGACATTAATAGAGATAACAGGAATATTTAAAAACAGTCAATTAATTCAAAACAA
This sequence comes from Equus caballus, assembly GCF_041296265.1. Lineage (NCBI taxonomy): Eukaryota > Metazoa > Chordata > Mammalia > Perissodactyla > Equidae > Equus > Equus caballus. The sequence goes on along the minus strand of NC_091694.1, from coordinate 26,040,174 downwards.
GGCAAGAAAAGAGGAAAAAAGAAATAAAGAACACATGGTACCAATAGAAACCAAAGAAAAAGATGGTACACTTAGATCCAACCGTACTCATCGTTACATCAAATGTAAATGATCTAAATACTCTAAGATAGAGATTATCAGACTGGATTTTAAAAAAAGCAAGACCCAATTATCTGCTATCTTTAAGACATATGACTGACGACTGACATCTAATATTTCCACAGATATGGTGGAAACCAGAAGACAATGAAATGGCATATCTAAGGTGCTGTAAAATAACTGTCAAACTGGCAAATAAGTGAAAATATTTTTTAAAAAATGATGATTCCATTCTAGCACATAAGAAGCTCGGAAGTCATAGCTCTACCCTAACAACACCTAAAAAGCTGAGCAAGCTGAAGAAGCAACGACTCTTCTTGAATCAATCACAGGGCAACCTGCTGCCCCCAGAATCGGACAGACAGACAGACAGATGCAGAGAATCACAACTTACCTGAGCAGAAACCTCTGCGGGCACCAGTGCCGAGGTAGGAGAATTTAAACCGTAAGTGATGAGTTTCGGGAGGTCCAGGGTGGACAGCCTGAGAGGTAAAAACTTCAGGGTGACCCAGTCATGGAGGGGCGCCCCCGCACTTCTGTGAATTTCACTTCCAGGAGCTCCACAAGGTTCTCACAGGAAATATCAGGGAAAAATCCCCTCATGCTTCCATCAGGGGGAAGAGAAAAGTAATCATTTTGAAATGGCCGGTGCTTTCTGTTCTTAACAAGACCTGCCCTCATGAGAAACTGTTCTGCCAGAGCCTAAACAATTACAGTTTTTTGAGAGTTTAACAGACTTAAGGAAGGGAAGTACCTAACTCCAGCCCGCTCTAGCCATCCTGTCCCACCTAAGTGGGGGGACTGAGAAGCACTTGTGGAGTTCACAGTCCAGAGACAGGCTCATGAAAAGGCTGAGACCTAATCATCGGACCACAGAATGCTTCCCCTCCCCCACTCCTCACCACCACATTGCCGAAGGTCCATTCACTGCACTTCCTTTTACCCAGTACATCACGTCCAGCTATCAGGACAAAATTCCAAGGCAAACTAAAAGGCAGAAAGCACAGTTTGAAGAGACAGAGCGAGCATCAGAACCAGACTCAGCTATGGTCAGGATTTTAGAATGATCAGAAGGAGAATTTAAAACAACTATAATTAGTATGCTGTGATGGTTAATTTTATGTCAACTTGACTGGGCTAAGGGTCGACCAGAAAGTTGGTAAAACATTATTTGGTGGTGTGTCTGAGGGTGTTTCTAGAAGAGATGAGCATTGGATCAGTAGGCTGTGTAAAGGAGATTTGCCCTCACCAATGTAGGCAAGCTTCCGCCACTCTTTTGAGGGACCAAACAGAACAAAAAGGGGCAGGAAGGGAAAATTCTGTCTGGCCTGGTTCTCAGACCTTTGGGCTGCAAGACTCACACCAATGGCCCCCCAGTTCTCAGGATTTGGGCCTCAGACAGGAAGTTATAGCAATGGCTCCCCAGGTTCTCCAGACTTCGAACTTGAATGGAATTATACCACCAGTCTTCCTGGTTCTCCACCTTGCAGACAGAAGACTGTAGGACTTCTCTGCCACCATAACCATGTGAGCCAATACCTATAATAGATCTCCTCATATATATATCTATATATTTCCTACTGGTTCTGTTTCTGCAGAGAAGCCTGACTAATACATATGCTGAGGATTGTAATGGATAACGTAGACACGTGCAATAACAGATGGACAATATAAGCAGAGAGATGGAAATTCTAAGAGAGAATCAAAAAGAAATGCCAGAGATCAAAATCATTGAAAGAGAAATGAAGAATGCCTTTTTGATGATCTCATTAATAGGCTGGCCACGGCTGAGGAAAGAATCTCTAAGCTTGAGGATGTCACTAGGACCTTCCAAAATAAGAAAGCAAGAGAAGAAAATTGAAAAGAAAACCCCTAGAATAGAATATCCCAGAACTGTAGGACAACTACAAAGGGTTTAACATACATGTAGTGGGAATACTAGAAGGGTAAGAAAGAGAGAAAGGAACAGAAGAAATATTTGAAGCAATGATGATGGAGGATTTCCCTACATTAATGTCAGACACCAAGTTACCCATCCAGGAAGCTCAGAAAACACTAAGAAGAATACATACCAGAGGAAAAAATACACCTAGGCATATCATATTCAAACTACAGAAAATCAGAAATAAAGAGAAAATCTTGAAATACGTCAAAGGAAAAAAACACCTAGCCTGTAGAGGAGCAAAGCTAAGAATTATATCTAACTTCTCAGAAACCATGCAAGAAAGAAAAGAGTGCAGTGAAATATTTAAAGTGTTGAGAAAAAACCCTCACCAACCTAGAATTCTGTAGCCTGCAAAATTATCCTTTAAAAGTGCACAGGAAATAAAGACTTTCTCAGACAAACAAAAATTGAGGAAATTTATTGCCAGTAGGTCTGCCTTGCAAGAAATGTTGAAAGAAGTACTTCAGAGAGAAGGAAAATTATATAGCTTAGAAACTGAAATCTATATAAAGAAAGGAAGAGCGCTGGAGAAGGAATAAGTGAAGATAAAATGAAAACTTTTATTTTTGGAGGCTGGCCCAGTGGCGCGGTAGTTAAGTTCGCACAATCTGCTTTGGCAGCTGGAGGTTTGCTGGTTCGGATCCCAGGTGTGGACCTAAGCATTGCTGCTCAAGACATGCTGTGGCAGGCGTCTCACACCTAAAGTAGAGGAAGATGGGCATGGATGTTAATTCAGGGCTAATCTCCCTCAAAAAAAAATTTTTATTTTTCTTATTCTTGATTGATCTGACGTTTTGTTAAAATACTAATAGCAGTAATGTATTTGATTATGCATGCTAATGTGTGTGTGTGTATATATATATACACCTTGTAAACATGCTTATGTATAAGTGAAATGAATGACAGCATTAACACAAGGGACTAGAGGGAGGAATTTGGATTATTTTGTTATTATAAGATACTTACACTACTCATGAAGTTGTATAATGTTATTTGAAATCAGTTATAAATGCATATTGCAAACACTAGGGTAGCCACTATAATATTATATCATAGTTGGAGACTTCAACACCCCTCTAAAGGAAATGGACAGATCCAGCAGGCAAAAACGCAACAAGGACATAGCTGAATTCAAGAGCAATATCAATCCACTGGATACAACTGACATCTATAGACTGCTTCATCCAATAACAGCATAATACACATTCTTCTCAAGGTCACATGGAGCATTCATCAAGATAGACCACATTCTGGGTGATAAAATACACCTTAACACATTTAAAAGAACGGAAGTCATAAAACGTCTGCTCTCAGATCACAATGAAACTAAGTCAGAAATCAGTCACAAAGATAGCTGGAGGGGCTGGCCCCGTGGCTGAGCGGTTAAGTTCGTGCACTTCACTTCAGCGTTCCAGGGTTTCGCTGGTTCGGATCCTGGGCGCGGACGTGGCACTGCTCATCAGGCCATGCTGAGGTGGCGTCCCACAACTAGAAGGACCCACAACTAAAATATACGATTATGTACTGGGGAGATTTGGGGATAAAAAGCAGAAAAAAAAAAGAAAGCTGGAAAATCCCAAACTAAATAACATACTTCTAAATAACACATGAGTCAAAGAAGAAATCTCAAGAGAATTAAAAAAATATTTTAAACTAAGTGAAGATGGAAACATAACTTATAAGACTTTGTGGAATGCAGAGAAATCAGTGTTTAGAGGGAAGTTTATAACATTGAATGCATATATCAGAAAAGAAGAAGGTTATAAATTCAGTAATCTAAGCTTCCACCTTAAGAAACTAGAAAAAGAAGAACAAATTAATTCCAAAGTAAGCAAAAGAAAAGAAATAAGGGGCTGGCCCGGTAGCATAGTGGTTAAGTTCACATGCTCTGCTTTGGCAGCCTGGGGTTCACAGGTTCGGATCCTGGGTGCAGACCTAGCACTGCTCATCAAGACACACTGTGGCAGCATCCCACATAAAATAGAGGAAGACTGGCAGAGATGTTAGCTCAGTGACCATCTTCCTCAAGTAAAAAGAGGAAGATTGGCAACAGATGTTAGCTCAGGGCCAATCTTCCTCATAAAAAAAGAAATAATTACTATAATAAATATGTTATAAATAACAAAAATTATTTATAATAAAATAATTATTAAATAATAAAATATAAATTAAATAATAAAAAATTAGAGCAGAAATCAATAAAATGGAAAATAGGAAATCAACAGAGAAATTCAACAAAATCAAAAGCTAGTTCTTTGAAAAGATTGATTAAATCAAACAAACTTCTAGCCAGGCTAACTAAGAAAATAGAGAGAAGACACAAATTGCTAATATCAGAAATGAAAGAGGGAGCGTCTCTATAGATTCGATGTACGTTAAAAGGATAATAAAGGAAAATGATGAACAACTGTGTGCCCACAAATTTGATAACCTAGATTAAATAAACTACTTCTTTGAAAGACACAATCTGCCAAAACTTACACAATGAAAAATAGACTATTTGAATAGGCCTATATCTATGAAACAAATTTCACTGATAACTAATAACCTTCCCAAACAAAAGGCACCAGGCCCAGATGGGTTCACTGGTGAAGCTACTAAGAATTTAAGGAAGAAATTATACTTATTCTCTACAGCCTCTTCCAGAAGATAGAAGCAGAGGGAATACTTTCTATCTCATTCTATGAGGCCAACATTAACCTAATAGCAAAGCCAGACAAAGACATTACAAGAAAAAAAACCCTACAGACCAATATCACTCATGTACATAGATACAAAAGTCCTCAACAAAATATTAGCAAATCAAATCCAAGAATGTATCAATGTATGAAAAGAATTATACACTACGATAAAGTGGGATTTATTGCACGTGAGCAAGGCTGGTTCAACACTGAAAAATCAATTAATGTAATCCATCACATCAACAGACTAAACAATAAAAATCACACATAGTATCAATAGATGCAGAAAAAGCATTTGACAAAATCCAACAGCAATTCATGATAGATACTTGCAGCAAACTAGGAATAGAAGGGAGATTCCTCTCTCAGCACTTGTTGGAAAAGCAGACAAAAACCTGTAAGCATATAGAGAATTTTTTTTGAGGAAGATTAGCCCTGAGGTTACATCTGCTGCCAATCCTCCTCTTTTTTGCTGAGGAAGACTGGCCCTGAGCTAACATCCATGCCCATCTTCCTCTACTTTATATGTGGGATGCCTACCACAGCATGGCTTGCCAAGTGGTGCCATGTCTACACCCCGGATCTGAACCAATGACCCCCAGGCCGCCAAAGCGGAACGTGTGAACTTAACCACTGCGCCACCGGGCTGGCTCCAGCATATAGAGAATTTAAACCAATATGATCTTATTGATATATATATATATACACACCAGCATACCCAACATCTTCAGAATGCACATTCTTTCCATGCGCATGGAATAATTACCGAAACTGACCTTATACTGTGTCATAAAGCAAACCTTGAGAAATGTCAAAAAATGGAAATCATGCATCATACAAAGTGTATTCTCTGAGAGCCATGGAATTAGGCTAGAAATAAGTAACAAAAGGATAACTTGAAAATCTCCAAATGTTTCAGCATTAAGTAATACCCTTCTAAATAACCCATTGTTTGAAGAAGAAATCACACTGGATATCAGAAAATAGATGAATTATAATGAAATATATTAAAACATTGGTATGTAGCTGAAACAGTGCTTAGAGGGAAATTTATGAACATATATACATACATTAGAAAAGAAAACCTGAAAATTATAAAGAATAGTAAAATAAACCTCATAGCCAAACAAACCCAATAAAATATAAGGGAGAAATAATAAAGATCAAGAGTGATCAAGAAAGGAGGGAAGGAAGGAAGGAAGGAAGGAAGGAAGGAAGGAAGGAAGGAATGAAGAAATGGCACCAATTTCCAACATCAGAAGTGGAAAAGACGGGCTGGCCCTGTGGCCTAGTGGTTAAGGTTGTGCACTCTGCTTGGGTGTCCCAGGGTTTCGCTGGTTCAGATCCTGGGTGGGGTCATGGCACTGTTCATCAAGCCACGCTGAGGTGGCATCCCACATAACACAACCAGAAGGACCTACAACTAAAATGTACAACTATGGGGGGCTGGCCCGGTGGTACAGCAGTTAAGTGTATACGTTCCGCTTCAGTGGCCCAGGGTTCACCAGTTCGGATCCCAGGTGCAGACATGGCATCGCTTGACAAGCCATGCTATGGTAGGCGTCCCACATAGAAAGTAGAGGAAGATGGGCACAGATGTTAGCTCAGGGCTAGTCTTCCTCAAAAAATAAATAAATAAAATAAGATAAAATAAAATATATGACTGTATACTGGGGGGCTTTGGGGAGAAGAAGAAGAAAAAAAGATTGGCTACAGATGTTAGCTGAGGTGCCAATCTTTACAAAAAAAAAAGAAAATGAAAAAGATGTCATTGCTATAATTCCTACAGGCAATTAAAATATTATGAGGATATTATTATGACTCTCTGCCAATAAATTTGAAGTTTTTGATGAAATGAGCAAATTCCTTGAAAAACACAACTTAGCAAATCTTACAGAAGACAATATAGAGAACAGTTCCATGTCTATTAGAAAAATTTGTCAGTAATTAAACATCTTCCCACAAAGGAAATTTCAAGTCCAGATGGCTTCACTGACGAATTCTTCCAAACATTAAAGAAAGAAATAACACCAGTTTTATACAAACTCATACGGAGAATAGAAAGAGAGAGAAAAAGAACACTTCCTAACTTTTTGGATGAGGGCAGCATAACCTTGATATTAGAACTGAACTACGATATTAAAAGAAAGGATAATTATAGAATAATTCCTGTAAAAACATAGAGATAAATCCTAAACAAAATAATAGCAATCAAATCCAGTGTTATATAAAGATGATAACACATCATGACAAATTTGAGTTCATTTCAGGAATGTGAGGTTGGCTTCACATTTGAAAACCAATTATGCAAATCACCACATTAGACTTATAAAGAAGCAAAGCCAGATTTCAATAGATGTGGAAAAGCATTTGATAAAAATTCAACATTTATTCACAATGAAAATTCTTAGCAAACTAGGAATAAAAGGGAATTTTCTTAATTTGATAATATCAAACAAAAAAAGCTACAACAAAAATCACACTTAATGATAAGGTATTGAAAGGTCTCCCCTTGAGATTGGAACAAATGAGGATGTCCACCACCACCACTTCTATTTAACAATGTATGGGAAATCCTAGCAAGTGCAATAAGACATGAAAAAGAAATAAAAGACATAAGATTTGAAAAGGAAAAAAAAAAACTGGATCTATTCATTGAGGCCATGATTACGTATGTTGGAAATTTTTAAAAACTTACAGATATGCTATAAGAGTGAATAAATTTAGCAAGGTTACTAGAAACAAAATCAATATACAAAAATCAATTGTATTTCTATAAGCTGACAATAAGCAAATAGAAAATGAAAAGATATCTCATCAACAATAGCATTTTTTAAAATTTAAAAAACCCAAATGCTGGGGCTGGCCCCGTGGCCGAGTGGTTAAGTTCGTGCGCTCCGCTGCAGGCGGCCCAGTGTTTCGTTGGTTCAAATCCTGGGCGCGGACATGGCACTGCTCATCAAACTACGCTGAGGCAGCATCCCACATGCCACAACTAGAAGGACCCACAACGAAGAGTATACAACTATGTACCGGGGGGCCTTGGGGAGAAAAAGGAAAAAATAAAATCTTTTAAAAAAAATATTAATAAAGAAAAAAACCCCAAATGCTTAGGAATAAATCTGATAAAATATGTTCACAATTCTACATAGAAAACTACAGAATATTACTAAGAGGAAAAGGAGAAGAGTTTTTTTTAAAAGAAAATGGGGATATACTATGTTCATAGAATGGTAACGTCAATATTGTAAAGTGGTCAATTTTTCCCCCCGTTGATCTACATATTCAATTCAACCTCAATAAAACTTCATACACTACTGATGAGAATGTAAAATAGTGCAACATCTTTGGAAAACAGTTTGGCAGTTCCTCCAAAAGGCAAATATAATGTTACCATGTGACCCAGCAATTCAAATCCTAGGTATATACCCAAGAGAAATTAAAATGTATGTCCACACAAAAACTTGCACACAAATGTTCACAATGACATTACTCATAATAGTCCAAATATAGATACAACCCAAATGAGCATCAACTAATGTATGGATAAATAAAATGTGGTATATCCATATAATGAAATATTATTCAGCCATATAAAGGAATGAAGCACTGACACATGCCACAACAGGGATGAACCTTGCAAACATTATGCTAAGTGAAAAAACAAGTCACAAAAGACCACATATTTTATGATCCCATTGATGTGAATGTCCAGAATAGGCAAATCTATTCAGACAGAAAATAGCACTAATGATTGCCTAGGGCTGGCTGGGGAAGTGACTGCTAAGGGGCATGGGATTTCTCTTGAAGAGTGATGAAAATGTTCTCAAATTTATTGTGGTGATGGTTGCACAACTCTGTGAATACACTAAAATCCACTGAATTACGTACTTACTTAAATGGATCATTTGTATGGTATGTGAATTAAAGCTATTTTTTAAAAAACTGAATAAAAGAATCCTGAAGATTTTATTTTATTTTGATGGGAACTGACAAGCTGATTCTAAAATTTATATGGAAATGCAAAAGTCTGGGAATAATAAAGATGATTAAGAAATTGCAAAGTTTGAGGGGCTGGCCCCGTGGCCGAGTGGTTAAGTTCGTGCGCTCCGCTGCAGGCGGCCCAGTGTTTCGTTAGTTCGAATCCTGGGCGCGGACATGGCACTGCTCATCAGACCATGCTGAGGCAGCGTACCACATGCCACAACTAGAAGAACCCACAACGAAGAATACACAACTATGTACTGGGGGGCTTTGGGGAGAAAAAGGAAAAAATAAAATCTTTAAAAAAAAAAAAATTGCAAAGTTTGAGAACTTAAAATACCTATTAGTAAAACTTATTATAAAGCTATAGTAGTGGCCAGCCCCGTGACCGAGTGGTTAAGTTTGCATGCTCCACTTCAGTGGCCCAGGGTTTTGCTGGTTCGAATCCTGGGCGCGGACGTGGCACCGTTCATCAAGCCATGTTGAGGCGGCATCCCATATGCCACAACTAGAAGCACCCACAACTAAAAATATGCAACTATGTACCTGGGGGCTTTGGGGAGAAAAAGGAAAAATTAAATCTTTAAAAAAAAAGCTATAGTAATTAAAACAGTTAGTATTGGCAGACTTATAGACAAACAGACTGACAGAACACAATGGACAGTCCAGAAACAGTCTCACACCTATGTGGACCAGTGGTATGATGTGGGGAAAGAATGATGTTTTCAACAAGTGGTACTGGATAAATTAATATCCTTGTGGCAAAAGAATGAACTTTGACTCCCACCTCACTATGCAGAAAAATTAGTCCTAGATTGGTCATTAACCCAAATGTGAAGGACAACAGAAATATGTCTTGAAAATTCTAAAGGAAAATTGTCACCTAGAATTCTGTACCCAGTAAAATTGTCAATCAAGTCTGAGAGTAAGTTAAAGACATTTTCAGAGGTTCAATGTTTCAGAAATTACACTGCCTTTGTGTGCCTTCCCAAGAACCTATTAGAGGATGCACGCCTAAAAAAAGCAAAAGAGTAAAACAAGAAAGGGGAAGACATGGGCTTCAGGAAATGAGGGAATCAGATGTGGGAAAGAGACAAAGGGCATCTTAAGGAGCATGGTGAAAGGAGATTCCAGCATGAGAGCTGTTCACTGGGCTAGAGAGTAACCCATCAGGATTGGGGTGGGTTAAAGGTCTTCAGAAGAGATTGCTTCAAGAAGTGGAAACTCTCGACAGGGGATTTGAACAACTGGAGTTGAAACAGTGGTCATTGTATAGCAAACTAAATGAACATCAGCCACAATGAAACAAGATTAACTCCAGAAAATAAAAAAGCAGAAGTGATCATTTCACCCTACACAGCTCAGACACGAATCACGATTATGGAGTCCTATAAGGTAAACACTGAATACTGGCCTAACCAAATTATCATGTAACGATATTGGGAGGTTAGTAGGACTGGACGTGTCACTGAGCATGCTAGTGAGGAGCTGAAAAGATTTAAATCCTCATCTTCCACACTGGGAAGTCAAAAGAGAAAGCCCAAAACTGAAAAATCAAGAATTGGCAACAAAAGCTTGTTATTTAGAGATATGGAAGATCTCTCCCAAAAATATCAGCTGATTTGAGTTGAAAATCACTGACTCTGGGGAGCAGGACATAAGTACGAAGGAGTATGAGACTGCTGTTTATCTTTACATGCCCTGTAAATTCATTGCCTCTTTAAGCCACGTACATATATATCTTTGTTAAAACCTAAAACTACGTCTAAACAAATGTGAATAGTAAAAGAAAACAAAGAAAGCTCTCAAAGAAAACAATGAAGAATAATAAAAGAAACTCAATTCATCATCTTTGAATTAGGCAAAGATTCTTAAACAACACACACACACAACTAACCATAAAGAAAAGATTAATAAATTGTATTTTAGCAAAATTAAAGACTTCTGTTTATGAAAAGACATTATTGAGTGAAAAGGCATGCCACAGAGAGAAAGATATTTTCAATATATGTATCTGACGGAGAACTTGTATCTAGAATATATTAAAATTATCCTACAAAATAAGAGAAAAAGACAGACAATCCAAATTTTTAAAAAAGATTTAACATGCTTTTCATAAAAGAAGACATCCAAATAGCTGATAGATGCATGGAAAGGTATTCAACATAGTTATCAGAGAATTACAAATACCACAGTGAGATACCACTACACATTTGCCAGAATGACTAAAATGAAAAAGTGGCAATACGAAGTGTTAGCAAGGATGTGGCCACCGGAACTCTCATTCAGTGTGAAGGGTGTAAATTTGTACAACCACTGCAGAAAAAGCTCTGGCAGTAACTACTAAAGCTGAACGCACACATTCCCTATAATCCAGCAGTTCCGCTCTTGAGACACGTCCAACAGAAGTGCACAGACAGATGCATTGAAAGGGCATTTCAGGTTTGTTAGGAGCCACATTGCTCCTAATGATAAAAAACTAGACAGAATCCAAATGGCCATCAGTAATAGAATGGGTAGTTAAATAGTGGTATATTCATTCAAAGGAATACTATACAGCAATGCCAAAGAATAAACTGTTGCTATATGCAAGAGCATGGGTGAATCTCACAAACATGATACTGAGTGAATGAAGTCATTCACAAACATAGGAGTATACTCTATGTTTCCATTTATATAAAGTTAAAAAATAAGGAAAATTATTCTGTATTGATTGAAGCTGGTTGTCTTGGAGAGGACAATAATTGCATGAGGAATGAGGGAGATTTCCAAGACGCTGGTAATGTTCTACTTGGTAGAAGTTCATGAGGCATGCTCTTAAGATTTATGTACTTTATAGTAAGTATGCTCTACCTCAATTTTAAAAATTCCTCTTCCTCTTTCCTCCCCCTTCCATCTTTCCTCCCTTACCCTTGCTTTCCATTCCCTTTCCTTCCTTAGCTGGACAATTCATCCCTAAAGCCATTAGGTAGGCCAGAACAAGGTTGGTGCCCATGATGGTGGTGGTGGGAGCCATAGTGGTCTGGAGCAAAGTGTCAGAGCCAGAGTAGGGAGATGAGGGCATCTACTCGGGGGAGGGGGTGGCCAGTGTGTTTAGTCAACCCAACAGAGGTGAGGGATTGCATGCATTGGCATGGCCCTGTGCAGTTTATTAGAGCCAGGTTGAGGAGGGTGTTGCCTCATGGGTATGACCTGGCATGGGAAGTCAGGACCATAGTGTGTTTAAGAAGGATTCCATGCATATGGGGTGGCAAGGTGTGGGATCTCAGTCTGAGAAGCAGCAGGGAATCCACATAGAGGGTGGCCCAATGTGAAGAGTCAGCCTGAGTGGCATGGAAAGGGCATCTGTGCCGAGGAGTGGCCTGGAATGGGATAACAGAGCCCAAGCAGGGAGTAGACAGAATCCATATGAGGAGGAGGTGGCAGCAGAGACGGAGATTGTTTACAAACAGGGGAATTGATCAAATAAGTAAATATATTAAATAAAATGGAACCCAGGTTTCTTGACGTTGGAGAAGGACATTAGAATAGGGAAAGGGAGAAAACTGGAATGAATCCTGTGCTGTTGGATTAGGACTGGAGGTACCTGTATGAATCCCTAGTTTTTGATACATACAGGTAAATAAAGAAGTAAACGTAGGTGTGAATATTTGTAGGTGCATCTATTCCCTAGTTCTCTCCCTCAAGAAGGCTTGGGAGCAGTGACATTCCAACAGCAATGAGCACTTAGCACCTACATCTTGGTTTCTAAGTACCGCTTTCCACTAAAAACAACCAGAACTCTTTGGAGAAATGGCTGGTTCATTTCCAGGGCTGGGGCAGGGAAAATACAAAATGAACCTGGAATATCTTGTGCCAGAAAGTAAGGAGCTGCTCAAAGAATGATAGGGACTATATTAGTTTGTTAGGGCTGCAGAATAACAGAATATCACTGACTGGGTGGCTTAAGTAACAGAAATTTATTTCCTCATAGTTCTGGAGGCTGGAAGTCCAAGATCAAGGTGCTGGTAGGTTTGGTTTCTTCGGAGACCTTTCTCCTTGGCTTGCAGATGGCCGCCTCCGGCTGTGTCCTTACATGGCTTTTCCTCTGGCCATCCTAGCGTCTCTTTCTCCTCTTATAAGGACACTAGTCCTATTGGATTAGGGTCCCACCTTTATGCCCTCATTTAACCTTATGCCTCTTTAAAGGCCCTATCTGCAAATACAGTCACATTGCAAGTTAGGGCTTCAACAGAAATTTTGGGGGACACAATTCAGTCCATAACAGAGACAAATAAAAAGACACAGATGCCAGTTCAAAGAGGCACCCACTGGCAGAATCTGGACAATTGGAGCATCAAAATAAATAATAATAATGGCAATACAAATAAATGAAGAAAAGGTAAAGCTTTTCCTTTGAGTAGAATGACAGAGGGAATGGCGGAATTAGATAATCACCATTTGGCAACCATCATAATAAAAATATTTCCGCCAAGAGACATCACCGGATGCTAAAATTAATGGGTCCAAGTTGGATGAGGAATGGGACTTTACAAAGCGCCTCCCCCAAAAAAATGTACTCATTAAAATGGGAAAAGGAGTAACTTTACAGTAGATAAACCTGGTAGACACCATCTATATCAAATGATCAAAGTTAACATCATCAGTAACAAGACAAATTGAAATCATGCACCACCTGATGAGGCAGAACACAGCATCTCTTCTGTGACGTTCCTGCCCAAAATGCATCTCTTGAATCGAATCAAGAGGAAACATCGGATAAACCCAAATTGAAGGATATTCTACAAAATCAGTGGCCTGTAATCTTCAAAATTTACAAAGTCACGATGGTTAAGGAGGAGCCGTTCCACACTGAAAAGGACGAAGGAGGCGTGGCAAGTAAACCCAAGGGATGGTTCCAAACTGGGTCATTTTGCTACAAAGAACATTACTGAGACAAATGGAAAAAAATGAATAAATTATAGTTCTATATCTATAATTTTTACAACTGCTTTGTTTTGTAGGATTTATACTAAAGTATTCAGGGGCGATGGGACATCATGTTGGCAACTTACTCTGAAAGGCTTCAGGGAAGAAAAAGTTCTTTGCACTATTCTTGGAACTTATCTATAAATTTGAAATTATTTCCAAAAAAGATGAAAAAATGGTGACAAAAATACTTATACATATTACGTGTATGGAAAAAGTATGTGTGTGTATATATGCTAGCAGCTAAGGGCTGGAATGTTTTGGATTTCTATTGTCCCGTCTTCCCTAGCATTCATTCCTCCTTCTTCCAGAAACAGCATCCAGATCTTATTTTGAGGGTCTGCCCCTCCCTCACTCTTGATCTATGTGTCACTACTGTGGGCATGTGCCCAGGTCAACCAGCATATTTCATCCGCCTGGCCATGGTCATCAGTTTAGGGAAGGGCTCAAGTCAGCCCAATATAGGTCAACATTGAGATTTTTTTCTGAAACTATTGTGAAAGAGGCTCTGTTTTTCTCTCTGGGGTTGCTTAGCTTTTAGAAAATAAACCTGGAACTGCCTGAGACCACCACATGGAGCCAGACTGTCCAGGGGAAAAAAGCCATTTCAGAGAAAAGCAAAAATAACAGAGAAACGGAGTCTTCCTGATAGCATTTTAGCCCATAGATCCAGCTGTGCTCAGACTCTTTGGTTAAAGCCAAATATATTTAATTTTCTGCTTAAGCCACTTAGAGTTAGGCTGTTGGCACTTGCAACTGAAAGAATCATGACTAATGTTAGGAAATTCCTAATTCCGCCAGGCCGGCGTTCAGGGGTGGGGGATGGGAGGAGAGTTGTAGCTGACAGCCAGACACGGCCGGCCCTCTGGGCATCAGGATTCAGTGCGAGTCTTGGGGGCCCTCAGGGGCACCTGAAGGTACCTTGGAAGCAGTGGTGAGAGCAGGCGGCAAGGAGACAATGACCAAGCAGAAGTCCTGGAGTGACTTTGGACAAATCTGGGTCTTCAGCTTATTCCCAGTCAGCTGCACCTCATAACAGCTTGCTGCCCAGCCCAGAGCCCAGTGGCCACACCCTTGGCACAGTCCTGACCAGAGACGCCTACAGGCCGGGTCCTGATCCCCATTTCCAAACTCATAGTAACTATGCCTTGCGTTTCCTCACACTGCCTCCATTTACAAAGCACCCTGCCTTCAGTTTGTGCGACTGAGCATCAGGACAACCCATGAGGGAGGTAGGGCTGGGGTTATCCCCATATTACAGGTGTGGAAAGTAAGGCTCTGAGAGGTAAAGCAACCTGCCCAAAGTCACACATCTGTTCAGTGGCAGAGCCACGACTAGGGGACGGGGCTCCTCTCTCCAAGTCCAGAGTTCTTTCTAGCGCTCCTCATGCTTCGGAATTTCTGAGATGGGGCTGAGGGATGGCGCGTTACCCCGGTGTGGAAGGTGTGGGGGAAGACGGAATCTCTCCCCTTGGATTTTGGGACTGCCCTTGAGTGAGTGAGGAGGGGCCTGGATTTCAGGGGCATGTGAGCCCTCAGGTGAGGGAAGTGGGGAGGGAACACTGTCAGGGGTCAGGATGCTGATTGGGGCAGGGTAGGGGCTTCACAGAATACTAATTCCTTGGGCAGGACCCAAGGACCACCATGCGCAGGCCAGGGCCCTAGGGGGTCAGGAATTGAGCAAGGAGTAGGTTGGACCGCACACCCAAGATGCCCACTGTTTAGTGGAAGAGACATCTAGAGGAAACAGTAAACTAACCACACAAATAAGATTAATAATCATTATATATTATCTAATATACCTAATATAGTGCAAACTTACCTATGCCAGGCACTGTTCTACGTGCTCTAAGCTCTCACAACAACCCTATGGAAAAGATCTATTATCCCCATTTTAGAGATGAGGAAACAGGCACAAAAAGGGGAAGTGAGCTGCCCAAAAGCTGGAAAAGCCCAGAGCTGGGAAAAGGAGGGGTTGGGATTTGAGCTGGAAGTCTGAGCCCAGAGCCCAAGCTCGCAAGAGCTCCACTACACTGCTACCAGGTTCTCATCCGCTACACGCCAGGTGCTGTGCCAGGAGCCAGGATGAACGTGACAGACGGGCCCCAATCCTTCCAGAGCTGCTCCGTTGGAGGGTGGGATGGGAGAGGGCAAACAGCCAGGCAGAGCATGGGCTCTGGCAGGGCAAGTGCGGGTCCAGTGGGAGAACCCGGGTGGGGCGGGTCCGGGAAGCTTTCCGCAGAGGTGGTACCCAAGGTGAGTCTTTGAAGGATGAGTCAGAGACACAAAAGAGAGGGCGAGAGTGGGACAGTAGGTGGAGAGGAGGATGCTCCTCGGGGCAGAGGAGGGGCAGCCGGCAAGAAGGCCTCAAAGCGGGTTAGAATCCGCGCCCCAGAAGCCCTGTAGGGTGGGCATAGTTAAGGGGGCTCCCGCGGTAGGAGGTGCTTGGGCCTCACCCCGAGGGCGGTGGGAGCCCTTCTGCAGCGGGGTGCGAGCAGGTTCCCTGGCGGGCAGTGGGCGCTTGTTTCAGAAACGCTGGCCAGAGACATGGGGCTGGGGTCAGGCAGGAAAGGCCCTGGCTTTCAGAGACATCGAGGAAAACGAGTCTATGGAAGTGATTGCGGACAGTGACCCGCCGAGGCGGGGCGGACGTGGGGGCTGGGGTTGACGGGGGAGGGGGTGCGTGAATGAGCCACGGGAGCGTCTATGCCGAGGATTCAAACCCGGGAAAAGCCGGGAGCTGGTCGGGCCGGGGGAGCTCACGGGGAGGGGGCGGCTTCGGAATCCGGCTGCGCGGTGCAGGGGTCCGCGCTGAGCCGGCTTGCCCGGCCTCGGGCTCAGGAAAGGAGCGCGGGCGGGACTCAGGCGGGCGGGACCCAGGCGGGCGGGACCCAGCGGGTTGGCACCCAGCGGGTTGGGCGGTGCCCAGGGACCCATGGGCCACGTGTGCACCGGCCTCGGAATCCGGGCCCCTCACGTTCGCGAGCCGCGCGAGCGGGAGGCGCGGGCGCCGGGGGGCGGGGGCTCGGGTCCTCCCCAGGCCAGGGGGCCACCGCGCAGGGGACAGAGCGGCGAAAACCACTCTGGCCTTTCGGAGAAGAGGCTGGACAGGAGCGAGGTGCGGGCAGGGAGAGGAGTAGGGCAGCTGTTGCTGAAATTCGCAGAGGTGGCGAGGCAGCGAGGGAGAGAGCAGCTCGAATTCAAGCCCCTGCGTGGAGAGATTTTAGCGGGGGAGAACTCGGAGCCCCGTGTGATGCCGTTTGTGGCGGGTGTTAAAAGCGCGCTCCTGACTGGCTGACCTCAGTTTGAGGCCAATGTTCCCACTTTCTAGCAATGCGACAGAGGGCGAGTTACTTAACCTCTCTGAACCTCAGTTTGCTCATCTGTAAAGTGGAACTAATGATCGATATATCCCATAGGGCTGTGATGAAGACTGAAGAAATGGAAGCACATGGACCTGGTACTCAGGGAGTCCTAAGTACTCTAGCCCTTGTTATTCTGTAGTTTAGCTTCCTCTGCAGACATTTAAGTCAGAGGTAGCCAGGTCAGGGAGCATTTTAGGGGCATAGGAATTCTGGGTTCTTGTCCTCGCCCCTCCTCTACAAGCTAGGTGGCTTTGGGGAGAAGTTCTCTGGGTTTCTGGGTCCTTGTCTGTATAAGGCGAACACTAACTCTGATGCTGGACTTGGAGTGGAGCAGATGGGCCACTGTGTGAGCAGGAGCTTGTGACTCATGGGGAGAGGCTGTGATGGAGGGTCAGTCCAGCTGGCACAGGGGCCTGAGCTGGACAAGCAGGGCTGCACAATCTTAGGGGCCTCTCTGGATTCCCTTTAGGAATTTCTTTATCTGCGGTGGAATGCAGCCATCCTAGGCAGTACAGAAAGATGTTTCCCACACTCTTAGCATCAGCAGTCCCTTATCAGGCATGGAGCTCACACAGCAACCACCAAGTTTAAGCAAATTTAAAGAGAACATTGCATTTCTAAAAGAAGAAAACTGCAACTCTGTAAAAGTAATATCAAGGATCTCTGTTTCATATCAGTGAGAGAGATGGTACCATCTGAAAATTTCCACCAGTATATCTGTGCCCCGTGTCACTATACAGAGCCATAAGGAGTTTTCACATCCTGTCAGTTTCTTTTCTTACTCCTTATTTGTACTAAATTAGAAAATCCTAAACCACAATTATAGAAATGGCAGCCAAGTTTGGTGGCTCTGTCAGATGGTTGTGGATTCAGACCAAACAAGAATTCAGAAATCACAGAGCTGTTCCTCCCTGAAGACTATTTTCTGCTCTCTTGGACACGAGGTCAACAGGTACAAAGCTTTCAAAAGTGAGAAGATTGAGTATTTCACCTTGAGAGGCAGAAAGTACCAAATGGAGCCATGATTCTCTCATTGGTTGAATTTGACTCTGGAAAGAATTCTTTAAGTTCTGATGTCATATTTGGATGTGGTTTTTAAATAACCTTAATAATATGTCATTGATTCCTTTCTCCTGCTCAGAAACAAAAGTCATCAAGTGCTGAGAAAGAATCAAACCCTCATAATGGAGCGGTCACACCACAGTTTGGTTTTAAGAAATTCTGCTAACTTGATACTCAACAGTAAACATCATAATAGTTTGGTGATGTCTGGGCAGTACAGATGTTGAACATATTGCCGTCTGAGCAGGACAGCTAAGATCTTAGAAGTGGTCTTGAGTGACATTATCAATGACATGAAAAAATGGTTTTATCTCATCGTTCTTTTCAAAACTTCTTTGGGGACCTTTTCCCCCCGTAGCTAGAATATCTCAGGCTGGAAAAGTGGACTCTTGACCTTGCTGCCCTGGTCTTTGAACAGGATGCCAAAGAGAAGTATGCTCAGTGAATGTAACTGGATCATAGGCACAATTTTCACTATTTCCTTCCACTCCATATTGGGTAGGATTTAGGTTTGGCCAGTCATTCCATAGATCCACAATAGCAGTGGCTTAAACACGACGGAAGTGTATTTCTCTTTCATCTCATAGCCTAGGGACAGGTGGTCCAGGGCTGGAAAAGTGCTTCTTCTTCACTAGTTTGTCCAGAGACCCAGGCTCCTTCCATCTTATTGTTCTGCTACCCTTAGGTCTTTCCCTCATTGGTATGCTCCAAGGTGGCTCACCACTACATCAGGTTCCAAGCAATAGTGAGCAAAGTAGGGTTGAAAGACATGGCCTCTCCCTTCAACTCATATCTCATTGGCCAGAACATTGCCACATGACCACATCTAGCCAAAAGGGAGGATGGGAAATGTAGTTTTTATTGAGTGGTCATGTGTCCAGCCAAAAATTGGGAATACTACTATAAGAGACAAGGCAAGAAGGAATATTAGGGGACAACAGCCGACGTTGCCAAAATGCTGGAGAAGGATCAAGAAACAGATTGGAACTGGCTTTCAGGTCAACTTCTTTCATCCTTGGAGGGGTGTCCTTCCTGCTGCTCCCTCAGCAGTGATTGCCAAGCCATCTTTTCAACTCATATCATAATTCACAAAATAATCATGCAAAAAATCACTTTTTTCCTGAAGTATGGGTTTTTAGTGATAAACTAAAAGTTATTGAAAGCTTTTCTCTGATATATGAACGACACATATACTAAGTGTGTTTGGACTCTGCACATGATTGATTTTCACCAACTTCACACACATGGACTCACATGGATTTTTGAAAAGAGAGATGAGATAAAACCATTTCTTTAAGTCACTGATTATGCCAGTGGAGACCGGTTCTGAGATCTTAAATAGTTTGCTCAGATGGCAATTTGTTCAATACCTGGGGTAGTCCGAACTCAACCTCAGAGGAGCAAAAGTGTACAATTTTTAATGAGGAGTGCTTATTCAAACGAAACTATTTTCTCATAATGTATGCCATTGATACTATGTGATGCCTAACACTGTCACTCAATAAAGGAAGTTTGCCAAAAGCTAGTTCTGCATTCTCTCTGAGAAAAATGTGTCATGAACAACACAGCTGTTTTACAAGCTTCTCAGATAGTACGCCTTGTATCTGGGTTCTGCTGAGAGGAATGCAATTTTAAATGCTGCCCTATGGAGTTTTGTTTTCATTCCTGCCTTTAGTGGGGGGGGGGGGGGAATCCATCAATTTTGTCCTGGAAAGCTTATTTTACTCTTGTTCTGGAAAAAAAGAAAGGCTCTAATGGTTTACCAGAAAGGTCACTGTGCTTTGTTTGAAAAGATGTGAAAGCCTTGATGGCTTTATGCCACTGTTTGACAAAGTTTCATAACATACAATGCTCTGGAGATTAAGACAGGACGGACAGCCAGGCGAGGGAAGTCCAGTGTCAGATATTCAATATCATACTCACTATTTACACTTGTCTTTTTTAGCTGCTTGTGTGAAATCATCATACATGTCACAGTTCTTAGAGATTTACATTTTTTTGCACTAGATTCTTGTTCACCATTTACTTTTACAGAACTGTGCTCAGTTGTAGTCTTTGGGTTCCTGTTTTCATCACTCCTCTTAAGATTTAATGAGCCACTTTTGAACCACTGACTTATTATTGGAGTCGAGGATATTACACATCACAAAAGTAATAGCCAAAAACCCATAAATGACATGAAAAATATATCACTTGAGACAAACTGCCAAGATAGATCAACCAAATTCAACCCTTGGAGCACACGTGCAATGTTGAAGAATGTGACAGTTATTAATTTAAATTGGATTAAATGGGATTTTGGGGAGAATCGTAATCAATTTTGCTTTCAAATAGATGAGTAAAATAATTTCATCCTTTTTTCCTCGGAAACCTCCAACACCTGTGGACCACTTGTAGCCCTTGAGGGATCCCCAATGGTCCACGGACCATACTTTAGAAAAATTTCTATAGCTGTTAAATCTACTGTCTGAGTCACAGGATGGAGGGTGGGAGGCGCCCTGTTACTCTGGTCTCTGGTCAGTTCCAGCTGGAAGTGTGTGCTCTTGGCCGAGTGACACGTTAAGTGGGAGGAACATTAATAGACACATAAGGGCCGTCCAAGAGAGATCTAGGACAATGTAATGACCAGAAACTTGGGCAGCTCAGTTTGAAGGAGACTCCTGGAAACATGATGGGTCTGTCAGAACCCAGCTCATGATGGGCAGGTCCAGCCACATGGTCACCTGATGTCCTGGTTAGGACTCTGCCTCTATAAGAGCCCTGTAGCATACAAGAAGCTGTTCTTCAACAGCGGATAATCCTCCAATGCTGGTGGCCTTTCTCCAGAACCCTAGGGGGCTACATGGTGATTCCCCTTTTGGGGTGTCAAAGTCTTTTTTGGTGTCGCAAATACCCCTAGTGCCATAGGATCTGCAGGTCTTATGGTACAAGTGGCTACAACTGGAACTGTTGCAGAGTTCTTTCCTGCTCTAGGTCTTACTCAAATTTGTCAGCCTTTCATGTCATCTGTAAATGGGTGAGAGCAGTATTCCCATGTATAGAATGTATTTTCTCCAGAGTTAGAAGAGGCCTACCAGGTGTGCTTTCTTATTTGTGGTGGGAAGTCCGAGGTGCAATAATTTCTCTTTCTCTTTGGAGGGATATCCAGGCATGCCCCTAGACCACTTAACCCTCAAAGACTTCAGGATGCTATGAGCCCCTAAATCTTTGTAGGGATTTTTCTTCCCATCCTCTGGAATGCATATGCCTTACTCACAAGAATGCTCCTGCCCCTTCTTGCTCTTCTGGTCCAGTTAACATGAGGTTAATTGCAGATCATCAGAATAGTAGATCAATCTGATATTCTGCAGAACGTCCCTTCAGACTATATTATGAGAGAGAGTAGGAGAGTTAATACTTCCTGTGACAAGACCTTAAATGTGTACTGCTGTCCATCCCAAGTAAATGCAAACTGTTTCTGCTCCTCCTTCCTGATAGGGGTAGAAAAGCATGCATTTGATGGGCCAATGGCCACACATCCTATGCATCTGAGGCGTGTTAATTTGCTTTAGTAAACATACCACACCTAGCCCAGCAGCTGCAATTGGGCTGGTACTTGGTTGCGTTGCAATAGTCCACTGTCATCCTCTAGGAGCTATCTGGTGAATTTTTGGTTTTACACAATATAGCCACTCTAGCATGCCCGCTTCTCTGAGATTTTTGATCCCTTCTTCTACGGTCTGCTATAGCAATTGTAGCATTTCTACTTTCCTTAGGGTAAAGCTGGCCGGTGGGTGATTCAGGTCCAAAATCTTATTGTAGTGTCTGCTTCCTTGGACCACTCCTGGCATCACTGTCCTAGGCAAGGTCCCCAGGAAACAGACTCTGAAATGGAGATTTGTGTGCAGGAATTTGCTGGGAAATGTAGGATGTAGGGCTGGGGCCGGGGGGGGGGGGGTGGTCTTTAGCTGCAATGCACTCATGACAAAGGCCTCAGCCAATCCCACCAGGAGCTCTGGAGCTGAGATGGCCCTTCAGAGTTGTCCCCCTTGGGCAAGGGGTCAAGGCTTTTGTACCCTCACAACAAGCAGGCACAGGATGACTGCCCCTGAGGAGGGAGCATGATCTTTGGCAGAGTAACTCCCTTTGGCTGACAGCGACACTCGGAGAGGGATGCGGAGCCAGCCCCCTCTCACATTCCTATTAGCTGGGGAATGGGTGTCTCAGTCCTGCAGGGGGTACCCAGGCAGCACACCCCAAGTGTGTCTACAACAGACAGGCTGGGGAAAGGCAGATTTCACAGACCTTTCTGGCCACCGGAGTTTCCTTGAAAAGTAGTAATGGCCCTGTCAATGGAAGTATGTAAGCCTGAGTCTATAATTACCAGTCCAGGGTTTTATAGAACAAAACCATGCACCGAGCAGAGCCTGGCCCAAACTAATGGTCTTCAAACTGAGTTCCATGACACCCTAGGGGTTCCTTAGCATTCTCAGGGGGCCTCACGGAGATTAACATTCAGGCTCGCCCTGCACCCTCTCCCATTGCTGCTGCAAACAGAGCACGCCACTTTTATCTGCTCATGTACTGTACAGGAGGTTGCATCTTAAGAAAGGCTTTTTTACTGCTGAAAAATAACACTAGGAAACTCTACAGAATATCTGACCAGTACTCCTCAAAACTGCCAAGATTCCAAAAAGCAAGGAAATACGGAGAAACTGTCATGAACCAGAGGAGACCGAGGAGACACGATGACCAAATGCAACATGATGTCTTGGATGGGGTCCTGGAACAGAAAAGGGACATTGAGAGAAAAACCAGTGAAATCCAATAAAGTCTGGAGTTTAGTTAATAGTGACGTACCAATGGTGGCTTCTTAGCTTTAGCAAATGTACCAAGGTGACATAGAGCATTAACATTAGGGAAATTGGATGAGGGGTACGTGGGAACTTTCTATACTCTCTTTTCAACTTCTCTGAAAATCTAAAATTATTCCAAAATAGAATGGTCATTTGAAAAATAGCATTAGGGAACCATCAGACATCTGCGCTCTAAATACTTCCAGAAATGAGGAGAAAGACAGGTGGGCTTTGCTGGTCCAGGAAGGCTTCCGGGAGGAGGCCAAGCTTGGCTCTTGGGTACAATTGGGACACTGGGACACTGGTGATTGGACAGGATCTCTACCCACAGATTTCTTTGTGGAATGCCAGATATCCATATTCCTGTCTTTCTTTGTCTCCAATTGCCCCAGGGAAGTGAGGACCCCTCTCGGAGGGAGGGAACTGAAGAGGCTCTCAGGGAAGGAAGGATAGTGAGAGCGGGCACAGCCCCACCCACCACGTAGTGCCAGGCAGGGACAGGTGGAGGAGGCAGGGAGGACCTGTGCCTTGTTCACCCCTGTGTGCCTAGGGCCTGGCACAGTGCTGGGCACAACTGGGTGGTCAGCAGCGGTTGCTGACCGACTGAGTGAATAATACCCAGTTCATATCAGAGAATGGACTATAGCATAGTGACGAGAGCCTGGGTTCAAACCTCAGCTCTGCAATGTCCTAGCTGTGTGACCTTGAGCAAGTTACTTAACCTCGCTGAGCCTCCGTTTCCTCATTTGTAAAATGAAGATAAGGATATTGACAGAACATAACATCATAGGATTGTTGTGGTCATTCAGTTAGCTAATGGTTATATGGCACTTGGGACAGTGCCTAGCACTCAGAAAACAGCAGGTGACTCTCAGTCTGTATCATGCAGGGGCACGTGGGTATGATTCTCCTGTGTGTTACACACCTGTGTGCTCAGTGGGGACATGGTGTGTGCAGGGGTGCTTCTGAGCTGGAGGACAGTGACGAGGCAGGCAGTGTGGTGCAATGGGAAGAGCGCCAGCTCTGTGAGATGTAGTCACAGCTTCACCACTTTCTGGCTGGGAGGACCCCAGCAAGGGGCGTCCCCTCACCCACAGAATGGGTGTAAGACCTTCCTCAGGGGGTCGTCAGTGAGGAGGAGAAAGTGCCACTTGAAACACGACTGAGGGCTGCAGTTGTTCCCAGTGTTGCATGTGGTCAATGGTGTGTGGCTCTGCGTGTCTGGTGGTCGTATGGATTTGCACGTAGGGGACACGCCAGTCAACGGAAAGAAGCCTGATCTGGCCGTCGGAGTACCTGCGTTCTCTCTCAGCTCTAGCAAGGGGGTCTGTGGCAATGCCTCAGCCCTCTAGGGTCTCAGATTCTCCGTCTGTAAAACAGAGGTAGTAAGCCTGACCTCCCAGAGCTGTGTGAGGATTAAACGAGATGACCTGGGCGGGGCCCCAGCTCCCAATAGTTCCTCAGCAAATGCGAGGGAAACAGCACCGCATGAGAGCTTCTCAGCTGTGATGATGCCTGCGGTTGGTTTCCAGGCCCGTGACGCTGTGATCCTTCCCCTGCGTGCCCACAGATGGAGTGTGCATGTTTGTGCAAAGAGCTGCTTCTTCCGACTAGGTAGGAGGCAGCCCTTGGCCTCCATCGTGGGTCTCTTGGACCTGTTGAGAGTAGCGGTTAAGCCTGTGGGTGCTGGAGCCAGGCTGCTTGGGTTTGAATCCCAGCTCAGCCACTTCCCAACCTTGTGACTTCAAGCAACTGACTTAACCTCTCTGTACCTCTCTTCCCTCTTCTGAAACTGGAGACAATGATAGCACCCACCTCAGAGGGCTTTGTGAGGAGTACATGAGTTCCAGCGTGGAAGGTACTTCCACACAGCCTGGTACATTCGCTTGTTATTCCTGAGTTGGGCTGGGTCTGAGGGGTGCGCTCTGCTGCCCAGTTCCTATGTCCTTCCTGGCCAACAGATAGCTCATCCTCTGGAACAGCCCTTTCTGAGCTCTGACCAGTCTCCCTTAGGAGGAAGTTCCTAGAAGGGTGCAGCCTGGGGCAACGCAGCCAGCGCAAGCTGCTAAAATAATCACTCTTCAAAGGAAGCTCCAGGATGTCAGTGGGACAGATATTTTGAAAGTGAACGTTAGTGAATTTCAGGAAAGAGACGTGAGGGGCATCCTTCGGCAGGTCCCCAGCTGGGTGGAGAAGAGCAGCTCTTTCTGTGCTCTGTTCCTTCTCCCCTTCTCGTCCTCCCTCCCACCCAGAACCTCAGAAAAGAGCTGAGGGACCTGAGGGGGCGGTGGGAGCCGTCTTTGGCAGGATCAGACGTCTGACACTCTGTGGTTCGAATGTCACATCCCACAGCTCCTTCTTGCCCTTGTCCTGCCGGTGACCTCAGGAGGAGGAGAACCAGGAGCAGGAACATGTAAAGGGGTGGCGGGGGGTGGGGTGATAGGGATGAAAGAAGTAGGGGGCTGTCAGAAAGCGGGAAACAGAAATTGTGGGTGTTTGCTGCCACAAAGTCTGCAGAGGGCCATGCGTGCATGCGAATGCATGTGTGAAAGAGTGTATGTGTGTGTGTGAACGGATGCGTGTGAGAGGGAGAGTATGTGAGTCAGTGTGTGTGAGTGAGTGTGTGTACGAGTGCCTGTGTGTCTGTCTGTCTGTCTGACTGGGAAAAGACAGAAAAAACCAACCCCACTCGGAGGGACTTTTTCTGCCCAGATCCCTATTTTACAGATGAGGAAACTGAGGCTCAGTGATGGGAAGCGAAGCCCAAAGTCACTAGGCAAGTCGGGTACTAGACCCTTGGTCTCTAGACCACTAATCCAGGGCTGAGGGGCAGTCAGAGGGGGAGAAGAAGGGGGTGGGGAGGCACATTTAGGGAGGAGACGATTGGGCACTCTTCCTAACTCCTTCCCTTCCCCTCAGTCTCTTCTCTTGTCCCAGCTGTTTCTTCAGGCTGGGGAGGAGGAGGGGGCAGGACAGGGCTGCCCAGGAGGAGTCAGGAAAGGAGGAGAGGGTAGGAGGCAGCCTCGCAGGGCAGGGGCCCTGTGGGAAGGGTCCAGGCACCCGGCTTCCCCGCTCCCTGCAGACGTGGACCCTGCACTCGAGCTGGGACGTGTCATCCTTAGAGTCCACGACAGTAGCAGCAGCCTCTCTCCAGCTTCCCTGCCAGACCCAGCCTTGAACGTCGGGAGGGCCCTTCAGAAAGAGGCTTGGACGGGTTCCCAGCTTGGCAAAGCTGAGCCCTAAAATGGAGGGGGGAGAAGCCTGAGCCCACCAAAGTTCTGACCCTCCTCCACCCACCTCTCCTCAGTTTCTCCACCTGGGAAATGGGAGAAAAGGAAGGAAATTCTGTCTGTGATGGATGAGGCAGAGTCTGGGGGGATTCCTCTAAGCACCCCCCCACCTCACTGCCCTGGGGGAGCAGGGCCTCCCTGCAGTCCTGCACAGGCCTTCCCTCCCCCTCCTCCAGAGCCCCGTGCCTGGGAGGGACCCCCTCTGCCCCGAGTTGGGGGAGGAGGGGAAAGAGGGTCCTCAGCCAGGGGAGGGAAGCTGCAACCAGAGCAGACATTCCCGATGACTCACAGGCCCGGAACGTCGCAAGGCGGTGGGACAGCCCCCTGTTCAGCTGGGGCAGCCTGAGAAGACCCAGGACCCGGGGGGCAGGGAGGCGAGGGGGAGGCAGAAGGTCAAGAGGCAGAGCCAGGGAGAGGCTCTGGCCTGGAAACGGGCTAAAGGGAAGGTCGAGAGAGGTGCCTGGGGAGGGGGACAGTGTGCCTCCCCACTTCCATCCTAGCCACACACCGCGCCCCCAACGCAGGAGGGATGAAGGCTAGATGTAACAGAGGACCCCGCTGCGCCCCGACCTTCAGGGAACTCCCTCTCCTGAGGACACTTGGAGGAGAAGATGTTCTGCCCTTCCCCCTTCCTGGGTCTGAGAATAACACCTCCTGCCTGAGGAGGCTGGGGGATGGCTTCGAGGACCTCCAAACCACCCCCCCTTGGTTCTCACCCACTCCAACTTGCTTCACTGTCATACTCCCCCCAAGACTCCAGTCCCTCCATTTACTGGGCCTCCATGTTTGGGGAGGGGAAACTGAGGCCCAGAATGGTCTGGGGGCTCAGGGAACACAGCTTCTCTCCACAGGTCAGCCTGACCTGGCAGAGCTCTGGGCTCAGAGTGCCTGTGTCCTTCTCCTCTTCCTCCCCCAGCAGAAGATGCTAAAACCTTCAGTCTACGTGGCAGGCAAAGGGGGGCCTGCGCGGGAGGGGAGCTGGGAATGAGGTCAGCGGGCTGGACGGGCCAGGCCCCGGCTGCGAAGGCATCTGGGCTACAGCAGTCTGGAAGGTAGGGGCCTCCCAGCCGGCCGGCCACTCCCAGCCCCGAGCCGCCACCCACCCGCCCACCATGGCCTCTTTCCCGTCTCCTGCTCCTCCCTCCCTGCAGCCCACACTCAGCCCAGGCCAGATGGTTCGCATCAAGCCTCTTCCATGTGGCAGTTCCACCCTGCCCACCAGGCTCCCTTCCCCCTCTGGCCACATGGCTCAGCGGAGAGTCGGGGAGGAATTCTCTTGCCCTGTCCCCACAGGCCTGGACTGGTATTATGCGGGAGCCCTGTGTCATGACAGCGCCTATCCCCATTGCTTCCCTGCCCCCTCCAGCTCCCCAGGCCCCATCAGCCAGGAGCTTGAAGGGCAGCAGGGATTTTACCTCTGACCCCTCAGTCCCAGCTGTGTGACCTTAAGCAGATCACTTCCCTTCTCTGGCCCTTAGTTTTTCCATCTGTGCAAGGAGGTGAGGGCAGGGCAGAATGAGCTCAAAGTTTCTTTCCAACTGAGCATCTCTTGTCCTATGATATTCCTATCCTGAAACTGTAAGGTTCTGGAACCTAGTAGATGTTGAACACCAACTTTGGAGGGGTCACCTGGTCTATCTTCGCCTGTTCCAAAGCCACGATTTCTTGTTGATCCTGAGATCCACAAATCCCACCCACTTTCCTTGTGTCTCCCCACAAGGGCCCCTGCCATCTAACTTGAGTTCTTCGGCTGTCACTGAGGTATAGGTTCTCTGAGCAAGTGCTGGGCAAAAGGATCCCCACCGCGCCCTGCTCAAAAGCAGTCCCTGGCTCCCTATGGCCATCAAATTGATGATAAATTCCTCTCATAGAATCCCAGGCCTCTGGAAGTCAGCCCCAGCCTATCTTTCCTGCTGTATCTTCCATGCTCCTTCTGCTCAAGGCTTTCTCTCTCTCTCTGTCTCTTTCCAGTTTTGGCGGTGCCTTCTCTCCCATTCCAACCCTGCATTCCAGCCCAGTCCCCGGCCCTCCCAGGGCCAACTCAGAAGCTGCCTCCTCCATGACACCTGCCTTCTCTCCCATTGGCATTCTCATCACCCTCTGCATCTTTCTGGAGACTTCCATTTACTGGCCATGACATCGGCCAGCATGGTGGTCTTATTACTACTCTATTTCACAGATTGGAGAAATGAGGTTCTGAGAGATGAAGCAACTTACTCAAAATCAAACAGCCAGTGCTGCCTTGGGTGAGAAACACTTTTGTGTTTATTTTATTCCCCTTCCCAGCTTCCTCTTCTCAGAAGGCTGGAGCTGTTTTCCCCAGAGCTCTGCCCGGCACAGGGCTGGCCCCAGGATGTCTACAGTAACCATCCATTGAATAGAATTGACTACAGTGTCTGCAGTAGGCACCAAACTCAGCATCTTCTTCCCCAAACAGAGTCCTCGCCCAGCCCCCTCTCTCCCAGGATACCACACAACCCAGTCTCTCAGATCAGAAGGCCAGGTGTCAGCCCTGCTCCTCGCCACCACACTCCCACGTCCAATCCAGCCCCAACGCCTGTAAATACTACCTCCCAAAGACCTCTTGAATCCATCCTCTTCTTTGTTTCCATTCGCTTCAGCCTGGTCCAGGCTCCCAGCAGCTCTCACCTGGGCAGCTGCAGCAGCCGCCGTCCACCACAGCCCTCCACCAGTATCTGCTCCACCA
This sequence comes from Equus caballus, assembly GCF_041296265.1. Taxonomy (NCBI): domain Eukaryota; kingdom Metazoa; phylum Chordata; class Mammalia; order Perissodactyla; family Equidae; genus Equus; species Equus caballus. Next base: position 26,011,238 of record NC_091694.1, on the reverse strand, counting down.
AGTGACCATGAGGGTCTCTTCCAAATCCAGACCTGATTGTGACCCTCTCTGCTTCAGACCCCCTGCTGGGGACCAAAGCTCTAAGGAGAAGGAATGAATCCCTCAATGTGGCTTCTTTGGTCTGTCCAGCCTTAGCCTCCTGTGCTCCACCACATTGGCCTTCTCTGGATTCCTTGAGCATCTAGAACTTGCCATGCTCCCTCCTGCCCCAGAGCCTTTGCATACGCGGTACCATCACACCTGCCTCAACTCCCCACCTTGCCACCTACCCCTTACCTAAGTTATCTCTACTCATCTGTCAACCTATTCAGGGAAGCCTTACTGGGCCCCTGGGTCTAGGGTGGACTCCCTGAGATGCCTGCCACTCAGACTGTGTCTCTTTCCTTCATAACTTTTATAGCTGCAATTACACGTTTATTTATGTGATTTCATTCATGTCTGTTGCTACCAGATATAAGCTCCACACAGGCCAGCACTGAAGGCCCAGTGTCCAGCAAGGTGCCCAGCATATAAATAGTGTTGAATGAATAATTCTGTGTCCTTTCTCTGTCCAAGCCAGACTCTGTCCAAAGGGGAGTTCTATCCAGCGTTGGTGCAAATGAGCAGACTGGGATCCACCCCTTTCACGCCCTGCTCAACTCCCCACCCCAGAAACTGCAGAACCCCAGGTCTGCCAGGAGGAGGAACTGGTGCCTGATGTAGAAGTGGAAGACACCAGATATCTGTGGCTGAGGCTCACCTGGGGGCATGGGGGTGGGGACGAAGGAAGGAGATCAGGAGCTGGACAGGTGCCTCTGTCTCACAGAGGCTGCCCCTCTCATTCTTTTTTTTTTTAAATTCAAGCTTCAAAGGAAACTTTGCATCCATCTCCTAAGCCCTTCAACCAGACCTCTGGTTGTGATGCAAGTCTGTTCCCCGTCGGCCCCGCCCCTCTGAGGCTGCTGTATCTCTGTCCGCCCGCCCGGAGCTGAGCGCCTGCACGCAGCATCAGGAGACCGGGAGACAGGATGGAGGCACCAGAGATACCGGAAGAGAATATGAAAGAAAAAGAGGAAGGGAGAAGGAGTGTGTGGGTGGAGGCCTGGGACAAGGGGCCAGAGGCGGAAGAGAGAAGGAAAGAAAAGAAAAGAACTAAGACAAGGAAGAAAACTACAGGAGGAGGAAAAAGCTTAAGCGTAGGAGGAGATAAAAGAGTAGAAAAAAGGAAAGCAGTGAGAAACGGGAATGGGCTAGCACAAGTAGAGAACTGAATCAAACCAGAAAGAGGTAAATGACAATTCAATTAGTGCCCTCACCCAAACTGTGATGACCCTGTTCTGCCTCCAGACACAGTGAGGGGCTAGAGACACGATGAGGAACCTGCCAGCTCCCTGGCCCGGAGCTCACGCCCAGCAGGAAAGATGGGCACTGACCTCGCACTTGTGACCAGCACAGAGTGGAAGCAAAGACAAAGCCTGACAATGTCCCCATCCAGCACATTATTCTCAGCTGGGACCTGGCTGGGGCCTGTGGGTTGACTGGAGTGGGCCTGGGGAGCTGTGTTAAGCAGAAGTCCTAGTGTCACCTGAGGACCACACCCAGCCCTTCTCCCAGCTCCTCCCAGCTCGTCCCCTGGTTTCTCTGCCCCAAGATCCCCTCTTGGACTTGGGGGGGAGGGGCGGGGGTCCCAGAAAATGGGGCGGGGCCTGCCAGGACTAGAAATTAAGCCTTCTCTTCAGGAACCTGGACTGAGGGGACTGAAGAAGAGAATGAAGTGGATGTCCAGGCCTGGAAGTGTACATCTGAGGGGAGGAAGAGCCAAAAAGGCAAATGAGACCCAGAAAAAGAGCTCTAGAGAGGGAAGGATGGAGAAAGAAGCAGAGAAGGGAGGCAGGGGACAGACAGGAGTGGGGGTGGGGGGAGTGTAGAGAAAGAAGGAAAAAGAGAAGGAGGGAGGGAGGGAGGATGAGGCATCTACTCGCTCTCCTCCCCTTTACACCAAACCCCTCCTCTGTGTTGTCTGCACCCTGACCCTGTTTCCTGGCCTCCCGCTCACTCCTGAGCCCACTCCAATCAGACTTCCTCATCCTCACTCCACCGAAACAGCTCACACTTATGGCACCAATCACTGCCATGTTGCTAAACCCAGTGAACAATCTACTCCTTATCATACTAATTCTCTCTGAAGCCTATCACTCTCCCTCCTTCTAGAACCATCTTCCCTCTGCATACATGATATCCACCATCCCTCTCCTCTTTGCCCTCCCCTCCTACTTCTCCCACTCTTGTCCTATCTCCTGTGCAGCCTCCTTCTCCCCTTCCCAGCCCTTAAACCCTGAGGGTCCTCAAGCTCAGTCCCAGCCCTTCATCTCTCCCCGTTCCAGGCTTTCTCAGAATACAACTCCATCCACACCATTGCCCTGAGGGCCCACATTTGTCTCTCCTCTAAACTCCCGACCCAGACACCTAGGGGTTTCCTCCACGTTTCTGACTGGATGTCTCATGGGCACCTAACACTCAACATGGACAAACTTAACCCATCATCTTGTCTCTAAACCCGGAAAGGATGAAGAGTTGGAGGGAAATCTCAGAAGGCCAAACGGCTGGGTTGAGGCTGAGGCATAGAAAGAGCAGAGCTGTGCCTGGAGGCTAAGGAATTTAGCTAAGGACCAAAGGGCGCAGACGGTGTACCACTGAGGAAAGGGAAGAGGAGGGGACCCCACTCACCTGGAGTCTGTCCCCAGACTCTGCCCCCAGGGTTCCTCAGTAGGAACCGTGCAGGCCTCCATGACGGGGACACACGGAGACCAAGGTCTTCACTGCAGCCTCATTCTTAGGCCCCCTCCCCTTCTCTCTCCTCAACCCCTCTCTAGAGACCCTCTCTCCATCACCGGGCTGGGGCCAGGGTGGGGACGGAGGAGCATTCTGGAGGGTCAAGTCATGGAGGGAAGGCAACAGAACCTCAGCAGAGGACCAGAGCAGCTGGAAAGGGCTGACCCACCTGCCCACCAGGTGCACCAACACCAGGGCCGCCTCTTCTCCCGTGTCCCACATCACCGAGTCCAGACCGGGGGCTTGAGGGGCTCCAGAGGGAGAGGGGAGCTGGGGAACACAGGCCTGCCCCCTCCCTCGTGGAGGGAGGGCACTTGGGGAAATTTGGAGAGGGTGAGATCTCAGAGCTCAGCACTTTCCTCTTTCTGTTTTTCTTCTTGAGGAATTTTTTTCCCTAAGTGCTGATGACTTTACCATTCTCGGGGGTGGGGGGAGGAGAGTTTGGCTTTTGCTCCCCCCACTCCAAATGCCGGACAAAGTCTTACATTCCACAAGAAGCCAGAGCTTCAGAGTTTCCTAAAGATGAGGTGGCGTCTCCTCCCCTCTCCAGCCCGAGCTCCCTCCCCCCCGCCCTCCCCCCAAGTCTCAAGCCCTCTGTCCTGGCCAAGGAGGCCCAGGCAGGCTGGGAGGAGACCCCAAGCACATTCTTCCTCTCACTGTCATGCTGCAGAAATTAAAGACACATCTTTGGGCTGGGTGCCCGCCAAGCGTTTCAAGTCGAAAAGTGGCAGAGGCGGCCCTGGGACTCAGCTCCATGCCACGTGTAAAGGATGCTTGGAAACCCTCTGCCCGAAGCTCCTGGGATGGAGGTCTGAAACTGGACATTGGGGTGGTGACTGTCACACGCCCCCCACACAAATCCCACCCACCCCCATCCCAGGGGTCCCTGAACATCCTTCAGAACCCCGGGCCCATGATGTAGCAAATCCCAATCCACATCTCTGAGGCTTAATCTCTTCTTGAAGGGGAGAGCAGGACGGCCTGGACAGAGTGCACATGGGGAGGGGGCTGCGGGGAGGAGTCCTTCACGCTGTGACAACTCAGCCAGCAGGGAGGTGGGCAGGTCACACCAACCTTTGCCCCAAGCCTGTGACACCCCATCCCAGACACCCACTCCAAAGGGTTGACTATTCCAAAGGACAGGACCCTTGTTCCCTCTTAGGGAGATGGTGCCCCTTGTCCCTGACCCACACTGGAGGGTGCAGGAACTGCCGTCTCAGTGCCTCAGCCCCCGGTCCTGCCCTGTAGTCGCTGGCACTAGGCGGGGGCAGATCCTAGGCCACAAGTTGCTGCCACATGGTGGGGATAATTGATGAAGGCCTGTCCCTCCATAGCTGTCTCCAGCCTGCCTCCCTGGAAACTCTATATTTTCCCTTTAATTATAGCCCCTGCAGTCTCCCTCCGCTGCCCCGCCCGCACCGCTCATCCTGGCTGCCCACGGCCAACGTGGCTCCCTCCCCTTCTGTTCCCTTGGTCTTTTTTTTCCTTTGCCTTCGTTGCACAAAACCAGCTGGGGGAGGGCGTGGAGAGGGGCGGGGGGAGGCAATGGAATCTTGGATGGTTTGGGGGAGGCGGGACTCCCCGCTTCCACGTTTGCAGCTTTGGAGTGATGGGGGTGGGGAAGCTGTGCAGGAGGGACTGGAGTTGACGAGCACTGCAAAGGAACCCCCATTGCCTTCTCTCGGCCCACAGGTTCTGGCCAGACCAGGGGCCTGGAGAGATTGAGGTTGAGGTGGACCACCGTGGAGAGGTTGGGACATCGGGGAGGGAGGACACTGGCTTCTAGAGGCATCTCTCCCAAACACAGACTGTTGTTCTTGGGGTGCCCACCCCCTTTCAGGGTACAGATGTTCTCTCTTGGTTCCAGTGGCAGAGAGAAATGCCCCGGGTTTTCAGGAAAGAGCGGGGGAAGCGGGAAACATCCTCTAAAACAAGGTCACTCACCCTCCCATGCAATTCCATCCCAAACTCCAACAGCAAGTCTCCCCCAAACACCCAAATTCTCCCTTATGCCCCCAACCCTGAGTCCAGGTACAATCAGAGAAGGGGCTTTATGCAGCTGCCAGAGGGAGCACCCTCTCTCTGGTCAAGTCCCCTCAACCCGAGCTCTCTCCTGTCTGACTACGCTAGGAAGGAGGGTGTCTAACCAGGTCCTGGCCACAGCCACGACACACTCACACAAGACCCCTTTCTAAGTCACCATTGATCACAGCCCTCCCCGTGCAAACTCACTCCCCCTCGGATGGAAGAGTCCTAGCAATTCCCCACCACTGCCCTCCTGCCCATCACCCAACACCGAAGCTTCCTTTTGGAGAGACAGACCACATAGTCAAATTTCTCACCCAGTGCCTCAGCCTCCCCATCCCGTCTCTCTCAATCATGCCCAGGGTTTGAGGGAGAACATTTGAGTCCCTCTTGGAGCCTGAGGCATGGCAGAAGAATCAACACCATCAAAATAAAACCCGTCTTCCCAGCACTCCTCCCCCAAGTATCTAATTCTTAAGGTCTAAAGGAATTTCTAACTTGTTCCCCAAATATTCCTAAGTTCCTTACCCCGGCCACACCAGAAGACACCCCTAACAGGTACATCTTTTTAATTCTCTGGTCTGCGCTGTTTTGGAGGGGTCCCCCGCTGGCCTCTTCACACTCATCCCTCAGCTCTTGCCAAGGATGTCAGGAGGGTGAATGAGGAATGGCCAGGAGGACCCTCTCCCAATTACCCCAATCCTTCCACCTTTGGAAGGCTCCCTACCCACTCCCCAATTCCAGTGTCTCCAGATTGGGGGATCCCAGGAAGAAAGCCGAAGTGGCACCCCTACCCACTTTTTAGCCCACACCATACTGAGGACCTAGGTGCACCCCAGCGGCAGCATCTCTGGCCCCGGCTGAGCTGGGGGGCTGGGGAGGCCGAGCTGTGAAGGGGGAGATGCGCGGTGGACTCCCTTCCCTTCTCTTCCCTCCTCCTCCCCCTCTCCGTTCCAACTCCAAAATTGGGGGCCGGGCCAGGCAGCTCTGATTGGCTGGGGGACGGGCAGCCGGCTCCCCCTCTCCCAGGGGCAGGGTTCCTCCCCGCTCTCCATCAAGATGGTATAAAAGGGCCCCGGGCCGGTCGTCCGAGCAGACGGGAGTTTCCCCTCGGGGTCGGAGCAGGAGGCACGCGGAGAGTGAGGCCACGCATGAGCGGACGCTAACCCCCACCCCAGCCGCAAAGAGTCTACATGTCTAGGGTCTAGACATGTTCAGCTTTGTGGACCTCCGGCTCCTGCTCCTCTTAGCGGCCACCGCCCTCCTGACGCACGGCCAAGAGGAGGGCCAAGAAGAAGGCCAAGAAGAAGACAGTAAGTCCCAAACTTTTGGGAGTCCAGGGCTACTTGGTATTCTGCCCTGCGCTCGGTCCCGGGGAGTCCGCACCCTAAAATGAGACTCGGGATGCTCCGGAGACTCAGGGATGGAGGGCAGATGGTGAGGGCTCTTGGTCGGCGCCCTGGGAGAGAAGGGCGTGCACCCTGGGCGGGGAGTGTAGATGAACGTCCCCCAGGAGTGGGAGAGGAGGATGCATCTCGGCCTGAGTTGGCACAGGAGGGAGTCCCGAGCGCGCGCTGCGGCGTACAACAGGGAAAATGGGGGTCTGGGCGCGGGTGGGGGGAAAAGTACGTCGAAGATGGGATGCGGGTGCCGAGCTGGGAATTTGGAGCCCAAGATGTAAAAGCGATCGGGAAGGCTGTGCGATGATTCACAGGGAAAGATTGTTTGCCCTCTCTGCAGGCTAGACAGTGTTCCTGGGGCCGCGGGGGTGCCGGGCCGAGGGGGAGGGGGCGCGGAGAGTGGGCGGGTTGGAGGTTGAGAAACTTTGGCGCGGACTTGGCAGGGCGGGTCCTTGCGCCCTCTGCTGATCAACACTGAGCACCGCGCCTCCCTGTCCAGCGCTTCCCGGGGCAGGAGCTGGAGAGGGAAAATGGGGGTTATTGCCGGGTGTGGACCCCACCTCTAGACCTGGAAAATACAACTGGAGACTGGGTAGCCCCTGTCTCTAAAGGAAGCGGCCAGTCCCGGGAAATTGCTTAGTGTTGCCCGCCACCTAGTGGCCGCCTGGGGAGAAGCTCGCGCGGTGGGCTTGGCTAACTAACTTTATTACTATTTGCGGCTTTTGGTTCTTTGGCTAAAGAGGGACCCAGAGGCACTGGCTGGCTTCGGAAGACGGGAGTTGTCCCTAAGACAGGGCTTTTGAGATGTCTGGGCGCTGGAGTGTAGGGCGTATCCTACTTTTGGGGTACATTTCAAGTTTCTGGGCGGGACGCCACGCCAATCAGCCCCTCCCCATCCTCCTAGCTCCGCCCACGCCGTCCCACCTGCCCGAGGAATGGGGCCGAGTGGGGGCTGGACCTCCCATCTCTCCTCCCATTCCTTCCTCCTGTCTCCACCCAAACCACGCCCCACAATTCTGCCCTCCTGACAGAGCCCCTCCTCTCTCCTTCCCACTCCCCCACCCCCCACTCCCCCACCCAGTGGCTTTTTATTTCACTTGGCTTCAGCGCCAATGGGCTGAGGTTGGAGTTGGAAACAACCTCGGCCTAGAGCTTTGTTTAAATTCCTGAGAACTGGAAAGAGTTATAGCCGCGCTGGCCAGGCGCCTCGACGCTGTCACTGGCTCTGATGAGGAGCAGACGAGCTTTGAAGGATTTTGGGAAAAGGAAGGGGAAAAAAAGGAGGAGGAGGCGGGAAATGGAAAATCTAAATGCGTCTCTAAATCGGAGGAGAAGGGCGGATAGAGTTGGGGCCCCTGGAGCCCCAAGGTGGGAGGCTCGGTCGCCGCTGACAGGCCCTCTCTTCCCCTCTTGCCACAGTCCCAGCAGTCACCTGCATACAGGACGGCCTCAGGTACCACGACCGAGCCGTATGGAAACCCGAGCCCTGCCGGGTCTGTATCTGCGACAATGGCAACGTGTTGTGCGATGACGTGATCTGCGAAGACACCAAGAACTGTCCCGGAGCCTCGGTCCCCAAGGACGAGTGCTGCCCCGTCTGCCCCGAAGGCCAGGGTACGCTTGGGGCCTGGGGCGGGCGGAGGGCGGGGCCGTCGGGGCACCGGAGCCCCCACCCTGCCCCTAACCCGCGTCTCTTCTCCCCCTAGTGTCACCTACAGACGACCAAACCACAGGAGTCGAGGTAATCCTCTACCCTCGACTTTTGCCACCCTGCCCGTGACCACGGTCCTCCCTTCCCTAACCCGGCTTCTTCTGGTTTTTTTCCCCCTACCCTATAGGGACCCAAAGGAGACACTGGTCCCCGAGGCCCAAGGGTAAGCGTTTTGCTCTCTCCGCTGTTGAGGGCTGGAGGTGGGTGTGGCTACTGGCCTGCGCTCACCCAGTCGCCCTCTCCCCCTGCAGGGACCCGCAGGCCCCCCTGGCCGAGATGGCATCCCCGGACAGCCTGGACTCCCCGGCCCCCCCGGGCCTCCTGGACCTCCCGGACCCCCTGGCCTCGGAGGAGTAAGTGGAGAGGCTCCACGCTGGCTTGTGGAAGGCCTCGTGCGCTCCCCTCATCGCCCTAGGGTGTTTTTGTGGGGTTTTTTTTCGTTTGGCAGTTGGCATACTTTATATTTTGAAATAATTTCAAAATTACAGAAAAGTTGCAAGAGCAGTGCAAAGAACTCTCATACACCCTTCACAGTTTGTCACATTTGCTTTACCAGTCTCTGTTTATGCATACATATAATTATCATAATTTTGTGTGTGTGTGAACCATTTGAGAGTAACTTGCTGATATTATGTCCCTTTGCTCCTAAATCAGTATTTCCTGAGAACAAGAACATTCTCTTACATGATCGTAGCACAATGATTACATTTAGATCTAATATTGAGAGAATACTATTATGTAAAATACAACCCATATTCAAATTCTACCAATGACCCAATAATGTTCTCTATAGCAATTTTTTTTTCCCTGAGCCAGGATACAATCTGGGATCATGAATTGCATTTAATTGTCATGTCTCTTTAGTTTCCTTTTATCTAGAACATTCCTCAGACTTTATCTTTCACGTCTCTGAAATTTTTGGAAGAGGCCAGTCATTTTGTAGACTGTCACTCAATTTGGGTTTGGCAGACGTGTGCTCATAATTAGATTCAGGCGGTGCGTTTTTGGCAGGAATGTCTCACAAGGGATGTTGTTGTTGCTCTTAATGCATCACGGGAGGAGGCAATGATGTCAGTGTGTCCCGTTGTTGGTGATGTCTTCTGCCTTTCAACTCACTGCTTTCTCATGCACTCTCTCTTGTTTTTTCTAGAACTTTGCTCCCCAGTTGTCTTATGGCTATGATGAGAAATCTGCTGGAATTTCCGTGCCTGGCCCCATGGTGAGCCACCAGGGGGTGTAGAGATGACAGAAGAGGAGCCGATGGGAATGCAGACAAGATGGGCCAGTGATGGGCATATGGGGGTGGCATAGATAACTTGGGAGGTCAAGACGACTTCTGGGACCTCAGAGTCCAGAGAGGATGCAAAACAATAGGAACCGTTGGGAGATAGCCAGACTTCACCCACCTTGCTCTTTCCTACAGAGGTATCACTGTGGCTTCCCCTTCTTTCCTTTCTGTAGGGTCCTTCTGGTCCTCGTGGTCTCCCTGGCCCCCCTGGCGCGCCCGTGAGTATCCAGGATGTCTTCACACACCACTTGGGCTTTGGTCTTTCAGAGGGAGGATTGGGATGAGGGCAGGAAAGTGCTCAGAGATCTCTTGGTGAGATGGGGAAAGGTTGGCAGGGACTTGCCCTTCTAACCCCATCCCTGTCTCCTTGTTCTCCAGGGTCCCCAAGGTTTCCAAGGCCCCCCTGGTGAGCCTGGCGAGCCTGGAGCCTCAGTAAGTGTCCCTCAACGTGTACTCTAAACATGTATTCTATACAAATACACACTCCCTCGACAAATGCAGATTCTCCTATTGTGACACCTGTATCTGGAGTGGTCCCTACCTCCTCCTTCCAATCCCAGTCCTCTCCTTCTTTTTTCCTTATCCCAGTGGTTCTAACTGCTCCTCTTATCTCCTCCAGGGTCCCATGGGTCCCCGCGGTCCCCCTGGCCCCCCTGGCAAGAACGGAGATGATGTAAGTAGCCCCCGAGAGAAGACACCGTCTGACCCCCACTGCCTGCATGGGCTAGGTCTCTGTCATCTACACCCCATTGGCCCCACCGCCTTTGGGGGTGACACACCAAGAAAGGAGGGCAAGTTCTCCCTGACCCATGGCGCTGCCCTTGAACAATGATCTTCACCCTTCTCCGTCTCCCCTGGCCCCAGCCACCTTAAAGCAGTCCCCAGTCCCATCCCTCAGGGTGAATGACTTCCCTAGGCTTAACCACTCTGGGCACTTCAGATTTGCTCCCCGTATTGTGAAGAGCAAAACAATGGTGGGAGAAATAAACAGAAATTCCTTTGGAGGGACTCGGAATTCACCAATTTAAACTGAGCTCTAAATAAGATTCTGGACCCCTAAGCCTGACCTTCGACAATCCCAAGAAGATTCAGACCTTCCACAATTTTCCAGCCCAGGGGGCATGGGCACGATGGCCTTTTCTCTCCATCGCAGGGTGAAGCTGGAAAGCCTGGTCGTCCTGGTGAGCGTGGGCCTCCTGGACCTCAGGTGAGCAGGATAGCTGGCTGGCCCCGGCCTCGCTGCGTTCGGGCATCGTGTGGGAGCTGTGTCGTCGGTGGCGTCTTCTAACAGCCCTGCCTCTGTTCTCCCTTTCTTTGCTCTCCAGGGTGCTCGGGGATTGCCTGGAACAGCTGGCCTCCCTGGAATGAAGGGACACAGAGTGAGTCTCCTTTAAGTCATCGAAGTTTTCAAAGTCCCAGCATCCCACCATTCCAGCCCCTTCCCCAAAGGATCCTAGTGTGTGTTGGGGTGGGTGGCAGCTAAAGAAGTCCCAAGAGATAGAGAGTAGACATCCAAAAAAACTTCCCACTGGTGGGGAAGAAGTCTTGACAAAAGGATCGGGTGAGATCTTGGGCCAGCTGGGGTTTTGTCCAGCTCAGAGACAGGGGGATGGCTGTGAGGACCTCCTGAGGCTCCTTCTGAGGCCTGGGTGGATGTCAAAGTGGTCCACCCCTCCACAGGGTCTCACCTTGCCTCTCCTTCTCACCTTAGGGTTTCAGTGGTTTGGATGGTGCCAAGGGAGATGCTGGTCCTGCTGGCCCCAAGGTAAGAATGTCCATGTCTGAATGTCACGATCCTCCACCTCCCTGCCATGAACAAATTCCTAACTCTGTTCTCTGCTCTCTAGGGTGAACCTGGTAGCCCTGGTGAAAATGGAGCTCCTGGCCAGATGGTGAGTGCGACCAGTTCTAGAAGGAAGAGAGGAAGCAGAGTATAGGAACAAGATGGGGGATTGGGGGACAGGGATGTCTCTCTCATCTGACATGGTTTCTCTTGGTTTTGCTGTCAGGGTCCCCGTGGTCTGCCTGGTGAGAGAGGTCGCCCTGGAGCCCCTGGCCCTGCTGTAAGTACTCCTGGCCTTGTGGGGGACCCCTGGGCTCTGGAAGCTACAGGGACTGGCCAGTGCTCAACGGACGTAACCGGGACTTCCCCTCTCTTCTGCAGGGTGCTCGTGGAAATGATGGTGCTACTGGTGCTGCTGGACCCCCTGTGAGTACCACCCCTAGACCTTGGTGCCTGGGAGTGGGGAGGGTCTCAGGGTCAGCTCTTGGGCTGATAGTGGGGGTAGCCCATGTTGGTCTGGACCTCAGGACTTTTTCTGTCCCAGGGTGCGACCTGCAGCTGCCACCTTTCTTCTTGCTAACACCTCCATTTCATTCACAGGGTCCCACTGGCCCCGCTGGTCCTCCTGGTTTCCCTGGTGCTGTTGGTGCTAAGGTGAGACCCCCGACCTCCTCTGAGCAAAGCTTCCACAGGCTAAGGGGCGGGTGTCTTCCTGCTTCCCAAACCTAATGGACCCGGAGTGGCAAGTGAGAAGCCCATTCCCCAGGACTTTTGTCATGGGGTCCCCGTCTCTGACCTTGGAGTCCTGATTCTTGGTCTCCTGCCCCTTCCCTGACCCCTTCCCCTTCCCCCCACACCCCTTCCGTTCCCTGGCCTCCTGTCCTCTTCTAGGGGTGAGGCTGGACTTCCAGGGCAGCTCCTGTCATGTCCTTTCTTCCCATCCAGGGTGAAGCTGGTCCCCAAGGAGCCCGAGGCTCTGAAGGTCCCCAGGGTGTGCGTGGTGAGCCTGGCCCCCCCGGCCCCGCTGGTGCTGCTGGCCCCGCTGTAAGTGTCACCTCCTCAGTCCCCTGTACCACTTCTCAACTCAGAGTCCTTGCCTGTCACTCACCCTGCTTTCTCTGTGCCACAGGGAAACCCTGGTGCTGATGGACAGCCTGGTGCTAAGGGTGCCAATGTAAGTATCTTGCAGGTTTCAGAGCTGCCCCTGGTGCCCACTCCCACCTGCCCCGTGCCCCCGACTCCCGGTCTCAACCTGTTCTGCCTCCCACAGGGCGCTCCTGGTATTGCTGGTGCTCCTGGCTTCCCTGGTGCCCGAGGCCCCTCTGGACCCCAGGGCCCCAGTGGCCCCCCTGGTCCCAAGGGTAACAGCGTAAGTACCGCTCTTGTCACTTCTGCCCCACCCCATGTGCTGGCCCCAGTGTGGCTCTCTTCTGGGGAGTATGAAGATCCAGGCCAACTGAACACCCCCAACTCTCCGCTCATCCTCTGCTCCTCCCCCAACACAGGGTGAACCTGGTGCTCCCGGCAACAAAGGAGACACCGGTGCCAAGGGAGAGCCCGTAAGTGCCCTGCTCAGCCCATTTGCCCTCAGAGCCCCTTGAGGGAGACTCAGAGGGGACCGGGAGCCTCTGGTGCTGGAGGCCCAGCCTCGAGCTGGCTCTGGAGCCTGCACCAGGATGGCCCCTTACTGCAGGCCGCTCCCCCTCTGCCCTCCCCAGGGCCCCACTGGTATTCAAGGCCCCCCTGGCCCTGCTGGGGAAGAAGGAAAGCGAGGAGCCCGAGGTGAACCTGGACCCACTGGCCTGCCCGGACCCCCTGGCGAGCGTGTAAGTGTCCCCTTCTACGCCCCCAGTGCCGGCCTGGTGCCTGCGTGTCTGAGCTCACTGGCCTCCTCTCCTCCTGCAGGGTGGACCTGGTGCCCGTGGCTTCCCTGGCGCAGATGGTGTTGCTGGTCCCAAGGTAACCTCTCTCCCCGTCTGGGAAGTTGACCCTGCTGCTCCCTAGGCATTACCTTCCTCTTTCAATGTAGTCAGCCTCTTCCCACCTCCACCCCCAGTCGTTAGTGCTCCACGCTGTGGCTGCAGGACTGTCTGCACACTCAGCCTCCCCTCGACCTTCCCACCTCCACCAATGTCCCTCAAAGCTCCCCTGCCCCACTGGGGGGAAGAAGATGCTGGCCTGTGGCAAAGAAGCCCAGACCCAAGACCCTAATTTTTCCCGTGACTTCCCCACCCAGGGTCCCGCTGGTGAACGTGGTGCTCCTGGCCCTGCTGGTCCCAAAGGTTCTCCTGGTGAAGCTGGTCGCCCCGGTGAAGCCGGTCTGCCTGGTGCCAAGGTGAGACCCCAGCCCTCTGCCCTACTCAGCCCCAGACCCTGCTCATCCTGCGTGGGGTCTGGGATGAGCCACTTTGGGGCAGGACCACAGATCTGCCTTCTGGAGTGCCCCCCACCCCCGCCCCCAGTCGTCTCCCCCCGCTCCCCCCATCGCCCATCTCCCTCACCCGCTCACACCTCTCTGCCTCCTCCTTAGGGTCTGACTGGAAGCCCTGGCAGCCCTGGTCCTGACGGCAAAACTGGGCCCCCTGTAAGTATCGCTCCCCCTAGGCCTCTCCTGCTCCCCTGCTCGCCCGCTCGCTGCCCTCATCTCTGCGTTTGTGCCTTCCCATCCTCAGGGTCCCGCTGGTCAAGATGGTCGCCCCGGACCTCCAGGTCCCCCTGGTGCCCGTGGTCAGGCTGGTGTGATGGGATTCCCTGGACCTAAAGGTGCTGCCGTGAGTATTCAGGGAGGAGCATCACAGAGCCAGGGACAGACACGCCCAGGAGGCGAGAGTCTTGGGCTCTGGTCCTAGCTCTGCCACTGACTTGCTGTGTGGCCTCAGGTCACTCATTGCCCCTCTCTGGGCCTCAGTCGCCTTATCTATAAAATGAGAGCTGTCTCTTGGCTCCACAATCATTGCTTTATCTCTGGAAATAAATGTTATTGGTGCCCCTCATAAACACATGGAGATAGAATAGGCCTTTTGTATGACAAGAACCCCCAAATCTTGGTGGGTTCTTTGAGGATCAAAAAGAGATACAAGAGGAGATGAAAGTCCTTTGTAACTCAGGTCACCACAGGCATATGACCGGGAGGATGAAGGGAGAGGGTGAAAGAGGAGCTTGAAGGGGCATGTGGTCGTGAGGAGAGGGCCCAGGGAAAGGCTAAGGGACAGAGCAGTAAAAAGGCATTTCCCCAGGGCCAGAGGTGGTAGATGAGAAAGCTCGTTATAAAAAGTCTGCTCGAAGTAAACGGGAGGGACCCAGGAGGCCCCGGTCTCCCACTTCAGCCCCCTCAACCCTCACTCTCTTTCCCCACAGGGAGAGCCTGGCAAAGCTGGAGAACGAGGTGTTCCCGGACCCCCCGGTGCTGTGGTAAGTATCTCCTGTTGGTCCCTGTCCCCTTCCTGCCCCTGCCCATGACACTTCCCCATCCCTGCAGGAGGGATGCAGGAGGGATGCAGGAGGCCGCAGCCCATCACCAGAGCATCTGGAGCTCCCAGCCCCAGGCCCCCCCACCCCCACCTGCGCACTCTTCCTCCAGCTGCCCGCCTGCCTCACCACCCTGAATTCTTCTTTGCTGTCTCCCCACAGGGCCCTGCTGGCAAAGATGGAGAAGCTGGAGCTCAGGGACCCCCCGGCCCTGCTGTAAGTGTCCCTGACAGGCAGACTTGGGGAGGGGGCACTGTGGAGCAGGAAAGGGAGACACTCCCGCCCTCCTCTCCTGGGCCTTCCCATGACCCCAGCTCTCTCTGTGACAGGGCCCCGCTGGTGAGAGAGGTGAACAAGGTCCTGCTGGCTCCCCAGGATTCCAGGTGAGGTTCACAGCGGTCAGGGTGTCGGCGAGGGCTGGGCTCCCCTTTGTTCTCTTCCAGATCTAATCCCTCCCCCTACTCTCCCCCATTTCCCACCCTACAGGGTCTCCCTGGCCCCGCTGGTCCTCCTGGTGAATCAGGCAAACCCGGTGAACAGGTAAGAGGTAGCAGCCGGCCAGAGAGGTGGGAAAGGCAGGGATTACAGAGGGAGAGGCCAGCCATCCTAGCTAATCAGACAACTGTCAGCCAGAGGGATCACGGTTAGACACCAGCAAGGACTTCCCATCACGAAGGGAGCCACACAGAGGGAAGCAGGGAGCTGCACCTCTGCGTGATATGGTCTGGAAGGAGCTGCTTGGCTGCTAGTCTGGCTGACTTCTTTGTAGAGCTGCTGGAATACTCTGTGACTTCTTCTCAATCCAAAGTTTGGGGAGGGGGTCGGTCTTTGACACATCTGAGGAGGAGTAGAGGGCTAATTTCAGTTCGGTGCTGAGAAGGGGTTGGTCTGTAATCACAGAACGGGGGTCCCCAGGAGGAGGACAGCAGTGCTTTCCAGTGGAGAGGCCCAGGCAGGTTTTCTCATTTTCTGTCCCTCTCTCCCCCTCAGGGTGTTCCTGGAGACCTTGGTGCCCCTGGCCCCTCTGGAGCAAGAGTAAGTAACGCCTCTGCTGCTCCCGTCGAGATGCCTCGAGACGGCCCTATCTCTGGAGCCACCATCACGTGCCCTGTCCTTCCTTCCCTTCTAGGGAGAGAGAGGTTTCCCCGGTGAGCGTGGTGTGCAAGGTCCCCCCGGTCCTGCAGGTCCCCGTGGGTCCAACGGTGCCCCTGGCAACGATGGTGCTAAGGTGAGGGCAGCTTGGGGACCAGGTCTCACCCCTCCTAAGGCAGGGGACGCCTGGCTGTGACCAAAGCCACCTAGATGTGGGGGAGGGGCAGAGGGACAAGACTGGGATGGAGTCCACGTGCAGCCTGAGGCTCTGGGCTGAGTCTGCCCTCTTAGCTGGTGCCTGTCTTTGGTCTCAGAATCAAGCCTAGGAGATATCAGGAGGGGGCTCAGGAGTGGGCTGTGACCCCAGGTCTCACTCCAGTCCTCTTGGTTGTCACATAGGGTGATGCTGGTGCCCCTGGAGCTCCCGGCAGCCAGGGTGCCCCTGGCCTTCAGGGAATGCCTGGTGAACGAGGTGCAGCTGGTCTTCCAGGCCCTAAGGGTGACAGAGTAAGTCCAAGCTCCCCTCCCCTGAGTCCTGTGTGGTTGTCATCTCTCTCTTTCCCCTCCCTGGGATCTTTCCCTCTTCTCCTGAATCTTCCCTTCTTCCCCTCTGGCCTCTTTGCTGATAAATTGTCTACCTGTGGTCCAGGCCCATCTCTTCCCATCAGTTAACATGGCAACAAGAGGTGGGGCCGCCTCCTGAAAGGGAGATCCCTCATTCCTCTCTCAACTCAAGGCAGGGGCTTCTTAACCTAGGTTCCGCCACAATCCTCAGGCAGGCACATTTTCCCCTGAAAGATCTTGAGTCCTTGGCACAGGTGGGGGCAAGGAAGATCTGGGGAGGGGTCTCAGACACAAGCAAGCCACGAGAGGTTGCCTCCTTGCCCCACACTGGAAGTCTCAGGCTTTCCCATGTCTTTAGGGCGATGCTGGTCCCAAAGGTGCTGATGGTTCTCCTGGCAAAGATGGCGTCCGTGGTCTGACTGGCCCCATCGGTCCTCCTGGCCCCGCTGGTGCCCCTGGCGACAAGGTGAGGTGGCAGCTTCCCCACTTTCTGCCCTAACACACAGCTTCCCCCAGCATGCCTGGGCATGGCTCGGCCAGGAAAGCAGGTCCTGCATTCCCAGCTGGCGACTCAGGAAGCTAGGCAGACCAAAAGGGAGGGGAGGCTCTTCTGGGGTCAGGAGTGTTCAAGGGGAACCCCTGACCCTGAGCCTCCTGTCCCTCCCTCTCAGGGTGAAACTGGTCCTAGCGGTCCTGCTGGTCCCACTGGAGCTCGTGGTGCCCCCGTAAGTACAGAAGACCCGGTTAAGACCCCATACTTGGCCTTTCTCTCCCTTCATATGCCCCCTGGTCCTCTTTCTTTGTCTCCTCCACCTTCATGACTCCTACCTCCATGGGCCCTGGGGAATGCTCCTCAGGGCCCCCCTCCTCCCACTGTCCCTCCACTCTATCTTACTTTCCTCCACATCAGAGCATGTCTCCAGTCTGCCTCCTTTTCTTCTAGGGAGACCGTGGTGAGCCTGGTCCTCCCGGCCCTGCTGGCTTTGCTGGCCCCCCTGTGAGTACCAAGACCGCCTTCCTTTTCCATCACCAACTGGGACCCCGGGCCTTGGGTGACTGAATGAGGACAAAGGCGTTGGCCCAGGGAAGGAGGGTGGGGAGAGGATTGTCTCCCATTCAGGCATCTTTCTGCCTGCAGTTCCTGTCCTTACCCAGCCCCGTGGCACCACCCGGCTCCCTCCTCTAACATATGTAGCTCCTCCACTCACCACGCTCCCTCCTTCCCCAGGGTGCTGATGGCCAACCTGGTGCTAAAGGCGAACCCGGTGATGCTGGTGCTAAAGGCGATGCTGGTCCCCCTGGCCCTGCTGGACCCGCCGGACCCCCTGGCCCCATTGTGAGTATCTTATCCTCTAGGCCCTGAGCTGCTGGTAGGGCTGGACCCAGGATTGGCCCAGCCTTGACACTTCTGTGCTCTCCTACAGGGTAGCGTTGGTGCTCCTGGACCCAAAGGTGCTCGTGGCAGCGCTGGTCCCCCTGTGAGTATCTCAGTCTCTCTCATGCGGCTCTCCCCTGCCCACCTTCAGAGGTAGGGGTGGCTGGGCCAGGTGAGGAGCTGTCCTCCTGTTAACTACTGCTTTGTCCTCTTCCGCCAGGGTGCTACTGGTTTCCCTGGTGCTGCTGGCCGAGTCGGTCCCCCCGGCCCCTCTGTAAGTATCTGTGGTGGAGATGCCACTTCTCTGGGGGTTGGGGCACAGGCTGTCAGGAGGGTGGTGGGCCCAACTGAAGCCTCAGTAGTGCTCCAAAATCCACTGGAATCTGACAGCCCCTTTTCTCCCCGTCCAGGGAAATGCTGGACCCCCTGGCCCTCCTGGCCCTGTTGGCAAAGAAGGCGGCAAAGGCCCCCGTGGTGAGACTGGCCCCGCTGGACGTCCTGGTGAGGCCGGTCCCCCTGGGCCCCCTGGCCCCGCTGGCGAGAAGGGATCTCCTGGTGCTGACGGACCTGCTGTAAGTGCGAGGTTGGAGGGGTCCTGAGTCGGGGCATGGACCTTGGCCTCTGTACGGTCCCTCACCGCCATCTTCCTCCCACAGGGTGCTCCCGGCACTCCTGGGCCTCAGGGCATTGCTGGACAGCGTGGTGTGGTCGGTCTGCCCGGTCAGCGAGGAGAAAGAGGCTTCCCTGGTCTTCCTGGCCCCTCTGTGAGTGCCCCCTCATCTTGGGGGACCCCAAAAAGAACCATCACAGGAGTTGGGGTGGTGGGGCCAGTGAGGACAGATGTGATGGATGACCTGGGGACCCCATCCCCATCTCTGGCCTGACTCTTCCTTCTCCCCCAGGGTGAACCCGGTAAGCAAGGTCCTTCTGGAGCAAGTGGTGAACGTGGCCCCCCTGGTCCCGTGGGCCCCCCTGGATTGGCTGGACCCCCTGGCGAGTCTGGACGTGAAGTGAGTAGTCACCAGCCCCATTCCAGTGTCCCCAGCACAGCGGCTTTGGCCTTGACCTGAGCCTCCCTCCCCTTGGCTGACTCTCACCTCCGTCACTCTCTCTGTAGGGATCCCCTGGTGCTGAAGGCTCCCCCGGACGAGACGGTTCTCCTGGCCCCAAGGTAAGACGGCTGCACCCCAGGGCCACAGCCCTGCCTGCCGCTCCCTCGCCCCCACCTGGTTCCTTCGCCTGGAGCTGACATGTACTCCACTCCTCTCCTCTCCCAGGGTGACCGTGGTGAGACTGGCCCTGCTGGACCCCCTGGTGCTCCTGGTGCCCCTGGTGCCCCTGGCCCCGTTGGCCCTGCTGGCAAGAGTGGCGATCGTGGTGAGGCTGTAAGTAGCTGGGTTCCGGCTTGCTGCTTCTGGTCAAGCCGGGGACTCTCCAGGCCTCCCCAGGGGCCTGTAGATGGACATCTGACTTCACCTAGGCTGGGAGGAGAGGACATCTTGCAGGATGTCCAGGCCTTTGGTCTCCCCGAAAACATTGAGCCCCAGATCAGCTTCAAGGCCCCTGTCCCAACAGTACCCTGTCCCCTCTGAGGAATGGAGTTTGTCCCCAGGTGCTTGCCCCGGCTCACACGTGGCCAGAATTCACATGAAATTCATCTGGGGCTCAGGAGAGATGGACATAATGTGAAAGGATGCAAAGGAAGAGGGATTGGGCCTTGGGGTGGCCTTATCCTGCAGCTCAGGCTCTACCAAGATCTGACACTCTCTCTGCACTCCCCAGGGTCCTGCTGGTCCTGCTGGTCCCATCGGCCCCGTTGGTGCCCGTGGTCCTGCTGTAAGTGCCCTGCTTTGGCCCTCATGTCCTCAGAGCTCTTGTCCAGATGTGGACTGCACCCCACTCAGTGTTCGTGAGCCTTCTACCTGACAGCTTGTCCCCTCTTCTCTTCTAGGGACCCCAAGGCCCCCGTGGTGACAAGGGTGAGACAGGCGAACAGGGCGACAGAGGCATTAAGGGTCACCGTGGCTTCTCTGGTCTCCAGGGTCCCCCTGGTCCTCCCGTGAGTATGCTCAGCCCCTCCCCAGCCCCCAGCTGCCACTGAATCTTCTCTTCTCACCTCCCCATGCCCTGCTGTATGATTGGGGGGGGGACCCTTTGCCTCAGTTTCCCCCTCTGGAGAGTCATTCTTTCTCCTCCCTAGTGGGGACTGGGTTCTGAAGATTTGGGGGGCATTTCCAAGAAGCCTCTGAAGGCAAGGGGTGCACAAAGAGGGATGTAAGAGGGGTCTCAGCCCATGGACACCTTGGGACTAGATTTGCAGAATAACGAGACGGGGTGCAGGTCACTGGCCCCCCGCACTGGGTTTGACCCGCACTGGGCCTGAATAGCCTTTGCGTCTGTCTTCAGGGCTCTCCTGGTGAACAAGGTCCCTCTGGAGCTTCTGGTCCTGCTGGTCCCCGCGTAAGTCACGTCTTCTGTCTATCTCCTCTTCCCGGGTCCCAAGCCCAGGTTCACTTCAGGGTTGTTTGCCTGGGAGACAGGTGTCCCCTACTTCTCTGGAGGAGGGTCCAGGGGCAGGGGATGGGAGAGGGGTGGAAGAGTCCCGGACGAGCTTGCTCAGCCCTTGGCCTGCCCCTCCCCGCCCCTTCCTCCCACAAGATGTTTCCTGGCCTGGCTGTGGGAATGAACTATGCTGAGGCTGAGGAGCCACAAGCAGGGGGGTCGTGGGCTTCTCTGCCAGAGTTGGGGTGGACCCCTGCTTTCTGGCAGGCTATCTTCAACCAAGTTCCTCCCTGTAGGGTCCCCCTGGCTCTGCTGGTGCTCCTGGCAAAGATGGACTCAACGGTCTCCCAGGCCCCATCGGCCCCCCTGGTCCTCGTGGTCGCACTGGTGATGCTGGTCCTGTTGTACGTAGCCCCCCCCCCCATCTGTCCATGGCCCTCCAGCCCTGAGAGCACTCGGACTCCGGTAATCCTTGCTTTCCTCCCTTTCTGCACAGGGTCCCCCCGGCCCTCCTGGACCCCCTGGTCCCCCTGGTCCTCCCAGCGGTGGTTTCGACTTCAGCTTCTTGCCTCAGCCACCTCAAGAGAAGTCTCACGATGGCGGCCGCTACTACCGGGCCGATGATGCCAATGTGGTCCGTGACCGTGACCTCGAGGTGGACACCACTCTCAAGAGCCTGAGCCAGCAGATCGAGAACATCCGGAGTCCCGAAGGCAGCCGCAAGAACCCAGCCCGCACCTGCCGTGACCTCAAGATGTGCCACTCTGACTGGAAGAGCGGTGAGCGCCTGCCCAGCTGTGCCCTTCCTCCTCCTCCTGCCCAGATGCCCACGTGTGTCCCACCTCCCTTACCTCCCCTGACTCTGCCTTGCCCTGCCCCACCACAGGAGAATACTGGATTGACCCCAACCAAGGCTGCAACCTGGACGCCATCAAGGTCTTCTGCAACATGGAGACGGGTGAGACCTGCGTGTACCCCACTCAGCCCCAAGTGGCCCAGAAGAACTGGTACATCAGCAAGAACCCCAAGGACAAGAGGCACGTCTGGTACGGCGAGAGCATGACCGACGGATTCCAGGTGCGTGAGCTGGACCCTGGAACCACTCTCACGAGATGGGCTGGCCCAAGGCTCCGAAGGGGCATGAGAGAAGCTTTTGGTGGACTAGACCTCTGCTAAGTGTGAGAGACAGAGCTGGGCTGGGAAACAGGAGTCCTGGGTCCTTGATACTGGCTCAGACATAGGTACCCAGGGGCAAGTGATGCCACCTCTGGATGTGGGGCTTCACTCGGATGCTCTCACAGGACCTCAGGGAGGGAGGCCAGGACTAGAGGCTCCAGCACGGTCATTGACTCCTCATTCTCCCCACCCCACAGTTCGAGTATGGTGGCCAGGGCTCCGATCCTGCCGATGTGGCCATCCAGCTGACTTTCCTGCGCCTGATGTCCACCGAGGCCTCCCAGAACATCACCTACCACTGCAAGAACAGCGTGGCCTACATGGACCAGCAGACTGGCAACCTCAAGAAGGCCCTGCTCCTCCAGGGCTCCAACGAGATCGAGATCCGGGCCGAGGGCAACAGCCGCTTCACCTACAGCGTCACCTACGATGGCTGCACGGTGAGTCCCCAAGCAGGGCCCCTTCTCTGGGCTTTGGCTTTCCTGGCAGGCCAGGGTTCCCCTCACTCCATCACTCCCATTTGGTGACACCCCTCTCCCATTGTCTCCCCTTCACCCCAGAGTCACACCGGAGCCTGGGGCAAGACAGTGATCGAATACAAAACCACCAAGACCTCCCGCTTGCCCATCATCGATGTGGCTCCCTTGGATATTGGCGCCCCAGACCAGGAATTCGGCATCGACATTGGCCCTGTCTGCTTCCTGTAAACTCCCTCCGCCCCAACCTGGCTCCCTCCCACCCAGTCCACTTGCCCCTGCCCCTGGAAACAGACAAACAACCCAAACTGAACCCCCCAAAAAGCCAAAAAATGGGAGACAATTTCACATGGACTTTGGAAAATATTTTTTTCCTTTGCATTCATCTCTCAAACTTAGTTTTTATCTTTGACCAACTGACCATGACCAAAAACCAAAAGTGCATTCAACCTTACCAAAAAAAAAAAAAGAATAAATAAATAACTTTTTAAAAAAGGAAGCTTGGTCCACTTGCTTGAAGACCCATGTGGGGGTAAGTCCTTTTCTGCCCGTTGGGCTTATGATACCCCAACGCTGCCCTTTCTGCTCCTTTCTCCATGCCTTCTTGGGGCCTCCCCTCCACTGCTCCCCAAATCTAAGTCTCCCCAAAAGACACAGGAAACAATGCATTGTCTGCCCAGCAACCAAAGGCAATGCTAAAACACCCAAGTGGCCCCCACGCTCCCAGCCCGCTCCCCTCACCCAGCACCCCCAAACCGTGGGGGGACCTGGGGTTCTCAGACTGCCAAAGAAGCCTTACCATCTGGCATCCCCGTGGCCCCTGCAACATACCCCTCTTTGTTTTTGAGGGGGCATGCCCGGGGGGACCACTGGCCCCTCGCCGCCGGGTTTGGAGGAAAGTCAGGAGGGGCCACAACAGAGCAGAAACACCGGATTCAGGACACGTGTCAGTCCCAGCCACAGGGCTGGGTGGGAGAGACTGCTCTGTTCCTTGTGTAATTGTGTTGCTGAAAGACTACCTCGTTCTCGTCTTTATTGTGTCACCGGGGCAACTGCGTGGGGGCGGGGATGGGGGCATGAAGGGGCTCCCCATTTTATACCAAAGGTGCTACATCTCTGTGATGGGGTGGGGTGGGGAGGAAATCACTGGTGCTATAGAAGTCGAGACGCACCCCCCCCAGGCCAGCAAATGTTCCTTTTTGTTCAAAGTCTTTTTTTATTCTTTGTTTTTTTTTTTTCTTGTGGATGGGGACTCATGTGAATTTTCTAAAGGTGCTATTTAACGTGGGGGAGAGAGTGCCGGCTCCAGACAGCGCCACCCACTTTCCACTCTCTCCACCCCCTCGCCGCCTCTCGCCTCTCCGGCCTCTCTCTCTCCACCTCTCTCTCCTCTGAAACCCTCTCCTCCTCAGCTGCACCCCATCCTCACAGCCCCTCTCATAGTCTGTCCTGTGTCCCCCTCTCGCCGCTGCTGGGTTTCAGAGCACAACTTCCCAAAGCACAAAGCAGTTTTTTCCCCTAGGGGTGGGAGGAAGCAAGAGACTCTGTACCTATTTTGTATGTGTATAATAATTTGAGATGTTTTTAATTATTTTGATTGCTGGAATAAAGCATGTGGAAATGACCCAAGCATATCTGCGGTGGCCTCCTAATTTCCTTCCTTGGAGTCGGGGGAGGGGAGACCTGGGGAGGGTGCTTTGGGGTGCGTGGGTGGGTTCTCCTTCCGTTTCTTGCCCCTTCCCTCCCCTCATCCTCATCTAGTGCCCTGGAGGGTCCCTCCCCCTTCCTATTGCCTTTCTTATGTCTTGACACTTTTTCTTTTTTCTCGTGTAATCCTCCCGGTATGTCTTTCAAACCCTCTTCTCCTTTACAGTGCCATATAGGCAACCCACATGTGCAGCAACTCTCTCACACACACACACACACATGCACGCTGCCCAGACCTCACGCCCACTCTCCCACCAACACCATCAGTTCTCGCTGCCCTCTCTGCTGCTGTGGGCATTCTGCATGGTTGGGGACTGTGGAAGGCACTGCCCATGGGGCACTAGCAAGGCCCACACCTGGCTGAGGGATGTGGGACTGGGGAGGAGTACCCGGAGCCCCTCAGCAAGGCCTCCCCGGGGGCAAACATAGAGGGTGGTCTGGCCTCTCCCCTGTCCTCGCCCGCCCTGAGCTCCTGCCCAAGGAGCAACAAGCAGTACAGCGTGAGGCGGTCTCTGAGTCTGCCCTGAGGATCTGTGAGGAAATGGGAGCAAAGAGGCCTCCTGCTCACTCACAGGGGCTCCCAGAGGAAGGAGGGAGGGCGATGGCCCAGCTCTTGGAGAGCTGGAGTCAAGGCATTCACAGGGCCTTCTCAGTCCCCAGAATACGAGACCCCCTGGTGGGGGTGGCCTGGGGAGGTCGCTTAGCCCAGACCCTGCCCCATGCCCATTCCTCATCCTTTTCAAAATTCCTGCTTCCTCTTCCTCCTGCTTCTCTCTCCCTTCCCTTTACTTTTATCTTCTGCCCGCCCCTCTCTGCCTGCCTGAGAACCTGAGGCCCCCAAAGGGAAGGTGACTGCTCAGCTCCCCGATCTCAGAGAAGGGGGACAGCAGCAGGTGGCCACTAGGGACACAGAGGATCCAGAGAGTCAGAAGTCTGGAACAGACCAGGCGCCAAGAGACCCAGAGACAGGGAGTTGACAGGTGTCCCCCTCCCACCCAAGGTCTCAGAGCCTAAACCTCAAGGCAGGAGAGACCCATGTCCCTCCCTCGGGTCTACAGAGAGATGGACAAGTCTGCAGAGGCCATCGTCTGCAATCCTAACACTAATCATTCAGTAGTCATGGTTATTAATTACGGCCTTTAATAATTCATCATTAGCACTTCTACCACAATTGGAACAGTGTAGAAGGAGAATTAGTCTAGAGAGTAAGAAATTGTGGCATGTAAGTGAAGGGTTATTCTTATGCAAATTACCCAAAGTTATGTGGTGATGGATTAAGCAATCCATTGATTGATTGGTGATACCTGCCTGACACCCCTAGGTAACCGCCACCTACCTGGACCAGTGGCCTTTTGGGGCCCTTGGCTGTCTTACCCCATCCCCACCTGCCCCTACGGAGGATCCAGAAGCATCCTGAGCCCGGCATCTAAGGCACTACCTGGCCATTATCCATCCGTCCATTCTCATTGTCCCCTCCCCTGACCACACCTGTCACACCAGCCAGAAAGGGTGACCATGGTTCCCGCAGCTGCACCACACTTCCCACCTCCAGGCCTTTCTTTATGCCTCAAATGTCTCGTCGCCCCCTCATTCTCCTCCCCAACGCAGGCCGAGTTTGTCCTCTCTGAGTTTCCAGAGCTCTCCGTGCCTGCAAAATTAATCTTAGCCTTAATACCAGACATTATTGCCATTTTTAGCTGTCGTGTTTTCACCCTGCTATTCTCTCCAGGCCACGCGGAGCCGACTGAGGCCAGAGGCCTGGTGCAGCGATGCAGGACAGGACACAGGGTCCCGGCGTGGCTATTGGGAGACTACAAAGAGAACGTGAGGTGGAGAGGCAGTTCTAGATGACAGTGTGGAGCTGAGTGCGCCTCTGTGAACGGGAGTGAGCAAGCGTGAGAGGAAGAGCAGTGAAAACCAGTCCACGTGTGCAGCAGACAGCAGTTGAAGGCTCTAGGCCAGCACTTTCTGCAATAGAAAAAGTGTTCTCTATCTGTGCTGTCCAGCAACGGTAGCCATGAGCCACACGTGGCTATGGAGCACTTGACACGTAGATCATGCTAAGGAGGAACTCAGTTTTTAATTTTACTTTTGTAATGAATTTTAATAGCTACATGTGGCTCATGGCTACCGTATTGGGCAGGGCACCACAGCTCTAGGCAAAGGAGTGAATATGGCTCTTGCTACATACGTACAAATCTACACATGGGCACACGAGTGTGTGTGTGCGTGTGTGTGCACACACACTTGTGAGGGCACATGAGGTGACACCGCACGTCAGGGCTGTGGTGGTGGCAGTGCCCGGCTGCGCAGCTCCGTGCCTGTACCACGTGGTGTGAGGCCAGACTGTGGTTTCAGTGTGTGTGCAGGACAGGAGAGCAGGGGGACAAAGGGGCCATTGTACCGCTTTCCCAACTCAAGCCCTCCTTTCCGCTGACATCACAGCTGCCCTAAATACAGCTGCCCAGACCTGCTCCCCCAGACCCTGCTGCCCCCTGAAGGGTGCCCAGCGCTGCTCCAAGGGACTCACCTTTGTCTTCTCTGTAAGAAGATGAGCCACGTTTCTGTGGCTGATTTTTCAGTCAAATACAGATGGAAAATTCTAGAAATGGAGGAGGCTTCGTTTGGATTTTTCATTTTTGCTCCTTTCAGAATCCTGGGTCCCTTTTGCGGCATGAGCCCATCTACCAGCAGGATTTTCTATGACCGAAATATGGCAAAATTTCCCTCCTTTTTTTTCCAGCTCCTTGGCCCTCAGCTTTCCTGGTGTCTGCAAGACTTTCCTGGATGGAGCTGGGCGAGGGGACGGGGGCAGTGGTGGAGGGGGGCCTCCTAGCTGGAGTGTGGGAGCCTCAGATCAGGAGCACACAGGGCTGTGTGAAACAGGAGTGAGCATGGGTCTGCTGTGAGAAAACGTGTGGCTGGTCTCAAAGCCAGGACCCCCGGGAGGAGGCTGCATGGGGGCAGTGAGTGTGGGAGGCTGTGTACGTGAGTGAGGTGGGTCTAACCCAGCTGTTCCTGTGTGGATGAGAATGTGTCTCACTCTCTGGGTGCCCACCCCCCATGAACATATGTGTCTGTGTCCAGAGGGGCCCTATCCATGAGTGGATGTGTTGGGGACAGACAGGGGTCTGTCTATGTGGGGACAGCTTCTCTACACACGTAGCAGCAGAAGAGATGCAATGTGAACTGAAAATGCTTTGGGATGTGGCACTGGGGATGTGAGCATGCAGAGGTCTGAGAGAGGGCATGGGGCGTCTGTTTGTGAGGTGAGGATGAATGGGGGCCGGTAGAGCCAGGAGCAGTGGGGGAAAATTTGGAGAGGCTGGGTGTGGTGGGAGACTACCGTCCTAAAGGCAGTGGGGCCTGAGTGCCGGTGAGTGGCTGCATCTCTGTGTCCCCTTCCTGATGTGTGCTCCAGAGGGTACCAAGTAGGACTGAGAGATGTCCACAGACCAGGAGGCAAGACCCTGGAAGGACGGCCCTTGCCTAGGAGGGTAATCCGAGCCTCATACACGGACACAGGAGTTTCAAGCTTTGCAGAGGATGCACATGGCAAGGCCCGGAGGGAGGTGAGTTTGGTGCAGAGGTGCTGAGAGCGTGGGGTTGTCTCTGCATAAGACAGGAGGAGGAAGAGGGGGATGGGGTGGCCCGGGGACCAAAGTACGTTTTAGAACAAGGAGGCCACAGATTCAAGTTCTAGGTGACTTCACTGTTGTGGGGCAAACCTCTCCTGCTCCTCAAGGCTTTGGAAAACTCTGATGAGTGCACAGAGGCCCGTGCAAGCAGACGTTCTGGAGAAAGCAAGGAAAGGGGCTGAGTTTTGGGCTTGGGTCAATCTGGAGTGGAGATTAAGGAAGAGCTGTGAAACAGGCACAGTAAAAATATAATGTGAGCCACATATGTACTTTTTCATTTTTTAGCAGCCCTATTAAAAACATTTTTAAAACGGATGAAGTTAATTTTAATAACATTTTATTTAACCTCATGTGTCCCCAAATATTGTCATTCCGTCATTACATTTGCAGCAGATCTTGTTTGGGACCAGCCATATTTCAAGTGCTCCATGGCAGTGGCCACACATGGCCCGCGGCTGCCGTACCAGACAGCGCAGCATCAGACAGCAGATCAGGGCCAAGCAGTGTGGATTCCAGCCTCCACCCTAACTCACAGGGAGAGCTTGAACTCTTCTCAGGGTGCAGAATGGAAACTGAGCCCATTTGATCTGGATCTGAGGGGGCAGGGAGACCCCACGACCCCTGGTTTGGGAGGGATCGTGCGAATGTTTGTATGTAATAATGGCTCCACTTGGGGAGCTAGCAAATGCCGGGCACTTGCCTGGTCCTCACAGATACTCACAACAGTCCAGAGCAGTTATGATAATGTCTATGAGTAAACTAACCGTCAGAGCTGAGATTCCAGCCCTGCTTGCTCTGACCCCAAACCCCAACAAATGCACCGAGTGAGCTCCCTGGGAAACGGGGTGTGTGTGTGTTTCAAGAATAAGGTAGGGGCCAGCCCAGTGGAGCAGCGGTTTAGTGCACACATTCCACTTCAGCAGCCTGGGGTTCACTGGTTCGGATCCCAGGTGCAGACATGGCACCGCTTGGCAAGCTATGCTGTGGCAGGCGTCCCACATGTAAAGTAGAGGAAGATGGGCACGGATGTTAGCTCAGGGCCAGCCTTCCTCAGCAAAAACAGGAGGATTGGCAGCAAATGTTAGCTCAGGGCTAATCTTCCTCAAAAAAAGAAAAAAGAGAATGAGGCAGAAGGGGGCACGTGGGGCTGAGGCCAGTTGTAGGGGGTGCTCTGAGTCCCCATGTCTAGCAGGGATCCCTCTTGTCCATTGAGACGTGGTGAGGAACTGTCCAGGGTCAGGCCATGCATGGGGGCTGTGTTTAGGATGAAGGTAGAGGCTGTGCACTGCGTCACAATGGGCAGTGCTGGCTGTGGGACTGGAGGAGACAGGGTTGGAGTGGGGCGTGAGGTCCAGTCTCAGAGTGGAAGGAGGTGGACGCTGGGGACGCTGTGTCTATTTGTCCTCGGCTGTTGGGGGTGGGGGGGTGGAGTGTGACTCCCGGGTGGACTCTTACCCCTCAATGAGTCAAGGGGGGCTGGGTGTGTCCGTGCCCTCCCCATATGCTGCCAGGGGTGGCTGAGCGTGCTCGTGTGTGTGCCCAGGCACGGCTCAGTGTCCTTTGCAGTCACGCCATCCTCCCAGCTGCTTGTCTGGGCCACTTCCTTCCAGGCTGGCAGCCAGGCTCCCGTGCGCTCCTTGGAGCTGAGCTGGGAGGAAGGCGCTGCCAAGATCCCAGGGCAAAGCTGGGAAGCAGAGGGAAGCGAGGGCTTGGCCTTGAACTCTCCCATCCCTGGCTGGCATGGGAAGCGCACAGAGGCCCTGCCTGGCTGCAGGGGGGTGGAGCACAGAGGCAGGGAGAGGGCAGCCCCCTCCTCAAGGGACAGGGATCAAGGAAGAGCCACCCTAGACAGCAGGCTGGCTGCTACGAACCTCCATTCTGAGCAGATTCTGTGCAATGCTTCGTTTTCACCACACGAGGCACCCCCAGGGACAAGAGTAAATCCCAATGAGAAGTCAGAGATGCCCTTTGGTCAGAGAACCCAGGTGGTTGGGGGGTGAGCACCTGCGGAACCATTCAGTCAACACATCTCAACAGAGATGAGCCAGCACTGGGCCTCCACCTGCCTCCAAAGATGCTTATGGGGTTAACTAATTAATGGATATGGGATGCCCCACAGGGAGGTGGGACAGAAGATAATGGCAGAAGCTTGAGCAATAGCTTCTTCACCCCCTTTGCCCAGAGAGGAGGAGCAACCCCCTTAAGAGCTCTGAGCAACCCAGACCTGATGGCCTGCCTCTAAGTGTTCCTTTGGAACATCTTTCCTGAGCGCCTGCTCTGTGCAGGCACCACGCCCCTGGGAGCACACAGAATCCTGTCCTCCTGGAGCACATCGAGGGCAGAAGCCAGCCCTGAGCAGCACCCATGCAGAGCATCTTCTCAGGAAGAAGGAGTGCTGTGCAGGGTGTCTTGGAGGCCGGGGTGGAGGGGGCTGTCTGAGGAGGGGGGAGGCCTCCCTGAGGAGCTACTATTTGGATGGAGACCAAAAGGATGGTAGGGAGCGGGGGAGTTGTGTGGATTTGGGGGCTGGGGGTTCCCGGCAGATGGAACAGCAGAGGCAAAGGCC
This sequence comes from Equus caballus, assembly GCF_041296265.1. Classification (NCBI taxonomy): domain Eukaryota; kingdom Metazoa; phylum Chordata; class Mammalia; order Perissodactyla; family Equidae; genus Equus; species Equus caballus. The sequence continues at coordinate 25,981,656 of NC_091694.1, read as the reverse complement.
CTGAAACAGGAGTGTGCTTAGAGGCAGCATGGCGGAGCAGGTGAGGGAGGGGAGAGCGGGGTGGTGAGGTCAGAGAGGTGGATGGGGCCCGCACGCCTGGCCGGGGGCTGGATTTTACCCTCATGTGAAAGGAAGGCATCAGAGGCTTGAGAGCGGGAAGACAAGACACCTGGATCTTTCCTTTAAAGACTGGGCCTGGCTGCTGCAGGCATGGGAACCACTGGAGGCGGTGGCCGGGGTCCAGAAGCGAGGCCCTGGGGCTGGACTGGGAAGGTCAGATGGAGCCTGGGAAGTGGCTGGATTCAGGACATGCAATGAAGGTGGGGATTCTGGGGAGTGAGACAAAGGGGAGGGGGGTCCAAGGACAATTTGGGGCCCTCAGGACCCCTTGCCTACACAGCTCTGAGCACCAGGAGGCGGTATGCAGAAACTCAGCCCTCCTCGGGGATCCTTGGCACAGGAGGCACTTGCACCCCCCACCCCTGAAACAGCCCCCAGGCTGGGCCCTTGTCTCCAGGTGGTGGACACTCCCTGTGGGCCCCAATCTACACCACCCACACCCCAGGGAGAAGGGAAGATTGGGAGTCAGCCCCAGGACGGAGAGTGGTTCCAGGACCTGGCGGGTGCAGCACAAAAGGATCTAGAGGCCCAGGGCTGTCGGCGTCTTGCCTTTGTTAGGATTCTCTTGGAGTTGCCACCTGGGTCAGGGGCCTGGGCCATTAGTCCTTGCTCCTCTGCTCCCTCTCCTTTGTCCAGGTCCCCTCTGGGCCTTAGTCTTTGGCCTGTCCCCTCGAGGAGTCAGATGTGAGACCAGGTGTGGCTCAGAATGGCAGTGGATGGGGGAGTGGCCTGTTTTGGTTGTAGCCACCTAGGAAACAGGAGCTGGGGCCGCTCCCTAGCCAGCTGAGGTGTCCAGGGCTCACATGGACACCAAGCCAAGCTGGTGACACTCAGTTCAATGTCCAGGCTGTGCAGTGTCCTCCAGACCTCAGCTCTGTCCCTGGAGGAATGCACTGGAAGGGGGTCATTGAGCCTGGGCACTCAGGGTCCTGCCCCCCACCCCCTCTCTCCGTATCTAGATGGGCTCGTCTCCCTACACAACTACCCAATGGGTTCCCCCTCCAGGGGATCTGGATGGGTAAGAGCCTGGATCTCCTGCCTCCAGGACCCTTCAACCCTCCAGAAGGCAGTGTGCAGGTGGACACGCCACAGTGGGATCCATACTCTGTGACTTGCTAGCTCTGTGACCTTGGGTGAGTCACAGATTCTCCCTGGCCCTCAGTTTCCTTGTCTAGAAGATGGGAATAATGATCCAGTAAGCCCTCACTGTTGGCGTGATGTGAGGATTAAGACCAGGGCCACATATGCATGTCGTTCCTTCTTTCTTCCAGAGAATTTGAGAAAACGGCAAAATGGCAGGAGTCCACAGGGCAGGCTGGCAGCCCCTGGCCGCTTCTGCAGGAAACAGAGGCAACAAGGCTCGGGTGCTCCTGAGAGGAAGGCGCTGGCAGCAAGGGAGGAGCAGAGCAGCAGGTATTTATTCTGGGCGACCCTCTCCCTGCCCCATCCCCATCTCTCTGCTCATTCCAAGCCTGGGGTCCGTCGGGCTGGGAGCCGGAATCAGGAGGAAGGGTGTGCCCGTGGGCTGTGGCTGCTCTGTGAGTAGGGAGAGAAGGGAGGACGAGGCCAGGGCTGGCACTGGAACAGCAGAGGGAAGAGAGAGTGGGGGCCTGTGAGGACCAGGCCTTGGTTCTCCTGCCTTCCCTACCCTGACTCTCTGACCCCAAGAGCTTGGCACTGGGGGGCATAGCCCTGGCACTGATGAGCCACCCCATTAAGGGGCAGGCAGGTCTGTGTGCCTCTTCCCTTGACATCCCCCATCCTCCACCACCTGCCCCAGCCTTGAGACGGAGGCCACCGGTTCCCAGAAATGAGGCTGGCACTGCCCAGCCAGACCCACCTGGGCGGGGCCTCAGTGTGGGCCCTCAGTGCTGGTCCAGGATGAGGGGCACCTGAGCGCTGTCCACTTGGGGAGGCAGCCGCTCGCCTGTGCGCACATTGAACATGGGCAGGGTGGAGAGTGGCCGGGGCACCTCTCGGCTAGCTGCCATCTGTCGCAGCTCCTCCGTGTTCCCGCGGATGGTGCAATGGTGGACCATCTGGATGCTGGGGCACAGGGCGGGCAGAGTCATCAGCTCTGGGAGTCAGCGCCCCCCTTTGGGGTTCAGCCTGGCACTCCGTCCGAGCCACCCTGCAGTCTTCCCCCGTTATGTTGAGGGAGACTCACACACAGAAAGCTCTGTGGTACCAGCTCAGTGCCCGGTGACTGAGGCCTGGGCTCTGTGTGTCAACAGCCTGGATTTAAAGCTGTGTGTCCTTTGCAAGCTGCTTAACCACTTCTCTGCCTCAGTTTCCTCAACTGTAAAATGGGGATAATAATAGAAGCTACCTCCCAGGATTGTTGTGGGGATTAAAGGAGAAAATGCAGGCTGAGTGTTTAGAAATGTGCCTGGCGCGTGGTAAGAGCTCCCGAGATACCAAGACATGGATAGATATCCCCAGTGGACATGTGTCTCCAGTGGATATACGACCCTCCAGTCCCTTCTGGCACTCAGCTCCCTCCGCTAACGCCCTCTCCCACCACTGAACTTCAGTCCTCCTCAGCTCCCCCATCCCTGAATCTGGCAAACACACCTCCTCCATCTTTTCCCACCTCCTAGCTTTTGCCCAAGCTGTTTGCTGCCATGCCTTGACCTTCTCATCTTCTGGCTCCTCAGACCTGTCCCTCGCTCCCTCCATACTTTGACCCCTCCCACTCCCACCCCAGTCGGCCCCCAGCATGGACCAGCTCCACACACTGAGTCCTGTCTCCCCATCTTTGTTTCAAACCAAGGCTCCTGGAGGCCAGCACCAGGCTCCACCCTCAACAGGCTGGAAATCCCAGCAGCTCTGAGTGGACTGGTGGCCACACACCTCAGGAAGTCCCTCCTGAGCTCTAGCCCGTTTCTCCCCAGAAGGTTCAGCTTCGTTCTCATTTGACTCTCTCAGTCTTGCTTTCTGCTGTCCAGGGGCAAGCTTTAGTTCATTCTGAGAAGTAGGGCAGCATAATGGTTAAGCATGAGGACTTGCTTTGGGTTTAAATGTAAATTCTTCTGCTTACTGGCTGTGTGACCTTGTGTGAGCTAGTTAACCTCTCTGTGCCACGATTTTCTCAAGTTTAACGCAGTTGTTACATGAATTAAATGAGTTCATTCTGGAAAAACACTTAGAATGTCTTCTGGTCAGCATGCAGCAAGTGGTAGCTATTATTCTAGGGAGCCTTCAGTTACTATTATCATCATCAGAATTATCTTATTATAGTAGGCCCACTGATGAACTTGGCCTCCAGTGGAGGGATATTTCCAAGCTCTTTTGCATGAAACCACTCACATTTGTGGGCTCAGCCTGGAGATGTCCTCCCAGACTACCTGGCTGCTGGGTCAGACAGACGGCAAGGACTTTTCATTACCAGCAATAAGAACTGTTTTTTTAAAGGGGAGGGGGCCCAGGTAGGGCAGAAACAACCCTGCTTGTCACTGGGTTACTGGTCAAATAAGGGAGGCAAGTGGTCGTCACCCATGTCCACATCTCCATTAGTGGCACAGGCTCCAGCTAGAGCCTGAGAGATTAGACTACTGGAAGGACTTTCTAGCTTCCTGCTGAATGAGCCATGCTCCTCCTTGGGGGGAGTAGGACCAAGTCCCGTCAGGCTGGCGGGAGGAGGTGGAGTCACCCTCTAAGGCCAGGGGAGGGTCAAGATGAGCTCTTGATTCTGGAATTTGGCAAGCAGAGTTGTCCAAAACACTGTTTTCCATTCCCAGGCAAGGAAGGCTGAGGGGGGAGAGGAAGTAAGGAGCGTGTGGATGCCGAGGGCCACAGGCAGCCAGGCAGGTAATGCCCCCAGTGGAGGAAGGGCCTTAGTTAATGGGCCCCTCCCAGCCCCCGGCCCCACATCTGGGTCTCATTACTCTGGCAACACACACAGGTGGAAAAATGTTCTGAGGATGTTTTTCTAGAGCAGGAGCAGGAGCCAGACCCGCAGTGCTGCCCCCACATCCTTCCACATCAGCACTTGGGCAGACACAAATGGGCAGGCCTTCCTGCACATACATGCCTGCACACACACACACACACACACTCTCCACCACCAACATACAGCCTCTCCTCTGGCACACAGACCACAGGAGAGGCTCATTGGGCTGGAGAACTTTCTGACCAGATAGAGGTGAAAACAGGCAGCAGAATCACAATTTGCAGATGATTTGAAAAATGATAGACATTGAGCAAGAAAAAAAATGGATTTTGTAGAAATAAATCAACACAAAAGTCAAACCAACAAGGGCCGATATTGTACACGGTAAAATTGGTTATTGATTCAAAACTGATGGAGGAAGTCGATTTTCCTGACACCATCAGGGCTACAAACCTGACCCAGAAAAGCTGGATGTAGTGGAAATAGCTGGTCAGAAGAGAATATCCACAATAGCACAAGATACAATTGATCAAATTTGGCACAGGCCAAAAAAATTGAGGAATAAAATCCTCCTCGTAAAATTTACATAGAAAATCACTCATCCCAACACGAAAAAAACTCTATCTAAAAAAAAATGAAAACAGAAAAAAAAGCAAAGCCTTTTCATTGCTTTGTATAGAAAGTTGATCAAAGAATTAAGTTGATTTAGGTAGAGCAAGGAATGACATTTCTGTTCACTCTGGAAAATATATTCCCCACAAAAATTCATAAATGCTGGTATAATTCTGATTCTAAAAATATTTGTATTGCTCAACCCAATAGGTTAAGTTGGTGGGGTCAACACAATGGGTTTAAAGCTGGGGTCTCAGAAGACCCTGGAATCAGTCGGCACTCACGCATATATGCCCCTGCTTGTGCACGCACACATCATATGGGTCTGCCTGTCTGGCCCACACGGCCACAACCCTTCTTCCCAGGGTACCTGGCATGTCAGATGCCCACACTATCTGGCATCTCCCGTCCGTCCCTCCCAGGAGGGAACAATGAGGCCACTATGACCCTCACAGGATTCTGGTGGCCTCACAATGTCCCCCTCAGGTCACCACAGAGATAACCTTACCATCCCCTATGCTCAAGGCACAAGTCTGCTGAGGCCAGCCGTGGGTGATCATCCTTGGTCCTCCTTTTGGCCACCCAGGGGAAGGCTGGGGCCAGAGCCCTGAAAGGAAGCCTCTGAGGGAACCAGGACCCAGGGCACACCTTACCCACCGAGGAGCACCCCAGTGAAGACTTCCAGCTGCCATCCTGGAGGTCCTCGTACCCAGTTCCCTTCACCCACCCCAGGGAGAGATGCAGAAAGACCCTTCGCTGCCACCACCATCTGCACCCTTGGCCTCAAACACCCCCCTGGGTGCAGGCCAGCAGGCCAGCGTGTCAGGAGCCCCTGGCAAGAGCGAGCCTGGACACCACACCTGCCAAACCAAGCCCAACATATCCAAGGTGATCCTCGGGATTATGGCGGACAAGGGGGCGTACAGCCGCATATCCATGACCTCGCTGAGGAAGGCCGTCGCCACCTCCGGCTACAACATGACCTGCAACGCCTGGCGCTTCAGGCGAGTGCTCAAGCGGCTGGTGGACAAAGGCGTGCTCAGGCAGGTGACCGGCAAGGGGGCCTCAGGCTCCTTCTGCATCAGGAAGAAGCCGGCCTCCAAGTTCAAGCTCAAGGCCAAAAGCCGGCGGCAGCGGCGACAACAGTCTGGGCCACGCCGGTCTGGGCCACGCCGGCCTGAGCAGCGCCAGCCTGGGCAGCGCAGGTTGTTCCTGGGCTCCAAACAGGGGCACAAGCGGCCAGTCAAGGGGGTCCGCAGAGCGGCCAGATGCCGCCGCAATTAACAAGGCAGGCCGGGCAAGCAGGCAGTGGTGCCAGGCTTGCCACAGGCTCCGCGCAGCGGGAATAAAAGGAACCTGACTTATTTCACACCTGCCTCCTGGAATCTCTGGGGTTCAAGGGCGCAGGAGAGCGAGAGGGCTGGGTACACAGGAGGGGTGAGGCCACGGGTCAGGGAAACCTGGGCGAAATAAAGGCGAGATGGATTTGGGAAGGGCTGGAGGAGCTGAAAGCATCCACAGACATTAGCTAGTCCGACCACATCACAAGTGGAGAAACTGAGGCCAGAAAGGGTCACAGTGATTGTGTGGCAGAACTGGGTCTGGAACCCAAGTGCCCGCCTCACAGTGAAGTGGGGGTGTGTGCATTTCTGTGTGTGTGCATGAATGCCAGCGGGAATCCTCTTAAATTGCTTCTCAACCCTTTCCCCCAGGGTGGCAGCAGATCCCCAAAGCCTGGCCAGGTCCCCTCCCCTGTCTCATTCTACTTAGGCTGTTCCATGGAGACCAGAAAATGAGGAGCCATGCCCTGGGATTTCAGGATAGGCCAGGCCCAACATCCACCCAGCCCAGGGCAGGAGCTCAGTGGCCAAAGGTGGTCCCATCATCCCAGAATAATCTGGTTTGTCTACGATGCTCATGAAGGCTGGTGGGTCCAGCTTGACAGTCTAAGGGGGCTCCCACCCGACCCCCAGCTTCCCCTACTCACTCAGAGGTGGCCAGGTCTCTCTTCAGCCTGTAGAAAAGCGAGGGAGGGGATTAACTATTATCCACAAGCCCCTCCTGGTGCCAAGCCGAGCAGGACCCAAGCCCTGAGCTGCCCAGCAAAGGGTCCCCCACTCCTTTCCTGGCTGAGGACCCCACTCCCTGAGGGGTCTGGGTCCCCACACAGCACAAGTGCCACAAGGAGTCCCACAGATTTGAGCACCAGCCACAGGGCCCTCCCTGCGTCCGTCCCCCACACTCACCGTCCCTCCCGCCGGCAGCACATGACATAAGCCAGCAGCAGGGTGAGCAGCAGGGCCACCAGCAGAGGCACCAGGAGGGTGACCAGTGCGTCAGTCAGGAAGTCTCGGGCTGTGGCCTTGGTGGGCGAGCAGGACGGGTCATGCTCCAGGATCCCGTCACCAGGGGTGGGCACCTGGTCTGCAGGCTCTGGCACTGATTTATCCACCTGCTCAGAAAGTCCATGGCTGACCCAGGAGCGGCTAGCTGGACACAGAGACCCCCGGGGCACAGGGCAGGGGTTCTGGGGCCACTCTACCTATTGCCCCTTGCAACAACAGGGTTTCCTCCTGCCTGCCTCCCCCAGCTTGGGTGACTAGCAGGACAAGCCCGGGAGAGGATGGACTGTACAATGGTTAAGAGCACAGCTCCAGGGTCCGACTGCCTGGGTTGAATTCTGTCTCAGACAGTGCTTTGCTGCAATGATTTACGTCTCGGTGCCTCAGTTTCCTCACCTGTAAAGTCGGAATGCTAATAGAGGCACTGTCTCCTGGGGTGATTTGTGAGGATAAAACATGTTGATTGCATCGTACCCAGTGCGGAGCAAGTGCTCCAGAATGTGGTTGAGGACCAGGCCCTGGCTGCGCTGTCAGACACTTCACAGGACCAGAGTGCTCCGGGGTTCCCAGCCCCGGGAGTCAGGGTCTCCAGGGACCCCGGATTCCTCGGCCCCATATACCAAAGAGCAGTAGTGAGCGTCTTTGGCTTATTACATGGGGATGAGAGCTATCTGTTCCTTGTGGGCAGATTTGCTAGGTGACACGCTAGAAGGAAGCAGACAGAGCTGTCACACAGAGGCCCTTGTTGGGGAAAGGGTTTTGGAACTGCCCTGTGGGAGAGACTGTTCTAGCCCTTGTGTTGGGTATATCTGGGATTTCTGAGTCTGTGTCTGTCTGGATTATGGACTCTGTCTCCCTCTTGTGGGAGAAGATGGAACTTCAGTGCGTGCGTGCGTGCGTGCGTGTGTGTGTGTGTGTGTGTGTGTGTGTGTGTGTGTGTGTGTGTGTGTGACAGACAGACACAGAGAGACAGAGACAGAGAAAGCAGATAATCAGAGAAAGAAATGGGGACAGAAAGATTGGGATGGGAAGGGGGGTAGGGAAGAGACTGTGATGGGGCCACGGGACACCCCCACCCAAAGCCAGGGTCCCTCCTCACCAGGGACACATTGCACCAGTCAACACGGAAGTGAGGTGCCAAGGTGTCATAGCAGGACAGAAGTGGAGGCTGGCCCTGGGCACAGCGAGCATGGCTGTCGGGGGACGCCACCATCTTCAGGCAGGAGGAGAAGGGTGAGGCAGAGCCCACCTTGATGTACACCCTGGGCCCAGATAGAAGCTGCCGTCAGCGAACTGGAGGGATGTCTGGGTGGGGCACTGGAGATTTGGAGGTTACAGGCCCATCCTGAGATCTGGGGTTATGTGAGAGGACACAGGAACACTCTAGTCTTCTAAGGGGTCTTATCCCCCCAGGATGTCCTTTAACGGATGGATCTTTCATGTCCTTGTGGGGCACCAGGAAGTGCAGAGTTCAGGGTAACTAGGGTTTGGACCCAGGAAGGGCAAGAGGGAGATGAGGGGCGGCCGGAGGGAAGTGGACAGTGGTGTGAAGCAGCGAGGTGCAGACGGGTGTGGTGAGGGTGTGCAAAGGTGGGTAAAGCCCCACCTGGAAGCTAGGGAGACCCATATTCTATGCCCTCCACACAGACAAAAGGCAAGCTGCCTCCTCCTCCTCCTCCAGGAAGCCCTCCTGGGCTGCATACCTACCCTTCCTTGCGGCCCTCGATGGGAAGAGGGACGCGGCCCCCACGGTCCAAGGCAGAGGTGATGTTGAGCAGCTGGAGCTCCCCCGGCTCCCAGAGCCCCGCCGAGGCAGTGAGGAAGCGGCTGGCAGGCGACGAGGGCAACACTTCCTCCACGTCATGGCTGCGCACCAGGAACTCAGCCTGGTATGGCAGCGGGGGGCCTGGAAGGGCCAGGTTGGCACCTCAGGCTGCACTCAGCCCTGCATGGATCCTTCCCGAGCCTGACCCGACCCAAGCTCCTCCCCGCACCCCCCCCAGACCCTTCCTTCCTCCCTAGCACGCACGTCGCAGGTCCCAAAAGCTCTTCTCAAACACCCAGCCTCAATGACTCACCCAAGGCCCCAAAGACTGTCAGCAAAGCAGCCAAGAATACACCTCAGAGTCTTTCCAGAATGCCCTGCTCCCCACTACTCTCCAAGTCTCTCCCTTCCACACCCCACCTTCCAGGAGAGATCCCCCAGGACTGGTGTTGTTGGGGTGGGCGTGGGGTGGGCCCGGTGGTACCTTCAGGGTCCTCAATCAACAGCAAGAGCTTCTGCCGGGTGGTGTCAAAGCTGTCCCGATTGTAGGCTATGACCTGGGGGAGGACGGGGAAGAGGGCTGAGAGGTGGGGTTAGTGGAGAAATGGTGCAGCTGGGGCCTGCCAGGAAAGGACTGAGATGCCACCAAATTAGAAGCATGTAAATTATGTAAATGAACTTGAAGGAGCACACACATGTGACACAGCCCCGTGGGGTCCCTGCTGATACCTCGATGACCTGCTGTCCGCGATCTTCTGGTGTGGGGGTGCCATAGAGGAAGCCGGGGTGGTGGGGGCTGCGCTGGGTATAGCGGAGCCACCGGGGCAGGTCGGGGTGTCCCTGGAGGTGGGCGTGGTAGGTGACAGGGACGGTGGGTGGGACAGCTGGTGGAAGGGAGGAGAGGGGATTGGAGACACGACAGTAGCCTTCACCAGCGCGGGGCCAGGCACCCCCAGCTCCCCCGGGTGCCCATCGGGCCCTCTCACCGACATGCTCGGGAAGGTGCAGGAAGGTTTCGTGGTCCAAGGTGTGCACGAAGACGCGGCCCACAAGCGGGTGCAGGGTGGTCTGCTGGGTCTCGGTGTCCCCCAGCCCTGCCAGGAGACCTGTGGGGACCCAGAACCCCAAACACACGGACCAGCCTCAGTTCTGAGCAGGGGATAAGCTCCCCTTCCCAACCATGTCCCTGGTGCCCCTCAGGGACCGAAAGAAGCATGTGAGGGAGGGGGGCTCCTTTGCTGGCTCCCAGGAAAGGACAGAGAGAGGCCTGCCTGTGCCACACGCTTTAATCCATGACGAGCCCCAACCAGACCACCCCCCACTCCCCATTTTAGGCCCCTGTTGGGGTCAAGTGGGCAAGGACCGATGTTTGGCTGGAGGCGGTGTGGGGGGGTGTGAGTGAGTGCGGCGGATTTGGGGGGAGGTTCAAGCTAAGTTCACTTGGAAAAGAACCTCATGCTGAGTGTGTGGCAGGCTGGAGAGGAGGGGGAGAGAGAAGGAGCCTTTGGAGGAGGAGGGTAGCCATTCTGGGACCCCCGCCAGCCTCCTCCAACAAACAGGGGAACAGGGCCCGCACTAGAGGCCACTGGGAGCCGAGCAAAGGGGATCCGGAGTCCTGGGAAGAGGATCTGCACCAGCGGCCCACACCCTCCCAGGGCCAGATTTAGCCTGGGCCTGGGAGAAGCCGTCCCGGTCAGCCCATTAAAGGGCCCACAGCGCTCCGGGCCTGTGCTGCCAGGCCCACCCCGACTAGGACACCCCAACTCTCAGAGCTCCCAGCCCCACATCCCAGAGCCCAGCTCCCAGCCCCAGTTCCCTGGACCCCCTGCCGAGCATGGCATTTATACCCCAAAGTCCTTCTGGCCCCTGCCTCAGCCCCCCAGACCCCTCTCTCGAGGAACTTCCATACTTCCATCTCATCAGCCCTGAATCCCACCCCCTCGTCCTGGGCCTCTCCCCTGAGAAGGCCCCAACTTGCCCACAAGGAGAGGAATCCAGATTACTGCTGCAGCCATGGCTGCCTCGGCCTGGCCTGGCTGCCCATGAGTGACAGAGACAGGAGCAGGGAGGAGGGAGGGAGGGAGGGAAGGAGGGAGGGAGGAACGGGGAGGTGTCCCAGAGCAGCTGGGCCCTGGCTTTAGCAAGTGGGCCCCTGTCCATCCCCACCCAAAGCAGGCACCCAATCTAGGCTGGACATGCTGCTCATGTGACAAGGCCCCTCCAGTCGCGCCCTCCTGGTGGCCAGAATAGGTTTCCTAAACCACCAACCTGACTGCCTCCGTTTCCCCTTAAACCCCTAATGGCTCCCATTGCCCTGAGTTCCCCTGCTGCTGCTGGCTTTCAGGCCCACCCTATGCCTGGCCATCCCGTCTAGAATCGCTTCTCTACCCACGCCCCCACATACACACACACTCACACTCACACTCACACACCACCCCCCATGCCAGGCTTCTGCCCACCTCCCTCGGCTGCCCTCCTACCTGTTATGCTCTCCTAAGTCTATGCACCTTTGCACAAGCTGTTCCCTCTGCCTGGAGCTCCCTTCCTGCCCTCGTCCGACTGATAAACTTCCACCCACATTTCCAGACTCAGCACAGGCATCCTCTCCTCTCTGAAGCTTCTGTCCTCCCCCAGGCCGCGGGGGCCCCTGAACCCCTGTGCACAGCACTGGGGGTGGACTAGGATCTTATTACCTTTGTGTCCCTGGACCTGGCATGGGGCCTAGCAACTAGGTGCAGGGGGCTGGGCGACCACTTCATTACGGGCACACGAGGGTGCCTGTTCACCCAGCCTCATCCTCAGACCAAGCACCCCACCTCGTGTAGCCCAGGTCTGGGAAGACAGGTAGAGACAGGGGAGTGGAAGAGGGGTGGGGCGGCGGCCACAGGCTTTGAGGCCTGCAGGCCTGGACATGAATCCCGCCTTCACCACTTACTGGATATGTGTCCTTGAAAGACTCAGTCGCCCTCTCTGGGTTCTGTTTCCACAACTACAAACTGGCAAAAATAGTGCTCGCCTTGGTGTCCTTGTGAGGAATCCACAGAATCGTGAAGCCAGCACACATCTGTAAAGCACCTGCCACGGACCAGGCATGGAGGACACAGAGACGAGCAGACCGCTGCCCGTGTGGGGCTTGCCTGCTTGGGGTCATGACAGCTAACCCCCGCCTGCACCTACACCAGAGGTTTTATCTGTATTTAGAGAGAGTAACTCATTCCATGCCCATAGCAGTTCCATGAAGAAGGTAGTACTATTGTCCCCATTTTACAGACAAGAAAACTGAGGCACAAGGGTGTAGAACTTCCCCAAGGCCACACTACTGAGTGGCTGAATGCATATAAAGAGCTTAGCCCAGCGCCTCCTCAATCCATGACACCGCTGAGGTACTGGGTGCTGGCTGGCCCCGCTTCCTCTTTCTTCCTGCCTCTGCCAAAGGATCTGAGTCCAGGGGTGAAGGGGTGGGGTGCCCTTCTCTCCAGGGGCTGAGCAGACAGAGGGGTACTCTGATGCTCTGAGAAGGAGGCAGGGGCCCATGGATGCCACGGTTCCAAAATTCTTGGTGGCTGTGTGAGCAGCCCTCCTGGGCCTGGGGACAAAGAGTGCTGCCACCTCACCCCCATGAAAAAAGGCCCCAGGCAAGGATGTCTGGGCCCTGCCCTGAGGCAGGCCTGAGGGGGAGGGTGTTGGCCTGTAGACTGGGGTGACCGGTGGGCAGTGACTTAGTCCTTGTCCCTTCCTCTCTCTCCCCACCTGACCGTCCACCCGTCCCTGGAGAGCCAGCTAATTCCAGAGTCAGCATCCGCTCAGGTTCTCAGACAGGGCGGTGTTTGTCCCCGAGTCACCTTGGCACCCCTCTGCCTTCTCCAAGATGGAGGGAAAGAGGAAGAGAGGCTGTGGAGGCAGAGGGAGAGCCAGAGGGCTCGGGGGAGCAGGCAGAGGTGCCGGAGCCCGGTCAGTCGCCAGGCCTCAGCCCCTCCTGGCTCCATGTGATTCCTGCCCTCTCCCCTGCTGCCTCCCCTGCTATTTTTGGAGCCACCCACACACACCCTCAGCTGTCTTAAGGTGGCAGTGCCTGAACCCAGTGTCACCAGGCCCACAGCAGCCAGCCTTCCTTACTAGTCCTTCTCTCCCTCCCCAAAACCAAGGCAACCAGGGACTGTGCCAGGAGCCAGCTGGAAGTCCCCCGAAAGTCTCCTCTGGCCCTCCAGAGGACAAACAAAAGTATATAGAATACTCTAATGAGCCTCCATATATCAATCACGCTTCACCCCGTCAAGAGTTCTCACTCGTGGCCAATCTCATTTCATCTATACTCCTCTTATTTAATTTCCCCCCCCCCACTTAATTTCCTGTCAATATTTCATTGTCTATCTTTGAAAGATAATGACTCTTTTTTTAAACATAATCACAATTATTATACCCAATCACATGATCATACCTTAAAGTTAAGAATAATCCCTTAATATCAGATCTATAGTGTTCAAATTTCCAATTTCTCATAATGCCATTTTTTTTTTACAATGTATTTGTTTGAATCAGGATCCACATAAGGTACACACACTGAAACTGATTGATAGGTCTCTTTTAAATCTCTTTAAATCTATGTTACCCCGCCAACTCTCTCGCTCTTTCTTTTTCCTTGAGGGAACCAGGTCATTTGTTGTGTAGTTTTCCACAGTCTGAATTTTGCGGATAGCATCTCTATAGTGTTTTTTAACATGTTCTTCTGACCTCTGTACTTCTTGTAAATTGCATTTCCTATACATTCTTTTTTTTTTTTTTGAGGAAGATTAGCCCTGAGCTAACGTCCGTGCCCATCTTCCTCTATTTTTTTCATATGTGGGATGCCTGCCACAGCATGGCTTGATGAGCCGTGAGCAGGTCCACACTCGGGATCCGAACTGGCAAACCCTGGGTCACCGAAGCAGAACGTGCAGACTTAACCGCCGGGCCACCGGGCTGGCCCTTCCTGTACGTTCTTATTTCCTGTAAATTGTAGTTGGATCGAGAGTCCTGATCAGGTGTAGGTTCCATTTTCTTTGGCAAGACCGTTTCATAGGTGGTAGTGACACTTCTTTCATCCAGAGGCACAGCAGCCACTGGTACTCAGTGCCTCATCCCTCAGTTCTTTTTTTTCCTACAAAATGGTGATATTCAAATTCCATCGCTCCTTCCTTTATTAGCCAGAATAATTCTAGACAGAGAAACTGCCCCTCGCTTACTATCTGGTTACTGAGTGGAATACAGCGCATATAGGAAAGATGGGATAAACGCTTGATTCTGTTCTTGTATTTACCAATTTCCAAATAATGAGTTGATTCCCTAGCATCCTCCAAACTGTGACTAATTAGCTTTTTTTAAATTAGTAGTATAATTATAAATTTATGGCTTTAAACATATCTGATTGCTTCAATCCATTGCAACTAGTGTCCCTCCTGGTGCTACATTGTCCCATCTTGAGTGCCAATTTGATCCTCACCAGTTGGAGCATCCATCTGGGGGACTGGAGGGTCAGGTCTCTGCATCTTGGTCTCTCTCATCCTTGTCTCCATGAGCCCAGCCCAGGTTCCCGAGTCTCTGCTTTACTCCTGCTACCCCAGCCCCGCTCTCAGCTAGCTGGTTCTCTGTCCGTTATTTTGCCATCAGCACCTGTCTCCCCAGCTTTCTGCCTGATCTTGGCCCGTCAATGTCTCAGTTTAATACCTCTGGTCCTTTGTCCCTGTCTCTCCCCACCACAGCGAATGTTTGCTGAATGAATGAATGACTGAACGAATGAATGCATCATCTCCTCAACTCTGTCTCATTCCACTTCTGTCTCTATGAACCTGTCTCTTGATCTCTGAGGGTCAGATTTTCTTCATCTGCATCTAAAACGGGGGGTTATATATTGTCATGAGGGACAAAGGAAAGAGATTCTCGTCGTTGCGATCTGATTGTCGCATCGCCTCCCAGACTCCACCCACATCTTTCTCCTCCATCCTCTTCGCCCGCCCCCAGCGCAACAACAAAGAGTGCGATCTGTCAGTCCGCCACAAGAGGGCGCGTTCGCCGGCTCCAGCCAGGACCTGCGCCTGCGCAATATTGGGGCGGAGCCGGGGGTGGAGGGGCGGTCTGGCCGTGGAGCGCCCCGCCCGGGGTTGCACATACGCGTCCGAAGTGCGTACTGAGCGCGGCGGCTGGAGGAGGGCGACGGAGGAGGGAACCCACGATCTATAGCTCCACCTCGTCCTCTTTTTCCGGGTCCAGAGGATGTTCTTCTAAACGGGCAGGAGAACCCGCGTGGAAACAGCGGGCTGGACACAGTCTCTTCCCATCATCTATATCAACCCGCCGACTTCCAAGGACATTTCCATTATTTCCCCACCCACTACGACATTTAGGGGCACCAGCCTGAGGACCTAAGTGTACCCAGACGCCTCCCCCGCCTTTCTTATCGGTGAACTTCAGCCTTCAAAGAGCTTCCTGGAGCCTCGTGCCCGCCCAAAGCCGTCAAACATGAATCTGAGAATGCCGGAGACAATCCCTCGCCAAACTTCGTAGCTTGCGGGAGAAACAGAGACGGGGAGGGACTATCTGAGGTCCCACAGCACAGTATTCTGCACAGCTAGATCTGTGGATGTGGAGCCAGAGCGCTTTCCACCGAGAGACTCCCTTTCTGTAAAGTGGGGGTAATAAAGATCAATGAGATAATGGAAGTGAAAGTGCTTTGTAAACTGTAAAGCTCTGGAGAAAGTAAGGGGTCTTTTATTTATTTATAACTGACAGTGCAAGGCGGTAGCTGCCCAGGGCCAGCCCACTGGCACAGCAGAGCTGGGAGAAGTCAGATTCAGAGGCCACCACTCAGTGATAGAAGGACGAGGAAAATAAAAGAAACAAAATCTCTGACATTTTTTGCAGGTGGAGATTATTTATATAGAAAATCCAAGAGATTCTACAAGCATGCTATTAGAGTTTTTCAGAGTTATCAGTAAGGTTGCTGAACAACGATTAACATCCAGATACAAATAAACTCCAAAATTCCACAGTGTTTCCATACCCTAGCAATAATTTATTAGAAATTGTAATATCTTTTTAAAAAAGAAATTATTCACAATAAAATTAAAATCGTACAGAACCCAGAAAAAAACTTGCAAAAGATATTTATGAAGAAAAACTATAGGCTATAAAAGGAATAAATGGAGAGATGTCTTAAGTTTAGGAATGAGCAGCCTCAATGTCATAAAGACAGCTCTCTTCATATGAATCTAGCGATCCAGTGCAAGTCCAATAAATATCCCAACAGGAGTTTTCAGAGAGCTAGGCAAACTGATTCTAAAATTCACATGGAAGAGCAAAGGACCGAGGAGAGACTAGACAATTCTGAAAAAGAATAAGCCCGTAACAGATACCAAGACTTATTTGAAAGCAACAGTAATTAAAACAATGTGGTATTAGTGCCGGGCCAGACAAAGAGATCAATAGAATAGAGTGCCCAGAACAGATCTAGGCATAAGTGGGAATTTGATTTACGACGGCAGTGGCATTGTAACTCGGTGAGAGCGAATAGACTATTTAATAAGAAGTGGTGTGACAATTGGCTTTTCATATGAAAAATCTTCACCCCATCCATAAATATTAATTCCAGATGGATTAAAGAACTAAAAGGGAAAAACAAAACTTTAAAATAATTAGAAGAAAATGTAGGCGATCTCAGGGTAGGAAAAGATTTCCTAGACAAGAGTCACAAGTCACAAAAGACTGATTGATTTTACTACATTACCCCCCCCCCAAAAAAAGGCTTTCTGCTTTAAAAATGACATTATAAACACAGCTAAAAGACAAGCGACAGCCTAGGTGTCAATGTTGGCAGCACATGAAACAGATAAAAGGTTAGTATCCAGGATATGTAAAGACCTCCTACAAATCAATAAGGAAAGCGCCGACCTTTTGAGTGCCAGATGGCGCGCTTTCCCCTCTTCCTTGCTAATGGAACATTGTTCTGACTCAGGAATCAGGGGTCTAGGCTTTGGGGGAGGTGCGACCTTTCCCAGCCCCCTCAGGTGAATGGTGATTGGTCTAAATATAGCATGATAATTCGGTTCCTCTGGTCCATAATTGGTTTAGGTATGGACATGTATGCAATTCTGGTCACCAAGATGAGAAGGGGGATCTCCTGTATGGCCTTTGGGAAAGAGACACTGAGAAGGAAGCATCCACTTTCTTCTGCCTCTGGACATTGTTGTCTGCATGAGACACCCAGAGCTGAGGCAGCCAGCTGTCTTGGACCACGAGGGGGCTAGCCTAAGAGGCAAGCCAACATGATGACAAGCTGATGGAAAGAACTTGGTCCTTGATGTCACAGTTGGAGTCTCCAAATTAACCAACCCTAGGACTTCTTGTGATGTGAGATAGTAAAATTCCTTTTTTTTTTTTTTTTTTGCTTAAACCACATCTAGTTGGGTTTTCTATAATTTGTATCCAAAGCTGCAATAGATGGCAAAGGATGTGGACATAAACGATTTGCCTGGAGCAGACCCAGATGACCAAGGAACATGGTAAGATGCTTCACCTCATAGGCAGGGAATGCAGATTCAGATGAGATACCACTTCACACCCAGCAGATTGGCAAAAATAAAAAGTCTGACAAGAGCAGATGTTGGCAAGGATGTGGTCAGACAAGACGTCTTGTACAAATGCTGGTGGCGAGAGCATCAGTTGGTGCAGTCTCCATAGAGAGCAGCTTGGCAGTACTAGTCAAGTTGAAAGTGCGCCTACCCGACAGCTCTGGTCTTCTGCTCCTAAATACACACTCTAAGGATGGGTTCAGACAAGTACAACGGTGTTCGTTGCAGCCCTGCTTATTATAGCAAAACATAGCCACAACTCAAATGCCAGCCAGTAGAGGAACTGATAAATAAATATGATGAAATTCACATGATGAAATAATAAACAGAAGGAATCAAAGCCATATGTATCTACGTGGCCCCACTGCGAAAAACCAAAAACCGCGTCAAGTGAAAAAAAGACACAAAATGATACACGCAAGATGATGGTGGTTATATACATATGAATGATAGAGAAAGCATTGCTATGTGTTGCTTTATGAATATTTAAATATGTAGGGAAAATATGAAATTATGGGGTAGACTTTAAAAAGGAAGGAAGTTCTGACACATGCTACAACATGAATGAACCTTGAAGATATTATGCTAAGTGAAGGAAGCCAGTCACAAAAGGACAAATTCTGTATGATTCCACTTACACGAGGTCCCTAGAGCAGTCAAATTCATAGAAACAGGAAGTAGAAGGGTAGTTGCAGGGGGCTGGGGAGAGGAGGACATGGGGAGCTCTGGTTTAATGGGTACAGAGTTCCAGTTTTGGGAGATGAAAAAAGTTCTGGAGACCGATAGTGGTGATGGTTGCACAACAACGTGAATGTACTAATGCCAATGAACTGTGTGCTTAAAATGGTTAAAATAGTCCATTTCATGTTATAAATGTTTTACAATTAAAAATAATAATACAAAATTATAGACTATACAGGATGCATCTCAAATTTGTGAGAGTGGGTGTGGCAGGCAACGGGATTGGGGCAAAAGGGCTGCAGTGCAGACTCTCATGTTCTATTTTTTTTTTCAAAGATTTTATTTTTTTCCTTTTTGTCCCCAAAGCCCCCCGGTACATACTTGTATATTCTTAGTTGTGGGTCCTTCTAGTTGTGGCATGTGGGACGCCGCCTCAGCATGGCTCAATGAGTGGTGCCATGTCCACGCCCAGGATTTGAACTGACGAAACACTGGGCCGCCTTCAGCGGAGCACGTGAACTTAACCACTCAGCCACGGGGCCGGCCCCTCATGTTCTATTTTTTTTATATGAAAGAACTTGAAGCCAAAATGGCACAATGGTAGCATTTGTAAACTCTGTTTTATGTGATTCTCTGAACTTATTCTTAAAGAATCTTTTCAAACTAAAAGAAAAAAGA
Source organism: Equus caballus (assembly GCF_041296265.1). Taxonomy (NCBI): domain Eukaryota; kingdom Metazoa; phylum Chordata; class Mammalia; order Perissodactyla; family Equidae; genus Equus; species Equus caballus. Next base: position 25,962,963 of record NC_091694.1, on the reverse strand, counting down.
GTTTTCTGAAGTAGAGCTGCCCTGAAGTGGCAGAAGTTGTCCCCCCAACCCTCACCCCCAAGGTCACCTGAAATGCAAGGGGTGGAGTGTGGGAGACTGGAGAGCTGGCCTTATGGAGGCTGTATGTGTGCCAGGTGCCAGGCCAGCCTGGCAGAGCCTGGCGGTGCCTGTGGGGAGGGGAGCAGGCAGGGGCAGGATGCTCTTTTCCTTGACCCAGCACAGGTGAGGCAAAGGCTGGCGGAGGAAGGTGAGTCTGAGAGCCAGTCTCCTCCTCAGGCACCCACTGCACAAGACCCGGAGAGCAGATGAAAATTAGAAACCGTCATCAAAACATAGGAATGTGTATTATTAGCAGTTGGAACAGACAGTAGAAAGAGTTCTTCGAATCTGCTGATGACAAAATACATTGCCCAATCTTTCCGGTTATTTTTTTTTTCTTTGACCTCCCTGCATATCTTTGGAGCTCTCACAGCTATGGCTGTCTGCATTGCAAAATACATATTTACAGGCCCTCTAAGCCTGGCTAAATATAGGCTTTCTTTTAAAGCAAATGATGATTTGGAGAAATCTTTCCTCTGTCCTACCCTCTCCCCCTCCAACACACACACACACACACACACACACACACACACACACTGACTCCTGCTTGGTCTCCCTTTCCAAGTGGCACTAGAGTGAAGTATGGAGGGTGAATGACAGAAAGGGGGCAGAGCAGAGGGGCGCAGGCAGCAAGGCAGTCTGCCAGCTGCGGGAGGACCCCAAGGGACCCCTCTCCCTGCAGGGGCAATGGGGGATTTGGGACACTAAGAGGCAGGAATGAAAAATCCCTGGGAAGGAAGAGAAGGGAGATCACCTTTACTCTAGGGATCATCCCAAAAGATCTGGAGGAGCCACAGGCAAGGGATGCTTAAACTTCAGAATTCCACATAATAGGCCGTAGAAGGAAACAAGAGGCCCAAGGTCCCATGAAGACACACATAGAGATGCAAACACTGATGTCCATTTTTGGCCACACCTGCCCACACATGTGCACACATGCGTGCACACCCATACATGTAATCAATAACAGCCAACTCACCAAGCCCCTACTTTGGCCAGGAGCTGTTGTTAATGCTTTATGCGTTTAGAACTCGTTTAATCTTCACAACGCTATGAGGCTGGTACATTATCTCCGTTTCACAGATGAAGGAACTTGTTGAAGTCTCTTAGCTGGGAAGCAGCAGGTTGGAGATTCTAAGAAAGATTGTCTGGCTTCAGAGCACACGTTCTGCTCTGCTCCACACAGAGCAGGGGAGATCAGGATCGCTCATGCTCAGGAGACACAATCAGACATTCAAACTGAGCATTTTGAGGAAATTAGGCTTAGGGAGGGGAAATGACTGGCCCAAGATCACGCAGCAAATGAATGGAACTAGGACTCGATTCAGACCTTGTGACCCTTAGCCTGGTCTCTTTCCTCCAAGACTAGGTAAGCCACTTCCCTCTCCATGTCTCAGCCTTCCTCATTCCCCCTGGGAAGGGGTCAGCCAAGGGCCACTAAAGGCCCTCCAACACTGACATCCTGGATTTGAGTTCTCCTCTGTGTAAGTGTGTACACACACGCATGCCTTTCCAGCATCCTCATATCAACCCAAGTTCCTGGCAGAGAAGGACAGATGAAGGAGAGTGATGGGGGCAGGGACCACTGGCTCACCACAAAATGGCCGAAGGGCAGGGTCTAGGCCAGCCTCTGCTCAGATGACCGTGGCCACGGAAACACCACTTTCAGAGGCTGAGTTTCAAAGCCCCAGGGCTGGGAAGAGAAGCCAGCCTTGGCTCCCAGCCCGGGCCTGAGCCCAGGGTGCTGAGGGCTTGGATTTATCACAAATCAGGTCTCTCTCTGCCTTCATCACCTGTCTTTGCAGTTACACCTGGCGTTTAAAAACAGCAAGCCTTAAGGAAGAGTCCCAGAGGGCCCTCATCAAGTTTGCGGGTAGGTGGGAAAACAGGGAGGGGCTTTAATAAAGGACCTCCAGTTTTTTTTAGCAAGGACTGGGAAAGGCATTTCCTTTCCCACAAACCCTATCTTCTGTGTTCCAGACACTTTCACCTCAGTCCATCCTCTCAGAGCACAGAGAGGTTACCTGACTTGCCCACGGTCACACAGCTAGTAAGTCATGGGAGGCAGGATTTGAACTCCGGCAGTCCGGCTTCTGGGTCAACTTTGGGAACCACTCTACCCTCACTTCCAGGGCAAAGGTAAGAAAAGAACTTCCATTCAAAGACCACCAGGCAACTTGGGCATCCAGGCCTCCTCCACAAGGGACAGTGGCACGAGAAAGAATGGTTAAATTACCCTGGAGTACTGAACAGGAGGAGCTAGGTGAGGCCGCAGCCTGAGGAATAAACTAAGTTTAAATCCTTCCCTTTGGATGGGAACGAACCCTCCCAAATGTAGCCACCCTCCTGGCCCTCCCAGGTGGGATTACTGCTCCAGGCAGGCAGGGAGGGGATGGAGGAGATAACACCCTCTTCCCTACCCGTCTCACAGGCCAGCCCGGCTGGGTGCCTGACCCCAGGGAAGGAGGGACAGATGGTAAAGCGCTTATTGCTCCAAAAATCTTCTTCGGGAATTCTGGCTGGGGGTGTCGCTGAGCTAACCGGGAGCCTGTGAAATAATACTCCCATTCCTTAGTCTCAGCCCTCCAAGCTCTAGGCTGGCTCCCCCCTCCTGCACCCCAAAACACTTAAAGGGGTTTCACTCTTGGAGTCTCAAGAAAGGGAGACCCGAGCACCTTGTTGGGGGTCCCAGGGTCGCTGGGCCTCACAGCTGGTTCTAAGCGCCTCCTCCCACCCTTAGAAGCCGGCTTCCCCACCTGGCCAGAAGCGTGGGCACGAACCCCTTGGGCTGGGACTAGTTAAGATGACTCACCAAAGGGTGTGGGAGATTCTGGGCAGAACACTCAGGGGCCTGCGCCCTCCTCCAATGCACACAAGAGCTTCTGAGGACACTCTGCCCAAACCCCCAACCCCAGCTAGGTGAGATTTCTGTCTCACCCAAGCAGGGTTGAGGGGTCTGGGAGGGAGGGGGGGTTGTGTTCAAGCCCCAGCCTTCCCAAAGCTTCTTCTTGAAAGTGGTCTTCTAAGAAGGGTTAGGAGGGAGGGGGGGATTGAGGCTGGCTTCTTTACTCTGCCCCACCGCATAAAATTGGAGAGGGGTAAGTTCCCTGGGCATCTGGGCAAAGAAGAGGCAGGTGGCACTGGAAAGTCTGAGGTCTGGGTTCATTTCCGGCTCCTGCTCAGAACCTAACCCTTGCCTCTCCCTTAGCCTCGAATCACTAGCCTCAGGATCCAGTGGTTCCCGGCCCCTCCTTGCCCCAATATTCAGGATTCCCAGGCGGCTTCCCGCACCCCATCCCCCATGCTCTTTTGCACGTGCTAACCGGTTTATATCCCACAAAACGCACACACACCGGTACACTGGAGGGGTGGGAGGATTCCCTTCGACAGCCCTTCTAGGCCACGGGTAGGGGAGAGAGTGGGAGATTGGGAAGAGGAAGGGGATGGAAGGGAAGAGGGCGGGGGAGGAGGCAGAGGCCGCAGGAAGGCCCGAGATGCAGGAAGCAGCTGGGAGTGGGGGGGAGGCTTTGTGCCTGAGTTGTTCTCTGGGTCCTAGGGTCCACAATGTTCACCATTTTCTGGGATCTGTGGAGTGAAGCAGAGCATCTGGACCTGTCATGGTCTAGGGGGTGGACTTTCACTCCCAGCCCCTGGCAGCTGGGGCGAGGTAGAGGGCAACCCCAGGCTCTGGGTGTGTGTGTAGGGGGCGGGCGGGGATCATCAAAACAGCTTTCTGGGTTGCGCGGCCGGGAAGTGCAGGTCACTGCCTCCCTTCCCCCTCCCTCCTTACACACACTTGCACACGGTGGCCAGGATCTTTTTTTCTCGGATGAGACCCAAGCTAGAGCTCTCCCTGGTCAGACTTTGGCCCCAGGCCTCCAGAATTCCTCCTCCAAAACTCCTTCTTCCTGTTTGAGAAGCAAGAGTGCTCTAGTAGGGGCATGAAGACAGAGTTTCCGCCCCTTCTTCCAGCCTGGTGCAGAACAGGCAGGTGACAGGACACCCTCTTCAGATTTAAAGGGCAAAGGCCAGCTCTGGGCTGCCACTTGGGTGCTAAGGACCATCTTTCTCCATCGCCTTTCCTCCTCCAGCACAAGGCCAGCAACCCTGGGCCAAGGTTTCACACCTTAAAGGGTGCAAAAAGTTCCCAATGGGAAAGTGTTAAATGCAGATTCCCAGCCTTGCCTCTGAGATTCTGCTTCCCAAAGTTTGGGGAGGGCCCAGAAATTGGAATTTCTAAAATTTTTGAAGCACCCAGATTTTGATGCTGATGGCCTTGAACCACACTAGGGAGCTCAAAAGACCTTCAAGGAAACGACCCTTTGCCCCTCCCACTAATGTCCCTTCACGTTGGGGTGGAGAGGGGCCGCCCTCAGACCACTGTGGCTGGGTTGCCTCTCCCCAGTTTGAAACGGGGTGCGGTTATGTGGGTTGTGATAGCCGCCTTCAGAGGTCAAGATGGAAGGGCTGAAGAGAATCGGCCCGGGTCGAGGTCAGCGGAAGGCTGTCAGCGAGGGCAGGGCAGGGGAGGGGATACATTCGGTGGAGGGGAAGGGGAGGGCTCAGACTCCGGCCCGGAAATCCGATCCCTTTAGGACCCAGAGGTGCCAGTCCCCCAGCGGCGGCGGCGAGAAGGGCAGCCGCTCGGTCTCGGGCAGCGGCCGCTCCGGCAGAGCCAGAGAAAGACCGAGGCTCGGGGCGCGGGGGGGAGGGAGGGAGGGAGGGTGGCGCGGCGGCAGAGCGGCCCGGGCCGGCCGAGCAGCCATGGGCACCGGGGTGCCGGGCCCCCCGAGAGCCAAGGCCCCCGGCCGGGGTGGGGGGCGCCCGGGCTGCCAGCCCCGCTGACACCGCCTCGGACGATGTGAGCCGGCGCCTCCGCCGCTGCTTCGCGGGCAGGGCGCGCGGTCCCACCGGCCCGGCCGCCGCTTTTCTCCTTTGGGTGGGGGCGACCGTACAGGCCGCTCGGGCTTTGGAAGAGGGGCTGGCTGTCTTTGGCAGCTTGATTGGGGGAGGCGACCCACACAGGGCGCTGGGAGGGTTTTTTTTTTTTTCTTTTCTTTTTTAAAGCAGGGTTAACTGTTTTTGGCAGCTTGGTTTGGGGGGGAGCCTAAAAAGGCCTTTCGGGGTTTCTTTTTTCGGGGGGAGGGGGCGGTGGTCCCGACTTGGCGAGCCGCCTGTTGGAGGGGGGGAGCGGGAAGCGGGGGGATGCGAACCCGGCTCCCCCCATCATGATGAAGACGGAGCCGCGGGGGCCCGGGGGTCCCCTCCGGAGCGCCTCCCCGCACCGCAGCGCCTACGAGGCGGGCATCCAGGCGTTGAAGCCGCCCGACGCGCCCGGGCCCGACGAAGCACCCAAGGCGGCCCACCACAAGAAATATGGCTCCAACGTCCACCGCATCAAAAGTATGTTCCTGCAGATGGGCACGACGGCGGGGCCGCCGGGCGAGGCGGGCGGCGGCGCGGGCCCCAGCGAGGCCCCGCGGGCGCCCGAGCGCGGCGTGCGCCTGTCGCTGCCGCGGGCCAGCAGCCTGAACGAGAACGTGGACCACAGCGCCCTGCTCAAGCTGGGCACCAGCGTGTCGGAGCGCGTGAGCCGCTTCGACTCCAAGCCCGCGCCCTCCGCGCAGCCCGTGCCGCCGCCGCACCCGCCGTCCCGGCTGCAGGAGACGCGGAAGCTGTTCGAACGGAGCGCCCCGGCGGCCGCGGGCGGCGACAAGGAGGCCGCGGCGCGGCGGCTGCTGAGGCAGGAGCGCGCCGGCCTGCAGGACCGGAAGCTGGACGTCGTGGTGCGCTTCAACGGCAGCACCGAGGCGCTGGACAAGCTGGACGCCGACGCCGTGTCGCCGACGGTCAGCCAGCTCAGCGCCGTCTTTGAGAAGGCCGACTCGAGGACCGGCCTCCACCGTGGGCCCGGGCTCCCCCGGGCCGCGGCCGCCGGGGCTCCCCAAGTCAACTCGAAGCTGGTCAGTAAGCGCTCCCGCGTGTTCCAGCCGCCACCGCCACCGCCCGCCCCGTCGGGGGATGCCCCAGCCGAGAAGGAGCGCGGCCCCGGAGGGCAGCAGCCCCCGCAGCACCGAGTGGCCCCCGCCCGGCCGCCCCCCAAGCCCCGGGAGGTGCGCAAGATTAAGCCGGTGGAGGTGGAGGAGAGCGGGGAGTCGGAGGCCGAGGCGGCGCCCGGGGAGGTGATCCAGGCGGAGGTGACGGTCCACGCGGCCCTGGAGAATGGCAGCACCTTGGCAACCACAGCCAGCCCCGCGCCGGAGGAGCAGAAGGCCCAAGCCGCCCTCGAGGAGGCGGCGGCGGCGGCGGCGACCTTGGCGGCGCCTGAGAGAGGGGTGGGCAATGGACGGGCCCCGGACGTGGCCCCCGAGGAGGCAGATGAGTCCAAGAAGGAGGACTTCTCGGAGGCGGACTTGGTGGACGTGAGCGCCTATAGTGGGCTGGGGGAGGACTCTGGGGGCAGTGCCCTGGAGGAGGACGACGACGAAGATGAGGAGGATGGAGAGCCCCCCTACGAGCCCGAGTCGGGGTGCGTGGAGATCCCAGGGCTCTCGGAGGAAGAGGACCCGGCCCCGAGCCGGAAGATCCATTTCAGCACGGCGCCCATCCAAGTAAGTGAGCCCCCCTCCCGCCCCCGCGCCGCCCCTGCCACGTGCGCGCCGTCGCCCCCGCCTCGCCAGCCAGCCGGGTTTGGCAGGCTGAGTCAGCCCCTGCCACCCAGCCCCCTTCCCAGAAGTTACCACCCTGAGGGGGGTGTGGGGGAGTTCCAGCTGTTTGTCAGAGGGGGAAGATTTTCAGGCCTGAGACTGGGGGTGGCCTGCCCTGACCTGCCCTCAGGTTCCCCTGCCTGCTGCCCCGCCCAGCGTTCGGGCCCCACCCGCCCTGCCCCACGCAAGTCCTGGGGCACCTGCTTTCTCGTCCTTTCCCAGACATTCTTCCTCCAGAAACTGGAATGGGTGGTGGGAAGGGGTGTGTGTGTGTGTGTCCTCAGGAAAGTCTCCCCACATTGGTCCTTACTCCATTCTGGGCGGGAGGGGTCAGCGGAGCTTAGAAACACCCCCTGCTTTCCCCGTATTGGAGCTGCTTAGGGGGAGGGAGGGAGAAGGCAGCAACTTCCCAAAACGAAGGTGCAGGGGACCGTGCAGTGGACCGCAGCCCTTCCTCCATCCTGTGTGTACCCCCACCCCAACTTTGCAGAAGTGAAAGAGGGAAGCAGGTCTGTGAGGGTGAGCTGGGCTGGGGCCATGTGACTGGGGTGGGGGAAAAGCCTGGGCTGGGGCCCTGTTCCGTGGGGTCTGTGCTGGCTAGCTCCCCAAGGTGGAGATGTTGGGTTCCAAAGGGAGCAGGCACTTTGTGTGGCCCTTGACCAGGCTGGGCCTTCCCCAGGGCTCAGAGGAGGAGGGGGTGGGGTTGGGAACCCCCGCAGAGTTCCTGGCAGCACCTGCCAGCCTTTGCTCTTGGCCACTCAATAGGACAGCCCCCCGTGGCCTTGACAGGTTTCAAGTGCTCTTGCCACATTCTCTGGGTCCCCTGAAAGAGGAATGAGAACTGTCCATTTTGGGGTCTCAGTTTGCCCCCCCCACCTACCCCCACTCTTGGTGATTGTTTTGTGGGTTGTGCCAGTGCCTGAGATCCTCAGAGGGGTGCTGATGGGCCAGGGGACATCCCCTGGGAAGAAATAAGAACCCCAGACCCCCCCCCCCAACTCTTGGCTGGCACATTCAGCCTCAATGGCCTTTCTTAGTGCCCCAGGCTCAGCTGTGCCCAGCGCCAGGTCCGCTGCATGGCGGTGTCCAGGCGCCTGGACTTTCCCTGGCCTGGACCCTGCCTTTAGCTCTCCCCAGCCAAACCCTCATCTGTTTGCTGGCAGTTTCCATAACTACTCCCAGACACTGAAGCTGCCCAAGTTTCCTCTCCCCTGCCCTGGTATCTTAACCTCTGGCCCTCTCCCACCTCCTGCCCCAGCCAGAGGCCTGAACCATGCTTGTTGCTGCCAGGCCAGCCCCTTCATCGGGCTATGACCTTACAAGTCCTTTCTTACCCCCTCCCCTCCTGAAGAGGATGGGATCCTGGCGGGAATGGAGGATTATGGTGTTTCTTAGGATGTTGAGGAAGCAGGTGGGGACCCCTGAGGGAGTCAGGAACCCCACCTCCACCACCACCACCAGAGATGATCCCCTCAGAGGCAGAGTTTGGTCCTTCAGTCCTGGGCCTCTGACTGTCTATATTTGACACCTTATCCTGATTTTTGTGTAAAAAATAGCACATGATTTGGAGCAGTGCTCCCCGACTCCCTGGTGACCGCTGCTCGCAAAGTGTGGAAGCCAGTGGTGTGTGGTGCTGCCTTGGTGTGTCTGACTTTTGACCTTGCTGGGGATTTCCTCCTCCCCACCCTGGCGGTGGGTCCCAGTTTTTCCCTCTCCCTGCCCCTGCCCTGCATTGATACCAAGTCCAGGGGCTTGTGCCCTGCCGATGACCCAGTTGTTGCCTTTATGGAGGCTTCTGCTGAGGACAGAGAACCCAACTTCAGATTGTCACCTGGGGTCGGGGGGCTGGGCCCAGGGCCCTCTGATAGGTTGGGCACATAGGGGTGGGCAATGTGAGGGGTGATCTGGGGCCTCTGAGCCTGAGGCCTGGGTTTGCTGCACGGGGCGGGATTTGACAGGCTGAGAAAAGAGAGGAGGGCAAAGCTCAGGACAGGCTGTGAGGGTGTTTGGAGGTCACAGTGTGTGTGTCACTGTACGCCACCACAAAGCCTGAGGGATGAAGGGACCCTGTCTGCCAGAGCAGAGGGTGAGGATCAGGGGACTCATGCAAAAGTGGGCCAAACCTCGCTTGCCAGGTCCAGGCTCACGCCAGCCTCTGACCTAGGGCCTGGGGCCTGTGTGCAATAGAGACAAAGTCACGGGTGACCCCCCCACGAGGGCCCAGCTGGGCCCAGTCTCATCCTGCTCTGCCACTGGCTAACCCACGTGACCTTGGCAGCAGACCTGGCGTCTTGCACTATGTGCAGCCTGGGTGGCCCGTCCCTCCAGGGGGGCTTGGAGGCCGCTGGCCAGGTGTCAGGAGAACAGTCCCACCACTGCACAATTGACGATGAGCTTTAAGGGCCTAAGCTCCAGTTTCTCTGATGCTGTGAAATTGAGGGCAGTGAATTAAGTGACCACATAGGCTTTTCCCAGCTGTGCTTCTAATCCTAGGAACCCCCCACCGTGGGAGTGAGCCTCTGTGGTGGGGGCTGGGGGGTGACATGGAGCGAGCCCAAACAAAGGCTGGGACACAGGAGTGCCGCTGTCCGCTGGGATGCCCATGGGGCCTGTTCCTGGAGGAGAGGGGGCCCTGGCAGGGGCCTCGGGGGAGACGGTGCCCCACTCCAGCTCCTCAGGCCTCAGGCCCAGCCGTCTGAGAGAGCTGCTCCCACCCTTCCTCGCCCCCACTTGGCTCCAAATGGTGCCAACCTGTCGCTGCAGGCAGTGAAGCATGAACACGTCATGGGACCCCAAATGGTGCTCATTAACCTCCCATTGGGGGCACCCCTGCCTGGGCCCAGAATTAGGGCCCTGCCCTGCCTTCTCTCTTTCTGGAAGAGGGTCAGGCTGGGGAATTCCCCTTTGTGCTGAGAGACAGGAAGAGGGAGACAGGTGAGGGTTCCGGGGGACAACAAGGCAGGGCTGGCCTTAGGGTCCCCACAGAGTCTGGGTTCACTGTGGACAGTGTCAGAGAGGCTGCCACCTCCTTGCTCCTGCCAGATGGACCTCCTAGTGCGCTGGGAATAAGAGGCAGACCTCAGAGAGCTGCAGTTCTGGAGGGAGGCAGAGGCCTGGCCATGCAGGCAAGGCCATGGGGGCCTGGCATTCTCCCCGCTCCTGCCACCTGAGGGCCACCTCAGGTGGAGGGCCTGCCCTTTCTCCATTGAGGTGGAGGTGGTCCTGCCCTCCGCCGTCCTCTACCCCGGCCTCAACTTCACATTCAGGTTGCACTGGGTCCTGGGTGCCCCTCTGCCTCTCTCCATCCATCGCTCTCCCCTCCCCCTCCCTGCGTCTCACACCCGCTCCCTCTTCTCTCCCCATCTGGCATCCTAGCCATCTCCTCCATTCTTTCTCCCCTCCTCGTCTTCCCCTCTTCTCCTGCTCAGCCTGTTCCTTCCACTCTCCTGCCGTCTGTGTCCGTGTCCACCCTCGCCTCTGTCTCGCCCTCTGGGTCCTCGTCTCTCACTGTCTCTCTGCCCCTGACTGTTGTTCTCTCTCTGACCTGAGGACCTGGGTTGCTGAGTCTGACAGTTTCCCCAGGATTGCTCTTCCTTTCCTTCTACAGCTAGCCGTGCCCATGCAGGTTGGGGCTGCAAGAGAGAGTAATGGCATGAACTGGGCAAGGCTGCATCCCCTTCTCTCTTGCCCCACGGACTCCAGAATGAGAAGGGCCTTCGCTCTGAGCTGGGGTCATTGTGGGACCGGGGGAGGCCTATGGCAGGAGTGGAGCAGCCATGGGTGGCGCAGCCTGCCCTGACGACCTCCCCGTACCAGTTCTGATAAGCGGCCCCTCCCCAGGTGTTCAGCACCTACTCCAACGAGGACTACGATCGTCGCAACGAGGACGTGGATCCCATGGCGGCCTCAGCTGAGTACGAGCTGGAGAAGCGAGTGGAGAGGTTGGAGCTGTTTCCCGTGGAGCTGGAGAAGGGTGAGAGACCGGGACCAGGCTGAGCGGGGCTCCTTTCTGTGCCAGCTTCTGCCCTGGGCCCTCAGGGTCTTCCACAGGGATGACCAGCTTCTACCTCTGACTGGGCCCCAGTCAGCGCCCTACAGCCACACGGGCTGCAACCCTGTCATGCAGCTCTCTGTGCTTCTTCAGTTACCAGGTCCCTGAGGAGCACTGTGGGCTGCATCCTGGGGGTTATGTTGGCCATATCGTGAGGGGAGACCTAGGGGGGAGGCAGAGGTCAATGGAACAGTCACATGTAACTATGTCCTTAAGCTCTGTAATAGGTGCTGGGAAGGGATTGGGGGGGGGGGGGTGCTATAACAGCATTTAACAGGAGACCTGACCAGACGTGGGGTGGGGGTTCCCCAAGGAAGAGATACTTGAGTTGAGCTCTGAAGAGGAATTCAGGGGAGTATGTGGGAAAGAGAGAAGACAGGCTTGGCTAGATTTGGACAGTGAGGGGAAGTAGGGTGTGCACATAAGGCCTCGTAGCTGGAGACCATTGCAAGGCAGGGGAAAAGTATTCTAGAAAGACCACACCAGGCTGCCATGTGGGGAGAAGGGTCTTAAGTGGATGGAGGGAGACCACTGTGGTGTGGACAAGATGATGGCCATGCCAGAGGTGGGTGGCCTTGACAGATCCTTGGGAGGTAGAATCGGCAGGCTCTGGTGGTTATTTGGCTCTGGCAGAGGCTGTGAGGAGCAGGGGGGAATCCAGGTGACTCCCAGGCATGGCAGCCAGTGACAGTGCCATCCCCCCCTGAGGGAGTGGCAGACGGGAAAAGCCTGTTTGTGGGGGAACATCAGGAGTTTGGATGTCAGAGGCCCATGAGACAGGTTGGGGCCGCCATGGAGAGGGGAGTGGGCCTCGGGAAAGAAAAGCAGGAGGGCTTTGGTCACTGAGGCTGTGAGTATGGATGAGACTGCTTAGAGAGGGAGAAAACCAAGCCCATTGTGGCCGCCCCACCCCCACCCCACCCCATCCCCAAGGCCACCATACCCCCGCATCTGCATACAAATAGTCTCCTGCCCCTGCCTCCCTCAGCTACCCATTTGTTCTTTGGGCGGGGCAAAGGACAGTGAGTGACCCAAGGGCATCCTAGTTGGCTTGGCCAAGAGGAGATGGACAGAATGATGTCCTGTCCCCAGGTATGGGACATTCCCTAATAATAGGGACTGCTTTTTGAGGTGGGGCTGTGCCCAAGTGAAGGTTGGGGATGGGGAGGTCTCTCTGTTGCCTGCAAGCCCCGGGCTGGTGCTCCCGACCGCCTACTGGCGTCTCACTACCCTCTGTTCCACAGACTCCGAGGGCCTGGGCATCAGCATCATTGGCATGGGAGCCGGGGCAGACATGGGCCTGGAGAAGCTGGGCATCTTCGTCAAGACCGTGACTGAGGGTGGCGCAGCCCATCGGGATGGCAGGTACCGCCTCCCCTGTCCCCGAGCGACCGTCATCTGGGGTGGGCCACCAAGCCAGGATCTGCCACTCCTGGTGTTGGGGTCAGTTGTTCCTGGGGTACAGCAGTGAACAAAACAGATGGAAACCCCACCCTCATGGTGTTTGCATTCTGGGGTCCGAGGGTGGGGGCTGTCTGTAGGCATTGTGTGTCCTGGTTTTGGGGGTGTGTTGGGCCATAGTAGGCAGAGCACGCGTGTGGAGGCTGTGTGCCTGGTGGAGTGCTTTTGAGAATTTGTTTTTCCTTAGCAAATATCAATTCCCTGACTGTTGTAGGGCTGGTGCCAGGCCCTGGAGAGTCAGTGATGAGGGCCTTAGTCTCAGGGAGAGTGCTGTGTAGTGAGGCAGACAAACATTCAAGTGGACACACAGAAAATGGTGAAATGGAGAAAAAGTACAGGTGCCACGAAGGAATAAAACAGGAGGGCCTGACCTCTCTGGGTATGAGGGAAGGCTTCCTGAAGGAAGTGACGTTGGAGCTGAGACCTGTAGGATGAACAGGAGTTAGAGAGGCTGAGGGAGTGGGTGCGCAAGATGTCCCAGGTAGGGCACCGAAAGTAGGCAGGTATGGCTGGAGCCCAGAGAGCAAGGGGGATCCAGGTGTGTGGTGTGGCTAGAGAATTTGGTGGGGGTTGCCCGGAGATGAGGCTGCTCCTTGCATGCGTGCCTGTGTTTGGCATCTAAGGCTGGAGGGCATGAGTTCTGTAGGTCAGAGTATTCTAAGAGGGCTTCCTGGAGTCCTGGGCAGCCCAGTGTCCCCTCTGTGGGCTGCTCTACTGTGTGTATTGCAGCAGACAAGTGGGAAGGGCTTTAGGGCACCTCCCAGGTTGTTGTAAGTTGGACATTGGGGCAACCTTGCGGTGGTCTCTCCAAACCCAGCCCCACTCTGTGTGACAGAAGTGAGTGGGTGTCCTTGTGAGGGCTGAGTGACTTTAGGGTCATGTTGCTAGAGGTGAGATGGCCTCATTCAGGGGGCTTCTGCCCGCTGCAGCCCTAGTGGCATGGGGGGCAGAGAAAAGGATGGCGACTGCCCCTGCTCTCTCCCTTAGCCCTCATTTGAACTTTCCAGAGCCTCTCCCACGGTCGCCTGGCAGCAGTTGGGGGAGTGTGTGTGCATGTGAGAGAGCGTGTCCACAAGCTTATGCCCACATGCGGGGCATGTGGGGGTGAGCTGTTCACAATAAGCCATTTCCTCCACTTCCGTGGGGGAGCTCTGAGAGAAGGCCTGCAACCCCGGGGGAAGTGGGAGTGGAGGAAGGAGGTGGCCAAGCATCCCTCCCGCCCCTTCATCCCCCTGTGTGGAGAACAAGGGCTTCTGGAGCCACAGCTGCAATGTGTGGGGAGCTATGCCCCCATGTCAGGGTGAGGTGACCCAGTGGGACTGCGTGTGAACATGAGAAAGTGTGTTACGTGGGTCTCAGGCATTTGGGAGGAAATCTGTGAGCTCAGGTCTGTACAGAAGTATGTGTGTAAGAGGGCTGTGTGTCACATGTGTGCTGCGGGCCCTTGCTGGTGTGCATGGCCGTGATGAGCTTTGTGGATGTCACACCAATCTGTTGGATGTGATGGAGGAGGGGACAAGAGTGTGATTGTCACAGGAAGTGTCTCTGCCACCACTCCTGGTCCTGGAGGCTGCCTGTGTCTGCTTTGCTTGCCTGAGTCTCAAAGTCCACAGGTGGGTCTGGCTGATAGCTGATCCTCCGGCTCATGCATTTCGTGCAGGTAGACAAAATACCAGGTCCCTGTGGGGACTGAGCCTTGAGTTTCTGATGGGAGGGGGGCCACCTCTACTCCAGCCACAGTTCCCCTGGTGACCCCCTAACCAGTGTCGCTTCCCCTAGGATCCAGGTGAACGATCTCCTGGTGGAGGTGGATGGAACGAGTCTGGTGGGAGTGACCCAGAGCTTTGCAGCCTCCGTGCTCCGGAACACCAAGGGCCGCGTGCGGTGAGGGCTGGGAGGGTGGGGCGGGTGGGGAGTGGGAGCAGGCAGGAGGCTCGGTCCTCATCTGGCTACTCTGCCCACCTGCCCACACCCAGTTAAGCTTCTGGGTGGCCCAGTTTATAGAGGAGGTTCCACTGCCTCCCGGCTGGAAGGAATTGCTCTGTGCGTGTCCCTGCCTGGTGCCTGCCTTCCCACCCGGAGCCCCTGACTGCTGCTGGGCCCCCACCTGCACTTGGGCTTCAAGGCCCACCGTCCACCCTGCCTCCAAACTGGCCTCTTGGGCTTTTTCTCCTTCCCTCTTCCTGTTCCCAATTCACTCATTGAAGAACCAAGCTGTGCAGGGAGAATACCATCCAAGTTGGGGTTCCCCCACCGGGCACTTCATCCCTCCCTCCTCACCAGCCCTGTGTAATCCCAGGAGGACTCTCCTCCCTGGGCCTGTCAAGGGGGTTGGGTTTGAAGTGCCCTGTGTCCCTCTCCGGCCTAACATTCAGGGACCACTCCCTGTCCCCCTCCAAGAGGGGCACTGCCCCCCGGAAAGGGTGGTAGAGAGAAACAGGATGTGGGTGGCCACGGAGAGGAGGGGCTGGTGCCTGGAAGTTCCACTATTTCCTCTCCATCCTAATCTCCAGTCACCATCATCCTGCCCCTTCCTGAAGCTCAGAGCCTTGGAGCGCACATGAGACACCCCTCCACAGCCCCAGCCCTGCTGGGATGGGTCAGCTTCGCCATTGCTGCCTTGTCTTCTCCCACGTGGTGAGGGAAGAGCCCCTACACTGGCAGCTCCTGAACTCATGTTTCCTGCAGCCCAGCCTGAAGTTTGGCTGACATCGCCCCTCCCCCGAAACTGGCCCTGAGGGCTAGTGGGCCTCTACTCTCCTGGGAAGGAAACACAATAAGGGCCCCCAGCTCCCCCATTCATTATTAACACTCTGTAGCCTCTGGACTCAGCCCGCTCGTTTCACCTCCCTTGGGAGGGCCTGGGTGTGGAGAGGGGAGCACCAGTGGGAGGATGGTGGCATTACCCAGCTGAGGACAGAGGCAGGGGGATGACGATGGTGCCCCTGCAGGTTTATGATTGGCCGGGAGCGGCCAGGCGAGCAGAGTGAGGTGGCCCAGCTAATTCAGCAGACCCTGGAACAGGAGCGATGGCAGCGGGAGATGATGGAGCAGAGATATGCCCAGTATGGGGAGGATGACGAGGAGGTAGGAACTCCTGGCCTGGTTGGCAGCATCATCGCCCCCTGGTGGCTAGATGGAACGTTACAGCCATCCCCTGCCTCTGCCACTTTCCCAGGTCTGGTAAAGAAGCCCAGAGCACCAGTCCCTATCCTGGGGGAGCCCTCAGTCTGAGGGAGGCGATGCAGGCCCTTCCTTCAAAGAGCCCCTAGTCTGAGGGAGGAGTCACACCCTCTGTCTTCAGAGAGCCTTCCTGGTCCTACAAGGAAAACACAGTTCCCTCAAGGAGTCCCCCTTCTGAGGGGAAGGCATAGCCCCTAACCTCAAGGGACCTAATCTGAGGAAGGAGACAGCTCCAGACCTCAGGGGACCCCGTAGCGTGAGGGGGAAAGCTCGGGCTGTTTCTTCAGGGGTCCTAGTCTTGTGGCGGAACTACCTGTGCCTTTAGGGGACCCCCAGTCTGATGGGCAAGGCATGAACCATACCGTGGGTAACACCCAGACTGATATAGGCAGACTCCTGCCGGTCCAAGCCTTGGCCATCAGGGCTGAGGGAGGCTGGGGAGGGCAGGGCACATGGCCTCCGTTCTCCCCTCGCAGACTGGAGAGTATGCCACTGACGAGGATGAGGAGCTGAGCCCCACGTTCCCGGGTGGTGAGATGGCCATCGAGGTGTTCGAGCTGGCAGAGAATGAGGATGCCTTGTCCCCTGTGGACATGGAGCCCGAGAAGCTGGTGCACAAGTTCAAGGAGGTGAGAGGAGGGGGGCCCTGGGGCGGTGGAGGGCAAAGGCAGGCCAGTGTCCTGCCCTGCAGCACTGTCTGCCCGCGGCGGAGCTGAGCACCTGCTCCTCTGACCCACAGCTCCAGATCAAGCATGCTGTGACTGAGGCCGAGATCCAGCAGCTGAAGAGAAAGGTAAGAGTGGGGGCGACCCCCACCCTCACACTGGCACATGCCGACACTTGGCCACCACCTACCACCAGAGGCACATACAGAACAAGCCACTCTAGGCAAGGGAGCTTGCGCTCTGGACCCATCTGCTCCATCACTCGCTGCTCTGTGCCTCAGCCTCCTTCCCTATAATATGGGCTAATAACAGTGCCAGCTCCGTGGGGTTGTTGTGAGGATTAAACAAGAGAATCCACGTAAAGTCCTTAGCATAGTGTCTGACACACAGTAGGTGCTCAATGCATAGTTGAGCTATCAGCTGTTACCCTGAAGCACACCAAGTCACACTCCAGATGTCTTCGTGTTCACACTGTCCCACACACGTCCTCTACATACAGGCCTAGTGATAAATGCACACTCCCCACAGGTACACACTGGCCCACACCCGCCTGAACCCCAGGCACACAGTACCCACAGACCCACTCACCAGACACCAAGGGACATCCCCTCCAGGCAGACATACCACAGAGACACTGGACCCACGTTTCTCGTGACACTACACCTAGTTGCCTCGGCCTGGATGTGCAGACCCCTCTGCGTTCGTCTGTTGTGAGACACACAGGCGTGACCGCCACAAAGGAAGAGTGTCACGGGACGTGCATTCTCACAGAGGGGCTGGTGCTGATGCTACCAGATGGTGACACACATGACATACACAAACACGCATATGGGCCATGCACAGACACCCACACAAGCAGGTTGGGTGCCAACACGCTCACAGGAGTGTAGATACACAGACGCCATATTAGAAGCCTGTCCTGGGCCCCTGCCGGGCCTGCACATTAGGAGTCCCAACTCCTGCGGGGCTTCCACTGTGGTGGAGAGAGGCAAGGGGACACGGGCCGTGCAGACATGGTGCCTCCAGGTACAGGCGTGTGTGCACTCCCACCTGTGGGTTTACACCCATGCACAGAGAGAGAAGAGGGTAAAGCTGAGCCTTGCAGGGAGGGTAGGGTTTAGGTGACTGAGGCAGAAGAAGGGCGTTCCTGGCAGGGAGACACGCGTGAGCTTGGAGGCTGGCTTTGGGAGGAGGCCCGCTGCCTGTGGCAGCCATTCCTGCAGGGGAGAAGCCGGAGGCAGAGCTCGTCTGGCAGGGTGGGCTGTGGCTTGCAGCATCCTGACTCCCCGAAGGACTCTAGCCTAGGTCCTGTGGCCATATGGTGGCCATAAGTGGGAAGGTCACTGTCTGCAAAGGAGGAGGGCGTGAGGGTGGGCAGGACTTGGAGGTTAGAGGCCCGGTGGTGTCCTGGCAGGGGCGAGCCAGGGCTGCCCAGAGTACAGGCCAAGGGTATGGCTGGGAGGGGCGGCTTAGAGCTGCATTTCTGAGGCCGAGATGACAGACTGCATTCCTGGGTGGATGCAGAGCCTGAAGGGGAGGGGTGAGTCAGAGGTCGTAAGCGTCTCTTGGGTGGCCTCTAGGTGCCTGGCACCGCTCCAGTCCCTGTGACGGGCAAAAGCAGACTTGATCCTTGCCCTTGCGCAGCTTAGAGTCCACACACCGATGACTGTTCCATTGCAAACTGACACGGGGCTCTGCAGGAGAGGACGGGGTTACTGAGCTCCTAGAGCAGACAGAACCTAATCCAGGTGGGGAGTGTGTGGGGCTGTGCTGTTGGAGGGAATCACAGGAGACTTCTCTGGGGAAGTGATACCATGAGCAGAGAGCCGAAGGGTGAGCTAGTGGGAAATGACGTGGCAAGGGGGAGGGTCGATGGGGGCATTCCAGGCAGAGGGACAGCATGCCAAAGGCCCTTGGCAAGAGGGAACGTGGTGAGTCTGCGTGTCTGTAGGAAAGCCCCTGTGGCCGAGGCACAGGGAGCAAGTGGCGTTTGCAGCCACTAAGGCTGGAGGGGCAGGCAGGGGTGAGGCTGAGCACTGGAGTGGCAATGAGATGCTGGCACCTTCTAACAGGTGGGCTGGTCTGGAAAGGAGGAATAGGTTTGTGCAGGTGGGGGTTGTGTTTGGGGCCTGGTGCCTATGAGCAGCTGGGAGACAAGGCTGGAGTTGGGAGCAAGGCTGGGTTGGAGCTGGAGAGTTGGGGCTCTGAGTGCATAGAGGTGGCGTGGGAGGTGAGTATAGAGAGAACAGAGGCTCCAGGACTGAGCTCTTGGGCTGGGAGGTCTGCACTCTGGCCTGGGAGCTGGGAGAGGAGCCAGGATTGTTCAGGAAGCCACAGAAGCAGGGACTAGTCAGCAGGGCCAGAGCTGCAGAGAGGGGCCAGAGGGCAATGGTGATCCTCACCTGCCCTGCTCTTTCATCTTCCACATTTACCATCTCACTGTAGCCTTTGTGAGCTTGGCAAGGCAGGAATCACTCCCATTTTACAGATTGGAAGACTGAGGCTTAAGACAGAAGTTGCCTTGCCTAAGTCACAGAGCTAGTCGGTGACTAACCCAGGCCTCCTGCCTTCTAGGAGTGTGGTACGTTGTCAGGGACCCTGGCTAGGATCTCTGAGGTGCCACCTCCTCCCTCTCTGGGTTTCACTTCTCAGGCTCAGCCAAGGAGAGTTAGTAGTTGGGGGGCACTGGGCTCCATATCTGCAGGAATCATCTCGAGACTCTGGCCCTGGTGCCGGGATGGGGTCCTCCTTGGCTCCCTCTGGCCCCCATCAATCCAGGGCTGCTCCTTCCTCTCTCAGCTGCAGAGCCTGGAGCAGGAGAAGGGCCGGTGGCGGGTGGAGAAGGCCCAGCTGGAGCAGAGCGTGGAGGAGAACAAGGAGCGCATGGAGAAGCTGGAGGGCTACTGGGGCGAGGCCCAGAGCCTGTGCCAGGCTGTGGATGAGCACCTGCGGGAGACCCAGGCCCAGTACCAGGCCCTGGAGCGCAAATACAGCAAGGCCAAGCGCCTCATCAAGGACTACCAGCAGAAGTGCGTGGCCAGGCTGGCGGCTGGGGGTCCTGGGCCCAGGGAGGACTGAGAAGCCTGGTGGCAGTCCCTCCTTGCCCCTAGCTGAGTAGGGAGGGGAGGAGCACAGAAGTTGGGGGGCCCCATGGTGGGGGTACCTGGGTTCGGAATGACTGGATGCCAGAGCCAGCTTAGCCAGGCCCCACAGGCTTTAGGGAGACCTGGGGCCTCCCACCGTGAGAGCAGGGAGAGGGGCAGAGCTGCCCAGGTGGAGCTGAGGCCCCTGAGACTCCCTGGATGGAAACCAGACCACACACCCTTACCCCCGCCCCCGTCTGTCCCCTGCCCATCCCCAGGGAGATCGAGTTCCTGAAAAAGGAGACTGCACAGCGCCGGGTTCTGGAGGAGTCGGAGCTGGCTAGGAAGGAGGAGATGGACAAGCTCCTGGACAAGGTAGGACCAGGGGTGCCCTGGGCCAGGCCCTATGGAGGGAGCAAGCCCCCATGGATCCTGGAGGGAGAGAGGGGGAGTCATCATGTGCCTACCACGGGGAAAGCCAGGGCAGCACCCATGCCTGGTGCCCAGGCCTGACCCCCTCTCCTCCTTGTTTTCTAGATCTCAGAACTGGAAGGAAACCTGCAAACACTGAGGAATTCCAATTCCACTTAACAGGAATCATTCCTAACCGGACAATAATTAATCCCCTCCCATTGTTCTCCCTCCCCTGTCCTCAAAACTCCACCCCGCCCCCTACCAGCCTGGGGACAGGTGCCCCGACTCCCCCACCCCTCCACCCCACCTCCCCCAGCTTCAGGGACCAGAGGGCCCATATCACAGGCCCCCTTAAGGTGGCCCGGGCAGACAGAGGTGGCTGGAAGGACGGCCTCCTTGCCCCATGGGGCTGAGGCACAGAGGCCAAGGGATGTCGAGGGTGGGCCTGGGTGGTGGATGGACACAAGGACCTGCAGACGAAACTGCCAGACTTTACAACCTCCAGCCTTTGTCTCTGGACTGGAATGGGGCTGGGGGCTTTCCCAGCATCTCACCACCTGGAGGCTGCTTCCTGCCCATGGGGCTCCTGGGTGACCCCTGGGCCTCTTGACTTGAGATTCTACCTTCTTGGCCCTTCCCCCTCCCCCCATCATTGTGCTGTCTCTGTTGCATTCTGACCCTCCCGCTGGGGAGAGGTTGCCTCCACACCTCCTCCCGTCCCTGTCCCTCCTCCTGGAGGGAGAGTCCACCCCAGAGCCTGGAGGCTGGGCCTGGCCCTGCACTGATTTCTCACATATTCTTCAGGAAAGGGGGAGAGTCCAGGGCATCTGGGCCCCAGCTCCCCCTTTCCTGGGGCAGCAGCCCTCAATTTCTCCTTGTGCCTCCCTTCCCCCAGGTGCCAAATAGCCATAACCTCCTCCTGGAACTGTTCTGTGCCCTCTGGGGTCCTGGTTTCCTGGCCAAAGCTGGGAATGCCAGAGAGAGAGGAGGTCAGCTTAGGAGGCCTGGCTGCAAGACCCCGGCCTTAGGCAAGGGGGACATTTCTCGCTGGAGAGCCAGGCCCTGCCCTGCCCTGCCCAGGGCCACACCTGGAAGCCTTGTACTAACATCGCAGAGACTCAGCCTCCCCCACCCACACTGTTTTCCAATGTTTTGACTGGAGGGCAAAATTTTACTACTTCGCATCTTTTTGGAGACCAGGGCTGCCCTGCTGGCAGCCTGCTTCCTAAGTGAAATTGACTCCGTCTCCCCACTGTAACCCCAAATTGGGGCTTGGACCAAGGGAGGTGAGACCCCCCCCCCCCAGGTCCCCTCCCCTTTCAGAATCCATCTCTCATTTTGCCTCTTTCTCATGCCCCTGCCCCAGACTGGGTTTTTGTTCATTTTTTAACAACAGACAACCCCTAGCCCATCCGTTTGGCTTCTCCTCGTCCCCTGTAAATAGACCATGCCATCAATCAGTATTTCTCAGCCCCTCTTCCAGCCCCCAGACATGCCCCCACCCCCTGAGGAGCTGGCTGTCACAGTGCCGGGCCCACGCGCTTAGCCTCCTGCGCCCCGGCAGATGGAGGGGGCGGGGCCGCGGGGCGCTTCCGGTTTCTCGGCCGGTGGCCGCCCCTGCCCCGCCCTCCGCAGGACCGCGTCTCTGTATATAATATATATATGTATGTATTGTTCCCGGTTTTGTACGGACCATGCCCTCTGTCAGGTCGCCCCCATAAAAGCAGCCCCCAGAGCCTCGCTGCCTGGTTTCTTGATTCGCGGGAGAGGGGAGTTGGGGGAGGAGCAGAGATGCCTATCTGAGCCCAGTGTTCCCCTCCCACCCGTGCTGCCTCTGACCCTGAGGGGCTTTCAACAGAACTCGGTTCCCGGTTCCAGCAAACTTCCTCTCTGCCACCATAACTCCCATCAGCACCCATGCTCTTTTATCCGGTGCTCCTGGGCAGGGCTGGGGTTTAGAGAGTTCCTTGGGCCCATCACATTACTCTTTCTTTTGAGGCATCTGATGGAATTCAGTGGATGGGTTAACTATGGTAAGGTGAACCCCAAGTCCCTCCCCTGAGAAATCCTATAACCTGATGGGGATACCCAGTCCCTAGTCTCACAAGGCACCCTCTATGAGGTACGGAAATGATCAAAGATTTCCTGGAGGTGGCAGCTGGGGCAGGAGGAGTCATGTCAGAGCAGTTTTGTCCCCAGGGTCCTACAGGATCTGTTCCGTTCTAGACAATTCCTGAGGGTGGCCCAAGAAGCCTTAAATAGTCCTAGCCCTCTGCTTTGTGCAAGCAGGTCTGGTTGCAAACTCATCAGCTCTAATACGGAAGGGTTTGGGAGTCCAGATGCGTGGGCTCCAGGGACAAGCTTTGAGGAAGTCCTAGAGCGGGGTGGGTGGGGGTAGTGGGGCCAGGGCTTATGGTCATCCCTACCACCAGCCTTTCCTTGCTTTGGGTGCTGATGTGCGTCTGTGTGAGAGAACTGAAGCACCAGGCACTTGTGTTCCGTGGCCTGGCCCCCAAGGGGATTCTTATCTTCCCCTTCCTTCCTCTTGCCCTAAGGAATGGGAGTCCCAACATCAGGGCCTTGAAGGTCACCTTGGTGGGTACCTGACAACACCCAAGATGAGTGGCCTGTACCAGAACTCCAGTGACCGTCAGCTCCTGAGGCAGCCCCTCCCTTGTGGATGGCTCTGTCACACAGTCTCATTCTTGTAGAGCCAAATTCTGGCTTCCCATAGCTTCCCCTCAAAAATCATAGTCTACACCTCAGGGCCACATAGGACCCATCCAGTCCTGCTACCCACCTGAGGGTCACCTGGAAACCTGGGGATGGTGACCATGCCTCTCAAGGCGTCTTTTCCAAGTGGATCATCCTTGGGACACTTCAAGGAAGACAGAGCCAAGTGGGTGAATCCCAAGATCAGAAACCACCAAACCACAGGGTCACAGATCATGGCTCCAGAGTTAGACATCACTGAGGCCCTGTGCAGGAAACCTAGCCAAAAAGTCCCAGGAAGCAAAGTGGCCAGACCTTTCTGGGTGGGGAGTCAGACATGGGGGGTGTTGAGGGTTTCTGCTGGTCTGACGGGGTAAACAGCCATGTTGGGGTCCTGCTGCCCTCGTCTGTCCTGTGTATTAGGTGAGGGGCCTGTACATTGTATTTCCAAAAGGCGGGCCAAGTAGCCACCCAGGTTCACGCCTGAGTGTATTAAGGGGACTTTGCTGTAAGTTTCTGAAGCCTGAGATGTGACTCACCCATAGGATATGTCCATGTTTGGGGCTGTGTCAAGTGGCTCTGAGCAGGCCTCTGTAAGGCTTGTCACCTCAGCCCTGCTCTGTCACCTGCCCAGTTCTTAGAAGCTTGAGCAGGTTTGCCACAATCCTGACACTTCCCATAGGGAAGGGAAATCAGATGAGGGGGGTTTCTCAACACCCAGAGCTTGAGCATCACGAGGAACAGGGGTCCTCCCAGGTCCTATGGCCTAGCAGACACCCTCCCACAGAACCTGCCCCCCGCACTGACATTACATACCCATCTTCTCCCCACTCCCTACCGGACTATATAATCAATCCCCCCGACTCCAGCCTACCACCCAGATCTCACCAGATGCCTGAAAACCACATCCTCTTTAAAGACCCCAGACACAGCCCTGACTGGCTGTCACCCAGAGACACCACCCATCCCCAGATCCCCACAATCTAACCAGCACCCATGGGTGCCAGAAGAGTCTGAAGATACCTGGAGACCTCAAAACTCCCACAGATCTCCTCGTATACCTTCAGCCCCTAAAGACCATCCTGGCTCATTGTGCCACCTCTCACAGTCCCTCAGAGACCTGGGACTACAGACTTAGGCAGGCCATCAGGGAACTCGATCCTTACAGACTGCATACCTCTCTCCTGAGCACTAGACCCCCTGATCCAACCTCACCACCTACTCTTGAACAAACCACTTCATTCTTCTAAGTCTCTGTTTTCCTGTCTTAAAATGGGGGTAATAGAAACACCTACCTCGTGGGTTTATTGTGAGGGTGACACTAATGTGAGAAAAGTGCTCAGTACAGTGCCTAGCACCTCCGAAGCCATCAGGGTATGGTAGCTAGTTGTTATTAGGTCATCTTCCCTGGCTGGCCTGCCACCACCTCCAGCTTACCAGGTCCAAGTCTGATCTCATTGCTCCCCCATCCCTGCCGGCTCCACCTCCAGGGCTCCTGGCCTCAAGCCAAGACCTAGGTCATCCTAGACCCCTCCTTCTCCCTCCGCGTCCAGCCAGTCCCCAGATCGTGTCAGTTTCTTCAGTTCTACATCCTGAATAGTTCTCAACTTGATCTTTGATCCTCATGCCCACCGCCAACATCTGTCCGCAGCCTCATGAGGAGTCTCCCTTCCTTCAGGGGGCCCTCTCCAGTCCATTCTCCACAGAGGAGCCAAGGGGTTCTTCCTAAAATGCAATTCTGAGCTCCTCCCTCCTCTGTTACTTTTCCCCCACGGCTCTTAGGATAAACTGCAAGCCTTCCCTCCACCCCCGGCCCCTCCGCAGCCTCGCTCATCTTCCTCCCTTGCCCACGCACCCCGCCAAGCCCCACTAGCATTTGTACCCTGCCCTGGCCTGCGTGAGTAGCCAACGCATTACCTCCTCCGGAATCCTCCCAGATCGCCCCCACCTCCCTCGTCCCGCCCCCAGGCGGCGGGCGCCCTCCGGTGCGCTCTCCTCGCGCTGAAGTGTCCTCTGTGAACCAGGGCTCACGGCACTCGGGCTTATGAGGGCCTCCCCCTCGTCTGTCCCCCGGACAATGCCGCGAGTCCCGATGGCCTGGACCGGGTGGGTTCTGTTCCCTGCGGCCCCCTCAGGCCTCGGCGCACCCGACGGCTCGGTGGATGTCGGTGGAATCGATGAATCGGGGGGAGCCTTCACAGACCTTGCAGAGGAGGCGGAAGGCCCGTGGGTCCTGAGGCGGGGCCGCCTCGCTGGCCGTTCCCACCCACTGTGACTCCCGCGAGCCGAAGAAGTAGCGGCAACTCAGAATCCCCTCGCCTGGCAGCGGCGCGGGGCCGCCCCCTCCCTCCTCGGTGCTCCTGCCGCCTCCGCCCCCTCCCTCGCTCCATCCCTCCCTCCCGCTCTTTGTCTCCCTGGCGCCTAGCCTCCCCGCCACGCGCCCCCCGCATCGCCCCTCCCGGGGGACGCCCGCGGACCCCTGCGGACGCGACGCTAAGCATATCGGCCTGCCAGGAGGGGGCCCCGCGTCCTCCGGGCCTGTAGGCGGGGCGGGGAGGTGGGGTTCTCTCTCTCTCTCTCTCTCTCTCTCTCTCTCTCTCTCACACACACACACACACACACACACACGCACACATACACGCGCGCGCGCGCGCGCACGCAGCATCCTCCCGTCAGGTCTCCTTGTCCAGCCCCGCCCGCGCCTCCTGCTTCCTGCAAACCTTCTCCTTCTCTCCCCACACTCCACCCCCCGCCCCATTCCCTCTAGCTCCAGGACCCTCCTCGCCGACCCCCACCCCCACTCCCGGGATGAAGCGGATCGAGCCAGCCTGGAGCCCCCCGCGGCCGGGGTGACGGTCCCCCGCCCCTCTCCCGCCTGGCCCCCGCCCCGAGCACCATGGGCCTGAGGGGTTCCCGAGGCGCCGGACGCTGAAGATGAGTGATGCTGGAGGTGAGCGGCCGGGACCCCAAGGACCCTGAGGTGGATGGGGAAGCGGAGCTGGGCGTCACTAGGGCTCGTGGTGGGATCCCCGAGTGCGGTTGGATGGGACGAAGTCGACAAGGGCCTTTCTTCCCCTATCCCAAGGGGGACCGCACGGAACTAGGGTGTTGGGCTGTCAGGGGAGGGGGCGGAGATAGGATTGTGTCCCTAATCCTCTCCCTCCTGCCTGCCGCCTGGAGAAATTAATTTAAAAAAACTGCTGTGGGGGGAGGGGGAGAGGACTTAACTCCTTCTTGCCCGGCGCAGAGTTGGATGGATGGATTGGAGAGAAACTAGCCACCCGGCTCTGACTGGGGGATAGGGGCCCTGGGAGTGCAGTGGGTGCCCTGTCCTGCGCCCCTACCCCGTCTCCAGCGGCGCTTGGAGGGGGGATCCGACTCTTGCCGGCTGCCTCAAGCCTGGGCCTTATGGGAGGGGGCACTGCTTTCTCTAGCCCCACAACGGCCTCCTCCTACCCCCAGCCCCCTCTCCCGTCCATTCCTTTCCTTCCCCGCCTTTCCCGGTTGCATTTCTCTCTTGGTCTCTTTCTCCTCTTCCAGGGCCCATTTCCTCCTGCCTGCCCCGCTGGGGGCCTCCCCTCTCCCTGCCCGCGGATTCTCCTTCCCTCCTGGCCTTCATCCCTTGGGCCTCACTCAGGGCTGCTGGAGCCCTGTCCTCAGGACTACTTGCCCTGGCCCCATTCTCTGTCTCATCTCTTTCTTCCTTCTCTCTGCAGCTCTGTGGACTGACTCTCCACCAACCTGTCTCTCTCTTTTCCTACTCCCCACTTCCACTCCAGGGCTTGTGCGTCCTTTCTTTCTCTTTCTCCTTCCCCTGGGTCCCAGGAAGCTTTGAGCTCACCGCTTCCCATTCTCCCAGAGAAGGGTCAAAGGTGCTCCTGTCTGGGAATTGGAAGCTTTGGGAGGAAGGAGTGGCCTGGTAGTCAGAGCCCAGACTGTGTGTGTCCAGAGGAACAGGTTCATTTCCGCCTTGTGGCAGTTACCTGGTTGAATGTGCATGTATGAGTATGTGTGTGTGTGTGTGTGTGTTTGTGTGTGTGTGTAGGAGTGTAAATGGTGGGGAGAATTCAGTGTCTCATTTTCCAAGGCTCAGCTTTGGAAGGAGGGGGTTGGGTGGGAGGGACCTGGTGACCTCCTGGATAATGTGCTTCGGACAGTGTAGCAAGGATCGCCCATACACACCCCAGGGACTTAGTTGTTGAAGAGAGGAAAAGAAACCAGCTTGTGCTGAATCAGGATGGATTGGGTGCTGGTGGGAGCTGGAAGCCCCAGCCTACCCCAGAGGGAACCTGAATGAGGACTCCATCCATATGAGGGTCTCCACCCTGGCCTGGGACCTTAAATAAAGAAGACATGGGATCTCTATTCTCAGGTAGTCTAAGAGAGGAGGCACCACTACTGTCCTCAGAGAACCTCCATTCTGATGGCAGAGGCAGTACTTATCTTCAGAGAGTCCCTCCCCTCATGGGGAATACTGGCCCCTCTCCTCAGGGAGCTCCCATCTGATGTCAGGGAGACATGGCCCAATTAGGGAATCAATGAAGTATGAAAAATCCCGCATTTCCCAGTGGTTGGGGAAGAGTGGATTTAGAAATTACGTGGACGAATGGGAGGAGAGAGGGCTATCCAAGGCGGCTGTCTGGAGGAGGTAGCAGCTGGGTCCTGGTTGGCTGAGGCTTTGTGGTTGAATGAGGGACTTTAGTTCATTCTTAGGGGCAGCCTCCCTTCCCATCTGGCCCTCCCGGATAGGAAGAGAGGTTCTAGAACTTCTTTGCTACTAGCACCCAGAGTTCAAGAATGGCAGGAGGGTTCTTGAAGGCCCATATCCCTGGCCCCTTTTCACACCTCATTTCCTGCTTTCAGAGGCAAGCATCCGTGGAGCCTGGGTGGAGCTGGTTTTGAAGCCCCCCTCCCTCGGCCCTTTCCTCATGAGCACCCCACACAACTGCCGATCATCACCCAGGATAGGGCCGAGGGGAGGAGACTGGAGTCAAGTTTGAGTTCTGCCTCTTATCTCCTGCATCCGTTTTCCCATCTGTAAAGTGGGGATACTGAGACTCCCAGGCCAGGCCAGCTCACAGTGAGATGATGTCTATGTAATAACAAAAGAGGAGAGTTGGAAAAGACCCCAGCAGGGGGCAAAAAAAACCCCCAAACCCTAGCTTTCCTACACCTGTCAAATGTGTGGTCTGGCCCAGTGCCCTGCCTTTTTCGTGGGGACCTGAGTGTTAGAAGTAACTGGAGATCAGGTCTCAGCCATGCTGTATGCTCCTGCCCCTGAGCTTCCCTGCCCCTCTGACCCCCAGGCCTTGGTCTAGGGCTGCTGCTATCCTACATCTGCTAGGAAGCCTGCCCCAATTGTTTCAGCTTCATAGATCCAGCTTCCCGACCCGCCCTCCCTTCTTGCTTCCCACAAAAGCAAACCAAACCCCTACCCATCCACACTTCTTCCCAGAACATACTTGATGCATCATAGAGATCTGGCTGTCCACTGTTCTGCTGAGTACTCCTCATACCCTCCTGCATCTGTGAGTCTCTCTAGAACTGTGAGAACTGTGAGTTTGTCAAAAACAGTGGCCCTGCTGATGGTGCCAGCTTCCTGAACAGCTCGTGTTCAGGAAGACAGGTGGTGAGCACACCCGTGATGGGGGGTGGGGGAGGCAGAACTGGGTGATGGATGGGAAGATGGATGGGTTATGGATGGGGGTGGATGTTGGATGGATGGGTGAGTGAATGAATGGACGGATGGGCAAGCAGGTGGATAGATAAGTAGGGAGGGAGGGAGGGGGGTGGATGGAAGAACCTGGGTTCTGGTCCTGATTTTGCCGTTAAGTTGTTCTGTGATCTTAGGCCAGTCATTCTGCCCTCTGTTTATTTGTAAAATCAGAGGATTGGATTTAATAATCTCCAAGATTTCTTCCAGATTTGATGTTGGACAGTTTATGATGATTCAAGTTTTTAGGGAATGCTGATGATGGAAAGGCCCAAGACAGTGAAGGGGAGAAGTTCAGTGACCCATGTGGAGGCGCACAGCAGATCAGCCCAGAGCAAGACCGCAGGACACAGCCTGGGTCTACAGCCTGGATGTGCTTCTGCCCCTACCCTTCTGCTCCTGCCTCCTGCCCCAACGCCCTCCCCCGCCAGGGAGAGGTGTGGTTCAGATGACTTCTCTTCCAGGGGGCCCGGAAGAAGAGTTCTAAGGGGAGGTGAGGGGCCAGAAGGCCCAGAGCAGGTAGCCATTGGCGGCTCCCTCGCCTCCGCCAACCTGAACCTTTCATCCACAGTCTTTTTCTCTCTCTCTCCTCGCTTGTCCTCCCCAGCTCGCTTGAGTCATGGCTTCTTCAAAGCTCCGAGAACCCGCGGATGAAGTTTTCGGTAAGTTCTGTTTGGCTCTTTCTCTAGCCAAGGCCACCTGGCATGTGGTGGGGGGAGGGGGTTCCCTTGGGGACTTCAGTGTGTGTATGTGTGTGTGTGTATTGTGACCTTCCAGCCTGATTCTTTGTCACTACTATCTGAGTGGACATGCCATTTACAACAAAAATAATAACAACCGTCCTCGCTTAGTAAGTGCTTGTCTCCCTGCCAGGTACTCGGCTAGCATCCCCACCTCACATGCACTGTATCATTTAACCCTTGCAATAATGCTAAGAAGAGTGCGCATTTTACAGACAAGGAGCCTGTGGTACAGAGTGGTAAAGTGACTTGCTTTAAAGATCACACGGCAGGTTGGTGGCAGAGCTGGGACTAGAACTCCAGACTGCCCAACTCCTTGCTCTCAGTCACTATGCCGTAGAGCTGTATCCCCCAGCACAGATGACACACATTACCTCCAAGTCACATAAATAAGGAACCTCACCCTGCATGGATGTGCATGGAAATCAAAGGCATAACACACTCTCAGCCTCAGTACTCCCAGGCCAGCCCGTCCATGCACGCTGGGGTGCAGATACACGCTGGGGTGCATGCACACACCGGCTGCACCATCATTTACCCCCTGTAATCTTTCTATTGTGTGGACTGGAGAAAGACCACTCCACCTGACTGGGCAGAGCTCCCAGCATGCACTGGGTGGAAAAGCTGTTTCCCAGCTGGATTTGGTGGAGGAGTCAGTGAGCAAAGGCCATGGAGGAACAGGAAGGGAGAGGTGGAGACAGAAAGAAGAAGCTGTCTGAAGCCTGTAATATGTGCCGCCTTCAGGGCGGTCACATTTGTGCCTATGGCCTCAAGGGGCTTCCAGTCTCTCCTCCCTGCCTTCTCCTCATCTCTACCTTCCTTCCCCTCTCCTCCCCCCCTCCCCTGGGCACCTCACTCTCCCCTGCCACCACACATGCCCTGGCACTGCCAGGAACTACTTCCTGCCCTGGCCTCCCTAGGACCTGTGAAGTGGAGGGTTTGCCTCCAGGATGCCCCCAGCCCTGGACTGCATCTGGGCCTCAGACTCTGAGCATCTCCATCTCCACTCAGGAGGCCCGACCCCTGGCCTGACAGAGATGAGCTCCCCCTTCCCCAGCTTCTCAGCCTCCACTCCCCCACCCTTCCTGTTTTCCTTCTCCCAGACCTGCTGAGGTAGCTGGCTGCCTCGCCTGCTTCCAGATGCAAAAGGCAATTAAATATTCATGACTTCCCACTGCCCAGGGCTGGGCTAACTCCCGCAGGGGGGAGAGAGAGGGAGAAAGGGAGAGAGGAAGAGAGGAAGAGAGAGAGATGGAGGGAGGCATAGAAGGAGGTGAGAGAGCCTGGTAGAGTGAAGCACAGGAGGAGAGGCTCGCCTCACCTTGCCTCAAAAACCCACAGACCCCTTAGGAGTCCCTTTGCTCCCTAGACCCTCCAAGGTAAGACCACCACAGTCTTGATGTGGCCCAGAGTCAGGAGCAAAGGGCCCTCTAGCCCAGGGTGGCTGGGCTCCACCTGAGTGCCAGAGGGGTAGAGAATGCTCATCAGCTCCCCCTCTGCACCCTGGGCCAAACCTTCTGAGCCTCAGTTTCCCCACATGTGAAACGAGGGGTTGGACTCACAAGTCGCTCCCATCTCTGCCTCAGAGGAAGTATAGCGGGCTTGGTAGTTACAAACTGAGCCTCCAGAGCCAGGAGCCAGACTGCTTGTAACCCTGGCCCGCTTTTTCACCAGCCGTATGCCTACAGGCAAATTAAGGCTACCCTGGGGATTCCTGGAGTCTCTTCCTCCAGGGTTGTGGGGAGTTTTAAATGAGCTAGTAATTGTAGAGCACTTAGAACAGTGCCTGGCACAGTGAGAGCCCCCTAAGTGCTAGCTATCATTATTCTGTGTTTCAGTCCCCAGTCCTTAGTGTCAGGGAGCAGGGGGCAGAGGGCTCCCTCGCCCAGCTCAGCCCCAGGCCTGGAAACTCTAGAAGTGAAGCAGGGGCAGTTAAGGCAGCAGAGCAGCGGTGTCGAGCCTGGGGTCCAAGATAGCAGTCCTCTGACAGGACCTCTTGCCTCTCCAAGCCACCACCCACGGTCCCTGGATGACTGCAACAGCCTCTCTGAGTCCACCCTCCCCCTTCAGCTTGACTATTCCCTTTCCTTGCAGGATGCACTGGTCCCTGGTAATCCTCAGACACTCCCCGCCCAAGGCCACACCATCCCCTCTCCTTAGAAAGCTCTCTCTTGTTCTTTCTACAACCTTGGGTCTTTATGGCCACCCAGACTTCAGCCTGGCCACCTCCTCTAAAGTGGTAGCCCCCCCACCACTCCCTGTCTCTTTTGTCCATTCCGCAATATTCCTGAGCTCCAGCTCTGTGCCAGGCTCTAGTCTAAACCCTGGGGAGACAGCACAGAACAAGCCAGATAAAGTCACTGTCCTTGTGGAGCTTGACTTCTAGTGCAGGGGCAAGCAGGGGGATGGATAATAAAGTGCACATAACTAAAGAAGGAACATATCAGACGGCGAGGAGAGGATTAAGAACCGGGTGTGACGGAATGGGGGCATCAGCACTGCGTGTGTCTTGAGTCCATCTCTGCCCAGCTGTGCACCGGTCCTTCAGTTCATCAAACATGACTGAGCACCTGCTCTCTGCCAAGCCTTGCACCAGGCTCTCATGGTACCCAGTGGACAGTGCAAGGCCTCCCCCTCTGCCTTGTGCAGACCCACAGGTGACACGCCTTGCCGACCAGATCATAGTGCCGAGGCTGAAGAGGCGCAGCTGTCCAGAGTGCCGGGAGGTGATGTACTGGAGCTGACAGCCAGGCCAAGGAGGGGTGGCAAGCGATGGAGCAGAGAGAGCAGCATGAACATGGGGCTGGAGGCGGGGAACCAAGGCAGAGGCGGGTCTTCAGGTAGCTGGGTATGGGTATAAGCAGGTCACTACTGTTCCCACAAGAGTAGTGCTTGTGAGCACTTACAAGTCTCAGGCATGATGGTGAAGCACTTCATATACATGATCTTATTTAGTGCTCACGACAGCCCTATAAGGAAAATATGCCATCTGGACCCCATTTTACAGATGAGGAAGCCAGTACCTAAATGTGAGTAACTTGTCCAAGGAACTGGAGTCAGCCCTGGCCGTTTGGCTGCAGGGCCTATGCTCCACACCGCGGAACCGGTGTTGTGTAAGAGCATGCTGTGCTCTGCTGTGCTGCACGGAGGAGGGAGTGTGGGAACATGGAGCGGTGCTCTGGGCCCCTCAGACCTTGAATGGGGGGCTGAGGGGCATGGACTTTATGTTGTTGGCTTTGGGACCCTCTCCCCCAACTGGGTATCAAAAGCAGGAGAGTATGGGACACAGTCAGAAATGTGTTCTAGAAAGTTTCTTCCAGCTTGTGCAAAGTGGGGAGGAAGGCAGACCAGAGGCAGGGAGCTAGGGATGGACGGATACTGAGGCCATGCTCTGGGAGGGTGGGGGCGGCGGTGGGCCACTGGTGAAGGCCTGAGCTAAGGCAGTTCAGTCCCAACCGAGAGGAGAGGCCAGGTCCCCGGGGATGAAGAAGGTAGATCAATAGAACTGTGTTCTTAAAATAATATTTACTAAGCACCTACTATGTGCCAGGCACCATGTGATGCCTGTGTGAGCACAGTGAACAGAATAGAGAAACATCTGCCGTCATGGAGCTGACATTCTAATGGGTGGAGACAGACAGTAAACTAAGAAAGTAAAATATCAAAAAAATAGTATGCCAGAGAATTATAAATGATACAGGCAATAAATAGGGGAGGGGCTCTGGGGTATGATAAATTGGGTGGTCAGGGAAGGCCTCAGTGAGAGAAAGCATTTAACCAAAGACATGAAGGAGATGAGGGAGAGAACCAGACACAAACCTGTGGCAAGAGCCTTGCAGGAAAAGCGAAGAGGGAGTGCAAAGGCCCTGTGGTGCAGGCTAGGCTTGTGTGAGGAAGAGCAGGCAGCCAGGGTGGCTGGAGCAGAGAAAGCGAGAGAGAAATAGAAGCTCAGTGGTAGGGGAGCGCAGACTGAGTCTGGAAGGCCACTGGGGGAACTTTGGCTCTTTTCTGTGTGCGATGGAATCACCAGAGGGCTCTGAGCAGAGGAGTGACATGAGCTGACACGTTTTATCAGGATCACTCTGGCTGCTGTGTTGAAAATAGACTGTAAATGGGAAAGGGAGGGAGACCAGCTGGGAGGCTTCTGTAACAATCGAGGCAAGAGTTGAGGCGATGGTGACCTAGACCCGGGAAGCTGTGAGTTCTTTCTCTCCTCTCCCCTTCCCTGCCCTCCCATCCTCTCCCCTCTCCTTCCTTCCTCTCCTCTCCTCTTCTCCTTTACTCTTCTGCTGTCTCTCTCTCCTTTCTCTCCGTATGTGTGCACACAGACAGTTTTTGGAAATCAAAAGTGGAGGGAATCTCAGTGTTTTCTATCACGTGCTCGCGTACTTATCACTCAGCCTCAGCAATCATCAACTCGTGGCCAGTCTTATTTCCTCTGTATCCCCTTCCACCCTCCACTCCTATTCCCCAGTATTGTTTTGAACCTAATCCAAAACATCATATCATCTCACCATAAATATTTCAGTACGTCTAGATATATTTCAAAAGTAGAGCTAACAAGAATTGTGACTGGATCGCTTTGTGGGGTGGGAGGGAAAGAGAGGAGTCAGGGATGACTCCAGGGGTCTGGCCTGAGCAGCTGGAGGATGGAGCTGCCATTCACCGAGATGGGCAGACTGGGAGGAGCAGCCTTGGGGGGTGAGGAAGTCGGGAGTCCAGTTTTGACACATACATTGAAGATGCCTGTTGGACCTCCAAGTGGAGGTGTCAAGTAGGCAGCTGGACACATGAATTACCAACTGGGTCTGGAGCTTAGGAGGACGGGCAGCTTGGAGCTGTCTGAATGGGGTGACTGGGTGGACGACGGGGCCTTTCACTGAGCCAGGGAACAAGGAGAAGCCAGTTTGAGGCAAGGTGGTGGGTTCATTTTGATGGGTTGAGTTTGAGTGCCTGGGTCTCTGACATGGCAAGTTCCCCGGCAGGTGCTAAGGTGCCTGGGCTTGGAATTCAGGGGAGGGGTCAGGGCTGGAAAAGACATAGGTGATAGTTAAGCCAGGAGAGCCACTGGGGTGGCTTAGGGGATGTGTGCAGACAAGAGAAAGAGGAGCAGGCGATGGGGGTTCCCGAGATCATGGTTGGGGCAGGGGGGAGTCGGGAAGAGAGGTCTTAACCCAGCCTGGGGTCTGGGAGGAACCTCTTCTGCCAGGAGACCCCAGTACCAAACCCAGAGATGCTGCAGAGTGAGGGATGCATGCTCAGGTGGAGCGAATGAAAAGTGAAACTAGGAGCAATAGAGTTTATGCAGGATACATTGGGTTTGCCTGCTCTTCCTCCATGTCCTCATCTGGGACCCAGCCCTGTGCCACTGACCCCAGGACAGGACAGGCTTCAGGGGCCAGTGACCTTTCCTCCCTGCTGCTGCCACCAACTTGTAGGGGGTTCCTTCTGCTCCACTTCAACTGCAAGCCCTCCAGATGCTCCGCAGTGCTGTCTCTGAGTGCAGCGCTGAGCATGGCACAGCAAGTCCCCAGCAGTGCCAGTCTTGGAGTCAGACTAGCCAGGCTCAAATCCTGGACCATTGCTACCTTTGCTCAGCTGTAAAATGTGCATAATAGCTGTCCCTGGCTCACTGGTTTGCTCTGAGTAGATGAGGTGCCATATGTACATTCTGGTGCGTAGTAGGCCCTTCTTCCGTGGTAGCCATTATTACCATGGTCTCCCCAGCCTCATGCCCCAGCCCTCCCCTCCACAAACCTAGTCTTCAATTGCCCCCACCAACTTCCGTACTTCCCATCATTGCATGTACCAAGCTTGCCACCCAGACCCAAGACCCAGCGTTGGTATTTCCTCTTCAGACCCATCCAAACCCATGTCCTGCTGTGTGTGCCTGGGAGAGCTTCCATCACACTGCTGTATTTACATGCTCTCGTGTCTGGCTCCCCCCGAGACCGAGAGACCCTGTTTTCCATCTCATCTGTACTCCCAGTGCCTGGCACTGGGAAACATTTGTTGAATGTCTGGGGTGTGAGTGCAGGTGGCCGCCTGAGGCGACCTCTGGGCTTGCTGTCCTCATGTGTCTGGTCTCTGCCCCCTCCACCTGGTTCGCAGACTTGGACTTGGCTGTGCCAGAGACCGTCAGACTGGACAGCAGTTTACACAAGGCCCGGGCCCAACTACTGGCCAAGGGCCGGAGACACCGGCCCTCTCGCTCAAGGCTTCGGGACAGTGCCAGCTCTGCAGAGGATGGTGAAGGCTCCGATGGGCCCGGAGGCAAGGTTGGGGCAACCCACCCAATCACATATCCCCACCCACCCTTCTGGCCCCTGGATAATCCCTCCAAATCGCTCTTCCAGGGAAACCACACCCCCAGGCTTCTGACATAATAATGCGCACAAATATTAGCTGCATTCACTTCTGGCTCATTTCATCCTTTCAAGGAAGGTGTTATCACCCCCATCGGTTCAGTAACAGTCATACAGTTAGTGAAGCAGGCGGGATTCAACCCCAGTTTGTGTGACTGAAAGCCCGGGCACCCCACGGCCCACGGGCACCGGGAAACCCTCCCTCCAGGCTCCCTGCCTTGGAGGCTCCCATGCAGTTTACAGGGTGAACCCGTTCCCAGACGCTCCGGGAAGCGGGGAGGAGGCTTGGCGGTGAGCGGCTGCCCCCTCCCCCAGGTGAACGACGGCTGCGGGAGCCCCCTGCACCGGCTGCGATCGCCTTTGCACTCGGGCCCGGGGTCCCCGGCCGGGGGCTCTTTCTGCCTGGATCCCCCGGGGTTGCGGCGCAGCCTGGACGAGGACGAGGCGCCGCCCTCGCCGCTCACACGCTATCGGCCCCTGCACAACGCCGCCTCGCACGAGGGCCTGGCCGCCGCCTCCGGCTCACCGCCGCGCTCCGCACCCTCCTCGGACAGCTCGCCTAGCTTCGTGCGCCGCCACCCGCGCGCAGAGCCGCACAGCGAAGGTGAGCGGCAGCCGGCGCGGCGCCCCCTGCTGGTGCGCGCCGGGAGTGCAGCGGCCCCTCCGATCCTTCCCGCAGGGTGGGCGCCTAGGGGCAGGACTGGACCAAGAGGGACCGGGTGGCTTGCGGGGAGGTGGAGAGTAATCACCGCGGCTCATTCATTCATCAACTGAGCACCTACTATGTGCCAGACACTGTTGTGCACTGGGACACATAGGTGAGCAAACAGATGCGGCCCTTGTCCTCATGGGGCTTGTAGCTTCAGGGAGAAACAATCAAATAATTCCTTATAGTTTAGGGGGAAGCCAGCAGAGCATCCCTTAATTAAACGTGTAGTTACAAGCTGTAAGAAGTGCTATCAGGGAAACGTGCACGGTGGCAGGAGAGCATATACCAGGGTGAAAGGACCCAGGTTGGGAGCATGCTGGAAGGCTTCTCTGAGGAAGTCACAGATTGGAAGCCAAGATTGGAAGGGCTAGAAGTTGGCCAAGATAAAATTAACAGTAAATAGTAGTGGTTCCTACTTTTTCAGAGTGGTTTACGGTTTGTATACGGCTTTCATAAACATCCCATTAGGCCCCATGAAATAAGCAGGTGTTATTATTCCATATTTGAGATGAAGGAAACTCAGGTAAAGTGACGTGTCCAAGAGCCAGGTCGCCTGATTCTAAGTCAAGAGAATTTCTACCACTTCGTACTGGCACCTGAAGGAGGCAGGCAAGCCACCGTACATACATTCTTTCCTGCTCTTCCCTGAAAGATGACAGCCGGGATGCCAGCCCACCTGAGCCTGCCAGCCCCACCATTGGCCTGGATAAGAAGACTCGCCGAAAGTTCCTGGACCTGGGGTGAGTGGAGGAGGGACCAGAACAAAGGTGTGGAGCTGTGGGGGTCAGGGGCAGCACAGGGGCAGCACCGCCCCACTCCCCCCGCCCTCGCCACAGGGTCACCTTACGCCGAGCATCCACTAGCAAGAGCCGGAAGGAGAAGGGCAGCAACCGCCTGTCCATGGGCAGCAGGTAAGAGGCACCCACAGCGCCTCAGCACAGCTTCCGCCCCCATCTCCCTGTGGGTCCCGGCCCTTCCCTCAGTGCCCCTACCCATGCAGGGCGCTCTCTCCACAGGGAGTCGGTGGAGGCGTCCGGCAGGTCAGGGGGCTCCCCGTTTCTGCCCTTTTCCTGGTTCACAGACAGCGGCAAGGGCTCGGCGTCCTCCGGCAGCACCACCTCCCCCACTTGCTCCCCTAAACATGAGGGATTCAGCCCTAAGAAGTCAGCTTCCCAGGTGAGTCCATTGCCATCTCGCCCCCAGACTGAGGTGGCATGACGTCATACTTGACCTTGGCTTGGGCTGGGCTCCAGGCATTCTGGGCATCCATTTGTCCATCGATGGAGCCATTCAGTGATTCATTCATTCATCCATTCTCTGAGTTCCTGCACTCACTCGGTCACTCATTCATGTTCTGAGTAGTTGATTCATTGCCTGCCTCATCCATTCAACACACATCACTGACCACTGATTGCCCTGGTGTATACCCAGCCCGAGGTCACCTCGTTCCTGCTGACTATGCTACCTGGCTCCATTCTGGCCCCATGTCCTGTCTTATGAGCTGGGCTACCTGTGTGGTGGCATAAGGCTTGTGGGATATAGAGATAAATAGGACCCCAACCTAGCTAGTGCTCAGAAAGCTCACAGCCCTTGGGAGAAGTGAGACCGAGTCACAGAAGCAACAATGAGCGTTCGCTTATCCTCACACAGCACCCTACAGTTGACAAAGCTCCAAAGGCATGTTTTTGCTTTCCTCTCACGAAGGCTCAGTGAAGTAGGGAGGGCAGGCATGCTCTCCCCCACTGCACAGATGGGCAAATGAAGGCCCAGACAGAAGGGACTTGCCCACAGACTCGCAAGGAGTTAGCTGCCAGGTTCTAAGACCCTGAGCCCAGTGCTCATTCTGTGGTTCTGTTCCTTATGTGCAGCTGGGGCAGAGAAGATCAGGAAGCTGGGAATTCAGAGGAGAAGGAGACCCTTCTGACCTGAGACTTCCTTCTTTCCTCCCTCCTGGCATGCCTTCCCTTTCTTCCTTCTCTTGTGCTGGGGTCCTGGGGATACCACAGTGAACAGACACAGCCCAGGCCCGCATAGAGCTCACAGTGCAGGGAGGACAAGGACCTCTAACCAGGCACTTACAAGCCAGGGTGCTAGAGGCTATGGTGGGGAGGCACAAGGCAGGGACACCTGATCCAGCCTAGGGGAATCCTGGTTGACTGCCTGTAAGAAGCAACACCTAGTCTGAAACCTCCTCCATTCCTGCTAACTATTCTGCTTGACTCAGTTCTAGCCCCATGTCCTCCCAGAGGCCTCAGATCCTGATGCCCCACACAAGTCACCATGTCACATGTGCCTGCCCAGCTCCTGGCTCATGCATAGGGTGCACTGTGTAACTCCTGGTACCCAGTCCCTGACCTCATCTCCATCCGGATGAGGGGTGGTGGGTTGGGGAGACTCCCTTGGGCTTGGGGGTGAGCTGTCTCCTCAGTGGCATGCACCTCCCACTGTCTAGGAATCCACTCTGAGTGATGACTCCACACCCCCCAGCAGCAGCCCCAAGATCCCGAGTAGTTCCCGGCAGGAGGCCAAGTGTTCCTACCCCTACCACACGCTGTCCCAGTCTTCAGATGAGGTGAGCAAGCCCTGGCCTCTGACTCTGCTGGCTGTGCAAGCCACAGGCCACATGTAACCCCTCATTCTCCTTGGTCTCCGCCCCAGTTCCTGGATGAACCTCTCCCTGCTGTCCACCACTGGACCAGTCAGCAGGTGGGCCAGTGGCTGCACAGCCTCAATCTGGAGCAGTATGCTGCTGAGTTCGCCGCGCGGCAGGTGGACGGGCCACAGCTACTGCAGCTTGATGGAAGCAAACTGAAGGTGGGTCAGAGTGGAAGGGCCACGCCCCAGCTGGAGCCTAGGGCAACCTTCAAGGGTTGGGAGCTCCTCATCCTGACCTTTTCACTCCCTGAGGCCACTGCCCTGACCTCTGACCTTTAGGCAAGGTCCTTGACCTAGTCTTTGCACCCCTAGCACGGGTCACCAGTCTGACTTGAAACTCACGCCCAGTTCTTTGGTTTGACCTTCAAGCTCCAGCCCAAGTCTCCAGGTTGACCTTGACCTCTAGGACTACCATATTACCTGCCTCTTGACTCTAATGAGTCTCCTGGTATGATGAGAAGCCAGGCCTCTCCCCTGATCGCCTTGTCTGATTCTCAGTCTTGGAAACTGGTGATAGCGGGGCTGTTGGGGGGCCTCTGATGGCTGTGCTGGGAGGTTTCTGGCATTTCCCACCCTCTGCTGAGTTGTGGGGAACAGGTGATGAGGACAGTCCCCCAGGAAGCCGCTGGAGTGGGAGGGGCCTCAGCCACTGAGTAGCTGTGTGACCTTGGGCAAGTTGCTCCCCATCTCTGGGCCTCAGGGTGTTGGACAGGGTCGTGCCAAGGCTGAAATCTGAGTGGAGGAATGGGAACCAAGGGGGAGGGGGTGGCAATGGGCCTGGTACCCTCCACCCTGATCTCTCCCAACCACTGCCATTGCAAATTCTTGCCTTGAGGGTCACATCCATCACAAGTCTGGGATGTGTGGGCCACAGTTCAAGGAGGGAGGACACACAGAGCTCCAGAGAGATTTCACCTGGGGCACAAAGAACCCGGGGCTTGGGTTGGCCAGGGCCGGCGGTTCTCGGCTTTCCCTCACCCTCCATTCCTCCCCCAGAGCCTGGGGCTCACCAACTCACATGACCGGGCGCTAGTGAAGCGGAAGGTGAAGGAGCTGGCGGCGGCTGCTGAGAAGGAGCGCAAGGCGCAGGAGAAGGCCGCGCGGCAGCGAGAGAAGCTCCGGCGCAAGGAGCAGGAGGCCAAGAAGAGCTAGGGGTGGGCGGGGCAGGCACTGGTACCCGGGCACCCAGGCGCGGGTGGCCATGGGCTCGGCCGGCACAGGCCTCACGGGGATGCGGGGCCTGGACGCCAAGCTTGGGCTGGCCTGGCCCCACGCTCTCAGGGGGTAGACGCCCTCTCACCCTGTCACTCTATCTGGACCCAGATCCCCAAGAAAGGGAGACCCCAGGGAGAGGGCCCAGTAATAAATCCAATTTCAAGGACTCGTTTGGCAGAGTTCCTGGGAGAGGTGGCAGCTTATGGGAAGAGGGCAGAGAGCGGAAGCTAGTCTGCAAACCCAGAGGCACCTGGGTCAGTCTGACCCTCTGCCCTCAGGCCCCGCTGGTGCTGGGGCCCACAGTGAGCTAGAATGCCCGCCTGCCTTCCAGAGGCCCTGAGACCGGGCCAGGGTCCCAGGGCTCAGAGAGTAGCTGAGCACCTCGGCAGGAAGTGGATAGAGTTGTTCCTCTCCAGCTCTCCAAGGAGGCTGTGTGTTGGGAGAGCTCTGTTCTGCTCCCCAGGCAGGCTGGTGGGCACTGCAGCAACTTGCACTCAGGGTAGACTCCCAGTCTGCACTCAGCAGGAGAGCAGAGAGAGCAGCAGGTTATCTCACGCAATCCTTCAGAAGGGAGGGAGGCTGGAAACCTCCTCCTCCTTTCTCCTTCCCATCCCGTGAGTCCCAATGGTGAGATGACATCCATACAGGCCTGCCCCTCCTGGGGCCCATTCAAGGCCTGGCCGTTGACCCACTCTCCAGCCCAGGGCCCCCTTCTCCTCCTGCTGCTCCCTCAGAGGGCACCTGAGCCTTCTTGGGGATAGAGCAAGCTTGGGAACTGGTACGGACAGAGGACATCCCCTGCCAATGCCTAGGTGGTACTGAACCGGTGACTCCCCACCCCTGCCAGGCAGAGAGGCAAAATCTAGGAGGTCCCCTGGACGCTACTAGACTGGAACGGTTCATCGGCCCTCCCCCATCTGCCTTGGTTCCCGTTGGTGCCTCAGTGGGCTCTGGAACTGGCAGACAGTGCAGGCTCTGGTTTGCTGGGCCCCAAGGAGGGGTGGGGCCAGCCCCCTTGGTGGGGTGGAGCCCATGGAGAGACGGCATCTATCACTGTAGGCAGGGAGTGTTCGGGTATGGCACTGGCCAGCAGCTAGTCCAGCTTTGGGAGCATTGGCCAGAGGTACCGATGGGGCCAGGGCGTCTCTGCTTAGAAGCACCACACACCCCCATCTGCCTGGAGTGGTGGACAGGACCCTACGCACGCTGATTTCCCTCATTCCTGCCCAGCGCTGGGGCCTGAGGGCCACCCTGGTATAGCCAAGCCCCTGTCTCCCTGGGATTCAGCCTTTTACTTCTCTTGCTATATAGGCTGGGAGAGGGGCTTCAGAGGGAAACAGGTATGGGGGCACTGGCAGCATCTGGCCCTGGTGGGGGTACCGGTGGGGAGGCTGGATGGCACCCAGGTCCTTGAAGCTATCAGGGGCTATATGGGTGCCCACCTGCATGTGAAGGGGGGAGGCGGTACTCAGTTTACTTCAATAAACACTAATGACGTGCCATTGACCTTTCTGTCTGCCCCAGTGGGGGGCTGGGCTGGGTCAGGAGGCTCTGCTGTACCCCAAGTGTGGTGGGGTGACATGGCTGTCACCAGGTGCTGCACTGTCCGGTGTTCTGAATGGATGGCTTTATGGGGTGGGGTACTCGTGGTACACACTGGGCTGTGTCCTGAGCTGGGTGGGTGTCCCGAGCGCGTCATACGTTGGTCACAGGGACTGCAGCCTGCATGCACTTGCACGTGTGGATCTCCTTCCCCCCAGGAAAGCAGCCAGGCCGCAGTCTCATTCGATCTCTTTACTGTGGATGTCACTGTCACCATCACAGCCACTCAGAGGAGCACACAACTTTAACCCCCTGTGTGCTGAGGGGCAGGGTGGGGGAATTCAGGGCTACAAAACTAGCTATGTACACAGAGCATTCTAGGGAGAGCCACCCTGGCACACATGTTGGGCACAGTGGGAGCTGGGGTCTGGAGCTCAGGCGGGCTGTGTGGGCGTGTGCACGTGAAGACATGCCGGAGAAGGGCTGGGGAGGTGGCAGAAACATTGCTGGGGCCGCCTGCAGGGCTTTGAACCTCTGGGTTCTCCCAGGTTCCTCCACTTTAGGGGTGAGCCCCTGGTGAGAACTCCCTCCCTCCCAACCTTGACCTTAAAGCTCTGAGTGGAGGGAGAGGCTGCAAGACCAGGTCCCCAACCAGGGGTCCAAGGGTGCATCCCCTTTCCCACCCACTACCCTAGATGTAGGGGCATCTGACCCCTTCCTAACACTGACCCCGGACCAGGGCCAGGATGCCTGTGCAGGCTTGGGACTAAGGCAAGCAGGAACACATCCGCTTGGAAGGCCAGGACTATGGAGGGCAGTGAGGGAGATCTCGGACCCCTGGCAGAAAAGTGGCAGCCCTGGTCTCAGAGAGGCGACATAACTCTGGGATACCCCATCAGGGTGGAGACATCCCCCAATCCTCAGGCATCGCCCACAGAGATTGGACACCAGGGAGACCACCTAGGGGTCTCCATGAGACAGAGATTGGCACTTAGGGGTCACCACAGACTGGGCACCGCAGTGATTTTCACAGACAGAAGCTGGTCATCAGGGAGAGCCTCCCCCAACCTGGGGATGCTGGGGAGGGTCACCATGGTGGCCGGTCCTGGAGACCGCAGTCCATCCTCTCAGGTGCAGAGGAGTGGGGCGGCCCCTAGCTGACACGGTACGTGGACGTGTTCTTGGGCTCCGTGCTGGGCACACACCAGTCGCCAGCCTCCTGGATGGTCTGGTAGTGGCGCCAGGCTGACTTGTTGTAGACAGGCAGGCGCTCCACCGAGTCCGTGGACAGGGCCTGGAGAGCAGCAGGGTCAGCCTCTCCCACGTCCCTGCACCTTGCTCACTCCTCAGCAGACCACCCTTGCTGCAAGGTGGGCTGTGGTGGCCACCAATTGTGGCCCACACCTCTGACCCCATGTCTGAGTCAGCCCAGCCAGGTGCCAGACGCTGGCTGTGG
The DNA here is from genome assembly GCF_041296265.1 of Equus caballus. Lineage (NCBI taxonomy): Eukaryota > Metazoa > Chordata > Mammalia > Perissodactyla > Equidae > Equus > Equus caballus. Next base: position 25,920,193 of record NC_091694.1, on the reverse strand, counting down.
CAAGTAACCCCGGCCCAGGAAGACCCATGAAAGGGTCCATCCTTTCCACGTCTCGTTCCTCCCACTTAAGAAGGCTGCTCACTCACAGGGTCAGGGAGGGAGAGGGAGAAGCCAAGCTGTGTAACCTTGAACAAGGTCACTAACTCTGGGCCTCAGTACCCCCCTGAGCTGAAGGACAAGATCTCTGTAGTTTCCCTGCTTCCTTCTGGATCTAACAAGTCAGGGGTCCCCAGAACAGGGGTCTTAATCATGGACACGGACCCCCTGACATTGTCTGCCATGCTGGGAGTGTCTGGAGGGTAGGAAACTGTAGCTTTGCTCTGATTCTCTGAGTCTGGAATCAGGAAAGGACTGGAGGGATGGAAAGGAAACCTAACAACAGGCCAGTCCTGCCGCCCTGTCGGCAAACCCCGCAGCCGGGCTCTGCAGGCAGGGGCCTCACCTTGAGATAGATGACAGCGTCTGTCCCAAAGCCCTCCATGGAGAAGAGCTGCAGGTCCCCCTGGAAGTACTTGGCATAGAGACGGGAAATGGGGAGCCCGTACCCGAAGCCAGCCTGCAAGGGGACAGGAAGGGGGCGTGCTAGGAGGCTGGTGCTGGGCCTCCTGGAGCTGCAGGCACCCATGTGCTGAGTGTGGAGTGCTGAGCTGGAGTTGTGCAGGGGGATTCCCAGAACTGGGGTGAGGAGAGGATGTGAGATAGGGAGAGCGCCAAGGCAAGATGGGGTGTGGGATGAGGGAAGAAGGCTGAGCAGGTACAGGGGCGGCGGACAGTCAGCGGGGCAGGAAGAGGAGCTCGGCCCTGGTGGCCAGGGGGTCTGGACAGGTCACTGGGCTCCTCAGAATCTCTATTTCCCAAACTTAGCCCTGACTACTCCACTGGGAATGGGCAGGGAGATGTCAGCAGGTTGAACAACGCAAGGAGAAAGGTAAGTTTGGGAGGAGGGAGAATTGAGAAAAGGTGACAGACAGACAGACAGACAGACAGGCACAGATAAGTAGGTTGGGTGCAGGCTAGGGGGAGACCAGAGGAGCAGGGTGGCCCAGACCAGGGAGAGGTGACTGATGTCACACACAGCCGCCCAAGAACGGAGAGACCACGAGAGACAAGGAAACGAGAGAGGGGGAAGAGTGACAACTTGATGAGAAGAGAGGAAAAGACAGACAGGCATCCTTCAGGAAGTAGGAGGGGGACTGGAGTGAAGCCATCTCACCAGTGGGGTTCCCCCAGTGCCGAGCTGGGGGGTGGGTGCTGTGGAATACATGTAGCTGAAGAGTCGCTCAATCTTCCTCAAGGGGACACCCCCGCCTCGGTCACTCATCTGGGGGAGATGGGACATGTCAGGGGCTCTCCAGACCTCAGTTTTCCACACCCCCACACCCCTTGACACCCCTGACCCATGGTCTTCCCCATCCCCAGGGTCTTTCCCAAGCCCATCTCCTGACAGGAGGGACGTCTCCACCCCACTGCTCTCTGGCCCCCAAAGTTAAGGGTCATATACTTTGATGGACAGATCTTCCTCGCCCAAAGCCACCATGACCTTGATAGGTGGGAGAGTGAGGCTGGATTCGTGGCTTTCCACAGTTGCTCGCATGGCATTCTGGGGAGGGAAAGAGGTAAGAGATGAGTGAGAGAAGCCTAGCCCTAACCGTCCCCCACCCTCTATAAAGGACCATCTCCCAGCCTCCTCACCTTGAAGAGTTCAAAAAGCATGTGGTAGAGGTGGGAGGGGACATAGACCATGTGAATTGGCTGTTTGGAGTTGGTTGCTGCCAAGCAAGTCAAGACCAGCAATCAGGAAATTGTCAAGAGTTCATCACCATTCAACATTCATTCACATAGCATCTAGCCCCCAGCATTCAACACCCATCTATGTCCATCTATCTGTTCATCCATTCATCCAGCATTCATTCATCCATTGATCCATTCATTCAGTGTCCATTCAACCACTTATCTATCCATACAGAATCCAATTATACAAATGTCTGTCTGTCCATCCATCCATTTACCCATTGTATCCATTAATTCCTCTACCATCCATCCAATGTCCATTCAACCATCCAACTATGCATCTCTTCAAACATCTATCCTCATCTATCCATTCATTCATAGAGTACATCTCTCCAATATCCACCCCATCCGTTCTATTCATCCACTGCTTGTCTATCCATCATTCATCCATTCAAATAGTATCTATCCATCTTATATCCAGCCTACTAGCATTCATCTGGATACAGAATCCCCTGGAGAGCTTTTCACCTAGTGGGGAGGGGAGAGGGATGCTTCCCGGATGATTCTGACACCAGCATCCTGCTCCCCAAGAATCACTCTAGCCTGGAGATTTTCTTGGTGGTAGGGACTGTGTGTCTTTTCCTAGTGCCTGGCACAGAGCTTTGCATGTAGCAGAAGCTCAATAAATGTACAATGGATCAATGAATGAACGAATCTCAGGAGTGGTGCTGGGCAGGGGAACATAAAGATGAGCAAGATTTAGCCCAATTCTCGCAGAAATTCAAATCCAGACAGAGAAACACACAACTGACTTTCACATTCGGTGTTGTACCCAGAGCTGTGTGCCAGGCCCCGGGCTTGACTCTGGGGACACTGAAGCAAAGTGGCCTGTCTGCACCCTTTGGTCTCTGCCTCCAAGTAATTCAAACAGTGCAACACAGAGGTATACCTGGGACAGACGGGGGCCTAACTGTCTTGTCCAGGAGGTCTGGGGAGGCTTTTCGGAGGAGCTGGACTTAAACTGGGCTTAAGGGAAAATTAGGATGTGGGCAGGGTGACTACCAGGTACAGAGGCATGAGACATCTTGGATTTCTAGCACACAGGCTGGGGCTGGCTGAGGAGCAGGTGGGTGAGGGAAAGGATGGAGATACCTCCCAGGTCCCTGATCCTCCTTTCCTTTATATCCCTACCTCCAAGACATTTATCAAACCCACCCCCTTCTTTCCATCTCTGCTGTCTTCCCTTCCCCTTGCCTGGATTCCTACAGTAACCTCCAGTGGTCTTCCTGTGTCCTCTCCTGCCTCCTCCAACCTCTAATTATCTTTAGAATGCAAGTTGCACTCTGTCATTACTGTGCTTCAAACCCTCCAGTGGCTCCCAGTGCATTCAAAATCCCAATTCCTGTCCACGGCCCATGGGCCCTGATGCCGCAGCCTCTCTCTCCAACCTGTCATCCGCCACACTGCTCTTTCTGGTCCTTGACTACCCCATCCAAAGTGGGACCCCTGTACCCATTCTCTTGTATCCATTCATCCTTCTTCTTTTGGTCATGGACACCTCCCTCCCCTAACGTTTTAACTGGACACATGGGTGCCCAGCTAGAGACTAAATTCCCAGCCTCCCTTGCAGCTGGGGTGGCCAGGACTTAGGGAAGTGATGTGTTCTACGGCTGAGCCCTGCCTTCCATATCTTCTTTCCCCTTCTCCAGGCTGGAACTGAGACGTAAGGGTGGGTAGCCAGCTTTGACCATTCCACCCAGGGGCTGCAAAGAGGGAAACCTCTCCCTTAATTAAGCCCCTGTTATTTGGATTCTGGGAAGGCAGCCAAACTGATATCCCATCTAATATACCATTCTTCCCCATCACTGTCACGTTACCACATTTTATTTCCTTCCTGCCACTCATCATGATCTGAAATTATCTTGTTTATATTTATTTGTTCATTGGTTAAAGGCCCCATTCCCCAACCTCCCCAGCACCAAGAATGTAAGCTCCATGGGAATGGGGACCTTGCCTGTTGTATTTACTGCTTAATAAATATTTATCAAATTAATAATAATAATAACAATACAATAACTCTGCTTCTCCCCCATCCAGGTAACAGTTCATTTCCTGATTCCCTATCTCGTCTTTCTCCCCATATCCCCAGCCCTTAGACAGACATACACACACATCCACACAGTCTCGCTCACTCACCATTGATCTCCTGGATCTCCAGGTCAGGTGAGGCCATGTAATACTTGTCACACAGGAGCTTGGCCATGTCATAGGCATCTGAGGGAACAGAGGGGCCATTCAGGGAATCGGGTGGCCCACCCAGCAGGCAGTGCTCTTGGCACCGACACTGGCCATCACCAACATTAAATCCATGGGGATGTGGCCCCCACCCACTGGGGAATGGGTCACCTTCTGGCCAGGGAAGCTTGGAGGGGTCACGGGGTCCCTCTATAGGCCAGGCACCGTGGGGATGCTTACCTTTCACCACCTCGGAGACGTTGCAGTTGGGGTCAATGCTGCCGATGTGTTTGGGGTGGGCTGGGTTGGTGCTGCCGTCAAAGATCAGGGCTGCAGGCGGACGGGAAGGAGGGGGCTGTTGGCCTGCCCCATCTCTACCTCTTCCCCAGGGCTCTCCAGCTCTCTACCTCCATATTGATTGCCTCTAGCCCTAAAACTGCACCCCCTCCCCACCCTTGTGCCCTCCCTCCCCTGACACCTGACCCCTGACCCCTCCATCCCTGGCTCAGGCCACTTTTGGACCTTTGCAGGCTTGAAGCTTTCTTCTTCTCAGAGGGCTCATCCCACATCACATCCCACATCACATTCATTCCTTCTCTTTTGCTATACCGTTTAAACATAATTTTTACCATCTCATGTTTTAAATTACTTGAGTGTGAGGAATTCATTTAATTTTCGATTGGCTATGATTTCTCAACAAGCATAGTGAATACTCCTGGAATAAAAAACTCTAAACAACCTGTTTCCGAACGTAATGAGTTTTATGAATACTACACTGAACACTTTTTAAAAAGGTGACATAATTTGGCATTCTGTAGACATTTAAAACAACACATTTCAGCGTTGCCCTTGATCCCCCTACACCACCCCTCATGGCCCTGGCTCACTGTGCTGGTTGATGAGCATGCGGATGGAGATGCGGCTGAGGTAGAAGCGGTCCAGGAAGTACTGGATGTTCTGGTTGGAGACAGGGTCATCGCCGTAGGTGTCCTTGTACTCTAGCACGCCCTGCGCCATGGTGGGCACCACGTCATTGTGGCGGTTCCGGATGGTGACTAGGGCTTCAGCGAACCTGTGAGGAGGGGCAGATGTTGGCCCCCACCCAGTCCCAGTCCTGGGGACACCCTCAGACTCTCCCCGCTTCTGACCTCCTCTCCACGTGTCTTCACCCACTCACCCCTTCCCAACCTGATGATGGACACACAGCGCCCTCCCTACTCCTCCCGAAGACCACGCTGAATCTCCCACTGCTGCCTAGCGGCCTGGGAGCTCCCCAGGGATGGGGCCTGGCTCCCCCCATTAGACTCAGGGCGCACTGAGGACAGGGGCCTCCCTGAGAATGGCGGCTGTGCCTTTCCCACCAGACTTAGGCTCCCTGAAGCAGAGTCTGTTTCCTCCCTCAGACTGGATATCCCTGAGGGCAGGGGTCATTTCTTCCAGCCTACTGGCATTTCTGCCCTGGGGGCTATGACCCAGGGTGCCCCTTGCTTGCACCTGCCCTCCTGCCCCCAACCAGGGCCTTTACTCACTGGCTCAGGGTACGATGGTCCTCGGGGTCCTTGTCCAGGAACTCCATGATGTCCAGGAGACTCTGGACATACCTGTGTACAAGGGGTGGGGGTGGGGGGACATCGCCTCAGCTCCAGGCGGCGCCAGGCCAGGCCCCCTTTCCACTCAACTCGGCTGCCCTCATTCTTGTTCTGCCCCCACTGTGGGCACCACACAGAGCTGCACCGGTCGACAAGCTGTAGCACAATTTCTCTCACTCCATTTCATCTGTATGTTGAGTTGCCCTGACAACACAGCAAGTTATGCAAGAAAATCTCTAATTTGTTGGTCCCCTTAGAACACCTTTGCTTTGGAATGCAAGAATAGTAGTCTCGGAAGGGGCTTGGAGATGACAGCCTCACACCCCCGACTCTGGGCTGGGCGGTTCCGGGCTGGACACCAGGACTGGGTGATCTACCTAAGGAACTGGATTTTCAGTGGTGGGTGCAAAGGCCCCGGGGGGGTGGGGTGGGCATGCCCAGCCCTGTCTCTGGCGGAAGGAGGGGCTGCTGAGGGCCCTGAGGAGCTCTAGAACAGGCCCCATCACAGCAGGAGCATTCCTGGGTGAGGAATTAGCCCTACTGCACAGGCCCCTCAGCTGAGGCCTGAAGCAGCCCACAGCTGGGAAGCGCTATAATGTAAGACTGGAGTCTCCAGCGCGGCCGCTGTACAGGCTGGGGCTGCTCCAGTCGCTCAGCCCACCAGTCCTGAGGTGCCCTCTGCCCCGAACGCCCTCCCCCCTTCACCTGCCGACTGCCGATCTTCCTCCTCTGGCTTAAGACAGTAGAGAAGAGGGTGAGAGCTGCCTCGGGAGCCGGCTCTGCCGACTCCCAGTCTTGGCTTCTCCACTTCAAGCTGGGTGGCCCTGGCTAAGCTGTGGAACCTCTCTGGACCTGAGTTTCCTTATCAGGAAAATGGGGGGGCTTTTGCACCTACTGCTATTACTGTGTTTTGGTGAGGATTAATGTGACAGTTAGGACAGTGCCTGGCACACAGTGAGCACTCTCCAGACGCTTGCTTTTGTTATGAATAGTGGCTCAACATAGACAGCAGCTGAGAGCATCCTCTGAGCCCCCGGGGAGCACTTGACAGCCTCCTCCTGGTTGTACTGCTGTAGGCTCTGGATCACACCATATTTGGATGGAAGGAATGGGGCCGTCCCAGCCCTGGTGCTCCCGGCCTGCCTTCCCCACCCAGGCCCAGCACAGCGCCCGCAGGAGGTGGCGTCATCACTGATGGGGGGTTGGGGGAGACAGCAGGAGAGATCAGCTCTGCCCCTCTGCCTCCCCATCCCTGCAGCCCCAGCAGACAACCAGAGCGGCGCTTCTAAGGCCTCCCCTCAGTCTCCCTGGAGTCTGATAACAGCCAGCACTTACGCAGTGACCGTCAGTGCCGCCTGTGCTGAGGCTACACAGGGTCTGCCCTCTCCCAGCAGCCTGGGTGAGCACACAGTATTTTACCCTTTTGCAGACAAGGGAACCAGCTCAGAGAGGGCAGGTGACATACCCTGGGCTACACAGTAAGCAGTGGTGCTGGGATTCTAACCCAGGTCTGTCTGATTCCAAGTCTATACCACAAGGCCAGCTGCTCACCGTCTACACTGGTCCTAACAGTGACGCTCCTGATGTTGATGGTGTTAACAGCCAGCATTTACTGGGTACCAGCCTTGTGCCAGGGCTCTGCTCTGTGCTAACCTCCTCCCTGACTTTAACCTCCACGATTACCCTGTGGGGTGGGCACTACCGCTAGACCAGTTTTACAGACGAGGAAGTTAACGTGCAGAGCAGGGGTTCTCTCTCGCAGGCCTGTGGGACTCCAAACCCCTTGTCCCCTATCCATGCCCATGATACAGCTTCATGCTCACACGATTCTTGGAGGGAGAGGGGACGGGGGGCGAGGAGGTAGGTAGAGAGAGGAAAAGGAGGAGACCAGCTGGAGAGTAGGGGCCCTCGAACTCCCTCCCAAGACCCGAGGGGCAAGCAGGGAGGGAGCAGGGCAGAGCTGGGAGGCCCTGACAGGCTTGGCCCGTGCTTGGCCAGGAGTGGGGCACGGCCAGAATACCAGCACCCGGGGGTATGGTGAGTGCTCTAGCTGCTGGCATCGCCCTCTGTGGCTGCCTAACGAACCCTAGAGGGCAGAAACGGGGCCTGGGCACGTGGCCAATGAAGCAGAGCAAAGGGCACCAGGATGGACTGACAAGAGACAGCGCCTGGCAGCACAGGCATGGGAGAGCTGCCCGCCCCAGGCCTTGGGCTCCTGGCCCGTGAGGCAGGGTTGGAATCCCTGCCTGCCTCCCTTGCAGAGCCACTCCTTCAGGGGAGCGGTCTGGGCACACTCTCGGAAGGGAGAGGGGAAGACAGGGAGGACTCTTCCCAGAGGACCCAGACCTGGCCTGAAGCCCCCAGAGGCCTGGCACACCAGCTCTCACCCTGGGCCAGATCTTGGTCCTAAAGGAGAGACAACAGGGATGGAGTGATGCTGGCTCCTGGGCGGCCCACTCCTTCCAGGGCCAGAGAAAGAACTAGCCTTAGACAGGCAGCGGGGGCCCAACATGACACCCGAGGGATGGCCTGGGCCTACCGACCACAGCAGTAAGCAAGGCGGCCCAAGACTCCCTTGGTGAGATCTCGAGCTTCCTGCCCCTGGCCCAGGGTAAGGTGGTGGTCCCAAACCCGGCCTTCTGGGGCCTTCTAGCCAGTCCAGAGCTGTGGATTTGGGAGGCAGGAGGGGTGGAATGTGGGGAGAGGCAGCTGATGTGTGTGTGTTGGAATGAGTGTGAGGGTGACAGGGGAGGGGGTGCAGGCTTGTGAGGGAGCAGGAGGGAGTGCTGAGCAAGTGGGGAGTGTGTGTAAGTCTGTGCGCCTGTGGGCGTGTGCATCAGTGTGACAGCCGCTGGAGACAAGGGGTGTGAACAAGGTGATGGCACGTGAGAAGGGGAGAGATGAGAGACGTGTCCTGAGTCTGGAGGCCACTCTGTGGAGGGGTGGTGGCCAAGAGCCCTGAGCCAGGCAGACTCAGGTCCCATTGCTGGCTGTGCCCTAAAGAGGCCCCTGAGCCACTGAGGTCCTCGTCTGTAAAATGGGCTCACAGCAGTGGGCATTCTGCGGGGCTGTGGTGCAGGTTAGAAGAGAGGATGCAGGTCAAGTCTCTACTCCGATCCTGCAGGGGTGGCTGAGGGAGTGAATGGGTGCATTGGGCTAAAGCCCCAGCCTGTGCCTGGCGTGGAGCAGGCCCTGGGTGCCTGGAGCCATTGCCCTGGTGGTGGTCACTCTTCACAGGGTGAGGACTGGCTCCTGCGGGGGTGGGGGGCCCACAGGCTGGGGGAGTCCACACACCTTGCTGACCAGCAAGGGAGGTTCATGAGAAGGGGTCAGCCATCCTACCTCCCACCCCCTTCCCTATAACCCCCGCAAAGACTCTGTTTAGTGACAGGAGGGACTTGCTGTCATTTGATTCTACTCTGCAACTCTCACTCAACCCCCAGCTTTCTGGAAGCACATCCCACCGACTCTACACCCTCCGTCAGGCTCTTTCTCTGTTGAGAGGAGTCGAGGTTACCCCATCTGTGCTCCAGCAACAGCAGCTGTCAGATTTCTGTAGGGTGCATCCCACTTTCCCACTGACCTGCACTGGGAGATGCGAACTCTTTGATGCCAGGCCACTGTCCCAGCACTTTCCTTTCCCTCCAAGAATGCAGCCTGCAGATCACACAGCCTGGGCTGGAAGCCTGGCTCTCCCACTGACTTCCTGAGTGACCTCAGATAAGTTCCTTAACCTCTCCAAACGTCAGTTTCTTCATCTATAAAATGGGGATGGTAACGAGGCCTGCTTCGTAAGGTCATGCTGAAGGCGAAATGAGTTAATATGCGGGCACACTGAGAACAATGCCTGATACACAGCAGCCCCTTCAAGTCTGTCTGCTCCGTCATTGTCATCACTATTGGGATACGGTGTCAAAGCGAACCTCGGCCACAACCACATCACCTTTGGCCTGGAGGTGCTGCTGCCCAGAAGCGTAGGCACATCGCTTGTGCTTACAGAGTTCCACACAATTTCACAGCTATCAGGGGCACGTGCCACCTAGAAACAGAATGGCTTCCCATTGTACAGCAGAGGAGGCTGAGACTCAGAGAGACCATAGGGATGGCTAAGGATCAACTGTCTAGCAAGCAGTGAAGCCAAGCCTCAAAGTCAAGTATGCTGATGCCACACCCAGGGCTTTCCAAGTCCTTCCAGCCACTTCCAAAACAGAGTCTGGCCCCACCAACTCTGTCCAATGGAAATAATGCATCAGCTTTATTTAGAACCAGTGACTCTCCAATTGCCAACTGTGACTCTTGCCTAGAACCTCTCCCCAGGTGAGTAGAAACCCCATTAGCTATTACCACACATTAACCATGACCACCGCTACTAACAGCATCTGTTCAGGACTTCTCCGTTTTCCAAAGGGGAGGTTTTGCTCCTTACTCATCAGACTCTGAGGCTAGTGGCTCTCCTGCCAGGCTCCCTGGTAGGTCGTCCCCATCCTCTTGTAAAACCCTGCCCTCCTCCACCGCCTCCATCATCCAAGCCGGCAGGGGCATTCTCCCGGAGAAGGAGGTCTGCACTCTTTCACAGGTGGCCACCTCGTCCCTGTCAGGAAGTCCTTCCTGCCTTCAGACCTCCGTCCCTCCTGCTGCAGCCGATGCCCACTCTGTGGAAACGATCTCAGCAGGCTGTCCCTTCAGCGTGTCAGGACGCTCTGGCAACCCCTTGGCCAGCTCTCCTTTAAGCTGAATCATGCACTGGGAAATGTTCTCTCCTGCCTAACTTCACACCCTTCTGTTGTTGCTTGACATTGCTTACAAGCTTTGAGGGAAGACTAAGTCAGGGCAAGCTCCCACATGAGTAACTTATCTTCCGGAGGGGCTCTTGGGACGCCTGGGGGCGTCACGACAGTTCAGCAGCTCCCTGCCAGCCCTCCCCACATCCCCTGGCTCTCTTAGGAACACAATGTGCAGGGAGGGGCCTGGGAAGCCCTGTCCTGGAGTCAGGAACCAGCTGGAGAGGCAGCCAGGTCAATCAGCCGGAGAGAGCCAGAGGAGGTGTGGGGAGAACAGATGGCACCTTCTGTCTCCCCCTCATGACTTCCACAGCGCCCCATGGTAGGAACTGCTGGTTGGCTTAGAGGTCCTGGACCTCTGAGGGACAGGGCCCAGCAAGGGGTGATCTGGTTGGGCTACATGAAATTAGGCTCTGCCCTCCGTGCCCCCTCTCACCTTCACAGCTTGCACTAACAGCACTATATCCACAAACTCAGTTCTCGGACACCCCAGCCGGGCCCTCACCTGCCTCCACATCTTGGCACAAGTAGTTCCTTTGGTTTGGAATGCCCTTCCCTTCTTTCTAGGTTCAGGTTCACACAGGCACCCTGTAAGGCCAAGGGACACGTCACCTCCTTTATGTGTCCACTGCAACTTCCCCACAACTTTCTGATGCAATACACACTCGTTGTGCACCAGCTATGTGTCTGGCCTTGTGTGTGAAACACTTTCCTTCCCATGTCTCGTTTAATTAGAATAAGTCATGCATATGCATATCCATGCATAGAAAAAATGCTGGAAGGGCACCAATAAACCCTTAACAGCGTTTGGTTCTGGGGGGAGGGTAGTGGTCAGTATTCTCTTCTATCCGCTTTCCCGTGTTTCCCAAACACAGAAGTGAGCATGTTATACTTCTGCAACTAGGGGACAAAACCCCAAGCAATGTTACTTTGAAATAATATTTTGGTTCTTACTGTAAGTAAAAGGAAACTTCAGCAGCTCACTAGTCCTCCCACTATCTTTGTAGCACTCAGTTCACCCTCTTCCATTCTCCCCACGAGATCACAGGCTCCCCGGAGCAGCTGCTTTTTTCCTGCACCTAGCGTGGCACTGGGCCAAAAGCAGGTGTGGATGCAGCTCGTGAACCAGACAGGAAACCACAGCCATACCTACCACAGCTAAAGAACTGGCAAAGATTTCCGCACAGGTGCCACTGAAGACAGACCACGATTAGCCATTTATGTGCCCAGTTACAGAGTAAACTCTTGTTTATTCTTCCTGTGCCCGGCCACGGGCTAACGTCATCCAGTTACTTAACCGGGGTCAGAGGTCTTCAGTGAACTTTGAGCCTTTCCCTCCGCTACTGCTGCTCTGCATTTTTGGTAAACTTTTGGTCTCTGCCCCTCCACTTTGGGGTGGGGACTGTGCCATCCTTGTGTCTATTTGAATGTTTTCCAACACCCAAAACAGTCTGACTTGTAGCTTGGATTATATAATTTGAAGATTTCTTTCTTCCTGTCTCTCTGTTTCCCACAAACTCGCCCCAGGTAAACAGTACCCAACAGGGGAAGGGTTTTCAGGACCAGGGCTGGTGGCGAATGCTGACATTAGTCTCTTTTGGGGTTTTGGCTAAGAAAACAATTTCCTGGGTGGATCCTGGGTTTCCAGAGAAAGGAAGGTGGTAAGTGTAGGGCTGTCCCCCAGACATGGAGGCTAGGAGCTTGGTCTTAGTCCCTGCTCTGGCCTAGCATTCCTCTTGACTTTGTCAGCTCCCTGGCCTCTCGGAGTCCCTGTGCTTCCCCTCTGTCCTCGCCTCCCTCAAGGCTGCTGGGAGCATGGGGACTCCATGTCTGAGCCCAGAGGCATCTGGCAATGGAGGGAGAGGTGTGGGGACCTAGCCCCTGCTCACCAGCTCTGTACCAGCTGCACCGAGGGGGTGCTGAGCACTCGGTCGGGAAGCAGGTTGATCTCCTTCATGATGTTGGCCAGGCGCACAGGCAGCTCCTGCCTGAGGAAGGTGAATGAGGTTTTCTCACAGGCATTGCTGGACCCTGGTGGGCGAGAGAGAGGTGAGCCCACAGAGCCGCAAACCATCAGAGCCAGAGGATATCTCAGGGGGCAGCTCAACTAAATCCTTCATTTCCTGAGGGCTCAGAGAAGGGACCAGGGGTACAGAGCAAGTCAACTGTCCTAACGCCCTGCAGTGCTCCGACCACTCCCCGCCCAACCCTCTGAGAGGCTGCATCCTCTCCCCATCCCCAGCTGACAGCTGAACCCTGCCTGGCTTCAACCACAGGGGACAGGGCGACTCCCAGGCCCACATGGAGCTGCCTCTGGCCTAAGTTACCTCACTTCTCTTTCTTTCCCTCCTAGGAGACACTCCCTCTGGGGAGGTTGATGCAGGTGGGAGGAGGAGCCTGGGGAGTCCATCCCTTCCTGAGGCTGGGCTCTGGCTGAGGGGAGCTATGCCTGGACCACCACAGTTACAGGGTCCCAGCGTCAGCTCTGGCCCAGGCCCTCTTCACCCAGCCCAGTCTTGATGCCCACTGTAGGGTCACCCCTGCATTAATGCCCACTTGTGAGGCAAACAGGGCCCAAGGATGGGAACACAAATACCTCGGTCCCTGGTCTGGCTTCACATGAAGAGGAAGTGGAGGACTGAACAAGGCCATGGCCCAGAGTCAGGAGACCTAGCTTCTAGGCCAGGTTCTGCTTCCAACGCTGCCACTCAGGGCATGTCCCCATCATGTCTCAGTTTCCCCCACTGTACTGCAAGTGGACCAAACTCTACTGTGAGTCCCACCCGGTTCCGACATTTCTGTAATGGGGGTCCAGTCTGGACTGGACATCTGCTGGTGGCTGGGAGTGGGCCCAGGAGGCTTTCCTACATGGAGGCAGCTCAAACAGGGCAGGGGGCAGGGAAACGAGTCCTGGAACGCGGCCCTGTGTCCTGACTGCCACCTCCCCGCCCCTTCCCATCAGTGACGCAGCTGTAACCTGAGCCAGCCACTGTCTCCTCTACTCTAGAGAGACCTGCACATCCCCTCCTAATCCCCAGCTGGCACCATGGAAATATCGTGGGGACAGACACGGCCCACACAATGCCTGTCTCAGTCACCACGCTGGCACAGCCTTGCTCCTGCTCTAGAGCCACCCCCACAACGCCAGTGGTGGGTGATCCTGGCCCAGGAACCCAGGGGCAGCCAAGGGTGGGTACAAGCCACCTGACTCCACCTCATGGTGCCCCAGACCCTGCCCAGCAGGGTACAGGCGGCCAGGCCGGAGCAGATTTGATCTTCAAGTGTCCTTGTCCACTGAGACAGCTGGGGGCCAGCTCCTTCAGTGGGTGGCCATACACTGGTCAGGGGCCTCTCTCCTTTTGGTATGTTCTGAAAGAGCCCCCTCCCCCAACTGACTCCTTGGTGCCCAGATCAGGTCTCCTTCCAGGAGGCTGCACCTCCCAACCCAACTGTAACTCTCCCACCAGCATCCACCACCCCCCCGCCCTCCCCCCCCCCCCCGACTCCCGCCCCGCCCCCTCCGCGTGTTTCCTCTCAGTCCCACACTCTTAGAGGTACCAGAACAAGCCCCATTAACCTTTTAAGCCTGGAGACACCCTAGTCCCTCCCTGCCCCTTATTCTCCAAGATCCCTGGCAAAGCTCAGGAAGACACCTTGGACCCCTCCTTCTCAATGCCCCCACTTCCCATCACAGCCCAGTGACAGTCTCTCCAACCGGGGTACCTTAACCCTTTCAGGCCCTGCCGGCCCTGCCTCCCGTTAACCCGTTCCTGCCTGGACCCTCCAAGCCCCCCTGCCCTGTCACTCAGGGCCTCTCCTCCTCCGCGTTAATCCTTCCTTAAGAGACCCCTCATTCACCCCACCCAGCCCCCCGCGGGCCCCACGGCCAGCCGCCTCCCGCCCGCGCCGTACCGAAGTCCAGAAACTGCTTCATGGACAGCGGGGACGGGGAGAACTTGCTGAAGTGCTCGATGTACTTGGGCGCCCCTGCCAGGGACGCATTCTTCAGCAGCGCGCGGACCCAGCGCATGGCGGCGGCGGCCGGGCTCGGGCTCGGGCTCCGGCTCCGGCTCCGGCTCCGGCTCCGGTCCCCACGCGGGTAGCGCTGCCGCTCGGCTCGGCCCGGCCCAGCCCGGCCCAGCGACGCGGTCCGGCCGCCTCCTCCCCTCCCCGGCCCCGACGGCCCTCCCCGGCCCCGGCCAATCGGCTCGTCGCGCCGCCCCAACGTCGCCAATGGCCGCTCACAAACAACTCCGGGAGAGCCAATAGCGCCTCGCCCCGGCACGTGGCTTCCCTCGGGCCCGCCCCCTTAACCCCTTGTTTGCCCCGGCGGCCTGTTGTTTGCGAGAGGCCGCGCCGAGAGCCCGCCTCCCAGCCGTCGCTCCGCCCCCGCCTCCTGGGGCTGAGCCCGGGTTAACCCCTCCCTCCCCGGAGGCCCGTTAGGCCTCTGCCTCTCCCACTCCTTGCTCTCCGCGCTCCTCCCCGAGTCTCCTTCACTTGCGGTCCCCGAATCTGGCCGGGGAGCCTTCCACGAATCTCCTTCTCCCAAAGGGGCCTGTTTCACCTGTCACAATCCCTCCCTGCTCTCGCTCAGGGCGTCGGGTGGGTTCCCAGGCCGGATGATAGTGACTCGGACTGTGAATGCTTGCAAACTTCGGGATCAAGATGCAAGCCTGTGCTAATCCCTCATAGAGACGTGCAGCCCACCCACTTTCACGAGGATCCAAGCCGCTCAGGAAAAGGCGGCACTTTGCTTTTCCAGTTGACAAACACTGAGTCAAAACCCTAACTAACGACTTATGGCGCTGGAGGCCGCCGCTACCATCCGTCCTACGAGTGCAGTTTTCAAAACACTTTTATTTTATTATTCTCTAGCTCATTGGACCTGAGAAAGCAACCTTCTCCGCCCTGGGCTTCCTTAGAGAAAGGTTCTAAAAGGTGATTTGTCCTGGGCGCCGAGCCCGCCGGTCCCCAGCAGCCCCGGCTCTCCTGTAGGAACGTAGCGCGCCCTCTTGTGGTCAAACAAGGTACGTCCGGTCCTCTGACTCGCCCCTTTGATGTTTTGGCTCTTTGCTGTCGGGTCCTTGGCTGGCACTTACCAAGTGCCTAATATGTGCCAAGTTTTGCGCTGGGAACAGGGAATATATATAGGATTAAGACACGGTCTTTCCCCTCGATCATTTCATTTATCAGTTTGGGAGATAGCTACATAAGTAAATAAATAGTTCTAACAGAATGTGATTATGGCCAACACAGAGCCTGTGCAAGGCTTCACGATGGAAGGGACTCTTGGCTGAATGAATATTAACCTATGTGCCAAGCCCTGTTTGCATGCATTATGTCATTTACTTCTCCAGACAGCTCTATTGTGCTATTATTATCCCCATTTTATACATGAGGGAACTGAGACTCAGGGATCATTCTCAGTTGCAAATTTGAACTCATTAGTTCCCTGGCTCACAGCCTTTCAATGACTCCACTTCTGGCTGGAGCTTTTTCAGTTCTCACACGATCTGCTCTGGGTTAACTCTCCAGCCTCGTCTCTGCACATTCTCTGCTCAGCTCCCAGCCCCACTTATCTACTGCCTTGAACCAGCCTCCAATCTCCAAGCCGTTGCAAATGCTGTCTCTTCTGTCTGGATCGTTCTTTCTTCTCATCTTCACCTACCCATTCTTCAGGTCCCTGACCTTGCCAGGCTGGGTTATGGGCTCCCTCCAAAGGGTCCGTAGACCTCCTAATCTTAGCATCATTTTAGCTCTTATGACACTAAGGGGCGATCGCCTGCCCACTCCTCTGTCTCCCTCACTAGACTTTAAGCTCCAGAGGGCAGGGCTGTGTCAGTCTGATTCACTGCTCTAGCTCCAGCACCAGGCACATAGAAAGGAGAAGAGGGGGAAAAAGAGGGTGGGGTCGGCAGGGAGACAGGCCACAGAGGTATCAGGGAGGATCACTAAATATCCATCGGACTACCAGTTAGGCGATTGATGATGTTGGTGAGTGCCTGGAAGAGTATATGGTGTACTATATGTAAAAAGCCTAGCCCTGTGCCTGCACATAGTAAATAATCAATAAATGGCAGCTATTACTATAATCGTTGCAGTTAAACAAGGAAAAGGCCATAAGCTCTGAAGCTAGCGATAGGAGAGGGAAAGAGATTTCCCATGATTCTCCCCTTGGAGCTGGACTTCATAACGTGGGCTCTGTGCTTGACCAAAATCCCTTCTGCAGAGACTGCTGCTGGGCGGTAGCGGGAGTGGCGTGGTGTGGTCTGTCAGTCAGGCTTGGTTAGGTGATGTTGAGGTAACAGGACCCCCAGGTCCCCAAATTGCCCACTGCGTGTACATCACAGTTGGTGAGGGGTTCTCAGGGACTCAGACTGTGGGAAGCTTTACCTTAACACAGAGGTGGGGAAAGCAGAACTGGGAGAGTCTCGCCCAGCAACGAACCGCCTCAGGCCAGAAGTGATCACTTCCCTCCTGCTCACGACTCCGGGCCAGAATTAGTCACACAACCTCACCCAAGCAGGAGGGCCCAGGAAGTACAATCAATCATGTGCCCAGAAGGGGGAGAATCACCTTGATGGGTCCTGTTAGCGATCCAAGAGCCAAGACCCTCCAGGGAGCTCAAGAAGCTTGGCACTGCAGAGGGTCCTTTGATAAGTGGGCATTGCTGCATCTCTGGCATTATGTTTCTTTCATAAAAGTGTAGCTGCACCAGTCCTGAAAATCACTTATTTTCGAGTGTGTGTGTGTGTGTTTCTGTGTGTCCCCATCCAAGCACAGAGTCTCTCACGCACACACTCACACATGACGGGGCAGGGGGGACTGGGCGTGGGAAGCTGGCCAGAGGGATGTGTAGGTCCCACCTTTTTCTGAAGCAGGAAGTGGCTGCTTCTAGATTCTAGATTCTAGAAAATAAACTGGTGTCTCTGATTACTGGTTCTGGGAGTCTGGGTCGGGGCTGGGGTTTTCCTGGAGGAATTGGACATTCCACTGTCAATCAACCTGGGAAGGGGCAAACCCCAGCATGGAAAGTGAAGGTGGGTGGAGGAGTGGGGGAGGTGCTGGGCCCAGGACTCCATGTGAGGTGGGCTCCGGAGGAGGGAGTGGAGGGCAGTCAGCTGCCACGGTGAGGCAGCCTGGAGATGCCCAGGCAGACATCAGGAGGAGATCCCGGGAGAACAGCCTGGGCCTGTGGGCTCTCAGAGCAGGAGGATTTGCCTCTAGGCTTCTCTGGATAGTAATTTCCGGCCTTCATTGAAGTCTTGCCAAAGGTCACAGACTTGGGGACAGTTAACAGAAGCACCTAGGTCACAATTTAGGACAAAGAAGCCAAGAGGACAGCAGCCTTGCTTCATTCCCCCAGGCCTGTGTGGAGGGGACAGCCTTAGCGTGGAGGGGGAGGGGTAGGCCTTGGTCCAATGCTGTGGGCCCGGTACTGGAGCGCTCCTGGAGGGGCTGCCACGAGATGAGGGTTCCAGGTACCCCTGCCCAGAGGCTGGGGAATGGATACTGTGATTTTTAGTCTTTCCAGCCTTGGGTCACTGGTTCACCTTCTGATCTACTCATCACAGTACCTAAGGGTAGTGGTGGGGAAACTGAGGCAGAAAAGCAAGTTCTTATCTGAATTAAGCCACCTGACGAGGGCTCTCAGCTCTCCACCCTCTCACCCAGCTTCCCTCCACCATTATCCAGGACTACCTGTTTCTACAGCAAAGTAGGTCCTGTCTGTTCCGGGCCCTACATACCACCACCTCTACCCACATCCTCCCTCCCCAGGGCCAGAGCACTGTCCACCAAGAAGCCATTTTGGATTCCATCCAGTCTACCCAGATCTCTTCCCTGACTTTATGTTCTGGAGCTCAGTTACGTGTCTATGACCATTCCTTAGACTGGGGCATCCTAAGGGCAGGGGCTGGTGTCTCCTCCATAGGTCTTCACCTTCCCCGCCTCTAAGACCCCTGCACCTGGCTTTGTCCTTCTAGGGGTCAGCTAGATGATACTATTATCCATCAGACTGCACCGGGCTTGGTAAGGGGCTGGGGGTGGACTGAGGGAGATGCAGCGTGTACAAACCGGGAGCTGTTTATTGGTTGCTGTGAGAAGCCTATGTACAAAGAAGGCACGAGGGGGGAGGGAGCTCCCCTGCTACAGTACCGTGGAACTTGTGGGGGCTGGGAAGGGGGACTGCCAACAGGCAGGGCTCAGGAGAGGTCTTCTGGAAGCAGCCTCAGATTCTAGAATGGGCCTCAGGACTCCGCCCAAGGGGGAAGAGGCAGAGCCGAGTTGGCTCTGAAAGCCAAGGGCAGCCAAGACCTCCACTCCTAGGCCCGCAGCCCATGGTCAGTGGGGGCAGAGTGGGGTCTGGCCGATGGGGCAGGGTCAGGACTCCCTCCCTGTTCTACATTCAAGCGTCGCTCCCTCTGTGGTCCTGTGGGGGTCTCTCTGGGCCTTCAGAGGCCAGGGCGGTAGTGGTGATGAGAAGTGCTATCTCCTCTGTATCCTTCCAACATCTCCTTGGCCCGGGACCGCTCCCCTCCTCTCTTGAGGATTCCACCGTGCTCCCTGCGCAGTCCCGGTGCCGCGTGGCCAGGCTGTCTAGTGCTTGTCTTTCTTCGTCCCTTCAGGCTGCATTCCCGCTTGTGCAGGCTGTGGCCAAGGAGAGAGGCTTCGCAGAGATCCACGAAAGCAAGCCATCCCGGGGACTGTCTTTCTAGTTCATTCTGCTCTTGGGTCTGAGCATGCCCAGGTCCAGCAAACGTCCCCTTGAACAACCTCAGGCAGGCCCCCTGCTCCCTGGCATGGGTGCCCGGAGCTGCAGCTGGGGGCCCGGTGGGCTGCTCCCTGTCAGTAGTTTTAATCTCCAGAGTGGAGTCAATCCAGTGACTATGGCTCACGATGGGTCCAGTGTGAATAGGGATGTGTCACCACATTGGGGGCCTTTTCCTTATGGCTCTGGCGGAAGCCCTTTGGCTTGGTTTTGGCACATGCAGAGGCCAGGACACACGTGTCCACGCACCATCTGTAGTGCACAAGCACAGTCCACCAGCAGTGGGACCCACGTGTCCACATGTGTCCAGGACACATGGCTGTGGTGTGCTCGGCATTGCAAGGCCCATGGCCCCAGCCCTCCTCTGGGGAGCAGCCCGTGGCAGTATGTGCATGCGCTTGAAGAGGTGTGTGTGCCTGAGCCTGCTGGTGCCAGCCAAAGGCAGTGGCCCGTGTGGACTGTTGGGGCATAACTTATGATAAATAGTAGGGGACACTGGGGGAGCAGGGGTGAGATCAGGGAGGACATCAGTAGTATCGGTCCCGAGTCTGCCAGCTGGTCACCCAGTGCTTCTTGGTGGGCGGGGTGCTCCCTGGAGGCGGGTAGCGCTCTTCCTCCCGGATCCGCACTGCATGGTACTTGGGCATGATCCGGTAATAGCGGGTCCGCTTAAAGAAGTCACACTGGAGTTGGGGGCAGAAGAGGAAGGGCATCAGCATCCAGCTTATGAGCCACCAGGAAGATGTGCCCAGCGCCTTCCTCCCCCGCCAAGAGGTCCTCAAAGCCAGGACCCCTGACCCAAACACGCACCATCTCCCTGTGCTGAGACAGGATGGGGTTCCCCACCCCAGGCCCCAGAGGAAGGAGGAGTTGAGGAAGGCAGAGCGGAGAGGGAGAGGCAGATGGAGACAGAGGGGCAGTCGCCGAGATTGCTGACGGAATGGCTAGGAAGGGTGGCGGTCCACCCTGAGCGTCATGTTGGGAGGTATCAGTGTCCCCCCCGGAGGGGGCTCCCAGGAGGAAATGTGCTGGTTCCCCGGAAGAAGGACTCTCCTAGTCCCCTCCTTCCCTGGAGGTGGGGATGGGGTGTAGAATCACTCCGGAAACTTGTCTTTGTCCTACAGAGATGGGGCCTGACCTTGGTCTTGACCTTTCTCCAATCCCCAGAAGGCAAAGTAGTCATGGGGAAGGTTTTAGGGCTCCCTCTCGGGGTCCCAAGTCCTTGAGGGGCTCAGTGGGGAGGCTGGTGAGAACAGACACCCCAAGCTCTCCCAGGGCAGGGAGGGGACACAGACAGAGTGGCCTGCTCTTTGGGTTGATGCTGGGGACAGAGTGAGGTGCGGAGGGCCCATAAAGGAAGAGGAGCAGACAGGACAGAGTCAGAGGCCCCAGCCAGCTGGGGGGCTCAGGGAAGAGGGCCCGGAGGCAGCGTTACCCGGGTGGGCCGGGGGTGGGGGGCTGCCCCCCTCAGTAGTCGTCGGTCAGCCTCTCTGTCTCTGATGGCTGGCTCTTCATCTCCGCCTTCTGCCTCTTAGCTTCATACAGGGCGCGAGTGCGGGCTCGCTTGAAGAAGCCGCACTGCGGAGGGGAGGAGGTGGGGAGGGGCCATCAGGGGGAGCTGGGGGGTCCTTGCCAGCAGCACTCATGGACTGGGGCTTAGGGCTGGGGGCCGGGATGCCTGGGTCCCTGCCCCAGCCTGGCAGTGTGACCAGAAGCCAGAGCTCCTGGGTCCCCCTTTCCAGCTTGCAGGTCCCCCCATTAGCCCAGGCAGAAGCATCCTGGTGGGAGAGGTGAGGATGGGGCGGGGGTGAGACTGGAAGCTAGGGAGAAGGGTGGGGGTGAGATGGAGGTAAGGAATGGGGTGAAGGGAGAGTCGGTGAGGGTCTGCTGGAGGAGGTCGTGGAGAGGGAGTGCCGGTGGGTGGCGAGCTGGGCGTCCTACCTTCCACAGCAAGAGGATGATCAGCCCTAGGAGCAGCAGCCCGGCACTCACAGCCACAAGCACCAGCCACAGCTCGATCTCAGCCGGCAGCTCCTCCACCAGGTCAGAGTCGATGTCCACGGAGAACTGGAGGGAGAGAGAAGGGGCTCAGCCCTGTGTCGGCACCCATAGGCCCCATGCTCATTCTTCCTGTCCCTGCTGGGCCCAGGACCCTGCTGTTTGACCTACTGCCAGTAGGGGGCACTCAGGGACCGGAAAAAGCCCCTGCCTGCCACTGACAGAAGAGTCACCCATCCTCTGATTTCTCCTTGGTGTAGATCTGGCTCCAAAGGAGCAGCCTCAGATCTGGAGGCAGCCTGGAGTCTGGGTTTGTGACCCACACATCCGGGCTTAGGAAGCAGCTCCATCTCTGACGAGCTGTGTGACCTTGGACAAGTAATTTCACCTCTCCATTTCATGCTCTCTGATAAGGGGATCATAATGCCTACCTCATAGTATAGCAGAGTGGCCAAAAGCATGGGTTCTAGAGTCAGACTGCCTGGGTTCAAGTCCCAGCTGTGCTATTCACTAGCTGTGTGACTTTGGGCAAGTTACTTAACCTCTCTGTTGTTCATCTGTCAAATGGGGATTATGATAATAAGACCTACCTCATAGGTTACTGGGGAGAATAAAATGTGTTTAACATGACTAAATTGCTTTGAGCCATTCCTAGTTCACAGCAAGCACTCCATAAATATTTACAAATAAGACAAAGAATGCATAGCATATAGTACCATTCCTTTTCTTCCCCTACAATGGATACATATATATTTTTAATACATATATTTATATATTATTATTTTATGTATTATATATCTTTATATTATAAAACTATATTATATGTTTTTATATATAGAAAAAAATTTTTCTGACTATATATGATTCTTTCTTTTTTTTTTTTTTTGAGGAAGATTAGCCCTGAGCTAACATCTGCCACCAATCCTCCTCTTTTTTTGCTGAGGAAGACTGGCCCTGAGCTAACATCCATGCCTATCTTCCTCTACTTTATATGTGGGACGCCTACCACAGCATGGCTTGACAAGCAGTGCCGTGTCTGCACCCGGGATCTGAACTGGCGAACCCCGGGCTGCCGAAGCAGAATGTGTGAACTTAACCGCTGCACCAATGGGCCGGCCTTTGATTATTTCCTTAAAATTATTTTGATTATTATTTTTTAAAAATACAGATGATATAAAGAAAACTAAAGGTTCCCAGTAATTTTACCCCCTAGAAATAACCATCTTCAACATTTTGGTGACTCTCTTTCTACATTTTTTAGTGTATATATGAAACATCTATATTCTTTTCTTCCACGTAAATGGGATCTATATGTACCCCACACACTCTTCTGAGACCTGCGTCCTTTCTCACTTAATATCAGCCTCTTTCAATGTCAACCAATAAAGATCAACCAGTCTCTTTTGGTGACTGCAGAGTCATTGTAGGAAATGTGCCACAATTTCTTGAGCCCATCTCCTGCTGAAAGACATTTAGATTGTTTCCAATTTTATGTCACTATAAACAATGCTTTATTTTTTAAAACGATCTATCTATCTTTGCATACTTGTCCTATTAGCTCCTTAAGATATATTATCATGTGCTGGATTAAAGGAAATGTGCACTTAAAATTTTAATAGATATTGACAAATTCATCTTGAAAAAGAATCCATCAATTTATACTCCAATCAATAGCATTTCCTTCTACCTCATCAGCACCAGACAGCATTATTCTTGTCAATGTTTTCCAATCTGATAGGAAAAAAAATCTTGTTGCTCTAATTTTTCTTTCTTTTTTTTTTTTTTTAAAGATTTTATTTTTTCCTTTTTCTCCCCAAAGCCCCCCGGTACATAGCTGTGTATTCTTCGTTGTGGGTTCTTCTAGTTGTGGCATGTGGGACGCCGCCTCAGCGTGGTCTGACGAGCAGTGCCATGTCCGCGCCCAGGATTCGAACCAACGAAACACTGGGCCGCCTACAGCGGAGTGCGCGAACCTAACCACTCGGCCACGGGGCCAGCCCCTCTAATTTTTATTTCTTTACTGTTGAGTTGAACATTTGTATTTCACCCTATGTACACCATCTATTTATCTTTATGCTGCCCTTTATCCTTACATATTACAAATATATACATCAATACTTTGTCATATATGCTGTAAACTTTTTAAAAAGTGATAGTCACGTGTTGCCCTAACGACGTTTCGGTCAATGACGGACTGCGTATACAAGAGTAGTCCCATAAGATTAGTACCATATAGCCTAGCTGTGCAGTAGGCTACACCATCTGGGTTTGTGGAGGTACACGGTATGACATTCACACAACAACAAAATTGCCTAATGACGCCTTTCTCAGACATATTCCTGTTGTTATGCGATGCATGACTGTGTATCAGTTGCCCTTTTAGTTTCTTCACCATCTCTTTGGCTGGATACAGATTTAAAATTTCATATAATCTAATTTGTCAAATTTTTCCTTTGTGACTTCTGAGTTTAGTAAAATAACTCCCTCTCCCCATACTTAAGGATTATTATGAAATTACTTTCTGAATTTTCTTCCAGTGTATTAGGTTTTATTTCCTATATTTAAATATTCAATGTAACTCAAACGTATTTTTGTTTATGGTGTGAGGTAGGGGTTTGTCTTTACTTTCCAAATGTGTTCTCCCAACACTGCTTAAATAAACTACCTTTCTCCATGGATTAAAAATGGCATCTGTATAATAAAATAAACGTCTATTCTGTCCCATTGATCTTCCTGGCCCTTCCTCTGCTACCTTAATTTATTCTCAAAAATGTACTATAACATATTTAACCAACCCTCCATTCGTCTCCTATGTGTGTCTCCTACATATCTCCACTTATATCCTTCTCACAACACATTATTAGCAATTTTGTCATATTTCTTCTTCCAGATGTAACTCAGAATCAAGTTTGGGAACTTTCTTTTCCAGTTTCCACAGAGATGGAACATCTTCGCCAAGATGTTGTGCAGATCAAATAGGCTAAAGCAGAGATTCTCAACTCTGGCTGCACATTAGAATCACCAGTGGGGGGACTTCTAAACGCACCAACCCCAGGGTCCCACCTCCACAGACTCAGGTTTCATTGCTCACGGGTGTACTCCGGCACCGGAAGTCCTCCAGGGGATTCCCATGTGCTGCCAAGACTGAGAACCACAGAGCTAAAGTGTGTGAAAGTGCTCTGAAAAGACGCCCTGCGCTCCCACGCCCTGGCCAGGCACTGCTGCTCCTTAACACGCTCACTCACCCCCACAGTCTTGTTCTCCATGTTGATGGTGGGGACGCTGGTTCGGAGGAACAGGGTAGCCCAGCTGGCCACCCTGACTCGGTCAAAGTCTCTGTAGTCCTAGAGTGGGGAAGGGGTGGGTCAAAAGAAGCAGCAGAAGCCCCTCTGAGCCTCCCTCCTGACCCTAAGCACCCCCCAGGGCACCGTCTCCCCCAACACAGCATCCTTAAGCAGCACCCCAGAGGATCTGACAGTCAGGCCTCTCCTCCACACACAGATGCACGTCATTCATTCATTTGTGCATCAGGTCCTGTGCTGGCTGCTGGGGACAGCAGAGACAATGAAGGTCATGGTCCAGGTCAGATCTGTGAGCTAAATCTGGCCCATCACCTGCTTTTGTAAACCAAGCATTTCTGGCCCTTGGCCACCCCCATTCATTGACATATTGTCTATGGCAGCTTTGTGCTACAATGGCAGAACCGAGCAGCTGCAACAGAAACTGCATGGCCCACAAAGCTGAAAAGATTTTTCATCTCGTCCTTTACAGAAAAGGTTAGGTCTAGGTGGCATGAGAAGGCCAGCACATGAGAGACCTCACTGCTGGTGAAGCGTCTGAGGGAGATCTAGAAGGTTGAATGGCAGTTTCCACGCAGGGATGACAGAGGGGGAGCTGCCATTCCGGGGGGAAGGAACGGCTGAGCCAAGGCACGGAGGTGGGAATGTAAAGGATCCATGACAGAATAACGGACACATGAGAGGTCACTTTGGCTGGAGACAAACATTACATCATGTCCACACACAAACACAAATTAACACTGACACCGGTGTACAACTTGTCAGGCCTAAAACATGATGCTTCACTGACACACACACATGCACACACATGCACCCCGGCCTCACCCTCTCCCTGTCGCTCTCCCCGCCCGGGCCACTGGCAGTGGAGACCTCCAGACCCAGGCACTGACCTCGATGAAGGTGCTGTTCCACACTCGTGCCTGCACGGTCACGTTGGTGATAAGAGGAGCCTCAGGAATGGGGCACTCCAGCCACACACAGCGGGTGAGGTCACTGCCACAGCTCTGAGGTGGACATGGAACACAAGACATGAGACAGTCTGGGTCTCCAGATTCTCCATGCTTCACCCCCTACCTTCGACTCCTCCCCTGGCTTTGTCCCACCCATGGCGGACACAAAGGGACCTGACCTCATCCCTTCACTCATGCACACTCCCCCCCACACACACACTCATATGTTTAAGGCACATTCTCTGGGTCAAGCACATACAGGGACGTGGATAACATGAAATCTGATCCCTGCTCATGGAAGTGGGGCCCAATCCCCGGACCCCTGTCCCAACCCCCTCCCACACTGAGCCTTTGTTCATGCCCCTCCCTCCACCTGGGACACCACCTCCTGCCTCTCCACCCAGCTAGGCCTCAACTTGCTTTCCAGGCCTGGTCTCTCTCCCTTCCGACAGAGGGCACCCTACATCATGCCATCTCCCTGCTCCACCTTCATCCTGCCTCTCTAAGGTTCTGAGCAGCTATATCGCTCCCAACAGGTTGGGGCTTCTGGGAATAGAGCCAGTGTCTTCCTTTGGTCCATGCTATTGGCTACTCCCCAAGGGCAAGGGCAGTGGGGTGTCCTCTGAGGGCAGGGGATGAGTCTCCCCCCTCTTACTCGGGGCTCCTGAGGGCAGGGGCCACATCACCTCATCAGACTGGGGTCTCCTGGTGAGTAGCACCTATCTCCCTTGCTTCCTGCATCCTCCGGGTGTCTGGGCACAATGCTCCCCAAGTCCACCTCGGCCACTCACCAGCAGGGTCTCAGACTTGGCTTTTTTGGCAGCAGCCAGAGTGACAGGCGGGGGGCCCTGGCCTCCCCCTGGGTCCAGCTGTCGCCGCCTGCGCTGTGGAAATGGCGGTCTGTCCCCAAGGACCTGAAGAAGGAAGAGATTTGCTGGGAGGAAGGAGAGGGAGCAGAGGTGGAGAGAGGAAGAAAGGGCAGGGGGAGAGGCAAGCTCCCAAAGGGGCATGAGGGAGGGAGGGGAAGACACTAGCCTTTGCGCCCTGCGGTATGCAAATGAGATGCAACACAAATGAGATGCAATAGAAAGATCCCTGATGGTGTCCTTACAGAAAGAGTGAGGTTGAGAGGGTTGACGAGGTCTCCAGGTGGCTGGCAGGGCCAGGACCCATTGCCGTGGATGGTGATCGCAGTGGGGTACAGCAGCCATTTGCCATTGATGACTTCATAGGGCCATTCCAGCCCTAGGACCAAGGTCCCCAGGGCTGTCAGCCCTTCCCCCATGGAGCCCACCTGTGGGCACAAGGGGTGTCATGGCCATTGTCTCCTGCAAAACCACCTCCATCTCACCAACCCCTAACCCTCACACCCTCGGACCCCAGACCCAGAAGGAAATCCCCCATCATCCTTCCCAAGAGTCCCCAGCCCAGGATCCTAGAGGCCTCCTTACCTGGAACTCATACTTGAGAGGGCTTCCCACATCCTCCACAGTTTTCATGCCAGACTCGCCCATTACTGTCCCCCCAAAGAAGCTTTGTAGCCGGTGACTCACCCTAGGAGTAAGAAAAATGCTGGAGTCATCGGGGACAGGAGGGGCTCTGGCAGAGGGGGTGGGCACTGAGCTTGGTTAACTACAGCTCCTCTGACATCAGGCAGATGAGACAAATCCCAGCTCTGCCATGTTCTAGCTGTGTGGCCTCAAGCAAGTTTTTATCCTCTCTGAGCCTCAGTTTCCTCTTCTGTAAAGTGGAGCTCATAACAGTTGCTATGTCATGGGGCTGTTGTGAAAAGTCAATGAGATGATGTATATAAAATCCTTATCACAATGAGCTCTTAAGAAATGACAGGGCCACACCAACGCCTTAGCCCCAGGGTTGCCAATTCCGCCACTGCCACCTGGTTTGCAGGGGGAATAATAATAACAATAATGATAGTGATTACTGTTTTTCAGGGAAAGGATGACCCAGAGAAAGTGGAGGCCTGAGGATCCCAGGCCAAGAGAGGTGTGTCAGAGGAGCTTGGGAGACACCTTGGGGACAGGGAGACCCCAGCTCAGCCACAGCAGGCTGGTGGGGGAGTGGTACCCACATGCTGAGCGAGGCCTGGAGCGTGTAGTCCACTAGCAGAGTCAGGGTCACGGGCCACAGGTCGTCCTGGTGACTGGACCTGGAGAGGGAATGCAGGAGGTAGGGGAGATGTGTCAGCTGAGGCTGGGGCTGGGGGAGGCCCCAGGATACCTCAACCCTGACATCAACCGGTTTCTCAAGGTCACTCACGTGGAGAGTTGCAGCTGTGCCTGGAGCTCCCTTGTGTGCAGGGTCACCCCGATGACCTCGAAGGCGATGAGCAGCTCCATCTGCCAAGAGGGTCAGGGAGGCAGAGAGTGGGGCTGGGGAGGAGTGATGCCATGGGGGACAGAGGCCCTGAACACTAGGCTAGAGAGCTGGGTCTCTGGCTCCTCTTCTTTCTCCGCATCCACTTCCACTCCTTCACCTTCCTAGCCTCATCTTCACTTCCCTTTACCCTTTTCCTCCATCAGTGACACCTCTGCTACTTTTGAGTGTCATGATCTTGAATAAGTTACTAGAAGTTTCTAAACCTGTGTTTCCTTTCTGTAAATCAGCATCTACCTCCTCAGAAGGTTGTCAGAATTGTATCATATAAAAGAAGCAAAGTGTTGGGGTTGGGGCCTGGCACAGAGTCAATGCTGGCTGGTTTCCTCACCTCTGCCTGCTCTAGCTTTGGGCATAGCTCCCTAGTGGCCCCATTTTTCTCAGTCTCTGGGTCTCTCTCCACCCTCTACTGTATCTCCTCCTCCCCTACTCTGGCTCTCTGCTTCAAGGAGGCCCTGGAAGCAGGCAGGCAGAATCAAGAAGGATAAGGAGCTCATCAGAGGAGCAGCCTGGGATCCACAGAGCCAGGAAAGTGTGGCCAGCGCTCACCCTCTGGTTCCGTTTGAAGGGGTTCCCCAGCTCGCAAAGGATGGTCTCGTTGGCCTGGCAGGCCCCAGGCTGAGGAAGAAGACGAATCATGTCTGGGTGGTTAGGGTAGGGCTTCTCCCACCCCTCCCGTGCGGTACACGGTCAGAAGCCCTAAAGGCTTGAGAACTGGGTTCTCAAGACAGGTCTCAAGACACTGCAGGCACCTGAGGAGGCCCAGCCCAAAGGAGGGGGGACACATGGCAAATAACACATGTAAATGGCATGCATATAAGGATGCAAGTACGCAGTGGAGCCCTGATTGGGCTCTCAGTCGGGCGGAGGGCACTCACAGGGCGCACGGAGGACAGCAGCAGGGCGGGAGGCACCAATAGGGTGAGCAGCGCCTCATGGGCGTCTTCCCCAGCCCGCTCCTGGCTCTGGGGGTTGGTCACATTGATGCTCAGAAGCAGTTTCCGGACATCTCTGCTGTACTGGAGCCTGCGGGGGCGAGGAGCCCCAGACTGAGCGCAAAGCCGCGCCCTTGGGCGCTCCCCAGATCAATTAGGCCCTACCCCTTGGGATTACTAAGTGAAGAAAGCCCCATCTCAGGACAGCCAGGCCCCGCCCTCTAGTCTCACCTGGAGAAAAAAGCCCCTTTACCCGCCCCAGCCGATTAAAGTCCATCCTCTCAGATGTGCCTTTCTGAGGCCCCTCCCCTCAGATCTTACCGGGTCTCTCTGATTTCCCTGACAATAGGCTCCGCCCCTCCAATCCTATTAGCCAATGAAATCAGCCCCACCCCGGGCCCATTGGCGCGGCCCACAGAGCACCTGCTCAGCCGCTGTCCCTGCTCTGACACGAAGGCCGCTCGCATCTGCAAGTTGCTGTCGCACTTGTTGTCCTGCCCGCACTCCTTCTGGAACTGGACCTAGCGGTGGCCAGAGGCGTGAGGGGCCCACCACCACCGACAGCGCCCTCCCGCCCCACGGCCCTCCCGGCCCCCCGCCCCCGGCCCCCGGCCCCTCCCACCTCCGTGTGGTTCTCCAGAGCCTGCGCCTGGTTGAGGACTGGATAGGCGTCCAGGGACCGCGGCCCCAGCCGGGGGCGCTCGGGCATCCGCAAAGGTAAAGAGTAGTTCATGGAGATGATGATGGGACGGAGTTTGTCGCGGACGTTGTCCTGGGAAGGAGGGTGAGCTGAGCCCAGGTCTGCACTGCCCTCCTCCTCAAGTTGAACCCCCGGGGGGAGCTGAGCCCCCTCCACCCTGAAAACCCCGCAGTAAGGCTGAACCCGCTCTGGTCCGACCACCAAATTGACCCCCTTCCTACCACCTTGATCCACAAGCTAGGACCCGGGGCTCCTCCTCTCCAAAGATCCCTGGGGCGGGGGGCTGGGGGGGAGTGAGCCTCCCTTCATCCCCGGGGACCCCAAGTTGAGCTCTCCCTTTCTACCCTGATGTCTCAGAGAGGGGCTGAGCATGCCCCCCACTCATGGATCACTTTGCCCCAGAGCTGAGCTGAGCCAAGAGTCTCACACTCATCACTTTTCTCAGAGGTGACAAGCTCTTTGGCCCCCATCCCCACTCCGAGGGTCTCTCTCTCCTCTACCACTGCTGGGTGCTGTGCACTGTACCCCCTACAGGCCTGTGGCCTTCCAGGCCGACCTTGCCCTCCTCTGTCTCTGGGGAGACTCCAGTCCCTCACCCTTGAACTGGGGAGATAACCTCCTCCAGCAACCGTGGAGCCCATGTCCCGCCCCTTGCCCCTCCCTCACCATCAGGAGAAGCTCCAGCGTCTGGCAGCGCATCTCGGGCATGGAGAAGAAGCCGTGGAAGACAGCTGACTGGCTGCGCGCAAAGCGAAGCCGGGGTGGACGGCGGTCCCGGTCGGCCTCCAGAGTGTAGGCCAGGGCTGCAGGTGGAGGGGGGTCAGCAAGTGGCCAGGTGAGCATGCCCCCCTCGCCCTGCACCCCAGCACTCACTGATGTTTCGCCTGTAGTTGGGGTTCCCGGCACTCTGGTTGTAAGCAAAGCACAGCTCCACCTGCACACTGTTGGGGGGCGAGGGACATACAGGAGGGCCTGGTTACAGTGGGACCCTGGTATCCAAGCCCTAGCTCTCGCCCCTTTACTGCGCAAGGGGAAACAGGGCCCTTCAGGGGAAAGGCAGGGGCAAAACTGGGGAGTCCACAGAGTTGGTCTGGGGTGTCCCTGGCCCCTTCCTTCTCCACTTACATTAGAGCCATAGAAAACAGGGTTAGAGGTCACCAATGGGGAAACTGAGGCCCTGAGAGCAGAAGGCGTTGCCTGAAGTCCTTAGTCATTGGCCCAGCCCAGTGTTATGCAGGATCCCCAGTCCAGCTCTCCTTCCACCACCCACTCCTCTGCTTCGCTGCTCTGTCTCCCTTTGCCTTCTGATCCAGTATCCTCATTCAAACAGAGATCTTGGGGTCATCACCATCATTATCGTCACCATCTTAACAACTAACATTTTTTGAGCACTTAGAGTGTACAGGGCACCATGCTAAGGGCTTTTTGTACATTATCTCATTTAATTTTCACAACAACCCTGTGAATTGGTTATTATTATTAACTTTGTTTTATAGGCAAGGAATTTGAGACTCAGATTAATAATTTGCTTGAGGTGGCTCTCTCTCCTTCCCCACATCTGTCCACCTAAGTGTCTCCCTCCCTCCTCCTCCTCTAGGATCTCACTCCCCAGAGCCCGCCCCTGCCACTGCAGTGGGCATAACTGGGATTTGAACCAGGCCATCCAGAGCTCCCAGTCCAAACCACCATGCCGTACTGGTCCTGAGTTCATCCACTACCTCATGCAAGGAATTTTGCTTTTTAATGAGGTTGGGTAGGGAGGGCAATGCTTATGCCAAGGATCAGCCCTCTCATGCTGGGATATCAGGAGTTGCCAGGGAAGGGGCTTGGGAGGCAGGGCCCCTCCTGGCCTGCCCATACATAAGGAGGAGCGGGTGTACAGAGCAGGGTCTGAGTCTCACCAGGAGGTGGCCGTGCAGAGTGCAGGGTCCAGCACAGATGGCCTGGCCACCAAGGTCCTGTGGAGGATGTTGATGACAGGCCGGGCCCTGCATAGAAGACATGCAGCTATCAGTACCTCCTGCTTGTCCCAGGCCAGGTTGGGGCTCAGGTTTGTGTGGACCTGGTGCCAAAGGTAGACAGACATGGGGCTCCACGCAGACAGGGCTGGGGGAGAGAAAGACCCCTATTCACCATGGCCCTGGCTCACCGCAGCAGCACGATGCGGTCAGACAGGCTCCCCACTAGCAGGTCTGGGTAGAAGTTGTCATCCACGTCCATCTGCCCACTCAAGGAATAGCCGAAGGTGGCCAAGCCAGGCAGTCCCAGCTTCTCTCCGTGGATTACCTGGGGGTGAGGGGAAGTGGTGAGGACAGGCTCTGGGCGTGGGGCCCAGGGGGAATAGGGAGGGGGTGGGTGAGGGACAGGAGGGAAGGCCCCTCAGTCCCTGTCCGTCCATACCTGCTGGGGCTGTCTGAGGAGCCCCCTGGAGCTGCTGTGGTAGATGTACACTTTGCCCAAGCCCTCGAACGGGGCTCCTACAGCAATGTCTGGGGAAGAGAGGCAGGAGGGGTCACCCCGGGTACTATGGGCCCCACGTCTCTCCCACCCTGTGCTGCAGGCCACAGAGCCCAGCATGGCATTGACCTCACCCTGCCAGGCAGTGCTCAGACATCAGGGAACAGAGCTGTGCAGCTTAGGATGAAAACTGGGGCAGTTGGAAGCCCAACTGCCTCTTTTTATATGTGGGAAAGTAAGTCCAGGAGAGGGAAGTGACTTATCCAGAGTCACACAGCAAGTTTATATCCCAGGCAGGCCTAAACTCCAGATTCTTGATGACAGGCTGGTGTTTGTTTTCCCTTTTTACAGTGCCTTCCATCTCCCCACCAACTTCCCCTCGAGACACCTGGTTCTTCTGATGACATTGACCAGCAGGGTCACAAAAGCAGGTGTCTCCTTTGGTGACTTTACCAGGTAGTTATCAGGCTCTCGTCTCATTTAACCCTCACCAGAGTGCTGGGGTAGGTACTGTCCCCACTTTATAGATGAGGAGGCAGACTCGGAAACCCCCAGACACACAGCCAACCAGTAGAGATGAGGACATTGGAGCTCAGGTCTAACACGGGGGGCTGGAATGTTAATGACAACACTGTAACGAACGTTACTTGTTCAAATGTCAAGACTTTTAAAGTTCTGACCATTATTTCCACAAATAACCCCCAGATGTTTTATAATCTTCTTAAACTTTACTGAACCCCTTTCTAGTGTGCTGCTTTGGATCTGATAAGGCCCAGGTAAGCAGGAGGTCAAGCTTGTTGGACAAGTATGTAAAGGTCCTGAGTGGAAACCGGACGACTCTTCTTTCAGGAAGTGCTAGGGCCACGTTCATGGAACCTTCTAGCACCTCGTTTGGCATTTTAGAGGCTCCTCTGCCTTCCTTTTGGTCCTCAGCTGTGTTCTGGGAAATTGAGGATGTCAGAGGCTTCCAGTGGCTTCCGGATAAGCCAGGTGCTCCCGGGGCAACCGGGCTCAACCTCTTGATCTGTCCTTCTCCCTGACACCCCAGGTCTGATTGGTCCCCTAGTCCTGCAGAGCACTGGTGACATCCTCTATTCCGGGGTTCCCATCTCATCCCAACTCTTAACATCCCACACCCAATATATGGCATTCTTGATCTTAACACCCCCAGCCTTTCTCCCCATCATCCAGCCCACATCTCCCTCCAGCTCATCTTTCCAGGTACCAAGCTATCATGTCACATCCCTGCTCCCAAACCTCTGAACATCCCTCTACCATTAACCAAATAACAAGCCTCAGTTCTTCTGCCTGGATTTCAAAGCATTCACCCCCACCCCCACACTACCTGTCCAGCCTCATCTCTGACGTGAACACCCCACACCTGCTAGATTTGGGCATGCCATGTGAGTGTCCCACACTTATGTTATACCCCTTCTGTTCCCCTCCACTGTGCACACTCAGCCCAGCCTTCAATGCCCAGGGGTACGTCTGCTTCTCTAGGAGGTCCACTGAGCTTGCCTCTGGTGGTTCCCTCTGCACGTCCTCTCTCTAGTACCAGGTAGTTATCAAGCTCTTATCTCATTTAACCCTCACAAGAGGGCTGGGGTAGGTACTGCTGTACCCACTGTGAGCTCCCCAGGCCTGGGCCTCATCCCGTCTCCCCTCGGGCCCTGTCAAGCCTGGTATGCAGTTGGCACTCAGTCACTGGGTGTGCTGGGGCAGGAGTGCTGGCTCATACCCTGGAATCCATCCTGGTTGATGTCACCAATGCTGGCCACGGAGAAGCCGAAGGCGGAGCGACTGGGGCCGTGAAGAAGGAGGGAGGGGTGGGCAGGAAAGGAAGTGCCTGCCTGGTTCATGAAGACATAGATGGCACCCCCTACCTCCTCCTTCCGCTCAAAGTAGTAGGGAGCACCCACCAGGAGGTCCTGCCACCTATACAGGAGAGGAGAGGGAAATGGAGTGTGGTGTCAGCCCCCAACATGCAGCATAGCTCTCGTTTAGCAGGCATAATTGTGCCAGTGTACACGGCTGTACAAATGGTATCTCTGGGCACAGGTTATGGGAAAGACATGGAAATGGCAACATGACCCATCTAATAGACAGCACATATCATAGAGAAGCCATGCACGCACAGATCACACCCAAACAGCCTGCATCCACTAGAGCCATAATGACAGGCATAGATACGGAGATGCAGGTGTCATGCAATTGACATGCAAATACCCAGAATCCCATAAATCTGATTACAAGTCAATACACAAAATTGACTTGCAAATCCCTGCAAACAGCATGCAAACAAATGCACAGTTGCAAACTTCCATTTCTCTGCCCTGGCTTGGGCAAGCCCGCCCGCTTCACCATTCTCCTGGCCCCAGAGAATGTCCCTGGATTCTCACCCATCATTGTTCAGGTCTGCCAGGGCAATGGCGCTGCCAAAATAGGCGCCCACCTGCGTGCCCTCCAGCACCTGCCTCCTCCGCAGGTCTCCGCCTGCCTCCTGGCTCAGCAAGAAGACAGCACCCATATGTTGGTGCCGCGGGGCACCTGTCACAATGGTGATGTCCGTGGGATGCAGGATTGCGCTGCCCACCTGCACCGTGTACCCTGGGATGGAGGGAAGGTGGTCAATCGAGGCCCCAGTAAACTCTATCCCATTCTACTCTGGACTCATCCCTCCAACGCCCCCCCCCCCCCCATTATCTATTTCTCTATTCCAAGTTAGGCAAGAAAGGGGACCCTGGATGCCCAGCCCCCACTCCTGCCTGCACACTAGACCGTGAGCTCCATGAGGGTAGAGACTTTGCATCTTGGATGCATACAGGTGGTGCTCAACAGGTGTGTGCTAGTTGAACTAAATGCCACTAGTCACAACCTGCACCCTGGCCTCACTCTTCCACCAGGCACTGGAGTGAGAAGGCCAGCGTGCCAGGGACTGAGCCCCTTCCTCCTCTACCACCCAATGAGCCACCACAACTGCACTCACCAATGTAGAGGTTTCCTTGGTCCTTGGGCTCCTTGTAACTGTATTCAGACAAATCCCAGTCCTTCCGCTGAATCATATAGCTGTTTCCTTGACAAGGATTTGGGGAGGGGGTATAAGTCACCACTCCTTTTCTCCACCATGTCCAGGGCCCCCAGATGAGGATAATAATAACCCTTTTTATTTGTGAGCATTTTGCCATTTGTGGACCACTTTCTCTATACTTTAACATGTGTGTAAGTTAGTATGATGGCCTCTGTTTTGCAGATGAGAAAAGCGAGGCTCAGGGATGGGAAGCCACTTGTAGAGACATGGCTGGAATCGGTCATCCAGGCTCCTGGATGCTAGACGATGTTTCCCCCACTCTAGACACGGAGGGCAGACTCCACGCCATCATCTCTTCCTGGTCCTGGCCCCAGACTCGGGCTGCCTACCTGTCCCCTGCTCCCCTGGGCTGCTGCTAGAGAATATCTGCAGCCCTGGCATGGTTCTAAAGGACCAGGGGGTGGGAGGCAGGACCAGAGGAGCGAACAGAGGCCTCAGCCTCACGTGAGCCCAGAGCTGTGACTATGCCCCAAGCTACCTGTCAGTCAAAAGAAGGAGATTTGGGGCTCCCTCCACCTGTTGATTCTGCAACAGTAAGTGTGTGGTAAGGGGCGAGAGGTCACTGTTGCTACAACCTGTGTGGCGGAGAGAGGCGGAGACGGAGGGAGTGTGAGCCATCAGACCCCTGAGAGGAGGTGTGAGCCATGGTAGTTACAAATTTGGGTCTTGATACAAGGAAATACTCTGCAGCCCCCTCAAAAGCCTGCCCTATATGTATGGACATGAAACAACGCTCACAATTTATTGCTAAGTGAAAAGAGAAAGTAGCAGAACAGCCTGTTTAGTGTGATCCTGCATGCATGTATTTTTAAAAAAGATATCTATATATTCTAAAATAAGTCAGGAGGATCCACCAAACGCTTAGTAGTAATCACTGGGAAGTGGGACAAGGGAGATGGGTGGGGGGGACACTTTTACTCTTTATTGTACCAAATCCTACTGTGCCATTTTGTAGTTGTACCAGGAATACGTTTTATTTTTTTCAAGTAAGTTTTTAAATGGTTACGCTGGAGTCAGATGGACCTGCATACCAATTCAGGTTTCATAACTTACTGTTGGCCTTGGGCGATTTATTTCACTTCTCTGAGGCTCAGTTTTCGGTAAAATGGGTATAATAATCCTTGCCTCATAGAGTATTTTAAGGTTAATTAAGATAATATGTGTAAAGCCTCCGGCACATAGTTTGTTGTTGTTATTGCCATCAAGTTGATTCCGACTCCTAGCAACACTGTGTGCAGCTGAGCGGAACCCTGCCCAGTCTTTTTGCTCCATTCTCTCACCTTCCTGCACTTTATCAGACAATGCTCCACTGCTATTCATAGGGTATCATGGACAATTTTTCTGGAAGTGGGTAGCCAGGTCTTTCTTCCTAGTCTGTCTTAGTCTGGAACTCCGCTGAAACCTGTCCACCATGGGTGACCCTGCTGGTATTTGAAATACTGGTGGCAGAGCTTCCAGCGTCACAGCAACATGCAGCCGCCACAGTATGACAACCGACAGACAGGTAACGTAGTTCCCTGACCCAGAAACAAACCTGGGCTACAGCAATGAGAGCACCAACTCTTAACCGGTAGCTCACCAGGGCTGGCTCTGGCAAAGAGGTCCTGCCTCTTCTGCCCTCTGGTGTGGAGGGTCTGGGCCGGGTGTCCCAGTGGCTAACCAGGGTGGTGGTCCTTGCTCCTCCTCCCTTCCCCCATGGTCCCCACCTTTCCAGTTGTAGGCACCAGGAGCGCCGAAGTACACAGTGTTCTGGGTGAAGCCGCCGCTGGTGCCCAGCTGGCACATGCCCGTCTCCAGGTAGTCGGTGTTGCTGTTGCACATCTCGTTGTGGTAGGTCTGCCAGTCATCAGTGGGGTCCAGCTTCAGGTCGTTGCCCCGCACATAGCACTTGCCCACCATGCGCCGCTGGTCCTCCGACCCTGACCACAGGACCTGGGTGTAGCGGTGGGCACAGACCTGGGGACCCCACCCCAACACACATAGCCTGAGCACACCGCAGGGACTTAGGGCCAGCTGTCTCCTTGGCCCTGTGCACCTCTGGCTTTGCGGGAGAGGACTTAAAAGGGGTCTCCCGGCTTTCCATCTTCCCACAGCGATGGCTGGACCTGCCTCTCCTTTCCAGAATTCAGAAATCTGCTCTGAAGGTTGGGAACTTTTTGGAAGGCCAGAAAGTACCGGATTCGAGAGTGGCTTAGAGATCTTGGCAAAAGGAAAAGAGGAAAGAAGGAGGGGATGTAGGGTTCAGGCTCTCAAGTCTAAAAAGAGTTAGATACAGAGCAGATTAAGGGACTTGCTCCTCTGCTGTTCACAGAGGCCCTGTCTTCATAATGAAGAGGTTATTAAAATAACAACAGCAATAACAGTAGCAGCAGCTAACACTTACTGAGTGCTTGCCGTTAGCCAGACGCAGCTCTAAGCTCTTCACATACTAACTCTTCTAAGCCTCTTAGCAACCCTATGGAGCAGGGACAATTATTTCCCCCATTTTAGATAAGGAAACTGAGGCCCAGAGAACCTTGTCTTTGAGTAAGCTCTCACATCTAGAGAGAGGCAAAGAATATTCAAACCAAGGCTGTTGGCTCCAGAGTCTGAACTCTTTAGCACTAGGCTGCGCTCCCTCTTGTAGCTTCTCCAGCGCACTGGAGGTCTCGATAAATAGTTAGTTGGCAAATCCATCAGAATAGGGTATTTGTAAAACAGCCAGGGGCCAGGTGAAACCCAGAACCAGGCTGAGTTCTTGTTGGATTGCTTTTTGTGTCCCTTCCAGCTGTGAGCCCCACTAGCCCTGGGTCAAGCCTGTCCTGAGTCACTGCTAAGTTTCTAGTGCTACCACAGTACGTGGCACATAGTAGGTGCTCACAAAAAATGTGTGGCACACAGTAGGTACATGGCACAGAGTAGGTGCTCACAAAAAACTTGAATGAACAATGAGCGAGCAGACAACTGTGGAAGGATCTAGAACCGCCTTCAATGGAATCCTAGACCCGTACCATCCATAACAGGGCTCTAGAAAACATGTTTCAGTGAACTGGTGCAAACCCAGAGCTTAAAACAGTGTTCAAAGGTAACAGAAGTCACAACGGTGATGACCATGGGGGTGACGATTGATTGGAAGGGGGCACACTTTCTGGAGTGATGCAAATATGCTATTTCTTTAGTGGGTGTTGGCTACACAGGTGTATAATTTCTCAAAACTCGTTGAAATTTAAAATCTGTACATTTTGCTGTATGTAAATTTTACATCAATTCAAAACATTTTTAAAAATATTGTCCATCTGGGACTCAGAAATTGAGACACCAGGGACCAGAACTGAAAAATGTGGGAAGGAAGTGACAATTGTCAGCAGGGAGTGGCCCCCAAACCCAAGCTGGGTAAGCTGGGGTCAGCAGGGCTGCGCCTCTTCCGCCAGCCAGCCTCCCAGGAAGGAGCAGCCCAGGCCGCACGCCCGCCCGAGGCACTCTCTGCCCTTTCCTCCTCCAGTTCCCTCGGCTGTTCCCACGAAGGGTGAGCAGCCAGGAGGAGGGGGGCATGGGGCCAGGAGGAAGTGGATGATTCAACAGGACCCAGGCCATGCTGGGCCTCGGGAGGACAACAACACCCTGCCCCCCGAGGGCAGGACCAAGGGACACACATGTCTGTGGAGACAGCCACAGAAATGGCCATTTGCAAGGTCCCAGCTCACATACTGAGGACTCCTCTCCTGCGCTCTGCTTCCCTCCCCAGCTCCTGGGAGACGAAGGAGAGGGCTGGCGGGGGAGCCAACAGTGAGTGCCCACTTACCAGGACTCTGCCTGCAGGGCCCTGGCTGGCCACAGTCACTCCAAGCCACATGTCCTCAATAATGTGATGGGTAGGGTCACCTGTGGGCATGGGAGGGATCATGAGCCAGGGCATCTCACCCCATCTTCCCAGTGCCCAGATACTCCAGAGGGCAGGGGTTGGTCCCCCTTGGACCCTCCACTCCAGCAGGGCAGCCCTCCCTTCTCCCCTTCTCTAGCCCACCGTTCATCTGAGCTCCCTGAATCCCATATGGTCCCACTCTCCTCTACAGCTCCCTCTTCTCAGCTGGACAAAAAGTGACTAGACACTGCCCAGGCAAGCCTGGTATCTCCTCCAGGTCCTCTCTGTGCTACCCCCTTCACCAGGCTCCTGACCCAGCACTGAGCCCCAGCACCTTCCTCTCACTTTTCTCCTTGATGTCCATCCGCTCACAGTCGTCCTTGTGGGCAGTGAGTGGACACAGGTACACGGCACCGGTCCGGTTGGTATAGCCATCAGGCACGGCGAGGTCCCGGGGGGCACCAGCCAGGAGCCTGGGGGGCAAGGAGGTAGTGGGGCCTGGGCTCAGACTCCCCAAAGCCCACTTCAAACAACTTGCTGTTCAACATGCATTTACTGAGCGTCTGCTCTGTGCCAGGCTCTGGGATCAGGAGATGATGAGTGGATCCTAGCCCCTGCCTGCCAGGAGTACCCAGTGCAGAGGAAGGCAGGTGAGGAAGCGGACCCCTGTAGTCAGTGCCTCATGAGAAGAAAGCAGGGAGCAAACCAGCCCAGACTCAGCATGGAGGGCAGTCAGGGAGGCCCACAGAAGAGGGGGCCCCAGGCGGAGTCTGAGGATGATGACCAGGGCTCACCAGGTGAAGAAGGAAAGGAAGGGCACTTTGGGGAAAAATACGGTATGTACAAGGGCCAGGAAGCATGAGCAAGCAGGGTGACTCAGGGATCAGCCAGCCCTCGGTACCGCTGGTGTCCAGGAACGCGGGGAGGGACAAGAGGGCAGGGTGGGGAGGGCCTTGGGGACCCACGGAGGGATCTGAAGCAACGGAGTGACTTGGTCAGATCTGGGTTTTGGAAGGAATGCTTTGGCCTCTGAGATGAAGGTAGACCGGAAGAGAGCAAGACTGGAGGAATCCTGGCACGGGGACCAACTTCTGGGGGCTCGGGGAGAACATCTGATGGATGGGGTGGAGTTGTTGTTGAGGGCCTGAGTCCTTCCTCTCTAAGCCATCTGAGGACTTAGATCTGGGAGGCCTGGGCCTCTAAGTGACCTGGGTGATGTTTACCCCCTGCCACCACAGGTACATAAGGAATGAGGTACGGCTGGGTACCTGACACTGGACAATATGGCCCTCGGGCAGAGTTCTGGATCAGATTGGGGGTGGGCAAGGATTATCGCCTTGCCTCCGGCTGGCCCATCTTTAGGGACATGGACTGCAAGATCCTACAAGTGTGCTTAGTGCCCTGGCAACCCATCCCATTCCAGAGAGGTGACTAGAGAACCAGAAGGCAGGGTGTCAGCCTTGAAATATCTCAAAAGACAGTCCTTATACCACCAGCATCAGAAATCCCCAGGATATTTGTTAAAAAGGCAAATTCCTCAGCTCATCACAGACCATTGGAATCAAATCTGGGGAATGGAGCCCTGGAATCTGAATATTTAACATGCACCCCAAATATCGTGCATTCTGATTTGAGAAGCCAGCTCTACCACCCCTTGCTCTCCTGGCATCATCTCCCTGTAGCCTCCCTGCCAAGAACTCCTCCTGGATGCTGATGGACCAGGCCTCCTGGGTGGCAGGCATCTCCTAGGTACCCCTCCATCTGGTCCCAGCGACACTCTCACCCTGAGGCTCCCAGCTCAGAACCTGGGCTCTGGGCCTCCTGCCAGAGTCTGAAAGTGTAGAGCAATGGCCCCACCTGCAGCTCCTGCCTGGGACCTGTGATGAGGGCTGCAGGGAGTGGGCAGGGTAGAGCCTGGGCATGCCAGGGCTTGGGGTGCCTCCGCCCACTGGATGTCAGGAATGCACTGCCTGAGGGTTCCGGGAGTGGGGCGGGACCTCCGCCTGCGCCTCACAGCTCAGCTCAGACCTCACCCTGGGGAAGTGTTCCTGGGGGCAGGGGTGCAGCTTCTCTATGTGGAGCAGTCCTAGGAGTGCCCGCAGGACCTGGCAGGGGGCCAGTGTGGCAGCCAGGCCTAGTTAGTCACCCTCTGTCTGGGCTGGGGAGGGTGCTTGGTGAGTCCGCTGCCTGACCACCTGTGGACGCCTGTCCCTGGCATGCCTGCCAGGTGAGCCTAAGAGCCTGGGTCTAGGGTTTGTTCTGCTTCAAGGGGCAATTTCCTTGCTCTCTCTGAGCCGTGAGTGCCTCATCTGTAAAATGGGGACAGCCGCTGTCCCACCAACCTCCAGGGTTGTTAGGGGAACAAATGGGTTCTTCTTCAAAAGGCCTTTCTGACTATGAAGCCACGGCCCACCTGACCACTGTCGTTCTGATTTCTCGTGGCAGCGGGCCTGGCCCTAGCACACTGCCAGGCCTCCCTCCAGGAATTTCTGCCCTATGAGGTTAGAGAACCTGGAGCGGAGGGCAAATAGCAGGCTAGTTCAGTGTTCAGAGGCAGCACAGGATGGGACAGAAGTAGCATTTCCATGGCCTAAGGATAGCAAGCAATCACTAAAGTGAGGGTGGGGCCCCCCTCTGGCTCTGGCAGCTAGAGGCATTCTAAGGTGGGAGCTCAGATTTGGCTGGCGGTGGAGGCTGGGGGTTGGCTACAATGACCTTGAAGGGCGAGTCCAGGCCTCAGTGGGCGAGGGGTCCCTGGGGAGCCCAGGTTGCATTCCAGGGCACGCAGTGCAATGGAGGTGTGGCTGCCCAGCTGCTGCCCTGCCTGAGTTGTCAGGGCAAGAGGTGGCTGAGGAGCGGGGTGGCCTCATCTCAGAGGGAGTGAGCTGATGGATCTTTCCTTTTAGCCTCCTGGGGTACCTACTGAGATGGCAGAGCTGGGTATAAATGGCAATTGGATTGCAATAAATACCCTTCCCATCTATACCCTCTAGGCCCTCGCCCCACACGTGCCCACTGATGGATGGTGAGGCAGGGCCAGCGCCCTAATCCCAGCCCCACGTCCCACGCCCCTCCCTCCCCAGAGATTCCACAGGGAGCCCCCCCCCCACCCCCCTGGAGTATTTTTAGCTCTTACTTGGCCTGCTCAGAGGCCCCTTAAGGACCTCTGGCTCCCAGCCCGGGATCCAATGGGTCTACAGCCAGAGGACTGTGAGTGGATGGGGGAAGGCCGGTGTGCAAAGGGTTAGGTCCAGCTTCCAGCCACTGGCCAGGTGTGGGAGAATCCAGAGGGTGGAAGAGACCTCAATGATATGCAAATTTACATGTAAGTTAATATGAAAATTTAAATGTAAATTAATATGCAAATGAGCACCTCTGCTCCCTGCTTTTGGGTCTGGTCCAGATCAGAGAGTCCAAAAGCTGACCCCTCCCAGACTGCCATTGAGCCCACCCTCCTAGCAGCTGGGCTGCAGAGGGGTGTGGATGGGGCAGGGAACCCCTCTGGGAGGTAGAGGATGGGTGAAATGACCTCTCAAGTGCTTTCAAACAGCTGCCTCTTCACTCTTGGCCCCAGTCAAACAGCTCCTCCTGGCCTCTGGGGAGACCCCTGAGCTCCAAGTTCTGGAAAAGCACTTCCTCACCCCTGCCCCATCCCTCTTCCCAGGGGGCAGTTCAAAGCTAATGGAACAGCCAAGTAGAAAGCAGTAGAGTCGGAGGAGGCTGGGGAATGGGGCCCAGGGCTGTCAGGGCATCAGGCTGGCTCACCCTAAAGAGAAGAGGCCCCCCTGGGGTGGGGTAATGCTCAGAGAAATAGCCTGTAAGATTCAATGTCCCAGACTCTTCAGGGAGGTGCTGGGGGGGCTCCAATGGGAAGATTTCAGTTAACTTGGAGGGGGCCAGGGGGCCCCCATGACTTACTCCCCCACCTCAGGCCGGGAAGCAGGTTGGGGAGGGGCTGTTCCAGCTCTGAGCCCCCAGGTGGAGCGGGGACAGCTCTCAGCTGCTTGAATCCCAGCTCTGTGCCAATCCTGCTGCCCGAACTAGCCATCTCCCCAGAGGCTGCTGTGGTGGTAGCTGACACTGCAGCCCTCCCCATCCTCCCTACTTCTCCTCACGCTGCCCACCCAGCCCCCTCTGCCCTCGGTGACTCAGCCCTAGAAGCAGGGCAACAAGCTGGAGGAAGCGAGAGAATGAGAAAGGATGAGAGAAAGAGGCCTCGGCCCATGCCTCTGATAAAAAGGAACAAGGCGGATTTTCTCATTTCTTCTCCCTCTCCC
Organism: Equus caballus; assembly: GCF_041296265.1. Taxonomy (NCBI): domain Eukaryota; kingdom Metazoa; phylum Chordata; class Mammalia; order Perissodactyla; family Equidae; genus Equus; species Equus caballus. The sequence continues at coordinate 25,877,148 of NC_091694.1, read as the reverse complement.
TGGCTCCTTCGTATTTTTTCCATATTTGATCCCTTAGGGCATTCTTCATGTCATCTAACTTCAGTCCCTCTTGCTGCAATGGACGTCCTCTTCCTCCTTTGTTTAGCTCTGACCAAGCCCCTTCACTTCTTTTTCTACAACATCAGGCTTCCCCTACCTCCCGCCCAGTTGAAAGCTCCTGGGCCTGGACTGGTCATTGGAGAGAGCCAGAGGAAAAGGACACTAGGCACGCAGGTCCTCTGCCTGCATCCACAGCTGCTATGCCCATTTCCTCTGGCGTGAGCCTTGGAGGCTGCCAGGAGCCTGTCCTGCCCGGGGAAACATGTTTTAGGAGAGCACGGCAGGGAGGCCTGCTTCCTGCCCACCTCAGGTATGACCTCATCTTCCAGGAGCCGCAGCCACCTCCGCCCCAGGCTTCCAGACACTCTTATTTCCAAGAAATGGCGAAAGGGAGAGAGGGCCCCAAAGGTGTCTCCCATGGCCCACAAGGTCAGGCCAGACCAGAACACCTGGATTCCCAGGAGGGAATGACAGAGCAGGTGCTGGGGGCCGGAAGGTCAGTGGCCATCTCCCAGAGGAACTGTCCCTCTGCTTCCCCAGGCTCCTCATGCATCTCACCAAGAAGGCCAAAACACCTTGGTCCTCTGCCCTGCTCTTCACCCCTCACTTCCAGAGACTGGACACTGGGGCCTGGGTTGGGGTGAGCCTCCAACGTCGTGGACAGGGAACTCCAGTCCAGAGATGTGTGGGATGGGGAACAAAGAGGGTCCACATCTGGGTTTTTAACCATTTCTGAAATAAGACCTTCTTTGAGAATAAGATGAAAGCATTGCTCTCCCCTCCTCCTGCCCCCAGAACAATGCACAAACACGCAAGGTTTTGCGTATACTTTCAGAGGTCCCTGCATCTCCTGACAACCTTCTATGAACCCCGGGCTAAGAGTTTGTTCAGGACCATGAACCCTCCCCCTTTTCCAGAGGGACTTTGAGGCTGACAATATAAGACCACAACTTGACTTGCTGGTTCCCCTGAGCTGTGTACTCAGGCAGCTGTTCACATCTGGCTACACAGCTGGCTGCAGCTAAGCCCAGCTGGCCCAGCTGGCTCTCCCAAAGGGCCAAGGGGCAGGATTCAGTGAGAGGAGGAGATAAGCCAAGATACAGAACCACCCCTGGGAAAGACTGAGGATACCCAAGACAATGACCCAGAACTCTATCTAGAACTACCTGCTCCTCTGAGGTTCATTAGTTTTAGAACCTTCTGGACTCTTAGCAGGCCTAATGCCATCTCTAGCTGCCCTGGAAGGAAAGTAGAAGCCCTCTGCTCAGCCATCTTGGGTGAGGCCATGGGTAGTAAGGGTGGATGCAGGTCCTGGCTTCAGCAGGAGAGCCCTCAGCTGCTCCCTGGAGAAGCAGGCCTACGCAAAGCATTGCACACACATCATCTCATTAAAGCCCCACTATCCCTCCATGAAGAGGGTGTGTTGCCCTCCCCCTGACACATGAGGTGATTAAGACGCAGGTATTAGTGACAGATCCAAGATGGGAGACTGGCAATGGGACTCTGGAGCCTCTCCTCTCTCCATGATGCCAAGTTGCCTTTTATAGGCCAACAGAGGCAGGAAGGAGCATATAGATCCAGGTCCAACCCTTTGGGGAAAACTGGTCCAGAGAAGGGGTATATTTTGCTTAAGGTTGCATAGCAAAGCAGGGGGTAGGGGGTGGCGGATGTTACAGAATCCATTATTTACTCCAGCTTTCTATTGCATGCTTGCTTTTCTGATGTCTTTACACTATGTTGCCTTATATCATGCAGACTCAGCATTGAAAATCTGCAGATCTTTTTCTCGGCTGGGGCAGAAAGAGCACCAATATAGAAACTTGTGCTGATGGCCACTTAGGGTCTCCAAAAGAGGGAGGGTTGGCCGAGGCCAGACCCCAGCTGATGGGGTCAGGCTGGGAAGAGCGTGGTGGCCCTGGCCTCTGCAGAAGCTAGATGGAATTGAGGCCAAGTAGGTAGGTAGACTGGGCAAGGGCTGGGCCAGCGGGGCAGGGGCCAAGGCTGGGGCAGAGTTTGGACTTTGGACATTCCAAGCTTCCTCAAGTTTCTGCAGGCACCAGCCAGAGTTGGGAAAGGTTTCAACACACCATTAATCTGACCACGTCCTCTTGCTCAGCAGGGGTAGACACCAGGTGGGGGCACATGTATGGTAGGTCACTCAGCTCAGAGAGGTAGATGGAGCCTGCCTAACCTGTCCTAACCACCGTCCCTCCTGGGGCAGCCTCACCTCCCCCAGCTGCTCTCTTCCCCTACCTGCTGACCTCAACACACTGAGCCCATGGCAGAGAAGCCTCTGAAACCTGCACATGCCCCTCTGGGCATGAGTGTGTACGGGTGGGGGGGTAGGGGGAGTGGGGTTTGTGACACAGCAGCTGGATGCAATCTCCTTCTCCTCTCCCCCCATGCCTAACTCTTCCCCCTCCTTCTTGCAGCTGTTGGGGAAGGAGAACAGAAGAAAGAGAAAAACACCATTTCCCTCTTCAAACCAAAACAAACACACTCAGGGTTGAAGATTCAACATGAATCTGTGGAATGCAGGGAAGATGTCTGGTGGGAGGGCAGCACTGCTGGGGGCTGGGGGCGGGCAGGAGACCAAGCAGGAGTTGGGACAGTCCCTCCTCTCTCTTCTACTCCCCCATCCTCAAGAGGTCAGTGGGAGTGCCTGGACAGCTCCAAACGCCCAGACTCACCCATCACTTCACTCGCAACTGCCAAGCAGTTGAGAAGGCCCTCCAGTCTGGCTCTGCATGGGGTGTGGCTGGCACGGCTGCAGACTAAATACGAGGTGTAAAGGCTGGAATGGGCTTAAATACATATGCCTATAGGTTCTTCCCAGGAAAGGGGGAAGGGGGACCCGCTAGGTGTTTATCTTGCAGCTTTCCCCAGCTCCCAGCCCTGGAGAGAAGAGGGATTCCGTAGGTATTAGGTTCACAGAATGGGAGGGGGCTCAGACCCCACTTCTGTTCTCAAGAGAGGTTTAAAGAGCTGAGGGCCTGCGTCTAGACAGGTTCTGCCCAGGTCAGCACTCGCCAGTGATTACTGCCCCCCATCCCACACCCAATCCCTCCATTTCCCGCCAAGCCTCAGCCGCAGGAGGGTTGCCCACGTCCCCGCCCCCTTAACCCTCGTTCACAAGAGCCGGCGGCCCGCGGACCTGGAAGCCAGCGGGCCCGGGGCTGGGACTCAGCTCCAGATCCGCACCCTGCACACACATTCTCTCTCCCACCCTACCCCTGGCAGCCTCACTTACAGGTAGCGATGCTGCAGCTCCGTCTGCCGATGGAGGGCGACCGAGTAGCCGAAGAGGCTGCCCGGGTTCTGGGCCTCCTTCACCACCAGGAATCGGGTGTCCAGGTTGAAGGCGGAGGCGACGCGGCCGCCGGCGGCCACCATCAAGGCGAGCGCGCAGAGCATCGGGCGCGGGACGCGGGCGGCGCGGCTGGGGCCGGGGCCCATGGCTGCAGGCGGGAGCGGCGGCCCGGGCGAGAGCACGTGAGGGCGTGGAGCTGGGAGTGAGGACCTGTTCACCTGCTCCCCGCGCCGCCGGAGGACACTCGGGCCGGCCGCGTCGCTGAGCCCTGTCGCGCTGACCAGTTTCTGGCTCCCAGTCCCCGTCAGTTTCACGTCCGCTCCGGGTCTGCGCTTTCAGATTCCCCTTGGAGGTCTGCAGGTCTATTCTCCCTCCTGCCCTGCTGCCGGGTCACCTCCCCACCGCCCCAGACACCCTGCACTCCAGCTAGTCCCGGCCGCGCCCCCTTGGCCGCACTGTCGCCTTCGATCCGGCCTCAGCCGCGGATCTCGGCAGGCAGACCGGTCGACCGCAAGGAGGACAGCAGGGAGCGGTCCCCCCCAGCGCGCGCCCCGCCTCCCCACGCCCAGCCCCGCACCTCCCCACCTTGCGCGCCCAGCCCAAGCTCCGCTTTCCTTCCGGGGAAAGAGAAAAGGTCCCGGCTCCGCCACCGCCTCTTAAAGGGGCAGCAGCGCCCCTCCCTCCTCATCCTCCCTAAACCGACTCCGCCCTCTCCCCCAAACACCTGTCGGGAGCCCCCAAAAGCTTGTATTTCCTCTCCCCGCCCCTTGCTCCTCCGGAGAAGCGTTGCCTATCGAGCAAGATGGATTGGACGGGCGGGGCCGTGGGTGGGATTTGTCTGGCCGCTTTGCTGCGGCTGCTACTGCTGCTGGAAAGGCCATTACAGGCGCGGCCACTTCTGCCGGCCCGGCCCGAGAGCCCCGGCGTTGTCGCATGTGGCTGGGAACGACACTCGCGCACCGCTGGCTGGAATGCCCGACTCGCCTCTGCCACGCTGTGAGTCCCTGAGACGCGGCTGGCGGTCTCTGGGCGTTCTTCCTCGCATTTGGCCCCTTTGCTGTCCCTGTCGAGATTTGCTTCTCTTGCCCACCCGCCCCTACCCACTCTGATCCAAGCTAGTAATGGTGCCTCAGCAAAGCCAGGCACATATTTAACGGTGGTGATAACCAAGTATCGCTAATTGTAATTAGCAACACGACACTGTTTTCCCCAAAGGGCTGCGCCTTCTGGTATCCCTTGATGTGAAAGTGAGTCCTTTCTCCTTAGAGTGCACTGCGTCCCCAGTGAGCTGGGCCCAGACTGTACCCATTTCTTATCCGATCTTGCCTTCAGGGCCCAGCCCAGCAGAATTCCAAAGGTCCTCTCCTCCCACCCAGGCTCACACTGAGTGTTTGAAGACTGGGCGGGGACGTCAGCCCCCACAGGTGTGTAATAGGTGGCACCAGGTGGCGGCAGGTGGGCAGGGCCCATGGTTCTGGTTACCCGCAGAAGGATGGAACTTCAAGAGGTCACTATTTACTCACTTGCATCTCACTCAGGTTTCCCTTATTGCAGCGTGAAGACCCATTTACCCTGAGCATTCTTTTCTCTAGGCTAAAGGAGCTTTCTTATTTGGGTCCAGGAATTCAGCCCTCAGCGTTCACTCCCTTGAAGTTCCGTTTAGAGCCCCTACTCTGAAAGCTTATAAGAAGAAGAAAACTACCGTTTAGTAAGTGCTTCTGCAGCAGGAATTATGCTAAGCGCTTTACAAATATGTTGAATTAAATCCTCAGAACAATCTTTGAGATGTTATCTCTGTTTTAAGATGAGAAAACTGAAGCTCAGGGAGGTTAAGCAACTTAGTAACTTGGTGAAAGCCACACAGCTCAGATTTTAATCCTGTGTTATCTGATCCGAGCAACCTTCTTTTTTTGAGGAAGACTGGCCCTGAGCTAATATCCATACCCATCTTCCTCTACTTTATGGGTGGGACGCCTGCCACAGCATGGCTTGATAAGCAGCGCATAGGTCCCTGCCTGGGATCCGAACTGGCGAACCCCGGGTCGCCAAAGCAGAGCACACAAACTTAACCGCTATGCCCAGGGCCCTTCCTGACCACTTAGGCTAATAATTAACATTTGTACAATTCTCAGGGTAGATCTACGCTTGGTGAGGCCTAAAGCTTGTACAATTTGGAGCCCTCTTTAAGGAAAAGAATAAAGAACTAGGCATGCAAAATTAGACTCAGAGCCTGGAAGGGGACTTGAGCCAAATTTTACAGCTGATGAATCATTTCACGTGCAGACTCTCATTTCATCCTCCTGGCCTCCCTTTGAGGTTCAGATTAGCATCCTCATTTGACTTATGAGGGAACCCGGATGTTCCAGGTCACGCAGCTTATAGGCGGCAGAGCTAGGACTGGAAGCTGCTGACCACAGCAGTGTCTTTAAGGGACAAACTCCAGGCAGATGTTGGTCAGACAGTCAGACGTACCTAAACAAAACCAGCTGTGATAACAGCGTTTTCTGTGGTGTTTGTGGAGAGGACACTCATCCCTGTCTGTCTTTACAACATTTTTTCCCAAGCCGTGGCCCCAGAGCCACCTAGCCTCTCTCCGTGGTCCACCTTGTGGCCCAGAGCCTCCAGGGGTTAGGCGATGTCTGAGGTCAAGGAACAGGATGCTGACCTGGATGGAAGTCACCTTGCTCTCCTTCTAGCTGGCTGCTGGGTCCTCCACCTTGTTCCAGAAGAAGGAGAGACAGACAGGGCTAGGAGCTCAGGGGCCGGGGTGGACACTCAGTGTGGGCAGGGGTCCTGCCTGAAATAGCTGTGAGAGTCCTGTGATGACAGATGGGCTCCATGCCAGGCACTATCTCTATGGCCATCCCAAACAGGAATGACCAGCATGTCCGATCCCAGGGCTGGGAGCAGGAAAGGGATGGGGGATGGTTTTTCCACTCCAGGGGAGTATCCAGAGGGAATGTGGGAGCGGGAGCAGGGGTGCCTGGTAGGGGGAGGACCCAAGCTAAGGAATGTGGGGGAGTTTCAGATCTGGGGGAGTTGGAACGGGGGTAGAGGGAGACGTGGAGACTGGAAGGGTCTCTGGGCTGGAGAGATGCCGAAAGAGAAATCTCAAGTTCATGCCAAAGGTTCAAAATCCTCTGGTTTCAGTGACATTATCATCCGCAGCTTCATCTCATCCCTCAGTTGACTTTATCATGTCAACTCTTCCCCATGGAGAAGGGACCCACCTAGAAATGTAGACACAGAGAAACAAGGGCGTGTGAATAACATGTGTAATGAGGAGTCTGAGTCCGTTTTTTGATGTTTGATGGCTGACAGCTTTGAAGCTGTCACCTCTCCCTCTTCCCCGTGTGCCTCACACCTGGACAAGCTGACAGGACAGCCTGGGCACCCTCCTTTGGCATCCCTGAGAGATTCGAACCGTGTAAACCCCTTCCTGCACAAGTGTACACCCTGACCTCACTCCCTAACTACAATAAAAACCCAGGCCAATCTCCTTTCCTTCCTCTCTCAAGCCATTTTGGACCCGCTTGAGAGGCCAGCCCTGCTCCCCTAGAGACCTCAGTTATCTAAATAATAAACCGTTTCATACCCTCTTGGTGTGTGTGTGGCATCATCAGCCTTGATATTGAACCAAACCGCAGATGACCATGATGACATGCAAACTATGGGTTCTGCTGTAGGATCAGGAAGGCTTCCTGGAGGAGGAGTAGCTGGACAAGGGAGAAGGAGGAGGAGGAAGAGGAGCTAAACAGCTAGCAAGAGGAAGCTTTGGGAGAGAAGAAAGCGGAAGAATTGGGGCCGGGTTTGAGGTGAAGTTTTCCCGGTCGCAACAATGACAACATCAATATTCTATAAAGGTAGCTTCCATTTATTCATTTCTGGCTGGGGACGCACCAGCCTTCCTCTGCCTGCCTCCCCCGGCGCACACCGCATCTCGCTCTCCCAGAGCCCCAGACCACACCACTTGCTCACTCACTTCTCATGGGAAGGTCAGCGGGTGAACATGATGTGCACAGGCAGCTGCTGGAGAGAGAGCGATGGCGTGGAATTGTGGTGTCAGGGGAGTTGAATGCAAGCTATCTTCTGCCCTCTCACCTTGGGCAGGTTACTTTCCTCCTCCAGGCCTCAATTTCCCCTTCTGTGAAATGAAATGGCTGGAGGAAATCCATCGTTCCTCCTCTACCGGCATCCCTGTGTCCCAGGGCCCCTAATATTTGTTGAACTAGGTGGACCAAAACACTGCTAACTGAAGCGAGACTCAGGTCTCTATCTCTGACTTGAATTGAAAATGCAGATGACTGAGGAGGGAGGGAGGAGGGGGGAAGCGGTGACGCGTGAATGTGTTTATCAGATTTCCTTTCTTCTGTGACCCAGATACGGGGCCAGCGGAGGCAGGCGCCTGGTCCCGGCAACTTCCCTGGCTCAGAATCTGTCAGCCTCAAGCATTCATCGACAACCTGCTGTGTACCAGCACAGAGCTGAGAACCGCCAGGGGTGTCAGAGATGAACCAGAGCATCTTCAGGAAGCCGGAGTTTCATCCTGGCCTCACATTCTGAAAGCTCTCAAATTCAAACAGCCTAAACCCACATTGCATTGTATCTAGGGCTGGTGCTTGTGCGGTCACGGGATGGGGGTGTTTGAAAGAATATTTTGGCTACCATAATTTGGGCAAGGGGTGAGGTAGGCTGAGCAGGGACAGGGGCAGAGGGAGGGAGGGAGAGGGTGAGTGAGAAGGAGCCAGGCCACTGACTTGACTTGGACTCCAAGTACAGGTGTGGTGGGGTGTGCCAGGGCTGGGAGAGGGAAAGAGCAGAGGGGGCAGGCCTCAAACATCAGGAAACTTCCCTGCCAGCCAGTCCTCCCCCCAACCCCCCATCTTTCTAGTTCCTCCAACCGTCTCTGTAGTGCCCTCGCTGCCACCCGTGGCCTGGCCTTGCTGCACATGCCCTAACCTCCTGGCTGGGAGATTAGGACTCTGGTGGGCTCTACAGAGTTCTCCATCTCTTGCCAAGGTGACCCCTTCAAGGTTGAGAGGCTATGGGGGCCCATGTGGTAGCCCCAGCTGAGTTGAGTCCCCAGTCCTCAGGGGCCTTGCTATTTCCTAGGGAGATGCCTTCTTACTGGCAGGGTTCTGTGCTCAGGTGGGAAATCCGGGCAGATTGGGGGCTTCATCTACCTCCCCCGCCCACCCATACTAACTCCCTAAAGACTCTGCTGGGGGTGGAGGGCCATGTGTGGTTATCCCTGGAGAGCTCCTGCATATACGTGGGTTGGAATGTGTGTTTGTGCATGCATTCACACATGTTTGCCTATGTGATGACATGTCTCCAAATGCTTTGTGTACATCTGAATGTGGAAAGGGGGCCGTATTTACTGAGCACCTACTGTGTGCCTGGCCCTTTGTGTATGTTATCTTCTAACAGTCCAAGGAGGTGGAGCTGTCTCCCACTTTACAGCTGAAAATGCTGAGATGACCAACCTCCACTACGTGCCCCCTACCCACCCTGTGCCCCCAGTCATCTTGGCCTCTGTTCTTCCAGGATGCCACAGCTTACAAGTCACATGCTCTGAGTGGGATCACCTGTCTGCTGTCCCTGGAGTGAGGATCCCATCCTTGGGTCATCCTGGCCCCTTCCAGCTCCCCCACCAGACTGAAGCCCCCTCCCTCTCACTGAAGCCTTCTCTCCGTGGGCACCAGCCTCCTCCGATGGGCAGACCCAATAGCTGTCTTTGGTCCTTTGGCCCTGGCCTCTCTAGGGTGACAGCAGTTACCTTGTGGACTGCCCTCTGCAAACGCCTCTGCGCCCTCTCCTGGTCCTTCTTCCTGACTGTCCCTTCCCAGCACCCTCGCCCCCTTGGTGAGACTCCTCAGCCCACCCTGGGCTTCCGTTCACATTCCTTATCCCTCTGTCTCTCCAGACCACCCCCTGTGCATTAGCATTCTCCTGCATGCTGGGAACACGGGCCCAGGCTCCTCCAGGCTCCAACCTTGAGGTCCAACTCTCACGAACCACCTCTAGCTGGCCGCCCACAGGCCCCTCAGAGTCCGAGTGTCCAGAACGGGCTCAGCATCTCCCCCTCATCCCTATAGCCTGCTCCCCTGTAATGGCCTCTGTCTCAGTGCCTCGACCCCAGCAGGATTCCACGGACACACCGGGGCTGGTCCATGCCACTTGACCTTTGCACATGCTGGTCCCTCTGCCCGGAATGCCCTTTACCCCCTTGTCCATTTGGAAAATATCCACTTGTTCTTCGAAATCTTTCATGAATTTTCTTCCTTTACCCTTTCCCCCTGCACCCCTGCGTGTGCACACACACGTAGTCACTCTTGAATCTTCCAGGCCTTGCGCTGACTTGTAGCCTGGACTTGCAGTGTGATTATAGACTGGCAGGGCTGTGACATTGGACAAGTCCTTTCACCTCTCTTAGCCTCAGCTTCTCACTATAAATTGGACGTTAACATACTAGACTCACAAGTTTGGTGAAAAATAGCAGAACTGGGACCCAGAAGTTGCCCGCTAAGTGGTAGATGTGCTCAATGTTGATTACACCTGTATTTCCAGCATGGGTGACAGTCCCTCACACACAGTAGGTCTTCAACTACTGTGTATCCAGCTGAATTCAGTTGGCCACATACTCTTTGTGGCCCTAAAAAAGGAAACCTAGTTGAGGGGAGTGAGAGGCCAGCTCCGTCTGGTAAATATCCTCTTGCTCCCGTCCCCTCCCCCACCGCGGGATCCTGTTGGGACAAACGTGTTGGCTCAGTGGCTTGAAAAGGAAAGTCAGAATTCTGAGGCATGAATCGCTGTGCCCACTGACTCACTTCCTCCTCCCCGCCCGCCTTGGACGGGCCGGAGCCCTGAGTAACACAGGTTGTAGCCTCTCCCCAGCTCTCGCCCCGTCCCAGCCCCCCAGCCTCTCACTGCGGGCTTCACCCCTGAGCAGCCAGCAGCGAGAAAAGCGGTGGAGCCAGTCACTGCCAATTTGAAATCTGCTTGCACGTTTCCGAGAGCTGAGGAGTAGACTACAGGGCAGACTGGGGGAGGCACAAGCCCTGCTGTCAGGACCCGAGTCCGCTGTGAAGGCAGGGCTGGGTGTCCTTGATGTGCGAGGCCGCACAAGTTCCCTTCCTCGTAATGGCCCTCTCCTTCCCTGCCCAGATCACAGAAGTTCTCACCATTGGGCAACCGCCGTATGACTTAAGGCCTTGTCTCCTGAAGGTTCCTCTTAAAATGTAGGGAGCCCTACCTGCCGGGGTAGCTCATGCGCTCCTTGGCAGAGATGGGGCAGGATGTTACAGCATCGCCCACAGAAACCAGGGCCCTGGGGTATAAATGACTCAAGCAGCCATGAATGCTGGGGGAGGGAGGGAAAGGGTGCTGGAGGGGAAAGAGCTGGGACAAAGAATAACTCGGGGTAGGGGGGGTGGGCAGGGGTTCCAGACGGGAACTGTTAGCATGAGGGGGCAGCAAAGAAGGAGATTTCACTTTCCTGTGAAATGATCCTCCGGGGTCTTGGCCTTTTCCCTCTGGAGGTCCCCTTCCCCACCTTGTCCTGGGCGTCAGGGACTCCTCTGAGGGGAGGAGTCTGATGGGGCTTGGGAGATGTCAAGGCCATTCCCTCAGTGTCAGAACTGCTCTGGGCAGAGACCCTGACAGGCGTGGATCCCAAGCAGAGTGATGGCATAGCCCGTCTGACTCTTGAGAAGGGAGCTTGGGGTGGGGATGGGGGAGGCCAGCCAGATGCATTAGAGGGCACAAGGGGGTGTGAGATGCAATAGGCAGGGCAGTGGAGCAGGGGTCCCAAGCACAGCTGGCTGGAAGGGACACGCTCAGGAAAGCACCAGGGGCGGGAGTTTGGGCTTCAGTCTGCTGACAGAAAACTGAAGGGAACTGATGGGTTCACGCCCACCCTCCCCTGTGCCCCCCACCCCAACTCTGGGAGTGAGGTGACCACCTTTGTGGATTTAAAAGCTTCCTCTGGTTAGGAGTCAAGGAGACCCATTGGGGGCCGATGAGGGGATGGGAATGAGAAGGAGTGAGGGTGTGCCTTAAACTGGAGAGATGTAGCAGGACCTGAGAGATATGTGGGCGAAGGATGTGGGCAGGAGCTGGTGGCTGCGGGATGCAGGAGACACGGGAGAGGTCAGCAGCAAGGATGGCCAGTGAGTCTGTGGGACCTCTATAGCCTCCGAGGTGGAGGTGCAGGTCTGGCTGGCAATCTGCCCGAGGCCCCAGGACAGGGATGGAGATAGACAAGGAGGCCAGAGCGCAGGAAGGCCCCCGAGGTGGTGTTCCTCAAACCCACCAGCAGAGGGAAATTCTTTGAGGCCTTTCCCCAGGAGAACCAGCCATGGCTTTGATGACCATCAGGCCATGTTAGCCTGGCTGCACGTGGTCAGTCTGGGCCCACAGCAAGCTCACCCAAGATAGACCCCCAGGACCCAACTCCCACAGGCCTCTCACCACCTGCCCCTGGGCTCCAGCCCCTCAGCTCTGCCCTTTCTTCCTTCCAGCCCCTTTATTGTTCTAGCTCTCTTGGTGACCCCAGTTGAACCTCAGGGGCCCCACTTCATTCATTCCAGGCCTACCCTCCTCTCTACACCCGTAGGTACCCTGAGAAGACCGCAGAGCACTGTACACCCACCCTCGCCACCGATGTACAGACGTGATTGGGCCCTGGCCCCACCCCAAGCACTGGGGCCCCCCACCCAATGCACATGACCCTCTAACTCACCTCTGGTCAGCTCTGAGCCTCAGTTTATTTGCAAAGAGGTCATGATCATGCCCAATGCTGGGGATGGTTGGGAGGCTAACTGAGATCGTACATGGGGAACACCTCGCATCGGGCCACACACTGTGCCCTTCCCTTCTCCTCCCCTAGACAATTGTCACCTGGCCTAGGAGGTCCTCCTATTTCCCTCCAATCTGACCCCACTCAAATATAACCTTGGATCTCTTCCAGAACCAAACCCAAAGCCCAGATCTTTGGTCTGGGGCTTGAGGTCCTCCATGACTGCCCTGCTTACCTTCGGCCTGTGCCTTCCAAGCTCCCATCCTCGCCACGCAGCCCCAGCCCACTGGGCGGATCTTAATTCCCCAAATGCCTGCTCAACCCTTTTTCCAAGGCCTTTTGCCTGCAAGTATTGCTCCAGCTTCCTCCTGCCCAATGACAGCTCCCCTTCCTTCAAGGCCAACTGAAATCCACCATCTTCCCAGGCTCCCTGGGTCTCAACGGATGCTTTCTGTCCCAGCATAACTGTGTTTCTCCGTCCAACAGAGCATTTGTCACGTTTGGTCAGATGTCACTTATCAGCTTGAGCAAAGCTGCTTAAGCTGTCTGTGCCTCAGTTTCTCTCTCTGTAACATTGAATTAAAAATTGCACCCTAATCATACAGTCATTGTGGACAGTAAATAAGAATTCGCACAGTCTGAATTGCTGTAACAAGAATTGCAGTAAATAAGAATTGCACGGCCTGCCATGAAGTAATAGCTCAATACGTGTTATTTTTGATTCGGATGAGGGTGGGGGTGGGGGTGGGGGTGGGGGTGGCAGTGGCTCTCGCTCCCCCAACAGGCCTGTCCTCCAGGAAAAACAAGCTTAGACCCCCCTCTCTCTCCACCCTGCCAATAGCTCCTACTACACTGCTCTGCTTGGAATGGAGGTCAATGATGTACATCAAATTGAATCTCATCCATTGAAAAACTCACAAGGCTCCCTGATGGTCCCCTGGGCCCCATTCACTGTGGGACGTGGGTGTGTCTATGTCAGAGAAATGGACACCCAAGAGCTAGTGGAGGTGTCAGCACCTGGGGAAGCCTGTGATAGCGTCCCCATTACAGAAGAGCCCAGTTGGCCTTACCCAGGGTTCAGACTGGGAGCCCAACACAGGGATGGGGAGACAAGGGAAAGTGGGCATCGTGGAAGACTTCCTGGAGGAGGAAAATGGAGAGAGCTGGCTCAGAAAATGGATAACAGTTTTTATTGGGCGTCTCATTGTGCCAGGCCCTTTATGTATACCATGTCCTTTATTCTTCATGACAAGCCTGTGAGATCAGTCCCATTATCCCCTTTCCAGAAGAAGAAATGAAGGGCCAGACTGGCAAAGTGACATGCCCAAGGTCATGCAGCCGGTGGGGGAGCAGGATTCTCCTCTGGACCTGTTGGGCTCTGAGGGGAGGGCCCAGCTGACAGACAGCTGAAACTGAGGACAGTGGGAGAATTCCAGTCCCAGGCCAGCTACCCACTCAGCCAGGGAGGCTGTGGGCGGGCCGGAAACAGCCACCAGAAGCCAGGGGCACACGGCAAACAGGGATGCCAGGAAATGAACCAGACCTGGGGCCCTTCCTCCCGGCCCGCCCTGTGCCCCTGGCCGCCTGCCGCCTCCCATTCCTGGCGCTCCCTCCAAGGGAACAGAGAAAGCTGGACCGGAGCCCAGGGGATGGCCCTGCGTGGGGGGCAGGGGGGGACCAGGAGGGTCTTGAAGCCCAGGAATAGCCCTGCCAGGCGCTGTCTCTGGGGAAAGAGACAGGGCAGGGTCCCTGGGTCTAGTTCTGTTTGCCTCAGGTTGGGGCCAGGCACAGAGCAGGACTGAATGAACGTGTGCTGAATGGAGGCGCAGTGAGGCATGCTGTCGAAGCTGCCGGTGGGAGTCGGAACTGGTCCTGACACCGTCTCTGCCTCAACTTGTGATGCTGACCGAGTCGCAGAACCTCCCCATCCAGCAGATTAAGATGTCATCCTGGAATGGACACGGCCGCTTGGTCCCTTCCAGCTCTGACGATGCAGTTCTATTAATTCTTTTACTCACTGGCTAACTTGTTATTTCAGTGAAATGCATCGTAGAGCTCAGTAAATATATTTTGGTACCAAAGAAGAGGTAGGCAGAGTGGCGGTGATAAGCAAAGGTGATGGGAGGGTAGTGATTTGTGAAGAGCAGTGACTCTGGAGTCGGATGGCCTGGGTTCAAATTCTCCCTCCATCACTTGCTAACTGTGTAACTTTGGGCAAGTTACCTAACTATGTTGGTTTCCTCACCTGTAAAATGGGGGTAATAGGAGTCTATACCTCCTAGAGCGAGTGTAAGAATTAAATGAGTTTATACAAATAAAGTGCTTAAGAAAATGTCTGGTACATAGCAAGCACCCAGTAAATGTGCTGTTATAGTGCTGTTATTATCTTTTAGAGGATAAGCGAATTTCAGTAGGCAAGATGTGTGGTGTGTGTGCATGCCTCTCTGTGTGGGGGGATACGGTGGGAGGAAGCATCAGAAGAGCATATTCCAAGACACGCAGGCTGGAAAACCTGGTGCAAGTCTAAGGAACAGCAAGAGGCTAGTCCCGATAAATTGGGAAGAGGCGAGTGCAGGCAGATGGTGAGAGGCCTGGGCCGGGCTAAGGAACTTGGACCTGATCTGGTAGGTTGGCATTTTCTAATTGATGTTCCCTGGAACACGAGAGTTCCATGGCACGCTACTATGTTTTGTAAACATACAAGGTTGGGCGGGGGGGAGGATGGGAAGGAGGACTGGATAGCCACATGCAAGAAAGAAGTTGGATCCCTACCTCAGATCATATACAAAAATTAACTCAAAATGGGTCAAAGACCTAAATACAGAAGCTAAACCTATAAAACTTTTAGAAGAAAACATAGGGGCAAATCTTTGTGGTCTTGGATTTGGTAATGGATTCTCAGATATAACACCAAAAGCGCAAGAAACAGAAAAGAGGTGGTACAGCGGTTAACTTCGCACATTCTGCTTCTCGGCGACCCGGGGTTCGCCGGTTCGGATCCCTGGTGCAGACATGGCGGCACCGCTTGGCATGCCATGCTGTGGTAGGCATCCCACATATAAAGTAGAGGAAGATGGGCACGGATGTGAGCTCAGGGCCAGTCTTCCTCAGCAAAAAGAGGAGGACTGGCAGCTGACGTTAGCTCAGGGCTAATCTTCCTCAAAAAATAAATTAATTAATTAAATTTTAAAAAGATACAAAAGAAAAAGTAGATAAACAGAATGCTACAGTCTGAATGTTTGTATCCCCCCCACAATTCATATGTTGAAATCCTAATCCCCAAGATAATGGTTTTAGGAGGTGAGGCCTTTGGGAAGTTATTAGGCCCTGAGGGCAAAGCCCTCGTGATGGGGATTAGTGTCCTTAGAAAAGAAGCCCCACATGCTCCCTAGCCCTGTCCATCATGTGAGGATACAACAGGAAGTCTGCGACCCAGAAGAGGGCCCTCACGGACCAGGCTGGCTCCCTCATCTTGGCGGTCCAGCCTCCAGAACTGTGAGACATAAACTTCTGTTGTTTATAAGCCACCCAGCCTGTGGTATTTTCTTATGGCAGCCCAAGTGGATTTAACTTCATCAAGATTTAACACTTTTGTGCTTTAAAGGACACCTACAAGAAAGCGAAAAGGTAACCCATAGAATGGAATAAAATATTTGTAAATCATATATCTGATAAGGGATTTGTATCTAGAATATATATAGAACACTTACAACTCAAAAATAAAAAGATAAATAATTCAGTTTAAAAATGGACAAAGGATTTGAATGGACATTTTGCCAAAGAAAATGTACAAATGGCCAACAAGCACGTGAAAAATAGTCAACATCATTAATCATTAGGGAAATGCAAATCAGAACCACAATGAGATACCAATTCACCCCCACAAGGATGGATAGAACTAAAAAGTCAGTAAGTGTTGGCAAAGAGGTGGAAAAATTGGAGCCCTCGTGTACTGGGAACGTAATATGATGCAATTGCTCCCAAATATAGTCCAGAATTTCCTCAAATTGTTAAACATAGAGTTCCCACTTGACCCAGGATTCCATTCCTAGGTGTATACCCAAGAGAAATGAAAACATATGTCCACACAAAAACTTGCACATGAATGTCCGTAGCAGCATTATTCATAACAGCCCCAAAGTAAGAGCAACCCAAACGTCCATCGGCTGATGAATAGATGAACAAAATGTAGTCTATGCACACGAAGGACTATTATTTGGCCAGATAAAGGAATGGAGTACTGACACACATTACAATATGGAAGAGTCTTAAAAACATTTTGCTGAGTGGAAGAGGCCAGTCACAAAAGGCTGCATATAGTCTGATTCTGTTTGTGTGAAATGTCCAGAATGGGCAAATATAGAAACAGAAATTAGATTAGTAGCCGCCTAGAGTTGAGGAGGAGGAATGAGGGGGGGGCAGGTTGGGAGTAATAACTAAAGGGTATGGGGTTTCTTTTGGGGATGACGAAAATGTTCCAAAATTGACTGTGGTGATGGTTGCACAATTCTGTGAATATACGAAAAACCATTGAATTCTACACTTTAAACGACTGAGTTGTGTGATACGCGAATTGCATCTCAATAAAGCTGTAAAAAGAAAACGCAAGGAGGGATGTGAATCTATCATCAAATTCGCTTGGGAAATGCTGGGTTAAGGAGGAGATGGTTTGCTTTGGGAGGTCTCTGGGCCGACATGTGTTGGCAACTCCTGGAGTGGGTTCGAGCATGCAGCATTGCCCCAAACTCTGACCGTGGAACTCTTCAGAGGAACCTCTCCCAAAACGCTTTCTACAGAACACAGTTTGGCAAGCTTGGCTGCCAGCAATAGGGAGCCACGGAAGTTTCAAGCAGGGGAAGAGCCTGGCTAGAGCTGCACTGAGGGAGGAAAGGCTGCAGTGGGGAGGATGGAAGAGGAGAGGACAGCCTAGTGGCTTGGTGCCAGCGAGGTCTTCAAAAAGCATTTGAATAGACATTTCTCCAAAGAAGATATACAAATGGCCAAGAAGTACTTAAAAAGATGCTCAATATCATTAGTCATCAGGGAAATGCAAATCAAAACCACAATGAGACAACGCTTCACAGCCACTAGGTGTACAGGCAGGGGTGGCAGGAGTCTGATCATGGCCTTTGGGAGACCACCCTGCCCCTCTCTCCGTAGTTCCAGGAAGGGGTGCTTCTCCATACCCTGGGCTCCCTAACCCAAGCCCTAGGGATTCCCAGACCCTCCCTGACCCAGACAGGAGCCCAGACAACCTTGGGGCTTCCGGGGAGGATGCTGGGGGCTCTTATCCATCCCAGCTGTGTTTGTGTCCCGCTTCCTGGAAGTGGGATGGGCACCAGCCTGGCAAGGCTGGAAGGGGTTGGGGGAGGGCACGAGATCCGGGAACCCATGAGAACCCAACGGGGAGGGCAACAGCAGGTGGGAGCAGGTTGGCCTGACCAGCGCCAGGCAGGTTGGAGCAGGGGTCTGTCCGGCCCCAAGTACATTATTGCCTACACAACATTCCTTCCCTCAGGCCGTGAGAAGCACCCCCAGAACTCAGGGCTGAGAGGACTTGGGGAACCTGGCCTTTCAGTTTAAAAGTCTTAGTCATGATGGTTAACATTTATTGAGTACTTACTGTATACTCTATTCCGTGCTCAGTGCCCTGCGTGCATTATCTAATCTGATCCTTGAAACGATCCTGTGAAGTAAGCACTATTATTACTCCCATTTTACGGATGAGGAAACCTAGCCTGGAGGATTGCAATAACTTGCCCCAAATTGCTCAATAAGACAGTGGGCCAAGGGAGTCTCCTGAAATGAGGTTGGATATGAAGTTGTTGACAAGGGAACAAGGCAGGAAGAGCACACACGGCTGCCTTCTTCCCCGCCCTGACCCCAGCTTTTCTGTGTCACAGCCTCCCTGAGGCCCGGGGAGTGGGGGCAGGGAGCACCCTGAGACTGCTTCAGCCATCCCCCTGCAGCAGGCAGGCGGCGGTCACCTCCAGTTCCCAGCTGCCCGTTGTGGGAACTGCTCAGAGACTTCCTTCAAAAGATGTCCTTGTTGTCTCCATCTGAGGCCATGGGAGGGGGGAGCGTTGAGGACTGTGTGTCCCCCGCCAGCCTCCTGGTAGGGCAGGGAAGGGGACCCCCAAGGAGTTTCAGAGCATCCACCCTGGGCTGAGCCCTTCCAGACAACGTGACAGCAGGCAGACAGCTCTCCAGGAGGGGGCACAGGAGAGCAGGGTGACGACTGCAGTTAATTTTCCAAAGGCCAGACAAGGTTTATTTCCATCTCATTACCAAGTACAGGGGTCCCTGAAGGACAGAAGCTAGATTTCAAAAGGAATATCCACCAGCAAGGGATTCTGGACCCAAGAGAGAAGGCTTGGTGTCTCTGGGCTGCAGCTGACCCTGGCCAGCCTAGAGACAGGGGGCTGGCTGAAGTGGTGCTGCCCTGCGTAATGAAGGCAGGTTCCTGTCTGTGACCAGACCTGGTCGAGGGCCCAGTAGGCTGGACCCCAAGATCTTTGATGCTGATCCCAGCTTGGAGGCAGAGGATGGACACCATGGCTTCCTTCTCCCACAAGCCTTCTGTGGCTACAGGAAGGAGGCGGCTGTGTGGGGAGGGGCAGGCACCATTCACTCCCCAAATGTTTATGGACAGTATTCCTAACGCTGGGCCCAGAGCCAAGGCCCTTTGGTCAGGCCGTGGCTGCGTCCATTACTCTTGTCTCACTCGGACAAGCAGGCCCTGGACACTGCGAGGGGAAGCGGGAGGAGGCGGGAGGCTGGCTCACCCTGCGTGGGGGATGGGAGCTGCAGAAGAACAGTAGCGCTGCCTGCTGATCCCTCCCACGGCCCACCCGCCTGGCAGGAATCTGGCTGCTTCCCCAGGGCTCCGGGTCTGCTCTCAGCAGAGAGGTTGGGAAACTGGAGGAAGGGAGGGGGCCTTGCCGGCTCCCAGGATGGGAGTGGGAGCAGTGTCTCTTGTCTCCCTGGCTCAGACCATCCAGCCCCCTAAGAGCAGGGACTCGCCCAGGGCCAGGCTGGGTCAGACAAGCTGCTGCCTGCCTTACATCCTGGGCGGGAGGCAGTCCCTGGAGACAGAGTCGGCAGGAAAAAATAATCAAAGAGCTTGACAGGGGTGGGGGTGCTGCCCTGGGCCTGTCGACGACAAGCAGCCACCTCCCAGAGCGCACTGTCACATCACATACAGCAGCCCTTAGACACACACCCAGAACTACCCATGGTGCAGAGAGGCTGGGGCGGGCCCCCAGAAAGTTCACATACTGTTTCTAGGCAGAGTACAGGGCCAGCCCTGGGCAGCAAACTCCCTCTGGGCTAGGACACGAGGGCAGCCCTGCTCCACTCCCAGGGGCGCTGCCCAAGTCCTTTCTGGAGCCTTCTCCCTTGCCCCCTCCTTTGCCTCCATCACCCCACTTCCGGTCCCTTGTTCTGTCTCCCTCTGTCTCTCCAGCCCCTCTTTCCTCCTCTTTCTTCTCCGCACAGACAGGCTGGGACAGGAATCCAGGTGCTGCCCACCTAAGAGAGGTTTGGTGGGAGGAGGGGGGCTATGCCAGAAGTGGTTGTGGATCCTCCCTGAGTGTTGAGGGCCCAGACCCTCAGCTTTCCCTGTCCCTTCCAGTCCCCACCCGTGCCCTAGGAGGTTTGAGGTGGCAACCTAGGAACAAACAGCATCTCTCTCCCTCTTGGTGTGGTTTAAGTAGCCAAACTTGAACTTCAGCCAAGTGTCTCTGGACCAGGTAAACACCTGCTCCCCTTTCCTCCAGGGCCCCCCTTTCCCAGCTGCCCCACCCGCCCCTGGGGAGGCCCCATTCTGCCTCATGGCCAGTGTGGGAGGGGCTGTGGGCCTGAGAGGTCCCAGGCCCCCTGGGCAAAGGGCTCCAGTGCAGGAGGGGCCCTCGGCCCAGTCACGGTCCCTCCTCCCCCAGACCTGGCTTCCCTGGCTGGGACCGGTCAGGGGAGCCAGCTGGTCCTTCCACACCTTTTAGGGGTTCCCAGACAGGACAGCAAGGGCGGGTCCGCCCTATATTCAGGTGTGTGGTGGGAAGTGTGGCTCTCATAGGAGATCTGAACTCCCCTTCCCAGCTCTCCGCTCCTCCCCTGTCTTCTCCCCCAACCTCTGGAAGGTCCTCCTGCCTCTCCAGAGCTCCAGGGCTCCCTCCCTCAAGTGATCTTCCAGGTGGAGCTCACCCTTCTCTGGTTGACTCAGACAGTGCTGGTGAGCACCTACCCCACGCAGAGCCCACATTTGGCACCTTGGGGGAGACCCAGAGGAGCCCCCACCCCTGCGGCTCAGATGTCAGTCAGCGTTAGGTGAGGAGACAGGCAGAGCAGGCCCCCCACGCAAGTTTGGGGGCTGGTGTGGTCTGTGTTCTGGGAAGTTGGGGGGACGGGGGTGAAGGTGGGGACAGCCTCTCTGATGAAGCCTTCCGTGAAGGCTTGCTGGAGGAGGCGGCATTTGGAGATGGGCCTTGATGAGGAGGGTCTTATCTCTTGGGGGCTACGGCCGCCCCTGCTCCCCTCTCCCTCCACACCAACCTGGAGCCCCCTTAACCACAGAAGCAAGGCATGCTCCTTGCCCAACTGACAGCTCACCAGGGTGCTGCCTCTTCTCTGCGGCTGCCACCTTCCAAACACCCCACCCCCATAGCTTCCCAGGAGCGTACCTGGTATGTGACCGAGCCTCATCTGTGCAACAGAGATAGTAAAACGCTGCGGTTTCCTGCTGATGGGCTGAGGTCATGCTGGTGACAGCTCCGGGATAAGTGATGTCCTGTACCATGGGCCTCCGTAAACGCCAGCCCCACGGGGAAGCAGCAAGAGCAAAGAGTGCAGAGGATTGGCGTGTCCAAATTGAGAGGGCAAATGAGATATTGGGGCTACTGTCCTCCCCCGCCACTGCCCACCCTCCCCAGAGCTGCCCCCTGATTTGCAAGGGAGAGGGTCATTTGTTTCCAGCTCCTCAGGACTGGCTGACTCTCTCCCTGGGGCCTGCATTTAACTCCTTGTTTTTTGGGGTCAGAGTCCTTCCACCCAAGGACAGGCCCAGATGGGGAGTTCGGAAGGGGGGTCTCTCCTTCAAGCTTCCAAACGTCAGTGAGGTGAATCCCCAAGGCCTCCCCCAGCCATCTCGGCCTTTGGCCACTGCTCTTCTCCACGTGGCTGTGTCGTGCTGGCTGAGAGGGACTGCCCTTCTGCAACCCTGCACCAGAGCATGAAGGGGCTGAGGGGAAGCTCGCTGGGCAGCATGGGCCTGCACCACATCCAATCTCCCCG
The DNA here is from genome assembly GCF_041296265.1 of Equus caballus. Classification (NCBI taxonomy): domain Eukaryota; kingdom Metazoa; phylum Chordata; class Mammalia; order Perissodactyla; family Equidae; genus Equus; species Equus caballus. The sequence goes on along the minus strand of NC_091694.1, from coordinate 25,855,690 downwards.
CTCGCTTTACATGCAACCCAAGTGTCAGTAACCCAGGACCTTGGGTTCTCGAAACTTCCAGGCCCACCCTTCGCCTCTCGCATTAAAAACCATCCTGGGGTTTTAAGGATGAGCCCCCACCCCGAGGGTCCTGGATGCTCCCCTCTCCCTCTGACTTTCGGCTTTTGTGAAACTCTCCACATCCTCTCTGTCTGTCACCTGTGAGCTGTCGGCTCTGGACTTTGTCAGCCCAGGTGCGGAATGCAGTCTCTCTCTCCCTTTCATTTGTCCCTAAATACTATTCCCCAAGGCAGTGAAGGTGGGGGTCATTCCTGAGGGGTGGGGGTGACGGAGGAGGGAGGAGGTCAACTTTGCCACCCATCCCCGAACATCAGACACGCTGGCTGTCAAGCGCCGCAGCCGCCCTCCCCTCTCACGGCCGTGTTCTCACCTCACCCAGGCTCTGCCCCACATCGACTTATCTTGTTGGTTCCCAGTCTCTCTCTGTCTCTCTCTCTGCCCCCCTGCCCCCCCGCCCCGACATCTCTCTTCAAGAATTCTCTCCTGAAAGCCAGAGTGCTCCAGGTCATTAGCTGGAGCCACACTTCTCCTCCTTTCGTGTCCAAAGAGAGCCCAGCAAAGTGTTCCCCCTGGCAGAGCTCTCTCCCTTGGAGGAATTCTGCTGCCGGCTCTTACAATAACAAATGTGATTTTTTTTCTTCTCATTCCATACAGATGGGGAAGCTGAGCCCCAGGAGAGAAAGTGACTTGCCCAGGGCCTTACAGAGTGAGGAACAAAGCAAGAAAAACAACCTAGGACTTTTAACTGCCGGTCTAAGAGGTGTGTGATTGATTGTAATGTGAATGTTTTATGGAAGTGTAACAGACAGAAAAGTGTGTGGGTTCTCACAAAATCAACACACCTGTGTAGCCAGAACCCAGATGGAGAAATAGGATATTTCCCCCATCCCCCAAACCCCCTTGTGCCTCCACCCAGTCTCTTTCGCTGAAGGTAACTGCCATCCTGACCTCTACCACCATAGATTAGTTTTGCCCGTTTTGGAACTTCCTATCAACAGAATCATATAACAGGTGTTCTTTGCGTCTGGCTTTTTTTCGCTGGACGTTAAGCTTGTGAGACTCTGTGCGGTTTCTTGCGGTCGTAGTTCTTTCCTTCACGTTGCTGCCGAGTATACCATCCTCTGAATGTGCCACGCTTTATTTATCCGTTCTGCTGATAGACCTCTGTTTTTTCCGGTTTGGGGCTGCTGACAGCCGTGCTGCGGTGAACATTCTCATACATGTCTTTTGGAGCATAATGTCTGCTTTTCTGTTGGATCATGCCCTGAGGTGGCATTGCTGGGCCAAGGGGGCTGAATATGTTCAGCTTTAGTTGATGCTGCCATAAAGTTTTCCAAAGTGGCCATTCCAGCTTACACTCCCACTGGCTGGGTACGAAAGTGCTACGTGTGTCACATCCCTGCCAATGTTTAGTAGCATCAGTCTTTTTCATTTCAGTTCATCGAGGTTTTTGCATTTCCCTGGTGACTGACGGTTTTGAACACCTTTGCATATGTTTGTAGGCCATTTGGAAAGCCTTATTTGTGAAATGCCTGTTCAAGTCTCTTGCCTATTTTCTACTGAGTTGTCCATCTTATTCCTATTGATTTGTAAGAGCTCTTTATATATTATGGATACAAGTCTTTTGTATTGCAAATATCGTCTCCAACTCTGTAGCCTTTTACTTTCTTAATGGTGACTTTTGATAAACAGAAGTTCTTCATTTTAGTGGAGAATAATTTATCAAGTTTTTTCCTTTATGACTAGTACTTTTGTGTCCTGTTTAAGAAATCTTTGCCTACTCCAAAGTCATGAGGATATTCTATGTTTTTTTCTGGTTGTTTTACCTTTTATATTTAGATCTACATTTTCCTGGAATTTGTTTTTTGGTATGGTGTGAAGTAGGAATCAAGATACTTTTTCTTCCACATGCATGTCCAGTTGACCCAGCACCACTTGTTGAAAAGACCATCCTTTTCCCAGTATAACACAGCAGTATCATCTGTGTCAAAAATCAAGTAGCCATTTATGTGTGGCTCTGTTTCAGGGCTCTCTGTTTTGTTCTACTGGTCTATCCTTGCGCTAATACCACACTGTCTTAATAGCTGATGCTAGAAGTTCTCCAGTTTTGCTGTTCTTCAAGAGTGTGTTGGCCATTCTTGGTCTTTTGCATTTCCATAGAAATTTTAACAGCAAAAAAGTAGTGCTATAAAGAGAATCTCCAAACACACACACACACACACACACACACACACACACACACACATACCACATTCCTGCTAGGATTTTTATTGGGATTGTGTTGACTGTATAGATTGATTTGGGGAGAATGAACACCTTCACGATAGTGAATCTTCCAATCCATGAACATGGTATATCTCTCCATTAATTTAGATATTTTGAAGTTTCTCTTACCACTGGCCCCGTGGCCAAGTGGTTAAAGTTCCATGTGCTCCACTTTTGTTACCTGGGTTTGTGGGCTCAGATCCTGGGTGCAGACCTACCCCACTCATCAGCCATGCTGTGGAGGCATCCCACAATACAAAATGGAGGAAGATTGGTACAGATGTTGGATCAGGGCTAAACTTCCTCAAGCAAAACAAAAGGAGAGGAGGATTGGCAGCAGATGTTAACTCACAGTGAATCTTTCTCACCAAAAAAAAAGAAGTTTCTCTCAAAAATGTTTTGTAGTTTTCTATGTATTGAGTGATCTTGTACTTTTTTGGTTAGATTTATTTCTAGGTAGGTAGTTGATATTTTTATGGCATATAAATGGTATTGTCTTTTTAATTCCTTTCCCTAATTGTGCATTGGTAGTATATTGAAGAACATCTGATTTCTTATACAGATCTTGGATGCAGTGACCTGGCTAAATTCACTTATTTATTCTAATAGTTTGTATATTTTTTGGATTTTCTCTGTGTACTATTATGTCATATAAATATTGGCAGTTTTATTTCTTCCTTTACAATTCTTTTTTTTTTTTCTTGTCTTATTGCTCTGTCCAGGACCTCCGGTGTACTACTGGATGGAAGTGGTGATAGTGAGAACCTTTTCTGGTTCCTGATCTCAGGAGAAAAGCTTTCAGTATTTCACCAGTAAGTTTGATGTTGGCTCTGCTTATGTGTGTGTGTGTGTGTTTGGAGATTCTCTTTATAGTACTACTTTTTTGGACACATTTTTCTAATAAGAGAATGGTTGAGGGCCTGGGGTGGGGAACACTGTGGGAAGGGGACCCCTGGTTGTGGTCTGCTCCTCTCTCAAAAAACAAAACAGACTTGTCTCCCAAGGGGGAACAAGTCCGTGATGACTCTCCTCCATGTCTTCCAGCAAAACCTGGTCAAAACTTTATTCTAGTCTAGAAGGTCGCTGGAACCACCTGTCTATTCCTGTCATTCCTCGGGAAAACTGAAGCTCAGAGTAGGTTAGTGACTAGCCTCAGGTCACACAGCAAGTTAGTGGCAGAGCCAGAATTAGAACTCGAGTTTCCTGGATTCTAGCCCCCTTCCAGCTGCTGCTGTATGGTGAGGATTTGGGAGGTGGCCAGAGGACAGAGGGATATGCATGTAAGTGTTTTAGGAACAGGACAACTTTGTCCAAGTACTGGGCCCAACACCCACAGATGCTGTCTAAAGAAGGTGGGCAAAGAGCCCCTCCTCCAGCAAGAGAGGAAGGGGGCCCAGGGCTGGGGGAGGCGGGAGGCAGTGGGGGAGCTGGCCCACGCTTCCAGTCCTGTGCGCTCAGAAGGAGGCTTTGGGGACCTCCCTGCCAGGGCAGGCCTGGACCATCAGCCTGGGAGGGCTTTAGAGCCCAAGGACTCGAACCCCAGGATCCCAGTGCTCTGAGGGGTGGGAGGCGCCCATGGCCAGAGAGGGCAAGTCCTGGACTCAAAATACACAGGGAGATGGTGCAGAGCCAGGGCCAGACCAAACCCAGAGATCTTGGATGCCTAGGAGAACAGGAACAAAGGCCCTGCAGAAAACCCCGGCCTGGTCCCCCCACCTCCTACCACAAACTCCAGGAATGGCAGAGAGGAGAGGCTGAGAGAGAGAAGGGAAATTGGAGGGAAAATAAGGACAGAAGAGACCAGAAAGGATAAGGAACTAGACACGAGGTCCAAGGTGTGAGGGCCTGGGAGGTCCACAGGGGACCTGAGCCTGGGTCAGGGGTGGGGGCGGGGAGAGGATCTGGAGCAAATGAGACACAGGATATTGAAGTCAAGCAGCATTCTCCTCTTCTGCTCCCCTCGCACCCCCCTCCCCCCGCCCCCGAGAATGTTTGGAATGTGATGAGCTGCTAAGATCGGGACTCCCACTCCACCTGGCATGGAGTACTGGTGGGGGGGTTACTTATCAGAGGGGGTTTTCTTGGGGCTGGGGAAGTTTTCAACGGACATAATCCTAATGGAGGAACTGCGTGGAAGGTCTGAGGGAGGGGTGCCCCTCACGCAGGGCCAACGGGCCGGATGCCAGGGCCATGAGCATGGCCAGATGCTTTCCAGCTGAGCTGCACCGTGAGTCAGAAGGCACGGGGCCTGGGTTGAGGGAGGGGGTTCCCAGTTGCCAGGGAAGCCGGGGAGGAGGAGAAGGGAGATGGAAGCAAGGCAGAACAGTGGCTGGCATGCCTCCAGCAGCTAGTGCTCCATGGCTGATGGCTGAGGAAGCCATCTGGGGGCCCTATACAAAGAGTGACCAAAGTGGATGCTACCCCACCCACCCCGGCTGGGTCTGGAATCCCAGTGCACAAGGAGCAGACAGGCTCCTGTGGTCCTCTTTGAGGTGGGTCCAGGGGGCCCTCTGATCGAATTCAGGGCGGTTACTGGGCACATGGCCCCTCTCAGATGTGTTCTTAGCATCCAAGCTTTCCCCTGACCGCCCTGCTTTCCCGTGGATCTGTGGGGCCTCCCTCCAGAGACCTTAAAGTCTTTGCATAGCTGTATTCACTCACCTGCACTGAGTGACTCACCCACACTTGTTGAGACCCACTGTGTGTCAGGCACTGTGCAAGGTCCTGGGGCTTCAACAGTGAGCAAGCCAATGTCCCTGCCCTTCTGAGGCTGTACCTCAGGTGGGGACAGAGTAAGCAGCCAAGACATCGATGCTTCCAGCACATGGGAGCCCAGTGCTCCGGAGGTGAACACTGGCATGGGGAGCCCGGGGTAGGGGCAGGAGCAAGGCTTGAGGAAGGCAGAGGGGTACAGCAACCCCAAGGCCCCCAGGACATGGGCCTGTCCAGGCGCCTACTTTGTGCTCTCTGGGTGGACATTTCTGAGAAAAGCTGCCAGAACAGAGCAGAGGGAAGGGAGGAAGAGGGGGAGGGGGAGAGACTGGTGGTTTGAGGTTGGGCCTGGTTGGAGGAGGAACAGAGAGGGAGAAAACCTCAGCCCCAAGGGCCACTGTGCGGCTGCACCTGAGACCCGCTGCGGGTGACCTGAGACCGAGGCGGGAGGCGGTCCAAACCTCGCTCAGGGCCCACTGCCCGTTGGCTCGTGCTGCAGAACAGAGGGCAAGGGGCACCATCCCCTGTGGCTGCAGTGGGAACCCACCCAGGCAGCAGCCTGCGCCACAGACACGTGGCTGCCAATGTGGACTCTCCATCTGAGTAGACAGGCGTTGTGCTAGGTGCCTAGGACACAGACCTTGTCTTGCCCACTTGTTTCCTCTGCACACCAAGCACAGTGCCTGCTGGCACATATGAGGAGTCCAAGTGCTTGGGGAATAAAAACCGTGAATGGATAAATGATGGATGAATAAACAAGTCTGTCAACCAATCTGAGCTCCCAGCAGCCAGAGTCCTCCTTGTTAGAAATGGGCGGGCCTGCCACCTGGTGGCAATTGAGGTAACTGCAGCCCAGGGTCAGGGCCCAGCACCGCCCTTCTCCAAAAGGCCTGCATTGTACCCACTGGTACAACGGACCTGGATTGAACCCTGGATGTAACCGTTAAGACTGATCCAGGGGCCGGCCCGGTGGCGCAGCGGTTAAGTGCGCACGTTCCGCTTCCGTGGCCTGGGGTTCACCGGTTTGGATCCCAGGTGCAGACATGGCACTGCTTGGCAAGCCATGCTGTGGTAGGCATCCCACATATAAAGTAGAGGAAGATGGGCACAGATGTTAGCTCAGGGCCAGGCTTCCTCAGCAAAAAGAGGAGGATTGGCAGCGGATGTTACCTCAGGGCTAATCTTCCTAAAAAAAAAAAAAAAAAAAGATTGATCCAGGGGCCACCTTGTCCCTCCTCCTGCCTCGCGGCCACACCAGCACCCTCAGCAATTTTTCTCTTATTTTTAAAAACCTCTGAGGAAAGAGATTCCTCCCTCACCTTTGCTCCTTGGAAAATCCTACCTGTGGTCTGACCTTCCTGTTTTCTTCCTACGCCCTCTTGTCCTCAAGGCGGAGAGAGGATGAGAGGACACCCCTCCCCTCCCCCCGACAGGAAGGTCAGCCTGAGGAGGGGCCAGGCCCTGGACTGGCAGGAATTCTGTCTGTCTGTCTGTCTGTCTCTTCCCCTACTTCTAAATATACTAACTTGGTTGCTTTGTGCCAGGATGGGTCGTTCGCTCCTGCGTCTCAATTAATACGAGGAGACTTGGCCTCTTTCTCTTCAGAGGAAGGAGGGCTGATTCCAGGCTGCTTTCAGGGGCCTGGGCCACCCCAGTGGGCGCCAGGGCCCAGAGCCACACTCTGCCATTCACCCCACAGAGCAGGATGCTGTGGGGACCCACCAGGGCCTGCAGTGAACTCAGCAGGTCTAATATGGGGAAATGCCTGGCCTGGAGACAGGAGTCTTTGCTGTGTGATGTTGGGCAGGTCATGGCCCCTCTCTTGGCCTCAGTTTCCCCAGCTGTATAATTGGGGGTGCCTGTGGTTCTGCCTCTCCATGCCTGGCTGACGTCCACAGCATTTCTTTCCTCCACCCATAGGCCCAGTTTCCATAGTTGCCTCAACGCTTTCCACTCCACTGTCCTCCTCTTCACCCTCCAGGGCCAGCCACAGAACAAATGGTGACTTCTCAGATGTCTCCTTCTTTTGGTCCCTGTAAAGAGCATCCCAGGTGTGGCAAAATCATTGGTTGCCTACCCCTGACATCCATTCTCCCCTTCCTCCCCACCTTAATTAGGAGCAGCAGGGGTCTCTAGAGCCCTCAAAGGGGAAGTTCATGAACGACCACAAGCCTGTCCCTTAGCAGCAGGTGCCAGGCTGCACCCAGGCCGCTCTCTCCCCCAGCCAAGGGCCATCGTACGCCAGTGTCCTTCACACGGTGCTGTCTCCCAGTGATCCCCACCAGTGCCTGGGGTGCCAGAGCAGTGCTCAGTTCAGACACGTGGGCCCCACAGCAGCTGTGCCTGGCTCAGAGGCTCAAAATCTCTCACCTGAGTGGCTCTACCACCTGCCTAACCACGGGAGCGCAAACCCAGGCCTTGGGGCTGGGCAGCGGCAAACGCCTTGGCTATCATCTTCTCTCTTCCCCATTTCCTATCATGAAACAAAACCCCCCATGCTTGTTCTACCCACCACTCTCCGGTTTTCTGGGGAGGCAATTAACCTCCTCCAAGTGTCCATCTTCCAGGGCACCAAAGCTGCTGATTGACACATGGCGGATCTGCCAGGGCAGGGACCAGGAGGGCCGAGCCTCTAGGGAAAAGGCCTCAGGGAGCCCAGCTACAGAGAGGCAGGGCAGACACGGGTAGAATAATGTGGGTAAGTGTGTTTTGCAAACTAAAGTGCTTCTGATCTGCTAAGGAAGTGCTATTCCTAGTAAGTTCTTATTGTTTCTTGGCCCAAAGGGCTGGGAAGTGATGAGGAGTCCCCGTGGCTGGGCTGAAAGAGGCTGGATTCTGATCCATGGTAGCTGTGAGCCTAAAGGGGGAGTCGAGGCATGGAGAGCGTCCTGGGAATGGGGTGGGAGCGTGAGACTGGAGGGCGGAGGAAGGGCCATGGGGCCTGGGCTGAGAAGGGAGACTGGTCAGAACCGAAAGCAGGAGCAGGTCTCGCTGGGGATGAAAGCGAGGGTGGCAGTTGTCCCTGAGTGCTGGGGGAAGTTCGTTCCTGTAGTTCAGGATTTGGTAAACTACAGTCCACAGCTACAGCCAGCCAACCACCTGATTTTGTAAGTAAATTATTTTACATGTTATCCACAGCTGCTTTCTTGTTGTAACAGAGACCACACGGCCTGCAAAGGCTAAAAATTTTCTATCTGGCCCTTTACAAAGTTTGCCCACCTCTGCTGTGGCTGGTCTGCTGAGTCATTCGTTTAACAATTGAGGAGCACCTATGAAGGGCCAGCCCTGTGGCTAAAGTCACGGAGATGGGGGACAGCATGCCCACCCTCTTGACACTCCCAGTCCAGAGGGAGAGACTGGCAAGTAGAGAAACCACCTGTCTAAGCACAGAGGCTTTACCCCAGGAAGCCAAATTGCCATCAAGTGTGATAGTAGACACACAATCAAGGGCACCACTGAGAAGAGGAATGAATGAGTACAAGGTGCTGCAAGGGAGGGAAGACAAAAGCACAGAGCCACAGGAGCCCAGAGGCGGGGCTCTCAGCTGGGGGACTGGGCTGTGTATCATGGAGGGCTTCTTGGAGGTAAGCTTGGTCTTCAAGGATAAGAAGGATTTAGCACTTGAAGATGGAGGGTAGACAGTAGGAGAGTGGTGTGCTCCAAGGCAGGCCCCCGAGGAACGCACGGCTCCTGGCAGGGCTGGAGCCCCGGAGCAGGGCAGAGCAGCAGGACCAGAGCCTGCAGGGCCGAAGTGCTGTTGCTGCGGGCTTGACGGTGAGAGAGAAGCACCGAAGGGCTGCGAGCTGGAGCACTGAGGAGGGGCAAGCCGAGGGACGCCTGGTGCGGGGCACCTGTTGCATCACCAGCATCAGGGGAGGGATGCTGAGGCCTGGGAGGGATGCTGAGGCCTGGGAGGGACACTGAGGCCTGGGCAGGGTGGGGCAGTGGGATGGGGAGGGTGGGGGATTGAAGGTATTTGGGAGGTGGGATCAATAACACTTGGGGATCGACTGATTGTGGCAGAGAACATAGTAAATGGAGTGACTGATGGTGCCATTGCTAGAAGGGGAGCAGTGGAGGAGAATGCTTAGGGATGAAGATGGCAAGTTCAGTTTCCAACAGAGGGAGTTGGAGCTGCCTGTGGGACATCCAAGTGAGAGCGTCCAGAAGACAGGAGGATGCCCAGCTCTGGACTCAGGGGAAGGGTCCATGCCGGAGCCCGAGATTTGAAGGCTGTAGGAGTGGAAGAGATGGTGCAAGGAATGTGTGAACTGTGAGCTGAGAACAGAAGCCAGAGCAGGACCCAGGGCAGGACCCAAGGCACCTATTATGCACCTGGCTGAGTGCGAGGCGCTGGGGACCCAGCAGGAGTCAGACGTGGTCTTTGTCCTTGTGAAACTCGCCGTCCAGTCAGTGAGAGAGCCGCATGGATAGACCATCTCAATATCATATGGTAAGTGATGAAATGGATGCGTGTTTGTTTGGCTCCAGGGATCTGGCCCAAAACAATGTAGCGAAAAGCACTTTGGCTCCCTGCCGACAGAGTAATGGGCAGCTGAGGATGCTTCTGCCTGCACAGCATCTATTCCCTCTTCTGGTAAGAACCCCTCAGTTTCCCTTTAGGGAACCACTTCTCCACCCTCTCAGCTTGTGTGAGAGGGAGCTGGCTCCCTTCAGCCTCCTTCCCACTCTGGGGTGAGCGCAGGACCTAGGACCCACTCCTTTTGGACACAGCAAGTGGTTCAGGGATGGGCTAGAGACCCAAGGGCACCTGCTGAGAGTCAATCCAGGAATGTGTCCGGGAAGCGCCATCCTGGCTGGGATTGCTGAGTGAGCACAACGGAAGTGCAGTCTGGGGAGGGGGGACCATGGAAAGCAGACAGAGAGGACCGGGTGACATCTTTTGAGATCGGTGAGGTGAGCTCTGCCCAGGCCCTGGCTTTCAGAAGGCAGCAAATCCCCTCACCTGCCGGGACCCACTTTTGGGAGGGCCAACCTGGGAAACAGCCATATTGGACAAGAAATAAAAACAATAATATCATATATAATATATACACATTTTAGGGGCCGGCCCAGTGGAGCAGCGGTTAAGTCCGCACGTTCCGCTTCTCAGTGGCCTGGGGTTCACCAGTTCAGATCCCGGGTGCGGACATAGCACTGCTTGGCGAAAAGCCATGCTGTGATGGGCGTCCTCCGTACAAAGTAGAGGAAGATGGGCATGGGTGTGAGCTCAGGGCCAGTCTTCCTCAGCAAAAAGAGGAGGATTGGCGGTGGTTAGCTCAGGGCTGATCTTCCTAAAAAAAAAAAAATATATATATATATACGTTTTATGACTAACATAAAAATATGAAAATAGGTATTTATTTGAAAGTATATGTTATTCTTTATTATTTACTTTTCTGGTCCATAAATGCTGTTATCTAAACAAAGAAAACAATAGGATTAGTTAAAAAAGGCAATTAGTACTAATTGATGGTAGGACCAATTAAACAAATAATGCGTGATAAAAATCATAATATTTTGATAACATCTCTCTTTGTCCTCTGATATAATTTTATAAATTTATTTTAACTCTTTAAAACTCTTTATTGATATTTAAATTTGTGGACTGTATTATTGTGTATTCTTAGATACATAAATGTAAGACTTTTTAAAAGAACATAAATATAATAGAACAAATTAAACAGGTACTACCCATATTTAATTTTTAAAAAGAGCAATGACATGTTCCTTTCTGTCCCGTGACGTGGTAGGGTAATTGGGCTCGTTCTGTTTTCTGTCCCAGTGCCACCCTCTGAAGTGCCTGTGGCCTTTATTTCAGACGGCTTTCTCTCCTTTTACATCGCTGTGAAACTGCAGCCAGTCAAAGGTAAAATTCACTTTCACCTAGCGTCTGCCCTTATCAAGCCCACTGATTCTTCATGCCCAATGCAGTGACATTGAACCAAATGTCCTCTCCGCGGAAATATTTGAGCATGGAATACTTAGGATTTTACTTTCTGGCAACAGCAGGTTTTCAGACTTGTGGACATTAGTTTACAGCTCTTCAAAAATGTCCATCTATGTTGTACCTACCAGCTTGTTTTGGTAGACCAGCTGTTTATCAGTCGGGTCCTTTGCATCTATACATTCATCACATAGACTATCCATGTCTAAAACGTTCATCAGTTTTAAATACTCGGATGTCATCAGAAGTTTGACGTTCTCAGAGAAACGGTTTTCAAGCACAGAGGTGATTTGAACGTGTGAAATTGAAGTTGGATTCTGTGATGGTTAATTTTATGCATCAGCTGGATTGTGTCATGAGGTGCCCAGATATTCAGTTAAACATTATTCTGGATGTGTCTGTGAGGCTGTTTCTGAAGGAGATTAACATCTGGATCTGTAGACTGAGCAAAGCCATCGCCCTCCCCAGTGTGGGGGGGCCTCATCCAATCCTTTGGAGGCCTGAATATCAGACTGGAACTATACCATCAGCTCTCTTGGGTCTCCAGCTTGCTGGCTACAGATATTGGGATTTTTCAACCTCCGTAACCACGTAAGCCAATTCCTTGTAATAAATATATACAGGTAGAAATTTATAGATATCCATATCTATCTATATCTGTCTATCTAGCTAATCTCCCATTGATTCTGTTTCTCTGGGGAACCCAGACCGATGCAGATGTCAAATAAATTATAGTTTTAGTAAGGAAATTAAGGAAGTCTTGTTTAACTTGGCTGTGCTTTTCTGATGATATTTTTTTCCTTGAGTTCTGAAGCAGTCTTATTTCCAAAATACGTCTTTTTTTTTGCTGTATGAGTTTTTTTCACAGCCTACACATGACATTGAACAACCTAGATGCAGGCACTCCATCCTTTTCTAGGTTCCTTATGGCCTCTCCAAAGATCATCAAACAGTTTCGGAGAAATAACATGTAAGTTTCTGTTTTACTGTAATCCCCTTCTCCATTCTCATCTCTAACGTACTTCCAAATTAGAGAAGGATGTTCTTTTTATCTCACCCTTTAAATATGATTTCACAGCAGGTCAGCGTTCTTACATCTCTGCCATGGACAGCAACACTGATAGCCGTCTTGTAGGCACCTGTCTAAGGAGGATCTCCTTCCATTTCTGTCAAGTCCATAATCTCATTAAGTGCTTCTGCACACTTTGAGGAAACTGAAAGTGACTAAAAACATTCATTACAAAAGCCTCAGTACCACTGATAAGTAAGTCGTACTCTTTTCAGCAGCAGTGTGCACAGGATGTGCAGGCCATTTAGCAGGTAAGATCTTTTCTTTTCTGTCTTTCCTTCTTTCTTTCTTTTTTTTTTTTTGAGGAAGATTAGCCCTGAGCTAACATCTGCCGCAAATCCTCCTCTTTGCTGAGGAAGACTGGCCCTGAGCTCACATCCATGCCCATCTTCCTCCACTCTATATGTGGGACGCCTGCCACAGCATGGCATGCCAGACAGTGCCATGTCCACACCTGGGGTCCAAACCAGCGAACCCCGGGCTGCCGAGAAGTGGAACGTGCGAACTTAACTGCTGTGCCACCAGGCCAGCCCGGGGAAAATCTTTTTGTTGCCTGGATTCAAATGTGATATATTGTAGAAAGTACAATCGTTGCTAAGATTGACCAAATCAGCCCTATCAGGGGCCAAGACAGGTGTTATCAAAACTTCCCCTTTTGTTCGACCATAGGACATTTTAGTTGTAAGTCTGAATCAGGGACTGTATCTTCCCTCAGGTTCATAAAGCAATTGAGGGAATAATGAGAATGTGTGCTCATTCGTGCGGTAGGCCCTGGCTAATCCAGCAGGCACTATTTTTAACTGAGGATTGGTGTCATTTTGGATGATGAAAAACTTTTGATTGATTTAGAAGTGCTTGCCTAGCTTATCCTGAATTTGTGAGATTCTACCTATACTTCAGAGCCCCTTCTTCAAGGTGCCCACATTCTTTTCTGCACATCATGCAGTCCGCTGTTTTGGTTATTGACCTCCCCAATCCAGTCGTTATATATCCTTCCATCTGTCATTCAAATAACACAGTCATTTAGCCTTTTCCCCCCTGTGATGCCATTGTTATTGTATTATAATCATTCTCCTTGTCATGATCTGAACTCGTAGAAAACATGGTCACAATATTCACAATGTTAAAAGATTAGACTATTTCCCTCCCGATCCACAGGCCATGTCAAGGGCTGGTAACACTCAAATTACAAGTCACTTAAGTTGCACACTTAGGTGCTGTCGCTCAGGTGCCGCCATGATGATGCTCCATGAGTGTGTACCCCGTATCACAGCTGACAACGTCAACCGTCCTGTACATGTTTGTTAGATTTACAGGTTAAGTATTTCTTCTTTTCTTGAGCAATTATAAACGGTACTTTTCAATTTCAGTTTCCATGTGCTCATTGCTAGCATCTAGAAGTATAAGAACAGCTTGATTTCTTCCCTTCTGATCTGTGCTTATTTTCAATTCCTTTTCTTGCCTTGCTGAGCTGGCTAGGACTTCCAGCATTACATCGAGTGGCAGTGATGGAGGGCACCTCCTTGCTTTGTTCCTGATCTTAAGGATAAGATATGCAGTCTTTCACCATTAAGTATGATGTCAGCCGCAGATTTTTGGTAGATGCTCTTTATTGAGTTGAGGAAATTCCTCTACTCCTAGTTTGCTGAGAATTTTCATCATGAATCTATTGAATTTTGTCAGATGCCTTTTTCTTCATCAATTGATATGATCATGTGATTTTCCTCCTTTAGCCTATTAATATGGTGGACTACATTGATTTTCAAATATTTAATCATCCTTATATCCTTGGAATACATCCCACCTGGTCATGGTATATAATTGTTTTTATGTAATGCTGAATTCTATTTGCTAATATTTTGATAAAGATTTTTGTATCTATATTCATTAGGAATTGATGTGTACTGGGTAACTATTCTTTTTAAATTCTGTGGCTTACCCTTTCACTGTTTATAAGCAAATATATCCCCCTTTTTAGATGACTGGTAACATACCATACACATTTCTCTCCATCTTGATTTTTTTACTTAATATATCTTGAAGAGAGTGAGCTTCAAAAAAAGTCAGGGATGACATCATGGCAAATGGTTGAATTGGATGCTCCAAGAATCAGCTTTTTCATGGGCCGGCCCAGTGGTGCAGCAGTTAAGTTTGCACATTCCGCTTCTTGGCGGCCCAGGGTTTGCTGGTTCAGATCCCAGGTGCAGACATGGCACTGCTTGGCACACCATGCTGTGGTAGGCGTCCCACATATAAAGTAGAGGAAGATGGGCACAGATGTTAGCTCAGGGCCAGGCTTCCTCAGCAAAAAGAGGAGGATCGGCAGTAGCTACCTCAGGGCTAATCTTCCTCAAAAAAAAAAAAAATCAGCTTTTTCACTGAACAATCATTAAGCTGGCAATTGACAGAATCAACTTTTTTTGAACTCTGAAATCTAATTAAAAAGTTACAGCTACCAGAGGAATGCATAATGAAGAAAGGAGCTGCTGAATTTTGACATTTAAGATCAGGCCACTGACTGGTCACTGAGATATTAGAGCAGAAGCCTCAGTGACCACACAGGACAAGGAGTATAGTCTTAGCAAAAACACTTTGGAAAAGTCAGTAAACAAATGGATAACCACATCCCTCAGCAAGCAACAACAGCAAACCCTGGGGAAGAGGAAAAATCTGATTTCCAGAGTCACCACATTATAAAATTCAAAATATCTAGTTTTCAACCCAAAAATTACAAGGCATATAAAGAAACCAAAAATATGGCCCATTCACAGGAAAAGAAATTGACAGATACCATCCCTAAGGAAGTATAGACATTGGATTAGCAGAAAAAGACTTTAAATGAACTGTTTTAAAAATATGCCCAAAGAGCTAAAGAATGGACAAAGAACTAAAAGAAACCAAGAGAATGATGTCTGAACAAATAGAAAATATCAATAGAGATAGGAATTATACAACAGAACCAAATAGAAATTCTGGAGCTGAGGACAATACCTGAAATGAAAAATTCACTAGAGGGGTTCAACAGTAGATTTAAGCAAGCAGAAGAGTCCATGAATGAAAGTCAATTGAAATTATCCAGCTGGAAGGACAGAAAGAAAAAAACAAAGAAAAATGAACAGAGCCTAAGAGACCTGTGGGACACCATCAAAAATACCAACATAGTCATTATGGAAGTCCCAGGAGGAGAAGGGGACAGAAAGAATATTTGAAGAAACAACAGCCAAAAATGTCCCAAATTTGATGAAAGACACGAATCCACACATCCAAGAAGCTCAAAGAACTCCAAGCAGGGTAAACTTGGAAAAATCCAAACTGAGGCACATTCTAATGAAAAACAAGTTAGACTATGTCACTCCTCTGCTCAAAATTCTGCAATGCCTCCTCATCCCACTTAGAGTAAAATGCAAAGTCCTTGTGATACCCTGTAAGGCCCAGATAGTCCCCTAACCCCTGCCACATCACCTTTCTGACTTCATCTCTGACATTCTCCCTCACTCTCTCTCCAGCCACAATGGCCTCCTTCCTGCTCTTCAAACCCATTAGTAATTCAAACCTATTAGTAATTCAAACTCAATTACTAATGGGAGGTGTGTCTCCAACTATAATAGTAGATTTGTCTATTTCTCCTTGTAGTTCAATTATTTTTTGCTTCACATATTTTGACACTCTTGTTAGGTGCACACACATCAAGGATTGTTGTGTCTTCCTGGAGAATTAACCCCTTTATCATTATATACTGTCCTTCTTTATCCCTGATAATTCTCCTTGTTCTGAAGTCTGTTTTGTCTGAAATTAATATAGTGATTCCAGCTTTCTTTTGATTAGTGTTAGTATAGTATATCTTTCTCCTTTGCTTTACCTTTTTTTTTTTTCAAGGAAGATTAGCCCTGAGCTAACATCTGCTGCCAATCTTCCTCTTTCGTTTTGCTGAGGAAGACTGGCCCTGAGCTAACATCCATGCCCATCTTCCTTTACTTTATATGTGGGATGCCTACCACAGGATGGCTTGCCAAGAGGTGCTGTGTCCGCACCCAGAATCCAAACCAGCAAACCCCAGGCTGCTAAAGTGGAATGTGTGCACTTAACCGCTATGCCACTGGGCTGGCCCCCATTCCTTTACTTTTAATCTATTGTATCTTTATACTTAACGTGGGTTTCTTGTAGACAACATATAGTTGAGTTTTCATTTGTTTTTTATCCACTCTGTCAGTCTCTGTCTTTTAATTGGTGTATTTATACCATTAACATTTAAATGATTATTGATACAGCTGAATTGACATCTACCATATCTGTGGCTGTTTTCTATTTATTTTTCTTGTCTTTATTCTTTTTTCTTTTTTTTAAAACCCATCCCTCTTTTTCTACCTTCTCTGGCTTTAGTTGAACATTTTATGATTCTGTTCTCTCTTCTCTCTTAGCATATCAATTATACTTCTTTAAAAATGCTTTTAGTGGTTGCCCTAGTCTATGATATACATTTAAACTGGTCTAAGTCCGTTTTTAAATAACACTATTCTGCTTCACAGCTCGGACAAGTACCTCCTAACAGAGCATTCTCTGTTCCTTCCTTCCATCCCTTATAACTTTGCTGTAATTCATTTCACTGGTCCATAAGCTATAATCACCCAATACATTATGGCTATTATTATATGAACAGTTTTCTATTAGATCAATTAAGAATAAGAAAAAGAAAATATCTTATTTCCTTTCATTTATTCCTTCTCTGGTGCTTCTTTTTTCATACAGAACTGAGATTTTGATCTTTATCATTTTCCTTCTGTCTGAAGAGTTTATTTTAACATTTCCTCCAAGCCAGGTCTACTGGCAACAACTTGTCCCAGTTTTTGTTTTTCTGACAAAGTCTTTACTTATTTATATTCACTTTTGAAGGATAATTTCACTGAATACAGAATTCTGTGTTGGGTTTGTTTTTCCTTTCAACCTGTTAAAGATTTCTCTCCACTCTGTTCTTGCTTGCATGGTTTCTGAGAAGCCTCATGTAATTCTTATATTTGTTCCTCTGTAAAGAAGGTATTTTTCCCCTCTCTAGCTTCATTCATGACTTTCTCTTTTTATTTGGTTTCCTGCAGTTTGAATAAATTTCATATTCCCACTCTCTGACCCCAAAAGCACTCCCTCCAGGATCCCCTTATCCTTCCCTCTGGCCTTATGGGGACCTCCAGCCTGGCCTTCTTCTCTACTTCTCTGCCAATCACTCCACTCTTCAAGTCTTTCCTTGCTCAACTTAGATTCCTCTAGAAGCCACTTGAGCAACTCTCGCTAGTGTCTGCTCCCCTCTTGCTTGCCAAGCCAAACTCCAACCTGGTCAACCCAACTCTCTGCCCAAAGCCTGCTGCTGAGCCCGGCTGGAGGGCAGCCCACCACCAAGGAGGCCCCCACCACGCCTCTTGGGGTCTCTAGAACCTCATGGGCTCCCACCACAGAAATTCTTCCATGTCCCCTGGTCAGTGTTCTTCCTGGTTCCCACGGCAACAGCTACCCTTTAGACTTGCTCACCTTTCTCCACTCTCCTTAAACCTCTGGTCCCATTACTTCCTCTCCCCCCAGCTATTCACTTCACATCTACTTCCCATACACACTCATACTAACCCCCAAATACCTGAAAAATTCTTTTTACTCTGAAATGTTTCAAACATCCAGAAAAGTACAGATACTGGAAGAGCAAACACCCACGTGTCCTGTACCTAATGGTGTCAAATTACCTTCTGACCCCAAACCTGCAAACTTACCTGCCCACCCCATAGAAGTTAAGGGTCAGACTGCCTGGGATTAAATCTTGAATCCACCACTTACTTATCCTCTCTGTGCTTCAGTTTCCCCTGCTGTCAAAAGCTGGAAATGAGATGCCCACCCCATAGGGTGGGGGCCGGGGAGTGAAGGAACATATGTGCAGAATGTTTCCCACCGTGCAGGGCACATAGTGAGTGCTCAGTGAAAGCCAGCTCTTATCGGTTCATCCTCCCTCTTGACTCAGCGGATGAGAGAATCTGCTGTAAGTTTAACCCCTTGGGCAGAGTTCCAGATTCTTCCCCTCCCACCTACTCAGGAATGGCACTCCTGATTAACACCTCTCTACTGGCTGCTAGAATTGACATCAAACAGCCTTGCTCTCTTTTAAAACACACACACACCCCTCTCAATATGCCAGATACCCTCCAGCTACCGCCCTCTCTGCTCCCTACTGCCTTTCATAGCCAAACTTCAGGACAGAATTGCCTGCACTTGTCCTTCCATTTCCTCCCCTCCCACTCACCCCTCAGTGGCTGTAAACAGCCTTTCAGCTTCCCCTCCACCAAACCTGCTCTTCCTGATAGCACTGAGACGTCATCCAGGGGGCATATCTCAGTTCTCATCCTTTGCGGACCACACGTCCACAGCAGGATTTGACCTCGTTGACCGCTCCCTCCTCCTTGAAATGCTCTCCCAGCCCCCCTCACCTCAGGGCCACCTCCCTCTGCATTGCCTCACACCTCTCTGACCCCGGTCTCACAGGTGTTGCCCTGGGGCCCTCCTTGGCCCTCTCTTCTCTCCCTCTCTTCTTGAACCATCTTACCCACGCCTGTGGCTTCACTTAACACAAGATGCCAATATCCCCAATTTACGTCTCCAATTCCAGCTTCTTTATTGACTTTTCAGATCCATGTAGCAATTGCCTGCTGGACAGCTCCTCCTAGATGTCTCAAAGACACTCAAATTTGACATGATCAAAATGGAGCCAATGGCACAACCACTTTGGAGAACTATTCGGTGGCATCTTCTAAAGCTGAACATATGCACACCCCGTATACTTCCACGTATTTAAAAGTCAACAATATCCAAAACTGCACAGTGGTGCGAGGAGTTAAGACAGTGCTCACCCTTGGGGAGTAGTAACTGGAAGGGAGGATGAGGGGGCTTCTCAGTGCTGGTGATGTTGTTTCTCAACCTGCTTCTCACCTGGGTGCTAGTTACACAGCTGTGTTTGGCTTGTGCAAATTCATTGATTATGATTTACGCACTTTTCTGCCCATATGTTATACTCCAATGAAAAATTAAAACAAAACAAAACAGGACGCATCCTCTTCCCCATCAAGTGCCCCCTCTCCCTGGTGTTCTTTCTCTCTCAGAGAATAGTCTCAACTTCCCACTCAGTTGCCCAAGTCAGAAGCTTGGGGGTATTTCCCCACTGGGCTCCTTTCCTTATCACTCACATCCAATCTATTCCCAAATGCTATCACTCCGACCTCCTTACTATCTCTCAAGTCCACTCACTTCTCTCCACCCTCGCTGACTCTTCTCAACCCAGACCCAATTCCTCTCTTGCTTGGACTTCTTCAGTAGCCTCCCAGCCTCCAATCTTGTCCGCTCTGATTCATCCCCACACAGCAGCCAGAGGGACCCTTCTAGAATGAAAATCCACTCACGTCTCTCCCCTGATTAAAATCTTTCAGGGGTTCCCTATAGCCTCTAGATAAAGTTCATTCTCCTGCTTTGGGGTTCCAGGGGCTCTGTGTTCTGGGTCCCACCCAGACTCCACTCCTTCTTTACCCTTAGCCACCCCTCCCCCAGTGCTTTGCCCCAGGCAGTCCTATGAGCCACAGCTGGGAACCCCCTCCTTCCCCTCATCCCTGCCTTTCCTGGCCAAGACCCACACATCCTTCAGGCCTCAGCTCAGATATCCTCCTGCTTCTGTGATGGGTCCAGGCCTCCTTGGGCTGTCACAGCAGCATGTGCTGCCCCATCCTAATACACATCACACCATAGTGAAACAGGCTGCTTAGGTGTCCACTTCCCCACTGGACCTCGGGCTCCATGGTGGAAGGCATGCTGCCTGTCTTGTTCATCACTCCATCCCAAGCACCTAGTATAGGAGAGGCTCAGGAAAGATTTTTTGGATGGATGAAGGACTGCAGAAGCTGTCCAGGCTGCAAAGTGCTGGACGCCCGGGATTTGTCTCCAAGAGAGCTGGCGAGAAGGTAGAGGGGAGTTCCCCTCAAGGGACCAGAGTCCTAGAATTTAGAATCCCAGAACATCAGAGCTTGAAGGGACATCAGAGGCCAGCTAATAATCCACTTTCTGATTTACAAATGAGAAACCTAAGGGAAGGAGCCACTGGCTGGACAAGGATGGGTGGGAGGAGGAAGAGATGGTAGCTGCAGAGTAAGTGATGATGAAAAGTGAATATTTAGTGCTGATAGGGCTCCTAAAATAATACAGATAATATTCCTTCTGGGTATGATGGCCCCGCCCCTGCACTTGGCCCACTTCCCAGGTCTCCCCAGTGGAGCTGGACGCTGGCCTCCTTACATTGACCACTAGATGGCGTCAGTTCCCCAGGCAACGGGGAAAGCAAATGCTCCCGGCTCACCCTGTGGTTCCAGCCTCCTTCCCAGTTCCTCCCCTCAGACCCAGCGCTCTGTGAGCCCAGTGGCTGTGGCCGTGCTCAGCTGGCATGATACTCGGGCTCCAGGGAACAGCTTGCTTCAACAGGGTGCCTTTTCTCCTGCCAGGAGAGGGTGAGCAATGGACTGTGACCTGGTCATTGGCCAGCACTGCCAGCCTCCCAGAGGCTCTTGACATTCTGGCCTGCATCACCCCTCCACCCCGGGGCCGGATCTGGCCAGGCTGACACCTGCTCATCTTGTTGGCCCAGGCAAGGTGCAGTGGGTGGCACTGGTCCCATTGCATCCTCCAGCAACCTCACCACCCTGAGCCAGCAGTGGCTCCAGTCCTGCTGGCCTGACGGGCCCCTCTGAGGCGACTCATGGCCCCATCTGGAAAGCTGCTCCTGCTCCCACCCTGGAGTGGGACACCTCGATGCTGGCGCCTGCTCCATGCCTCTCCTTTTCCTAATCCTGCAAGCGTGCTCAGCCAAGATGATCCAGCCCTTCTCCAGTATTACAGAGTCTCATTTATTCATTCAACAAACATCTAGTAAGCACTGAGGTTGTGTGTGTCAGGATTGGCACTAGGAATCTGGAAGGTGGTTGAGAAGTGGACAGATACAGCTCCCGGTGTCTTGGAGGATGCAGTGCAATGGGGGACCAGATGTTAACTTCACATTACTAAGCAATTGTTTAATCACTAACTTATGTCCCTAATGCTGCAGTTTTAGTCCGTTTCTAAAACTCTTAGATTTTTTCAGAGCAGAATGGAGCATAGAAATTATCCTAAATAACCCACCACCATATTGTCATGATTTCAGGATTCCAGACTCCCAGTCCCTTGCTCATTCTCTTTACTCAGGAGCCTGCAGGTTGCGGTGCCGGTGAGGAGGGACAGGAGTGAGGCTTCTGTGAGGACCTCAGGAGGAAGACCGACTCTCTGCCATCTCTCAATCTCTCGGCCCTTCTGGGTCTAGGTTGATGAATGAATAAACGAACCTCTGAGAAGGGGCTTGCCCGACGCTGTCCCTTCTCTGTGGAGAGCTGGGGACTCCAAAGCAGGCCCTGCTGGTCTCTCCCGCTCCCATCCTGGGAGGGGGAGCTGGCCCGCCCAGTGCCCTTCCTGCCCCCAATGCCGCGGGCTCCCTAGGCGCCCTCTTGGCAACAGAACAGAGGGCATCCAGAGCGGGTGGCAACTCGCCCCGCCATGGGCTCGGAGCGGCGAGCGATAGGCGCTGGGGGGACGCGGAGATAGACAGACAGATAGCGCTCCCCTCGCCCGGCCCCCGCCCCCACCTTTCCCACACCTCGCCTCCCCGGAGCCGCTCAGACTTGGCGGGCACTCCTGCCCCTCGGCCTGCTAACCGTGGCCCTCTGTCTCCACCACCTGCAGCTCTCAAAGCCCTTGGAGTCGCTGGAAGCCTGCACCGGGGATCTGACTTTGGAAAGGGGCACAGAGCCCCCAGCACACTTGTCTCCCTGACAGAGTCCACGAAGGCGACCCCCCCTCCGCCCCCGCCCTCGACCCCGCTCAGTGCTTGGCGAGACTTGGGGAGGCCGCAGAGCCCAAGAGTGACCACAAGGTGGCGCGCTGGCACTGCGTGTCCCGGGACGCCAGGCAGGGGAAGCGGACAGGAGGAGAATTGACGCGGCAGCCTGTATGAAGGTTGTATGCAGCTAGGAACTGAGATTTGAAGGAGCTCCCCGATCCCCAGGGAAAAGGCGGAGAGCAGAATTGGTGGTAGAAGGGTGAAATGGGCTAGACGTTGGGAACAACTTGAATGACCCAGAAGCCTGGCCTTGTGAGCCAGACAGGATTAGGAGCTGGGGGTCCCCAGCAAGGGAAACCTCTTCTTCAGGGCCTTCTTGGGGAGACAGGGTTCAATGGCGCATCATGGTTCCCAGCTACTGGAGATTGGGAAGGTCCTGAGAGTTTTACACACATCTGCATACAACTACCCATTCACACACAGACACACCATCCCACGGCCCTCCACTCACACTGCTTACACACCCACATACACTGCTGCACTCTCACACATGCATTCCTGCACTCAGGTACATCTCTGTATACTGTGCAACACAGGAAATCCTCACATCACACACCCTAGCACACCTGTCCCATATACCTGATCTTTAAAAACGCCCACAATCCCCCAGTGCTGTCCCCAAAGCACAGACTCTGCCCCAAACTTACTGAAGCACACAGTCAGAGAGCCAGGCTGTATCCCATCCAACCCCATGGGGACCCCAGGTCCCCTGCACCGTCCAGCAAGCCTGGGCCATCTCTGAAACTGCACACACATAGTTACAGAAACAACTCCAATATCACCACCCGCAGGCAGTGCAACCCTACCCTCCCCAGAAGCCCGGAAATCCACACATATCTGCCCCCCACAGCCCCCTCCAACAGGACTCTCCCTGGACCCAGTTATGACTTTCATAAGCCCAAGGCACTTCTGCCTGATGGGCCCCCTCCTCTATTAAAAAAAAAAAATTTAAATTACATTTTATGAGTGCATTGAGGTAAAGACAATATATTATCATATATTCAAATATTTTCTTCAAAATTTCTTTTCTTATGATTTTAAAAGAAATTAAAACATTTTCCTGGGCCCTGGGTCCTCCCCACGTTAGGCACGTTTGTCTGCCTGTCATTTGCACAGCGCTGGCTCACACACACACATACATCCCACCTTGGACCACCTCCCTCCACAAACACCCAATGGCAAATTCCTCTCCTTTCCCATTGCACCTAAGCCCACCTCCCACCCCCAGCCGGGGAGACAGACAGACTGACAGATCCTGAGGGCTCTGCAAAACCACCCTCCCCCATCTCCTTCCTTCGGAGACACTGGGGGTTTTATCTGGGCTGGGGGAGGGAGCGACAGGAGGAGGAATGAGGGGGTGTGTGTGTGTGTGTGTGTGTGTGTGTGTGTTTTGGGTAACAACAAAGAATGGGGGAGAGTGAGGGGGGAGAGAGAGAGAGGGAGAGAAAGAACGACAGAGCGAAAGAGCATGTTTTGCCTCGAAGGCAAGACTTGCAGCCAATCAGAGCGTTGGAGCCTCCCTCGGCGACTCTACTATTGAGTCTATAACCGGCTGGCCGGGCGGAGCTGGCAGCATTTGACTGTGGCTTGGGACGCGACGAGAGGCGCGCAGCGACTGCCTGAAGGCCGGCGATGGTCTAAGCGCCCCTCGGCCTCCCCTCCCCCGAGGCTCTGCCGGGCCCTCCCCTCGCCATCCGGACACACACCCCCGCCTCGTCTCCTCCGCCTCCCCCTCGCTTCTGCCGGCTTCTGCGCTCCGCTCTGCGGCCGAGGCCAAACCCGGGGTGGCCCGGCGCCCGCCAGGATGAGTGGCTCCTTCGATCGCAAACTCAGCAGCATCCTCACCGATATCTCCAGCTCGCTTAGCTGCCATGCGGGCTCGAAGGACTCGCCCACCCTGCCCGAGTCTTCGGTCACTGATCTGGGCTACTACAGCGCTCCTCAGCACGACTACTACTCGGGCCAGCCCTACAGCCAGACCGTGAACCCCTACACCTACCACCACCAGTTCAATCTCAACGGGCTTGCAGGCACGGGCGCTTACTCGCCCAAGTCGGAATATACCTATGGAGCCTCCTACCGGCAATACGGAGCGTACCGGGAGCAGCCGCTGCCCGCCCAGGACCCAGGTGAGGACCACGGGGTCGCGGAAGGGTGGGAGACGCTGGAAGATGCCCGAGGGAGAGAAAGGCAGGGAACGGAAGCTGAAATCTAGGGGCGCGTCAAGGGTAAGAAAAGTACTGTGTGGAGTTAGAGAAGGTGGGCTAGATGACCCCCAGAGGGGACAGATGACCTTCCAGTCCTGAGACTGCACGCGTTCGGGGCGCGGTGGTCTCGGGCGAGGATCGCGGTGAACCGGGCGAGGGAGGAGAGGGCTGTGGCTGTCAGGGAACTTCCTAATCGAGGTGCTTTCGCGGGCACTTCAGCAAGGGGGCCTCCATCGGGTTGCACCGGGCTTTCGGGTAGGCAGCGGGGACTGGGAGCTCCAGGGACCCTCTGGATCTGGGCTGGGGAGGGGGGAAATGGTGAGGGCGACATGGAGAGAGACCCACAGAATTACGGGAAAACAGGGAAGCAGCGACTGAGAAGTAAAGAAGCTGAAAGAGAAAAGTGGAGACGCAGCAAAAGAGAAATGTGGAGGGACAAAGTGAGAGGAAGGAGAGAAGAAAGGAACAGAGGAACGGACGGAAAGAAAGAAGGATGGAAAGAGGAAAGAAGGAAGGAAGGAGTCTGTACTATCCTTGCAACTTTTCTGAAAATGTAAAACTATTCTAAAATAAAAAGTTAAAAAAAAAAAAAAAAGGGAAGGAAGAACGGACGGGAAAGAGCGAGAAAAGCGACTGCGGGCAAGGTGGGGGTGAGAAGGGGGCGGCCAGCAGCCGGGGGGCGAGGAGCTGCGAGGCTGGGAGGTGACCCGGGAGGCGTCGTGAGCGGAGCCGCCGCCGTCCCCGCCCGGGCGGTTGCTGGCGCCGGGGACCGCGCTCCGGGGCCGGGCGCGGAGCTGGGAGCCGGGAGCGCCGGGTCTTGGGCGCCGCCGGTCCGGCTCTGTCGCCGCGGCTCCCTCCCGCGGGCGCACAGCCGGGAAATCCAGGGGCGAGTCGGTGGGCTGGAGGTGGGGGACGTCCCGCCGGGCCCTGGGGGGCGCAGAGCCACAGGCCGAGGCTGAGCCGTCCCCCGCCCGGTGTGTTGTCCGCAGTTTCCGTGAAGGAGGAGCCGGAAGCCGAGGTGCGCATGGTGAACGGGAAGCCCAAGAAGGTCCGAAAGCCGCGCACGATTTACTCCAGCTATCAGCTGGCCGCCCTGCAGCGCCGCTTCCAGAAGGCCCAGTACCTGGCGCTGCCCGAGCGCGCCGAGCTGGCCGCGCAGCTGGGCCTCACGCAGACGCAGGTCAGTGTGGGGCGGTGGGGGGGCCGCGCGGGACCCCGGGGCTCTCCCGGCGCCGCTGAGCCGAGCCTGGCTGGCCTTTTAAAGTCCCTACAAGTCCCTGAAAACCTTGCCTGTGGGCAGGGAACCCCAAAGTCTCCCTTTCTGTTGGAAATCTCCGCATTAGCACATGTACAGGCGTGCATATTTGTGAACCCGTGCCCCTGTGTATGTCTGTCACAAGGAGAGGTGTCCTCCTCCCTCTGGCCCAGAGTCCCCAACTCCCACTGACCCCCAACAGTGCTGGTCACTCACTTAGTAGAAGTCCACAACGTGTCATACGCCCCCACCCCCCAGCCCTGGCTAGGCGTGTGTGTGTGTAGAGGTGTATACACACATGTATACACATGTGTGTTTGTTCACATGCTAATAGGTCTGTGTACACGTGGCAATGCTCACATAAGGAGTGCGACCTTTCAAAGGTCACTGTGTTTATAGATGGAGGGGCACATGTACGTGACTGTGCACGCTCTTGGGTGCATGTACACAAATTTGTGCCTGTATCAAAGCACCACATTCCTGCTCAGCACTCAAACGCTCCACCCCTTCCTCTGCCCCCAGCCAAGAGGAGGATAGGGACTCAGAGGTGGGAGCCCCACTCCCACCCTCAGCCTGTCCCTAAAGTCCCCAGCAGCCTGTCACTGCTCAGGGGAGGAGTGGTGGACGCCTGGCTCCCCACAGGTGTTGACAGGCAAGCCTGGGTTGCGGCTGCGTGGGGCCGGGTCCGCCGGGAATCTGGGTCAGCCGGTGAGGAGCTGATTCATTGTTTGTACCAGTCATGGGATGGGGAGTGGCAGGAGGAGGGGGAGATACCCCAAGGGAAATTTGGGCATCATGGCTCACCTGTTCCTGAGTCCCCAGGTCACCCCCATTAGCCAGCCCTGGAGGGCTCCTCCATACCCTAGTGTGTGTGAATGCCGGTGCTCATGTTTGTGGGGTGTTTATCTGGGTGTATCTGTGCATGCATGTATGTATCTTTATAGTTCAGCGTGTGTGTGTGAGGCTGTGAGTGGGTACGTTCCTCCGCATGGAGATGCTTATGTGGGTGTGTGTTTGTCTCTGTGTATCTGGGCGCCTCTGCTTATGGGTTTCTAATGTGAACAAAATGCCATAAACTGCCTAGCCCCCACTGGGCTGCCTTTTATTGAGTGCGTACTACATACCAGGCTGTTCTAAGTTCTTTGGCTGTCTTAAAGTCTTTGAGTGTCATAATGACCTTAGGAGGTAGGTAATAGTGCTGCCATCATCCCCATTTTGCAGATGAGAAAGGCAAGAACCAGAGAGGTTAAGTAACGCCCAAGGTGGCAGAGTGCAATTTGGACCCAGGTGGTTGAAGGATCCTAGCCACAGTTCTATCCCAGATAGCAAAAAGATGCTGGCCTGGAAGTCATGATGCCTGGGTTTTGTCTGGGACTTGTTGTGTGACATTGGGCGCCGGCCTTGCCCTCTGTAGCTGGGTTCCCTGTGGGGGTTTTCACCCAGCATGTTGAGAGGCTAATTCGCTCCCCCTTTCTTCTCTGGCGCAGGTGAAAATCTGGTTCCAGAACCGCCGCTCCAAATTCAAGAAGCTCTACAAGAATGGGGAGGTGCCCCTGGAGCATAGCCCCAACAACAGCGACTCCATGGCCTGCAACTCACCACCGTCACCCGCCCTCTGGGACACCTCCTCCCACTCCACTCCAGCCCCTGCGCGCAGTCAGCTGGCCCCGCCGCTCCCATACAGTGCCTCGCCCAGCTACCTGGACGACCCCACCAACTCCTGGTACCATGCACAGAACCTGAGTGGACCCCACTTACAGCAGCAGCCACCTCAGCCGGCCACCCTGCACCATGCCTCCCCCGGGCCCCCGCCCAACCCTGGGGCTGTGTACTGAGCACCCACCTGGCCTGAACCTCCCACGAAGGACCCCCGGGACCAGGCAGAAGGCGCCTCCGTCCTAGCCGACACTCAGGAATCATCGAGGAGCACAGGGGAAAGAGCAGCCCCTTCCCCCTTCCTTTGCCCCTTCCTCCAAGGACCTAAGAGCTTCCAGATGAAATTTGCATGGACCAAGGATGTCCCCTGAACCTCCCTCCCCCTGCCTAGACACTGGGGGTACCCCTCCAGATGTTGGGGCACTCCACTCCAGCTGGGACAGCTGTTCCCCTTCTGCTGCAGGAGCCTGGATTGGCTTTAAAGGGCCCATCATCTTCCAGCTTCGAAACCTTCATACTTGTTCCCCAGACTTGGGGACTGGGCAGACTGTGGAGCGTTTGTGGGGCCAGCCCGGGCTGGGACGCCAGGCTTTGTGGATTCTGGGACCTGCCAGGCCTGGTTCCTCTGAGCTACCTGTGGCTCCCCCCGTCCTGAGCATCCCCTCTGCCAAAAAGACATTGGACATCGTGACTGGGACTCAGGGTGAGGACCTCAACCAGCCCCTGCCCCGCACTTCTAGCCCTCATTTAAGATTTGAGGGTTAAACCAAAGAACCCCCCCCCCAAGTGAGAGAATCTTTTAATATTTGTGGCTTTAGAGGGAAGAACTCAAGGAGCCATCTCTTCTGCCTCTCTGGTCAGAGAGGAGGAGCGGGTCTCTGATGTTTCCTAAGGACCCATTTCTTATTCCATGTACAGGACTTTGCACAACTTTTGTTTTAAAAGCTGTTGAAAAAATAGGAAAACAAAGGGCATTGTTAACAGATAGGACCATCTCCCCTGCGCGGGTGTCTCTGCTCTGTGCCCCGCCCCGCCACCGCTTCCTCTCCTTCAGTAAGTTGATAGTTTTGGCGCCAACCCCCAAATCTCCCAGGAGAAATACCAGGCAAGACAACCCCCAAAACACCCTCTTTCTGGTGGCCTTGGAAACAGATGGCTCCCGCTGAGATGGAGAATGTCGGGTGAGGTGCACGGGGAGAGGGGGAGGATTATAACCCGGTGCCTTTAGGGGTGAGGGGGTGTCTGGAGGGCTGGTGGCGCTGCCCCTCCTTGTCCCAGACGTCCCCTTGGAGCTAACTTTCCTCCACCCCTCGTGTGGTCAAGCATCGAAGCGAAGGAGAGGTAGAAGACTGTAGCTATATATATAGTATGTATTTTTTTTAAGAGCAACAGAGAAGCAGCCTCCTCCCTACTGTGGTTTCCTATTTATGTGGCCCTTTCCTCTTGGATGTACCTGCCTGTGCGTTGCAAGCCGAGAGAAACAGGGATGTGGGCTCTGGCTGGATTCGGGTTTAGTGGGAGGCTCAGCAGAGAGGAGAGACATGGTAGGTCTCGAAGAGTCCCACCCTAAGGGACAGGAACGAAGCCAGCTCCCACTCCCTCCCAGCCTTCTCATTTCTCCTTTCTTACTGGACCCATCTTTATATATAAAGTTAATAAAAAAGAAGAAAATGACCGCTGAGCTCTTTGAACTGGAGGCTGGAGACAGACAGCTCTCGGGGAGGGCCTGGGAGTTGGGGAAGGTGTTCGGTGGGGACGGAGCTCTGCGCCTCCAGGGTGACAGGCGCTCCTGACCCGGTGGCTGCCCCCAACCTGGGCAGGTCTGGGTGGGTGGGAGGCTCCCAGCCATGGCCTCCCTGACTCCACTCTGCTTGGCGGCTTGGCGTTCCCTGCCAGTCAGCTGGCCTCCACCACTGCCGCCGCCGCCGGGTCACCTCAGGGCTGCTCTTTGATCTTGGGCTCACACGAAGACATGCTTGCACACGTGTGTAAACCCCCTGCCTCCACACCCAGGCACTCCCTGGCCCCTCACCCTCCTGTCTATCCCTTCCAGCTTGGGGCGAGGGTGGAGCCTCAGGCGGGGGAACACCACTGCTCCCACAGCTGGCAAGGACCCCAGGTCATTGGGATCTAGGCTGGAAGATGGAGATGAGGGGGTTCTGTGTTTACCTTCTGGTGGGGGGGGGGGGCTCGGGCCCTGACTCAGAGGCTTTTTGCTGCTGCCGCTGACTGCTTGGGCCCGCATTGCTGCCATCCTCCTCTTCCAGCTGCCCAGCTCCAAGACCTTGGAGACGGAGAGCTGGAGGCGGTAGAATGAATGGAGGTGGGTGTGAGCAGCACGTCTTGGAGCAGATGGGAGACAGCACGAATGCATGCACACACTTGGGAAGCCACCTGTCTTATACACACACGTGTACCGAGACACACGATGACATCTCTCCATCATCGCACGTACGTGGACTCCTGCTTGAGGTAAACGTGTCATCATCTACAGGCACAGGCATAGACACAAACCCACTCCTGAGACACCTTCGCATCACACAAATGTATAAAGCCAAAGCCATAACACTCGAAGAGATAGAGGCCCCCAATACACAGGTGTGCAAACACACATTGCTCAGATCACCCCAACATCACACGCAGGCACACGTGCATGCATGCACACACACGTGGGGCCAGTGGCAGCTCCCTGTACTGGAAAAAGTCTTAGATTGAGAATCAGCAACACCACTCAGCAGCTGAGGTGACCCAGCTCATCCTGAAGCCTCCCCATCAGGCACTCAGTTTCCTCATCTGTCAAATGGGGACAATAATCCCCACCCTGTTGTCCTCTGGCGCACTGGTGAGGCACAAAGCAGAAGGATGAGAAGGCAGAAGGAGGGGGTCTCAGTCACCGAAGGACCTGCTTAGACAGCAGTCACAGGTACACAGATGGACGAAGGGTTCTCGGGGGGGGGGGGGGGGGGGGGCTCCAGAACAGTGGGGCCCTCCATGCTCCCACTCCACCCCTTCCCTCTCAGAAGGCAGGCCTTCCCCTCCCCCCATGCCTGAGGGAGGCGGAAGGGAGGAGGGCCTTCAGCCCACGACGCCAGCCAGCCGGGCTGGCAAGGGTTAAGTGGCAGCTGCCAGGCGGGGCTGAGCTGAGCAGTTTGGTTTGAGGGCTGCGTGCAGGCAGGAGCAGCGAGGCGGCAGCCGGGCAGACTTGCTGGAGACACTGCATTTTATTAGGGCTGGGCTGCCAGCAAAGGGAGGGAGAGGGAAAAAAAGGGCAGAAAGAGAGAGGAAGGAAGGAGGGAGGCTGGGCGGGCAGGCTGGCGGGCGGGCGGGCTGCTGCGGGATGAAAGGATGTTGTAAGCTCCCTGATTCCTCCCTGCTCATCCCTGCTCTGTCAGGCTGGATTAACTGCCCGGGTGACCTCCCGTGGAGGTCAGCCCCACCCCTGACCTCCCCTTCCTCCTCTCCTCACCTCCAGGCCAGTCAGGCACCCTCTTTGCCAACTTTGGTGGTGGTGGCGGGGGCACGAGGACAGGAGCTTGGGTGGGGGACCTGGCAGAGTGCCAGGGCAGGGCTGCTGAGCCCATCTTTTGCCAGGTGCTTCTTAACGATACCTAGTGCCTCGTGACAACCTTCAGGGAAGAAGGAGGGGCTAGGGGACCCCTGTCTGCCCTGAGGGTCACTATTCTCTAAACCTTAGTAACAGCTGGCATTTGCTAAACTCATCCTCTGTGCCAGGCACTTTGCTCGTGATCCTCACAACAGACTGGGAGGTGGGTGGTATAGAACCCATTTTTTGGATGGGGAAACTGAGGCTCAGAGAGGTCTGGTCTCCATCGAGGTCATATAACTAATACATGGCAATACTGGGTTTGAACCCAGGTCTGTCTGGGGAATGGGTGCTCTTAATAGGCTTTTCTGTAGCTCAGTTTACTAAGACGCCCCAGGGCAGAGTGTCAGTGAGCTGGAGCCACCGCAGCTCCGCCCACCCCACCACCAGTCCTGCTCCCTGGGTTCTTCCCTGGGAGGAGAAGCGGAGGGGGAAGAGGCTGGGCTTCTTCCCCCTGGGCTGGTCCTAGGAAAAGCTTAATGTGCACGCTGGAGTCAGCTGACCTGGACAGGATCTTGCCTCCACCACGTTACTGACTGTGTGATCTTGGGCAAGTCGCTTCACCTTTCTAAGCCTCAGTTTCCTCATCTCTAATGTAGGGATAACGCCACCTACCCAGCAGGGTTGTTGAGAGGATTAAATGGGATAACGTGAGTAAAATGCTTAACAAGGTACTAGCACAAGGTGAGTACTGCTCAGTTAATGAAAGTTGCTGTTGATGATGGTGATGGGGAGATGGGGCTTATTCCCCTCCTCACCTCCTGCCCCATCCCACCTTCCCATACCCCCATTCAAACTCAGGCCCTTGGCTGTACTTGCCACCTTGGTTGATCACCCATCTCTAGGTGCACTCCCCAAAGGGATAAGTCAACCAATATTTATTGAGCACCTGCCATATGCCAGGCAGTTCTAGGAGCTGGTGCAAGAGATGACCGAAGCCTGGGGAAGGGAGGCACAGACCTGTGCTAGGAGCTCCAGGGCCAGAAGCAGGGCCCACCTTGAAGAGGCCCCCAGGTGGGCAAACCTGACACAGTCAGGTAGGACTGGACGGGCTGTCAGAGGAAAGGGCACAGGCACTTGGTGGCAGGTGGGAAGGAAATCTGGAAAGGCTTCATGGAAGAGGTGGTATTTGAATTATGCCTTGAAAGAAGGATGGCAGCATGACAGGCAGAGCTGGGGGTCTGGGAACATACTCCCTGGAGATCCCACCTCTGGAATAACTCCCCTTCCAGGACTCATGGGGTGGAGAGAAAGGAGGCTTATGGGAGAGCCTGAGCAGCTGCCACGTGGATCTTGGTGGGTTGGCTAGAGCCAATGCTGAAGGGAGGGCAGGCATGGATCCAGAGGGTCCCTAAATCCTTCCCTGGGTGCTGAGCTCTGAGAAGGGCCAGGGTCTGGCAGTTCCCAGCCCCTCGGATGTGCCAGCAGCTGCCCTAACACCGTGAGCTTGGGGAAAGGAAGCTCCTTGACCCCATTCTGGGAGGAGACAGCGCTTGCCCTTCTCCCTTGGGGACGTGGATGAGAAGGGTAGTCTTCACCAGTGTCCCTGAGGCCCCTCCCTTCAAGGGGTCCCAGGCACTAGGGGTTCTTAGAGACCTCATCCCAATTCAGCCTCCATACACCATCCGCCTCAGAAACACACTCTCACGACCACTTACTCCCCAGTCCAGAAGAGTCCCCCACCTCGTGGGGAAGGGGGTCCTGGGCAGCTGAGACAGGACCCCAGGTGCGCAGCCTCCCAGCCCCTAGGTGAGGGCTCTGGTTGGCTAGCTCAGGCCGAGTTGCATCAACCAAGCCCAGAGGGGATGGAAGAGGAGTGAGGGGAGGGGAAGGGGAGAAGGGAGGGGGGAGGAGAGGGGAGCTTTCAGCCAGCACCCTGGCCTCTGTTTTTCCAGCTTTAATTGCAGCGTTAATCACCTTAATAAGCTGTTTACCAACCACCCATCAGCCTGAGACTGGGAGACTGAGAAGCCAAAAAGTGCTTGTAGATGTTTCCTCTGCGGCTGGGGGAAGGCGGCGGGAGGTCAGTGTTGATGGGGGCCCTGGGGGTGGCTTGGGGCAGAGGGAGCAGGGAGGGGGCTGATGGAGCAGGCTGAGGCCAGGGAGTCAGGAAGGCTGGCCTCCAGCTCTTCCAAGGGGCCAGCGCCCTCCCGCACAAGCCTTTGAGTCAGCTCCTCAGACATCCAGCCTGAGTCCCCAGCTCCCATCTTTCTCCTCTGTCACTAAGCCACGCTGGTCACTACTAACTGGGTGACTCTTTCCAGGCTCCTAGTCCGAGCTCTGTGGAGGCACAGCCTGCATCTCACCTTCTTTTCTGCCTCATCTGGGCGTGGACCACATGGAGTTTTTTTGTTCACCCGGGGGAGGGTTGTGGGCTGCAAGGCCAGGGGCTCAGGGAAGGCTATTATACCAAGCCCTGGGGGCAGAGCTGGGGAGGATCTGAACTGGGGACATGAGGGATGAGGGACCTGGGCATGCTCACCCGCACACGCTCCCACCCCACGTGCCTAGCGCAGGCTGGAGGGGCAGGACCCTCAGTGGACATCAAATGTCTGAATGAATAAATGAAGCGATGGGGAGCTCTTGGGCCCCCTCACACAATCGCTGTCAGCAGCAGCTGCCACTCCCATCAGAGAGGGCGCTGTGAGGCTGAGGAGGAAATAGTAACTGCCCCCCTCTCTCGGCTGTTGGGGGTTACATGAGACGACAAAGGGAAAGCCAGTACCCAACCGTTCCTCTGAGCAACTGCAGGAGCTAACAGTGGTTGCACCCTCACTGGGCATTATCTCATCTAACCCTCAGGAAGCAGCCCCACAGAGACTGTGCGAAGTGCCCGAGGTCACACAGCAAATGAGGGGCAGTGCTGTGAGTGCCTGCCAGGGCTCCTCTGCCTACACTGGCCACATCTGGACAGGCACTACTAAGGGGGCTCCTAAACCCTGGCCCCCAGACTGTGGAACCAAGAGTGTTCTCTGGATGGCAGGCAGGTGGGACCCAGTGATCTGACCATCTTCCCCCACCCCCCACCGCACTGCTGTTCTTGAGTTAGCTCAGTCCGCTGGCTGGTGAATTTAAGGGGCTTCCTGGGGTAGGGGTGAGGGGTATGGAATTGGCCTCTTGAGCCCCTGAGAGTCCTGGGAAGCTCAGAGGCCCTGGAAGCACTAGGGAAGTGCTTCTGGGTCTGGAGTCTAGTGGCTGCTCTCTGCCCTGGGGGGCAGTCCAAGAGAAGGTGGGGATGAGGGGCCCAGGGCAGCCAGGTTAGGCACCCAGCAAGGAGACAAACCTGGGGAGGGGGCTGGCAGAGGGCGGGGCCTTGAGGCCCAAATTCCTGGGTTGTCTCCTGGGGCAAATCAGAGCAGGAATGGAAATGTCTGCTGAGTAAGCAGGGAACAGAGACTCCACACCCTGGAGGATTAGCTGGGGCAGGGGAGGGGGCACCCCCCCCCATCCTGGCAGTTCACCTTACACCTGGCAAACGGCAGCAGCGTGCCCTTCCCTGCGCACTGAGGGCGCCTAGCCACGTCATGCGATGCGTGTGGCACCATCCCACGCCCACTCCTCGGGCCAGTCAGGCCTGCCCTGAGCTCAGGAATCACCCATTGGGAGGTGGTGACGTGCCCCTGGCTAAGGGATGGTGGGGGGAAGCTGAGGAAAACAGGAGGCCAGAGGGAGCAGGAGGCTGGCTGGTAAGGAAGGGAAGCGGGAGAAAATTGCTCCCAAGTGCAGACTCAGATCCTCCCAAGATCTGGGCAGGGAAGATGCTAACTGAGCACCCACTATGCACCAAGCCCCATACCAGGAACTTTCACAGGCACTGTCTCATTTAATCCTCTCAACTGCCTGGCATGGTTAGCGCCACGATTATCCCACTTCACAGGTGAGAGAACTGAGGCTCTGAGAGGTTCAATAGCTTCCCCTAAAGTTCCCCAGTGAATTGGAAGCAGGAATTCTGAATCCCTGGTCTGGGGGCCTCTCACTACCCCATGATCTCCAAGACTGAAATGGAGAGAAAGAGTGGAGGGGGCCAGGCTCAGCCTTTCTTCTTGTTTCCAGGCTTGCCCTGTGCCCTTAGAGACATCAGGATTGATGTCATTCCATAGACTGGGACACATGTGTCCAAACAGGCACACGTAGCACAAACCTGACCTCAAACCCTGACTTTGACACTTACTAGCTGTGTAACCTTAAGTAAGTCACTTGCCCTCTCTGAGCCTCACTTTCCCTCATCTATAAAATGGAGCTAATCATACCTATCTTGTAGGGCTGCTGAGGAAATTAAATGAGATACACATAAAAGGCTTAGCACAAAGCTTGGCACAATGACGGGAGCTCAGCATATGATGCTGTCAGTTTTTTTTTTCTTTTCTTCTTCTTCTCCCCAAAGCCCCCCAGTATGTAGTTGTATATTGTAGTTGTAGGTCCTTCTGGTTGTGCAATGTGGGACGCCACCTCAGCATGACCTGATGAGCTGTGCGAGCCCAGGATCCAAATCGGTGAAACCCTGGGCCGCTGAAGTAGAGCAGACGAACTTAAGCACTGGGCCAGGGGGCCGGCCCCCTATGCTGTCAGTTTTAGATGCAACCAGCCTCTGTGCAGTCAGGACACTCCTCAGTTGCCCTAGGGAGCTCCTGGCACCTCAAGGGGCCCAAAGTTTGCCCCTCCTTCTCCATAGGGGGAGGTCTCATACTGGGAATTCCTCCTTCTACTGGGAAAGTGCTTTCTGGATTCCAACCTAAGTCTGCCATGCTTCAGATGTAATGGACAGAGTCATGCGCTGGGCCTTAGCACCAGCAGAAGAGAAGAGGGCAGAGGTCAATCTCTTTCAGTTACTAATCAGCTAAAGAGCTGCTCTCCACATCTACAAACTTACAGTATCTTATTATTTTGTGTTTCCATTCTAACAGGAAGATATTTTCTTATTTATCACTGGACTAGAAAACAGCTACTAATGTCTTATATTTATCTTATATCCAGCCACTATACCAAATTTTTCTTAATTCTGCAAGTTCCTTTTTCCCCCTAGAGTCTCTTGAATTTTCTAGGTATACAATCAAATATCAACAAAAAGAAATGGTTTTATCTCTGCTTTTTAGCCAAGTGGGAGGGATTCTGGGGTTACAGGAGGGATAACCTTTTATGAACGAAGAGTCAGGGGCCTCGTCTGCCTCTGTAGCTCTGACCTAGGCGGGTGCTGGGTGGTCTCACCTCTTCTGGCACCTTCTCACCTGGGGGGTACCCAGAGGGCTATCCTGGGAGCATGACCAGACTTCTTGGCTTTTTAGCCAGCCTCCTGCACAACTTCCTCCCCTCTTCACAAGGCAGCTTCCATCCAGCCCACCATTCATGCTGCTGGGTGCCTGGGGAAGACAGCCAGACCAGGCTTCTGCTCACAGGTGGACACCAACGGAGGAGCAGGGGCACTTGGACAAGACCCCTCATGGTCAGAGAAGGTTTTTCTTCCTTGGCGGTCAGAGATAACGACTGATCCTTGCTGAATCCTTCCCGTATTATAGTGCCTTTTGGGTTTTAACTCAACGAGTCCTCACAACAACTCTGTGAAGCCCATGCTATCATCATCTTCATGTCCCAGATGAGGAAGGGGAGGGACAGAGAGGGTAGGAAACTTGCCCCAGGTCACAGAGTTGGACTTGAACTCAGGCATCTGGCTCTTTAGTATTTTGTATCCCTGACGATGGCACTATACTCTTCACCAGTTTGTGACAAGCTGGTGCGTCAGAGGAGAATTTAGGTGGATGGGGGAAGAGGGACAATTTCAGCACCAACTTGACTTGGCCAGGGAGAAGGGCTAAGTCTCCACGCCCTCTGGCATGCCTGGTATATTTCACAATTTACTAAGGGTGCACTCTCCCTGTCTACCTGTCTCCACAACCTTCTGAGATGCTGTAATCATTATCCCCACTGCGTAGGTGAGGAAATAAAGACCCAAAAAGGTAAAGTGACTTGCCTAAGGCCTCTCAGCTGTGTGTCTGCATTCCAAACACTCCACAAAGTCTCTCTAGAGGAGACAAATTCTATTTTTCAAGGGACCAGGGGGAATAATGCTTCCTGTTCAAATGGGGCTGCCAAAGGGCTGGGAGTGGGAGGGACCCAAAGCCAGGGATGGGTCCCAGGGCAGATTCAGGCTTCGGAGAGGGAGGGAGCAGGACTTGAGGAGGTCACAGGGGTGGAAGAAGCCTGCCTTGGTGGATCCAGCTGATCCCCCTGGGCTTGGGGAATGTGACAGGAGCGCAGCAGAGGCATGTCAGGAACCTCCCGCAGTCTGGCTTCCCCCAGGATCTGTTGGAGCAAAGAATTCCCGGTGGCTCCAGGGCTGGGAGGAGAGCGTGCGGCAGGCTCCAGCTTGCAGAGACAGAGAAAGCCTCCCCTGGGTCCAATTTGAAAGGAGTGGTCTAGTGGTTCTGAGGCAGGCACAGGGGGCAGTAGGAGGCATGGGACCTGGGCAAGGGTCACATGCCCCCATCTACTCTTAGTACTCTGCCCAACTCCACACTCTAGGGCCCTCGACCCCATAGAGAGTGGGAGCAGGGCTGGGGGAGGGGTGATCAGGCAGAGGAAGGAACCACTGAATGGGGGAGCCCCAGTCTGAGAGGGGAGGCCAGTGCTCTGCTCTCTGACAATCACCAGTCTGAGGGAAGAGTACAAGTCCTGAGGGGTTGGGCAAAACAGCACAGAGAAGGTGATCACAGGTGGCTTCTAGGCCCAGGGGTTTCCTGAGCAGAGTGGGGGAAGAATCATGTCCCAGAAGAATCATGTCCTCAGAAGAATCATGATCTGAGGGGGATAAACCAGATGCCATGCTCCAGGCCTCACGATTTGACCTGTATGTTACTCATCAGCTTGAAGTTGGCGGGGGGGTGTGGGTAAGAGAGCGGGGGCCCCAGGCCAGGGGCATACCTCAGGCTGGCCAAAGGGTTTTCCTTCCATCTGACCCCCAATTCAACTGAACTCTGAAAGGGGATAGTTCAGAGGAAGCCGGGAGGAATATATTCCACATATATTCCACAGAGAGTGGCATCCTCCCCTGGAAATGAAGTCATCTCTCCATTTTTGGGCCAGAGAGGCTGAAGGCCTGGCACTGTGAAGAGCTGAATCAGAAACCTTGATGTTTGGAGGAAGCTTGGGGCCAACTCCTTTCCTTTTTTAGGCTGGCCAGACATGTCCCCCAGGATGCCAATGGGGCTAAGCACCTCGGAGTCATCAAGCTATGGGGTTGGAAAGAGCCGCAAACTGTATCTACTCTGACAGGGGAAGCAGAGCCCTATACTCAGGGGGCCCCCAATCTGATGGGGGACAGGCTCTACCTTATAGAGCCCTAGACTGGAGTAGAAAGTGGTGGTGGACACATATCAACTCCTACACACACAGAGGATTTGGCAAGAGAAATTATCTGAGCCTCCGAGAGGGTAGGTAACCTTGCCACGGTCACACAGGAAGTAGTAGCAGAGCAGTGCTCTCCTCATTACCCTGTGATCCCAGGCCCCCCTCCTCCCTCCCTGGGGCCAGAGTTGCTGTCAGGGAAGGGGAGGAGAGCAATCAGTGGAGACATCTGAGAGGACAGTCTTGGGGTTCCTGTGCCTGGGCCGGAATTGATGGCCACTTCTGGGAGCTGTGGGACATGCCAAGAGAAGCTGGGACAGGAGCTCTTGCTAGAGCTTAGGGAAAGAAGGAGGCAAGGCTTCAAGGAACAAAGAAAAAGTCATAATGAAATTATCGGGTTTCTGTGTCCATTCGGTCTCCCTCCCCAACCACTCACCAGGGAAACATTCCCAGAAAATAGGAGATGAAGAGCCAGGAAAAAGGGTGGGACCAAGAAGGGGCAGGAGAAGAAAGAGAAAGAGAAAGAGACCACCCCCGCCCCCACAAACACTCACATAAGGGAAGCTGGTCTGCCTATTTCGGGGTATGTTTCAGTCTGTTTCTGCATGTGTTTAAGTCCCTGTGCATCTTCTTGGTTCATTCCAGGGTGTTGAGCTTCTCTCTGTGAGTATATTTCTCTATGTATGTCCATGTACCGTCATGGGAAGGCTTCATGCACATGTGCTCATGTGTGTCTCTCTGTTCGGCTCTGCCCGCTCCACGTATGCTGTTGTGTGTCTGCCTGGCTGCGCGTGCACCTTCTTCCGTGGAAGTGTGTGTGCGCTTACAGGCTCCCTGTGCTCGGGTCCCTGCCTCTGCCCGTCTCTGTGCATTTGTCTGGAACCTTTGTATTTTGAGATGTGGGGTGGAAGGGTCTTTAATTTCCCTCTTTGGAACCAATCTAAGCTGGCCAGGAAAGGGTGCAGGCGAGGCCTGGAGAGGCAGCCAATTTTCCCTCTCTAAGAGTTCTGTCTTGGAAGAAGAGAGACGGAAGTGGCCCAAGGACTCACTGGCTCCCAGGTCCAACAGCCATACTACTCAGAGAAGGGGTGGGGCAAGGGCTGGAGTCCGGAGAACCAGAGCTGAAGGCGCCCTCCTCTTCACCCCTCCTTGGAATGGGAGAAGCAAGGAAAGATGGGAAAGAAGGGAAGCTATGAAAGAAATACTCTGGGGTCCGTGAATTTTTCTTTTCCACCATAATTGTTAAAACATTATTCACCTCCTAGAACAGGAGCTCCCACATAAAGGGGGCTCCTAGTCCCTTGAAAGCCAGCTCCCCTGTGGGCAGGGTTTAGAGGGGTCTTTGCAGAGGCCTGAGCCCATCCCCACACCTTTATCTCAGCCACTGCCTGCTGCTAGCTTCTGCCTCTACTTCCCTTCTAGCACCATCACTCCCCCTACCTCCGCCCCGGCCAAATGAGCCCAAGCAAGGAAAGAGTTATCCCAGGTGAGCTGGGGGTGGGAAACGCCCACAGGATGCTTTTCTGAGGGAAGAGGGTTCAGTGGCCCTGAGGACAGAAAGCTGAGAGAAGATTTGCCACCACTACAGTGGAAAGAATTGAGATTAGACATCGGGCAGAACAAGAAAGCATCAGATCAGGAGAGGAGAGAGAGTGGGTGTATCCTCATCACCTTGGAAGCAGGAAGTCAGTGTCTGCCTTCTCTGGCCTTTCCCCTCTCTATGTACATCCCTTATAAGTTCGGGGAAGTCCTTGATCTCCAAGACCCCGTCTATGCAGGCTTCAGCCACCCGGATAACATTCCATTGACTCTGGATCCAATCCCAGAGGCAAGTTCAGGCATCTAAACTCCAAATGAGGTTTGGGGCTGAGTAATCGACTGCTAGGGCTGTGCAGACATTTTGTCGGGGAACGACCAGCTCCCCACCCCCACCTCGCACAGTGGATTTTTGGGTGGGGGAGGGGCGGTCTGTCACTCAGGGTCTTCCCAGCCCCCTCCCACCACCACACTCTCCCTCTTCCCACCTGCAAGTAATTTGGCCAATGGGAGGGCAGTTAAGATTACAGTGTGGAATCCTTCTAGGTCTGAGTGGGTTGGGTGGAGAGGGGGCTACCTCCTTCCCCCCCAGACCCCGTGTGCCCTTTTCCTCTTCACAGCAGCAAATTACTTGTAATTATTTCACATTGAAAGCCTTCAGGAGCTGCTCCCAAAATTGCTTTAATTGAATCTCATTTTGTTGGGGGAGAAAATGGGGGGCACGTCTTAAAATAGCCTATGGGGAGAGGGAAAGGAAGCCCCAAGTCAGCTTTCCTGTGGCTGAGACCCTTGTCGGGGAGACAACGTGCCCTGGACCCCCTTCTCCATTTTCCAGTCTCAGCTGACGTCAGATGCCCAGGGCTGTGGCCCTTTGCCTTTAGGAGCTTGCCTCTGTCCTGCTCTCAGAGGGTGGTGCCCAGAGGTGTGTGGAGTTCTCCAGTCTCCAGCCCGGTTCCTCCTCCTACCCTCAGGAGGCAGAGACGAATAGATGGCAATGGCAGTACGAACTCACCCTCGCCGTGACCTCTCCTCCCCGATAATCCTACAGCAGCCATAAATGCCGTTTATTAAGGGCTTACTATGTTCTAGGCACCCTGTCAAACATGTTACAAGCACTATCTCATTTCATCATCACAACCACACTGGGAAGCAGGTCCCATTAGTATTCCCATCTCAAGGGGAGAAAAACGAGGCTCAGAGAGAGGTTAAGTAACTTGCCCAAAGTCACACAGCAGAGCTGGGACTCTGTGGAGGCCAAAGCCCCCATTCTTAACCACTCCCTTATTAACCCAGTTTTCCCAAAGTGGCGTCCTCTTCACGGGAAGAAACCACACGTTCCCCTTCCACAGCTCCGATGGCTTGAAGGAGGGTAATGGGGCACCTCCTCCACTGGGGTTCCAGCCCCATCCTCACCCAGGAGCCCAGGGAAACTGGGCCAGCTCCCAAGTGGAAAAGGATTCCCGTCTCCCCCGGAAAGGGCCGAGAGATGGGGGTAGGGAAGGAGGGGTGCTGTCAGCTCAGCTGGCCTCTGGCTGGGAGAGTAATTACACTCCCTCTGCTACTTAACTTTACAACCTGGGCTGTTGTTTTAACGATGCGACTCGTGTTGGGCTGTCCAATTAATCTTGCTTTGGAGGCTTTCCGAGATGGGGCGGTAGATCTTATCTCAGGTCTGTGGAAAGAGGAGTGTGCAACCTGCAGCCGCAGGGAACAGGGCCCTGAGGGCCTGTGGCCCCAGAGAAGACCCAGAGGAGAGCTCAGGGGGGTCTGGGCCGAAGAGAGCAGGTGGAGGCGGGAGCCAGGGGCAGGGGAAGGCGTTGGTGGGGAGGCAGGGGAAGAGGCGGATGTTTCTCCTCTTGGCACCCTCTTTCTTCACTGCTCCTGGGTCTTGGCTTTGGCCCACTGTGTGCCATTTGCCATCCCCAGGATGTGGATCTCCATGTGTGTTTTGAGCAGTGGGTGTGGCCACTGACCCAGAATGGGGCTTGGGAAGGACTGAGAGCAGGCCTCCTTCCAGGTGGGGGGCTTCCACTGAATTTCACAATCCCCACCCCCCCCAACCCCCACCAGCCCTACGTTTCACTCCACTGGGGCATCTCTCTGGCCAGCGGGGTTGGTTCCAGGTGCCTGAGTGGGCTTTTCAGACTGGGGCAGGCCCCAAGATGGCAGTGCCTGGGGACGAGTTCAGGCACTAAGAAGGAAGCTCCATTTGGGAGCTTTTGGCCTGGAATTGGAGGCCCCTCCCCCAGCCCCTTGGGCCATGCTGGGCTGGATTCCTGAATTATTCGAAGCCCTTGTCCTCAGCCCTCCTGTGTTGGGTGCTGTGTGTGTGGTGGGGAGCAGTGGCCATGAATCTGAGATGGAGCCTCTGACTGTGCCCATACTGCCTTCTGTACTTCCCTCAGCCAGGCACATACAAGCATCTGGCCATTTGTCTGCCTAGGTCACCTTGATATCCCCAGGATGTAACAGAGAGCAGAGGTGCAACAAATGTTTGTTGGATGGAGGAGAAGTCCAGTTCCTTCTGGGGTTTTCTTCTTCTCCCCTTCCTCCTTCCCCTAGGCGAGCTGAGGCCATTCTACCCCAAGGAGCACACTTCTTCCAGGGCAGGACTGGCCTGGCCCAGTGGGGGTGCCCTCTCCCAAGGTGAGCAGGGGCAAGGGAGGCTGTGAGGTTCCCGGCTCCCTCCAGAACTGGGTCAGGAGAGACTTCGCTGGTGAGGATCGCTCAGACTTTGGTCATTCCCAGCATTAGCATCTTCCAGTTTCACAATGGAGCATATGAAAATATGGATGTTGTTAGAACATTCCAGAGCTAGAGCCAGATAGCTAGTTAGTGGTAGAGGCAAAACTGGGATCCATTGCCTCTAGCTTAAGGCTAGAAGAGTCAGATGGGAGAGAGAGATGAGCAACCAGCCCCGGAAGTCAGGAAACACACCTCACAGCCAAGGCCCAGGTTTTTGTACGAACTTTAATCTCTGAGAGCTCATGGGATGGGGGATGGTAAGAGCTTGGGGGGATGCTAGACAGATTAGCTGTGAGGAGCTGATTGCAGGGTCCACCCCACCTATTTGGGGGTATCTCCACCTACACTCATCCAGAAAGCTCATTTGTCCCCATTCTCCCCAAAGTGTTCCCTTCTGGGTTCCCGAGAGTGTGTGCGTGTGCATTGGTTAGGTATTAGGGATGGGGAACAGGCTCTTAATAAATACCGGTGAAATTCTATGATAATTGGATCCATTATTTACTCAAAGTGGATAGACATGGGGGAAGGAGGGCTTTTTTAGGAAGAGAGCATAAATTACACATAGGTCCACAAAACTCCACATTTTCAGCATCCCTTCTACCTCACAGGATGGTGAGCAGGTCTACCAGTTATGGG
This sequence comes from Equus caballus, assembly GCF_041296265.1. Lineage (NCBI taxonomy): Eukaryota > Metazoa > Chordata > Mammalia > Perissodactyla > Equidae > Equus > Equus caballus. Next base: position 25,812,726 of record NC_091694.1, on the reverse strand, counting down.
GCAATGGGCTGACCTCCAGGAAAAGTCGGTGGGCGGGACCCAACGGTGGTCAACTCGAAGACTCTGGATGTCCACTGCGCTTCTGCTTTTGCTCGCCAAGAGCCTGGGCAAGGCCCAAGGCACACAAAGAGAAAAAACACTCAGTGTTTCTTGCTGGCTTGACCCCAGGCTGTGGTGGGACTGCAACCCCCTCACGGAAGAAGTGGCAAGGCTAGGGATTCTGGGAGCCATCCGAACGTCAGCCAGTGACTCTCTCACCAGAGCCTTGACCAGCTGGAGGGAAGGTGTCCAGTCCATGGTAGCAGTGGGGGGCAGTGGTTAAGAGCAAAGTCCTTGATTAGGCTGTTTGGGTTATGGGGCAAAGGGGACAGGACTCCACCCCATCCTTTTTCTCTAGCTCCTCATCCTCCAGAGAAAACCCATCTGGAGCTGGTTTCCTCCCAGTCCAGAAGGGGTGCAGGTGGGCTGGGTCCTGGGCTTTGTAGGAGGGCTGGGGGCCGAGCTGCCCTTCCCCAGACTCACATCATCTGAGGTGGAGCCAGGACATCTGGGCAGTGATGCTGATACCAGGCTCCAAAGCTGTTGCCATAGCCACCGGTGGGCAGGGCCCCTGCCTTGGGTAGATCCCAGAGGGATGGAAGGGGTGGGGAGCAGGGAGACAGGGAGGGGGGCCTCCCAGGGAAGTCCCCTTCCTGTCCCCCCGAGTTCTGCTTCAGGAGCTTCTTGTATTTGGAGCGTTTGTTCTGAAACCAGATCTTTACCTTCAGGGAGAAAAGGGGGAGGAATGGAAGATCAGGAGAAGGCTATATGTGGACCGGTCAGGTGGAGGGAAAGGGACCCAGGGATAGGGAGCAGCCCTGGGAGAAGTGCAGAGGTCAGGAACATTTGCTGCCATCCTCCATAGCCCCTGAAGCCCCTAGTTCCTGCCTCTGAGCTAGTACCTAGCCCTCCAGTCTGGGTACCCTTCTCTACCTGGACAGACCCCGGCCCCCCACCTTTTAACACATTCCCCCAACTTACTGAGGACCACCTATGAACACACCCCAGAGAGCTGTGACAGCAGGGCTAGGGGACTCATCAGTCATTCATACGGGGTGGGGGGTAGGTGAGTTCCCAGAGCACACACGTGGGGACGGTGAGTGGGCAGGAAGGTGGGACCGCCCCACCTGGGTCTGGGTGAGGCCGAGCTGCGCCGCCAGCTGAGCCCTCTCGGGCAGCGCCAGGTACTGCGTGTGCTGGAAACGCTGGTTCAGCTGCTGCAGCTGCAGGCTCGAGTAGATGGTCCTCGGCTTGCGCAGCTTTTTGGTCGGGGCCTGCGGGCGCCGCTCCGAGGGCTCCGGGGACAGCGGCGGCTTCTCGGAGCCTAGGGGCGGCACAAGACGGTTTTCCAGAGGGTCGCACGCGCAGTTTCATAGGCTCATTTGCATCTCGTTTGCATGCCGGCCTCGGATTAGCAAAAAGCGCAGGCACCTGGCCGGCCTCTCTCTACCTTGCTCCACGCTCCTTTCGAACCCCACTTCCACCGTGCGCCAGGTGGTGCGAGACGCAGTTCTTGCCCTCAGGGAGCTCCCACTCTGATGGGTCCTGTGACCCTAGGAAGGAAGCACCAAGGGCCAGAGCGAGGGTACGGGCGGCGCCTGCGGCGGGAGGTCAGAGTACAGCAGGGTACAGTGGCGCCAGCTTGGGGTGGGGCGGGGCAGAAAGGCTCGGTCGAGGGCTGGACTGAGGCCTGGAGATGACGGGGGAAGGGCATTCCAGGCGGAGGGAACGCAAACGCAATGCTCAGAGGCCCCAGGCAGTGTTTGCGTGGCAGCTTCCCCGCTGCCGGAAGAAGGGTGGATGGGGGGTGGGGGGGTGGGGGGGTGGGGGGGTGGGGGGGACCGAGCGAACCTTGAACGCCAAGATGAGCACCCTTCCCAGCAAGAGAGTGTGGAAAGTGCCCCCAGGGTTTGTCATTGCCTCGCCTATTGTAAGGGCCCGCCCCTCTCCAAACGCACACCCTGCAAGAAAGAGACCATCTCTCACCGCCCCATGGCTGGCTGCCTGGGGAGATGGCTTTCAGGGGCCCTAGAAGCCAGGTCAGTGTGGGGCAGCCCCCTCCGCCCGGCTGCAGTCACAGAGGGGTTCCAGGCGGGCAGGGAAGGTGACTGGTTCGGAGAGCGCGCAGCGCCCTCAGCGCAGGCCCTGGGGCCGCTCCTGGATCCCGCTGCGGGTGCCGCCGCCGGAGATCTGGTCACCTCCTGCCCCCAGGGCCCAGCCTCTCAAGGAATCTCGGCCGTGGGACAGCCTGGCCTTAGATTGCAAGGGGGGTGGAGGTGCGAGAGGTTCCCCTCTTCCGATGGCTAACCTATGCCACTCTACCGGGACACCCGAGGCCATTCCATGCAGATGGTAGGGCGGAGGTGGAGCAAGCGGCTGCAATGCCCCCGGGTTTAGGGCAATGTTCGCCGCACCCCACACGGGTCTGCAGAGCCGCCCCAGCCCCAGCCGAAAGAGCGCTTGGCCCTGGTGCCCAGGTGTCCGTCCGGGTCCCTGACCCGCCCTCTGCCTTCTTCCGCTCACCGGGCTCACTCCACATACGTCAGGTTCCCCGCCCTTGGCCGGCCGCGGTGACCAGTTGCCTTCACCTCCCCCGCATCCCTCACCCGTGGCCTCGGGCGCTGCGGGCTTCTTAGATCCACCCCCTTCGACCCCCGCCTCAGCCACTTCCCAGAAAAACCATTGGGTTTCCGCTCCCGCCCGCGCCTGTCCGGCCTCCCCTGCTTCGACCCTACTGCTCACGGCCCCAGGCTGGCAGCAGCGGAGCGACCACCCGCGCCTCTCTGGCTGCGTGGACGGCGCGCTCTGGGCGGTGACGCAGAGACAGGCAGGGAGGCAGCCCCAGCTACTGAACTCTCTCCGCCCTCTGCGCCCTAACTCTCCCACCAGACCCCCTTCTAAGTTCCTTGCCCGACAGCTGCCTTTCTCCACACCAGTTGCAGCAAGTCTGACTGGATCTGCCCTGGTCGCCAGTATGGAGCCCAAGGGCCTCCCTCGAGGCACCTCCGTGCTCACCTGCTCAGTGCGTGGTGGTAGCCAGCTCACTTGGAGCCAAACCTCTCCCTGAGGCGGGAGTGGACACAGAGTGGGGGCAAAAGGAAGACCCCAAGCCCTCACTCACACCCCAATCATTCAGTCTAGAGTGGGCCAAACCCACCACTTTCCGTAGAAAAATGCTACAATCTAATGTAAGGCGATGTGTGGTTTTCGTTGGATCCGGGGAAATTCCGTAAAGAAAAGGAACTCTCCATTCTCTTGTGTTTAGACCAAGCAAAGGGAAGGCAAGGAGTGTGGAAAACAGGGCAGCAAATACCAAGCTCATTTAACGACAGTTCTCTTAAAGACAAGGTTATCTTATTCCCACCCTACTACAGACACACGAAAATGTCCCATACTGGCAGACACTGAAGGCAAGCATCCAAGGGACTCGTCTGTGGAAATTAGATCATTTGTAGAAACACTACCCCCCCCCCCCATCCCCTGCTCCTCCTCCAACGACAGACCCAGCACCCGGGAGAGGCAGCCCCAGTTCTGGCACAGAAGGCAGTTAACTTCTGGGGACTCTGAGAAAGTTTCCTAAAATCCTCTTTTTTGGTCCCATGCAGTGAGAGTCAATAGGCAAGGGCCAAGAGCCTGGAAGGCAGGCTTTGTCTTTGACCCAGGCACACTCTTTCTTTGGGCCTCAGTTTGCCCATCTGTACATCAAGGAGGTTGAGCTCCCAAATCTCTAAGATCAATTGTGGCTCTGATGTTTACAAGGTCATGTGTCCCAGCGGAGCAACAGGGGAAGGCAGGGACGTGTCTTAGTCCTGGGCTGACTCCAGCGAAGTCAGTCAGTGGATGTGCATCCTTGGAGGAAACTGTGCCAAAGACAATTGTGGGGGCCATTAGGTGGGGGCAGGGAGTGCAGGGGGCCTGAGGTCTAAGCCTGAGCCAGTACAGATGGGTGTATGTATAGCCTTGCATGGGTTCTGCCTATGCAAGGCCCAGGACCAGGAAGACAGGCCAGCTCCTTGGCTTCTTTGAGACCTTCCAGTGAGCACTTTCTCAGGAGCTCAAAGTTGTTCCAGGCGATGGGAACTGGGGCCTAACCCATCCCAAAGGCAAAGGGTGGAGATGATAGGTGTGGCTCGCTCCTTTGGCTGGAAGGCTGGGGTCTACAATGAGAGACTGCCTGACCCACCTATGGCTACATTTTTAGAACAATGGGTGGTGGGGTCCTAACCCCAGACTCTGCCAGGCCAGCTTTCCCTCTCTGTCAGGCACTTTCGGGCTCGGTCTGGGGGAGAGGGGAAAGGACCCCCCCGAATACCTCAATTCTACCGCCCTCCAGCTGGGACCTGATTTCTATTTATCAGGCTTTGACTTGAGCACTGCTTTCTGAGACAAGACGAAGGCAGAGAAAGGCGACATGGGGAAGAGAAGGAGTGCACGATGGAGAGAATCCCGGAGAAGGGGCTAGGCACCCACACCCACATCTGGATTGTTTCAGTTTTCCGTTACACGTAGGTACACACAACCCCGCTGCTCCAGGGGGTGGGGTAGGGAGCCCTGCCGACGGGCTTCACACAAGTGCAAATCGAAACCAGGTCGGTCTTGAAAGGAGACCTAGATCAACTCGCCCCCGCCCCTCCCCCTTGTCTCCCGCCCCATCCCTTCGCCCTCCCCCCACCCCCAGATCCGAGTGGAATCCGAGTAAGGTCTGAATCCCGCTAGCCGCGCCCAACCAGGCGAGGACGAAGTTTAGGGGCGCACAGGAGCAGGACCCCAGAGGTGGGAAGAGCCGCCGCCCGGACTTACCTGCCTCCCGCTCCTGCTGAGCCGGCTGGGAGGGCGCCGCGGGTTGCTGGCAGGGCAGGTAGGAGTCTCTGGGGGTCGCCGGCCCGGCGTAAGGGTAGGGCAAGAGGTGGCCATACGGCCCAGAATAGGGCAAGTCGGAGGCTGCTGCGGTTGCGGGAGACAAGCCAAGCTGGTAGGCAGCCACTACTGATGGGACGGGGGCGATGTTCGGGAAGATGGCTTTGGAGGGGTCCGGGCCAGGGACGGGGCAAGGCAAAGAGGTCATTGTGGCCGGGGCCGGGGCCAAAGGGCCTAGGCCATGGCCCGGCACGTAGTCCTCTCCCTCCGCCAACTCTCTTTTTCGAGCCTCGGGCGTTGGGGCCAGATGAGCCCCCCAGCCAGCCTCCCCCACTCTTAAGATCCTGAGGAAAATGTCTCTCTGCGCCTCTTCCAGCGGAGAGCGCGCGCCTGGGAAAGGGGTTCCGGGGGGGTGCCCCCCATGGCTTTTCCCCTCCCCCCTAAATCCATGGGGCCCCCCTCTTCCAGCTCTTGGGTTCGGTTCCCGGGACCCGACGGGGGCCCCGCCCATTTAGACGCCGTGGATTGGCTCCCGCACGCGGTGACCTCACGGAGGCCTAGTGCCGGGCCCGCCCCCGGGGGCAGCCCGCGGCAGGGAAATTCACAACTGGGAGATGGGAGGAGGACGGTGCGCACGCTCTAGGCCCAGCTATCTCGGGGTCCTCTCCGAGAGAGGTGCCGAGGTTGCAGCGCGGTTGGGGCAGTCTGAGAACCTCGGTCATAACAGAAACACGAGGGAGTTGGCGAGGCTGGGCTGGCCAAGGGGCGAGGGGAGCAGCACAGCGGCGGAGGCCCTGTGGCTTCGGGGACGCAGGGAACCTGCGGTCGCATTCTCCAGCTCTGGGGATCTGCAGGGCGATTCTGATCCTGCCGCCACGGACCTGCAGGGGAGTTGAGACCAGACAGACAGTGCCCGCAGCTTATTCAGCGCGTCGGAATGCGTCCCTGCCGAGCGCGGGCAGTTTGTTGGTAAACAGACGCCAGGTCTGGGGAGGTGCCGCCGGGCGCCCAGCCTGCCCCGCAGGCGCGCGGCGCGCACGCCTCCTCGGGTTGCCCTCGGCCGGGCACGCCGCGACCGCCGCGACTGCGCCTCACCGGCCCCCCTCCTCCCCCGCCCTGGCTTCCACTTCCGGCGGGGGCCCGGGTTTGGTTGCGACGTCACAGCTCCTGCAGGCCCCCGAGGCCGCGGGAGGGATCCGCCGTCTCGGCTTTTTCCCGAGTGGCGCCCCGCCTTTCCTGGCGCCGCGTGAGGCTGAAGCCTTGCACGAACCGGGAAAAAATCCGGGAGTGAGAGGCGAGTCCGGTTTGATGGCTCTGCGGAGGGCGCGGGAAATAGAGGAGGCCAGTCTCGGTGGCCGCGTTTTGCAGTGTGTGTGCAGGACCTGCCTCTGAACGTTAGTATCCAAGGCCTCGAAGGGCAGGTGTCTACGTATACAAGCGTCTATGGCCACAGGTCCGCAACTACACAGAGACTCCATTCAAATACAACATATACACTTGCATATACCAACACATAGGTGTCTACACCAATGTTCGCACTAGCATCTCTCCACGAACAGAGAGGTTCGTTTATGGATCTGCAAATACAGAGTATAGGCTGTGATGTCTACCTATCTACATTCCCAATGATGAACAGTAATACCCCTGAATAAAAGCACTATTCTTGTCTCTTACACAGACCCGCGACTATGCAAGTCAAATTGCCGGTGTACACACTCGAAAATACAGAAAACCCAAGTACATAAACATTGATGCATGTGTACCCACCCTATGAAAGATACCTGTCCACACACATTAGGCTGCTGCATGTTAGGACAAAGACAGTTACACCCCCAAGCCCACCAGTCCTCACAGATTCCCCAGCATACCCACGTATCTTCTCCCACCTGAGTACGTGCCTCGGATGGGCATATTCATGCCTGTACACACACGTGTGCTCTCATCAGAGTTCATAGTCAAGATAGCAGTCTTAGAATGGGGGGGGGGGGGTGGTGAGAGAGGATGACGATCTGAGAAAGAAGGAAGCTTAGAAGAGTAAGAGAAGGCCCTAGGGGGTGGCCAGGCTCAGACCTCCTTGGAGAGACAGAAAGGTTGAAGGGGTGTACAGAGGTGGTTAAACCCCCCCAGTCAGGTGTCCCTGGGGGAGGAGGAGCATACTGGACTCCCCTTTGGAAGGGATAGAAATGAGTCTTTCCAGGAAAACACACCCCTGGCACCTGGCTCTGAGCTCTTCCCACTGAAGACTTGCAGCTTCAGGAGCAGACTCTTTAGGGGATCGCCTACTCTCTGGGCACCTGGAGAACCCACTTCCTTCTCATCCAACAGGGTATGCAGGTTTAGCTCAGTTGAGAAATGCTATTTCCATATGGGGACCACCTTTCCTGCTTTCTTCCCCAACTCCAGCCATGCCACCACCTCCTTAGAGCTGGGGCTATGAACTTACAGGGTAACCATCCTTTCTACCAAAATCACCTTCTGCAGGGAGGCAGCCACACAACAGTGCCCTGGTGGGTTCCAAGGACAGCATCTCAGAGGGCACCAAGGGAAAAGAATGCTCTTTGGGGTGGGGCTGGCTGTCAGGGAAGGTTTACAAAGGGGGTGATTTTGAGGTGGAACTGAAAGGCTGGGTGGAAGGACACTTCCTCCCAGGACAATGAACCCAGAGACCTTTCTGTGCTGGACCTAACAAGAAAGGGCAAAGGTGGGTTTTCTGGCAGGCCTCTGTAGCAGTTGACTTTTGACATCCTCCAAAGCTGGAAGACCCATAGTGAGAGGCCCTCCTAAACTCTGAAGGGGCTTCACTGAACTCATGCAGGATCCTCAACCCCATGCAGCAGTAGAAAACACCCTGCAGCCCTTTAGAATTTATGAAACACTCACAACATCCAAGCCCTGTGCATCTTCACAAAACCCCTGGAAAGCAGATACTATTATTATCTCCAGTCTACCAATGAAAAAATCTCTCCCTCCATCACCACCTCCATCTTCAGGGCTCCCTACTTCCCTGTGCTGGAGGGTGTGAGGCTGGGGCACCTGGTGGGAACCCCCCCTCCCCGCCCCCCAAAGCAGTGTCCTCAGATGCAGACTCTATTTCACCAACCACAGGGCCTCTGAGCGAGAGTCGGGAAAGGAGGTAGGGATGGGGACAGGGGCTAGGAAGGGCAGTAAATGTGTGTTTGCTCAGAGGGGAGGGAGGGCTGGCCTGAGAGGCCTGAGGCCTGGGTTCCCATCCCAGCTTGGCTGGCTGTGTGAAGCCTGGGTTGGCCATTTCCCATCTCTGAGTCTCATTTTAGCCAGAAGGGATAAAATGAGGGAGCTGCACTTACAACCTCCAAGCCTTTGTCATTGGCTTTAGAATGAATTGCAAACACCAAAATCCCAAAACATAGTAAAACCAAGAAGGAGGAAGAAGAGTTGGAGGAGGAGGAGGAAGGAAGGCAAAACAAAACGAACTCTCTCCTGTCTCTACCAATAACATAGCCTCTGGATGGTCAGGAAAGCTAAAAGTGGCTCTCGCAGCTTTCTCACGCAGGTCCTCTCCCTTAGCCAAAGGGGTCCGCTTGAAGATCCCCGGTACCGAAATAAGGCCTTGGGAGCCGACCGCGGGGTCCAGAGTGGGGGACACCGCGCCACCGCAGGCTCGGGAATCAGCCGAGGTGCGGCGACTGGACCTGACAGATATGCGCGGAGCGCGATGTTTGTAGGCTCTTCGCAAGTCGCCAGACAAACGCAACCCACCGGATCCAGTAACGATTCTTTATGCAGAATAAGCGCCCGCGACCCTGAGATGTATACCTCGCTTCAGTTTACTCGGAGTGAGTTCGGACTCTCCCCTGAAGCCGGGAACTCCGTCCAAACCAGTGCCCCTTCCGACACCAGAAACACGTGGTGGGTGCGCAGGGCTTTCCGCACAGCCCTCGGGCTTCGTATCCAGCGGGCTGCACGCTCCTGAGCAAAAGGTGGGCGTCTGTGACTGGAGTCCGCTCCGGGGTCTGTAACCCGGTACAGATTCTCCACGCAGCACCTGTGTGGATCTGCCCAGGGAAATAGATTCCACTGCGACCCCAGTTCTCGGCCCTCGGGGGCCAGAGCGGGATCATCCGAGCCCTTTCTCCTCCATCCCACCCACCGTCCCCAAACGAAATTTTAGTTTAGTTTTGTCCGTTCTCAGTGGAATTTAAGTCCGATTTGGCGGCGCTTCCCTAGTAACTCGGTTTGGGGAAACTGTGAATAATTTATTTGGCGGGGGTAGGGGGTGAGGATTCCTCGTTCTGCTCAGCCTGTTGCGCGGTTGTTAAAGCCCCACTGTAGGCAAGGCGGGGAAGGGGCAGTCTAGAGACCCCTGCATCCCCACCCACTCCAATTTGACTTTTCCTGAAATTTTGAATTATTGTGTCTCTTTTCTTCTCTCTGATCGAGCAGTTAATAAGCGCTGGCGCAAGCGGGGCGGCGGGCTGGTTACCGACGTCACCGCCAGCCTGGCCGTGCACTTCGGTTGGCGCTCACCTCCACGCTCCCACGAGAGCTTTCTCTGTGACTGGCGTTCCCGCCTCATTTTCCAGATAACCTTGGAGACACTGCCAGGGGAGGGGGAGGGGAGAGGCCTTGGGGTCAGCGCCACCTAGAGATCTGGGCACCGCTGGGCAGGCGGGCTCCCTTCCAGGGTCTCCGGCTCCCTCCTCAGCGACATTCTTCCCACGTCGTCTTTGCTTTATTTCCAAATTTCAGCCTCCGCCCCAGCGAAAGCCTTCTGTTTGGGACTGACTGGGACGTTTAAAATACACGTAAATGCGAAGTCACCAAACAGGTTAAAAATAAAACAAACTATGAACCACTCTTAGACCAAGTACCCCCACCCCACGCCCCAAAAAGAACATTTAGCAAAAACTGGAGCGGCTTTGAAGGTGCGCTGGAGGCCCCGCTCTGCGCGGCTGGAGCTGGCGGAGCGCGGGCGCGGGAAATGGCCCGGGCAGGGGGCGCGGAGGCGCGGGGCTCGGCGGCGGGGACGCGGGAGTTCTCGGTCGGGTGTCCCAGCCTCGGACCCGGCGGGCCTGAGGGAGGAGCCCGCGCCCAGAGCCGGCGGACAGACCGCGGGACGGCACGCCGGACGCCCGGGGGAACGTGGAGAGCTGGCGGGAGGCCCCGCGGCCAACCCGGCTGCAACGAATTCGCCGCGCCCCGAACGAAGACAGCTCGGCCAGGTTCTTCAGACCTTCCCAGACCGCAGCACGGAAACTAGGGCGTTCCGCCGAGGTCTCCATCATCCGGTCCCGGGGGAAGCCGGAGGTAGGACGTGGCGGAGTGGGGACATGCATCTAGCGGGCGCCAACGAAGCGAGTGTGTGCACGGGCGCACACAACATAGCACCGAACACACACGCACAGCACAGTCACACTCATACTCCCATAACCCAGCAGCCGGAGCACACACTACACAGGCAAGCACACACTTGCGGCAAATACACAACCACATCACACATACACACCACACAGCACCCACCCACCACACAGGTACACATACACACACGTTACTCGCGCCCGACCCTCTGGACCCCCTCGATTCCGCGGAAGGTCTACACGGGTGGGGTTACAGTTTTCACTTTCTGACTCCCCAACTAGACCCGTTGGAGGTCCGGCCTGTTTTTCTTTCGTAACAAAAAGGTAGGTTTGGTCCCCGCATCCCAGTCTGGGCTGCGGAGATTGCCCCTTACCTCTGCTGGGCCGGGCCTGAGAGAATGAGGGAATATTGTCTTGGGGAGGAGAGCGGGACCACCACGTGGGCGCCGCAGACGCACCCGCACCTCCTGACCCCCAAAGTGAGAAAAATAATCACAATTACAAACCCCCCCCCCCGCCAAAACACAAAAATAAAACCCGTAGTCTTTCCCTCTGCGTACCACCGCGTTGGGCTCTGGGCTTCAGAGCGTCAGGCCTGGTGTGGGGGAAGGGGAGATTGGAGTGGGGGATGAGAGACAGCTCAGTCCCACCCCCACTCTTCCCCTTTCTTCCAAACCCTCCCCCACCCGGCTCAGCAAGGAGGGGCGGGGGCGCTAGGCCGAGAGGAGCGGCCCAGGCCCACTCCTTCTGTTTGAGGAGGGGGCGGCGGCTGGCGCACCTCCTCCCGCCCACATTTGCCCTCCGCCGCCAATCACCCTTATTAATTCGCGCTGGGAAAGGATCACACACTGGAAGTTCGTCAACGGATGCCTGGAAAAGTCTGGAGGACACGGATGTGGACAGTAAGGGAGAAGGGTTGGGACTTTCGGGGTGGGGTGGGTGCTGGGCGCTAGTCATGGCCACCTGAGCTGCGCTCTTGCCCATTTCCATCTTCTCAGACCAGTGTGCCCCTCCCCTCCCCTAACGACCCCTCTCCACTTGTGAGCTGACCCACACCTATCCAGGCTGGACCTTGGCTGAGGCACGGCTCCCAAACTCTGGGGGGAGACAAGTCCTCCCCAGCCCAAATTCTGGGTGGAACGTGCCTCAGAACTAGTAGGAGGGGCAAGCTCAGCCCCACTCCCAAGCACCAGCCAACCCAAAGGAACGCTGGCTGCCTCAGTTGCTGTCCACAGGAAAGGAGGGGCGCGGATAGTGGTTCTTTGGCTGTCTGAGGCACAGGAGGATCCAGATGGAGGCACTGTTCCTGGAAACACCTTAATGAACCTTCTAGAGCTTTCGGAGGACAAGGGGAGCAGCCGTGATCTGAGGCCCTGAGTCTTGGGTAACACAATAATAATGGTAATAATAGCTACAATTATTGTTTTCTGTGTTGCAGGCACTATGCTGAGCTCTTACTTGCGTTATTTCGTTTATCACACGAATTCTATGAAGTATCATATTATCCCCACTTTACAGATGAGGAAATTGAGGCACAGCAAGAGTGAGTAACTTGCTAAAAGCTAGAATTGGAACTCAGGCCAGTTTGTCCTCTTAACTCCATGGAGTTGTGTTACCTGGCGAAGTACCACTCTGCAAGGGCAAGAGGAAGTGCTGAGCAGGCAGAGAGGACCCCAGGAGAGGAATGCCCTCTATGGAAATGGTGGTAAGATGTGTGTAAGTAATAATATCAATAATGGCCGATATTTATTGTGGGCTTGTATACTATGCTTCACATGCATTTCCTCATTGAAATCTTCAAACAACCCTGCAAGGGAGTCCTATTACTATGCCCCAATTTACAGATGAAGAGACTGAGGCACAGAAAAAGTGTGTGTATCCTCTACACCCACTTGGTTGGAAGGTAAGAAAGTGAGGAAAGAGCTGAGACTGAGAGTCAGGAGTTCCACACTGTGGAGGGCTTGGAACGCCCACCAAGAGCTCAGAATGGGGCCCATGGGTGAGGGGCAGAGGGGTTGCTGAGAGGCTTCCTAGGAGCATCTTGGGTACGAAAGTGGTCTGGGAAGGGAAGAGTCAGGTGGCAGAGAGCCCAGTTAGGAGGCTTTTGCAAATAGGTCGTGTGTGAAGAGAGGAGGGAGGGCCCAGCGGGTTGGTGGCAGAGGCAATGGAAAGGAGGGGAAGCATGAGAAGAGTGGCTCAAAGACAACTCTGCAGGGCTTGGTGACTGTACTGGAAGAGGGTAGAGACAAGAATGACTCTGAAGTTCCTGGCCTGGGCAACTGGAGGAGCCCTGGGGAAGAAGCCATGTGTTTGGTTCAGAGATTCAGGCATTTGATGGGCAGATGGACCATGGCCCAAGATTTGAGGTTTGGATGCTCCAGCATGCAGTCAGCCACTCTGGTTTCCCTCTCGCTCCTGCACAGGTGTCTTTCTCCTACACCCTGCCAGGATGCACAGGTGACACTTGCATATATGCAGATGTATGCAAATGAGAGTAACCAGGTCTGGGCCCTGAGCCAAGAGCCAGGGGAGGGGGAGGGCCGCCCTAGCCCTGACTCACCCTCTGACTTGCCGCCTGGAATGCCACCTCCCCAGCTGGGCTTCCTCCAACTTGGGGAACTTGCTTTTGGAATCACCCTGAAGCTCAGCCTCAGAAAATCACCAACCCAAGGACCTGGAGGGGGCTGGGATTGGGGACTTTCTAAATCAGAGTACAGCTTTATTCTGGGGCCTCCTTGCAAAATGGTGGCAGGAGGGGAGAAGGCAGGAAGAATACCTGGGTGATAAGATATTTATAATTAGACAACACATATGGCATGCCCTAAAGCATTTTCACATCTACTGCTTCACTGGGGCCTCAAAGTAACTTGTGAAGTAGGTGCTTTATTAGCCCCATTTTACAGATGAAGACACTGAGGCCCATGTCATGAAGTGCCTTGCCAGGGAAAGCCTGGCTAAGTGTGTACAGAGCTGGATTTCCAATCCAGGCCGTCTGACTCAGTGCTCATTACACTACTCTACGGCTTGGTGCTGGGCTGAGAGAAGGGGATGTTGATTCCAGAGTCTGGGGCTCCATTTGGGGAACTGCTGATCCTCAGGCATCCAGACAGTTGTGGGAAAGATACCTTTCATCCTCTCCGTCCTCAAGAACTTCAGCAAGTAAGTGAGCTCTTGTCTCTAGACCCCCTGTCTGGCTGGACTGTGCATCTCACTTCCGGCTCCTTCAAAACTCTCTGCAATTCAGTACTCTCTCTCTCTTTTTTTTTTTAAAGATTTTATTTTTTTTCCTTTTTCTCCCCAAAGCCCCCCAGTACATAGTTGTATATTCTTAGTTGTGGGTCCTTCCAGCTGTGGCATGTGGGACGCCACCTCAGCGTGGCTCGATGAGCAGTGCCATGTCTGCACCCAGGATTCGAACCAATGAAACACTGGGCCGCCTGCAGCGGAGCACAAGAACTTAACCACTGGGCCACAGGGACGGCCCCTCTCTTTTTTTTTTTTTAAAGATTGGCACCTGAGCTAACGTCTGTTGCCAATCTTTTTTTTTTTTCTTCTCCCCAAAGCCCCCGGGTACATAGTTGTATATTCTAGTTGTGCTATCAGTACTCTCTTTTTAAGCACCTGCTAGTACAGTTCTGTGTGGGGCACTGTGAGAAATCAGCCTCGGTCCCACCCAATAGTGACTTTGGCAATTTCTGTGTATTAAAATTGTGAACAAAAACATATAAAGTACAGTGAATTAAGATACACACAGTTAAGGAATATTTATAAACTAGATACCTAGGTCAAGAAATAGGACTCTGCCAGTCCCCCAGGAACCCCGCTGAGTGACCCTCCTTGATCATAATCCTCTCCTCCACCTAAGCATCCCAGTTTTTGTGTTAATCACCTCCCTGCTTTTCCTTCCAGTTTCATCACCTGTATCTGCTTACTTTCACCTGTTTATCACCTTAACATGAATAGAATCATACTGTACACAGGATTCTTGCTTCTCTCACTTGACAGTTTGTGGATTCTAAGACATCCTCCCCTGACTTCCTTGTCCGGGACTGCAACCACCTGGACCACGTGCTCAGCTGCATTGCCCCTCTCAGATGCTCAGATGGGTTGGCTGCACGAGGGCAGGGATGGGGCCTTTATGCCTCGGTGAAGGCGGTGTCCAGCACAGGCCAGGCACACCATAAGTGCTCAGTATGCAGGCACTGAATGAATGAAAGAGAATGAGTGAAATGGTGACCTCTGCGTACATTTATGAGAAATCTCAGGACAGGACTGATACTGGAGGCCATAGGGTGACATTCCAGAGGTAGGCTCCTGCCAAAGGGCCCCTTCTCCCTCCCTCCCCTCCTGCTACTCCTCTGGAATGAAAGGCCTAAATGGTAGCATCTCCCTAGATCCTGGCCCTTTCTGTGGCGCAGCCAGGTACAATGGAAAGCACACCAGCTTGGGAGCCAGGCAGATCTGCATTCTAATCCTGCCTCCACACCTTACTGACTTGGGTGAATAAAACTTCGCTGTGCCTCAGTTTCCTCATCTGTGAAATGGGCATAATAACCCCAACCTCACAGGGGGTTAAGATTCAGTAAATTACTCCAAGTAACTGGTGCCTAGTAGATGTTTCACGTATGTTAGCTTCCCTCCCTCTTTCTGTTGGTTCCTTTGGCTCATCACAAGGATATGCCTACCCCCATCACTTAATCTACCTGGAGGGTACCAGAGCCCACTTGATTAAAAAGCTTTTGTTTCCAGAGGACCCAGTAGTGGCTGAAGGTGTCACTCCCAGGACAGAAAGCTCCTGCAGGGCAGAGACCCTGCCTTCCTCAGCTCCTCATCCTCACAGCATCTGGCACTGCACCCTGCATACCGAGGTGCTCAGGGCGGCTTTCATTCTCCAGCATCCCGAAGTCACTCTCAGCTCCTCCTTGGTACAGGGCCACTTGTGAGGGTCTGCCCCGCAGCAACACGTGGAATACCTTCTCACGGAGGACCTCAGCTGATCCTCACTTCCCGGTCAGGTGGGGCAAGTATTGCTGTCCCCATTTCACAGATGAAACCGATGCTCGGAGCAGCTCAGGGCCTTGCCCAACATTGCACAACCAGTTAAGTGGCAAAGCTGGCATTGGAACCCCAGCCTCTGGACTCGGAGATTCTCTGAGTTTTTCCCGAGCAGCACATCTGTCTTTGAATGGGTGAAGAGGAGAGAGGGACTGTCAACACTGGCTGTCGCACCGGCCTGGGGGGTCTCTGGCCATGTGTGGGGGTGAAGCCTGGATCTCTGTAGGGGGTAATACAGAGACAGGAGTCAGGACATGGAGACATGGAGAGAACTAAGGCAACCGGCCCCATGGGAAGTAGGCTGTGGGAATTGTCTGCAAAAGCGTGAAGGGCTTCAGACTAATTCTGTGCGACTTTTGAGGCCAGAATGCCGAGAACCAAATGGAAGTCAGAGGAATATAGATTTAGGTTCAACAGAAGGAAGACATTTTTAGTAGAGTTTTCCAAAGCAGCACATTCTCCACGCATCTCAGGCACCAACTCCTGCTGCCTCGTACAGAGGGATTTTTCACTCTTGTTTCCTCTGCTGGAATAAGCATTGGGGGGGCAGGTTCACCTCTCTTTGAGCTTCACTTCCTCACCGTGTGTGTGTGTGAGTGTGTGTGTGTGTGTGTGTGTGTGTGTACAATCTGTCCTCAATAAGTGTTTGGGAGTCCCGGTCACTGAGGCGCTCCAGCCGAGGCAAGGGATGTTCTAAGATGTGGTTGGGAGCCTGAGCTCTGGAGCGGATGCCAGTAAGTTTGAATCCCAGTTCTGCTGCTAGGCGAGGTGGCTTAGAATTTCTGAGCCTCATTTTTCTCATCTGTAAAATGGAGTTAATAGTCCTTACCACATAAAATTGTTGTGAGGACCAAATGACGCACCTTGTGTGACTAGCAGAGTGCCCAGCACACGGAAAGCTAATAATGCAGCTTTTTTGATGACATATGTGGTTGAGGGGCTGTGTCATGGGCTAGAGAAATGGGGTAGGTGCCCACTAATGTCCCAATTCTGACAGCACGTGAGTCTTTTCCGTGAGCATCAGGAAAGGAGCTGAGTAGAAACCAGGAAGCAGATAGACTCAACGGAGGAAAACTGGGTTCAAAATAGACAGGACTCCCATTCAGAGTCCCTAGGTTCTTGAGACTGTCCCGTGGACTTTTCCTACCTTGCTCTGCCTGTCCTCCTCTTAGGCAAGCCCCCCACACCTAAGGTTCGGACCTGGGCATCATTAACCCCAGAAAAGGTGCGAGAGTCCCCATCAGCGTGGCCTGCCCTGAAAGCCTCGCCTCAGCCAAGAACAGGGCCCAAACGTTCTGATTTGGCTGTCACCTGCCCTAACCACAAGCCCTTTGCTGGCCCAAGCCTTTAAACCAGCCAGATGACGTGGCACCTCCTGGAAGGTGGCGGTGGCTCCTGCATGCCAGACACCCCGGGCTAGGAAAGGCCCTCGGCCACCTCGGGAGCAGCCCTCAGCCTCTAGCACTGCTGCTCCTCAAAGTTTCATAGTCCGTTTTAGAGATGGAAGGCACCTCAGGGGTCCCCAGAGCCCCTGGGTCTCAAATTCTGGGCTCAAGAAGGTCTGGAGTGGGCCTGGAAATCTGCATATTAATAAGCTGGCCCCCTCTACTGCCATGAGACACTGATTTGGCCCAGCTCCCTTGCCCTCGGGGAGAAGCTGAGCCTGAGAGGGGACAAGACGGCCCAGGATGACATACTGGAACTGGACGAAAGCCCAGCTCTCTGGACCCTGGTACAGGGTGTTTTCCAGCACGGCTGCCTGTCAGGGCTCACTCCCCCGGAGAAGGGGAGGGCAGTTCACTTGGAGGTCTTCCTGAGTCTGGTCCCCAGGCCTCCTTCAGAGGTCGTGTCAGTTACACAAGAACCAGTCACCCTCCTGGAAACGGCCGCTCAAAACAGCGAGATGAGGAGTCTCGGGCCTGCCGGGGTCTCCTCAAGGCCAAGGCAGGGGAGCGAGTCGGTGTTTGGGGCTGGATCCATGGAGGGTCATGCAGGCACACATTCCAAAATAGCCATTACACTGGCGGAAAATTTTGGTCTGATTTGGAATTACCTCTCTATTCACCAGCACCAGCACCAGCATTGGCACCAGCACTGGGCACATGGGACCGAATGATGGCGTGTTGAATAAATGGATGATCCTTAATGTTGGTTGGACTCAGTCATCTCCAAGGCTACATGCCCCTCCCCTCAGTGGCAAGAGGTGTGGGGACTCAGCGAAGCCTGGAGAACGCCAAACAGTGGGCGCTCAGAACAGAGGATGGCCAGGGAGGTGCAGCCGAGAGGAGGGAGGGGGTGAAGAAGGCAGCCGTGAATCAGACACCTCCCCATTCCCACCCAAGGGGCCAACTCCCATCAGGTCTCAGCCCCAGAGGTTCCATGAACAGAATGGGTCTCCGTGATGGTGCGCGTAAAGTGGAGATGTTGCTTTTGTGAGCATGTGACGAGTGTGTAACTGAAACTCTGTATGTGTGACTCTTTGTGGCTTGGGTGTGGCTCTGTGCGTGGTGTGGGAGCTGTGTGGTTGTGGGCTGCATGTGACTGTCCGTGTGGCTGTGTGTTTGTGTCACTGTGTGCGTAGAAATGGGAGTTGCCTGTGCGATGTCGTGCGTGGCTCACGGAGGCTGGTTTTGAGAGTGGCTGGGTGTGGAGAGTGCACTGGTTTTGAGAGAGCATGTGGCCATCTGTGTGGCTGTGTGTGGCTCTGCGTGATCTGTGTGCACCTCTGGGTGGAAACAGCTGTCATGGATGCGTGTGACTCTGTGGGACTCTGCGATGTTGTCTCTGAGTGTGCCGGCGGGTCTGACTGTTATTGTGGGCATCTATGCAACTTCCTGGTGGGTTACTGGCATTGCATGTTGTGTGTGTAGCTAGGTGTTATGCCCTCAGCAGTGTGTGTCACTGTGTGTCCCTCAGGGACTTGGTTGTGTCACCTTGTGTGACTGTGACTGTGTGTGAGACAGCATGCCCCTCAAACAACCTTCTTTGGGTTCTTTGATGTGGCTGAGTTTCTAGGGGCCGCAGGACGCCTGCCTCACTCTTGAGGACTTCAAAAGATGGCGGCCCTTTCTGCCCAGCGAGGGAAAAACCCATTTCCCCTCACCCTGCCCCTCTCCTCCCGCCTGGAGGAGAAGCCTGTTTGTTTTCCTATTTTTACTGCCTTGGATGAGTTCATGGCCGCAACTGACTCACCACTCTTTCCGAGAGACTTGGGGAAGGAAATCGGGGTTGCTTGCTTGGGGCCTCTGCCCACTAGCCCAGGATTCCAGAGCAGGGCCAAGGAAGACATCTAGGTCCACTGAGGGCTGTGTGAGCACCTCGAGCCATTCACCCTCCCCGAGCCTGGAAGGTCAGCGAGTCTTTAGAGGTGACCGTCCAGGCCCCATCTCCTACCCCAAATGAGAGGCTCTCTCCTCATCTAAGATGCCTCCAGTCACAAGGTCAATTGAAAGGTAAGCTGGGGCTTTGGACGTGCATCTGACATCTCACCCAGATCCACAGCTCCGGGTTCACCCCTGGTCCAGCGCAAGCAGTAGCAAGGATGCCCCGCCTCAGCAGCACTGTTTGGGCGCCCCCTATGGGCAGAGGCTGCCCAGGCTGAAGGAGGCGGAGCCAGAGGAAGGAGGCTGCACAGCTGGATGGGGAGACTCGCTCGCTGTCCCCTGGAGCCCTCCAGTCTCAGGGGGAGTCAGGACCCTCCAATACACAGGCACTGAGACAAAGACCAGGAGAATTCAAACTGTGGCTCCCTGGGCCGGGAGAAGAGTCATGTTCCAAGTCAGAGGAAGAATCAGAGGCTTCTGGCAGGGACTGCGGGGACTTGGGACAGGCTGGGAGGGAGAGTGTGTCCTGGAGGGTGAACAGCTGGCAGGACCTAGGGATGGAACGAGTCCAGGAGGCGAGACGAGGTGGGAAGGCCAAGGTGGCATAATCCTCGTGTGAGGTGACCAGGGAGGGCTTGAGCTGGACTCTGTTCTCGTGGCAGAGGAACTCCCCTCTGCATAGGAAGTCCCCTCTGGTGTCTACCTGGTATCCCTCCAGCTACAGCCAGCATACAGCACCCCCATGTCTGGTTGTCCAGGAGGGAGTTCTGAGGCTGGGGACCATCCCCTTCCCCTGCCCTGGCCTGGGGGCCAACGCCCCAACCACACGCCCAGCCAGCTTGCCCAGCCTGCAGCCCCCTGAGTCCACCCTGCAGATGCCTCTGCCAGGCTTTTAGCAGCCAGTGGCTGAGGCCGTGAAGACTTCCCTCCCCTCCTGCCCTCCTGGCCCCCTGCCTTGGGGGCTCCTTGCAGCTCCTGGGACTGTCTACCGCGCGAGAGCCCTCCCTGGGCCAAAACTCCTCCACTTCAAATTTCTGGGTGTTTGAGCCATGCCCCTGGAGGAATTGGGAAGAGCCTCAAGCTAAGGAGTCAAGAGGCCAGGCTTTGCTTTGGGGAGCTCACAGAGAAATCATTTAGCCTCAGTTTCTCCATCTGCAAAGTGGGGCTAATGGTGCCTGCCCTGCTGGGTTCCCAGGGTGGGTGGGGGAGGCTCCAGTGAGCTCATGGGTGTGAAGGCCCTGGTGAGCTGTAAATAGCCCAGTGCTAGTGGGAGGGAGGGAGGGAGCTGTTATTCCAGCTGGGCCTGGCTGCCCGCGGGGAGGGCTTGGCCACTGAGGGGCTGGGGAATTGTGAGGGTCTCTGTGCCAAGTCGAGACTGGCACCCCAATGAGAGCTGGGGGCAGGTAAGGCTCTGCAGAGGCCACACCAGGGACAAGTGCTGGGGTGACAGCCACAGGTCTGTGATATGAGGGCTTTGGGCAAGTCACTTGGACAAATGACTCTGAAGAATCTGCTTTTGGGAAGATGGTTGAGAAACCAGAGGTCACAGATGACGCCACTCAGCCTCTCTGACATCCCTGTCTCTGCAGGGAGGGGGCAGAGACACCAGCTTCTCTGTCCCTCTGTCCCTAAGCCCTGGGGACAGGAGGCTGAGCACTAGCTGGTCTGGACTCAGGGGATTAACTGTGGCACTTTCTGGTAAGGAAAATTCTGAAGCCGCAACCAGTTCCCCAGGGGGGTTTTGCTGTATCTTTCTCTAGCCTGTCACAAAGATGGTTCCAGACCCTTCCCTGTCCTCTTCAAATGGGCCATCCAGCTCCTTCCCCCATGTACCCCTCGTCCCCTCCAGTCGGTCTGCCCACCGTCTCTCTCTACATACTCCACCTTGGGCCTCCCCCCCCCCACCCCGGCCCCTGAGCCTGTGAACAGGCTGCTCCCCCTCTGGAATGCCCCTCCCCCCAGGAAACAGCCCCTCAGCCTCACATCAAGTTCTGCCCCTGCCAATTTCTGGCCAAGTGACCCTGGTCAAGTCACTAAATCTCTTTGAACCTCAGTCTTCCCATCTGTAAAATGGGCCTAATACTACCTCCCAGGGTGGTGAGAAAGAAGAGAGAACGCATAAAGCACCGAGCTTGGTTCCCGCCCCAGGTGGGAGACTCAGCACCTCCACCCTTTCCAGAATCCCCCCAGGGCCTCGGTTTGCCTTATACTCACTTCCTTTATTTATTGCTTCGTGACGAATCAAAAGACAGATATTGACAGAGCACTTGCTGTATATTTAGCTCTGTAGCAAGCTCCGGAGAGGTCCAGGAAGGGTTGCTAACCTAGAAGGTTGCCAGCCTGGGTGGACAGGTGTCATCCACAGACACGGACATCCAGCCACTCCGACCCCGCAGCTCTCATCCAGCCTAAGTGAATAGCAGGGTTTTGGAGGAGAGAGAACGATCAGGGCAGGAGTGGTTCAGGCAGTCTTCTTGGAGGAAGGGGCCTTGAAGGACAAGTAGGATGGGCAGAAGGGACAAGAAAGGCAGTGTGGACAGAGGGCACAGCAGAGGAGTGACCATGGTGTGCTCACTGGGGGCACCAAAGTAGAGACAGATTGTGTGTGGGAAATCTTGGGAGTGAAGACTGGGTTGAGAAGGTCAGGCCAGATGCTAGAGACCCTTGAGAGCCAAAGACAGGAATGTAGATCAGACACGATAGGAAACAGGGAGCCAGAGCAGGTTCTTGAGCAGGGGAGTGAAGGTTGAAAGGGAACGGATGGGCCTCCTATTTATTTAGCATTGACTGTATTCCAGATTCTAGCTAGGTGCTTATTAGGTTTTCCCACTTAATCCCCAAGCATCCCGGTGAGACATGCATTGTTATCTCCATTTGATAGATGGGGAAACTGAGACTTGGAGAAGTTAAGTAAATTCTCCAAGATCACAGAATTGAGGAGAAAGTGAGAAAACCGAAGTCTGCCTAACTCCAGAGTCCATGCACCTGCCAGCACAACCCATTGTCCCCCAAAGACAACGGGGGTCAGAGTTAGGCAGGATCCTCTTTCCCTCCCCACCCCCACCCACCCCTTGGTGGAGTTTGCTTTAGGGGCTGGGAGCGTTTGGGGCCAGTGGAGGTGAAGCTGCCTCGGCAGGTTGATTTTCCAGCTGCTCATGGGATGGAGGGAACAGGGACCAGACGGGACACTCGTCACCGGTCAGCATAGGGAGAAGTCTGGAGGGCCAGGGTAAGTGAGAGGGAGCAGCCAGCGGTGACGCTGGGCTTTTGAGCCTCCCTGCCCAGGAGCAGGAGGCTGTTGACAGAACCTGAAGTCGCAGGAAGGATGTGGACTGGCTTTGGAACAGGCTGAGCCTGGCGCAGTGGCCAAGTAGAAAAAGCCCCGGCTCTGAGCTCAGCGGAGAGGCCTGACCTCCAGGACTTTCCAGGCACTCTTTCCTGTCCCTTTGAGACTGGGGACGCCCAGAGAATGGGGCCTGTGGTACCTCCTTCCTTGGCCTCCGCGCTGGCCCTCAGAGTGGGGCCTGGGCGGGGAGCATCCTAGGAAGGCAGCCTCCCCCTCCCTCCTCTCCCTCCCCCTCCTCCATCAGCCCTTGGCATGCCCTTTGAGGCCCGGGAACCCAAGGACCAGCTCCTTCCTCTACATCCCTACCAGGGCTGCTCCCCTGTCCTTGCTTGTCCCAGCCCCACCAGCCCTTGGGTTACCTGCGCATGTCTCTTCCCCTCCCCAGGTCATCCGTTTATTCAACAGATATTTCTTGAGCACCAGGCCTTGTGCTGGGCCCTAAGGATACAGCCATGTCCTCAGAGAGCTTGCATTCTAATAGGGGAGGCCGATAATAACCAAGTAATTAAAGAGAAACTCGTTTCAGGAGGTTAGTGCTGCAAGGAAGAATAAAGCAGAGCTGTGAAGACGTTGGGTGGGCGGGTGGGTGGGCAGGGATGCCAGGAGACCTAGGGTCACTCTTTTAGATTGAGTCATCTAGGACAGCCTCTTGGAAGAGGTCTCTTGAGCTCTGAATGACCAAAATAATGGAAAGTGTAGGGAAGAGCATTCTAGTTAGATGGAATGGCCCGTGCAAAGGCCCTGAGGCAGAGGCAGGCCTGGTGTGTGTGTGAGAAACAGCAAGAGAAGGAGAAGATGAGGCTAGAGAGGTGGGCAGGGTCCAGATGGTGTAGGGCCTTGTAGAGTTTCCATGTTGTTTTGAGTGAGATGAGAGGCTTCGGAGGGTTTGGAACAGAGGAAGGACACGCTCTGATTTATATTCATAAAGGTCCCTTCGGCTGAGGGAGTGAGTACTGAGATCAGCCAGGGTCCTTTCTCATCCTTCTCTTCTAGGATCTTGATGCCCCCTGGTCCCCAGACTCCTCTGCACATCTGGACACAGGCTCCAGGGAACATTCCAGAAGACCTGCCTTCATTTACTGTCTCACGTTGAGAAGGATTCTGGGGAGACTTTGGGAGACCCCCAAGGAAATGACTATTGTGGAAGAACTGCCTTGTTTTCCCTTTGGGGGGCCCTTTGTCCCCAGCCTGGTGTAGGGGTGTCTCTGTGTCAGGGGCTCTGTGAGGAGGGTAGCCCCTGACCAGGGTCACATCGACACCTAGACAGACATCTCAGGTCTGGAGAAATTAAGGGAAGAAGGAAGGGATTGAGGTGGTGGAGCAAGTGGACCAGCAGGTGACCTTTGCCCTCTGCCCTCCCCTCAAACCCTGCAGGAGCCCCTGGCTGCTCCAGCAAGGGGCGGGGGTGGGGGGACTCCATCTGGGTGGGGCCGGTGGAATCTGGCGGACCTCCTGGGGGCTGCCCTGGGGATGGACGCCCAGCAGCGTTGGGAACAGACTGAGTCAGATCCGGAGAGCGGCACAGGGCGGCCCAGCTGAGATCACGGCCTGGTGGCTGGAGGTGGCCTCCCAGCTCGAGTCCTCCACCCCCAGCTGGTGTCCATCCAGAGAGCCCTCCGACACGCACCAGGCGCCTTCCCGGCGTCAGTGTAGCACTCCTGGGACGCAAGATGCTCAGAGCCAAGACCAGGCCGTGACTGGGCTCCAATCTCCACCCTTCCCGTGTGCCCAAATTGACGGAGGCGTGACCCTGCCCTCACGGAGCCCCCAGTCTGAGAGAAGATGAGAAGATGGAGACGCACTTAAAGAACACAAAGATGAAGGGGTCTGCCCAGTGGCATAGCAGTAAAGTTCACGTACTCTGCTTTGGCGGCCCAGGGTTCGTGGGTTCGGATCCCGGGCATGGACCTAGCACTGCTGGTCAAGCCACACTGTAGAGGCATCCCACATGAAACAGAGGAAGACTGGCACAGATGTTAGCTCAGGGCCATTCTTCCTCACCAAAAAAACCCTCAAACCCCCCACAAAGATGAAGGTCAAAAGGAAACCCCCCAGTGGACCAGGTCAGGGAGAGACGCACTGTGCCCAAGAGCCTAGGGCAGGCACTGTCCTGACACGAAGCGGCCATGGGTGCCCGTGTGGGTCAGCTCGCTCGTGGCTCCTTCGTCCAGAAGCCCGGCCTCTGACCCCCTTGTACCCACAGTGCACTGAGGCTGGGAGTTGTGCAAGGGTCAGCAGGCAGGGTGGCGGGCTGGCTGGGGAGGGGAGATTCCTGTCTCCTGCCCCAGCTCCCTGAGGCCTTCCCTCCCGCAGCCTTGGCCTCGGTGCGCAGCAAGCTGTTGGAGCTTGTTTGGCCTAAGGGTTCGCACCCTGCCTCCTCCCCCTCGCCTTCCTGCTCAAGAACAGCAGCCAGAGGCCTGAGACGGAGGAAAGCCAGGGGCTGGTGGTGGGCCGGGGCACTGCTGAGTCCCTAAGTCCAAGGGGAGTACGAAAGGCCCCCCCGCCCCCCCCGACAGAACCTTGTGCTGGGAGGCGCCCTGCCTGAGGGGGGCATCAGTGAGCCTCCAGCAGGAAAGACAGGGCTGAGCCTGGGGCTCAGAAACACTTGATTTCAGGCCATGAAAATCAGAGAGCTCCTGAGAGAGATGTGGCTGAGTGGTTTTCTAACAGTCCCAGCCATCTCCAGGTGCCACGGGCTGCCTTGAGAGGGAGGGAGCTGCCCAATGCAGAGACATTCAAGTAGAGGCCACAGAAGTTAATCATCTTCTCACTGACTATTCATTGAGTCCCTTCTGGAGGTGGCCCAGTCCAGGCAGTGAGTGGGGAGGCAGTGTTGAACCACGTGATAGTTTAAAGTCCCTTCCAGTGCTGAGATCCAAGACAGCATCAATCAGGGCAGGGTTCTCAGAGGAGGTGGCAGGGACAAAAAGAAAGGGTTTCTACAAGGGGCCAGGGATTGGAGCTTACCAAGCCTGGGGCAAGCTGCCTAGACACCAGCCCCCACCCCAGGGGGTGTAGGGGCTTAGGTCCTGGGGGTGCAGGGCGGGGAAGGGGAGCCAGACAGCTTCTTAGAAAGTGGCAGGCAGGTGAGCAGAGCTCCCCAGTGATAATTAAGGAACAAAGGTGCCGAGGAGCAGGGAGCCTGCGCAGCCCTCTGGGGCAGGCGGGCTAATGGGAGCCTGGAGGAGAGGTAATAACAAGCGGAGAACTGAGCAGACAGCCCGGCGTCACTACGCCCACAAGCCGCCCCCTCGCCCTCCTGCGCCAGAACAATAACTGAGCACCCAGCTGGGGGTGAAAATATATGGATAACACACAGGCGAGCTGGAACCCAGGCGCGCTGCACCCAGGTTGCTGCAGGGGAGAGGGGACCGGGGTGGGGAACAGATGAGCCTGCTGGTGGCAGGAGGGGGTCAGGGTGAGGGCAGGGATGGGGGCAGAGAATTTAGGCAGGTGGATGTTCACCTGGGCTCCCAATGGTGTAAGGGTGCCTGGGAGGGATGCTTGAAGGAATCACTGTCCCCTGCAAGCGTGTTCTGGTGACACCTCTCCAGATGCTGGAGGTGGCCCTTGAGGTCAGAGCGCCCAGCTCAGAGTCAGAAAACCTGGGGTCTGGTTCTGCTTTGGATAGTACTGGGACGCTGGGCAAGGCTCTCGGCTCCTGGGCTTCCTTACCTGCTGAAATGGAAACAATAATACATACCATGCAGGGTGGTAGGATGGCTCAGTGGGCTGGTGTGCAGGAAAGCGCCTGGCTCCTAGCAAACCTCAAGACAGATCTCCCCAGACTGGATGGAAATCTGACTCTCACCTGGAGCCACACAAGTCAGTCCTCTACCCGAGGCTGCATGAGCAAATTTCACTCTCAAAGATTCACACAGCGGCCTCCCTAGTCATTCCCCCTACACACGCGTACCCACATACACACACGTGACAGCAGAACCCCTGAACTCCTCACAGACTCTCCCAGGGGCATGCTCGTCTTTACTGTTTGTTCCCCAGCTACACCCCCAAACAGAGGCCCACAAAGCCACCCCAATCCCAGCACCAATACAGTGTGCATTCCCGCTAACCGGACAGAGCCCCATCAATGAATAAAGAGTGCTGAACTACATGTGGACTTTTGTGTACCCAAGTGTGCGTACACCGCCGTATACACTCATGCATGTGCCTGCAACTTTGGAAATGAGGCCAAGAGAGCGTCCAAGTCAGCCTCTTCTTCAAGACCATTCTGTGCTCTCTCAACTGATGGTTGTCTAGTCATTGGAGATTTCTGCTTGCACATGCGTTATACGTGTGTTCACATGCGCACACCCATTGATGCATTTGGTTAGTACAGTAGCTGGTCTCCTCTCCTCCACCTCCCTCCTTGTTCCAATCCAGCCCAGCATAATGCTGTCTGATTTGTCTTCCCGAGACTCAGCCTTCCCCGTGTTTCTCTGCTGTTCTGACACCCTACATGGCTCCCCATTGCCCTCTAAGCTAAAACCCAAGTGCTTCACCCTGCCATTCCTCCCTCCAGTTCTTTAGTGGCTTCCCCAACTTCACAGGACCCCAGTAACCTTAGAAGACATCAGTACTATCCCCCAATCCAGTCCGTGAGTCCCCTTCACAAGTGGTTGTCCAGCCTCCCTTTGAGGTTCCAGTGATGAGAACTCACTGCCTTCTAAGCTGGCCCATTTCATTTCATCACAGATGAGCTGTAGTCATTGCAGCTTAATCTAGCAAACACAACCCCGCCTGGTTCAACTCCTGCTGCCTTCTGGGGTTTTCCTGTGATCCCTTGCTCGGTGGTCCCGCCTTTAGCATTCCCTGCCATCATGCCACCTGTTGTTTCATGTCTTCTCTGCTTTGCCACGAGACTCTGAGCCTCTTGGGGATGGAGTGCTTGAAACAAACATCTGCCACGATGTTTAGGGACCACTGGCCTGAGACTCAGCTGCTCCAAATTCCCCAGTTCTGCTCTCATCTCCCTCCAAGGGAGCAGGCACGGCTGAAGGAGGGATCTGAGGTCCCTTCTCGACTCTCCTGGAGCCCCTAACTATCACAGCACCAGTTGGGTTTGAGATGTAATTGCAGGCACACTCCCTGGTCCCTCCCTGCATTATTTTTCTCCACAGCGCACATCCCCTTCTCAGGCTATGTCACTTGCTTTCTGTCTCCCTCTTCCAGAATGTGAGCTCCTTGAGGGCAGGGATTTGGGGCTGTTCTGTCCATTGCTGTCTCCACAGTGCCTAGACTAGCACCTGGCACCCAGGGGTCATCATCTGTGGAACGAATGGAGGTAACTGATTTCTTCTCCATCACCCCTACTGGACAGTGAGCTCCAGGAGGGTGGAGTCCATGCCTGGACCTGTCTGCCCAGTGCCCAGTGTGGTGTGGGACGCATAAGAGGAGCTCAAGTCCATGTCTGTTGGCTGAATGGACAGGGACTGTCAGCAGAGCTTCTGTCCATCCATGGCACACCTGGAGCCCCCTGCGGGCCCAGCCACAGGCAGGATGGGCGAGAGGGCAGAGGCAGAGAGGAGGAGACCCAGCTCCCTCCCTGGCAGGTCTGCACACACACCCAGCTCCCGACAGCTCTCTGGTTGACCAAGCTGCAGGCTTGGGGTGCGAGCAGGACATGGGGGTAGGAGTCAGGGTAGGCTTCTTGGATGTTCCAGGAGAAGCAGAAGGAGGGGTGGCCGTGGCTCAGGGGGCCTGGAGATAGGGGGGAACTGCTCCACTCTGTGCCCTTCTCACAGACCGCAGAGTCAGCCCCCTTCTGACACTTTCTAATAGGGCGGCTTTGGGCCTCACTTAGCCTCTCTGACCTCAGTTTTTCCAGCTGCAAAATGGAGCAGATAATAGTACTTTCTTGTGAGCAGAGCCACTAGCACAGAGCAAGCACTCAAATGTTATCTGTCATTATGGGGATGTCGATGGCAATGATGATGATGAAAAAAATAAACAGGGTGAGACAAGAGACCGGCCTGTCACTTCCTAGTCCTGGGGGTTGTCTCAGTCTCCTGGCCTTTGGGTTAAAGGAAGCAGGATCCCAGGGGGCTGGGCCTTAGGGGAACTGAAGGCTGGATAGGGACCCAGGGACCCAGAAAGGAGATGGCCGGGCCAGTGGGAGGTAAGGCCCAGGGAGCCCAGGCTCTCCAGTCCATAGGAGAAAGGGGAAACTGAGGCCGAACTGAGCCACTTCCAGTTCCTTTGCTGCTCTGCCTTTTGGACGATGCCAGCGGTAGTGGGGGCACGCGCAGAGGACGGCAGCATCAGGAAGTTCTCCTGTAAGGCCTGCTACCATGCCGGGGACTTGAGATGTGCCCTCACTGCTGTGGGCTCCACCAGCTCTGGGCAGAGAACGTCCTTGTCCTGGAGGTCCCCGGGATAGTGAGAGAACCCTCCGGACAAGGAGTTAGGAGACCCAAACTCCAGCCCGGGCTCTGCCTCTCACTCATGCCTTCTCTGAGCTCAGTTTCCTCCTCTGTCAAGTGGGAGGATTGGACTAGATGGTCTCTAATGCCAACCCGATGGACAGGCTGTTTGGTTCTCTAGGGAAAGTGAGGGGCAGCACATCAGCACAGTGCCTGACATGTGGTGGGGGCTCAGTGAATACTGGGGTTCCAATGTGCGTGAAGCAGTCCTCTGAGGAGATAGAGGGCAGGGCTCCCCTCATACTGCACCTGCCCACTCCTGCTAATAAGAGAATCCTCCTCCAGGGAGCCACAGACGATGATGAAGGTATCAGCCGGCCTCCTCTGCTGGTCCCTGCCTCTTCCCGGCCATCTCGACCTACTCCCCACTCTGGCTGCCCCCCAGCATCCTGGCTCCTCCAGGGTGGCTGGAAGGGAGGGCAATGGAGTTGCTGCCGACTGCCTCACAGACGGGCCTTGGCTCTCCGGGGCCTATGCAGGTGTTTAGACCTGAGGGAAGACTAGGGTCTCACCTAGTTTTCCCCAGAATTTTTAGTTTCTTTAGGGCGCAAGTTCTACAGACTTCAGAGGCATCAAAGCCTCCATGGTCCCAGCACTGAGGGTCAGAATGAGCCCTGCTCACCACACAGAGCCTCTGCCCCTTTCCACTGAGGCCCCGGCTACACCCAGAGCCCCCGCCCATCCCTGCTCATAAGAAGGTCCTGATCCACGGAGGGTAGCCTGCAAGCCTCACCCTGTGTGAAAGAACTGCTCTCAGAGGCGCCTTTCGAACAGAGTGGGGCATCCAGAGGGCGCCCATCTGCCTGCTGGGGCCAGGGGAGGGCACGTGCAGGCGGACACTAGAAGTATGAGCTGGTCTTTGGCCCTCAAACGATGGCGAGGGAAGGAGAGGTCGTCTCACGGGGCAGGCACAGCATGTTCTGGGAACCCCCAGGGCCCAGGGCTGCGTGAAGACACACAGCAGACGGGACTGGAGAAGCAGGCAGGGGCTGGGCCGTGCAGGCATCTGTGGGCCATGCCTAGGAGTCCAGCGGGAAATGGGGAGCAATGAAGCTGGCCACCCCTAAAATGTGTGGACCCCAGGACAAGAGTATCGACGGAGGCCCACACGTGGAGATAACAAATTGCTAAGTAAAATAATGTTCTTCTTGCCTTCCTTGACAATAAGCCTTCATAACAACAAAATCAAAGA
Organism: Equus caballus; assembly: GCF_041296265.1. Classification (NCBI taxonomy): domain Eukaryota; kingdom Metazoa; phylum Chordata; class Mammalia; order Perissodactyla; family Equidae; genus Equus; species Equus caballus. Next base: position 25,783,156 of record NC_091694.1, on the reverse strand, counting down.
ATTTGCATAGGGGCCGGCCTGATGGCCTAGTGGTTAAGTTCGGTGGCCCCCAGGGTGGCCCAGGGTTTGCAGGCCTGGATTCTGGGCATGGACCTACACACCGCTAGTCAAGCCATGCTCTGGTGGCATCCTGCATACAAAATAGAGGAAGATCGGCACAGATGTTAGCTTAGAGCCAATCTTCCTCGCCAAAAAAAATTATTTTTTGCATAAAGTCTTGATTTTTATAAGGCTGAATATTTAGGTGACTAAAATATTCTAATGTAACTACTAAAATCAAAAGGCAAAACATAAATTATAGCTAATGAATATAAAAATAGTAAATAAAATTATTGAAGTAAATCTAAATTTCTAACTTAAAATTTTGTCAATAGAATTAAACATGAGATATTTTTATAAAATATAATGCTTTGTAATCCCAACATTCAGTGCCCATCAAATTGCCAAAATAAAGATTCATTATCGAATTTCATTATGTTACATCCAGACCTACATTTATACGGATTAAGAGCTATATGCTCTCAATTCTAAATTTAGTAGAGTAAAATGTTTCTCACCTGCAATGTACATCTATTTTGAATGCTACACTAATTTGCATGTACTTCTGGAACTCAGAGAGAAGCAAGAACACAGATGCTTGACACTACCAGGAAATTTCATTATGTGAGAATCCATTGCATTATTCTTGAATATTTTAAAAAAACAACCTTTTGCATGTATGTTATCTGGATTTAACAAACATATCCATTTATTTTTATTTCACCCAAGCACTTGTCCCATGTCCATCTCTGTCACTGGCAAAGGCACACTCTGACAGCACACAGACGCAGTTGCTTTTTGTTTCAAGAACTTAGAGCGAGAAGTTTCCCCGGGGCCTGATCAGCATTAATCACAAGAGCAGATGTTTAAAGTTGTGGGACGGGCCACGCAGCGCTCAGCGCAAGATCCCCCACGACCTAGGCATCCCCAGGTTCTTTGACAAATGCAGTGTCAGGGCTGTGTTTCTGTTTTGAGGGGCCTGGAGCAGGGGTCCCTCTGGCTGGCTATGAGGGCAGCACTGATGGACGGGGGTGAACAGAGAAGGGACAGGGTTAGATTCCCACATTAGCAAGATCGCCTGGAAGCTTTGGGGAATGGATTAGATGGGAGTGAGGAGTCAGGGGGAATTTTAGGGGGGACTGTTGGAGTAATTTCTGGGTGAGAAAATGTGGAAGCCTGGACAGAGAAGTGGGTATGGGCATAGAATGCTGAGGAGAGGTATTTAGGAAGAAAGAAAGTTCCTCCTTCTCTCCATGGTCTCTAGAACCTTCTCTCCAAGGGTGGGTGGGAGGACACGGACAAAAACTCGTACAGCCAAAGTAAGAGAAATTCAGAATCAAGGACAAGAGATGACCAAGATCCACCCAGTCCTGGGCTGTTTGATGTGCTCCGGCAGTTAGCAAGTGGCTAACCAGATGCCAGGGCTGGCCGACCCTGCCCATGGCGGCAGAGCCCGTAAGTGCAAAGAGAAGGATCTGAGCTAAACTTTTGGGAGCACTGCTCGGGACGGGCACAAGGTGGAGGACAGGCTGGGGCCAGGGAAGAGCACCCAGCCCTAGAAGCCCTCCCCAGGCAGGCTGGGGCCGAGCGCCTGGAGACATCAGGCTGCACAAGATGACCTCACAGGGAACCCTTCCAACTCCATGCTCTTTGCCTGATCCCAAGGGCTAAAACTCCGCCCGCATCCTCCACACTCCACCATGTCTACACCTGGCAGCCCTCGCAGATGCTTATCTTCCCTCCCCCACCCCACCCTTCCACCGGCCCCGCCTGTCCGTCTGCCAACAGCCCACTCCTGGCCTTTCATCTCATGCCACAGCAGCCGGCCGCCGATGCTGCAATCCCCCGCCCCCCAGGCTGGCCAGCTCCACAGCTTCTCTGGGGCTTGGGCCCCTCAGGGCCGGAGACCCGGGTCCCCCAGGGCCTTGGCTTCCTGCTGCAGACCCTGTCCAGGGTGGCCTAGGGGGTACGCCCCTCCTCACCCTGTAAACATGAGCACACACCCTGAGGCACACCCCCACTGTCCTTTCCTCCTTGGCAACTTCCCCTCCATCACTCCTCACCCCCAGGACCCCTCCTGTTTCCTGCCCTGTCTTCTCTGACTTGAAGGCCCAGGCAGCCAGGGGGAGGCCACGAGGCTGCAGGGGAAGGCTCAACCATCAACCATCAACCCTCGAAGGGACAGACACTGGGAATGAGAGCTACCATTTTCTTCACCAGAATTTTCTTCCTTTCCTGGGATTGGTGGAGGCAGGCAGCAGCTCCACAGGCGGACAGGCTGCCAGCACAGGCTTTGACCGCCTTCTAGACCCAGCTCCACGCCCAGGGCCTTGGGGGACAGTGTGGGGTGAGGCCGCCTGGCATAGGCAGGGAAGGGGGACAGGATAAATTCTCTGTGATACTGGTGGGTGGCAGCAGCCTGCCGGGAGGCTGGGAGGGAGGCAGAAGACGCTTTGATGGGGGCAGGTAGGCTGAAGAAATAACTTCAAGTTGCCCTCTAGGGCTTGCTGTGGACCGAGGTATGGATGAGACAGAAAAGGCTGCAATACAGCCTCCTCCTCTGGCTGGAGTGAGTTGAGGCCAAGGCGTATCTTGGCCATCCCCCTGCCTCCAGCAGAAAAGAACAGAAGCTGCACCCGGCATGGGGATGTGTGGATACAGAGGCTTTGTCCAGAAACTGGCCCCCCGCCCCGCCAGCCTTGAGCACTCTCTTGGCACAGACAGGTGGGCCTGGCCTGAGCCCTGTGGGCCACAGTCATCCAAGAGCCAGACCAGGATATGTGGGTGTCTCCTGCACAGGCTGGGGGTCCCCTAAGGGCAGACACTGGCTCTTCTGTACCTTCCTACCTGCTCCACCACAGTATTGGGGCCACTGCCCACTGCCGGTGACATCCAGGTGACTTCCCTGAAGCCCTGGTTCACTTCATCATCCACAGCCTCGTTACCAGGTCCCTCCTGCGTTCCAGGAGCTGCACAGGGAGCTGCAGGGCAGCACTGTCATCACCCCCAACCGTTTGCTGCTCAAGGGGAGGGAAACAAAGATGTGGGGTGGAGAGTGAGAGAGAGGGGGCTGAGAGATCCTCGAAGCTGCCCAGAAAGAGCATGGCTGGAGCAGAGCTTAGAGGGATGGGCAGGAATTGGGGAGCAGAGCATTCTCCGCAGGGGAGAGGGGGAGGCAAGAACAACTGTCCCCACTCCACTCAGAGCATGAGGGCGAGCGGACTTGCCGACCAGCGGCGCTCAAGACCCGCTGTCTGGGGAAAGGGAGCAGGAAGAAGGTGTATGTGCAACGAGGGGCGGGGGGTCCTGGAGGAAGGGCGTGAGGGAGACCCTTATTTTACTGCTTAATTTCTTATGCTGTTGAAACTCACACAAGAATGTATTCATCTACTACTGGTGGAATTAAAAAACACAATAAATGATGAAATCTGAATAAAGTATTGAGTTTAGTTAAGAGTAATGTACTGCTGTTTGGTCCTGAGCTGGAACAGCTCCCCCAGTGATGTAGGTTGTTGACAATGGGGGAAACTGAGTGAGGGGCACTCGAGAACTCTCTGCTCTATCTTTGCAACTTTTCTGTACATCTAAAGTTATTCTCAAACAAAAAAGTAGGTGTTAAAAATATCATAAGGACCAAAACAAAAAAGTCTCACTCAGACGAAGTGCTGTCACTAGAAAAGTCCATGTGGTGACCTTGCCACGCTGGTGGCCACCTTTGGCCTGAGGAGAGGCTGGGGGTGGTGGGAGGTGGGAGCGGCCCAGTGGCAGGAGAGGTCCCAGGTCATTTCAGGAGCACAGCTGGATGGGGAGGCTCTCAGGGCTGGACCAGCGGGCATTAGGAAGGTTTGTCTTGATGAATCAAGGGACTTCTAGATTAATGGTAAGCCACACAGACCACCAGGCAGTCCGCTATGGTGCCATGGGGTTATGGTGGCAAAATGTGGGAGCTGTGAGAACACAAAAGCAGGGACCCTGACCCAGACTTGGAGGGAGGGAACCTCTCATGCCTGAAGGGTAAGTAGGAGATAGACGGGGGAGAAGCGAGGAGAGCTTTCTAAATAGAGGACCTGTATGTTGCTCCTTCGGGCTGGGATGTGGAGTGGAAGGGAATGTCAGCTCAGGGCCACAGCCAGAACGTGGAGTCCAGCTTGGAGTCCAGACTCCTTACTCATCCTGTCCCTGGGCAAGTCACTTAAACTCTTGGGGCCTCAGTTTCCTCATCCATAAAATGGAGATTATCATTCTATCTGCCCTGCCTGCCTCCTAGAGTTGTCGTAAGCATCACATGAGACACCTATCGTGGAAGGGCCTGGCATGGGGCACAGTCACCCTGGAAAAATGAGCACTGAGTCCACAGTGCGTGGAAGGGTGGGCGCACCCTCTCTGCCCAGCACCAAAGTCAGTTCTGGCCACGCACAGCCCTGGATGCAGACTTCAGAGGAGCTCCCCACAGCAGGTCCCTCCCCAGGAGCCAGTGTCCTCCCCACGATTGCTGGGGGCAGATGCCAGGCCCTCCTCGGGCCCCCAGGAGATAGGCCAGAGTCCCCCACAGTGGGTGGGGGTGGGCAGCGAGGGCCTGGGAGAGCTGCTGCCAGGGCTGGGAAGATGCTGAGGTGGAGATGGAGGTATCTGTGAGGGCCCAAGCCCAGGGGGGAAAAAATTCTTGCTGGAGCTGTATAATTAAAATCCTATTAAGCGGCGCCTGGCAGTCTCCCATCAACCCCCACTGAGGCTCCATGCTGAACCCTCACAGCTGCTGCGGCACCCTGCTCTCCGGGCACCAGCTCGGGGCTGGCTCTGCCTGGGGAGAGCTGGGGGCCAGGATACGGCTGGCCTTGGGCAAAGCCAGGGTGGGCCAGGATGGGCACAGAGGAGGGGGAGTGCGGTCAGGGCTCCGGGCCAGGCCTGCCTCTGGGCCCCTGCATCGCTTCCATCCTTCCCTCTGCCCTGTGAGGACTCAGCGTCCTCCCTCCGCCCCCTCACCCTCTCAGGGGACTGAGGCACCATCTTCCTGGCTTCCCACTCGCCCTCCTCTTCTCTCCTAGGCTCTGGGCTCTCCTCTGAGCGGCTCCTTGGAGCCTTGTGATGTCCTCCCTCAGCTTTCATGCTCCTCAGCTCAGGGTTGTTGTCCGCTGGCACTCTCCCCTTCCCCTAAGCCCTTCCTCCTTCCAAGACAACATCCCTCTCTCCTCCCTCCTTAGCTTCTAGACTCTTCCATGCAGTCTGCCAAGACTCCCCTACCCAAATTCTATTTACCCTTCCTCTGTGTCATAGCCCTTCAATATTCACTTCGTCTATACTCTGCTGTCTTTACCTGTATCTATATCCTGAGTATATTGGTACCTTGGCTCCCCCATTGGACTGATTACTGTCAGCCATCACTCTGGAGGGCTCCCTGTAAGCTGAGTTCAAATGCTGTGAATTCGGTGAGCTCAGGGATTGATTGGTCTCCCCTGAGGAGCAGCTCCATCCAGAGGGCCCTGGTGGTCAAAGCAAAAGAGTCCTGGGTAAGAGCATGGGGCCTGGACAAAAGGGCTCCCCACCATCCCCTCGGAGTGGCTCAGAGAAGAGCTGCATATGCAGGGCCCATAAAATGGGGCAGGGAGGAGTGGTAGGATGGAGAGGCTGGCGGGGCCTGGCCTCACCCCTTGAAGAATGCGTCCCAGCATCTTTCCAGACCCACACCCCCAGTTTTGAAGCCTGCCCCTTAGCTTTCCCTCTTTGGCCTCCACTGGGCGTAAACACTCTAATCCCCTCCAAGGGGGCAGGGGACTAAAGGAATCCCCTCACCCTCCACCAGGTGCTGCCCTGAGTGACTGGTGAGAATGGCATGCGCAGGGCAGACTGCCTGGAATGCCAGCTGTGGGGGGCATGCTGGCTCTGGGTGCCCCTCTCTGTGTGATTCCTGGACCCCCTCCAGGGTCACAGGACCGGGACATTCTGAGCAGTCCTAGGGCCCTGTCCCTGCCACCACACCAGGCTGATCTCACCAGCTTCCCCTGATTCTCCGAGACGCCTAGGGCACAAGATTTCACCCTCTTCAGAACCCATCACGGATCCCAAAGGAATGTCAAGACCACAGCATGCTGCTCTTTGACCTTTCCAACTGGATTCTGAGTGTCTCAGAGGCCGCTGCAAAGCCTGGGACCCCCCTCACCATCCAGAGGGTCTGCCCCTTCCCACAGCTGTCTGGCTCCTTGTAACTGGAGAACTGAGCTCAGCTTCTCTTTCAGTCTCAGGGAAGGTGACATAGGAAGGGGAGAGCCCCCCACCCAGCCCCTTCCCTCCCATCCTACCTCCAAACCTCTCCAGCATCAGCCTAGAAGTCAAGGGTTCAAGTCTGAACTGGCTTGGGCAGCTGTCACATCACTGTGGGACCCCATTTCACCATCTTGACGAATCTGTGGATGAAGACATTGACTCACCTCCCTCCCTGATACTACCTACCATTCCCCGACCCCCAGTGAGCCCCTCCCCACCCATCCCCTTCTGCCCTCCCCTTCCCACCAAGTACCCACCCAGCTCTTCTTCTCACCCATTTCATTTCAACAAGCATTTATAGGGCACACACTGTGTGACAGGCCCTGTGCCAGGTGACGGGGTCTCAGAGACAGGATGTGGTCTCTGGCCATTGTACCCACTCCTTGTTCATAGGGGAGAGATGAGACAAAAAATCAAAGCAATGCCACAACTAGAAGGACCCACAACTAAGATATACAAGTATGTACGGGGGGGTTTGGGGAGATAAAACAGAAAAAAAAAAAAAGATTGGCAACAGTTGTTAGCTCAGGTGCCAATCTTTAAAAAAAAATAAAATCAAAGCAAAGGGAGCTCAACAGAAAAACATAGAGACTGTTAGATGCTCCATGCAGATTTATGCAAATAGATGCAAATAAGCAAAGGAAGGATAAGTTAGTCGGTGGGACCAAATGAGTTTCTGAGCATGGATTTGATGTAATGTTCAAACTGGAAGAGACTTTGGAGATGATCTGGTGAAACTGAGGCCCAGGGAGGGGACAGCCCTCACCAAAGGCTTGTAGCACGTAGGTTGACATGGGGACCAAGGCCAGAAATAGAAGAAGCTGAGCCTTCTGGGAGGGGGTGGGGGCAGGGGTATTCTAGAAATTACTCCAGGATAGGGACAGCCCAGAGACTTGTAGCAGCCCAGGCTTCATGAGACTCAGCTTCTGCCACATTTTCACCTGAGCAGGCCAGTCAGTCTTGGAGAAGCTGATCCCTGCCTAGAGGGTCTTCCATTCTCGAAGGGGAGGTGGGCAGCAGCCCACTGACAGTAGTATAAGGCACAGGAGCCACGTCCCAGGGAAAGCTTGAGCTTCTGCTGCTGCTGAGGGCTGAGGAAGGAGAGGCTGTCCCCAGGGGAGGGGACACAGAGTCTGGAACCATGAGTGTCGGCAGAGAGCAGGCCCACCGTGGAACCCACCCTTGATTCACCCGCAGGAAGTCTGCTTAGCTCTGTCTCCCAGACTGTCCTTCTGTGCAGGTTTCAACAACGTGGAATCCTTTACTGCTCTAAAAGCCACTGTTTGTGCCCAAGCCCTTCATTTGAAAGCAGAGGAGACTAAGGCTCAGAGAAGGGCAGTGATACCACACTGAGCCCCACAGAGCCAGGTTCCCTGCCTTCTTCCCTCTCCCCTCTCCAAGTCATTTCATTGGGCCCTGGCCACCAACAAGGAGTCGCCAGGCCAAAAGGACCCTGAAGAGACAGATGTTGTGCTTGAAAGGCCTGTTAAAGTGACAGGGTGGGGACAGAAGGGAAGAATCTTCGATTCTGGTTCCCTCTGCTTCCTGACTCTGCCTCTCCCCACAGCGCCCCCACAAGACCTCAGTGGAGACCCTCACAGCCGCAGGGGCAAAGGCTCAGCAAGGGGCAGCCTCCAACCTGGTCCAAGCTTCCATGACATTGTCTCCAGGTTTCCTGGATGTGGGATCTTCTCATCATGACAAAGTCTATGGGCGATTCATTCCATGCTGAGGACAGTGCAGAGGGGGGAAGCCTATGCAGTGGATGCCAGAGATGCCCCTCCATCCCAGACAAGGATCTAGGCTACCAGCCAGGGCAGGATGTCTGCTCCTGTATTCACTGGGCACTCAACTCAGAGGCCTTCATCCACAAAAGTGCAAAGTTCTTCCTGAAGTCTGCCCTCCGTCTCTCTTGCTGCGATTTAAACCCCTGAGCATTCACTGAGTCATTAGCACTGAAAAACTCAACTAGTGAGTAAATAACTATTTCTCTTCTGCCCTGGGCCCAGCAGGCCATCTACCCATAGGAGCCAAGGAAAGAATTTACCATAAGATCCCAGCCCTGGGGGAAGTTATAGTTTTGTGAGCAATGCCTTTCCCCTTACAGCCCCCACACGTCTCATCCACGCCTCACTCCCAGCTTTCACTTTTCCCTCAAGAGCCCTAATTTCATTGGCTATATTCTTCATTTTCTCCTCTTCGCCCTCTGTGCTGTGTGACTCCAGTCAGACAAATCACTCCCTTCTCTGGGCCTCAGTTTCCCTGTCTGTAAAGAAGAGGCCCTTGTCCCCCTTCTTTGGGATGTGTCTCAAAGATCTGATGGCCGGGTAGGCCCCAGTTGAGTCAAACAGGGTCAAGGAGCTGGCTGTGCTCCCAGCCCACAGAGGGAAGCCTCTGCCTTGCCCAAGAGGGGCTGAGATGCAGAGCATGGCTCTTGTCCCTGAGGGCAAGGCCGTGAGCTGACAGCATCAGCTCCATGCGCTCCTAAGTCCTGCCAGTGTCAGCACCCTCCTCCGACCCCACCCCACCTCATCCCACCCAACCCCACCCAGCCCAGCTCCACGCAGGGTGACAGCGTCACCAACTCTTCCCTAGCGGGGGCCTCTAACAACTGATGAGCAGGAGGGTGGGGGTCCCCCCACTCCCCGAGTCCTATTACCTAAAGCGCCACCGCCCTGACTCTATAATAATTGGGGGGCTCATTTGCATTTTGCTTTTGTGTGATTTCAGACAGGCTCCCTGCCCACCCCATCGCAGGGGCTCCACAGCTGTCTGCCCAGACCCACAGCTGGCTTTGAGGGAAGGAGAGAGGGGCTGGGGAAGGCGGGAAGTGGGAGCTGGACTGGGCACTGGGCCCTGGCTTCTCTGAGGAAGGGGAGTCTTGGCAAGGTCCCAAGACCTTGTGCCAGTCCTGGCTCAGAGGCCAGGGTGGGGATGGAGGAGGTGACGTCCTCTACCTCTCCAGTCTCAGTTTCCTCATCTGTAAACTGGGACTAATAACACTTAACGAGCGAGGGGGGCGGGGGGCATGTAATTAGCTCCTGCTGGCTCTGGGCTTTGAAGTGGCGGGGAGAAGGGGCCAGCTGGGTGGGGTGCAGGCGGGACAGAGTGAGAGGCCCGAATGCACTGGCTGCAGGGGGAACGGTGTGAGTCCCAGGCACTGTCTCCAATCTGGGGGAAACCAGAAAGCTGATATCATACACCTAAGGGAGGACCTGAAGGGCAGCGGGTAGACAAGCAGATCCAAGGCCTGGGGACACAGAGAGGCCCAAGTGTGAACAAGAATGCCCCAGCCACCTAAGAAAGGAGCTGGTGCCCCACCATCCTCTAATAGGGCAGAGTTGCTAGGGTGAGGAGAGGGGTCATAGGATCCAGACCAGGAGCTCTCTCATACTGTGCTGCTTCTATCCCGTGAGCCATAGTGGCCTGGCACACCTAGGCACACACAGAGCATGTCTCCATGGGCAAGGGCAACAGCTCTGGGCGCATGGGTTCATGGGAAACTCACAAGAAGGTTAGAGAGGATAGGGACGATGGAAGAGAAGGAGGCTGTAGGGACTGAGCCCAGGGAGGTGAGGACAGGAGGGAGGGAGCTACCACCTCCCACGCCCTCGGCCTTTCCGCTCGCCCCATGACGTCAAGGCTGAGTCACTGGGAGAGGCCGCTGTCCAGCAGGGGTGGGAGGACCCTGGGGACCAAGTCTGGACACTATCCCAGGCCAGGCAGTGTGTGGGGCACCTTTGGCCTGGTTGGTGCAGTCCAAGGATTCAGGCTTGAGCCAACCATCCACAGTCCAGCCACCCACGCCTGGTGGGCAGAGCCCTGGATGGGCCTGGGAGGCCCCAAAGGGCCATGTAGGAGGGTCGAGAAGTCATTTCTGGCATCCCCCTCCCTCTGGACAGGTCAACAATGAAAATATACACCAAAATATATTGAGAAGTCTTTCCTGATGTTGAACCATGAAGCCCCACCCATTGGGCCTTCAGCAGGGGTAAAGACCAGGTGATCTCTGTCTTCCTGGGACCCCTGTCTGCCCCACTGTGCTTTCTCTCTCTAGCTCCTTTTGTGTCTTCCAATAGGTGGTGCATGGAGATAATTGGATTTAGCCAATGGATGGAGAGAGTGTGCTCCCACCCACTACTATGCAAAGCCCATAGACCCCCAGGATTAGCAACCCAGTGGTTTGTTGGGGGAGCCTTAGAACCATAAAATATAACTGCTAATTTGGTCTCCAGAATAGAAAGAAGAACTGTCTGTTTGTCCCACAAATATTTATTGCTACCTACTAGGTGCTGAGCACTGCTCTAGGTGTGGGGACATGCAGGGAAGGAGACGGGCAGAAGCTCTGCCCTAGAAGGCCCCGCTCCAGCCAGATCAAGAGTGTGAGGAAGGGGCCAGGGCCCCTCAGAGAGATGGAGGGGTTGTTTCCGGAAGGGGCCTCAGAGGGAGGAGTATTTTAGCTGTCCAGGGAAGCTCTGGGTAGAGACTCCACCCAAAAATCCCAGAGGCTCCCTGGGAAGGGGACAAGACTTTCCCACCGGCCACCCTTGACCCTGCCAGAGCCTGGGACTTACCCACTGGAGCCTCCGGAAGAAGTGATGTCGTGTTCCACTGTAACCTCCGCCCTCCAAGTGTGTGCTGGGGAGGGTGGCAGGTGACATTTATGGGATGCTGGCTGTGTAAACCTTGAAATTCAGGGGTTTTCTGTTTTCTGTGTTGCCGGCCCTCAGAGGCCAGGGCAAGAGGAAGCTTCCCCGGGTGCTCAGGAGCCCGCTCAGAAGCTCCCGAGACCTGGGGATCTGGCCTTAAAGTGCTTTCAAAATGGGGTCCCTGAGAGAGTGCAGGCACCTCATCCCTCGAGGACTGAGGGGTGCAGGCCTGGGCCGCCCTCTTGCCCTCGTCAGGGCTGCAGAGTGTGGAGCCAGGACATCTGGATCTGCAGGGGACTCCTGGGACCAGCCCCCACGCACACGTGCTCATCTCCATCCACTCCGCTGCTCACTCTTCTGGCCTGTGTCTCCGGATGGCTCTGTCACTACTCATCTCCCTCCCCGCAGTGCCGTGACCTGCTGGGCTCCTGTGAATGGTAGGGGGAAAAGTCCTAGAAAGGATGTTATTAGGGCAACTGAATTAGGTCCAATCAAAATTGGAATACAGTTGAATCCTGGGTGCGAACATGGCACCACTCATCAGGCCATGCGGAGGTGGCATCCCACATGCCACAACTGGAAGGACTCACGACTAAAAATACGCAACTATGTCCTGGGGAGCTTTGGGGAGAAAAAGGAAAAAAACAAAGTCTTAAAACAAAAAAAGTGGAACACGGATATATGGATGCTGGATCAGATAAAATATTGTATCCATGCAAATTTATGAAGTGGATGACTAGACTCTGGTTAAGGAAAAGCATATCCCTATTCTTAGGAAATACACACTGAATCATCTAGGGGTAAAGGACCATGATATATGTAACTTACCCTCAAATTGTTCAGGGAAAAATATATACATTTGTATATAGAGAGAGAAAGAGAGGGACTGATAAAGCAAATGGGATAAAATATTAACAGTAGGTTAGTCCGAGTGAAATGTACACACTCTTTGCACTGTTTTCATTTTGTAAACTTTTTCCAAGTTTGAAATTATTTCCAGTGAAAGAGCTAAAAAGAATGGCTGACCATCTCTCCGGCTCTCACCCCACCCCACTCCTCTCTTACAGCTGGGGTTCCTGTATCTTACTCATTTGTGCACCCCTAGAACAGAGCCTAGCCCATAGAAGACACTCAGGGGTAAATATGGGTGAGACGCTAGGCATGCTCCTGTCTTTCTTTGCATCTGTGTCATTATGTTCATTCATTCATTCATTCTTAGAGAAAGCGCCCCTCATCACTCAGCGCGCATCCTCTTGGGAACCCTAGACATATGGAAGAGACAGGAGGACCCACTTACAGAGCCCATCCTGGTGGGTCTTGAGGGTGGGAGGTACTGAATGGGATTGTTCTCCCACAGGGCGTGGCGGCTCCTGCCTCCTGGCTTCCCTCCACCTCCGCCCTCCTCCCCTTCTCCCTAGGAGAGCATACTGCTCCCAAACCCAATGCAATGGCCATGGCCCTGGTGAGGGCAGCCCAGTTGTGGGCCAAGGGTCCGGCCCAGGAAGGATCCCCCTACTCTTTCCCACTTCCAACCCCTTCTAGTTACCCCTGGGCCGGGCCACCGTGGCTGCCATCCTCAGCCTCCTGAGGTGACATCACCAGGGCTCCCCCAGGCGCACACACCCCACAGCAGCAGCAGAAGCAGCAACTCCCAGCACCATCTCCCCATCTCCCCATCTCTTCTCCTGTACATCAAAGGCCCAGGCAGCAGCGTCCCCCTCCTCCCGGCCCCGGGGCGGGGGGCGTTAATCAGAGCCGGTATGTGTAAATGCTGGGCCTTCAAATAAACAAATAAATACTGGAACACGCTGGACCTCCCACCCCTCGCTGCTGCCCGGCGCCCTGGGCTGGGACCTAGGCACGGGGCCAGCCCCTGACGAGGTCTTGGGGACCGCCTGGAGCTGGAGGTGTGTGTGAAGAGTTTCGCGTGGGCTGAGGCCTGGCTTATCCTCAGCAGCATCAAAAAGCCTGTGTTGGGGGGGGGGGGTGGTTGAAGCTGTGTGGGGAGGGAGGGTCCGTCAGCAGGTGTCCCCCCATCTCTCACAACCCCACCCTTTCTACCTCAAGCACAAGCCACCCCCTCCTCAGCACCTTTGAATCTAAAGCCATCTTGCCTCTTCCAACAGGTCCAGAGTGCATCCCTCAACAGTGGGAAGAGAAAATACAGGCAGGTAACTCCCAACCGAAGGGCACCCTTGGCATGGCCAGGGCCCTGCCGATTCCCATGGCAGAGGGCAGTGGGCAGGCTGCATCAAGCGTCTGAGGCCAGGAGAAGGGAAGGAGGAGGAACCAGCCAATATGAAAGGAGAGGGAGCCCCCTGCGCCCCTGTGCCAGGGAAGCAGCTTGCCACTCCTGGGAGCCGGGGGACATGCCAGGAGGGAGGCTTGAAGGCAGGGCTCTCAGTCCTGGTTTATCAGCTGTGTGACTTTGGGCCAGTCACTTAGCATCTCTGAGTCTCGATTTTGTCATCTGTAAGATGGCCCCCCAGCGCTGCCTCTCCCACAGGGGAGTGGAAAGGATCATTGACGATGACTCACATGAGGTGCTCTGTAAACTGTAAAGTGCACTGCCCTCATGGGGCTTATCTCCACTGCCAAAGGGAGCACCTTGGTGGGAAGGGGGGTCCCTGTGGATCTTTGACTCCCCCACAGGGCTTGGCACAGAGTTGGCACCAAAAACACATCCGAATAACTGAATTTTTTAAAACGGAACCAACAAATTCTAGTCTTGACTTCTTCAACTCTTTCAGTTTGGGGCCATGTCATCCTCCCGTCCTCATCGTTTTGGCTCAGGACCCCTTGGAGAATCTGACGAAAGCTGCAAATCCTCACCCCCCGCAAAAGTCCACGCACATTTGAACAGACTCCTGAGAGTCACACCCCCAGGCTTCAGTGCCGGGATGTGCGTCCCGACTCCTCCACTGCTAACAGCAACTCGCGAGCGTGTTCTTCATGCAGGAGCGTTCTGTGTGTGATCGCCAATCCACCAACAGCCCTGCACCTGCAGGTGGTATTGTTCCCTTTTACAGATAAAGAAACTGAGGCCCAGAGCCAAGAAATGACTTGCAGGGAGCGACAGCGAGGATGTGCTGGGCCAGGGTTTACTCAACACCGTCTTACTCCGAAGGGCTTCAAAGCCTAGGCCTTTTCCAGGTTTTGCTCCCTGGAAATTAAGTTTCTGTTTCTGGACTTTGAGTCCCCAGCTGGGGGCCCAACACAAGACAGCACAACTCCTTTCCAGAGAGGGGGCCAGTGGGTGGGTGGCCACGGGCCGGGGCAGAGAGAGGCGGGCTGACAAGAGGGAAAGTAGACCATGAGGCCCAGAGTGAAGGTCCTGCTGAACTTTGACACCACACATAGGGCAGGAGGCAGAGGGGAGACGGCAGGGGGCAGGGAGCAGGGCTGGGCAGTTTGGGAAGGGACAGGAACATGGAAGCTCTGAGAACTTCCCCTGAGAGCTCCCCAGAGTAGGGTGACCCCCTTGGGCAGGTCAGAGAGGGTTGGGGCTCATGTCTGAAGCCCTCATCACGTGCCCGGCGCTGTGCTAAGCGATTTAAGCCCTTTATCTTGCTTAGTCCTCTCAAGCCTCTGAAGAAAGAAAGAATTATTGCTGGTCCACTTGACAGATAAGCAAAATAAGCTATTTGTTCAAGGTCAGCCCGCTAGTGAGTGGCAGCACCAAGTGCACAGTAGGTGCACAAGAAAGATCTGTCAAGTAGATGGATAGATGGGGGTATGGATGAGTCAGCCTAGGTCTGTCTGACTCTCAAATTAGCTCTTAACTTCCCCCTAAACCTGGACGGCAGTAAGGAAGAGGGGATTTCTAGAGCCTTCCAGGGGCCCCAAAGGTGAGGCACCCTGGCTGTTTTCTTTACCCCACCTCACTCTGAATAAAATCCAAAGTCATTGCCACAGTCTACAAGGCCCTAGGTGATCTGATTCCAGACTCATCTCCTACCACCCTCCCCTCCATTCACTCCACTCCAGCCATGGCAGGCTCCTTGCTATTCTCTAACATGACAAGCTCTCTCCATCTCAGGGCCTTTGCACTGACTGTTCCCTCTGCCTGCGACATCTTCCCCCAGCTGTCCCCCCAGCCCTCTGCTCAAATGTCACCTCCTAAGAGAGGCCTGCTGAGCTCCTTATCTCAATCTCCCCGTGTCACTCCCTGTTCCGTGATCCATTTTAATTTTTCTCCTAAGCAGTTATAACCAAATAACATCTTATCTACCTGTTGTGTCTGTCTCCCTCAAGCCCACTCAGGAACAGAAACTCGAGAACGCAGGGGCTTGGTTTGGTTTACAGCTATATTCCCAACACCTAAAACGGTGCCTCGTACAGAGTCAACAGCAATAAGTATTTGCCGAATAAATCAATGAACGGCTCTGACCAGTCCGACAGGAAGGGCAGGACCTGCTCACGGGCACTGCTGGGCTTAAACCTGTGCTACATCCATGTGAGAAATTGCCCCTCCTCCAAGAAGCCCTCCTGAATTTATGCCTTTTTTAGCAGAAAAAAAAAACCCCAGTGTTGAGAACTCCTCACTGCCTCCGACAGGACACAGTGCCTCTTTCCTGCCCTCTGGCCCTTCCTAATCTCCCTTCCCTGTGATCTTTCCAGATGAGAGAAAGGGGGAGGAAAGCTGGGCTCCGGGGTGCCGCCTGGCCAGCCTACTGCACTCGAGCCCCAGCCAGGAGGCGGGAGGCGGCGCCCCAGGCTTATGGCATGAATGGGGCAGGAGGTGGATGAAAGACGGCCAGCCTCCTGGCCTAACGTACAAAGGAGACCAGAGCAGGTGTGAGGGAGGCCTGGGGGCCGGCCGAGAGGAGAAACTGGATCCGGGGCTGGAGATCAGTTTCGCCTGCAGCAGTGTGGATTCCCATGAGCTTTCTTTGACTGTCACTCATGCTTTGGGGACAAAGCTCGGGCTGGAGGTTAAGGAGACCAGACGTCTGGGTGGGGGGTGGGCTCTTTTCTCCCCAGGTCAGCTCTATGTCTCAGAGGCAGCCCCACGAGGCCAACTGGAACTTAGAGAAGGTGGTCCAATGCTGTCACTTTCTAGATGGGACTGTAGAGAAGGAAGCCTCCAGGTTGCAATGACTCACAAAGCTCACACAGCTACTGGCAGAGCTGGACCCTGAGTCCGGGAGTCCTGGCTCTGGGGTCAGCTCTTGGGAGCTGATTGTTACATCCTCCTATTCTGTCCTGGGCCCATTGGTGTGGTTCTGCCGGGAAGTCTCCGTGGGGCAGCTGAGGTTGGGCTGGGTTGGCAGGGCCTGTGGAGAGGAGGGGGTGGGCCTAGGGCAGGGACCAGACAGGGTGCTCCTGGACAGGGGTGCCGCGGCCAGACAAGTTGATCAGGCAGGGCTGGGGCAGAGGCCCAGTGCCAAGAGCACTGTCATGTAGGGGGGACACCTTGCTCCCGCAGAACTGCCCGCGGCCATCCTGAACCCCACCTGGGCAACAGCTGCAATGCCCCGGGGCTGAGGAGGAGCCTGTGGAGGGGGCCCAGGGAGGGTCTGTGGTCTAGGTGGGGGCGAGAGGGAGGGGGCCAGGCAAGGAAGGAGGAGGAGGACAAAGCTGGCCTGTGTGACACCTGGGACATTCCCAGTCTCTGCCCTGTCCCTCCCTGATCCTGCTCTGGACCCCGTGGGAACAATGCCCCCATTGAGACCCGTACCCCCAGGGATAACTATCTCTGTTTCCCCCGGGACAGGAGCCAAGCAGGTGAGCCTGGTGGGGGCTGGGAGCCCGCTCTACAGCAAGGAAGGCAGGATCTCAGGGATGGAGCAAGGGGTCTAGGGGCAGAGGTTTCCCCATTGGAGACATGCTCCCTCTGGGGCCAGAGCACAGGGAGATGGTAGTGGCCAGAGCCAGAGGGATTGGGGTCAGACTCCTGGGTAGGGTGTGGGATTCACTGCTCATCGGGATGGAGCCCATCTCTGCTCTGAGAGGGAACACAGGAGTACCAAGGACCCAACCCCTAATCACAGGAGCTGCCAGGGTGGGAAAAAGGCCCTGAGAGACGAAGCCTGACCCTCCCCGCTTAGGAGAGATGAAACAGAGGAAGCAGGTGGGGGACCAAGAGTGGCCCCGACTTTGGTTTTATCCAGAAAGTAATAAGTTGCCCTTGAAACATCTTTTCACGTCAGAAATAGAAATGGCTCACACCTAGTTGGGACACCTCCTGGATTCCCAATCAACAAGATTCCACATAAAATAAGAAGCGACATTTGCTATCACTTTAAAAAGAAATTCTATACTGTAGATGTATTGCTTTACCGGGCACCCATCTGAGTTGGGTGGGCCTGGGCTGGGTAAAAGGATTCCTTCTAGGTCACAAGGGAAAAAGGGCAGCCAGGGGGCTAGCCCAGCCCCCGACTCCCTGGCTGGGTGGCCCAGCAGGAGACTCAACCTCCCTAGGCTCAGTGACAGCTCTAAAGTGGGGACAGAGGCCATGGCGGCCTGACCTCAGTGGGTTTACTTATGTCTGCCTCCCTCACAGGACTCTGTGGGCCCTGCAGCGCCCCCCCGCCCCCATCCCCACCCCCAGGCTAGAACAGGGCCCGGCACGTGCTGGCCGCAGAAGCTCGGTCCCTAAGTGTCTGCTGAATTAATCTTGAATGGGGTGTGGGTGAAAGTTTTTTTTTTAAAGCATCAGAGGTTATAGCAACAGTAATAACAATCCAGCATCATGAAGGAAGACTCAGTTCCCGCCCTTGAGAAGCCTGCCGGTCGATGGGAGCGGGCCCTGGACACACGGACAAGAAGAAGGACCCACTGTGGGGCTTCAGAGAAGAGAGAGGCTTCCCAGGGAAGGCGTTCAGGATGGGGAGGCACTGAGATGCCCTCAGAGGAAGGGAGAGATTCTGACAGCAGTGATGGGAAGATGGGAAGTTCTCAGACCAGAAGGATGGGGATTCATTCACTCACTCCCCCAGGTGCTGGGGATACAAACGAGAAGATGTGGCCCCACCCTTAAGGAAAGCGCCTCAGCAACTCAGTTGTTGCCTTGGTGCGGGCGCCAGCCAGAGCCTTCCTCAAGGAGGCAGTTTCTCAGCCTAGACTGGAAGTAGTAGTTGGGGTTTTCCAAGAGAGGTGGTTGGCAAGAGCTGCAGGTGGAGCAAATGTCATCTGTAAATGTGAGTGACAGCCTGGGGCCCACCCGGAGAGGGCCTCGAAAGGCAGATGGAGGAGTTTGGTTGTTTTTCTGCAGGCAATGGGGAGCCATGGAAGGCTTCTGAGGAACGGAAAGTCCACACTTACAGCAAGGTCCTTCAGAAGTAGCCCTGGTTGCAGCAAAGAGGCCAGACTGGAGGTAGGGACGCTGGGGAGAGGGATGAGAAAGTCCACGTGGGCCATGGTGGGACCGCACCTGCACAGGGAGGGGGTGTGAGTTGGAGATGGCAGGGAAGGAGACAGGAGAAATGGGTAAATTGGCTGATTTGAGGGAGAAGGCCTCGAGCTCCAGGCTCTCAGAGGGCAGAACTGGAGGCGGAGGACTTCGCAGTCCTCCAGAGTGGGAAGGATGTCATGGAGGACACTTACGGGAGCCCCCGCCCTGTGCAGGGCTCCTTCCTGCAAGAGCTGCTGACAAAACTTGAGTGAAGGGACGCTCCCTACCTGTCACTGAGCCCATCTGTGCTGGGACAGCTCCAGCTAATGGGGAAAAGGCTGCTGCTCGTCCTGTTCAGACATGTAAACATAAAATGGGTCAGTGGATGGATGGATGGATGGGTGGATGGGTGCAGAAGAACATGTGTGCACTGGGGCAGAGGGTTAAAAGACCAGGTCCCCGTATCCCCCACATGCAGCCGCATAGTTCCAGCCCTGATCCTCCTTTTCCAGGCCCTGATCTTTCCTACCCTCTCCTCCAGGAAGCCTGCCCTACTTCCCCTTCTCCTCCATCTCCTCTGGTTCCCCAGCTCTGACCAGTTGGGTTGGATGCTTCTCGAGGTCCTGCCCACCCCCTACTTGCCTGGGCGCTTCAGGGGCAGGGAATAACGGAGGTTCATTCCCCTGGGGCAACACTGCACGTCCCATGGTGTCCACGTGGAACGCTGTCTTCAGGGGCTCTCAGGACAGGGATGGTGGCAGGGGAAATGACCAGACCCACACCTGCCTGGTGCCTGACGCATCCACACGACAGGCATCAGCATGCATTGCAGATGAGGTGTGGGGGGTAAGGCAGACCCAAACGCCTGCCCATGGGGTTCCTCCCCCTGTCTCGAGCCTCATAGCCCCTCTGCTGGGGGGCAGGCCACCTGCTTCAAGCAGGTCCCAGCTGGGACCTCAGGTACAGGCGTCTACCCTCACACTTTACACAGCTGTAAAAGGGGCTAATGACCACCAGCCCCCAACAGACAGGAGGGGCAGAGGAATGCTGGCCAGGGCTTGGCAGGCTCCACATGAAAGCACAGAAACCTGTGAGGAATTTTATCCTCCTGGGGATGGGGGTGGGAGCAGAGGAATGTCACCTGGAAACCATCCACCCTTTCCTTCCCTCTCAGGAACCCTGGGCCCTCAAAAATTAGGAAATCTAGACACCCCCCCAAATCAACCACGTCCTTTTTATAGACTTGCCCATGTTTTCTGAGCTCCCTTTTTAAACAGTCCTTTCTTGATTCTCCAGCTAATAATAAGAATGACAGCATTTACTGTGTGCCAGGCACTCTTCCAGACACTGCAAACTCTTCCCAACTCAATGCTCTCCTTAGCCCTACGAGCCTGGTACTCTTGTTTCCTCGTTTTATAGATGCCATCACTTAGGCACAGAGAAGTTAAGTAATTTACCCAGAGTCCCACAGCAAGCCAGTAGCAGGATGTGGGCCTGCACTCTTATCCACTTTCCAAACACCAGGCACCCCACAAGTCATTTCCTTCTGACCCTGGAGGGAGCTGGAACTCCAAATTGCGACAGGAGTGAGCAGAAAGGAAACTGGATTCATGACTTGTCCAATTTCCCTGCGCCGTCCCGGCACCCCGGGCTGGGAGGGATGGCCTCACCTCTTAGAGGCAGAGCCCCAAGCCAATCCTTCTCAGGGAGGTGAGAGGAGGCCAGAGGGTAGACAAGAGAAGGTTTGCTCTTCCAATCCACCTGGACCCCACTTAGGGGAGATGGAGTGTCACACACCCAGCAATTGTATCACCAAGGGAGTCGTATAGAGCCTAAGAGAGAGGATTCTGGATACAAATCTCGCCTCTACTGCTGACAGCTGTGTGATCTTGGGTAAGTTACTTCACCTTTCTGAGCTTCACTTTCCTCATCTGTAAAATGGGGAGAGTAACAGGACCTATCTCACAGGGCTGTTATGAGGATTAAACATGTTATGTGCTAAAGTGCTTAGCCCAGTACCTGATACATCGTAGGCCCTCATGAAGGTCAGTGCTGGCTCCTAGCCAGCCAGCAGCAAGGCTGCTGTACCTGCAAGGCGTGGAAGGGCCTGCGCCGGGTTTGCTCAGGGTGCCTGGCAACCTTGCCATCTGCCCTGCCTCCTGAGAGGGACCCGGTCAACACCACAGCTCCTTTCTGGAGTTTTGGGCTCCTTCATGGGCAAACCCACGGGCCAGGGGCAGGGCGCGGGAAGGGTGGGGGTTGGAGGTGGGGGCAGATGCACCTGCTGGGCACAGACCCCTAGCACCTTGAAGCCAGAAAAGAGCCAGATTTGGGGCCAGAACAACTGGCACACAGTCTTTTACCTCTTTGGGCAAGTGCCTGCACTGGCCTGTGCCTCAGTTTCTCCTTCTGCAAAATGAGGATGTTCCCACCTGCCCAAAGGCTAGCGCTCGATAAATGTTTATTTTCTCTCTTCCCTCTGTCCAGCCTCCTTGGATGCCTGAGAAGGTAGCCCTGTCTCCTTAGTGGGCATGGAAGATGCCTGCAGGCTCCACACCTTTGGGGGAACGAGGACAGGCCTCCCCTAGGAGACAGCAGATGTTCGCCACCAGCTGTTTGCTGTTAATCAGACCTGGGGGAGATCAGCGGGGCCCTTCCCTTAGGGGTTCGGCCTGAGAGTGGCTGAAAGTGGCCTCAGGCCTGGGGCAGAGGACTGAGCAGCTGCAGGAGGGGGCGAGAAACAGGAGGCTTTCTCAGAGGGCGTGGGGCACAGTCCAATTGCCCCTTGGGGTCTGAGTCCTCAGACCCCGAGCCCACGAGCTGGGGGATGAGGGGAATGCAGCCAGACAAGACTCCTTTCCTCCGTCCTGCCTGCTCTGGGTCCCTCCCGTCCTCTCATCTCAGACAAGGTCATTTCCCTCCAGGTGCCCATGCTGCTGTCTGGAATGGCCATCCTCCTAACCACCTTGAAATACCCTCTTCCCCTCTCCTGCTCTTCTGCCTTCTCTTGCCCATCCTCCTCTTCCAGGAAGCTTACTGGGACCCAGAAGATGACAAATGACTGCGGTCTTCATCGCTCCTCTGCCAGGATGCACCCCTCCCACCTGCTCCTTCCCCACGGAAGATGCTGTGTCAGGACTTGGTGTTGGACCTGGGGATTCACCAAATCTCAGACCCTAAAGAGAACAGGGGCTTCAGGGGCACAAGAGTGGCAGAGAAGCAGCCAAGGGAGTAGGCTCTGAGGTCCCAGAGAGCCGGGCTGGGCTCCCTGTCCCAAGGCTCTCAGGGGACAAGCGAACTGACCCTCTCTGCGCCTTAGTTCTGCACCGCAGAGCTGGAAGTGGGACGGAGCTTGAACAGCTTGCTAGCAGTGCCCGGCGCTATCACGATGATGGTGGTTATTACACCCCTAATCTGTCAGGACCACCACATCTCAAGCTCTTAGATTCTTAGGATCACAGGACCACAGATCCAGGAACGGATCCTGGAGGAGACTCAGAGGTCACGTGGGGCAACTCGCCTTCTGGTCCCCTCCTCCAGCCTGCCCTTTCTGGAAGCATCAAACCTGAGTTCCTGAGAGCAAGGACTCCTCTGTGAGAGTTGCTGCCCGTGGCGCCTACCTGTGGGCATTTTGATGACAGGGATGACCCCGGTGGGTGAGTCCCACTCCCTCTCCCAAAAGTTCCATCCCAGTCCCCATGGAAGTGTTTGAACCAGGAGAGTCACCCCCAACCCCAAGCTGAGCCTGGCAGCTGGGGCCCAGAGCCCACAGAGGCCTCAGATTCAGTACCCTCTCCCCACTGCTCAAAGGCCTGACCTCCAGGATCCTGGGGCTGGGGGGCGTGGGCAGGGAAAAAACAGGACACTACCTCTTTCAGGCCTGGCCCACTGCAGGGGCTGGAGATGAAGGCCTGCGGGTGTCTGGCTACCCCCTTCTCCATCCCTGCTCAGCCTGGTGGGCTTCCTGCAAGAGGTGGGCTTGAGAAAGGCTTGCTCATGGTCTGAGGGGTGTGCAGTGTGCGCAGAAGCCAGTGTGGGCTCTAAGGAGGTGGGGGTGAGGCGATGGGAGGGCTGGAGGGGATGAGGAAAGGGGACAGAAGAGACACCTGGGTTTCTGGCGGAGCCCTTGGCCTGGGTGGGGAGTGGAATCCTCTTAGCATTTGGCTACTAATGCAGAATGTGGTGTCCTGGAAGCCTTGGGGCTCTCCGGTCTTGGGTCACCCTCCCCCAGTAAGATGACTGGGCTACCTCCTCCTCCAGCTCCCAGGGAGAAGGCCGAGGAAGAAGTCGGTCAGGCTAAACGCTTTGAGATCTTCCAAAGGAAAGGATGTGACCTACGGGAGGACTGTCTCCCCAGGACTCTGTCATCCTCGCCCCCAAGGGAAACCTGGGCCCTGCCCCTGGGAGAAGTGGTGTCCAGGGGGCCCCAGGCCTGGAAGTCAGGGAGCTTCCTTGAGCCTGGCCAGCTCTCAGGACAGGGGTGGCCCAGCCCCACCTGGTCAGGTTACTCTGGGCAGCCACCCACCCCTTGCTGGGCTCCCTCATTCTTTTCCCATGGCATCCCTGCCCTGTGCCCAGCTGGCACAGGCACAGGACATGCCAGGGGGGTGAGTGAGCTACCCTGGGTGGGTCAGTTCAGCACCTGCTCCAGCCAGGGGAGGAGGTAAGAGACGACAGGCAGAGCCCACGAGCCCCTTCGCGCCCCCGCCGAGTCTGTGCCCCTCAGCCCACTTGCAGATCTCATCCCACTTGCAGATCAAAGCGCTCTCTGTTGTAAGCCTTTGAGATGCTCTGCCCTGGAGAAGGGGTTGGGGCCCAGAGCGTATCAGAGATGGGGCAGGCCCAGGGAGGGTCTCATCTGACAGCCCACTCCTCGGGTGGAAACACCTGGCCCGGCCCCTCTGCCCTCCCTACCCCCTTGGCCTCACCCTCTCTTTCCATGCTTTCCAGGGTGCTCCTCAGCCTCCTCTTCCGGGAACCCTTACAGATTCCTCTTCTCTCTGGCCAGGTTCAGCTCTCTGTCCTGTCAACAAGTGTGTATGTGTCAGGGCCCATAACAAGGAGCTGGTACCATGGGCTTTGCCCCCATACCAGGCTGCCCACTAGGGACCTCCAGAAAGCAGAGCAGAAACATGTGGCTCTGCCAGGTGTGGAGCAAGAACGCATGTCCCTGGGCACCAAGCCTGGCAAACAAGTTTCCACTGCCACTGGAAGCAAAGGAGACAACAGCTCCAGCTTCCCTGCACCTGGCGCCCCGAGCCCAGGGACCAGCGTCCAGGTGCCCAACGCCCGCAGGAAAGGAACGAGGAAGGGGCCAAGGGGAGCCCCACACTCCCCAGGGACAGCAGGCATGGCCCCCACCCACCACCCGTGCTGCACCAGGATCTGCCACCAATCTGCCTTTCTGGGAGACATGCCACCCACCAACTGGGCAGACAACCCTCTCCCCAAGCCACTTCTCCAGCTGCGGCACCCAGGCAGGAGCCCCTCCTCCTCCTTGGCTCCTGCTTCTCCTTCTCCTGCCCTTCCCCCAGGCAGCAGAGACATCTCTCTCCTTTTTCCAATATTGCTCCCTTCACTCCTTCCTAGTCCTGCTCCACATTCCCCTCCTCCAAGAAGTCCACCGTGGTTTCCCCTCTCCACTTTGTTGGCCACTTAACTCCTCCCCCACCCCATCCCCAGCAGGCTAGATTTCCAGCACAAGTACACCTGTGTACAAAAGAACCCGCCCAGGGAGGAGTAGGAGGGGTGGGAGAGTTATTCTTGGTATTTATTATTCCTCAGATGTTTGCAGTGCTTTTCATAACGCTTCTCCATACATTGGCTCAAATCATCTTTAAAATAACTGAGAGAGGCAGGCAGAGAAGGTTAAGTATCTACATCTTTATAGAGGACACTGGGGCCCAGAGAGATTTGCCCAAGGTCCCGGAGCCTGTTAGAGGACTCAACCCAGGTCTCCTGACCTCCCGTGACTCAGGGACGCCCCGAGCATCAGTGCTTGTTAGTCTGGGAGGGCCTCCTGGAGGAAGCGAGTGCGCGTGCGCTCCCAGAGGAGGGGAGGCGGGAGCCAGGTGGAGAAGGGGCGAGGGGTCGGCCGCAGCGTGGGAACAGGCGGGAGCGGCGCGGGCCGAGCGCGGGGAGGGGGCGCCGCGCTCACCGCCGGGTCCCGCCCCTCGGCGGGCGCAGACAATGGGGTCGCTGTGCCCGGCCGCCCCCTCCCCGTGCTCGGCGGCCCGCGCCCGCCCCCTCTCCCCAAAGCTGCTTTCAATTTAAACGCCTCCAACCAGCGGGCGCTGCCCCGGGGGGCGCGACCGCAGCGCCGAGCGCCCCTGTAATTTCCGCGGGGAGCTGACCGGCTCAAACACGGCCCCGCGGTGCCCCGACCGCAGGCCCCGAGACCGGAGACGGCGCCCAGACGGCCGTGCCCGGGTCGTGGGAGCGCCGCCGGGGCGGCCTCCTCCGCGCGCCCGGCCCGGCCCGCCGCCTCCTCCAGGCAGCCCCTCGCCACCAGGGAGCCGCTCCTCCGGGAGGCCTGCGCGCCCTCCTCACGCCGCCGCCGCCGCCTGCGCTCCCTCGCATCTCTAAAAGCCCGTGTCCCTTGTGGGGACGCGGGAACTCAGGGAGGAGACCGGCCAGGAGTGCCCATTCTGTTTGTCTGTTGTCTCCCCATCGGACTAAAGGCTCCCTGAGGGCAGGGGTGGGCGCTCTTCAGACCAGGGGCTGCCGAGGGGAGGTGCTGGGACAGTGCTGTCCCCGCCAGACAGGGAGCTCTCTGAGGGCGGGGGTCGGGTCTCCCTAAAAGGCAGGGGGCCAGTGAAAGAATGGAAAGTGGGGAAGGCTGATGCTCAGAGTTAGAGTAAGATGTTTTGTTTGTTTTTTTAATTATTAGCTAATACTACTATTGATTACATAATAGTTTCTGGGAAGATGGGGCTCCAGAGGGAGCAGGCCTGTCCCTCCTTTCCTCTCTCCCTGAGTCCACAAGGGCCTAGCTCCAGCTCTCTACCCCAGAACAGGGAAGCAGGGATGGTCCCCATGCTGCCTCCCCTTCCACAAGGGGCCCTGTCGGAAAGCTGGTCTGGGGCAAGTCAGGGACCTGGGCTGTAGCTCCTGCTGGGGAAGTGGCAGGGAGGGTCCTGCCCCCAGGTTAGGAAGAGGGGACCCCAGCCAGTGGCCTCCAGAGAAGGTCCCAGCAGGGATTGTCACAAGAAGATGGGGTGGGTGAGGGCCATGGACGACGTGAATCTGTCTGCAGCTCCGTCAGCTTAGCTCAGACCAGGCAGAAAGGGCAGCCAGATGCCAGGAAGAATTTTCTGAGGACTGGCTAGTGGGCTCCGGGCCTTCTCCAGGCTGGGCCTTGAGTTGTGCCTGTGAACATGCCTGCTAAGGCTCCCCTCTGACCTCAAGTGCTTATTCTGCCCCCTGCTCCCCTCTGCCTAGAAGCTGTGCCTAACCCCCCTCCCGGGAACTTCGGAGGGGGCATTTTGAGTTAATACATATGGTTGAGTTGTCTAAAAGGCCTAATTTCCCTGGATCACTGCAGTTCTCAGGCCTGTGTAGATGGGGCTCCATTGGAATTTTCCAGATCAGAGTGTGTGTGTGTGTGTGTGTGTGCGTGTGTGTGTGTGTGTATGTTGAGCTGCGGTGAGGGAGCTCAGCTGGGGGCCCTGGCTTGTCCTGAGTGCTCTGCTCCACCTTGTCCCCTCCCCCATGTCCCAAACACCCCTCTCTTTCCAGCCTGGCTGTTGTGGTGAAGCTAATCAGAAATAATTATGGGGGAAGGAGGGATCCTGAGAGGGACCCCACAGAGACCACCTCATCCGCCCTGGCCCAGCCCTGGTGGCCCTGGCCCCAGGGCCTAGGCCTGGCTCAGCTCTGCCTGGTGAGGGTGAACCCACCAACACCACCCCCACCCACTGCTCTTCCCTCTCCCTGCCAACTCCAACCCCTGGAGCCACAGGTAAGCTCACACGTCTGGTTTGCCTCCATCTCTTCCCCCCTTCCCCTCTCTGCTGTTTTGTCCTCCTTCATTCATCCCATTTATTGGGCGCCTTCTCTGCACCAGGGCCCATGCTGGCCATTGGAAGTAAACTGGTGGCTGCTCTCATGGGGCAGCCTCTAGGACTTGGGTCAGAGAGAAAGGCAGAGGGCCCCCTCCAGGATCACAAGCCACTTCAGGAAGGCCCTTCCTCACCACCACCTTGCTACGAGGGTCTGGGAGCAGAGAACCCCAGCCCCAGGAGCCTGTGAGGGACTTCCTGACTTCACTCCTTACCTGGAATGGCACCCAATCCCGCCTCCCACCCAGTGTTGACAGGTGTCAGGCCTGCCCCACCGTCTCCCCATCCTGACCGCCTGCCCTCCTCCATCTGCTCTGGTTCTCCCTGCTTCTTTGCTAGGGGGTCCCTCAGGAGGACAGAGACCCTCAGTCAGCTCTTCTCTGTCACCTCCCCGGGGTTCAAGGCCACAAGCCAGGAGAGCGCTTAGGAACCTTGGAGATCAGCTCTGTCTTTCCCGCAGCAGGAGACGGAGGCCCCAACAGGCAGGGGAGAGTGTGAGGAGTTGGGCAGTGGAACTACACTCTAGGCTTCTGACTCCTGGTCTGGGGCCCTTTCTGGGGAGTCCTGCCTGTCCCTGCACCTAAGGGCAGTCTGAGTCCACTCCTTCCTCCATCCCCTCACTGTGCCCAGGAGAACGGAGGGGCAAGCAGGGGTCTCACCGTCTTGCCTTCCTGCCCTGCCCCAGTAGCCTGGGCCCAGAGACTGGGTGGTGGGTGGGAGGGACTGGAGGGGGGCTCCGTTGAGGGTCTCTAATTTGCTCCTGCCTCTTGATGTCCAGAGGAAAACAGACCTCCTGTGCCCATGAGATTTCCAAGCATAAACGGAGGTCAGTGCCCCCCCTTGCCCCGGAGGTGCCAAGGTGGTAATTAGGCTTGGGGGTGGGTCCTGGAAGGGTGGGGGTGGGGTGGCCATTATCCCTGAGAGCTGAGCTGGGCAGAGGAGCTGTGTGGTCCAGGCAAATGGGTGGTTTGTAGGTGGTCTGGGGAATGAATGACTGAGTGTTTGGGAGGGAAGCCGGTGGGGAGGGAGCAGAGAGCGGGAAGGGAGCAGTCAGATAGGAGAGCAAAGCTGGGTAGCCTTCCCCGGACTCGCTGGTCTGGGCTCTTGTGCGTCTTCTGAGGCATCACCAAAGAGAGAACCATAAAGCCTATGGGGGTCTCAGGGACGCTTGCTGTGGGCCTTCAAAAGAGGGACACCTGGGCTGCCACATGGGGCATAGGGGGAGCTCTCTGCTGAGAACAGGGGCTCTGGGGAGCCCCCGTTTCCCCACATGCTCCCTCAGCTTCAGGAAGGGTGAGCGAGGAGGTGGGCAGAGCTTGTTCCTGTGCAGGGTCCCTGGCACCCTGTGGGGTGCTGGCTCTGGGGTGCTTGCTGGCCGGCTGTGCCTCTGTCCCCACTCCCAGCCCATGTCTCATCCTTCTCTGTAGGGCACAATTCCTTCCTGGACTGAGAAGGACCCTTTGATTGAAGCCCTGCCCCTGTCTCAACCTCAGGGAGTGGTGGATCCACCAGATGGCCTCCTCCTCTGCCCCTCAGGATCCCCCGTCCACAGCTTCTTCGGGTCAGGCTGCACAAAGTAAATCGTATCAGTGACCTTATCGCCCTGAGCCTTGGTTTCCCTACCTGCAAAATGGAAGTAACACAGTATTTAGCTGTGAGGACTAAATAAGCCAGCCCAGGGTCAGTGTTCCTAAAATGACAGTTGTGGCAATGAGTAATGCCCCACAAGATGTCCTTTGTGTCTAGCGGCCAGGTTTCCTCCAGGGAATGGCTACCTGGAACCCAGGACCTGGCTGTGACCCTGGCATGGAGACCAGGACGGAGCGGGGCAGGCAAGCAATGGGGTGAGCAGGTCACAAGGAGAGGGTGGGGTTCCTGAGACTGTCCGGTGGCATCCTGCCCGGGCCTGGGGCACATTCCTCCTCCCCCGCTCTCCCCACCTGCCAGCTGCCACCTGTACTGCCAACACCACCACTCACCTGGTGTCTGCAGCTAGAGAGAGCAGTGAGACTACCAGACACAGCTCCTCCAAGCAAAGGCGTGAAGTGAGGGCATAGGCCCGATCCGGACAGCCTGCTGGGGCGCCTTAGCTCCTGACCCCCATGGACGGGCTACGCATCTATGTCCTGGTTTCATCCTGTGACCTTCAGCACCCTGGGATTATCCTCACAAGAGAGGTTGGGTCTCCACCTTCAGATTGGGGGCTCCCTGAGGCAGAGGTTAGGCCCTCTCCATCAGACTGGAAGATTCATGAAGGGGGAACATACACCAAGAACCTGGCTCAAGGCGACTGGGCTGGGAATTGATGGGGCAGCCTGGCACCTTCATGGGTTCAACAGTCCCACCCTACTCCTTGCTCAGATCCAAAATGCTCCACTAATGGGAAAGTCCCCAGGGAAGCTGGAGAGAACTGGAAAACCTGGGGAATTGCCTGCTGCCCTGTGATCTGGAAAAGGCTGAAGTAGGGGGAGGGCAGTGTGTGTGGAGACGCAGCCTCTAGATTAGGGTCATTCCCAGACCAATGGCCCTCCTCCTCCATCCCGTCCTCAAAGCCACCAGGCTGACCCGTTCTCTCCTTCTGTGCTCTGCCCCCCACGAGCTGGGCGGGGGGGGGGGGGGGGGGGGGACTGCTCAGCATTTAGTGGTGGGGATGCAACCAAGGGATTGAAGGGCACCTTCCTCCCTAGACCTGCAGTCAGGCCAGCAGAGCAGCCCGCAGGGGAGGTGCAGGGGGTGCTCCTGGGTGGTGGGGACCATGGGGGGATGGTGAAGGGAGCCCAGATTCGGAGCTGATAACACCCATGGCTTCTAACGCCAGTCCCCAGTCCCCCAGCAGGGAGAGAGCCCCATCCCCAGCAATCTCCCCAGTCCCTCTCTATCCACATGTGGATCAGTCCGGGGTCGGGGACTCGGGGGAAGGGAGCTGGGCCAGATGGAATGCTGATTCCTAGGCCAGAACTGGGAGGATTCTGAGGCAGGTTGGGAAGTATCTGTTGGGAGTCATTTAGACAGAGAGAGGACAGAGTTTTAGAGAGAGGGGACAACTAAGACCATCTCTCCCATCCCTCGCTTCTGTGCCAAACCTCACTGAATATCTCCCATTTTAAGGTCTACTTCCACCTGTGTTCATTGCAGAAGTCTCCCCATGCTCACTTCAAAAATATTAACACTTTCATAAAGGCCTACTACGTTCCATACCTACTGTGTGCTGAATGATGGTGATCTAAGTGTGAAGAAGCGGCACACCCTTCCCTCGGTTGCTCACAGCCCAGGGGCCACCACATGAGACAGATTCCAGTTCAAGACAGAATGACATACAAGCGAGGCAGGGATGCTAAGAGATCTGGGTGTGCAGATGGGGAAGTTCGCCCTGACAAAAAATCGAAGATAAACTCCCCAAGCATCAGAGGGTAAAGCAAAAGGTAACTCGAATCCAGTGCCCTGAATTGCCTCTTCTGCCCGGACGCCTTCTGAGTCCCCAGTCCAAACCTGTCACACCCCATTATAACTTCTCCTCGAGTTCCTAAAGACACTCTGAACTTAACACAGATTGTAAGGATGTATTTATTTATGGGATTATGTGATTAATCTTTCTCCCTCACAACACCGTAAGGGCCGGGAACAAGCCTGTCTGTGAGCCAAGGTGGTCGTCATGAAAGCGCTCAGCAGGACTCGGGCAAAACAAGCCACTGGATGTGGCTGGAGTGGAAGGGGGTGAAGCGTGTAGTGGGGGCCCAGGCTGGCACGAGATCAGGGCAGGCTGTAAATGCCAGGCAACGTTGGGGCTTTATCCTGCTGGCAATGGGGAGCCATCAAAGGTTTTTGAGCATGAGAGTGGCATGTTCCAACCTGTGTTCTGAACTGCCTCTCAGTGCAGCACGGAGGAGGGACGGGGGAGGGGGTGTCAGGGGTGTGCTCCCCTGGAGCCAGGGGAACCAGTCTTTGTTGCAGTAGTCTCAGGGACTGGCTTAAAAAGCCCTCAGTTGAGTCTGGAGCAATCCGAGTATAAAGAAAAGCGGGTACTTTCAAACCACTCATGCTGCAGAAAGGATGGGGCTTGGTGGCCAGTTGGACGGTGTAGGGAGTTGACACGAAGGATGACTTCCAAATTCTAGTCACACTGTCTTGGAGCTGGTGACGCCTTTGAGCTGGATAAGGCACACACAAGGCCCAGTCCTTGAGGGAGATGAGTTATATTTGGACATGTGGGTTGGCCGTGTAGTCCTTCCTGATGTCCACTCTCTGCTTCTCCTACTATAGCCAAAGCCTGTGTTCTCTTGCCCCTCCCAGAAACCCAGCTTCAGGGTGGCATGGCTTCCCCAGGGTGGTGAGGCTCACGGAGACCACTGGGAAGTGAGTGGGTGGGCGGGGGGAAGTTAGAGCTGGGCACTGGGCCTCCTGGCTTCCTGCCCCCACCTGGCACAGCCTCCTACTGGCCCTCTGACTTCCTGCCCCTTTCGAGCTCCCAGCCCCTCATAGGTGGGGAGGAGGCTCCCCAGGGAGGCTGGATAAGATGGGGGAGAGATCTGGGAGCTCCCAGGCCATGGCCCAATTCAGTGAGGGTCAACAGAGTGCTTTGACCTCCGGAAGATTCACTTGCAGTTAGGGGTGGAGCAGAGGGGAGCAGGGAGAGATGGGAACTGTGAGAGCTTCGCGGTCCTCACCCTGCCTACCAGATAATCTGTGCGCCCCTGGATTCTTGGAACTGTTAGCAAAACAGAAAGAGAGTCTAGGAGACACACAGGGTTGGTGGGTAGGCACTGAGTCCAGCAACATGCTGGGTACAGAGAGGGAGCGCAGGCCCCAGGACACGGCCCCTGAATGATAATCACAAGGTGGGACGCAGGGCCCTCCTAGAGAGCACAGGACAGAGCCCCCAGACCCACAGGGGGCTCTGGACACAGAGCCAGTGCCTGGTTGCCCACGGAACAGAGGTGCATCTCCATCACCCAGTAGAAGCAGACAAAAGGAAGAGAAAGCTGTCAGGCAAAGCATCTCCTACCATACCTGGATCTCAGGGTTTTCCAGACTGTTCTCAGGAATCCTCCCTAGGTGTTCTCATGAGATGGGGTGGAGGGAAAAGGGGACCTCACCCCCTACTCCAACCAGAAACTCTCCACTTTGATTTATATTCTAGTCATCTGCCTGAGAGTCCGCTTGGGGGAGAAATGTAGGTTGCTACTAAAACAGATGCAAATAAATAACCCCACATTTTGAATTCCCGACCCTGTAACTCCACAGATTGGAGAAACTGAGACTTAGAGTCCACTCTCCCTGAGTCCAGCAGCTGAGCTGACCCTCTCAGCTCTTCAGATGTGTGTGGGGGATGAATACATGAACTTCTGGACTCACTGTCCTGTGCTCTTGAGCTACAAAGACTTTCTAGAGAGGGCACATGAGCATGGGAGGTTGGCAGGCATGCACCCAGTGGAGAATCTCTGTGGGGGAGGAGTTATCATCTGTTACTGGGGGTCCGGTGTCTTAGCTGTGTCAGCCCTGGAACCAAAGGAGCCTGAGGCCACCGGGGGGACTCCCACCAGCGCCCGGAGGCGGAGGCCGCCCACTCATTAGCCGGCGCGCCCAGCCTCCGCTGGAGCCTCTCGCCCCCCGCGGTCGGCGACCACCCGGCAGCCGCCGGCAGCGAGCGGGTGCGGCCAAGAAAGGGTTAATCTGCAGCGCCTTTCATCAGCAGCTTGGCGGGCTCCCAAGGCCCACAGGCTGGGTACCTGGGCGCCTACCTCCGTCGGTGGGGCGGAGACGTGACCACAGGGCAGCCCTGCCGTCTGCATTCCTCCCGCGTGAGTGCGTGAGTGACAGCCGCCGCCGCGCCTGAGCCCCGCGCGGGGCGCCGGTCCCTCCGCCCAGCCAGCCGCGCAGAGGTGGGGGCGGGCCCGCCGCGAGGGGAGTGCCCTGGGCACCGCGGCTCCTCTTCTCTTGTCTTGCTGCGGCCCATGCTCCGAAGGGAGCCGCGTGCTGGGAGAGGAACCAGGAAAACCCTGTGGGGGGGCCAGAGGAGGAGCGGGCCAGCCTCCGCCACGAGGTCAGGATTCAGGGATGGAGAGATGGAGAGATGACCTGGGCTTCCTGGAGGAGGGGTCATGACAGCATAGGCACAGCCAGACCCTGGCCGAGGGCCCTGGGAATTCGGCCTCTGTCCCCTGTGTCCTCCCCGTGCGCCAGCTGTCCACATAAATTTCAACCCTTCCATTACACAGTGGCAGACTGGCCATCTTCAGTTCCTCTTCCCTGAACTCACGGCCCTTGCCTTTGATCTCCCCTGGGGCCCGTTGGTGGAAACAGGAAGTCGCCTTTGGCTTGAAGCAAACTCAGGGTGTAAACAGGCAAGCGCTCCACCTTCAGGCTCCCCCAGATGGAGCACACGCATCAGGACGAGGGAGCACCCTTCTCTCTGATGAGGTGGTGGAAATGCACCCCCTCCACCCCTAGGCCCCGGGATTCTCCAAGAAGGCCAACAGGACTTGAGAGGGACTTCATAGAGGGATCCTCAT
Source organism: Equus caballus (assembly GCF_041296265.1). Taxonomy (NCBI): domain Eukaryota; kingdom Metazoa; phylum Chordata; class Mammalia; order Perissodactyla; family Equidae; genus Equus; species Equus caballus. The sequence continues at coordinate 25,750,302 of NC_091694.1, read as the reverse complement.
CCTAAAGAAGAGCTGCCCCAAAGCCGATCTCCCCCCAGGGCCCAGCACCACTCTGCCAGACTAGTGTGCAAGGGACCCCCTCATGGAAGACAGATCCCCCTGGGGTCAGCTTGTCCACCCAAGCCCTCTGGGAAAGGGTTGTTTGGGGCAGCCCAGAAAAAAGAGATGGGCAATCAAGCCCTAAATTGTGCAGCTTCCCAAATACCACAGTAGCCCCCAGGGTCATCAGACCCACTAGGAAACCAGCAGAGTGTCCTCCTGAGAATTTTCCAGTCCCTCTGCAAACTGGCACTTCAAGCTCAATGTGAAGTGCAAGCTCAGCTCTTGCTTCCCACCTCTGTCTGTTTGGGTTCCAAGGGCCCTGGGCAATTGTGCAGAGGAGGAGGGAGAGGCTGAGGAGGGAAGAGGCAGGAGGAGGAGAGGTCGGTGAGGGCAGGAGCAGGTGGGGACCAGGCCCAGAGCGGGCCGACTCCGGGAGAGCAGAGGCCCAGCTCTGCCCCCCCGCTCTCCTTTCCCTTGGCGGGCCCCTCAGACACCTCCTTACATCTTGGCTTCTTCAGGTTCCGTGTCTAGCACACCAGGTGCTGCTCTGAGAGCAGGTAGCAGTTTGGCCTCATATCTAGATTTTCTGAAGCCCTTCTCTGCCTTTGGAATCCTGCCGGAGTGACCGCCTCCTCCTCCTCCATCCTTAGTTAATTATGTAATTAATGTCTGGGGAGTGGGGTTGAGGCCACTTTCAAGGGAGGAGCAGCAGGCTCTCTCCCACTTGGGGCCGAGGGCTTATTCCTGACCTCAAGAAAACAGCGGTCTTTGCCTGAACAGGAGATGGAATGAGGTGGCGGGCGTGGGGGGAGGACATCTAGGAGACCCTGCTTCGCTCTCCCCCAACTCAGCCCTGGGGCCAACGGCTCCATCTCAGTTCTCCCATCTCTGAAATGGGATAATAACTGCAGAAACCGCACACAGCAGATGTTCTGAAGGTTTGTCTGTTAATTACAGATGGGTGCTGGGTGGTCGGTGCCCTGGGAGAGCAGGCCAGCCATGATCCCCAGCATGAATGAGAAGAATTCCCAAGCTACCCACCCCCCAGCCCCACTGGCCCCCCAAGTCAGGACATCCTCGTAACACCCCAGGCATTACCTTGAAAAGAAAGCTGGGGACCTACAAATAATAATAAGGCCTCAGGCTAAAATCAGGTAAGGATGAAATACAATCAGATAAGAAATTAGGCAGCAGACCTCAAAAGAACTGGTTTCTCCTCCATCCCTCTGCCTGGTCTCTGGGGTTTGTGCTTAGGTAGGGTGAACAGCTGTCCCGGTCTGCCCAGGACTGTTCTAGTTTTAGCACTGAAAGTCCCACATCCCTGGAAACCCCTTAATCTGGGGCAAACTGAGACAACTGGTCACCCTTTCTCAGGCAGTTTTGCAGACTGAAGAGATCACAGACGCCTGGTTCCTTTCACCCCGCCTGGTTTTCCTTAGGTATCCATGTGGCAATGGAAAAAGGCTGGCGGCCTGAGAAGCTTCCACTGCCTCCCACCAAAACCGTATGACATCACCAGGAAAAGCAGCCTTCCTCTCTGCTGAAGGCTAGGATCCCTTCCCCTACCTATGCCTCTTCCAGGAGAATTCTCATCCGAGGACGAGGACGGAGGTCCTGGACCCCTGCCCCCATTCACACACTCCAGGCAACAGCAGAGCCCTGGCGCTCCCAGGCCACTGGGGAGAACCTTCCAGGAGACAAGCCCCAGGTTGCCATCTGGTGGTAATTCCCCAGGGAAGAGGTTTACCCAGGTGACCTCTAGGTCAAGCTCCTTTAAATAGCCCCAAATTGCCTTTGACACAGGCAACCTGGGGTCACTGCTGGCAGAGGAAGACCCAAGGCTTTGAAGGCCACACCCCCCCAATGGCACTACCTTGAAGTCACTTCTGGGGGTGAGCCTTCCAGCTGTGCAACAGCCGGCCATAGGCATTCCTGAGGGGTAGCTGCAGCGGTGGGTCTCTGGGAGGGGCAGGGAAGGGGTGAAGCAAGTGGGGGCAGGCCCGCCCCTAGACATGCCCAGCTGTTTCCTTTTAGGAAACAGCAGACCCTTGCCTCCCCCCACCACTCACACACACACACACATCTCTGTTGATCTCAAAGCATAACCATCATTGTGCAAAATGAGAAACCAAGGTCCAAGGGAGATCTGGTGGGGAAGCTTAGAGAATGATGCTCCCAGGCCCCGCCCAGCTGTGGATCTACACACACATACACACACACACACACACACACAGGCGGGACATACAGGTGCCTGGGCCCTGTTTGGAGCATGGCATCGCTTGTAGCATCAGGTCAAGGGGGTAGGCAAGCAGCCTGGCCTTGGGCCTCTCACTCAGAACCAGGCCCCCCAGGCTGGCCAGGGAGCTGTCAAGTCCCCCACTACAGAGACAAATGGAGCCGTCAGAGAAAATAGCTTCTAATGGGGAGCAGGAGCCAGGCCGGGCTGGGGGTGGGGGGAGGACTCTGCTGGCCAGATGTGAATTCTTCACTAATCGCACCAAATTGGCCCAATTTGTTCCCTGACACATGGGGGGACCAGCTTCGTCTTTCTCCCACCGAGCAGCCTTCCCTTCCTCCTGCATGGAAGCACTTTTGCTCCAGGGATAGGGCTGGCCAGCTGACAACAGGCTGGGGAGAAAGTGGATGAGGCCAGATTCCACACTCTCCCTCCCATAGGACCCCAGGAGTTGGCCTGGGCTTGTCTCCCCTCCATCTCTGCCGGCCCCTGGGCCCTGGGTGCTGGGGGCCACACAGTTTAGGGAGGCTGGGGGTGGGGGGAAGAAAAGGGGGCTAGGGCATCTCCCTTGGAAATGGGAGACACAGGCAGGAACTGGAGACATGCTTGGGAAGAGCAGGGAGGGGTCTCGGGAGAGGCTAGGGGATCATTTAAGGCAAGATGATGTCACCTCTTAGAGGCAGCAACTCTGAGCATGCTGATGAGAAGCAAAGGAGAGCCCCTGTCCCCTCCTCTCCAACTCTGAGCCAAAACGACCCCTTAAATGCTTATACCAAAAACACGTACTGAAGGTGGGGCTGTAGCAGGAGGGCTGCCAGTGGGACTTTGAGAAGAACTTCCTCACCTTCCACTTCACTTGGGCCTCTCTTCCTCCAATGTAGATCAAAAGGCGATAAGGAGATGGGCATCTCCTGGGGTTTCGGGGTTCGAGGAGGTAGGATAGGAGTGATGATGGGGGCTCAGCCAGGGTAGGAGAGTAAACGGAGGCCCCGGCCTCTGGAACTCTCTCCTCTGTCCTGCACCAGGAAAGGCAGCTCATACACATGGGTTTGGAGGTTCTAGCCCACCATCCATGGTCTGTTCTCCTCTTGTCCCCTCAACATTACCCCCCACCCAAACGGCCATCCTGGGGCCTAGGGATTGTAGGGGTCCAGCCTAGGAAAGACGGAGTAAAGGACAAAGCCCATGTAGACCTTGACCGCAGGCTCAGGGCTGTTCGTGCAGGGGTTCTGGAGTCCTGGGCTCTAGGAGTGGGATTGTCCCAAGTCCCCCTTGGCTTCCAGAGTCCTCACTCTTGGAGAGAGGGGTCTGGCTGGAAGAGGGTCTGAACAGGGGGCACTTGGGGCCTAAGGCAGGGGCCCCGGTGCCCAGCCCAGAGGAGCACTGCTGAGGGCCCTCGGTCCCTGCCTGAGGGCGAGAGAGAAGGTGAAGGCATCGGGGCCCCAGCCTGGCCAGCTCCGTGGAACAGAACACCTCCTACCCCCATGTCCCTTCTCTACTCTTGCCCTCCCCCACCTCAGGGCTAAACCATTCCTGCCCCTGGGGATGGCCCTTAGAACTTTCCCGGCTCACCTTTCACTCCCACTCCCAAACCTTCCCAAGGCCCAATCCTGCTGCCATCAGTGCTACTCCCTTGGGGGGAATTCCACTCCAGGAAACCAGTGCAGGGTGGGGCCAGCCTGAGGGGGAGATGGGCCACCAGGTTCTCAGAGGGCAGGGAAGTCACCTGGTGTGATAACCTGTGGGACCAGCTGCAGCCTGCTTCTGGAGGGAGGGGCCAAGCCTAGCACAGCTGGAAGCAGGGGGCTGGGGAGATGGACAAAGATGACAGAGGCACTCAATCCCTGTGGGCAAAGTCAGGAGGCACCTGGGGAAGCAAGAGAGGGGAGAAGGATCTAAGCGCTTAACAGACTCCATCCCGCTCCATCAACAACTTGATTTTGTTTTTTAAGAATTTCTGCTAGGGGCTGGCCCCGTGGCCCAGTGGTTAAGTTCACGCGCTCCAGCTTCAGTGGCCCAGGGTTTCGCCAGTTTGGTACCTGGGTGCGGACATGGCACCGCTCATCAGGCCATGTTGAAGTGGTGTCCCACATGCCACAACTAGAAGGACCTACAACTAGCATATACAGCTATGTACTGGGGGACTTTGGGGAGAAGAAGAAAAAAAAAAGATTGGCAACAGATGTTAGCTCAGGTGCTAATCTTTAAAAAAAACCAGAATTCCTGCTCCTCCCTAGGTTTCCCTGGCTAAGCAGAGCGCCCCCTCCTGGCAGGGTTACAGACCTTGATTCCAGACAGCTGAGCACAAACAGGAAGGGAGGAAGGCAGGAAAGTCCCTTGATTTCTCTCAGAAACACCCTCTACCTCTATTTGCCTGCACAGTTCTAGCTGATTTGTGGCTTATGTTCTCCAAGAACAAGAGCTCTTCTTCCCGCCCAAAGAGTCACAGTGACCCGGGAATGAATTCGTGTTCTGCTACTTACTTGCTATGTGCCCATGATCTATTATGACGTAACTCTCAGCTGTGATGTAACCTCTGCGAGCCTCAGTTTCCCCAGCTGTAAAGTGGGAAACCTAAAGCAGAAGACAGCCGTGAGAACCACAGTTGATCACGGAAGCCTTTTGCCTAGTGGCACCTGGCATGCAGAGCCTGCTGAATCGACATCCGTTGAATGAATGAATGAATGAATGGACTTGAAGGGCTCTCTGCAGACGTCTTTTGCCTGATTTCCTTACAGATTCTTGGGCACCATCTAGATTCCCACAGAAAGGGACTTCCTCCCTCCATGTCTCAGTGTCCTCATTTGTAAAATGGGCAATAGTGAAAAGACCTACCTCACGGGTCATGGTGAGGATTATAAGAGGAATCCAGGGAGAGATCTGAGAGCAGTGTCTGGTACTTAGGAAGAGTCTGGGGAATGTTGGGGGTGTTGGACTAAAGGCTGTTCTGTCCATCCGCCAACTCGCAGAGCAGGGCTCTCGCTCCACTCCCACCAGCTCGTGTTCAAATGGCTCAAGAACAAGATGCCCCAGGGCCCTTCCTCTCCCTTAATCTTATTTCCCCACAGGCCCAGTCTCCCCACCTTGGCGATCAGAAAGTCCATTCCTCAGTAACCTCCTTCTCTCGGAGACTGGAGAAACTCCAGACGAGTTGCACGTTCCTCAGAGTCTGCCCGGCCCCACCCAGGCCCCAGTTCGTGCCGCCTGCCCTCCCCTCCCACCCTGACTCCAGGACTGATCCTTCCCGTGTCCCTGCCCTGCTCTCAACCCGTGACTCCCTCTGGCCCTCCTCCCTTGCCACCCCTCTGGCTGGCACCTGAGCCTTTCTCTCCAGGGTGGTGGTGGTGCGCAGACTGAGTCCACAGCAGGCCTGGGGAGGAGCACTGGGTGCCAGGACCAGCCCGGGCGTGGCTCAGGCCTCCTCTTGCTGAAACCTGCCACCTCCCAGCCCCTGTGGACACACACTCATCGCCTTCTGCCACGCCAGGAAGCGAGCTCCACACACCTCTGCCTAGAAACCAGCACTCCCTCCCTCCCAGATCCTGTCCTGGGAGGGCTCTGCCAGCTGTCACCACGGGTGGGGGCCATGGTCTTTTCCTGGGCTCTGGCCCTCTCTAGGACATCCTTCCCTCCGTGTGGCTGACCTGCCCCCATTCTGAAGGGGGCCCTATCCCAAACAATAGGAGAGGAAATAGGGTAGCTATTGGCAAATAGTATTTCTCAAAGGTCCCCCTGGGGGACCTGTGAGAACAGAGGCTGTGAGGCGGTAGGGTGGGAACGCCACTCAAAGCAACTCACTCCCAAACACTTTCCATTCAGGCTTCTGCTTTACCTTCATTGATGTGTACATATGTACATGCACAGTTAACTCAGTATCATATCCAAGTCTGCTTTGATATAAAAAATATGTTCTCCGACAACAAACACACAGATACAGAGAACAGACTGGTGGGTACCAGAGGAGAAGTGGGGGGAGAGTGAAAGGAGTAAAAGGGGACATTTGTACGGTGACAGATGGAAACTAGACTTTTGATGGTGAACACGAGTAGCATATATAGAAGCCAAAATATAATGATGTACACCTGAAATTTATATAATTTTATAAGCCAATGTGACCTCAATAAAAAAAAAGCATGCTCTAAAACATATAGTTGAATTATTTTTTTTCTCTAAAAGTCTTTGTGTCAAATAGACATATCAGAAAGATGTGCAAGGCTTGGGGTATCCCCTGGCACACTGCATGTGGCCTGGGGCACGTCAGTGCCTCTGTGGAGAAGCTTGGGCTTAGAGAACAGGGGGAGGAGGAGGTGTGGGCTGGAGAGAATGAATAGGCGGTCAGGGAATATTGAGGAAAATTCTAGTAACTCTTCCTTGGGGCCAACCAGACCATCATTTCTTCCCTTCCCTTGCTAATCTGACCTGATCTGAGTCCAAGTCCCCAGCCCTGAATCCGAAACATGCCCCATTTATCTCAGATTTTTCCGCAGTGGGGTTTCCCTTAAGGCCCACCATGCCCCATTCCAGCCAAGGCAAACCTTTGCTCCGATCCAGAGAAGAGCCCTCAGCAGCTCCAATTCCAGGGAGCACAAAACGCCATCTTCCCACCCCGGAGCACATCCCCACAGCTTCCCACGCCACAGCCTTCTCCATCTTCCATCCTGCCGCGCCTCAGCTTCCTCATCTGCAATCCAGTGGAGGTGAACCTGGTCTCTCAGGATCCTCCCACTGCAACAATCTTAACCTCTCTATAGGGACGGTAGGCCTCCCTAGAAAATCGGTCTCTTTACTTCAAAACGAGTATTCTTCCATTCACCCCACGGACACTTTCTGAGCAACGCCTGTGTGCTCTGCTCTGTGCAAGGTGCCGGGGCTGTAGCAAAGGCAGGGTTCCCACCCCCACAAAACTCAAATGTGCGGATCAGCACGATGTTGGAAGTCTGCCTTTCTTTTTTCATCCCATACACTTAACAACTGTGAAAGTACCAGAGCCTCTGGAGGCCTGGGGAGGTGACCCTACCCCTGCCCCCGTGCTGAGTGAAGACCACACACCGGGCCGCAGGAGAGCGCTTGTCATCAAGCAATGGAGGCGACCTGGTTTGTATCCAGTCTCTGCACTTTTTCCTTAGTCTCCCCGTGCCTCAGTTTTCCCACGTAAAATGGACTTGATAATAGTACCTTCCTCATAGATGCCTCTCCTCCTGCTCCCCTCACCCCATTAGCCTCCTGCCCTCGGTGCTGCCCTGAGCTCTCTCTGCTCCCACACACTGGCCTTCTTGCTGTGCCAAAAGCCAAGCCGACACCCAGCTCAGTGCCATTAAACTTGCTGTTCCTTTTGCCTCCGTTGCTGGACCCCTAAATATTCAAATGGCTGGGTCCCTCATTTCACTCAAGTCTCTGCTCAAATATCACCATCTCCGGCCCAGCACTCTGTCCCCTTAACGCTGCTTCAGGTTTCTTCAGAGCACTTGCCACTCCCTGACGTGATATATCCATTTTCTCCCTCCTCACTGGAATGTAAGCTCCAAGAAGGCAGAGATGTTGTCTGACTTGTTGTTGTTGTTGTTGTTGTTGTTTTTGCAGTCTCAGTATCCAGAATAACACCTGGCACATAGTAGTGGCTCAATAAATATTTTCTTGAATAAATGAATAGTGGAGATGTGGAAACGAAACCAGCTAAAGCCAGCGATGTGCTTTGCACAGTCTCTGGCACGTCTTAAGCAACGATAAAATAGAAACTTATTATTAAACACACACCAATGGGCCTGACTGAAAAAGATTGGAATTTCTTGAGAAAAAAACAAAATTCAGCCAAAATTATATGTATTGCTTCATGCAATAAACATTTGTGTTGCCATTTCTGCCATCCATCTTGATTAGAAGATGGTTTGCTCCACTGTATTTGCTCCAAACAGTCTGCCTCCTCAGCAACTGCCAGTTCTTTATTTTCTTTAAGCACCCTTCATCCAACCTCTGAGGGAGCAATTGGGACCATCAGTGAGGGGACATTTCCACGGCCACCAACGCCTGGGCAGGGAACTCCCTAAAGCTGCTAATGAATGATAAGAGCTGAAACCCTGCTGACCACCCCCACCAGTGCCAGAGGTTTCTCCTCTTCAAGGAACCCTGAACAAAGAAAGGATGAAAAAACGCTCCTGAGGGGGGTCCTGCCTCTCATGGAGAGTCCCCTGCCCCCAACCTGGAGTCCTGTCAACCTAGAGCTCCGAGGAGAATGATGCCACATCGCACCCCTACCCTCCAGGCTAAGACAAATCCCCCAAACCCCCAACCCCCATGTTCCGTTTTTGTTTTCCTGGCAAGTGAAGATAGAAGCAGAAACACCTGCTTCTGGGTCTAGCATCACCTGTGAGGCAGAGAGCTCATTCGCAGTCCTCTCCCAGTGGACCCCCGTGGGCACAAGCTGGAAGGCAACAGTCCCTGACCAATTTGAAGGCAGACAGGTCCCCGCCCTTCGTGGCTACACCTAAGATCATCGAACATTGCTGGGCCAAGCTCGTCGTCTAATACCCTAACGCGACAGGTGGGGTCCGCCGCCCTGTTTACAGCTGGGCAAACAGCCGCCCGGGGAGGTCAAGTGGCTGCCCAAGGGCTGAGCACAAGCCCAGGTCTCTGCGACTCCAGACGAACCCGTGCTCCTTCGCTCACGCCACTGTGGGCCGAAACGTAGGCTGCCCAGAGGAGGAGAGGAGGTGCGGCCCTCGGAGCAGGCCTCCCGGAGGAAGGGGAAAAGGCGCAGGGCTGGGAAGGGGGGACCGGGGCCGCAGGAGGCCAGGGTCGGGTGCGGGCCCGGGCAGCGCGATCCTGGGACTCGGCGGGGCGGGGCGGGACGCGCTGGGCCCAGCCCGGGAGGAGCCGCCGCGCCCCTCCCGCCCCCGGCGCGTCCCGGCCACCCCCGAACTGGCGGCACAGGCGAGGAAGTGGCGGGGACCCGAAGCCTAGGTATAAGAGCTGGGCTCCCTCCACCAGCCCTCCCCACCAGTTCGGGAGGGGGGCCCGGGTTAGGCGGGGAGCGGCGGGGTTGGGGGGAGGCGCGGGGCCAGCCTTGGGGCCCCGGGTCTAAGACATCCGCCTGCAGCAGAAATCAGGCGGTGGAGCCAAAACAGGGGTCCGCTTGGGCCAGGCGCCCAGACTGCAGCGTTGGGCGGCAGGGGCGCTAAGCCGGCGGGGGGCGGTGGGGAGCAGGTCCGGGTTGGAGGCCGTAGGCCTGGGGCCCGGCTGCCTAATGGTTTTCCGAGGAGGTTCCTGGCGCTGGGGAAAAGGACCTGGGCCTTGGAGCGAGATACGGCCAGGGCTCTGCACGTGTCCAGTCGGGCCAGCAGTTGGGGTGGCTTTTTGTCCTACCCCCCCCCCTCACCCCCGCCCTGTGGCTGTAGGCGCTGAGGCTGGATGAAGGTCGACGGAAAGGCTGGAGGGGAGGGGCTATCAAGGGGCTTGTCTTAAAGCGGCAATTGCCCGATGCTTTACGCAAGAGAGGAATGCCAACTGCAGAGCAGTGCTTGGGGTAGCGGGTGGGAGACACAATAATGAAGATGGTGGGCACTAAAATACCCCAAGGCACCTTGTGCTGCTGGAGAGGACTCTTTCATGGGCTGAGTCTGGGTGGACCGTTTAGAGAGAGTCTGCGGGCAGGGCTGCATCCTCAGCAAGTCCCCAGCACCCTGGGGAAATCCCCTCCCCCTCACTGAGCTTCTCCCCGCCCTGCTTTAAGCCCCTCCCTTCATTAGCGCCCCCTCGGCCTCCCCCTTCCCACGCTCACTCAGCCCCCTCTGCCTTGGCCCCTGCCAGTTCCAGCAGAGACCCATCCAAGGACGCTGCCACCTCCTCCAGCCAGGCCCGGGCCTGCCGTCCCCCCTCCCCCGCTGGAGCTGGCTTCAGGCAAGAGGAGCTTTTTCCTGAGAAGACCCCAATTCGTTTTAGGGAGGTGACCCAGAAGAGAGGCTGAGCCTTGAGTACAGGCTGGATGACTTCAAAGGGCGGTGGGTGGGGTTGGCGCCTGGTCACAGGTGCCACTCAGGGTGGGCCAACCTGCCCAACCAGGTCAGGGCTTGTGCTGCACCACGCCCTCTGCCCAGAACATCAGGATGCAGACCTGACAGCAGCCCCACCCACCAGGGAGTCCCCCCGGGCCTCAGGAGAAAGACCTGAGACACAGGATCCAGGACTCCAGGCACAGAGGGCCTGGCGGGTCAGCCCACCCCTCCTCCCACCTCCGTGCTGAGAGCCTACACATACCCTTCACCCACACGCACACCCACAGAGCCCCCTGGCCAGGTCGGGGCAGATTTGAGTTCCAGGGTCTCAAGAGGTTACTCCTTGCTTTGCCCAAAAGTTCTTCCTGCTGTCTATTTTCTCTGCCGCCTTGAATTCTTGGGAAGCAAACAGAGGACAGGCCGGTCCCCAGGCGGCACTGGCGCCTTTGGATGATGGAATCCTTGGACCTGAGTGAGGAGGCCTAGGCCCACCTCTCCACATGGAGCCCTCTGCCCCCTAACCAGACTACATGTCAGGTGAATGTCTGCACGTTCCCACACACAGCACCAGGTGCTCCGGACCATGCTAGGCCCTGGGGCTTAAAAGAAGACTAAGGGTTTTTTCCTTCCCGTAGGAAGCTAGTAGCCTCAGTTTGCTCATCTGTAAAATGGTACTTACCACATAAGGTTATCGTGAGGATTAAATGAAATACCATGTAAAGTTCTTACCACAGAGCCTGGCATATGGTGGGTGCTCAATAAGTGGCAGGTGTCATTGTTATAAGTGTTAATATTACTCTGGTGGGGGAGACTACACATGGAGAAACACATATGTTGTGGACCGGACTGGACCTTCGCAAACTGAGTGGGTCCTGGCCTTGTATGAATTGGTGTTTGCCCCTGAACCTGCTGCTCCACCTCCGGCTCACCCCAGAGTAACCCCCAGGATCCAGACGGACCCATCCATCTACCGGAGGGGACTCCAAGCCCCCAGGGAGAGGCAGGAATGGTCGGTGAGTGCACTTGGCTCAGGGCCACCTACGGTGAAGAGTCACTGAGGGAGAAAAGGGCTCCAGAGAGAGTCTCAGGCAGTCGAGTTCCAGGAAGGCCTCATGGAGGAGGGAGCTCCCAGGAGTAGTGGGATAAGCAGAGGGAAGTGGCTGTGTATCCTGGGGCAGAGATCGGATGGGGACAAAGGGCGTTAGGAGGAAAGGAGGATGTTAGGCTGATGCTGGGGGAATACATAGGAGGTGAGGGGATGGGGAAGAATGGGGAGGGCTCCTCACTGTGTCTCTTTCCAGGCCCTAGGCTGGCAGGGATGGGCTGGGTACCAATGAGCCATGTCAGCGTCCAGCATAGTGAGCCTGGTTTCTCAGCCAGCCCATGCCCCTGCAAGATGTTTTTATCTCTGCTCACTTAGTTCAGCAGTCCAGCAGGCAGGTGGGCGTTATTTACTGGGCACTGACTGCCAGGCCCTGAGCATAAGCAGGGACGGAGATCGGAGATCGTCAGGGTCCCTGAGCCTGGGGCACCTACAGTCTGGAGGGAGCAGTGAGCCCTCAATCTGAGAAGGCAGGTGTCAGGCTGGACAGAAAGGGTGAGGAGGAGAGGAAGTTGACTGGACAAGGAAATGTGGGAGGGCAGAGTGGGCCACCCCCAGGGGGCTGGCCTCGTTGAGGGGGGTGTGAAAGGCTCCAGAGCCTCTGGCCAAGCAGGGGAGGGGACTGGAGGTGGGGGGAGGCTGCTGGCACTGGTTTCTGGTCTGAGTGGGAGGGGATGTCTTTCGACCCTCCTGCGGCCCTGGACTCTGGCTACCTCTGACCTCCCTCTGTCGTGGCAGCGAGAGCTGGATCTGCCACATTCCGCGGAGGCCCCGGTTGCCATCCTACTGGGCTTGGAAGAGCCCCTGGGGGCAGGCTGGTCTCAGGGCTGGAAAAACTGGTCTTCCCACCCCCCCCAAGCCTGGAGTTCGAGGAGGAGACTGTGTCGGTGTCGCAGGAACTGGAGGTTCCCTACATTCCACACGGGATGGGGATGAGAGGGTAGGGTAGAGGAGAGAAAGGAGAGGAAGCTCATGAGAGGAGGAAGTGGGACAGGAATAAGGGAGCCAGGAGCTTCTCTGGCCACTAAGGAACATGGTTGGGCTGGATGGTGGAGGCATTTTTAGTAGACTTCAGAAGCAGGATGAGATGGGGGTCAGATCCCATTTCCTCTCCCAGCCTGAAAGGGAAGATGTCCTGCTTGTAAGCAGGAAAGCTTGTAGTTAGACATCAAGAAGAACTTCCCCCAATGGATGACTTTGATGACTTTGAGAAAGGAGTGAAGTATTCTCTAAGGAGGAAAGGAGAGAGTGGCTTTCAGCCTGGGATGAACCCATGAAGTACAACCTTAGGATGTGACTGACTGCCCCCTCACCATCCCCTCCTTCCTTACTGTGGTGGTGAGGGGGTCACACAGGATGGGGGTGCTGTTCCACCATCCTCATGGATCCCTCTGGCTTCCTGGGATCCTAGGCTGTCTGACCTAAGAATCTACCTCTATAAGAATCTGCTTTGCAGCAAGAGAGATTGAGTGTAGACCCAAAGAAGGAACTTTGGTGGCTGAAGTGAAGCTTATTAAGTCCCAAAATTGGCCCAGAGGACACGTCAAGGCCAGCTCTCTTTTCAGAACGTTCCCACTCTGTTACCTGGGTGCTTCTCGCCTCTCTGGGCTGTGAGCCGCCCCTGACCCCGCTCTTCCTTCCCCGGACCTGCAGCGGTGCTGGTGCAGAGGAGGTCTCAGCAAGCGTGGGATAGGTGAGAGGACCAAGCCCCAGCCCTTGAGGTTTCCGTGGCTGTCCAGATCTTCTTCTCTGGAAACAAAACTCGGCCCCTTATGGAGAGAAAAAGAGCAGATTCCTGCTCAAGGTCACTTCCCCGCACTCAAGAAGATAGGCACCCACCTGCCTCAGAATCAGGGGAGCACTTGTTCAAAATGTAGATTCCCAGTCTCCCCATTCAATTCACTGGGCCCAGGAACCTGCATTTTATACTGCTGTCCCCATCAAGCTCCTCACCCCCATGCCCATCAGTGAGTCTGAGAAGTTTAATTTCTGCAAGGGACCAACCCAAGGAGCAATTCCTAGAGAGCGGTGTTTGGGGGGCTCAGACCAGAGAGCAGAAGGCTTCAAGCCTTCTGTAGCCCCAGGGAAAACAGTGTGACGGGAGGGGAAACATCCCCGTGACAAGTGGCCTAAGTAACGAATACGCTTCCGCGATGTTTTTGTTCCTTTCATTCGACATTTGCTTAGTAACGTTTATTGGGAGCCCACTAAGGTGCTGTGCTAGAGGTTGGTCATTTCAGAAGAGGTCCCGCCGGCCTGCCTGAGGGCCAGAGGAGGGGTGAGGGTTGGCATGGAGGCCACAGGACGGACACAATGACCTCTTAAGGTCTCCTGGGACCCAGAGGCATCCCTACCAAGCCTTCCCACCCCCAGCCCACAGGTCGGGCCAGGCTTCTCTCTGCCTCCTCATGCACTGCCCAGTCCAGGCAGTAGTGGAATTTCCCAGAGGTGCTGGGCCTTGTGGAGGGGAAGGGGCCTCTAGCCCTGTGGTCTGATCTCCTGCTGAGATGTCCTTGAGTGGAACTGACTGATGGCTTCATCACTCCTTCACTCACTCATGTATTCACCAGGCCCCTCGTCTGTTCCCGACAGGGACTTCAAACATGGATAAGGCAAATTCCGTGCCATCAAGAGATGCTCACAGCCTCAAGGAAAAGTCGCACGTGAAATAGACACTTGCAATCCAGGGTGTTCAGGCATTCCCTCTCTCATCCGTGCACCAAACATGTACCAAACAGGTCCTTGGCCTGAGCCCCTTCAGCCACGAGCACTGTTGTCTGTGGCAAAATGGTGCAAGGAGCAAGAGCTTTGCAGTCAGACAGTTCTGAGCTCGATACAGCCTTCTGGCTCCTGGTGGAAGCCACCCAGGGCTTTGCCCCTTGTGGCTGGGACTTCCTCTGGCTTGTTAGAGGGCCAGGAGCAATGTCAATTAGGGGTAATGAGGTAACAGCCCGTCGGTGAGTGAGTTTCTAAGCATCGATTTCTCTTGCGGCTGCTGCCTCTCCAGTCAAAGCAGTTTTCTCATTGTGTGGGCTTGGTCTCCTGGACACACACACAACACACACATGAGACTGTGGGTCTTGGTACCTGGGTGTGTAGTAAGGGTTTGCTGTATCTATGGGTGCTCCGGGTGCAAAGATAACCAGTGAAATCAGCAGCAGCCCCAGGAAGGAGGTGGGTGTGGCCCTGAAGGTTCTGCCTTTCATTGGCTCTGTCGGCTGGTTTTTGACTGAGAACGCACGGCCCTGTGGATCAGGTTCACCCACGAAGGGTTAATGCTGACTCCTCTGTCGCTCTTCGTCCCGAGGACCTGGGGATTCTGAGCTGCTCGGTGAGCGTGGAGACAGACACACACATAGAGAGTGACCTCCACACCATCTTCCAGTGGGTCCAGAGGGGCAGGGCTGGAGCTAACGCGAGAGGCAACTAAGGAGAGAGGGACACCAGGGTCTTCTCCGAAGCTCTGCCTGCCCCACCTCCCGCTCCCCACTGTGGAAGCAACAGTCCCCTGCTCACCTCCCCAGAGAAGCCTTTGTGTGTATCTGGGAAGTGCTTTGAAATTCCGAGCACTGAGAGGACTTCCACGCACTTTCCAGACATGAAGGCCTGGGAGGCGGGAAGGTGCCTCCCGGGACTACTGCTCCCAGCTCTCGGTGAACACACCAATGCTGAAACACCTTGGTCTTTCTCCTCTGTTCTGCAAGAAGCTTCCAACAAGGAGAGGAGAGGAATGCTCCCCTACCCTCCAACGCACACACACCCCTCTATAGGGACAGAGCAGCCTTCCCAGATCACCCAGCCAGCTCAGTGCCACCCCAAAGAAGAAGACCCTGCCTGGGGGATTTCAACAGGTCAACTTCCACCCAGCGGGATTTGGGTCAGACTTGAGGAAGGACTTCCTGAATGGGCTGACCCTGCCGCCAGGATTATATCACCGAGGAGGAAGACAGGATGCCCTCCTCCAGAGATGGTGACGAATGTGCAACACACTCAGTATCCATCAGGAGGCCTAAGGCACAGGCCCACTGGTATGGCTGTTTGGCGTCTGAGTCAGTTCCACAGAATCGCGCTCCCACCAACACAAAGGTACTTGTACCAGCATCCTTATTCAGTGTTACATGCGATGATGAAAAATCAGACAGCTCAGATGCCCCCTGATAAGAGGTTGGTTGAGTTCGATTGCATCCACACAGTGGACACCCTGCAGCTCTTAAACATGAGATGGCTCTGCATGCAGATGAGGAAGGATGGAAAAACAAGTCGAGAAACCATTTGTTCTATTACTATTTGTTAGTAAAGTTCCAGTTATGTTGAAAAAAAATTTTTTTTAATGCTTAGAAATTTCTGGAAGGAAGCACACCAACATTAACCAGTTACCTGATGAGGGGCTGGGCTTATGGAGCCCTTTGTATTCTCTACACTTTTGTATTGTTTAAGGAAGTTCTGTATTATAAGCACGTAGCACTTTTGTAATTTCTTAAACTAAACAATTTTTTTAATGAACACAATTTACTGTGTTCAGGGGAGGAGGCAGGGCAGGCACCCCAGGAGAGGTCTGCCCCTCCTCACCCCCCAACTCCTGTCAGCCTCAGCTCCACTGAATGTCGATGGAGCACCTGCTCCAGCCCGGGCAGGAGGTTTAGAGAAGAGGGAGTCTGGCGCAGCAAGGAGACCACGCCACGGGTGTCCCTGTGCAGTGCGACAGGCCGACCACAGGCTGCGACACGTGGGGCCCTCTTAGGGGGGACTGGAGACTGCGTCTCACGGGAGTGTGCAGGGTGGGTAGGGGGCTTCATAGAGTATTGGGAATCCACAGTAAAGAAGGCCTGGAAAGAACCCCAGCTGGGGCAGGGCTTCCACACATGTGAGCATGCACACATACACACACACACACACACACACACATTACACTCAAACCTACAGCCTCTCAACGCAGCAAACTGAGGCCCACTCATGCTGACACTCTCAGACCACGTCGTACACTCTCAGCCCCACCCTCCAAGTTGCTGTCACCTCCTCAAGCCCTGCTCAGACTGTAGTGGGTAAGGTCAGAGGGGAGCAGGAGGCCCAGCGGGGGAGGAGGGAGGGAGGAGGCCCCTCCGTGAGGCGGCTGCCTGCAGATCAGGCCCTCCCTCAGGGGGGCCCCCCTTCCACCTTTCCCTCCCAAGGCCTGTGAGGGCAGGGCCTCCTCCCCAATCCCTTCCTCCCTCACACAGCCCAGGATGGTCTGTGCAGGACCCTCAGACCATCAGAGAGAGAGCAGAGACCCTGACACTGAGCATGGGGAACAAAGGTCCCTCACCCAACACTGTCCTTAACTGTTCCTATGTCTCTGAAGGCGATTTTCCAGGCACACCTATGGTCGGGAAGTCTAACCAATATAAGAGAGGAGCTGAGAGGGGTCTGGCCCCAGGTCTCACAGTCAGACCACAGCAAAGGCTGGGCCGCCAACTCACTCAGGGCTCCGTCCCGAGGCAGGCCTTCCTCTTTCATCCTCCTCTCATGGTACCGAGAGACCAGAACAAGCCAGAGTGTCTGCTTCCCACACACAGACATCGGAGCTTACCCCAGCTCTGCAGGATCATTCTTGTCTTCCCAAGGCTTCGCCAGGATTCCTCACCCAGCTGTGGGACCCAGGGCAAGTCACTTGGCCTCTCTGTGCCTTGGTTTTCCCATGTGTAAAATGGGAGTCAGCAAATCTCCCATACTAGGATCAAATGAGATGATGCTGCTAAAATATTTAGTATTAATGGCTGTTTCTCTTTTTTTAAAAAATGAAGGTGGCCCCTTTTTGGGGGGCGGGAGGGTTAGAGTGAAGGTGAGCACCTGCCAGCTGCGGGGGCCCTTCAGGGGAGGGACCAACCACAGCTGTTGGGCAGCACCCAGAGGCCCGAGTGGGAACTGCATGCTTTCCCCATGCGGGCTGCTCTGTGGAGAGGAGGCTGGGGGAGCCAGATGAGAGTCCAGCTGCCCAGCCCCACCCCCAGCTGGCAGCTCTCTGGTCCTCTGCAGGCCTCTGGGGGCGGGGCGGGCAGAGGAGATGTCCAGAGAGGTGGAGACTGGGTCCTCCACCTGCAGGGAGCTCCCCTCTCCAAGGGGAATCCGGACCTGGGCTGCCATATCGGGGACCCCAGGGCAGGCTGGGGAGGAGGTGCTAGGAGGGAGCGAGGTCCAGGCTGAGAGGTGGAGGGGAGAAGGGCAGGGCCAAGGGCAAGAGTAGATAGCAATGTCCCTGGAGGAGGCAGCCTGAGAGCTGGAGATGGGATGGCCGTTCAAGGGCAGAATGGAACCAAGATGCTGGGGGAGGCCATTTTGGCCAACCCCCTGCCTCAAAGCCCCTCCCAAATGGAATGAGTTATTGGTGGCGGTGGCTGTTTTTTCTGGGAAAATCCCCCCGAAGCAGACTTCCCAGCTTCCTCCCTTCCCTTTTCCCTCTCCCCAACATAGGCTCCCCAGGTCTAGCCCTTCTTGGGAAGTTCCTTCTGGAGCGTGACCTCAGATGTCCCCCTCCCTTCTGCCTGGGCTGGGGGGAGGGAAACCGCTGCTTTAGTCATGCCAGATAATCACCTCTGGTCACTCACTGTCTGGCCTCTTCCTCCAAGTAACTCCAAGTATCTCTTAGACATTATCTCACCATGCGTGCTGGGTGGGTGGGTGGGTCAGGGAGGGAGGGAGGCAGGGGGGATGTGGGAGGCAGCATCTAAGAAGGGAGAAACTGAGGCCAGAAAGGATCAACATGCCCACCTACCCTGCTTCCCCATGTAGGCTGGAAAGGCGACACTTTGTCATGATCAGAGGAGGGATGGAGGGCAGGAAGCAGGAAGAATTCCAGGAGGAGAGCTGCGAAGGATTTTGAAAGGGGGCTTTGGAGGAATCACTAGTGCCCAACGAGTTAAGGGTGTGACAGGACTTATCTCATCCCTTCTCCCAACGAGAGAGACACTAGAATTATTATCCTCATTTTACAGATGGGGAAACTGAGGCAACCATTTGTCCAAGACCACTCAGTAAGCGAGTGGAGATGCCAGGATTCAAGCCCAGGGACTCCGACTCCAGAGGCAGCCTCGTGGTGAACAATGGAGCATCGGTGTGGAGGCAGGAGCATGCCTGGGGCGACCTCCCGCGGGCCCTCCTAAAGGCCCCCACAGCGAGCTTTAGGTTTCCGGTAAGGTTACGGTACAGCTCTCCCATGGCTGGACTGTGCCCCTCTCCTGATCATTGCTGAAGGATCCAGGCCTTAGCTGAGCATGCTGCCGGCCTTTCTGTCCCCAACATTTTCATAGGATCTGAGGATTACGCCTGGAAGAGGAAAATGAGCCAGAAGCGGACTCATTCATAGTCCCTTTCCTGTGTATGGATGAACCTCAGGTCTTTAAGTGCTAATTCTTTGGCCTCCTTCTTCTCTCCCCTGTCCACTGCCTGCCCGCCGCCCTACATTGCCCAACGCCCCACCAGCAGGGTGGCCCTCCAAAGCCTGAGCAGGGGACTCATTCTCTAACTCTGCTCCACTGCAGGCCCGGATCTGGCACATTTAATGTCATGCAGCCCTATGACCTGGGAGGCTCCTCCTGGTCTGACCCAAATCCTTTCTCTAACAGCATAGTGGAGATGCTACATGAGGTGACAGATGCCACCACCGTCCCTGCCTTCAGGTGGAGGTGGGAGGACTGATCTGAAGGCTTTCTTGGACACAGGACTTCTTGGGACCCTGGAGATCATATGGCCACATGGTCCATCTCAGCCGGGATGGGAAGGCAGGTGCCCTGCGCCCAGCCAGGCCTGGACCCACCTGTCTCTCAGCTGCGTCCCTCATTAGATTAGCAAATGGGGAGGCAGCGGAGGGCTGCTTTATCTGATGGGAGCCCCACTCAGGCCCCCTCCCCCGGAAAAGCCTCATTACCAGGGCCCCAGCCCCTGGCTCTGCCATGCCTGTTTACTCTGTCATAAGAACAACAGGACTCAGCAAGACTTCAAAGGGAGTCTCCCGGTGGTGCGTGTGCCGGGAGGGAAGGAGGGAGGGAGAGTGGGCAGAGAGAGAACAGAAAGGACCAAGCGGGTGGGGGCCAGTGCTCAGGACCTGGGGCCCTGCTCTGAGAGGGTGAGCGCCCTCTGCTGGCAGGGATGGAGCACTGAGGCAGCGCTGCCCCGCCCCTGCCTCTGCCCCTGCCCCAGAGAGCCCCTGTTTATGGGACTGACACAGCCCTGCCACGGGAGCGCCTAGTCTGGTGGAGGAGCTAGCTCTCTCCTCCAACACCCCGTACCCCTGGTCATGTAGACTCGCATGTGGATCCTGACTCTCCTGCACACCTGGGCTGCAGACATTGGGTTCAGGTGGAGGAGGCATCCTAGACGTCCCCGCTCTCAGATTCCGTGATCCTGAGTTGAACCCACCGCAGCAGAAGACTCACTGTATGACTGGTCTCCTAGATTCCCACCCAGGTCTGACCACACAGCCATTCCCTCACCCTCAGAATCCTCCATTAGCCCCTCTACACACCCTGCGTCTGGAAGGAAGTCTTCTCTGGGGTCTGCCCCTGAGTCTTCCTGCCCACAATTCCAGCTTCCTGTCTTGAAACCCTGGCTCTGGGCAGAGCTCCCGGGAGGCAGGCAGAGGGAAGTGGGTTCGGAGGCCTTCTCCCCTCCCCCACCCCATGAGAATCACCGTGTCTCCCCCCTGGGTCCTACCTGGGAGGACCCTTCACCACCCCACGCTCCCAGGCCAGGGGCCTCCAAGAAAAGCCATCAGGCCCCTCTCGCCTTCAGGAGTTCCTCTTCCCACCTGCCCTCTCCATCCCCAGCCTCATTAAGGTAGGCGGTTAATCTCAAACGACAGGCAAATTGAAGTCCTGAAGCCGATCAAACAGGAGGAGCCCAGAGGGTAAACTGAAGGCAGCAAGCCCGGGCCTCGGGATTACCCTGTTCTCCTTCTCAATTCCAGGGCTCCCTTCTCTCCCGGGTTCATGAAGGCAGCAGGTTGAAACAAGGGGCTTGGTTGGGGCAGAGCATGGCATCTCTGGGATCCTGGAGTAGACAGTCCTGGGAGAGACTCCCGGCACAGAGGCCTCAGCTGCCTCGGCGCCTCCTTGGGAACAGTGCCTTCCCACGGAGCCTGGCCTTTCCCGGAGCAAGCATGGGATGCAAAAGCCCTGACATCTCCTGGCAGATGAGCTCTGGCAAGGCCATGGTGACAATGAGGCCGATAAGGACACTGCGGTAGAAGCCACAGGAAGAGAGTATGGGCTAAGTCTGGGACGGGGTGAAACCACAGAAAACATACTCACACACAGACAGCAGTGGAAGGTTCATCTGAGACCATTTCCCGCTGGCGGTATGGAAGATGATTTGGGGCATAGTAATAGTTCACAGTTCTCTATTTTAATGTGTGTGAGGAAATATCACCGGTGCACCAAGCCGTGATTTCACAGATGTTATTGCTCAGAAGTCTTATTTACTTATTCTATTTAACACACTGCCATAGCACTTTCTACGAGCCAGGTGCTCTTCTAGCCACTTTACAAACACTAACTCATTTAATCCTCACAATAACCTGATGAATTAAGTACTCTTATTATCTCCACTTCACAGATGAGGAACAAAGGCACAGAGAAGTCAAGAAACTTGCCAAAGTCACACAGCTAGCAAGTGGTGGAAGAGCTAAGTTTACAAAATGGGTTGATAGCAAATCAGTCCATTTGATAGGTTCCGTACTGCAAAAATCGTGATGGCAGTGTTTGCACAGCTGAAGCGTGGGAAGCACGGAATTCGAGACATAATTGGAATTTTATGCCCAATTACTTATCTGTTTAATTGTTTGTGAAGATTCATTTAAAAATAAAAGAATGTTTTCATTCATCTCTCCAGCAATATTCCAACCCTCTACCCATTTCCCTCGCTTTCCTCTGCCCAGTCCCAGCTGATGACGGAAGACCCTGGGCGAGTGACTCTTCCTGGCTGGGGCTCCAGCTGGAGCTCACCCCTACCTCTTGTCTCACCACCCTTTCCCATCACCAGTTCCATCCCCATGACCTCTGTCTTCACAGCCCAGAGAGCTGGATCCTGGCATGAGGTCATTAGCAGAAGCCGTGGAATTCACATCCTTGGCTCTGCTTATGGATTCAAATAATTACTGAATGCCTACTGCACGTCCATGTCCGGCACTGTCCTCAGTGCTGGAAAAAGGATAAAACGGGGCACTGGGGGAGGGGGAGAGAAAGGGAAGGGGGAGAGGAGAGGGAGGGGCCGTGTTTCTCTTCCATTAATTCCCACTGGGAGATAGCCCCCTTTTCCTTCAGCTGAGGTCCTGTCCGGCCCCCTCACCCTGCTGCCCCCTGCCAACCATCAGGAATGGCTATGCACCTCTCAGGCCTTGGGACACCCCTCCAGCTGGGGCCACCCAGGAGACCAACCCTTTGATCTGTGGGCTCTGTCTGCCCCTCACCCACAGCCCCATTCCTGGCTCCAGCTGGCGTAGGGGGGCATACTCCCGAGAGCTGAGGGGGCAGGCAGGGAGCCATGGGGCTCTGGGGAGAATGCCCCAGCCTCTGGAGGAGCAGCAGGGCTTGGGGGACACTGTGGGTGGCACGGGAGCCTCTCCAGACACTGTCATCTCCCCACCTGGTCAGGGGCGCTGTCCCTACCTATCTGTCTGCCAGGCCTCCTGGCCCCCAGGCTGCCCTCAACCTCCCCGCCCGGGGTGGGTTTCCATCCCCTCCCACCACCCCCATCCTTCCAATGCCCTCCTCTCCCTGGCCTACCCCTCCCTCCCTCCTCAGCCCAGCTACTCCTGTCCCCCTGCTGGAAGCTGGCCCCAACTCCTCCTCACCCAACACCTGAAGACCCTCTGTCCCCATCTGGACGAGGAGGCGGTCCCCTTCGAGCCTCTTCTGTGCCCTGAGAGCCGCGTGCAGTCATTAGGAAGGCTACTTCAGATGGCCTCAGACTTTTCCATTTTGCCTTCCTTCCCCCATCCGACTCGGACATCCACATCTTCTGCCCAGCAGGCACCTGCCAGTCACAGCCAAAGATGAACAGGGGCGCCGGGTGGCCTCTGCCCACGGCAGGCCACGGGCTCATCTCCTGACTCAAGGCAGCATCTCTCATTCCTCAAAACGAGGATGGGGGGATGGAGAGAGGTGGTCAGAAAGCGAGAAGGGGGTCCAGTTAGGAGCCGACACTGCCAAAGCAAACATACAGTGCCCGTTCTGTGCCATGCACTGCTCTCGGCCCCCCAGCCTTAGGCTCATTAACTCACTTACTCCTCATAGCAAGCCTACGAGGTAGGCACTGTTACCATTCCCTTTTTCCAGATGAAAAATCAAGGCACAGAGAGGTTAAGTAATTTGCCCAAGGTCACACAGCTGGGGGTTCAGGGCAAGATTTGGACCCAGGCAGCCTGGCTCTCAGCTCTTGCTGTGTAACTTTCCTATTTAAAAATCTACCTACAAAATCAAATGGAGGCTCCTCAGGGAGGCATTCAAAGCCCTTCGCAAGCTCCCAGCTCCCTCTGCAGCATTGCCTCCACCTCTGCCCTCCTTGGAGCCTGACAGACTCAATTCGGCCTCTGCCTGCTCCCTAGCTGTGTGACCTTGGCTGGGTCACTCCACCTTCCTGGGCCTCAGCTCCTCATCCCTAAAATAGGGGATAATGACAACTATTTGCAGATAGATCCAGTGCGATCGCCTGAGTAACGTACCTACTAGGTGCCTGGCATTAGTAGGTGCTCAATGCAGAGCAGGAAGGAGGAAGATGGAGGGGAGGGAGAGTTCTGAGATGGTGAGATGAGGCGTCTGGGTTGTTGGCTGGGCGTGGAGCGGAGGGGTCACCCAGGGGCCAGGGCGGGGAGGAGGCTGTCACTCAGAGAAAAATGGCCTGGCCAGTCGCCAGCAGGGGCCACACACTGGCCCTCATCTCCTGGGGTGAGATGGCACCAGATCAAAGGGCTCCCACTCCCGTCTCCCACCCGCTCATGAAGGAGCAGTGTGTCTGGGGCCAGACCCGGACCCCACGCCTCCCACCAGCCCCCAGCAGGCCCCAGAGCCAGGGTGCAGCCCATAAGATGCTGGGGGGGCTGCCAGGCGCTGCCCCTGGGGGAGAGCAGGATCTACCCTGCAGAACCTCCCCGGAGGGAGTCTGAGGCAGACGCTGCCCCAGGCAGTGACCGAGGGGCTGACAGCTGTGTTGGGATGGGGAGGGGTCTGGACTGAGCCTGAGACAAGCCCGTCCACACCTCGCTGTTCCTGTCCCCCTGATCTGAACAGACACACAGCCTACCCACGGGGGACAGAGGCTTTCCTGGCTCTGAGGACCGAGCTGAATTATTTCCTGAAGGTGATAAATAACAAGACACAGTGGGAAAGAGGGGCCTGGGGTCCCGGAACCCGGTGCTCTTCCTGAACCGCGGGCACTGGTCCTCCTCTGTTTCCTCACCTGCAGAATGGGGGGAACCCTTCACCCCACTCCTGCCTGCACTGCAGGATTGCTGGGGACTTAAAATGGGATCAGGTGTGTGAGTGCGTAAACTGTAAGGTGCTCACAAACTCAAGCACTTCTTATTTGAGACGCGTTTTCATTAAGCAATTTCAAATACAGCTATTCGAGGCGTTGCTACACGGGCCCGGTTTGGGTCAGATGGAGGTTTTGACACCCGGCAGAGGGCCGGCCCTCCCTCAGCCCTCCAGAACCTTGATCCTCCAGGGAGGGAACGGGCTGATTTCCCGTCAGGATCTAATTCTAGATCTGTCTATTCCTGGACACACCCACCACCTCCCTCTTCCTTGAAGATGGAACCAATTGGATGGCGATATGTGGTCCCTGCTCCCGAGAGGCCCTCGGCCGAGGGGGGAGGACCAGCCTCGGGTCCATCTGATTCTGGAGACCAGGCCCAGGGCATAGAGCAGGGCACAGGGAGGCACAGCAGGCCCACGACACAGGGGTCGGGGATGGTTCCAGGAAGGAGCAGCCTGGAACCCGCGTTCCACCCACCCACCTCTGAGGTTCTCTGAGCCCGGTCTTTCAGCCTGCAGCCAAGCAGGCTACTTGGGGATGGGCGGGTCCCAGACACCCCCAGGGGCTCCTGTCCTCCTGAGCTCTCCCACAGCAGCCCACAGGGGTGACCTGGTGGCTCTCCCACCCTCGTGCACACCCCTTGCACTGAGGACTGGCATGGTGTCTGGAGGGACAGGGGGAGAGCCAGTAGGAGACGTCCTACCCGCCACTACTGAGGACCTTGCTTCCTCCTCAAAAACCCAGCGCTCTCTCCAAGAGGGGCAGGGAGCCGGTTCCTTCTCAGCCCTCTGGGCTGCTGAGGAGGCAGTCTCCCCAAAATATTAGTGGGAGACTAAGGCAGAAAGAGAGAGAACTAAGCAGGGACTCTCACAAGCACTTCGCTCCAGGGTCCTGGAGAGGCCTCCACGGTTAAAATAACCGCCAGAGGTTCAGGGCAGCCCTCAGGAAGCGGCCCAGGGCCTCCCAGCTTGACTCCATCTACCGCCAAGGCCCCTCCAGCTCTAATGTCCTCCGTCCCTCCCTCTGTCCCTCCCTCCCCTCTTCCTTCCTTCCTTCTTTCCTTTTTTCCTTTCTTTATTCAAAGAACTGAGGCTCTACTTTCAGCCCAGCCCTCGGTCAGCACGTGGATCTCGAGGTGCCATCTGGCTGGGAACGGTGTCCTTGTTTCACTGCGCACATCCAGCTCTCTGCTTATCCAGTGTGACTCACTCATCTCTCCCATCAAACTGAAGGTTTCGTGGGCCAGGGCTGCTCCCCCCTCAGATGGAGGCTCCCCAGAGCAAGCACTGAGTGTCCCCCTAGAAGGCCAGCCCCAGGTGGGGTGGCTGGAGGATCTGTCCCTCCCTGCAGCAGAGGTCCATTGGACGAGTCTGTCCGGGGTGAGCACGCCGACCTGAGCCAAAATCCTCAATTTCTAAAGGCAAAACAAACCCCCTCACTCCTCCAGACTTCTCCCCAGCCGAGAACCTCCAACTGGAGGCCCTGCCACGTTGGCAGAGCCGGGAAATCAGGCCAAAGTTCTTGGGGTTGGGGAGAGGGTGAGGGCCAGGGAGCTGGATGTTAGAACCGGAAGGAGGAGCCTTCTCAGGGCAGGGGCTGAGGCCCAGAGAGGCAGGGGCTTGCTCCAGGCTGCACAGCAGGGCAGAGCCAGGAGCCAGCACCCAGGCCACCGGAGCTACCTCGCCCACCTGGCACAATCACACACACTTGGGACTCAGACACTGAAGCAGAACACTCTCTCTCCCTCATTCCCATGCCACACCAGGCTTCAGAGGAGCAGGGGGTGAGGGAGGCCAGGAGGCCACACCTCCTCCACTCCTCAGCACGCAGGCCTCAGAGATGGGGGCCACTGTGCCCCTCCTTCCTGAACCAGCCACCTCCACCTGGGCTCTGGGGACCCCCTTCCTGCCAGCAAAGGGAAGAAAGAGTGTCCCCAGGGGGCCTCTGGAATTGGGGAGTGGTCCTAGAGCTGGGTCCCCAAAGGGTGGCAGGCAGGGGAGAAAGGAGAAAGAGGAGGGATAAGGGAGGGAAGGACAGAGGAGGGAGAGAGGTGGTGGCAGGGTGCTGCTGACCCCACAGACGGGGAGAATCCCTAGGCATGCGCACATGCTCACACATCTGCACACACATGCGCACATACTCTCGCACCTGTTGGCTCCCTCCTGCTCTTGCTCATGTTTACAAATATTCGTGTTTACGTGTATCCTTTCACCATCAGAGACCCAAGTCAATTCATACACACACAGTCACACACTCAGGACATGCTGACACAATCACTCTCACTCATCCACATTCAGAAACAATCTCACACGACTGCGTGCACTCACATAGCCACACCCTCTCACACACTTATCTACATAGGCACGAACCCTCACTCACATGCACAATGAGTGTGCACACACATGCAGACACGCGCGCCCATATGCACAGCACACCCCCCACAGTCACTCATGTTGGTGGACACACACGCACGCATGCACACATACTCACACACTCCCTCACAATCGTGCGCACACTCATACATCCTCAGGCTGCCAGGCCAAGTGCCCTCTGCCCCAGGTCTTGTGTCAACTCAGAGGGGCTGCTCCCCCACCCATCGAGCTCCTGATCTCCTGAGTAGCCCCCAGGCATGGCCTTGCCTGCAGCCTGTCCAGAAATGCCCAATATTGGGGTCCCTGCTGTAGCCCTTCGACTCCTCAGCTCCCATCTACCCAGTGGGCACCCATCTTGCCACCCAGAATTAGCCCAAACTCCCCAGGCCTGAGGGACAGTGAGGCCCCAGTTGGGCCCTGTCTGCCCTCCACCATCTGGATCCTGGACTCCCATGGGGCCCTGAGCCCCCAGCCCAGCCAGCTTGCCCTCCTCCTCCAGGAGGGGCCCTGAGAGAGCTCCTGGGCATCCCTGTGCCTCCGTGTCCTCATCTGTAAAAGGATGTGGTCATCTCATTCCAAGCCCATGTTGGAGGTCCTAAGGTTCCCAAGTGACCAGGGAAAGGCATCATCAGCTGGAAAACATCATGCCGACCGATGGGCTAGTCATGTCTTTTTATTATCACCCTCCTCACAGCGTCCTTGGGAAGCCAGCCCAGGGAGGCCATGGGCCAGTCCAGAACTGAAATGCCAAGGGAAGGCTCGAACCCAGCTCTCTCAGCCCTGGGGGTCTACTTGCATACAGACCGTGCACTGCCCAAGGCCCTTGCCCCTCCAGGCCAGTCTCTCCAAGAGGGCCTGGGTCTGCAGCAGCAGGTATCCTGGGGTGGGCGGGAGGGGAGTGTGAGCCTCCTCTCTGGTGCAGGTGGAACCCCTACTCTTGCCTGGCAGACACTGCCAGAGATGCCCGGGCCCTAGCAGGGTCAGTCCAGCCCAAGCCCCAGTGCCTTGGGTGGTGGGGATCTGTAGGGTTCTTAATCCCCTATTTCCCATATCAGGCCATGGAGAGGCTCCTGAGCAAGACTCCTCTTCTCCTGGGAAAGAGAACAGACATGGCACTACCTGCCATGGGGCCACGAAAGGGGCTTGCTGAGTGAGGGGGTCAGCCTGGCCAGAAAAACCGGACCCGAGAAGGGCCTGAAGGAAGTCCAGGGAGGGGTCAGAGGCACTGGAGCTGTGCTGGGAGGCCAGAGGGCCCCAAGCAGGGAGGAGGTGGCCAGCCTGGAGCTGGCTCAGCTTGCTGCCGGCCAGCCTGCACCAGGGCCAGTCTCAACCAGGGGAGGAGAGTGGAGGCCCCAGTCCCAGGTTCTGGGCAGGAGGGACACATATGAGGGCAGCCTCCAATGTGGGGAGGGGGTGCAGATCACATTAAATGGAAGGGAGAAAGAAAAGGAGAGAGACAGGCACTGAGCTTGACAGAGATGGAGAGAGGATATGGCAGAAAAGTCAAGTGGACGGACTGAGAGAACAGACAGGAGACAGAGGGAAGGGGAGAGAGGGAGAGGCTGCAGCCTGGGAGGCAGGGGGGACCCGTTTAGAGATGGTCCTGATCTAGATAGAGGATCAGAAAGACACAGGGAGCCAGAGAACCAGGAACAGAGGGGAAGAGAGAGATGGAGACACAGAGAAAGTAGAGAGATAAAGGCGAGACAGAGAGCCAGGGCCAGATGGAGGGCAGGGAAGGCAGTGAGGGCGAGAGGGAGCCAAGAGAGGCTCTAATTAAGGGCGGCGGGCAGCAGCAGAAGCAGAGGGCAGCCTGTTTGAAGTCTGTGGTGAGAGGCATCAAAGGCAGAGGAGGGAAGCCAGCAGGCCAGAGGGGACACCAGAGGCTCCGCCCTCTCCTGGGGCCCACCTGGACCTCCCCATCTCCACCCCCACCCGCCCCACCCCCAGCCCTCCTCACCCAGCAGCTCTGGACTGGCCAGAGGTCTGAGCCACCTGGTCACAGGCCTAGGGCTCAGGCTCAGACTCCAGCTCGGCCCACTGCCCTCTGAGCATCCCCAGGGGCATGGCAGGCTTCTGGCCTCAGGAACTGCCCGGCCTGGGGAGAGGGGCAGACTTCCCTCATGGTTCCTGCAGCTACCACCTCCCTGTCCCCCAGAGCATACACCCTGGCATCTCCCAGCCCCTACTTTTGAATCCTGAGGTGGGCTCCCAGCATCCTAGCTTGAGCATCAGCATCCCAGCACAGTCCCTGTGATTTGCCTTTCCTTGGATCCAGAAAACTCCAGCTCTCAAGATCCCCAACTGCCCCCCAGGCAGGGGATTCCAGCCTCTTTCAGATGCCAGGGGGTGTTCTGAGATGACCTCTGGCCTCCCCGTCTTGGGTCAGCAAGTCAGCTGCTTTGGAACTACCACAGGATGGCTTCACCAAAGCATTTGTCTTTACACCTTCCCTCTTCTGCCCATTCCAGAGTTCTACACCCCTCTAGGCCAGAAAGTCCTTCTGGTGGTCTCACGCAAATCCTTCACACTGCTTCTTATTTCAGATGGAGGCCAGCGGGCCTCTGCACGACAGCCCTGGAAACACTTGAAGGTCCTCACTAGGGCCCATCTCCTTGTTCCCAAGCCTTCTCGTTCTCTGGGCCTCACTGCCATCTCTCTGATGTACCCTTCAAGCTGCTGCTCCTTGGACCAGTTCCCTCCAGCTGGACCAGACTGCGGGGAGTGGTTGGTGGTCTCAGGAATCAAAGGTGGCAAGAGGCAGAGAAGCCAGGCCAACTTGAGTCAGGGTCCTGATCTTACAACCTCCTAGATGGGTAATATTAGGCACATCCTTTCATCTTTCTGAGCCTCAGTTTCCTCATCTGTAAAATGGGGGAAATACTCCCCACCTTGAAAGGATATTGGGAGAATTAAATTGATGATGTATGTGAAGTGCCTGGCATCCAGCAGGTCCTCAGTGCATGATGCTCCTATAATTGTCACGGAAAGCAGGCCATCCAGAGAACATGTGGGCCAGCGAAGATTTTCCCCAAGAGAAGGGCAAGAGAGTCCTCTTGAAGCAGAGAACATGCCTGGCACCTGGGAAGGGACAGAGAAACGATTCTTCAGGCCACCCCACCCATCTCCCACCATCTAACCTCCACAGGTCTTGTTACAGCTTCTGTTTGTGTCCTCTCATTTGAGGGAGCAGGTCAGGGTGTTTTTGACAGTGTCCACACTCTGTTGGTGTCACTATCAATTTCTTGTCAGCATGGCACCACCTGGCAGATGCCAGGCTAATCTCTGTGATTCTGGGCCCCTCCAGCGCTGACTAAATCTCAAGGAAAACTGAAGGAACAGCCCTAGACCCTCAGCAAGTCCAGGAACTTTTCCCTGACCCTAGGGGAGGAAGGGGCCTGCCAGAGAGCTGCAGGAGGATCCCACCCACTCTGTCTGCACTCTGTAACCACTGGGAGGGGAGATGCTGTCCTTCCCAGCATGGGAGGAAGGAAGACGATGGCAGGCAGAGAGGAGAGTCAGAGCTGAACTCCCAAGATGAGCCATCCCTGTGTGTATGACTGACATGTCCCCTCAGACTTCATAGGGGAGAGCCAAAACCTACCCCTGAATGTGACATAAATTGGGCTGCAACCAGCCAGAGTCTTCTAGATTTTTCCAAAGTATGGTGTCTCTTCATCAGTTCAGATGACAGAGCTGATCAAAACCAAGGTAGTCATGAAAAACTCATTCCCTATGTACAGCCTGTCTTCTAAAGCTCCTCCAGGCTCCCAAATCTCTGCCATAAATCCACTCACACACCTATCCATCCAATCTCCCATCCGTCTCCACCCTTCCATCTATCCATCTGTCCTTCCATCCATCCACTCTTCCATCCATCTATCCATCCATCCACCCATCCATCCTCCATTCACCTAATAATCTATCCATTCAACCATTCACCCATAGATCCACTTATCTAAATACCCACCCCCCTCATTCATCCAAACACCAACCACTCACCCATCCACACATCCCACCTGCTCACTTAACCATCCATCTATTCGCTCACTAACCCATACATGCATCCCCCAACCGCTCACCTATGCATTCACCCTCTTTTATATATTCATGCCCCCACTTACCACCGTATGTCCGTCTACATGGATTGATCATCTCTTACATTGAAGGCACAGAGCCAGATCTCTAACCTCCATGGCCTCTCCCAGTTATTGGGAAAGCTCAGCTTCCTTCTTGACTGCACACTCCCATGCAAGGGAGGGCCAGACCCTCACTGCCTGCACTGAAGACCAAATAAAAGGACACAAGCCTCACTTGCAGCAGGAGGGGACGAAACCTATAGAATAACATTTTGATAGAAAAGAATATGGAGGGGTCTTTAAGAACAAAGTAGATCCCAACCCATTTGGCAAGAAGAAGGGAGTTTCCATAAATACCTCCAAAAAGCACGGGATGGACTTCAAGAACTGTTCATGGCATGGGGCCCCAATTGCTTAAGGATGGGGTGTGACTCAGGGAGGGGCCAGGTCATCTCACCCAGCTCCCACTGGCCTGTCTCCATTCCAGAGTTTCCCAAGACAGCAGCCTCCTCAGGGGTGGTAGGGACAGGGTACTGAGGAGACAGGCCGGGCCACAGGAATTACCAGGGCTCCAAAGGGCCTCTCTGGACACTTACAGAAAAAGGCCCTGAGCTTCATCCTGGCTCTGTTGCTCACCAGTTATGTGACTTTGGGTAAATCCTTTACCTTGAAATGGGAAAAGTAGCAATACCTGCCCCATCTGTTGAGAAAATCCAACCAGAGGAAACGTGAAAGAACTTTGAGCATCATCTCTGGTTTGGCACAATACAAAGAAAGTGCTAGACTGAAAGCCTCAAAGGCATGAGGTAGCTCTCCACGAACAGCCTCCACTGAGCTCCACCCCTCCTGACCCCACACATCGCCTCTCTAGGGTGGGCTGAGCCCCCTACTTCCTTCTCTTTTTCTTTCTTTCTTTTTTTTTTTTTGAGGAAGATTAGCCCTGAGCTAACTGCTGCTGATCCTCCTCTTTGCTGAGGAAGACCGGCCCTGAGCTAACATCTGTGCCCATCTTCCTCTGTGTTATATGTGGGACGCCTACCACAGCATGGCTTGCCAAGCGGTGCCATGCCCGCACCCAGGATCCGAACCAGCGAACCAGCCCCCTTCTCTCTTGCTCTCAGTGCGCACCGGCCTAATCATGCCCTCCCCCAGGAATGCAAAGAGGAAGCAAGGAAGCTGCCATTAACAGTGGGGGAGGGGTGCAAGGGCCCAGAGAGAGATTCAGAGACCTCAGAGTGCCAACAAAGATGCACCTCAGCACACGCTGGAGAGACAGGGAAAGAGAAACCAAGGGAGACTGGGCCAGGCCAGCGGAGGAAGGTGTGTGCCTCAGGACCCACTTCTCAGTGGGCTGCACCTCTGCTTCCAACGTAGTGCTGAGGGCACGACACACACACACACACACACACACACACTCCGGAGCTGGAGAGGCTGTGGTGAGGGCGCCGCCCCGGGCTCCAAGGTGTTGGTGCCAGCCGGGTGGGCTGGCACGGGGTGGGGAGAGGGCGGCGCGGGCAGCTAATCCCCCCAGCGTCTCCCAGACGCCCACAGAGACCAGGGTGAGCTCTTTGTCTGAGCGCTGAGACGACAGAGGGGCGGCGGGCGGGCGGGCGGGCTCCCCTTGCTCTCCCCTGCCTCCCGCCCCAGGCAGGTAGAAGCCTGCCGTCTGTGGGGATGGTCGGAGAGAGTGGGGGGAGAGGATTAGGGGAGAGACAGGCACTAACAACTTGTAGGGCTCCCTCCCTCAGGCCCAGAGGGCCTGCGGCTTTGGGGTGGGGGTCCCCGGAAGGGCAATGGGGCGTGACCCTCCGCGGGAGCAGGTCTTGTTTGCAGCGGGAAGCTGGCAGGTGGCTGATAGCCCAGCTACACATTCACACACCCAGTCACACCCAGAATGACAATCCACACACACAGCCCAAACTCTGCATCCACACGTGTGTTTACTCGCAATCTCACACACAGAGACCAACGTCCAGGGGGATAATTACACAACCCCAAAGATCACAGCTGCACAGCTTAACACAGCTCCAGTCCCTCATCTCCCACCATACTCAGAGGCCGCCCCCCAGAGACATCATGATGGGGTCACATGCTGTCCTAGTCACTCACAATGGGGCAATGCCACGGTCACCCGTGGGTCGTCTCACACCCACAGACCACCAGAACCCAGCAACACATCACCCACACCGCACAGGGTCCCAGCCCACCAGCCGCCTCCCACCGTGCTCAGTGAGTGCCCCCTGCCCAGAGCATGAGGCGCTGAGTCAGCCCCGCGGGCACCTTCCGCAGACCCGAACACACCACGTAGCACCACTTGGCACCACGTGGTTGCCTCTCTGTGCTCCTGTTTCTTTTTCTCTTGCACGCATATACCTGCTCCTAACCCTCCCACCTTCTCCAAACATCGACGCCCAAACATGTCAGTCTCCTTAGAATAGAAAGGCCACCCCCCTTCCTATTCCTTGAACTCTGCCCCCTGCCCGCCCCTCCTGACTAACAACAGGCCCCCAGACTCCCAGGCAGTTGCTGAGACCCCAAGAATAAGCCCCATGCCATGGACATGCAAGGCTTAGGCTGGGCCTGGGCCCGAGAGGGCAGAGAGCAGGTCTCCCCCTGGGCCTGCCCTCCGATACCCATAGGAGCCCTCGAGCCTATAGAGACACACCCCGAGTGTGGCAGTCAGACCTCAGTTGCCCTGGCTGGCATCACCACTTTCCCCCTGCAGCCCCAGAGGTGGGCACAGTCACGTTTGCCCCTTCTCCTCCCTGACCCCACTCCCTGCCTGTCGCCTACAGCCCCTGAGCCCAGCATTGGCAAGCTGAGTCCCACTGTGGCCAGTGCCTCCAAGGATCAAAGACCTCTGGCTCCTCCAGAAACCAGGGCTAAATATACCCCTCGCCAGCTTTCTTGTGCCTAACTGGAAACAGCTGGGCAAGACCCGCCCTTCCGCCTGCAGGACAGGCCAGGGACCATCAGACAATGGACAGGCAGATCGTCCCCAGTTGGCTGCCTGGGAGCCAGGCCTGACAGAGTGTTAGGATCGGCACAGTAGAGCCTGGAAGTAGATGGTGAAGACAGCCATGTCTCTTGGCCTCCCTCTCCCCAACCCTGCATCAAAGAGACAAGGATGTTCCCTGAAAGCAGGCCGTGTGAGACCAAGTCTGGCGCATGAAAAATGGGCTACTCTGAGCCTCAGTTTTCCTATCTGTAAAATAGGGATAAAAGAGCACTGACCTTATAGTGTTGTACACAGTAAATGAATTAATACAGTAAAGTGCAGGGACAGTACTGGCACACAGTAAGTACTCAATAAATGCTGATCGTTATTATGAACATTCTGGGCACCCCTCTTGGGGTGACACTGTCCTGAAGGTGCTGGGGTTGCACAATCTTGGACACACAGAGGGATTTAGGCCTAGGGCTAACTGCATCAAATCAGGAGGGCTGGGGGCCCAGGGCAGAGGGATGGGCCAGCATGGGGCTGATCAGCAAGGGGCCCAGGGAGGGGTCAGAGGAGCCAAGACACGCCCCACCCCGTGCTGCCCCAGGCCTGGCCACGTCCTGGGCTCGCCTCCCCCCAGGACTCCGCCTCGGGCTGTGGTCTGCGTTGTGGCTGCAGCTCCCACGCTGTGGCCCGGTTTAGCGGCTCCAGCCCTCGGGCCCCAGGACAGCCCACTCTCCAGCCCAGTCCAGAGGCCTGAAATAGGAAGGAAGAGGGGCCTAAAAATAGCCCTAATTACAGAGGGGCCCAAGGGGGTGGGGGGTGGCGGCTCCTCTCTGGCTCCTGGGCACTGCCACAGCCGGCTCAGGATCCTGCTCAGGCCCTGGGGAAGGGACCCCACCCTGGGCCTCCTGTCCCCAGCCCACAGGCGGCCTCCCAGTGGGACAGAGTGAGGAGGCGGGGTGGGGGATGGGTCAGTAGGGGAGCTTAGCCCAAGTCGGGGCCAACAAGGTCCACTCCCCTGACTCCAGAGCTGAAATACGCACCCACTCTGCTCCCCACGCATGAGGATCACTGAGCAGCTCCTAGCCTGATAGCTGCCACAGCAGGCATGGCCCTTACTCAGCCTACCTTCCCCTAGTCCTGGCCCTGCCTCCTCCAGGAAGCCTGCCTTGACTACCTTCACCTGGCTGTGGCTCAGTACCAGTAGGGGCTCCCAGAAGGCTGCGTCTCTGTCTCCCCCATTCAGTTGGCTCCTGGGACAGGGTTGTGTTTCGCCATCAGCCTGGGGGCTCCCATAAGGCAGAGAGGGGCTGCTGCTTCTACATTTCAGCCTCACTGAAGAAACAGAGCATGAAGATTCATAGGAAGACCAACGGGGAAAAGGGAAACCAGTTTGAATAAAGATGCCTAAATTCGGAAAAGGCCCAGGCACTAAGGTAATCATGGGCATCTCCCTGGGCAAAGGAGCAATTTGAGTCTGGTTTGAAAGAAATGAACCAAGAGACATCCCAGGGACAGTGGTGGGGCCTTAGCATGGGAGAAAGTGCTCAAGTGCCCACCTGCCTGGGACTCCTGCCCCACCCCCTTCCTGCCCCAGAACCCAGGGTGGGTTTTGGAACCTAAAGCTTGGGTCTGAGTTCCTTTCCCCTACACATTTGCTGTCCCAACTTGGGCAAGTGACTTTGTTTCTCTGGGTTTCGTCCTCTTGTGTATGAAGTGGGGATGCTCAGTAGGACCTCACAGGTTTCGAGAGGTAAATGCTGTAACATGAGCCGATCCGCTCTGCGTGGTGGATAGTAGAGCACCT
Organism: Equus caballus; assembly: GCF_041296265.1. Lineage (NCBI taxonomy): Eukaryota > Metazoa > Chordata > Mammalia > Perissodactyla > Equidae > Equus > Equus caballus. The sequence goes on along the minus strand of NC_091694.1, from coordinate 25,715,228 downwards.
CCTGGCCCCCACCCCCGCCTTGCTCATATTTTGCTACTTCTGTTTTCCTCCCTGTCTAAGGCTCCAGGAAGGCGTGGACAGGGTGTGGGTGTTGTGAAGGAAGGGTTAAGGGCTGTTAATCATCCCCCGCTAGTTGGGGGGCAGGGGCAGTACCCCCAGCAAAGAGGGGACATGTGATGTGCTGGTGCCATCTGGTGGCTACAAATAGCAATGCTAGTTACCTGGGTTGCGAAGAGAGAGGGAGGAAAGATGGGGAAAGCGGGTGCAAAAGGGAAGGAGGGAGACAGAGACAAGCATGAGGGAGAAAGGGACGGGAGGAGAGGAGAAGGGACCGGGAGGCTCACAGCAAGAGGGGAGGTGCTGAAGCCTGGGCCTGGCAGGCTGGGGTGACAGCCCAAGAACATTTGTCTGCAGCCTCTCAGAGGCCGTTAGGGACCCCCCAGCACATGGGTGTGAGCCATGAGGCCTGAAAGCCAGGATGCCAAGATCCAGCAGGTCGAACCAGGTGTTGCTCAGACCCAGCCTTCAACTGTGGGCCCTAGACACCAGGGATGGGGTGAGATGGTCCCCATGAGCCGGGGCCAACCTGGTCCCTGGAAAAGGTAGGCCACTACTCCCCCAAAGACGTGTGTGAAGGTAAACACACTTCCGCACACATGACTCAGGTGCAAGAGTACAGCACATCCCCGGCAGGCCCCGTGGACACCTATGACATGCACCTGTGTTATGCAGATGGCTTGGGCTGGGCGGAGTGTTTGGGGGCCCCCACCTCCCCCTCTTCACCGCTTCCTCCCAGGCAGGAGGCAGAGGGTGAACTTGTTTACCACTTCTGCTCCGGGCAGTGGTGATGAGCTCAGACTGGCCCATTGCCCTCCACGGGCAGGGCCAGGCCTGAGTCATGGGGGTCAGATGACTGTGGAGGCTAAATGGGTCCCATCCTGCAGCCCCCAGGAGCTGCCGGACACCCCACCCTTCCCCCCGATGGTGGGCCGCCCATCCAAAGCAGTCAGGCACTCCCAGACAAACAGGGGGCGGGGAGGGTCCCAAGGTTCAGGCCACCACTGGCCCCTCCCGCCACCAGAGGACAACAGGGCAGATCCCCACCCCTCCATCTCTGCCCAGCCAGGCCCACTCCCCTGAGCGTCCATCTAGGAGCATTTCCTGCCCTCTGGGGCATCCTAGCTCAGGCCAACGCCTTCCCAGAATGCCAAGCACTCCTTCAGTCACATGCAAGGCCCCAAACACATCTTGGAAATAAATGAAAAGTTGAAAAAATGGTTGTGTTGGAGGTTATGTTACTTGTCCCTGGGCCTCAGTCAGTGCCACTGTAAAACGAGGACAGGGGATCCATCCACGTCCCCCAGGGGCACTTCCCAGTTGACCTCTGCTTATGTGTTCTCAGGGCTGCAGCTGATGAAAGCTAAGAGAAAGCCCTTGGCTCTGTCCCCCAACAGACACACAGGCCTCGGCATTATCTGCCGATCAGAAGATCCATGCTCTGACCCCCCGGAACAACTGAGGAACCAAGGTCAGCTTCAGACACACAGCAATAATCCACCTTCATGGTATATTTTTGTCTTTCAAAGTCTTTCCTAACGTACCGTGGGACATTTGATTTCCACTGAAAATAAATTCTTAATGGACTGAAATGCCTCTCCACTTTTTGGAGCTCCGCCAAAGCTACAGTTCCCATAGGACCTCTTCTCCCAAAGGCCCCAACTCACAGGAGGTCCACTCCACTGTTGCCCATGCAGATTTCCCCAGTGGTGTTACTGATGGCTGGGTTTGCATGTGTTTGGCCTCGTCTCCCCAACAAGACCACTGGCTCCCTTGGTCAAGACTGGAGCCCTTTGCTATTGGCAACCCCTCACCTCCCAGTTCCCCACCATACACCCCTCAGGTGTGGCACAGACATGGACACACAGGCAGGTTCAGTCCAGGTCCTGTCACTAGACTCACTGGGTGGCCTTGGAAAGACCAGTCCCCCACTGTGGGCATCATTGTCCCCACCTGCACAAAGAAGCGATTGGAAAAGGTGACCCCAAAGGGCCCTCTGAACCCTGAAACTCTAGGGTTTTACAGCTCACCAACAGAGGCATCTGTTCTTGTTTCAAAACACAGTGAGACCTGGGGAAAGAATAAGCACCAGGGCTGGGCTCCCTCGTCCCCCTAGTCCCAAGCTGGCACTGACTCCTTCCCATTGCTCCTTTGGCACTACCCACTTCCTCCCGGCCACCCCCTGGCTTCACTGATCCTCTAGACTCTGCTCCACCGCCACCCTGCCCCTGGTGGCCTCCAGCTTCAAGCCCTGACAGTGCCCTGGCCCTCCCCCATCCGCTCCTCTGATCTCCAGCCCTGGCTGCCCCCCTCCCCAGCTGGCACTGCATCTTTCAGCCACTGTCTGCCAAGCCTGGGCATCGCCCACTCTCCATGCCTGGGCACCGGGGTTTGGCTTTTGCCTCCCCAAAACTTCAAGCCTCAACACTGCCCTCGCCCACCTGCCCCCTGGGCGCCAGAGACTTGCTGACTCCTGCGGAAATCAGCATGGTCATCCCCCTGCCTCAGGGCCAATCAGTGCCTCCAGCAACTCTGATGGCAGGGCCACTGTCGCCCTTTCGGGTCCTCAAAGGAGTCTCTCCCAGGGTGACAACTCTATTTACTCTTTGGGGAGAGATGAGGACAGCTTCACTGTATCGTCATTAGCAACAGCAAAGACCCACTGTGCTCCCTCACAAGTCTCAAAGGAGGTGGGGGCCCAGACACAGTGGGAAATCCTCAGGGGGGCCCCTGGCTGGTAGTGGGGTTTTAGAGCTCTCCATCAGGACTCTCAGCAGGAAAACTGAAGCAGACCCTCTGCCTGTGGGCCCCGAACACTGGCGGGCACTCTCCTACCCCGGGGCATCCCAGCTCCTGCCCCAGCCCTGACTTCACTGCAGGACTTGCTGCCTCATTTCACACTGCTGACTTTCCCTCTTTCTTAAAACCCCTCTCCCCCAGGGTTTTTCAGATTTCTCTTCTAGTCTTCCTTTTTCAAAATGCATTAATTATATCAGGCACATAAAAATATCTAGATGATAGTAGAGCAAGCCTGAATGCTCATTACCCAGCTTAAGAAAGGAATCAAGGTAAGTTCTCTCCTGAATTTACCAATTATTCCCATGAGTATCATATACATTCACCACATGTGTCTGTATCCTTTTATAATATGGATATATGTTGTTCATGGTTTTCAATTCTACAGAGATGTAATCATACTGTAGTTATTCTGCTGCAAATTGCTTTTTTGCTCAACATTTTATGAGTTTTATCCACACCGATACACACAATCATTCATCCATTTTCATTGCTGTGTAGTATTCCACTGCCATGCCTGATTTATCCATTCTCCTGTTGGTGGACATTTAGGATACTTCTTATCTTGTTTTAAACTGTGAAAGTAATACATACACATATTCTCATTGTAAAATTTTTAAATAATATAGGATATTGAATAGATGACAGAAACCTCCCTCTACCTACCGCCATCTCCGAAGTAGCCTGTGTATTCTGCAGTCCTTTTTCTAGGCGTTAACACAGACGTGTCCGTTTATATACAAAAATATCTTTTCTCAGCACCTCCCACCTCCAGGTCTGCACCTCTCCTCTCTCCTGATGTGCCCATCCTTCCAATTTCTCCTTTTCAATCTCTCTCACTCCACCCTATTATCCATCACCTGCCTCCTAAATATTGAGGCTGCTCAGCTTTCCAGCTTCAGCCCTTTTATTCTCAACTCCCCTGGGCTATCTTGAGTCCCCTACCTTCCCCAGCCTGCTACACTGACCTTAAAGCTCCACCACCTCGTCCCCTGACCTCCGAGCACCTCCCGGTCCACCCCTTGGACAGTCACAGACATTTCAAACTGTCAGATTGTCCAAATTGACACTCACCAGCTCCTCCCCACCCTCTGGGAGTCTGCTCTTCTTCCTCTTCATCCCAGGCCTCCCTCTCTCTGTCCCTCCAGATCTCAGACCTGCTGTCACCCTCTGCAGTGACATCAACCCTGCCTCTTCTCCCCAGCCTCAGGCCCACCATGTCTCCTCTCGACTATCACAATTACCTCCTCAAAGGCTTTCCTGTCTCCAGCTCCGCCCCACTTCCAGCCCCTCCTCCTCATCACCTTGTTGAGGGGAGGAGGGTTTGGGAAACCATGAAGGGATAAAAACCAAAATCCCACATAACTCCTAAAACCTTGAGTGACTCCCCCGTGTCTGCTGGATAAAATCCACACTCCCCAGGCCGGCATTCAAGGCTCATCTCTCCCTCTCTAATTCCTAGGCACAGGCTTTTGCTGAACTCAGCATTCCTCCGGGAGCTCCGTCAGCCCAGGTGTTCCAGACAGGGGTCAGGGAGAGCAGGATGGGGGCTCGCTCCTGAGCCGCATGCCGAGCCCCAGCCAGCCAAGTTACCCAACCCGTGGGTGCTGTCTCCGAGTGGCTGGCTCCGGAGTCCTCCCCGACACAAGAAACAAACTGTTCTGCAGACAGTGGGGTCTGGAGGCTCCAGTTGGTAGACAAAGGACAGTGCATTATAATTATATTTTCAATTAGCCGGTCGCTTTTCTCCCACACTAGCTAACCAAGATCCAGGAAGGAAAGGCCCATCTGAATCATGAGCTTGTCTTCTCCCGCTAATGGGGTCAGACTCTGGGTGCCTTTATTGTACATAGGCTCGGAGAGAAGCAAGCACTCAGAAGAGACATTTCTTCACGGTCACGTTGGAGGCAGGGGAGGGCCAGAACCCACATCCCCCAAAACGGGGCTTTGCATGCTTCCCTCAGCCCTCAGGCCTGAAGCCTCTGACCCCTACCTACAAGGTCCAGCACACTGAACCTTGTCTAAGAGACCTGGCTGCAGGGAGCTCCTAGTCTGACAGGAAAGACCCAGTTTCTGTCCTTAGAAACTCTCACCCTGATGGCAAAATATCAGAGAATGCCTAAAATGACTTTCCTTAATCTGGGCTTTCCCGTAAAATATGGATGAGTGCTATTGTTTAATTATACTATTAATAGCGATAATAATTGGTACCGTTTATTAAGACCCACAGTGTGCCAGAGGCTGCATGAAGTTCTCTTATGCATTGTCTCATTCAAATGTCTCAAAGACCTTTTGAAGTGAGTATATTATTATCCCCATCTTATGGATAAGGTAAGTGAAGTTCAGAAAGGTTAAATAACTTGCCCAAGGTCACACAGATGCTAAGTGCTGGGGTCAGAATTGAAATGTGGAGTCTCATTCTTAACGACTCTGCTGTGCACTGCTTCTACTCTTGACTGAAATCCTTGAGGACAAATACCCCTAACTGTGCACGCTTGTCTTTCCTTATAGAGCCTAATTGCAAAAAAGACGTGGGTGAGCGGGTCCCAGGATGCTTTGGAGAAGGGTGATGGAGAAGGAAGGGAGACAGGCAGAGAAGCTCCCGGGGCCTGGGCCCCTGGCCAGAATGCGCCTTTGATGGTGGGGGAGGTGCCTGATGACAAGGGCAACATTAGCGACTGTTTTGAATCATTCTTAGGACTCTGAGAATTTCTTTCTGAAACTGGGCAGTACCTTCAGGCCCTTCCAGAGACACTAGGGGCACAGCTGAGAGGCTAGGAAAGCCAAAAGCAAGGCAGGCTTGGGCCCCATTGTCTGCCATGACTGTGGGCAGAGCACTCTGCCCACACAACCCCTGGGCACAGAGGGCAATGGCTGTTTGCTCCATCTGTGCTCTGGGGGTAGAGACCTGCTTTTCCAAAGCTGAAGTGTTCTGTCTGGGACAAGTGTCCAAAGTGTACCCACGCTATAAATGTGGGTAAAGGGAGTCCAGGATTCTTCATTTCTCCCCAAATGCCCCTGCCAAGGCACTTTTCACCCTCCTTAAAATAGAATGCTTGGTCTGATTCTTTTACCCCTGTTCTGAGGCAGCTCCCATGTTGTAAGGTGCTCCATAAATCCAGAGTCAATGGATGAATACATGAATGTAACCTCAAAGACTTGGGGGAGAATTGCCTTTTTCAGAGGTCTTAAGCCATTGCAGCTACAAGTACAGGGTGCAGACTATTGTCCCAATCAGGCACTCCAAGCGACTTTTACCCACTACCCTCCCCAGCCATTGGAAGGACCGCGCTGCCCGCCTCGAGGAGACTCCCCCCCCTCCCTCTGGCGGCCCAACACCTCCTTTACCTCCTGTCCCTCTATCTAAGGGACAGGCCGTCGAGTCCAGCTCTTGCCCCGCCTGGATCCGCCAACTCGGCGTTCTAGAGCGGAGATCAGGATTGAGAAGAAGCTTCCACATGGGGGCGCTGAAACGGCGCGGGAAAGCCTGAAGCAGGGCCCCCGCGGCGTCCTCTAGGGTGGCGGAACCCAGATCGCCAGCTGGCCCGCGGCGACCCCTCGCTGGAGCCCCTCCCTCCGGCCTCCCCTCCCAGCTCCGCTTCTTTCTGTCACCCGCCACGACACCCCTCTCCCGTTCCCGTTTGCGTTCTCGGTCAAGGTGAAGAACCTCGCAGGTGGGAGTCAGATCAGGCTCGAATCCCGCCTCTGCAGCTCCGCAGCTGGCGGCCTTCCCCGAGGCACCCAGCCTCCCCCAGCGGGCGGTGACATGGGGCCAGTCACCCCACCTACTTTGGACGGAGTGGGCGCCCAGGAAACGTCAGCTTCCTGCCCGCAACCCGCCTTCATCTCGTGTTTCCCTCTTCTCTGTTCTCCCTCCGCTTTCGCTTTTTTTTTTTTTTTTAAATCCCTCCCTCCTGCGCCCTTTCTCTTCTTGGCTCCGCAATCTTAGCCAAACCGCAGCTTTTAGCAATACTGCGCGCCCACCCGGCGCCCAGGGAGCCTCGCCACGGCAGCGACCCACCCCGCGGCCAGACCGCCACCTTGCCCAGCCCACCCGGGGGCGCCCCCCGTCTCGACATCCCTCGCCCGCCCCCAGCCCACCCGGAGGCGCCCCCAGCCTCGACGTCCCTCGCCCACCCCCAGACCACCCGGGGGCGCCCCCTGCCTCGACGTCCCTCGCCCGCCCGCAGCCAGCGAAGGGTCGCGCCCTGCCCCGCTCCCGTCTGCCTGGCTTCGTCCTTCCTCTGGCTGCGGAGCCCCAACCCGTCCGCCAGCAGGGCCGCGAGGACAGGGTGAGGCAGGGCGCGCGGCCAGGGCCGTGCCCGGGTGGCCGAGGGCATCGGGCGGGGCGGCGGGCCCGGCCGCCAGGTCTGCGAGCGCCAGCCCGACCGCAGCCCGAGGGCAACGCTGCAAATAGCCGCGGTTTCCAGCCAGGGCCCGGCCTCCCTCCCGGCCTTCCGGACCTTTGGGATTTTCTCTCCCTTCTTCCCGCCGCCCTCTCCTCCTGCCTCCTCCCCCCTGTGCACCCACCACATCCTGTCCCACGCGGGATGGTTCCTGCGCTGGCGCGTGGGACGTGCAGCCAGGGCCAGGAGACCAGCACCGAGGTCCAGCGTTCCAGAGGTCTAATAATCACGAAAATTAAATTAGGATTAATTGAGTGCATACTATGCGCCAGGCACCGTGCTGAGCGCTTTAAGGGTGGGAATTCATGAAATCTTTACCAATACCGGATGAGGGTCGGTCAGCTCCAATTTGCAGATGGAGAAATTGAGGCTCAAAGAGACTCCTCAGGTCCTAAGGTCACCCTGTGTGGACCTGCAAATTGGGAAACCACCTCCCCGGCCCAGAGGCCCATGCTGTTACTCTCCTCCAGCCCTGTGCAGCTTGCCCTTGTGGGCTGAGGCCTCAGTGGGAGGTAGGAAGCGGCTGACTGGGGGTCCAGAATGCTGGTCTGCCACCAGTTCTCAATGTAACCTACAGCAAGCCCAACCTGCCTCAGTTTCCACATCTGTAAAATGAAAGGGATGAAAAGCAAAACTCAGTTCCCATAAGGAAGAGCTTAACAATGGAAAACCGAAAATGGAATGGGAAGCGTTAAGCATCCGGCCCTGGGAAAGTGCAGTGGGAGGCTGTGTGCCCGCCTCCTGGAGTGCTGAGACAAACCCAGACCACGGAGGGCTGGGTCAGAACTGGGCTGCCGGGGAATCTGCATTTTAGCAAATGGAGGGATTCTGAAGCCATCAGGTTTGGGATCCACCAAAAAGATTCCTGGAAGGGGGTGGAGGTGGTATGTGTGTGAGGCGGGTGTCCTCCCTCAAACCTCCACACTTGCCCTCATTCATTTCTGGCTTTGCTGGCCTGGACTCAGAGTGATGGCACATTTCTTAAGGACCTACTGTGGGCTACGCACATATATGACAGCCCCACCCTCAGAGAGCTCATGGCATAATCAACTACCATACGGCAGACTGGCAGGGCTGCCCTCAGCCCAGCTGGCCCCTTTGGAAGAAATGGAGCAAAGCATCTTCTTCCAGGGGTGCACAGCCTCACAGCAGGCTGTGTAGTTTAGTGAGCAGAACGAGAGCCGGGGTTCACCTCCACACTCCCCGTCGGCAGCCACCTCTTTGCAGGAGATAGCCTGCATGACCTCTCACCTCAGCCTCTGCAGAGCTGCAAGAGACATATGTGGGAGATTTTGGAAAAGCCAGGAAAGGGGCCAATTAATTCTTGCTGGAGACAGGAATAGAGACCAAAAAGCTCTACTGAGGAGGCGACCGTTAAGCTGGACCTTTATGGATGGGCGGGGGGTTGCCAGGTGGAAAGAGAAGTCCAGGCAGAGGCAACAGCCAAGGCCAAAGCATGGGGGCAGGAAGTCTCAGCCTGTTCTGGGAGCAGGTAGGGCAGTACGTCCATGGGCAGGGAGTGGCTGCGGGGCAGACTGGGAAGGAGGCGCACCCTTCCCTTGCTCCCATCTCTATGCTGGCACATACCTAACAGAATACAGCTTCTCTGCCAACCAGAGGTCTCCTCTCCTGGAGACTGGGAGATGCTGTAAGACATGGATGGCATCTTATTCATCTCACTCAGTGGCAATAATAGTAACCATAATCATAGTTAACGGGTATTAAATATTTAACATCACCTACTGTGCTAAGTGCTCCACAGGCATTACCTCATTTCATCCTCAAACAACTTTGGAAATAAGTGCCATTATTAATCCCGTTTTACAGATGAGGATTCTGGGGTTTAGCTGGGTAAAGTAATGCACCTAAGGTCACACAGCTATTTGGTGGTGGAGCTAGAGTTGGAATTCAAGTCTCTCTGACCACAAGGCCCTTGTTCTATACCAACAAATGGACAGACAGATGGATGGATGGGTGGGTGGATGGATGAGTGGGTGGAAGAGAGAGAGGAACTAAGCAAAGAAGGGCCTTGAATGCTGTGCTGGGGAGCTTGAACTTTATTCCAAGGATGGTGGGGAGACATCAAAAGGCTGTAAGCAAGGAGAAACAGGTCAGGTTGGGGCTTTAGAGAAATCAGTTTGACAACAGTGGGAAGAGAGTTTAGAGCCAATGACACTTGAGCAGGAAGCCATTCTTCTAGCAAATGCCAATTCCCACTTGTGAGAGCCTCATTTCTCTAAGCACTGTGCTATTTCTCTTAGGGCAAGAAGTATTTCTATGTACACATGGAGACTATTGACAGAGGGGAACACTGAGGAAGGGGGACTCAGTGACGGGAAAGAGAGACAAGTGGTAGAATGCTGGCTAAGCTCTGGGGAGGAGAGCCCCAGGAAGGGAGGAGCCATAGAGTCAGTCTGCCTCCCCATTTCCGAGATGACAAGGCCCCCTCGGCTCCCAGCCAGGGCACACACTGCCCCATTGTGCACCTGGCACCGGAAGGAATGCAGCCAAAAGTGAGGCGGGTGTTGCATCAGAGTGCTAAGCCCTGGGATCAAGTGCTGGCCGGCAGCAGTGAAGGAATACGCAGGGTACCCGGGAGGACAGAGAACGGTGGAGCTTCCCCCACCTACACGAGAGGAGCCCGAGAGAGGTCCGCCCTGCAGGAGGCAAGCGTCTTCAGGCTGAGAGGGGCTCCCCGAGGGTCCCAGGACACAGCAGAGCTCACCATGCTGCTCTCCCTCACCCTGCTTCTCCTGATGGGGCTGTCTACGTGCGCCGTGGCAGGTGATGAGGAGCTGACACTCAGCGCCGAAGCAGGGTCCTGGGTAACGGTGACCCTGGAGGTACTTTTGGGGAGAGGCTCTGCCCAGAGCAGGGGATGACCCGTGGTGGAGGGGGCAGAAGATCCCCTCCATGGCTGCCAGGAGAGCAGGTTGTACACTGCAAGGCAGGTTGTCTGATTCCCCTCGGTGCGTAGGTTCAAGGCCATGGCACTTGGCCTGGCTGACCTCCAAAGGGGCACCCGCACATGGGAGTCACAGTGTGTGTGTGCATGTGTGTGTTTTATTTAACAAACATTTAACACATGCTATGTTTCTGACACTGTCCTAAATGCTTTATAAATATTAACCCATTTAATCTTCATATCAACCTTATGGGAAAGGTACAATTATTATTCCCATTTCACAGATGAGGAAACTGAGGCACAGAGAAGTCAAGTAGTTTGTCCAAGGTTACACAGCTTTAAAAGCACAAGTGCACACCTTGCCCAAGGTCTGATTCTGTGTTTCTGTGCATCGAGGAGATTTTCCAGAATTTCCTTTCAAGGGGATCACCTTGGGGCAGGATCACTGTTTTATCACACATGTAGAAACTTTTGTTTCCTGACAAGTACTGGTTTGATTGCCGGCCTCTTCTACTAAACTGAGTGCTGTCACTGGGGAGAAATCTAAACTTTAGAGCACGGCATCTGTGCCCCACCCCATCTGATCAGGGAGAAAAGGATCCTGACCTCAGGGAGCTCCCAATCTGACAGGGGGCAGACAAACAGGACCAGTGACAAGGAAGGCCTGCAGGAGGGCAGACAGACAAGGCCGAGCCTGGCTCCTTCCGGTCCTGGGAGGTGAGGACACAGGAAGAGCCATCAGATGAATAGCCATTTGTGGCGAGTCTTCTTCCTGGTTTGTCTGAACATGGAAATGTGTGCAGTTGAGAAGACGGCAGGCTGGGGAGACCCAGGTTCAACTCTCTGCTTCTCCACTGACTCCATGTGACCTTGGGAAGATCACTGATGCTCCCTGGACATCAGTTTCCTCACCTGCAAAATGGGGGGAGAGGGAACATGATCCCCCGCGTTCTTTCAAGCTTTGAGATGCTTTACGGGGTCCGTGCCAAACTCAGGGGACCTGGCCCAGGCACAGGGAAGCCGAGCTGTGTGACGGGGAGCTTGCTACACAGCCACACGGGAAACATCATCAATTTCAACTAGAGCTGCGGCTGGGTCTAATGCTTATTCTCCTTTCACTCTCATTTAGCATCCCTCTGCTTCCCGAGACACAGGGCATGGAACACAGGAACCACTAACATGAGTGAGGTGATGGAAGGAATGGTGGCACTGTCAGGGATGATCTGATTACTGCCCCAGATCTCAGGGATCCCCACCTGCAGTCACCCCTGGAGCTGCGGACTTGGGGTCACTGGATAAGGAGGGCTTCAGGTTGGGGCAGGAGTCCTTCCTGAGTGAAAGGGAATGAAGTCTTCTAAGGGGCCCCCAGAAACCCAGTGGGTAGGAGAAAAGGTGAGTCTTATTTAATTTATAAATAACCGTTCTTTCTAGCTTGCATTTGAAAGCTACCTTTTACCAAGGCAAAGTGGTTTTCATGAGCTTTTCAGAAATAGGTCCAAATCTCCAAGGAGACTTTCTCGTTCCTGACCAGGCTGGGTGACTCCAGCCCGAGACAGCTGCCCTAGCCGTTGATCTCCTGGAGAGGAGACAGATTGGAAGTGACTGAATTAGTCCAAGGCTTAGAAAACAATCTACTCCTGATCCCAAAAGTTGGGACAAGACGGGCTATGAGAGGCAAAAGGGTTTCCACTGTACCCCAGCCAGGCCTCTGGAGCTCAGCACCGCCCCTGGGGAAACTGGGGATGGAAGGACAAACCCCTGATCCAACACCAGCTCCCAGCCTCCGGGCAGGCGGCTTGTGTTACTCTAGGACTCTGTGCGCCTGTCCTCAGTCTTCCTGGAAAAGGAGACCCCATCCTTTTCCCTATCCCCAGACTGCCAGAGCAAGGGCCTTCATTGAGCATATGTATCCCACACATGCTGAGCTCCTGTGTGTACCAGACGCTATGCCAGGCACAGAGATAGAGAGATGTGAAGACAGTCTAATGAATGTCACTTACCGTACTCTTCCCACGACACAGCCTCTCTCTCTTTCAGCAGAGCTGAGCAGGCCCTTCTTCAGGGGCTCCAGTTAAGGCCAGAGAGGAAGAGGACTCTGGCCAAAGTCACAGAGGCTAATGGAAGCATGAGTGCTTAGACCCACAGCCCTTGGTCCAGAACATGTTCCCATGGGAGGCCCAGGCTCTAGGGAAGGGTAAATCTGGGACAATGAGGGGAGTGTGGGGGAAGAGGAGTGAGACCAGAGTCAGAGTGGGGTTAGAGGAGTAGCTGTCCCACCTTGCCTGCTGGGTGCCCACCCTAAGTCCATTACCTGCCCCCTCCTTGTCTATGTTAGAGACATTTCCTAAGATGGAGCAGAGCCCATGCTCTGGAGTCAGACTTCCCGAGTTTGAATCTTGGCTCTCTTACTTCCTGTGTGACCTTGGACAAGTCATCTAACCTCCATAAGCCTCAGTTTCCCCACCTGGAAAATGATGATAAATCACAATCCCTACTTTACAAGGTGGTTGTGAAGAGTAAATGAGATCATGACGTAGTGTTTGAGCCTCTGAGCCAGATGACCTGGCTTCAGGTTCTGGCTCCATCTCTCACTTCCTAGCTGGTGAGCTCAGACAAATTATTTAATCTCTCTGTGCCTCAGTGTTTCATCTGTAAAATGGTGACAGTTACAGTATTTACTTCACAGGGTTTTGGTAATGATTAAATGAGTTAATATATTCATGTGCTTCGAACACTGCCAAGAACATCGTAGGTGAAATTTAGCTATTATTATTATGCGCAGTATTGTGTAAAATATGTAAAAGAACCCAGTACCACCACACGTGTTATTGAGATTGTTATTGCTCAGGCAGCCCTGTCTCCTTGCCAACCTCCCCCCAACTCTAACTCTAATGAACTCTCTGCTTCTTCAGGAAGGCGTCATTCCCAGCATTCAGCTCCAGCTTCAGGAGGTGAAGAGGGGCAAAGCCAGGCAGTTCTTTGGGCTGATGGGGAAGCGGGTGGGAGGTGAGTTCTTTGGGCTGATGGGGAGGCAGGCGGGCACCCAGCAATGAGTGGTTCTGAGTGGGTTCTGTTATAACAAGCAGGGGCCCTAGCTTAAAGCCCAGGATCCAGGGTCCATTACTCTAGTCTGGTATGGGTTGCCCACGCAATGGGATGGGGTAGTGCCCATATAGATTATCATCCAAACCAGTACACTCGGAGAGTGTTAATTACACCAGGCAACAGCTATAAACCAGGCTGTCTCTAGCATATGGAGAGTATGGTCACCCTAAAGGTGCTGGCCGGTGCTTTGCACCCTGGCTGGTGCCCTTGCCTTCAATACTATGGACAACTTTGAAGAGCAGTGGTGAAGCTAGAGATCAGCATCTAGATGTGAGCAAAGCCAGGGGCCAAGCTTTCTAGTGCACTCTGTTTGGCTCACATAGAATTATTACAATGAACCTCTGTTCCCTGAGGGCACTCTCAGTGCGGTAATCACGTCCTAGGGGTTCAAGGAGACAGAGCAGTTTGGGGCAGAGAACAGTGTTCTCTTTTCTTATTGTCAACATTACATATATTTTTAAGTGGTGTTGGTGAGGGTATGAAGAAACTGGTGCTTTAATACACTATTTAGAGGACATGTTGACAATATCCATCCCAGTTGGAAATACACATACCTTTTCACCAAGAGCCTCACTTCAGAGAATTTATCAAATAGAAATGCTATTGACACATAAGCCCTGAGACAGTTGGACCAGAGTGTTCATTGCCAACTTGCTTATAAAGGTAAGAATTTGGAAACAACATAGAAATATCAGTACAGAATGATCAAAATATATTAGACACATCCATAGACTTTGTGGCCATTAAGGATAAGGCAGATCTGTGGAAAGATATGGAAAGATTTCCAAGATATTGGTTAAGTGGAAAAAGCAACTTATAAACAATATGTATGATAGGAGCCTACTTGTTTAAAAGAAAACTATATACTTACACATATATATATGCAAATACATAGGGAAAATCCTGGAAGGATAAATATCAAACTGTCAACAGGGGTTACATTTAGAATAGGAAGTGGAAGTGAGGGAGGGAGAGTAAAGACAGACTTTAATTTTTACTGTACTTCTATATTACTTGATTCTTTTTATAGTGGGCATGTATTCAAGGACTGCTTTTGTAATTAAAAAAAAACAGAGAAAACCAACCTGTGACCAAACACTTTTGGCCTTAGTTTCCTCCTCCACAAAACAAGGTTTGGACTGGGCCATTGCAGAGCTTTCTTCCAAATCCAACAACCCATGAGAAGCAGGGATGTGGGTATAAGAGAAATATTTCTTGAGCACCTACTATGCTCTCATCTGATTAGATCTCACAACAACATCCCATTTATCACCAGTGGGGAAACGAAGGTTCAGATTTTAAAGTACTTAACGAAGGTTAACCTTCGTTAACCTCAGGTGCCAATCACCCCAAAGTCTGTGCACTTCCCACTACTCCACACCGCCTCCTACCAGGAGCAGCTGAGTGGCTCAGCCACATGAGGACAAAGGGGAGTGACTGGAGTTTCCCTGAAGACCCACAAAGGCACCAAATCCCAAAGAGCCTTGAGCCCTTCCCATCTCACCATGCCCCTGGGGAAAGCCATACGGTCCTCATTCCTTCTTTCCTTCCCCCAGGAGTACCTCCCATCCAGCCAGAGAGAAGAACGGGTAAGTGTTGTTCAGACCTTCCCCTCAGCATGCTCCCTGGGGAGTACTGAGTTGTCTTGGCCACTAACAAGTCAGGGAAGTGAGAAAAGATGTGGTGTCCAGGGGCACACCAGGCTGGCATTGCAGAGGGTGGGGCCAGTGTGGTTTGGCCACATGCCAGGCTTCCGGGTTGTTGCCTGAGGGCAGTGGTCTATGATGCCCAGGGAGTAGCTGCAGAGATAAGGAGGAAATGGGGATGAATCTGCTTCTGCCAAAGGTTCAAGATTACCTCAGGTCTAAAGCATGGTTTGAGAAAAACTAATCAATCTATTTCCCACACTGCATCTGAAAAGATCTTTTTAAGGTTTGCTTTGTAGTCAGGAAGATTGGCCCTGAGCTAACATCTGTTGCCAACCTTTTTTTTTCACCCCAAAGCCCCAGTACGTAGTTGTATATCCTAGTTGTAGGTCCTTCTACTGCTTCTATGTGGGAAGCCACCTCAGCATGGCTTCATGAGCCGTGTGTAGGTCTGTGCCCAGGATCCAAACCGGCTAACCCTGGGCCACCAAAGCAGAGCGCGTGAACTTAACCACTATGCCACCGGCCCAACCCATGGAAGGATCTTAAAAGTGCAAATCTGAGTAGCCAGTACCTTGCCCAAAATCTTTCAGTGAAAAGATAAAATCAAAACAAACAACCTTTACCCACCACCCTTCAGTGCCCTCAGGATCAAGTCCAATGCCTGAACGCGACTCCAGCATCCTCTGGGGCTGCTCTCGCTGACTTGGCTCCCAGCCCCATCTCTCCTTCCCTGCCTGCCTGCCTTACCCAGATGGAGCTCGTCTCCATGGCCTGGGCACAATGCTGTCCTTGGCATATTGCACTGCACTGTACTCCTGGGTCACACAGCTGGTGTCCCTAGACTGGAAACTCCTCATGAGCAGGTACTAGGTCTGCCATCTCCTTTGTATCCCCAACTCCCAGCAGTTTCTATTAGAGGTACCCACTATGTGTTCATGAAAGCAAGGGCAGAAGGGAAGGAGAATGGAGGAGAAAGAGGAAGGAATCAATGAATGAATCAGTGAACGAATGAACCAATCCATAGTTTTTCCTCAACTCCCAAGATGATCAAGAAACGACTCCATTTACAACGCCCCAGCTCCGGCCCTGTCCCTGCCCTTCCTGTTCCCAAAGCAGCCTTCCTCTGCTGCACTCTGTCTTTCTTCTCTGTCTCTTCTCTCTCCATCACCAGGGAATCAGCGAGGACAAGTGGTCCCAGACCTCCTGGGCAAGGGAAGACCATCTACAGAAGGTAAGTGAGAGCCTCTAGTGGATTGCAAGGTATCATGGGAAAGGGGCCAGATACTTTGCTGCCAGTCTCCATAGTGGGGGCCATGCAGCTGGACAGACAGAACAGGCTCCCCACAAGCCATTAGGCAGAGGCCACAGAGAAGAGAGCAGTTGAGGGGCAGGGAAGTGGTCCCTCTGATGATCCAGGAGGGGCCAGCTGACGCCACAGAGAATGGTGTGTAGTTTTTCCGACCATGGCACATACTCCTTATTCCCTCACTAATCACTGATTGTTAAGAGAGTCATGCCTTTAGTCTTAAGATGTTTTCTGTCTTTAATAACTGTAAATAAGTGCAAATCACCCAGGTGAGTAATAACCTAAGCAGGTATCAGCTAACACCTTCTGGCAGGGGCCACAACCCCAAGAAGGCCCAACTATATGCTCAATAAATGGATGAACAGGCATGAAAGTAGATAAGTGAATCAGGCTGAGGGAAAGATCAATAGCTCAAGCCACCCAGCACATGAGGAAGGGTAGGGGGCGTCCCAGCTGGAAAGATGCTGAGCTCCAGTTTGCCTTCCCTAGTGCCTGACCTCTCCCCCAAGAGCTGCAGACTTCTGGACCCCTCTCTAGCTTCCCTGATGAACACCTGCTCCTTCCAACACAGGCTCTTCCCATAAAGATGGGAAAGTCCTCTATTTTCCCCCGAGATTTTTTCTAAGTGTCTGAGCCATTCCATTCAAAGGGCCATCAAAGTCACCCTAATACAAAATAGAAATGAATGCCCTCCGTGCAGTGTGGGCGGGAATCTTAAAGTCATCATTTTTCAGGGATGGAACACACCTTGCCCAAAGTCACGCAGTGAGCTAATAACAGAGCCAAGACTAAAAGCTGTGCCTACTGTTTCCCAATCCACGGCACTTTCCACGTCCCCAGGAGGGCATTTGGGATTGTGAATACAGGATTACCACTTCCCTTCCTTTAGAGAGGAAAACAGGGTTGGCTCGTTCCTGCTCTGGAGGCATTGACGATTGAGTAACAGCAGATACAGCACATGAACCTTCAATTTGATTGCCCAAGATATCTATAGCCGGAGAAACATGACTTAGGGACCTGGAGGGCCTCGGGAACAGTGACTAGGGAGGGCCTCCATGGGTGGAGGAGACAGACAAGACTCCCCTAACCACCGTCCAGGTACAGAACTCTTCCCAGGAAGAGAGGACGAGGACCACGGGTCAGAGTGAGAGCCCCTACCGCACATTTCCCAGTGGATGAAACCCCCTTTCTCCCTACCTGGACATTACAGCCGACCAGCCAGCCAGGCCAACCCTCTTCTCCGTGTTTCCTGTGCGTCCAACCTGGCCCTCTGAACTCACTGGGGTTCCCTCCAGGACTCTCAGTCTCAAGCAACGGTTGTGCATAAATATACTGTTCTCACAGTCGCAAACTGGAGTGATCTCTCCCTCAGCACTCAGAGCTCGCCTTTGACTACAGAGCAGGGTTGTCTCTCACCCAGTTCTTTGTCTTCTGTGCCCAGAACACAGTAGGGGCTCAATAAATGAATGAACAGTGAATGGCTTCTTCTCTGGTACAAGGCAGAGGGCAAGAATGTGGCCTGGCATGTCAGCAGGCCAGGAGGCCTTTTCCAGAATTGCAAAGGGAAATACTAAACAGCCTGGTCTCCACTCTCAGGTGGGAAAACAGGCTTGGGACACAGGTAAGGACAACAGCCCAGCCTGAAAACACTCTCCCTACCCGCAGCCAGGATCTCAAGGACCCAAACCCAGTGTCTTCTGACGTGGAGAAGAATCGGGTCCCAAGCCCTTCATCAATTCTCATGTATAAGGCGGCCCTTCGATTAACGGCTTTGCTTCTGGGACACAGGTGTCAGTCACTCCCTAAGCACCACTCGCCCTGAGCACCCACAGGAGCTGTTCCCACCCTCAGGGAGCCCAGTCTGATAGGGAGGCCACCGTCCCTGCCCCAGGGGTTTATGGGCAGGCAGGACACAGAGGCCCCCCAGATGCTTAGAAAGAGGCACATCAGCCAGAATGAAACTAGAGGGCAAACTTAGGTAAGAAGCATCGAGGTGCTGAACAAAGGACTGAGTTGGGAGGTGTGTGGGTTCATTAATTCACTAGGCTACAGAACATGTAGCTTCCCTGCGCCCCTCTCCAAAAAGAAGGAAACGCCTTCTAAGTTTTTTGGGGCAACTGATTCTTGGGGGCAGGGAGTGGCTAAGCTGTTTAAAAGGAGGGGAAGAAGGCATGGGTGGAGAGGGCAGACCCTTCATCTGGGTGCTGCGGAGTTTTAGCAGAGGCCTCTAAGGAGAGGCCAAATAGTGTCAGCACAACCAGCAAGGTTCTTCTATTCGACCTGTAGTGCAGGTCTCTGTCCTAAGGCTGACGGTTCATCCTGAGCCCTGAATAAACCTCAAGCCTCTCTTCTCCATGCTCACCCCTTACCCATGCCTAGTGAGAAACACGGGGGTGGGAGACGGTACAACTCTTCGCCACTACCACAGAATTTCCCAGTTAGCGTATTTCTCATTCCATCCACTCCTAACCTCTAACCCATTAGCATGCCCATTGTCTTCCCCACCTCACCGCACCCAGTGCTGTGATCTCAAGAGGTGGTTCACTGTAATAATCCAACTTGAAGGATCAGCAGAGGATTGAAGATTTTATTCTTGTGTTTGAAGTTTGGGACACTTAAGAAAAACTGAAGTCAGGGGCCGGCCCGGTGGCACAGCAATTAAGTGCACGTTCTGCTTCAGCGGCCTGGGGTTCGCCAGTTCAGATCCCGGGTGCGGACATGGCACCACTTGGCACACCATGCTGGGTAGGCGTCCCACATATAAAGAAGAGGAAGATGAGCACAGATGTTAGCTCAGGGCCAGTCTTCCTCAGCAAAAAGAGGGGGATTGGTGGCAGTTAGCTCAGGGGTAATCTTCCTCAAAATAAATAAATAAGTAAATAAGAAAAACTGAAGTCACCAAATATTTCATGAGTTTCCTCTATGTGCTGGCACTTCACTAGGAACTCAGATGGGACTGGGTGTATGAAAGCACGAGACTGGAATTTGTCCTGGAAGACCTAAGGACCTTAGAGGGGAGTCAAAATGTCCTTGCTCTGCGCAAAAGCCACACCCTGCTCTCCAATGATCCTTTTCAAACCCAGCATGTTCACTCAACCTTCTGGTTTTTGCACATGCCATTTTCTTCCTGTTCTGGTGAATTCTTACTCAGAGGGTCAATGTCTCTAAAGCTTTCCCAATCCGGCACCCGCCCATTCGTTCCCTCCTCCAAGTTCCCAGAGCACCTTGCACATTCTTCCATTACAGCACTTAATAGATGTTGTTATAATAGTTTATTTCCTCAACTTGAGAAACAGGGTTTCTAAAGTACGTGGACCTCATTTATCTTTACCCCAGTGCCAACGATAGTGCTCAGCACACAAGAGGTCTTTGGAGAGTTTTGACGGACTCACACTTCCTGTCCTCAGGGAGTCTCTCTCTAGAGAGCCATGAAGGAACCAAACTTAAATACAAGTAACTGAAATAATAGCAGCTACCACTCATTGAACACATATCCTGTATTTCTCAACTCGGCATGTCCAAACACTGAGCTCTTGACCTACTGCCCCAAAGCTATTCTTCACCATCATCAGCATCTCCACAAATGGCACCTCCACGCATCCAGCTGCCCAACCAGAAATCTGGAGTTACCCTCTAGTCCTTGCTCCTCACATCAAATATATCACCTGGTTTGTTGGTTCTCCCCAAATCTATCTCAAATTCATCTTCTTTCCACCTTCACTACCACTGTTAATACCAGCCACTGTCTTCCCTTGCCTGGAGGGCAGTTTCCTGAAGGCTTCCTTGATTCCCATCTTACTGCCAGACCAGCCCCATCCATTCTCTTCCCTGAGAATGACCCTTTAAAACGGGCAATCAGATCATGTCCATGCCCTACTGGCCACAGTTTGGTTTCCTACGATACACTGACATTGCTGTTGAGGCCTCCAAGGCCCTGTACTTTCTGGTCCCCCTACCTCCTCACCAGGCTTTGTCTTAGTCCGTCATGCACACCAAGTGCTTGCCTTCCTCGGGGTCTGTTCTCAGGCTCTTCCCTATCTAAACACTGCCCCAGCCCCTCCACTCCTCCCTTGGCCAACTCCTCACCATTCACGTTCCAGAATAAAGGTCCTTCCTCAGACACGGCTTCCTCAAAAACCAAGCTCAACTAGTTCTCTCCAGTTATGCTTACACACCTTGTCCTTTTCCATCCATAGTATTGCTCACAATTAGAAATCATATGCATTTAATACATCTCTTTCAGGAGACTGCAAGTTCCACATCTTTTATGTACAAACTATTTGTGTATGTATCAGCATTCTGCATGGCAACTTACCTTCACAATTATCCTCATTCTGCAGATGAGGATAGGCCACATGCTTGAAGTTACACAATGGCAGAGCCAGGATTTGAGCCAAGGTGTCTTCACTCCAAACACACTCAACCTCTACACTTACTTGGTCTATGCTATAGTCACATAGATAAATCTCAGGTGGAATTATGAAAACTTCAAGAGGAATTCCTTTTTAGCTGGGCCGTTTCAACAGGCAGGAAAGAAACTTCCAAATGGCCCCACCCAGCCCCGCGGCATTTCTGTCTCTCGAGGCTCCTTCCAGATGAAATCATTTTAGGAAGTGTTACATTCTGTGTCTCCCTCATGGGAAAATCCCAGGAGGGAGGTTTTGAGAAGCCCTGAAGTCAAGAAATACACTGAGTGTTCACTTTAACTCAGTATTTTCCAAGTTTGACTACAGTACCCTTTCGATCCACACTACTTTGTGTTTAACGGGACACACTTCGAGGAATGTTTAAGTGGAGGCTTTCCCAGTAAAAACAGGAAAAGAAATAGAGACCAATCCAGCTGCATGTTGAAGCTGTGTGGGGGAATGATGAAAGCTATGTAGGCTGAGTTAGCTTACGGAAAGACTTGAAAGCCAGGATAAACGTGAACTTAATGCAATCAGAAAACAGAAGCCACATGAATTCTTGAGCAGGGAAGTGATGGGCCTCAGTCTTGACAGTAGGAGACTCTCCGCTTTCCCTAATCCACTCCCATAAGGAGGTGGCTAAGAATGCCAAGGCCAGGCAGGGACCTCAGAACCAATTTGACTGACAGCTGAGCCAAGCTGAATGACCAAACAGGTGACCAACTGGCTCTGAGGGTGCCATTACGTATTATACGAATACTGCCCCCTGGAGTTACACAAGGTGGTGGCCCTCCCATGGGCACACCTGGCTTTCCATCACAGGCAATAACTGATGGGACCTACAAGGCCAAACTGAATTCTAGACCTTGAGTTTCAAAGTTCTTGTTTCACTTGCCCATTGCTGTGTATCAAACAACCCCAAAACAATTAATGGCTGAAAACAGTATTTTTCATGATTCTCTAGGCTGGCAGGATACCCACCCCTCACTATTCAGTTTAGCTCAAGATTCTGGTTTGGAAACATGCCAGCTGGTTTCCAAGAGCAAAAGTGGAAGCTGCCAGAATATCACTTCTGCTACATCCAATTAGTCAAAACAAAAGTCCAGTCCACACTTAAGGGAAAAATAGATCTCTTATTGGAAAGAGCAGCACACACATCCAGGGCTGGGAGAAACTGTTGGTGGCCATCCCTGATGACCCACCACACCTCTTTTTCTGTGAGGTAATAATGGAGTTTCTAATAACCTGGAATATAGTAAATACAAGGTGAGTTGTTTCCAGAAACAAATACCCGGTTAAGAAGACAGAGGGGTTTCTTGGAATGAACAGGAGTTCAAGAATAAAGGTGTTTACATCTCACATAGAACATCTGGGAGGAGCAATGGAGCCAAAGTCGTGCAACAGCACAGGTTATTTTCTCCACTCTTGGGCACAAACCAACCCCTAAACCCCAAAATGGCAGCAGCATGACCTGCATCTCCAGGTGTTGCACAAGACAGAGGATACACACCGATATTTCAGCGCCAGGGACATCTTTCACCACTGGACCGTCTTTTGCTCCCTGCTTAGTGACATTCATTGGCATTTTGCTGAAGACACCACAAAGGAAGTGGGCAATTATACTGCCCCCATCAGCAGGAAATAGTCTGGAAGAGGCAGTCATACAAGTTTGTAGCCAAAAGTACTGGCACAAAACCAGTGGAGATCCAATTCTTAATTCCATGGTCCCAATGAATAGCAAGAGATAGCTTCTAGAATTTCTGGCAAGATATTATTTAGCAAGGGAGTTTTCACTTTATTCTCAAAATATGCAAAGCCCTGCACAGCATTTTGTATATATATGTACCTGTGGGGCCACAGTGGGCCAGGCCTTCTCCTTCAGTTGTCATTGACCTCACTTATGGAAGCTGTTATCTGAACCTGTGACACAAAGAACTAGCCTAGGGCCCTGGCTCAGAGTGAAGGCAGGCAGAAGGCAGGATTCTTGTCTTCCCACTGGGGCTTTCTCAAACCAAGAGTTCTCAATTCATAGCCGCAGTCCAAGACCGGATTTCAAAGGCTCAATTTCCTGAACTGTAGACAAATGGGTGCATATTTACACTATGTGCATTAAAAAACACTCAGTGCTTTGAGGGGGCCGGCCCAGTGGCATAGTGGTTAATTAAGTTCACATGATCTGCTTTGGATCCTGGCTGCAGACCTACACGCCGCTTGTCAAGCTATGCTATGGAGGCATCCCACACAGAGGAACTAGAACGACTTACACCTAGGATGTACAACTATGCACTGGGCCTTTGGGGAGGAAAAAAAAAAGAGGAAGATTGGTAACAGATGTTAGCTCAGGGCCAATCTTCTCCAGAAGGAAAAAAAAGGAAAAATCTGCTATAAAAAACCTCAATGCTTTGAATAGATTCTCAAAAGATCAGAAGTAAAAAAAAAGGATAAGGATGACTGTGAGCTGTGCTGCTTGATCACAGCACCTCATAAAACCCACATGTCCTCAATGTCACTGGCTTACCAGTTGCTCTTCAAAGGGGCAGGGCATGCTTATGACCACGTTTGAAAGTTACTAATATACATCCAAAAAGCTGCTTTTCATGCGTTTCATATTCCAGAAGGAATGTGTACTGTAAGCAAGCTGTGGTCTATTTTTCTGTACTGGCTTTTCCTATGTAGCCCCCACCCTGATCTCAACCAACTGGCTTCAAATGAACTCCACTCGAGGCCATTCCTAACTCTAGCCAGGGCGATCTGCCCAGAACTACAGGGGCAAACCAAAGCTGAGGACAAGTCCAAAGCATCATCTTTCCATATAAAAGGTATACCATATTGTTAAAAATTACTTAACATGACTCACTATTCCCTTGTGAGAAATGGGAAAACAGGCACAGAGGCACCAGATGACTCAGGACAGCATTGTCAAAAGTGTGGGATTTGGAATCAGAGAAGCAGGGTGCTCTTTCTGTTTCTATAACCCAGCAGCGAGACCTCCGAACCTCAAATTTTCTCCTGTGGGAAGGGAGAGAATACACACGTTACAGTGGCGCTGTGGTGAGGACCGAAGGAAACGCCTAAGTGAAGGGACAGTGCTTCCTAAACAGCTTATCCATCAGAAGCACAGGCAGAACGGGGCACATCTGCCTCCTGCTTCAGGTCTCTGGCCCCCAACTGCTGCTTATAGGATCTACTATAATCCAGTCTTTTGTCTCAAAGTTTCCACCAATTTATATTTCTTGCAACAGAAGCCACTAGAAGCATGAGGGCCTGTGGCTGAAGCAAGGAAATCTAATCAGAAGGGAGAGGATAATTAATCATTAAGGAATCAAACAGCTGAGGAAGCAAATGGTAGAGGGGAGGGTGTAGGTTCCCAAGTTGAACAGACCAAAGTGAGATTCCGGCCTTGCTGCTCACTGGGTCACCTTGGGCTTCAGGTTTCCTTCTGCAGAACCAAGGTGAACTCCTACTGCACAGGCTAACACGAGGGTCAAACGAGGCAGTGTGGAAGCACCCAGCTCAGTGCTGAGCATAGAGGAAGCAACCAGCATGTGCTAGGGCTCGCTTCTTCCTCCACAAATAGAGTAGGTGCTTCCACTGACAGGGTCTCAGGAGCTAGTTCCAGGAATAACTCCAGACTTTTGCTCTTCTAATGAAGGAGGCTAAGCAGCTGAGCTTCTTTTGTGCAGGTAAAAAGGAGTCAGAGGGGACAGAGTCTGTCTTACTCAAAGTTGCCAAGAAAGTGAACACTGTTCCCAAACCTGTAAGGGATTTAAACCAGAGAAACCTTCCTTTTATTTTTAGGTGAGGAAAGGGGGCAGCAATCAGTGGAGGCTTGGGACCCAGATTGTGCACAAAATTTCAGGTGCCTTGACCTCTCAGCATTCCATTCCCGTGATCCTTATTATCTACTTCAATCTTTTCAAAAGGTGAGAGAGCAGACTTTCCCTTTGATGTAAATATTTAGAATAGAGATTTGGGCCCACGTTCTAAGATGAGTGTAAGAGGGGTCTTTTTATAACCTTCAGCTTCTCTCCATCCCATCCTCCACCCCCAGTAAGTGATGCACAGGACTCTAACCTTGCAAAGGAGGACCCTTAGCTTGTCCGCTGAGATAGGTTCTCACCACTACCAGCCACGGTGAGAAAAACCACCCCAGCAAATGATTTCCACCCTCCTTCCTTCCTCTATACAGGTAGGTGTCTGGCCTTCCTTTTCTTGCACTGGGTAAATACAAAAGGAAAATTACTTGCAGACATCAGCTACTTTCAGTAATCACCTCATCATTGACTCTCCCGGGTAGAGAAGTGGTATTGCTCCTCACTAGTGGCAGATAAGCTTGGAGATGAGAAGGGATATACCTGTTCCCACCTCCCACAACATCAATTGTACCCATCTGTCCCAACTTTCTGCTGGTTCCTTTGCCCTTTACATCAGAAGAAAAGGAACTTAATGAAAGAATGAATACTACTAACTCGTCATTGCTATGCGTACCTATCAGTTGAAACCAAAGTGAGGCAGACAGAATTTAACCCACCAACCAGCCAAGTTCAGAGCAAGAAGTCCTTCTATAGAAGGCCTGCATCACAGACAAAAAAATTCCACAGCCACAAACCACATACCTCAACAGTCAGTTTACTGCTAGGTAAAATAAATCCCCAATGCATTTACCATTAGTAGCAGGTCAGCTGCATCGTTTTCATACATAAATGAGAGCCCCTGGGTGAAACAGACTTGAGCAGAGAACATGCTTTATTGAGGAGTAGATATAGAACAGCACATTCTACCACATGTGGGGAAGGGTAGCTTCTGTAAAAGGCCTTTACCCCTTAAGAAAATCCCCAGTGAAGTTGCTTTTGGATAAATTTTAACAGTGACACTGAAAATGGCAGGGAGCAGCCATTGAACATGCTTAAACTTAGCTCCCCCCAACCCACAGTGAATATAAGTAGTGTACAGAGATGACAAGAGAAAGGCACAGATGACCAGAGGCGGGATTGTGGTGAGGGCTCCACATGAAGACGACAGTGTTATAGGAGACCAAGTTGGGAAGGGTGACATGTCATACATCAAAAGCTGCCCCAAGATAGCAGGTTATGATGGGCTAGAGAGAAATTAGAGGGAGCATCTCTTCCTTCACTCGGACACCAAAAATAGACCAGAGAATAGGGGGATGGTGGCAAATCCCAAAAAGGAAGTGGAGGAGTTGTTCTTGGAAGGGCATTAGCACTTCAGTCCTAGAGGGAGTGCGAAGCACTGCTGAAAAGAGAAGCAAACCTCGGCAGGGGTGACCGTTCTGCCTTGCTGAGTCATGGGCTGAGATACAGAAGTCATTTTCAATCATTTTCTACTTCTCCGAGGATGTTCAGACAAAATCAATGCAATTTATGTGGAAATCTAGGTATGCTACATCAGACTGGTACTGCTGAAAAGATTTCTGCAGTATAATTAACCAGTTAACACGCAGCATGAAGGGGAGAACTGGAAATTATTTTGGCACCTGCAAATGTAAAAAGGGGCAGGGAATAAAGAGAGAAGAGAACACTTACTACTGGACACTTTCTGGCAAGGCAAAAGTATTCGTTCCCTTCCACCAGAAGACTGCCCACTGCCCAAGGTGAACTCAAACCAAACACAGCATCACCACCTCTTAATTCTTCTCTCCATCTCGTCCAGATAGACTATGCGATGTCACCAAGACTAATCCCTGGGAAAATCTTCAAAAGAATTTGACTCTGGTCAGCCTGATACTGATCAAAAACAGGTCTTCCAATAAAAATGGAGGAAAAAATTTAAAGCGAGATGAAATCCAAAGGGAACAGACCCCTCCCAGTACACACACACTCAGAAGTGTTACCTCTGCCCTGTCCCTCCAAAAAGCACAGTAAGGAATAACTGGAAAGGTCCTGGTCACGGCAACCGTATTCGGAGGTCTGGTGACCGGGTGGCAAAAAGCACTATTACAAAGTTTAGAAGACACAACACAACCTCATGGAGCTAGAGAACATGAGGAGAGAACCAGTGACTGGACAGGTACAGTACCAAACAGAACACCTTGGGTCAGTGCTACAAGGGATCTGCACTCAAGTCTAATATAGATCCCATCCAGGCAACCTCACTGAGGCCGAAACAACAGTTCCTCAGAACCAGCGTCTGCAGTGTACATGAAGGTCGGAGCCAGGACAGTCCTGAGGGGGATGGCCTTCCCAAAGGATACTGTACTTGCCAATCACAAGAGCAACAGAAATGACAGACAGATCCCTAGGGTATGGATTCCTACTGCTGGGGTTCGCTGGCTCGGAGTAATAGGTCACTTTAAGTGCCCTTGGGAGGGGTCCATTTTAAACAGCTTGGATCCATGGTTTTATTGGAGTTGGATCTTTTGGCCTCTTTGGCTATCCACTCATCAATCAGGTCCTGAGGGAGAACAATGGGAAAAAATTATTATATATATTCAACTAAAATGTCTTTACACATGGATTCCAAAATGACTGGTAGCAAAGAAGAAACTGCCAAAAGTTTAACAACATATTAAGGCATAAAATAGGTGTGAAAAAATTATCTTTTTATTTACAAAATGCTTTCCTACCTAATCCATTTCTTTCTACCATGCCCTCAATAAGACCTGAAAATCATTATTCATCTTCCCTTACTACACATGAGTCAACTCAAAAAGTAAAAATGGGCATGAGTTGAAATGGCATTTGTTAAAGGAATTAAAACCACTTCCACAAGCCCTGGCGTTTAGAAGATTCCCCTCCACAGACGGGCCTCAAACGACAGAAGTGCTGGGAAACATAGAGCTGCTTAACTGCAGCTGCTTAACTTGTGTCATCCAAATCTGAGACAGGAGCTTACCAAAAGCTTCTGATAAGGACAAGGTAGGAGATAATCCTAACAAAGGCAGCCCTGCGCGCTAAAGAAATGAGAGCAAGTAGCAGGTGCATGGAGTAAAACTCCTTTAAGAAGGGAAGGTTACCTGTAGCGGGCTTAAGTTCCCGCTGTGCTCCACTAGGCCTCAAGGGGACACCCAGCAAGGAGCAAGTAGCTGATAAACACTTTACCTGTCTCTTTAAAACTAGGTGTTTTCCTTTCCAATACTTGAGCATCTGAAGGGCTTGCAGAGTGCTGACAATGTCCACAGGATTCACAGCTGTCTCCTGGCTAATTTCTGAAACAGAAGAGCCTCTGAGAACCTGGCCAAAGCACAGATCCTCACTCCTCTACAAGGCCCCCTTTTCCCTCAGAGGAAATCCAAACAGACTCCAAATGGTTGGAATCTTTGATACTCAACCCAATCAGTTCACAAAGTTTATGAAGCATTCGTTTGACCAGTCCAAATAGCTATAGAAGAGGGATATTACAGCAAGAAACCACTCTTAGCCTCCACAGAAATCAAGGTCAAGGACAGACCAAACTAAATTCTTCCACTGTTGCATAAATATACAGGGATATGGGGCCAGCCCCAATGGTCTAGTGGTTGAAGTTTGGTGTGCTCCACGTCAGCAGCCCAGATTTGGCTCCTGGGTGCAGAATCACACCACTCATCTGTCAGTGGTCATGCCGTGGCAGCAGCTCACATTAAAAAAAAAGAGGAAGGGGGCGAGCCTAGTGTAGTAGTAGTTATGTTCGTGCGCTGTGCCTCAGCGGCCTGGCGTTCACAGGTTCAGATCCCAGGCACAGACCTAGCACCACTCGTCAAACCATGCTGTGGCGGCATCCCACATAAAATAGAGGAAGATTGGCACAGATGTTAGCTCAGCAACAATTCTTCCTCAAGCAAAAAGAGGAAGACTGGCAACAGATGTTAGCTCAGGGCCAATCTTCCTCAGAAAAAAAAATACACACACACACAGGGATATCTTAGAAGCTCCTGTGTGTGCCAAAAGACTTGAAAACGCTTTTGTTCTTTCTTGACTTTTGCTAAAAACTGAAGTGTCAGCAACCCAAGATTTGATGAGCCAAATGCTCTGGAATCTTTAGGCACCTTTAGTGAGGGTCTCCGCAGAGGCCCATATTCAGTATGCCTTCATTTCTCCTATTTAGATGAAACACAGAATGGGGTATTATCTTTAAAGGTTACAAAGCATGCAAAGGGCCAAGTAGAAAAGTCAGGATATTCAGCAGAGTTAACATCTTGGGTAACAACTATTCTAAAGAGTCAAAAACCAACCTTTGATAGAAATCTCTTTGCCTTGGAAATTATGCAGGTAACGGAGAAGCACTTCTTTCCAGTAACTGCGATAGCTTATGAGCCCCAGATCTGAGAGTGGACGTTCTGGGGAGCCAACTTTTTCTTCCACTTTGGAAAGCAAATAACCTGCCAGGGAACAAAGAGACTTTTTCTAGTAACGCTTTATCTCATGCTAATAGCAAAGAACAATGTGCCAATATGGAAGGAGGTTTAAGAAGTGCAGCCCCCTTTGCAGTATCAGTCAGGGTTCAGTCATTCAGGCGATTGTTCTGTGGCTGTTGTAGAGCATGCTGCCTTTGTACACACAAAAGGGGAAGAATGTCCACTTGCATGGACACATAACAGATATTCAAAACCTCCGGAAGGCTTCACTAGAAACTTTAATAAACGTTACCTGTAGCTGTGTGCTAGCAACAGGATAGATGGGAACCAAGATGGAAGCCATTTCATTATACATAGCTTTTTACATTTTTCAAACGTTTGAACTTCAGAATAGATTATCTCAGTACCACCTATGGGGTGGGGGGGAATCGAATCTCATGAAGCCTCCAGTTCTAACATGTAAACATCTAACATTCAACACTATGGAGATGCAGTCAGCAAAATTCATACTCTGGGAAACTCTACTGGAAAACTAACCTGCTTTCTTCAACAAATAAACAGCAAGGAATAAAGAAAGATATGAAATGGGAACAGATTAAAAGTGATTTACAAGCCACATCTATCAATCCCAATATATCAATTCTATCTAGATCTTAGTAAAAATAACTTTTTTTAAAACAAAATCAGAGAAATTTGAACACCATAATTTATGATATTAAGGAATTTTTTGTTTTTTTAGGTGTAATGGACCTTATCTTTTAGAGACAGCAAAATAATTGAGGGTGAGAATATAGATAAAACAAGACCGGCCATAAAACGGTACTCATCACAGGGAGTTTTATTATATACTATTATTCTACTTTGTATATATGTGTATGTTTGAAAATTTCCATAAAACTAAGTTTATCACACAGGTGTTACCTATTCAAAGATATACAGTCCTCTGCTCCCCTCAGTGGATTATGCCACTTTCTGGTTCATCTTTTCCCAGGTGGCTTAAAAACGAAAGGACTGGAAGGCTAATTCTAAGAATTCTAATTTTGATTAAAATATGTCATATGACAGTGGACATTGAATAAAACACAGCTGATTCTCATATTTACAGTAGCTATGTTCTATAAAGTGAACACAAAATTACTGAACACTGACCAGTGCTTCCAGGGGAAACAGAAGGTTGGATTCCTACGAGCCTCTGATCACATTTGCATCAACCGATCAATAAGTAATCTTGTTTTATATATTTCTGTTTAACACCACCTTAATATGTAGTTGCCTTATTAACATTCAACTCATGGCCAACAGCACAATAACCTACGCCTAAACGAAGTCTGTCTAACACATATTTTCTCTGTAAGGCATATCACAGACTTTCCAGCAGTATTTCAACACTACACTCGGGCCATTTAAAATCAGCAAAAAAAGCATAAAAATATGAAAAATGTGGCACTAATGGACCATGAAAAGGACGCCCGCTTATACTAAGAGAGCTGAAACAAGGCACGTTGTTTGACCTCAGCCAGGAACGTGTGGTGACATTTTCTGCTGCTGTGCACGTGTCTGCGAAGGACTGCACAAGTGCCAAGAGTATTGATTTGAGGTTACAAATAAATTCTACTGAGTAGGCAAATTCCCAAATACACAATCCACGGTTAATGAGGCCTAAAGCCTCCATCAGGTATACGGATTGCCTCTAGACAAGTCCTTACACAACTGAAATCCCTAATATCCAGGAACAGATTTGAAGCCTTATACATGTACATGCTGTTCATAAGTCTCAAGCTGGGATAATCCTAAAACGCTTACCTTACTATCCTCTGTATCTCCTATCAGGTACCAACTCAGGGGCCTATATTCATTGAGTGTTCAACGCGTTACCAGGTCGGCAGACAACGTTCAGGTTTTTCCCACTTACTCATTCACTTAACAAAAATCAGTATACATCCACTACATGCCAGGAATTGTGGAGACCATAGGACAAAAAGACAGACAATATTCATACAGTTCCTGCCTGTGGAGCTTGTAACTTAGCAGTTTCACTTACTGAAATCAATGAGCATCTTGCCATAGCCCTGTCTCATGTACTGAGGCATGGTAAGGATGCAGGATACATTGTAGTTGAGGAATGAATTCTTTTCCTAAAATCAAGAGCAAATAAATGAGCAGGTCACGAGGGTTTGGAACCAAAGGTGTCAATAGTCCAACAGAGATAGAAAACAAGGCTGCTTGCAAAATATCTGGCTAACAAGTCCTGGGGGAGTGGCTATCAGGCTCAGAGCTATTACGTCCCCACCCTTTATGATGGCCAAGGCCATTAATCCCAAGGTTTCCCCACCTGAGACCTCCAGACTCATTTTAAGGGGGCCGACTCTGGAATATTTACAGTCACAGAGCAGGGCAAGAATGTTGAGACTGCTCAGTCAACCCAGAGCAATTCTATTTAAAAGCAATTTTTCAAAAGGGAGCTGCCTACTGGAGAAGTGAGGGATCCCAAACAGTAAGTCTCCATTCTGGAAAGGTGGGTGGGTGGGTCACAGAACAGTCAAATCACATATGGTATGATTCCATTTATGTAAAAGCCCCAGAGCAGGCAAATTTATAGAAAAAGAAGGGCTGGGAGGGGTTGAGTGGAAACGGGGAGTGTTGCTTACAGGTACGGGGTTTCTTACTGGGGTAACAAAAAGTGACTGCACGGTGGTTGCAGAATTCTGTGACTATACCAAAAACCACTGAATTGTACACTTTAAATGAGTGAACTGTATGGTATGTGAATTACATTTTAATAAAGCTGTTCTATTAAAAAGTCATAGGCAAAATGTGGCCTTGAGTCTTTAAAGGCACAGTGGTGTTATGACTGAAGGAACCCAGCTAGAAAACCAGGCAAAAGAATATATTCCTGGTTTTGAGCTAATAACAGAGAGGAGGGCAAAGCCAGGAGAGTTGGCTTGACTGCAAGATGTGAGCTTGTGGGTTAGGAGGCAGGGCCCTGGACAGTAATTAATAGGCAGCACCACCCACAAGTCCAGAAACAAATAAACCAGAAGCTTTTAATAGAGAACTGCACGTTTTCATTAAATAATCTTTGATACATGGATTTGCCCTTTTTTCTTTTTTTTTTAAAGGGAAGGGCTGTCATCATCACCCAGGGTACTGCCTCTTCCTGTCAGTGCTTTGAGTCCCCATGCGCCAGCATCAATCACCCTGCTCTGCCCATTAGCTTCTTAATCTCCAGATCCTGCTGACCTTGGAAAAATATCCAATGAGGTGACAGCCAGTGTTGTCTGCTTCTGTCATAACATAGAACAGGAAGGGTTCCACATCATAATATAACGTCTTGTGGTCCAGAAAAAGCTTGGCCAACAGGCACAGGTTTTGGCAGTAGATCTAGAAGCGGAGAAACAGAGCTCATGTGTGTGCCAGTGATTCCTAAACTTATCAGGTAAAGGCCTAAACTTAAAGATTATACCATTATTGTTAAGAAAGCAGAAATTGTGTATTTTGGCCAAGAGACGAGTTCTATCTTCTTTACCAGGTGAGATGGAGACAAAACAACCTCCTTCTGAAACCTGCGAATATACAACATTACCACCCCTCTTTCTACGGTCATCACTTTTTACCTTGTTTTTCTTGCCATCCACTTCAAACACGGAGATTGAGCCTTTGCGATATATCTCATCCCCAGGTGGGTGTTTCCACACACATTTAGCCTGCAACAGAAGGGAACCCACATCAGGGAAACACACTTTCCCAACAACACTGCTGCTCAAAGGGAGAAGGAATCATGGGGCAAATTAAACTAGCCGAGGCGACAGACAGTTGGACACACTTGAGAACATACAGCAAAACAGATTTTTTTCCCCCCAGTAAAACAATTAAAGGCTTCCAAAGTCACTGTAATATATTTAAGGTATTTTTATAGAAGTTTGGAACAAGTTTTCTGGATTATATTCTGGCAACGTTTCAACCCAGATTAAAATCATCTCTACGTAAAAGCCAGATAAATAAAAAATACCCTTGCTTATTATTAAAATGCCTTGGGCCAACAGGAAATTCTTAAGCAGCTTACTTGGAGCAGCTTAGAGTTGCTAAGTAAAGGCAGGAGTACTTTCCGCTCACCTTTACCAGTGACTGCTTGTTACCACCTAACCACTATGGTCTTCTTTTTTCAGATTAGAAAATAGACCTACAGTGATAAAAACCATCCCCCCGCCCGAATGTTCCCTTTGTTATACAAGGAAATGGGAGCGAGTTTTTCCATGGCTTAAAAAAATAAAAAATAAAAAGACAAGCCAGCTTGGTGGAGCAGCAGGAAGCCAAGAGGCACTTGGCCACAAGGGGGCACAAGATACCTGTTTCCTCACCCCGGATTACTAGTTAAGATTCAACGCAGCTAGACAGCCATTGCTGTAAATAGGTGAATTCTTGAAAAGTTTTATGCAAATACATTTAAAGCATACATACGTATACGAAGCATTTTCTAGTAAATTTTGTTGTGACTTCTGATCAACTCAAGAATCATGCCCCAATTTGTCACATGTAAAGCCAAATATCTATTAACTGGAATTGCTTCAAGAAAGCTCCACCTATAGTTTGTTCCTATCTCCACCCCTTTACTCATGCTGCTCTTTCCAACAATAACCAAACTAATGCAACAATTATTTGTTTAGAAACAGAAGCCAAACTGTTGGCCAAATGGCCAAAGAAAGCCCATTTCAGTGATTATTCCTGAAGCAAAAGGAATCAAAAAGAGGTATCGAGTAAAATAGGTTTTCATTTCCTGAAACTCAATTTCTGTGACTCATAACACAGGAGGATCCTCAAATATTCAGAATGTTTACTTGATCCTCAGACTTATCGAGACCCTTCGTTTTCTCCCTGTACTACTATTCCTCGCCCTTTTTCGCGATTTTATTGGTTAGCGCCACTAAATAACCAGAAACAAAAAGAAAAAGGCCATAAATGGTAAGTAGTTCACATCAATAAAAATACAAGTCTTACTTTCAAAAAGCAAAACCATATTTTAGTTTCGCTCCATGGTCTACAATCATGGGGACAGCCTTTCTGATACTATCACCCCCTATGCTCTAGTGTCCCCATCAGTCCCCGCCCATCACCTCCCCTCCAGCACTCTGTCCCCACCCCAAATAAAGCTGGAGTCTGCAGGGCTTAATTCACAGTGGTGGATCTGGGCCACAACGCTATACAGACTGTGTGCTCCAGAGCCAGGAACACAAAAAAGCAGCATTGCCACACCGGGGAGAAAGCTTAATGACAAAAAGCACAAGCCGCCTGGTTGTAGACGCGCAGCACATGGAAATCCTGGGAAATGAAGCTGTAACGGGAAGGAAGAAGAGACCTCCTAAAAGGCCTGAGTCAATTTATGTTGTGACTATAGAAACAAGAAAAAAAAGAGACTAATCTCTACGCCTTACCCTTTCCCACCCCTACTCCATGGCAGAAATTCCCTTTAAGACAAGACTTTTCATTCTACGACTAGGGAAAGAAAAATGGCTTAAAGCTGCAAAATACCTAGTAAGCCTATTTGTCAATAATAAAGTCAGATTCAAGTCTCTGTTTCTATTTTAACAGGAAGAATGTTCAGAACCAGAAAGCACTAAACAAGAGGGAAAGGCACCAAAATTTCATAATTTGTCTCCTTTAAATAAGCGTTCATTCAACACATATTTATTACCCATGCTAGTCGCTAGGGATACAAAGGTGAGTCACGTTGTCCCTGCCTGTCTAATGAAGTCTACCTAATGAAGTCCATTTATTTTCATCTAGTTTGGGACACAGAAAAACTATAGGCAGAGGTAATTCATATCCCAAGAAGAAATGAGAAGAGCAGACAGCAAGAAAAAAGACAAGGAGATGTGTATGACAAGATGTGGTAAAAGGTGAGTACTAGCCATGCCATACGCTGTATACTCTCCCCCTGAAATGTGGCTTTCAACTTCCTATGCCTTCATCCCATTACTGTGGACCACTGAGAGATGCCTGGACAGATATCATCTTGACAGACATCAAAATCTAGAGATCCCATAGCTTATCACCATCATGCTTATGGAACCCAGACAACTCACCATGTGTCGGCGGAGTATCGTTTGGCTCTTCATGTATTTTAAACAGAATTCACACATGTAGAGACGTCCCAGTCGTGCATATTCTTCAGGATAGGGAGAATGGTACCAAGTATCAAGCTCATAGCGACCAAAAGCAATTGTTTTAATCATATTGCTCCCCTCTGTGATTTGGCCTTGCAGCCTCAACTTCTCCTAATGAAGAGAAGAAATCAAGTCAAAGGAGAATTAGAATTGATCATCTTTGTTTCTAGAAGCCTGTAATAGGCTTAAATGCATGTCACCACGCTGGGCTATGGGGGGAAAAAAATCAAGACAGATTTGGCTTCTAACTCATGAAAAATCTGCACTGAAGAGGGCTACACGGGCACGGATAATCAGAAAGGCTTACGGAGAACTTACTATCTACACTGCCCAGAGCACAGGTCTCAACAGAAGGTGGCTTTTCTCTTCTCCCTACCACACTGGGCGCCTCATCTCTTGAAGATCAGAACGAGTCCTTGGTAAAATTTCGTTTTTATCAGCCTGAATCAAAGTGAATTATAAAAGGCAATCTACCACAAATAATACTCCCCATCTTTACAAAACATTCTAAAACTAAACAGTAAAAGATTACCTAGAATGTATTTTACGTATCTGCAGAAGCTTTTACAAAGCTGTGTAGATCTGTACGACACACCCCCACAGTGGGCACCCTCTCACCTTAGGTCCTTTAAAAAATATTTTTGAAATGTGGATGATGCTTTAATTCTGGAATCTAAAGTCTAGAAAGTAGAAATTATTTTGGGATCTCTATCCCCACTCAGTGGCTACGAGTTGGCTATAGAAATCGTTTTTAACACACCCAGGTGGAGAGTTGTGAAAGACTAGCCTAGGAAATGCTCGGTTCCAGAGTGGGACAGAGAAAACCACCAGTAACAGCCCATGTCAGCCAAGGGCAGCTATCAAACCCTGCCTCTCACAAAACTTTCAACGAGTCTATTCGAGGATTTTTAAATTAAGTATTCAACATCATTTGGGAAAAAAAGGAAGATGAGATTCACATTACAAACTAAGCTTCCCTGGAACACATTTAATCCATGAAATCAGAGGTAAACTCAATCACAAGTTCCTTAAAGCAAAACTGCTGAAAATTCTGCTAGGGTATCAAAACTAAATGTTAACTAACAGAAAACCATCTTAATATATAAAACTTGGCTGTGCTGTGTCAAAGATTAACTCTAAAATATCTGATGACAATCTTTCCCATCGTTCCTCCTCACCGTTCTTTTTATTCTTTTACAGCCGTATTGCAGGGCTGTGGCGACCCTGCAAAGGGGAGTTTCTGTTTGGGTTAAGAGGACAACAGAGAGGGTATCTCCCAGTCTCGAGGTTCTCAGAATTGCAAATTACCCAACTGAGACAAAGTGGCTCCTATTGTTTCATCCAGCTTACCACCTCCACCAAACAGGTCCTTCCAGGAGTGAAGGTGGAGAGGGAAAACTGTAAGGGACAAGGGAAGGGAGGAGGGGTAATTGATTTTAAATAAGAATGGGAAGGAAGACAGTCTCAAATAAGGATAGCTGGGAGAAAGGGAAAGAGATTCAAGCAGCAAGGCACATCCAATTCCCATCAAACTGATTGCTCGTCATTTTTCTTGGCGTTTCCAAGTGTCCTTCACAAGTGGTCCTCAGCTTGGAGGTTTTCATACTCACCAAATCCTCTGATGCCCGGGCTTGTGCTCTTCGGAAAAGATCCAAGTCATACTCGCTAGTCAGGTTTTCCAAGAGAGGTTCCCGAGTGTTCCCATAGGTCTGCCTGTGTTCCTAGGAAAATAACCAGAGCATGATACTCTCTGCTTCTAAGAATTTATCTATTTCATTTCAGTCTCTGCCAACCGGAAGGCCAAGCAGAACCATAAGCTATTTATTTAGTGCCAACTATATGCCAGGCATTACACTAGGCAACAGAGATTGAGCACAAGACAGACTATTTATCAGGCAGGTTAACGCCAGAAGACACCCACTACCTACCCTAGTGAATCTGCAAAGGAAATGCTCTTACAACTTCTCCAAAAGGGAGTTTCATTCTTCTATCTCTAAATGAGCACCTCAAGGATCAGAACTCTACGCCTCCATTTCTTCCTCTGAAAATATGCACGACAGCACAAATAAATAAAATATAACAAACCCAAAAGGCACTACAAATTCCGAGAATCTTGAGATCCGCAAGGAACCCTGGTAGATATTTCCCCACTTAAAAACAAAACAAAACAAAACACAGAGGCTGTAAGCCTTAAGTCTAAGATTTTAGAACAAAAGGACAATCTGCAGGTAGAAGGGGCAGTTGGACTAGGCAGTCTTCTGTAAATTCTCTCACTTGAATTGCTGCACCCACCATGACGCTGTCCGCCAAAGGCACTGTAATGCTACCACGTTAGAACTCCTCTAGCCTAAGTGCATAGAACAGGCTGGCCTTTTTGAAAAATGTTTTACTAAACATCAAGCAAGAACAAAAGAGGGAATAGTCACAGAAAATCAGAAGCATAAAAATAATCCAGTTTTAAATAATTATCAGATCTTACCATGGCGGCCACTACAGGTATCATTCTACAGGAAAGAAATTCCACAGTGGAAACTTCCCTTTTAAACCTTTGATTCTAGCCCTTCCCACTCCGTCCTAGACTCCACCTCCCACCCAGAGAATAGGAGATAATGGTGGTTAAGTGGAGTGGATGGCTCATCCCCGGGAAGAACATTATAGATTTCACACACATATTAGCATATGAAGAAACCATTCACCAATGCCTTTACCCCTAGTAAAATTTCTTTGAGTTAATCCGTGCCCATCTGATGGATATCTTGTTTAATTTGGACTCTCACCTAAGATTTAGGTTCTAAGCATTAATTATTTCTTCTAGTTTCATGAACTCTTTTTTTTTAAAAGCTTAAAAAAAAGTCCTATCCAGCATTTTTACCAGGAAGGCTGGGTCCAATAACCTAGCCCAAACTACTGGAAAGCAGATGTTTGGAAGACAAATTTCAGCTTTTACCTCAGACACTCTTTCTACCTATATGATTCTGGGCAAATTACCTCTCTAAACCTCAGTTTCCCATCTATAAAATAGGTGAAATACCACTCATCTTTGTTACAAAGATGATGAGCAACACAACCACAGTGTCTAGCATATGAGCACTCAATAAATGGTATTATCGTATTATTGCCCCTCTACCCAATCTGTAGATAAAAACACTGACCAAGACAGAGGAAGCATACAACCTTGCACCCCACAGCCCACTACTAGAGTCCTCCCTCTACACACCCAACAAATTCACCCCACAACACACCACCCATCTCACATTGGCCCATCTCCATTTACTCATAAGGTTATCATTTTCAAGACAGTGATGACTACCAAAAAAGTAAATACATAGTTTGGCCTATTTTTGTCTTAGGGAAGCCATGCTGACTAAGTATCCACAAAACATACTTTTCATAATTATTCTAATGACTAAACAAGCAAATGTTTTAACTCCATGAAAAAATAAAAAATAAAAATACACATCATAAAAAAGACAGATCACAAGCCAAAATGGTAACAGTGGTTTATATCTTGGTGGGTGGTTTTCCTTGGAATTTTTCTTCTCTCTTTTTTCCGTATTTTCAATAGTAAGCATTTATTAACACATTTATGACAAAACAAATCTCTACATAAAATTAAGTTTTACGCAAAAAATTTCTTGAAGAATTTTAATTGAAATGAGGAAATTAGTTCAAAATATTTAAGTGAAAACACAGAATTCAAAGTTGTACTTATAGTAATATTCAAATTATGTAAATAAGGCATTATGTAAAAAGCCAGAAGGATATATCCCAAAATGCTAACTGTGGTTATTTTTAGGTAGTAGAATTAATGTGTATTTCTGTATGCCTTTCTTAACTGTTCTATATTTTCTATTACAAATGTGCATTACTTTTAAAACTAGAAAAAAAAGTTAAAATACTACAAAAAGATCTATTATAGAACATATTACCCAATTAATACCTTTTATCATGTAGAAATCTTATTTTTTCTTAAAATAAGTGGACTACCACTTCACTTGAATATTTTTCCTTGCACAGACATCTCCAATATTTGTTGGAGAGGGTGAATTTAACCCTTTAAAGCTATAGCGAGGTTTACAAACAACTAGAGGATTGAATTTTTTTCATCTAAATTCTCACAGTATTTTGTTTTTCAAAGACCTCCTGTTTCTAGTCTTAACAACCCACTTTTGGGGGATTATAGTAAACTCTAACTGCCAGAGAAGAGTCCTTCTATTTATAGAGAATACTAAAGGGCAAATCTGAAAAGCAGAAGCTTAGAAACCAAAACGAATCAAACGTGAGAGCAAGAGTTCATGCTAATTAAATATTTAACTTTTTCTCACCATGTATTTTTCTTTCTGTTCTTTGCTCAGCCCAGAATTCCTTTTCTTCCTGAGTTCAGCCACCTTTTCCTTATATCGCAGCTGCCTCTCTGTTGGGGCCTAAAATGAAAAAGGAGAAAACTGAGAAGCTAGCTAGAAAACCCATTGTGCAATTAAGTTTCAAAATGAAAGCAACCAAAAAGCAGGAGGCGGGGATGCCAGATGTGTTACAACCACCCTGTAAATACTATAGCAATTTTAAAATTCCAAATTGGGCTCCCCCATCACCTAGACCACTACCTTTACTGTCAGTTAATATGAGTTCAGGAATGTACTTACTTTAATATTAACCCAAACAGAACATAAATCAAGGATGCAAGTTCCCATCAAAGCAACAGGAATAAAATAAAGATTGCTTCAATTCAATAAGCATTTATTGAATGCTTACCATTTTCCAAGTACAGATACAAAAATGAATAAAAATTTAAAAACTGATTATGAATAGAAAACAAGATAGACAATGAAGAAAAGTGTAGCTACCACTTAAAGAGTGCTTATTCCCTGCCAAGCACTGCAGATAGGTACTTTATGTGTATAATTTACCCTACCAGGGAGGTATTATTTACTCTTTTTATTAACAAGGAAATAATGTTTAGGGAGGTCAGCTGACCTGCCCAAGACCACACAGTTAGAATAACAGAGTCACGGTATTCAAATCCAGATCTGTTTGGCTCCAAAGCCAAATTCCCTCATCACCATGTTTCCTGCGCTATCCACCTATAATCTAACCACAACAGACACCCATATGATGAGCTAAGTATATATCACGTGACAGGGGCTAAACTAACATTCTGAGAACATCATAGTGGGAATACATGAGGAAGGAGAAGATTTGGGAAGAATTCCTACAACAGTGGAGAGTTGCACAAGACCTTGAGGGATAAATACAACCTCTTCTTGGTACAGGTATAGAGTCTTAGGCAGAAAAACAGCAAGAGCAAAGACCAAAGGCATTCAGAGAGGAATAAGGAATTA
Organism: Equus caballus; assembly: GCF_041296265.1. Taxonomy (NCBI): domain Eukaryota; kingdom Metazoa; phylum Chordata; class Mammalia; order Perissodactyla; family Equidae; genus Equus; species Equus caballus. The sequence goes on along the minus strand of NC_091694.1, from coordinate 25,674,808 downwards.
AGTGTAATCAACAGGCATGAATGTTCAAAGAAGAAGGATTAGAGCAAAGCAGCATCTTAGAATCCTAGTAAAGAGGGAAAAGGAAGACAAATGACATAATCAACAAGTGTCAAATGCTAAGGAAAAGCCACTGATGACCTTGGAAACATGCCAGCAGAGTGGAGGGGTCTGAAGGTAAATTACAATGGGTTAAAAAGTGGATGCAAAATGAAGAAATAAACCAGCAAGTGCAATCTTTCAAATAATCAGGATTATCCTTTATAATTATTCTCTTACTATTATTACTAAAGATAGCATGACTCCTTCATTTATGAGGTAGAAGTGTTTGTTTCATGAAAATTTACCATTTGGAAAACAAATATGATTCTGAGTTTATGACTGAAGACCAGTCATTCAGACATACCATAGGAAACAAGAGACATGGATATACCTAAAGACAGTCATGGGGCAGAGGAGAGCCAAGACTTGGCTCTCAAACTGTGAACGGCCAGAGCTTTAACGAGGCCCATACCTGGTGCCTGGTTGCATGCCTGTTGTTGTCATCTTGCCTGTGGGACAGCATCCTTTCTTCTATCTGCTTATCCCGGCTCTGTGCTCTCACCTGCAACCATCAATAATGTCAATAAATCCACCTGCTTCTAAGACTATGTTTACTTAAAGCATAAGAATACCATAGTAATCCCTTGAATTTGTGTTCTGCTTTTACTTTCAAAGGGTCTTCACACTTATATCACAATCTCTAGAAGAAACAGATAAGGCAAACTTCACATTCTGTTTTCTCAGCCATTAACTGAGAATCAGAGAAGTGAAATAATTACAGTCACGCACCACTTAACGATGGGGATACATCCTGAAAAATGCATCATTAGGCAATTTCGTCATCGCCTGAACATCACAGAGTGTACCTACACAAACCGAGATGGGCTAGCCTATCACACACAGGCCATATGGTATTAACTTTATGAGACCACCATCGTACATGTGGTCCATTGTTAACTGAAACATCATTATGCAGCGCATGACTGTACAACTAAATGATGGTCAAGCTAAGATTTTAATTAAGTCTGATGACTCTGAGCCTGGACTCTTTCCACTGTACAAGGGATAAGAAACAGTGTGAGGAAGTGCAAGAACAGAGGGAAGAGTACAAAGAAAAGGTTGAATACCTGTGGTCAAGTCTATAGGGAAACTTAAATCTGTAGTTATGTGTTCTTAAATTACATTAGCTCTCCAACAGTTTCAATTTCATCTTCTCAGAAGTGAAGAACTCATATCCAACTGCCTATTCAACTTCAACACTAAAACTCATCATGGTCACAAGAGAATGACTGATATTCTCCCACAAATCTACTCCACCCAAATCTTCCCTGTATCAATAAACAGCAACATCTTCTAAACAACTGTTCAGGTCAAAAACCTGAATGCCACCCTTGATTCTTCTCTTTCTCTCACACCTCACATCAAATTTATTAGGCTGCTCCCTCTAACATACATCCTGAATCCAATCAATTCTTACTATCCCCACTGATAGAACACTAGTCCAGGCCACCATCTATTACCTGAACTCTAGAGCAGCCTTCCAACTAGTCTACCCTGGGTCAACTCTTGCCCCTTCCAGTCCATTCTCCACATACAAGCAAGCTGTGATTTTAAAAAGTGTTTATGAAATTACATCACACCTGCTGAAGCCCTTCAAATGTTCCCCATTGCCACCAGAATAAAAACATACACCTTGTGCCAACGCCTATAGGTTCTTCATGACCTGGATCTTGCTTCCACATTTCCCATCATGCTCCAGCCACACAGGCATACTTTCAGTCCCCCAAACCCAACAGTTTATCCCCACCTCACAGCCTTTGCACTTGCTCACCCTACTTAGATCTCTTCTCTTAGATCTTGACGCAACCAAACTTCCTCTTTGCCATCAGTCATGACTCAGATCAAATGCCGACTCCAGAACGTCTTCCTTAACGACCCAAGCAAAAGCAATGCCATAGCCCCATTAGCCCCAGTCACTCTCTGTATCTATAGCCTGTTTGTTCCCCACAGGATTTATCACTACGTGAAATTCGCATTTACTGATTAATTCATATGTTGATTTTACCTCCCCCATGAGAATGTAAGCTCCTTGAATGCAGTCTTTCATCTCATTTACAGCATCCTCAGATACCTGTACACTGTTTGGCACATACAGTCACAGAAATGTGACTGAATAAAAATGGTAAAATCATTGATTGTAATTGTTTACCAGGAAACTCAGAGCAATCATGTACATGTAAGTACTTAAAAAATTCTAGAGCTTTTAATAAATGTGAGGAATTAGTCTAATCTTTCCATTGGGGTTCCAAATGTAATAAAAATATGTATCTTTCAGAAAATTCTCCTGATCCTCCAAGCACATGTTCCAGTGCTAAAGATGGATTACGCTGCACCTGATTCCCCTTGTAAAGAAGAGAGCACAAAAGAGGAAAAATTCAGGAAATGCTTTCCTTTCTTCAGATTTTTGTTGCCCAAACTGAAATTTTTCTTTTTCTTTTTTAAAAATAAATTGCTCAAGGTAACATGGTCCTATTCCTACAAGCCAACAAGCTTTTTGACACATTTTTTTAATTAAAGATTGGCACCTGCACTAACATCTGTTGCCAATCTCTTTTTTTTCTTCTTCTTCTTCCCAAAGCCCCCCAGTACACAGCTGTATATTCTAGTTGTGAGTGCCCCTGGTTGTGCTATGTGAGATGCCACCTCAGCATGGCATGATGAGGGGCGCGATGTCCTCGCCCAGGATCCTAACCTGCGAAACGCTGGGCCACCAAAGTGGAGCATGCGAACTTAACCACTCAGCCAAGGGGCCGGCCCCGCCAACAATTTTTAAAGTTAGACCTTACGAAGACTTTTACGTAAAACCATCCACAGTATCAGATGGTTAGATTTAAAGAGAAGTGTTGGAGAACAACTCTCAAAAAACAGAGATCACAGTCATTTTCAGAGAAAGAAGTACTTAACACCTTGTCAGCTTCTGATGCAGATGTCCGCAGAGCTGTTCCGTTTTATGTGGTCTCAGACTAAGGGAAGACAATGGGAAGCCCTACCACTTAGTCTCACACAGAGTAGAAGAAACTGCCTTGTTTACACAAGAGATTGGAATGAAGAATAAGAGTAAGTGTCCTCAACCTTAAAATCCACATAAGCACTGAAAATACACTACTTTGCTGAAACACTAAACACACAAACTTTCTATCACGGTGTCTACTTGTAAACAAGAGAACAAATTCCTGAATCAGGGAGAGTTGACCTTAGCTGGGGAATCTAACTCCTTGCAGGATGAAACTGGCTCAGACAGGAACAAACCCATGACCCTGGCCTTATTAGCAAAACAACAACCACAAAAAAAACAATTAATACTTTGGTCTAACCAGCTTGGATAACCTGTCCAAATACAACCCAAGCAATCCATTTAATTAATAACATTTTCAATTCTTGCTTCCCCATAATTAGTTTTTGGTTCTATCCTTGGCAGCAGCAACCCACACAGGAACATACACAATAGGATCTTAGGCTCTACTCCTAAACCCATTATTCCAAAAACCCAAAGGTTATCCAGGACTCTGTTTTTCAAGAATTTAAAACAAGAATAAGCCAAGAGCAGGTGTAATTGAAAGTAACAACAAAAAAGGAAAAGTATTCCGCAGAAATAAATGGAGAAAGAGAAGAATTATGAAAAACTTTTTAAAAGTAAAATGTCTTCATAGATTTATAAGAAGAGAAGCTAATACGTAAATATCGAGATCATATATTTATGCAAATTATTTCTTAGTGGAAAAGGTTCCTAGCAGTCTTTGAAGTTAATTTTCAATGGAAAGTATCAATGCACTAGAAGGTGATGCTGCAAATATTCCATATTTAACCTCCTTGTTAATTTCTTTCAAAGCACCCATTACATATTATAATTCTTTTATTTGTCCGTTTAACTGGCTCTTTAAAAAAAAAGTTGTTTTTTATGATGTTTTCTCCACTAGAATGTAAGAAAGACCTTGCCCATTTTGTTCACACTATATCCCCACGGTTTAGCAAAGTGCCTGGCAGATGGTAAGCACTCAATAAGTATATACTGAATAAATGAGAATACAATTACCTTGCATTCGTCAGCTGAGAGATTATGATAGAGCGGGCATCCTGAAATGGAGAAATGTCTCTCGTGTTTTCCTGTAAGGTGTCCTGTTAAAGGAGGGAAAAACTTAATCTCAAGATAGAACAAGATTTAAGCTTAGAAAGTGATATTTTCCTCCATGACAAACCTCTTTCTTTGCTCTATCATTTTTATCAAATATATGTCTGATCACAGATTGAATCCATCAAAGGCAACTGCTGTTAGGGCCATAACCTGCACCAACAATAAATTCTTTTCTTCCACAAGTTGGATCTGGCAATCTTTGAAGGTACTCGTGTATGTTCGATATAAATTGTAGTTCCTTCTGTTCGGATGATATATTTCTCAAATTCCAAAATATTATAAAGCCATACATTTATAAAAAAGGCACAAAATTACAAGCAGGATTATTTTCTTTTGGTGGACTTTAACATTCCTATGCTAAAGTGATCAAGTCATATGTATAATAAGTGTACTTTCCTTTCTATTCTGCAATGCTATTCAATCTGAATTGAACTTTTTAATAATCAAAAACACCTCATGAAAAATGGAAAAAGAAATGGCCTTTTCTATCATATTAGTAAATACATTTTAATAATTTTGGACCAGATGAAATATATTCATTTTGGGGGGAGGCAGGGCTGGTTTTGTTTAAAGATTTAGGCTTCTTCTATAATCAAACTTTTAAACAGGCAGTTTGCACCAGGCCCTCTTATGAGGGGAAAGTGTTAGGAGTAACAATAGAGAAAGCTCATTTTATCTAAAGGAGTATCTCTTCATTTTTTTGTTTTTCATGTGGTTTGTGAAAAGACAGAGGGAACTGAATAAACACACATTATTTCCTTTTTATATGTCTCTTCAACCAGCAGGTTTATAAAATACCTAAGATTGAGAGGAATGGTGAGACAATGCTAATGAGATAAGAAGATAAATTAGTTAACCTAAATTGCAAGTCTACAAAAATCTTCACATTTCTTTCATAGAAAAAAGACAATTTTGGATAAAGGAGACATTGGGATTTAAAAATTATACAACATGATTTATAGAGTAAGCTTTAAAGGGCAAAAATAATCCAAGCACTGAGGGAGGGGGGAATTAATATAGGATATACAGGCTGCCATTTCTCTGGGAGTGTATTACTAGAAACGTAATTTCAGAGATCCATACAATTGATTTTGGACACAAAAAACTACCCTCAGAAATCAAAGACCGCATGTAAAATGTAAGATCCCAGCTGCAGCACACCTTGTGAGGTATCATGCATCTACACTTCCAAGCACACTACTCCAGTCATGTCTTATTATTTTATGTAAGCTAAAACCGATCTAATGCATCTATATTAAAAGTTTAAAAAATGACGGCTGATCAATTGACCTAGTAATTCCACTGCTATGAATTTACCCAACAGATTTTCTAGAAAGACACCAAAATATGTACATACAAGGCTATCCATTACAGTATTGTTCAAAGAACTAAACATGAGAAATAATCAAAATGTCACTGAATAGGGACTGGCCCCATGGCGAGCGGTTAAGTTCGTGGGCTCCACTCGGGCAGTCTAGGGTTTCGCCGGTTCAGATCCTAGGTGAAGACCTAGCACTGTTCGTCAAGCCATGCTGAGGCGGTGTCCCACATAGCAGAGCCAGGAGGACCTACAACTAGAATATACAACTACGTACTGGGGGGCTTTGGGGAGAAAAAGGAAAAAAAAAAGATTGGCAACAGATGTTAGCTTCAGGGCCAATCTTTAAAAAAAAAAGTCAAAGAATATGGGACAATTTAAATAATTTATGAACTAGCAACATAATGGAATTCTCTATATCCTTTAAACAGATGGACCTCTAAGTGCTAATAACGTAAAATATCCAAGATGTCTAACCAACCATTGTATAGTTTCATTTTTATGAATAACAAAAAAGAAATATATGTATATAAACATGTGCTTATATATGTACAGAAAGTTACTAGAAGCATTCATAAAAAACTACCAACAGTAGTTTTACATCTGGGGCATGATTCTGAGCATGTGAGTGGAGAACTTTTACTTGTGCACTTCTAACCCTCCTGTAGGGTTTTAATTTATCAAAAGCACATGATACTTTTATACCAAAATTATCAAGAAAAATTAATGACATTGTTTCTCCTAAGATAAAGAGTGGAATAGGATCAAGAATAATTTTGGAAGGTCAGGTTCATACTTTTCAAACTTCACCAGTACATTAATACCAAAAGTCACAGTAAACTTTCCTCTGATGCAACAGATTTACACTTACCCTCTCATCTACCCCATTAAGGAGGCTAAGTCCTGGGCACAAATAACACACAACCAGGCCCCTACTCTGACCTCATCTCCATCTGCCCCAGGCATATTGGCACTAAGTATGCCTCAAACTGGTTACACATCCTCCTGCCCCAGATCCTTTGCACTTGCTGTCCCCTCTACCCATAATGCTTATCCCCCAAATACTCAAATGGCTCAGTCTCTCTCTTCTTCCACGTTTCTGCTCAAATGTCATCATATCAGAGTCGCTTTCCTAATCTACTGTGTGTGTGTGTGTGTGTGTGTGTGCACAATATCCTACCCTCTCTGCACTCCTTACTTTATTTTCCTTCATAGCACATATGTCTAGCTGATGTATCATGCATCTATCTGTTTTGCTTTCCCCAGTTAGACTGCAAGCTCCATGAGGGTAGAGACTTTGACCTGTTCACAACGACACCCCCAGGACTTAAAACAGTGTCTAGCACATGGTAAATATTCAGTAAGAATTAAATGACTGATTAAACATAGTACATAAAAGTAACAATTTAGGGATGCAGGGATAAGGCTCGTTTCCTTGCTCTGTGGCAAGTAGATCCCCTTGCCCTCTTAAAGCATACTAGCTATCTTTTGTACTAGTGTTTATACAATGAAGTCATCTGTTCTTGGTTTTTCATGATTTATCCCAAGGAAATTGACTTAGGTCTGAAATAAGTACCGTGAGTGATGACTGGCATGGCGTTCAGGGGAACTCCTACTCTATTTATGCACTTTGATGGGCTGAAATTATCTGAGAAACTGCTGCTAAGACCAGGAAAGGATCCAAATAAGTAAAATACAGGGGACAATGTACTGGTGCCCTGCAAAATAGCAACTTACTCTGTTCTACCTTTTTTCTGAGTCTGAGGACCACATTCTAAGGCTAAATTTGAGATGCAGACCCATAGTAAAAGGCCCCTTATCTCTCAATCACCGCCTTCCAACTCTAGACAAAAGCTCAAGCCCCACATTTGCACCTAAGTTTACCTAAGGAGCAATAAGGTTTAAACCACTACAAAAATCTCTCAGTAAGGGGGTAAAAGTCATAAGAAAACAATGAAATGTCCATTTATCTGAGACGAAACATTTATCTACTTGACACTTCCTAAGTACACAAAGCCACAAGACTTAAAGCTACTGAAGTCACAAAAGGCCAGGGTCTCGTCTGTACTCTTTCAGTGTCTTACCCTCTTGAGGAGAAATCTGTTTTTCTCATTTTCTCAATAGGTACGGCCAACTACTATTCTGCACTAGCTTATGCTCTATTAGTCCTCATTAAGCTTGAACTATGTACCATGCAATGAGGTATTTGGAGATAACTGGTCTTCTGCTTTGTTTTTGCTGGAAAGAGAATTTTTCACTGGGAAAAGCTCTCAATAAACTGAATGGTGCATCACAGTTAATTTCCTTGCACCCAGATCTATTACTATGGACAATAGGCCAATAAGCAGAAATGCTTTTATTCAAGCAGGCAACCCACTGTTACTCTGAGCATGTGATCACTGAAGAGCCTAAGAAGCTAGGTTGCAAGAGAACACTAAACATTTCTCGGTGATCCCAATTCCAGAGGGATAGAGAACCACAAAACACACGTGTCATAAAGCTGGGGCACACTTACCTAGAGAGTTACAGCCTGGTGTAGGACACTTCATATTGAAATTGTAGCTTTCATGGAAGCGACGACGCTTGGGGCGATGAGAGAGATCACTGCCTGAGTCTTTCAAGGACATGTCTTTGGCAATGCTCTCATCATGAGACACGTTGGGGCTGGAGATGTCAATGTCAGACTCAGAAGAAGGTGCATTTCCAGTTGGAGTTCGAGGTGGAGACTCATCATGATCAGCTGTATTTTTAGTTTCTATGGTAAAAGCAATTGGTAGAACTCACGAATGGAGTTCATTTACCTAAAGGTTTATCACTTAAAAGACGTTATGGGCTTCCCAGATCCTCTTTCTATCATATAACCAGTAACTTTTAGCCATTTATCTGCTCTAAGGCTAAATGGAAAAGGAACAGAAACTAACATCATTCCTTTTGTGCAAGTTTACATTCTGACTAAAATTAAATTTGGAGTTTACCTAATACATATTTCACTTATCTGTGTTTCTCCTAAGCTCCCAATCATGAGTAATCAAAACCGATGGAAATAAATTTTTAAAAAGCATTACCATCCACTTTCCTTCCAGGAGATACAGAGGATGGAAGACAACGCAAATGGTTGTCTTTCTGGATGACATTGAACACACTTGGTGTGAGAGTGTTGAACGTGCCTGACTCTTGAGTTAGCTGTGGTAGTCTAAGAATTTCGACTCTAAAGCAGGGATTGCAAACCAAATGCCTACAGGGACTGAGCAAGGCCAAATAGAGAGCTGACTGTCCATCTCCAGGTGACAACCACTATTCAGCTGCAAGCAATTATTACTGTGGGTGAAAGGCCACCTACTGTTCCCAGATCCTTCCACTTTTTAAAAGAAACTAGTAACCCATGTTTTTATATGAAATCGCTGTATTTTCAAACACTGGCAACAAATATTTCTTTTTTTTTTAATTAAAGATTGGCACCTGAGCTAACATCTGTTGCCAATCTTCTTTTCTTTTTCTTTTCTGCTTTATCTCTCCAAATCCCCCCCGTACATAGTTGTATATCTTAGTTGTGGGTCCTTCTAGTTGTGGCATGTGGGATGCCACCTCAGCGTGGCCTGATGAGTGGTGCCATGTCCGTGCCCAGGATCTGAACCAGTGAAACCCTGGGCCACGGCAGTGGAGTGCACAAACTTAACCACTCGGCCACAGGGCCGGCCCCACAATTTTTTTTTTTTTAATGTAAGTACTATGCAAGCAAACCAACCGACCATGTTGGCAGGCTAGAAGCTCACCAGTCTGTAACCTCTGCTCTAAGGCCTCTGATTCGGGCTTGCCATTCCCCATTACTGAAGGTCACTCTTCCTCAGAAATTCAGGGATGAATGAACTGATAAGCATGGCTGTAAGAAAATCTGGTTCAAGCCTTCTTTATCTGTGGGTGAGAGGTCCCACAGTCTCTTCTGCCTATTGCAGGTCCCATCTAATACACTCTAGCTATTCTGACCCTCAAGAATACACCAGTACCAAACTGTCCTCAGCAAGACATAAGAAAGGAATCAGGCAAACAGCACTCACCTAGCTGGATTTTGTCAGTATTAGGCATCTACCTGCAGTGGCCCCATGCCTTCCTTATGAGGAAATTGAGGGGCCGGCCCAGTGGTGCAGCAGTTAAGTGCGCACGTTCCGCTTTGGCGGCCTGGGTTTCGCCAATTCATATCCCGGGTGCGGGCATGGCACCACTTGTCAAGCCATGCTGTTTCAGGCATCCCACGTATAAAGTAGAGGAAGATGGACATGGATGTTAGCTCAGGGCCAGTCTTCCTCAGCAACAAGAGGAGGACTGGCAGCAGCTGTTAGCTCAGGGCTAATCTTCCTCAAAAAAAAAAAAAAAAAAAAAAGGAAATTGACCACTCTCTCTCTGTAATGGGTGCAAATCATACCATACCCACTCACCTCTATCTGAAAAGTCAACCACTTGTTCAGTTTCCGAGCCAGATGAACGAGTCTGCCGAAGGGGGTATTTTTTCGGAGTCACTGGGGTAGGCTGCTGCTGACTACGGGTCACTCTCCTGGTAGAATAAGCAGGCTCCTCAGTGCCAAAAGACTGCAAATTTCGAACAGGGCTGGAATCTGATCCCGATTTTAAAAAATAATAAAATAATTAAAGAAAAAAGAAGGGTATCTCTTTTATTTTCCAACCATATGATTTATCAGCATGCAGGCCTTCCTCTTTATATTTCACAAAATCCAACAAATTATTTTTATCGAATAAAGTATTAGTTACTATTAGCTAAATAAAATAAACAAATCCTATTTATTTATTACATAAAATATAAGCAAAAGAACCTAGATCAGGTGTAGAGATGCAATATAGTGTAGAATCAAAAGCTTAGGTTCTGGAACCAAGACTGAACGTGATTCAACCCCACTCCATCATACCAACTAGCCGTGGCATCTTGGGCAAGCTCATCCCTCCAAGCCTGTTCCCTGAGCTATAAAAACAGGAAAATACTACTAGCACATTCCTCATACATCTGTTGTGAGGAATAAGGGAGCTAATTCATGGAAGGCACTTAATGTAGATCTAGTGCTTTATAAATATTAGCTGCATCCTCTCTTTCTTCCCTTACTCTAATCCACCATATCACAGATATTCTACTACTAAAGGTGTAACAACATAAAAATAGTTCCTTTATTCAGAGATATCTTTTCTTCTTCCTGATTACCCTCTCTGACACCCCAAAGTAAAATCGTAATAGATTCACAAAGGGTAAGGCAAGAACATAGCTTTTTACAATTTTTTTGGATGGCAAAACCTATACTGAAGCGCCCAAGTAGCCTTTTTACATCTCCAATGTGATGACGCTTAAACAAAGAATAAAAGAAAATCGAAGCCAAAATTAAAGCATATTTTAAACAATAAAAAAATCTTAATATGTAAATGTTACAGATTCTCCAAAGAAAACAAGTGGAATCCTCAAACTTGTGTGAAATTAGCACACAGCTAGCTTGTCAGTACGCACACTCCAGGGGGCTCCCTTTATAATGCAGTCCACACGTTCGCTTACAGAGGGACCCCTTACACAGAACACACTGTAAATGGTGCCCCCAGGGGTTGTGTAACTCTGTGGTCATGAAGTAAAATAACTAGAAAGAGACCCAGAGCTCATGTATTTCCTAGACATCCTAAATATTTACAACTTTCAGGTGTCCAGAGCCTGGTCAATTACACTTTCTAAGAACATTATGCCCCTTCCTTTGCATATACTGTTCCCTTTGCCTATAAGAACATTTTCCCATCTTTCACCTTATACATTCCTACTAGATTCTTTAAGATTTCCATCTGGGAGATCTGCCCTAAGTTGGCTGCCCCATCTCTGGGCTTCCATAGTACTCTATGCAAACCTCTCTCAGAGCCCTTACCACAATGCATTACTGTGATCAGTTTATATTTCTATATCTCGCACTAAACTGTGAGCTCCTTGAGGGCAGGAACTATGATTGTTCTATCATGGCATTCCAGTACATAGCACAGTCTCAGAATTATAGTAGCCATTTAATATTCCCATTGTGCTAAAAAAATTAAAAAAGTTGAGAAATCAAAAGACAACAGCTATACTTTAGCTGAAATGTTAAATTCAAAAATAAAGTTAGAAACAGTTGTTGAGAGACAATGTTATCACTTTCTTGCTTGAAAAACTGATGTTTCTCTCTCATTTTGCAACATGTGCACACAGCAGTAACCAAAGCAGCACTATTTAAGAGCTCAAAGTATATTACACTTTTTTCCCCTTTAATCCATTATCACCTATTGATTACCATCTTTCTGTATTAACTGCAACCTTCTTTCCTCCCCCAGGGAATCCCAGAGTGAAGCCAGGAGGGGACAGGGGTACCCTCCAATCTAAGCCCAGATGGCCAATTAGACTAGAGAAACCTCCAAGAGACCGAGACTCTCTATTCTTTACTACCAAAGCAAAATTTGGGGTATTTACAACTGATAGTTGGCTCAACTATTTACATCTACTAATTGTGTATCTGACTATATTACAGAATTAAACATAGTTTTAGAAATATTGGGCCTCTTCCAATAAAGTTCAAGAGACTAAGTCTCTAAGCCTAAACCATTGTAACAGAAAGTGAAAAGGTAACATTCCCATTTTACTGACAGGAAAACTGTAATCTAAGAAAAATTAAATGACTCAAGACGTACATGTGACACCCATCCATTATACCAGACATAGCTCCTTTGGGTCTACAAACTGGACAGCACTCCCATTATTTTGAAAGACCTGATACTTCTATAGTCACTCATTCTGCATTTTACCAGATTCTGTCATCTACATCGAGGCAAGGGATCAGTTTCCATGTTAACTAGCACAATAATATGATGACCAGTCAGTCAGCTATGAGGCACCGTCAGGAAGAAGGAAGACTTTTACCTTGGGAACTCTGGCTCAGCCGGGCTGAGGAGCGGGTGACTCGGGCAGATCGCCGGGATGTGCCATCACTCTCTGAACTGTCTGTGTGCTCGAGATCTGTAGAAAAATCGGAATCTTCGGTTCCATCTGAACTACTGCCTGCATTCCTCTGTAACACCATAGATCCAGACATTAGCACAGAAGCATTTACTCTGCGGGTTTGTATTAACACTGGAAATATCAACCATGATGCTCAAAACACCAAGTTCAAACCTAAGAAGGATTCCACAGCCAACTTCCCTTTACTGAGAGCATTTAAATGGAACAACCTACAAATAATGCACCTTTATTAAATAAATGAAGAAAGAGAATTAACTTTTACTGTATTATCACTAATTCTGAAACAAGTCCATTTGAAGGTGAGTACCACAAACTGGAAATAAAAGTATCTAACTCCAAATAGTCTGGCTGACGGTAACCATGCACTTTATATAAAGTCCAAGGTAGTGAGAAAAATGTTAGTGCTAGACTCCATTTAACTTTAGGGTAGCTTTTGTTCAAAGTCTCCATAAACAGCTATCACATTTTTAAAAACCATACACAAACTCAAAATATCATGGTCCACAACTCTGATCACAAAAGAACATAAGCAGAAAAACAGTAAAATTCTTTCTTACGTTATTTACCTTTGTAGTTTCTCTACATGAATACTTTAAAAAAAAAAAAAAGCTCGCACATGAAGACTCGTAAGTATTCAAACACAGAGGGCTTTTTTATTTTCTTTTTATTAAAAATTATTTGTCAATTATTTGCCTCCCGAGGCATGATTAGCCAGAAAGATAACTTTTACCAATTGAGCATTAACACTATACTCTTTACTAAACCAGAAAAGGAAGAGTATTTGCTAAAAAAACAATACAAAGATTCAAACCACAAGTCCCCTACTCTTTATTCAAAAACCCTCAGAGCCAGTTGTGGTTAGAATTCATAACTTTTTAGGTTTTTGGAAAGAAAATACTCTGCAAATAACACCCAGAATCAAACATATTACTACTTCTGCAGCAAGATTATAGAAAGAATCACAGTAAATGAGACACACAAAAACTCTAAGTAGCCTCAGGACAGTTTAGAATAGGTTTGGCCACCAAATAAATTACTAAAGAAACTTACATTTTCAAGAGCTCTTTGTAGTTGGGAATTGCAGAAAGGGGACTAGTGGACCTATTCCAAGGCACCAATACTATTCCTGCATTTGGTGAGCCTTAATAGAAATACCACCTACCAGTGTAGATCATTTTAAGAGATATTAAGAAGGGTAAATATTTTTTTGAAAACCTCTGTGAAGAGAAAGATTTCTGTAAAAATGAGCAAGACTACCACCCAGCTTTCCAAATGTCAAGAGTAATCTGCCCAGAAATTAGCAGAGGCCCCAGAAAGAGTCACAGAAAATTGATAGGATGAAGGAGGAGTCTTAAAGGTCACCTAGTCCAATTACCCAAATATTTGAATCCCCAATCATCTCTGACCATCTCTTCCAGGCTTGACTCTCAAACTCAGCTCTTCTCTCAGGCTTTCACCATCTACTTCCCGTCTTACTCCAGAACAGACCATCGCTCCCTCACTTCCCTCCCATAACGCTATGTATACATACTTCCAAGGAGAAAATTTACTAGATCCTTCCACAGCTATTTAAATGTCTGTTTTCTCCATGAGACTGTGATTTCCTTAACCCAAGGATCAAATCTAATTTTTGAATCCCCAGCAACCAGCACGTAGCAAGAAATCAATAAACATTTGTCGAACTGAATTAGATTTGTTCTGTAGTCCTGGCTCTGCCATTGCCTAATTGAGCGGCTTGAAGCACTCCATTAGGCCTCTGTTTGTTTAGCTGCAAAGAGAAGGGACGAGGGTGTCCCTAGGTGATCTCATAAGTCCCACCCAATTCTAGAAAGTTGCTGATTTTACGAACTGCATTTCTCTAGGCGCTGTCCAACCAAGCAAATAAGGAAAAATTACTGCTTAGGGGCAACAGGCCAGAGTGGGATCCCTTGGGAGTGGGCGCTGCTTCCCTACCACCCGGTCCTCTGCTTTGTTGTACCCCCTGCCCGGAAAGGAAGGATGCTCCAAAACCCCGCCCCTCCACCTATCAGCATCACCAGCCGGAAGGGCCGCGATTCGTGCCACCCAATCGCTGTCCCGCGAAACCGCGCCCCCACGGGACAGACTGCCAAGCGCAGCCAATCAACAAGGAGGGATCGTTCTCTACAGCCAGTCCGAGCGCCGCAGGGCCGGGCCGAGACACTGCCCCCGCACGCGGGGAGGTGACCGTTGGGCCCAAATGGGCGGTGTCACCAGCCAATCAATATGCTCCTAGGCGTTGCAGCGACCAATTAACAAGAAGAACGCCTCCTAGCCAGGCAAGCAGAGGGCGGGAATAGTCGCAGGCATAGGCCGAGGCCAGGGTCGGGCCCACATTTTTCCGTTGGGTACGGACATAAGAGAGGCTTGCTGATCTGGGTTCCGGCGAGCGGGAAGTTGGAACCCAACCAGCGCGAGGCGTGGCCAACTGCGTCACGTTGCTCAATCGACCGTCCTTAGAAACCCGCCACCCCTCCCGTCCCGTTCCTCTCACCTTCCTTCGCGGCATTGCCGGCGGCTGCGGCCCGACGGTTCCGATTCGGGCAGCGGCGGCAGCAGCAGTAGGAACGGTGGCTCCGGCGGGCTCCGTGGCGGCCTCTGTAGCAGTCCCAAGCCTGCGGACGATCCCAAGTGCCTCCTGCTTCACAGCGTCTAGAGCCTTCTGCGCAGGCGCCGCGGGCTGAGGCGCTTTTTCCTTCACTTCCGGCTGGGGCTCGCGTCACCTGACGTTACGGGCCAGAGAGGGTGCTGGGAGGTTTGCTCCTTCGGGTGACGCCAGTGAGCGCCATTTTGGAATTGGGCAGAAAGTGGCACCGATTGAAGAAACCCGGGCCAGCCATTTTTAGGTAGGGGAATGGCCCTTTGTGGGCGTGGGTAGCCATTCTTGTTTGGGGCAGAAGCCTGACAGTTGAAGTTAACGGTTCTCATCTTTACCTTGGGCAAGAATTCCCCTTCCCGGTCGTTTTGATTTCTGAAGTCGAGGAAAGAAACCCCCAGAATCCATCAGGTTGCTGAGATTTAACCCATTCGTTGCCTAATTGGCTAAAGGACGTCTCCGTTTATCATATAAATTCTAAGTTGGGAAGGGATGTTTTGCTCAAGAAACTGTATTTTAAGAACCATCCTGTGTCTCAAAGTGGTGGGAATGGGGGCTTGTGAAAGGAACGAAAGGGTAGTGTCCATCATCAGGAAGTTTCCTGTCTGGTAGAGGAGACATTGTCCTTGCCCTTAGCGAACAGCAAGTAAGTTCGTCGTTCGCATTGCGGAAGGAGGCAAAATCATTCTCCAGAAGCCGTAGCTCCAAAGAATTCCCAGTTTAGCTCTGTGGAAAGCACCCACCTCTTTCCCCCATTCTGTGTGGGTCTGAGAGCCCTGGGCGGCCCGCGGGGGTGGCGGTGGGTGTCGTACCAGAGTCTGAGAAGCATTGAACCCCATTTAGCCCAAGTGACCTCGGGAAATCCAGATGCTTGAACCAGGAGTTGGGGGAGGGAAGAAGAGGAAGAAATATTTTTAGTGAAGCTGCAGCTAAAAGAGGCACAGATAGGGCCTGCTTTGAGAGGACCTGGGAAGGAGAGGTTAGTCAAGGAAATAAGGCCGGAAGAAGAGCCATAAGCAAACGTTGGGAAGTGGAGAGCAGGCGTTCAGGATTTAACCTTGCTGGAGGAAAAGCCTTGAGAGGACCAAAGCTTGGCCAAGAGCCACTGGGTGGAATCCAGGCAAGCTCAGTCATTAAGTTAGGATCCTAGACCCCAGTTCCACCTGAGACCAACTAAGATGGAGATTTCCCCCTGGAGCAGAGCTAAAGAGCAAAGCAGCCGAAGGTAAACATCTGATTGATGTGCTAAACAGAGACCTCTGAAGAGTTAAAGTTCCAGACTCGTAGCCAGCACTCTCCTTGGGGATATCCTGGGCTGGTGTTAACACAAGCAGCTTTTACTATTTAGTATTTAGCTTTTAGTGTTTAGTATAAATAGCTTTGAATAACCTATTTAGGTTAAACTGCACCTAAGAACTTCTTTGAAAAGTGTTCACATTTCTTCTTCCGTATTCCTTCAGCACTTAAGCATTTAATTTCACACTATTACTATTATTTTGCACTTACTGGTGTATTCCTGAGGGCACTCTTGGATGTTCTGGCTCCTCGACTAGTGGTAAGGGGCTCTTACGTTAAGAGCATGGATCAATTCTTTCATACCATCCTTAATAGCACCCAGACCGTGCTCTACCCACAGAAAATGCTTGCTAGTCAATCAGAATATGTTTCCCATTTCACAGTCTCTGAGTGTATAGCGCTCAAAGATGGTTAAGTATCCCTCCCTGGAAATTAGTATTTTAGAATCTTATCCCCACTTAACCATTCATCAGACAAATACCAGCATTACAAATGTTCAACACTGGTTAATCTCTTACACTGGATTTTCAAACACTGCAGCTAACGCTAAAAGAGTTTATAGTTTCTTTTAAACATGGTTCTTGTCCTTGGAAAGTGTACACTCTGGTGGAAAGATGAAAAAACTAACCAATAGGATAGAAATACGATCATAAGGAACGCATATACTTAAGGTGAAAGTAAAACAGCTAGGTATATTTAGAATGGGAAAGGGGGACTCCTAAAAGCTTTTTTCTTTCTTTCTTCCTTTCTCTTTTTGAACCAAATATAATCTTTACTTTGGGTGTCATTTGCATCATGACACAGTTAGCTCTGGAAGCAGGAGCTGATGTTGGTTTCAAAGCCTTTGACCCGTTGCCCCCCTACCCATCCTCATCCGCCAAGACTTCACGTGGGTGGCTCTGCTGTTCTTCTTGCCTTGATGCTTTTGCACAGGCTTTTCTTCCTGCCTGGATGCGTCTCCCAACCTTCTTTAAAATTTACTTTCTTCCAAAAATCTTTCCTGATTTATTCTTTCTAAGGTAGAAGGGCATAGTGACACATTATTTTGCAATTACTGTCATATTTATACTTTTCCTTATACAATTTAGTAGATGTCCTATTCCCCTCTCTCCTTCCCAAATGAATAATAGAACATAATTCTTATTTATTTTATTCGTCAGTTCTACTAGTGTCGTGTACAGGGCTTTGATGTCAGATCTCAATGTGAATTTCAGCTCTGTCGCTTTTTATCTGCACTGCTCTTGGACAAGTTTTTAAATTTATCTGGGCCTCAGTTTTCTCATCTATGAAGTGGAGACACTAATAACCCCCTCACAGTGTTGTTGTAAGGATTAAAGGAGATGATTGCTGTAGAGCCCTTAGTACGTTTCCTGACAGAGTAAGCGTTCAATAAATGGCTGTTGTTGATGTTTATAATTCTAGTCCCCCTGGCCATGGCTGGGGGACTAACAGCTTAATGTTTGTGAATATATCTTTACATTGTCTCAGTAGTGGTTTGCTTCTGTCTGTTCACCTCACTTCTGCTAAGAGACACAGAATGATTACCCAGGCATTGTATACCAGGCATTGAGTCACACCAGTATGCACAAAACACTGTGTTTCTCCAGGCCAGTAAGCTCGTTGTTCCAAAACACCGTGGAGTATTAATGGAAAGATAGAAGGAAGAGCAAGGTTCAGAAGTGATACAGAGGAGGAAGTGGAGTATTTTGTCTGGAAGGTTTAGGGAAGGATTCATAAAAGAGGTGAAATGAGTGGAATTTCATAGGACAAATAAGTTTGCTAGTGGACAAGGAGAATAAGGGCTTTTCACACAAAAGGAACAGCATGTACAGACGTGTGGAGCAGCATTGTGTATGGGGGGTGACTAGTGGCATGGTGGAGTTCGGGTGGTGGCCAAAAGAAGAGGCAGGAATGGTTTAGGGAAGCAGTTCATGCAGAGACTTGAACACCCTGCTAAGGAGCCTGGGCTGGAGGGGATGGGGAATCTCTGAAGGACTTTAAGCAGAGGAGTCCCATGACCAGACTTTCACTTTAGAGATCTCTTTCTGGGAGCTGTGTGGGGCACTGATGAGAGTGGCAGGGAGACTGGTAATAACCTTACCCAGAGTTGAGGAGGAACTGAACCGGGTAGGGATAGTGGGAGCAATCTTTTGTGTATGTCCCTGTGCATTTTCTTTCTTGTAGCTGTATCTTGTCTCCTCACTTACATTTGTAAGCTCCCTAAAAGATCCCTTCATTTCCTTTAAAATGCTCCCCTTGCCAGTAAAATGATAGATACTCAGACACAAAGTGTAGTTGTCCGTTGTTTGCTTCAAAGACCTGAGAGCTCCCAGAGGTTGAGAGCCTTGCCTGGCTGACCATACCATCTCCAGCTTCTCCCTTGCTGCCTGGCATCTAAAGGGCTCAGTAAATGGGATGGCCACTGCCAGGTGCTGGCTCAGTTAGGAACGACTTGCACAGAACCCGCCGTCCTCTCTCCTCTAAGCCTCTTTTTGACCCGTGATGTCCTTGGAGGGGGGGTGGTCAGGGACAGCAGTTTCCTCTGTGTGCAGATACCTGTCCTGTAAGGCGGGGAAGCATGTCTTGACCTTTTTAAGACAATGCTAGCGTAGCCAGGCCAGTCTTATAACTTCTGAGTAAAAGTATTGGCCTAGTCTTTGGGAAAATCCCTTGGGGAAAATCTGAGAGGTTGCTGATATGACCACAATTCATATTTAAATCTTTTTATTTACATCTGCTTTAAATATAGAGTCAGCACAGTCACTAATGGTCCCTCCTTTCTTACTCTTGCTTAAGATAGCCTGGATCTTCTCTTACCTTCTTGGCCACTTGTTCATTTGGTTCTTGTGTCACCCTTATCCACCACCCACCCCTCGCCCCTCCCTGGGGGAAGGTATTGGACAGATCCCAGCAGGCTCAGGCACAGCTCCCTGCCTCTGCAGCTGGGGTTATAAATAACCACAAAAACTAAACAGTCAAATAACCACATTTGAAAATTGCTTAAAAAAAATTCCTCTGACCCTGACTCAATAGCAGTTCTTCTCCCGCTCCTGCCCTTCACCTCCCCCTTCCTCCATTTATCTACCTCTTCTCCCTGATGCAAGCTCCCTGGGGAAGTCAACCTGAGCACAAAACCCTTGTATGATGAAGACATCCTTTTCCATATTTGACGGGGCCAAAGCCCTCCAGGGCTGTAGTTATAGTTACACAATGTTGTTATGGCAGCAAAGGCCTCAGGGCAACATATGTTCCTGGGTGGTAATTGGGTTTGCTTTAACAGACTGTCTCTCCCTGGGTTCTCCATGCCCACATTCACTTGTCAAGAAGACCAAAGAATTGCCATTATGGACGGGCCCTCATTTCTTTATTCCAGCGAAACCAAATTCCTCTTTATTCCCCAGGATAGAATGTACCCAGTGATCATGGGTTGGAACTTTTTAGACTGCAGACATTTTCATTTATTCATTCAACAAATATTTATTGAGCATCTGATAAGTGCTAGGCATTGGGCTGGGAGCCGAGTGCCCACGGTGAAAACACAGACGTGGTCTTTCCCCTCTAGAGCTGATGATGTAGGACAAATGTATACCGGAGGGAGCTAGGGGAGTATGACTTTCACCTGTCCCACCCCTCTCCACTTTTTCCAAGATTATTAATCCGGTGAATAACACTAAATACATTTTTGAGAAAATAAAAGACATCCTTAATCTTACTGCTGCCACAAAGTTATTTCTATCTTTTGCATATTGCCTTCCAATTTTTCTCCACATGCATACGTTTTATTAAACACGCATGATTTTGTATAGATGCACTCATTCTTTACATGAAGTTTCATGTTTTTTACACATTCTCAACATTTCCCGTGTTTCTCTGTAGTCTTCATAATTGTATTTCTAACCGCTGTGTGACATTGCATTGTGGTACTGTGACATGATGTGCTTTCATTCTCATATTGGGGTCACTGAGGGTCTTTTATGTCAGATAATGCTGCACTGAGCGTCTGCCTGCTTCCATAGCTCTCTCTTGTCTTTATTTATACCACTTCTATATGGTTTTATTTCTTTCCCCAAAGACTTGCCCAAATTTAAAATGTCACCATCATTGTGTGATGGTGCCAGTTTAAAGACATTGTTCCCAGAACTAACTATTACTACTTAATAAAATATTGCAATTTTAGTAAAAATGAAAACTCTCCCTCACAAGTGCTTTTGATTTTATTTCTAGTTAGGACATACTTCAGTCTTCCTGTGTTTATTTACTAGTTCTGTTTCCTCTTCTTTGAAATCTTATTTGTTACGCATTTCTCTAGCAGGGTCTTGATGATTTTAAGTTTAAATGTGAGATAGATAGATAGATGCTTTGTCTGAGCCACATTCAGTTATAAAGTCAGTGTTATTAAGAAGGCAGAATATTTGCTTCATAATTATTTCTCCAGTATTTCTCCTCACTCTCACTCCAACTCCCCAATTACGTCTGGTGGTAAACTCTGTCAGGTGTAGGTGCTATTGACAAAGAGAATGAGATTGTGAACAGAATGTGGAGACAGGTTGTATCCTACCTTAGCAAGAGTTGAGAGGCCACTTTAAGAGCTTTAGTCACTCTTGCTGCTAGAGAAAGCTCGAAGATGGTTTGTGGACACTATTTTCTTAGTGACCTAGGAGAAACTGAGTTCCCGAAAAAAATTTCCCAAATCAACTTCAAGAGGATGAAAACTGACACTGTATTGTGCCATTTGTAAACTGCAGGTCATTTTCTTTGTTGGGAGATGCTTTTCAAGGAATGGGGGCTAGGAATGGGTCCCTCTGAGTCATTTACACGTGCTTACCCAATCTCCCTTGTGACTATCTGTACCCAAATGTTAATCAACTGACCAAGGTGAGGGATGCAAGCTACAATGAGGAAAAACATTTCTCTGTTTATGGCAAACCAGTACATACGTGGTTTAAGCCCACAGCCTTGGACTTCATAGTCTTGCTCTAACCAACAGAGGTTACCAATCCCAACCCAGTCTTAGGGGGTAAGGATGATTTCCTTACTAGTCTGGAAATTACGTGAGGATGAGTGGGCATCTGCTCATTTTCTTACCTGCCTAGCCTTGCCAGTAGATGTCACCACACCAAACCACATTCTCCAAGGGCCTGGAAGGATGGAGAGGGCTTCAGAAAGGCCAAGGCCAACCATCGTGACCCTCTTCTCCCATGGCTTCCATTAATACCCCTGGCAAACTATCAAGGATAGGTAAATACACATGGTTCCAGACAGTACTAAGGCCTGAACTCAGCAGGTCAAGACCCCAGGTTCTGGGCAGAGTCAGAGTTATTATTCAGGGGCTTCCCCAGATTGGGTGGGGAGCACAGCTGCTGAAGGAAGGCGGCAGAGTGAGCAGGCCATTTAAATAGGGGGCACACATGATAGAGTTATCTAGAACAAGAGCCATCGTCTTGGGGCTGTTCCAAATGTCACTGTGGCGCTGATACTCAGGGAAAGTACTCCACCCAACCTCCACCCCTGCCCCTCTGTCAATGCTGGTGGGGGCCATCTCTCACCTGAGGGCTGCTAGGCTGGGGCTGGCCTCCCAAGTGCCAGCCAGACACAGCCACATCATGCTGGGACACTGGGAAAGTTCCGAGCCGTTCAGACCGTTGTAATTGTTCTCCTTCAAGACAAGTATAAGCAGCATTAGTAATCTGGGGAAAAGAATCAAAGAATCATTCTCGGCTCTTCTGTAAAGACTTTCATTCCATGTGTTTCTGTAGGATGAAGACTGAAATCCTTACCTGGCCTGCAGTGTCCTTCCTGATCTGTCCTCTGGCTAACTCTCCAGCCCATCCCACACCACCTCATTCTCTGTGCTTCAGCCTCATTGGCCTTCCTGCAACTCCCCAGAAGTGTACTGGTTCCTTCTATCTCAGGACCTTTGCACATACTCTTTATTCTGCCTGGAATGTTCTTCCCCCATACTCTTTTTCACCTATTTCCAGTAATCCTTCAGATCTCAGGTCAAATGTCATTTCCTCAGGGAAATGTTCCCTGAGGCTTCCGGACTAGATCAAGGCCCTCATTCCTACACTCTGATAGTACCCTGTACTTTTCTTCATAGCAGTTGTCTCAGTTTGTAACTATGCATCTATTGGTGTGACATTTATTTGGATTCTTTACCTTCTACAGCAGTGTCCATTTTACTTTACCACTGCACCCTCAGCACCTGGCACAGTGCATGGTGGTCGGTGTGCACTCAGTCACTACTGGATGTATGAATGAATGGCGAGTAGATAAACAAAGTTAGAAAACATAGTGTTACTCTTGTACACACATTCATACAGCATTTGTATATGAAATACAGTGCCTAGTTCTGGTCACTTAGCTCCAGAGGAAGATGTACCAGAGTCCAGAGAAAGTCATTTAAATTGGTCAAGGGAAAAGCAGCGGTTAGCAGATGAAGCAAAATTTAGAAGATTGTAAAGATGGAGGCTAAGGATATGATCCATGCATACGAAAATATAAAGGGGCTAGATGCAGATTTGTTTACAAAACGCCAAAAGGTCAGCGTGAAGGAAAATCTTTCGAAAACTAGACTGTGGATTCCCCAGAGAAAAGACTGTGTATTATTCACCTCTGTATCCCCAGCACATAGCCTGATACCTGGCACATAGTTGGAGCTCAAGAAATGTGTGTTGAACTCTTTTGTTGTTGAAGCTTAAAGGAGGTAGAGTTGGGTCTGGAGATAAGGTAGTATGTAATTATTCACTTAGGAAACCACAGAGGCAAAAAAAGACAAGTATTCCTTTCCATGTAGAGACAATAGCTATACAATAGACCGTTTCAGGGACATTAGGGCTATTCAAGGCCCATCCCTTGACCTTTTGAGACCATCCTTACGAAGGGCAATTACCACAGGCTCTCACAAAGCACATCTTCTTTCTACCAGCAGGGATCAAATTCTAAACTACGTATATAAAGCATTGGTCTCACCCTCCCTCACGGTGTTATCTCTGTCAGTGCCCTCCAGACTCTTGGGCAGATGCCCTGTTGGTCCCCTGGGCATATTCTACTCTGGTTTTCACCAGAGAAGGGAAAATCCCAGAAGGGGGTGCCCTTCAATCAGAAGTAAAAATGGCTGCATCTCTCAGGGCAACCAGAGCCCGGGCCTGGTATTCCTGGGCCCACAGCAGGGAGGCCATTAGCCCGGGTCCCAAGAATCCCTGCAACCAGCATCCCTGGCATTTAGCCTACCATCCCTGGCACTTAACCCCCTGGCCCCTTAAGCAGGGACATTTCAAATAGTTTGTCATGGAGCCATGGAGGGTTCAAAAGAATTCTTGTACTTTAAAAAAATAAATCCTCCAAAAACAGCTATTGAGCTGCTCCACCTCACTTATTTCTTCCCTCTCCCAGCAGTGCGGGGCTTAAAGAAAAGGGTGACGATTGGGATGTGTGTCCGTTAGCCTCACTCCAGCCAGCTCCACTGGGCTCATCCTAGACGATACCGTGGTCTTGGGCCCCAGGACGGGTGAGGGCGATATCTTGTCCCAAAGCTGTGCTTGAAGGCACAGACATCAAGAAAATACTTTGACTCTTGTCAATGGTGTGCTGATGCGTCATGGAAACTAGTCCCAGAGGCTTCCCTTCTCTGGCTCCCCACCTCCCTTTCCAGCAGCCTATAAATCACTGAGTATTAAACACTGTCTGGAGGACCCTTCCTCCCCATCCCCTACTCTGGGGCTCCCTGCCAGGGAGAAGGCTGCAAACTAAGCAGGGAGAAAAGAGAGAATGGGCAGCAGGCAGGGGTGCCCATCATTTATCAACCAAATGCAGCGGTCAGTCACTTTCCAGCTGCGCTCTCACAGGCTGGGCAGGCAGTGCAGCCAGTGTTTTCTGGCAATGGAGAGCACAGTACAGGAACAGTCTCCCTTATTTAGCTGCCCTCTCCCTACCAGAGGTGAAGAGACAGAGTCCAGGGGTGAGTCTCTATTTTTTGATTTTGGTAGTTTCAGAATTAAAACACACTTTCAATCCTGGATAGATTCTTACCTCCTAGCCACCCTCTTCTGCCAAGTCCTTCCTCCTCTTGTAGCTTCTCTTGTGACCCCACAAAGAGGTTTCTCACTTTACCTGGCACACTACAGAAGTGTCTTAAGAGTCCTGGCTCCAGAGCTCTGGCAGGCTTCCTTAAAGGGCAGTATCATCCTTCTACCTCCTCGAATCTTCTCTGGTTTCTTCTTAATGGAAATCCCCTAGCTTCCCCATCTCTCTGTCCTCCCCCAAGGTAGGAAGCTCGGAGAGAGGGAATGGTTTTGGTCCTAGGCTACTCCACTGAAGGAGAGGCATGCTTTTGCGAAGGAGAAGTTCCAAAAAAGTTCAACTCCCGCACCAGGAACAGCTGGAACCTGCCAGACTCACCTCCATAATTTCTGAGCACTGCTTCCTTGCAATATAAACAAAGTCAGAGTTCTTGAGAGTGTAGAGCTGGGGGAGGTGACAAGGAGGCAGAAGACTGGGTTGTGGCCTTTATTCTTAACCCTGACCTTCAACCTCTGGGTAAGGAGTGGACCCCTAGGTCTGCATCCCTCTAACCTAGTCCACTGAGCCCCCCAGCAGTGGTTAGACACCCAGTCTTTGAAAGCAGGTGGACCTGTCGCCTCTGGCTCTATAACCTTCAACACATTTCCTAACCTCTCTAAGCCTCAGTTTTCTCACTTGTGAAATAGGGATAATTATACCCTCTTATAAGGTATAATAACCATGACTGAGGATTAAATGAGATTATGTGTGCAAACTGCTTAGGCTATAGTAAGCGCCCGGTCAGTGGAAGTTTTCTTCTATGCTGTATAGAACGGACACATAGCATGTAGCATCCTGATTATATTACTTCCTTCCTGGGGCCCTGGTGTTACTGTCTCCACAGGTGGTGCAGGCTTCTTGGGCATTCTGAGGAATGCAGACCCACCACGGGTTCAGGGATCCTAGGATTTCTAACCTGTTTGGGGAAGAATTCAGAATTGGGTGTATAGGGCTAAGAAATCGAGAGAGTTGGTATCTAAAGCCTCGCTTGACATTCTGGGCAAACACCCAGGAGGTCAGAGAATTGGAGGAGCTTCTGGGTGAGACTTCCAGGGAGGGTGCCAACTGGTGTGATATTCTCAGAGTAGCATGGAAGGAGCAAGGCCAAGCTGCTTCCTACCATACCCTTTATTGTTAAGGATGAGGAATCTTCTTTTGAAAAAGGCTGCAGTTTAGCAAGAAAATTCAATTCCCACTGAGAGGAAAAGAAGAGTTAAGGGGTGAACGTCATCCAGTCTGAATGAAGGAGAAAGAACAAGTGAGATAACGAAGCCAGAAGACAGAAAGCGGTGGGCCGCAGCAAGGGACAAAATGTGTCAGACAAAGTACCGAAGGTCAAAATCCAGGCCATCTGGTTACCAGGGGAGTAGGAGGGAAGGGATATAGGGAGAGGGAGGACATGAATGGGAGAGATGTTGAGGGCTAGGACCCCCTCCCTACTCTGTTCTCATAACCTCATTCATTCCCTCAACCCTCCTTCCTGATCCCTCTCAGGCTGCTCCGCTCTTCAGTTCTGACCCCATTTCCTCAGGATCTCGTTCCCTGAGGAGCCGGGCCTGACATTTCAGACAGAGGCTGAGGAAAGGAGGTAGGTCGGAAAAGAGATGCTGTGCGTCTGCGTCATCTTATTTTCTGTTTTTTTTATTTTGGAACCCAGGGGTCAAAGATGTAAGCATTTAGACATTTACCAGGAAGTTCAGAGAGAGTCCCCCGGGTACCAAGGAATATTAAGACTTCTCTATTCTCTGCTGGACAATTGCTACTGAGTATCAGATTCTGGAGGGTAAAAATGGTGATTTGGAATTCCCAATCTTGTTGGTTATTGTGGCATAAATGCATAGGACAAGGGTCAAAGTGCCCTGGAAGTAGGGCCTGGCAGCACCGTCAGAACTGGAAAGCTTCTCTCAGCTATGACGACCCCAGCCTTCTCTTAATTCAGTAGTCAGCAGGATAAGGCCTCCCTGCTGATCTTCTGATCTTCTAGAATTCCCCAAGCCTTTCCTCCTTGGTAGTCCCCCAGTTTCCTGCAGCTTTTAAGACCCCAGGCCTTATAGGGACTGCGTGGGGAGTGGCTATACCTCTGACTCACATCTATAGGAAAAATAACTCCAATCCCTTGGGTCCTCATGTATTTGTGACAGTTGTGGACATCCCAAGAGCAGGCTGGGATCGAGGGACTGAGCATTTGCTATTGGAACCCTCTCAGGCAAATAACTCTCCTATAGATGAAAAACAATTTATTGATATCCTTGGTGTATATAATCCTCCACTTTTGATGTTTTTGAGTGCCTGCCTTTGACCCAAAGTCCCTGCCCAAAGTCCCTGAAAGCAGGAACCAGGTTATGTCTCAATTGGAATAGCGTCTAGCCCAGTGCCACTTCTGCACACAGGCTTCAAGACCTGCTGGGCTGTGAACTCCAGGGTAGGGAGCATGTCTCTGAACAATATTGTCATTCCTTAGTGCCTAGCTCTGTGTCTGGCACATAGTGGTCATTTCAATAAATTTGTGACGAGTGAATTAATTAATGACAATCACATTGATAAGGATGACGAGGGGACAGCAACAAAGGTTTTCCTGCAAGCTAGAAGATGCTTCGTAAGCCAAGGCATCTCCCCTTAGCAGCACACGGCGTCCCCAAAGCCTTGGCTTCTTTTATTGGAGGAACAGACAGGAGTTGATCTTCAGATGAGGTCTTTATCCTCCCATATGTCCATGCCAGGAGAAGCTATCAGTGATAGAGAAGGGAATAAGAGACAGCTGGTTGGGCATGATACCTGGGTAAGGAGAGGACAGGGATTTCCCACGCATGCCTGCCTTCTCACTCCTCCAGCTGGGTCAACTTTAGTGTCTTTTGCCAGCAACTTATCAGGAAGGACCATGACTCTCTGGGCTCAGAAGATCCAATTCTTCAGCTGTGCTACCTCCACTGGCTCTTCTTCCACTGTCCAAGCCCTCAATTCCTGGTACCTTGGCTTTCGAACAAAATTTAAACACCATGTCCTTGAGACTAGCCACATTACCCTTCTCTCCAAGGGAAGAATGCATCTATCCAATAATACGCCATTTTATCTTTAGAACAACTCTGTGAGGTTGATGGAGCAGAGATGATTCTGGCATAGAGAAAGGAAGCCACTTGCCCAAAGTATTTCAAGTTTCCTCATTCCAGGGCTTTTACCTGTAACACATGCTGTATGACCCAAGCAATAAAAATCACTTGTCCTCTCCTAAGACTGCCTGAGAATTTACATGTTGAGGGGTCCTAAAATGGAATAAGTTGTCAGGCAAGAATAGATTTCAAGAGACCAACTAGTTCACCCTTTGGCTGTCAGGTAGGCCAATGGTCTAGAAGTTGGTTGGGAAAGTACTTGAATCTGGAGTCAAAAGACATGGGATGTAAGTCTGGGGTCTGCCATTTACTAAGTGGACAATCTTGGGCAAGTCATCTAGCCTTTGTGACTTAGCCTTCTGTAAAATAGGGTCAATAATATCTGCACTTTCTACCTTACATGCCTATTGTGAAAATTAAATCAGATGACATAGGTGGAAGCTATAAAGTACTAGACAAGTGTTAATTTTAACATCTCAGCCAAATTTGCATCTTTGGAGACTATGTAAAATATAAATAGTAATCCTTCTGTGTTTATAAGAAAGTTTTATAAGAATAGAAATTAGGAGTTTAGCTCTGGAGTCAGGCTGCCTGAGTAACCTAGGACATGTTACTTCTTTCTGAAGCTTCCTTAAAGAGGAGATGGTAGGGGCCGGCCAGCAACATAGTGGTTAAGTTGGCATGCTCTGCTGCAGTGGCCCAGGGTTCATGGGTTTAGATCCCAGGGACAGACCTACATACCACAGTGCATCAAGCCATGCTGTGGTGGCGTCCCACATACAAAATGGAGGAAGATTGGCACAGATGTTAGCTTAGCGACAGTCTTCCTTAAGCAAAAGAGGAGGATGGACAACAGATGTTAGCTCATGGCCAATCTTCTTCACCAAAAAAAAAAAGAAAGAGAGAGAGTGATAAGAGGAGATGGTACCCATCTCATAGGTGTGGCCATGAGCATTAAATGAGATAACATATGCGTAGTGTTTAACATGTACCTGGCATGGAGAAAGAGACTCAATGAATGTTAGCTGCTACCATTACTGATTTTATTAATGAAGATGTGAGACAGGGAGGTCCAAGAAGATCTGATAGAGATCTGAGCTGGGAATCAAAAGGCCTCACCTTTTTGGGCCTCAGTTTCCCTACTTGCACCATAATAAGAATCATGGTTTTCTTCTTCCAGATTGTCACCACAATTTGAAAAAAAAACAAAAAAAGTAGATGAAGACTTTGAACTAATTGGAATGGAGGAATGTTGTAAGTTGTGAGATTTTTAAACTAAGTAAAGTTTATAAAGACTGAGTTTTTATTAATTTGTTAGTTTTTGTTCGTTCCTATCTGCCTTTGGTAAAGTTTTCCTCTTCATGGAAAAGGAGTACAGCATTTCCCAGTCAATAAAAAAGATTTCAAATGTCAGATCTTTAAGTAAAGTCTTCAAATCTGCAAGAGTACACTCTTTGCAGACAAAACTTCTCTTCAGGATGTCCCATTACCTCAACTCATTCTTTGTATGTAGGCTGAGTTTAATATACAACCAACTCCTGAATTTCCACTTTGGGTATTATCTGCTTTCACTATTTAATCACAGAATGACCTCTCCTTGCCTTGCAGCACGCTCCCAGAATACCTCCTTTTCTCTGATTAGTTAGTATGGCTTCAGGGAATACCTTCATTTTAACATTAAACTGGGCAAAATAGAAATAGAACGATAAATCTGTAGCAAGATCAAAAATAGAATTCATAGCTAAATATAAATCTGAAGGGAATTATCCAATTATTTGGATGGTCCCTTATCGCAGACAATCCAGGGTTGATTGCCTTTTGCTTTTTCCATATATAGAACAAAATGGTTAATAAATACCATAAGTAATAATTTTTTCTTTTGAAGAGTAATAATTTTAAATAGCAACTTAACTGCTCTTTTCTTTCCCAAATGTCTTCATATATATTATAGCATTGATTTTCACAACTGCATGCATTCTCTTTGGGGACCACCCAGTCTCATTTTGACTTGTAGGCCAGGGAGCATTAAACTGGGAAGACCAGGATTTACTAATGGAGTCACTGCAAATTTGGGCAAGTTTCTCAGTCACTTTGTTCCTTCCACTCTGCTGAGCTATACTTGGAATGGGCAACTCGGAAGGGAAATTCCCTGCTCCTTTTCTGTCTCAATTTAATTTACAGGCTAGCAGCTGGTTTTTTTGGTTGGACCAGTACCAAGCAGAGACTTGGAAACGTGGAGAAAAACAAATGTGGGTGTCACATGAGGCACGGTAGCCATTAAGTGCACGAATATAATGCAAATAGCATGCAAATATATGCAAACTTTCTATTAATTTGTAGAGTCTTAGTTTGGAGCTTGCAAGCAGCACTGAGATCCCATGAGGATTCAAAACCAATGTTTTTAGGTTTAACCAAAAGTAATGCTTTTGAAGTTATCGCTTTCTCCGTGCTTGCCGGGACTCAACTGCTGAAAGTTTGACACTCTTCCCTACCCCCATAATGATTTCACTCATGCTTGTAGGATGGAAATCTTACACCGGCCCCGCCCCCGCTCAGCCTGACGTCACGTGACAACGTATTTGCATACTACCTGGGACTGGGTGTGACGCTCCCCTTTTCTGCGTGTTCTCATTGGTGGCGCGGGAGAACCAGCCCTCTTCCGGATGGGCCAATCAGTGGCCTCTCGGACAGAGGAAAGCAGGCGGGGGTGGGGTGGTAGATGAAGTCTTGGGTTGGATCGCTAAGCATATTTACCAATCACCTTCGGGAAAGAGAAGAGCAAGCCGAGGATTGGTTGGGAGGAGGGGTCTGGAAATCCGTAGGCCAATGAGAGCTCTGGGCTGAGGGGGCCGGTCTCCGCCCCGTAGGGCAGATAAGCAGCCGCAGCGGGGGTTGGGGGGCTGTGTGGGGCTCGCTGTGGGGCCGAGGCAGGCAGGCGGTCGGGCGGGCCATGGCGGGGGCCGCAGCGGGCGGCAGAGGCGGAGGTGCCTGGGGGCCGGGGCGCGGAGGGGCCGGGGGGCTCCGGCGGGGCTGCTCTCCCCCAGCCCCCGCCGGCTCCCCCCGGGCTGGGCTGCAGCCGCTCAGGGCCACGGTCCCCTTCCAGCTGCAGCAGCCGCACCAGCGCCGGGACGGGGGTGGCCGCGCAGGTGAGCCGGGCCTGGAGCGGGTGCTGGGGGAGGAGCCGTTGGGGGAGGGGGGTGCGCGTGACGGGGGGGAGGGGTACGGTGAGAAATATGAGGGTGAAGAGGATGGGGGCGAGAGAAGAGAAAGGGGGTCGCACAGAGTCTGCGAGAGCGGAGGGAGCGAGAACGAGGAGCTATGAACGTGGGGTGCACTGTCCGGACAGTGTGCAGGGAGTCGGGGCCAGGAGGTGAGGGGAGGGTCCTGGCAGATGGAGGCTGGCTTTAGGGGCGTAACCGAAAAGTGGGCAGAGGTGTCGTGTGGGGTTGAGTGGAAGATGCAAGGGTGGCAGCGAGGTGTGAGGAAGGAGTGAGTGGCGCCTGATGGGGGCGCGCTGTTCAGGACTGGCGCTCGAGCGAGGAGCCGGTGGGCGCTGGACGTCGGCACGGGGAGGGGGAGGGGCATGGAGCGGAGCCCCGTGGAGCCATGTGTTACTTCTCCAACTTGAGGTTGGCTCCAGCATCCCGCTCTACAGCTCTGGAGTTCCTTTCCCCACCACTTCACGTGCGCTTCCCTTTATGCCACCTCCTGGAGCTGATTTCATCTCAGTCGTTGGAATAAGTTAGTTTAACGGCTTTTTCTGCGGTACAGACGCTCCGCTCAGATTCCCTACGTTCCTCTTGGTGTAGCGCAGAAGTTGTATGTTCCCAGATCATTGATTTGCTTAATATGGCTGTCTCATTCCAACCATAGTGTGTGTGTGTGTGTGTGCGCGTGTGAGCGTGTGTAGGACCTGGGCAGTTTGCCCCCTGCCTTTCCCTCCTCCCCCGACCTTGGCTGTTTTGTGCTGGGCATTGCCAGCCAACGTGGCAGTGGGGTGAGGGCTTCAATCAAGTACACTGTCGCAAATACCCCCACTTTCTGAACAGCTTTGAAACGGTGTCTTAATAGCAGCTTGATGTGGGTGTGGGGGAATTAGGGAGAAGCAAGCTTAACTTTGCTTTCATGCTCAAAGCTGTGATGGGTCCCCCACAAATGCAGACAGTTGGGAATGGGAAAAGGAACCTACTTGCATGAGGAGGTTGGCAATAAGTTGAAAGTGAGACTTGCATTTGATTCACACCAGATGTGAAAAGATCATTGCACACTTCCACAAAGCCTCAGAGTCTACCAAATGTACAAAAGTCATGGTCCTTGCCATCTAAGGGTGAATGGCATTCTCTAAGCCAGAGTTTCTTGAGCTTTTTGTGATTACTAAGCTTAGTTACTGCACATCCCCTTCCTGAAAGTATAGCTACTGCTGTGCCTTCCTAGGTAGGAATGGAATTAAGACGGTTTCTGAAGCAGAAAGTCCAAGTCTACCTGGACCTCATTGTAAATGTTAGCATCGCATCCTGGAACACAGAAACTTGGTCAAATCTGGTAGCAAGATGGTGACCAACTAGTAAAAGTCTGCCTAGGGTCTGGTGGTGTAGCGCAAGGCAGTGCCCAGACAAACTCGTGCTTATCATGAACTAGAAAGAAAACCGCAAGACTACAAATCTGTTGGTTTTGTTTGTGCTTCCTTGGAGCCCAGCGACGTTAGTAGAACAGCAAGCACCAGAACCTTAGTCACTTTTAGTAGAAATCGACAGAAATCCTGTCTGTGTAGTAGCTGTAAATCTATTAGCAGTCATATTTTAAGAGCAGTTATTTTGTGTCCACTGTAGAACTAACATTAAAAGGACAAAGACTGGTGGATGCTGTGGAAAGGAGAAGAGAGTAGGTTTGGATGACTGGGTTCTTTACATGGCCTGTTCCTTTTATAGGGCCAGGGGCCCTAAGATACTGATAAAACCATAGGAAGCTAGAGCTCTGCATAACTTGTTGGATGATTTAGGGCAAACTGGATGGTCTCTTGTTTGTGGCTTGGGTCCATGGATTATTTCCCCACCTAATAGTATCCCAGAGGCGTTAATAAGGCACTTACCTGGTATGTAGTGGGATTATCGATAGATTTTCAGTAAGGCAAGAGAGAGGAAAGAGTGGCCTGAGCCTGTGGACTTGTTTGTGGCCATACATTAAGGGAAGGTACCTGGCTTTTGGTTTGGCAATGCTTCAGGTCTTCTACATGTTGACTTTAACCTTTATGTGCGTTCAGATTGTTTCCATTCCTTGGCCTTGAGAAGTGGCAGAAGCGGTTTCCTCTAGGTCAGTAGGGTATGCGTAATAGAAGGAAATGCCTTGCACTCATAAACCCTTAAGAGAATGGCTTTGGGTGCCAGAATGCCTGGGTTTCTAGTCCAGGTTCTGTGATTTGCTAGTTGTGTGGCTTGGAAAAGCTACTTAACTTCTGTGCCTCAGGTTTCCTCATCTGTAACAGGTGAATAATAATGGCTACATCAGAAGAGTCAAATGAGTTAATAAAATACTCAGAATAGTGCCTGGTACATAGTAGGTGCTATGAAAGTGTCTGCTGCTTGTATGATTATTCTCTCCACCCGGCCAAGGTGAGAGCACTGTTGGCCAGAACCCATTGCCTTTTCAGGCTTCAAAGAGCAAACCCAAAGAGCAGCACCCATCTGAAACTGCAGGTTTCAGAATTTCAGGGCCTCCCTTTGCACTTTTATTCCCTCATGTTTTAAAATGAGCTTTCTAAACAGGCCTCTGAAACCCAACTGTTTGAAAAGGCATGTGAGCGGGGACTGGGTTTCGGGAACAATGAAGTGTCGTCACTGTTTCTGTCTCCCATCTCAAAGTGATGTAGTGCTCAGGGCTGTGCAGTTCTCTCGTCACCACACACCCTGTTGTGTTCTTGACAAGATATATTAGACCTTGTAAACAAGGGTTATGGTGTAAAGAGCAAGATTTACCTTCTGTGGCCGTTCATCCATAAGGGATGTCTTCAGAAAGTGAGGAATGGCTTCATTTTTATGACCCTGGGCTAGGGTTGTGGAAGGCAGGAGAGAATGGGGAGAAAAATGAAAGTCCATTCTAAGAAAGGTAAGAGCCACTAGTGGGTCATAGAAACCCAGGATAAATTTCTTACAGCAATTCCCCCTTTAAGTAAATTCTCGTTTGTGTCTTATGTCAATTGGAGGCTGCTAACTTTTATGTTCTTTCAGGACCACTGATGATGGGCACAACAGGACTAGGAGGTGAATTGTTCTGGGTTCCTGTCTTACCCTCCTGTTTAGTGTCTCTGTCTCTATATCCCTAGAATGAAGATAATGTTTAATCCAGTTGTGCAAATTCTTCTGCAGTGGACCAGCCCCACTGGGGCCACCTGGGTGCTGGGGGAGCCAAATTCTGCCTCTATACCTCCTCTGCCCACCAGAACCTTCTTAAACCAGGGGTTGGCAATTACAGCCTGCACGCCACATCCAGGCCTCTGCCTGTTTTCGTAAATAAAGTTTTATTGAGACACATACTCCTTCATTTAAGTATTGTCTGTGGCTGCTTTTGCACTACAGTGACAGAATTGAGGAGTCGCAATAGAGACCATATGGCCTGCAAAGCCCAAAATATTTACTATATGGCATTTTACAGAAAAAGTTGGCTTACCTTTGTCTTAAACAATGTTCCTGACCATTATTCCTATTTAAAGATCAATTTCAAATGTGTGTAGGATACACCTCCTCAGAAAATCCTAAGGGGGTAAAGAAAGCTAACAATTCTGTGTCCCCACTCATATTTTAGGGGAAAAGAAAAGGGGGTCATCAGGTTCCAGTCAGTTCTCAATCTTTGTGGAAGATCAGCACATGTGAATCCAGGCTACCCACCTCACTGTTGTCAGATGGCATGTGTTCGGTAGACATAAACTAATTTGGTTTTACAGAAAAGCTTAACTGTTAGGCAAATTTGCACCCCTCCCTGTTACCCTCCTCTTAGACCTAACAACCCACAATTGCAGTGAACACATTTCAAAATCAGGTGGAAATTACTTTAGGCTTATCCCCGGTTTTGGACTTTTCTTGTTACCTGTTATTTTTCTGAACAGATCATTGAGAGCTGGCAGTAGGCGTGGCTGCCCCAAAATACTGGCTTCCTCACAGGGACATAGGAAGGGTTTATTTCACATGTCAATTAGGTTCTCCAGGATGGCTGGTTCAATGAATATAAGGCAGCATTGTTATTAGCAATGCTATTGGTAATTATTAAACTCCTTTCCTTGCAATGCTTTGAAAACTTGGTCCTTGGGGGATGGGTGTTTAGAGAGTTTTGGAACCACATGAAGGAGGTTGCTTATTAGAGACCCTGAGAGAAAGCCCTGATCAGACTGTGGTCCTTCTGGACCCTGGTGCCAGAAACAGCCTGGAGATTAGAATACAGTGCAGCTTTTCTATGCCAAGGAGCCATTTTGATATATTGAAGCTTGGGGGTGCAGTTAAAATCCCTTAGCAGCTACCGTTGTCCTCCAAAAACCTGTGATTGAGGCAGCTTCTATTTGGGAAGCATTAAACACCAAGCACTTCCCAGCCTGACTCTGCTAACTTGCTTTTGACAGCTTTGCTGGCACCAGGCACATGGTCAGCAAAATGCACTGCTGAAGTATCTGACTCTTAAATGTTATCACTAGTGATGGCATCCTTGAAATTGGGGGCCACAGTGCCTAACTACTTTATCCTTTTGGTACCCAAAGGAGTCTGAGTCCATGTGTTCTTCAATATTTTGGATAGCAAAGGATTATATATATGAGAAGTTCTTCACTTGTGTAACATAGAGCTAGATATTTTAAATCATTTGAGGTCGGTGGAGGAAGGGTGAGAACAACAGTAGGGTGTGGTGGTAAGAGGACAGCATTCTCTCTGGTTCCAGATGCAGATAGATCTCTAGACAATTTGAGGCAGGATTGCAAAACTTTCGTAGTTATGGTGGCAATATGAGTGTTGCCAGAGTGTTTGGTGGGTTTTAGTAGCCAGGGGACTACTTACCTGCATTTTCTGCCAGTTTATACTGAATGGGGTCATGTGCACCAAGGCCACACTATTCCTTGATCTTAATGGAACTGTTAGAAATCGAGGGGCCTCCTCCAGTTTCTTAAAACTCTCACATAGAGCCTTTGTGCCAAAGGATTCAAACTTTAGGGTGTGAGATATTCTGGGGGCAGGTCTGGTTTTTCAGTTCTTAGTGACACTATCATGTACGTCAAATGTTATTTGACACCAGCTCAAATGCTTTACTAGACTTACCTGGGCTTACTCCGTTCCACAGGTGGTCTGGAGCCCCTTAAAGGGGCTGGAAGGGACAACTCGGTGTTTCCTTTCCAGTTCAGAGCAAAGGTGGGTGCCCACCAGCAAGTTAGTTTAGTGAGAGTGAACAGTCTCTTCGTGGGTTAATAGAGTTACCTAGCTCTGAAATAGATGGAAGAGGGAGCAGGGAAGAGGGGAAGCAGAGGAGAGGTGAGTGGGAGATCTGGTCAGCTTTCCAGCCCCGCCTGAGTTGAATCTTCACAGAGGGCTCCATTATTTGGTTTGCAGGGTTATGAATTAACCAAACATTAGCTGAATCTATTCACATTGTTAGGTCAAAAACAAATCCTGATCTCAGAGAGAAAAGAGTTTTGGATTATATTTGAAGTTATGAATTATCTGTGCTCCAGTTCCTCTCCAGTCGTGTGAAGCTCGTGAAGGGGCCGTTGTTCCTGGGAACAGCTGTATGGTGGGAGGTTCTGCACAGCTGGCTGCTCACACTCAGCCCTCCAGCTCTTGGTTCCCCCTGAACCTCCTGGTCTGGAAACTCTTCCTTTGGCATTTTGCAGTCTCCTCCACACTTTTCCTCCGGGTCACTACAAAGCTGAATGCCCAGCTTGGAGTCATTTAAATGTTTATCCTCAGGCCTGAATAAGCCTCAATTGACTTTTACTGTGTGGGAGCACCACAGCCAATCAAGGGTTGCTTTAACGAACTTAAAAGAATGCTATCAAAGTATTTCATAATAGGAAAACTTTTAACTCCAGCCCCTGGGGAACCTGGAACTGAAGTCCAGGCTGTGTACAGACACTTACCCTGCCCTGCTCTGCTCACGAGCCCCAGACAGCTGACACTGGATGGATGGAGCGCCTTGGGCTCAGCCCTGCCTGCACATTAGCAGTTCTTGCTTCCAGCTCCCTAGTAAAAGGGGTGGAGGTTGGGGAGGGCCTGGGAAGACTCCTCTGAGGGCTTTGGTGTATCTGCAGCAGTGGGTCTGTGATCAGGAGTGGGGGAGTTTTCCCTCCGAGGCTGCCTGAATGTGGCTTCTAAGAGGACAGGTGGTATTTGGCAGGACAGAGATTTAAGTGTGGGATGCATCTTCTCCGACCCTGAGCTCCCCATCTTGTGAATGGTGGGTGACTTTTGGCGGGGAACTATGTTAATAAGCATAGATCTAGTCTATCAACAGCTCTGCTACCTGAATCCCTTATCATCTGATCCTAAATGAAAACAAGCAAGAGAGCATTGAGGTCTAACCTCCTTAAGAGGCAAAGGTAGGATTAAATATCCAACTCCAAAAGTGAATTACTAACATGTGCACAAGTGGATAAAATATAAATTCAAACTGGAGGAGGCGTAGAATGAAGAAATAGTCAATGTTAGTAGACTTATTTAGAGAATTACTAGGATGTTTCAAATAGGCTTTTTTTTTTTTTTTAATTGGCCAGTGTATAATTCTCCCTAAGGTTAAGTTTTTATTCTCTCCCTTCAAGTTCAAAAGTGGCATTGATGAGTCCTTATCTGGTCAGCTGTTTTCTTTAACTTTCTCAAATCTCTAGTCTCTTCTGCCCCATGCTGGAAATTGTGTGCCTGCCTTTTTAAAAGGTAGGCACCTCATGTTTCAAGTTCAAGTGCCATGGAACTCACCCTGCAGCTTGAACAGATTTGAGTGTTTTTGCAGAGGGAGGGCCAGGGCAGATGGGGAGTGTCGTGCTCAATAAATACTTGTTGGATTGAGTTGCTGGAAAGGCAGCAGGGGTGGGGAGAGTGAGCTGCACTTCCCCCAGGCTCACCTGAAATGGTCTCTCCCACTTCTGGTCCCCACACACTGTGCCCCCTTTATAATACCTCTCTGCAGCTACTTACTAGGCAACCCCCCCCCCCCCCGAAGTGTTAGTGTTCTCTCTCTCTCTTTAAATCACTGGTCTCCTATTCATCGTGGTCATTGGGCTTGAAGCCCAGCTGGTAGCAAAGACGTGGCATTTCCATGGATGTCATTGCTAGGCCTGTAGGTTCTCTTCCCCACATACTTAAAGCCAGAGGGGGAGCTTGGGCAGTTAGTTACCAGGTCGAGCCATGGAAACAGCCAATGTTTAGGATTTTGTTATGATTTTGTAAAAAAGCCAGACTACCTGGCTTTAGGCTTAGATGTGGATATGGGTGAGAGGCCAAGGAGACCGAGATGAATCCTGGATGTCCTTACACTCCAGACAGATTTGCAGCGAATTCCCAGTGGTGCTATAATGTATAGCAAAGGCAAGCAGGCAAACGAAATTGGACCCAGCGACTTTTCTAGGCTAGGGAGGAGAATTGTCTATTGGCCCCAGGGTGGCTTCAGAGGTGTGATCAGCCTGGAAGCCCCCCTCTCCTAAGCCAGGCACCATCCTGTGATACGAAGCACTGGTGTTTCTCCTTCTCTTCCCCCCTAGAATGGGGAAATGCTGGGAAGAGATACTCATTATCATTCCCCAAGCCCTGGACACACACATGTCATCCATGGAGTCTGTGTTCCTCTGCCTTTAAAGTTGCCAACCCCAGGCCTGGTAGCTTAGTCAAAATGGTTTTATAAACCTGCCTAGCTGGGGGTACCTTTGAACAGAGTAAAAATGTAACTGGGAGGAAAGAAAGGCAGCTTCTCTTACCTCCTCCTCCCTTCTCTCCTTCCCTACCCCACACACTGTCTTCCCTTTAGGAGTTTTCTGTGCTCTGTGTGTGTTTGATCGCCCACACGGCTTTGAGAGAACCACTGCTGATAACACATGCGCTCCCTGCCCCACACCTGCGAGCTGGCTGAAAACCTGCCGCAAGGCCCCTGTTTGGGGATTATCTTTGTAACTCATGCCCATCAGATATGACATACAAACTGGGGTTGAGGGTGGAGGTGGATAGCGTTTGGCATGACAGAGGGGATGCAGCCAGAGAGCTTTCACAATATTACGGAGTCTGCCTTTAGAGATTGGGGAGAGGAGGGCAATATGAGTCACGTCATGGGGTGTGTGCTCATCTTAGTGCTGAGAGCAGCACCTGGACTTTTTCTCATTAGAACTGTAATCCTGAGTAGCTCTGTGTTCGCAGCAGAAGACTAGAACAGCTACATCCGTGGAAGGAAAGAGTCTGTGAATCCCAACTCTGGTAGGCCCCAGAATTCATCTGTATTTTTCTGGGAAGTTGAGAGTATAGATAGGTTTAGTTTTGACAGTGTGTTGCATTTGTTTAGCTCTTTGTTGCTCATAGTCAGTACTCTCGAATATTTCTCACTCATCTTCACAACAGTCCTGCAGGTGCAGGTGGCATTTGCTCGTTTTTGCAGATAAGGAAACTGAGACCCACAAAGGAAGTGGCTTGCCCGAGACCGTGAGCCCATCCCAGGGCTCTTCCCACAGATGTGTGGAGAATCCGTTGTGAATTTCCTCCCAAGCTGGCATCCTCTGTTAACTGCCCAGCGCATGCCCAGCCTTTGTTTCTCTCTGCTTGTATACCTGTATTCCAGGAGCAAGAGTTCGTTTTTGTTCAGTTGACCAAAAGAGAATTGGAAAGGAAAGTGGACTGCAAAGAAGTCTGTTCCTTCAGCACCTCTTAAGTGACTATTCACATGGTGTGGCTGATTGGAAAGTGATGGTTATTACATTATATGTATGATGTGGTGGCTTTTGAGTGTTTCTAACTGGTTTGAGATATGCAATTTCCATATGGAATGAGAAGCTAATCAGGGATAGCTAGAGCCCAGGAAGCTGGCAGAGTTTTCCTGTCTCTGTGGGGTCATGGTCATGGTTACTGAGCTTTGGGCCATGTCAGGGAGATGCTCTTAAGATGGAGCTTATAGGAAAGGGTGTCTTTCTTATGTGGACTATGTGGAACCCAAAAAAAGCACCTGCGAATAAATGTGGATGGTGAATTCCTGTGGTAGGGAGTAGGTGTAGGTGACATTGCGTCATAATGACAACTTCGTCCTCCGTGTAGGGAACCCCTGGTGCAAAGCTCCCCCCAACTCGCCGTCATGCTCTACCTGGCATGTCTCCCTCTCCTAGCTTTAGGTTCACTGGGAGTGGCGTCATTGTGATACATGATAGTGCCTTCATGAGACAAGCATGTGCCCAATAAGGGGAATAGCGGGGACTTGAACTAGGGAAAAATCTCCATCTAGGGACTTGGTATCATCGAGAATTGCCTGGCCTGCTTCACGGAGGTTACCTAACCCTCCCGAGAGGGTTATGGGCAGCTCTTACCTCCTTACCTGTCTTACAAAACCAGACGTTGTATAGAATTCCTGAATGTTCTAATAACTAATAATATGCTTACATGGAACCTCTCTTTCTCAGTTACTCCCAATTTCATAAGGTAAAATCCCATTATAACAAATATTATGCAAATGATTCTGTATAATAAAGCTATTTACATGGTTCATATAAATGGTTTGTTGTTGTTTTTTGTGGTTTTGTTTAAAGAAAAAGAAAAGAGTAACCAACTATCTTATGTAACAAGTACTTTTTCTGGTCCCTGTCCATGTAATGGTTCATCTCTAAACCAGAATGCTTGAGTGCTTGCTGTTTGCAGTGGAGGCAGGGAGAAGGGAGAAGAGCGGTGGAAGCATCGCCAATCAACAAGACCCCCTGTGCTTTCTCTTCATCTTGAACCTTCCACCCTCCGATACTTCCCTGTTTTCAAACAGAACACCACACAAAAACCCAACAAAGGATAGTATGTGTGTGTATCTGAATGTGAGTGTGTGTCTTGAGTGTGAATGTGGGAGAATGTGTGTGTGAAAAAAGTGCATGTGAAAGAAAGCAGGTGAATGAAGCACGTGGGGCAAACGTTGAACGATAGGTGAGTCTGGGTAAAGGCTACATTTGTTCTATGTGCTTTTCTTGTTCTTGCATCTGTACGTTTGAAATTATTTCCAAATAAAAAGTTTAAAAAATGAACATATATGAAACTAATTTGACTGTACCAGGAGTTCTTTAGCATGGCAGTTTTCTTCTGTCATCCTTATAACATCTCTTATTCTCCCCATTTAACAGACGGAACAACTGAAGCCCAGAGAAGTTAAGTGACTTGGCTGAGTTCATGTAGCACATTGAGGCAGAGGCAGAATTTGGGCCCAGGTATTGACCTTATAGTAGGCTACCTCACAGGAGACTGCAGCTTGTCCTTACTGCTCGAGCTCGACGAGCTTGGCCTCAGATTCTGAGAACGATCGGTGCCCGCTGCTGTGTGTCCGAGCCCAGTCTCTGCCCCACACTGACCCAGCAGAGGGGTCAGCGGGGCTGCAACCGGCTGCTGAAACGCACTGAGTGTATTCAGGATGTCCAGGTACCTTCCAGGGAAAACTGCTTCCTTATTCTAACAAACGCTCTTACTTTGCTGTTCACTCAACTCTCTTCATTTCTTAAAATACATGAAATTGGAAGGCTCTCTTGTGCCAGAGCTGAGGAGTCATACTACTTCACGTTTTTATGGTAGAGATCTGAGGGGGAAAGGAGTTGAGTTAGGTTTAGAAAGTGATGCCAGGTTATGGGCCGGGGCCAGACAGCTGTCTCAGCTGTGGGCCAGTCGGGTGGTTGTACCGACCGCCTCGTGAATGTACAGGAGCCTGAAGAAGGGCGTTTGTATGGTTTAGTGTGGCACGACTTACAAGTGGACAAGAGTTGCAACTTCATCCACAAAGGGAGGGCTCACTCTTTGTCAATGAAAACTGTCCACTAAACCACAGGGCCCAAGGAGGGGCGGGTCTGGTGATCACCACTCAGCAGGCAGAGGTGGATGTTCAGACACTGCTGTTGGTTCTTGGGCCCTTTTCTCTCACACGAGAAAATCTGTCTCTGCTCCTGGAAGGCACTTGAATTATTCCTGACATTTTTGCTTACTGATAATTTCTCCTCATCTTCCAGAACTGGGGTAAGTGAATGAGTCCTACTCTACTTCTTAACAGAAAAAAACCAATTTTCTCAAAATATTTAGTTTTAGCATGCATCCTTTATCTGAAATGCCTCCCCGCAGCTACCCTACAGCCTTAAGACTGGTTAAGTTGACATCAAAAGAGTTTTTTCATGGGCTCCAGCCAGTTATGTGAAATAGACCAATGAGTATTTATTATATTACTTTGTTGTTGTTAGTGCCGTTGAGTTGATTCCAACCCCTAGCGACCCTGTGGACAGCAGAACAGAACCCTGCTGGGTCTTTTTGCACCATCCCCTCACCTTCTAGTGCTATGTTAGACAATGCTTTGCTAGACCACAATTACTATATTAATACCCCAGCTTATATACTTAAATTGTTCATCTTTGGCATTTATCAAGCTATATAGGCTATCCCCACTATTCTCTGATTCTTCTTGGCTCTGTCCTACCCTAAAATAAGTGCCGAGTGGATGACATCCAGAATCAGGACAATATGCAGGAGGATGAGGAAAGCCTGCCCCCAAATTCCTGTTGGGTTGTCTGCAGCTTAGAGGTCTGTGTTGGAGCTGCTGTGCAAATGGCCAAAGCTGTCTGCCTAGAGGGGACCATGACAACTGAGCCTTTACCTTTCTGTTCTTGGTGGCACGGATAGGATGTCTTGGTAATTAACATTCCAAACTGTTTCCCTGGATTGAATT
Source organism: Equus caballus (assembly GCF_041296265.1). Lineage (NCBI taxonomy): Eukaryota > Metazoa > Chordata > Mammalia > Perissodactyla > Equidae > Equus > Equus caballus. Next base: position 25,632,274 of record NC_091694.1, on the reverse strand, counting down.
CTCCTTTTGCTTCAGGAGGATAAGCCTTTTCTTTACCTGACTTATAAAAGCAGGTGACATTACTCCTAAGCAGCTCTTGATTTAAGAGCAGATACAAGGCCCATCTTATTCTGGGGAGATGGTATAACTTACCTTCCAGCGATGTGTGTTGCCATGCCCTCCTCTGCCTCTGGAAGCTCACGGGGAGAGGTGACCTGACAAGGTATGACCTTATGCTATGAAGTCGTCAGTGGTCTCAGGCATACGTTGATAGTAGGAAAAATCGTCCCATTGTCATACGTTTTGAGGCTCTTTCTGGAGGAGCCATCTAATCTTGCTTTTTAGACTAGGTTTGCCCTGGAGGCACTATATAACCTTTGAGCCTCCCATAGGAGGTCTGAGCAACCAGCAAGACCAGAGCTTCAGAGCAGGGGCTGCCCTGGAATGTTGCCCAGCACACTTCAGGGTTTTTCCACCGATAGGGCGCAACCTGGGAATTTGCCGCTGATAGGAGGTCAGGCTGGGTCAGTTCCAGAATGTCAGAGGCCAGATGGGGAACCACTAGATGGGATGTAGTGGTCTCCTGGGTGTCTCCTCTTTGAAGCTGGGGGGGACATAGTAGAACTTGAGTCAGGAGATGGAGATAACCAGAGAAGACTCTCTGCAAGTGGAACAGAATGGTTCGTGCAGGTTTTCAAGGCTGTGAGCATTGAGTAACCCTAATAGGATTTTAGACCCTGAAGGTGAAGCAAACTCTGTGATTATAACTTCCTGGCCTTGAGGAACATAACTCAGCAATTGCTCTTTGTAAGCCCCCTCCCTGCCCCCCAGCCCAGAGCAAACTGAACCAGAGTTAGGGTTAAGAGCAGAGGTCCTGACAGATTCCAACCTAGTGAGGTGTAGCAAGTGAGCAAACCTGCCCTCTGAGCTCTGATGTCTACTCCGTGGTTACTCCCAGCTTGCCCAGTCACGTGACCAGACCTTCTGCTTGTGGCTAGCCACAGGTAAATTGAACGCTATTTATACCCTCCTGCTGGGGGGAGGAGGTGGGAGAGATCATCTGGGAGCCCACAACACAGCTGTCTGATCAGCCTAGCTAAGGCAAATCTCCCTTTGACTTTGTCCTTCCCCTCCCTGAATTTATCTTGCCCCAGATAGTAGCACAGGCTCTGAACTTTCAATTTAGCTGAATTGATCAGTAGCCCTACCTTATTGCCCGTTAATAGTTGGGGAATTCTAGAACTAGAGGAGGCTAAGACTCTTCTGGTGTAACCTGCTGCCTTCCGGGCGGTGAATGTTGAGACATCTAGGGGTATGGAATTATTTCTCCCTGGATCTGTTCAGGGGCAGACTCTGCAATCTCCCTCATTCAATTCCGATGAGCAAGAAGTTCTTCCTTTTATCTAGCTAGACTCTCCTAACTTTTTATTGCCCTTCATTTTTGCGCTACACAGAAAAAGACTGATAAATCCTAATTTATTTCACCTTCCTCCTAGGATCTAGCTACCTCCCCCCTAGCTATTTTTACCCATCTTCCCTGGGATCTCGCTGGTTTCCACATTCCTTTTGAAGAGCAATAATGGCAAATGAATGGCCGGGGGTGACTTGGCTGGAAATAGCTGAGGTTATATCCAACACCAACTGTGTTTCTGGACCTATCGGAACCCCTTCATTCTGCCCGCAGTTTCGGTCTTGCTCCTGGGATGACTAGATACTTCTTAATTTAAAATCGTCTTCGCTTAGTGTCTTTATTCTACCTTGTACTGATTTACATCTTTCGATTCCTTGCCTCCAAGTAAGCCTCATTTACTGTTTCGTTTCTTCTTGCCCACCTTCTCTTTCCCCAAATTAGAAGTCCAAAGCAGTGACCCAATTGAATTTGACTACAGCCTGCCAAGATGGAAGCGCTAAAGAGTTTAGATCCTTGCTGAGGAGTGAATTGAATTTCTGTCTTCCCAAATCAAGCCAGTTGTTTTTTTTCTCACAACTTTATTTTGGAAAAATTTCAAACCTACAGAAAGGTTGTCAGCACAACGCACACACGTTTATCTTTCACCTAGACTCTGGTGAATCCAGGTGAAACACCACAATTTTCTGATCTCTCTTCTCTCCTGTGTATTATGTATATGTGTGTTTACATGTATACACATATGTGCATCAATAAGCACTTTTTTTATTGAGATAACGTTAGTTTATGGCATTATATAAATTTCTGGTGTACATCATTGTATTTTGACTTCTGTTTAGATTACATCATGTTCACCACCAAAAGTCTAGTTTTCATTTATAGCCGTATACATGTGCGCTTTTACTGGCTTCACCCGCCACTCAGCCCCCTTCCTCCGTGGTAACCACCAGTCAGTTCTCTGTAGCTATGTGTCCGTATGCGCTTTTTCTGATAAACAATTTGAAAATAAGTTGCAAATATCATGACACTTCACCCTTCAGTGGCATCTCCTGAGTATAAGGACATGCTTCTACAGAATCATAATATCAGCATTACACCTAAGGAAATTATCCCATAATTCCATATCATCGAATATCCAGTTCGTTTTCAAATTTCCCCTTTGGTGGCTGTTTTTGTTTTTGATCCAGGATCCAGTCAAAGGTTCTCATTTAGTTATGTCTTTTTGAAAAGTCTATCTAGAATTCCCTTCCCACTCCTGTTTTTTTTCTTTGTTTTTTTTTTGGTTTTGGTTTTTAATGACTGACTTTTGAAAAGTCTGGACCAGTTGCCTTCCAGCTGTCTCACATTCTGGATTTTTCTGACTTTGCTCTTGGTGGCATTTAACTTGTTCCTCTATCCCCTGTGTTTCCTGCAAATGGGGAGTTAGAGATGGAGCCTGATTCAATTCAGGTAAAAGATTTTTGGCAAGAACATTTCATGGGTGAAGTTGTGTACTTCATAATATACCACTTTGGGAGGCACATAGTGTCAGAATGTCCATTGCTAGTAATGCTAAGTTTGGTCACTTGAGGTGGTGACCCCCAGATTTCCCACTGCAAAAGTACTTTATTCTTCTCTTAATAAGTGGTTTATGGGTGATACTTTGACATTATTTAAGTATTTTGTTCCCCACAATGCTTCTCTTGGTAGTTTTGGCATCCACTGATGACTTCCTGATTGGGATATTACTTTGGGAGTTGGCATAAAGCAAGTTCTGAATTAACACTAGTGGATGTGGGATTGACACGAGCAGTTCAAAAGAGGAACAAAAAAATTTTTCTTTTGGGTTTTGGAATCATTGGGGGGAAGGTATCAAAATGGGGCCACCAAATTCAGTCAAAGTCTAGGTATTTTTTGGGCTGATATTAAATTGAGTATCAGTTGTCCTGGTTCCTAGCAAGGGAAGGGAATGAACCCTCCCAATGGGTGGAGTAGTTGCTGAACCAAGGCGGCCAGGCAGTCACCACAGTTGCGTCTGACAATGAAACACAAGGGTGGGAAATGTACTTTCAAGAGTCTTCTTTTGAGGAGAAAAGGCCGGCGTCTCAATTTGCCCTGTGGCATTGCAGAAATCAGTTCAACTCTATGTGAGGGCATGTCATGGGCCCACCAACCTGTAATGCCTTGGAAGCTCTGTCCCCTCTTCCATAGGAGAATTCATGAGAGTGTGTGGGGTGACACGTTGAGAACAGAAATCAGGATAGTTTCAATCACCGTTGTCCCCTCACAGGATTTATTGTAGATGAAGCTCCCCAATCTCTGGTTCTTCCTTCACCTCACTTATCTTAAAAGAGCTGACTGGATGTCGTGATTTCTTCTCTGCTTGATAGGAATCAGATTGTTGTAAGAAGTGAAGATACTGAAGGGTTCATGCCTGTCCTCTGAGCTTATAGGCCACCCAGAAACTCATTGCTCCCAAATCCCCATGGGGTGAGGATTTTGTTTAGGGAGAGAAGTCTAGGCTATGTGCTATTTATGCTCTTCTGGCAAAGGCCAAGTAGATCCCAAAGGAAGGCATGCTCCAATCAGTAACTGCTGGTATTTTGTTTTATTTTTAAAATGTTGAAATCCTATAGAAGTCCTCTTCAGAAAATTCAGATAAAAGGTGAAAAGTTCACACCACTTCCTTTTCTTCTAACTGCATTTTCTTGAGAATTGAACAAATGTCTAACTGCTGTCTGTTCTTTTTATACCCCTCCTCTCTCTCTGTGGGAATCACTTTTTTCCTCCTTGCTGATGCAAAGAGTTAGCATATTCCTTATTTTTTCCCCACGGTGTGACATCTCCAGATGGGTTTCTCCTGGCTCTTCCTTCGTGCTACCTATGGATATGGTCTGCATCCTGGGCAGTCAGACACACAGCCAGAATTGCTTTTACTTGGCTACCCACTTAAATATGGAGTTAGTAATTAATTGAGAGCCTGGCCGAGAAGTTTTTCCTGCATGCACAAATATCACCACTCTTTTTCATTTCTCTTTAGTTAACCCTTTATGGTTAGGAAAATAGGATGTTACTCTTTTTTTTTTTCTTCTTTCTTTTTAATCTAGTTTCTTCTCCCTTCTTTGGCTGAAATGAGCTATTGCTTGGTGTTGAAAGAAGTATTCAAAGCCCTGGGTTTAATTTTCCCAGCTGGGATTGATGGGGTCTCCTTGGGCTTTCCAAAGAGGGCTTCTAACTCTTGTACAGTCATATAGGGGATTTCGGTTTGACCACAACTTCCCTCCAAAACCCACATGTCCCTGAGTTAAGCAGTTAAGCAGCGCTGGACCACAGGGAGCTCAGAAGACTGCCTGCACTGTTTAATCCCAGCACACATACTGAAATGGAAAAATAATCCCTGTGAAGCTGCTAGGAGGAACTTCCCCTGCTTACTGCAAATCTCTTATTGGGGAAATGTTTAGAAATTCTGAATCCCTGTTTTAGTTTGCTCCTCTCCAGATTAACATTCCCCCCAACAAAAGCACTGCATCACAGCTAGGAGACGGGGACGGGGCGAGCCTGCTCCCTCCATGTCCAACTGTACACCCTGCCTCAGCCTCCTGGGTAGCCCTGCCCCTGCCTGCTTCTCCTTCTTAAGTGGAGATCAGTGACTGAAAATAGCAGATTGTAGGAAAACGTGTATAATATGATCCCATTTTATGAAAAATACATATGTGCCTGGAGAGAGAGCAGGAAGGATGTGCACCGTGGTGATCTCTGAGTGGGGGCATGCATGGTGTTTATTTTTCGGTTTTTGCTCATCTGCATTTTCTTATTTCCTCCAGCATATGTCTAGCTTCTGTTATAAGTTATTTTCTCTTTAAGAGGGGAGGCGGGGAGACTACTGCTAATAATGCTTCAAAGCCCAACGCCATGAGAAAATGACTCAGAGCTTGTTTGTTGGACCAGCTAGTTGTTGAGTTTCTGCCATGTGTGCGATCTCATTGGCTGCCTCTCTCTCCTTCCTTCTGTAATCCTTCTTAGGCATTTTGGGATTACTGGGCATCCTGCTAATGGAGGATGTGTGGAGAGTAGCCTTGTCTTATTTCCCAGGCTTCTCTCTCCTACATTGCCCCAAAGATAGTAAAATAAGTGGCCTCCCTAGATGCCCAGCTGGGACCATTTTGTCAGGGGCTGGTTTCTCCTTGTAAGCTGCTGAGCCTCCACCCCACACTCTGTCTCTGGCCAAGTTGAGAAGGGAAGCCACAAGTGCCTCAATTCCTGCTTCGTCTGTTGCTTTCCTGTTTCTAAGAGCTGTCACCCTTCTCCTTCGGGCTCCTGGGGGCAGCATTTGCTGGTGTGGTCAGGCCTGAGCTGATTTCCAGACAGGGATATGAGGGAATATCAGAGACAGATTGGTGATCCTTCTGAAGAGGCATTGGCTGGGGGTAACTTCAGGTGCTTAGGGCCTCTATCAGCCTCCCCCTCTTCAACTTTGCCAGCAACTTCTTGTCCTGCTTCTCCTGTATCGCCAGTGCTTATCACAGCTGGCTGTGGTGGGCACTTAAAATCTGCTTACTGAAGGAATCAGTTTACTATGGAGTACCGGGCCCCTCTTGGCCACTCTTGGTTCAGTGTCTTGTCTGCTGTTTGTATGCTTCCGCCTTATTGACTATCCCCCAATGCACAGATGCTTGACCCCTGGCCCTCTGCACTCAGAGCCCCCTCTCCCCAAAGGCATACAAATGCAGCAGTTGGAAGACAGAGCCACGTGGCTCTGGAAGATAGAACCTAAAGTTTCTTATCTCTGGTGTGTGCTGTTGTGTTTTGTTTTTTTCCATTTGCTGTTGCCCAAGAACCAAAGCATCCGCCACTGCTCAGCTGCATGGTAACACGGCCTGGCTCTATGCCAGGATACTTCGCCAGGTGGTTGGGCTGTGGAGGCTGCTGCATGCGATGGGCCGATAATACCCCACAGTGCTGTAAACAGGACACTCCACCCTCCTGCAGCCACCCTGCCAGTGGCCCGGCAGCCTGCTGCTTTGTCATGGCCTGTCATGATATGGGTGTCTCTTCTCAGATAGGGGAGCCGATTGTCCTATATCCCGCCCCTCTGTTTCCCAAATCTGAGAGGGGTACTTTCCAGAAATGAAACCAGTTCATCTTCCAACCACAAGCAACCGTTGTGACTTCTCAACACTTCTTCTCCTTTAAGCATAATCACACAATTGCAGGGCAGAGCCCAATGCCCAGATCTTTCCGGTATGCCCATGAGGGAGGGATAAGCCATGAGCCTCTATTTCCACTATACTCATTTGTGAGATTTCTTGGGGAAGGTTTGTGACTGAGGTAGGTCTCATTGGCTAGCACAACTTGAGTGCCGACCTGCAGCTGCCAAGACCCACGTCTACAAGCAGCTTAATTCTCCCTGCACCATTTATTCAAGGTGGTGTCCATGCTGGGTCAGACCATGATAGGAAAGGAAAGGGCTTTGACACAAAAGATGTGCACCTTCCCAGGGGATGGTGGTGGCCAGAACTCACACTGTACATCTTTTCTAGATAGTCTCCTCTTTCTTGGCTCCCTCACTCCCACCTTCTAGGGATTGTGGTTGGGGGAGGGATTAAGTGACAGTAATTGGTTTGACATAATCTATCTAATGAAGACCTTAAAGCGTTTTTGTTTCTCGTCTTCTATTCTTTATAGCATCTCTAAGAGGTAACTTAGACCAAGACTGTGCTCCTGCTTGTCAGATGGGAGAGCAGACCCAGTGAGGTTGAGTGGTGGCTGCAGTCACTCTACAGTGAGGGCAGAGCTGCAATCAGAACTAGGTCTCTCACCTCTCAGCCGCTCCCAGCTGACCCCTTGGTTTAGCCCTTAACCAGTTTTGATGCCCAAATTAGCAGGTGCTCCCCAAACCATTAGGAGTGAGGATTTTGAAATAAGTGGTAGATTTTTTTCCCTATCAAACTCTAATCTTTTTTTTTTAAGTGCCCCCCCCCCCCCCAATTTTCTGGGCATTGAAGGAAACATGGCATTTTAGTCTCCTCAGAGGGGCCCAGACATGCCAAGAATTTGGGAGTTTGGGAGGGGAGAGGGACCTTGCTGAGGGCTCTGTGACGGAAGGTAATTCTGTCATCTTGTGGCTAGCTAGTGGCTGTGCCAGCATCCTAAGCTAGGATGGGGTCACTGTAGAAATAAGGCGGAGGCTCAGCTTTCTCATTTAAGGAAAAGAAACAGGCGAGTCCTCCGGTTTGACTTAGAGTCAATGGGATCCTTGCAGGTCTAGCAGAGAGGAGGGGTCAGAGGCTGCTGCTTCTGGATGGGGGTGCTTGGTGTCTCCGCATTCCCATCTCTTCCCCCTTCTCTCCCTTCTTTCCTTCCTTTTTTGTTTGTGTGTGGGTATGTGACTTATGGATGAGGAAGTCAGGACTCAAGGACCTCAGAGTCTTTGTGAATAACTTTGGTCAGAGGTGGCCAGAAAGCATGTAGAGTTGACCAAAATGGGTGGTTGGATTCTCACACCAAATTCCAGGATTCTAGGTTCTCCCTAGCCATGGGATTCCTGGGAGTAAAGTACCACCTCTGATTACTGCCCTTGAGATTGGACTCCTACTATAGCTCATGAATGGGGTGGGACGTGAAGGGCACTGAGAACTGATGTAAAATAGGGCTGTGGTGATAGTAGAATGCTTTACCCTGGATTTCAAAGACTTCTTCAAAAAATAAACCCAAAAAACAGAAGAAGGTCATTGCAGACACCAGGGTCCGGCCTGCCATCTCTTGCCTTATTCCCTTTTCCTAAAAAGGAGCTAAAGAAGCAGTCCTTCCTCAAGGTGTTGAGGCAGGTATCTCTGCAACCTCAGAGGGTTTTCCTGATCTGATTCAAGAGGGCCTCAAGCCCCTGTGAGTTGATTCAGGAGGTAGGAGGCTTGGATTTAGATGTCAGACTGCTGCTGACTTGCTGGGCGACCGAGTCCAAGCAGAGATGGGGCTTCTCTGTGCCTTAGGCCCCTTAGGAGTCTTTCCGAGCCCTTCTTAGAGCTGACAGGAGAGTAAAAGATTACGCACATGAAAGGGCTGTGGGGATGGGGCAAGAGGTGAAAATACAGTATAATCACAAGAGAGTATTTAAGGTCTCAGTACGGAAAAAATCTAAAGGAGATTTTGTGGCAACCTCTGCCGAGGGGCTGGGAGAGGCAGCTTCAAGAAATCTTTCTCCCCCTCGATTCTTTCTCAGCCCTGGAGACATAGCCCTTGTCCTTCACACTGTTAGGACGCAGCCTTAGGAGCATTGCATTCTAGCCTTTAAGCCAATCTCTTGCTTGTCTAGTTTCCACCTGCATCTTTACTTCTCTGTCATGTAATGTTGTAAACTTACTTTCCAGGGCCCCTGCCTCATCGGTGGGCTCTTACAGACAGGTTGAGGGCCCCAGGACAGCATTTTGATGTCTGACCTGGCTGTTGGTGTGAGTCAGAAGCTCCCAGAAATATCCAGTTGCCTCCTTTGATCTTAAACCCAGGATAGGAAAATGAATAGTTGAAATGATCATATAGGAGATGAAATTGGGGCTTGAACCCGGCATGTCTATCACCAATTTACTGGGCGACAAGGTACAGGGAGGGAAAGAAAGAGGTTGGGCCTTCCTGAGCCTCAGAAAAAGAGACAAACAGCTCTGAGGGCTTTACTTGTGGGGAGCAGGAAGAGCCTGGATGTGCAAAGTAGACGAGCTTAGAATCCATGGTATGATTGGAGCAGGTCTACCCTTGTAGTAACAGTTCTTTGTTTTTGTTCAAATACTTAGGCACCTCCCAATCACCAGCCCTATGCTTTAGGCATTGCAGGGGGTACAAAGACAAGTTAGAGACAGTCCTTGGCCTCAGGTTGTTTATTATCTAGAAATTGCAAATGCCCGTAATGACAAGAGAGAGGGTGGTAAGTACTTGAAGAGTACAAAGTGTTGGGTAAAATCAGAGAATTCTGAGACTTTCCTTCCAGAGGATCCAGGAGACTCTGTGGAGTCAGAGGCTCAGATTTCAACCCTGGACACATCACTCAGAGGAGGGAAGGCCCGGGACATGGGTGGGAAGTGGCGTGTAGTGTGGTTTGTCCAGGACATAGAGACCTTGAAGAGGAGTGAAATATAAAGGTAAGCAGGACCGGAACATGAGGCCTTTGACGACCATCTTTGAAAGGGAGCCTTTGAAGAGTTTTAACAGAAGTGTTAAGATCATTTAAAAGAGGTCTTGTAGTTCAATATATATTGATTTGGAAAAGTGTTTATGTCATAATGTTAAAACACCTTGTGAAATGATATGTACAATATGATCCCAATTTGTATTTTAAAGCATGCACACACACATAGACATGCAGACGGTAAGACTGATAAGGATATATATCTCATAGTATCTTCAATGATTATCTGTGGATATTGAGAGTTGAGGGTTTTTTTCTTTTTGTTTATGTATTTCTTTTCCACAACTCACACTTAGTACTTTTATAATTGTCATTTTTAAAAAAATATTTTATTTTACCTTTTTCCTCCCCAAAGCCCCCTGGTACATAGTTGTATATTTTTAATTATGGGCCCTTCTAGTTGTGGCATGTGGGACACTGCCTCAGCATGGCCTGACAAGTGGTGCCATGTCCACGCCCAGGATCTGAACCGGTGAAACCCTGGGCCGCTGAAGCAGAGCACGCAAACTTAACCACTCAGCCATGGGGCCGGCCCCTAATTATGTTATTTTTAATTTGTTTTAAATGAACACGTATTATATGATAGCTGAGGGAGATAACTTAGAAATATACCAGGAATTAGATAAAAACTGAGACTAAAAGTTGTCCATGCAATAACATTTAGGGTATCCAAATTGGGAGGGGGAAGACCCCTCAAATGTCCAATGATGTGGGAGTAGCTAAGCAAACTGCTGCATATCAACCTGGTGCAATATTTTTAGTCATTAAAAATGACAAATATGTAGATTGTTGATGCTTGGAAATGGGTGTATGAAATGGGTAGAACAAAGCAGAACTTAATGTAGTACATTTTGTATTGATTACAAGTATGTCAAAATGTATGTAAATACTTGAATGGATTTGGAGAATGTAGATAGTGTTGTTAGTGTCTCTTTTTTTATTGTGGTAAAACATACATAGCAAAATTTACTTATTTTATTAATTTTATTTTTTATTTATTAATTTTTAAAATAAAAATTATTTAACCATTTTAAGGTTACAATTCAGTGACATTAAGTACGTTCACAATGTTGTGCAGCCATCACCCCTCTCCATTTCCAGAACATTTTCACCATCCCAAGCAGAAACTACGTGCCCATTAAACAATAACTCCCCACTTCCTTCTCTCCCTAAGCCCCTGGTAACCTCTCTTCTACTTTATGTTCCTATGAATTTGCCTATTGTAGGTACCTCCTATAAGTGGAATCATACAATATTTGTCCTTTTGTGTCTGTTTTATCTTGCTTAGATAATGTTTTGAAGTTTCATCCATATTGTACCACGTTATCAGAACTTCATTCCTTTTTAGACCAGCATCGCATTGCATGTGTATGCCACATTCTGTTTATGCATTCATCTGTCAATGGGCACTTGAGTTTCTTCCACCTTTTGGCTATTGTGAATAATGCTGCTGTGAACACGGGTGTACAAATAGCTCTTTGAGACCCTGCTTTCAGTTCTCTTGGGTATATACCTGGAAGCAGAATTGCTGGATGGTGTGGTAATTCTATGTTTAACTTTTTGAGGGACTGCCAACTTGTTAGTGTCTCTTTAATATAAATCTCTTCAAGTTTATTTATACCTACAATCCCCAGTTCCTTTGCTGTGCTTAATGCACACATGAATTATCAAGGGCTTGGTACAGACGTGAAAGCATTTTGCTGTGTTTAAAGGAAAGAGGCTTGTAGATCTCGAGAGAGTAGAGTGTTCTGAAAGTGGCCGTAGAAAACATGGCCAACCCAGATGATTGAAACTTACAGATGATTCCAGAACCCTTACATTTTATCAACAGTTTCAACTCTTACCTCCTCCCAGAAAGCTTTAACCAAGAAAAAAAGTAAAGGGGTTAGATTTATAATTGCTTTATTTTTGTCCCATGTAGTCAGAAGTCAGAGACAGAGGAGAGAACCAAAAGACTTGGATATTTTCCTAAACTGGATTCCTCAGCCCTGGGTAGTCAAAAGTAGTTGGATTGTGCTCTCTGTCTCAGTCATCTTGGCTCCCTGAAGTTAACTACTCTTGAAGGAAGTATGAAGAGGCTTTCAGTTAACTGGGTAGATTGTGTGCAGTGTGTAGGGATCCTATAGTGGGTGCTGGAAGGAGGAAGAAGGACAGGAGATAAAAGATGAAAGAAAACTTGGGTTTTATCCACTTAGAGTTCCCTCTTTAATGATAGGAAACAGACCTGCTCTCGGGAAACTCAGTGTGGAGACCTAGGAATTCACAGTTCATAGTCCATTAAGAACAGGAAAAAGATAGAGAACGTGTATAAAGTAATCCCAATCCAAAGTAAAATGGCGTAAATTGTTTCCAGTGATAGAGGCCAGCTGGTTAAGTCAGGAAAGCGCTCGTCAGACTGTATGTGCTTTATGGGCCACTTCAAATTCTTTTAGGAGGGAGGTGGATATGAGTGAAGACGTGGCAGTCAGGCGAGGCTTCCTAGAAGAGAGAAGGTTGGTTACCACGTCTCCTTCCTCCATACTGATGTCAAGGTGTGCGGGCTGTGCTCTCTTCCAGCCAGTGTCCCGTGTTCCGTGGCCCCAGAAAAGTCAGTGTGTAGGCCTCAGCCACCCCAGGTCCGACGTACATTCTCCCTGGACACCATCCTCAGCTCCTACCTTCTGGGCCAGTGGCCACGAGATGTTGATGGGGCCTTCACCTGCTGTACCAATGACAAGGCCACCCAGGTAATGAAGCTCTCTCCTAATGGGATAAGGGATAAGGATGGCGGGGAGGGCTGGCTGAGGAGGCCTTTGATCTACGTACCAACTCTTGGTCATTGAAATGACTTGTCCTGGGTTTGGGCTGTACGTGTTCACCATGTAACTTTTCATCATCTAATGTTTACCAGCTTGGTTTTCTTTGTAAACTTACACGAACATGAGTTTGCATTCCACCTGACTGGTGGAAGAGAGAAGTTAATCGGGGTTTTTCAGTTGGCTTTGAGGATTCATGTGTGGGTAAGCAAGAGTTGACTTTGGAATTTATTCTAGGTTTTAAAAAATGAGACTTACCTTGCTAAAATTAAACTGAGCCCAACGTTCAATTGAGTTTGCATTCCCCAGACAACTGCAAGAGGGGCCCAAAAAGTGTGTTAAGCCTGAGTAGATCTCACTGGAGCAATAGGAGTGGAAAGTTCTCAGATAATGGAGAGTTGATCCCTAGCCAGTCCTGTGATCGAGTCCTGTGGAGCCCAGGTCCCCTCCTTCAGGATTTTTCTTCACAACAATCTTTTCATTAAGAATCCTGGACTTGGGAGAACTCTTCATAGACCATTCAGTTCATTTGTCAGTTTTTGAATAAGATAGTGTTAGCCTGAGCAAGAAGTCATCTCATATGTGAAATTACACAAAGATATTTCTTAATCTGATTTGGGACTTCAGCATTCTTAGCAGTGAAGTTGTTAGGAGTCGGATCTTCTCTTTTTTGATGTAGTTTGAACCCATTCCTATTCAACTTCAGAAAAAACGAGTTGTTCTCAGGAAAGAGGAAACAGGCTGGGAAGAACACAGGCTGGGAGGCAGAGTGGCGTCCCGGGGGTGCTGGGCAAGACAGCTCTTCCTCTGCGAGCTGGGGGGGCGTGCGCCCGCTCTGCCTGCTCACAGACAGGGTGACGGCCAAGTGGGAAAGTGTTTTGTGCGCTCACTTACCCCTGCCTCCTCCTCTGAGCGCACCATGTCGGTCCCTGTCTTTGATATATTTTTTAATGAGATCCATTTTCAAATGTTATTAGTGAATGTTTGAATGCCCAGTACTGTTCTTGGCATGTTCAAGTGAAGAAGAAGGAAATGAGAACATGATTTGGCCTCTGCTAGTCTGGATGCCAGTTCCATGAAGGCCAGTAAACAGACAGCCAAGGGATGAGAAGGGGCCAAAGTCTGGCACAGCTTAGAGGAGGAGGATTCTCCTGGGAATACCCCACCTTGAACCAACAAGAGTGTGCTGCACTTAAACTCGATGGCCTGCTGTAGCTCTATGAACAGAATGTGGGGGGAAAACAACTCCAGGGAGCAGACAGAGTAGGTCAGCTTCCTGGGAGCCCTGGGCACTGGTGTTCCCTATATCCTTTGAAAAGGGCAATTAGGATAAATTATGCTTTCCCTCACAGCCCTGGAGCACACACCCCTTTCTCTTTTGAGAGGAGTGTTTAGTCCAAATAATGTGTCTAGTCAAGGAGGGCTTCCTGGAGGAGCAGGACTTGAGGTTGCTTCGAAGCGTGTAAGCTCACGACTACATCCCCCTTTGTCAGACTGCAGGCTTCTGTGTAGCCCACCTATCCCCGTCTCTGCCATTTCCTGCTACCAGCCTTCGAGGAAGCCTCCATCTCATCCCTCAGATAGCATTCTCTGTCAACTCACAGCCGGGTTGGCCTCAGATGGTCCCCGGCCGGATTTAGAGGCATGGGCTCCAGGCTGTGTGTTTGTGCTCAGGCTCCAGCTGCAGGCCAGATCTTTTATATAACAAGTCTGGGCTTCTTGCCACAGCAAGACAGAGGTCAGTGATGCGCCTCCATGGGTCTGGCAAGGCCGAGCTGTGCAGCTTTCCTCTCTCCCCGGGATGGGCTCCAGCCCTCGAGGAACTCTTAGCAACCTGTCAATATTGTGGCTGCAGTCAGGAGGTGGGAGAACTCTGATCAACGTAGGCATCCAAACCAAAACATGCGCTCTGCCTCAGTGTCGTTCCTGGCCTTCTGGGAATTTTCTGCTTCTAGGTTTTGGCCTCCATTCAAATTCCTACTTAAGCCCCCTGGCCTGGCACAACCCACCTTCTTCAACACTGGTATTACACCATGAAGACATCTCCCTAAGTAGCTGGTGTTCCTTTCCTCCTGAGCACAGGGGTATCAGCCAGAAAGACCTGGACGTGAGGGAGAGGTTTGACTGGGGACATACGAGGGAGTGTGGAGAAGATAGAGGAAGGTAGGGAGGCAGGGTGTGCCAAAGTCCTTGAAGGCTTCTAAGTTGTTAAAAACAGATTGATCCCAGAACCTGTCCCTAATTCCTTTGAGCTCGAGGGGGGCTGTTCCCACCGCTGCCCTCACCTTCAGCCCTTTCTCTTCTAGCCACACCAGTGTCGCACATCCACCGTATCCGGCAGGCCCTCACGTCTGCTCTCCTACTTGTCCCCCACCCCCACACCTGAGCCAGCAGCCAGAGCATGTGTTTGGAGCTATGTCGGCCCTGGCATTCCCGGGGGCATGCCTTGCAGTGAGGGCCGCAGCCATCGTGATGGTTTAGGCTGAGCAGCTCCCCTCTCTGAAGCCCCTAGAGCCAGCGAGGGCCCTGCCCGTTCCGAGCAAGTTTCAGACCTGGGCAGCAGACACAGAACACCTGCCATTTAGATAGCGAGGCATGCTGCATCCTCAAGACTTCTCACAAGACAAAACATGGGGTTAAAAGCTCTCGCTTCTCGAACATAGCAGGTTGCCAACAGTCCCAGTATTCCCTCCCTGGGCTTAGCTGTGTTTTAAGCTCTTAGGCAGGCACAAAGGATAGCACCGGTAGCCCCTGGGCAATTTAAAGTCTGACAGAGAGATCTGGGTTACCCAGTGGTTTGGGGCAGGGAGGAAGACAGGTGGATGGATCTTACTTGGGAAACAGGTAGTTCTAGGAAGCAGGAGGAGGTGTGAAGATGGTCATCGGGGAAGCAGGGGTGCTTTGGAGCTGCAGCATGTTCTGAGCCAGGATGGGAAATGGGAGAGGGATGACCAGGTCTCCCAGAGATCAGCTTGGTGAGCACAGGAAGAGCTTGGCTGCAATGGGAGCTGGACACAGAGCAGCCAGCCAGGGAGAACTAGGAAGGCTTCTGTGTGGGGTCACCATCATCTGGAGGAGGTTTCTTTGTGTCCTGGAGGACTTTGTCAGGATTCTCCAGGTCAACCTGAATACGTTTTCCCTTCTCTGGACCACCCTTCCCCCAGGTCAGCTGGTAAACCAGAGCCGGGCACCGCGGGCTTTGGGCTAGCCCCTGCTGGCGGCTGGGCCTGGGCCAGGGCGGGTGATGGCAGCACATGCTAGTGGTTGTGGTCACCCCTCTCTCTTGTTGTGCAAAGCATTTGAGTCTTCTTGCACTCTTCTATAGGGAGGAAGTGGCCTCACCACAGCTGGGATGACTGTTTGAGCAAAGTTCCCCACTGATCTTCTCATCCTGCAGACAGATGGGACCCTGGGTACCTGCTCTGCCTGGCCTCCCTGTCTGCTCCTCCCCAGCCCTGTTTTCTCTGTATCCTCCAGGTGTGGTGAGGAAGCCTCGATGGTAGGCCTGACTTACTCTTTGGGGAAAAAAAATGACAAATCTCACGGAGTGTCTTGCAGGCCAGAGGCGGAGGTGGCATGCTTTGGGGAGACTTCTCTTTCTGTGGCTTTTCCCTCCTTACCTGTGTACTGTCCTCCTCCTTTTCCCAAGCCAGTGCCTCAGGATTTAGTGATGATCCACAATTCAGCTGCCTATCACGGGCCTTCCTTTGTGGGTGTGGGGGCCTGGGCACTGCGCCTATTTTCCAGACCAGCAAGCAGGGTCAGTTGTTCAGCATATGGTTTGACAACAGCACAGACTATTTGCCAATGGGTCCATGATGGAAAATCTGAGGGTTGCGTAGTAACTGTAGGGCCAGAGATGGTGGCCTTGGCCACCTGCAACCAGAGTTCTCTGAGTTAGTGGGCAGACCATCCTCAGAGGCTTTCCTGCCTCTTCGTCTGGCCAGAGACCCAGGACACTGATTCCCTGCTGAATTTCAGTTCAACACACAGTAACTGACCACCCATACCAGGCCAGACACCACGCTGCTCTGCACCTCCACACAGGTATGCTGGGTTATGTTCCCAGGAGCCAGCCAGGCTCTGCCAAGGTCACTGGAGACAGCACGGCCAGGACTCTTCTTGCCTCAGAGTCCAGACAGAAACTTAGTTGAGTTGTCCACAGAGAAACAGGTTCCAGTTTAGAGGGTTTTCCGCTCCATCCCTCCCGTCGTGTTGTTATATCGGGCTGCTCTTTAGAGAGCTGTCCCCCACCCCCATGCCCAGTTATCCTTCCACATGTTGCTTTGGGATCTCCGAATCCCAGGCCAGGCTTCCTTGGGCTAGGCCTCATTCAGTTTTGCATAACATGAGCATCATCTGCACAGTCGGCTGATTCCACTCATGGCTAGTAAGTAGCCCTGTTCTCCCCCAGCTGTTCCCTCCGGGCCAGGGTGTTAAAATAAATCTGTTCCAGTGTGTGCGTCCCTTTGACAACCACGACTTTTTTTGGTCTGCTGAGCTCAAGCTGGCTCTACCCTGCTTCTGAAGGATCATCTGGAAGGACCACTTACGGTGCAGTCACAGCATAGCTTGACCCCTATTGTGCCATAAAGGGTCACTCTTTGAAGGGTAGTCTTCCTTAGCTGTGGCCTTTCTGTGCTCCAGGAGACCTTGGCCCAGACATCTGTGGTGAGACCCACAGGGGCCCTGGAAATAAGGGGCAGCACATCGTCCCCACTCTTGATGCTCCCAGTTCAGTTGGAGGGGCCGAAGCCCACACCTGTGCACATGCCCACCTTCGGGAAACTCAAAGCCAGCATGTGAATGCCTCAAACACAGGATAACCTACTGTATTAGGTTCTTGAGGCTGCTGTAACAAATTACCTCACACTTAGTGGCTTGAAACAGCAGAAATTTATTCTCTCGTCGTTCCAGAAGTCCAAATTCCATTCCACTAGGCCAAGATCAAGGTGTTGGCAGGCCTACACTCTCTCTGGAGGCACTCTCTCTGGGAGGTCATTCCTTGCATCTTCCAGCTTCTGGTGGCTGCCAGCATTCCTTGGCTCCTGGCCACGTCACTCCAATCTATGCCTCTGTGGTCACATCATCTTATCTTCTTCTGAGAGTGTTTAATCTCCCTGTGTGTCTCTCTCATGAGGACACTTGTAATGGCATTTAGGGCCCACCAGGATAATCCAGAGTAATTTTCCCATCTCAAGATCCTTAAATTAACCACATCTGCAAAAACTTTACCATATAAGGTAACATTCACAGGTTCCAGGAATTAGGGCCTGATATCTGTGGGAGCCATTTTTCAATCTGTCACCCTACTGACCTCATCTCCTGCTACTCTGCCCCTTGCTCACTCTGCTCCAGCCACACTGGCCTCATCATTCTGCTTCAGGGCCTTTGCACTTACTGTTACCTCCGTCCCGACCACTCTTACCTCAGATGTCCACATGGCTCCCTCCATCATCTCTGGTTTTTCTTTAGATGTTATCTTTTCAGTGAGGACTTTCCTGACATTTAAAATCCTGTTTCCCCACCCAGCATTCCTAGCCCCTTTGCTGTATTTTTCCCTTAGAACTTATCACTGTTTAAACTGTGCCCCCATCTAGAATGTAAACTCAAAGAGGACGAGGACTTTTGTTGTTTTGTGCCTTTATGTGTCCCCAGCACCTGGAACAGTACCTGACTGACACACAGTTTGCATTGGTAACTGTTTGTTGAATGTATGAATGATGCTTACTCTGAACCCATCTGAACAGAGGAGACCCAGAGCAAAGGAGCAGTCAGCATAAGGTGGACAAGTTAGGAAAGGCTTGCTGATGGGGATGCTGGGAAGAGTTGGCAGGCCGTCCTAGATGGGGAGACCAGGCTTACAGGTCAAGGGGCAAAGTAAGAAAAAGGAGAGGGAGCTCAGTTTGCCTGGGGAGGACAGAGAGCCAAGTGTGGAGAGCCCATGGAATGGAGGGTAAGAGGGTGATATCTACCGCCAGGGGTGGGGGTTCAGGCAAAGCGATGGCCTTAGCAGCACAGCTGACACAGAGGAGGCAGAGGTTACTGGACAACGTCGCTGAGCAGAGAGCAGTGGGGTAAAGTGGAATGAGAAAGGAGGTGATCCTAGCTGCCCCGAATTTTCACATCCCTTCTAAACTCCGGTGCTAGCCTACACTTCTCCTTCCACCCCCTCACATATCTCAGAAGAAAGAAGGGAGTTGAAGAGTTTGCGGGAGATGTTAGAACCGGTGGCAGCCTGAATGTGCCTGCTTTTTCCTACCTCTCACCACCCACCTGTGAGTACAGAACCTTCCTGGAGGAGGCGCCGTGGGCACCCTCACTTTATCCTCTCTCACCCCTCCTCTAGAGTCTCTGCCACCTTTCCAGGGATGACAGCCTTGCGTGGGACCCAGAGCTTTGATTAGCAGAGCTGTCACTCTATAGGGTTGGCTTTGGAGCCCTGGGAGGGGAGGAGCATTTGTGTGCCAGCCGGCGCAGGGGCCACCGGAGAGATGGACTTCCTTCTCACTTCTCGGTCTGTGCAGCAGCCTTTTCTGAGCCTCTGTCTGCCAATACTCTGGTTTAGAGAGATGTGGGCATTTGGAAGTAAACCAGCTGCTTGGTTGCCATGTGCTGTCAGACCAGCTTCACGTCAAGGGCTTTGGGGTACGGCCTGAAGGATGTGTTGTGGGCCCTTTTCCTAAAGGAGAGAACTGGGGCGGAATGGCTCTCCGGATGTCTCCCTTATGGTGCTAGTATCAGGAAAGGAAGTTAGGGCATCGTCCCACCCTGGCTGTGTTGCACAGCCCAGTAAAGGTCCTGATGGGTGGGCAGCTGGGAGAAGGAAGAGCCAGGCAGAGCCAGCCCCCTGTGGCCCCTCTCCACTGCAGCTGTCGCCCAGGCAGTCTGCTCCCACAGTCCCCCTCAGACTGCCCGCCGAGCTCTTCTTAACAGCTGTTGGGTGGTGAGTTGTTGGTTTTTTTCCCTCTTATCCTCCCCCTTTTCTGTTTGCAACAACCTCGGGGGAGGTCAGCAGATCTGCTGGAGGAGACGGTTCCCAGGCCCTCATGGTTTTGGCAGCTTGTGCAAAGAAGTTAGAGAGGAACTGGTTCCACTGGAGCGCTCCCCCTTGGGCCCCTCCCTTGGAATGGAAGTAGGGATGTTGGTGGTAGGGAGGGATCTTGTCCTCCTCTGCCTCATGCTTCGAGCCAACAGCTTCCTCCCTTGTGTGGGGACTCAGGAAGTGGGTCCGCAACTCCCTGTGCCTCCATCTTGGGCCCTCAGTCTTCTGTGCAGCGGGGGAGGGAGGACAGCAGGCAGACTGAGAGCCCTGTTCTCGCGGGGGGCAGAGCAGGGCCCAGGAGAAGGAGCCATGGTAAAGCCAAGAGGGGTCAGGAGTCAGGGCTGAGTTCAGCACTCTGGCTCCCTTGTCCCTGAAAATGCCCCCCACCTGCTTGCATGTTCAGGAGGACTTTGGGGCTTAACTGTTCATCCAGCCTTATGTTTCAAAGAAGAAAGAAACAGTTATACTTTCCCAAGCACTTTTTCCTGGCTCTCCCTCTCTCTCAGGAGGGCTCCTCTTGTTGAGGTTGAGTAGAGAAAGCCAGAAATTGGAATTCCAGGGCTCCCAAACCAGCTCTGTCTACAGGGAAAACTCGCAGAACTAGCTCAAGGCACCACACTCCACAGAAGGCTCCTGCTTCGGTCAAGGATGGGAGGCGGGGATCCATGCTGACCTTTTTCCTACTTGACCAATTCATGATTCCTTCACAGAGTCCGGTCTAGTAACTCACTTCCCTTAGGCTCCCAGGAACCTGGGCCTATGCTGGCCACATAGAGAGTGAGAGAGTTGAGGGTGCCAGTGGTTCCCTGAGTCTGTGCTCTCTTGGAGCTGGTTGGGGTGGGGCGGGGTAATACTTGTCCTCACTGCTGGGCACACCTGGAATAGCTGGGGCCATAATCCACGTGTAAAAGTCATGAGAGTAAAGAGCAGGTTGACCTTATTGGCTCATCGGGGAAGGTTTCCTGGAGGAAGTGGGTTGGTAAAGAGGCAGTGCAGGTGGAGAAGCCTGAAAAGATGACAGAGGCTGGCAGTGTTCAGGAAGCTGATGAGCAGATAAGAGAGAAGGCTTCAAAGAGCTACCAGCTCTGCCCAGGAAATGGTGTGCCTGCTTCCCCAGAGCCTGCCTGAGAAGCTGCCCTGCCTCACTGGGTTTCTCTCCCTGCAGACCCCCCTGTCCTGGCAAGAGCTTGAAGGTGAGCGAGCCAGCTCCTGTACACACAAGCGCTCAGCATCCTGGGGCAGCACAGACCACCGAAAAGAGGTAACTGCCCCTCTGACTCCCTGGCCAGGGCAGCTGCCTCTTGGTCTAGCCCAGCACCGTGGATGTGTCTGCTCCAGAGTGAACTCACATTTCCAGTTTAATTTGCCTTTTCCTAATGAGATGGCTCCTCATAGCTGCCTCCCAGCCTCCTGGTGGCCAGGCCTTAGGAGCCCAGATCCTCCTGCTGGCAGGGGCTTGGCCAGCCCCTGCTGGTGCCCTCCAGCAGCCAAGCAGAGGGTGGGAGCTGCCAACGTTCTCACTTTACTTTGAGGCTGGATCCAGAGAAGCGGTTCAGAGACTGGTGAAAGACAGAGTGAGTTCCTGGGAATTGGAAGCCCCCACCTCATGCTTAACTGTTCATCCAGCCTTATGTTTCAAAGAAGAAAGAAACAGTTATACTTTCCCAAGCACTTTTTCCTGGCTCTCCCTCTCTCTCAGGAGGGCTCCTCTTGTTGAGGTTGAGTAGAGAAAGCCAGAAATTGGAATTCCAGGGCTCCCAAACCAGCTCCACCTGCCATGCCTTGTGGCAGCCCCTGAGAAGCCCAGCTCAACCTGTTTAGAAGGGGAGTAGCTTCTGCCTTCTTGGTTGCAAGGAGAGAAAAAATTTGAAGTGAATGCTGTACAAGTTTAAGGCTCTGGGAAATACAAAGTGTTCAAAGTTTGTAATCATCAGAGCAAGCAAGTTATTGACACTAAGCATGGAGTCATGTCATGAATGATCCCCAGCAGCAAATCAAAAGCACTTTCTTCATGGCCGTCATCATAAATTGTATGGCTGTGGGTAGCAGGTCTGCTCTCTGAATTCCATTTAATTTAGGCCCATATTTCAGTAGCTCTGCATCTCCTGAGCATTTCCTAGCCGAGGGCAAGTAGGTGCAGCATTACAAATGTGACAGGGATAATATCAGAATTGTTGCTGATAATTCATAACTGTTAGAGGATATGGATCAGGACAAAACCTGATATTCCTTCTTGAGCACCTGCTCCTTGCTCAATGCCGTCTGCTTGAAAATGGGGGGAAATCCTTCCATCCTTCCTGTCTCAGGGCCTTTGAGATAGCTGTGAATGTACTTTGAGGAGTGAATTAAAAAACACCATTTCCCATTTCTATTAATAGAATAGTATTCCATGCCTTTGGAATCTGTGAGAGACAAAAATGGTTTCAGCGTTATTTTTAATTTTTTGGAAACTGATCCATCTATGGAACACATGGTAATTTAAAAAAAAATCAAATCCTCTAGTTAAGAAGGTATCCAGCTTGCCCAATGAACCTATCCTTGTAGTCCTGAACACCACTGAAGTGTTGTGAGATGGAAGATTAACTTCCATCCCCCTTTGATGTATTGTCATGGCCTCTGGCAGGAGCCACCCCCCAGGGAGGAGGGACCCAGTACAGTTTTGCTTTGCTTCACCTGCCTCTCCTCTCTCCCTCTCTGGGCTACCAGATTACCAAGTTGAAGCAACAGCTACAGAGGACGAAGCTGAGCCGCAGTGGGAGAGAGAAGGAGCGGGGCTCCCCACTCCAAGGGGACCATGCTGTGCGGGGAGCACTGAGGGTATGTTTTCCCCTCCTCCTCCCTCTGTCATCCTCCAGGGCAGGCCCCCCGCTGTGGGCAGATCCCTCTCAAGTCGATAGCTACTGAGCCCCACCACATTGCATATGGTCATGAGGGTGCCAGATGAAGTCTTAGTGCAACCTTGGACTTGCCAAGTAACAGTGGAAGGGCTTCTTGCTGCTCTGAATTTCTCTCTCCTCCAGCCCAGCACCCTCGACAGTAGAGGCAGTGATGCTCCTGAGATAATAAAACACACTCTCGACCTCTCAAAGCCCTAACTGCTAGAGAAAGCCCCCCTGAATGAACCTGTTGCAATCTGTGACTGTCCCCAACTCCTCCTTTCCTCTCTTGGTTCTGCTGTGCAGACATGACTGTCACCCCCTGGTCAGAACTGATAACTGTATGGGGGCTTAATGATCGCTTTGTTTGCCTCCTCCTCAGGCATCCCCTCCCAGCTTCCCCTCAGGGTCCCCTGTCCTGCGACTCAGCCCCTGCTTGCACCGGAGCCTGGAAGGGCTCAACCAAGAGCTGGAGGAGGTGTTTGTGAAGGAGCAGGGGGAGGAGGAGCTTCTGCGGGTGAGTGGGGGCCGCGTCCTGGATGCTGACGGCAGCATCTTGCTGAATCTGGATGTGGGGAGATGAGACTCTTGTTCTCTGAGGCTCACAGGCTGTGGCTACTTCCACAGAGCAACATGCACACTCCACCCTCCGGAGGGAACCCAAATTAAGCTTCTTAGACTTGAATTATTAACCACCAGAACAGCAGAGCTGGGTGGGTGTAACTGGGGAGGGCTTTGCGGTGGTGAGTAGAAAGAGAAGGTCCCCAGCTGGGAGCACTGGGTGAGGCCTCACTCTTTAGCTCAGCACCAGCTCACTGTTCCTGGCGTTCTTGGTGCCATCACCCTCACCCACCTGTGCCTCAGGTCAAGCGACCCCCTTGCCTTGTTACCACTTCCTTTTCCTCCATCTCCACCTGGTGACACGCCTTCATCCTTCATGCCCAGTCTCCTGTGTAGCCCTCTCCCCTCCCCACTGCCAGGCAGAATTATTTGCTACCTTTTCTGCCGCCTCAGGCACATTTTTATACTGACACAGTGCAATTGGGAAATGCCAGTTGGGCAGTAGTAATATAATTCTAGCAGTCACACTCCTCAGTTTATGATTTACTTCCTAGTTGATTTTTAATTTGCATATATGTAGGATTTTATACCCATCCAATCACATGCATACAACTTGGTGAGCTGTGAGTACAAGTATCATTGAATGTTACAAAGGGGGAGGGGGTATTTAGTCCTGATACTAATCTGCTTACTTGTCCTGCAGGGGCCTACCGTGGTTACAGAGCCGCTGTGTTATTCATCTTTGTGTTCAGAAGGTCCCTGCTCTCATGAGGCTTACAGCCTGGTGGGGGTAACACATTGGTGGAACCATAAAATAAATATGTAATCATAAGTTGGGCTGCAGGTGCTATGAGGGAGAAGAACGAAGTGCTATAGGAAAAATAGGAGGGGTTTTTCTTAGATTGGGGGGTGGTCGAGAAAATCAGAGACTTGAGACAATGGTGTCCTGTGTCACTGTATGTTATGAATCGAGGACAAGAACAACAGCATGCGGCAGACCCTAAGGGTCACTGCGGCTCTGCCAGCCTGAAGGGACAGGCCTGAGCGTCGTGACCCACCCTCTTCCCTGGCAGATCCTGGATGTCCCTGATGGGCACCGCGCCCCAGCTCCCCCTCAGAGTGGCAGCTGTGATCACCCCCTCCTCCTCCTGGAGCCTGGCAACATTGGCAGCTCTCCCTCCATGCCCCTAGCATCCCCCCAGCCTTCTGGCCAGAGTGGCCGTGAGGAACACCGGGGTGCAGTGGAGGAGCTGGCAGCCATCCCCAACGACAAAGGTGAGTAAGCGGAGGAGGCCGAGGCGGCAGGGCCGACACAGGGGATGGGGGTCTCCATTCCCTTTTCCGCCTCCGATCAGTTTCAGGCCTGGCATTTTTATTTACTAATCAACTACAATATCTTTAGGAGTCATCTTTATTCTGTACATCGTGCTAGTAATAATAATGGTCCTCAATATAGATTCTTACTTACAATTTATATAAAGTCTCTGCACCTATACTTTTATTTAATCCTTTCTGTAATCCAAAGAAGCAATCCCTCCCATCCCCATTTCTGGTGGAGGTTCAGCATGCCGAAGTGAAAGCCTGTGAGTCTGTTCAGGTGTTTGCGGTACCCTTTACCAGCAGTACCTATTGAGGTGTTGTGAATGACATAAAAGAAGAGAACGTGGTCTCTGGCTCAGGGTCACAGGGTTTGACCCAAATGGAAATCCAAGCTTTCTGACTCCAAATCTCCACTTTGTCCGGTGCCCTGCCTGCTTCACTGAGAGGGCGAGATACAGCCCTCCCTCCGCGTAACAATGATCCTTCCATTCTCTAGCGCTGTTGCCTGCATCGCCGTGAGGTAGGCTGGTCCAGGGCGTGATCTAACAATACACAGAGGCAAATAGAGCATGGAGTAACAAGGAATAAATGTGAGATAAATACAGATAAAGTCAATATTTGCAACCTAGGCAAAATGTATTCGCTGTGTGGAAAGCAAGAGGAATTTTATCCCACAAGTGGGGTTGAGTAAAGATTGCTTTTCTGAGTCAGTACAAGAGCTCTTCCTGGAAGAAGGGATAGATTTTCAAGACTGTGGAAAGGAAGAAGCTGTGGTATGTTGGCAGGCAGGGCGGTGCAGTCTTGGAAGAAGGCAGAGAGAGACAGAAGTTAAGACTCCTTTCAGTTTGAGACTGGGAGTTCCAATCACAGTCGACCTCCTGGGAAGATAGCATTGGTATTAGACCTGATTTTCCCATCAATTCAACTGTACTTTTTTATCCTGTATAAGAGCATATGTATTTTTGTGAGCTGTTTCAAAGATTTTTTTAAGGTAGAGTATATACAGACAACCTGGATTAGCATAACCGCTGCCCCCCACCCTACTGTGTCTCCCAGTCTCTCCCCTTCACACCAAGGCCTGCCCTGAGGAAAGCAGACACCTTCCTTCAGCCCCACTGGACTCAGCCTTGCTCTCTCTGCAGCCTCCTCTCCAGGCCACCCAGCCGTCCCTGAAGATGGCAGCCCATCTCCAGTCCTTGTCTTTGCCGCCTCCCCTCGGCCCAATCACAGCTACGTCTTCAAACGGGAGCCCCCAGAAGGCTGTGAGAGAGTGCGTGTGTTTGAAGAGGCCACGTGAGTACATCAGAGGGATGGGGCATGCCAGGGAGGGACGAGGATGGGGGGTTAGCCCGTGTTGTCCCACCTGACAGGCCCTTCTTCAGTCTCGGACTCTCTCTCGTCCTAGAGATGGTGTCAACTTCAGATTATCGGTATTGCAGTTTTTCCATGATCAAACTTGTTGACATTACCTACTCTGAGCACTTAAATCTTTGCTTATCATTATCTCCATAGAAACCTGCTCTCTGCCCACATGCCAGCCACAAGCGCAGCAAGAGCTGGAAAGGAAAGAGATTTGAAACCTAAACCCTTTGTTTCTTCTATTTTTTTCCATCCCCCAGGAAGGTGTGAAAATTTGCTAGACCATAATCAGAGAGAGAGAACACACTAGTTCTCTTCAGGCAAAGACTAGAAAGGCCTCGTCCCCACTAGAGTGGCAGAGGGAGCCTGAGCAGCTTTCTGGTTGCTTCTGAGTCAAGTCTTCAGCCTGCAGCTGCAGTGGCTCAAGTGTCATGAACCCCTGGACAGAAATTTCCAGTCCTTGCAAGTAAGGACTCTGGAATATTCCCAAACCAGATTGGACAATTCAGAAGTCATTCTTCTGTGGATTTCTTTGCTACAGTTCCCTCCCATTAGCAGTGAGACTCGAGAGCCAACCTTTCCCAGTGCCCACACAGCCCCTCTTAGCAGGCACTCTGCTAAGAACTCCTTTCATTCCCCCTGCCACTTAATATTCATGGGGGCAGAGCCACCGTGGAAGTTGTGGTTTCGATGGCAGTCAAGAAGTTTAGTCATCTGTGTGCATGGAGAGTTAGCTAGGACAGGGTTTTGGGCCTCAATGGCTCCTTTTGTACCTCAGATGAGGGAGAAGTCCACCCAGGGTAGTAGCAGGTGGTACATATATACCCAGAGAGGGAGGTCGGGGGAAAACCATGGCCACCGAGCATCTCCAAGTACGCTGGGTCATCTGGGATGGAGTTGGGGGGAGAGGCCAGACTTTGTAGCCTAAGCAGACTCCGGGCTCTTGTACCCCTCCCCAGTCCACGTTGTGGTTGAGTCATTACAATCTGGAATTGCTTGTGGAAATCAGGCTGTTGCTTGTCTTGATTCTTTTGTAGACTCATAATGCCAGAGGAGGTCTGAAACCATCTCTTCTAGCTGCCTGCCCCCATGTTAACCCTTAAGAGTGATGGTGATCTGTCAGTTACTTTCTAAGATTTCCTGGGGTAGAAATTCTCGGCTCATTGGGATCTGTTCATTGTATGAACTTTCCTCTTGGGAAGTTCTTATGTTTAGTGGTTCTTCTGTCACATTTTCCTCTTCCTAGCTGCCCACCCTGTAAGATGGCCTGGATTTCTCAGGGAGGGAATCAAGCTGTTCAGGGTCATGCTGGTTGCCCTCATGTCCTTCGAGCGTTATATGATCCCCTCTGGGTCACCTTCCTCATGTGTGCATGCACACACTGAGAGCATTCCCTCTCCCATGCATTCATTCTCCATCCCTCCATGAAGTGGGATTCTTTTTTATTTTTTTAAATTATTTTTTGTTTTGTTTTGTTTTGTTTTTTGGTGAGGAAGATTGGCTGAGAACTAACATCTGTTGCCAATCTTCCTCTTTTTTGCTTGAGGAAGATTGTCACTGAGCTAACATCTGTGCCAGTCTTCCTCTATTTTGTTTGTGGGATGCCACCACAGCATGGCTTGATGAACGATGTGTAGGTCCGTGCCGGGGATCCAAACCTACAAACCCCAGGCCACTGAAGTGGAGCATGCAAACTTAACCCCTAGGCCACTGGGCTGGCCCCAAAGTGGGATTCTTTAAACCCTTTTCAGTCAGGGCACACCTGCCACTGGAGTCCTCTGGCACCCCAGGCCTTCACTTCTTTATATTTCTCACTCTGTGCCAGCCTCTGCCCTCATCCTCATGCCTTGCTCTTCTTCCTGGGTTTGGAATTATTAGAATGCTACAGTTAAAATGGCTATCAACTTATCAAGCTATACACTAAGTATATATATTTTCTGTATATATATTATACTTCAAGCAAAAGTTTAAAGAAAGGTCATTGGTGGGAACCACTGGTAACAGCTTCCCCGTCTTCCTGCACATTTGTCTTCTCACCTGGAATCCTCACAACCAGCACTTCTCAGGGCTGTTTCACCCTCGAAGTGTGCCAGACACTCCTCATCTTTTTTTATCAAAGTGTTCCTTACTTTAGAACTCTCTGACTTAACCTCCTGTCATTTCCCCTACATGATCAGAAAGTCAAGGATGAGTCTGTCCACGATAAAGGTGAGACAGGTCAGGCCAAGAGCACATGGTAAGTTAGAACCGTGATCTCCTGATAAGCTCTGGCTGCCTTTCTCACAATGATTGCTATCCTTTCCTCCCAGCGAGGGTTTTGAAAATCACACCTTTCAAATATGCTCAAGAATGAGATTCTTTAGGCCAGTAGATTTCAATGAGGGATAATTCTTCCCACCAGGGGACATTTGGCAATGTCAGGAGACATTTTTGGCTGTCACAACTTAAGTGGGGTTGGGGGGGTGGGGCTAGTGTCGGTGCTACTGGCATCTAGTGGGTAGGGACCAGGGATGCTGCTAAACATCCTAGGATACACAGGACAGCCCCCCACAGCCAAGAATTATCCAACCCAAAATGTCAATAGTGCTGAGGCTGAGAAACCCAGCTTTAGGCCATAAAAAGTCTTAGAAAGTCTTTGCCTGAGTCTCTGCTTTCAGGTAAGTGGTCTGCCCCCAAACACTGTTCACTGATGAAATCTCTCAAATGAAAAGATCCCTTGGTTTCCTCTTCTAGAATCACATTGTCAGAAAGTTCTCCTTCCTGTCTAACATCAATCCCTCCTGTTCCTAGCTAAAGTAGATTTCCTGTTGTTTAGCAATATTTCTAACAAATGGGGAGCTGAGGGGCCTCAAGACTGGTTGTTGCTCAGTAGCCTTTCGTTTTTTGCTCAAGTTACCATCCTGTTTGAACAAAGACCCAGCTCCCTACTCCCTGATGCCATGACATCTCTCATCCCTTCTCACTGGCTGTTTCCGTGTGTGTGTGTGTACACATGTATGTCTATGTGTCTCTCTCTCCATCCTCCAGGTCCCCAGGTCCTGACTTGGCCTTCCTGACTTCCTGTCCCGACAAGAACAAAGTCCACTTCAACCCGACCGGCTCGGCCTTCTGCCCCGTGAGCTTGATGAAGCCCCTCTTCCCCAGCATGGGCTTCATTTTCCGTAACTGCCCCTCGAGCCCGGGGTCCCCCCTGCCCCCTGCCAGCCCCAGGCCACCACCTCGGAAGGATCCAGAGGCCTCCAAGGCCTCCTCGCTGCCGTTTGAGCCGTGGCAGCGCACCCCGCCATCAGAAGAGCCCGTGCTTTTCCAGAGCTCCCTGGTGGTCTGAGGATACCACCCCCGCCACTTTACTGTGGAGACCAGTGCCTTGGTGGCAGGCCCCTCCCTAGCTCCCCTGAGGAGGGGGATGAAGGAGTCCTTCCCTCTCGGCCTTCGAGCACTTTCATTTATTGTGTCAAAGCCCCGGGTCCTCTTTCCGATGGACACTGGCCCCTCCAAATGTGAGGGGACCTGCCTTCTCCACTAGCAGCTGGGCAGCTCACAAGTCACACCTGTGTTCTTGCCACCTCTCTCACTTGGTGGAAAACTCACCAGGAAGATCTTGGGTCCCCCACTCCTGAGTGTGAGTCCAAAGGACTATATATAGGCCCCTTGTCCTTGTCATGGAGCAAGCTGACCATGATGGAAGGAGAAGGGACACCACAGATTTCCTCCCCTCTCCTCCACAGACACAGCAGAGGAGACGGGAAGATAGATAACCCCGTCCTCTCAGCCCTCACCCACATGCCTCCCTCTCATTGGAGGAGCTGACCAAAGCAGCCCTAAAGGGCCCTAACACTTGACCAATCCAGCTGCTGGCAGAGGGGGAACCAAGTGTTTTCCCAAGTGGCATTTTCATCTCGCTTTCACCCTGACTAAGATTGTCTTAAGCAGCAGCCCAGCCTGCCCGGCCCCAGGTGGGTAGTAGGGGAGAGGGAGAGCTGGCATTCCTCCAGGTGGCAAGTGGCAACTTGACACCCTCCACCTGCCCCAGGACTGGGTTGGATTAGAAAAATGCCTATTTTTCTTGTATCGATGTAGAAACTCTATTTTCTCCCAAAGACACTATTTTTGCAGCTGTTTGAAGTTTGTATATTTTCCGTACTGCAGAGCTTACACAAAATTGAAGAATGTTAATGTTCAAGTTTTCTTATCCTGTGTTTAGAAGTTGTTTTTTGCAGATTTTGGTGTTAATAGACCAAATAAATAAGTATTCCCAGCAACTTGAGGTTCTGTTAAATTTTTTGAGGGGAGCGGGAACAGGATGGAGATTGAGGGTATTATATTGATCACTTCATCCTTGTCTTCAAGAGGAGCCTTTATGTAACACATAATGACATGGGTGTGGGTGTTGTGTGGATGGACAGAGTCCCTGTCCGCAAGCCACCAGGCCTGGATTCTTTACGTGGACGTATAAACAGTGGGTCCATGGAAAAGCTGTCCAGAATGAAGAGTGTGTGAAAGTGGGGGAAGGAGTCAGTGGGGAAGTCTTCCATTCTTGGGGGAGTCTGGAAAGGTTCCCTAGGGAGACTGGATTTCAGAGAGGAAATGAAGGTGACTGAGGGGGAGACAGGTTGACATTGTGGTTGTTCTTGGCACTGGCAAAGGGAACAAGACCAGGGAATGGCGTTCAGGCTGAATCTCTTAAGCACAGTTTTAGGGAAACTTTAGCTCCTTTTGAGTATTCTTTCCATCTCAGTGAGTACTCACAAAACAGAGCGCAGAA
Organism: Equus caballus; assembly: GCF_041296265.1. Classification (NCBI taxonomy): domain Eukaryota; kingdom Metazoa; phylum Chordata; class Mammalia; order Perissodactyla; family Equidae; genus Equus; species Equus caballus. Next base: position 25,602,011 of record NC_091694.1, on the reverse strand, counting down.
GAAACTGTTCTTGTCCTTTTGCAGGCACTCAGTTTTATAGTGCCACACCTGTAAGAGCTCTCAGGCTCTGGGGCAAAATGGGAATAACCATCCCAACATTCTGATGGTGCTTTGCAATTTACAAAGCATTTTCACAAAAAGACACATTATCCCCATTGTATGGGTGAAAAGCTGACTACCTCAAGGGCAGTCATAATAACTACAATTGCACCTATCTGCTGAGACCTCAAGAAAATTCCAAAGCCAGGCTATCCCAGCTACCATTTATTGACTTGGTAAGCATCAGATACCTTGTTAAGTGCTTTACATAAAATGTCATTGAAATAACAGCAACCCAAAGAGAAATGTGGTAAAGCCCTCTGTACTAATGAGTGAAGGACAGAAAGATAGAATTGTGTCCCCCACAGACACAAATATGAAGTTGGGGAGCTAGGATTGGGAACTACATTATTTGAATCCAGTGCCCATGCTTCTAATCACAGCACTCTCCCACTTGTATTATATTCCCATTAATTTCAGATGAGGAAACTTGACTCAGAAGTCAAGTGAATTGTTTGAAGTCCTAGCTGGTAAAGAGGCAGAGGTGGGACTAGAAGCCAGCTGCTGCTTGGTGTCCTGAAATCATGGGCTGATTCAGTGGAGTGAGCCACTGTGCAAGAGAGCAAATCTGTAGGGGTTCCCCCTCCCCCACTAATATGAAGGAGACAGGGGGTTGAAGACAGACCTTGTCTTCTATCTCCTACCCCTCCCCCAAAAAGATGTTTGGCCTACCCCCAAAGCCTTAGTGACTCAGGCCCGGAGTGATGGGTGTGGTGCGGCCCCGGGTTTCCTTCCTTAGCTTGAGGCTGTGCCAAAGGAGCAGGCTGCTGGAAGGGGAGAAGGAGCCTCTACCCAGCCAGCAGCCCAGAGTGCAATTAAATGGGGGCTTGGGGTTGGTAGTGGGAAGACCTGGGGTCAGTCTTGTCCTAGCTCTTGGTGCCAGCAGGAGGAAGCCCTTGGATGAGGGAGGGGTCCAACAAGGAGCTCATTAATGGGAAAGAATCTGCAGGGCAGCAGAGGGTTTGCTCCATTGTTGGTGAGTTGTAAGACCTTGAAGAAAATTCACATCACTAAGCTTCTATTTCCACCTCCAGGATGTGAGGAAATAAGATCAGCGTTGAGAAAGAATAACGACTAATAAAACCTTGAACTTGCACAGCGCACTACAGTTTATAAAACACTTTCACAAACCTCAGCTCAGTTGATCCTCAGAATAGTCAAGAGGCGACAAGGTGGCTATCATAAATGATCTATCCCTAGTTTACAGACTGGGAAAACTGTGGCTCGGAATTTAGGTGACACGAGTAGATTATCCTTCCTTTAAGTGACAGAGCTGGGACAAGAACCCTGCGGCCCTTGGAAGCCTAGTGATCTTGTGCCCCAGAAGGACCGCTCTCGAAAGTTGCGCCTTGGACCCTCTTCTGTTAGAGAGGGTAGAGTGCCTGACGCTCGGCAGCGGCTAGGGGGCACTAAGGCTCCACTAAGAGGGTCTTGGCGTTAGGACCCAGCAGAAGCCTGACCGCCGACTGGGGAAAAGCCTGTTGGATCTGCCCTGCCGGCCGCACCTCCTCCTTCCCGCCCACCTGTCTATCTTCGCACAGCGCAGCCAATTGGTGATCTCCACATCCTTATACGTCATCACTCAACGCCCGTGTATGTCCAGGGCCATACAGGCGAGCTCTGGGTTTCAGTTGTCCTCGGAGTTGCCTGATCGGAAGGTCTCGAGGGCGAGGCGTTAACCTCGGGGCATGTGGCTCCCCTGGCCACCAGGGACGAGGTCAAGGTCCTAGGGCGGGTCCCTGTTCCTTGGCAGCGGTTGCTGGGTTTTGAGGGGTTTCCTCTTTGGCCGCCCTTGAGCTGGCGGTTCTGGCGGTGGCTGCAGGGTCCTGCTGCGTGGCGGTCGCATGCAGCTCCTATGAGGTCCCTGTCGCCGGTCGGCGATGTCCGGCTGGAGCTGTCGCCGCTGCCGCTGCCCCTGCCGGCTGTGAGCGGGTCTCCGGTCGGGTCTTCCGGGCGTCTCATGGCCGCTAGCAGCTCCCTGGTGCCCGACCGGCTGCGCCTGCCGCTTTGCTTCCTCGGCGTCTTTGTCTGCTATTTCTACTATGGGATCCTGCAGGAAAAGATGTGAGCGGATCCCTGGGGCCGGAACGCAGACATCCCCCTTTTCCGCCCCATCTCCCCAACCTTGTTGCCCGGTTCGCGGTCCTCTTGACCCCGCCCTCCCAGCACCCCGACACCTTTGCAGCCGCGGCTGAGCCTCCCCAGATTTCCAAAACGCGAAAGTTGGCTCTGGATTCTCGAGACCTGGTTATTTTTCTTCTCTTAGTTGCTCTTTTGTTTGTTCGTTCCAAGGGCCTGGGTTTTACGGGCTGAGACTTCTACCCTCACACAGGTTTCCATGATCTGTGCCGGCTCCTCTTTGGAACTCTCAGATGCTTGCAAGACAGCTGATTCTTTCGCCCTCGGCCTTGCTGCTGTAACCCAAATCCCTTCTGCCGGGGTACCTCGTTTCACCATCTAATTTTCCGCATTTTCTCTAGCTCCATCCTTTACGGATATTCTTTCCCAAAGGTTGGGATCAGCAGGCTGAGATGTCTAGTTTCTAGACCCAGTAAAATTAGCCTCTTTTGTAAATAAGCCCAGTGATCCTTACCAAACTCTCCCTACATCCAGAGAGGCAAGATAATTTCAAAGCTTTCAGTGGCTCTGGACATGCTGGATGACACTAATGGAAATATGCTAATTCCTCCTCTCTCTTTCTCATACATTTAATTCTTAGAACAAGAGGAAAGTATGGGGAGGGAGCCAAGCAGGAGACATTCACTTTTGCCTTAACTTTGGTCTTCATCCAATGTGCGATCAATGCTGTGTTTGCCAAGATCTGTGAGTACCTGGATAGTAATCTGTTGTGTTCCCCCTCTGTTTCCTGGGCATTAGGCAGTGATCCAACCTGAAATTGTAACTCTCAAGACCCCCACCCCCTTTAGTGCTTACACAGCCTCTCTGTTCAATGTATAAAACTAATGGCTTTGAAAGGGGGTAAAACCCTATTTTCCTTAAATTAAACCAGCTTCTGAGTCAGAAATGTGCAGAGAATGGGTCTTTTGTGTTCCAGATCCCCGCTGAGAATACTTAAATTTTTTTTCGTGGTCCCTTTGAGTTTCCTTTATGTGTTAGCTTCAAGCATATTTTGAGCTTTCTCTCTTTATTCTCTGGGGACTAGCAGCAGGGCTAACTTGTCCCTTGAACTGAATGAGCCCCCACCCCTGCGCGGCATGTGGTCTTGTGTTAGGCTTAGGTGGGGTTGGAGAGTTGAATAATCTTCAGAGACTTCGCAGTCTAAGAGAACAGAAATAGCTTGTGCTTCTTGTCTCACTTGACAGACGGGTTCCTTTCATGTGGCTTTGACTTTTGTTCAGTGGTCCATCCTAGGCCCACCAGGTTTCCCTTGTGTGTTTTTTTGTCTTTTCCCAGTGATCCAGTGTTTTGACACTGCCAAGGTGGATCGTACTCAGAGCTGGCTCTATGCTGCCTGTTCTGTCTCCTATCTGGGTGCCATGGTCTCCAGCAACTCAGCACTACAGTTTGTCAACTACCCAACTCAGGTGAAACCTCAGGGTGGGAGGAGGGTTGGCTGAGAAGTTGTTTGAAAAGGCTTAAGTATTCCTCCCTCAGGTCTGTGACATAAATAAAAAGAGAGTGTGTGTGAGGACTTCACAGTGTGGAGAACCACAGATCTGAGGTGTAGTGGTGGTGGGTTGGCTGTAATCGGGCTGTATTCTGAGGCTGTGGTCTCTGAGGCAGGCCCCACACTTACTCATCTTAACACAACACCTAGCACAGTATCTGGCACATCACAGATGCTCAGAAATTATTTGCTGAATTTAATTTCAGGTCCTTGGTAAATCCTGCAAGCCAATCCCAGGTAAGCAGAAGAAGATGGTCTCCGTCTTCCATCCTCTTCCTGTAGTGCGCTCTGTCCTCTGCTAGAGCACTGTATCCCTCCGGGCATTGTCATCCCACCATAACTATCTTCAGGGACTTCCCCCCATCTGTTCCCCCTGCCCATCCTGTCATCTTTGTCACTTCCTGTGGTGTTGGGTGTGCATAAGCTGATAATCCTTACTAGGAGCTAGAGGTTGACCTAGTCAGCTTCATGGGGTCAATCATTTTGGTGGTGTGTGTGTTTATATTGTCATTAGACACCCCAAATCCCATTTCGATTATCAGTTTCTTTCTCCCAACCTCTCTCTCTTTCCTGCTGTCCCCGCCCTTGCCCTGTTCCTTCCTGGACCTTTCACCGTTGTTATTTCCTTTTCCCTGTGTTATACTTGTTGTTCAACCCTATTGCTCAGTTGTCTTTATCTAGATGCCACCCTTGTACTCTCCTCTTGTCCTCTATAGGCCTTCCTTCTTGGACATTTTTTTTTCCCATGAGTCTCCTAGGAGCAGAGTGTTGGGCTCATCAAACCCTATGGATGCCTGAATTTTCCACTCTGTTTTTTCCCTGTAGTCATGCTCCTTGGAGTGACCCTCTTGAAGAAGAAGTACCCAATGGCCAAGTACCTGTGTGTGTTGCTAATTGTGGCTGGAGTGGCCCTCTTCATGTACAAGCCCAAGAAAGTAGTTGGGATGGAAGAACACACAGTTGGCTATGGAGAGCTGCTCCTGGTATGTGATCCTGTGGGAAAGACAACCTTTCCCAGTGATCTTAACCAAGGAACATCCCCACTGAGGCAGGCAGAAGACCAGTTCCATGTCTTAAGGGAGATTGTAATGCTCCTTGCTGCTCATTTCTGGTCTTCATCTCTTTCTGCATGGCTTCTGGCTCTGCTCATGTCATAGTGGGAAGCCTAAAAGATTTAACTACAGCTCAGCTCTCCTTCTGAGGAAGGGGTGACTCTGAGGCCTGTGTCTAAAGCTGGCGTGAGATCACAGAGACCTGGGGCCGGCCCCGTGGCTGAGTGGTTAAGTTCACGGGCTCCACTTCAGTGGCCTGGGGTTTCGCTGGTTTGGATCCTGGGCACAGACATGGCACTGCTCGTCAGGCCATGTTGAGGCAGCGTCCCACATGCCACAACTAGAAGGACCCACAACTAGAATATATAACTATGTACTGGGGGGATTCGGGGAGAAAAAGCAGGAAAAAAAAATAATAAAAAGATCACAGAGACCTGAGAGCAAAAAGGGCAGGAGTAGTGTGTCTCTCACTGTGGCTTTCCAAGAAACCTGGAAGCCAGAGTTAAAAAGAATACCATAGTAGCTATTGCTTACTATGTATTAGGCACTGTTCCAAATGTTTTACATGTTAGTTGGTTAATTTTTACAATAACTTCATAACATAGATAGTATTATCTCCATTTTACAAATGAAGAAACTGAGGCAAAGAGAGGTTAAATCACTTGCCCATGGTCACATGGCTGTTAATTGGCAGAGTTAGTGGCTAACTTTGCCCAGGATTCTAATCTAGGCAGCGTGGCCACAGAATCCAGTCTCTGGAGCACTCTATTCCAAACCAGGAGGCTAACGTGCTGGGGCTGCATTTTCTTTTCAGCTCTAATGGAAGAATGTGTGTGGCTCACTTCAGCCTGTTCTAGGCCCTGCATGCCAGGCTTCCTGGCGTTGTGTTGGGGAGTAGTAGGCTTCCTGTCCTACTCAGATGACATAATGACTGCGTGGTTCAGATAGCCTGTCATTCCAGTGCCTGGGGGAAGAGGGGGCTAGCATGGTCTCTCCCCACCCTCCACATGTGACCGATTGGCAGCGTTTTGGTCTGAGGACTCTGTCTTGTGGCAGCGGCTTTCTGAGGCATCTCAAAAGTGAGAGTCCTGTGTGCTGGGTTAAGGAGGGGCCCTGTTGGCCTTCTCACTGCAAGCTGTACCCTTTCTTTCTCAGCTATTGTCTCTGACCCTGGATGGACTGACAGGAGTTTCCCAGGACCACATGCGGGCTCATTACCAAACAGGCTCCAACCACATGATGTTGAACGTCAACCTTTGGTCGACATTGCTGCTGGGAGCTGGTAAGGAGCAGTTCTGCTGTTCTTTCCATGTATCACCAGAGGGCACACTGCCCTCATCCAGTTGATCCCTAGCCCAGATGCCAGTTGCTAACTTTGCCCAGGCCAAAGGCCTACCTCAGTTCTAAGATGCCCTTATGTCCAAGCCCCTGAGAAACCTTCTTGGAGAAACCTTCACCATCAGGCTCTGCTTGTTACTCGTTCCTGGCACAGTCAGGGGTAGACCTGTGCCAGGTGTCACAGGAGAACACAAAGCAGTAAAACATGGGGTGCCCTGGCAACTCGTCCTCTTCTGAGAGAGCTGAGATGTTGGCATGTAGTGTATACTGAGTATAGTTTGAACCTGAATGCATTTGCTTTTAAATCAGTGCTTCCTGACCTTATTCAAATCTGGGATAGTAGGAAGCAGAAGTATTTTTTGTACAGCACACTGGGGTTAACGGAGGAGGCCGCTGATGGCTAGAGGCGACCAGTGCTGGGGGCTGCCTTACGGTAAGGATGTGTGGATCATTAGCTCCACAACATCTGAGGATCTCTGCTTTCAATCACTGTAGCAGAAGTAACTCATTAACTTCCCAGCCTTTCTCAGAAGAGTCTTTAGTTAGTTTCTTTAATCAGAAAAATAGGGACGCCTGATGGAACAATACAAACCCACTCCATACATTTTCCCATGCCCCACCCTCCTTCAGAATACTTTTGCGGGCCCTGTGCAGGGGGGTGTGTGTGAGTATGGGCACACAGGATGCACCATTCATCTCCTGACAATTTCTTCGCAGGAATCCTGTTCACTGGAGAGCTCTGGGAGTTCTTGAGCTTTGCCGAAAGGTACCCTATCATCATCTATAACATCCTGCTCTTTGGCCTGACCAGTGCCCTGGGTCAGGTAGGTGCCTTGAGAGGGGGTGGCTTGGCTTCCCCAAGAGACTGGCCTGACTAGAAGAGGGGTGGCAGAATGGGTCCTGATGTCCTGTCGCAGACTTCAGACCTTGTGCAGATACCCAGTGACCAGCCTGACCCACCTTTTTCTCTCCCTCTAGAGCTTCATCTTCATGACAGTTGTGTATTTTGGTCCCCTGACCTGCTCCATCATCACCACAACTCGAAAGTTCTTCACCATTTTGGCCTCTGTGATCCTCTTCGCCAACCCCATCAGCCCCATGCAGTGGGTGGGCACTGTGCTTGTGTTCTTGGGTAAGTTCCATCCAAAGCAGGCATTTCTGGGCCACACAGAGGGACAGTGACAGAGCCTTATGTTTTTTTCCCTAAAATTTGCTTATATGTTTATAAAATTTAGTTATTTTAGGGAAAACTTTTTTAAAAGAGAAAAGGAAGCATTACCTCTAATCCGGCCTTCCTAATGTGCATTTCATTTTAGTGATTTCCTTCCAGTAACTTGATTTCCCCAGACGCTGAGCAGGATAAAATTATTATACTTACTTTGTACCGATTAGTGTTGCTATAGATGAGCTGAGAGAACTGGCTTATAAGTTTTGACTCTCAAGTTTCTTTCAATCTTGCTGTATTGTATATATATATGTAATCAGTATCTTACAGTATATATTAAGTATGAGTGATTTTCTTCATTTGATGCCGTTCTCTTTTTTCTGAGGGAGTTTTATAAAACCAGTGTTTAGAAATTAATTTTATTTAAAACCCCAATTTTGGAGAACCAAGGCTGACACTCCCCCCCACCCCCAATCATTGATAGGTTTCATTTTCCCCCATAAAACTAAGCCTGTTTTCTCGCCTTCCACAGGTCTCGGTCTTGATGCCAAGTTTGGGAAGGGGACCAAGAAGACATCCCACTAGGAAGAGAGAGACTACCTCCACTCCAAGAATATTTAAGTTATTATCTCCAACAGTGACATCTCTTGGGAAAATGGACACAATAGGGATAAGGGACTGTATTCCAGTCTTTTTTTTTTTTTAAAGGAAGCAAAATCACATATTCTAAAAAAAGGACTTGGATTTTAACAAGACAGAGTTGGCAGTTTCTGTTCTTGGTGACCTGGAGCACAACCTAGTGCAAGTAAAGAGAGAAAGAGAGAGGGAAGAGGCAGAACTCGCTGCTCATTGCCCAAGCTGCTCCCTCTTGGGTGTGGCCAGTTTGGTTGGATGGCTAATTCCCCAAGAGCCTAAGCATTATAGGGAGGAACTTGGATAGACTGTGTAGTTATGCTTGCAGCCTCTGTTCCCACAGGTGAGGGTCTAAATATGCCAGGACAGGTAGCTGGCTGTTAGAGCCAGAGAATGTAAAAATCACTTTCTCTCTTAAAGCTCTGGTGGGTTAATATTTCTTTAAAAACTACAGGTATATTCTCTCCTCAAGAAACTTCCCTTGAGGTTGGGATAAATGAGCCCAAGCCAGAGTCTGTTGTGTTTTCACATTTCCCCACTGCCTCCCCTTCAGCCAAAACTCACCCAATGGCCCAAGTGGACCCAGTGTATATGTCATGAGCGGCTTTCGAAGGTCTGATTCCCTCCCTCCATCTCTGTGTCTGTTCTCAGTCTACCCAGCCCCCTCCTGGGGAGGCTAGGCTATTCCTCTGCCCCCTTCAGCTACTGAAGCCTTGCAGTCCTCTGCCATCCTGGCTGTGCCGTGGTGTCACCATGCCAGCCTCTGCCAGTTGAAAGGCATGCTGGTGGAAGGCATGGCGGCTGAGTCCTGGCGTAGAGCCACTGTTGAGTTTTCTGGGTGGCAATGGGGGGAGAAGGCGGAGCATGGAGCAGAGCCACCTGCCCACTGCTGCCTTCAGAGCTGGAAGTCGCAATCCTCCACGGACCAAACTTTACACATGAAAGTGCATTTCCACCAGCTGCAACTTTCCCTCCATCTGTTCAGCAGCCCCAGCCGTGGCTGTCCAGATGGGAGCGCAGCCTCCTTCCTGAGCGGCTGCCTTACCACCCCCCGCCCAGCCTTTCAAGCCCTGCCTCACTTACACTCATCTCACTCTCCAGGGGCCCAGGTGTCACTGCAGCTCTGCCCCTAAAGGCCTGCTCTCATTTTGAGCTCCTTGAAAGAAGAGGTTTTAAGTACCTGTGGCTGAACTTCCTTCCTTTCTCCACCCTTTTTCCTCGGATTTTTTCATCCTGAAGGCTGCATCAATTAGCTCCTTACCTACTGGCCTGATAGTTCTCCCACACTGTCTCCTGTGGCTTAGTTAGGTGGTCAGAACATGTTGCCAGGGCCGGGGCCTACAGGCAGTCCACATCTGGGCCTATGCTTTTAATGAGACATTTTTCAGCTATCAGACCAGTCCCCTCCACCTCTACCCCCAGCCATTCCCAACTAATGCCTGATGCTAGTCACCAAGAGCAGGACAGAATTTTCAATGGCTCAGCTTGGCTCTCACCTGATACTAGAGCAAGCCTGTCCCACCCGCGGTGGTGGTCTAGGAGCCCAGTTCTGGTATATTCATTTAGTCTCCTGTCCATTCATCTAACACTGCCTTCTGTGTTCCATGTACTGTGAACATGCTGGGAGTTCAAAGTTGAGTAGGACCTATGTGTACCCTCTAGGGGCTTGGCACTCTAATCGGGAGACCGATAGACGAGTCACTGCATCTCAGAAATGCAGGGCTAACAATGAAGGAAGTTGTCTGGGCAAGGTGAGGCTTGAGCTGGAGAGAGTGGGAAGATGAAAGGAGGAGAGAATAGAGCTGTGGCTCCACCACCAAGTGGGAAATGGGGTTTTAAACTGCCTGGCTTGTCCCCATTCTCCTGCCTCCAGTCAGTCAAGTGAGAGCACAGGGACGGAAGAGCGGCTCTGCAGTGAGGCATCGCTCAGCTCAATTGGAAGATATTTAAAAATGTGTAGGCCCCCAGTTTGCTCGGGGTGGCATCCTTACGTATGGGATCAGAGGAGCTGAGAGTGCCAAGTGAGACTAAAGTCAGTAAGACTGTTAGGTTATAATAGGGTTGATAAATGGGAAATACCAGACAAGTTCAAACAAAAGTGTTGTTGATCACTAACCCTGGGCAGCCTGATGCCTCAGGTTTCTAAACATCAAAGGACTTCCATGTGCAGCTAATTCGCAGCTATGTGCAGAAGGGAGGGAACCAGCACACTTTCTCCCAAGCACTATGTTTTTAGTTTGGGTGTATTGTACTTACATCTATTTTGGTCAAACCATCAGGTCCACCTCAGCTGTTTGTGCTAAGGCTCATGGTAGAGTGGTTTTTCCATTTCCTGTCCACCTCTTAGCCTAGGACAAGGGGAGTGACCCACAAATGTGATTTGGGATAAAACTAGAGGGAAAGCTATTCTGGAATTGAACATTAAAAGGCAGCAGAGTTACGCATTGTTTTTCGAAGGATTTAAAGGGGCAGGAATTAAACATTCACTGTGGATAATCTTTAAAGGGAGGGTTTAGGAATGGATTGTGTGTTTTCTCACAGCCCTGGGACACCCTTGTAAAGAGGACCGAGCAAGCATCTTCACCTTTTAGAAATGGAAAAACTAGTTAGGGAAGCTTGGGTGATCTGCAGTAGATCCCTGGGTGTGTCCCAAGAGATCACCCAGAACTCGAGGCTCCCCGAGGTCTAGTGTGTCTTGGACCTGTTCCCTCTGAGGGAGAGAAGCAAAGCTCCTCAGGAGGCCCTTTGCCCCTGCCGTCTGGTCCCACTTGTCAGTGGAACAGTTTGCACATTTTATGAGTGGTGCTGGTCACTTTCCCCAGATGCCCTGGCAGAGAAATTGTCCTGGGTCTCTGTGGGATCATTCAGCCCTTCGCACTGAAAACATACCAGCTGTCTTTAGGAACAGCTATCTCATCTATTTATTGAGCTCCTCCCTTCCCAAAGCTCTTTAGTTTGTGACATTTTATCCTTGCAACACTCCTGGGAAGAGCATAGGCCAGAAACAAGTCTCCCCATATTTGAAATAGGGAGCCTGAAACTTGCCAAAGTGTATCAGCTAATAATCACACGACTCCAAGGGAGGGCACAGCCCAGAAGGGAGTATCTGCTTATCACATGTCAGAGGTCAGCGAGCTAACCCAGTGGTTCCTGGCCAGTTCTGGGAATTCGTGGTCCAGAGAATTGCCATGTAATTTAGGAGGTTGACATAGGTGTTCTGGCTTTTAATTTTTTCGCAAAAGGACATTTGAAAAATCTGCTATCACCATATGACTTACAAAAGAACATTTTAGGAAATCTATCCACCTCAGAATAAAGGACTCTTCTTCCAAAGAAATTATAGTTGGAAATCATACCACTATATAGATAATAAGATAAATTAATTTTTTAATTGCATAAAATGTTCAACATAAAATGTTATCCAATGATAATACATTGTAGGGTGTATTATGATGGTCGACTTGTTACAACTTGTTTGGGGCTCTATTCTGAATGCAGTCCACTGGAGCTGGAATCTCACATGGGCCTGCTGGCCAAGATGGAAGCAACCTGCAATGAGGTTTTACATCATTTAGAACATTCTGAGAGTCTGAAAACAGCATCCCCCTGACCTGGGCCACTTCTGCGTTCCCTCTACAGGACCAGAAGGAGGGCAGGCTGTGGGGGCCAGAGGGCTTTCCAGTAAGGGCACCCCTGCTCCAAGATCTACTCCCAGGATGTGCGGGCCATGGCTTTGGTCACCTAGCTCAGAGCACCCAGAATTTATTCTGGAAGGTTTTCACCTTCTGGTGAAAGCCATTTTCTAACAGGCACAGTCCTCAGCCTGGGAACGGGGTGGCTATGCCTGCCATAGCAAGAAGGGTCAGAAGGGGAACCAAGAGGGTGTTGGAATGGGAGAGAGTTCATCCAGTGCCTTCCACTTGGCTGAGGCACAAGTCCACGGGCGCCGGTGGGTTTTCTGTCTGAATATGCCTGATTCTCTGTCATTTCTGGGAGAGGTGGAAGAAGGAAGAGGTTCAAGGCGTTTACCGAGGCATAGAGCGTTTCTTCCTGCCCACTTCTGTGTTTTGCCATAGTGTGTGGGTGGCCAGAGCTAGCAGGAGCACCATGTTTCCACTTAGGTTCTGACTGGACACCATTTCCTCCTACTCAGGACCCTAGAACTGCCACAATCAGACCATACTAGGGGGAATGCGTCACTCTAAATGAAGGCTGGGAACTCCCTGAAATTTTATGTAAAAGTGTGTGTGTGTACAACAGCACAAGGGCTCACACGTGTGTCAAGCTTGTAGGGTCATTTTTCTGTGAAAATGGTCCACAGTCCTCTTCACATTCTCAAAGGGGTCCATTCGTAGGGTCCCCCACAATCATGGGGTTCATTTAATTAAAAGAGATTGGCCATATAGAGTTGTATGACTGGGCACCACCCCAAAATATGAGCAAGCATCATCTCCAGTTCTGCTTAGATGAGGGGTGAGGTTAAAGTTGCAGAGATACCCAAAGAAAGTAACCATTCAATTTCATTTCTAGTTCTCTCCTGGCCCCTCCACACTCTTTATCTAGAGTTGTCAGATTTAGCAAATAAAAATACAGGATGCCCAGCTAAATTTGAATTTCAGATAGACAACACATAAGTATTTCCCATGCAATATTTAGGACATACTTATACTAAAAATTATTTGTGCAATATTTGAGACATACTTATACCAAACAATTGTGGTGTTTGTCAGAAATTCAAATTTAGCCGGCATTCTGTATTTATCTGGCAACACTATTTGTGGCATTAGTCTTTATCACACATGTTCTCATGGGCCCCTCTTTTCCTAGGAAAAGGAAGGCACTCTCAGATACATACCACCTTGCAATTCTGTGCACAGGGCTCCAGGTACTTCAGGGCCAAACATTTTATAATTTCCCTTTTGGCCCGGGGAGGTGCAAGCCCAGATGTAGTCAGCAGGGGGCACCATTTTCTTAAAATAGATCCCCAGCGGAGTTTCAGGGGCCTCAAAGGGGAAGAGGAGCATTGCATTGAATTCTGATTTGCTGCTTCTGCATTCCCTCTGGAGCTCACTTCTCCCACCCCACCACCCTGCCAGAGTTATCTCTGTGAAACAAGAATCTGATCCCGTCACTTCATTCCTTAAATCTCTTTCAAGGTTGCATAGTTACCTTCTTCATGCGGCATAAAATGTGCTTCAGGATCCACTGACGTCTATTTTCCCTGCTTCAATTCCTGCGGCTTCCACCCTACCTGATCCCACTCCGCACTTCCGGCACCCCCTTCACCACGAACTATTTGCAGTTTCTCTGTACACTATCTACTGTCCTGCTTTTGTGCCCACAGTTCCCTCTGCTGCTAATTCCCTTTTCCACTAGGTGCTTCTTGTGACTCCAGTCATTCACCCACATTTCATAAGTATGTCTTAAGACCGACCGTGTACCAGGCACTATGTTGTGCACTGGAGATAGCTGGAGAAGGCGACGACTAGAACCTTTCCCTTGTGTATCTCAGGATGGGAGAGGGGAGAAACAGTTAACAAGTAACCAAATCAACGGGTTACGCGGGCTTAGTTCAAGGGTTAACCGATCTGACTTCCTCGAGCAGAGTTGATGGTTCCCTCCTTTGGGTGCCCTGATGGATTTTCATTTTAAGGGTCCCAAAATCTAACTCCTGCACAACCATTGCAGGGAACATGGATGAATGAAGTGAGCCAATTGAAGTTAATAGGGAAGGGGCTGGGGTGGAGAGGTGGGGGAGTGTGGCCTGTGACAAACTGAGAGTGCGTGTCCCATCTAAAAGGGACAACGGCTTTTCACCTCCTCCCAATTGTTGCCAGATCTGTTATTTCAAAAAAACATGGAAATACTGATTTTTACATAAACTCTCCCAATTTTTAAAATTCTTTCCAGCTAAACTAAACATGCCTACAGGTCAGATATGGCCTATGGCCACCAGTTTGCCACCTACCATATTGCAACACTATATCATTGTCTTGCATCAGATTAATATTTATGTATATTTTCTCCCCCAAGACTGTGTTCTTGCGTCTTCAGCCCCTAACATAGTGACTGACACATGGTGGGTGCCAGTCAAACATCAATAAATGTTTGTGGAAGGGAGAAAGGAAGGGAGGGAGGAAGGAGACGAACTGGGAACAACAGTTTGTGGATGGAAATTCTTATTACTGCTGCTTTGGGGGTGGGACAGATGGAACAAGAAAGCCTAAAACAATTTATTGCTGAGTGTGCATGTGCACGAGTGTGAGTTTCAATGTTAGCAGGTGTGACAGCTGGAAAATGTGTTTAAGAATCATAGGCTCCTTTCTTGGTGGACTCCCAAGCCATCTCTCCCCATTCTCGGCGGATGAGGGGGAGGAGAAGAATGCAGGGCTCATGGTGGACTTCCTGGCTTCCTTCCAGGACCTGTAGTCACTGGCACAGAGATCAGAAAGAGCTTATATAGGCTTTTGGCACCAACTGACACATCCTCGGGGGAAGATGTCTGGCAGCTGCTGCCACCCACCGCCTACCCGCTAGAGTGCCCACTGCATAGCAAGCAGTTGTGGGTCAGAATAAAATGCTTTCTCTTCTCACTTGTCCAAAGTGAGATAATCAAAATGACCCGTCACCCTGCATTGGGGGATGAAAACTCCCAATTTAAAGAGAGGGGCGGGGGTGGCTTAGACTCCCCATCACGGCCCCCCAGAGACAGAGCAGGAGCTTGACCTCTGGAGCAGCCTGCCGATTTCTGTTAATGGTATGCTGTCCTTTTTAGCAAAAGGGGATGCTGCCTTGTGCCCACACGGAGCATCCCATGTACATTCTTGCTGGCCCGATGAATAAGGACATATCTTTGGAAAATAGACATCTGAGGCTTAGAAAGTATATTTTGTCTAATTTTCAAGAGAAGTAACTAAATCATTCAGGAATCAGAGCCTCCATCTTGGCCCTGAAATCCTTTGTGAAGCCTGGAAAATGTGATTTTCTGAATCTGAGAAGGTGGAGGGTATTGGGGCAGCCTGAAGTACACTGGAGTCACTCTTTAAGCTGGACTATGGAAATTTCTATCTCATGAATCTCTCTCTGGTGGGAGGTATCTTGAAAGCCAAAGCCACCTCCAGCCTCCAGGGTGCTTCTTGCTCCCTACCAGCACTTGGCCAGCCAGAAGCTTTGAAGCAAGACTTTCCAGGAAGCAATCTCTCCCACAGGCACTGCTGACTCAGCCCAGACTCCAAGCTCTGAGTCTGGTTCCTGTCCCAGAGTAGCCAGCAGAGGCAGGGGTGCACAGGGGCTATGGTTCTGGGCTGTGCCCATGCTGCCAGGAGGGAGGAATTGGGGGGGAGGGCGGGTGCAGAGATAGCGGGGCATGGAGCCTGAGTTGTTTAGTCTTTTGCTAAGGGAAAGGGGAGGGAGAGTCAATATTTGCTTGAGTCCTCCAAGTTCTGGCATCCTTTGACAAAATCTATCTTTCCTGAATTCCCAGAGGCAGGGATAGCGGCAAATTCAGTACCTTGAATCAGGGAGTGAGAACATTCCTTGATATGTTCCCCTGCTCTTGTAGTCAATCTGCCACGGGGGATGTGACTGACCATCTTTCTAGGGTCTCCACCTGACTCTCCGACATCCTCTTTCCCCAGATTACCCCCATTGGATTAAAGGAAAATTTGTGTTCCTGCTCTCCCCTTCACTTTCTCCACAAACTGCCTATGATTCCTTCCATCTCTGCTGCTTCCTGCTTCCCTCCTGCCCACTCTCCCTTGCTTCTTTGGTCCTTCACTGTCATTTTCCTCTCTCCATACTCCTCCCTTCTCTCTCTCTCTGTGGTTCTGACAGTGAATCCTTTCCCTGGCACAGGCCCTTGACTTGCTCGCCAGCCCTGCTGGGTTACTCTCCTCATTTCTGTAGCTTCTGTCCAATTATCTCTCTGGCCAGGCTAGTTGGGAGCCCTCCCCTCTGGCCACCCTGCCTCTTTCCTTCCTGCTGCTAGCAATGCTATCACCCACGATTCGTTTCCATTTGGGGTGGGGGTGGAGAGCTGGCTTGAATAAACTGGGAGATGCTTGGCAACCCATTCTGTGTTCGGCTCTGAGAACCCCAGTAGAGTTAAGAGAATCTTAGGGAAGAGGACACCATTTCATAGACAATTAAGGACTGCAGGATCTAGTTTTAACAAACATGGGATCAAAAGCTTTTTAGAGTCAGCCAGTCCTTAAAAACAAGGGCCCAGGGATGGGAAGGAACAGAAGCCCTTGCCACAGAAAACAAACCTGTGACTCAAAGGCATCACGTAGATGCTTCCTTGCTCATCCACGTTCCTGAGTTTAATGTCTTTGGCTTGGGAATTAACTTTGAGACTTTTCCAACAAAGATAAAAATAGAGCTCATAAATGCCATCACAGGCACTTTCCGATAAGGTGGCCTTTTAAGGGAAGGCTGGGCTCCCAGAAAAGAGTGTGAGTCAAGGAGCAGTGTTCAGGGTTCTCACAGGCTGCTGACCAGCCTGTGGCCAAACAGTGGATGCAGGAAGAGAAGCTGCTGGAAGCTTCTGTGCCTGAAACTACAGGAACCACATCCCTGAGAGGAATGTTTATTTCACTCATTCATTCATTTATGCATCACACAAGCATTAATCTGAATGCCTATTATATACTAGGAATGCTGGTTGGTGCTGGAAACATGATAGAAAGAAAAAGGGAATCCCTGCCCCTAAGGAGCTTACAGACCCAGAGAGGGAATCAGGCAACCATGAGACTGGGGGATAGTGCAGTGGAAGGAGAATATGGGAGACGTAGCTCAGGGTTAGGCAACACACACAGCTTCCTGGAGGAACAGATGGATAAATGGAAGCCTACAGAATCAGCAGAGAATTAACCAGGGGAAGATGGGGGTGGGGGTGGGGAAAGGTGTGGAGAAGACTGTTCTGGGAAGAGGTAACAGCAGGCACAAAAAGAGAGAACTTGGTTTATTCAGGGAATTGAAAGTAGTTCTGCCTGTGACTGGAACCATATTGCTCAGTGGAATGAGAAGCATAAAAGAGCCCCAGAGACAAAGGCACAGGTCACTGGTAAAGAGCATTTTACCCCTATTAAGGAGCATGGGCTTTATCTTGAGGGCAATGAGGAGCCATTGAAGGGTTCTATACAAAGAAGTGACTTGATCAGATTGACATTTGGGAAAGTTCACTCTGGCTGCAGAGTGGAGAAGGAACTGGAAGAGGGAAGACCAGAGGCTGGAGACCAGTGAGGAGGCTGCTGTGATCCAGGGAAGAATTGGGGAAGTGTCAGTGAAGATGGAAGGAAGTAGGCAGAACTGGGAGAAAACTGAAGTTGGAATTGTCAGAACTTGGTGTTGAATTAGATATGGGCTTGAGGAGTCCAGATACTTCCCAGTTGTCAGCTTGAGCTAATTGGTGAGACAGAGAACACCGGAGAAGAAGCAAGTTTTAAATCTGCTGGTGCCTATGGGACATTCAACCAAAGATATCAGGTTGGTAGTTGGGTATTTAAATCTGGAGCTCAAGAGAAAGACCTGGCTCAAGATAGATTTGGAATATTCTTTAGCAGATGGATGGCAGTGGAGCCGTGAGAGTGAATGAGCCATCTCAAGGCAAGTGAGGACAGTGTGAAGAGGAGAGGAACTGAACAAAATCCAAGGAAAGGCGATATTCAAAGGATGGCTAAAGGAAGAGCCCATACAGGAGACTGAGAAGGAGCAGCCAGAGTGGTAGAAGGAAAGCCAGGAGTAGGGGTCTTCTGTTGTTGGCCTCAAGCATTTGTTTCTCCCTTCTCCTGCCAAGAGCGCACTGAGTTTCCTTCGGGGAATTCGCTCCTCCCCTGTTCTCAATCTTTTGGTTTTGATCCTAGGGGGGAGATGCTGGCTGGCTCTGCCTAACCCTCCTGACCCACCTCCCACAGCTCTCCCACTTGCTCTCTGGACTCCAGCCACATTAATTTTCCTTGAGTGTCTCAAAAACTCCATGCTCTCTCTGGCCTTAGGATCTTTATCTTACTGGAATGCTTTCTTCCCTCATTCCCCTTCTCCACAGCCTTTTGCCTACTAACCTTCTAACTATGCTTCCAACCTCTGCTTAAGCCTTCTCTTACATTCCAGACAAGACCAGGGCTTTCCGTTTTACATTCATTCATTCATTCATTCATTCATTTATGCAGTATGTTCTAAGCACCTTCTGTCCATGTGTCAGCTCTGTGCTGAATGCTGGGACATTATGGAGAGCAAAACAGACAGGTCCCTTTGGAGCTGACAATTGAGTAGAGGAGACCAACAATAAACAAGTAAATATTCAAAACAATTACAAATTGGGGCTGGCCCCGTGGCCGAGTGGTTAAGTTCGCGCGCTCTGCTGCAGGCGGCCCAGTGTTTCGTTAGTTCGAATCCTGGGTGCGGACATGGCACTGCTCATCAAACCACGCTGAGGCAGCGTCCCACATGCCACAACTAGAAGGACCCACAACGAAGAATACACAACTATGTACCGGGGGGCTTTGGGGAGAAAAAGGAAAAAATAAAATCTTTAAAAAAAAAAAAAACAATTACAAATTGTTGTTAGCGTTGTAAACGAAGTAAACAGAGTACCATGATACCAAGAAGTTCCTTATTTTGGATAGGGTGGGTGGTCAGAGAAGGTTCTTTGAGGATGTGAAAATTAAAGTGAGCCCTGAAAGAAGAGGCAGAACCAGCCATGTGAAGAGCTCATAGGTGGCCAGTGTGGCTGAAGCGAAGACAGAAAAACAACGCCACATGAGATGCCGTTGAATGCGAGACTTTTCCAGGCAGTTGCACAAAGTTTGCATTTTATTCTTGGTACAATGGGACACCATTCAAAGGTTTTAAGCAGGGTTGCAGCATGATCTGACTTAAATTTTAACTAGATTGCCCTGGTTTCTGAGTGAAGAATGAATTAAGGGCCAAGCAAAGAATTAGGAAGACTAATTAGGACCCTCTGGCCATGGTGCAAGCAAAAGAGGATGTTGGCTAGAACTTCAATGGGACTGAGGAGATGGAGAGAAGTGGACAAATTCAAGGGATACTGTGAAACTGGAACATACAGGAATTCTTGATGGATTAGATATGAGGTATCAGGGGAAAAAGAGTCAAGGATGATGCCTAATTTCTGGCCCGAAAGGGTGGAAAGAGAACCATGCTGGCTTGGCTTGGCCTGCCCCAGCGGAATTTGCTACCCCCCCCCCATCCTTTCCTTGGAGCCCCGGGGGGCCCGGGAATCTTCAGAAGCCCAGAGCTTGCAAAGCAAGCATCATTTGAAAACCACTGGGTTGGAGAATCTTTACGGTCCCTTCCAGTTTTGAAATTCTTTTGTTCTAAACTGAAAACTCTTTGTGAATAGGGACAATATTTCTATGTATTTTGACTTCTCCTGGAGTTACCTTGGTCAAGCTCTGTATCTGGGGAGCGTTCAGTAAGTGCTAGTTGACTGTTCACTTTGGCACACACCTTCCATAATTGAATTTTAGATTAAATTTCTTTTTTAAAATAGGATTCTAACGTAGAGTAAACTTTCGATTGAAATCAGTTCACCTTGATAAAGTAGAGCCACGGATAGGATAATCTAAAATTGTAATATCTGAAGTAATTTCTATTTGAGTCGAGGTAGAGAAAAATGTGTTTTTGCTAAACCAATTATCTACGTTTAGGTAAATATTATTTTAGGGTAAATACCAACAGGTGGTGGATCAATCTCATTCAGAATAGGACCAAAAAGCCACTGAAAGTAATTCATAATAGTGAATATAATCTATATTTGGTAACACACTCTTCATTGAAAACAAATATTAACTCTCTCAAACTTCTTTTGAAGCAATGACTTCTGGCAATTTTTAGACCCGTTTTAAAGATGAATGAGATGAAGATGGAGTTGTGTGGCCAGTCCAAGACAAAAATCAAAATAAAGCTAGCACTCAAACTTGCCATTTCCTCTCCTCTCTTTTCCACCGCTGCTTCTTTCCCTGGCACTGCACCCTTCAGATATCGTGTTTCCCAGCCCTCTTTCCAGGTTAAAAACTCAGAACTTCAATACCTATAAGCACATCGATCAAAGCCTCAGATAAGTACACCATTCCAAGCCTTTTGTTTTATTAAAGAGGGAAGTAAAGTAACAGAATGCCTTTTATGTGCCAAGCACTTTAGAACAAATACCATGTCGTTCCATGCTGCTTATTACTCTATGATGAATACCCCATTTCATGGATGAGACAGGAGGGTTGGCCTTCCAGCATCTGATCTGCTTCCTGTTTGGGATGAGTCCCCTGCTGTGGATGGCGTCAGTGAGAAGGAGTGCCGAACATTACACTGTGGACATCATGGCAGTCAGACCTTTCTTCATTGCCCCCCAATCGTGGTCCGGGCCCAGGATACGGCCTAGGATTGGCCAACAGGGTGCTGCTATTTGGGCTTTGGGTTTGCAGCATGAGGCACAAAAATGGAAGGAAGGTTAGACATCCTTTGCAGTGACAGCAGTAGTGGCCGTGTGTCTGGTGGTGTCACTTTGTGGCACTACCCAGCAACTGGACCTCCTGGCCAGAATGTCTTGCTAAAGAAGGTTGGTCTTCCTCCACTGACCCTTGGTTTCCAGTCAGATTTCCAAGTCTGATTCTTCAGCTCTTTGTCAGTTCTGAGAGCCAGAGATATTTCTTCAGTAAATTCCAATTTGGGTTGATATAGCCAGAGTTGGTGTAGTTCCTGCAACCAGAAACCCTGAGTGATCTGAAGAAACAGATTCTGAGGTCAGTGAGCTTGTTCAAGAGCAGTGTTCTGGCTGAGAAGCCTGTGCTGTTTCCTTGATTCCATACTTCCCGAAGAATTCTAAAGGGCATAGAGAAAAGGAGCATGGAACGCAGTTCAGAGTGGGGCTTGAAGACCGCTAGGCATATGAACACTTACTCCAAAAATCTACCTTCAGTAACACATCTGTAAACAAGTAGGTTCTACTCTATGCTGGGGACTGTGCTATGTTCAAATATTATTTCAGTTATTCTCACAACAATATGATATGGTGGGCATTATTTTCTCCATCATTTGGATGGAAAAACAGGCTCAGAGAGATTTGTCCAAGTTTAGTGTTAGTGCCGGGTTTGAACTTGAATCTCCAGACAAGGAGGCTGGTGCTCTTTCATTAAGCCACAGCTGCTTCACTATGAAATTTAATCAGTCAAAAAAAAATTTCTCCACTGCCAATTTTCTATTAACCCCATTGTGGCCCCAGTACAACCTCATCAATGTGTTCTTGTTGGCATGCTTCGTGTATATCGTCTTACATCTGGGTCCCAGGGTGTGTCATCTGTCTCTCTTCCTTTAACTGCTGCGCCATTTTTTTTTTTTTTTTTTTGAGGAAGATTAACCCTGAGCTAACATCCGCCACCAATCCTCCTCTTTTTGCTGAGGAAGACTGGCCCTGAGCTAACATCCATGCCCATCTTCCTCTACTTTATATGTGGGACGCCTACCACAGCATGGCGTGCCAAGCGGTGCCATGTCTGCACCTGGGATCTGAACCAGCAAACCCCAGGCCGCTGAAGCAGAACGTGTGCACTCAACCACTGCGCCACTAGGCCAGTCCCTCTCTCTTCCTTTAGACTGAGGACGTCCAGAGCACAAGACCATGCCCCCACTAAGGATCTTCCTTTCCTGCATATCCATCTCCCATGTTCACACAAGGCTCTACCATGGCAGGCCACTGGGCCAGGGGGTTTTACAGGCCACCTGAGTAACTACAGAGGGGAGAGAAGGACTTCATTTTTATACAATGCTAACAACCAAAATTGGAGCTTATACTTATCTTCTATTCATTCATTCCTGCCTGCTTCCACCTCCCATACAGCTTCAAGGGGAACCATGCGTTTGCTCACTGGACTGTAAAATGGAGCCGAAGATCCTTGTTAGCAGAAGAAATAGTAGATGTCTTGAGGTCTTTTGGGACAGAGCCCTTGCCCAGACCTGGCTCATGATGGCCAATGAACACTTTGTTGTTTGTGTTTCAGATTAAGAAAATGAGTTGTGCATGTTTCCTACCATCACAAGGAGCAGTGAATTGAATTGGTGCCATTGTAAACTTGATTGTTGTCACAGAGATAAAAGCCTCATTAAGTCCCTCAGGAAGAGAGAATTTTACTTTGAGCATAGAGGACTGAGGGGGGCTTCTTGCTTGTCGTGGTTACAACAAGAAAACAGTAAATGGAAGAAATAATTAAATAATTGCACTTCCCCCACCCCCAAACCTCGTCAAGAGGCTGGGTGAGTTTTTAATTAGTGGTGCATTTTCAATAAATCCGTATTTGTACGTGATGCCGATTCTTTCCTGGATAAGGGATAGATAATAATGAGAATCCTATTTTTCAGTCCCACACTAAAGGGATGCCTAGTATATTTAATCATGCTGTAGAAATCCTGGCAGCTTTCTCTGAGCCCAGCCTCTGCTCTAATTACATTTCTAGATTTTAGTAAATTGAAAGGGAAAATGTAGGAACAAAATAATTAAAACCGAAGAGGAAGTGCATATTAAAAAGGAGAAGCTGTTTAAAATTCTTCCACGCAGTGCTTCCAAGGACATCTCCAGTTGTTTAATCAGATCCACACCAAATCAAAGTCCTTTGTACAGAGGCTGGTGGCATCCCATCTCAGGTGGGCAGTATGGTCCCCACAGCAGAGTGGGAGCCTCATCGTGCTAGGCTACAGATGGAGATAGGACGCTTATATCCTTCCAGATCTCTGGGGATTCAGGGCCAGCCTGGACAAGCTGCTGGCACAGACTCACTAGCCCCGAGGAGTCCCCTCCCAGGTCCCAGGTGGAATCTGACTAAACTGTAACGATTAGCTCCAATTGTGAGGTAGCTAAATTATGTTGTCCAAGCCTGCAGTTTCCTCTTTCTGCACCCCTTCCCCACCACCATGCTCCTCCCTGCAAGGACTATCCTTTTTCTCTCTTCCCTGCTGTCCTGTGAAATCTGACGTCAAGAGAACAGGAAGTGAACAGTCTCAGTGACACCAGGAGTCAGTTACTTGTAACTGGGTTTACCTGTGGGGCACTCCGAATTTTCACAAGGACTGAAAACCTTGCTGGCTTCAGCCAAAAGAATGAATGTTTGTTAATGATGATGATGAGTGAAAACTAATTGGAAAGTTTCAAGCATCCATCTACCAGGTGACAAAAGCTCTTTTTAAGTGGGGCAGGCACAGTAACCACATCATTGTGGCATTTAAGATCTCCGTTTCTTGATCATTTGGGCTGAAATTTGGGTTGGGCAAACTAGGAGTTTAGAGTGTTTTGTCTGTGATTCCTAGGACATTTTAAGCTGTAGGATTGTAGGGTCTGCTTGTGTATTTGAAAGTGGAAGACAGCCTGGCACTGTCAGGGGTTTCTTTCCAAACTCCTGTGGCTTTGTTCATGGGCTCCCAGTCTTCCCTGCTGAACAGACTCACCAGCTACCTGCCGCCAGGACACATGTGGCAAGAGACAGTGAGCACCGTCTCCTGGAGACAGTCCCACGGCAGCAGGACTTTGGGAAGCTGTTCCCAAGGCAAGGCGCACACTTTGTCACCCCATGACCCACAGGTTCATCTGGTTGTTCTTTTGGGTCCAATGCCTCCTCAGGCATTTGTGTGTGTACGCCTGCATAATGATACTATCTCAGTATGGCAAAGAGACAATGCTGCTCCAGATTATTTGCCTTGATTCAGTAAGAATAATTTTTTAAAGTTTAAGCTAAAAGAATCGTAGCAATAATAAGTATCCCAACAGTGACATTATCGCTCCAACGTGGAGATGACTCTTTTCTCCCAGGGCCAACATGCTCTGAGACTTTTCTTTTTCTCAACTCAGGAATCACTGATGGCCCTTGGAAGCTAGGATGTGAGGCTGACTGGGGACCCAGGTGTCCAAGACAACAAATTGTTACTGAATCAGCTTCCTTTCAGTTAAGCTACCTACTTGCCCGCCTTCCCCCCAAGGAATGGTCCTTCTTATTTTTGTTTCCAAACGCTAAATTTTAAAAGTTATCTAAGAGTCTCTAGCATTATCATAAAGTCCAGAAAATATTTTACTGTCAGAAAAAAAGCAGGTAATGCACTTAAAAGTCGTTGGTAACCCATAAACTGCTTGCAAATATAAGGTACAACTGCTAAATGCCTTTATTGTTATGCTGCCCACCCGGACTCCAACTTGGTGCGTCTCTTTTTGGTCCTCGCACCTCGGCGCAGCCCGCCGCGCCCTGCACGCGACCCCCACCTCCCTCCGAGTTCCCGCCTCTTTCTCCTCAGGCCCCGCCTCCCCTCAAATTTTCGGACCCTGCTGAGACCCTGGGACGCAGGCGCACTAGGGGTGGTGGGTGGTGTCTTGAGGAAGAGGGAGGAGAGGCAGGAGAACCCAGGGAGGGGAGGGGAGGAAAGGGGAGGGGAGGGGCGCGGAGGGGGCGGAGGCCGCGCGGGGTGGGGCCCGGCGGGTACGCGCTCGCTGCGTCGACGTGCTGACGCCATGACGCCCCGGCCGGTGTGTGTCGGTGTGTGTGTGTGTGAGTGTGCGCACTGCGAGTGTGTGTGTATTTGTGTATCGGCGGTCTCGCAGGTCCCGGATGTTGCGGACAGTATGAGGCGAGCGCAGGGGGACGGGGACCAGCAGCTGTCGCCACCGCTCTCAGGTGAGTGGGGGGAGGAGAGTCGAGGGAGAGGGTTGTCCTGTCGGAGTGTGGGGGGCGCCTCCCCTAAGAGGTGACTGACCCCCACACCCCCCGCCCCCCCCCGCCACACATGTACTCTTCTCTGTCCCATTTCCTACATCCCGGGTTACGTGGCCTGTGACTGCCAGAGCCTAATCACCCGTTCCTTCTCCCAATCCCAAGCATTCAGGAGACACAAACGCGCCCCCTGCCTTCAGCCCCCCCCATCATTTTCCCAGCCCCATCCCCCTTGCCAAATAGTGAGCTGTCGCCTGCGGCGAGATGGGTGACTGCGCATGCGCGAGTGTGAACGCGCTAGGGGTGCTTGTTCGCTGCCCTGGGGGCGCATGCGCATCGCTGTGTTGCAGGGACCTGCGGGATAAAGAGCCCCTTGACCACGCGCCCGCCTTCTTCCCAGGCAGTGGGCTACACTTGCTGCCGGATAGTGACCCTCTGTAGCTCCGATCCAAAAGGGAGAATTTAAATTATTTGAGGGGTTTATTGATAAAGCACTGCTGGCGTCTGGTGTTGCCTTAGAGACTCCCAGGCTACAAACGCCTCCCACAGCCAGCGTGCCCCAAGCTGACCTTTCTTTTGAAACTGTCACTGCAACTTCTAGTTCTCGCAATACTTTTCTTCCCTATACTCCCATCGTCATGCTGTACCTTTAACGCAAACCTCCCCTAAATTTAGGAGTAGGTGCCCCAACCCATTCATTTATTCTGGCAGGGGATTTTGGTATCCTTTCTGAAGAGGACTAAGGGTCATAAAAAAGAAAGTAGGGGGGGTTTCCTTTTAGTAAAATTATCTTCGCGGAACTAGATAAGGTGGAGATCAGGAGCACACAGTATAGGCGTTAGAGTACTAACTAAATCAAGACATCGAGATTCTCATCTCTAGCCCTCCTACTTGGTGTGACCTATTTGCCTCTTTTTTTGAAAAAGATCTTTCTTAGCGCTTTCGTTTTAGCTGTACATTATTGATGCTCTGTCAACATCACCTGAAAACAAAAGCAATCTGAAACCACTGGTGGACGATAACTTACCCCGTGGAGGTTTTAACTTTGAGTAATGAAGTGAAGTTTCTTTCACATTTACCAGTAACAGAGAGCGATTTGAAATAAGGAACTTTAAAAGTACGGTAATATTTCAGTGATCTAGGACCTGAGTTCTCAGTTGGCAGGTTATACATGGTCCTTTAATTTGCTCCTGTATTATCATTCTTTTGGAAACTTTGAGGCTGCTTAGCTCTGCCATCAGAACAGGATGAGGAGATGATAAGCTTACAAACAGAAGGTTTGCTGAATAGCATTGAAATGAATAGCTAAATTGGCGGGGTGGGGGGGGGGCGGTGGGGGAAGCGTTTTCTGTGTTTTTCAGTTGTCTTTGCCAACGCTGTCTCCTATCTGGATATCTGGGAATGGGATATATTAGTAAGCCTTATTTTTTATTCTCTTTCCATTGTATTCTTTCTTTGCTGTTCTCTCAAGGCTTTTTTGGCTGCCGTTCTTAATTGTAGGACCTTATGTTCTTGGACCTTAAAGTATGTATATGTTTTTCACTTCCCCATTTAATCCTGGCCTTTGCATGGTTCAGCTGTCTTTTGTGCTATTTTCTGTTGCCATGGTTACAGTTGGAGCCAAGAGATGACACAGGAAGCACAGGAGTTTGGGGGGCATATATCATCCTGTGTCCTGGGAAAGAGCTGGAGACTCATCTTTTTTTTCCCTTGCGTGAAGACTAAGGAGTATGTTATTGCGACAACCTCGCATCTAGGGTGGGGGTGGTTGGTGTCCATTTGGTACTTCGGTGACTTCTTTTAGAGCTCTTCACAGTGGTTAGTTTGGTACTTGGAAATGTTTAATGTTGCCTGTGTCCAGACTTCCATCAGGTTTTGGTAAAATCTTGAGGTAAAACTATTGAGGTAGTGTCCATTTCTCTTCTCAGTAGGCTTCTGTTATCCAGGACGATTTGTTTTGATCTGGACACATTTCATCTGGTTGAATTTATTGAAGGCTCATTTAAAATTTTTATGGTATGAAGGCATGAAATGCTTTTAGGATTAAGATGAGTATCATTAAATAATTCGTATTGGTGCAGAGCCATGCTAAAAAAACTCTTTAAAATGGGTAACACATGTACATACATATGAAACAAAATTCGAAAGATACGCAGGGAGAGTGAAGAATCTTTCTTCTAATGTCCTCCTTTCATCCATCTGTTTACCTCCCCAAAGGAGACTGTTGTTCCCTGTATCTTGTTTACCCTTCTAGAGACAGTCAATTCTTTTACAAGCATATACAACTATATGTTCTTCGGTGTTTAGTTTTTATTTTACAGAAATGGTAAGACACTATACCCATTCTGCACTTTGCTTTTTTCACTTGATGTATCTTGGCCATTATTCCATACAGTGTGTAAAGTACCTCTTCCTTTTTGAAAGATGACAAATATTCCATTGTGTAGATGTACCATCATTCAGCCAGCTCTTATTATTGGATACTTAAGTTGTTTGCAGTGCTACAATCAATTCCTTGTGTGTGTCTTTTATGTACCTGGGTGTCTGTTGGATAAATTCCTAGTGGAAGTGCTGGATCAGAGGATATATGCATTTTTGATGTTGTTAGATATTGCTAAATTGCTTTCCATCAAGGTTCTACAAATTTATATTCTTGCCCGCAGTGTATGAGTCTGCCTCTTTCCTCACCGACACTGTGTTATCAAATTTTTCATCTTTGTGCAGTCTTTTATCTAGGATTTTAAAGTTTATAGTGTAGCTTGTTAAGCTTCATTACACCCAGGAGTTGTGGATAAATACCGTTGCTGTTTTGCAGATGGGGATGGTGGTGGAAGATATTGTTTGACTGGAGAATAATGTCCTGAGAATAAAGTCGTATGCCTGGATAATACAGCCAATCCATGACAATGTTAGGAAGACCTGTAAAACCTATATTCTGATTTCTTCCTTTAACTCTTAGTTGCTAGTTTCTCTCTGTGAAATTCTGTAAGCCCATAAGTGATGTTTTATGATCTCCTTTTGAGAGCTGTGACTCAAAATTGTTTATACATGTAAACTGCCATTCTCTTGAGGAATCGAAAAGCTAACCCAGTTAAGGTGCATTACTGAGTGTCTACACAGAATACTGCTACTAGTGCTTTTTAAAAGTCTGCTGATTGCAGTATACTTCACTATGAACTGTGAGGAAATAGAAAAGAATTAAAAGATATCCATGCCTGAAGGAGCTTACAATCTTTTTGGAAAACCAAATCTACTGAATATATGAAATAATAAGAGTACAGTTAGGAAACAGAACCTGGGGATGATGCACCACAAGACAACATTTTGGCCAACGATGGACCGAGTATATGACAGTGGTCTCACAGGATTAGTACCATATAGCCTAGGTGTGTAGTAGGCTAGACCATTTAAGTTTGTGTTAAGTATACTCTGTGATGTTCACACGACGACAAAATTGTCTAGTGGTACATTTCTCAGAGCATATCTCTGTTGTTAAATGACACATGAGTGTATTTGCTCCATCTAAATATGTGCATATGTGTTTATATATATAATATATAAATGTTTATGTTGCAGACGTCATGGCACCTATTAAGGTGCATCTTCTTAATATAAAAACGTTTTGCTTAATTGTTCTTACAATACATTGTCACAGTTGAGGCAATTAACATTAATTTCCTAATACCATCTAATACCCAGTTCATATTCAGATTTTCCCAGTTGTCTTGAAAATGACACTTTTTAGCTATTGGCACTTTTTTCTTCAAACATGTCTTTTAGTCCCTTTTTAAATCTAGAACGCTTTATTTAGAAGCCACACAGTATTACCTTTTGAAGAGACCAGGTTGTTTGTCTTGTAGAATATATCACTTCTGGAATTTTCTGCTTGTTTTCTCACAATTTCATTTAATTTGTTGCTTTATCCCTGTATTTCCTATAAACTAACACTGCAGTCTCAAGGCTTGATTAGATTCAGGTTAAAGATTTTTGGTAAGAATACTTCTTAAGTGTTGCTCTGTACCTCGTATTGCATCACCGTGAGAGAAACAATGACGTATGATGTCCCACTATTAATGATGCTGAGTTTAAGATAAATACCAGATCTCTCCACTGTAAAAGCGTTTTTTTCTCTTCGTAATTAGTAAGTAATCTGTAGAGTGGTGACACTTGGGCATCGTACTCTTAGCCTTCTCCAGCAGCCTTTCACCTAGTGCTGATGATCCTTGTCTGGATCAGTTATTTCTTTGGGTGTTGCAAAATGGCTATTTTCTAATTTTCCCATTCCTTTTTCATTGATTAACTTTCACTCTTCTGTAAAGATTTCTCTCCTCAGTCAGGAATAAGTTATAAGTTCTACCAAAAAGTTCAGGTAAATTCTTAATTTTCCCTTTAATAATTTTCTGAATAAAGAGAGAGTATAATAATTGCCTCTAGCAAATGAATGGTTTCTTTTTGTCACTGTTTTAGTATCATTATAAGCTCATGAATTTTAGTTAATTCTGTGTTTTACCAATAATTATAGACATTTTTTTTGATGCTCAAAATGTTCCATATTTGGCCTCTGGGAGCCCTTTAAGCTTGGTATGTGAGTGCTTCCTTGCCCTCTCGCACAAGAAGTTCCTGGCTCACTTTGTATTTTTCCTGTCCTAGATGTGGAACCCTCACCTCTGTATGTTTAAGTATGTGTGATATATATATCTATCACATTTTCTTCCCTTTTCATAAATTATGTTCATCTCCCTGTGGAGCTTCTGGAACCAAATTCTAAAAAACTAAAGATGCCTTTATTTTAACACAACACTAGGGTTTGACTCACTTCTGTGCCACTGGCGTTGCTGGATGCTAGACCTCACAGATTGCTTGTCTTGAATACTCTTTGTGAAAGACAGGTGGTACTCTGAAGAGAGCGTTGCTTCCCCCCACTTCCTTAATATAAGGTTAGCTGTAGAGGAGACTGGGGAATGTCTTCTCTCATAAGCAACCTTGGTTTTTTTCTGAGATGAAAGTTACACAAAATGAAATTTAGAGACTGCAATTGTGTTTATAAGCTTTCTTGGAGATGTGAGGTTTTGACGGTTATATAAAAACATCTTTGTGTGTATACGCACAAGGATGTGTTTGTCTTGTCTCCCCTTTCCTCATTTACATGCGTTTCTCCACACAGTTGGAGTGTTATGTAAGATTATGCTGTAATAGCATATTTTTTTCATTATTACTAGATTTTCATCATAAAAAAGGAGTGAGCCAAATTTGTTCTTAATTAGGGAAAAATTTCAGATAGGCCATGAACTCGTCTATCTAGCTGTTTTAACACAGGGTCTGAAACAGTGCTGAATCTTGTGGATTTTTATCGTGTCCTGTAGACTCAGGAGAACTGTTGCTGCATCCACAGTGTTTTCTCAAAATCCACCACACTAATGAAGGTTAATGCAAATGAAAGATACGGTGGAACTGCATTCTAAAGCTGGTTTTAGGGGCTGGAGTAATTCCTGCCTTAGCAGAAAACGTTTTGTTAGACTCGTCATGTAGTGGTATTTTGAGTAATCTTACTGATTTCAAGTTACTCAAAACTTGACGATAAAGATATTCTGATGTTTATCTGAAATTTTTTTTTTATCATCTTGTCGTATTTACTTCGGACTTTATAAGGTTATTTTCACCCTGGTTTCATAACAATACTGGCCCCATGTTAAATTCTGGTGGTGTATTCAGGGAAGCACACCTGTTTCTTGTAAACGTTTTCAGGCATGGTGAATCACTCCGAAAGGCTGTCCTGACACATTTGCTACGAGATCTGGTAGCTTCTTTTACTTTTGTTTTTGACCAGTTCTCATTATAGGAAAGAAGATTCTAAAGTATGGCCTCTTTAGAGACGCTTGGGCCGTCAGTCTTACAGCTCTGGTCACGTCTAATAGAACTGGCAGGAGTTGCCCAGCTGCTCTGTGTGGCAGAGCTGGTCGTGCGGCTTTGGGAGAACTGGTGCAAACTTCAGAATGGGAGCCTTTCCTTGACCATGAAGTCGTGTGTTCTTGACTGTTTCTTTCTAAGAAGCCAATGGCATAAATCATCTTGCTGTGGCACCAGCTACGTCAAAGAAGGGCTTGCAGTAGTTCTCCGAAAGCCTCTAATTCCGCCTGTCTATTTATTTGTAAGAAAAAATGTATATGTAATCATTTATCTCCTTAATTTGAGATTTACATAATCCTTTTCTTGGTATTTAGAAACAGGTAGTACTTTCTGTTTCTGTGATTTTTTGACTACTTTAGATACTTGGTCTGAGTGGAATTATGTGGTACAGACACTCCTCAACTTAAGATGGTTCAACTTAATTTTTCAACTAGACAGTGGTGCGACAGTGATCTGCATTCAGTAGAAACCATACTTTGAATTTTGAATTTTAGTCTTTTCCGGGCCAGCAGTATGATAGTCTCTCGGGATGCCGGGCAATGGCAGCAAGCTGAAGCTCCCAGTCAGCCACTGGGTCACCAGGGTAAACAACCGGTACACTTAGAACTGTTCTGTACCCGTACCGCCCTTCTGCTTTTCACTTTCAGTAGAGTGTTCAATAAATTACATGAGATAGTATCTTAAATAATAATTTATTATTAGATATTATTTATTATAAAATAGTCTTTGTGTTAGATGATTTTGCCCAATGGTAGGCTAACATACATGTCGTGAGCATGTGTAAGGTAGGCTAAGCTAAGCTGTCTTGGGTAGGGTGGGTGTATTAAATGTATTTTTGATTTACCATGTTTTCAACTTACAATGGGTTTATCGGGATGTAACCCCATTGTTAGTCAAGGAAGATCTGTATTTGTCCTTTTGTATCTGGCTTATTTCACTTAGCATGATATCCTCAAGGTTCATCCATGTTGTAGCATGTGTCAGACTTTCCTTCCTTTTTAATATTTTTTTTTTAAAGATTTTATTTTTTTTCTTTTTCTCCCCAAAGCCCCCGGTACATAGTTGTATACTCTTCGTTGCAGGTCCCTCTAGCTGTGGCATGTGGGACACTGCCTCAGCGTGGCCTGATGAGCAGTGCCATGTCCGCGCCCAGGATTCGAACCAACGAAACACTGGGCCGCCTGCAGCGGAGCACGCGAACTTAACCACTCGGCCACGGGGCCAGCCCCTTTCCTTCCTTTTTAAGGCTGAATAATAGTCCATTGTATGTATATAGTAGTCCTCCCTTGTCCGTGGTTCTGGTTTCCCGCTTTCAGTTACCCACGGTCAACCGCGGTCCGGAAGCAGATGCTCCTCCTCCTGATGTATCGTCAGGAGGTCAGTAGTAGCCAGTGCTGCGTCACGATGCCTATGTCGTTCACCTCAGTTC
The DNA here is from genome assembly GCF_041296265.1 of Equus caballus. Taxonomy (NCBI): domain Eukaryota; kingdom Metazoa; phylum Chordata; class Mammalia; order Perissodactyla; family Equidae; genus Equus; species Equus caballus. The sequence goes on along the minus strand of NC_091694.1, from coordinate 25,570,060 downwards.
ATCTCATCCCGTAGGCTTTTTGTTATCTCACATCATTACGAGAAGAAAGGTGAGTACTGTACAATAAGACATTTTGAGAGAGACCAGTCACATAACTTTTATTACAGAATATTGTTATAATTGTTCTGTTTTATTGTTAGTTGTTATTGTTAATTTCTTACTGTGCCTAATTTATAAATTAAACTTTATCACAGGTATGTGTGTATATGAAAAAATATATAATATATATAGGATTTGGTGCTATCCACGGTTTCAGGCATCCACTGGGGGTCTTGGAACATACCCCTTACAGATAAGGAGGGAACTGCTGTATACCACGTTTTGTTTATACAATCATCTGTTGATGGACTCTTGGGTAGCTTCCACCTTCTGGCTATTGTGAATAATGCTACTGTGAACATGGGTGTACAAATAGCTGTTTGAGATCCTGCTTTCAGTTCTTTTGGATATATACGCAGAAGTGGAATTGCTGAATCACATGGTAATTCTATTTTTAATTTTTTTGAGGAACTGCCATACTGTTTAATATAGTGGCCGCACCAGTTTACATTCCTACCAATAGTGCACAAGGGTTCTAATTTCTCTACATCCTTGCCAACAGTTGTTATTTTCTGGGTTTTTTTTTTATAGTGGCCATCTTAATGGATGTGTTTTAATTTTTTTTAACTTTATTTTATCTTTTATTGAAACTAAGTTTTAAACTTTGAGTCAGATTTATTATGGTTTTCCTTTATGGTATGTGTTTTTTGTGTCCCCTATATTGAGGTAATAGTTAGATCCTATATTCTAAAAATTTTAAAGTTTTGCTTTTCACTTTTAGGTCTCTAATCCACCTAGAACTTATTTTGATGTTTGGTGTGAAGTAGGGATCTAATTTTTTTTCCATAAGGATAATCCTGAAGTAGGGATTTAATTTTCTTTCCATAAGGATAACCCAGCATCATTGAATAGTCATGTCTGCTACTTTATAATACCACTTTTATGTTTCCAAATATATGAGGGTTTATATCTGTATTCTCTATTTCATACCATTGGTCTGTTTGTATATCTTGTGCTGGTACTACACTGCCTTAATTATCATAGCTTTGTAGTAATTGTTCATATCTGGTAGGGCAAGCTCACTACCTAGTTCTTTTTCTGTTCATCAACCTCCCTGAAAAACCCTGTCAGATTGGTATATTTTAATGAAGCCGTTTGCTGCCTAGAGTATATTGGCATGGTATATAGAGGCCTTTTCTAAAAAAGAAAAAAAATCAAGCCTCGCTTATCTAGTAGCTGATCGTTAAGTGTGTCTCTTTTTCTGAATGAGCCTACAATTTCCATTCAATTTTTAGTTTTGTTGGAGTGATTTTCATTTTTATATAGGTATATGATCTTCAAATGGAGGGGAACCTTGTTATAATTTGGTGTCTCAGATAAGGACACCAAGTAAAACACTTTAAGTAAAGGCATTGAGATTCTATGGCATTTTCTTCATCATAAGAAAAAGAAACGTGTTTAAAACTAGCTCATATAAAAGGAGATTTGTCAAAGGAAATAGCTGTCATAGAATCCAAGGAAAAGCTGAACAGTCAGGCCTCAGAAAGGGCTGGAACCAGAACAGTTCCAAGGACTTCAGCAATAAGAGTTAATGGACTCTAGTGTTCTGCCATAAATGGACCTCAGTGTCCACGAGGTTCAGTTCAGATCCCTGAGCGAGATCTGATTGGTCAGTCCAAGGCTTGACTTCCTCTGGGCCAGATATCTGCCCCAGGTCCAGCTCTGGTGAGGATAGGGGAGAGGAGATTTGGTACAAACAGAGCAGTTTTGGGGGTGGCTGGAATCAGAGGCAGATTCTCTTAGAGCAGTGGTTCTCATACTTTTTGGTCTCAGGGCTCTCTACACTCCTAAAAATTATTGAGGACCCCAAAGAGCTTTTGTTTATATGGTTTATTGATATTTACCAAATCAGAAATTAAAACAAATACTTTTCTAAGTATTAATTATTAGAAAAATAAACCTATCATGTTAACATAAATAATATATCTTTATGAAAAGGAACTTTTCAAAAAATTAGAACAGTGACAATGTTTACATGTTTGGAAGTCTCTTAAATATCTGGCTTTTTAAATAAAAGACAGCTAGATTCTCATATCAGCCTCTATGTTCAATCTGATATGATAAATTGTTTTAGTTAAAGTATATAAAGAAAATATGGCCTCAAAGGACATGTAGTTAGAAAAGGGAGGAGTATTCTCAAGTAATTGTGCTGCTACACCAAAACTTGCTAATTGGTAGTTTCTTACAAGTTAAGTTACAGTGTGGAATCTGAAATCATATTGATATTTCTGTTCCATTAAGATCCAATGGCTGTCTTGCGCTTTGAATGGATCTTTTACCCATACATGATTTTATAATGTCATGCGTTGGTTGGTTGGGAAATACTGGTTCATTGAGTTAGGCAAGTCTTCCAAATGATACATTTCATACTGCAATATCAAAAAAAGTACATTAGTTCATATCACCACCCATCTCATCAGAAGATCTCTAAGTACTGGGAATCTGTCAAGCAGCTATAAGATTTCCAAAATTCTAATTTTTGATTAAAAGCTTGGGCGTCCAGCCCTGTGGTGTAGTGATTGAGTTTGGTATGCTCCACTTTGGTAGGCCAGATTTGCATCTCAGGTGCGGACCTACACCATTCATCAGCCAGTGCTATGGCAGCGACCCACATACAAAATGGAGGAAGGTTGGCACAGATGTTAGCTCAAGGCTGATCTTCCTCAAGGAAAATAAAAAGGAGGATTGGCAACAGTGTTAGCTGCTCAGGGCTAATCTTCCTCAGCAGAAAAAAAAAAGCTTGGATTTTATCTTTAGCGACAAATAGTGTCAGTTGTTTTCCTTGGAGTGATAGATTCACTTCATTTTCAAGAAAATGTATACTAAATATTCATGTCTCAATAACCAGTTTGTCCTTTGTTCCAAGTAAAAGTAGTGTTTGATGAAATAAACAGTTCAGCTCACAACTCAAATAGTCACAAGTGGTTTTCCTGGAGACAGCTATTGTACTTGAGAATCCTGCAGAAGTGCTTTTTGCATACTTCTCATTTCATCACACAGAATGTTTGAAAGACCTGTACTCAAGGGTTCAGATTGAATAAAATCAACGATTTTTATTGCCTCATCAAGAACATTAAGTGAAACTTTTTTTTTACTCACCAATACATGATGGTGAAAGACGCATGATTTCTAGTACAGTTTGATCCCATTACCTTGACTTAGGCTAAGACAGCAACAGTTTTACCCATTATTTCTTTCATACCACCATGCAAACGTCAACCAAATGAAAAAGGCAAACAATTTCTTAGTATTATAAAAATAGTTTCAACTTCACAGAGCGCTTGAAAGGGACCTCCAGGGATCCGTGGACTACACTTTGGGAACCACAGCGTTGTGAGAGGGTGTGGGTAGGGAAACCAAGGCCTGTTACTTGAGGTACAACAGCTGTTTCACGGTGGAGTTTCACTGGATTGCCGGTGCTGTTTCCTAACGTCACTTACTAGGATGTAGAAATGAATGGGACATTTTAAAGATCATAAAAAGTTTCAGATTTCTTGTTGAACAGAAATGTTTCCCTAGTAATTATTGTTTTCAAACAGCAGAGTTTAAGGTATTCAGATTTTCAGCCAGATATTCCTTCAAGTATGTGATAATCCTAGGGTAACACATTTTAATATAGCTTATGGAATTTATGTCATCATAGTAGCACATACAGTTTAACATTTTTTTCAAGCAGTTGAATACATTAAAAAATTTGAGCTCTAAAAATTGTATTTGGGAACATCTTGCCTTTTCAGAAGAGGAAAAGAAGGGAAGGTAAAGGCTGGGAATATTTGATCATTAAAGGGTTTTGCTAGAGAGAGCCTGCCCCCCAAATGTAAATATGTTTTATGACAAAGTGGTATTAACTAACTTCAACAAATATCTATTGACTATAAACAAAGGTTTTGTAAAAGGTGAAGGAGGGGTATGTTCTGAAATGAGTGAGAAATTAAACCAATATTATATATTTTGGTGTTTAGAAGAGGAAGAGATCATTCATTTGGGGAAGTTGGGGGGGGAATCAGGCCTGTCTTCATGAAAATTACATTTAAACTTGGTGTTGAAGGTGTTTTGAAGGCTAGAATTTTGACTGGCAGAGATGGAAAGGGAATTCAGGCAGAAGGAATGTCAGGACCAAAAATGTGGAGGTGGGGAAACACAGTGTTTGTTAGTATAGGGTGTGTACTGGAAATAATGAACAGTGTAGTGTAGCTGAAGCAAAAGACTCATGGGATAGTGGGAGATAAGACAGGAAAGTAAATTGGCCCAGAACGTGGAAGGTCTTCTACCAAGGCCAGGCGGTTGGGGTTTAATGTGCTAAGTGACGGAGAGACTTTGAAAGTTTTTGATTGAAAAAAATAACATGATCAGAGTGTGTTTTCAGAAAATACATTTGACCTCTTTCATTTGTTAATTCATTTATCAACTATTTTTTAATTAGTTACTCTGCTACTTAAGCATGAGGAACAGTATACAGTGGTGAACCAAACAAAATCCCTATTCTCATGGAATTTATAGTCTAGGAAAGGAGCTTCAGCAAATAAACACAAATATAACTACAACTTAGTGTAAATGTTATGAAGGAAAGGAATGTTACTATTAGGGGAATTATGGGGAAGTTAAATTTAGTTAGAGGAAGCTGGGAAGGCCTTGGTGAGGAGTTAAATATTAATTGACTACCCACGTTGTGCTCGGTGCTGTTCTCAGTGCTGGGTCAGAAGCCCTGCTCTCATGAGGTGCATATTCAGGCAGTGAACAAGATAGGTGTATGGTATGTGAGAAGGTGGGAAGTCCCAAGGAGAAAAATAAAGCTGGAGAAAGAGAGAGGGAGTATTGGGGTGGGGGCAGGTGTTGCAATTTTAGATAGAATGGCTGGGAAACGGCTCACTAAATCACTACAAAGGTGATAGTTGAGTAAATACCTGCATAAGGTGAAGGAGTGAGCCAGAACTCCAGAGAGAGGGAATAGCAAGGACAAAAGCCATGAGGAATATTTGTGTCTGGCATGTTTAAGGAACCAGGCCAGTGTGGCTGGATTTAAGTGAGCAAGGGAGAAAGTAGCAATGAGGTCAGAGAGATTGGTGGGCGGCCAGACCCTGCAGAGCAGCGGTTCTCACCCTTAGCTGCGTGTTCGAGTCCCCTGGGGAGCTTTTAAAACTCCCCATGCCTGGGCTGCACCTCACACCACTTAAGTAAGAGTCCTTGCAGGTGGGACTCAGTGGTAGAGGCGATAGAGAGAAGTAGATGGATTTGAGAAGTATGTTAAAGAATCCACTTAATTATAGATGGAATGTGGGGGTTGAGGGAAAAGAAAGTGTCAAGGCTGACTCCCAGGTTTCTGGCTGAAGCAATTGGATGGATAGAGGTGCCACTTACTGAGATGGGAGTGGGGGAGAGAGAGGAATGGGAGGAGTAGGTGTGGAATTTGGAGGGAAGATCAGAAATCAGGAGTTCAGTTTTAGACATGTTAAATTTGAGATGGGAGTGAGGCTAAGTATAAATATGTTAAGTAGGCAGATATAGGAGTGGAGCTTGAAGTGAAGTCAGAACTTGAGGTAATAAATTTATGCATCAGCTGCTTATTGGTTGTCTTAAAAGTATCTAGATGACATATAGGATAAATTTGATGGGGAAAGAACTGGAGGTGTGGAAACTGGTTAGCCTGTTCCACTAATGTGAACAAGAACTGGTGCTAGAGTGAAATAGGATAGTGGCAGTGGGAGTAGAAAAGAAAGAGTAGGTTGGAGATTTGAGGACCTTTGGAGCCCGTGTGTAGTAGGGGTGGACAATAGGCAAGGAATGAAAGACAGCTTTGCCATATCAAGCCTGGGTGAATGATCCGTCTGTTAGCAGATATAAAATGGTCAGGAGGAGCTGGTTTGGGAAAAAAAGATAGTGTTTGGCTTTGCATGTGTTGACATTTAGGAGAGGCTGCCCAGCGGGCAGGCAGTCGAATCTCTTGCACTGGGTTTTAAAAGAGCAGATGAGGTTTGAAACATAAATTTATGTTTCATTTATGTAAAACTGATTCACAATGGGAGCGGCAACATTTCTGAAAATAACAACGTGCAGAGTCTTCATCGTGCCTGTTCGGCCCTCTGTGATATGGTCCCTGCCTGTTTCTTGTACAGTCTTTTCCTTTGTGTCTCATGTTCAAGCTGCACTGGCTTGCTTTCTATTCTTCCAGTATACCCAGCTAGGTCCTCCTTCAGAGCTTTCGTACTTTTGTTTTCTCATCTTAACTCTTTCCTTCCTCTTGGTAGAGGGAATAGGAGTTCAGAGAGAAAAACTTAGAAGTCGATATCTGAGAAGTAGAGAAAATTCCAAAAGATCCTTGCTAAGGTATGAGAGTATGGATGAGCACCTGAAATGGAATGGCTCTGGGAGCCATTGAAGTTGAAATCCCGTCAACACAAAGACAGAGTTCCATGTTAGCCTTAGCTACTTCAGTACTCAAATCTGTTGATTGGAGTTGCTAAATCAGTGGTAGTTCCCCTTCAGTCGGTAATCTGATGATGGGGCGCGGTGGGTAATGGTGATGGTTGACCTTTGGAATATAACTTGACTCAATTCATTGCTGTCCTGTCAGCACCTAAGGAAACGTCCTCTGCATAGGTAAGAAACTTCCTTCAGTGTAAGTTATTGGTAAATTATCTCAGAAACTTCTGGCTTGAAGAAACAACATAAATACAGCAGGGAAGTTAATTATGCCTCGACTTGGATACATTGTTAGGGACTTCTCTTTATGAGCTAGTGTGTCACTCCTTTAGGGGTGGTGATAGTAGTAAATGTGAGTAATGCACTGTATGCACATATCCTTAAAAAGGCTTGTGTGTAATTTCAAAATCTATGCTGTATTTTTTCAGAATAAAAAGATTTTCTGATTATAAAATAATGGAAAAATAGAAACATAGAAAAAATAAAAACCTAAAAAATTTCATGTCACTAAAAAATAATCTTTTAAAGTAACTACATAGAATTCTGTTGTATGGATGTATCATATTTTATTTGGCCGATTCCTTACTAATGAGCTTCCTTTTTCTTCAGTGTCTGCTTGTAAATTATGTTGTGATGAACACTCTTGTACATGAATGTTTTATACACTGATCAGATTGATTCCTTAGCATGGGTTCCTAAAGTGGAAGTGGCAGTGGAATTGCTGTGCTGAGGGATAGGCAGTGTTCCATTTTTCTAATTATTCTTTAAATATTTTTATAGTTGAAAAGATATTTAAACAGCATTAAAGGACATTTTAATAATGGAAAAAATCAATTTTATTCTTGTACCAGCTGTTTTCCTCTTCCCATCTGATAAGTTATTTTGTTTTGTTTTTAAGTACCTATTCCGTTTCACTAGACTTACCGAAAGAGAATTTGGAGGTAGGGAAAGACACATACACATTGCAGTTCTGGGCATCCGCTGTTAGTTATGAGGTAAGGGATTCTAAGTAACGTTTGTTAACTGCCAAGAAAGTGACAATAAGTGTGATAGGAATCCAGAGTGAACTGGGGTGTTTAGGAAATGCTTCAAGGCAAGGTGGAACTTGACCTGGATCCAGAAGGGTAATATTCAGGTAGGAGGTAGGAGAGCATTCCTGGCTTTCAGAAGGATGTGAACAGATTTGAGGAAGGCACATGATTGTGTGAGCTGACAAATGGGCTAGAGTCTAGCCGCTAGACTGACTGGAGAGAAAGGCTCGTGTTGTGGTGCAGTGGGACTTCACTTATGGGAGTTAAGTTATATCCCAGGGGACCAATTTTACTTTTAGTAAATCTGAAATTGGACAGTATGGAACTATAAGATAAAGCAGATATATAGGGGCTGGCCCCGTGGCCAAGTGGTTAAGTTCGCGCCCTTTGCTTCGGTGGCCCAGGGTTTTGCCAGTTTGGGTCCTGAGCTTGGACATGGCACCACTCTTTAGGCCATGCTGAGGCGGCGTCCCACATAGCACAACCAGAGGCACTCACAACTAGAATATACAACTATGTACGGGGGCTTTGGGGAGAAGAATTTAAAAAAAAAAAAAGAAGAAGATTGGCAACAGTTGTTAGCTCAGGTGCCAATCTTTAAAAAAAAAAAGCAGATATATAGATGCGGCCCAATTTAAGCAAACTGAATACATTAAAGTCTCTTTCTACAAGAAATATAGAAGAAATTCATTTATATAAGTGAATTACTTAAATAATGAACTTCCTGTCTATCTTAAAAGCTCTCATCACAGAAAAAATTTTTTTTGTAACTGTGTGGTGATGTTAACTAAACTTATTGTGGTAATCATTTTGCAGTGTATACGTATATCAAATCATTATGTTGTACACCTAAAACGAATACAATGTTACATGTCAATTGAAAATATTTTTTGAAAAATGAACTTCCCAATACTTAGATGTTTATTTTATCTTGTAGTTTGACAGACATGTTGCAGTTTTTGTGGATCTCAGTTTCTTCTATAAAATCAAAGGGTTTAGACAAGCTGGTTGCTCAAGTCCTTTCTGGCACTGAGATTGTTACATAACTTTTCAGGAATACCTTGATTTTGTAGAATAAATTGACCTGCTTTAGGCTGATACCACTTCTAGCTCCTCAGGCACAGTAATGCACCCCCACGTCTGTGGGAGCAAAAATCCACAATTGGATGATTCTTTCATGGCTTCCAGGTCTAGATTGATTCACCTTTGGAAACTCAGTTGTTCTCATCTTTTAGTTCTAAATGATATTTGGAGATGTTCATTTGAAAGAATTTTATGGCTAAGATTGAGCTTCAAGAGGATGCTGTGAGGTTGAGAGGAATTATATATTAATAGTCAGTTTTAAATTATCCTTGTGTAAATTATCCATAGGAATTTATCTCATGCTGGCATCCTTCTTTTGTTTGGAATTCACTCCCATGATGTCGGTAATGTATGACCAGGCTATGTAAATATGTTTTATTATTAGTTCAGCCCAGATAAAATTTTGGGTATAAATCTGTAGGAAAAATTACATAATACATTCCAAAGTAAAATGTTAAGTATATCTTTTTTACTATCTCTTTTGAATTATTTATACCACTTTTTACCTCCTTTATTATGAATAATCGAGAACTGACTAGTACTTTTTTAAACTCAGAGACTTTCTCTTTAAAATATACAATCATGTTCAAAGCTAATTAGCGGCATTCTTTAAGTCTCTCCCTCCTAGCATCACATTCTTTTCACTAAATTGTACTATCTTTGACCAAAATGTTGCCTTTTAGAGAGAACCAAGGTGAGGTGTCATAAGGTGACCGACTAGCTCTTCTGACAAGCCCTCTCAGGATGCTGTTAACTTGATGGAATCTTTAAGATTCAGGAAGCATTCCTCAATTTTGCGTGTAAACTCTGTTTCTTCAGTGTCACCAGAGTTGTTGCTTGGTTTTAGGGAAAAAATGGCTAACCAAACTCAAAAGGGGCTGACAGATAAGCTAGAATGCCATTTTATTAATGAATATTGAGGGGTAGTCTTTCCCATGAGCTACCCAGCATGTGTCTTCTCAGTCCATTCCCCTCCTCGTGTTAGGATATTATTAAAAAACTGATAATAGTGACTCCTGATTGCTGAGCACATAGTATGTGTGTGTCAGGCACTGCTCTAAGCATTTTTCATGTGTTCAACTCACTAAGTCTTCACGATAACCTTACAAGGGAGATGTTCTTGTCTGTATTTTATAGTTGAGGAGCCCATGGCACAGAGAGGTTTTTTTAGTAACTTGCCTGGAAATCATACAACTAGTAACGACTGTGTTGTGCTGGCAAAAGATGACTTGGTAAGTATAGAATCTTCATAAAGGGAAGTAAAAATCCTTGAGGCCATTTAATTTGGATCATGATATATTCACTCATTCCTTTTTCAAACATGTATTAAGCACCTAGTATTTGCTGGGCACTGCCTAGACACCAGGCTTACCAAGGTGGATATAACCCTCAGTTAAGTGCCCTCCTGGGATTCTCAGTCTAGTGGGAAAGACAAATAATTACAACAGCAAGAGATCTACATATAGAGGAGGAGGAAGCATTTAATTCTACTTGGAGAGATTAGAGTAGATGTTTACAAAGATGAAGGAAAGGCATTCTGGGTGGAGAAAACATATGCAAAGATGCCTTGACAAAAAACCAGCTTATTCTGCAGGAATGAAACAAGAAAGTATTGCATTAATTAAGGTGATACTGTAGTTTATTAATGTCCTGCACTAATTAAGTTGGGTTTTGGTTGTGGGGATCAGGAGAAAAAGACATATAATACCAAATATAATACCAAATACCATACTATAATACCAAAACTTCATTTTAACGAATTTCTCTAAACTTTCTCACCAATTCTTTGACCAGGCTCACACATAAGAAAATGGGTGGTTTTAAATTTATCCATTCTCCTCCTACTTGATTATCACTGCTGGAAGAAAGAGGGACAAGAATCAGGATCTGAAAAGTCTACAAATTGGATAGTGACCACTGTACTGAATTCAGTCTTTTTTCCTCAGTAAATTGTGAATGATTTCACTATAGATATCTACAGTGCTTTTAAGAATTTAAAAAAGTTTTTCTTTCATCTGTTTCAAGTATGGTAGAAATTGAAATAAAGGTCATAATTTTATTCTAGAATAAAGAATGAGTATAACTATCATCTTTATTACTAACTATAATATAAAGATATTTTGAATTAGCTAAATTTATATCAGTTGTGAAAGTCAAAGTTTATTGACATGAGATATTTATAGAAGTGATTGGGTTAATTATAAATTATATAGAAGTCTCAAAGACGTTGGACAATGGTTTTTGGTAATTTGTTATGCAGCAATGGAAAACTAAGACACCTCCCTTCCTCTGTTAGACTGTGTCTTGACTACTGTGCCTTGTATAGAGTACATGCTCATTAAAAACAGATACAATGGAAAAAAAACCTACTTAATTTTGGAAGTTATTTGTATTACATGATCTGATTGGATAAACTTTTGTGGCAAGTATGGGCAGTAACTGTCTACAGCCAATCGTGAGCCATTATCTTCTTTTATGTCATAATAGTTTGCCATTTAACATAAGAACCCAACCAAATATGGCTTTAGTCTGTTTTTAACAGTATTTGCAAGCTCAGTGTTAAATCGAATGTCTTTAGATTTGATTTTTGATTTAGTTTCCAGTATTTATTTTTTTCTCCTTGATCCGTTGCCACTTAATACCAATCTCAAGTCCAAGAAACAAATTCTTGTGTATCTTGGAAACAGTAGATTGTATTGAAGGAGGTGATTATTTCATTCCAGTCTGAGGCCTGCCTCTTTAATAATGTGATTGTAGTATTTGTTTTTCTTTGGTTTATAGTTTTTATTTGAAAACTCTTAACCTAAAATTTTTGTCTACTAATCTGCGGAATTCAGTTTGGTAGATGGGACGTTGAACTCCATAAGGTAGTGTTTGCCAGCACCTAGAAGACTTTAATTTTTCTTGAGCTGCAGCCAATCTTAAAGGATCTACCCAATTCATAGGCCTACAGGTAAGGGTTTCTTTGTTAGTGGTAGAATTTGGGGACCTCCCACATGATTTTTTGATAATATCATGGGCAGGACCTTTGCCAAGTAACTCTTATCTTTGACTTTGTGTCCCGTTTAGTTCAGCTCCCCCTTCCTTTCCCAGCTGGTGCCTTGTTGGGTACCTGGAACTGTCTGCTCTGAGTCCAGTGTCTGGAGTTGGGCCCCATTGATCATTTGCGGTTGAGTTAGAGCGAGGGCTGAGAAGACCATCATCATTTTGAAGAGATGCTCAGCGTAGGACTTGCTGTGCTTGGTTAGTTTCATGTGTGGGTGTATATAAGGTTGGCCTTGATTCTGAGTGCTTCTGATTGATGCTTAAAATTGTGGGTTTTTTAGTGATCCTTTGATAATAGAAGAAACTGGGGGCAATTTTCTTGAGAGATTTAGTGTTGAGTGTGGTTGGTTTACTTGGGTGAGGAGAGAAAAGAATGTATTGGGAATAATCTCATAGTGGTTGTTCCCAAATTGTGTTTTCCTACTTTTCTTATAAAATTAGAGGGAGCTTCTGCTGAAGACAAACATAACGTTAGATGTATTGCATTTCCCTGATTCTAAAATTAAAAAATTTTTTTTCACATTTCATTGTAAGACTAAGGTATGGTTTTTTCTTTTTCCCCCCAAAATGTGATAGCATACTGCTACTGATGTAATGAATACTTATAATAAGAAATTATTGACAGTAAAATGAGAACTTTTGTATGTATTTATTTTGTTTTAGAAACTCGTGTGCTCCTCCCTACACACACGTGTGCGCACACACACTCCTAGAGTTGCCTGATATTTACGTGGTCCTTTGCAAGTACTTCCTATTAAACCATGATAATTTTCCAAGTGGATGATGTGATTAACTTAATGAACAGCCGCTTATTGAGTATCGGCTACATGCTAGACATTATACCAATTATTTAATAAAAAACACTTTTAAAATACACCAAGTGTTACCTTTTATGTGCTTTATTAACAATTTTATACCTCTGGAATCACGTACCATCCCATTTAATTTGGGGATAAACGGCTCAATTAATAGGGATTCTTTGCCAGTGGTAAAGCTAAGGAACTAGATTGACTCTCACTGTGCTGATAACCATCTCTGGGTGAAAGTGGCAAAATTATATGTGAAGGAATTTAGCCATATGTGTTATTAAATGCACATTGTGATCTAAGACAAAACTGGGTCTCCTTGGAATTCATAGAATCTGCCATACAAGTAGCTCACCTACTCTCCTTGTGTGTGGTCCCCCCTACGCAATTTATTTTCTGTCACTATCTTACAAACACCTCAAGGAAACAGCAACGCTTAAATCTTGTAAACAAACAGGTACCACACATCGTGTCTGCTGTATTTTTGGCAGGAGTTTGTCCACTTAATTCATAAAAGACATTTCTGGCCTTTTTTTTTGGTATGAGTCTCACTGGCTCTCATGCTTAAAAATTTGTTTATGTCTCTCTGTCTCTGGCCATCCTGGATGAATAGTGTATCAGGAGAGTGGATGCTCAAAGGTGCGGAGAATCAGGCAGTCATGCAGGGAGTATATATTGATACAACATTTTTTAGGGCAGTTGACAATATCTGTCACAACAATGCACAGGCTCTTGGGCTTGCTTGCACTTATCTTCAGATAGACCTATTTGCTACAATTTTTGCAGTAGCAAAAACTTGGAAACCACGCATCAGGGTACAGTGGAGTTCTTTGCACCTTTGGAATGAATGAGTTATATGTGTGCTTCTGGGGAATAGGAGAGTGTGTGTGTGTGTGTGTGTGTGTGTGTGTGTGTGTGTGTCTCTGTCTGTCTGTATGCTTGTATGTACATGCCCTTTTTTGGCTTTGTGAGTTTTTTTGTCTGTTTCTGAGGATACCGAAGAAAACAGTGATTGGCTTTAGCCTTTAGAAGATGGATTTGCGTGTCTGGAAGGAAACTTGTACTTTCCTTTGTATTATAGCTTTCTATAACTTTTGAATTATTTATGATGTGTATGTATTACTTTTAGTTTTCAAAAAGCATACGTGAAAGGAGGCAGAAATAATTTTAACAATATTTCCAAAGGGGCATAGAACTTTACCTTTGGAAGGGACCTTAGAGATTCTTGGACAGTCACTCCCAACTTAAAGATGAGAAAACTCAGATTTAGGAAAGTATCTACAAAGCCTGCAGTAGGATTCAGGTCCCAAGGACAGCAAAGGCTTATGAATATACTGACTCATTCTATTCTTATTCTAACTGTTTGTTTAACTGATGTCCGTTTCTCATTGTGAAGGATTGATTTTGGAAGACCCAATAAAATGTTGACCTTTGTAAGACAGTTCTTAGAGTAACTATCTCTGGCAATAAGGATAAAGTGCTAGTGGTAACTCTTATCCGCATTTTGTAACTTTGGAGACCCAGTCCTTTAAAAGTGAATTTACTTATGAGTTCTGCAAGTATTTAATATTTGAAGTAAGTTTGTGTCTAGAGTCCAAAGCTTCTCTTTTGGATTTGAATACCTAGCTGACTATTCTAGATTTTAAAATTGCTTTTAATGAGTTTTTGTTCCATCTAGAGTTTTGTTCCATCTAGTTTTTGTTCTATCCAGTGAAGAGATGGAGAAGTAATTTTTGTGACTTCTAAGTGGCTTACTATTTAAAGGCAAAGTGTACTGTAAAAGATGGTAGAAAAATTGTTTAATGGAATAAAATTTATATTTTGAGGAAGAGTTCCCAGTTCTCGAAAATGTGAGCATTTCTTCTTTTAACTGTATGTTGAGTGTTTTCCTGACTCCTCGAGGCCAGAAACATTTTCTTTTTATTCAAACCAAGCAAGGAAATTGGTATTGGTGAGGCTGCTGGTTCAACATGGGACTGGACATCCAAACTGCATTCAATGAATATTTTTTATAGTTGATTCACTTTAGGGCTCAAGCAATAGAAACACATTTATCAATGTTAAGATTTTGTTGGACTTAGGATAAAAATCTGTCTTTGCTTGTAACTCTGCTGCTTGTATAGGTGGGGAAAACTTACTCTCCCAAAATGTAAATAATCCATGGGCAACTCTCAAAATGGGCACTCCAGTAAGTTTGATTAAGCTGATCAGATGAATCTTTGCTTCATGGGAAGGGGTTTTCAGGAAATAGGGTAAAGGAGCCTTTTCACATCTTGAGGATCAGAGTCAAATCATGTCTGTCCAGTTTTAATCAGTAAAGGTTTGGTTGAATTGAAAGGGAGAAAAGGTTATAGAGGGCCAAGAACAAATAGAGTTGCAAATTTATCTTTGTAACCCTACCTCCTTAGGGAGGAATCCAGTTTGTATAGCCACTTTAATTCTGTTGTGAATGTAGACTGAGCAGTGGAATTGGGTTGTCTGACAGTTGACTTAATTTGAACAGTTGCATTAGGTAAGACTGGACAGCTAGGTTGGGGGATGTCAATGTTGCATGTGTTTTCTGGTTTGTTTCCAGTATGCTTTCTGATAATGAAGAGAATTTGGTTGGTCTACATAAGGGGTAACTATAGTGCTTCACCAAGGTCTTTTTTGCTTGAAATCACAATTGAACAGTTAATTACAGTTTGATTGTTTTTCACCAATACGTTATCTTTCATTTACCCACATTGAAACTCTTGAGCCCAACACCAGCTTTTTCCAACATAACTATGGGGAGATAGTATAATAGCCTGGGCTCTGGTCTCAGCTCTGCTCCTAGTGTCCTGTGTGTAATATATCACATTAGGCAAGCCACTAAGCTGCTTTAGGGTTCAGTTTCCTGATCTGTAAAACAGAATCATTTGAGTGGATGTTCATTAAGTCCTTTATATCTCCAGAATTATTTTACTAATTCCTTTATTCACCTGACGTTTATGAAGCAGCTTCTGTGTGCCAGGCACAATACAGGCTGCTCTGGGTGCAAGCCCCTTGCCCTCGAAGAATATTCAGGCTAGTAAAAGAACTTTCTTTACTATTTTTTTTCTTCTTCTTCTTCCCCACAAAGCCCCCCAGTACATAGTTGTATATTCCAGTTGTAGGTCCTTCTAGTTGTGCCATGTGGGACGCTGCCGCAGGGTGGCACAACGAGCAGTGCCATGTCTGCACCCAGGATCCGAACCAGTGAAACCCTGGACCGTTGAGTGGAGCGTGCAAACCCAACCACCCAGCCATGGGGCCGGCCCCAGAACTTTCTTCACTTTATCCAGATCTTTTACTCTCGAAGAATTAAGCAGTGTTAGCAAGTTTTCTCACTTTTACTGTCACTCTATAAGGCATTTGTTAAAATTGTTGGTATTATTTATATCTCTGTCTCTCAAAATGCTGTTATTTCTACCTTTTATTTTTCTATTTGTAAGCCAATTTACCATTTTGGAAAACAGATCCCAGATCCCCAGTCCCTATTATGAAAAACTAGTGATTTCTTTAAAACAAAAAATATAGAGTCTAGAGCTTGCTATTATAATTTTTAAAAAGACAAGCCTAAATCGATATAATAGGAACATTTTCAAAGGTTAATGATGGCTTTGTTTAAACATTTTACACCCAAAAGAAAAAAGAACATTTAATAAAGTTTCTTTTGGATGCTAAAAAGAAAAAGACCAGGGGGCTGCTTCTGACTGCGAACTGGGCATTATCTTAGCAGAGCCCCCTCTGTCTGGGTTCTGGTTTTAGCTTTACAGGACCAGAATGGCAGTATTGTAGGTGCACTCAGAAGATGATCAGGCTATAGACCACAGACAGTGTAAGGGATTAATTCACATAAATCAAATTTATAGAAGGTAGGGGTGGGCCTGCTACTTTTGACTGTGGTCAGAGAAGGCCTTTTATTAAAGAGGTGACTTTTGAGCTAAACCCAAATAACGAGCAAGCGAGTAATGTGAATATCTAGAAGGGTCTTCCAGGCTGAGGGACAACAATGCAAAGGCCCTGTGGTGGAAACAGACTTGGGTTATCTGTAAAAAGAAGGCCAGTGTGTTTGCAGAGAAATTAGTAATGCAGGAGAGGGGTAGGTGATGAATTTGATGTAATGGGCCAGCTCTTATGGAACCCTATAGGGTCAGATAAAGAGATCGAATTGTATTCCAAGTGTGGTTAAATGGAAGAGTGACATGTTCTCATTTACTTTTTTCAAGTTTATCGTGGCTACTATGTGGAGAATAGATTGTGCTTCAGAGGAAGCTAGGAGAGCAGTAAGAATCCAGTTAACTCTGGTTCAGGGGAGAGAAAGCTGCACAGAAATGGATAAAATTAGACAGAACTGGGTAAATGTGGGATACATTAGGAAGCAGGACAGCTGACAGGACTTGCTGATAGATGGGATAGGAAAAGATAGGGGTTTGGGCCCGAGCAACTGGGTAGAAGATGGTCATGTTAGACATCTCAAATGAATATAATTAAGGAATGATAGAAATTGTGCTTTTTAGTTCTGTAATCTTGTGGCAAAGGAGAGAGAGAGCTCTCCAGAGGAAAGACACTGGTTTCTCAGAAACTCAGACTAGAAAATTACTCTGGCGTGTTAGAACCGTAGACATTTTATTTTTTAAAAATTAATGATGATTAGGTACTAAAGCATAGAAAGTCATTCTAAAAGTATTAGGACATACGATTTGTTCCCCGGGGGCAGTTGTGAAAGTAGGCATGAGCCTATCAGTAATTTTCCCAGGTCCCCATTAGTAATTGTGCTCAGAATTCGTAAGAACAAAAGAGCATACTTTTCAAAAGAGTTGCCACTTGAAAATGAAATTGGAGTTGAAAGCTGGGATATAGCAATGTGTCTTCTATCAGATATTTTTCCAGTTTTTACAAGTTCAGTGAAAGACCATGCCTGGTCTAAGAATCACCTAGTCACAGGAATTATAAAGTATAGGATTAGAAGTTGAAAGACTTGAGCTCTGAACTCAAACCTGCTGATAGCCATGTGACCAAGACAGACTGTAACCTCTGAGCTTTTGTTTCCTTATTTGTAAAATACTTGCCCTGCATGCTTCACAGAGCTGTTAAAAATTTCAAATAAGATCATGAATGTCAAAGTACTTTGAAGACTGTGGAGCACTGAATACCACTTGTGAGGGAATATGGCTTAAAGTATTGAACACAAAAGATCTTTGGAAGACCGTTTAAAGAAGACCAGGAGGATGGGGGTGGAAGTGCACGGGTTGTCCCTCTACTGTGACTCTTGATGCTCTGGTTTCCGCTAGGCTATGGTACTCAACTGTATAGACCTGTTGTAAGTTGCCTTATGATCCTTAGCCAGAGTGACTTGTGAAACAGAGGACTCCAGATCAATTTAAATGCTGTAGAGATGATAAAATGTACAAGCAAGTTTGATTTTGCCGTCTTATTTGGTAGTTAGAACTTTATTCCTAGTGGTAATGCCAAAATGAAAGGCAGCAAAATTTTTTTAGTTTGTAGTATTTTTTAGCTTTAGTTTTTTTCCCTTATTTGACCTTTGGGCTGTGGAGTGGGAATTTGTTCAGTTTACTTGGGAGTATCTTTTCCTTAAGAAGTGAAAAATATAAACATGCTCGAGGCTTGCTAGCAGTTGAAAGCAACTGTTGGTCAGCAGGAGAGTGGAAGGGAAAAAACCAGGCTGGGGGTGGAAAAAGTAAAGAGGGAAGAAAAACATATTTGAAAGAGGAGGAAAAGCTTAAATCATTTCAAAAAGTCTCTTTTTAAAAAAATCTGTCTTTGAGTACAGGTACTAAAATTTGAGGCGTTTAAAGAAGGGAGAGATGGTCCTTCAAGGGGAATGAGTAAAATGAGGGCAAGGTGGAGGACAAGTCTTCAGGTCAGAAGGTAGAATGGTGGACAGGAAAGAGAAGGTGTTCTGTGGAAACATGGTTCCTTAAGAGGATTCAGTCTCTCTGAAGACATGCTGGCTTACTATGAGTATTATTTTTTATTTAAAATGTGCTTTCTTACTGAAGTATATGAAGTCAGTCTCTCTGGTCCCTCTGCTTAAGTAACCCCAGTAATTCCCATCAACTGGGGAAAATATTTTACCAAGAAGAGCTAGATTTTTAATTATTGAGAAGATCTGTACTGAAGTTGTTGGCTTTTTTAGTTTGATTCAGACTACATTATTGTCTATTTAAAATATTGCTCTGACGTTGATTTTCTTTAAAGCTTTTCTAATTTAGTTTTCCTTCTGAATTCATTGTTTTTGAAAAGTTAAAAAAAATAAAGTCAAACAAGAAGTAGAGAGACTGTGACAGACACCTTCAGCTGAAGTCCTCTTTATTCACTTTCTCAGTGCCTTTGCCTCCCTCCCTCCCCTGGGACGACCTAGTCCCTGAATTTAGTGTGCATCCTTCCAGTGCAGAGAGAGAGAGTGTGCATATGAATATCTAAACAGATTCCATGGCAGTCATCGTTTTCAGTTCTTCCTCTTTTTCAACATCTGTTCATCTGGGTACACATAGATCTAGGTCCCACATTTTAGCTGTTTCATTTCTGTTTCATGGTCTGAGTATTTCAATTTTCCAAACCCCTTTGACAGATACTTAAATTGTTTCTGTTTTTTACCATTACAGACAAAACTCCAGTGAACAACAACCTCCTACATACCTTTTATGGTTTTCTTCTCCTCCTTCCTCCTTTTTTTGTTTTGTTGTTGTTGTTGTTTTTGTTGTTTTGGTGGTTTGATTCTCCCACTTGGTCCACCAGTTTGGTATTCACAATCATTGTTTGAGGGAGAGTGGAGGATGAGGAGCATCTTCCGTTACTTGGAATGCCAGTCTTCTTTTACTAGGGCCAGAGGCTCTGAAATTTTCTTTTCCTATGGATTCTTTTTGGAGTCTGATAAATTTCTCAACCTTTGCATTTTAATATTGTGTATTTTTATTGTGTCATATTTAATTGCTGTTTTTCATAAATGTTAGTAATTATTCACCTTTTCTCCTTCTCCCTTCTTTTTTTTTTCTGCTTTATCTCCCCAACCCCCCCCCCCCCCCCCCCCCCCCCCAGTGCACAGTTGTATATCTTAGTTGCAGGTCCTTCTAGTTGTGGGATCCTTCTCCCTTCTAAGTTTTTTTTTTTAACCTACTTTTTAACTCCTAGAATACTTCTCACCTAGTAGATGTTGAACTATTTAGTGATCTCCAATACAGTTTATGCAGTTCGGGTGTTACCTTGTAAGTTCAGCATGACCCAAACATAGCTGGTATTTATGAAAGAGTGTCTTGGAGCATTCTTAGCCAAATTAAACATTTTAAAAATGTCAGCCTTCAGATTAGATTAAAATTATTTAGATTTAGATTAGAATTGTTACAGATAAGCTTTGTTCAGGGACCATATATTTCAATGACCAGTGGTTCTCATTTATAATTTTTTTTCGTGGAGTTTTTAATCTCCTATGCTTTATTCCTTATTGTGGGGTTGAATATATTTTAAATTTTTATGTTCCATGTTTTCTCCTCCTTTAAATGTGCATCTTGTTCAGAGCTTTGAGCACTTGGAATGCTGAAGTGTTACAAATGAAAACTGTTACTCTTCTCTAATGATACACTGCCTGCTGCGTGTGTTTGAGTAGGACTTCCTTTCTTAACTAGTTTGGGCAGCCGCCTCATCTATGAATATGTATTCACTTCATGAATATATCAACTATCTTTAAAAATTTGAGAAGGATTTATTTGCTGAGTATTTTTTAAAAACAATTGATAAGACCTTAAGATGGAAATCTTAGTAATAAATATAACTGTGGAATATCAGATGCCTGGGCATTTGCTCTCTGATTTATCATGTCTTGGGATATGGTTCAGGTCACAAGTATTATGGTTAGACAGTAACCTGTGGACTTAGGCTTGCTCTGACTTTAACTTGGGTGGAGTGTAAGCTCTCTGTGTGCTCAGGAGTATTGGTCATGTCACCCAGGAGGCAGTTTTGTGTAGTGATTTATCTTCCTTATGCTGTTGTAATCACTAAGTTTGAGTGGAATTTGTTCCCTGCGCTTTGTCACTTCAATCTCACATTTTATGCTGCAAAGAAATGTTCCTATTTTAAGTCTTTCTTTAGAATAAAATTATGTTCTTATATGGAACACTAACACCACGGAGTTTTGTTTTCCCTTCCATTCTGAAAACTCTGCTATAAAATTTTTAGTTCCTAAGTAAAAAGCAATTTTTTTTCCAACTGTAGTCACCTTCTTGGGTTATTTCATCTGATACATAACAGAAGCCTTTGTTGTTTCTGTGGGAGTCAAAATATAAAGAATTTTCTTCGTGAAATTGTATTTTGTTTGTGTAATTCTTTCTTTAAAATACGTTTTGTTTTCTTTTTACTACAAAAGTAAAACATGCTCATTTTTTTAAAAACGAAAAGTATAGCTAAAGGAGGCAATCACTCAGTCTTCGTGGTGGCTATCAGGTAGTTCCCATAGTGGGTATGCCAGTACACACCCGCACCCCCAGTACAGGAGAGGCCTTGTCTCCCTGGGCTCTCCCAGCATTGTTATCATGAAAATGGGCACCACACATTTGTTAGGGGAAAATACAATTTAGTTTGTATCAACTTTACGTACATCTTACCTGTAACTCATTAATGTTAACAAGAGCATAAACCTGAAACATGTTAGCGAAACAAACTTTGTTAATGAATTTGACATACAGAGAGGGGAAACATTCTGTTTGTTGAATGTATAGAGTTACTGTCTAATCTTTGCAAAAGAGAAGGAGATTCATTCAATCATTTATTAAAGAAGTATTTTTTCTCGCTTTCCATGTGCTAGACACTGTCTGGGTGCAGCAATAAAACAGACAAGCATCTGCCTTCTTAATTCCAGATGTACTATGGTAGAAAGACTTTATATGCTATAGAAAAAAATTAAGGAATGAAGGAGGAATAGGATTGTGGCTGTGAGGGGAGGTTTGCATTTTGAAGGGTATCGGGGAAGGCGTCACAGAGATGGTGACTGTTACAGAAAGACGCAGCGGTGGGGAGGGAGTGTGCCAGGAGAAGATCTAGGGGGAGAGTTATCCAGGGAGAGAAAAGGGCGAGCACATGGCCTGAGGCAGGGATGAGCCCATTCTGTCTGAGGAACATAACAGCAAAGAAGGGCAGTGTGGCCAGAACACTGTGAGCTCAGGAGAATGTATGTGGCCGCAGAGGTGATAAGGTCCAGACTGTGCAGGGCCTTTCTGGCCATTGTAAGGACTTCGGCTTTTACTGGGAGTGAGACGGGAAGTCACTGGAGGTTCTATCAGGGGCCACGATTAAACTAAAAAGGTAAAGCCAAAAAGTACTGGTATTCTGACTTTCCTTTTTCAACAGCTTTGTTTATTTCTTGCAAATAATTTTGGTATTAACTAATGGCTACTGGTGAGTAGTCATACATAGATTTAAACATTTGTGTCAGTACTGAAAATTTCCCTGAAAAACAGATCTTAGGTATTTGCATTTAAATTCAAAGAAAGGAAGTACAGTAGGAAAGCCTGTCTATAGGTGTCCATTCCTGGGGGGCCCTGCTTCATTACTGAGTTCTCCGTCCTGAATTGTCTTGGGGAAAAAAAATCAGGGGTATATTCTGTGCAAGACATTGTATTCACCCTTAGACATGGGAGGATACACACACACACACACACACAGCTACTCTACTGGATTATTTTAATTTGTTTTGAACCTTTTTATTATGAAACATAGAAAAATACACAAAACGTAACTGTATAGTTTAAAGATTAATTATAAAAAGTACCTACATAACCACCAATTAGACCTAGAAATATACCACTGCCAGCACCCAGAAGAATCGTGCTCTGTGTCTCTTCTACATCGTAACCCAAACCATGGCTCAGAGGTATCACTAGTCTGACGTGTTTGATAATCATGTCTTTACTTTTCCTTGTGATTTTTACCACCTAGGATTCATTGCAAACCAATATAGTTTACTTTTGTCTGTTTTTGAACTTTATATAAGTGGAATGATACTATGTGTGGTTTTTTGTGTCTTCTTTCAGAACCTAACACTATGTTTTTAACTTTCATCTATGTTGTTATTGTAGAACTGTAATTTAATTTCGTTGCCATATAGCATCCTGTTATATGACCGTACCACAATTTATATATTCATTCTACTATGGATGCTGTTTTTGGCTGTTATGAACAGTGTTGCTGTGAACATTCTTATTTATGTATGCTGACAGACATGTGCTGGGCCTTCTCTGGTCCATATTTTGGGAGTGGAATTGCTGGATCTTTAGTTTTATTAGATAATAATAAACTTTCTCCAAAGTGGGTATGCTAATTTGTCCTCCTACTAACAGTGTGAGAGTGTCCCTGTTCCTCCTATTTTTTACCAGTGTTTTCAGACTCTTTAAAAATGTTACCAATTCTTTAGGACTAAAAATGTTCATTCTAGCGAATTAACTGAGAAGCCAAAGCCTTAAACTTAAAAAAAAAAATTAGAGTAAAAGATTAAAGGTACTGGTTTCTACTTTAAGAATCACAGATATTCAGAGCATTTTCATTTGTTATAGTTGATATCTTCTGCCAGAGTAGTTGCTTATAAAGTTTTAAAGGCATTTATCTGTCTACCCTCAGAGGGTTAGGGACCTTGTCTGTCTTTTTTTACTACCGTGTCTCAAAGAATGTGTTGCCCACTTGGTGTTCAGTAAATATGTGTTAAATGAATTTGACCGGACTCTTACTACTGCTGAATCTTCTGCAAGACTGTCTTGTTTTAGTGTCAGTAGTTTAGGACAGTTTTTGGTGAGGGCTCATTCCATTACTGATAGTAACCAGACTTGGTTTACCAAAATAAGAGCAGCTCATTTGTACCAGTTAAAAATAGTGTTTAAATTTTTCAGGAAAAGATTCTGTTTTTAAAGAATCACCCACGGTGTATGCAGTACTAAAAGAGAAGATAGGGCCAGAATTTTCTGCCCAGGTGAGGCTCCTGGAAGCCTTGCAACCACATTTATCCCTCTTTTTGTTTTGAGTCACTTTGTAGGGTATGGTAGACCATTAGGGCGGTGGTGGTAGTGGTGGTTACCCAAGGTATTTCCCCAGTCTTCAACAAGAACTTCAGTGTGACAGCTGTTTATTGAAACCATAGGATACATGGCTTTGTTTAAATGTATCTTGCTTTGGTGTAACTGACCAACAGAGCACTTGATAATTACAAAGGGGTATTTTCCATAAAAACTTAGTAGTTCTTTCAACATTTTGTGAAGTAGCTGGCAAAAGTGATCACTCCCCTCTTTTAAATGTTCACATGAGCAAGCCACTTATTTCATTTTCTTTGTACTAACAAATTAGGCCAATTTATTAGAAAAATTAGTTTGGATTTTTCTGACTAATTTCAAAGTATAATCTTTTTGAGAGATGACTAATAAATAGAGCACTCAGAACTAGTGTTGAGATATAAGAATGGTAATTTTGACTAGTAAATGCTAACAAATGTATCACCTGCTTTTGTAAGAGTTCCACTTTTCAGAATAGCCAAAGTAAAGATTTATGAGATTGAGAATCTAGTTGTCTGATTCATCATCTTTATTTCCAACAGTGATTTCCTGTTAGACAAGACAAATTAGAGTCTTCCTACTGACTTAACTTGGTGAGTTTTTACATAGTTTTATTTTAAACATAGTTTAAGATCATGAGGCAAAAAGCGGAATGAAATGTGTAGAAATATTTACTATGACTTTAAAAAATGCAAATCTTCACATCTTGAGTGCAATCTACTATTTCATTTCAGTGCAAGTGGCATGTAAAGTTAGCAGTCATATAAGGTAAGCATCTAAGTGTTGTCTTTTTTTTTTTTTTAATAATGAGCCTTACAAACAGTGTTAAACATATTTCATAAGTGGCTTCAAAAGAATATTTATTCTAAATATTCTTTCCTGGCATAAAGCAGAGCTATTTATTCAGGTCTCCTCTGGTGACTGCTGTGCATAGGATGACTTTACACCAATGGTGGAGGGGAGAAAAGATGTTTGGATTTAAATTTTTAATCAATGGTTGATAATACATGATATGGAGACCTTAGAGTAAGATTATTTTTCTCCCTAGAAAAGATCTTCAGGGAAATTAGAATTACAGTTTATAGAAGGAGATGCCTTAAAGCAATTCATGGGCTTCATTTTACTCTGGAAAAGGAGTTTGATTCTGAGCCGACTGCCTTTGTGTTATGTACCTTAGAGCTCATCTTTCTATGAGTAACTTAAAAAAATCTTTCTACCATTCCGGCTGGCATCTGAAAATTTTTGCTTTGTGGCATGAGACTCTTGCCTCAAATGCTTATATATGTTTTTACAGAGTTTTATTGGGTAAAATAGGTGTTACCGCATTTTAATCTTTTAAATTCTGACACAAATCATCAGGAGCCAAGAAATTCTAAGACAGACATTCTGTCTGATTTTCCCCTGTTTTGTCTGTCTGTATGGTCTTACTTTTTCCTTGCGTCATGAATTTTGGAATGAACATTTCAAACTGAGAACTTTCTGCCAGTCCTTTGTTCCATTTAGTTTCATTAGAACCTTAACATTAACATAGAAATTGGCTTATTTTTAATAACTTCAGGAGGAGAGAGAATTTATTTCTTGCAGATGGTTTCTAGGTGAGGAGCACGGGTCCATGTAAACAGTCGTCAGGTTACTTCAGTTAAGACCATAGTTAGAGGAGATTAAAGCATACATTTACTCCCATCTCCCATTCGTAGTTGGAGGGAGGTCTAGGTGTCTCTCATAAAGAAAAGTGTCTTGAGAGAATACTCATTTCTGTACTGCTAGATAGTAGTAGTTAGTGCTGAAGAGAATTGGTTGCCCTTGTGTTATTACCAAATCCTCTGGAGCAGGTGGGCCTTTTCAGCTTCTAAGTTAATGAATTTATTTCAATTGCATACCCTAAGACTAATTTAGAATTTGTTCTTTGGTATGCATTCCTTGGGCCCGTTCTGGAGCCGAATTGTGTTAGCAAGAAATCTTTTTAAATGGCTTGACTAAAGTATAGATGGCTAAAGAGAATTGCATGTTGAATTTGGCTTCTATAAAGACCAGAGGACCCTGCAGGGTTATGCAACCTCTGCCTATTTGTTCCATGAAATGACTCTTCTGTTTTTGAATTCCTTGCAGATTGGACACGCTTAAGTTGCATTAGGACCAAGCCTTTCCTCTGTTTACTATGTGGATTTTATAAGGTTCATCATAGTTGCAGTTGAAGGGAGAGGGTGAAAAACTGTAACCTCTCAAATTTTCAAACTGCTTTGGGAATATAATTATGTAATAAATAGAATCTTCTTAGCCATAAGATTTTTTCCCTCTTCTTCCTTCTCCTCCTCTTTAAAAATTCTGTCCCAGCTCTTGATTAAGAATAAGTCTTCTCAACCTAGAGGAGAAATCTTTGATAACACGTGGGATGTGTTAAAATCTTCATCTTTCTTAAGTTTGCTCTTTGTGGCCCTGGAGATTTTTGCCCAAGCCAGTCAGTGGAATCAACACCTTATTATAGTTTGTGGTGAGAGAGCAGTTGTTGTTTGTTTGGTTCTGCCTGTCTAACTTCATTTCTAAAGGGGCTTTCCTTTGGAACTGAGATCCACTTTGAAGTGAAATAGCCCCTTTATAATCAGGTTTGTGTGCTGATTTGGATTCATGTTGTTCCATCTCCAACCTCTCCCAAATGATGATTTTGAAAGTGATATATGGAAAAGTCTAATCTGATGAACCGTGTCTACCTTTTCTTAAAAAGCAGTTGGAGGAGTTGTTTTTTCCCCCTGCAGGGGTTCAGTAATTAACAACAGCAGCACATCACCTGATGGCATTAGTGCAGACCTTGTGAAACCTGTGGTTGTTGCAGCCGTGGTTTATTCCGCTGGATCCTCCATCCAAGTAAAGAATTTTTTTCCTCCAATGTTGTTATGTAGATTTATTTAGCTCAATAGTCATTTGGCCCTAAATTAAAAAGAAAACAAAAACTCAGAAGTCTTTTTAGGGTCTAAGGAGATGCAGTCTTACAAGGCTATTAAGTGGCATCTGCCCCTTTCCAGGACAGACCTCTGCATTTAGAGCAGAACATGCATTGCATTCTCCCTGGACATATTTTTGGGGTAGGGAATTATGCTAACATGTCTGTTTCAACAGCTCTTACATAATGGATAGTTTTTAGGGGAGGGAGTGATTCCGTGGCCCTTAAATTGGCAATAAATTTTTCTGCTCTTTGATTTTTTTTCTTAACTGGAAAAGTTGCTTCCAAGGTGAGAATTATTCCATATTTTAACCTTTGAGCTGGCTGCTAAGGTCTCCTTGGGGACAAGGACACTTTGTAGTTATTTATAACCTGTAGAGAAGGGCAGTAAGGCTGTAAACAGCTGGCACACATTGAGGTTTGGCAGTCAGTGGGAGTGTTCTGTTGGTTATCCCACGGCTTTCCCTGCCTTGTGATTCTTTCATGTACCTCCTTGTTCATCTTTAGCTTGACTTTGTCTGGATGAGCCTTACCAGCCAGGCTGTTTCTATAAAACTCTCTCTTATAACACTTAGATTGAGGAGAAGAGGGAAAGATAGGCTTTTTATGTATGAAAACGTATCTAATCCTCAGAATTATTTCAGAGTCTATACTTGCCTAAGAGATATCTGTAGACTGGGAAAATCTTAAAGGTACTGACATTACATATGTAATACTATACTGGTTTCTGAGTTTTCCTTATATACAACTGTTGCAAGAACAATTCAATTCTTAATTAGATAAATATTTGGGTATGGCAAAAAATATGTTCCCCATGTTAGCCTGGTATAGAAAAAACTTAGTTGTATATCTAGACATGTTATAAACATCTCTCTCTCTCTCTCCATACATATATATATGTAAATATATATACAAGTTTACACATGTATATATTTAATATCTTTTCTCTACATGTCATTTTTAAGGGAATCAAACCCTGTGCAGATAGGAAAATTATGGGTCAAATCTAAGAAAATGCTAAAGATCTGCCTCAATTTTATGTATTGGAATTTTATTGTATAGATTTAATTTGAAATAACATAGTGGTCTAGCCTGAGTTCCTGACGGCTGCTGTAATGGTACTTTGTATAACCAGGATCGACTTGTTCTGGAAAATGTGCTTATATTACTGTGGTCTTGTAGGTTCAGGAACTTCCATTTAACCTTACAGGCTTCCCTTTTCTCCCAAGTTTTCTTGGAATTTTTTTTAATCAAAGAAGAGTGTAGTGTTGGAAATGTATTGAATGAATTCTTTAAAATTGGAGTGAGATGAACTGATAGTTTTCTTTTTTGTTTAATTTTTTAAAAAAGTATGCCTAGATTCCTATGGCTGTTATTCATTCAGCCGCTCTCAAAATTTAACCTTTTAACTAGAGCTCGTTAAGGAAAAATATGATCCCAAAAGACAGTGAGTTTAGTTATTCAACAATAGTTTCATTGAACAAATATTTGTTGAGTGCCAGTTATGATACCATTTTAGGCACAGAGGGATGCTCTTCTCGCATTGAGCTTATTAACTTCTAGTGGGGAAGACAATAGATAAGTGAAAAAATAAAAGCAAGATAGTTTCAGACAGTGGTAATAAAGAAGAAAATAAAATAGGGTAATGTGATGAGAGGGGCAGGCTAGACGTGGGCTACTTCAGATCAGGGGGTCGGGAAAGACCTCTCTGAGGATATTACATTTGACAGGCTTCCTAAATCACAAGAAGGAGCCAGCTGTGAAAAGATCTGGGGAAGGAAGGGCTCTCCAGGCTGAGGAAAGAGCCCGATGTGTTTACCAAATAGAGTTAAAGGCCTGAATGACTAAAGCATGGTGCCTGAGAAGGGTAAAGGCTGCTAATTCCTTTCTAAATTTTTAATTTATTATTTGAAAGGTAATATATTCACATGGTTCACGATTCATAAAGTACAAAAGGGAATACAATGGAAATTCTCCTTCCCACCCAAGTACCCAATTTCCTTCCTTGGAAGTAACTAGTATCCCCAGAGTCTTGTGTAGTTTTACCAGAGATGTTATATGTATTAAAACAAAGAAATATTTTTGCCTATTTAAATGGAAAGAGCTTCCCCATTCCTTTTTTTTTTTTTTGCAGATACTATTATTACACTGTGTATCAGAATTTATTTAATCAATTCCTTGTTGATGGATTTTTAGGTTATTTCCATTCTTTCATGATTACAAATAATGCGACAGTGAAAAACCTTTTGTTTGTCATATTAAATATATCGGCAGGGTAAATTTCTAGAGATGGAATTACTGGATCAAAGGGGATATGCATTTCTTATGCATTCTGATATACGTTTCCCTTCATGGAGATTGTAGCAATTTATACTCTAACCAGAAATGTTCTCCTTACCCTGGACAAGTGTTATCAAACATTTTGATATTTGCCAATTCGCTGGGTGAATCCATGTGCAATTTAATTGCATTTCTCTTATTATGAATGAGAGAGAATTGAACATGTTTTCACATAGTTAAGAACCATTGCTTATTTACATTTCTGGAAACCATTGAGTGTTCTTTGCCCATTTTTCTGTTAGGCTTTTGATGACTTCTTGATCTTTAGATTCACCTAATACTAAATCCCTCTGTTAAAGAATTAAACAAAAACAAATACAATGTTATGTGTCAGTTATATCTCAATAATAAAAAAAGCAGTCATCTTTAACTTGTGAATTTTACAAAGCATGAACCTGATAAGAGACATTAAAAAAAAATCCCAATCTTTCCTTTGCTGATTGAGGTCTCTCTTGATTGCCCTTAGTTTCATTTTAAGAAGTGTCTCTAAATTTAAAAAAATAAAAGTGCATTTAGTATTTTGTCAGACTAGATTGAACTGCAGAAGTTTACCCATAACAAATATCAAAAGTCGTTCATACCTTGCAACAGAAAACATCAGTATGACCTGTAATAATCTGTCCTTGGGGTAATGAAAAAGAAGTTATTACCTCCTGCGCTGTATATGATTGCAGACGCTGGAACAGAAGAAACACAAATGTCTCTTTGAGGTCACATCAGTTTCTCAAAAAGAGTATACTCAAGTCTTGCTATAGTTGTTTTTTTTTTTTTTTTTTTTGGTCAACAATCTTTTTGGCTTCTTCTGTTTTTGAAAATGCAGACGTCTCTCAGGTTTAAAATAGTTATGACATTGGGATTTTTTCCTTACTTGGAAACTGTACAAGGCTTTAAACCAAAAGAAAAAAAGTGAAAAGTCCCTAACCATTTTTTGGCAAGAAGCTATGTTCCCAGCCATCTAGCTTGTTCATGTTTGTGTTATGTTGAACCACATGAAATTGGCGATATTCGACTATTTTTGGCCTACAAAGCAATTTCATGATTCAATCTAATAGCACCACAATCTTATTTCTGTATTTTAAGACTGATAGATATAAGGCTAACTCATGGATATCATGCATGTGATATACCTGTGTTAGTTGATTTTTTTTTTAATTCTCTGGGTGACTGGATTAGGTTGAAAATTGAGGAATGCTTACAGGGAATAAGAGAAAGATAAAAAATAACTGCACAAGCTGTCTATGTAACACTTTTCAGAGAGTGTTCTAGCCCAGCTCTGCATATGTTTCAGGTTAAACTATGGAGACATTTCCCTCTATTGTACAGGGAATTCATCTTCTATTCTGAAAGAATCCTGATTACGTAAGAGTTTAGTTCGAATTACTGATTTCTGTTTTCAAAATAAATGAAATTATAACAAGCCTTTCTCCTTTTGTAGAATGAAGATATATTTGATACTGGATGAAAAAGTTACTTTTACCAGGGCTGATAACTTGAGGTGCCAGGCTGGGAGTTTTTGGCTTTGTGTGTAACTCATCCAAAAGAAGAAATTAATGATTCTCATTGCATTGCAAATCTAATATACTCAGCATTATTGGAAGGATTCTTTTATAAATATGTTAAAGAAACAAGCAGAAAAGTTAATGAACTTGAACGCAACTGGATAAATGTTTCAGTCATCAAAGTATTTGTGCTGAATGCCTTGTTGCAGGCAGGCTGTGCTAGGTGATAAGGGGATACAGAGAAGAATAGTTGCGAGTTCCTTTGAAGGAGTTTTAAGTCTACTGGAGGCAACAGAAGTGTTCATAAGTGTAAAAGAAGGCAGCAAAGAGTGCTCTGTGTAGGTTCCATTGAAAGCATTATCTGTGTATCATGACAGTATTAATACGTTTTTGTTTTTTTTTTAGAAAGATTAGCCCTGAGGCTAACATTTGCCAATCTTCCTCTTTTTGCTGAGGAAGACTGGCCCTGAGCTAACATCCGTACCCATCTTCCTCTACTTTACATGTGGGACGCCTACCACAGCATGGCTTGCCAAGCGGTGCCATGTCTGCACCCGGGATCCGAACTGGCAAACCCTGGGCCACCAAAGCAGAACGTGCGCACTTAACCGCTGCGCTACCAGGCCGGCCCCTACATTTTCTTTTTTACTTCTGTCTACTCTCCAAAGTTTAATGTTTTAGTTAGAAATCATGTATATTGATTGACTTTAATCTCTTGTCAAAAATGATTAACAACTTCGTGGTCTCATAATACCTGCTAGGAAGCATTCTGTTAGAGATTGCTGCTACTTGCTATTGATACTACCTTCCATGGAATTTGAGCAGTAGCAGAGTTGACAGAGATATTTAAAAGTATATTTCTTGGTGTAGCCTCACAGGTTAGGACTTAGTAGAGTGTACAGGAAAATAAATGGTGGTATATAACAGATGCGTTCAACGTCAGGACTGTCGGCATACTGGGGAATTGCTAAGCTTTGAAAAATAAATTTCTCATTGGAGAACTTGGACGGTCTTGTGTTAACCTGTTTGCAGCCAGGAACAGTATATTTTGGTGCTAGTTGTCTCCTACAAAGGTTCTTAAACCATGACCCTCAAATGGGCCTCCTCTTTTCTAAAATTGTTTTTCTGCTAGGCATCTATGGCAGTTGGCACGAAGTGCTGGAGAGTTCATGTGACACCAGGCTACTTTGCTGCTGAGCACTTTGCCCATGGTGCCTGCCATGAGTGAAATTAATTAGACTTGTGCTCTCCTGGTCAATTTCCCTCTCAGCAGGTTGTGTGGTTAGAGCTCCTCAGAGTCTAAGGCTGATTCTCCAGTTCTACTAGCTGCTGGGTTGGACATTTTTTAAAAATGGGAAGAGAGGTGATACTGTTTAAAAAAAAATGACTTGGCTACAAAATAAGTGAAAAGCTAAAAAAGAAGAAAAAATGGCCAAGACCAAAGTTCTTTTGTTTTTTTGTTTTTTTTTTCTGGTGGTTATAATGGACCATGGTTCAGTAGTAACAAGCCATTAAAATAAACTCGTTTTAAATTTGTCCTTTTCTTAGGTTTAGAGAATTCTTAAATTGTTAATTGTTAGACAAATTTGAAGTATTTTTTTAAACTTCAAAATAAACTCAAGTTAGTGTTTTATGATCACTCAGTGTAGAGCTGAGCCTGTACCCCACACCTCCAGAGCCAACTTTTATGCTTTTAACTAACGTGTAAAATTCACATGTTCATTGTCAACCCGCCCAAAAAGATAGTTTTAAGTAAGAATTTTGAGATTTCATTCGGGCTCCTCCTGGCATTAATGGTAACTAGGGTTTGTAAAACTGCCTTAGACGTATTTACTCGTTACTAGACAAACTGTTCTGTAAGAATGTGTTTTCCATCAGATGCAAGCCTACCTTGATCACAGGTGATCAATTATAGCATCTGGTCTGTTTTCTTGGTGTTACCCTGGAGTCATGAAGTGCACGAACCATGGAGGCCTGAATGCCACTGCCATGCTTCGTTTGCTAGCTTAAGTGAAATAGCACATCATGTGTATAAGATTGTTAACTCCATCTGTGATTACATGGAATACTTCAGTTGTAAATGCCTTTAGGATGGTATTTAAACCTAATGAGGACTCTGGTAATGCCAATGGAATTACGAAGTGAGGGTGTGACTATATCTTATTAATCCCCCTCCATGCTTATTACTTAAGTGGCCAGAATGTGTGAGTTGAGTGGTTTTTTTTTGTTATTCATTTATACTTCTTTCTACAAAGGGTTTGAGGCAGTTTCCAGAAATACTTAACATTTAAAAGAGTAAAATAAACAGTTGAGGGAATTAGAGCAAAGTGAATAACATTAAGAAAATAATAAAACTATTATAGAATGAACATATGATCTTATATAGAATATAGCATATAGAACAAGCCTATCAACCTATGCTTTCAAGAGGTGGGTCACAAATTTGTCTCAGGGCTTCCTAGTAGCCAAGCAAAGAGGGCAACATGATCATGCTGAAAACAAACCAGGTGTTCAGGAAAGAATTTTCTCCCTTGGGTAGTTTATAGTCTCACCAGCAGTATATGAGAGTTCCCATATCCCCATATGTGGTATGGTTGATTTTTTTTCTTGCTGGTCTGATAGGTGTAAAATGTTTGAGCCATCTTATTTCTGTGAACAATATTTTTATAAGGTAGTTGGCTTTTTTCTTACTGATTTTGTAGAAATATTTTATCAATTCATGTATTAATAAAATAATCCCTTTGTCATGGGTTGCCAACTTTTTTTTTTCAGTTTTGTTTATGGTACTTAAAAATTGTAACCAAATTCACTAATTTTTTAATGGCTTTTGGGTTTAGAAAGGCCCGGGAGGGGAGAATTTGGAGTTGGATTTTGATTTGCTACTGGGACACCCTGTTGAGATGTATAGTAGTTATTTGAAGTGGTCTGAGGCTTATGAGAGAGGTCATGGTTAGAGAGATTTGGGAAACATTTGTATGAAGGTAGAAATTTGACAATGTTGGGGGGGATAAAATTGCCATGAAAGAGAATGTAGATTGGAAAAATGATTGAGGATGAAACCATGGGAACAATAGAGGAGGAAGAGAATCCAATAAAAGAGACTGAGGAATGAGCATGAAACAGAGAGCAGGAAGCATCTGGAAAATCGCATAGTGACAGAGTGTAAGTGGG
The DNA here is from genome assembly GCF_041296265.1 of Equus caballus. Taxonomy (NCBI): domain Eukaryota; kingdom Metazoa; phylum Chordata; class Mammalia; order Perissodactyla; family Equidae; genus Equus; species Equus caballus. The sequence goes on along the minus strand of NC_091694.1, from coordinate 25,536,574 downwards.
GAGAGATCTCTAGTGCTGCAGAGAAAGGAACACATCTGGGAAAGGGGTAAATGTTCCCCTGGAGGAGAGCAGCTAGCAATGGGTTGAGGAATAGAAGACTGCCCTGAAGTCTGCAGTGAAGCGTAGGAGAAGATGAGACAGCAGTTAGAGAGGTAATAGGTCATTTCCTTTGGAGTAGAGTGTTTGTACCACAAGGGAAGGAGCCAGTCGCAAAGTTGTGTTGGTGTTCACTGTGCTTTCTCCTCTTTATGCAGCCTTTTTAAGGATGTACTTTATGTGTCTTTTGAGTAAATTCATTTGGTAAGATAGTGTTAAGTATTATGCAGAAGATTAAAATAGGGTGATTTAATTGTGACTAAGAGACTACTTTAGATTAGATAATCTTCTCTGAGGTTAACATTTCATGCTAAGGAGCCATTTGAATGATAAGGGGAGAGCTTTCTAGGCAGGAGACAAAGTTTCCAGTCTCTGGAAGGTCTGACAGATAGTAGGATAGTAGACCATTAATCTAATAACATGCTCTTGCTTCTTGGGTGGGTTTTAGGGTGAAGAGAGCAGAGAAATCTTTGTCCCCTGACTTTGGAAATCTTGTTTAACCTTCAAACTGGCGATGTCAAGAGTTCCAAGTCCTCCACCTCCGGCAGAAATGTCGAGTGGCCCTGTAGCTGAGAGCTGGTGCTACACACAGGTAAGTTCATGTTTTCACCCTGGAAATCTTGCATCTTGGGAGGATTTGGGGGGATGAAAGGAATAAGATTTCTTTTCTACGTTGAGTTTCCTGCTTTCTCTGGGACATAACTGCCATAGCAGATAAAGTACTTGTCAGCTTTCCATTCCTTGTTTTCCCTCTTGGAATCTGAATGTCCTAGGCCAGTGTCTTTCACTGGAGGATAAAAGGGGACTCTTTGAAACTAGATCCACTTACATCCCCCTTGATGGAAATGTGTTCCTCTGTGTGCAGCTCAGGGGGAAACCAGGCTTGAGATTTGCAACCCCAGGCAGTGGCATCAACATCTAATTGTCCGATGTTGCTCTGAGCAGAGGCTGATTTTAGGTATGGCTTTATCATCTGCTTTCCCAACCCTGTCTGTGTTTTTCTCACTCATCCAGTGTTTCTCAGAAGCTGAGAAAAGTTATGAAAGCAGTTGGTCACTGTGCGATTTCTTAAAATGTGGATGAGGGATGGAAAAAGCTGAGGCGCCCTTTTGGCCACACACTGCTATCTTCCTATGGAGATCATGCAGAGGGAGGGAGGGGAAACAACGATCCGATCGTCAGCCTGTTTGTCAGTTTGCCCACTTCCTATTTAATTGCTTTCTGGTTTTCTATCAACAGATCAAAGTAGTGAAATTCTCCTACATGTGGACCATCAATAACTTTAGCTTTTGCCGGGAGGAAATGGGTGAAGTCATTAAAAGTTCAACCTTTTCATCAGGAGCCAATGATAAACTGAAATGGTGAGGAATATATGTAGCTGTAAAAATTTTTCTGAAAGTTGCCTGCTTTGCTTGGTTTTATGGGAGACTGACTAGAATGTAAGATCTTTGAAGGCTGGGAATTTGTTGTGAATGTATTCCCCAGTGCCTGGCACATAACAGATGCTCACTGATATTTGTTGAATTAATTCAGTGAGTGTATCAGGGATCAGCAAACTCAAACGGCTGTAGGGTAATGTAAAAGACTGAAGAGGGCCAGTGTTTGCAAGTGATATCCATCCACGGTATGAGTGTTGACCACTTGGCAAACGAGTGAGTGTCCTTCTAAAAGGGATGGTGGCTGCTCAGCTCCAGCTGACTATAGCTATGTGTGAATAAGGGCTACCAAATTTTCTGAGTTTTCAAGAAAAGCAAAAAAATCTAGATTTTAACACAATATCTGCTGACTTTTAAATTGCCTGCTTTTAAACAATCAAGGAGGTTTATTTGCTTATGTAACTGGAGTGCCCAGGGTGTCGGATGGGTTCAAAAGTAGTTTGATCCAGCAGCCCACTGGTTAGATTAAGGACTCCATTTCTCTCTGCTGTGCTCTTCACACTGTTGGACATCTCAGGTCTCCCTTCCCTTATGGTTGAAGGATGACTGGCAGTAGCAATGGGCATAACCCACCACCATCCAACAGAAGTCTTTGAACTTTCGGTGAACTAACTGTGGCCAAGAATACGTCATACAGGCACTGATTGGTTTAAATCTGGGTTCTCTCGGTTAGTCCTGTGGCAAAGGGAATAGGATCTGGGAGTGGGGGTCAGTCCCATCTAAACCGTGTGTCCTCTTGACCAGGAGCAGGCAGTTAAGGATACAACCGAGTGCTTACTGCAAAGACCAGAACACATGTCTGTGAACCACCACTTTTGACCTCTGATAACCCTCTGAGGAGTTAAACAAGTCTCCATCATTTAGTATTTTTTAGCTATGTACGTTAAGCAGTGTACTCCTAGGTGCAGAGAGAATACTATTCTTAGGCATTATGTTTAAATCTACATCTTTAGCACAATGTATAGTGATGTATGTGGCATATGCACTCCCTAGAGAGGCACTGGATTGGGCCACCTGTCTGAGAGAGGTGCCATAACATTGGCAAGGCCTAAGGATACATATGGCCTATGTATTATATGCGGTAGAAGCAGTGTCTGAACCACATGCCCTTCAGCTAATGACATTTGCAACTTAACTCAGTCGAACGGTTAAATTCTGTCTATATTTTGTTTTGATTCATTGGTAACAGATTGGCATCTTTGACACTATGGAGAAGCCTAGCTTGGAACTCTACCCTGGGTAATAGGAGTTTCCTTTTGTGCTTCCTTCGTACTGCCTCCTTTATTTTAATCTTAGAATATTATTGCCAGATTGATAAAGTATCTGTAAAGGATTATGTACTATTCACGTATTTCTCTAGAATACTTTTTCTCTCTCAAGGTGATATTAAAGGACTCACTGACATTTATTTTCATGGTTTTGCCAAAGTCCTGACAAAATAAGGGGCCGCCTTTCCTGAAATTGAGCGTAAGAATAGAGTGAGACTAGGCTGAGTTTTAAAATATTTTAGGGGGAGAAAAGAGTGATTTGGGAGATTATGAGGAAAAGGCAGGATGTGTTGTCAGATTCTAGGGTGCCCCTTTATTTTTCAAAAGTTCTTTATTTTATTATGGTGTGCATCATTCATTAAAGAATGCCCCTTTATTTTGATTGTTTCCTTTTTAAAAGGTGACTCGGGTTGCTCTAGGAAAGTGGTTCCCAAGTAGTTAGTCTACTGAATCAGAATCTCCTGGTATAGGGCCTGGGTTTTTGTTCTTGTTTTTTTAGTATCTCCCTCTCTTGATTTTGATGTTCTAGTTCCCTCCTATCACTTCACAAGCCTATAAACATGGATGCTTTCGACATTTTTTTTTTCCTATCTGTTTTGGACAGGTGTTTGCGAGTAAACCCAAAAGGGCTAGATGAAGAAAGTAAAGATTACCTGTCACTTTACCTGTTACTGGTCAGCTGTCCGAAGAGTGAAGTTCGGGCAAAATTCAAATTCTCTATCCTGAATGCCAAGGGAGAAGAAACCAAAGCTATGGGTAAACGTTCTCCTCTTTGTTCAACAGCTTATTTTCACGTACAACAACTATATACACTGACAAGTTGCGGATCTGATCGGTTTTTTATGAGTAACCCAAAATATAACTTTTTTTTTTTTTTTTACCTCAGAGAGTCAACGGGCATATAGGTTTGTGCAAGGCAAAGACTGGGGATTCAAAAAATTCATCCGTAGAGATTTTCTCTTGGATGAGGCCAACGGGCTTCTCCCTGATGACAAGCTTACCCTCTTCTGTGAGGTGAGTCCTTTTACCCCACTGTGAGACTAGCAATTCCCAGACCTGGTGGGTTTGGTAGGCTTAGTTGTATTGTATCAGGGATAGAAAGTGAGAAAAATCCCCAAGTGGAGTGGCACCGCACACACGTCATTTATGTGACTGATTGAAAATTGTCATGATTTCAAGGTTGTTGGGCACCTCAGCTTTCCATTTGTTACTGTTCTTACAAACAAAGATTGTGCACTATCTTGGTATGTGTGATTTTTGAGTTGCTTAGGTCAAGATTCTGGCTTTTTCATTGCGGGTTTTTTCAGATAACATTTAGAAGGACTGTCACTTCAAGCTGAGGAGAATGGCCGGCAAACAGATATGTATATCTGTTCCTTAAACTTTCTGACTTCTCCTTGAGTATGAAGTCCACGCGTGTTTGACTACAGAGCATTTGCCTTTTCTGCTCTTTGAACTAGATGACTCACATCAGGAGTTGAGTGGCTCTGGTTTGTCTTACTGGAGTAATTGTGAAATAGGAAGGTGGGAACCATTTTTTCTAGAGTGAAGGCTGTGTAAAGCTCTCTAACTTGTTTGCCAGGAGAATTATCTCTAGTTAGCTAAGGAAATCCTTCTCTCACAAACGACCTACGAGCCTTTCTCATGTTTACAGGGAAGCCTCGAAGTACAATTCCCAAACCGAGAGTGAGTTGGAAAGTGGTTTCTTTAATGAATATATGCCAATTAGTTGTTTCATGCTGTTATCAGTACATTTATAAATACTCATAAGCTTACAGCGTAATAATTGAATAAAACCTTCAGTCAGCTGGGATGGTAGTGTTCCCTATACATTGCATGATCAAGGAACCACTCCTGAGCAGCAGCACTTGATGAGATGACCATTGTATTTTCATGGGGAGGATGCAGGCAAATTCCCCAACTGCCAGTGTGCTCTATCAAATAATAGGCTCACACTGTGAGTTAATGACAGTTCCAAAGGCATATCACCACCTGTGCGGCTGGGAAGGGTGTCCCTTAGGAATCTTGCCTTTTTGCAGAAGAGGCCTGGCCAGCAGTGGCCAGCTTTTTTTCTGAGTCACAGCTCATTGAGTATTTCCACAGAGTAGTTGCTGGTGATTAGAAAACTTTGGAGGTGTAGTTTATTAAAATACCACGCTGAATATAAAAAATACAGTTTGCTTAATAGTTACTTCCTTCTCCTTGGTAATTGCTAAGTAAAAGAAGGAAATACTAAAGTTATGCCTTCTATATATATAAGTACATAAAATGTTGTAGTTGTTTTTTTGTATGAAACTAAAATTAGAATTCCATATCACACTCAGTTGCCCAAGTGAAGAAATGAGAACAATTAGGTGATTTTGTATGAGGTTAGATGTTATATGAACAGGCTGTCATTTAATTTTTGCCTATCCTAGAGACCTATATTTCAGAAAAATGTAAAAATAATGGAAAATTCTAATTTCTGTTGGAAATGAAAGCCAACTTTGAACTGTTCTCTGAAGGAAGAGACATCGCCTCTAAATATTGCATCTGGTGTTTTAGGCAATGCCATAACCTTTATTGCAGCATTTTCAAGTCCACAGTGGGTCCAGCCTCGCTCATGTGCTTTCCTCTCCTCCTCCCCAGAAAATCCATTCCAGCTGTTCCAACCCTTGTATTGACGTTGATTTGGAAACCATTTAGCCTGCCCTCACTTGGCAGTCTCTCGTCTTGTGGTTAAGTCTAAGGCTCGCTCTCCCTTCGCTTCCGCATATGAAATTCTCTTAGGAGAAATCCTGTGGTTAAGTTTAGATTTGCCTTACTGACTTAGAAGGGAAGTGAGATGACACTTTGGAAATGAGGAGATGTTGAACAGGGAAGCGTCTGCTGGGTTCTGCTGATGCCATCGGTTTCTTACCATCGGACCAGGTGTGCCATCTGTTCCCTTCACACTTCTCTGTCAGCCACAGGTGCTGAGTGTTGCTTCTCATCCTTGGGCTTGTGCCTAGTGAGACTCGTTTCTGTTCCAAGGCTCTCTGTGGACTTAGTAGCATTCAGCATTGCAAGACGGTTGCGTGGGGGTGTGTGTTGGATGCGTGGGTTTTAAAAATGTCTGCAGCTCGTCCAAGTTCCTAGCGCTTTTCAAAGCTGGATCATCCTCTGGTGCAAATTCTGTCCCTTTGACCTGTTGCTCCCTTCTATCAATGGAATATTTATAAACAAGTTTATCTTAGGTCATGTTTATATTTTATTAATTATTGGTTAGTATTTTCATATTATTTAGAGGCTTTTATGAGGTTGATGTCCACATACAAATTTAGGTTGTGAGTACTCCACTACTCCATTCCTCACTCAGCCTTTGGCCTAGGCACTTCTGTGCTATCCTGACTCAATAAGTGCAGTCATTTCATGGATTTTTGGGGGCTCTTCCCGGAGGCCATGAGAGAGAATCCTAAGGTGAAAGACTGAGAATCATACCTTTGTATGTTTGGGCTTTATTTCAGTGGTATTTCTGTTAATGAATATTTAAATGAAATTAGATTGCAAACTCTGAAAATGCCAAATGGATGGTCTTGTTTGTAAAGTGCCGTACTGGGTTCACTTTCATTTCTCAGTGATGTGTTTGTCTGACTGTTAGGAAATGTGGCGACTCTTCCAAGTTGATATTGCTTCGTTAATGTATTTGGAGCATTTTCAAAGCATTCCCTGAATTGTGTCTTATCACAATTCTTTCAGCTAGGTTAGTTCTCTTATCTTCGTTTCCTGTTACTGGGGAGAGAAGCAGTGCCTAAGGAGGTCAGGTAATTTTTCCTAACATTGTGCAGCAAACTAGCGTCAGGGCCGGGTCAGCTCTCTGTTTTCCGTCTTTAGTCTGCTGTGCTACACTAAGCGGAGCTGAATGCCATTCACCCAAGGAAACATCAACTCTACGAAGTTTTCTTAAAAGAGAGTATTTATTTTGGTAATCAAAGAATCAGGAAAGCTGTATTACACTTTTGGTTTTCTCTTTAATAATTTGGACCACAGAAAATCTACATGAAAAATGTTTCAGTTGTGTTGACCCTTCTCTCCATTTATTTATATTGAAAACGAGTAGCTGTTAGTAATAAAGACGCATGTATTCCACCTTCACTGTCTTCACTGTATATGCTTTGACAGGTGGAAGATTCTAGTGCCTCTTTGTGTTGTTGTAATTAAAGTTGAAATATGAAATAGCTAATCAATAGTTAACTCTTAAAACATCTTTCTTTCTTTCTCAAACATAGCTTGGGAATATGTATTTTTGCCAAATTTTAAATATGTGGGTCCATTTATTTTTTTTCCTTTTTATCATTTTATCAATGGGTTGTTTGGATATATTAGTTGAACTGTATGAAAAAGCTACTATTTGATTGTTCTTGACCTACAAAAATGATGATTTAATGTGTAACAGTATAACAGGTTATAAAACATGATAATGTAAACCTACCACCCAACCCAACACCAGCAGTAACTTGGAACTAACCTGTGTGTGCTTCTCCTTTATTCCTTAGACCTGTTATCTCCCTACTCAGAGGATGATAATTAATAGCTGTTTTGAATTGTATGTTATCATTCCCTTCTTAATTATTTGTATGCCTGAACAATACTTTATTATTTAGGTTTGGTCTGGTTTTCAGCTTTATAAAAAGGTGTCAGATTGTATATAGTCATCCAGGACTTGCTTTTTTTACATTATTATTGTGGATGTAACTATAGTTCTATAGTTCATTCATTTTTAGTGCTGTTTAATAGTCTGTTGTGTGAATATACAACAGTTTAATTCATTCTCTTGTTGATGGACATTTAGATTGTTGCTAGTCTTTTGATTAGAAATAGTGCTGCTCTATAAACAATCCACGTGCAGTCTATTTTTTTCTTGATTGTTTTAATTATATAGAATTTTAAAAATATATTTCCATTGGTTTTACTTAGACTTTTTATGTTTAGGTAAAATGTACAAGAATTGGCACAATCTTTATAGTCTTTTATGGAATTTTCTTTTTTAAGAAAAGGAATAGACTCAAAGTAAGACCCTTTTACAGCTTGAAATTTAGGGGATTATACAGCCTTCCTGAGACATTTTCATGCAGTCATTTATAAGACGACATAAATGTCACAGTCACGTCATCTTCACAGCTGCAATTCTGAATGAGTCTCCATAGTCAACTTTATAGGCATTAAAAAAATCTTTAGTTTTTCTCAAAATGGTCTCATTTTAGCATCATCATTTGCAGAGGAAAACAATCCCTTTCTAAGTTAAAAGTTTGGGCTCTGAAGACTCATTTGTGAATGCCATTTAAAATTTATTTTTAATTAAGCGTATTTAATGTTGGTAAGAGGTGCCAGACATTCAGAGCTCTGGAGACTCCAGGCATCCATATATCTGCAGAACGAGTCTGGCTCAGACAGTGAAGGTACATTCTCCTTCTTGCTGTGTTCCTGTCTGTCTAGAGAGAGAAACTGCCCCAGTGAGAGGAGTCATGGTCCTTGGGCTCTACTCATTACCAAGCATACCTTTAACCGGCAAAGGGTCCACTGGTAACTGTAGTTTGAAATTCAGCTTAGCTCTTGCCAATTCATTTTACTCAGTGTAGTAAATTGCCATCAAGTGTTAATGACTTTGGGCTCCTGTCAACCTGGTTTAATTCAAGCTTAGGAACCCAGTGCCAAAAGCATTTTCCATTCCCTTCATTGGCCATCCCAAGAGATGCCTGCCATTCCCTATGAGGAAGTTGGATTTAATTGATCTTTTCCCTTTTTTTAATCAACAGTATTTTGAAGCTATAACTAGAAACAGGCAACTTCTACTTTCGGTGTTAATATTGTCAAAGAAGTGAGGGTGTTAATGTGAGAAAGTGGCTGAACCAAATTAGAGATCTTACGCAGGACAAGAGAGAATCTCTGTAGGGTGGTTTGTGCTGGGTCCTGGGTTATTAAAATAATGTTGTAATCTGACTCTGATAAATGTGCTACTAATGCTAAGCACATTCATAATTGATTAACTTGGCTCCTTCATTGCTCAAGACCATAATGGCTAGTTTTAAACAAATAAATAAATTTCTTGACCTGATAGTAAATATCTCAGTCCTGCACAGAAGGGACTATGGGTCATTTGGATGGGGCATTAACTTTGCCTCGGGGTTTATGACTGCATTTAAGGGATGACTTGCATCCCAAAGGTTAAAAGGGTCATTTAAGATGTTCCTAAGCTGTCTTTCTCATCGAGCAAGAGTGGGGAGCTGATTCTCAAGGTTTGTGGATTCTCCTTTGATTATAACATTTCTAACCTAATGTGACGTAGGAGATGAAGCGCAGCAATGGTTGTTAGGCAGAAGACTCATCTGCTAGGTCTTATCTTCAGTGTGGTAGCTTACTCTTATTATATAATGTTATATGATTTATAAATCCTTGTATCTGGTGTCCTAACAGATTTTTCTGAGTTTCACTGATCCATCTAGAAGTTACCTGGGTTTTTATCTAAGCTGAATAGTTCAGTAAATTCAGCTGGTTAAAACATGCTGCTGCTGAAGCCACAGTGGCATGTTGGATCCCTCTATAAACCTGTTGCCGTCATTCTGTTCCAAAATTCTAAATGCATGTCTAGCTAGAGCTGGCCATCTTGTATGTCGTTGTCACAAATGACTAAGTAAGAGTATAAATGGTGTGGGATATTCACCCAGTTATCATGACCAGAAGGATCTTCCAAGCCCAGTTCTGTTCATTAAACTAACATTTGTGCGGAGGTGCCAATTATTTCCCAGGCCCTGTAGAAGCTGTATTTTATTTTCATGTTCCAGACTAAAATAACTGAAGTGCTTTAGGCTTATTAGATTCTTTTCTCTAGAGAGTTTAACTTAAATGGTAGTTTCTATAGGAGTTCTTTGTATTTAACCTTTTGCTTAAGACAGGATAAAGTAAATACTTGAGGTTTATCATTTGTTTCTGTACATCTTTTTCCTCTGGTGGCTTTGCCCGGCTTTTCAGGGCAGGAGAGGCAGAGCTTATTAGAAGTTGGAGGAGAAGGAGATTTGTGGGGCCCTCTCCGCGTTGTCCTGAGATGGTGTGGAATGAGTATGATTGTCATAGATTGGACGTTACTTGATCCAGAGGATAAAGCCTTGATTTGTGCAGCTGGTTTTAAGGGAGCATGACTAACGTTAGTATCGAGTATACTATAGCATTAAGGTAAAAGTCATCTCTCCTGCTGGGAAAAAAATTCTTGGTAACAGAAGCTTTGGACTGTGTTTCCTTGTCTTTTACAGGTGAGTGTGGTGCAAGATTCTGTCAACATTTCTGGCCAGAATACCATGAATATGGTGAAGGTTCCTGAGTGCCGGTTGGCAGATGAGTTAGGAGGACTGTGGGAGAACTCCCGGTTCACAGACTGTTGTTTGTGTGTTGCTGGCCAGGAGTTCCAGGCTCACAAAGCTATCTTAGCAGGTTGGTATTTATTCATGGGGAAATTTAGTTTTGGTGAAACAAGGAAAAACAGTGGCTGCGTAATTGCCTTTTGAGTAACTCGAACTTTTTGAACTAGTGTAAAAAAGGTGCAACTAAATAATATTTTTATATTGTGGCAACATGAGTTGTCATAACCAAAAAGGCTGCTCTGTAAAAATGGTATTTCTGTTTTTCCTGTCTGTAGTGGACTTAGGCCATGATTTTCAAGGAGTGGATGATGATGTGTATTGAATGCCTTTGCACCTAGAGAGTAGATGTCCAAACAGTGGTTAAGAGCAGGTGTCAGCCTCTAAACAGGGGCTTAGGATGTAATGGAGAGGATTCTGGACTCAGGACCAAACCGCCATCTAGCTCCGTCCCCAGTCCTGGAGGTCTTGGCCCTCTCTTTGGTGCTAGAGGAACGAGAATGCTGCCAGTGACATGGAGGACCCGCTGGCTCCAATTATAGGCCCTTGGTCTTTAAGACCAGAAATGCCGACGGAAGAGGAACTGATAAGTCAGGACTGAATTCACCTCACATGAAAGTATAGCAATCAGACACAAACTTCTTTTCAGACCATAGAGCCTGTAAGAGGAAATCGCAGGAAGCTTCAGGCAACAGATGTATTACCAAGACCCTCAGCTCTGTCATTCTAAAATATGCACCTAGCAAAACGTCAGCCTGGCTCAATGTGGCCCTCTTCCCGCCCCCTCTCGCAACTAGGTGTTACTGTGTATTGCTATAGGAAGTCGCTAAGTCCTCGGTTAGTGTCTCCACGCTCAGCTGGGCCCTCAGCCCTGCCAGGACTCTTTCTACAGAAACGTAGTCCACTCCCTTTCGTTTTCTCAGTAATAGGTACTTCAGACCTTTACCACTCTCCTTTAATCTCCAACTACTGGAAGATGACCCTGCTACTTCTTCCACGAGAAGATTGAGGTCCTTCTCCCTTAGCTCTTGCTTCTCACCTTAACGGCATTTTCCCTGCGTTCTCAGTGGAGGAGCTGTTCTTCCTCATGTCCAAAGCAGACTGTGTTTTCTACTTCTGCTTCATACCCCCTGCTGCCTTCTCAGAAGCTGTGCTCTGCCAGTTATACCTTGTTGTCTGGTGTCTTCCCCATCTCTCTCTCCTATTGCCTGTTTACCGTCAGCCTGGAAACAGGCTCAGGCCTCTCCCTCTAGTTCTTCTCTCTCTCTCTCTTTTTCTTTTTTTTCCAGAGCTAAGTTTCTTGAGTTAGCACATTCACTGTCTCTCCTCCTTTCCTCCCACTTATCCTCAGTTTACCTCCATGCTGTGAAAGCAGTTTTCTAACGTTATATGACCTGCTAGTTCCTAAATTTGAGGGACTCTTTAATTCATATATTATTTGACTCCTTTCTCTGGTTTTCTCCTGGTTCTCTGGCTACTTCTAATAGTAATAGCCTCACTCTTCTTCGCCCATCCCTTCAAACATTGGTGTTCCCTGAGGGTCTGCCTCAGTTCCCTTTTCACTCTCCTTATTTCCCCAGGTGATTTTGTTTGTTCTCATAGCATCAGCTTCTGTCTATCTGCTGAAGGCCCTCTCAGCGTATCGCTGCTTTGGATCCTTCTCTCTTTATTAAAAGCACCAGCACTTTAGTATTCAACTGCTGTAAGGTATTTATTTAGTACCTTATACTCTATAACCCTTCTGAGATAAGAACAGTGAGAATTAATATCCTTTTGGGATAGATTAAAATATTGAGGCTCAGAGGGTTAAGTGATTTGCCCAAGATTATGTGGTTAGAAAATGGCAGATCTAAAACTAGTCCTTTCTGATATAAACTATAGATCAAAGTCCTACTATGTATTCCATCTGTTCCTCCTCTCTTAGGTAGAGATTGGTAGTCTCAACTTTCACCAAAACCCTTGATTTATTGGACAACATGATAAAATTTGAGTTCTTAGCCATTTTATTACTTTCGTGGTTGAAATTAGGCTTACTTATTTTTCATAGTCTCTATTAGACTAGAATGGGCATGGATTAGAATGCTGTATCTCAACCTGTTCTTATTATCCCCACCCCTAAGGGAAAAAATTAAATTATACCTAATGAGAGACATTAAATACTAAGGATTGAGATTTTTTGAGGTAGGATTGAGCTTTGAAGGGCTGCCAGCGATTGTGATAGCTAAGATTTTTTCGCCTCTTTGGGTCTCTCATCTCTGTTGAGAACGCCTGGCTTGGAGGAACAGACAACCAGCTGAAAACAATCACGCGCTCCCTCTAGTTAGTGGATGCCACTGAGCCCTGTTCTTGACCTCGTTGCTGTGTGGTCCCTGGAGATGGAGAAAGTAGGTGTCGTTGTTCCAGGCAAAAGTCCAGCTGTTAAGACACCCTGCTTACACCATGAAGGGCTTTCCGTTTGAACCCCCATATCTACCCAGAGGATATCATTGTCATCCAACATAGGCAATTTGAGTAATTTCCTTGAAATATAAATGGTTGGGATGGAGCTAATAAGAAATTATTTTGAAAGTAGTGATTTTTTTCCCCTATGTGTTGTAATTATTCAGATTTTGATGTATTATAAGAAGAAAAGAATTTTATAATTCTGGTGTAATTTGAGGCTAAGACCCTTTCCTGTAGCAACAGGACAGAAGGAGAATGCTCTCTTCTTCATAACAGAAGAACCAGGAGATTTCAGTGTGATAACCGTATCTGCCTCTGTTTCCCTCTCACTTTGTAGCTCGTTCTCCAGTTTTTAGTGCCATGTTTGAGCATGAAATGGAGGAGAGCAAAAAGGTATGTAACAGGAGGGAGATATGTCTTTTTAGCTAGATGGCTAGATTCAGATGATTTCCTAGTTTGGCAGCAGGTTTATTTTCCTAATGATTTTTTTCTTATGTGTTGTTAAAATGGAGTATGATTCCCTGAACAGACACTTTCTGAGAGCAGAGAGGTGGTCCATTCTAGATATCTATCTATCTAGATATCTAGGAAGCATTCTAGATAAAGCAGTCTCACTCTGTCCCAGGCACAGAGCTTTGGGTGAGAGTATTAGATATGTGTTTCTACTCAGGGCAGGAAAAGTGACAAGGACCAGCCCTGGAGGCCTAGTGGTTAAGTTTGGCATGCTTCTGCTTCAGCAGCCAGGGTTCAGTTCCCAGGCACAGACCTACACCACTCTTCTGTCAGTGGCTGTGCTGTGGTGGCAGCTCACATACAAAAAGAGGAAGATTGGCAATGGATGTTAGCTCAGGCGAATCCTCCTCAGGAGAAAAACAAAAAAAGGTGACAAATCAAAAACATAGTTGTCTTATTGTTGTATATAAGAAAACAAAGGTGGTATGTATGATGGGAGAAAAGGCTGTTATAATCAAACAGGGCAAAGAGAAATTTTCCATTCGTGTTAGATTTTAACATTTCTTTTTTCTTTCTTTTTTTTTGGTGAGGAATATTGTCCCTGAACATCTCTGCCAGTCTTCCTCTATTTTGTATGTGGGATGCCACCACAGCATGGCTTGATGACCAGTGTATAGGTCTGTGCCCAGGATTCAAACCTGCGAACCCTAGGCCGCCAAAGTGGAACACACGAACTTCACCACCACGCTACCAGGCTGGCCCCCATTCGTGTTAGATTTTAAATGATATCAGCTTTTCTCCTCACCAGAGCTTAAAATCATGAAAATTGTTTAGGGATTTTGTTCTGTTGGAACGTTTCTCATTTTCAGTTTTTCTGGCATAGAATCGGGTTGAAATCAATGATGTGGAGCCTGAAGTTTTTAAGGAAATGATGTGCTTCATTTACACGGGGAAGGCTCCGAACCTCGACAAAATGGCTGATGATTTACTGGCAGCTGCTGATAAGGTGAGATAAGAACAGAAAAATAGCCCAAGATGAGGAGTTTCTGTGACTTCTTGAGTGTCATGATGGGGCTTCTGTGTTGCTTTGTGGGTAAGAGGAGCCGCGTCTTAATCTGGCCAGGATGGTCCTGGTTACACTTGTTCTCCAGCACAAGTATTGATAGCACCCTTTTGATTTCAGAAGTGTCTTGCTTTGAATGGTAAATTATATGGTCACGCAAACTATGGAAAAGAAGGATAAGTTTGATGTTTTTCTCTCTTTACTTCCCCATCTCAAACTTAACCACAGTGATATTAAAGATTCAGATAATACTCACATTTGGAGTTATAGTTTATAATTTGGCTTTATAATTTTAAAAATGTTCTTGAGTTCATTAGCTTTTATGTAAACTTTGTCAATAAGAGAATAATCTTTTATCCAGTGTCATGGTTATCATTTTCAACTTTTACCTAAGTAGTTATTGAAATATACCATATTGAAAATTATAAGGTGATTAATAGCTCTTTGGGGAAAAAAGAGATACTGCTATAGTAAATGTATACTTTGATTGTAAGACACGTTTTGGTTTGAGAGATGTTAAAGTGTGAAAATAAAAATGTGGATCTTAGAGTCAAGAAAATATTGGGGATTACCTAAAACAACAGGCCAGTGCTTCCCAAAATAAGGTGGGGATGGGGGGAAGGTTAATGAAACACTGCTTTTAACCGAGTCCAATCAGGGAGTTGTGTGTCTCTGTTTCACTGCAGGATTTCTCAGATCCTTTACTATACTCGTGTGCCCTATGAGTTTCCTGTAAGGGAATGTGATGGTCAGCATTTCTTCAGTTTAGTTAACTCTGGAATCCTTTTCCTCAAGGACTGCCTCTGGGGATTAGTGCTCCCCAAAACAAACTTTGGGAAACTGACTTTCATTGTGTAGATATAGCAGAGAGAGCCCTGTGGTCTGAGGAAACACAACTGGGTGGGGGTGAAAGGATTGCTGTCTGTCCTGCGGGAGCTTTTCTTGTGTTGAGGGTGGTTGAGGCAAGGGCGTTAAAAGGGCTTAAACCCAGCCAGCAACAGAGCCAGTGGGAAAGATGGTTCTCTTCCTGCCGTGCCGCTGCAGCACCCCTCTCGGGGCAGCGCGGGCTCTGACCGAGGGCGCTAGAGCCTTCCCGGGCTGCTGTGGGAGTGGGCCCCTTCTACCTCCCTCTGCACCCGAGGACAGCGGGAAGGGCCTGTGTTTATAGTGCAGGCTTGATCTTTATGATCAGCTTTTTGGAGTGTTTGTAGGGAGTGAGGCATGTAAACCCCATCAATGCTGCTGATGAAAAGGATTGAATAATAGCTGTATTCTTAGCACCTTTCAAGACTTTATTAGTACAGTTAAGCAAAGTGAACATTCCATACCCTTCCATTCTGGCTTAGTCCTTACCGGAGGAATGTTGCTTTCAGTGGAGACAGTAGGAAGATTCACTGTGAGCTCTGGGGAGGTAGAAGACACAGCCCAATGCCTGCTTTTTGTAAACTTGAGTTTATAGTGATTGTACCTCATCTCTCTGATTTTTCAGCGGTCTCTTGTGCTTAGGCACACCAGATGTTTATTATCCCCCTCATCCTCCTACTCCCATAAGGATGAGTAGTAACACAGGGCCCACTTTTTAGACAGAAATACTGAGGCTCAGAGTGGTATATCCCCAGAGCCAGGGGTAGACATCTGTGTTCCCTGGGTTTTCCTTCCTGCTCTTCAGCCAGAGAACTACTAGGATCCTCCAGTAAGTGCACAGAACTTGGGATCAGCCTGAATTGACATTCCAAGAATGGTATTTTCAGTACAATGTGTTAACTTACATTTTGAAAAGATAAAGCAGTTGAATCACGGCAGTGCTTCAACTTTATGAATGAGAAGTAACTGAAGGGTGTGTTTCCAAATTCCATTCAGAATTTCCAGTTAGACAGTCTTTGCTCCAATCTTATATGGAAACATTTTTACCTTTACCCCTTTTTTGGAGCTTAAGGAAAGCAGAATAAGAAATCTTTCATGGAAGGTTCTAAACATCTAGAATTTACCCAAGAGGTTGAAACAGCTTCTTCTGAGCTTTTCCAGTCTCCTGGGGACATGTGTAATTAGACCAAAAACAAAACAAAACACATCGGCCAGGCCTAGGAGACACAATTTCAATCTCTCGGGTAAATACTGCCATTAGGCAGGTTTTTCAGAAGCATAATTAAGGGAAAAAAAACTTTGTCCCCCAAGGGACAAGAATGGCTACTTTTGTCTAATTATGCAGTAGGGATCGGAGCTATTCACAGAAAAAAATCCTTTTAAAAGAATATATTGAGAAAGGATAAGAGGATTGTTCCGTGCAGAACTGTATAAAGACTGAACATTTACTCAACCTTTCCCAGCCTTTTAAAACAAAACCGGCAACCTGATGTCTTGCTTGCCTAGTGTCATTCCTGTTTTCCATGGAAACTGTTTTCCAGTTACTCAAATGTAAAAAATTAAAGCTGCACCAAAACCAATAAAACTCTCTTTTTGCTGCAGGAGATCACAATGCCAGTAGATATGCCTCCCCAGAATTCATAAATAAAATTGTCCTGGTTTGATTGCCATGATTCAGCCTGGAGGGGTCTTATGTCATTGAGTTCTGAGGCCCCCAAGATGGGACCTATTCGGAGACTGTGGATACCCTCCAAGCAAACCATTCTCCTGTGAACTAATTAATGACATTTTATGTTGTGCCTCCTTTTATCCGTTCCTCCTCCTTATCCCTCAAGTTCCTTACTAAGTCCATAATCTCATATTTGAGAACAAGTAATATAGTTGCATCAAAACAAATGAGCTAGATCAGATGTGCCCAATATTAACCTTCATTTCCAAAATGTTTATACCCTTTAGTTGGAAAATAGGAAGTTTTTAGACAGAAACTAGATCCAGGGTCTCTGTTGCTTTGTTCTTCTGTTCTGAGCATCTTAACCTCAACCCCAATAAAATAGGACTCCTTTTATCCTTTTCTATTTAAAAGGAGACCTTTGGTTGACCCTCATTCAGGAACAACTAGTGGCAGAGATGCTGGTGAAAGTCACCACAGGGCTCCTTTTCACAGCCTGATGGGCCAGTTGGGATACCCTGCCGGGCTGGTGACAATGCTTAAGTAGAAAGAACTGTGCTTCACCCTGGGCTGGCTGTAAATAAAAGGATTGTAGAAATTCGAAATGTAATGCCCCTGTTGACTTGAAGCACAGTAATGCCTCATTGTAAGGATGGGTGGTGATGGTTTAAGACACACTCTAATCACAGCTGGGGCAGGGTAAACTTGAGAATGTGCATCTACTTCATAATTGCTACTTTTCTAACAGGTAGAGTTTAGAGCTTGAATGGCAGCTGTGCAATTTATTTAGCTGTCTTCATTTAGCCTCGGGAGTATGGTTATGTTTTATCCTTGCAGTAGTACCCTTCTCATGGCCTGTGCAGTTCCATTCAGGTATCCGGTTACATGGTGTACAGCTGAAGAAAACCACTTAAGCAGCAGTCCGCCCGGAGCTGTCCCTGCTCTGACGACAGCAGTGCTTGTGTTTTACAGTACGCCCTGGAGCGCTTAAAGGTCATGTGCGAGGATGCCCTCTGCAGTAACCTCTCCGTGGAGAACGCCGCAGAAATTCTCATCCTGGCTGACCTTCACAGCGCAGATCAGTTGAAAACTCAGGCAGTGGATTTCATCAACTAGTGAGTTGGCATCTTCAAAGTTCTTCTTTCAGGATGGTTGGGACAGCTAGAGAAGTGAGAAAGACTTTGAATTAGTGAATAAAATAGACAAGTAGCTTCATTAACCTTTTAGTAGGAAGTAGAGAGTTTTCATTTTTCCTTCAGCTTGACAGTATGGAAGATGATGTTGCTTTCATGGGTCTAACCCTATTGGTGAATGAGGTGTTTTACTTCCTTGTAGTAATCGGAATTGATGAAAATGATAACTGGCTGGCCTGAAAAAGCTGTGTGCCCCAGATGATAGTATCTTTACTTCACACTCACTGGCTTAATAAGGACATGGAGATCTCTGGGAGAACAGAAGTATGCTTTTTGGGAGTTAGTAAAATGTGTCTAATGGCTGATTGTGGAGTGGGGAAAAGAGAAGGGGTGAGCGCTAGATGAGATTAAGTACTGTTTTGAGGAAGACGTTCTCTCCAGTAGAGCTGTCCCTTCATCCTAATGACCTGGCCGTATTACTTTTGAAATAACTCTCAGGGCACGTTCTACTCCCTTGCCTCATGGGGAGCAAAAGTTAGAAAAAACCCAAGGGAGAGAAGCGGGCCTTATGAAGCCCACACAGCAGCAGTTCCGCGGGGGTGGGTCTAAGAGGTCACCAGGTAGACGAGTGAACGTTATTCAACACAGAATGTGCCTGAAGACAGGAAACAACGGCCCCTAAATCTGTTTGTAAGATTATTTCAAAGTTACCAGTTGAGGCAAAAGAGGGAGGGAAGAGAGCACTAAATGTGCATTCTGATGAGTGCTCACTCTGTGCTGGACACTTGTTTGGTGCTTTTAGATGTAACCATTTCACGAAGTGTGGTTATTACCCACTCCTTTTCCGTAATCAGATAGGCCCCAGGCTAGAATCTGCTCTGTGGATACGGGACTAGTAAATGACAAAGCCAGATGGAAGCTCAGAGCTGTCTGACCAAGAGAACCTGTGCTCTTTCTCTTTATTAGCATCTTCAGTAAGTACAGAGAGCATTGACAATGTAGAGAAGGGCCTGAGCAACATTTCACCTTTTGTTTTTGAGAATATAGTGGCTCAAAGTCCTGGTTTTCAGAGTTACAACAGCCACAACCTAGTCAGCTGTCTCCACATTGTCTAACAAGCAAATCCTCATGCATATTAAGGGTTCTGTCTGTTTCTTACATTGACACCGTTTACAGCAAACTCTGGGAAATTAGGCCATCTAGGTGGCTGTTGAGTCCATCCTTCGCTCGCTCCTTTGGTAACCCGTCTCTCCACATTTCTCCTAGTCATGCTTCAGATGTCTTGGAGACCTCCGGGTGGAAGTCAATGGTGGTGTCACATCCCCACTTGGTGGCCGAGGCATACCGCTCTCTGGCTTCAGCACAGTGCCCTTTTCTGGGACCCCCACGCAAGCGCCTGAAGCAATCCTAAGATCCTGCCTGTTGTAAGACTCCGTTTATTTTCCAGAAGCAGCAGCCACTGTTGCTGCCACTGACCACCAGGTAGACAGCGCAATCTGTGGAGTTTTTACTCTGTTGTGGGGGGAAGAGACTACATTGTGGCCCCAGACTTTTAAAACAGCACTAAATCAACTGGGGGAAAACGGGGGGGAGGGAAGGGCCCGGGACTCGGGGCTGTTCAACCTAATGAAAACCCTGTTGCTGCGTCACTGTGTTCCCCTTGGTCTGGCCAAGTTTGGTACTGTGGGGACAGAGTTTAGGCGCTGGCCCTGAGGACATCCCAGCGGTGGTACTTCGGAGAAACCTGTCTGCATCTGACTGAGCAGAACAAATCGTCAGGTGCCTGGAGCAAAAAGGAGAAAAAAAGGACATTTAGTTTTAAAAGAAGGGAAAAGGAAAGGAAAGAAAAAAGGATTTTTGCAGAATTTCTCAAAAATCAGTTTGTGAATTCCAAGTGGTATTTATGTTGAGAGAAATTTTAGCCCATCCAGCTGTGCTAAAACTTTGATATTTGTGAAGACTCCTCACCACCGTACAAGCACCAGAAGAGCTCTCTTGTTGTTAGCACTTATTGTTTGCAAGAACAGAATACATCCTTTTGTCCGTTTATGAAAAATGACAAGTTGAAGGAGAAGGAGGTATCGGATCTGGAAGATGAGTGTTCTGATGTGGTGACTTTTGCAAAAAATCTTCATTGGTGTTGAAAACTGGAAAAAATAATTCATCCAGAATTCATACTGTCTTGACGAGAACTAAGGTTCCCTGTTTTTAGATATTGTGGAAAATGTTTTTTGGCATTTTTCTCTGATTTTATTTCTCCTTCCTCCCCCATCCCTTTTCTAAAAAAAACCAAAAAAGCAAAAAAACACAACACAAAACAAAAAGAGAACTAAAAAGAAGAGAAAGAAAAGGAAATTTTATTATTGCTGTGTGAAAAAAAATCCCAACCCAGATTGCTCAGCTGTTCGTACCAGACTTGCCGCCTGCATAGGAGCCAGTCCCATTCCTTCCAATTTGCCCCTCTTCCTACAGGGGAGAACTTCCAAATGTTAATTTTTTTCTTTTTGAAAATATAAATAATTACTATTTTGTACTGTGTGGTATCTCTGGTCTTTTGTTTCACTCACCTGGCTTGTCTTTGAGTCTGAGTTCCTTAAGGGATTTTGAAGGCCTAGTTTGATCCTTCAGCTTACAGAGATGATGTTTGAAATGTCTAAGCAGTAGGGACTTACTGCATCTCCCTAATCTCGAGTTTCCTTTATGAACTACCAGCATCTGCCAGTCTCTTGTCCTTGAGTATCTCACCGTCCACATCCTAATGAGGGATCGGGCTCCTACCTCTGCCAAGGCAAGTAACGGAAGTGTGGTTTTCTGTACCCTATGTGTTTTAAGACCTAACTCCCAATCTCCCTTCTCCTAGCTAAATATACAAAGATCAAGGGGACATGAATGTGGAGACTGATTAAATAAAGGGAAATTATTATCTCTGACTGCTTCTGTCACTGACTTTATATGTTTGCAGAAAAGTTAATCTCTGAATTCCCAGTGAGTTCACAAGAATGCTCTGGGGTGTTCTGCCTTTCTCATAGCAGTGCTGGACAGGACAGGACAATGGGACACACTGGAAAATGTGCTGGCCATCTGGCCAAGGTGTGTATTATCTGACCTTAGATGGAGGCTATATTCCACCTTCCATTTCCCTTCAAAGATCTTAGGCTTTGCAAATTTTCCAGTTTTCATTTATATTGCTATCCCTGGAATGGAGTGGATATGATCTGTTAGCAGTATAATCAAAGGATTTACTTATTAGAAACCACTCCATTCACTTTCAGTTTCCTCCTAAATGGCACCGTGTGAGGAAGTGCCCAGTTCTCCGTGTTCTGGCTGCTGTCCTGTGCCACCTCAGTCCTTGCTTCCAGCTCAGCACACAGATCCAGGGATCAGGGCATACACAGTCTCCTCTACCCATCTTGTCTCTCAGGTCACTGCATTTGCTCAGCAGTTCGCGCTTTTCAGCGAACATTCCGTATACAGTATCTCATTTGAACCTGCCAACAACTTGATGAGTTTGGTAGGACAAGTGATAGATAGCATCTTCCGATTTTATAGATGAGAGAGGTTAAAACCCAGAGAAGTCAAGTGACATGACCAAGACCACGCAACTGTTGAGTGACAGGTCTTCTGATGTAGTACCTGGAAAGACGTAAGTTACTGGAAGAAGTTCCTTTTCCGAAATGTTTAGGTATGAAATCTGAGGTAAAGCTTTCTTCCTGTGGGAATAGCAGAAGCAAAGCTCTGGAAAGGTACCTCTGCTGGCCTCTTCTTCAGAGGTTCCTGGAGGATAAACCAGGCTTCAGATTTGCTTTCTTCCTCATTCACAGAAAGCTGTGCATTGGGGGCTGGTGATTTCAGGGAATATGTCCTCAGGAGGGTAGCTGTCCTGGCACCACGCTTCTGGCAGGATGAAGGTCTCTTCTGGGATTTTCCTGTATTTATGGAGTTTCCAATGTGGGCTTTACTGTGGGTACAAAGCTGTTAGGATTTCAGGTACAGGTAAAGCTGTTCGATGCTTCTCCTGTCATTATTATATTATTTCTGGACGTGTTTGTTTTTGTTTAAATGATACAGTTGAAGCCATCTGGTTATGACAACATCAGAGCCCCAGCATACTGTTCATAAACCTCCCACTGCCACCTCCCCCTCCCTTAGCTCCCCCACATCTGAAATTTAATTCAAGTTAACTCCACAATCTGGGGCATGTGCTGTCACTGCAGAGATGTCCGTGCCAGTGGAACAGTTGGAGATTTCAATTCCACAAGGATATGGCTTATTTATCAAAACAGTATTTCAGGCAAGTAGTTTCATAGAACCTTTGGAGTTGTAGTTTCTGGTCCAAATAGAGTATCTGGCATCATTCCCCAGCTCCCCTCCTTCCCTATTGTCAGCCCCCCTATATCTGGCCATCCATGGAAAATTTTCCCATTCCCTATGTAGAGTTAAACCTCTCTGTGTTGTTAATAGACATTAGGTGTTATTGGAACACCTTTACAGATTTTAACAATTTAGGTAAGAGATTCCCCTCTTTTCCTTATCACTGGTAAGTCTGCTGGCCTTTTAGGTGTTTGACTCCTCTTCTTTTTTTTAATTGTAGCCGGGCGTATCAAGATCCTCTCTTAGGCCAAAAGATCTCCTGCTTGACCACCACTCTGTGCGTTCATTTATAAATCTGGCTTAAACCTATTGTTGCTTCTCCATGTTGTGTGAGTCTGTGCAGATGCAAAGAAACAGCTTGTATGTTTATGTGAACAGAACAATAAACAGAGGGGGAGTTGAGCTGTACTTTGAAACTGACTTGCTTTGTTCTGGCTCTTCAACTCCTATAAAAGAAGAGCAACTAAATCCCTCCAGCGTGGTGGAATTGGATCCTTTGGTTTATCTTTGTCAAAGATGTTCTTGGTTAGAGCCCAACCTTATTTTCCACAACTAATTATCTTTTTAATCAGCCTGGGCCCCGTGTGTTTCCTTTGTCTCATGACTTTTCACTGAACTCTGCCCTACATCATTTAGATTCATTTCTAAAGGCTTGCTGACTAATCTCACATTCAGGTGAGTATCATTGGACTGCTCTTTATGTATGTGTATGCACGAGGTGGATGTGTTTTCCCCCTTTTAATTTCAGAGGTGACCACACCACATTGGGGCCTTTGACCCAATAGGTGGACACCTCACGGAGACATTGCACAAGAAAGCAAATGTAGGATGATCAGTATTTGGGATAATGAGCTGGGGGAACCAGAAGCTTTGACCTCCAGATGAGAGCGGAAACCTGAACGTGTTGACTGATGGGATCTTTTTGCCTCTAAGCCATTAGCAAGATGATCGCTCCCCCTCTGTAAATCCTGTAATGCTGGAGCGGAAAGTGGCATCTGGACTACTGTTTGGTTCTGATTCCTGCAGCTCTAGGAAAAAAGAATTTTAGAGTTGTGGGAATTCAAGCAACAGAAATGATTAAGGAGTTGAAGGGGATCACCTCTAGGGGAAAACATGATGAAGATAAAATATGCGTAACTCAAGTATGGGAATACAGCACCGGGACCTGTAGTTTACAGACCTCACAGGAGTTCTGCACGCTTCTGGCTTGGCTTGTACAGCTCCCATTCATCCCAATTATATAGCTGGGGAAGGTGATAATGTAACTTCCTCAAGGTCATGCAACCTGGTTCTGAGCCAAGAAGCAACAGAAGGCAAAGGAATAGCTTTGGGGCTTAGGCCCAGGGACCAAAGAGAAAGTAAAAATCCAGGAGTTTGCCTGGCTGGCAGTAAAGTAGACGCACCGTCTCATAACACTCAGTTGAAATGGAGAGAGCTTTAGCCCTCTCAAGACCCTTGAAGGTGAGCTCTTAACCAATGGAAGGAAAACGGGGTCCCTCACATATTTCACCTTCTTTTCACGTCTGAGAAAACAGACATCCAGGGAAGTGAGATGACATGCTCAAGGTCACAGATTAAGACTCAGGCCACTGATTGAGCGAGCAATGCTGAGCATCTAGACAGTGCCAGACATTGTGCCAGGCTAGGATTGGGGTGGAGGGTAGGATTTCTGCTTTGCTAATTCAGTCCAATAGAGGAGGCAGGGGAATGCCCCACAGTAACAAAGCAGAGAGGCCGTGCCTTTGAGGACTGAAAAGAAGCTATTGAATTTAGCAATCAGGAGGTCAGTGGGTACCTTAGAGCAGTTTCTGTCAAATGGTGGAGGAAAAAGGCAAGACTGATGAGAAGGTAAGCAGACATAGACTGCGTGTATGCTACTCTTTCCAGAAGTTTGGCAGGGAGAGACGAAGGGAATCTCTCCCACCCACTCTTAAGAACTTACATCTCAATCTAGTCAACACATTTTATGTCTAGAATGATGTACAGGTTGTTCCATAAAATTACACTTTAGTAACTGATAATTGTAGTAAAAGTCATGTTTGTAGAATAATTATAGCTCTAAGTTGAGAAAGAAAACAATCACCTTCAATGTTTAACGCAATTTTGAGAATGATTTTCTAAAGACAGGCACGTGTTTCTCTACTTCCTCAACCTATCCATCTTCCAAGTGAAAGTTTGCTTCACACTTGCTAGAGACCCTTCAAATGTTCTCATGGGCCAGCGCTTTGGTTCAGTGGTGTGCTATTACAGGTGTAACATGCAGTTTCCAAAAATGTAGGCCCTGAGTGGTAGCATTTGCTAGTTTCCACGGTGTAAGTACTCCCACCGTGGCCCATTTCACACTTCCACGGTGACGTTACTAAGTGGAAAGGGGTGTGCAGCTCGTCATGTATTTCCACCATACAGAAACAATAGATGCAAATAACCTCAGGAGCACAGATAACAGTAAAATGTAAAACAGGAAGAGATGAATTGAGTTTTTATTACCTTTGCTCTTAATTATACGTTAATATAATTTAATTTTTAACTGGCCATTGAAGAGCCAGCTCTCAAAATTCCTGAAAATTTAACACTTCACTCTAGAGAGCCAGTGTGAAACAATTCCATCACACCACTGATGTGGTTTCAAATTTCTCCTCCAACATCTGTGTTACTGATTACTTCCTGTTAGCCCACAGCACTTTAAAATGCAGTTACCTAGTTTAGTGGTAAAATGAAGTACCGCCTTTTTAGAAATCTGTAGATACATTGATTCATAATCAATAGTCATATTACACATTTGAATCTCTCTGGGTAGATAAAACATTTTTATTTCTATCTCTTACCAGTATTGGAAGTGTGTATTGTATTCAAACACTAATGAAAAACAGGCATATCCCCTGACATGTTATCCAATATAATCTTCAGTCATTCCAGGGGGGTGTGGTTTCCGTAGGGTATAACTTCCTGCCCCCATCACCTCTGAACAAACATTGAAAAGGGCATCTGAGAGTGGTCAGCGTGCCAGTGGGTGGTCCCCAGGGTCTTCTACACTCATCAACGTTTAAGAACCTCTGCCTTGGTTTGGCCTTTTCAGAATGAATTTTTAGAGCCCCTTCTGTTTTCTTTGCTAATCATTCGTTTACACGTTGGATATACAGTGTGCCAGGGCCTGCGCTAGTTTCTAGGGATAAGCAACGAGTAGGACTAACTGCTCCCTGCCCTCATTAGGGTTTAGAATCTAATGGGGAGAGAGTGTCCTTAATAATCCCACGAATACATATGTCAACCATGGTGAGTGCTCTGAAAGAAACGTATAGGGCACCGTGAGAGCCTGGCAGGGGATTTAATCTCAGCTGGGGGATCCAGAAAGGCTTCCCTAAGAAAGCAGCTTTTGAAGAGAGAGCTGAGGGATGAAGAGCTGTCAGCTTGGTAAAGTAGGAGAGGCTCATTCCACACAGAAGAAATCGCATACGTAAAGCCCTGAGTCAAGAGGGAACTCGGTGTGTCCCAGGAGCCCAGAGAAGGCTGGGTAGCTGGAGTGTGGAAAGGCATCCCAGCAAGTTAGGAGCCAGATGTGGCAGGACCTTCATAGGTCATATGAGAACTTAAATACTTATACTAAGAACTGTGGGAAAACCATTGAAGAGCTGTAAGCAGGAGAGGTGACAAGATTTTCATTTTATAAGCTCTCTGACTAGAGTATAGGAAAGTTAACGTCGGGAGTAGGGATGGAGGAAAGCAAGAGATGATAGAATTTGAACTAGGGAGGTGGCAGAGCTGGAGAAGAGTAAATATATTTGAGAGAGGTTTAGGGGGCAAATTTGGCAGAACTTGAGGATGGATTGGATAGAGTAAGGACAGAGAGGTGACTAAGACGGATTCACCAAAATAGAGACCACTGGGAAGATAAATAGGCTGGAGGGAAATTAGATCATTAATTTTGTTTTACTTGTTGATTATGAGATGCCTTGAGAAATCCAAAGGGAGGTATCACATGGGCTGTTGAATTTCTGAGCCTGGAACTCAGAGGAGAGATCAGGACAGGAGAGAAGGTTCGGGAGATAGTGGTTTATAGGTGTAATTGAAGCCCTGGGGTGTATTGGGTCACCGAGGAGGAATACAGAGTAGGGAGAGAAGGGCGCCCAGGACTAAACCTGAAGGAATTCGTATTTAAAGGCTGGTAAAGGAAGACAAGCCACAAAGGAGGAGGAGAAGTGACCAGAGATAGACAGGAATACAATACACTCAAGAGAACCAATACAAAACTGTTAAAAGTGTCAAGTTCCGTCAAATAAGAGAAAGAATTAAAAAATGTCCATTGGAGCTAGCAAAATGGAAATCACTGGTGACCTTAGCCAGGGCCATTTCAGGGAAGGGACCGCCATCCGGGTAAGGTGAGTGGGTGGGAGCCAAGGGGGTACAGGCACGGCTTTGAAGTATGGCTGTGAAGGGAAGGAAAAGTTTGGGCAGTGTCTGGAGGAGGGAAATGAGTAGAGGAGGGTGTTTTATTTTTTTCCCACAGGATTGAAAGAGACATGAGCATGTTTAAAGCTGATGGGAAGGATCCAGTGGCTAGGAAGCGGTTAAAGCTCCAGGGCCCAGTAGAGGAGGGGATAACCTGTGCATGGGGGAGAGGGGAGGTTAGGAAGAGGCAGGCAGCGCTCTGTCTGGGAATTAGGAGAGTCCTGCAGAAAGAAGTGGGTTTGTCTGCTACTGGGAAGTTGAGCAAGTTTATATCTGGTGACCTTCATGTTTTTCAGTGTTAAGAAGAAAATAAGGTCAGTGGCTGAGAATTCCTGGGAAAGGGTGGGGGGTTGGAGGCGTGATCTGAACTAGCTGTTGGGGAGGGGTTGGTAAGAGCACAGGCAGCACTGAGGGTCCAGCCAAGGGTGGTGTTTGGAGAGCACGGCAACCACAGTCCAGGAGCCTGGCTCTGATCCCACGCCATCTGCCGAAAGAGCTTGCCTATGCACGCCTTAGTTTTCTCATCTGTAAAATGAGTGTATCTCATAGAGTTCTCTGGGAAATTAATGCGAAAATA
This sequence comes from Equus caballus, assembly GCF_041296265.1. Lineage (NCBI taxonomy): Eukaryota > Metazoa > Chordata > Mammalia > Perissodactyla > Equidae > Equus > Equus caballus. The sequence continues at coordinate 25,509,386 of NC_091694.1, read as the reverse complement.
CACGTCAAGTCCTTAAGACAGTTCCTGCCATTGAACAAGACCTCCAGAAAGGGAAACTGCTGTTAATGTTGCTGTTACTGCTACATAGTTCTCGTTGGTTCGAACCTAAGCTGGATGTAGCCTTTTGAGTCCACTTCCTTTTAGGGTTTCTTGGAATGGAATATAAATCTGCAGTGAAACACTGAGTTGGGCACCTTTGGGAGTTTGGGGACCTTGTGAAGCAGGGTTACCCTGGAGAGAGGATCCCCAGCAGACGGCTGGCCCCAGGGTCCTGCGAGCTCTGAGGGGCTCACCTGCCGTCATGTGCGGAGGGGCATCCACAGAGGTCCCAGGAAGGGTCAGCCTGCCCCGAGCCCGTCAGTCACTGCAATAGCTCTTTCATTCTTCATGTATGATCACCACTGTCATCACTGTTCAAATGGCCGAAAGCTAGGAGTGCTTGTCATGAGGCATCCCAGAGAGGAGGGTCAGAGAGGAGGTTAGGCTGGTAGGTGTGAAATAGGGCTTGGGGAGAGGACGGAGGGCACTTGAGACCCAGGAGCCCTGTTTCCTGGGCTGTTGCTGCATCCGAGGGGCCCGGAAGGTGGACAATGTGAACCCATCTTTTCCACACAGTTCTTGTTTTGCTTCTCTTTATTCCTTCCTCTTCTGCTCCCTGCCCCTCCCTCCTCCTTGGAGCATGGAAGCTTCCATTTATTTCTCTCTCGTTTTCCTAGACATTTCTCTCCCCCGTCTCCAGTCCTGCTCACTAGAGTGACATCTTGAGCCTGATCCTGTCGCATTAAAAAAAAAAAAAAACTCTGCCTACAACCAACCCTCCAGTGCTGATCTCCGCTGAGATGTGGCAGATGGCAGAGCCTGACTGAGCAGCAGCAGCTCCCTCCTAGCCTGGGAGCTGCCAAGACTGGTAAATGGGGCATTTATATACCTTTCCACACTCTTGTATACCCCACCTGCCCCCTATCCCTCCAAACCAGTGTCGTTCTCGTTCATTGCAGATGCCACCCGTGAGGGTTTAGCTGCCTCTTGACCTGTGTCTACTCCCTTCTCCTCCTCCCTGTCCCTGTGAAAGACTCCCACGACAGAAATTGAATTCAGAGTCGATCCGTGAGTCAATAAGATTTACTGGCTGGGCCCTGTGTGCATCCCATGCACTTGGTCCTTCTCAAAGTGTGGAAGAAATGGATCATGCGAGGCCCAGTCCTCAGGGACTGACTCACCCTTAGGAGTACAGTCCCAGCCAGGCACATTTCACACACCCGGTTCCCGGGGGTACCAGCAAGGGACCATGGGCCATCCAGACTGATGAGAAACTGATCCGTCGTCAGGTGGAGGTGATGAAGACGGGATGGGGAGAGAGATCAGTGCAGAGGGTCAGGGGTGGAGGGTGAGGCCAGGACTCAGGGAAAGGAAAGGCAGGAGGGGCTCTGGGCAGACCACCTCCCCCTGGGGAGTACGCTTGGCTGACTGCTCTGGGTGTTTAAGTCTGTGCTTCTAAATAAAGCCCCTTTAGCCACCTGCATTCTCTGAGCCTTGTGTTATGTTTATGCGTAAGGGTCCCAGGAGGCAGTACACAGATGAACCCCCCCAGTGCATCACAGGGACTTGTGGGATGCAGAAGTGGGATTCTGGGCCCAAGGAATAGTAGGAATGCAACCAAGGGCCCCATTTCTTGGCTAGAATCAAGGAAAACAAAAGTAGACTCCTTTGTATAAGTGTCATCTTTCGTAGACATGACAGACGTCTGACCTCCTCTGTGAGGTTCTTCCCTGCACATTCTTCCTGCAGCGAGCAGTGAGAGTGCCCATGGCCCATCTTCTCCCTCCTCCCACAGGGCTTGGCCAGGATCGGCGGACAGGGGGTGGGGGCGCTGTAGTGTGGGACTCCCAGAGCTGCCCGCCTCAAGCACTGTCTCTGCACCAAACACAGTTCCAACTGCCTTACACGTGCCAACTCCCAACAGCCCTCTGACAGGGAAAGATCATCCCCATTTTACAGATGGGAAAGTTGAGACACAAAGATGTCAGTGACTTGCCCGAGGTCTACTATTAGGAAGTGGCAGAGCAAGGAGATGAATCCAGGCAACCCAGCTCCAGAGTCTGTGCTCTCAACCACCGCACGACGCAGCCTTCCAGGGAAAGAGAGACCAACCCTCTCCCCACCCGTGAGGCTCTGGGAGGCCCAGGAGCCCAGGGGGATGGGAGCAGGATGGCCATCGCCCAGAGCCCACAGAGCCAGCTCATTCCTCTCAGTAACCAAGTGAGCAGGTCAGGGAGCACTGCCCTCCAAGGCCCAGGAGGCGAGGTGAGTGGACCGAGATCACGTGGCAACTGACACGTGAACCCAGCTCCCTCCACACCCATCGGAGCCGGGCATGGCCCTACTCTCACCAAAGGTCAGGGAGCCCAGGCTCCCTGGGACTGAGCAGGCCAGTCCTTCCCAGGTGGGGCCCCGGCAAGCCGTGAAGGGGATCTGGACAAGGAAGCCCACTATAATAGAGAGCGGTTGCTGGGTTAGGAGCCAGAAGGCCCTGGCTTTCCTGTGACTCTCAGTGCCCAGGAGCTAACCTGGGTCTCCGAAGACCTTTCTAGAAGAGACAGCATGCAATATCAGGGAGAGGTGGGAGGAGGGGTGCCAATAGCAACATGCCGCCATCCTCCTCTCCTGCCGCCACGCTTCCTGCCCACCCTCTCCAACCAGGAGGACCTGGGCGTGTTGGAGTGCAAACGGTGTAGCAGTTGGTCCTCCTGTGGTCACTTCCTCTCCCAAGCTGGCAGAGCGAAGGCTGTGCTCACGCCTCAGCGCACCGTCCACCGAGGCCTGTCACAGATGACGCCCCCGTGGAGAGTTTAGTGTGGGACACCTGGGTTCAGGTAGCTCTTTAGATACACCTCAGACAAAGTGCGTCCTGCCACTGGGGAGTCTCCAGGCCAGCTGGACAGGAGTGCCTAGCCCCCACCCTCATGGAGTCTCCAAGCTGATGGGAAGAAGCTCCTGTGTCCGGGCATTAGTTGGTCTGGGGGGACATCCACGTTTCCTGCTGTGAGAGCCCCCAAGTTGGCAGGTACACAGCATTCCAGACTCAACCTGAGTCAGAGAGGAGCAGGCTCTTTAGAGATGCTGTGGATGTTGGAGGATAACAAGGGAAGTGAGATGGAGTAGGGAATTGAGTCTGGATGCTGGAAGAGAGGACAGAGTGGGAAGGGTGGGAGCAACAAGGCCTCAGTTCAGGAGAGCGTGTTGCACTGAGTAAACTGCAGAGCCTCAGGCTCCAGCTTTGGAAGAACTTGGAGTGTGGAGTGGTGGGCCTACTGGCTACCACTCTTCCCCCTTGAGTTTCTCCTTCCTCTTGGGGTTTCTTGATTCAATTCCAGCCACTGACATCAAATTGACCCCAATAGAACATTTCCTTTAAGGCTGTGTCTCAAGTGTGAACCAAGACCTCTTCCCTGGATCTCCAGGCACCATGGGGAGCAGCTGGAACTTCCAGAGGCTTTATTAAGCAATATTTGTTGAATGAATAAGTACTAAGGGAGAACAGAAGGGTATTAACGTATGATGTCCACAAGGCTTAAAAATAGCCCAGCTCAGAGTCTGGATTTCTGAGTCTGCCCCCGCCAGGGCTTGGCAGGCTCTGGCCTGGCCTGAGAGCCAGAGGGCTCCTTCCTTCTGCCTTCACAGGGAGGAGCCAGTTGAGGCCCAGCACCACGGGAGGGGTCCTTACTCATCCCTCAGAACCACATGGTCCTTCTGCAGCTCACCTACGTTACTCCATTTCATCCCCGCTCCCCAGGTGGGTGACATCTTCAGGAAAGACCTTGTTTGCGGGCATGGCTTTCCCTTGGAGGATGCAGAGGTCCCTCTGTTTCCTAAACCAGGCCAATTCGGAAGGAATTAGAATCATGCCTGCTCCTACCCAGAGTGTCCCGCGCAGGCCGGGGTCTCGGGAGGGCTCGGACCTGAGCTTAAACAGTCTCAGTGTATGCACAAAACCAACAGCGACAACTTCAGATTCAAGAGCCTGGTCCTCTGCTCCCAAGAGCCTGGTTTGCCCCCCTCCCCTGCCTGGCTGTCGACCGAGCCAGAAGCGTGGGCGGAACTGGTTGTTCCACGCAGCTTGTGCCCACCTGGGTGGGAGAAACGCCTTGCGACCCTGGGTTCCCTGAGTGATGAAAGGGCAGACACTACTCTGCCCTGTCAACCATTCCCCTCCCATCACAGGCCCCTTCTGCCTGGACTTCCAAAGCTGTGTTGTTGCAGGTAATTAAAGGGTTTTAATTAAATTAGGATCCCATCTGGCTGGGATCAGTCAGGCCCTTAACGAGGATTGTGTGTCACCAACATCAGAATGTGGATGGGGACTCAGACGTGTGGGGGCTGATTTGGGGACTGGAGGCCTTTCAGACAGGGGTAGAGAATCCTTCTTGGCCTCTCAGGGGCTCCCTGCAATGCAGAAGCAACTTGTTCCACCTCCAAAAATGGAGGCCGTGTGCCTTGATGCCAGAGGAGGGGAGGAAGACTGGAGCTTTCCCAAGTTCGTTCTTGTCTGTGAGTCTATAAAACCTCTCTGAAGTGTAACGAGATATGTGAGCATTATCTCATTTCTACAAATGAGGAAACTGAGGCCCATAGAAGTGAAGTGCTCAAACTCATCTATGGAATCAGGTAGAGCCAGATGTAACTGAAAGAAACGGAGGTTGAATGAAATAGAAATTGGATGGAAATAAGATAGAAATTTGATTTTTCTCTCACATAAAAGTCTGGAGGTTGGCAGCCTAGGGCTGGTATGATATTTCTATTCCACAAAATTTTCAGGGACTGAGACTTCTTCCAACTTGTTGCTTTGTTACTTCTATGGTGTAGCTCTCATCCCTCATGGTCTAAGATGGCAGCTAGAGCTCCAGCAATCACATACATATTCCAGGCAGCAGGATGGCGGTTGGAACGAAGAAGAAGAGGCAAAGAATGTATATTAACTGTTTTAACATTTCTGGAAGTTGACAAATATCCCTTTGTTTTACATGTCACTGGCTAGATCTTAGATGCAGGGAGGCAGAGAAATGTAGGGTTTACTTCAGGCAGCCATGTGCCCAGCTAAAAACTGAGAATTCCATTACAATGGAGAAAGGGGAAATGGAGATTATGGGACTATTAGCGGTCTCTGCCACATGCATTATGGGGCAGAACCAAGACAGGAACCCAGGTCTCCTTCCTCCAGCCTGCGGCCCTTTCATCTCTCCGCACCAGGAGCAAGGCTGAAGTCAACACACCCATCTCCAGAAACAAGGAGGAGGAAGTAACATTCGTGGCTCAACTCATTTGATTTTCCTAACAATGCTCCAAGGGAGGCAGATCCTTAGTTTTTCACATAAGGAGGCTCTGGGAGATCGTGTCACTTGTCCAAGGCCCCCAGCTAATAAATTACAGACCAGGACTGGGACCCAGAACTACCTTCCTGTAACATTCACGCTGCCAGCTCACTGGCAGTCTCTGTGGTTCAGGAGGCGCCAGCTTGTTCCTGGGACCGTCTGGCCAGGTGGCCCTGAGATGATGGACTGGCAGACTTTGAACTGGGCATCCTTCACTTGGATTATCACCAGATCGGCCTTTGAGCTTGGCAGACCAACAGGAAACAGGGTCCCCGGTGGAACCAGAATCCAGCTCCCAGCTACTGAGTGCCAGGTTTCCTTTGGCATTTGTGTCTTGGTGATGGGGGCAGCTGCCACTCCAGGACTTTGGCATAATCGGCAGGTGCCACCCCACTCGATCTTGCCTCCACCTGGTGGGGCTGGTGGTGCCTCTCCTCGCCCCTCATCCCAGCCCCCGGTTCTCCTGGCTATACCCCAGGACTCAAAGTCTTCAGAAGTAACATTTCTCTTTCCCACTCCCAGCCATGACATTGGATCACTTCTGCCACAGGTCAACTGGTTCTTTGTATCTCCTACAACCCCCTACACATACCCACTGGATAATTCAGGTCCCTGGTCACCCTATGACCTTCAGCTGTCTCCACCCCATCCACACCCTTCCCCCAGCTTCCCTACCCACCCACCACCTCGTGCATCTCTGAGCAATGGGCCTCGCCACGGGAGTCTGCCACATGCAAGGTCATCAGCATTCCTGCCAAGGATGGGGAAGGGGGTGACTCAGTTCCCGATTGCTCATCCCAGGGAAGAAGTATGAGGGAGGAGGGAGGAGGGACCCAGACACCCATTTGCTTTTGCCTTAAGCTTCATCAAGAGGAAGACTCAGCCTTGTTGACCTAACATGTGTGCCCTCTTATTAGCTTCACAGACTGCTGGGGAGATTCCCCCCATTAGACATGGGAATGCTGAGGTCCAGATAGCACCTGTGCACAAAGCTGAAGGGCAGAGGCAGCTGTTCCGATGCTTAGAAAAGAACAAGCTTTCCCGGTGTCATAGTGCAGTTCTTGGCCTCAGGGAGACTCCAGTCTGATGGGGGAGATACAGACCCTGGCCCAGGGGATCTCCAGTCTGATGGAGAGATACCAGACTGTGTCCTTAAAGAGCCCCCAGTCTGCTAGGCTTGTCCCAGAGGCTCCACTTGCATGGAGAGGACAAGGCCCCTGCCCCAGGGCAGCTCCCCAGCAGGGCTGAGCTGACAGGGGAGGAGGACCATGGGCCAGCACCACTGAGGGGCAGTGGTGGGGGAGGCCAAAGGGTGGGGCGAGGGTGGACCTAGAGCTTCTCTCTGGGAGAGGAGACAGGCTCCTTCCCGAGGAATCTGCTCTCCTGGGAGTGTTCAGATGGCAAGAGTGGGAGGTCCGAGCACTTGGCAGTGACTGGGGGTCCATCCCCCGGGGGATGCCCTAGACGTTGCTCACCAAGGGGGAAGAGGTCAGTCGATAGCCAGAGGCAGTTGATAGACCCCTTACACTTGTGAGGAGCAAGGGGCACAGGAAGTATCTGTGCAAGAGGAGTAGGGCCCAGAGGGCTATTCCAGAAGAATTATGATTTGGGAGGAAATCTGTTAGCAAGATCCTAGCTGCAAAGGGCAGCCAGGTTACTGGGCAAGACAGAAGAGGAGGGTTGAGGCAGCGGAGTGTGCACGTGGGCGAGATGAAGTTATTAAAATGAACCCACCCCCTGCGCAGGCAGAACTGCATGCCAGGCAGGCCAGCCCTCCAGCTGTCGGCAGCATCTGGCTCTCCACAGGAGGAGAGGAGCCAGAGGCGGTGGGTCGGAGTGCCCCCAAGTCTGCTGATAGTTCCGCCAGGCCAGACGGAGGAGGGGCCCAGAGCCACCACCAGCCCCCTCTTCCTCCAGCGCCCACAGGGCTGTGGGAGGTGCTCCTGGTTGGTGTCCAGTGGGTGTCTGCAGGTGGGACAATGCACCAGATTCCAGCAACCCCAGTCCCATGGCAGGTCCCAAGCCCCTGGCTATCTCCAAACTAAGCACTCGTCCCCAGAGTGGGAAGGGAGAGAGTGGCAGGGAGGAGTGTTGGCATGGGGGCGGGGGTCTCAAATCTCTGCTCAGGAGAGGTGGCCCCAGGAAGCACAGTGCAGGGGACAGAAGCTGGAATAGCAGTGTGAGCTGAAGTCACATGCCCTTTCTGGGTCACTTCATACAACGTGGGCCTGCACCGAGTGGCTTCTAAGGCCTGGCCCAGCTCTGCTTTGCACTGTGAGGGGCACTGGTCCGTGCCGAGTCCTGGGGGCAGGGGAGACAGGCTGGGGGGGCAGACCATCTTCTCCTCATGCTAGGACTCTCTTCACTGTGGCTACATGGCCAAAGGGGACCCAGGGACCTGAGTGCTGCCCTCTCAGAGCAGACCTGGAATGACCTCCAGAGAGGGCGCTGTGGTCTTAGTAGTGGGGCCCCAACCTTCCCCTCATGAGCCCTGAAGGGCCCAACAACTCCCAGACGAGGTGCCACCAGCAGCCAACTGTTCTGAGGCCCTCCTATTGGCTGGGGCAGGGAATGGCTACTTTCAACCCCACTTCTGTCCCCACCCCACCCTCGCCTGTTCCCCCACTAGCATGTCATCAGATTGAAAACTCGACACCCCTGATTGTCTGCTGGGACCCTTCCCAGGAGACCTCCCCAGGAGAAGCAGATGGAAATCAGGATCGGGAGAGAGCATCAGAGGGGTCTCCTCATCCCGGGGAGCCAGAGCCAGAGACTAACTTAGAGGTCATTTGAGCAGTCCCCAAAGTGTGGTCCCTGGCTCAGGACCATCAGCGTCTACCTGGGCATGTGCTAGAAAGACAAATTCTTTAGGCCTCACCCCAAACCTACTGAGTTAGAAACTATGGGGTGGGACCCAGAAATCTGTGTGTCAATGAACCCTGTTGGTAATTCAGATGCCCACTCACATTTGAGAACCTCTGGGCTGGGTGAGCTCCTCGTTTTATACAGAAAAAGGAACAGAAAGAGACCCAGAGAGGAGAATGGACTTGCCCAAGACCACAGAGCAAAATACTGACAGAGCTAGGACCCCCGCTAGGCCCACCCAGATGGCAATCCAGGGAGGCAACAAGGAACACCCTTATGTGACCCATCCCACCTACCAGCTCTTCCTCCTGAGCTGCTTTGCAGATGCCAGCCCCACCTCCTGCCAGCACCAAGTGCTGTGTTCATTCAGCTTTCCCCATAGCTTGGAAAGGGGGCCGGAGACGGAAGCCCTGAAGCCTTTGGTGAGCACCAGCTCCGACAGCTGCTGGAGCCCTGCAGCTCTGGTCTCCAGGAAATGTCTTGTCGCCATCTGAGAAATGCTGGCTGGACCATGGGGTACCCGGGGCCGTTCCCCCCTGGACAACTCGGAATCCAATGCCTCAGGAAAGCTTTATTTCCTGCTCCAGGAACAAGATTCCGCACACAGAAGTTGACAATCAGGTGATTTCACAAGACTTCCCTCCCCTCCCCCCCATGGACAGACACTATGGAACAGGTCCAGCACACGCTCCACAGTCCAGCCCCAAGCTGCTGATGGCCCCATGGGCCAAGAGGGGAGGTACCATCTCCATCTGGGTGAGCCCCAGTCTGACAGGCAAGGCTGGCTATTGAAGGATTGCTCGCTGGACAAGGACACTCCCAAGGAGCCAGCAGGGGTGGGGTGGAGGAGGGACACACAGTGCACGGGTGGGCTTCCACCTGTGGCCTTGGTGCTGGGAGAACCACGATCGCCCTCTGTCTCAGGTTAAGGATGGGCGTCCCGTCAGCACGAGGGTGGGTAGGGGTGGGGAGCAATGGAAGGAGAGGGGATTTTGGAAAGGGGTGGCCTGGCTGGGGGCAGATGGTCTATTTGTCAAGACATCAGACTCCAAAGGTCACCACTTCAGCCTCAAGCCGAGCTCAGTCACAGTCCAGGACAAGGGGCTTAGGGCTGCCCACTGGATGGGGCTGGAGAGTTCCTCCTGCCCCGGCCCCCCAGGGCTGGCTCCTAGGAAGCCCCATCTCAGCCATTCTTCATTGCCTACTTGGTGGCCACGCTGATGAAATACCCCTCTCCTTGTTGCTGTCCTTCCTCAGGATGGCAGGGAGGGAGCCAAGGTTTTAGGACCCTCTCCATGACTTTATTGGGGCCCCACTGGTTTGCCTGCCCCAGGGGCATCCTGGACCCAACATCCGCCTGTTGCTCGGTGGGGAACCCTGTGAGGCTGCGCTGAGAACTCACTCCTCCCCTCCTCCACTTCTCCTGTGTCCTAGCAGCTCAACAACCTCAGGTTGGGGCCAGCATGTGGGACCCCTTCCCCGCCACTTGAGACTTGGCCCTGGCACCACGTGGCATCTCCTCCTCTCCACCCCCATCCCTGCCTGAGGCTCATCCCCTTCCCTGCCCAGTGTCCAGACAGATGGCCTCCTTCGTGGGCAGACCTGTCCTTCCAGCCCTGGCCTGGCCTCTGTGGCCTTCCCAGGGTCACCCAGAGGGGTAGTAGGGGGTATCACTGTGGTAGTTGTAATCTGGGCACACCTTCTGGACCAGCCTATAGTCTGTGCTGTAGAAGGCGATGTAGACACAGACAACTTTGAAGGGCTGAGAGCAGCTCCAGGTGGCTGAGCTCTGAGCGTGGTCTCGGGAGCAGGTCTTGGCTGGGTCGTGGGTGCAGAGCGAGGTCCGGCGGCCCCGTTCCACCTTCTCCCACTCCATGCGGCAGTTGAAGATTTTGGAGGCCTTGGCTTCGATGTAGATCTGCTGCTCCTGGTGGAACTCTACAGCTTTACTGGGGGGCACGAGGCTGATGGAGATGTTGCCCTGGCCCGTGGCATTGTGCCGGAAGTGGACACTGAAGGTTCCGTTGCCGTGGTCCACGATCTTCCCTGTGACGAGCAGGTTCAGCGCCACCGTCTTGATGTTGGAGTAGAAGTCGCCCCAGCCAAAGATTTTCTTCACCTTGGCCGAGGGTGGGGGGCTGTGGTTTGGGCGGTTGAGGGGCTGCCCAAGGACCCCCCATGCCTCCCCAGGGGGAGCCAGCAGCCCTAGGAGAGTGGAGTTGGCCATGGGGCGGGACCTAGGTGAGATATGGCCCCGCTTCCGAGGCATCCGGGGCCGGGGCTGGCTCTCATGGTCATCATGCTCAGGGTCCTCTGAGCCCGGGGGACCATCATCCTGGCCACAGATGACCTGTGGAGGGAGTTGGGAGGAGAGTGAGAGCCCTGTCCCCAGGGCACCCAGGAGCTCTGGTTCCCCACTTCTCACCACCCACATTGTTTCTCTGCCTGTCCCTTTCACTGACTTCAGACTGAGGGGCCCCTGCACATTGCCCACTTACAGCTGGGAGGCAGATGTGCAATCTGGCTTGTGTTGTGGTCCCATCTCGTGTTTTGACACTCAGGTCACCCCTACTTCTCTCCCCACTGTCCTGCCTCTTGCCAGTATGCAAAGTCTGGAAGGCTGGTTGAGAATTCTCTCTACTGGACCGTGGCACCAGAGATACATGGCCCCTACCCCTAAGGAGTTGTCAGCCTGATCTTGGGAAGGTCCCCATCTGATGGCAGAAAAGCATATCCCTGTGCTGACAGAGCTCCCATCTTACAGGAGAGGTAGAGTCCCTGCCTCTGGGAAAGTCCCAGGCTGATGGGGGAGGCCTGGTCTCTGCCCTCGAAGATCCCCAAGTCAGATAGAAAAGCTCCATCCGTAGGCTGGGAGAGCCCCAGTTTGACAGGAGAGGGACAGCCCCTGCTTTATGGGATTTCCTAGTCTGATGAGTGAGACACCATCCTACTCTAGGATAGTTTCTATTTTCAGAGGCAAAACCAACAGACAATGGAATAAGAAAACGGAACCCAGTGAAATTCTCTCTCCAGCACAAATACAGTTTAGATTTTGGCAGGAGGACGCGGGCGAGACCTGGAGTGAAAGCCAGAGTGTGGGGAGCCAAAGCCTCCCCTGGGAACCATGGATGATGACATGCCAGGACATCACTTGCTCTAGGAGGTAGGAGTTCTGATCATTCCCATTTCACAGATGAGGACACCAGGACTCAAGCTTACATTGCCACAAGGCCAAGTCACACAGGGTCAGCCCTCCCACTCCACCACACATGCCCAGCCTCACAGACCAGAGGTGTCCTTTTCTAGGGGTTTTATCCAAGCCCCAACCCCACCCGGAATCTCCTGGAAAGCTCTGCCGAGGCTCTTGGCCAGCCTTGGCGAGATCAGCTCCGGTGACAGGCGACACCTTGGGAGGCTTCCTGGAGTTGCTGTGAGGAGGGCCAGAGGGACAGGCTGACAGAGCTCAAACACAGGACAGCTCTGGAGGGCATCGGGAGTGGACAAGGTTTCCTGAGGGCAGCTGGCTGGCGTGCGTTTGCTCAGTCTTTGAAGAGAGTACTCAGCCTATGCGTCTGTGTTACCAGCACCAGGGGCACCAGCTCACAGCTGGGCAGCATCTGGATTTGCTGGTGACCCTGGGGTGAAGGTGGAGGATACCTGGGATCTAGAGAGTTCCAAAGAGGTTTGGGGTTTTCATGCCCCCTGTTCTGGCCCTGGCCATGCCCATGGATACATGCAGTGGCCCCGCCTGCCAGGCCCCAAGGGGTAGGGTAGAGGGACAGCCAGGAGGGGAGGCTCCTGGGGGTTTGGTTCAAGGCTGCAGACCTGTGTGTATTTGGTCCTGGGGGTCACAACTGAATGGCTGGAGGATGGGGAGAAGGGCTGCAAGTGGAGAGGCGAGAAGGGAGGGGTTCGTCCATACAGTGGCAAAGGGGATTATTGTTTTGAGGAAAGGGGCAAATCCAGATGTGGGGCTGAGGCTTCTCCTCGACAGGATTGCGGGGGCGGGGCGGGCGCTAGGTCGGAGGGGAATTGAGCCCTGGGCTGGGGTCTGGGGTGGATTCCTGGGCAGCCGGGAAGCCGCGAGCGAGCGCACGGGGAGCGGGCTCTCGGCGCTCCGCTCAGCCGCCGAGCGCCCGGGGCGGGAGCCGCCTGCCCAGGTCCTGTGGGGCTCGGGCTGCGCGCAGTCGGGAGAGGAGAGGAAAACAACAGGCGAGGAGGGAGGGAGCGGGAGGGCCGGCGGGAGCGAGGGACGCAGGGGCCGCCCCCCGCCTGCACCGGCTCCGCGCGCTGGGGGCCCCAGAGCCCGGGGCCCTCCGGGTCTCCGAGGTCAGGGAAAAGCCCACGCCCCTTGACCTGGCAGGTCGTCTGCTCCACAACCCACCCCACTCCCCTTCTGCGCGTCTCGGGGCGCCGGGAAGGGGTCGAATAACCCTTGGCGACCCAGCTGCCGGCCTTTTCCCTAGTGCTGGTCGCACCTCCCGCCACTCCAGCCGAGTGGGTGGGCCAGCCAAGCACCCTCTCCCCGCCCCTATTAACCCTTTCTGTACAGTCTCCGGCCTCGGACCCGCCCTCTCCCCAAGCCTCCAGGCTTCCCCTCCATCCTGGCGATGTGGGGGGGGAAGGGAGAAAGTTTCCGGGCTCGGAAGCTTCCCGCGCTCTCCCGCAATCCTCGGGGCCCCCGCCCCTCCGCGCAGCTCCCCAGACCACTCACCAGATAGAGGCTGCCCTGCACTAGGAACACGAAGCAGCAGCGGGTCAGTTGCATCTTCCTCCTTTGCTCTTGGGCCCCTTTCTCTCCTCTTTTCCTTGTGGGGTCCCAGGCCCCTTCCTCACCCCTGCTCTTTCAGGCGCGCCGTCCCATGCTCCGGTCCCCGGCGACTCGCGGCCCTCCCCTCTGCCAGCCGCCCAGGACCGACCCCGCCCCCTTCGGTCCAGCTGTGCAGCCGCCGCCCCCTCCCCCGGTCCAGCTGCGCGCGGCGCGACCCCCTCTCGAGGTCCCAGATGTGCGCCCCGAGCGCCTCGATGGGCCCCAGCTGCGCGGCGGCTTTGCCGCTCCGCCGATCTGCGCTCGGCGCCCCCCTCGGTTCCAGCGGCGCCGCTCTCGCCCAGATGTGCTGGGGACCCGCGCGCGCGCTCGTCCCTGGTGCTAATTCCCCACACCAGACGGCCCCTCCCGCCCCGTCGCGGCGCGCCCCCTGGCGGACGCCCCTGGCCGCGCCGAGCCCCGGCCGCCGCTCCCCGCGCAGCACCCCGCCAGACTGGAGCGCTTCTGGCGCCCAGGCGGCTCCCGCTTCCTCGTCCCTCCCACCCGCGGCGGCGGCGGCGGCGGCGGCAGGTACAGTGAGCCCAGCCGGTACCTCCGGAGTTAACTCCTCCCCTGCCGGCCCGCAGCCGGGGGACCCAGGACGAAGGGGCAGGATGCGGGGGCGGAGTAACTCTTGGCGAGGAAGGGAGCCGGTGGTGGCCCGGGGATGGGGACACCACCTTTTCTAACCCCTCTGGCGGGGGGCCTGTTTCCCCGTAGCGGGCATCCGCAGCCTTGCCCTCAACCCCAGGAGACCTGGAATTTGTAAGATCATTTTTTCCAAACCTATTCCAACAGCCAAAAAAGAACGTCAATAATGTAGCCTGTCTCCACAGCCCAAAGTCCACTTTGTCTCTGCAAGATTTGCTTCTGTGCTGAGGGAAGTTCTTCTAGGTGTCTAGCCTGTACTCCTTTTGTTGTAATGTCAGTTCTTCTCTTCTACTTTACTCAGAGGGGCTGGGACAACTCCCCCCAGCCCCACCCCCGAATCCAACCACTGTGACAAGAAACTTGACTGGAGCCCTGGGCTGAAAAGGCAGCTAGAGGCCAGGGTGGATTCTGGGTCTGGGGTCGGGGGTGAGCCTCCTGAGAAGCTGGGGAGTGAGGTGGGCAAGCCCTCCCTGCAGCTACACCTCCATCCTTCACTGCTTACCCTCCCTGTGACCCCGGGAGTCACTGAACTGGATTCCTACCCCAGCCGGGTCCCTGGTTCTCTCTGGTCTCTGCAGACCTCCCAGGCAAGGAGGACGAACAAGACTCTGATCTGAGATTCTGAAAGGTGGGGACCCATCCTCCATCCCCTCCACTCGCATCCACATTTCCTTCCTGGAAGGTCGGGGCTCCTTTAGTCCTTAGGAGAAGCAAAGGTCAGGTCCGAACAGCCCTTGGAGGCTGTGAGGGTGAGGAGGCACCCCAGCATTCAGAGTAGCCCCAGCCTGGGCTGGGCCTATGGGGCACGATGGGTGGGCACTCTGCTCTGTGGCCCTTGAGGCCCAGCTCGGTCTCTGGCTGCAGCCCCCAGCACGCACCCAGCCTCCTCCCCCACCATCTGCCAGGCGGGTGCACGGGGAATGCAGATGAATCTTAATATCAGCCTGGGCCAAGTGCGATGAGGGAGACAGATTCTGCAGAACCCAGACAGCATCACAGAACCCCCTGCGTTCCCCAGGCACCCTGGGCGGTACCAGGATACAACAGCCCTTCCCTAGTGGTTGGGGCCGGGGGGAGCATGGGCATGCATGTCTTGTCAAAGACCCCCAAAGCCAGGGAAGGAAGAAACAGATAAATCCTTGTCTGGCCTCTGAGCCTCTGGTCCGGCTGGGAGGAAGAAGCTGTCGGCCTGAGCGTGGGCAGCTGGTTCCAGTGCTCAGCTCGGCAGAAGCGTAGCTGGGCCCACTCCTTGTCCATCTCGAGAAGGTCCTGACCCCAGGAGGGCAGTGTGGCCCAGCAGAAAGACCACAGGTTTTCAAATCAGACAGTCGTGGATTCCACTCCAGGCCTGTGACCTTGGGCAGGTTGCTTTGGTTCTCTGATGCCAGTTTCCTGATCTGTTGTTTCAAGAACTCAATGAGACAAAATGTGCTAACAGCGCAGGCACGATGGCTGCGGGCAGCCGTGGGAGTGCCATAAAGGGAAGTTCTCGAGTTTCTGCTTCCCACACAGTGGCTCTGGCTGCACCTCCTGCCAGGCTTGCCCTCACTGCCCTCGCGGCCATTCTTGGCTCTCACTTCCTTCAAGCTTCCCCTCCGCATTCATCCGTGAACCACTGGCTGAGCCTGTCCTTGGTGCCAGGCACTGGGCCATGGGCTGGGCTACAGAGATGAATAGGACACCGTCCCTGCCCTCAAGCATCTCACTGGCTAGTGTGGAACTGAGACATGGAAATCGATGATTTCCTTTCAGTGTGGTGAGTGGAATAACAGATCCCTGTTATGGATGCACCGAGGACCCTGGGGGCAGGGAGAGTCAGGGATGGCTTACTGGAGGAGGTGATGCTGAAGTTGTGAGGAGGAGTCAGCCAGGCAAGGGCTATTCCTGGCAGGGGGCACTGACTGGTCCAAGGTCTGGAGGCTGGAACGGAAGCTGCTTGCTGTTCCTGGAGCACAGAGGAGAGGAGAGGAAGCCGGCGGAGGCTGGGACCAGCTGATGGAGGGTCTTAGGTGTCGGTGAAGGGGCTAAGACTTGAGAATTCTTTGAAGGGTACTAGTGATTGTAGTCAGATTTGCATTTTAGAATTCTTTTGGAGAATTCACTGGAAAGAGGAGAGACTAGAGGGAGGAAACCAGTTAGGAGATAAATGCAATAGTCTTGGGGGAGAGAGACAGGGAGACGAAAGACATCTTTAGGAGGCAAAATAATCCAGATTTGATTATTCCTGAGATGAGGGAGGAAGGGAAGGGAGACAGGGAGTCAAGTATGATCCTGAGTTTCTGGCTTGGACAAGGCGGGATGCTCACCGAGGTGGGTGCCACAGGTCAGGGAGGAAGGTGGGTTTTGGGGAGAGGGTGGTGGAGTCAGCTTTGGTCATGTCAAGTCTGGGTGCCATTGGCCACCCAAGGGCAGAAGAAAGTCTGGCTTTGGGTGCTGGAGGTGTGAGTGTGCAAGAGGAGCAAGAGGCTTGGACAGGGGAGCCCTGGGCACCCTGGTATTTAAGGGTTGCAGAGGCAGAGCAGCCCCCAAGGGGTCCCGGCAGGCCCCAGCAGCCAGGGCCAAGGAGGCAGGCAGGCTGATCCTGGAAGCGCGGGAGCAGTGGGGCTCGCGCCCTCGAGCGAGCCGAGCACAGCAGCGTACTGTGCACAGGCTGTTTGAAGGTCCCACCCCAGGGAGGCTTAGTCGGTAGATGGGAGCCCAGGACCACACATTTTTGCCCCCATCCCAGGTGATGCTGACGGAAGTGGCCTCTGGATCTCTCTTTGATAAACTCTGATGTGTGAGGAGCATCAGGAAAGAGGGATGAGCAGCCGCTCAAAGGAGCAGAGCGGCCTGGCCAAGTAGAGACTGAACAGTGATCCTTGGCTTTAGCCAAGATTCCTCCAGCAACTGTACCCAACCTTGGTCCCTTGAACTGCTTGCAGGGTGGGAGACAGACCACAGACTCGGTGAACTCTGCACAGCTGTGCTGGAGGCAATCCCAGGCTGCCTGCCGTTCAGGCTCTCCATGTCCCCCCGCCCCCTCCCCGACACCCCCCCCCCACCCCGCACAGGCAGATGCTCAATGAAGGGGACAAACCTCAACGCACTAGTCCCCCCCGCCAGCCCCCAGCCTCCTTGGCGCCCACTCGTGCCCTGGCTGTGGGCTGGCTGGGCGTTTGCTCAGCACCTCTGATCCTCTCACCTGCTTCAGTCTCACCCTTGGAAGGATCCCGCCTGTATCCCTTCCCTCCTCTCTGCCTCCCCGGGGCTGCAGGAAAGAAAACAACGCAGTGGGCACCTGATCAGTGCTTATCGGATGAATGGGAAATGGGGTTCCTGATGGTTTGAAAGACAGAAAGCAGATGCCCTTGAGCCAGCTGGAGTGGAGAGGTCCAGGAGGAGAGGCGGGAGAAGATCATTACTGTTAATAATCTGTCATGTTTACCTGGCAAGTGGCAGTTTTAAAGTGTTATAGAGTGCTGTGTCGAGGGGACTAGGGAAGCCCAGAGGGAAACCCTAATTCAAATGAGGGGACCGAGGGCAAATCCCAGAGAAATTAGTCTTGTGATATGTGGATCAGCCCAGGTGGGAGGGGAAGGAGAGAACCTTCCAGGCGGAGGAAGCAACTCATGCAAAGGCCAGAGATGAAAGCAAGCCTGGAAATGGGGTTCTGAGGAGGACGAGATGAAAGAATCATTTGTTCCACAAATCGTTATTGAGTGAACACTTTTATGTCGGGTCCTGGGCTGGGTGTGGGGGTACAGCTGTGATCAGGAGACGGCGGTCTTTGTGGCACAGAGAATTTGGGCAATGAGGGAGACAGATTAAATAGGTGAGCACACGGAAACACAGCTCTGAGATGTTGGCAAGTGGTGTGAAGGGAGAACAGTGAGTTCCAAGCCCGAGAAACTAAGGAGGGTGCCCCTTGACCCGGAAGGGGCCAGGGAAAACTGAGATGGGACAATTTGGCTGGCATCTGAGGGGTGAGGAGGCCTTGGCCAGCCCCAGTGCTCCGGGAGGGCCCTTCTGGGCAGAGGGAACAGTGCATGCTAAGACTCTGAGAGAGGAAGAGGTTAGTGCTTTGGAGGAGCTGAAGGAATTGAGTGTAGTGAAGGAGGCGAGGGAGAGAGAGCCAGAGAGGTGGGCCCGGGCTAGATGGCCCAGGGCTTTACGGGTTTAGTTAAAGGTTTTGGGTTTCATCCTGTGATTAGGATGTTTTTGTTTTTTAATGACACGTTTTAAGCAGGGGTCAGATTTGCACTTTAGACGGATCACTAGGAGCACACTCTGACAGCAGTGTGGAGGGTAGATTTGAGAGGGTGGGTGAAACCGGAGGCTGGGAGGTGATGGTGGCCTGAATTAGGGCAGAAACCACAGGATGGGCCTTGAAAGACGTTTAAAGGGTAGAATCGAGTGGAGTTAGACTGCAGGACATGGGGTTGAGGACAAAAGATGACCCCCAGCTTTCTGGCCTGGGGACACAGGACAAAGAGCAGTTTGCAGGAGGAAATGCAGAGCCCTGTCCTGGATGGGAGAGTGTGGGTGCTTCAGGGTGTCAGGCTCAGCGAACAGCTGGGTACAGAGTGGAGGTCCGACTAGAGGGACAAGCCTGGGAGGTGTGTGAGCCTCGAGAATCATCAGAGGTGAGGGTGTGAGGAGCTTGGAAAGAACAGAGCACAGGAGGGTGCAAAATGGGGCTGCCAGGGCCAGTCCTGCAGGAAGGAATGAAGGAAGAGAGGGGGCAGGAGGCAGGGGAGGTGGAGGGGAGCCAGGCAAGCAGCTGGGAGCCCCCCGGCCCCCAAGGCCCTGAGGGAAGCTGCCCATTAACATCCCAAATGGTGCATGCTCTGGGCTTTGAGAGGTCCATCTGTCGATCCCCTACGCCTCAGTGGACCCCACCAGTCAGGAGGGTCCTTCTCCTGCCTGTAAAGGCTACTGCATGTGCTCTTGTAGCATGGAGAAGGGAAGAGCGTGGGGTCCAGCAGCCCTGGGTTAAAGGTCTGGCTCTGAGATCTGTTGTCTGGGTGATCTTGGACGAATCTCTCATCTTCTTTGGGCTTCAGTTTCCCAGTGTGTAGAGGGGGATCATACTGCCCATGTCATGGGGTGAGGACTCGGTGAGCATGAGAGCTTCTAGCTCTCTCTTGGGCGCAGAGTGACCCCTGGTTTGTTGTCTGAACTGAACGGATGGAAAGTGCTGTGTGAACAGTGAATCACCGAACAAACGGGATCTGGCCACGCTCCTTCCTGCTGCATCTCAGTATCTTCGCGGGTGAGAAGCAAAGGGGAGAAAACAGGGCCTGAACTCAGCAGCTGGACTGCAGGGCACCTGGCGGGGAGCCCACACCTGGCACCAGGTCACCTGTCCGCCACCTGTCGGCTGGACCCTGGTCGCTGTGGTCAACGCCAACTCCCGCAGGGGGCGATAGAGAGACCGCGCGGGCGTGTCGCGTCGGAGGCGAGTGGGGTCAGCGCGCCGCCTGGTGGGCACTTGCGGCACCTCCTGTGGGCGCTGGGCCCGGGGCGAGGAAGGCGAACCCGCCCGCCCGGCGGTACCCGGACCCGCTCCTCGCCAGCGCTTCCTAAAGATGCCTGAAAACCACGACCGGCGTGGGCTGCGCAGAGGCTTTGTTACGCCCCGAGTTCTGGGCCAGATCGCCTGCGTCCCAATCCTGGATTTGCCGCCGTGGCTTGGGCAAATCACTTCACCTCTCTGCCTCAGTTTCTTCTTGGGGATAATAGTCTCCGTGTAAAGGGTGTGGAGAACAGCGTCTGGCACATAGAAAGTGCTCAATAAATGCTGGCTTCTGCTATGTTCGCATTCAGTTACTCATTCAACCGCAGGTTTTCAAATGTCGCTGTCGTGCTAGGATTTTGTGTGGGGGGTGGGGGGCAGCTCTGTAGTAGAAACAGCCTGGACTGGGGGCGGAAGGGGGAGGGAACCTCGCGTAACTTGGGGCGTGGAAACGGAGCGTCGGGTGCGCGTGGAGGCAGGGGCCGCACGCCTTCTCGCCCTCCGGGCCCTCGTGAGTCCTGGCCACAGCGGCCCGAATTCAGGGGCGCGCGCCCTCTGGACCCCCGATGGACACTGGGGCCAGAGCAGGTCCCGAGGTCCAGGCTGCGCTCCCGGAGGGGCCCCGCCCGCCTGCACACAGCTGCCTAGGCGCTTCAGCCCCTCGCCGCCGACTGTCGCCCGGGCGTGCAGACCGGCCTGGCTGCGCCTTCTATTTCCAGGTCGGTGGTGCCACCTGGCGGCGGAGGGAAGGACAACAGCGACCTCTATGCCACAAGGAAACCCTCCTGAGAAGCTCTTCTCAGCCGGGACCGCTGGGCACCGCTGGGGAGGGGTGGGGAGCAGACACTGTCAGCTCAGGCATCCCGGAGGTAGAAGGGCTTCCCATAGCAGCCTTGACCAGGGCTTCTGTGGAGGAGATGGAATCTCGAGTCTTCTGATTCCAATTCAGATCAGAGGTGGGGCAGGGGGAGTCAGGGGCCCTGAGGAAGGGGCAGGGCAGGGTGGCAGCCAGATGGGCCACCAGGGAGTTCAAGAGGACTTCCCTCGTTTTCTCTCTCCAGCGATTTGGGGGGTCATCATTGTTCCCCTTTGGTGTCCCAGCCCGTCTGAGGTTTCAATGGGACGATGTAGGGCAGTACACGGGAGAAGCGAGCCTGAAAGGGGCCTCAATCTGGTGGCTCCCGGGAGGGGCCAGCTGCAGCCAGGGAGGCCTAAGACCAGCAGAAGACTTGGAGAGGCCGCAGAACGGTTGCCACCTGGAAATGCTTGTCTGACCCCTGTTGTGCCCCAGACCATCAGGGGAATGTGGCTACCCATCCCCACTTCATGCAAACTCAGCACTGGCCTGCTCCGGGGCCTTGCAGGGGGCTGGGGGCCTGACCTCAGCCCAAGGGCATAACTGACTCACTCCTGAAGGCCAGACCTTAAGTCAGCCACCTCTGGACCTGGGATTCCACGAACTCGGCCACCTTGAGATGTATGAAATCATACTAATTACATTCTGACCCACAACCCTGGAGCCGCTTGTGTTCTCCACTGAACGAGGGACCCAACCTCATCAGAATCTCCATGCCAGCCTTGCCTCGGGCCTCTCTGCCAAATACCCCATTGCATCTCCTCCATCCCACAGCAGGCTTCAGGACCCCATCACTGCTCACTGGGACCATGGCAGCCCCGGACTGGTCTCTCCCAGCCTTTCCTTGCCCACCCTGCTGCCAGAGGGAGATTGATTTCTATGATGCAAACTAGACCGTGTCACTCTCCCTGTTTCAAATCCTTCAAAGACTTCCCATGGCCCCAAACTAGCTAAGGTGTAGTGAGAGCGCCCACCAAGCATTACCCAAATTCTCTCATTTAATCACACAACCCAATGAGTAGGTCCTTTTCTTGCCACATTTTACGGGTGATAAAACTGAGGCTTGGAGGGATAAGGCCACTTCCCCAGGGACCAACAGCTAGTACTCTTCAGAGCCAGGATTTGAACCCAGGAGCCCAGGCTGCCAGAGCCCACCCTTTTACCCCCCGCCCCAGTGTGTCCTGAAGCGAGTTATTCATTGTGTTGTCTGAGAGATTCTTTTTTAAAAATAGTACAGATGAACAACTAAAACAACTTAAATTTTCATAGAAATATGTTTCTTTTAGGGATTTTCTTCTATTTATAGCAAGGGATACTGGTTTCCCATTGATGGAAGGAATACAAAGTGTCCCTTTAAAATGAGTTACTTTAGGAAAAAAAGTAGAGATTTAAAAGAAAAGTACTAGGTATATGATAGCACAGGTGGAATGTGGATACCCAGAAATGAATGCTGGCAGACTTGTTGCAACATGCTGCTTCTCAGGAGAAAGTTCAAAGTCGCTCTGGCCCTGCTTACCTCGCCAGCCTGTCTCTCGCTTTCCCTTCCCTCCTCGCCCTCGCCTGCTGTGGCCTCTCAACCATTTGCAGCTCCCCAAACTCACCAGGCTTTGCCTTGCCCCTGCCTTTGAACATGCGTAGCCTCCACCCGACCTCCCCTTCCTTCTGGGCTGTCTGGCAAACATCTGCTTGCCAGTGGAGGCTTCACCCAGCTCAGCCATCATTTCCTTCTTGACGCTTTTCTGAGCTTGACCTCTCCCACCCTTGGACCCCCAGCGTCCCCTGGCCTCACAGCATTACTGCACTTTGTTCTTCCCCCATCCCTCCCCAGAAGACAGGGACTGTCTTCTCTGGTCCAGCGCCTGACACCCAGGAGGAGCTCAATACACGTGTGTGCAATGAAGGCATTCCATGTGGAGAAAAGGCTGGTCCAGCTGGGAGGAATGGGCGGGTGGTTATAGCGTTCGAGGAGAAGGTGGGTGTGGACTTCTGAGCTGGATGCTGATGACAGCGTGGAGAACTGGGAAAGATGGTCTCCCGGAAGCAGATCCAAGGATCTGTACTGGAACTTATCTGTCAAGGGGAAATGTCAATTTAGGAGGAAAGTCGATTTATTTAATAAACGATGCTGCCATGTTGGTGATCCATCTGGAAGAAAATAGAACCAAATCCTTCCTTCCCGCCTGACACCACCTACAGAGCCGACCCCGGATGGATTAAAGATGTAAAGTGAAAAATAAACACAGAAATACTAGAAGAAAATTTAGAAGACTAATTCTTTAACCTTGAAGGGACAGGAAACCCAGCAGCAATAAAAGAGAAGGAAAGATTTGGTGATGGAAAAAAAGTATTTCTGAGTGACGCAAGGTTCCCTAAGCAAAATAAGAAGGCCAACAATAGACTGAAAAAATATTTGCAACACATATAACAAAGGGTTAATATCCTTACTAGGAAGAAATTTCTATAAACCAAAAAGAAAAAGACAAAAAAATAAAGAATGTGCAGAAGTATAAAAAACAGTTGACAGAACATATATGTTAAAAGAGACTCAGCCTCAATAAAAGTCAGGAAAACACAGATTAAAATAACAATGAGATGTGTATTTTTTTAAATCGATAGACTTTATTTTTTTATAACGGTCTTAGACTTACAGAAAAAATGGAGCAGATAGTACAGAGAGTTCCCACAGACAGTGTCCCCATACAGTTTCTCCTATTATTAACAACTAATATTAGCATGGTGTGTTTGTTACAACTGAAGAACCAATATTGATATGTTATTATTCACTAAAGTCCATAGTTTATTCAGATTTTCTTAGCTTTTCCCTAACGTCCTTTTTCTGTCCCAGGATCCCAGACAGGATACCCCATTATGTTTAGTCTCTTCTGGCTCCTCTTGGCTGTGACTTTGCTAGTTTTTGATGACCTTGACAAGTTGAGCATCACTGCTGAGGTATTTTATCAAATACCCCTCTTCTGGAATTTGCCTGATGTCTTTCTCATAGACTGGGGCTATGGGTTTGGGGGAGGACAGCCCCAGAGATAAAATTTCATTTTCACCACATCATATCAACATGATTTGTGACTCTTGATGTTGACCTTGGTCACCTGGCTGCAGCTGTGTTTGTCAGGCTTCTTGGCTGTAAAACTATCCCCCACCCCACAGCCCACCTCTTTCCATACTGGACTCTTAGAAAGAAGTCACTATGTGCATCCCACGGTTAAGGAGTGCGGGTTATGTGCGCCCACTTTTAGGATTAAGTATCTCCATTATTTGTTTGGAATTCTTCTGCATGGGAGGTTCATCTCTTCTCCCTCCATTTATTAATATTTTAAAATATTTATTTAAATGAGTATTGCCACATGGAGATTATTTTATCCATGGGTTATAATCCAATACTACTTATTTACTTTGTTCCTCAAACTGTGGTGATGTATTCTTTACCTGTCAGATTGGAACAATCAAAAGATCGTGGGGCCAGGCCGGTGTCATAGTGGTTGAGTTCACCCTCTCCACTTCGGCAGCCCGTGGTTCACAGGTTCGGATCCCAGGGGCAGACCTAGCGCTGCTCAGCAAGCCACACTGTGGTCCATCTCACATAAAATAGAGCAAGATTGGCAGAGATCTTCCTCAAGCAAAAGGAAGATTGGCAACATATGTCAGCTCAGGGCCAATCTTCCTCACATACACACAAAAATAAGAACAAATAAACAAACAAACATAAATAAAAGATTGGCTAAGAGCCAGGGCTGCGGCAGCTGTGGGTGCCGGCTGCCCAGGAGGGGACCTGCTGCCCTCTGGGATTGGAGCTGCACATTCTCACCTGGAAGGGAAAAACAGAGCAGTGTGTGTTGTCTGAGCCCTTTTTATATAAAAAGAAGGAATATTTAAAAGGAGTGTCTATCTATCTATCCATCTATCTACCTGCCTCCAGTTGTGTCCCGGCAGCCATGCTACATGCAATCCGTTCTCCACCCAATGGACACCCCAGGGGTCCTAGTGCAAGGGCTCCCCGCTCTCAGCGGCTTTCTGGTGCCTTTAGAATAACATTCAGACCCCTCACAGTGGCCTGCAGTGCCCTCTATTGGGCCTTGACGCAAACGGCCCTCCTCAGAGAGCTCTCTTCTGGCCGTTCCATCTGAAGCAGCCTGGTCCCTGCCCCAGGCCCCATCACTCCGGCCCGTCACCCACCATTTTTCCCCCAGAGGATTCATGACTATTTGAAATATTCTTACTTACTCCCTATTGCCTCCTCTCCTTCCGCTAGGATGTAAGCCCCATGAGGGGAGTGGGCATCGTGGCTGTTCTCATTTACCCCGATAGTCCAGGCTTAGCACAGGGCCTGATGTGTAGACAGTCTCGATACTTCCTACTTGTTGAGTGAATGGGCTTAGAGAAACATAAGGAAAGATGACACTCCTGCCACGTTAGTGACCTCAGGGGTGTGGGGCTGGAAGGGGAGAGAGGAGTCATCACCTTTTCTTTAGCTATCTCTGGTTTGTTTAAGCTGTTACAAAGAACATGTCATACTATGGTTTGTAATTAAAAAGGAAAATCCAATAAAGTTAATAAAAAAAAAGAAAAGAAATAAATTAAACTTTTCATTTCCTGGGGAAAATATAAGAAAAAAACAGAAGGCTTCACATGGGGAATTGTTTGGTTTGTCGGGGGCACAGGCAGTCTCAGGAAGCTGGGGGGTTGGGGGCAGGCTGAAGAGGACTGGGGGGTATGGCGGCAGAGGAGGGGCTGGGTGGAGAGCCAGGGAGTTTCTAGAATTGTTATAGGAGGTGTCCGGGTGGTAGGGGTGAGCAGAGGTGGGGCTGGGAGACCAGTCTGGAGTCGGCTGCCTGTGGGTTGATTTGGGGTGGCTGGTAGCAGCATGGCTGGAGGTGGGGTGTGTGTATGACTAGGGAATCCGGGCCATCCCAGGGCGCCATCCCTGTGACTTAGCCCCAGAGCCCAGTACCTGGTCCCAGCCCCTTTTGGGGCTAGTCATCTCCCCTCTCTTGGCTTCAGTCTTCCCAGCAATAAAACAGGGACTGACACAGGAGTCTCCAGGGTTCTCCCAGCTTGGATGACCGCCTCAATGGGACTGACTCCTGGGACCCTAGGGACCTTGCCTTCCGGCACAGTTCTGCAGGCTGTCCCGGTCCCCCACCTGTTACAGAGCCCCGAGCAGGCAGCCTCCGCCTCCGGCCAACAGAGGGCGCTGCGCCGCCGCCGCACCCGGCCGGGCTCCGCGCGTCCCGGAGCCGTTCGCTGCAGATGAGGTCCCGGGGGAGCCCCCGCGTCCTCCGCCTCCCGGTCCACCGGTCCTTCTCTCTACAGCCCTGGTCACGCCAGAGTGTCCACAGGACTCAGGTGTCCGCTCCTCTGGACCTGCGAAGGTCCAGAGAAGAAGGGAGGCTGGATCTGGAGCCTGAAGGGGCTCAAGAAGTCATTCCTTCCATGCTCCTGCGTCTAATCTCCGCCTCCCCTCTCCCTCCGTGCCCCCCACCCCAAGCCCAGAGCCGCCTGGGCCCAGCCGGGGACTTCTGTGGGCAGGATCGGCTCCGAGCTGCGGGCCTCTCACTGCCGTGTCTCGCTTCATCTTGTCCCAAGGAAGTTCCTCCTTCCCTGTTTCATGCCTCGTTGGCTCTGCCGGTCCAGGCCTGGCAGGCTCCTGGGCGGGCATTTGGTCCCAGCATCAGAGGAAGCGCCGCTGCCTCTCAGATGGCTAGTTTGTCCCTTCTGGAATACTGGCCATCCGGGTTACCCTCCTTGGGGCTGTCTGGGCACACAGCTGTCAGCAGGCCCCCAGCAGAATATAGAGGACTCGGGCTGCCTATTGGCCAGGCCCCCAGCAGGGAGAGGGAAAGGGGGCTCCCCCTGATTCGGGAGCTGGGCGGGCCCAGATTGTCTGTGTGATGTGGAGGAATCACTCTCTGGCCTGGCTGTTGCTCAGCTGCCGCAGGGCCTCGCTGGCCCTCTGCTGCCCCCAGGGTGCTCCCCAGCAGCGCTGAGGCCCTCCATTAGGCTCTTCGCTGGGTCTGTAGTTGGGGGGGGGGGGGCGGGGGTGTGTGTGAATGAAGGCTGCCACAGGGAAACACATTCCAGAGCGAGCTTCCCAGGAGGAGTGTCCTGGCACTCATGGCTCTCACCATACGAAGTGTGGAGTGGAGCGTGCCTCCTCCCAGGTGCTCCGGGCTGGGATGCTAAATGGGTATGTGGGGAGGGGTGAATGACCCTCACCCTGGGCCAGTGTGGACAAAGATCCCTCACCCCCCGTCCGCACCCTGTCTCCCCCTCCCGTTGTGGAATCCTGTTCTCGGGGTGGCACTGATGAACCTCAGTTGGCTGTGAGGATCAGGCCAATAGGCAGCTCCTTTTCAGGATGTCCTATGCTGTCATTAGTTGCTGAGTCCAGATGGAGACAGGCCTAGGAACACAATGAGGGGTGTGGACACACGCAAATAAGCTGTCCCAGGAAGTCCCAGGCCGGACATTAGATCAGTTTGCCCAGAACTGTCACATCTTGACCCCTGACTGGGCGGCAGGAGGGCAGAGTGGTTAAGACAGCCAAATCCAGGTTCAAATCTGATGCTCGATCACTGTGGGACCTTGGCAAGGAGGCCCCCAAGGTTCTGAGTCTTGCTTTCCCCACCCATAAAGTGGGATAACAACATGTCCAACAACACAAGGTTGCTGAGAGGATTAAACGATAGAGTGTGTAGGATGACTATAACAGCAAAGCCGGAGTGATGCTGGGCTCTTCTAAGCGCATCACATGGATTGACTCATTGAATCCTCACTCTAAGCACATGGGGTCTGTCCCATTATGAGCCTCACTTTAGTAGACAGAGACATAGCCCTTGTTCCCAAGGAACTTCCAGTCCAGTGGAGAGACAGAGACATTAGCAAAAATCCTTTGAGCCAAATTAGTCTGTACTGTTCGATGAAATGAGAGTTCAGGCCATAAATGTTCAAGCTCTAATTGGGTCTTCATAGGCCCTCTTGGTGAGCCCACATTACAGACAAGGAAGTGAGGCTTTGAGAGGTTGAGACACTTGCCCAAAGGCACACAGCAGAAAGGGTGGGAGCAGCATTGTCTGATTCTGGTGCCCATGCTCTTTCCCCCAAAATAAACATAGAATATAATTTAAACAAAAGTGCTTGCCATATAACTGCAGTTTTCAGAAGAGTCCCCCGGCCCCTCCTTACAGGTGGAGGATTGTGGCCCCAACCCCTAGACATCCCCTATACAGATATTCAGAGCCAGCTCTGCCTTTCCACCCCCTGCTCTGCTCTGGATGTGCGGAGTGAGGAGCAGTTACTTCTGCCTGGCAAGACTAGAGAAGGATTCACCCAGGAGGTTACATCTGAGGTGGGACTTGAAGGATCCATAGGAGTGTGCCAGCTGGATAGGAGGGAAGCCCATCCAGGAAGAGGGAACAGCATGAGCAAAGGCAAAGAGGTGTGAGTGTTTATGGTGGAGGAAGGCAGGGAGGTGTTCTTGGTGGGGAGCAAGGTGAGTAAAGTCAGAAGTCAGGGCGACTGAAGAAAGCTGTGTTTGGGAATAATAAGGGCAGGGGCACCGGGAGGGGGGCACCAGAGATGAGACAGAAAATGCAGGTTTGAGCCTTATTTCCGAGAGACAGAGCTCTGACTGAAGGACTGCTACTCCGACCGTGGTCGCCCAGAGACCCACTGGGGGTAAAGCCACTAAAACAGCCACAGGATCAGCACTGTCTCCTCCCAGCGAGTCACACATGGGCACCCCTGCCAGTCCTGCCCATTTGGGGGTCTGGCAGGGTCTGCTGCTTAGGGCACTTCACTGGCAGCCCGCCCTGGCACATGGACCAGGTGCAGGCCCAGGGCCCGGATGTGAAGCTGAGTTGTGAGTGCAAGTGCACCAATCCACATGTGTAAAATGCGCTGGGGCTCTGGGGGCGTGTGTATACAAGTGTAGACAAATGTGTGTGAATTTTGAGTGTGTGTGAAGATGCAGAACCACAGGCACCCGTGCAATTGCACGTGTGAGTGTATCCCCAGTGCGTATCCCACGGGGTTGGGAGGAGAGTGCACAGGGGAGGACCCAGGACTCTCTTTTTGCACGTAGGTGGAAGCTGGTGGACTCTTGTGCATGTTCCTAAGTGCAGGTGTTTGTAGGGATGGGACTGTGTGTGTGTGTGTGTGTGTGTGTGTGTGTGTGTGTGTGACTGTCCCTTAGGAGGCAACTGGGTCAAGCCTGGGATGAAGAGAAGCTGGGCGTAGAAAAGCCTCAGCATCCTGGAAGATCAGAATTCCAGGGTTGCTTAGAAATGACCAACCAGGAGGTACATGCAAATCAGATGTAAGTGGTATGCAAATGAGCAGGCTTCTCTTTCCTGTTCTGGGCTGGGGCCCCAGGACACCTCCTAGAGCTCAGGGGGCAAGGGCAGTGGAAAGTGGGGCTCTGGAGGTGCTGGGAGCAGAGCTCCTTGTCAGCTTGGTCCCTTCCCCAGCTCATGGGTTAAGGTTCAAAACCCCACAAGACCCCATGACCACAGGAGGCTTCTAGGTGCCACCAACCTAATTCACAGCTGTGGATGCAGTGGGGAGGGAGACGGGTGAGAGCCCTGGGGGAGCTGGTGCGCACTCCCAGACCACTGCGGAGAATGGATGTCACAGTGACAGCTGGCCCGCCTGCATTCACTGGTCTGGTGCAGTTGTTCAGGCGCCAGGGCAAGGGCTCAAGGGCAGACAGAAGGCCTAGAAGTGGGTGTGCAGGGCCCCTGGGGCTCTCCCTGGGGCTCAGTGCACAGACCCATGGTGCTGGGGAAGCCTCACACAGCCCTTCGACCTCCTCCCTGTCTGCAGGGGACCTGAGGTCCAGGGAGGACACGCAGATCACCCAGCATGATTTCATGGGGCTGAGACCAGGCCCAGGCTCCCCACTCCACTGGGGTCCACATCCTGATTCGTGCACACGTACTGCAGCTACAGTGCACACGCCTGCACCTCACGCCCCTGCAGTCCCTCTGCACAGCCTCTGCATGCAGTGAGCTGGCCAGCACCGAGGACCGCGCGCCAGGGTACACGCATCCCCCAGGCCTGAGCACAGACGTGCACACAGCCTCCAGCAGGGCCTTCACCCCCACCCCTCTTCCCTCACGCCCATGCACATGTCTACAGACGGGTGGGGGCAGGGGTGCACGGTTTCCTCGCCCCCACGAACTCCCCAACATACTACACTCGCTGCTGGGCGTGCTGCCATCTCTGGGTCCTGATCCTGTTTCAGATTCACACGCAGTTGGGGGTCCAGCTGCCTCCAGAGGGGTTTGGGGGGTTGGTGTTTGCCTGACTCCTGGGTCATTTCTCCATGTGACAGGTGTCATCCCCGAGGCAGAGATTGGGAGTCCTTGCTTCCATGGTGCCCCTGAAGGTGGGCGCTGTGTCTGCCCCATGGGAGAGACTGCCAGCCCCTCTCAGAGCCAGCACTGGGCTCCACACAATTCTAACGGTGGAGGGTGAGTGGACAGACAAATAGCCTTGCCCCATGACTAAGCCAAAGATCAAAGGTCAAACCTCATGAATGCCAGGAAGAGAAATCCAGCCTGACCAGGACAAATTCCTGCCACCCCGGTCACAAGGGAGGAGGTATCCCCAATGCTGCCTTGACCACAGGTCCCTCCTGCCACCCAGCCAGATGGAGCCCTGGAAAGCACTGACACAGGGCCTGACCAGGGGTCATACGTCTTCCTTCCAGGAAGTCCTTCTTCATGTCTGCCTCAAATCTCTCATGCTGTGGTATTTCCTCTCTTTTGGCTTCAGGAACTCTCACATGAGGTGACTCCTGACCTTTCCATTTTCCAAGATGTATTATCCCTGTTGAAATTTAAAAAAAAAAGTGAGGGCCAGAAGGGACTGCCCTGACCATCCCAGGCCCACTGTCTCATGGGAAAACAGGCCAATAGAACGGAAGGGGCTCACTCAAGGCCCTCAGGAATTGAGGGCAGAGGCTGGGGGCTGTGTCTCCTGGCTCTTCCTAGGCCCTCTTTGTTCTAGTGACCTCTCCTGTGTCTTCTTCCAACCCTGGTCCTGCCCTCAGGCCCCTCCTGAGGGTGAGTGTGGACCTTTGGCCGCTGCCCAGCGTCCCTCTACCCCATTCAGCACTTACCTCTGACATCAGCAGCGGGGTCAGTCTACAGCTGGGGAAGCAGGTGGTTAAGGCTGGAGCTGGGGGAGGGCAGCGAGCAGCAGGGCCTGAGCCCCAGCGAGACCCTCCGTGGGGAGTTGATTTTCCACAGGTCCAGCCTCATCCCTGAGACGTGCTTCTGAGCTAGAGCCCAGGGAGCAGAGGGCTCAGTTCAGGAAATGGTGGGTGGCTGGCAAGTGTTTCAGGATGACACGACCCGCTCCCCTCTGTTCCTGGCCCCTCGAGAGGTGTGGGGAGCAGGCAGGCGCCTGGTGGGGACCACAGCCCCAGCATGGGCAGGAGCCTCCAGCCTTGTGGAGGAAAACTTGTCTTGACCTCAGGTGTCTCCCATGTGAGGGGGAGACATGGCCCCTCCTCAGGGAGCTCAGGTCTAAAGCAGACAGCCCTTCCCGCTTTCCTTTATTCATTCGTAAGCCACCCCTCCCAGTGCGGTTTGTGTAACATGTTCTCCCACAAGCTGGGGCCTCTGTGCGACTGCTATCTGGCTTTTTCGTGGCTGACTCTTGCTCCTAGCGCCACGCCTGGCCCCCAGCAGGTGCTCATGGAGATGTGCTGAATCGAACGGTGGGGGGAGAGTCACAGTCCAGCTCCCAGAGACAACCCGGTTCTTGTCTCCTCTGCAGTCCCGTCAGCTGCCAGGGGCTCCTGATTTTCCTCCTAAACGCAGACTTGGCCCTGCCTGGGCTCCCTGCCTTCCTGCAGGCCCACCCTTCCGATCTCTTCCCCACACTGCAGCCAGAGCAGTCCTTCCAAAACCTGCATCTGAGCAGTCACTTCCGGGCCTCAAACCTTCCATGGCTCCCCATTGCCCGCGGAGAGTGTCCCAGCTCCTTGTCTGGCATTCAGAGCCTTTCACGCCTGGCCTCCCAGGGCTCCCCCGCTCATCAAACCTCCGGTGTTCTCTCCAACAGCCTGAGCCTCCCTCCTCCCTCTGCCTGCCGGGATTGAAGGACGCCTGCTCTGTGTGCCTGGAGTGCTGTGTCCCTGTGAGCGGGGTCAGCACCGCACCTGGAGCCATCATAGCATCAGCAGAGACCGCAGTAACCTGTCCAGGGACATGCGCTGTTAGTGGGTGGGGGGTTGCGATGGGAGCCCAGGCTTCACCCACCTCACTGTGCTGCTTCCAGAGCAAGGCAACACCCTTGGGACACTCCTAAACCCACTTCCTGTTTCTCCGCTTGGAGGCTGAGGAAACCTGGAGATCACAGGGTGGCAGTCAGTGGGTTCCATAGCAGATGGATGGCAGTGACCCAGCCAGAGAGTGGGAGCAAGGTCAGACAACAGAAGGAACTTCCAGGTCTTCATTCCTTAGGGACAAGAGCTGTGTCTTATTTCTGTAAAAAGGAATGAATGAATGAACCTGTTCCTGGGAAGCAAGGAAGGACTCTCCTTGTCCAGCCAGAAGAGTCTGCTAGGATGGTGAAGGGGTGGGGACATCTGGCTGGGGGCAGGGGAATGGCAGAGATGAGTGCAGAGGGGCTCCCTGCAGCCATGCTGGGAGAGAGACAGTTAAGCCCACCCCCTGGCCAGCCGGCCTGCTCAGGCCTCTGACCGGTGTATGCTTTGGCTCAGAGAGCCAGCTCTGTTTGTCTGAGGTGTCCCCTATTTGCCCTCCTTCCCAGGGCTATTGGCAGGCCCACTGTCCCACAGGCCAGCCGGCCAGCTGTGCAGCTGTCTGGGGCTATGTCTGGGGCGACGGGGCGTGAGAACATCTGGGCCTGGGGAGTGCAGAGCAGTGAGGCAGTGGGGCTGGGCCCCCTGGGCCTGTTGTGGTCACACAGAGGGGCTCCCACAGCCTGGAGACACAGACTTGTGCCCCCCAGGCTGGCTGTGGTCTCTGTGCCGTGTAAGAGGGTCGGCACACGAGCTTTCCCTTCACACAGCATGGGAGGCAGAGGGAGTGTGCTGGCCCAGAGCTGGCCTCCCGGGAGGACGTGTTGGTGGCCTCTGCTGTGAGAATGAGAATCAGGGAAGTGAGGCTGCTTTCCGACTGCACATGCGTGTGAGAGCAGGCGAGGTGCCCTCCTGTGCCTTCACTTTTCTCCGTTGGTGTCACCCTCACCCCACCCCGGGCGAACGTGGACTCACCAGACTAGGTGAGGGCCCAGGTCTTCACTCTTCCAATACCCCGTTCTTCCCTCCTCGCCCATATCCCGGATGTAGTCGAAGATTTGGTTAACGTTGGTGTCCCGGACTTGTCTCTGAGACCCCTGGGGTCCCCACTCTGCTGGTTCAATGTTGCCTTCACGGCACCAGACTCAGCGTCTGGCTCGGAGCGGGGGCTCCATATAGAGAGGGAGACGAGGCTCTCAGGAGGTGTCTGTGACAAGATGTCATCATGTCCTTCCCCTGCTCACAGAAGTCCATGTTCACGGCTCCC
The DNA here is from genome assembly GCF_041296265.1 of Equus caballus. NCBI lineage: Eukaryota > Metazoa > Chordata > Mammalia > Perissodactyla > Equidae > Equus > Equus caballus. The sequence continues at coordinate 25,476,787 of NC_091694.1, read as the reverse complement.
CGTTGCCTCCTCAGCCTCCTGTTCTCAGCCCTCCCTTGCCTGCTTTCTAGTCTGATCTCTTAATTGAAAGCCCTGTGGTCAACAGACACATGGTTCCCCAGATTCACTTCCGTCAAGTTGCCCCTTAGCCGGAATAGCCCTTCTCCCACCACCCGCTCCCAACCTTGGTTGCCTTTGAAATCCTCCCACAGCCAGCTCAGAGTGTTCCTCCTCTCAGGAGCTTTCCTGGACTCCCTGAAAGGTCTAAAGTGACTTCTTTATGTGGGGTTGGCCTCTCCCTTGAGGGTGGAGGTCCCAGTGGCCAGGGTCACAGCTCACCATCCTGCACACCCCCAGCATGCTTTGTGTACATTCAACAGCCCTTTGTTGAGTAGAAGTTGCAAACAGGGCCCACACCTGGCCCCCTGCCCGGGCTATGGGCACACTCGCAGTCACATGGCTCAGAGATGGCAGGGGTCTGCACAGCGGTGTGACAAAGACCCTCAGCGGATGGTGTGGCAGAGGCAAGGCTATGGTGATGCCCAACAATCCACATCCTCATATAATACCCTCCCCTTGAGCGTGGACAGAAACTGTGACTTGCTTCTAGCCAACAGAATATGACAAAGGTGAAGGGGTTTGCAGATGTAATTAAGGTTCCTAATCAGTTGCTTTTTGGTTATCAAAAGGGAGTTGATCCTGGGTGGTCCTGGCTTAATCAGGTGAAACCTCTTAAAAGGCGGAGTAAGGCCCTCCCTGAGGTCAGAGAGATCCTCTTCTTCGCCTTGAAGAAGTAACCTGCCCTCTAGTGAGAGGGCCTGGGAGAGGGCCACGTGGCAAGGAACCGTGGGCAGCGTTCAGGAGCTGAGAGCAGCCTCCCATTGGCAGCCAGCAAGAAAACCAGACCCTCAGTCCTCTAGCCTCAGGAACTAAACTCTTCCAATAACCATAGAGGACCCTGAACTCAGGAAGGAGTGCAGCCCAGCCAACACCTTGAGTGCAGGCTTGTGAGACCTGAGTAGAGCACTCAGTTAAGCTGGACCCAGACCCTGACCCATGGAAACTGTGAGATAATAGACGTGTGTTATTTTAAACTGCTGAATTTGTGCTGATTTGTTACCACAAATTTGTAACTAGTTTGTTACTAATTTGTAACTTACTTGTAATTTGTTACTCAGCAACCAATCAGGTGGGCTTGAGAATAGCCAGCCTCTGAGAGCACTGCTGGGGGTCAGGTCATGGGGTGCGGGAGAACCTGGAGAGAGGAGGCTGAATTCCCGCCTTCATTGCCCACCTACTGCTGGGCTTCCCCTGCCCCAGCCCCTGCCCATCTCCACCTCCAGACCTGGCTTGGCCGTACTGGCTGCTGGGTCCCATGAGTCTATGTGGAATTCATTTGGTCTCAGTAGGGGACTTGGCGGGTACATGGTTTGGCGGTCCTGGTCTCTGGGTCTCCTTGAATTCAAGCCAAAGTTGGAATAAGGCTAACTGTGTCCCAAACACCCTCCCCCAACCCTAACACCAACTGTGAGACCCCAAATTACCATAGAGACAGGTGAAACACGGATCCCCCTGCTTGCCGCCCCCTTACAGAGCCCCGGCGCCCGCCTGTGGCCCAGACAGCCCCTGCAGACAGCTGCTGCTCCCCTCGGCTCTCCTCCTGTTGTTGGGACCAGGCAGGCTTCGGCGAAGAGTTCACAGCCTCCATTGTGGGTTGGCAGCTGGGGCTCCAGATGTGGGGGAACCCAGAGCCTGGGGATACTGTTACACCCCAGTGGCTGCTCTGCTTTCCCAGGAGGGATGGGGAGGTCGGGGGTGGCTGGGATTAGAGAATCTGGGAGGGGCTACTTCCTAGCCCACTTCCTCCCCCAGCTCTGCTCCTAGGCTCCCTCCCGGGTGTGGGTGACTTAGAGTCAGCTAAAAGCAGGGCTTGGTGAGTGCACCTGGGTGCCCAACCAATAGGGGTGCAAACTGCCACCCCCTTTGGGTCTTTTCTGCCCCTGAAGAGAACCTGACCCAGATGGCCCGAGACCTTGCCGGAAGCCTCCAGCTGCAGCAGCTGGTGAGAGGAGCCTGTCCCCTCTCCAAGCCCTTCCTTTTGTCCACAGTGAATACACCAGGATTTGGTTTCTCTATTCACATCCCCCTCCCCAGCCCCTGGCCCAGGACTCCCCGCCGTCCTGTCTCAGGCTGGGCCTCTCCAGGATGTGGACAAAGAAGGCATCTCAGGTTCCTTTGTCGGGGTGTCTGCCCTTTGATCTGCCCCCTCCTCTGGCCCCGGGGGGTCCTGAGGTGCCCCGGAGGAAGCTCCATCCAGGGACAGGCACCCAGAGATAAGATCTGGGACAGGAGGGAGCCCAGGGCACAAAGGAAATTAAAGTGGTGCTGACAGCCCCCCACAAGCTCACCTCTGCCTGCCCACCTGGGCTCCTTCCCTCCACGTCGGCCAGTGTTCTCCGCAGGCCTTGACTCCACATCGGGCCGCTGACCGGAGATTCTCAGAGCACGGAGACGGCTGGGCCTGCCACCTTCTTGGCAACCCTTTGGGTGAAAGATGTCCATTGCATGGAGCAGTACCTCTCAGAATAGAACCCCAGACCACCTGCTGCACCAGAATCGCCTGGGCTCAGAGGCCCAGCCCCACTGAACCCAAATCTTCAGGGGACACCTGGGCATCTGCACATTCAGCAAGTTGCCAGGTTGACACTATAGGGCCACACAGCTCCCCACTCCCAGAATCTTCAGGGGCCCAATAACGTATCTACCGTGAGCAGCCCCCTGCCCCCCAGCCCTCAGCACCATGTGGGGCATTGGGTCGGAGCTCTGGACTCCTGTGAGACCTCCAGGGCTGAGCCTTGCACACAACAGGGGCTGTCCCTCAGCCTCCTGGAGGGAAGCGGCCCCTCTTGGCCCACAGAAACCCAGTTCTGCCCTCCCTTTCTGCTCCTCTTGGGGTCTGCAAACCTCAGGCAGGGTCCCTTGGCCTGCGCCGCATGGAAGCCCGTCTCTTCCTCCTTTATCTTTCTTGCCAGACTCTCAGAGCAGGCAGGGTTGCAAGCAGTTCAGGGTTTGAGCTCCTGGGTCAGACAGAGCCGGGTTCAGCCCTGGCTTCACCACACACATCAGCTTGTGCCCTGGGGTGATTCCCTGGGCCTCCCTTGGCCTCTGTGGATCGCCTGTCCTCAGCTCCTCCCTGGGTCCCATACCTCTTCCATCTGCTCTTCTCCCTCTAGCCATGTGACTTTCTCTCCTTCGAGTTCACTTACTTTTCTCTTCTATTTCTGACTCTCGAGTCCCCCAAAACACCCTGCCCTGCAGTCGCCACTCCATGCTCTGTGCATCTCACTCTGCCTGACACGTTCTTGCTTTCCTGCACCCTGGCAGGGTCACCTTGGACTTAGCAAGGAGATGTGTGTGGAGAAGGAAGATCAGCCAGAAGTCTTAATTAATTGCAAGATTTAAAGCTGGAAGAAACTTTAAAATCCTTTAGCTTCTGCCCAGGAGGGAGTAACAGGGATTGTATTTGCCTTCCCTCTCAAAACAAACCAAACAACCAGCCAGGATTCTGAAACGGGTATCAAGGCACTGGACTTCAGGCAACGAAGGACAGTAATTCCCGAGAGAGAGCAAACAAGGAGCTGGACCCCAAGATTCCCCAGCTTCCTGCCCAGAGAGGGTTTTCAGGCTGTGTCTTGGGGAGAAAGACTGAGGCAGAGCCTGGGGGGCTCCCAGAGGGGAGGAGTGGAGATGAGGGTTCAGGGAGACCAAGGCATCTGGAGTTAGCAGGAGAGACCTGCACAGAGGGCATCCCCAGATCTGAAGAGGGGCCCCCTGGAGTGTTAGGCACACTAGTGGTCAGCACATGTGGGTGAGGAACCACCCCCTCTAAGGCCAGGAAAGATGACCTGAAAGGATTAGAGAAAAATTCCCACCTGGGAATGGTGCCTGTTCTCACTAGCCAGACTGGAAAAACTCAGACTCACGCAGCGTTGGGTCGATACTCAGGAAGGTCTTACTCGAGTAATGAGAAATAATTAGCCCTGGACTGAGTTCTGCTCTGGACTTGCTTCTTAAAAAGCAGAACAAATCTGGACAGCGGACACTACCTGATTTCAAGACTCATTATAACACTACAGTAATCTAGACAATATGATATTGGTGTAAAGATAGACAAACAGATCAATGGAATGGAATACAGTCCAGAAATAACCCACATGTAGATGAGCAATTGATTCTTGACAAAAATACAGAGGCAACTCAGTGGAGAAAGGAGAGTCTTCTCAACAAATTGTGCTGGAACAACTGGGTATGTGTATGCAAAAAACAAAAACCCAAAAAACCAATGTTTGACCTATATATCACATCATATGCAAAAATAAACTCAAAATTTGTCATAGACCTAAATGCAAAGCTTAAAAGGATAAAACTTCTAGAAGAAAATAGAAGAGAAAATATCTTTAATTTTATTAATAAAATATTGATTATTAATATTAATAAAATGTTATTTATTTTATAACTTTGGGTTAGACAAAGATTTCTTAGATGTGACGCCAAAACCAAGGTCTATAAAAGAACAAGTCAATAAACTGGACTTCATCAAAATAAAAATCTTCTTTTCAAAAGACGCTGTTAAGAGAATGAAAAGACAAACCACAGATTGGGAAAAAGTATTTGCAAAATACGTTTCTGAAAAAGGACTGTATCCAAAATATACAAAGAACCCTTAAAATTCAACAGTAAGAAAACAAACATACTAATTAAAAAATGGGCAAAAGATCTGGACAGACACCGCCCTAAAGAAAAATACAGATGGCAAATAAGCATATGAAAAGATACTCAACATCATTTGCCATGAGGGAATTACAAATTCAAAACAAAAATGAGATGCCTCATTTTTGGCTAAAATTTAAAACAAAAACCCTGACAACACCAACTGCCGGCAAGGGTACAGAGCAACAGGAACTCTTATTCATTGCTGGTGGGACTGCAAAGTGGGACAGCCACTTTGGAAGACAATTTGGCAGTTTCCCGCAGACCTAAATAGTATGTGATCCAGCACCCACACTCTTAAGTATTTACCCAATTGAGGTGAAAACTTTATGCCTACACAAAGACCTACGTGCAGATGTTTTTAGCAGCGTTATTTATAATTGCCAAATACTGGAAGTGATTAAGATGCTTCAATGGGTGAATGGATAAACAAACTGTGTAGATCTACCCAGTGGAATATTATTCATCGATAAAAGAAAAGACATGGATGAATTTTAAATGCATATTTCTAAGTCAAAGAAGCCAGTCTGAAAAGGCTACATACGGTGTGATTCCAATTATGTGATTCTGGAAAAGCCAAAATTATAGAGATGGTAAAAAAAAGTCAGTGTTGGTCAGAAGGTTGTGGGGAGAAGGAAAGACTGACTAGATGAAGCAGAGGGGATTTTGGTTTAGGATGATGGAACTATTCCGTATGCTAATGTGATGGTGGACTCATGACACTGCATTTGTCAAACCCATAGAACTTTACAGCACAGACTGAATCATAATGTAGGCAAATTTTAACAATCATTTAGGAGGTTGGGAGATCTCAGGAAAGAATGCAGAACGTGACAAAATAATACAACGATCACAAATGTATGAAACAACCTCACTAAAGGAGATGGGGAGAAAAGGTGCTGTTCTAAGTAACTGGTAATAAGTAGCATCTGTAAAACTAAAGGCAAAACAAACTGTACATCAGCACTGTACTCTAGTTGATAAAGTTATTTCTTGCAGAGGTACAGGTTAACAATTCTGATACTGGTATATACATATCCTGGAACTGAACAGCTAAGTAAATGGACTGTAGGAGCCAGGTTTCTCACTGTGTAGTGATCTAGGTAAGCAAGGAGAAGAGGCTAGAATGATAGAATGATTTATGAATTCGAGTTGGAGACATTAGTACAAACTCATGTTTAGCTTAACACAGATGCAGATGGTTACATATAGAAATACTTATAGATATACCTGTAGACCTGGGCTAGTAAACATATAATTCCTTGCTCCGTCAACTGAGAGAGCCTAGAAGCAACCACATCCCATTAGAAATGAGCACACTTAGCGCCCAGATCTTGGTTTCTAATACCATTCTCCAACAAAAGGAACCAGGAATTCTTGGAAAAATGGCTGATTTTAGGACCTGGGCAGGAAATACACAAGCTTAGCCTGGAGAATCTTGTAGTGCCAGAGGTAAGAAGGTGCTTAAATGAAACAAACCAAATAAATAAACAAAAAACCCTATAATCATGGAGATATGTCAAAGAACACAGGACCTAATGGAAAGAGCTCCCAATGGCCAAAGCTGGAATAATTTGAGCAAGAAAATAAATAAAGTAGTATTGGATTATAACTCAAAGTATAAAATGAATATCCGTGAATCTATACTGATATAAATAAATTATTGAGTAAGTAAATAAACAAGTGAGCAGGGACACATCTCCGTTGTAGAAGAAGTCCAAACAATTTATGCAGATACCCCACTCCTGAGGTGGAGCATAGCTTCCCATTCCTTGAGTGTGGGCCCCTTCCAAGGAGCACAGTATGGAAAGTGGGGGGAAGGAGGCATTTTACAGTGGGAACATCTGACAAACGTGACCTCAGCTGGGTGATCAGGGTAACATCAACAGTGATAAGTAATGTTAATACTATGTACCATTGATATGATGTGATAAAAATGGCACTTCCTCCCCCAAATGCATAACCCCAGTCTAATCATGAGGAAAACATCAGACAAATCACAACGGAGGGACATTCTACAAAATACTTGAGCAATACTCCTCAAGACTGTCAAGGTCATCAATACAAGAAAAGTCTGAGAAATTGTTACCACCCCAGGAGCCTAAGGAGACATGGCTGCTAGATGTGGGGTCCTGGACGGGATCTTGGGATAGAAAAGGGATGTTAGGAAAAACTAAGGAAATCTGAATAAAGTCTGGTCTTTAATTAATATTAATGTTTGCATATTGATTTATTAATTGTAACAAATGTACCATCCTAATGTAAGATGTTAATAATAGGGGAAACCAGGTGTGGAATATGTGGGAACTCTCTGTACTATTGTTCTGTAAATCCAACACTATTCTAAAATAAGAAGCTTATTTTAAAAAAAGCCAAGAAAAACTATTTATAAAGAATATATCATAAAAGACTTGTATCCAGAAATATGCTAAGAACTCAAACATCAACAACAAGAAAACAAACAACCCAATAAAATGTGGGCAAAAGATTTGAAGAGACATTTTGCTAGGAAGATATATGGATGGCAAATAAGTACATGAAAAGATGCTCAACACCATTAGTCATCAGGGAAATGCAAATTAAAACTACAATGAGATACCACTACACACCTATTAATAGCTAAAATTAAAAAAAAAAAGCAACTGATTTTACTAACTGTTGGCAAGGGTGTGGAGGGATTAAAATTCTCATACACTGTTTAAGGGAATGTAAAATGGTATGATCACTTTGGAAAACAGTGACAGTTTCTTTAAAGTTAAACATATACCTACCATATGATCTAGGCATTCATCTAGTCATTCTAATCATATTTCTCTAAGAGAAAAGCAAACACACACACATATACATAATCTGGAGACAACACAAATGTTTCATTCATCACAAGTGAATGGATAAACCGTGGCAGATCCATAAAATGGAATACTATGCAGGAATAAAAAGGAATAAACTATTGATACTGACAACACCATGGGTGAATCTCAAAACCATTATGCTGAGTGAAAGAATCCAGACCAAAAAAAGAAAAAGAAAAAAAAAAAAAGAATTACATGCTACATGATTCCATTTATATAAAACTCTAGAAAATAGAAGCTAACCTCTAGCAACAGAAAGCAGGTCAGTGGTTGCACTGGGAGTGAGGATGAGAGGCAAGGGGAAGGAGGGATTACAAAAGACAAGGAAGCTCTTATCCTGGTTGTGGCGAGAGCTTCCTAGATGTATACAGATGTCACAGCTATCAAACTTGACACTTTAAATATGTGCAGTTTATTACATGTCAATTACACCTCTATAAAGAAAAAAGTCTTAAAAGGAAACTAAAAGAGTCCTTCAGTTGAAATTTCTAATTAAAATAATTTATTTAAACATTTTAATTTTAACTAAATAGTATTTGCGTATAGTTAAAAAATTAAATAGCACAGAAGGCATTAAAGTGGAGAGCAACTACTCTCTGTTCTGTCTGGGGTCCTGCTCCCCAGGGAAAATTTTTAACCTTCTTTATTTTTTAGATATTCTAGTGATGGTCTCCTTATCTCTACTTTTTATACTGTTATTTTAAAGATTTTGTTTACTTCTCTTCATTTACTTGACAACTTTAGACAGTAATGATTGATTGCCTTTTAGGATAGAGGAGAATTTGGCTCTCAACCTCCCAGTTCCTCTTGTCATCCCAAATGTGGGTGCACGCCACTGTTCTCAGGCCCTCCACTCCTCACCCCTGCAACATCAAACATCACACATCAGGACCTCCATTTCTTGTTCAGCCCGCTGTAGATGGCATGACTTGATTCTCCACTTTGAAGGTGAGGACATTGAGCCCCATCTCTCTTCTCTCCTTTCCACCTCCCAGCCACTGTGAGCTATTCTTCTGACCTCAAATCATTAACGTTTATCTTTTAGGCTGTAACCTTAGACAAGTCTTCTGTGATTTGCCTAAAAGTTGATCCTTGTTTAAAAAAAAAAAAGCACGGAACCAAAAAAACAGCATTTGACCATGTAAATATTGTTGACTGCAGAACTGAGTGGTGTGTTATGATACAATGTGACTGTGACAGTCAACACTCATCATTCGACAATTCTACAGATGGGAAAATTGAGATCAGAGAGTTCACAGTCTTGTGGAAGGTCACAGAGCTTATGAGTCGTAGCGTTGGAACAATGCTTTTAGTCTCCTGGAACCCAGCTTCCAAACCCTTGGTTAGTCTGGAGGGAGGGAGACCTGAACCAAAGTAGTTGCCATTTGGTTTGCAGTTAGAAATTGGAGTGAGATAGACAACCTACGCGGGTAGAAGTATCATTAATTAAGAACAGAGCACTAACAGACAATCTGAATAGGCCTGTATCCATTGAATAAATTGAATCAATAATTAATAATCTTTCAAAACAGAAAGCACCAGGCCCAGAGGGGTTCACTGGTGAACTGGTGAATTTTACCAAATATTTAAGGAAGAAATTATACCAATTCTCTATAATCTCTTCCAGAAGACAGGAGATGAGGGAATACTTTTTAACTCATTCTATGAGACCAGCATTATCCAAATACTGAAACCCGAAAAAGACATTACAAGAAAAGAAAACTACAGACTAATATTTCTCACGAACATAGATGCAAAAATCCTCAACAAAATATTAGCAAATCAAATCCAACAATGTATAAAAAGAGTTGCACACCATAACCAAGTGGGGTTTATCTCAGGTATGCAAGGCTGGTTAGATTGAAAATCAATTAATGTAATCCATCACATCAATAGGCTAAAGAAGAAAAATCACATGATTGCATCAACAGGTACAGAAAATTCAACACCCATTCATGATAAAAACTCTCAGTAAATTAGGAATAGAGGAGAACTTCCTCAACTTGATATAGAATATCAATGAGAAACCTATAGCTAACCTCATACATAATGAGGAGAAACTTGAAGCTTTCCCGCCAAGATCAGGAATAAGGCAAGGATGCCCCTCTCGCCACTGCTTTTCAACATTGCACTGGAAGTTCTAGCTAATGCAGTAAGACAAGAGAAGGAAATAAAAGGTATCGAGGAGGAAGAAATCAAGCTGTCTTTGTTCATAGATGACATGATTTTCTATAAGGAAAATCTGAAAGAATCCACAAAACCTCCTAGAACTAAGTAATTATAGCAAGGTTGCAGGATACAAGGCTAATATCCAAAAGGCAATTCCTTTCCTATATACCAGCAATGAACAAGTGGAATTTGAAATTAAAACACATTATCATCCCCCAAAATGAAATACTTAGATATAAATCTAACAAAATATGTACAAGTTCTATATGAGGAAAATTACAAAACTCTGATGAAAGATATCAAAGAAGAACTAAACATATGGAGAGATATTCCATGTTCATGGATAGGAAGACAATTTCGTCAAGTTCTCAATTCTTCCCAACTTCATCTATAGATTCAATGAAATCCTAATCAATATACCAGCAAATTGCTTTGTGGATATCAACAAACTGATTATAAAATTTATATGGAGAGGCAAAAGACCCAAAATAGCCAACTCAATATTGAAGAAGAAAAAGAAAGTCAGAAGACTGATAATACCCAACGTCAAGACTTACTATAAGGTTACAGTAATCAAAACAGTGTGGTATGGATGAGAGAACAGACAAACAGATCAAAGCACAGATAGAGAGCCCAGAAACAGACCCACATAAATTCAGTCAATTGACCTTTCACAAAGGAGCAAAGGCAATACCATGGAGAAAAGATAGTTTTTTCAACAAATGGTGTTGGAACAACTGGGCATCCACACGCAAAAATATGAATCTAGGCAGACTTTACACTCTTCACAAAAAATTAACTTAAAATGGATCATAGACTTAAAAGTAAAATGCAAAACTATAAAACTCCCAGAAGATAACAAGAGAAAACCTAACTGACCTTGGGTATGGCAATGACTTTTTAGATGTAACAGCAAAGTCACAATCTGAGAAAGAAATCATTGATAAGCTGGACTCCATTAAAATTAAAAACTTCTGCTCTGTAAAAAGGAAACGTCAAGAGATTCAGAAGACAAGTCACTGACTGGGAGAAAATATTGGCAAAAGACATATCTGAGAAAGGACTGTTACCCAAAATATACAAAAACCTCTTAAAACTCAACAATAAGAAAACTAACAACCTGATTAAAAAATGGGCAAAAGACCTGAACAGACACCTCACCAAAGAAGACATACAGATGGTAAGTAAGCATAGGAAAAGATGTTCAACATCATATGTCATGAGGGAATTGTAAGTGAAAACAACAGCGAGATACCACTACATACCTATTAGAATGGCCAAAATCCAAAACACTGATACATCAGTTGGTGGCAAGGACGTGGAGCAAGGGGAACTCTCATTCATTGCTGGTGGGAATGCAAAATGGTACAGTCACGTTGGAAGACAGTTTGGCAGTTTCTTACAAAGCTAACCATACTCTTATCATACGATCCAGCAACTGTGCTCTCTGGTATTTATCCAAATGAATTGAAAACTTATATCCGCACAAAAACCTGCACATGGATGTTACAGCAGCTTTGATCATAATTGTCAAAAACTTGGAAACAACCAAGATGTCCTTCAATAGGTGAACTGACAAACTGTGGTACATCCAGACAATGGAGTGTCACTCAGCACAAAAAAGAAATGGGCTGTCAAGCCATGAAAAGATGTGGAGGAAACTTAAATGCAGATTACCAAGTGAAAGAAGCCAATCTGAAAAGGCTACATTCTGTATGATTCCAATTATATGACATTCTGGAAAAGGCAAAATTATACAGACAGGAGAAGGATGAGTGGTTGCCTGGGGTTGGGGGAAGGAGGGGTCAACAGGAGGAGCACAGAGGATTTTTAGGGCACAGAAATGGTTCTGTATGATGCTACAATGATGGATACAGGTCATCACACATTTGCCCAAAACCATAGTGTGTACAATGTTAAAAATGAACTCTCCTGTAACGATGGACCTCAGGTGATAATCATGTGTCAGTGTGGTTCATCAGCTGTAGCAAATGTACCCCTGTGGTGAGGGGTGCAGGCGGTGGGGGAGGACATGCGCTGGGGAGACAGAGGGTATATGGGAACTCTCAGTCCTTTCCACTCAATTTTTCTGTGGACCTAAAACTGCTCTAAAAAAATAGTTTATAAATTAAAAAAAAAAAAACAGCACTGAGGGAGGAACTTTTGTTATTATTGTTTTGTTTCTGAAAGGGCAGTGCAGACGAAGAGCCAATTCTTGTTGCATTTTGAGCATTTTGTGGCATTTGTTGAATGTGAGGTGTTGGTAGAACACATAAAAGACAGTATTTACAGGCATGGGGCCTAGGAGAGAGGTGGTGCTGAGGTAACAACAGACGTGGGAGCCATTTAGAGTGGGGATGGGGGCCACAGTGTGGCAGTCGGCCCGTGAGCCAGGAAGACGGTATGGCCATGGCCAAGAGAGAGGAAAAGGCCAAGAAGGGGACTCAGAAGGTCTGGCCTCGGGGCACTAGGCAGAGGAGCCAGAGGAGAAATAGCGGCGTCCTCATGGCTCAGGGAGCAACGATGAGGCCTTCAGGGCAGGCGCCGGGAGGCTGGGAGGGTGAGGGTGGGGGGCCACCACGGCATCCCACAAGGAGGGAGGCCAGCGGGGGTGGGAGAGGGGTGAGGGGCTGGAGGAGTGCAAGGAGCTGTTGGTTGAGGGTGGGAGGGAGGAGGCAGTGAGCTTCTTTCTCTCAGAATCCGGACTTAGACAGGGATGGTGAGAGGACAGAGGTTTGAGAGGGTGGCCGGGCTCAGAGAAGGTGTTTATAGGATGAGGGGAGTGGCAGCGTGTTTATAGACTGAGGGGACAGAGTTCCTCCAAGGGAATCCAGAGCACAGGTGGAGGAGTAAGGGACTTTTTCATGGCTTGTTTCCATTTATTGTAGAAAAAGTACTACACCAGCCAAAAAAAAAAAATCTTTTTTGACATCCATAATTCCACCATTTCACCTCTCAACTTGCTCAGCGATTTCATTTTCTCCTGATGTCAGGAAGTTTTTCCTGGCAGAGAGAGGAAGTGAATTCAAGCAGGTCCTGTCCCAAGACCCCAGCCTTCCCAGAGAGGAGTGGACGAGGGGGCTGGGTGGGGGCGAGGGGGCTGGGCGCTGAGGACTCACAGCACCCTCGAGGGGATTTAACATCGAATCCAGCAGAAATGACTAAAAACACTGCCCCTCTCCCGGCTCCCTCCCCGGCCCCTGGCCGCTGCCCGGCCCTCTCCTCCTTCCCCGGCCCACCCCGCCCAGGGCACCCAGCCCCGATCCCGCGTGGAGGGGGCGGGGAGGGCCGCCGCGCGAGTGGGGGAGGCGGGCCGGTAATTGAATCCAGGGGCCTCGAGACAGAGGCCAATGGTTTTTCCCGGCCTAATTAGAGGGATTTTTTTTTTTTTTTAAACCCAGGAAACAAATCCATATGGTCTCCGATTCGTTTCTCAGGCTCTTTACCCTCCTGAAGTCGTAAATGTCGTGGGCTTTTTAGCACCGGAGGATTGGGAGGGGGGAGGGTCCGGAGGCTTAGGTTTCTCTGCTGGAGCCGGGTCCAGGATCTGGGGCTTCCAGCGCCAGGGTCCTGCCCCCCCCCCACGCCCCCCACCCGCGCAGCCCCCTCGGCTCCCTCTGCTAGTCCTGGCAGGCGGCCTCTGCCCCCACCCACGCCAGCCCCCTTCTCCCCTAGGCCTTTCCTCCGGCCAAAAACTCTCCCCCCAACCCAGCCCTTCTGCCTGCCTGCCCCGTCCATACATATCGCCTTCATCTGCCTGTCCCAATCCCCTGCAGATGCCCCCTGCTCTTTATCCCTCTGCCATCCTCCAATGTGACCCGTTTCCACCATCAGACTGGGAGTTGACCAGAGAGACAAGAATCATGCTTTCCCATCCCTCTGGGTGCTTCTTAAGCTTGCTCCAAGCAACTGTTTTCTGCTCAAAATAGCAGAAGACACCCCCAGCTTAGACTTAAGTCAGGCAGAAGGGAGAGTGCAGAGCTTTGTTATTTATACAGGGAAGGCTCAGAGTTCGAGAAAAACTGGCAGCTGGGAGCCAGACCCCTGAGCCGCCTTCCAGCAGCATCACTGGCTGGCTCACTGCCCCCAAGGGCCTTGGATCCTCCCCCATAGAACCAAGGCAGCAAGGGACGGTGAGAGCGAAGGCTGCGCCCTAAAACCTGGAGAGAGGCTCCTCTGGTCAGGGCCCGGTGACCCTGCTCAGGGCCTTCGAAGCTCGGAGGTCACTTTGGGAGACCTGGGAGTGCATGGGGGTGGGGAGGAAGGAGCCTGCTTTCTGCTGCTGACTCTTCCAGAACTTGCTGAGCTTTGGCAGTTTGTTTGCAGAGAATATCTTGCCCTTGTGACCCACGCCCCCAAGGGGGTTGTGAGAAGAGACAAGGGTATTTGGAGGCTCAAGGTCTCAAATGGGTTCCCATCACTGCTGTGCATCCATGGTGTGATCCTGCAGAAGTCACTATGCCTGAGCCTCAATTTCCTCACCTGTACAAGGGGGTGATCGTACTAATAGTTGCTCATGAGGTACAGCGCTGGGTTTGGGGATTAATTAGTAAGAGCCTTTTCCTAGTTTTCAAGGAGCTTACAGTTCAGGTGAAACGAAGAAGGGACTTTACTAAAAATCTAAAAGGGTTTAGAGGGGGAGCGGCCAGAGGACAGCAGCCCAGAAGGCAGACACTGACGCACTGGTCTCCAGGCTTGTGTCGGCTGCAGCCAGGCTCAGCGATCGATCGTCCCTGACTTTACTTCCCTCCAGCCCACAACCTTCCTCCAGCTCCTGCCTGCAGGCCCAGGCTATGTCTGTCTTGCAAATTGGTGTCTGTGGGTGGCTTCTCCTTCTCCACATCCTCAGCTAAGAAGGGGGGAAGGCACGAGCTGCTGGTCTGGCTGGGTCCAGAGGGACAATGGTGAATGGCTTTTGCCAAACCATGTCAAGCTGGATTAAGTCACAGGGCTGGCCCTGGTTAGTGTGCTCCTCTCTCTCTGCTCTCCAGCTCTCTTTCTCGTTCTATCCGGGGACCATTCAGACTCTCCTTGAACGGCAATGTCCTCGATGCATGGTGTGAAGGCTCCGTGTGCAAGTGGGTCCAAGCAGGTTGGAGGGAGACGGGCTGGACTTGCTCCAGGAAGAGGAACGCAATCAGCATTTCACGGGCTTTTGAGCACCTACTGTGCACAGGGTGCTGGAGGTGGGGGGCACAGTGGGGATGGGGAGGGTTGCAGAGATGAATCAGCTTACAATTTAACAAAGATTTAATGAAGATATAACTTTAATCAAAGATATAAAGCAAGGACCCAAAATGGAGTAGAGTCCTTTCTATGCATAGTGCTGAGGAAATCCCAGAGGCCATACGTGAGGGAGATCCAGGAGGGCTTCTGGGAGGAGCCGGGAAAGGGACGTGGCTGCAGCTAGGGTGGGGAGAGGGCCCCCCAGGTAGCAGGTGCAGCAATACAGGCCCCAAATGGGAAGTCTGGGCCGTATTCAGGGAACACAAGTCACCCAGTCTGTCCGCAGGGTGGGACATAGTTTGGAAGGGCAGGGTGGGGTTCCTGTGGGGCCTCTAATGCCAGGGTGGGGGTGATGATGACCCAAATAGCCACTCTGACCCAGGGTTGTGCTAGATCTAGCCTGTTAACTTTAAGTTTTACAGCTAATCTCCAAGGTAGCTGCTATTTATTCCCATTTTACAGCTGAGAAACAAAGGCTCAGCCAGGATATGTGACTACCTTGCGCCAAATCCCAGAGCCAGTAAGTGGCAAGGCTGGGGTTTGAACCCAGGACTGTGTGACTCTCACCTTTACATTCTTTCCACTTGTGTCCCTTGGGTGATGGAGCCAAAATAACCAGAGCAAGGATGGGTAGAGTGTTCTGGCAGGGCCTTGGAGCCTTCATTTCAGGGACCCAGCAGAGCCCAGGGTAGGGGGGTGGTGTCTTGAAACAGCAGACTTGTCTGAGTCCCACACTGAGGTCTCAGGCCCTGAGGAATCTCTTGGACTGGCAGAGTGGTGGGTGATTGGGGATGGGCAGAGGGGTCCAGGCAGAGGACCCCCAAGGTGGGACTCGGGGTGCAGTGTGGCCATGCTGGTCTTCTGCTCCTTCTACCAGGTCTGGCCTGTGTGGCTCTGTGCCAGGCTCCTGGTGGCGCCTGAGTGGGGGGCTGGGAACAGAGGGGAGGGGATGCTGGCAGCATCAAGGTTAAGACAGCAGGCTCTGAACTGGGATTCCCTTTCTTCTTCCCCTAGTGGGCTCCAGCTGTCCCTGCCACTCTCTGTGGGAGGGGGCAGGCGGTTCTGGAAGGGGAATGAGACTTTGGAAATATTTGAGTGGGGTCAGCTTATCTTCACCCTCCATCCCCCTGTCTGAATTCCAGCCCCATCTCCAGCCTTGCTGCCTCCCCAGACCAACCCCTTGCGCCTGCCCTTCATCCTTACCCACCCCCAGCACAACCGCCTCCACCCGCAGCCCAGCCCGTTGGCAGCAGTCAGCCTAGCATGGGGAAAGAACAGGAAATGAGGGCGCAGGGGGCAGACATAGCTCCCAGGTTGGCTCTGCCACTTACCATCACGTGGCCTTGGGCAAATCTCTGCGTTTCCGTTGTCTCATCTATAAAGTGGGTCCAATAATACCTCTCCGCCAGGATTAATGAGATGATCACATGAAATTACGGCTGTGAAAGTGCTTTGTAAACTCTAAAATGCTAGACAAATGTCATCTGTTATCATTAAGCAGTGTCTCCAGAGGCCCCGGTTAACAGGCGGCTGTGTTACTTGGTTCAGCCACTTCAGTGGCTCTGGTTAGCCCCTAGTTCCCCAGGGTCCCCAAGGTTCTCCAGGGCCTCTCCCCCACCTAGAGGCCAGAATCGGGGCCTAGAGTCCAAGGAATCAGGCTATGGCTCCCACTGACACCTCCTACCCCTACCCCTGTCCTCACTGCAGGCCTTAGGGACATGTCCCCCCAGGCCTGGACTGCAGCTGCCCCTTTGTCCTCAATGGAGGCTCTCCATCGATGGAGGGTTGCCGGGCGTCGGGGCATCAACTCTGGGTTTGGGTGTGCCTGCGACAGCCTCTATCCTGGTCTGCCAAGCAGACCTCCCTCCTGCCAAGGGAGGCATTGCCATGCTCCCAGATGGGGGAGCCAAGCCCCTGCCCCTGGCACCCAAGCTCCCTCTCTTGTCCCTTGACTAGCCTAGCACCTGGTGGGGGTGGGGCACAGTCTGGCCTGGACTGCAGCCTTCCGTCCCCAGCCCCCACCCCTCACCTGAGTCACTGTTCTGGGTTTGCCTTACCCCAGGGCTTCCAGCAGCCTCCCTGGAGAGGCGTGAGGCAGGCCCCAGCCTGACAGGCATGTGGCTCTCTCTGGGCACGTGCCCAGCCCATGTGTTACCCCAGGAAGAGACAGGACTTGCTGCCCAAAGCTGCCCAGGTGGCTTCTGCATGAACCTAATGTGATTCTGGCAGCTTCTTCGGTCCTACCCTGGCTTTCAGCCAATCACTCTCCTGGAAGGGACGGAGTGAGGAGCTCACTCACAGAGCCTAATGGCTGCTTATTAAAGTCTCAAAGAGGTGACATTTTGACATGGGATCTAGGTCGTGGTTCTCCTGGCAGAATCCAATCCCATTTAGATTTCAGACAATCTCCCTTTTTGTTCTAACTGCACTTTGCGTTCTTGGAGAATAAGGCACTGGTTCTCGCTAATTAATCCTGCATCAGTGGCAGGGAGATGGATGTGAGGGGGCTGAAGAATGGGTGGGGAGTAGAGGGCAAGACGGTTGGGGCAGGGGGACCCTGAGGACCAGGCTGACCTCCTTCCGCTGGCCTGGACCCTTGAGGCTGTGGAATGTCACACAGAGGAGCAAGGCTGGTGGAACCAGACTGCGGAGCTTTCCAAGGGGAGAAAGATGACTCAAGGTAGCCGGTTGTGAACCTCAAGGCTCCTGACCACGATGCTCACATCCTGCCTCCGCCCCCCATCAAAGTCCCTTCTGGTCCCAGGGCAAGCCCTAACTCCTCCCCCTCTCAGCAAAGCTTCTAGAAGAGTTATACAGGGGCTCCACTGTCTCATCTACCTCCCTCTCCTCCCACCACTGCCATCCGTCTCCTGTACTCTCCACGCCTGGATCCAGGGGCTCCTCCCAGCCCTCTCCCTCCCAGGCCTTTCTGCAGTACCTGCATTGGGGATCACCTGCTGCCTCCTCCTGGAAACTTGCTCTTTTCTTAGGCTTCCCTGATGCTGCAAGATCCATGCCTCCCAACTCACTGACCAGCCCCTTCTTGATCATCTCTGCTCCCTCATTTGTCTTGGTCACCTTAGCAGGACCAGTCCAAGGGCTCTCTTTCCCTCTGTCCCACAGGGACTTCCCCCAGTGGCTGGCAGATGATTAAAAACGTTCCACCGTAGCCCTGGAATTTTCCTGCTCCTGACATGTACAACCAAATGCCTCCTGACTTTCTCCGGATGTCCCACAGGCTTCTCAAACTCAACACGGCATTCTTGATCTTCCACTGAAGCCTGCTCCTCTGCCAGGGCTCCCATCTCTATGAGCAGCACCACCATCCCCTCAGCTGCCAGGAGACTGGGAGTCACGTAGACCCCTCTCTGCCTTACTATTTCCCATCTGATCTGGTGCCAAGGCGACTTCGTTTTTTCTTCTTAATATTTCCTGAATTGCTTCCCTCTTTTCCTCCCCACTGCTAGTTCCCGTGCCTAGAGCACCAATCTCCCAGCTGGTCTTCCTGCCTCTCCTTCCAGAACACTCTCCTGTTCAGACAACCTCAGTAGCTCCCCGTTTAGTCCAAATTCCTCAGTGGGGCGTTCGAATCCCTGCTAGACCTGGCCAGATTTTCATCTCCTCCCCATTACTATGGATTCCAGTCAGAGTTAACTCCTCCTGCTCCCCATTCTTGTGCCTTTGCTCCAGTGTTTCCTCTGCCTGAAATATTCTCTCCACCTATTTTCCATCCCCACAATCCAAATCCTGTCCATCCTTCAAGGCTCAGGGCAAGGCCTCCCCGCCAGGACCCTCCCTGGGTCCCTGCAGCTACGAGGATGTCCTCCCTCTTCGGAACCCCAGTGCCTCCTGGACGCTCTTGTACCACGATGGCCGCGTTGTTTCACGAAGATTCTTACTAGAAAGATGCACTTGGGTCTGGGCGCGGAGTCACGCGCAGGTTGCCTGGTGAGGAGGAAGGAGCCCAAGTGTTGATGTGGAATGAGGACTACATTTGTTCTTGGGGGCCCTCTTTTGGAAACTGGATCTCAGTTTCCCGGTCTCGGCCCCCATGCTTCAGGTGGAGCGACATCCCTGCCCCGGGTATGGAGCATGTGACCTCCACCTTAGCCAATCAGTGATCGCCATTCCCCGGGATGGGCCAATCAGAACCCAGGACGCCTGGAGACTCTGGCTGGGATTCTAGGACTGAGGCGCCGTCTTTCCCACTGGCTTGAACTTGAAGCTGTGCAGCCATCTTGCTACCGTAAGGGAAGAGTCTACGGGAGGAAATGGAGGCAAGAGATGGAGAGGGAGACACTGGGTCCTGGGGTGTTGTTTGAGCCTCTCAATCAGCCTGTGTCTAGAGCCTACCCCTGGGCCTTTCACTTCGGCCGGACAGTAAATTCCCGTAAACCAGCCTGGGTTGGGTTTTCTCACTCTTGCACCACAAAGAATCGGAACTGGTTCGCCGGATGAGGGAGGGGAGCTCCCAGGTGGCTGCTTTCTGGGATCTCGACATCATCTTCTGAGAGGTCATGATGTGACCTCTCTTGGCTCCAAGGTTGACGGGTGGAAGCCTGGCTGCTCCGTGCCCCTGACCTGCTCATCCCCTGGGGACGGCTGGCATCCCAAGGTGCGTAGGAGTAGGATGAGAACCATCTGGACTGCGGAGTGAAGCCTTAGGCCCTGGGGTAGGGCTGGGCGCCTGGAATGTGGATGCTGAGCCCCAGGCCCAGGCCAGAGAGTGTTGAGGCTTCTCAGGGGGCGTCAGCCTCCAACTGGATGAGGCAGAAGGACCCCAGATTGTATGAGTCACTAGCATATGGGAGGAGATGGGAGCATTCCCAGACTTTTCCCAAGGGAGCAGTCCCAGCCCAGGGAGGAGACCCAATCCCACCTTTCCCTGGAGCCCTTTGGGAATGTTGTTGGAAACAGCTGGAGCAGGGATTGCTGGGAAGGGAGTACAGGGATTGGGAAGTGCCCGGATGCTGTGGGAAGAGGGCAGGACTGAGTGTCCTGGGAGGGATGGAGGGGTGAGAGCTGGAATGCTCTTGAATGTTCTTCCATGACAGAGCCTTAGGGAAATGTTCCTGGCCTCTCCTCTGATGTGGTTGGGGGACGGGAATAGGTAGAACTGGGGTGGAAATGGGACCGTTGTGGAAAATTCGAACTTTCTGTCAGGTCTGGGAGGAACTGCCCTGTGTGTGGGGAGGAGGAGGGCTGCTCAGCGGCTGCCTTGGGAGGAATACTGGGTGCTTGTCTGAAGAAGGGTGTTGCATCAGAGACCTCTAAGGATGTGCACTGAGAACTGGGGGTCTTCGATGGAGCTAGAGGTGATCTGGAGCCTGGGGCGGGGCCCAGGGCAGGCAGACCCCTGAAGGGAGCCTATTCTAGCTGGGAGGAGTCAGCATGAGGGCAGGGTGTTGGGGGCAGTCAGAGAGGAGGGGCAGGAGGCTGAAGGAGTCCTCCTCGCCTCAGCTCTTTGGTACCCAGACGCCTGGGGGTTCAGTCTTGTCCCCTAGCCTTCTGCCCACCAGCTGCCACAAAGCTGGGGAGGAACCTGCTTTGCATTATCAGAGGAGCCACCTCCCCCAGGCATATGGTCGGCAGACCTCACAGCCCGGAGCATCATGGGAAATGTCTTCTCCTGACCCCAGCTCTGGCCCAGCCCCTTCTTCCTGGGGAACACCAGGCTGCAGGCTCAGTGGCCCCCACCATACCCCTCCCCTCTGGATGAAGAGGCCTTTCACATTGTTCCAAGTCTCAGCTCACTTGATCGCACTGGATGGAAGCCGGGAGGCAGGCACTTGGGGAGGGAAGGGGTCCTGATGGGCCGGCAAAGATGAAAGATCTCATGCTCTGGCCCAGAGAGTGAAAGAGACAGAGGCTCCTGAGCCTGAGCGGAGGGGAGAGAGGCCTTGGGGGTGGGGGTGGGAGGGGAGAACCATGGGCCTCAGGACCAAGGAGACTGATGGCACAGGAAGTAGCAAGAGAGCATCTCTATGTCTCCGAATGAGCCCTACTCTGGAGATGTGAATCCCTAGCGGTGAGCTGCCCCCTGTGATAACCACTAGCCACGTGCGGCTGTTGAACACTTGAAATGGGGCTAGTCCAAACTGAGATGTGCTGTAAGAAGGAAAAGCACACTGGATTTCAAAAACTTAGTGGGAAAAAAATGTAACATATTTCATTAATAATTTAAAGATAGTGATTCTATGTTGAAATAATACTTTGGATATATTGGGCTAAATAAAATAGATTATTAAGTTCATCTCTCCTGCTTCTTTTTACTTTTGTAATGTGGCTACTAAAAAATCAAAAATCACATCTGTCACTGGCGTTATATTTCTGTGGGACCGTGCGGCTTTAGAGCACATTCATTCATTTCTTCAACAAATTTTTATTGGTCGCTAGCTGTAAGCCAGACAGCGTGCTGAGGATTAGAAAGTGAGCAAAACCAGACCCTGTCTCTGGTTTCCTGAAGTTTACAGTAATCAAATAATCACTCAGACGGGTGCCTAATTGCAAAGAGAGATAAGTGGTTTAAAGAAAAGGAGTGGAACATGATGTTCTCTGAACCTGGGATCAAGAAACTTGATTTGTGTTCAGAGTATGGCAAGGGCTTCCCCAAAGAAGCACTGAACTGGGAGTTAATTTGGGAAAGAAGGGGAAAGAGTGTTGCAGAGGGTCAGCATGTGCAAAGTCCCTGTGGCTAGATGGACCATTGAAGGTTGAAGAATTGTAAGAACGCTGATTTGGGGAAGCACAGAGAGTGAGGGAGAGGATGGCTGGAGCAAGGCAGTGAGTCTGGAGGAGTTGGCAGGGCCTCAAACCCTCCGAGGCCACATTAAAGATGGGAAGTGATGAAGCATTTTCATCCTTGAGGGGAATTAAAGAAGGAGGGATGGAGGAGAAACAAAGAGGGTTTCTCCACAATGTGGCAGAGAGAGGACGTGAGAATCTCTGGTACATTGTTTTGAAAGCTCTGCCCCCTACTTCAGAATGCCCTCTTCTCACCATCGCTGTGGCCCCTCCTTCACTTCGGGCCGCCCCCACCCCCACCCTCCACACTTCAGCCAGAGCCTGAACTTCCTCAGTGCAGATCTGTCTGTGTTACTCCCCTGCTGAAACCCCTCGCTGGCTCCCCAGTGTTCTCAGAGTGTCGTCCAGATGCCTTGCGTGTCTCTTCATAAGCTCTTCCCCATCTGGCCCCACTGACCTCGCGCTCACTCTCTGGGATCCAGGCACAGGAGCCTCCCCAGCCCCTGGGCTCTGTTCTCTCTCCTCGGGGCCTTGCTGAGCTGATTCCTCTGCCAGGAGCACTCTCCTCCCCCGGCTTGTTAACTCCACTCATCTTTACAGGCTCAGCTTCCAAGTCCCTTCTCCCACCAATCTTCCCTAACCCCTGGGAGGGGTGCGCCTGGGCTGGGACCCCACTTATCCCTAGCATGGCACTGCACACCACATAGGGCCCGTCTGCTGTCTCCCTCTCAAGAATGCAAGACCACTGAAGGCACGAATTTGTGTCACCCTTATTCCCACAGGCTGCATCTGGCTCTTCCCACCAAATTAGAGGCATTTTCCCCATCAGGATGGGAACTCCCTTAGAACAGGAATTGTGCCTCCCTTATCAGATGAGAGTATCCTGAAGTCTGGGACTGTGTCTCCACATCAGAAGGGAGGCTTCCTCAAGACTGTCTCCCCCATCAGGCTTGGGGTTACCCAAGTACCAGGACCATTTCCCTTACCTACTCTGGATCACCCCCACCACCGCCTTCCTCACAACCCTCACAGACTTGGGGTGGGAGATGGAAGACAGCCTCCCCTCCACCTCATGCCTAACTCCTGGCCGGGGCCCAGCTGGCCCGTCCCAGGGTCCTGAGACCAGGAAGGCTTGTTTGCTGTTCTTTCTGGGAAGAGCAAGCCTCCTGTGACCTTCCCCAGCAATCACAAGCCAGCCCCACCAGAAGACCTGGCCCAGCGACCAGCAGAGGCTAAGCAGCCTGACCAGCTGCCCTGCCAGCCTCAGAGAGGGGCACAGGCCTGGGCCTGGGAACTCTGCAACTCCAGGAGCTTCCAGGCCTGGGCTAGGCAGAGCTCAAAGCCAAGCTGGCGGGAGCCGGGAGCCGGGGTCAGGACCTGCCAGGGAGAGCCACGAGGGAGGGGCCTGGCTAACTCCAGGCTGGGGCAGCCAGGCTCCCACCAGGCCATCTGGAGCCAGACACTGTGCATGTGCATGTGTGTGGGTGGGGTGTACGTGTCTCCCAGGCCATGTGGGTGGCTGGGAGCTGCAGGGTTGTGACCTGGCCTTCCTAGCAAGCCTCTGACTCCCCTGTGGTCAGCTTTACTTCTGACATGTGGTCAAGTTCACAGCTGGCCGACTTCCTGCATGGCCATTTTCACTTTCCCTGTCCAAGATCTGGGGCAAAGGGCCCCCACTCCTTCCCTATCCCACTTAAATCAACTCCATGGCTACACATGTGAATTTGCTGGATTTCTGTGAAAACTTCCCCATTTTGTGGGAGGGAAAAATAGGACAGGCTCTCAGTGAGTTGGAAACTATACCTGGGTCCCTGACACACACACACAAGCCCCACCAACTCAAACCATGTGTATTTCCAGAAAAATCTCTTTGGACTATTTCTCTTTCTTTGCTATTTAATGTTCATCATTTATGTTTTATGTGTAGGTTTCAGGAGGGCCCAAGAAATGATTACACAGGATGCAAGGGGGAGGCGACAGGGAGTCTGGAGCTCATAGCCCCCAGCTGGGGGGCCAAAAGGGTTCCATCTTGGCCCAAAGGGAGGCAGGAGGGGCCCCAGAACCAAACACATGCTAAAACATACTTGCAACCCCCAGCCCCCTCCCCAGCTGCTGGGGAGGAAAATAAATACACTCAGACTCTGTCCCACTCCCCAGGTGCACAGGTGAGGGGTCAGCAGGTGAGTTTCCTCCTCCCGTCACAGCTTGAGGTCAAAGAAATGCCATGTACATACAGTGTTCCCAGTCCCTTATACAGGGTGGAGAACCCTGGGCAGGGGAGGGGTGGCTGTCAGTACACACGTTCATGCTAAATAGAAGGGGAGCCACACTCATTCCAACATCAAGCAAAACACAACAGGCCAGGGAAGGACCTCAGGAGACCTCCTGGCCCCTTTCTGGCACCAAGCTAGGGAAAAAATAGTCCTCTGTAGGGTCCGCTAAACCTGGGAGAGACCCTCCATGGGCCACACTCTAAGGCCGTCTCTTCTCGCTGCGTTCCCACGCTGGTCCCACTTTTCACTGCAGCCTTCGGGGCCCAGCCAAAGCCGAGCTTGCAGGGAAGGGGTGGATGGGGGCAGCATTCCTCCGTGTGCAGGCCCTTGGAAGACAGACACCAGCTCAAGTCTCAGCAGTCCTTGGCCCACCAAACCTGGGGGCGAGGGAAGACAGCGAGCACAGCATTCCCTTCGATGCTTCTCTGGCAACTGCCCCAGGCAGGATCCGGTCGCAGCCCAGGAGAAAGAACTCCCAGAGAAAAGCAAGGTTCCTCATCTTGCATGCGCGTGTCTGTGAGTCTGTGTGCCGCTGCTGGGGGGTCCTTAGTTCCTGAACCCCCAGGGTTGACTCTAGGGGAAGATGCTGCCTGTGCTCGCTGTGGGTCTGTGCCAGGATGGTGGGCCCCTACAGACTGGGCCACACCACGGATGCCACACTGACATGCCTGAGGGGACAGGCAGAGGGAGGCAGCACCCTCAAACCCCAAACCTGACTAGGGGTCATGATGGATCAAGGAACCAGACCTCGGGCAAAGTGTCCCATCTTCACAGGGGTTGGACAGGCCTAGAAATGGTGGAGGGCAGACAGGATTTGACTTTGAGACATTTCCCAGAGGGTCACCTGGCCCTCCTCTCCCAGTCATTAAGCAAACCTGAGGCCTATGCCCCTCATTCAGAGAGGAGGGGCCAGTCCATATTTGGCCTTCCATTGCTGGGTGGCTTTGGGTAAGTCACTGCCTCTCTTTGGGCCTCACTGTCCTGTATGTAAAACAAAGGGGGTGAACTAGATTTCAAAACCCCCTTCCAGCTCTGACAAGCCTTTGATCCTCTTCATCTTAGGCCAGAGGGGAGGGGTGAGGCTGGCTGAGGGAGGGTGTGGGCCACTCTGATGCCCCCGCGTTCCCCAAGTTCACAGTGCAGAGTCCATGGCTCTGGTTCCTCAGTCTCTCTCTCTGAGTCTCTGGGGCCTTGTCATCGCCCCCAACACCGTCCCTGGTGTCAGCCCCCCAAATATGACACCTGCTAAGGTGGGAGGAGCTGGCCCACTGAGAAGTGTGGGGAGAAGGAGCAGAAAGTCTGAGATGGTGATGAGGCAGGGGTGGGATGGGAAAGGCAGCAGAGGCTCTTTCAGCGCTGGAAAGGGAGTATGATCAGAAGCAATGGGGCCACACGGGAGCAGTGACAGGGCTGTGGTTTAGGGGCCCGGGCTCTGAGGCCCTGCCCAGAGGAGCTCAGCTCTGACGCTGGCCCATAGGGGTTGGCTGGAGCATCAGTCATCGGAATGTGGGGGCAGGGCAGGGGCTCCCGGGTTGGCTCACACCGGGGATGTGGCGGTGGACTCGCTGCACAGGCTCTCGACAATGTCAGCTCGCTGGATGCGGCGCAGGGCGGTCAGGAGGGCATCGAATGTCGCACTGTCCTGGGCGGCCCAGCTGGCAAGCAGGGCGCGGACGGGGCAGGCCTCGTGGGTGAAGGAGTCTATGTGCTCGGGCTGGTAGCCCAGCTCACCCGCCAGGTGCCGCCAGGTGTCCCCTGCGGAGCCATTGAGTAGCTTCTCCACCTCTTCCCTCTTGGCCAGTGGCAGGCTGCTGTAGAGGCCTCCATCTCCCTTGAGGGCTGCCAAGAACCCAGGGGGAGTCAGGTACTGCCCACTGGACCCCCTTTCCCCCCAGTGAGCATGGGTCAGCCCCGAGAAGGGCCAGGGCATTTGTCCTCCCAATCTTGGGAGGCCCCGAGGGCTTAGAGGCAGAGGGTGGCCAAGATGAGGTCCTGGATGTGGGGCAGGGCTGTGCAGGGGCCTGGAGGATGCTGACTCATGTCCCCTCCTCGCCATAGCTCCAGCCTATCCCACCGCCTAACCCTCCTCCCCGCCCCCCAGCCGTCAATCAAAGCAGAAGAGGAGACAGGACTTCTCAGTCCCAGACTCAGCTGCAGCAAGTGTCCTGGAGCTGGGCTACAGGCCACTAATTAGGGTACATAATTACTACTTGTTCCCCAGAAGTCCAGGGCAGGAGGCTAATTGCAGCCACTTTGGGGAGTAATTAGCCCTAGGGGGGACAATTAGTCTGATGAGTCTGGATGCTCCAATTTGTCAAAGCCTCCATTTCCCAAGTCATTCCACTGGAAAGGACCTCTCCTCCCCTCCCTCCCCTTGCCTCTCCCATCCTTCTACACAGAGGCACCTGGAGCCAGCCCCTCTGGCAGTCCTTCCTGCAGTCTAATCTCAATCACTCCTGTTCTCGCTGCCTCAGCCCCCCTGCCCGGCCTTGCTGCTCACCCTGGCCTGCGGCTGTCTGTGTGTGAGGCTGCTGGTCATGCAGGCTCTGGCTGTCCACAGAGATGCCGCTGTCGCTGTGGAGTTTTTCTCCCTCGGGTGGTGGTGTCTGGTTCACGGGTCGGCTGTTGGCTCCTTGCTTGTTCTGCTTGCAGCTGTTCCACCTGGAGCCGGAGGACAGGCCGGGTCTCAGGGGGTGAGGGGCCACATTGGCCATGCGCTAAGGTGTCTGCACTCTGACGTGTGGGGGCCAGAGGGATGGTAGGTCCCGACTATACCACCCCCCCAACCCCAGTACCTGCATCCTTGTTTCACTACATACCTGCCCTGGCCTACCCTGAAAGCGCTCAGGGCCTGGTGCACACAGCAAATGTTCACTAAATGTTCACAGAATGAATGGCGTGTAAATAAATGACTTCCAGGAATTCCACTTTGCCCAGTCTACCTTCTAAAATACTCCCACATGTATACAGCGATTCGTACAAGGATTTCCTCTGCTATTATAAGCAATAAAACTGAACAAAAACCCTATGTCCACCCATAGGAGACAGGGTACATAAATCATGATCCATTCATATTATTGAATGATGGTTACGAATGATCAGATAATCTATACGTCCTGAGGAAAGCTCTCCCGAGGGAGATTAAATGAAAAAGTAAGTTGTAGAATGTGTATGGTGTGATGCTGTTGATGCTTTAAAAAACCCTGCCTGTTTATGAATAACTATAAAAGTTTTATATACACATATTTATAAACGAACAGAAAAGGGCTGGAAAGGATCCATTCCAAACAGAGTCCAATGAGGAAGGGGGTAGGATTTGGCGAGAGAGAAAGGGGCTTTTACTTTTCGCTTTATAAGACGTTGGTCTTGTTTGCATTAAATGGAAAAAGCACTTAAACATTTCAAGTGCTTTCTGAATGTTCTTGCACATCCTGGATTTCTGGATGTGGGTGCCACAGGATCCCAAATGTGACATGGGAAGGAAGAGACACATGCATACACAGGTAACCATGTGGTAAATGGGGCTCAGGAGATGAGCACAGGCAGTGGTAAAGAAAGCTCTGCGCACAGTTGGGGGCTCCGGGAGTCCGGGAGGGGAGCAGCCTGTGAGTGGGGAGGTGCTGGTGCCAGGACAGGACAGGGACAATCCCCTCCCCTACCTATTGCTGACCTGCCACACCCCAGAGTGGGGCAGCTGATGGTAAGTGAGGATGAGCTTGGCTTGGGGTTGCCTTAAAAGAGTGTGTGCATTTTCAGGTCAAGGTCACAGCAGAGCCCACCCTGAGGGCAAAGGTCCCGCCCTCTGTTCCCTGTGCCCCTCTCACCTCTTGAAGGCGATGTAGGCCACAAGGCCCACAACCACAGCGGCCAGGATGGAGCAATAGACGGGGATGAGGTTGTCCGTGGTGCCTCGGGTCACCACGGGCTGAGAGCTGCCCATCACTGTGGTCACCACATCCGCCACCGTGCTGGCTACAAGGTCTTTCTCTGGAGGTCCCTCGGGCTCCTGGGTGCTGGGGGCAGTGCTGTCTGAGCCCTCCGGCGGCGTGGCCCGTGTAATCCAACGGCTGGGGATCTCTGGGAGAAAGAGCTGCAGGAATGAGGGCCCATTCCCCCCCAGCCCCTTCCCCATGTTCTGACCCACTCCCAGGCGTCTCCCTGGGTCCGGTTCCAGGTGCTTGTGCGCCAGCTGTTACACATAGGGGTGAGGGCTGGGACTGCGTGTATGATGTCATGATGGTGGAGAAGAGCAAGGGCCTAAGAATCAGGCCACCCAGGTCCCCTTCGGCTCTGTCACTGACTTGCTGTGTGACTCTGGACCAGTCCCTTCAACTCTCAGGACCTCAATTTCCCCATCTACGAAATGGGGATATTAGGAGAGATGGTGTTTAAGCTCTCTCCCATCTTGGGTATAGCTGTGGCCCTAGAATTCTACTCTACCCCATGGAGGTAAATACACAAAGAAGAGAGGGAGCCCAGGGAGCCTCCAGCTGGAGTCATTCTGGGGAAATGTTGCAACTTATCTGGCTCCAGGTTGCCCCAGTGGCCCCAGTCACCCGTCCTGAGGAGGGACCTGGGTACTCAGGTCTGCACAGAGACGTACCTTCTCCCACACCACTTCCCCGAGAGCTGATACTCAGCCTCCTTTCCAGTCTCTGACGTCCCAGCTCTAGGCTCAGACAGGGAGTGGGGATGCCCAGCTGGCTTTTTTCCCTCCAGCCAGTCCTTGGACAGTGGCTCGCCTCTGTTTCCTGCCCTGCATGTCCCCCACACCATCTGATCTTGCCACCCAGAGAAGACAGTGTCAGGTAGCCCGAACCCGACTTGGACAGGAAGCAGACTGCTGGCAGAGAGAGGGCTTACAAAGCAGGGACTGCCCACGGCCTCAGGGGAGGGAGACTGTGCCTTGCCACCCACCTAGGCCCTCTCATGCCAGCTGGGCACTGCTAGCCTCCCTGGCAGGGGACCCAGCACCTCCTGGCACCAGTGGGTGGTATTTTCCATTCTGCCATCCAGCCAGGAGCAGTACGGGAGGTTGTGGGCTCTGCATGGCCTGGGGGTACCTGTCTGGGCAAAGATGTCTACCCCATCTGTCCTCACTTCCCAGGCCTGGGGCAGGAAGGGAAAGAAGACAGGACATGCCAAAGGGGTGAAGGGGAGGACACTTTGCCCCCCACTTCTGCCTCACCAAGCCCCCAATTTGCCCACCCAATTTGGAGTTGAAGCTGCCCACCCGTCTCCTGGGCCTCCTCAGCTCAAGACAAAGATGCTTCAAAGGCCCCCATTTTCAGCACCTTCTGAGGGGTAAGGCCCCCAGATGTGAATCTGGAATCCATCTGGTTTGCATGGGAAGGGGGCTGCCATCTGCTGCCCCAGCCACCCCTCCCCCATCTCAGTCCTGCGGGGGGCCAGGGCGGTGGTGGGGGTGGGCAGCGGCGGAGATACAGTCCTGTGTTTTGGGAGCCCCAGACAAGGCGTTGGACTGGGGAGAGTCTTCTCTTGCCCTGCTAGGGGACTGGGCAAGCTGGAGGGGCAGCCTGAGCCCTGAGGCTGAGATACAGCTCTGCTGGGACAGACCCCAACCCAGAGGCTGAAGGTATAGGGGGGCGGGGTGTCAGGCTACCAGAGATTCAGGAGCAGTGGGGAAGGGCTGAGACAGCAGTAAGGGACAGATCAGGCTGAAGACAGTGCTGTCCAGGGCGCTTTCCCCTCGTCTCGTCTCTCCAATCCCCTCTGATGGGGGGAAGGGGGATGAGATCCAGATGTGGCCATGTCCACTAGCATTCCAACCCACTAAGCCCTTGGTGGGTCCTGACAGCCATTTCCGGAATGGGAGCTGTCAGATGTGGGGATGAAAGGAGGGACCAGGTTACTCCTCCTAAACCCAAATTTCACTGGGGGCCAGGGCGGGTTGGTCTGTCCCAAGGGTGGGTGAGTCACCATGTTGACACCTGAAATGTATATGGAAGAAAGTACCAAGCACTGGAGGGGAGGGGAGCCACCAAAGGCCAATCAAATTCCATTTCCTGAAATGTTCCCTCTGCCCCTGCTGACATTTAACCCTTCCCAGGCAAGAGTGAAGAGGGGAAGAGGGGCAGGGACCAACACACCCCTCAAGGGTACCCTCCTCCTTCAGGGTGGCTGGAAAAGCGGGGTGGTATCTGGAGGAATCTGCGAACGCCCCAAAAGGCGGAGCGCACCCCTCCCCCAGCCACCACCTCTCGTTGCTCTAACCGTGCCCCGATTAAGTGCCCCCACCAGCTGGTCCAGACTTGCCCCGGGAAACTGAGCTGCCGCCTGTCTGCTGCTAAAACCCCCTCCCTGCTCTGTCCTGCGCCTGACACCACTTGCCTGCCTCCTGGCCCAGGGCAGTCGCCACCGGAACTACCATGTTCTGCGCCCCATTCCTCCCCCCTGACCCCCACTCCCACCCCAATTCAGGAAGCTTCACTCACATACCAGGCCTCAGCCCAGCTTAAGAGCCCTCCCCACCCTGAGCTCCTGGACGTGGAAGGAAGGCGTGGTATCAAACTGGAGGCTCCCCAAGCAGGGGATCTGGCCCCCCATCAGACCAAGGGGTGACTGAGGCCAGAGGCTGCGCTGCCTCCTTCAGAATGGGGGATCTCCTGGTAACTAAGTGCCGAGACCACATCCCTCTCATCAGACTGGGGCAAAGGCTGTTATACGTGGGGCTCCCTGAAGGAGGTGCTGTGTTGCCTGCTGAGTGAGGGCACCCTGAGGGTTGAGTCCCAAAGAGACATAGCTAAATGGATGCCTGGCCTCAGGGTAGTGGTCAGAAAGAAAGGCATTGTCAACCTCTCCCTGCAGTGGATGAGCCCACCCCTCTCCCCCGAGATGGATGTCACCAACCAGAGACCAAAACAGTTCTGCTCTGGCTCCATGGGCTTCCTCCTCACATCCCAGGAGCTGCCCCTCTCCATGCCTGGCTAAGGCAGGCACACCCAGCTCCCATGCACCCTGCCATCCCTGAGAGCCCTCCATGTGCACCCTGCCTCGTCCTTGGGCCCCCAAGCCCCAGGCCTGCCACTTCCCTTCTTCCTCTGCCCCAAAGCCCCCACCCCCATGACCTCCTGGGTCCAACTTCATCCTTGACTAAACTGTAACAGTGACTGTCGACCCCTCCCCCAAATATCACAAGTTGAAGTGGGCCAACCACTTTCTCTAATCCACAACCACCCTGCCAACCAAATAACCAGTGAGGAAACTGAAGTCCAGAGATAGGAGTGGCCTCCCTAACAACACTCAGATGGTAAGTGACAGGGCCCATTCCATCCCAGGTCCCAGAGCCATAAACCACTCTGGACCTAGACAGGCCCCAGAGCCAGAGAGTCCCAACTCCTGAAGGTCCTCAATGCCCTCTCCAGTTGAGAAAGCCTGCCTCGGGATCAAACATGTCCTGCTCTGTGCTCCGGACACCATGGCCACCTTTGAGCTCCTTATCTGCCACCCATCCAATCCCTCGCTGGCAGCCACAGATGAATGAAGCCCTGACAAATGAGTCAGGAGGATGACAGTTTTCCAAACACTTAGCCCAAAGGACATAGTGAAAGAGGTCCTTTGGTGGGAAGGATGGGGAGCCACCTGCTTCCTGAGGTTTCAGGGAGGGCGCCTGCTGGCTGGAGGCCACAGAGCTGCCCTCGGGCCAGGCCTGGCCCTTCTCGACCCCCAGGGGGCGCCGGCCGCTCACCCTCGCACTCGGCGTCGGCCCAGCGCGTGCACTCTCGCAGCTGGCGCTCGGTGTCCTCGCACACGGTGCAGGGCAGGCACGGGTCCACGTGGTTGGCCTCGTCGGAGTACGTGCCGTCGGGGCATTCCTCGCACACGGTGTTCTGCTTGTCCTGGCACGAGAACACGAGGCCCGAGCCCGCCTCGCACACCTGGCACGCCTCGCAGCGGCCCGTCGTCTCGTCCTGGTAGTAGCCATAGGCGCAGCGGCACACCGCGTCGTCGGCCTCCACGCATGGCGCCGACATGCTCTGCAGGCCCACGCACTCGGTGCACGGCTTACATGGCTCTGTGGCGCTCACCACGTCCGAGAACGTCACGCCTGAGGGCAGATGGACGCGCGGGGAAGCCGGAGCCCAGAATTTAGTCGCCTGCCCTTTGGGCACTTGGGATGCAGGCGCTGGAGGCCCTCCCTCCCTCCCCATCCCTCGCCAGGGCGCTGACCCCGTCGTTCAGCCTCGTCCGCTCATTGACACCCACCCTCTTCCCTCGGGTCCCTGATCCCGGGTCTGTGAAAGCTCTTGGCAGCCCCCTAGGAAGGAGGGAGCACTGACCCTGAGGCTTTGCAGGGTAACCCAGCTGATGCCAGCAAATTTCTTGGCGAGTTCCCAGCGCTGTACCCTTGTTCCCAGCATGATTAAGGAATAATCTGAGCATGGTTCCCACCCAGGCTTCGCTGCAGGCCAAACCTGAGCTGTGAGCTGGGGAGTCTCCCGCCTCGCCTGCCCTTCCTGGCCTCTCTTCTCAGGCAGGGGCTCAGGTGTGGCCTGAATAGGAGTGGCTAGGCTTAGCAGAATTTCCCACCCATGGCGCTACCCCTCGAAGCGGAAGGGCTTGGCTCTTGAGGGTGGGGATGGGGCTCCCGGCAAGAAAGTTCAGGTACAGCAGGAAGGATTGAAGCTAGAAAGCAAGACAGACTTGCATATATAGTCCTCTGCCCTTTCAAATGGCATAAAGGCGAGATTTCCAAGCTCATACTTGACTCATACTCTCTTAATTAAGGGATGTGAGCTGCAGAATAAGAGGAGGGATGCCAGGGGATGCCAGGCTCCTCTCCTCCTGCAAGGAGGGGGAAGGCACAGCGCCAGATCTGCTTCACCCCTTCCAGGCCAGGATGGAGAACTTTGTGCCAACCTGAATCCAAGAGGATGGATACTTGCTCCGCCGGCAGGAAGAGCACGGAGTTAGGAACCCGAGAACCAGGGAAGGAGGGATTGCTCAGAATGTGGAAGCAGAAGTAGAGGGACTAGGATCCTATCGAAGGGAAATTGAGGTCTGCTGTGGGGTCTGACCTCAACCTTTTCCAAAGGCATCAAGAGGTAAGATGGAGCACAGGATCATTATCTGGGGCAGGGTGAGGGGTAGGGGGAGGATGGGAAAACAAAGAAGGAAAAACCAGAGGGAAGTGAACAGGGTAGAAACGGAAGGGGAAGAGACGAAAAGACAGTTCTGGCGGAGGGACCTCTGTCTCTTCCTAGGGACCAGGCAGATTTGGATTCAAAACCTGCTTCCATCGTTTATTAGCTGTGTGACTCTGGGTATTTTACTTAACCTCTCTGAGCTTTTTTCTTTCTCTGTAAAATAGGGAATAATATCTCCACTCACAGGGTTGTGCTGGGGAATAAATGAAATTTCACCGTAAAGCACTTGACACACAGCAGGGATCCTATAAAGGCGGCCCCATGGGGTGGGCATTGATAAGTGTGGTGAACTTCAGTAGCAGGGGTATGGTCAGACAGCAGAAAGGACTTCCAAACATAAATGGCCAAGGCAGGATGTCCAATTTATCCGAACAGGAGGTTCCTGTCTGATTGGCATGTGGCAGGGGGTGGGTCTAGTCACACTGCGGGAAGGGGAGGGCCTTGCCTATGGGAAAATACAGAAAATTAGCAGAAAACTCCTGGGAGAGTGTTTTAGGGGGTGGGGAAAATGTGGTCTTTTTTGGCAGAGAATGAAGGCAGGAGTTTAATGGGTTTCCTTGTGGAAACGTTTTGAGGATAGAGGGAAAGTCCACTGGGGTCTCCATCCCATAAAGTGGGCTTGTAAAGGCAGCCTGTTAACGCAGCTGGGGGCAGGGGAGGGGGAGGGAGGGAAAGGGAGGGGACCGAGGGAGGAAAGGGGAGGGAGGATTCCTGCCACCACCTCCCAGTGGGTCTCTGCTCCTCTCTCCCTTCCCCTCCCCTCCCCTCCCCCAGAGACGCCAGAGCCTGCCTAGACTCCTGTCCCCTTCCCAGTGCTTGGACAGAGGGAGTGGGGTCCCATCCGGAGACCTAGGGTCCAGGGAGGAGAGGCCTTGGGCAGGAGTCTAGGAGATGAAAGAGACAGACTTGGGAGGTTGCAGGGTAGCTGACCGTTGGCCATCCGTGCCCTAGGATCAAAGCCCTGTTAGGCCAGGGCCAGGACAGGTGGTCAGATGGCAAGGTGGCAAAGGCATTACAGGATGTCCAGCTTCTCCATTCAGGCCCAGGCATCCTTCTGCTGGGGGATGGAGTTACAGGATCCACAAGCACAGAGACAGGAAAACAGTGTGCTTGGGGACACCAAGGAGTTGAGGTTGCCTGATGGATAGATAAGCTCTGTGTGTGCATGCTTGTGGGGAGGGAGGGGGGAGGGTGAGGGGGTGGGGGGAGGCAGCCAGAGGTAAGATTAGGCTGGCAGGTGGGTTCACAGTTCTCAGTTCCTTGTACCCTTTTTCCTAGCATGATTAAAGAATAATCTGAGTATGGTTTCCACCGGTCCTCCGGGTGGCATTGAGTGCCAGGTAGAAGCCAGGATCAGACTGTAGGCAGAGTCGGGGAGGGGGGAAAGGGCACTGAGTCCTGAAGGCAGCAGCTGAGGCTGGGAGCATCCAGCAGAGATGAGACTCTTGACTCAAAAGCACACAGAATTCAGACCCCAGATACCTTATCCCTCTGCCTCTCTCATCCAGCAGCCCTGGAAGACAGGGTTCTCTCTCCTCCCCAAGGAAATCCTAGGTAGGAATGGCCACAGCGCCCCTTGCCCCTCCCCACCTGACACGGCCCCACAGTAAGGACATCCTCATAGGGCTCCAACCCCCATCCCTGCTGCCTTGGGAAGGTTCTGCTTCCTTGGTCAGAGCCCGAGAACAGTTGGCCTGGGGGGAGGGGTAGCCACACCCTCCCAGGATCCCACAAGGTCAGTCTCCAGGGCAGCCAGGATTTGATCCTCCTCCCCTCCCCACAAACACACTGAGGGTAAGTGGCAGCCATTGATTTTGCAGCGCAGATGATATTTTTAGCTGGTCTTAGCATCAGCTACTCCTCCCCACCTGGCCATACTCTTCTACCAGGCTTCTCTGCTTGGGGGCTGGAATGGCCCCCCCTGGGGATGCCCCACAGGTCACCCTCCTCCTTCTGCATCCATCCCTCACCCACTCTCAGCTTCCCCTCTCTGACTCCTATACTGGGTCAGACCCACTTCTGGTACCCATACAGTGGTGGGCAGGAGACCCTGCCAGGAGGCGGAGCACTTGTGAGGCCTCCACTGGGCATGCTCCTCCCTAGCCCCCGACTCTCCCCCCCCCCCCCACCTCCCATCCTGTACTCACTGTCCAGGCAGGGTTCACACACAGTCTGGTTGGCTCCGCAAGGCTGGGCCACACCCTCGCCCAGGTTGCAGGCTTTGCAGCACTCGCCGCTGTGGGTGTACAGGTCTGTGGGGCACACCTCCTTGGCACCTCCCAGCAGGCACACCTGGGTGGGGGAGATCAGAAAGTAAGGCTGGCAAGAGAAAGGAAAGGGGGAGTCTTCTGAGGGAGCAAACACCCCCTTCTAAAGCCTTCTGTTGGAACCACCTGGGCCAGGATGAGCTCACCAGGGAGGCATCAGGCACATTAAAGCTGGAGGGGGAGAGAGGCAGTGAGGGGCAGTGCGCTCCTGCAGGCTGTTGGGGGTGTGAGGTCAGACCGTCAGAGCCTGACCTTCTGCAAAGTTCATCTTGGGGTTATAACAACTCCTGGAATCCCAAGGATACACCACATGGGGAAGGCGGCCTCAGGCCCCAGCAGAGGGCCTTCGGGCAGGGACCATGTCATGAACAGTAGGACAGGTTGCAGCTCGCACAGGGCTCCCAGCCAAAGGGGTGACTAGAAGCTGAAATCTAGGCCAAACGCCACTTGCTAAGCTGCACACCTGCATCTACCTAGAGGAGAGCCTTTTTCTAATAAAGGCTAGCAGGGCCCTACTCCACGTCCTTAATTCTACCATTCCACATATTAAATATCAAATGGGAGGTGTCTGAACCCAAGAACAGAAGGCGGAGGGGTGGGGACGTGGGTTCAAATCCTGACTCTGCACTGGGAGTTCTGACCTACTCTGCTCTCCTCTCTGAGTCTTCATCTCTCCGCACACAGAGAGCTGGAGACAGCTCAGCGCCAGGGCAAAGGAGCAGCCAATCGGCAAGAGTCTGGCGCCACGACGGGAGGGAGGGAGGCCTGTTATCAATGAGAGAGTGGCTGCTCTCACCACCCAGCAGCCCCACTCCATCAGGATTTACATTCCAGCCACCAGCCCTGCCCTCTCCCTGCCCCCCATGCAGCCGGTGGGAACAGTGCTGAAACCGGGAGAAAGGGGAGGCAGATTCCTGCCGCCAAGGCATCTTTGCTCATGGATGGAACGATTTAGCACCAGATTCCCTAGAGGGAGGGGCTGCTGGCAGCTTGCTTTATATTCCTGTTCCTTAAAAAAAATTCTTCATGTCTAATAAAACTCCAAAGCCTGTTTCCCTGGCCCCAGACCATGCACTCCCATTTGATGCTAAGAGGAAGTATGGGCTCTGGGGGTCGTGGGAGCAGAGGGGAGCATTAAGGGTCATTCTGGGCACTCCTCTGCTTCCACGTTGGCCAGCTGATGGGTTTGGTGGAAGCAAGGGATGGACAGATTGGATGGGTCTAGGCGGCAGCCTGTGGTCTTCAAGAAACCAGCACAGAGGGTACAGGCAGCATAGGAGGGGGAAGCTTGAGTGTTGCCACCATCTCCTCCCAGGTGTCAGGAACACACAGTGCTGGGAACATCTGCAGACCAGGAGCCTGGGACGGCGGGGGTGGGGGTGGGGTATCCCAGATGCAGGCTTTCCCCTAGGAGATAATCGAGATGCCAGAAGGGCCTGTTCGGGTTTCTTTTCATCCTTTAGGCCTCTGCTGAAGTGTCGCTTCCTCAAGGAAGTGGTCCTGTGGTCCCCACCCCTCCTAGATCAGGCGGGGTTGCCCCATGACATGTTCTCCTTGGTCACTGTTCTGGTCTGACACTTTACAGGGTCACCCACTAGATTGTCAGCTCCCAGAGGGCGGGACTGTGGTAGCCCCAGTGCCTGGCACATAGCAGGGATGCTACGTATATATTTATGGAATTTAAGAACATGAAAATACAATATGACTTTAATTAACTAGAACTCTGCGGGAATGACGTTTGGAGAGTTGACTTTCCTGAGAGTAAAGCATTTGCTGCCCTAATCACCTAATGTTTTTCTTTTCCTTTTCTTTCTTTCTTTCTTTTTTTTTTTTTGGTGAGGAAGATTGTCCCTGAGCTAACATCTATGCCAATCTTCCTCTGTTTTGTATGTGGGACACCACTGCCACGGCATAGCTTGACAGGCAATGTGTAGGTTTCCCCGGGGGATTGGGCCATGAACCCTGGGCTAGAGTGCACAAACTTAACCACTACGCCACCAGGCTGGCCCCAATGTTTTTTATTTTAACCACAGTGGCTGCACCCTTCTCTGACTCTGGAACATACCTTCATGGTTTCCCCAGGACTCAGGGACTCAGTATTCACACCAGCGATTATTTTGGGTTGCAATGCAATGAAACCCTTGTGTTCTTTACCCAGATTACACACATTTATGTCTCGTGGCTTCTCCTGTCAGCTTTTTAGTTTTTCTGTCTCCTCCCTTCCTGTCAAGGTATCAGCTGTCAATTCTTGCTGCTCTCGAGTATGACCTGAGCAGCCCCTCCCCCGCCATTCTAATTCACTATGTCTAAATGAATCTTTAGCAACTATGTAACCAGACTTGGTAGGAAAGTGTATAAAGTGAGTGTAAGTGGGATTTGAACCAGGAGGGGGCAATTCTTTGAGTAAAAAGCATGAGCTCTACTGCCTTCCTCCTCAGCTGCCTCCATCACTGAATCCTGGCTTGTCACTTAGAGCTGGGTCATCTGGGACAGGCCTTGAATCTCTCTGTGCCTGTGTCTTCATCATTAGGTAATCATGACAGTGCCTGCCTCATAGGCTTGCTGTAAGCATGAAATGAATGAGTAAGGTGTTTATACATTTTGGGATCCCTCTTTTCTCTTTTCCAAGGCCTTTCTTGCTTCCTTTGTGGCTCTTGGCTGTATTCCAATTAGATGAGGTCAGTGGAGACCTGGGCTCCCGGATGGTGGAGGGGGTCTGTCCATGGTAGCGGTGGGTGGTGTGGCAGCCTGGTGCAAGCCCTTCTTCCTCGAAGCCTGCTCTCCTGCTGCAGCCTGTGGTCCTGTCTCTTCTCCCAAGGCTTATGTTTGGAGCCGAGGCCACATAATTTGTAACCATGTATTTCCTGTGCTTGTTTTATGTTTCCTATTTCAAAATATCCCAGATCTGCTACTCAATAATATGTCACTTTGGGTAAATTCTCAATCTCTCTAAGTGTCAGTTTTCCCACCTAAAACATTGAGTTGGTAATATCTACAGCTCAGAGTTGCTGTGAAAATGGGCGAAATTATTTATGCCAATCTGGTGTATAGCAGGGGTTCAATAAACATTAGTTATCAAAGAAGTGTCTTGCCTTATGGAGAATGAGCTACTGACGCTGGGGGCAGGCGATGGAAGGGCAGAATTTTGCCATCCCCAAATAGAGGAAACCATCTAAGAGTAGGGGGCAGGATAGATACAAAGAGAGATCCACAGGAAGGGTCGGCAGAGGGCATGGGGACCAAAGGAGGGTGGGAAATTGCTCTCTTTAAAGTTAACTAATTCAACACTATTTACTGAGTATTGAACTAAGAGTTTCCAGTGAGACATGGTCCCTGACCCCTGTGGGGAGTCACAATCCCATGAGGGAGAGGAAATGTCACCCCCAAAAGCTGCTCCAGAAGCCAAGATGCTGAAGGGGAAAGACCTGAGGGATCGCTTTCATCCTCTCTCCGACAGATGGGGAAACTAAGGCCCACAGGGGTTGCTCTGTGAAGTGCCCTGATGCGTGGCCCCTGCCACACCCTCTATGGGTCCAAGGCCAGGCAATCTTGAGAAGCAGGGTGGATGACTAGGATTCAACCTATTTGCTCCAAAATGATCAATTTACCAAAATGATAGACACATTTGTCTGAAATTTACATTTATTACATTTATTCATTTCCAATTTGATGGAATGATTTCATCCCATTTTCGAGAATGTTTGCAACCTTTTTTTTTTGCTATTTCAAGGCTTTCAAGAAACTAATTTGGAAATGCCCTTAGATGAATTGACTTTTCAGAATCTTAAAAAAATTTAAAAATTGGACAAAATGGAAAACACGCCAAAATAGGTGAAAGAATTTGTAACTACATGAATGCTTCAACGATGAGTCTTAACCATTCACAACAGCTTCAGCAAAGGGTTCCTCAGGTGAATGGAGCCTTAGCCATTACCACAGTGTTGGAGTTTTCAAATACTAGAGGGTCTTTT
This sequence comes from Equus caballus, assembly GCF_041296265.1. Lineage (NCBI taxonomy): Eukaryota > Metazoa > Chordata > Mammalia > Perissodactyla > Equidae > Equus > Equus caballus. The sequence continues at coordinate 25,437,369 of NC_091694.1, read as the reverse complement.
GAGGTTGATGCAAACCCCCTGCGGGGGGGGGGGGACTGGCACATGCCCCCCATCCCTTTAGATAGGCGTTGAGTTTCTGATGGAAGACAAGTGCTAATTACTGAGGATGAAGCCAGCATGGGGGGGGGGGTCTCTAAGTGGGGGAAGGGGTTCAGTTCCAAATTTATGGTGCCAAGGGCATAGGACACATATCTAATCTCCAGGGTTAGTGGTGGTTCAGGGCCACGTGTCTCTCATAAAATGATGGCTCGGGGGTGGGGTGGGAAGGAGGCTGGCGGTTAGAGGAAAAGAGTAAGCTCCAAGCCACGCATCCTGGGTTCCAACAACGGTGCCACTACTTACTAACTCGGGGAGCCTGGTTTCGTGCCTGAAAGCCTAGGAGGTTCCGCTCCCTCGACTGTAAAACGAGACTAACTAGATTTACTCTGCCGGGACCTTATAAGGATGAGATAGCACAAGAGAAATTACCCAGGGCAGTGCGTGGCACATAGTAGGCCCTCAACAAATTTTATTATTCCCGCCTCCACCCCACCCCCTCGCCGCATCCCTAGGGAAGAATCGAGGCGCGTGAGCGAGACCGGGCTGGTACAGCGGGATGGGGACCCCTTCCCTCCCGGAGACGCCTCCCCCGCCCGGCCGCTCCTCCTCCCATTTGCTGCCCTCGCTGCATCCCTATTAGGCGCATTAGCCAGCCCGGCGGCTCCGGTTACAGACGTCTGAATGACAAAGTGCCTCCATTACCGGCGCAGCCCGCCAGCCGACCCGCCGGGACGCGCTCTGGTTTCAGCACTCTCTCGCCGCGGCCCAGGAAGAAACTCGGACCGCCGCGGTGCGCAGAGGCAGCCCACAGCCAGCAGCCCCGCGGCGAGGCGGAGGCGACAGCCGCGGGGGCTGCAGGCGGCAGAAGCTGCGCGCGGTCCACCTTCTCGAGCCCCCAGGCCCTCCACGCCCAGCTCCCCTCCTTCCACGCCTCTTCTGTACTCGGGCGGCACTCTCTCCAGCCCGGGTCCGGAGCCCACGCCCTCGCCCCTCGCGGATCCACACTACTGGCCGCCCCAGCCTCCCGCCCCCGCCCCTCCCCGACTGAGAAGCATCTCCAACCCGTGGCGTTAGTCAGCAAACGTGCCCACAGTCACTCCCAAATGCCCGGACGAAGCCACAGGTACCGACAGCTCCAGGGAACCGGGGATGGGGCCAGCGCTCGGAGAGGGTCTCTGCTCACCCCAGCCCCCATATTCCACCGCCCTCTTGACTCTGCGGATGGTGTCAAGCCCACCCCCGCCGAGAAACGCAGGTCTTATCCGGAGCTGGGACGCCGGGCTGCCCCTTAAGAGGTACGGGGAGTACTGAGCTGGACTCAGGTGAGGGGCAGTCTGGCTAGGACTCTGGCTCAACTTGCTTGCAGGACTTGGCCAAGTCGCTTAAACTCTCAGACTCTCAGTCTCCTTATCTGTAAAACGGGGATTTGGGGCGCAATGCTCAGATGAGAGATGCAGACGGCAAGGAGAGTGAGGACACCTCCTCCATTGCCAATCCTACGAGGGCACTCCGTTCACGGCCACACACCAGGTCACATCTCCTGAAAATCTGGTCAGAACTACCGCGCGGGCTTAGAAGCTTACGAAGACCCGCGGTCCTTTGCCGAGACAGAGTCCGAGGCGTTCGAGCGCCTCTGACTGGTTCGGTGCCCAGCGTCTTCCACCGAAAGCTGGGCGGAGCGCACGCAGAATCCCCATCGTGGAGCGGAGCGAACCGCCGGCGCGTCGCTCTAGCAGTTTAACTTAATGGGGGCGGGGGGCCGCGCGCGGGCCCAGTTGCGCCCGCAGCTGCGGATGGCACAGCCCTCTCGCCGCAGCGCCCCCTTCGGGCCGCCTCTGCCTGCGCGACCCGAGGCTGCGCGCTGCCGGGACATTCCCCGCCTTTGCGCGTCCCGGCGCTCTGCACCCCCAGATGTGGTGGCGGCCAGACTCAGTCCGATGACGCCCGTTCCATCCCTTCCGGCCCATGGCGCTGCTTCACACAGCGAGAATAAGCGCGTTAGAGGCGCCCGCCAGTCGTGGGGGAACCGGAGAGCGGGTTCGCTCCGACGAAGCGGGCGCTCTCTTCCCAACCTCGGAACCCCTGCCGTAATTCCCGTACTGGGCGAGGCCGCGAGAAAGAGCGCGCGGTAGGCGCGGGGAGCATCCGTGCCTCTGCTCTCCTCGTCCCACTGTCCCTCGAAGGACAGGCGGGTCCCCGATCACTTTAGGGTCCTCTCTCCCTTCTCTGTCCTCTTCCCTTTTGCCTTCATTTCTCTACCTCCCTTGCCTCGTCCTACCCTCCTGAATCCATTTCTACTCTCTCTTCAACTGACCCCAGCTCCTTGAACCTTTTCCTCGCGCGCCCCTCCCCCCTATTGTCTGGCCGGTCCTCATTGTCCGATGCTGGGTCCCCTCTGCCTCCAGTCCCTTCAACCTCCTCCCTCATTGTTCCATCCCCTCGTTCCATTCCCTGCCCCAGCCCCGCTCGCCCCTCACGTCTCCAGTCCCCGTCCCATTTCTCCTCCTTCTCTAGCCTGGGTTCCGTCCCATAACCCTTCAGAGATCAAGATGCTCAGTGGGAAAGTCGCCTCGAGATCCCGGCATTCAAGCGCCCTCTTCTGAGGAACCCAGGCATCCGAGAACCCCAGGACACCCTCCTAAGAGATTCCTCCCAGCTCCTCCACATACACACCCCAGGGTACCGGAGGACCCGCATCCGTGCGCCCCTCTTGCCCGCATCTCTACCCTGGATCTCAGGGTCGCCTCTGCGCTCTGAGAACCCTGACGCTCCTCCGTGTATACTGGTATGGGAGCTCCTCTTCTGCCATCCATCCCCAGCATGTGGGACCTCAACGCTGTGTTCTGTTTTCCCTCGGGGAAACATGAACCCATCGGGGTTCCGGTCCCGGGAAAGGGAGCGGGCTCCCTTCGGGCTAGCACTCACCCCCAAGAGCAGAAGCAGCAGCAGAAGGCGCGGTCCGTCCATGGCGCAGTCGGCGGCACCTGCCCTCATCGCCCGCTTCCCGCGGCAGCGCTCGGCTTCCAGTTCAGTCCGCTCCGCGGACGGATAGGGCTGCGCGGCGCCGCGCTCCTGCGCCCGCCCCCCAGAGCTGGCCGAGGCTCCGCTCGCTCTGGCTGCGGGCGGGAGGGGCTGCGAGAAGCCAGTGCGGCGGCCCCGCCTCCTCCGCGTCCAGCCCGCCCACCCCCGGAACCGCGCCCGCCCGCCCCGCCGACTCAGGGAGGGGAGAGGAGGCGCGGGGAGGGCACGCGGGGAGCCGCGCCCGCGCGCCCTCCTGCCGCTTCTCCGCGCCCTGGCCTTCAGAGCCTCCCCCCAACCCTGCCCCGGTATCCACTGCCCAGCCCGCGCTAATGCGCGTCCGTCCCGGATGCTGTGGGCTCGGGGACCAGGGCGTCCCCACTGCGGTTCCCCGCAGTGTTCACTCTCTTACCCATCTTTTTCTGCCTCTGGCTTTAGCTTCTTCCTCGGTGCCCTACTGCCTACCCAGCCATTATCAGCAAGAATGTCCACTGCCCGCCCTGCCCGTCATCTTCTGGTCCGTACCCCACTCCTACCCCTGCCCCTTCCCAGTGTGGGGGGTTCCCTGTGCAAAGGCCTAGGGAGAGGAAGGGGAGCAGGTGGCTTGACCCCGACGGTGTGCAGCCAGGACGTTCAAGGTAGAGTCCATCCTGACATCATTTGAATTCTCAAAAGATGGGTTTGAAGGGGTCACAGGTGTGTACACAAAACACAACACACACTCTCTCAAGCTCACATATATATGTGCTTATGTACCACATATGCCCACATCATCCTCATGCATTCATGTGGACCCGCACGTTCTATACATGCGTGTGCACCTCCACACTCATGTGCACATGCACACTCATTGCACGTGGTCAAGACATTCAAACATACAAACTCACCTACTTATTCATATGTACAGTCACTTCCACACAAGCCCTCACATGTGTAGTCTCACACAAGTGCACATGCACATTCGTGAACACACACACACTTACACCCATACACAAACACACAGATGTATCCTCAACAATATAGCCTTCACCAGACTGTGAGTGTTTCCATTAGCTCATGAGCTCCCTGCAGGCAGGGACTAGGAGTTCTTATCTGAATACCTGGTACACAGTAGGTGTTCAGTGAAGGTCTGTAGAAGGGAATAAATGGAAAAGTGGTTGGATGGACTCACATCCACGTACCCATCCATGTACTATGTAGGCGTCCCCTGGACCACACTCACTATGCCCTAGAAACCTTGGCAGGTCTGATCATAGGCCTCTCCAATCCACAGAGTGTGGCACCAGTCTTTCGGTGGGAAGTTCCACCACTGCCACCTCGGTGCTCAACCCCTGCCTGTCCCCAGCCATTCCTGGTTCCCAGAGGTGAAGGCCCTGGGGCACAGAGTGGTGGGGAGCAAGCTACAAAGCCCCGCCCTGCACCGTGCTCTTGCCTATGTGTGGACCTCAGTTTCGACTTTGAAACAAGCAGTACTACCCTCCCACATTTCCGGAAGAAGGGAAGGATCAAGTGTACTTGTGAAGAGGGCATGCCGGCATTGGTGGGTGGTTTCCTAGATCAGCTAAAGCTAATTCATTCGTTCACGGGGGGGAGAAAATCTGCCCTGTGAATTTCTTTCTTGTGTAACCAACAAAGTCCAGGGGACAGCCCCAGGAAGGACAGGTAGACGTCACTGTCGTCTCGAACATGGACGTGGATGAGCCGCTACCTCCGTGGCTGGGCATAAGAGGCCAGGCAGGCAACCCCCCTTCAGACATCCCCGAGGATTCCCTCCTCCCAGGCAGGGACCGCTACACTGTCTCCTCCTCCAGCTGCTTTTATGGCCCTGCCTTTCCTCTCAGCTGAACTCATGGAAGGCAGGAAGGGGCAACATTAGTACTAACAGCAACATTGAGCTCCTCACTACCAAGGCTATCGACAGTGTGGCATTAATTTAAATATTCCTGTTACTAATTTATGATCCCGGTTACTATTATTGCCAAGGTTATCCATCTCAACACGATTTAATATGACCCACACTACCATGGCTGGGCCTGGGTTATTAATAATTTCCATGGTCTTGATCATTTAAGCCTTGCTCGAACAATTACAAACAGCAATTGTTACTATTATTAGCAGTATTTCTATGATTAAGCCCGAGCACAAGACCACGAGGTAATGCTGAGTGCTGGCGGGGAGAGAGGCTGCGAAGTGCGTACAGGAAAGAGCACTGAGCCGAGAGTCAGACAGACCTGGCTATAAGTGCCCACCCCACCGCATCCCACGGCTCTTACTCCTGTGTGGTCCTAGGCAGGTGATACCATCTCCCTCAACCTCTGTTTTCTCTTCTGTAAATTAGGGATTTAAAAAAGATCCTAAATTGAACAAGCATGGTGAAGAACAAGTGAGATAACAGTGTTCAGCACAAAGAGAGACTCAGTCTCTCTTATTCATTCAACACCTACTTCCTGAGCACCTACTATGTGCCACATGATATTCTAGGTGCAGGGGATACAGCAGCGTATGATAGCAGCTGCACCCCTGGAGCTGATGTCCTAGTATGTTAGTTAGTTGATGGGGAGGGTTATTTTATAATGTGACACACACACCCAAACCAGCACCACTATGACCACCATCGCCAGGACATCAGCATCACTCCCAGAACCCCCACAGCTCCCACTCCCACAAGCATCCCCATCACCACCGTGACTACCACAGCATCGTCACCACCACAGCATCGTCACCACCGTCGCCATCATCACCATGACAGCCAGGGCCATGGCCACCACCACCACCTGTCTTCCTACGTCCACACAAGCATGATGAGTGCAGGATACTTGGGTCCATCCCCACTCCTTGGAGCGATATCAGAGGCCCTATGGGGCTGCTGCTGCCTGAGCCTACCTCCCTAATGGTCATGGCCCTAAACATGAGTGTCCTTCAAAAATTTCTCCCTGACCCAGCTTCTTTCCCATAATCCTCAGCACTTGCAGCCACAGCTGTGGGATGGGGCATGGGGAGAGGGCCCTTAGGAACTGACCACCGAGTGGGATCAGACAGGCAGCACCAAGAGGGCGGCAGTTTTCATTGGAGAGTCCCCCAGAACCATGTCCCATAACAGAGCTGCACAGATAGAAGGGCCCTCCCCCCACTACTCACACACCAAGGCTTCCTGGACCTAATAGTGACCCCAAGGTAAAAGGGTGGAGACCATCAAGGCAATTCTACCCGGAGCTGGGAGGGGTAGTGGTGGGTCAAACTGTACCTTCAGGAGTAGAAATGGAAGGGGTTTGCCCCTCTATTCATCTCACCACAGCCCCTCGTCCCGCCCCTCCAGGAAGGCAAGCTCCTAACACATACTCCCTGTCCCCCCACTCCATCGGGACCCCTCACCTTGGGCAGAACCCCTCACCTCAGGCAGAACATTGCTCACAGCTCCCTGTTCCTGTCCCCAGCAGTCATCAGCCTGCAGCCCCAACCCGCTTCCAAGCAGAAATGGGAGAGCAGACAATGAGAACTCATGTTTATTGAGACACCCTGTGGGCCAGGAGAGCCGCACAGTTCTCTCCTTCAGTCCCCACTGCAATCCCATGCAGAAGGTGCTGGGATCACCATTTCACAGATGAAGAGACCGAGGCTTGGAGAGGTTAAGTCACTTCCCCAAGGACCCCCGGAAGGTAGCAGAGGTGCCATAAGTGATCACCGTACTACCCAAGGCCGTCCACAGCCACGCTTCACCATTGTCAACCCTCATGTTGCAGTTGCTCCTTCCCTCCATCCCAGCCCCTCCAGCCTTCACCCCAAGGCTGCATGTCAGAGGGACTGCACTCTGCCCTTGGACGCTACGGCTCACACGCCCCCTCCCAACACGCATCTGCAGAATCCAGGCTTGGGGCTGGGGCAGGATGGGCAGAGGTGAGCAGGGGATGACCTCTGCCTTTTGATCCGAGGCGTCATTTCCACTTTCTCTGAATGAGCACTCACTCGTCCTGCTTTGGGGAAATCACCTCCCCTGTTCCCCAGTTCCGATGTCCAACCAGAGAAGGGGTGAAGGGAGATGGGCAAGGAGACAACAAGTTCTGAGGGGGGTGGGGAGGAGGTGCCGGGCCTCCCCCAGCTGTATCCCATCTGCCCTGGGCAGGCAGCCAGGCAAGGTAAGTGAAACCCGCTGCCCCCCATCAGCAGCCAGCTTGGTGGCTTTGAAGCACGAGGTAGTGATTACCTCTCAGCGGCTCCTCTGGGCCTTGAGAGGGGCCTGACCAATATGGGGTTGTGGGGGGTGGCCTGAGGACTGCTTTGGGGTCAGCGCTTTGATTCTGGAGCTGCATTAGTAGTGAGAGGGGTGGGAAAAATTAGCCAATTTTGGAGTCCAGTAGATTAACTGGAGCGTCAAAGTGGGCCAGTCCCACAGTGCCCTCCCCCACCGTCTGCTCCAGCCTCCACCCCATCCTGCAAGGGGCCCTGTCTGACCCACATTCATCGGCTTCTCCCACCTCCAAGCCCTTTGGTGGGTCATGCCCCAATGAGAGTTGTCTTCTCTCTTCCTTTGACGTAACAGTAGAATTCTTCAGAGGCGTCCACCTTCCCATCTGCAACCTTTTCCTTCAAAATCCACCCTCCCTCCCACCTGTGCCTCGTTCTGCACCCATACCTCCTGCCAAGACACCACAAGATCTGATCAATTCATTCAAGAGGTGGGAAGGACTTAATTTCCCCAGACTTCATGTCTTGGGGAAGGGGACACTGGACAATGCCGTACCCAAGTGCATGGAAGGACAGGGAGTACCAGGCCTTGTGCTGAGGACACAGGGAGAGATTCAGGGTGCCTGTGCCTCGGGGTGGCCATCTTCCTTGCTAACTCTTCGGGTCCCCTCTCTCAGGCCTTGTGGTCCAGCCTCTGTGCCCTCATCTGCAGCACACACTCCTCTCAAGTTGCCTTCCTCTAGGAAGTTCCTCCTGACTCAACTTTGATCCTTTTCAGTCCTGAAGGATCACAGAGCTGCCCTGTGGTTCTGAAGGAGTCCATCATCTCTCTCACTTTTTATCCTGCAGCCAAGGACACTCAAGACATTTGAAAGAAAAACTGAGTTGAGTTACACCATGACTGGAGCAGTGTGAAGTCAGCAGATGGGAAGATAAGAGGATGAGGCTTCAGAAGACCCAGGTGCCAGTGTGCCTTGGGGCCAGTCCCTTCCCCTGCACTGAGCCTCAGTTTCCTCATCTGTAAAATGGGCATAAGGTGCCAGTCTCACAGAGTTACTGCAAGGAGTCAGAGAGGGAGTGAGTGTGAGTGTGCTTTGAAAGTCAAGGGAGCTGCAGAGATGTCCGTTACTCTTGTTCTGTTTGATGCTGCTGCTGATGGTGGCTTCTGGCCCACAGGCTGGAGACAGGATGCGGGGTGAGATGACATTTCAGCACTGGAGACCCAGGCTTGGGGGCCTTCCTGCTGCAGAGAAAAGCCAGAGCTGTGACAGGCCTCCAGCTCAGCACAATTCCCACGGGAATCGCTGGGGGAGGAGACATCCCAGGCCCAAGGTTATCTTCACTATGGTGCGTCTGGGAAGTGGGGTCAAATGCAATTGTCTGGGTTGGTTTCCAGCAGAGGAGGGTCAAGGGCATGGATGCACAGTCCGTTAGGTCTCCCAGTTAAGGGAAGACCCCCAAGAGGACTTAGGAAGGGGGAGGTGCTGAAAGAGGAGGATCCGTTCCCAGCCCCACCCATCCCAAGGCCTGGTCTGCTGGGCTCGGGACCCCTGAACAAGGCTGAACATGTAAGAACAGAAGACGTGGGTCGCCAGCTCTTCCTTCTCCAGCTCTCTCAGTCCCATCCACTGCACTTGCCTACTGAATGCCCCCCTCCGAGGAGAGAGAAGACACAGCCTTGCCCTGGGGGAGTGCCAGTCTTGGGGGGGAGAAGGAGCCCTCGCCCTGCAGCCTCATGGTCTCTATGCTGCAGTCTCCCCTTCCACAGGAGCACAGAGGTGGAGCTGGGACATGGAGGGGAACTTCAATGCCACTGTCCTCTCCTGCACTCTCAGGGGGATAGAGAGGAGGCAGACAGCCCATGGCCTTGGGGCTCTCCCAGCCTAAGAGGTTCCCCAATCAAACAGGAGTGTTTCACACCTGGGGCAGGAGCGCGAGAGTACTCCCAGTTACGCACTCTAGGCCAAGACTCGGATTTTAGAAGTAGAAGACACTGCCCAGAGGCTATGTACAGTTGGGGAAACTGAGGCACAGAGAAGGGCACGACATATTCCAAGTCACTCAGTGGGTCGGTTGCAAAGAAGGGAATTATGGAGCAGGTTCGGCACGGTGAACTGAACAAAGCCCTGGGCCGGCAGGCAGGAGGTGGCGTTCTCGCCTCAGCATCGCCCCACCTCCCTGTGTGACCTGGGACCACTCACTGTGCCTCTCCAGGCCTGTTTCCCACCTGTGACTGGAAAGAAACTGTCCTTCCCAGACTGCCCCTGCTCCTGCTCCCTGGGGAGTCTGAGACCAGGTTCTTGTCCAGCCCTAGCCTGGCCCAGGCCTCAGGGTGCCCCGGGGAGGGGAGGCAGGTGCTGGCGGGGGCACCTCCTGGAGGAGCCAGCTGGCCGGAGGAAAGTGCTGAGTCGGCACTCAGAGCCCCAGCCACGTCCGCTCCTGTTCCATTATTCATCCCTGTAAGAGGTTTTCCCTCCTCCTTCCCGACCCAGGCCCAGTCTCGAGAAATGACTCCCCCCCACCACATCCCCCCCTCAGCTGGAAACTCTTAAGCAAAAAGGTCGTCAAGATGATTAAATGCGAACAGATTTTCAGCTCTTTTTCCACTTTAATTAAAAATGTGCTCTCTGTTCAGAGGAAGCTGGAGACGGAATGGCGGCTCCCCAAAGGACCCTGGGCTTAAAAGTGGGGAGAAAACTCTCAGAGATGTCTGAGGGTTGGCCCTCGGTGGCCTGGGGTCAGGGGCCTGGCCTGGAGCTGCCACATGCCCACAGGCCCTGCCTGCAGAGGGCAGCAGGAGCCCAGAGGCCTCAGCAAGAACAGAGGCAGGCGGGTGGGCCAGCAGGTCTGCACCCTGGACCTGGGGCAGAGGTGGGGTGGGGAGCAGAAGGAGTTCCATTTCCACAGACCCTCACTATTGGGGAGCCCCTAGTCTGGGGTGGGAGCAGGTCACTGTCCTCAAGAAGGGCTGGGGTCTGACATAGAGAATTTCGGATGGAAAATGAGAAAAGAATAAGTAACTTCCAAAACAACGGGGTGCATGTGGGAGGGCAGCGGGGCAGCCTCAGCTGGCTTCCTGCAGGAGGACTTCAGATCTGAAGGAAGAGAGGTGCGAAATGGCTGGGAGGGCAGTGGTGGGAAGGCTTTGGGAAGGGGTGTGGCAGGGACACAGCACATTTGTTAAAAGATGGGGAGATGGGGAGCAGGGAGAAGCCAGCAGGAGAAGAAGGACTCTACCCTTCTCTCTCCCCCTCCTTCTGGGTGAAGGGAGTCAGGAGCAGAGAGGAGTGGGGAGTGGGGGGGGGGGGGATTTGGTCCAGACACCTGAGAACATCCGCAGGGGGAGGAGGGGTGGAGGGAGGGAAGGGCAGGGAGCTGGCACAGGCTGCAGGAACAGGAGCCCACGGCCCTTGGTCACCGATCCCAGATCCCATTTCCGGTCTGGCCCCAGCCCTTGGCAAGCCCTGGAGCAAAGCTTCCCTCCGAGAGTGTGAGAGAGGACGGTTGTGTTTGAAGCTGCTCTCTGTGTTCCGGACCGCCTCTGCGCCCCGGTGGGAGAGCAGACTGCAGAAGTGGCCACCTGGCCCCGAAGAGAAAGGCCTCCCACCACTTCCTGTACCTGTGCTGGGTGGTCCCACCTGCCCTCAACTCAGGGGCGGGAGTTGGTCCTTCTCCCGGGAAGAAAAGTGATCCCTTCCTAGTGAACCACCCTGGTGTCCGGTGGCAGCCCAGAACACAACCCACTGTCCAGCAGCTCTCAGGCAAGGAAGCCTTTCCCGTCAGCTCTGGGGAAGGGGTCACATTCTGTGGTGGGGTATTCAGGGCCCTTCAGAGTCCAGCCCCCTTGTCTTTCCAGTTCCATCTTTACCACCAACTCCCCTGTGAATTCCACTAAAGTTGGGGGAGCCACCAACTCAGGAGGCTCCCAGGGGAGGTCACATGTGCACTGCACCTTGCCCAAGGGGAGGACCTTATCAGGGCAGGGGTGGTGGTGGTGGAAGGGTACATGCTAAGCAGAGGGGCCCTTTGAGCAAGAAGGCGGGAGCACGAAAGGGAGCGGTGTGCATGGAAATGCTGAGCAATCAGTTTGGGGGCAGCATACAAATGGGGAGAGCAAATGGATTGAGATGGAGCTGGCCGTGCATGTTGGGTGCACTCTGAAGTCCTCTGTTCCTCGTAGTGATGGATCACTCTCTCTCTCATTGAAATGTTCATCCTGCCCCCAGGGGCAGGCAGCAGGCTCCAAGTCAAAACCTTCTGCTTCTCTCAAAATCTGTCCCCGAACCCCCGGGAACCCCCGTGTCTCCTTCCAAACCTGGTGCCTGGAGTCTGGTTGTCTCCAGTTCCGATCACCCTGGTCCACTGGCCTCTCTGTCCCTGGGTGCTTTGGTAGAATAGGCATCTACGCCCAGACTTTGGGTGCAGCCTCCCCCTACTCTCCCAGTTCCGCTGGCAGAATGCTGCCGAGACTAGCAGACTGATACCTGCTTCTCCCGGAAGGAAATTTGGCCAGGAGAGGAGAGGGGCGCTGGCATGACGGGTGGGAGACCCGACACCAGATCCCTAACAGCCTGAGTCACCCACTTCTCAGAAATGGCTATCCACCAGACCTTTCACCTTCCCTCCTTCCTTCTACTTTTAGCAAACCGGGACTCCGCGGCAGGGAGTAGCCTATTTTGACAAAGTCCAAATGGAGCAGCGTGGGGCTCGGCAGCCGCCAGGGCGGGAAGTGTGTCTCTGCTGGCGGGCACTGCCTTGCCTGGAACTCGCTTTTCTTCCCCGGTGTTAATTATCAAAATTAACCGAACACTATAAATAACCCAACTCGGAGACTTGAAGAGCCTCACTTCTAATTAATTCATTTCCAATCAAGACACTTCTACGCCCCCCTACCCTAGAACTGAGGGATGGGAACCTCGCTGCGCGGCTTTTCAAATATTGAATCCAACCATCCCCTCGCTCCTGAGACGTGAAAACTCAAAGAGGAAAGAGAGAGAGGATAAAAAACACTCTGCTTTCTTGGAAGGGGGTGGCCTGTAAATAACCCCCTATTGGTGCCTTTGATGGACGACATTCAGGTCTAGATTGGTTTTTGTTGGGATGAGGAGACGTGGAGGTTGGGGGTGGGGTGGTGGAACCTTCCACCTGCCCCCTCCTCTACTGGGCAATAAATTTAAGGCAAGACTGTGAGCACCGTCCAAGGCCTCCGTGTTGGCTAGAGCTGGGGAGACCGATCAATAGAGGAGGGGGGAGGGATGGGGAAGGGGGAGGAGAGAGAGAAGGAGAGAGAAAATGCGAGCCCTAGAGTAAGTGCAGGGAGGGGAGAGAAGGAGAAGGGGAGAGGACAAAAAAGAGGGGAGAGAAAGGAGGAAGACAGATAAGAAAGGAGAAGGGCAGGAAGGGGGGAGAAGGGCTGGGAGGGGCATTTGCATCCCCACCTTGGACCATGACCCTTGCCAGAGACCAGTGAGCTGCTCCAGGGCTGTGCTGCCTTGTGTCCAGCTGCCTCCCGTCAACATCCTCCCGTGTCTCCTCTCCCGGGGCCCTTGGCGTCCTTTGAGAAGTCACATGGCCTGTGTGCCCCACCCCAGTGCCCTGGCAGCCCCCAGCAGGCAGACCCTGGCTCCTGGCTCCCTGCCTTGGGGGAAGTGACCTGGACCAAGAGTAAGCAAGCCTCCCATGGGTCCGCTCATTGCCTTTCTGGACCCATGCCCTGCTGGACGTTGGCCGGGGGCAGGGGAGGAGGGGACAGAGAGTAAGTCAGAGGAGAAGAGAGGAGGGAGAGAGAAAAAGAGAAAGGAGGCAGAAGCAGAGGCACAGAGAAAGAAGGAAAAAGAAGAGCCAGTCCAAGAAGAAGAGACAAGAGGAAGGAGAGAAAGGCGGAGACTGAGATAGACAGGAGGGGAAGGAGCAGGGAGAGAGATGGCCCTGGCTGGGGTGGGGAGGGTGGGGGGGTCCAGATCACAGGGCCCGGTGAAGGCGAGGCCTGGGAGGCCAGCGCTGCATGGGCTCCCTCCAGTGCCATGACCTTGGGCAAGGGATGTCCCTCCTCCGAGCTCTGGCTTACCCACTTGCAAAATGGTGGTGATGTCAGCCCTTCCCTCCTCCGGAGGTGTTTGTGAAGATTAAACAAGGTTAAAGGCTTACAAAACTGAGTTTTGTAAGAGTCTGGCCCCAAATGAGCGCTCCATTCAAGATAGCTGTGGCTTTTCCTCGCAGAACTAGGGGAAGTGCCAGTCCCAGCAGTAGTGCTAGTTTCTCTTCCTTATCTTAACAGGGTGCTCCCAGGCAGGTGGACCTTTGCCTCAGCTGCCTGCTCACCACACTGGGGTCCCCGGCTGGGGGTTTCCTGGGTTGTGTTTCTTCCAGTGGGCTGGGAATCCCCGAGCATGCAGCCCAAGTTCTCTTTTTCCTCTGAGTGCTCCACCCTTGCCCTCCAGGGCCAGAGGCTCCCATGCATAGGGCAGGTTGTTGACCGACTGACTGAGTGGCCAACTGTGGAACTGTGACCTAGGGCACTGACTCTAGCTGGCCTCTGTGTTCTGTTCCCACCTCCAGCCGCCTCCCATTGGATACAGGCCACCTGGTCCTTCTCCTCCGGCTTCAAGCCCCTCCACTCCAGCTGAGATTAAGGGATGGACCAGGTGGCAAGAGTGGCCCTTTCCCACCTACAGCCTCTCCCCGGGGCCCCTCCTTTCAGCATGCCTGGGAGGGGGCTGCTGGGAGCTGGTCCCCCGGGCAATCTGATCTCCATTAGCCCCTTCTCTGGTTCTCATTACTTTGACCCAAGTGGCTTCGGAAACGTGTAATTTCTCTGGTGGCTTTTCTCTCCTTCCTCTGCCTTTTGAGGTCCCTCTCCCATCTCAGTCTCCCTCGGAGGCCCCACGGCAGTGGACCAGCCATCCGGCTACAGAGTCACTCAAGCTTTATGTGGGACCTATGACGTGACCCTCAATCTCAACTCGGCTTTGGATCTCACGGGGCAGGATGCTGCCTCTGCTCCTAAATACAACTTAACTCCCCTCTCACCCCTTCCTTCCCCTGGGGTCCCCTGTCACTCCCCTCCCCCACTTGCAGCATGCACTCCTGGAGTTTGAGAAAGAGGGCTGCTGACCACTCCACTGGGTCCCCACAGAAAGTCCCTGTCGGGCTCCACAGCGCCCAGCCTTGTGCCTGGGACTGAGACAGGTAGGAATGAATGATCAAGCAAATAAATGAATGACAACATGGCAGCAGGGGAGGGCAAGGAACTCAGCCAAAGGAAAAACCCGAAACCAGTGATGCTCATCGCCCCCATCTATTTCTCCAACCTCCTCACCCCACCGTGTCCCCCTTTGGAACTATCTCACTTCTTCCTACTCGTCTTTCACAACTCAGCACAGGAATCACCTCCTCTGGGAAGCCCTCCATTTTGCAGCAGCCTCGGTGACCTGTGTGGACCTCAGGCACCCTGCTTCCCTCCCTGTCACCAGCACACTGTGGCATGCTCGGGCATGGCCTTCCCTATCCGCCTGGGTGCTGAGCCCCTGGCAGAGGGGAATGATCGTGTCTGTTATCTATCTGAGTGTCCTCTGTGACTAGCGCGGGCCTGTGCAGCAGGTCCTCAATAACTGGGTGAATGAACGCGTGGATAAAGGAAGGGAGGAATGAGCAGGTGAACCAACAGCAGCCTAAGCAGCCACTGGTAGAGGATCCAGGAAGTCAAAGAAGGCACGCTTCTCTACGAACTTTATGTAGCCATTAAAAACTATAATTAGGAAGCAAAGGACAGGATGGGGAGAGTAAGAAGTAGGGAAAAAAAAAAGGAAGTGCAACTCGATCTAAATTCAATATGCCTTGTGCTCAAAGACCAGAAGGGAGCAATTATATGTGTTTTTTCCTTTTTAAAATCCTCCTTTAATGTTGGATTATTATGTTTACAATTCACGAGTGACTTTTTAAGGACTTTCTGATGCCATTGGGGGCTGGGAGGAAATCCCCAGATGAACAGGGCAGATTGTGGGCAGGGGGTTTCCCATCACTCTCTTCCCTCATCTCTGGCTCCTCACTGCACCCACCCCATCCTCCAGGACTGGATGGTGACCTGGCCTAGCCCAGATCTACTGGAGGAGGGAGAGAGCACCCTGCTTGCAGGAAAGGGTGGCTGCAGAGCCTAAACAGCCTTGATTAAGTGTCTAAATGGACAGGCCTGGGCAGTGCCCAGATGGAGTGTGGTAGACATCATCCCTGCCCTCTGGGGCTTCCAGGATGATCCAGACACAGATGGGGAAAGACATGGATGAGCAGCCAGGGTTGAAAATAAAACAGAATGTAAAATCAGACTGTGTGTGTGTACACATACATATAAGGTGACCCTCTCTCTTCTCTCTACCTGGTGAACTCCTATTCACCCTTCAAGGCCCAATTCATTTACCCAATCACTCATGTACTCATTTGTCATGGACATCTGTTGCCCAGCACCACTTTGCCCTTTTTAGCTTATGGGAAACCTCCTCTTTCCAACGCTTTTGTGGGGAGAAGCTTACTTTCATTCTACCTTCACCCTCCTGTCCACCCTGGGACTGGTCATGTGACCAATGCCTGGTGAATTCTGTATTCAATACCCCTAGCCATGTGATTGGTTCAAGGATGGGCGTATCACTAGATCCACCCAATGAGAGGCAGCCCTGGCTTGCTTTGGGGCTACAGAGAAAGAAGTGCTTTCTCTGTGCTGGGGCTGCCGCGCTGGAATACTGGAGCCTTCTTACCATCCCGTGGGGAGAGCCTGACTGACAACAAGACAACACAAGAAGAAAGCAGAGCAAGAGGTGCTCCATGGCAACATGAGCACCTGCACCTAGCTTTGCCTGGACCTTGACCCTGGCCCTACTCTAGGAAGTTTCAGTTATGTTGAACATCTCTTTTTTTTTTTTTGCTGAAGCCAGTTTGCGATGGCTTTTTGTCACTGTCAACCCAAAAGCTCCTGACGAATTCATCACTCATTTATCAAACACTGTGATTCTGCTCTGTGCCAGGAGCCGGGTGGCGGACTCCAAGGATGACCAGGGCACAGCCCCTGCCTTCAAGGAGCTCAGAGCCTCCTGAGCTTTGTCCAGATGCTGCCCCTCTGTGTTACCTGGCCAGCTCCCGCAGGCAGGGAGCCGCCTTCCCCCTCTGCACCCTGGCCATATGTTCACATTATTCATTCAACAAATATTCATTGGCCACCTACTACACGCCAGGCTCTGTGGGTTCTCCTGTTGTCCTATTGTCACAGACTATGTCTACCTCTGTCTCTGTGTCTGCCTCTTAGATGGTGAGCTCTTTGATGATGAGCGCCATATTGGTGAATCCCCAGTGCCTAGGGCAGTGCCTGACACCTGCTGCTTGCTTGTGTTTGTGAAATGAATGAATGAGCACATGTCTCTCTGTGTGTTTATGTGTGCTGGGACGAGGCAGCAGACAGTCAACGAGAAGGACAGTATCGTGTAGAGCAGAGGGGCCTAGATCCAGCTGGGGCTCTGCCAGAAGAGCCAGGCCCCTGCTCTGATGGATCCAAGATGCCCTCCTGCAGAAGCGGTCCATACATTTGTCACACGGGCATCCCTGTCTCTGCACTGATCCCGGAAATCCTGCCCTTCTCCAAGCCCCACCCACAGTGTTCCACCTGGCCACTACCCAGACCTGCGTGAGGTGTCATCACAGCCCCTCCCTCTTAGGTCCTGGTGTGGCAAGGGGCCAGTGGACCCGTTCTTCACACAGCACTCTCTCACCAACATGGGGATGGGGCCTCCTCAGCCGTGGAGGGGTGGGAGCCCGTGGACTGACATGAACTGACTCCCTCTTTCTCCAGGCACCTTCCCTCCTTCGTTCTCTTCATTGCGTCCCCTCTCCTTCTTCTCGTCCCCTTTTCTCTTCCCATCCCTGAATCTCCCTTCTCCTCCTCATCTATTTCTCGAGCTCTCCCATCTTCCCCCTGGGTCAGTCCTCCTGGTCCATGTCTGCAGCTGGGTACATTTCTGTAAACAATTAAGTCTGTAATAAATTCAATTGTATTACATCCTTATTAGAAGCTTATAGCATTTGGGAAGAGGGACTTGGGCGGCTAAGAGGCTGATATCCTCTCTGAGGGCTGAGTGCCTGGAAGTGGAGCGCTCCCATTTTCAAATTAACTTGAGCTTCACATATTTCATTATCTCCCCATATTTCCCCCTGTCAAATCATCCCGAGCATCTCTCTTTCCTTCCTCTCTGCCTCAGAGAGTTTCTCCTCCTCTACCTTCCTCTAGTCCCAGGAGATATGCTGTCACAGCAGGATGGATGCAGGCTATACCACGAGAAGGACTTCCTAGGTGGTGGTGCATTAAAAGGGTCTTTAGATAGAAGGAGAGGACGGAAGGAAGGTGAGAGAGTCTCCATCAGTGGAGAACTTTGGTTGTGGGTGGGAGAAAGGGAGGCCAGCCTCTTCAGCCCCAAACCTGGGGACCTAGGATGGACAGAGCAGCTGACATGGGTCTCCAAGCCCAAGACTCTGGGTGGGGAGTGGGAGAAAACAGCTGCACACATCTGGAAGATGCTTGCCCAGCTCCATCAGCCCAGGCACCAGCCGGGCCGCATCTGATGTTTGATCTTGCCCTGGGTGCAGCAAAGAAGCCAATGAGATGGCAGGGACCGTTCGTGGAGACACCCCCTGCCACCAGCCCGGCTCCCCTCCTCAAATCCCCTGACAGCCCAAGCCGACTTCCAAGGCATAAATGAAATGCCAGAAAACCGAACACTGACCCCCCTCCCCGTCCCACAACAGTGGAGCCAAAGCCAAGTCCCCATGGGTGGGGGTGGGGTGCTGGAGCCTCCCACTGCCTGTACCCGCCTGGTGCCTTTCTTGTCGGCCCCAGGCCCTAGGAGAGAGGCTGAGCGCCAGACCGCAGTCACGCCTCATTTTGGTTCTTTTTGCAGAAGGCAGGTCATTGATCAAGATTTTTTCAGGGAGGCGGGGAGTGCATCCTGAAGACCTATTTGGAAGAGGAAGTGTTTGTGGATAGCAAGGAAAAAGCAGCAAACCGCTATTAAGTAGGACTGGAATGCATCGCAAGGAATGCAGAGCTAATGTGCATTTACTGAGTGCCTGCTACATGCAGACATACAGAGATGACTCAGACCGTCCACTGGGGAGGTCGAGGTAGAAGCAGACATAATAGGGTGACAAGAACAGTAAAGGCACCCACAGAGTGAATGGAAGGCGAGAAAAGAAGTGGAGGGCTTCATGGAGGCAGTGACTCTCGAGCTGGGCTGAGAAGGATGAATAGGAGCAAGCCAGGCAGAGATGAAAGGCAAGAGCCTTCCAGGCAGTGAAGCAGCGTGAACAAAGACTTGGGGCGTTTGGGGGAGAACTAATGTTACCCCTGGACAGCAGCAAAGGGTGTAAGGGGGCGTGTATGGTGCGGTGGACGGAGGCAGTGTTGGAAAACACTTGTATCTACTAACCCTTCACATTTATACAGCCCTTTGCAATTTGTAAGGTGCTTTTCTAAGTCACAATCTCATTTAAACTTCACTGCAACCCATGGGAGGCAGGCTTTAGATGCCCAGGGTAGGAATGAGGAACCTGAAGCTCAGAGAAATCAAGTGTTTGGCCTGAGGTCACACAGCTGCCGCTAGGGCTACATCTGAACAGAGTTAGCCCTGTGTAGGGTCTCCAGACCTTGTGGGGCCTTTAGACCGGGGAAGGTGGGGGTGGGGTACGGCATCCAGACAGTTGCACCCAGGGCCCCAACCTAGACCCAGGAACAGAGAAGTAGCAGGGAGATTGAAGGGGGCAGCCTGGGTAGGCTTCCTGGCAGAGGGGGCCATAGAGTTTGGTTGGGATGCAGAGGAGGAGGGGAATAGCTGGTAAAACTTAGTGAAGGCGGTGCTTGGGAGACAAGGAGGTGCCAGAACTGTGTATTGGATCAAAGTGGGATGAGCTGGGATGACAGTGAAAGAAGGGGCTGAAGGCTGTCCTGAGGGATGCCAGATGCAGTGGGCCGTGGTGGCTTCACACAGGAAGCGGGGTGGGGAAGTGGTTAAGGGTAGACTTTGGAAATGGAAGGAGCTGGGTTCAAGTCCCAGCCTCACAGCTTTCTAGTGGCCACCACCTCAGAGGAGGGAGACTGAGATGGCTAATGCTTAGCACAGCCCCTGGTACGTGGCATGCGTGTTCATTACGGAGTGTCCCGTGAGAAGATAATGGTAGACACAGAACTTTTGAAAAAATAAGTATTTATTGAATAACTACTATGTACTAGGAACTGTGTGAGAAGCTTCCACATGGGTCAGAGTTTCCCAGAGTTGCTGGGTCATAAGACTCACTGGGGTGACTTAGATCCTCCACCGGACTAAGAGGCTTTTAATTTGTATCTATTTGTTTTTCGTGAGGAAGATTCATCCTGAGCTAATATCCGTTGCCAATCTTCCTCTATTTTGTATGTGGGATGCCTCCACAGCATGGCTGATGAGTGGAGTAGGTCCGTGCCCAGGATTCGAACCTTCAAACCCAGGCCACTGAAGCAGAGTGCATGGAACTTTAACCACTTGGCCATGGGGCCGGCCCCCGGACTAAGTGTTTTTAGCAAGCATACCAGGTGATTGTTAAGCTCAGGCAAGTTTGGGAAACGCTAACAGGGAAGAAAAGCTAAAGAAGGCTGGTTCTAGCATTGAGGGGGCGGCAAAAATGGGATGGAGGGACCTACAGCTCTTAGATGAGGGAGGCAGCTGCTGGTAGGTCCAAGCCAGAAGGATAAGGGACTGGTGGGGTATACCAGTTGTCTATTGCTGCATAACAATTACCCTAAAACTTAAAGGCCTAAAACAATTCCAACCGCTTATTATCTCACGCAGTTTCTGTGGGTTAGGAATTTGGGAGCAGCTTAGCTGGGTAGTTCTGGCTAGCGGTCTCTTGAGAGGTCACAGTCAGATGTCACTTGGGGCTCCAGTCATCTGAAGGCTTGACTGGAGCTGGAGGAACCACTTCCAAGATGGCGCACTCACCTGATGCTGGCTGTTGGCTGGGGGCCTCAGCTCCTCGGCACACGGGCCTCTCCACAGGGCTGTTTGAGTGTTCTCACAACTTGGCAGCTGGTTTCTCCCCAAGCAAGGGATCCAGGAGAGAATAAGGAGGAAGCCACATGTCTTTTATGACCTGATCTCGGAAGTCACACTCTGCCATTTCTGTAACATTCTTTTGGTTACACTCCTTGGCCCTATTCAGTGTTGGGGAGGACTCAGAACACGAAAACCAGGAGGGTGAGGTTCATGGGGATCACGTTGGAGCCTGGCTTCCACAGGTGATCTGATCACTTCCATTTCATAGACGGAGGAACCGGAGGTTCACCCAGAGTTCCTCCAGTCACCCAGAGCAGAGGCTTGAACCCTGGGTTTCCCCTCTCTCTGAATCCAGCAACTTTCCACCACCCCCAAGCTCCTGGGAGAAGAAACCGCTGGCGGTGAAGGCTAGATCTGTGTGCCCCTAGCTAGGGGGCGGGGAGGGATGACAATCAGGCCTCCCAGGCCTGCGAAATAAACATAATCACATGTTTGCCTCAGCAGAAAGCAAGCTTCCAGGCGGGCGGGGGAGGGAGGCGGCTCTCCTCATCTAAACAGGCTCCTGCCCTGATGGGCTGTGTTTTCCATTTCAAACCACATTCGGGATGGCTGGGAAAATATGCTTGATCTTGGTGCATTTTTCAGAAATTCAACCTGTTGGGTTTCTTGCCCCTTTCGCAGTGTCCCCAAGAGTGGGCTTATCCTACCCCCCACAGCCTTATCCCCCACAGCCTTAGTGGCTCACTCACAGGGTGGTCTCAGACCCCTCTCTCACCCTCTCTGAGCCCCCAGGAGCTGGGGCAGCTGCCAAGTCTCTCCTGGTGTTGGAGCAACATCAGTCTTTGTGTCTTGATGTCGTCTTGATGTCGCAGGCTTCAGGGAGGAGCTGCCCCAGGCCAGGGAGACCTCAGCTTTCAGAATTGCCCCAGGGCAGGGGCTGTGGCCCCCCATTCAACTGGGGCTCCCTATGGGGCAGGGCCTGTGTCTCCTGATAAGTTGGAAGCCCCCAGAGTGGGGCGGCGCCTCCTTGCTCAGCTGGCAGTGGGAGGGGGAGATGGTCAGTAGCTGACAGCTAGAGCAGGGTGGGCGGGGCCTGGGGGTCTTGTCATTCCTCCTGCTGCTTTCTCCCATAGCCCTCTCCCCAGTTAGCAGGGCCCATCCTGGGGAAGGAGAGGGTCAGTAAAGTAATGCAGAGAGGAAGACCAGAGAGCAGTCAAGCTGCGAGGTCTCAGAATGGTGCCGCAGTCTCCACCCAGCTCCCCTTTGTGGGTGCTCCCCATGCCCTTGTCTGTGCGCTGACCCCCAGCCGCCAGAACCCCAGCTAGATGGGCTTCAAAGAACAACAGCTGCAGAGCTGGAAGGGACCGTTGGACTCACTGTGCAAATGGACAAACGGAGGCTCAGAGGAGGAACAACCCTTGCCTCCGGTTGTCCATGGAGTCAGCCACAGAGGCAAGCCACCTTCCCGAGGTGTGGGCACTGGGCAGAGCCAGCCAGTCGTGGCCACCATCAGGGTCAAAGGTCACCGCATTCCTTCAGGAAGCCCAACCCTCCTGAGGGGAGAGAGGAGAAGAGAGGAAGAGGCACAGGGAACATCAGAAATCTCAGGGGGGTCCTCTTGGTGGGAGTGAGGGGGGTAAGGATGTGGGAGTGGGGTCTGTGGTGGAAGCTTGAAGAAGTTGGAGCCCCCTGGGGGAGGGGGCAGGCAGGAACAGCAGGAGGAACGTGGTCCTCTGGTTTAGACAAGTGGAACGAACCTTCCAGGCTCCAGTGTTTCCACCCAGAAAATGGGGATTTGTTTCTCTGGTCTGGCCCCACTGCTAATTGCAGATCAGAGGCTTTCCCTGTTGGCCCTGGCCTCTAAGCACCGAGGACATGAACTTGGCCTCTTCTCTCCTGACCCCTGACCCCCAGTTTCTTCTGTGGTGGGGTCGGGAAAGGAAAATAAATCTTGTGAAAGGATCATGGTCTCTCAGGTCATTTGAGAGCACAAATGGCAGCAGAGTGGATGGAGACTAGGTTGGAAGGATTTCCTGGCCTAGTGGGCAGTGGCCTTGCAGGGCGTGGCCACCCCCCAGCTGGGAGGCGATTGTCTCTCTGGACACAGCCTCCTTTTGCTCCTCCTCCCTGGGGGCAGTGTGTGTGTGTGTGGGGGGGACAGTGCTAGAATCCTGGACTCTGCTGGGATGCCCCCCCACCAGCTTCTCGAACCCACAAACCACCTGCCCCATTACAAAGCCACAGAGACCTCGAGCATGGTGGGGACCATCTTCTGGTGACTGCCTTCCCACCACAGCTCTGGCCCTAGGCTTCCTGTGGGGGAGGCAGTGGGGTGAGATGAGGGGTAGGGGGGAGGGTGGCTGTGAAGAGGATGGAGTGGCCACGAGAGACAGCCAGCTGTCCAACTGTGGGGGAAGGGCATGGGGAAGACAAACATTTATACACAAAAAAGAAGAAAAATATTCTATTAGGAAAAGCTGGTGGTGAGGACTGCCCTTTGAGTCCTTCATTCAACCCTCAGAATACTAGGAAAGACCCAGACACCCCTGAAAAACAGCAGCCAGTGCAGGGAAGGCTCAGGGCAAAGGACTCTGCCGGGGATGGCAGATTTTTAAGCAAATAAATGAGAATTTTATCAAGTAGTTTTAAGGGTTTGAAGACAATAAAATTGGTGTGACAGATACGGAGTGCCTGGGGGCTGTGACAGATGGAGCAGTCAGGGAGGTCCTCTCTGAGGAGGTGACATTTGAACTGATACCTCAAGACCAAGAAGAAGCCAGCCATGTGCAGAACTGGGGGGAAAAGCATTCTGGGAAGAAGGAACAGCTGGTGCAAAGGCCCTGGAGTGGGAATAAGCCTGCTAGGTTTTGAGCCAGAGCAAAAAGCCAGAGTGAGTGGGTTGAGGCTTTTTGGGAGGGGGGGATCAGAGAGGTAGCCGGGGGCTAGATCACATTGGGCCTTGTAAGGTAAGGCAAGGAGGTGGATTTTCTGCTAAATGTGATGGAAAAACCACAAGAGGGTTTTGAGTAAGGGAGTGACGAGATCTGATTTATGTCTTTTAAAGATCCGGCTGCCGTGTGGAGAATGGATGATGGGTGCCAGAGTGGAGGCTGGGAGGGGAGGCCAGACTTGAGCTGTTGCAATGTCCTGCCAACAGCCACTGGCGGCAGTGGAGACAGAGAGAAGAGCCCGCTACGGGTTTGGTTTAGAATTAGAGCCAGCAGGCCCTGCTGACAACTGGATGTGGCTGAGGGTCAAAGGGAGGAGTGGAGATGACGCCTGGGCTTTTGGCTGGAGCAGCCGAGAGGCTGGCGGTGCCTCGCTGCCCACTAGTCTCCATTCATCTGCTGCTGCAGAGGCCCAGGCCTCCCTCTGCGGAGGCTGCAGGACAGTTCATTCACGGGTTCCCGCAGGAGGTAGCTCTTGAGCTCCAGCCAGGCCCTTTCCAGCCCCTAGTCCTGCCTGACCAGCCGCTGCCCTGTTTCTGACCATCAGGTGGACAGCTGCCCTCCCCTCCAGCCTGGTGGGTGTGGCCTCGTACACAGACTCAGTCTGGGCTGAGACGTGGCATAGAGACATTAGGGCCCTTGGAGAGCTTGAAAATCTCTCTCTGTAGTGAGATGCTCTGGAGGAGGATGCTTGCGGGGAGGGAGGGTGTCCCTGTCCAGGAAGTGGAGCCCCCGCCAATCCCCCTAGCGGGAAGGCAGGCAGTGGTAGATACTTCTTGTCACGGTGGAGTGTAATGGATGACAGACAATACTCATAGGGGTCTTGGATGCCTAGAGCAAGACACTGCCAGAGGAAGGCCCCGAGGCAGCCCGTGCCTGGGGATGATTGTTTTCTACTGGAGGTCCTGAGATGTGGAAGCTCAGACTGGTGAGGTGACTTACCAAAGGTCACACAGCAATTTCCCAAACAAAGCCTTAGATCTCTTTTGTCTTGTTCTGGGCAACTTGAGGAAGCTTCGGAGGACTGTGCTGCAGATCTGCCCTCTGAGTCCCCAGCCTGGGCTCTCACAGTTCTCTGTTCCCGTCCAGCCAGACCTTTACTTGCTCCAAGCCTTTCCTCCTGCCCCAATGTTCTTCCCATTTTCCAGCTGCACCTTATCTCCCCCTCCTCTAGAAAACTACCCCTTGCCACTCACACTTGCCCAGATGTCCCCTGTGCCTGTCGCCAAGACCCAACCCAGGCTGCTGCCCTCAGATGCCCCTGGGTGGCTGGGGTGGGGTCGGAAGCATCAGATGGCAGCTCCGTGCTGGCGTCCCCCCCAACCTCGGAGCCCCAGTCTATCATCGGTGATGGATGCCGGGCAGCAGTCCCTTGGAACGGATCCTGGATCTAAAAGCCTCATGCAGCCATCCTGGACGGGAGGCGGGGGAGGGACACGGGGGTCCCCCAGAGCCCGGCTCCCTGCCATGAATCAGGCGGCCGGCAGAGCCAATTAGCACAGACAAGAGCCCAGAGATGAATCATGAGCCCATTAGTCGGTCGGCTCGCCCCTCCCGCCACCCAAGTGGGGTCTTGGCTCGGGGGTGGGTATGGGGGGGGGAGTCCTTCCTCCCTCCGGACAGTCTCCTCCTCCCGAGAGCCCCTCCCTCTCAGAATTGCTGAGAAGACCCTCGCATGGCGCATGGCGGAAACTGCGGTGTGAGGGTCCACTCAGGTCATTTGCCGTCGTTTGCATGACACGAGAGCATTGGACGCTCCCAGACACGGGCCCTCCCATCTCCCCCCAACTCCCCAGCTCACCCCACCAGAAGAACAGACATGGTGGGTGACCCCTTAGCATGGCCTTTTCGTCGGTCCTCCAGGGACAGAGGGCTAGACCTGGGTTATCAGGTCATATGAAATATGAGCCATGCAGGTGGCTTCAGGGATCATGCAAATCAGCCCCTGCCATCCAAACCTGCCCCCTCCTCTGAGGGAGGTGAAGGCGCAGAAGGTAAGGGGCTTGTCAGAAACCCAGCTCAGCCAGGTGGTAGACGACCACACCCTGTCAGCCTCGCCAGTGCCTAGAGCCACCTCCCTGAGTCCTTGATGGGTCTCTGTGCTGACATCATTCACAGCAGGCTGAAGCCCCAAAGCTGGAGTCTGGTGACTGGTCAATGGTTGGCATCAAGTGCATGTTGGGCAGTGGCAGAGGAGGAAGGGAACGTCCTCTGTCTGGGCACTCAGGTGGGACCAGAGTTGGAGAATTAGAGGTCACAGTGAGGAAGTCAGAGAAGGTGAAGGGGGAGACAACCAGAGTTTGGACGCCAAGCGACAAATGCTGGCCAGTGACTTGGTCTCATTTGATCCTCACTGTTACTCCCTCCATTTTATAGATGAGATTACTAGGTTTGGAGAGGCTTAGGGACTTGTCCAAGGTCCCAGAACAAGACCACGGGAATCAGATTTGAACACATGTCTAGCTGACTTCAGTGCTGGAGCAGATAACCTCTGAGCCACATGACTGATTCTGTCCTGAACTTGACCTCATTTATCCAACTGCCTGGTTGACGTCGCCAACCAGCTGTCCCACAGGCGCCTCTAACTCAACGTGTTGCAACCAAGCTTATTATCCCTCCCTCCCCAGTGCTCTCCTCTCTCCTGTGAAAGGTCCCTTCAGCCACAGGCTGCCCAAACCAGCAACACGGGGATATTCTACCCTCCTCCCTTTCTTCCTTGACATCCAACCAGGCATGCAAGTGCAAAATCTGGTCTGTTCCATTTGTGAAATGAGCCCCTCATTGGGCCCCCACTCCCCAGCTGTGTGGCAGTGGTGTGGCTCAAGCCCTGGGCCTCTTTTATCTGGACAATTCCAGGATTCTCCCAGTGGACCTCCAGGATCCCCCCACTCCATCCCTTCCTCCATGTTGCTGCCAAAGTGAGCTTCCCCAAGTACAATCGAATCCTTCACTTCTTACCTTAAATGTTGGCTCCCCATCACTTTCAAGATAAAGCATTAAAGGGCCTCCACAAGTGGGCCCAGCATATCTTTCTAAATCCGCCTCTGGCCACTTCCCTCTCAACACTCAGTGAGCTACGGCCATGTGGGGTGGCTCACTTTCCCCAGCATGCACCAAGTTTCCCTCCTCTTAGCCTTTGCTCCTGCTGTACCTCTGCCAGCCATGCCCTTTCCCCATCTCCACCTGATGAGCTTGTACTTCTCCTTCCAAGATCAGTTAAATGTCATCTCCTCAAAGAAGCTTCCTCTGCCCTGCCCAGGCAGGATGAATTGCTCCCTCCTCTGTGCTCCCACAGCACTTTACTCAAACTGCTGGCCCAGCACTTCCACGCCAGGAGTACTGTTAGCGGGAGTCTGCCCCTCCTTGTCTGAGAGGCAGGGCCATGGCTTGCTCAACTCTGCTTCCCTGATAGGGTCTGGCATGTCAGAGATGGTCAATAAAGCTTTGACAGGTGGATGGACTGGCCTTTCTCTCCTCTTTCTCAATTCTCCAACTTCCTGTTCTTCTGGCCTCACTCCCAAGTTGAAACCATCCAGTGAAAGGAGTCTTGCTGGAAGGCAATCCTGGGAGTTGGCCATGGTCTATATGACCCCTGGAACTGCAAGCATCTGATCTGGACCAGAAAACACAGTTTGGATTCAAGGAATTTGGATTCTGAACCGAAATGCAAGACCCTGAATAAGTCACTTCTCTTCTATGGGCCTCCATGTCCTCATGTTAAGTGAGGGTATGGGTAGAGGGCAGGTGACATTTCTAAAGTCCCTTTCAGCTCTGATGTTGTGTGAATTTATTGCTTTATGATTCCATGGCCTGTGGAGGGCCCTGGATAGTTGGCGTGGTACGTGAATGAGAATCAAGAGCTCTATCTTGGGGGTGGGCTGTCCAGGGCAGACACGCAGCTGTCCAGAGAGGTGGCTCCTAAGAGAAGGAGGGATCAGCTGGAGAGGTCAAGGCAGGCACCTTGCGATTCAGTTAATTGTGAAAATCAATTGTCTGGCCGGAGGCAGGAGACAAGGAAAAGCCTGGGAGATGGAGACTCCCAAGGAGTGAATGGGATGGACTGTATCATTCTTTGCATCCTCTCCCAGGGCTGGCCCAGGGGTTACTCCAGACAGAGCAAGGTGCAGGAGGGCTGGAGTTCAGAGAAGGAGCAATGCCAGTGGAAAAGCCTGCTGCTAGAATTTGCGGGGAAGGACAGGGAGAATTTTAGGTGCAATGAAAATAGTCATCCTATGCAAATTAAAAAGAACTTCATTGCCATATATTTAAACGGACTCATGGTGCTGGAGACAAGGCTTTCCTCCCATCGACCCCAAATCCAGACCCGGGGTCCGGTGGATCTGACACTGACTCACAGTTGTTTGACCTTGAGCAAGTCCCTGTTTGCCTTTGAGCCTCATTTCTCGCCTGTAAAATAATGGGTTGTTCTTGACCATCTCTAAGGGCCATGGGCTTGGCACACTTACTGCACGATCCCACCAAGGGTCCTGCCAACCTCATGTTTACCACCTCTGACCCTCTATCAAGGTGTCTACCACTAACTTTGGGTGCTTCCCAAGCCTGGCTGGCTTTTCTGCCCCCCACCCCCAAAGCAGCCCCTGCCTCCTCTGCTTCCCTACTTCCTACTTCCCAGCAGGCCTTCCAGCCTCTCCCAGATCCCGGTTTTGAATGAGTCAGCCGGCAGACCCAACTGATTTTGATTTTCACAGTCAGGCTGGTGGGAGCACAGATCGTGGGCCAGCCCGAGCTCCACTTTCCCCTCCTCGTCTCTCAGCTGATGCCACTCAGTCCTCTCTCATTGCACAGCAGCAGAGGAACAGCGGCTGGGTATCCTGGGGCAGGGGCAAGAAGTGGACCCTGGTGGGGTGGGGGGAGGGAGGAGGAGTAGGCAGCTGGAATAAGCAACGCTGCTTTAATCTGCAGCCTCCCGGGATGGATCACCCCATTTGGAGGGGCAGAAAGGAGACGCCAGTGTTGACCCAGAACCTGAAAGGAGCCATTCCCTGGGCAGTGAGCCCTTGGCCCACCCCTTTGAAGGACTCTCACCCACTCCCTGAGAGGCCATTAACATCCTTCTTTATGGGCTGGGGACACAGCCAAGACTCTCACCTCATCTGGGGCCCCAGGCGGCTGCTTTGTACTTCTCCCCATGCCCGGCGCCTGCCATGGTGGGCCAGCCTGGCCTCTCTCCACAAGGACTGTAAGTGAGCAGCCCTCAACCACGGAGTAGTTAGGTGATCTGATGGGAGCAGCAGTCTGAGCTTGCAGGGGACTCCCAGTCTGATGGAGGGGGCAGGTGGGACCCACACCTCAGCTGACAGATTGAAGAGACAGACAGTCCAGCAGGATAGAGCTGAGTGAGGGCCTTGGGCGGGCTTCCTAGAGGAGGAGGCAAAGAGAGGCTAGAAGAGCAAAGCCAAGGAAAAAGAGGGAGAGTCTGTGGTGAG
Source organism: Equus caballus (assembly GCF_041296265.1). Classification (NCBI taxonomy): domain Eukaryota; kingdom Metazoa; phylum Chordata; class Mammalia; order Perissodactyla; family Equidae; genus Equus; species Equus caballus. The sequence goes on along the minus strand of NC_091694.1, from coordinate 25,408,677 downwards.
ACTGGGAGAGGAAAGAGGTGCCTGCAGGGGACGTATATGTGTTGTCCATCTGGAGCGTGAAAGGGGTAGTAAGGGGGTGGGGCAGGAAGGCGGGCCATCTCAGAAGCTGGGTCGGCCCTGCTGAGTCTCAGTTGACTCATCTGTAAAAATGGGCCGGACACCTGCCTCCCCACTTGCTGCGAGGATTAGCTAGACCCTGTCTATAAAGGGCCTGGCTAGAGATCACACTCCCTCTTCACTCATTTCCTGTCCTCCCTTCATCCCCCTACTCCCTCCAAGCCCAAAGGGGCCAGCCCCCTCCCCATTTCTCTGCATCTGGCCTCATCTGGAAACATCCGCCTCTCTTTCGCAAGGTTCCAGTTAAGGCTCTGAAGGCAGAGCCGGTGGAGGCCAGGGCTGAGGCGGGGGCAGCGGGCGGAAACAGGAGGCGGCGCACCTTCCCCGCCCCCACCTCCCCCGGGCTTCATTCAACACGGATTGGCCCTTAATCTCCACCTGGTCCCTCACTCCCAGCTGCCTCCAGCCCGCACCTGTTTTCTCTCTCATCTCCTCAGTGTGGCCCCTCCAGGGCCCCCCGTAGTGGACTCTGCTTGCTTCCTCCGACTTTTCCTCCAGTGGCTGCCCCACGATGGATTCTCCAGTTTTGTTTCCAAAATGCTAGCCAATTTTGTATTCTACTCCATAATACATCCATGTTGTTCTATATGAAAATATTTTATCTCCCAGTTCAATGTCCAAAGTTTTTCCTGAAAAAATCTTTGAGTGAGAAGCAGTGCCATTTTTACCCTTTGGCTTTGCCCGATGAAGGCACCTGACGAGGACTCGGGGGGCCCCGTGCCCCATTTGAGCCATGCCTCAGGACTCCGTGGGGACACAGAATGCCCTGACAGAGCCCTCTGTCCTGTCCCAAGAGAAGAAGGCACCGGGAGGCAGGGGTCCCTGGGGCCCTGGACCAGCCTTGGTCTCAGGAGCAGGGAGATTCTAGCCCGAAGGCGGCGAGCGGGCTTTGGGGATAGTCAGTTAAAGTTGGAGTGGGCCCGCACCACCGGGGGCAGGAGAAGGAAATGGCCCTCCTGTGTCTGACCTCTTTCCCTCCTGCTTCAGAGGTAGAATCTTGGGCTCATAAAATGTCCCCCGAAAGGACTTTGTGGATCCTGTAGTCCCATCCCTCTGATTACAGGTGAGGAAACTGAGGCCTGACAGGGGTCTCATCTGAGATTCCAAAAACCTTCCTCCTTCCCAAATTGACCCATTCTCAGTTTCCAGGGTGTGGTAGGCAGAATAATGCCCCCTCCCCCTCCCCCGGCCCTCTGGAAAGATATCCACGCTTTAGTCCCTGGAACCTGTGAATATGTTACCTTATGTGGCAAAAGGGACTTTGCAGATGGAGTTAAGGCTCTTGTGATCTGGATTATCCGGGATTAGCCTGGTGAGCTCAGTGCAATTGAAGGGTCCTTATAAGGGAAAGAGGGAGGCAGGAGAGTCACAGAGAGGTGATGATGGAAGCAGGGGTCAGAGCGACGTGAGGAGGTGGCCATGAGCCAAGGAATGCCACCAGCCTCTAGACACCAGAAAAGGCAAGGAAATGGATTCTGCCCTTCAGAAGGAACCAGCGCTGCTGATCCACTTTAGACTTCTGACCTCTGGCCTGAATTTATGCTTTTTAAAATCACTAAATTTGTGGCAATGAGTGCAGTAGCAATAGGTAATTGCTAATTAATTACTAATTACACAGGGCTTTGTTGGCTCAAGTGGGGACCCGGATAAACCCTCCCCTTGTTCTTTCATCCTTCCTCAGCCAGCATCAATTGCACACCTCATGTGTCAGTCACATACCAAATTGATCATCACAGCCTCTGCCTTCCAGGATCTTATAGGCTGGTGGGACTACAGACATGCAAGCACAGGAGAACCACATAGTGACAAAGGGACTTTAATGGGAGCATGCACAAGCTACACTTGGCATGGGGACAGGAGCTGGACGCAGGTGAAGGCGCAGGCTCTTAGAGCCAGAAAGAGGTGAGCTCTAATCCTGCCTGCTCAGCAGTGTGACCACGGGCAAGTTGTTTATCCTCACTACGCCTCAGTTCTCATCTGTGTAAAGTAGGAAAAATTATAACCTCTACCTGGTGGGATGGTGAAGATGAAATAGTGGTGCCCAGAGCGTGCTTGGCAGGGAGCGTGGCACATAACATAGTAAGTGCTCAGAAAACAGGGAAGCCTTTACAGAGGAGTTAGAAACTGAGCCCAGAATTAAAGGCCTAATAGGAATTTGTTGGGTAAACCAGAAGGAGGAAGCTGTTCCAGGCAGAAAAAACAGCACGCGCAAGGCAGGGTTGTGGGGGAGGGCGTTGCACAGAACTTTCCGGGGCAATTACAATGAGATTCAGGATGCTGGAGCCTGAAGTGGTTGCGAAGCAGGAGAGATGCTTGGAGAGTAGGCAGGAGCCGAATGACCAGCGGCTGTCTGTACCATTCTAAGGATGATTTTATCCTGCAGCCAATAAGGAGCCACTGAAGGTTGTTGAGCTGGGTGTGGCCCAATCAGATTTTATGTTGGAAAACAAACCTGTCTTCTGGGCTGGTTCCAAAGAGAGAGGGGGGTCTGCAGGAGGGAATCCCTTTCAAACTCAGCCTGTGGGCACAGGGAGGAAAAGGGGTTCTCAGTGCCCCTAACTGTGAACCCAGAGAACACCTCCAAGGAAGACGGGGCTTCAGGATCTCAGCAAGTGAGAGGACCAGACCCAAATACCCATTGTTTATATGAGGTGCAAGATACCCTAACAGCCACGACAGCGGGGCAAATATCAAAGGTGCATACGGAGACTCAGGCAGAACTGACAGTCTCCCACATTGACTCTTTGGAGGGACGGTGAAGGGAGCCTTTGCTCTTGTCCAGTTTTTCTGGGGACCTGGTTGCTTCCTGACCCCCCTGGGGAGATGGAGGGGGATGCTGCATTAGCCCGTTTCCCCATGAACAGGAGCTGCAGTGTGAGTGTGGGAAAGGGCAGAGGTGGGGATAGGAAAGGATGCTGGGATTACTGTGTCCCATCCCCCAGCCTGGCCAAATCTAAGCTGTCCTCAGTGCCAAGGGACTGGACCTTTGGCAACACAATAGACTAAAAATAAACTAGGCATTGCCACTTAAACTTTAGAACCGAATCTCTTGACTTGACTTTCAACGCCCCAGTGAGGTAGTAGGCTGACTTCACATTACTTTTGGGGATGAATGCTGAGCCCATCAACCCCATCAATGAGCGTGAAAAAAACAACACAGGACCACCTGACTTAGTCTCAAATGATTTATTGATTCTTGAAAAGAGAAAGGAGAGGAAGCTGGCCAAAACCCCAGGCTGCCAGTTGAATAAGTCATGAGAGTCTTCTTGGATCGGAGATGCGGTTCACTTTGCAGCCCTTAGCATCTTCTTCCATGGAGGAGAGCTCCTGGTGGGGCCTTGGCCTCTGCCCTCAACTGCAAGCGCACTGAGGACAGAGACCTTGGTTTGGCGTGGTGCCTGGCTAGCAGGACGGCGCTGCTCCTCTTTCACAGACGGTTGATTCAGCCCCCTAACTGCTTTCTCTGCCTCTGTCTTGGTTCCTCCAGTCCATCCAGAGGTCTTCCTAAACACAGATCCTCTGACTCTGCTTAAATGCGTTTAGGGACCCTCCACAGCTACAGCAATAATTCTCAAAGTATGCCCTGGGGCACATCCATCCCAAGAGATGCTCCTGAAGAAACGGTTTGGGGGCCAAATAAGTTTGGAAAATGCTCTTTACTGGAGCTCCCCACTGCTGGGAGATTCGCATTCCACCTGAGCAGAATAAAGGCTCTGAGAAGTTCTGCAAGGTTAGTGCACAGCCAGGTTAGCTGTCTGACACAGCTTTCCCAAACTATCCCATCACATACAATCTTTTTTGCAAGAAATACCTAAAAACAGACCCGTGGAACATACTCTGGGAAGCAGTATACTGAATGGTGAAGCCCGAAGTCCATTCAGGGAGGGAAAGGGCAGCTGCAACGTGACAAGTCCCTGCCGAGGGAGCAGGAGTCTGTGGGAGCGCTCAGGAGCAGCGCTGGCCTGGGGTGCCAAAGGGGAGGTGAGGCTGTGGGCGGGTACGACAGAGGCTGGGTCAGGAGACCCCATCCACAGCTCTCCTCTCTGGGTGGTTTCCTCACCTGAACATGGATGTCCTCCCAGGCCAGGGTGTGCAATTCTGGACCTGGCACATCCAGAATGAGTCTTGACTCTCATTGGTCCCAGATACCCTGACTAGGGGGGTTACTGACATGGCAATTCTGAGGTCTCCCCAAAAAGAATGTTCCTGCTTGTCAACTGGGTAGTCATGGAGGCCAATGTCCCAAGGGATCAGCTACAGGAGGAGCCTCCTATGGTAGGAAAGGCACAGGCTTTGGGGGCAGAGTCCTGGGCTCCCTTTCTGACCCCATCACCTACTAGGAGCTGTGGGGCCTTAGGTAAGTCACTCAACCTCTCTGAACCTGTTTCCTCATGTGTAAAATGGGGAAATAACAGCTGCTTTCAGGCTTGCTGGTGGAGTCAGAATTCAAAGTGAGACCTTTTTTTGTCCGTTTGTTTTTTAGGAAGATTAGCCCTGAGCTAACTGCTGCCAATCCTCCTCTTTTTGCCGAGCAAGTCTGGCCCTGAGCTAACATCTGTGCCCATCTTCCTCCACTTTATATGTGGGATGCCTACCACAGCATGGCCTGCCAAGCGGTGCCATGTCTGCACCTGGGATCCGAACCGGTGAACCCTGGGCCACTAAAGCAGAACATACGCACTTAACCGCTGTACCAGCGGGCCGGCCCCCAAACTTTTGATGCCTCCAAAGCCAGTTGGGTTCACCGCCTTGTGATTTAAGTCTCATCACCTCCAAAGTTCTAGAAGTTCCCAAGGGTAAGATTAAGTCTCATCATTCATTCATTCATTCAATCCAAGTATTTATTGGGCACCTACCATGTGCCAGGCACTGGGAAACAATGCTGAGGAAGAGCCAGCTGGGTCTCTGCCTGTGCAAAGCTCATTGTCTGGTGGGGACTGAATCATTCGTTCATTTATTCAATACTGAGCCACCTCTGTGGGCAGGCACTGTGCTGGGCTTGGGCCCTGTGAGTTGTGTTTACAAAGCGCTTTTGCTGTCATCCTTCCGTTTGTTACCCAGGACAGTCTGAGGAGGTAGGAAGTACTGGGTTACTGCTCCATTTTGTAGACAGGGGACTAGAGGTTCAGGAAAACCAAGTGGAAAACTGAGCCAGAACCTAAACTCTCTTCCCTCCACAGGATTCACTGAAGCCCTGCTCTGGGCCAGGTGCTGTGCTGCATTGCAGGGCAGATGTCCAGTCTGGCTGCGTGGAGCTGGCAGCCTTTGCTTGCCTCTGTGTGTGTTTGTCCCTCGTGCTCTCTGAGACTTGGAGCCTCCCCCACCAAGTCCTCAGCCGTGGACCTTCCACACAACAGCGTGCACATGAACTGATTCCTTGAAATCCAGCCCTTCAGCTGTCCCGCTTTGCAGCCCAGGAAATCCTTCCTGCTCTTGAACTTCCACACCTGAAGGCTGGTCCCTCCTGGGGGGGCCTCCTTTGAGAGGAGCGATGCTCAGGATGAGTCAGCCCCTCCCCAAATGCCAGCATGTGAGCCAAAGGCACAGCAGACCCCGCACCACTGGCCAAGCCGGTGCTCATGGCGGGGCCACCCCGGGGCGGGGGGGAGGCGCAGGGAGCCAAGCATGCAGATCTTCCAGAGCCAGTGGGGCTAGCAACTGGGGTGGGAGGAGGAAAGAGTGATGAGGAGGCAGAGTGACGAGCCCACCATCATTTTACTGAGGGCCTGGAAACTGATGGCAAGATGGGATCCTGGAGGGAGGCGCGGCTTGGGGCGGGGTGGGGGGGGGGGAGTCAATATCATCCAACACCCAACTCGCTGTCAGTTTAAATGAGCGCATCCCAGCTGGGCCAGAGCAGACCAACAAATCCAGCAGTCCCCAGACCTCTTCTGAGCGCCCCTTCCTCCTCCCTCTTCCCCTCCTCCTCCTCCCGACCCGCTCTCCCCCTCCAAAAAGACTTCTCAGATCATCTCCACCCCACCGGAGTTTTCCCTGTGTGTCTGCCCAGCTTCTGTACCTGCACCCTCTGTCCCTGTGTGTCCTAGGTGTGCTCTTCCTCCTCCATCAAACTGGGGCTCCAGGCGGTGGGCCAATGCTGGAGAGCAAGCCCCCTGCAGGCACAGAGTACAGTCTTCTTTGAAGCTGCCTCCACCTGGGCTGTCCTGCGTCCATCCCGGCCAGCGCCAGCTTCAGAGACCACCCCCTCATCTCCACGAGATCCTGACTCTTCTGCGGGTGTTGACAGCCTCTCTCCCATGCTCCTGGCCCATGGCCCTCCGCCTGGATCCTGTCTCTTCTCTCATCCCCTGCCCCTGGTTCTTACCAACCTTATCCCTCCAGCCTGGTTGGCGGTGAGCAGTCGACCTAAGTCATGCCCACTGCAGCTTTGGGTGCACATCTTCCCTCGCGGGTTCTGTTGGGGATGGACAGCCTGAGGATTTGGGGGAGATCCAAGGTACAGCTCTCTGCGTGGGGGAGTGTTCTCGTGCTTTTCTTAGAGTTCACTGCAGGGCCTTCCCGAGGAGGGGAACCTTTGTCTCCATTAATTAACTTATTGCCAGGAGAGAGTAGAGCTGCTTCTTTCCTCCTTACAGGTGCGAAACCCCGCAGGCAGGAATCCAAGAGTCATCCTTGACACCGTCCTCCTCCCCTTACTAACTCCCCGCCAACTCCTAGTTCAAGCCAGTGTCAGCTCTCACTGGGACCACTGCCATCACCTCCTGACAGGTCTCCCCACCTCCACTCACGTTACCCCCAATCTGCAGCCCACCTGAGATGATCATGTCGCCCCTCTAACACAACTCCAAAATCCTAAGTGGCTGCCTCTGCTCTTAGATCAAGGTTTTAAACATGCCCTAGAAGACCCCTCATGTGCCATCTCTCCCCACCTCTCACTGTATTCATTCCCCTTGCTTTTTGCACTCCAGCCATGTCTGCCCTCTCACAGACCCTCGTACATGCTCCCTCCCCCCACAGGGCCTTTGCATGTACTGTTTTCTCTGCCTGGACTGTTCTCCCATTCTCTCCAGTTTCAGCTCAGGCATCACCCCCTTGGGGAAGCCCCTCAGCATCCCCAGCTGGTCAAATGATCCGTATATACTCTCAGGGTGTCCTGAGGTTCCTTTTCTTTGCACTGACCGTGGTTGTCATTTTGACTGCATTTCTGTGGCTATACAAGTGATATCTGCTTCACACTGGATTGCAGGCTCAGTGAGGGCAGGAGCCAAGACGGCTTTGCTCTCTCTGTATCCCCGTGCCCAGCACAGCACCTGGCGGACAGTAGGCTTTCAATCAATAATTGCTGTTGGAATGAGTGAGGCTTGGATGAGAAAGGCCTTAACCAAACCAGGATCAGGAACTCAGAGCCCTTGGTTAACTCCCAGGGGCTGGTCCGGGAGGCCACAGTCCCATGCCCTGCTGGAAGAGCCCGCCTCTTGCTTGGCCAGCAACTAGTCACCATTTAGAAACAGAGTTTGCTACATAACAAGCAGTCCCCAGGGACCGGGTGCAGAGGAGGGCGCCAATTCGAGTAAGGAATCCCACCACAGTCCCCACTGCTGCGGTCCCTCTCAGGGGTCTGGTTCTTGGCCTTGGGATCCCAGTGCTTGCTACATCCTTATCTTTGAAATTGTCCTCCCCAGGCCAATCCCAAAGCAGAGACATGGGAGGCTTCAGTCATTGCTTAAAGGGTGGAGACCTGGAGGAAAGGAGAAAGAGGAAGAGGAAGGAAAAGGAAGAAAGAGCATCCATGAAAAAATGCAGGGTGATGGGAGAAAGGCTCATGGGAGGCAGGATGTTGGCCATTTGGGGAAACACCTTGGGAAAGTGATTCACCGTCTCTGGTCCTTGGGTTGCTCCAGGCAGGCATCACGATCTCGCTCTTTAGCATCTCTCCCATGGGAAGAGGAAAGAGAAAGAAAAGGACATCTACTGTCCAGACAGAGCCAGGCAGGCTCCTCTGAGCAATCCGGGAGGGCTCCCTGGAGTAAAGGAGATTTATAGAAGCCACAGGCAGCCTGGGAGGGTAGCTGAGAAGCAGGAGGCAGCAGGCAAGGAAAGGAGGTGTGACCAAAGTAGAGCGGAGAGCGCAAGCAGGGCAAGAATCACCCTGCTGCATTAATAGGTCCGGCCGTGTCAGTCTCTGCTCAAAACCCTCAGAGGCTCCCATCTCACTCAGAGGAAAACCAAAGACCTTCCTCCCTGCCCTCAGCTCCTTCTCCCCACCCAGCCTGACTCCCACCCCTCAGCCACACTGCCTCCTCCCCGGTCCTCAAACACATCGCGGTGCTCCTCAGGCTCCTCCCTCCGCCTGGGACCGGCTTCCTTAGACAGCCCCATGGCTCACTCCCTCACCTCCTGCAAGGCTTTGCTCAAGTATCACCTTCTCAAGGAAACCTCCCTGATGGTGCTAGTTAAAATCGCACCTCAGGGCCGGCCCGGTAGCGCAGCGGTTAAGTTCGCACATTCCGCTTCTCGGTGGCCCGGGGTTTGCCGGTTCGGATCCCAGGTGCGGACATGGCACCGCTTGGCAAGCCATGCTGTGGTAGGCATCCCACATATAAAGTAGAGAAAGATGGGCACGGATGTGAGCTCAGGGCCAGTCTTCCTCAGCAAAAAGAGGAGGATTGGCTGCGGATGTTAGCTCAGGGCTAATCTTCCTCAAAAAAAAAAAATTTTAAAAAATTAATAAAATAAAATCACACCTCTTCCCCAGCACCCCCTCCCCCCCCACACACACACTTGGCACTCCTCATTCCCTTTACCTGACAACCTTCTAATCTACTCCAGAATTTATTTATTCTCTCTCATGAGAAAGCAAGCTCCATAGGGCAAGAAAAATGGTCTGTTGTTTACTGATACATCATCAGCGCCTGACAGTGCCTGACACACAGAAGGTACTAGGTAAACATCAGTTTAACTAACTAAGAGGAGTAGAGGGCAGAAGTGGGGCTGGGAACCTGGGAACGGAGGAGGAGCTCATTTTTCCAGGCTCCTTGGTCAGCTTGGGGTAAGGAGGCCCAGAGTGGATGGTCAGCTCCTGAGTAGCCACCCAGCAGGCCAGGAACAGAAGTGTCCCCCTCATAGGCCCGGCTGCTCCAGTCTCCCTCCTCCCTCCCCTCAGAGTCCTCTCTGGGTGATGATGCTCCTGGCATCCGGCACCCCTCAGTCCCTTCCAGAAGTCCCTGTGAAACAAGGGAGATGGCTAAAGCGACCCCAGATTGGGGACAGGCAGGAGAGTGTGGGTGAGCTGCCCCCAGAGCTGCCAGCCCACTGGCTTCACCGCTCCCAGCACCCCAGGGGCCTGGAGGAGGTTGTTGCCAACCACATACAACTCCTGGCTCCAGATTTGAGGGAGGAGGAGGGGAGCTGGCAGGAGGGAACAGGGGCAAGCAAATGAGAGCTGACGGGGCCGGGCACCTCGGGCAGAGAATGTAAATAAAAATCAGTAAATATTTAGGGGAAGTGTAGCGGGAAGCGGGAGAGGGAGGGCTGGAGGGGACGTGTTGGATTTCCAACAACATCTGGAGGGCAGTCCCCTCTACCTCCTCCCCTACACTCTCTCCTCCACAGTGTGGGGGCTCGCAGTGTGAGAGAGGGTGCTGGCTTGTGTGTGTGTGTGTGTGGGGGGGTGTCTGCTCTGGGCTATCTGGGTGCGTGTATGCGTGGGGGTGAGTTTGATGTCTGGACTGTTTGCTTGGCCAAGCACACACAAGGCAAGCATCACCCAGTCCCAAACCGAGTGTGTCCCTCTGGGTCATTAGTGTCCTCACTTCCATGTGGCCTGCGATGAGCCGGGCAGTGGGCATTCTGGGAGGAAAGGACAGAGTCCCTACTTTCAAGCAGCTAGGTGAAAGGGTGATAACTACACATGAGACGTGCCTTCAGAGAAGTCAGGTCAGGGGCTACGAAGCCAGGCCAGGGCGTAGTGACATGAAGTGGAGGGAGACACAGATGAGAACAGAATGGGTGTGTTGGGGGGAGGTTCATTTTCCGAGAGAGGTAGGAGTGCAGAACACCTACAGACAAGGTGACTAAGGATGATGGAGCAGGGCGGCAAAGAGGGTGGAAGCTTTGCCTAACCCCAGGAGAAAGTCTAAACCAAAAGCCCAAGCGTGCAGCCACAGGCACGAGAGGGGACACTGCGGGATGGGCCAGGCTCCGGCTCACTGTCTTTCTCTTCCATAACTTCCTGATGACCATTTCAGGACAGGAATTGGGTCTCTCCCTGTCCCTGTAGCCTCCCCTTCCAGCCTGGCAACCAACCCTGGGCTCTGCCCCCGGGCCCTGCCCAACCCTGGGGGCGCAGCTCAGAATGTGCAGCCCGGAGGGCCTCATCAGTCCTCCTCCATCAGCTTTACAGGCGAGGAAACTGAGGCCCACAGAAGGGAAGCGACCTGCCCAAGGGTCTGTGGCAGCATGTGGTGGAGCCGGGGCTGGAGTCCGGGGCCTCTGACCCAGGGAGGAGGAAGTGCGGTGAGTGGAGAGTTCCTCATTGCTCTGTGCTGCCTCAGGCTCTGCCCTGGGGACTCATTCTGTGTCTGGGCTGTTGGCAGATTACGTGCAATAACCAGTGTCCAGCCCACCCGCGCACGCTTGCCCCCACTCTGCATACTACTTCAGCCGTCACCGCTGATGTCCTCTGCTGTGGCCCTTCCCACCTGGGGACATTGGATAACTCTGGTATAAACGGGAGGGAGTCCCTGAACTGGGGATGGAATCCAGGATACCGATGATACCTAGAACGAAGGGGAAGCAGAGGCCCCAGCCCCAGTCCCTAAGAGACCCAAGCACAAAACCTCATAGCATAAGTGAGGGGTGGAGATATCCATTCATCCATTCATTCATTCATTCAGTCAGTCAGTCAGTCATCAACTAGACTTTAAGCACCTACCCCTGGATGCTTGGGGAGCAGGAAAGAGCAAAGTAGTCTAAAGCAGTGGCTTCAAACTATGATTTGTGGACCCCCCCCCCCCCACCGCGCCTTAGATGCTGCCATGGTTGGGGGGTGGCATGAGGGATGGGGAAGGAGGGTTGAAGAGGTCTCTGCTCCCCATCTCACCATTCCCATCATCCCAACCAAAGGAGCTTCCACTTTCATCTGCTTTACTGATCACACTTCTAAGACGGTTTCATTTGAAGGCTCCCAATACTATTTTTAAAAAGTTGAAAACCACTACTCTCCCAGGGAATAGAAGAAAAGTTTTTCCCCTCTCCCAGAGAGGTCACTGCTGGAAAAAGGAAAGCAGAGACTGTCTGCCTCTAACTTGAGAGCAATGGGCTTCCACATCCCAAGATTGAGGTTAGGACCCCAGGAAAGACTTAGCAGATATTCCAAGTTTTTCTCTTGCCATCTGAATTGGGTCAGCCTCCCTCTGAGGGGCCTGTCTCCCTGCCCTGGCCCACCCATGCCGACGCTGAGGCTGCACCAGCCCCAAATGCAGGGTATCTGAAGAGGGTCCGAGGACTGGAGTGTCATCCTCCCGCCTCCTGTTTCCAGACGGGGGAACAACTGGGCCCTTTGTCCAGCAGGAGGATGCCCAAAGGGTGAGGTCACCCCCAACATGGCTCTCTTTGTCCCAGAGCCAAGGAGTCACCAAAACTGAGTCCTAGCATCCTCCCCCCAACTCCCTGTCCCCAAGCCCCTGGGCACCCCCCCCACCCCCCAATAAGGGCTTCCCTAGGGGCACAGGAATGAGCACTGACAGGTAGGGAGGGTGCATCAGGCACGGTGGAGGCGAGGAAGGTTTGAGATGGGTACAGCCAGGGGGTGGGATGAGAAAAAGTCCCCAACTTAGAGTCCCCAACGGGGACTAGAAAAAGTCCCCAACCCTTCGTCACGAGGATCTTCAGGCTGTCATGTGGCTCGGCCTACAAAGATGGTTCCAAACCCCAAAGGAAAAGCTAAGGGTCTGATCCTAGAGGCCCAGCAGCTTGTCTCAACTTTCAACCAAGAGGCCTTGGGAAAAGGGGATGAACTGACAGTCCCCATAGGTACAGACACAGGCTAGCTGGAGACAGACTCACCCTGCCACGCAGGCCGCCCACAGAGAGGGAGAGTCTGGGGCTCAGAGCACAGGGAAAGCTTAGGGTGGAGAAGGCAGGGGGAACATGTCTATGGCCTGGAAGAGTAACAGAGCTGGAGTGTGAACCAGAGAGTTTCTGAGGAGCCAAGATGGGAGGCCTTCAAGAGGGACAAGAGGGACAAGAAGAGGGGCTTGTCTAAATGGAGTTTGGAAGAGATGTCGTTATGGTGTCACTGAGCAGTAGGGTGGGAATCGAGGGCACTGGGTTCCAGTCCTGGCTCTGCCTCTAACTCACCCAGGATCCTGGCCTTGTTTTACTCTCTCTGGACCTCAGTTCCCCCATCTGTACGGTGGATCCTTCTGGAGCCAAAGTTCTAGTAGTCCAGACTACGAAGTTCTAGGCAGCAGGGTGCGGGAATGCAGAACAGAGCACAGGATGAGGGGGCCCTTGTGGTCAGCTGATGAGACACGGTGTGAGCTGGCGGGACAGGAAGGGCCCCCCTGAGAGCTTCAGCTATTGGAGCAGCTGCCTTGGGGAGGGAGGGGCAAAGCTAGGCAAGAGCCAAGCACGACCTGAGCGGGTGGGGAAGACAGTGGCGCTACTAGTGGACAGCGCAGCTGTCCAGAGGCCACCAATGTTGGGAGCGTGGAGGGGTGGGTCCACCCACCGGGCTGAATGAACTGCCAGAGAGGGCCCAGAGCATGCCGGGAGCAGGCGCCAGAGACAGGACACGGAACGGTCTGACCAGGTCAGTCTCCGAATACGGATTCTCCGACTGGGAGCTTCCTAGATTTTGGGAGCACCCTGCCTCCCTGCCTTCCCTCACCCAATTCATTCCGACCCGGCCCCATTCCATCTTGGTGGCACATTGAGTGAGCTGAGAATAGTCGTTGCTGGGGTCAACGAAGGGAGAGTCGCCAGGGATGAATTGCCCTAAATAAATGAGCAATTAAGGCTGTTACAGGAAGTATCCAGACCCCCCTCCGCCCACCACCCTGAAAGATCACCATGGTAACCACTGCTGGCTCCACCCCAAGAAAGGCTGAGCCACTTGGTTGGCCCACGTGGCTGTCATTCAGACAGCTGAGGCTGGAGAGGGAGTGGCTTCAGTCAAGGGAAGGGAAAGGGGCAAAGAAAAGACCGCGTTGAAGGAGAGGCAGGGGGATGACTGGGGTGACCTTCTGGCTGAGGGTTCTGGGGGATTTCTCCCAGTCAGTGGGGAGGAGAGGAAGAGCCTGGGGTGCACTCCATGACTGCAGCCTGCAGGACAGCTGCCCCTGTGGTGGGGGCTGGGGGCGGTTGCCAGGAGAAGTAGACCGTGCCAGGACCCCATCTCCTCTCAGCACCTCGGCCCCTCCCCCTACACTTCCTGTAATGGCGTCTCCAATGGGGAGGCCATTAGTCCTGTTCAGGACAGCGCTTAAGTACTGTGGCTGATAAATATAACATGAGCTCATCGATTAGAATCCTCTGGTCCTGCATCAGCTCAGCTCCCTAATGGCTCCCCCCACCCGCCTCCACACACACTGACTACTCACCCCCACCCGCCACACGGGCCTACTTTTCTTGCTTACTTGGGGCTGCGATGCAGACGTTGTTAGAGGAGCAGAGTGAGGTGATGAAGGCAACACCCGGGCCTGCTCCGTAGAGACAAGCTGGCCAAGTGTGGGCCCTAGGAAGCCCGGAAGCCCCTCTGGCAGTCGCGGGGAGTCCTGGTCAGCACACAGGACATGGAGTGCAGGAGGCAGAGGGCCTTACCCTCCATGAGGTGGACGGCACAGCTCCTGCCTTTGGGACTCTCCTGGTGACTTTGAAAACTTTTCTCCTGGTGCAGTGACACCAACTTGGACCCTGTCACCACACCCCCTTCTCCCGGGGCATCTCCCAGCCCCCCACTCAGCCAAGCAATTCCCTCGCTGTCTCCCCCAACCCTGATGTTCCTAGCTTCATTTCACCCATCTTCGGGGTTGTCCACGCTCCCTTGTCAGATTGGGAGCCCTGAGCACAGGGGCTGTGTCTCCCCCAGAAGCCTGGGGCCCCCTGAATGGGAGGAACTGTCTTCTCTAGGGTGGAGGGCTCTAGAAGTCACGAACTGTCTCCCCGCCCCCCAGACTGGGAACTGCAGAGGGTGGGGTGTGCCCTTCATAAGCTAAGCAGACCAATTAGACCTTTGGACGTCGTTCACATCAGCGCGCTGAGCTGAGACAGCTCCACACACCTCTCGCCAATCTGAGACTTCTCAAGGCGCTGGCGGGCTGCTCAGCTGCTCAAAGACATCTGGAAGGGCCTTGGCAGGAGGCACAAGAACAGCTCCAGCCTGGGCGCTGGGGGGCTTTGGTGGGTGGGTGGGGGCCCATGCCTGGGAGGGGGCTGTGGTTTTCAGAGCCGTGTCTCTGGGCAGAGGCTGCCCACAGAATCCTCTAACAGGAAGGCTGAGCCAGGCTGGCTGCAGCCAGGAAGTTAATCCTTAATGTGCCTCTGGCCTTGCTGCTGTGCAAACTCACCACTTAAACACTCCAGGCCGGTGGGGACCAGCCACAGAGCCCGCGCTCCAGGGGGGGGGTTTGGTACCACAGCAAGCTGACTACCAGGCATGCTCTGTGTGCTACAGGCGTGCCTGCCTGCCTGCGTGGCTTTGTATGAGAAGAATGGGTGTGCAAGAGGCCAGAGGTGGCCCATTCTCTGCTGTGTCCCTCTCCCCCACCTCTGTGCCTCTCTTAAGCCTCTGGTAGGCACTCCAACAAAGAAATGTGTTTTTATGGATGGGCATTTGAGCACCATTCTTCTTTCCCATGTATCTAATTGCAGCTGTAGAGATGGTGGCTAGATTGCAAGAAGAACTTCCTCATGTACATCGGTGGGAGACTAGAGTGAGCATCCTTTTGGGAAGTGAAGGATTCCCCTGTGAAGAAGTTTCTGGAAGGGAAGTAGACCTTTGGAGAAAAGGATGAAAGCACAATAAGGGGCTGGGCAGGGAGGTTATGCTTCTAAGCTGTCCCAGTCAGCCCCGGCGGCCATAACAAAACACCACAGACCGGGTGACTTAAAGAACAGAAATTTATGTTTTCACAGTTCTGGAGGCTAGAAGTCCAAGATCAAGGTTGCAGCCATTTCAGTTTGGGTTGAGAGCTCTTCCTGGCTCGCAGACAGCCTTTCCTTTGGTGCATGTGTGCCGGAGGAAAGAGGGGGACCAGCTCTCTGGTGTCTCTTTTTATAAGGACACTAATCCTAGGCGAGCAGGGCCCCACCTTTATGACCTCATTCAACCTTGATGACTTCCTCATGGGCTAAATACACACATCTCCAAATATAGCCCCATTGGGCGTTAGGGGTTCCGCATATGATGTTCCGGGGACACAATCCAGGCCATAGCACAAGGTGAGGAAGCTCCCTCCTGGTCTCCCACATTGCACCCTCATTTTTGAAGATGAGCTAGCTTGGATTTCCCCTTCCAACGCTCTAAGCCCACCCTCTCGTGCCCTTCCTGGCCCCCTAGGAGGGCCCACGTGCCCTCTCCTCACCCCTACTGCCTTCCTTCCTTCCCAGCCTCCTTTTCTCCGGCTCCCTGCGGCCCGGGCCTGGGGCAGGCAGCGGGAGGCCCGGCCCCTCAATAGCCTGAATTCAGCCCCCAGCCCCGGCTATATTTAGCCTCCTGCCTCAGACACTGGACAAAGCCGCTTTCCAAGGGGCTGGTGAGGACAGAGCTGAGAGGGGGCTGCCCTTCCTGCCTCTTCCCCTTCCCGATATGGATACCCTTTGGTTACCCTTCTGGGGTTACCAGAAATGCTGTTCACAGGGCTGTGGACTAGGACTCCGTGCGACTTGCATTCTATTTCTAGATTATCTGCTGGGAAGAAAGTTTGAACCCCCCGCCCCAGCCCGGACGGGGACGTTCTGGAGTGGTTTTTCTTTCACGTCCTCTTGGTGCATCAGAATCATCTAGGGAGCTTTAAAACTATGGATGCCCAGGCCCTACCACTAAAAATTCTGACTTAATTGGTCTGGGGTGAGGCCCTGGCATCCTTTTTTTCCTTTTAAAAATCTCCCAGGTGACTGTCATGTGCAGCCAGGATGGCGAATCGCTGTTCTAGATCCTTCCTCCCCCTCCAAGCGAGGTTCCTGGACCAGCAGCAGCAGCATCTCAGGGAAGGGGACCCTCGTTAGAAATGCAAATTCTTAGGCCCTACCCCAGCCTCTGGAATCAGAATCTGCATTTTAACAAGCTCCCCAGGGGATTCCAATGCAGCCTGAAGTTTGAAAGTCACTGTTCTAGAACCTTCCATGGTAGTGGGTAAGACCCCAGATCTGTGCAAGAGGTTCTGATACTCACCCTCTCCATCTCTGCTTTATTCTTTGGAGAGGATCCCTGTTTCTTGAGAGGGTCCACCTCTCCCAGGTCATTCCTTCACTCCCCAATGTGTCCACATGCTCATACATGCACCCTCCCCCCATCTCAGTCCATATCCCCAAGGCAGCAGGATCTCCTCTCCCCACAGGCCATGTGCAGAGAGGTCCAGGAATCTGTATCGAGACTTATGACTAAACTCCCTCACTATCAGGAGCAGCTTTCGCTGCTCAGCTCTCATTTCCACCAGAGAGCCGTCCCCTTGCTCTTTCAGCATCCCCAAAGGCTCGCATATGTCCCCTGTAAGAAATCCCAAGGGTCCCAATCATCAGAAATTGTTTCTCACATCCAGTGTGCATTCTCAGGATCAACTTCGCTTAGGGCGTCTAATATTAATTTGTGTCCTGCCTTTGCTTGAAACCCTTCCCTGGTCCCCCCCCCAACCCCAGCCCTGTCTATAAGACAAAATGCAAAGTCCTTGGAGGAGCCTCAGGGCCTGCAGGATCTGAGAGGCCCTGCTCCTGCACAGAGCCTCACCTCCTGCTGCTGCACCCACACCAGAGCGCGACCCACGACCCACGCTCTGCTCCCGGGGCGGTGCTTGCTTTGCACTAGAGCACTTCGCATTTGCTGTTCCCTAGCTTGAATGACTTTTACCTCTTCTTTCCCCGTCTCCCTGACAGGCTCCTATTTATCCTTCAAGTCCCAGATAAGGTCACTTCCACTGGGCAGCCTTCATTAATCCTCCAGGCACAGTAAGTGTTCCCATGGCTGTTTGCACAAGCCCTTCTCCCAGCACCAGTTACACTGTGTCTGTCCACGTCTCTCTCTTCCACGAGTCTCTTCAAAGGGGGAGCCAATCCCATTCATCTTTGTAACTCTAGCACCTTGGCCCAGCATTTGGCAAGGAGTGGAAGTAATAACAATAGCTCACATTTATTGAGTGTTCGTGCTGTACTAGGCACCGTACAGACCACTTCCTCTGGATCATATCATGTATTATTCACAACCCTACAGGACAGGTACTTTTATCATCTCTGTTTTATTGATGCAGAATCCGAGGCCCGGAGAGGTGAAGCAACTTGCCTAAGATCACACAGTGAATCATGGCAGAGCTGGGATTTGAACTCAGTCTCTCAGGCTCCAGAACTCATGTTCTTTACCACTGCACTCTACAGAGCTCATTAGATGGATGATGGAATTAATGAATGAACAACTCGGTGACTCCCAGGCAGGAACTTCCTAGAATCATCTCTTCATCAACACATTCTTCTTCAGTGGTATCAATGTCATCTTTCTATCCTCCTTGTTACCTTCATCAGCAAGAATCCTTTGTCAGAGTCCAGCAACTCCTGTTGGCCTGCAGCTGGGATTAGGATGTCATTTCTGGACTTCTAGTTCAGCTGCATGAATCTCGGGGGTCAGACTGCTTGGTCCAAATCTCAGCTCTCCCACTTCCTACCTGTGTGACCCTGGGCGGGTTACTTCTTTTCTCAGACTCTGAGCAAGTTGCTTAAGCCTCAGTTTTACATATTGGGGATGGTAATGGCACAGTTCCTCCCTCCTAGGATTGTTAGAGGAAGAAATGAGGTAATGTATGTAAGGCCTGGCCCATCGCAAGGGCTCAGTTAATGTTAGCTGGTGAGCTAAGGCCCGAGGAGAGACAGTGCTGTTAGGGGAAGGTGGACTTCCTGGTTCAGACTTATCTTCACCGTGCCAGAGGCAAGGGATGTGACTATTTGGACACTGACCTTGATAAGGAGAGAGGGTTGTCAAACGGTGTGGAATCGCTTGACTCAAACTGAGTAGAGTTGAGTGAAGCCATCCCCTCTCCCTGATTACTCCAGGAAGACCGGAGGGGGAGAGAACCTTGAGAATGATGGAGAAGGTGTCCAAGAGATGGTATAGAGGGCTGAGGATGGAGGGCACAGAGAAGGAGGCAGGGGATGCCCCGGCCTGGGGGCCACTGCAAGCTCCAGCAGGCTCCCCTGGATGGCTGCCCCAAGTTCCACCTCCCGCCGCAGCGCCGAGGGTGCTCTGTTAAAACCTGGAGGTGACCCCTGCCACATCCCAGCCTCATGCCTCCCTGCTTGACCCTGGGACAGACCCTTGTTGGCACCATTCCCCGGGTGGGCGCCAAGAGGACCGAGAGCGGGAAGAGGGGACCTTTGTCCAAGCCCCCAGTGACAACCACTCCTCGGGTCAGAGCCAGGCCGAGGGGCCAATGCACAGCCCCCTCCGTTCGTCCTTCCCTGCCCCATGAGGAATGCGTCCTCTGAGCCACACCAGCTTGGCGGTCGGCTCCGGTTCACAGAGGGGGCTGTGTCCTGCCACCCGTCCCCTCTGAAGCCCCCATTGTCAGACTGGGGGGGTTGGGGGCAGGCTGGGGGCATGCCTCAAAGGCCTAATGTTCTCAGAGGTGGGGAGGCCGAGGGGTCTCCCGGAAGTTCTAGGCCATGGGACACCTGGCTCTTCTCTGCCTGTCTGCTCGGAGCCCTGGCTGGCCGGAAAGAAGGCTTCCCAGGAAGTGGGACAGTCATGGGGACATCCTCTGCATTTGCTTGCCTTGTGCCAAGCTGTTCCCTAAACATGGCAGATAGGCTAGAGAATTAAAGAATTAAGGCTAGAGAGGATTAAAAGACAAAAACAAGCAGACGGTTAAGATAATACAAGTTAATTTTATAAAGTCGCATTGAGGACCAGACACTGTGCTGTAAGTTTCAAAACCATCACAGCCCACCTTGAAGCAGATGTGATTATTGTCATCATTCCTGTATTTCAAGGGAGGAAATCAGGCCCAGAGATGTTAGGGGACCTGCCCACGGTTACACAACAGCGGGGGGCAGAGCAGCTGAACCCAGGTGGGTTAGTCACAGAGCCCATGTCCGCAGTGACCACGTGAACCAGGGACAGAAGAGCACTTATGGAGGAGACTAAGGCGAATCATGCCCGTTTGCACCCCAAGCCAATCCCCAAGACACCTCCCCAGACCCCAGGGGTCTCCCAACCACAGCTGAAGACACTGTTCTAAATCTTCTCCCAGGATCCTGCCGTCAGTAGGGTCTCCCACCCATGGCTCTTAGGTTGCTTCAGTTGGGGGGCCCACTTGGGGACAAACAACGATGGACTCATCTGCCCACTCATCCCCTTTCCTGCAGCCCCACTGGCTCCTACCATAGGCCTCTCCAGGCCGGCAGGAAAGCACGAGTACATTTCTTCCCCGGGGCACAAGGCCAGCACCACTGGAAGAAATAAAGGTCCTAAAAGAAAAGCACAAGATGTCACTGATGTTTTTGATAAAGCCCCAGGACTCACTCATTGAACACGTGTGGTCCTTTTCAAAGCAATCTTCCTGGGAATCCCCCAGCGTGTGGGGGGAAATTCCTTCTCTGGGCCAAACTTAGAGCTCGCAGCTCAGGCCTCTGGCTGTCCTGGACGAAGGCAGAGCTTCCTGCTGTGGGGGTGAACTTGAGTGTGGGGGACAGCCAGGAGCCACTTGAGTCCAGCCTGGTGAGTGAGAGGTGCCTTCCTCACTTGCATGGGCAGGCATCACCCAGCACAGAGCGCACAGCAGGCACTCACCTGAGGCATGGTCCCAGGCCAGGGTGGCAGTGGGGTGGACCCAAAGATGACCAAGGACACTCGCCATTCTTGGTCACTTGGGGAGGAAAAGATCCATCCCAAGCCACCCGGGGCAATGTGGACAACACATGTGGGGTCCTGCAGGGCGGGCCTTCTCTGTAGAGGGGGCTCTGGGACAAGGCGAAGAGTCGAAGTGCCGCCATGAAGTTCAAAACCAGGTACACCCGAGAGATCCTCTCCAGCATGTGGAGAGGGGCTTGCAAAATCCAGGATGGCTTTCTGGAGGAGGCAGACTTTGCCCTGGGCTCAAAAGGATGAGTCAGATTCGGACAGAGTTAAATAGGAGGGGGATTCCAGGTAGAGGGGACAAGCTGGTTGGTGCTATTTTGATTAAAATCAATCAATCAATAAAACAAACTCTAGCCTAGAATGCTTGTCACCAGAGGGTGGGAGGTACTCTAAAGTCACATCTAAGATGCTCGCTGAGAAGCTGGGGCTCAGTTTGCATCCAGCCTCGGTCATTTACTAGCTGTGCGGCCTTGGGCAAGTGACTTACTCTCTTAAAAAAACTTAATCGGCTTGTCATCTGAAAAATGAAGATAATAATGGTGGTTTCATCTGAAAAATGAAGATAATAGTGGTGGCTTCCATGTGGGATTATTTGAGCACAAAACAGGATAAGTTCTGAGAAGTGGGCCCTTTGTGACTGTTGCATGGTAAGGACCCACCCAGTGTCAGTTCTTGTGACAATGGCACCATCTCCTTAAGAGGCTCCTGAAGAGACCCAAGAGTGAGTTCTCAAAAAGGGGTCCCCAAGCTCCTCTGAGTCATGGAAAACATGTGACATGCCCCTTTCCCTGCTCCCCAACAGGGCTATGGAAGAAGGGGCAGACCCTTTGTGGATTCCATCCTTAGCACTTGGTCCCAGTGTTTGACTCCTTCTAGTCTGTCAATAAACCCTGTAGATTCTTCTAAAACAATTCTGCAGTCTTCCTCGCCTGTCTACCTCCAGTACCAAAGCTGTAGCCTCGTCAGTGGTGTGCCTGTCTGGGTCTCTCCGCACATCAAACCTCATCCTCCCTATGGCCTCCAGGTGATCCCCCAGAGCAGAGCAGATCATGCTTCTCCCCAGCTCAAAAACCTTCCATGACTCCCACTGCCCAGAGAATAACCCCCAGCTCCTTAGCCTGGCACCCAAAGCCAGTTTACCACAGTCCAGCCCCTGCCTGCCTTTCCAGTGTCCTCTCTGACCACTCACCTGCCAGACCCTCCAGTCACTCTGGGTCAACCACCTCTAGGTCCCTGGCAGCCCTGCATGGTCCTGCCTGGAGCTATTTTTTACAAGCAGCCCTGCTTTTCCCTCTGCCTGGATTGTCCTTTCTCCCTTCTCTGATGGTTAAGTCCTAGACATGCTTCAAGGCCCAGCTCAGACATCCCCTCCTTCCCGGAGCCCTCCCAGACTCTATTCCCCAGCAGCGACCATGGCTGTCTCCTATAACCGGGTGTGGAATATGGTCGAAAGCTGGGGCCACACTCTGCAGCTGCCCAGAAGGACTGTTGGGGACCACCTTCAGGGCAGAGATCGCTGCTGAGAGAGGCTCTACCCCACAGCCCCCCGGAAAAGAGCAGGGTGGGGCTGCAGAAGCCTCCACAGAGCCTGGCATGGATGCCAGCAGCCCGGATAGAGCCCAGGCGGCAGTGTTGGCACGGCTCCGCTGCCGGAGATGAGGGTGAGACAAACAGCAATTAGCCAAGCACAGGCTGGGCTCTCAAGGCTAATTACCAATTAGATGGGGCCGGGCGATTAGCAACATGAAAGAGACAGTCAGCAAATAGTCACTGGCGTGGCAAACGGAAGATAGAGGGGATGAGGGTCCTCTCTTTCTGCCAACAGGCCTAGCTTCCTAGGGGTTAGTGCAGTCCTGTCATGGGGAGACGGGATGCAGCAACCGACAGGCTGAGCCTCCTACGGAGACTCGGGCAAATTTGCCTTCTTTTTGATCCCAGACTCATCTTCAGGGTGGCGTTGGGGTGATGGATGATGAGTGCTTTGACACCTTTGGCCAGGTGAGCCCGGCAGAACGTCGGAGCCTCGGTGCCAGATGCCAATGGGATGCATTTGTGTCTGGAGCTTTGCCTGGCATGGCTGGGCTGAGGGGAGAGGGAGGGGCTACAGCTTCCTCTCTCCCCTCTCTTGGCTCAGTTCTTCTTCACTCTCTCCGTCTCCTCTGTCTCCCGCTCCCTGCCCCCTTCCTCTCTTCCCTCTGCTCATTTTCTCTTTTTCTTTCATCCCCCCTCCCTCTCATCCTCCTGGTCTCTCCACTGCTTACCTCTCTGGCTTGCTCTGTCTCTGGCTCTCTGGGTCTCGCTCTTCCTCCCTCCCTGAACTCCACACCCTATGGTCCCTGCTTCACTTAGGGTGGGCCTCCATCACTGCGGGGAGAATTGAGATTGGACATATGGTGACTTCCTGACACCAAGGCCAGGCCTCTCTGGGGTGAGCTGGCCCTGGGTTGGGAGAGGGTGGAGCTGGGGAAAGGGCCTCTCTCGCTTTAGGAAGCTTGTGGGGGCAAATAATGATTTCTGTGAATGATCCTGCAAGAAGGTTGGATTGTAAGACCCTTTATCATACAGGTTCAGGGCCAAAATCAAGTTCAACCTGGAGTTTGGTTACTAGACTACCCCTGGCCGTGTACTTCTCTCCAGGCCCTGGTCTGCTTGAAGCCTGGCAGGCCCTGCTGGGCCAGGAAGCCCGACCTGCTGACCTGGCTGGTGACCAAATCTGCCCACCTTACAAGCCCAGATGAGCCTTCCTAGGCTGGGCCTGCGTGATGGTGGTGATAGGTACGCTGTGGGTGCACGTGCCTGTGTGTGTGAGTGCCTGCGTGTGTGCGTGTGTTGTTGGAGGGCTGGGCATGGGCAGACCAGTGCAACCTGTCTCAGCCACCGTCTGTGGGGTTTGCGTTGTAGACCTCAGTGAGGGGGAGAGGATTTCATTAGCGGAAGAGGCTCTGGAGGAAGATGAGGGCTCAGATCTGGAAACAAGCTTAGGAATGCAGACCTGGCCGAGAGACCTGGTTTGCGGGTCTCTGTTAATCTTGGCAGCCCCCATCACAAGTGCACACCGCACAGGAGATCAAAACACCCCGGCTCTCATCCCAGCGTGGGTGGGGCTCCAGGGGCTGCCCCTACCCCCAGGGACAGGTGCCGCAGTCCTGCTTCCCCTTGCTGTCGCTATGTCCGGAGCCCCTGCCCCGGAAGGTGGGGAGATTCTGCCTTGCTAGCTCTGGGAAGGAAAGCAAGGAGCATCTGCCGGCAGGAATGCGGAAGAAGGAGAGGAGGAGCTGTCAGCAAGTCTGCTGGGCCTGAGGGCAGGGGTATGTGTGTGTGTGTGTTGGGGAGCATTGGGAGTGCATGGGCCTGTGTGAGGATGCAGTGTCTATTGGGCTCATGGCTCCGTATGCAGTGGCGTGCACCAGCCCCTTTGCCCAGGAAGCAGGCCAGCGATTTTCCCTGACTCCCTCCTGCTGCGGTCAGGAAGCCGGTGACCAGCCCAGTGGTCCACATCTCTGGGCTCTGAACTCACCCCTCAGCTATGCTCCCAGGACAATGGGGCTCTTTCTGCACAAGATGGGCACGAGGGACCCTGTCATGGACTTGTGACCTGAGGGACAGGGCTGCCTCAGGGCACATCCCAGCCTTGGTCACACTTGTGGACGCTGACTGGCCTTGAGCCAGGGCAGACCAGGGAGAAGGAGAGGCCCTCCTTCCCGCCTGTCCCAAGAAGGCTCCCTGGAGGAGGGGTCCTTGACATGCCCATGTCTGCGGTTCTGGTGGGCACGCATGCGCGGGGCTCCCCTCTGGGACATCAGGAGCCTGAACAGGTACCTGCCCTCCAGCTGACCTGTGTCCCAGAGTGCTGACCCTCCAGTGCCTTGAGGGGCAGGACCAGTGGAGGACTGGGAGAGTCAGCTGGAGGAAGAAACAAATGCAGGTCTCTTGGCAGAGACACTGCCCCGCCCTGAGGGAGCCGGAGTCTGAGGAAAGAAGTGTCCGCAGCCAGGGCTAATCTAATGAGACTCGGCCCCTCTCCCTCCTTTGTTAAGTGGCCCCCCACTCTTACAGCCCCCCAGCCCTCACTGAAGGAAGTGTCAGACACACACCCAGAAGAGAGACCAAGACCACCCAGGGAGACAGGTGTGCGTGTATAGCTTTGAGGGCAGGAGGCGGCACATGAGGAAAGGGCCCATCCCATCAAGAGAAGACCAGGAGGGCTTCCTGGAGCGGAGGTTGTGGAGCTGAGCAGGGAACTCAGGCAGGGATTGTGGGGGCCTGAGGAGCCCCTGTTAGGGGCTCAAAGGAGGGCGAGAGTGCAGGGAAGAGCTTCTGGAGTCATCCCATTCCATTATCGGAGCACCCGGAAGACCCGCGCAGAGGCCAGTCTCAGCCCCAAGGTGGCACAGCACAGAGGAGGAAAGGCACACGGCGCAGCCCAGGTCTCTGCCTCGTGCGCATCTTTTCACATCCTCTTCTCCCTTCCCTTGCAGCCCACACCCCGGGGCGGCGGGAGAGATCAGTGCGGGGCAGGAAGCAGCTTCCAGCCGCTCCGCGCCCTCGGCGGGACAGCTGTTCTGCGCAGCTGCTGGGGGCTCTGCGGGCTGCGGCGGATTTGATTTGATTCAGGCCCCAAAATAGCCATCATAGCAGGAAGCGGCCCCCTCCCCCAACCCCTCCAGGACTCTCCATCCGGGGGCTGAATTGACACCTTAGGTTCTGCCCCCTCCCTCTCCCCCGCGCTCACCCCCTTGTCTCCAGAGACTCACTCCATTTTTCCCTCCCCTTAGCCCGCAGCCATTCTCCTCCTCGTGCCTCCCCTCCTCCAGGAAGCCTGCCCTGGTCACCCCCTCCCCCCATTATGCCTGCCGCAGCTCTTTGCCCACACACGATCGCCAGGCCCTCCCCCACCAGCCCTGCTCTTGCGGGGGCTGACGGGGAGCCAGTCTAGGGCTGGGGGCCTGTGGTCAGGCACGGGCGGGCTGCGGAGGGCACACAAAAGGCTGCCCTGGCCTTTGATGAGTAATCGTTGTTCCCTGGAGCCACGATTCCACTCGGCTGCCTGGGCCCCCTGCCCCCACCCGCGTCCTAGTCCTCAAATAAGACTCGTTTTTGTTCTGAGGACACAATGCGAGAAAATGTCACCCAGGGGGCGTGCCCCCTGGCCCCAGCCCTGACAACCGGAGCTCTTAATCACCCGGCCTCCTTCCTCCCCAGCTTCCCTCTCCAGCAGCTGGCTGAGCTGGGGGAGGGGGGAAAGTAGGGGTAGGGGCCAGTACCACTTTCTGGGGCTGGGGCTTCTTCCAGCTGGAGGTCTAAGGCCTTAATTTTTCTCCTCGCTGGGGTGCAACCCCTGCACTAACCTCTCACAAAGGCCTGGACCTCTGCTCAGTTCTTAGCTTTTCTCTCTCCATCACAACCTGTCAAGGTCCCCGAAGCAGGAGACGTGGAGAGGAGCGTCAAGTCTGCATCAAAGCTCTGGAAGCGGGCTGCACTATGCCAGTGCTTTGAGAAGTGCTACCAAGAAAGTAAAAGAGTGTGGTAAAATGATGCTGGGGGTCAAGGGCAGAAGTCACCTCTCCAGGCTCTAGGCGGAACCTTCCACACAAAGGCCTTGAGGCCTGCGGTGGTGTTAGGAAGCCGCTAGAGGGGTAAACCCTCCCCCTCCATCATCTCCCTAAGCATCCATCCCTCTTCACCTGCCCTGAGTAAATAGAGTCTAAATAAGAACCGTGTGCTTGCTGTGCACACAACTTCTAGACAAGTTCTCTGGCCCCCTTCCAAACAAATGACTGCCTCCCAAACCCTTCTCAATAGAGATTCTGGAACCTTCACTGCTGAGGTCTTTTTCTCTCTTGATCCTCACATCTCATATGCCAGCCAGTCTGGTCTGCTCTCCCTTCAAAACCTTCGCCAACTCGTCACTTTGGCTGTCTCCACGGCCACCCATCCAGCCCACACCAGCTTTCGTTTGTGCCACTTCAGCAGACTCTATTGGGTCTCCCAGCTCCACTTTCTCCCCTACCATGCGTTCTCCCAGAGCAAACAGAGCAATCTTATAAAATGGAAGCCACATCATGTCACTCGTTTGCTTAAAGGCCTCCAGAGACTTCTGATTGCTTTGAGAATGAAACTCAAATTCTTTTGTCAGCAAAAGTAGGGAGAATGGAAGATTCACACGAGATAAATATTTGTGGGTTCTCACTGTGTGTGAAAGGAGAGACCAAAAAAATAGTCAGTGGGATGAGGATGAGAAGACATCACTCTCTCAAGACGAAGAGCTACTTGATTAAATTTGTGTACGTGAGATCCAGCAGAGAAAAAAACTGCAAACTCCTCATTGTGGTCCACAAGGCTGGCTGGTCTGGCCTCCCCTTCTCCCCTACCTCATCTACCCCTCTTCTCTTTCCTTTGCTTAATGGGCTCCAGCAGAGAAAAAGGGAAGATTTCAACCCAGCATGCAATTTCCCAGGCCATTCATATATGAATTCATTCATTCAGACTCATGTGTTGCATCCCTGCCACCCACCAGGCATTGATTAGATATGGAGATACGGAGCTAAATAGGGGCTTGCAGTCTAGAGGGGAAGCAGATAGATAAGAGAGATCTGTAAGAAGTGTGATGGGAACCCTGCCTGGGATCCTTGGGAAAGGCTTCACAGCCTGGAGCTCAGTCTTCAAGGAGGAGTCCAAGTTCACCAAGCAAAAATCAGAATTCTAAGCTGGGGGATGATGTTTGCAAAGGAGAACCCTGAGAGAACAGGGGTTGATCGGGGAAGAGGGAGGGGCATGTGGTGTGGCTGGATCAGGGAGCATGCTGGGAAATGAGCGTGCACTGGGAAGCAAGGGTCAGGCCATGAATGGACTTGGTAGCCTCATTAGGACTTTGGATTTATCTTTAGGCCACAAGGCTACAGCCAAGATTTTAAAGCAGAGATGTGCATAATCAGATTTGTGTTTTAGAAAGAGCTCTCTGGCAGCAGCATAGATAGATGATAGATTAGAGAGAGGACAGGCTGGAGTCAGAGAGACCAATGGGTTCCGGAAAGAAATAATGCAGGCCTGAACCAGGGCAGGAGCACGAGAGAGTGAGAGGTGGGCACATTCAAGGTAAGCCCATCTGGACTTTTGGCCACATGAATGTGGAAAAGGGGAGTGTGAGAAGAGTGGGGATGATGTTAGCGCCCAAACTTCAGGCTTGGTGATTGGCAGGGTGGTGGGGCCACCGCTGAGATGGACAGCTGAGAGGAAGAGCAGCCTGGCGTGGGGGTGGGGGGTTCAGCGTGGGATGTGTTGGGATGCAGGTGCCTCAGAGATGTGCAGACGGAGAGGTCTGGTTGAGAGCTGGGAACACAGTCTGCTTGGAGTGAATCGTGGATTGAGAAAGAGGCCCCGGTGATGCCAAGAGCGTGGATCTTGACAGGGGTCCTCCGACTCCCAGGGATTCTCCCTCTCACAACCCCCGGGGGGAATGTCCCTGAATTGGGGCTGGGGGAGGGGGAAGCAAGGGCAGGAAGCTCCGCGGTGGGAAGGGCTGCCGTGCACCTGCAGAAGACAGTAAGATGGAGGGTAGAGGGAAAGGGCAGTGCCAGGAACCAGCCACTGCAGGATCCCCATGGTTACGGAATCCTCGCTTTAACTGGAGCTGAGGGGCCTCAGAAATCACCTGGCTGACCTAATCCTCTCATTTTACAGATGGGGAAACTGAGGTTCAGATGGGTAGAGTGACCTGGCTAAAACTGCCCCCCTTAGTTGCTCACACTCTGAGACGGGAAGGTGAATATAGATTTGCTTTTTTTTTTTTTGAGGAAGATTAGCCCTGAACTCACTGCTGCCAATCCTCCTCTTTTTGCTGAGGAAGACTGGCCCTGAGCTCACATCCGTGCCCATCTTCCTCCACTCTATATGTGGGATGCCTACCACAGCATGGCTTGCCAAGCGGTGCCTTGTCGCACCCGGGATCCGAACTGGCGAACCCCGGGCCGCGGAAGTGGAACGTGCAAACTTAACCGCTGTGCCACTGGGCTGACCCCTAGATTTGCTTTTGATTTATGCACAACCTGCCTATTTCCACAGAACCTGGAACCCCACTCCGACCACCACCACTATGTGTGACAGAGGAGAGAGTCAGAGCCCAGGGTCAAAGGGGAGGTGTTTAGGGGAGGCCTGAGGATCTCTGACCCTCTCTGCCTTCCCACCAACTGAGTGCTCCTCGTCCCTGGAGAGCATCACCCTGTGGTCCACTGGAGGACACTGGCTCCTCCTAGTGGTCACAAGGAGCATTGCTCTGGGTGGTCCCAGGTGAGCTCAGAGTCCAAGTCCCTGGAGCATAAGACCTCCGTTCCCCCTGACCAGTCTCCAGTGGGCCCAGACCCAGGTGCCAGTGCCCTGACAGACACTCTGCCTGCCCCTATAGGAGACATTCGCTCCAGAGCTGAGGCCTGACCCCAGCAAGACACTCTTCTCCAGGCGAGACTCCTTGACCGTGACTGATGTGTTTCCATGGCTTATGATGAGGCTTATGACGAGGGGCGGGATGTGGCCCATTTGTCTCATATCCAGATGTTTTTCACCAGGCTGAGAGCTCCTTGAGGGCAAGAGCCATGCTTACTTCACCTTTGTTTCCTTGGGGTCTGACACGGTGCCTCGCAGGAATTGGGTGCTCAATATGTCTGCTGGGACTGAAAGCACGTCCCCGCTGGGCCATCCTGGGAGCTCAGAGATCCCCTCCCCCTCCACACGACCCCAGGATGGCTGTCTGCGCTCCTCTGACCTCTCAGTTTCAGCTCATCATGAAGTTCTCCCTTTTAGAAAAAAACCCAGACTTCTTTACTTTGCGTGGCTGGTGCCAGGTCCCTTCAGGCTTCAGCTGAGATGGAGAAGTGCCTCCCAGAACCGTGTCCAGCTTTCTGTTGGGGTCTACACCTAGCCCCCATCCCTCCTGAGAGGGCTCCAGCCCCCTCACCACCTCCTTCCCTGCCCCTCCACCCACCTCGGAGGGCAGAGGTGAGTCGGAGCCCTCCTGGGCTTCCTCGGCACTTCCCAGAGCCCATCTGTCTCCTTTTCCACGTTATCTTTTAGAAGCTGAAGATTTTTGCTTACTCCACAATCCTGGAGCAGGGGAGAGGGCACGATTTTCATGACTGTTCCTGTCTTTTTCATGTGAAGAGTTAGTTGTGTGCGGCATCCAATTAGGGTAAAAGGTTTTTATCGCTCCTGGCTGTGACTGCAATTCTGAGGGAGCAAGAGGAGAAGGGCCAGTGTAAGGAGGGCATCCTGCCTGGGCACAGGGGTGGGTGCGACTAGAACAGCCTGGAGAGGCTTTCGTGTACCACTTTTGAACATGAGAGGTGTGTTGTCCCATCCCCACTTAGCAGAGGAGAAAACTGAGGCAAGTGCATTGCTCAAGGTCACAGAATTGGCAAAAGGAACAAAACTGGGACCTAAGCCAGGCCTCCTGAGTCTCAAGTTCAGTGTTTTTTCCCTGCAACAGAGGTGCCCACTTTACCTGATCTGTGACCTTTCAGAGACCTGTTTGGTTGTGACCTCAGGCTTGGTGACCTGGAGAGGATGGATTCGTGGGATTGGCTCAGATATAAGGTCTGTCCCCCTTCTTGCCCTTCCTCTCTCCCTCCCTTCCTCCCTTCCGACAAATCCTGCACTCTAAGTCTCAGACATTAGACTCTGAAGACCAGAGTTGTGCGTTTCTCACTTATCTCTTAGCGCTGGCACCAGCACCGTGCTGGGCACAGAGCAGCTGGGCAGGAGCTGTGTTGAAGGAAGGGAGAAACCAACACGTGAATGACTGGTCTACCTAGGAGTATGTTGGGGGGCAGAGGTGGGGCAGGAGAGTAATGTGACCAAAGTCCCTTGAGAGCTAGAACCACAAGGAAGGATGGACCTATAGAGGCTGCAGCCACGCCACTGCCAGAAACACAGCCCAAAGCGAGGGAGAAGCAAGGAAGAAATACTCCAATTTCTTTCCTCCTCCATCTTCTGCTAGTGCCTCCCGTTGGCCTAACCCACCTGGAAGTAGCTGGCAAGTGAGCTGGGTTGATGCCAAAGGACTGACCTCCCCACCTACAGAGCAGGATCTGGGGATTGGGGTTAAACTAAGATGGACCAGCACGTTCCTATAGACTTAGTATTCCCAGGGTGTAACACAGTGTGGGATACACTGTGGGCACTCAAG
Source organism: Equus caballus (assembly GCF_041296265.1). Classification (NCBI taxonomy): domain Eukaryota; kingdom Metazoa; phylum Chordata; class Mammalia; order Perissodactyla; family Equidae; genus Equus; species Equus caballus. Next base: position 25,378,360 of record NC_091694.1, on the reverse strand, counting down.
GAGTAGTGCGGTGGGTACTGGAGTCACTCTGACTCTCATCCCTCATACTGCTCTGCACACCTCTAGTCCAACCCAACTCCTGCTCCCGGTGCCCCCATTCCCGTCCTCTCAGCCCTCCCACAGGGCCCTCTGGTGGCTCGGTCTGTGCCTGGCAACCTCCCTTCTATCTTCATCTCTGCCCAGAATACTGCTCCCCTCCTGGCAGCCTCTCCTGCAGCCTTTTCAATGGAAGACTTTTCTTCCCTCACCCTCTGACTACCTTGGGACTTGGAAGGGAGTAAGAGTTCTCCTTGCTCCCCATTTCTTTTTCCTCCTTCTTCCTTTCTTTAAAACTCCTAGATCCTTGGAAGCCCCTGGGATCCAGGCACCTTCTCCCCACCTGTTACTTCCTCTTCCTTGACCCACCTCCCTGAACCTCATCCTCACCAGAAACTAAGCCTCCTCTGAAATCTCTCATTTCAAACACCACTTCCTGACCACCACCTCCTGTCCTTCCAGCTCGCTCGCTTGGGTCCTCCTGTGGCCACACATCTGTGAGCTTGATGAGACCTCCTGGTCAAGTACCACTTTCTCACTGGCCACCAGCCCTTCCTGACTTCCCCCTTCTCGCCCAGCCTAGATTCTAAGGTCCACCTCTTGCAATCCCTCTACCCATGCCCCCTCTTCCCCTCCTTCTGTTGTCATAACCCACATGGCAAAACCCCAACCCTGGGTGCAGTCTACCTTATGCATTCTCCAGGCCCGGCCTGAGCAGCTGGCCATTGCTGGAGAGGATCACACTGCTGACCAGTCACTTGGTGTTTCTGCTCACAAACCTCACATGGGCTCAACTCCACCCAGCAGTGCTGCTATGTTTTTTGGGTGGTCTTGCTTCCACTCCACAGGACGTCTCACATCTTCTCATCTTTCCTCGAACCTCCCACCCCTCCTCCTCTGCCCTCCTCTCTACTGATGACTTTATCACATACTTAACTGAGAAACCATCCGACGTGACTCCGCCATCTCCCACCACCAAACCCTCAACCCTCCTGCATCTGCACCAGCCCTGCCTCCTCCTCCCCTCTTGCGAGGGCAATGCCTCCACCTGTGCTCCAAACCCCACACCCCTGGCCTTTCCAAAGACTCTGCTCCTTCAGTGACCCCCACCCCCTCGAGTCATCATTCTCACCACCAGATAATTCCTATCAGTCCACAAACAGGATCGAGTATCTCCCACCAGTGGGGGGACCCCTCTTTTCCCACATTGTCCCCCGCCTCCCACCTCATTTCTCTTCTCCCCTTTCCAAATGAATTATTGACACACTCAGTTTCCTCACTTCCTATTCTCTTTTTCTTCCCGCATGCTTACAAAAAATACTTGATGACAGGAAAATTCTTACAAGAGAGTGTAAAGTGAAAAAAGGCAGGATACAAAGCTATATATTCAGTCTGATCCCAATTATTGATACATTAAAAACCAAGGAAAGACCTGTTTCTGGCAGTGACTATTCCTGAACATTGGGGTTAGAGGTGATTTTTATTTGCTTTTGTATGTTTTTCTCTTTTCCTATTTTCTACAGTGAACACATTTTACGTTTTTTATAATCCAACAAAGTAAATACTATACAAAAGGAGAGAAATCTCCCTTCAGCTAAAAGTCTGCCGTGTTTCTGCCTGAGAAGAATATGTGTCTTCTTATACTGCCTAATTATCATGGCCTTCATCCTCTGTAATTATTTGTTAGCAGTTTGGGGAGACAAGTCTTATCGTGTATTCTTGTGTATGCTTTCTCCTTTAATACGATCTGTCTTTCTTCTTCTTTCAGTTATAATTTTTATCAAAGCTATATATCTACATAATGAACCAGAGAGTTCCAGAAGGCTCACAGACACAAACAGAAGTCCTGCCCCTTCTCTCGCCACCCAAATTCCTGCTTCCCAGAGGCCAACATTTTCGATTCTTTTATCTATTTCTTTTGCATTTCCTTTCACGTCTGTAAACCACATTCTATACAACTATTTACTGAATTTCAGCTGTAAATATTACTGTCTTCCTGTTATGGAGGATGGAGATTTAGCTCATATAAATGATATCATCTTTCCTCTCTCTCATCTTCCCAATAGAGCTGCTAGCTCCTATTTCATGAGATCATTAAGTGCTTACATAATTATGACCATGAAAATGTTATTCACCATGGAGCCACGTAGTATACTAGGACACTAGGTCCTATCTCAAATACAAATAAATTCCTTTCCCCTGGAATTAAACTTATCTCTGTTTTTAAAATTTTTCCTTAGTTTTCTGTGTACCTACTGCTAATTAATCCCCACCTAATAAAGTTACAATCTTCTCTCAGTATTTTCAAACACAATTTTTTTCCTTAGCAGCATCCTCCCTGGATCCCTGCTTCCTCACGCTCCCAGCTGGTCTGGCTGCTTTCTGGGCTGTGTAGCTCACTTCACCATCATCTGAAAGATCCCTTTTGTCTCTCTCATGGTTGGATCTCCCATTTCCTGAATCCTATGTTTCACGTCTTTTAAAATTTTCTCCTTCTTTTTGCTGCAGCTCATCCTCACGTAGTTTCCTGAGAAATGGTACATAGGAGGCAAACTTTCTGAGACCTCGTACTCTGAAAATATCTTGATTTTAGCCTCTCACTTGATCAGTTGGCCTGGTACAGAACACTAGGGAGCAAACCAGTTTCCCTTAGAATTTGCAAGCATTATTCCGTTGTATTCTAAGTTCCAGCGGGGCTGGTGAGATGTCCATGCCATCCAGATTCCAGTTCTTTTCTCTCCGGGAGCATTTAGAATCTTCTTCTTGTCCTCACTGTTCTGAAGGTTCATGGTGATGAGTCTTGGCGTCAGTCTTTTTCATGCGTTGTGCACTCCTTGGTGTGATCTTCTAATCTAAAACATGTCCTTCAGTTCATTGTATTATTTACTTAATCCTATCTTCCTCTTTATTTTCCGAAACTCTTATTAGTAGGATGTCACACCTGAATTGTTCTCTAATCTTTTCTTTCCTACCATCCATCTCTTTATCTTTTTGTTCTACTTTCTGGAAATAATTTTACCTCCCAGTCCCCTCTATTGAATTTTTCATTTTAAATTTTATCTCAAATTTTTAATCTCCAAGAGCTGTTGTATGGTTTCAATAATTCGTTCAGCGAATATTTGCAGAGAATCTCCTATATGCCAGGCGCTGTTCTAGGTGATGGGAATAGAGCAGTGAATAGGGAAAAAGCCCTCTGCTTAGGAGCTTATATTCTACTTTCTTAAAAATAAAAACCAGCTTTTTTGAGATGTAGTTTACAAGCAATAAAATGAACCTATTTAAGTGTGCATTTTGATAAAATTTGACAAATTAATACATCCATGTAACCACCACCACAATCAAGATAGGGAACCTCTATCACCCCCAAAAGTTCCCTTGAGCCACTTTGCAGTCAATCAGCCTCTTATCCTGGTCCCAAGCACTCACCCATCTGCTTGCTGACAATGTGGATTAGATGTGTGTTTTCTAGAGTTTCATGTAAATAAAATCATAGAATTTTCACTTTTTTGTGCCTGGCTTCTTTCATTCAGAATAATGGATTTGAGATTCCTTCGTACTGTCACTTGTAGCAGTAATTCTTCTCATTGCTGAATAGTATTCCATTGCACACCACAGGCTCTCTCTCTCCACCTCTTGATAGACATTTGGGTTGCTTCCAATTTGGGGTTATTAGGAAGAAACTGGATATGAACATTTATACCCAAGTCTTTGTATGGACATAAGTTTTTATTTCTCTTGGATAAATATCCAGGGATGAAACTGCCAAAATGTATAATAAATACATGTTTAATTTCATAAGAAACCGCCGAACAGTTTTCCAAAGTGATTGTACCATTTTACACTCCCACCAGCAATGTTCCAGTTACTCTACATTCTCCCCAAGAGTTGGTATTGTTAGTCTTTTTCATTTTAATCATTTTAGTGGATATGTAATAGTAACTCATTATGGTTTTAACCTACATTTCCTTGATGACTAATGATATTGAGCGTCTTCTCATGTGTTTGTTAGCCATTCCTTTTTTTTAAAGATTGGCCCTGAGCTAACATCTGGTGCTAATCTTTTTTTTCTCTCCTTCTCCCCAAAGCTCCCCAGTACACAGCTATGTACCTAGTGGCAGATCCTTCTAGTTCTGCTATGTGGGACGCCGCCTCAGCATGGCTTGATGAGCGGTGCCATGTCCGCGCTCAGGATCCGAACTGGCGAAACCCCAGGCCACCAAAGCACTGGGCCACGGGACCAGAATGGCATGTTAGCCATTCTTTGACGAAGTTTCCATTCAAATCTTTCGTCTATTTAAAAAAATTTTTTAATTGATTTTGTAGTCTTGTTATTGAGTTGTAAGAGCCTTCATACATATTGGATGCAAGTCCTGTATCACAAAAACACCTTGCAGATATTTTATCCCAGTTTGTGGCTTAAAAATTTGTTTTTCTTAACAATGTGTATCAAAGGGCAAAAGTTTTCATTTAAATGAAGTCTGATTTATCAATTTGTTTTTTCATCTATGGTTTGTGCTTTTTGTGTCCTATGTGAGAAATCCTCACCATGGTCATGAAGATTTTTTCCTGCTTTTCTTCTAGAACTGAGTTTATAGTTTAGTTTTTATGTTTGGGTCTACGATCTATTTCAGGTTAATTTGGGGTTATGGAGTAAGACAAGGGACAAGTAATTTTGGTTTTCCATACTGATATCCAGTTGCTCCAGTGCCATTTTTTGAAAAGACTATCCATTTGCCATTAAATAACATTGTCATCTTTGTCAAAAATCAAGGGTTTATTTCTCTATTCTGTTGCATTGAGAGCCAATATGACACCTTCTAGACTACTATAGCTTTATGGATGAAGGGACACGATATCTTCCATGTACACTAAACCTTCCAAGCTTGTTGTCTTTTTCAAAATTCTAGGTCCTCTGCATTCCATAGAAACTTTAGAATTAGCTTGTCAATTCTTACCAAAAAAGCTTGCTTGAATTTTGGTTGGGATTGCTTTGAATCTTTAGATCAACTTGTGGGGAATGGACATTTTAACAATATTGAATTTTCTCTTCAATGAATATGGTATAGCTCACCGGTTATTTAGGTCTTCTTTAATTTCTCTCAGCAATGTTTGTAGTTTTTATCATACAGGTGTTAGTAAATTTATCCCTAAGTATTTCATGTTTTTTATGCTATTGTAGTATTTTTAACTTTCAATTTCCAAATGTTTATTGCTGATTTTTGTATATTGATCTTATGTCCTGCATTATTGCTAAGCTCACTTATTGGTTCTAATAGTTTTAAAAAAATATTTTTTAGGATTTTCTACATACACAATAAATAAAGACAGTTTTACTTCTTCTTTTCCAATCTGTATGCCTCCTATTTATTTTTCTTGTCCTTTGTAGGCTATTGTACAGGGCAAGACCTCCACATGCTGAATAGAAGTGATGAGAGTGGGCATCTTTGCCTCCTTCTTGATTTTAGGGGAAAACATTCAGTCTTTCATTTCTACCTATTTTTCTTAACAGCATCTTCTAGTTGCATGGACAGTAGTATCTTTCTCTTTATTTGAGAATACCAATTATAGAGTTGGTTGGTTGGTTTAGATTTTCCGTGCTCCTTGCCTTGTTCTGATTCTGCCAAGTTCTTTGTTTGTATTGCTTTTGTTTTGTTTCTGTTTTGCTTAGTTGTTTTTCTCTTTCATGATACGGCTTTTCTCAAATGGACTGGGGTCACTTGTCTGATGGTTCATATTTGAGAGTGAGGTATTGCAGACTACTGGTTAGCCCCCAAATCTTTTCTCTCTGGATGCTTGGCTGCCCGGCTAAAGAATACATTTTCCAGCCTCTTCTGGGACTAGATGAGGTCATGTAACCAAGTTTTCACCAGTAAAGTGGAGTGGAATTCATATGTGCTGTTTCTGCCTTGTTTGCTCAAACCAAAATTGCTGCCCTGAATTTCCTCTGTTTTCCCTTCCCACAAGCTGGACCACAGATGGCCCATGGTCAGATGAAGACAATCTTTCAGGGATGGCAAACCAATGAAATGAAAAGAAACTAGGTGTGTAAATATCTGCGGAGCAAAGAGAAATTAATTTCTATCTTCTTTTGGGATCTTTTGGGATCTCCTTGGTACAACAACTTAGACTTTACTCTAACTAACATCCCAGCTAATACAAGCACTGAAAAGTTGGTTGGAAGCTTTACGTGCATGAGTGCTTGTCCACTACTGGAGAAGATTTCACTCTAAGATTATGCCTCTCCACATGTGGTCCAGGTAACCCTTGGGGTCCTTGAGGGGTCCTTTTAGGGGGTACTTGAAGTCAAAATTATTTTCATTATAATACTAAATCATTATTTACCTTTTTGACTCTCACCCTCTCCTGAGTGTACGGTAGAGTTTTCTAGAGGGTATATGACCTGTGATAGCACAACAGAATCGATAAAGAATCCGAGATTTGAAAAAAATGTAAAAGAATGCCACACTTCTCACTAAATAATTTTGCTTGGGAAACTCTAGTTGTTTTTCAAAAAAATATGTTAACATGTAATGAGTTTATTATTGTTACTTTTAAATGAGTAAATATTTTTAAAATTTCTCATATTAATTTTGAATATATATAATCCATATTTTAAAAGCTCTTTGGGGTACTTAATAACTTTTAAGAATAGGAAGAGGTCCAAAGATTAAAAAGTTTAAGAACCATTGCACTAGGGTGACCTGCCTGGGCTCCTTCACTGAGGATTTCCAACTGTTAGGATCTGCAGGTTTTTCCTTTGGGCTGGTTGTTTTCCCCACAGAAGAATTATTCACTCTTCTGCTCAGAAACTTTGAAGGACTTTTTGGCAAGGCCTACAACATCTGGCGCTTGCTTATTTCGCTATTGTAATCTTCTGTAACTCTGCCATTCACTTATCATGTATTGGGACACGTTCATCTTCATCTTCATCTTCACTTGGTTCCATCAATATACCAAGCTCTGACCTGCCTCAAGGTCTTTGCACTGTAGGGAAGTGGCTCCACCATGGCGCTCTGGCAACCTTACACGCCTCCACATAGTCCACACAGGCAAGGCTGGAAGCTCAGCGGAATCTAAGTCTTGGCAGAACGCCTTGCGATCCTCCTGGAACACAAAGGAGGCTTTTGAGGAGCTTCTACAAGGCCATTTCTCACTCACTTCCGTACCTACTGGGAACGTTGTCATAAGATGGTTTCTCATAGCCTCCAGGTTGTGGGGAGCTCTGAGGCTTTCTGTCTCACCCCTCCAACGACACAGTTCAGCTGGGAGTCCTAACATCTGTGTTGCCGTCGTCTGGCCCCATTTGTTTCAGTGTTGCCCTACCTGAGGGCCACTAGGAGCTGGCACCTTTGGCCACTCTTCCTTTTGGTGTCTATGTAAGCAATAAACTGTCTGAATCTAAAAAAAGCTCCTTGACTCTTTACTAGCCAAATCCATCCGTCATTCCTTGCCTTGTGCTTGTCACACACATGCTATTCCCTCTGCTGAAAGCTCTCCTTCCATCCCACCCAACTTCTTCCACTTCTTACCTGTTTAGATCTTGCCTTAAATGTCATCTCCTCACGAGACCTTCTGACCAGCTTGTCCAAAATAGACCCCTTGTGGCAGATGTTGCGTGCAATTCCAACATCCATTCTCCCTTCCATCCAGTTCCTGGCTAACAAGAAGTCCCATTTTGATTTGTTAAGGTATTAGGCAGTCATGTGGTTTGGGGAGAAGCCAGGCCCTTCCCCAGTCCCAGAAGACGACTCTTGATTTGTTGAGCTCCAACATGGCAATTTTATTCCTTTGCAAACGACTGGTCTAAAAACGGGCAGATGATAAAAATTCTGCCCAACGGCACATAACGGGATATCTGGTGGGTGCTTCTGGGAAACTTTACCTCTAACAAAGGGACCCAAGATGTGACTTGCCCTTTTCCTGCCTTCTGGCCTCTGGTTATTGTTTTGCGGGAACGTCAAGTTTGGACCTTCTGCAGTCATCTGTGGCCTTGAGAGGACAATGCGTGAGGACAAAAGTCCGCACCTGAAGATGACAGAGCTGAAAGACAGAAAGACTCTGCACCATTGATGGCCTTGGTGAGCCACTAAAGTAACCAACCCCAGAACTGCCCTACTGTGGGACTTGTTATTTGAAATAAGGTATATTCTTTTTGTTTAATCCAATTGAGTCCACCTTTCTGTTCTTCCAGTCAAAGCCCTTCCTGACTGGGTCACACCGCCTCTTATTGTCTGCTTGTTTTCTTCAGGAAGCTAGTCAAAATTTCATGCAATTTATTTTTTTGTATATACTTGCCTTTGTCTGTATGCCACCCTCCCCTCACCCCAGAATGTAAACTCCATGAGGACAGGGCTCTTCTCCACGTTCTTCGTCACTGTATCCCCATTGTCTAGCACGATGTCTGGGGCATGACAGGCCTCCAATATATGTGTGTTAAATGAGTGAAGAAATGGAGATATTCTTGTCTAATTGTTTGCTTTAATTACCACTCCTCCCATTTTGGCGTTGAACTAGGAAGCAGAATCAGTCTTTGGGTATGCCTTTCAGATCACCCATTCCCACAGCTTGGAAAAGCACAGGCTATGGTATCAGACATATATCTGCCATTTATCAGCTGTGTGACTTCAAGCAAGTTACTTGACTTCTCTGAATCTCCATTTCTTCATTTCCAAAATGGATATGAAAATAGGGCTGAATAAGGTTATATATTTATGAAGCAACTGGTCCACAGTCGGTGTTCAAGACATATTTGTTCTTATTCTCCATGTGCACGTCTGGCCGGGGACACGGGCTGAAGGGGAGCGTGCTCTATGTAGCAGCGATTCGGATCCACTCCTAAAGCTGCTGCACTGATGCGACTCTGTCCCTAATCTTTGTTTCACCACAATTAAATTATTCCCAAATACCCTCCTCAGTGTCCTTATCCTTCATCCGCCCCATCTCTCCACCTATAACCAGCCCAGGTCCACATGATGCCCTCACGTCACGTGAGCTTTCCCATTGCCTTTGCTTCCCAGGGCACGATATGGGCAAGTGGAAAGAATACAAGGCTTAGACCCTGAAGACCTGTGTTCTAGTCCAGTCTTGCTCTGACTAGATGAGTGACCCTGAGCAAGCCATTTAACCTCTGAACCACAACTTCCTTATCTGTGTAACAGGGATAATGGGCTGTAATGATGTGCAAGTGGGATGCTGTAGGTATACAGACTTGAAGATTATAAAACACTATACAAAAGTTGATTTCTTCTAATATTTTCAGCATTCCTGCTAGTGATATTAGAATAGAAGCAGACAAGACTAAGGCTATTCTTGCAGGATTCTGGAGCAGCCTGGCTTGTGTTTCCCGGCCACAGCCTAACCAGCCACTTCAACGCCCTTCATTATTCATTCATTCAACAAATACTGACTGAGTGCCCACTGTGTGCCAAGCACTGTTGTATGTTCTGGGAATAGAACAATGAAGAAAGCAGACTAAACTTTCAGTCTCATAGAGCTTGCATCATAGTAGTCAGGGGAAAAAATTGTGGTTGGTTAGGGCAAGCTCTTACCACCTGAAGAGTACTGCCATGGATATCTCTGATCGTTTGATTGTGCCAAGTGGGGACAAAGAAGGGGGACAGAGAGGAGGAGGGGAAATGCAGGAAAAAGAAATTGAAAGAATCCAATCCTACTAGAATCCAGAAATGGGCCTGGTTTTGTTAGAATTGTGTCCATACACCAGTTAGGTAATGCCCCAGCTAAGAATGCAGAGCCTGAATTTAATCATGAGGAAACATCAGACAAACTCAAAATGAGAAACATTCTTTTTGGTTTTGTTTTAATGTAATAAAAGACAGGGAAGGCTGAGGACAATTTTCAGATTAAAGGAGACTAAAGAGACATGAAAAATAAATACAGTGCCTAATCTTAGACTGCATCTTGTATGGGGGAGGGTGGAGATTGCTATAAAGTTCATTATTGGGTCAATGGACAAAATTGGAAAGCAGAGGGTAAACTTACTCTAGTCATATAAAAGAATGTCCTTATTCTTAGAAAATAGAGAGAGAAAGAGGGGGAGATTGTTAGCAATAAATTAATTTGAGTAAAGGATACGCGTGTTTTTTGCACTATTCTTGCAACTTTTCCCAATAAGACTTTTTAAAAAAATTGTGTCCAGCGGACCCGGACTCTAAGCCGAGACCCTTTGTTAAATCGACGCATGACCCTGAATGAATCCCCTCCTCTCTCTGGGCCTCAGTTTTCTAGTCCACATGGTTTCTAAGGTTCTCTCTAGCTCTGGCAAGCAACGTCTGACTCAGGACATTCGCAGACAGAGCTTTGGAAAGAAGACGGTCCCTCGACTTCCCTCAAGATCTCTCAGCCCACCAGTTATTTCACAACTTTCCCCAGGGTGCCCATACAACCTCTTTCATCACCCGTAAACTTGTCCCTGCCACTCTTCCCGAGTGCCATCCGGCCCATCCTCCGCAGGCTGTAGCATCGGTTCAGGATGGGCACGTGCATTTATCCCCCAAGGAACTACAGCCCCCAAAAGGCTTTGCGGCAACATCTCGGCGTCTACCACCAAAGAGAAAAGCCTTTTCAGCGCGGGCCAGCCGCTGCACGGCTCTTTGGGAATTGTAGTTCCTCTGTGAGGAACGGGAGAAGCCAGGCCAGGCTGCAAGCCACCCTTCCCAGAACGCACCGCGCTCTTCCTCGCCAATCAGAGGCGCGAATCTTGGAAGGAGGGCGGGGAAGAGACGGAGCTGCCAGCGCATGCGCAGTATGTGAGGCTGGGGAATTCATGTGGAGGTCAGTGTGGAAGCAGGTGAGAATGCAGGGGAGCGCCTGCGACGCGCGTCCGGGCGTCTCTGCACCCATATTCGTGATCTGGGCTGGCGGGGTGCGTGCGTGGGTCCGCCTCGTGTCGGAGGGGAAAGGGGGTGAGCCCGGGACGAGCCAGGGGTTGCGTAGAGTAAGGGAGGGGTGTTTGGGGGCAGGGTGAGGAATAATGCAGAAGCTGTTAGAAATGGAAAGGCCGGCGGGTCAGGACTTGGGCGTCCTGACCTCGAGAAAGGAACATTTAAATGAACCGGGAGAGGTCAAGGTAGTCTCAGGAGTTGAAACTGACGTGGACGACGGTGGGCGGGGCATTAAAAAGTTAAGTGCTGGAGTAGATTCTGGTTGGGTCAGCCTTGCTCCCGCCACCCCCTCTCCACCCCACCCTCTCCTTCCAGGGCTCTCCCGCGCAGCGCAGCTGTTTAGAGCCTTTCTGCCCAATTGCTTCTTCAGCTATCTTGATCCCAGAATGTCATCTAGCTCCTGCTTCCATGATAACAGGTCATTCTTAATACCTGATGTTGAGAAGCAGGATGATGATTTAAGTTGTGCCTTCTAGAATTAGACATCTAGGTTCTAATTCTGGTTCTACCACTTAATAGCTATGTGATCTTGGGCTCTTCATGTAACTTCTCTGTGTACATCAGTTTCCTCATCTGTATTAGTCTACTTCATAGGGGTTAGTGTGAGGATTAAATAAATTGCTGTTAGAAGACTGCGAGGTATAAAGATGAGCTGTTATTGTTATTTTTGCTGTTGGAATTACCATGTAGCACATTCTTTGAGTTATTTTTCCAAACCAAAATTGCGAAGGACCAACCACACAGCCTCTGTCTTGCGGCCTGGTTGTCTAGGAAATGGGAGCGTGGGTTCGTGTGGTACTGAGTTCTTCTTGGGTATGAAGCCCGTGCCTCATTCACATTATTGAACCAAGTGCCCCAGACCCCTTTTCTTAAGTAGTAGAAAAAGAAGAAAGAAATGGAAAAAGAAACAAGCAGAGGAGTTGGTACTACCCTTTTCCAAGCTGTGGAGTGTCATTTAGTAGGTGTCCTTGAGTGGATGGTTTAGAACTCCAGAGTGGGGAATGAATAGCCAGCTTGAGAGGTGAATATGCCTCACACATAGCTTTCTCTGAGGATTTTGGGATCAAGTTCTTTTGTTTTGTTTTTACCCCCTTAGGTGTGAGTGGGTCCAGCAGAAGGAGACATGGCTGCCAAAGTGTTTGAGTCCATCGGCAAGTTCGGCCTGGCCTTAGCCATTGCGGGAGGCGTGGTGAACTCTGCTTTGTACAATGGTGAGGCCCTGAGGGGTGGTGGGTCTCTGCCCGTTGCTGGAGGATGTCTGTTGGTCTGCACAGCCCATGTGACACTCCTGATGGCAGCCGCTGTCTGTGAATGTGTTTGTGCCCGAGAGGGCTCACCTGCTGCCATCCCACACCATGTGGTTGCATTGTCATTAGACCTCTGTCCTTGTAGCCATAGGTTCGCTCAGAGCCTTTATTCACAAAGCGCCTCTGAGCCCAGTTGCCATTGGATGTTTCCAGGTGCTCTTGCTAATTTGAAGTGATGCTACACCACTCGAGTGCTTCAGCAGAGTGTGGGGTTTCATGGGCTGGCTGGAAGGGAGGTCTCCTTTGTTCCCTTCTGCCTGTGCGTGGACTCAGCAAGGGCTTTAGACTGTCGGTGACCTTGTCCTCAGCAGGAGCTTTTCCTCTGCCGCAGTCTGGTCATTCCAGAAAAATATCTTTGAGATACATTGCCCAGCTTTTAACAGTGTGGCAGGGGTTTAAGCTGGCTTTTTTCCCACTTTCCTGTGTGACCTTAGGCAAGTCACTTCCCCCTCCCTAGGGCTCAGCTTCCTCATTGGTCAAGAAATGCAACTGACCTGGTTCATCTCTGAGACCCCCTCCAGCTCTGATAGTCCCTGACTTTCCCTCTTGGAAAGCAGCAGTGCATTGACCCACCTCGTGTGTGACTGGCTGATAAGAGGAGGAGTACTTCCAGAGGGAAGATATTTGGACCAATTTTAAAGTCCAAAATGGCAGAGGCAGAAACAGCTGATCAGAAAAGCCTTGGCTTATATGGCGCAGTTCCGTGTTCTGATCTTTTTGGCTACCCTTGCACAGCTAGACAGTAATCACCATCACTAAGTTCTCTCTGAACCAACAAGACAACTCTCTAAGCCCTTAAAACCTTAGAGAAACCAAGCTATTTGAAGGAAAGAGTGGGACCTTCCAAGTTTTAGGATTCGCCTAGTGAGAGTGCTGCTTCTGGGAACACTGGGTTAAATTGGAACCGGGGTGGCATGCAGTCACAGTGAAGACTTTGCTCAGTTTTGGGAGGTGATTCCAGGAACTATAATGGTGGGAGTTTGGGGACGGGGTGGTTAATCAGAAAACCGGCAGCCAGTTGTTTCAAGGAGAAAGGACGCTGAGGATGATCTATAATTGAAGTCCTTGGGAAGACACATGGAATAGGAAGTGATTGCTTAGTTTTGTAGCTCTTTAGAAGCTTCTAGAGACCAGAAGTTTGGGAAGACAGAGCAAGACAGGGGGACTTAATAAATGAACAGAAAGCACCAGGGGTCTTTCGAAGACACAGTCCTTCTGGTTAAAGGGCGAGGGGGTTTTCCTGACCCGTCATTATCCTTCATTCCTAGTTGATGCTGGGCACAGAGCTGTCATCTTTGACCGGTTCCGTGGAGTGCAAGACATTGTGGTAGGGGAAGGGACTCACTTTCTCATCCCTTGGGTACAGAAACCAATTATCTTTGACTGCCGCTCTCGACCACGTAACGTGCCAGTAATCACTGGTAGCAAAGGTGAGTCCTGCCTGGGGGTCAGGTAAAGTAGAGTGTGGAAGGGGCGCTGTGGGATCTGGAAGAGATTGAACTTCACATAATAAGACTTCCTAGCATGTTTTTCCTGGAGGGTTTTATATGGGTTTATAGGAATGTACACTTAGGGGCCACCCCTGTGGCCGAGTGGTTAAGTTCGCGCACTCCGCTTCGGTGGCCCAGGGTTTCCCTGGTTTCGATCCTGGGCGTGGACCTAGCACCGCTCATCAGGCTGCACTGAGGTGGCGTCCCACACAGCACAACCAGAGGGACCTACAACTAGAATATACAACTATGTACTGGGGGACTTTGGAAGAAGGAAAAAAAAAAAGATTGGCAACAGATGTAAGCTCAGGTGTTAAAAAAAAAGAAATATATACTTAAAGTACACACACAAACAACAGTACAAATTTAGAGAAATACAAAAGGTATATTTCAAGAGTTACATGGTGATCCAATTTTTTTTTTTTTTTTTTGAGGCAGATCAGCCCTGAGCTAAGTACTGCCAATCCTCCTCTTTTTACTGAGGAAGACTGGCCCTGAGCTAACATCCGTGGCCATCTTCCTCTACTTTATACGTGGGATGCCTACCACAGCATGGCTTATTGCCAAGCGGCGCCATGTCTGCACCCAGGATCTGAACCAGCAAACCCCGGGCCGCCGAGAAGTGGAACGTGTGGACTTAACCGCTGCGCTGCCGGGCTGGCCCCGGTGATCCAATTTTAGAGAAATGTACATGTGCCTTTGCTCCCTCAGTTGACCCTTCCCATTGGTTCTTCTTCCCCAGAGTGGCCATATAAACGGATCTCTAGCCATTCCGTTTGCCTTCATGGCTGACTTAACCTTTGCCTCTGTTTCCAGCAATGACGACCTCACATTGTTATCTCACAGGCTGAGGCCCACGTACCTGGGAGCAGTCTCCTGGTGTCTGACGTGCCACTGGATTTCCAGTTGGAGCCTGAAATGAATAGCTCTCACTGTTCTCCATCCTGCTCTAAGAGGGGCACGGGCAGTAAATGGAATAGCAGATGTTGGCTCAGCAGTGACATTTCTGTGCAGCAAGAGCAGAGGGTCGTGTGGATGTTGGTTTATCATCTGGGTAACCCTCGATGTCTTCAGTGCTGTTCCTCAGCAGATGTTTACTGACTGTCAGCATGCCCGGCTTTGTGCTGTGCCAGAGGGTGGGGATAATTCGAAGGTGACCTAAGCAGGGGCCTTTGGGAGCTCAGGCTAGCTAGAGTGATAGACGTGTGAACAAGCAGTTAGAGTCGAGTGTGGTGAGCCTTGAAGCCAAGGTGGCAGAGCGTAGGGGAGCAGAGAAGAGAGCAGCCAGCTCCCACGAGCGGCTGGGCAGGCTCCTGCAAGGAACTTAGTAGTCAGCTGGGACTTTGGAGTGAGAAGTGTGTTGGACAGAGGAGGGGGAAGGGTAAATTGGTCTTGCATCATCTACTCTGTAGCTACTGGCTGGGCAAGGAAGGAGCCTCCCAGAAGGAGTCTGGCCTGCCTACTACAACAGAGGAAATCAAAGGTGGGGTGCAGTTCACCGAGAAACAAAATCTTAAAAACCTAGTTCTAAACTCCTCACCTCTTTTGGATTTCTTTCTCTGCTGTTTTACATTTGTCCTAAGGTTACGTTACATACCCGTCTTCAAGACTATTGGTAAGAACTTCCAGAGATCAGAGCCTTGGGTGGTCCATTCCCACTGCTCTTGTGCTGGCTCCGGACCATCTCCCAGGCCACGGTCCACATTGTTGGTGACTGCAAGCAGGCTGTGACAGTGCTTTAGCTCCAAGCAGACAGGACTTGTCAGGGGAAGTTGTCATCCCCTCCCGGGGTCCTTCGACGGGGCTGTGTAGGAAGAACCCCTTACGGCTGGTGTGCATTCGACGGAGCGCTTTTGTATCTTGTTTTCTCCTTCGGTTTCCCTGGAAGGCAGGTGAAATCGTCCCTGTTCTTACAGACGAGGGAGCAGCTGAGATTGGCTAAGGCTGGCTGAGGCCACGTGATTAGTAAACGGGAGAGTGGGACTGCTGGTGAGTCCAGGGTGGACCCTTCCCTCGGCCCCGTGATAATCTCTCCAAGGCAGACCCCTGACGTGGGCCACAGTCAGCAGGCCTTGCAAAGGCCTCACCCCAGAATTCTTGGCACTGGCCTGTTTTCTTAAAATCTTCAGTGTTCCAAACATCTCACAGCACCTGTTAGACTTATAATCTGAATTGCTTATATTAGAGGGCATTCAGGACGTACTGAAAAGCTGCCATGACCAGAAGCCTTTGAGAAGTTCCTACCTCTAGTGCTGTGCTTGGTTCTCGACCAATGAAACCATGTGTGTGTGCTCCTTGCCTTCTAGGGTCTTAAAATCAGCAGCTTTACCTATAAATTATAGCAAATTGAGAGTAGGAGAGGTGATATAAAAGGCCACTTGTTTCCCCCCTGGGCTTTTTATTTTTAACTCCAGCATTTGTCTGTCTCCCACGCTAAGATTTACAGAATGTCAACATCACCCTGCGCATCCTTTTCCGGCCAGTTGCTAGCCAGCTTCCCCGCATCTTCACCAGCATCGGAGAGGACTATGACGAGCGCGTGCTGCCATCCATCACTACAGAGATCCTCAAGTCAGTGGTGGTGAGTGAACAGGGCCTCAGCCTCCGGCCTAGAGCACCGCCCCCATGAGATCGCTAGGCGGGAGAGCTTGGCAGTGGATGGTTGGGATGTCGCTCGTAGTTTCCTGGTTCCCTTTCTGCTTCCTCATGCTAACCAGCTCCTCCGCCCTCCCTTGGAGCCAGGCTCGCTTTGATGCTGGAGAACTCATCACCCAGAGAGAGCTGGTCTCCAGGCAGGTGAGCGATGACCTTACGGAGCGAGCAGCAACCTTTGGGCTCATCCTGGATGACGTGTCCTTGGTAAGATCCTTGGGGAGCCTGTGGGGAAGGGGCTGTGGTTCTTGTTTCGGTGCCTGGCTCCATTTCTGGGTAGACACTGTTTGGTCCTGCGTTCTTAGGACTTGACTTTCCTAGATGTGAGACATGAAAACATGGAAACTTCTTGACGGTATGAGGCAGTCTCCTTGGGTTTGTTTTCAGATGAGGGTTCTTTTACCTTCCCTGTACCACACACATTTTTCTTTTGACTTCCGGCCCTACCCAGATGATCCCTAACCACTAGATTTTTCACCTTCCCGAAACTGTTTCCCCGAGCTCCCCCGGAAGTGATGTCTTGTTAACCATTTGACACAGGAAGAAACTGCCTGGTGGAGACTAGAGAACAGCTCGGCTAGTCTTTCTCCCTAGTGCCGACCTCCCAGCCTGATCCCTGGGCGTTTCCTAACACTTAGGGGCTGAAGCTCAGTGAAGGGAGCTCTGGGGACCCCCAATGAAAGATGATAGAGTGTAAGTGAATGGTTCTATTCCTCAAAGCCTGGTATGGGGGGCAGGGGACATCTCTGAGGTGTAAGCTATCCTCTTGAGACTGTATAGGCTGTGTATTTATAGGGCATTGAATGCCATAACTCAGACAGAAAGCAATACAGGCGGGATAGCATTTCAGATCGAGGTGGGTGAGGGAAAGGGGTCGTGTTTCTAGATTCTCTGGGAAAAATCATTTGGAGTGATTTGTTCGGGTAGTGAGGTCGTGTTTCCTGTTTAGCTCTCCTGTGCATTGCTAGGGAAAGGCACCATTTTGCCGTCAGCATCTGTGCAGCTGTTTAAACAGTCACGCTTTGCCACAGCCGGCGCAAACCTGAGGGCACTGCTCCACCTTGCAGCATTGCCCGCCCTGGAAGTGCCTGCGGGCTCCCTCTGCTGGCAAGACGCCGGGCTGCAGCCTTTGCGCTCCCCTGACAAGAGCCGTTCCTCAGGCTCTCCAGCTTACTGTTGACCTGAACACCTTGGCCGTGAGAAAATACTAAGTAAAAACCTAAGGAGAAGCTTGGCATTTTGCTAGACTTTAACCACATACTCCATTCTGGGGAAATGTGGGCTGACCACAAGAAACCATATCTAAGAGGTGTGAGGAGAAAATTAGATTTCATGGAGAATTTGCTGCCCTCAGCTGGCCCTTTTAGAAAGAAATTTTATTCCTTAATTCCACGTTTCGTTTTTCGTTTCTCAAGATTGTGTTTTCTTCCCCAGACTTTGAACAAGAGTCCAGGAATGGAGCGGGCAAAGTAAGACAGCTATAGTTTAAGAATTAGGAGTGTTAAAAACTCTAGAAGACAGTGGGACTAGGATTTACTTTTTAGGAGAAGTTTTGAGCTCCTTATATTAAACAAAAAAAAAAAGCAGAGATTGAAAGGGTGAAGGACGTAAAACAAGTAGAATTTGATAGCAAAACCAACACTGTTCTTCCCTTTGTTTCTTCCTATTTAATAAAAAGTTGGATGAAGAAGTAAATTACTGTAGACCAGGCTATTAGGAGCTCTGAGATCTGTTCCCATTATTTGCACTGTCATTAGAGACAGTCACTTCAGCCAAGTCTCAGTTATTTATGTTATTAGGGAAAGTCTGTGGGTAATCAGAATTTTAAACCCTCTCCCTAAGCAATAGCTTTACCTGCCTTCTGTTTCTTTTAAACCCTTTTCCAGAAGCACTCACACATAGGGAATACCATGATGTGCGTTCCACCTTCTCTCTCCTCCTCTTCCTGCTCTGTGCTGGAGGTATGTGAGAAAGAAGTGGACTGGTTATTCCATAAGCAGAGAGCGTCACGCTCGTGAATCCCTGAGAACCAGCTGCCTCCCCCACTCTCAGGGGCTCAGTTTTCCATCTGGCCTCCCCGGAGGCTGCAAACAGGCCATCAAAGGACCTTGGAAGAGCGCTAGTCAGTGTGGGTCCTCGAACCCATAGGTCTGCTCCCCTAGGAAGGTGGTCAGTCCAGTAGATACCTTCTGGTGCCTTTGGGGTGTTTTCTACTTGAGATCGTCACACTGAGGGTGACAGAATGCGGTACAGGAGCAATCTGGGCAGCCGAGGAGTCCAGGGTATGAACTCAGTTTGGACAAAGATAGAGAGGTGGAAGGGTGTCCTGGCTCCACGGTGCCTCCAGCTGCTAGAGCCATTCCTGGCCTCTTCCTTTCAGCGGCCGTGGAGGCCTCACAGCAGCGCTGTCTAAGCAATTACACTGCCTCATCTCGCGCTCCCTCTCTCCCCTTAGACACATCTGACCTTCGGGAAGGAGTTCACAGAAGCGGTAGAAGCCAAACAGGTGGCTCAGCAGGAAGCGGAGAGGGCCAGATTTGTGGTGGAGAAGGTGAGCGCTCAACCAGATGGCAGGAGCCTCCTCCCCTCTCTCCTGTGCTCAGCCTCCCCGTTTGCTGGGTGGCCTGGAAATTCATCATCTGTCATCTCTTCTTCCGGGATCATTGGAAGGGGATTGAAGGGACCGCACTCCTGCAATTGGTTCCAGAGTCTTTGGGGGCTAGTCCAGGGATATGTGAAGTTATGTTCCTAAATCGCTGAAGGGTCATTTTTTTTCTACTTCGCTAAGATCAAAAACACTCTGCTACAAATAAAAATGTTTCTCCTGCAATATTTTCAGCTTCACCGAGAGGCCATTTTTAACCGGGGTTACACAGTGAAAGCTGTCAGCAGGAAGGATCAAACATTGCACCAGATGCGCTATCGTCACTGGCGTTTTTTCAAGCATTAAATCCATCCAGATGTGTCAGAGTGCAGTGGGACACAATATATTTGCATAGCAGCCTGGTCTTCAGGTCTTAACAAAGGTGTATTTACTTCTTGCTGTCCCCTTCTCCCACCACTCAATGTCTCGGGGTAGCATTCCTGATCCAAGACCCCTTAGACCTTGGAATCAGGGAAAAGAGGGACACATGGCTGACCAACATTTAATTCTAGAGAATGTAAACTCCGTATGGGCGGGGACTTTTCTTACTTTTTTCTGCTTTTCTCTGGAGCCTAGAACATATCTAAGACTGTGCCTGAGGATCCCAGGTGCTCAGTAATGTTTGTTGAGCGAAGAGTCACAGAGCCCGGCAGTTTCAAAACTGTTAATTTCAGAAGGGCTTGGTACTGTCTCCTCCTGCACTTCTGAAGGTCATGCGTTGCAGATAGATGTCGTGCTCGTGATGCGGGTAGGGAAGGCCCAGGAGAGTTGGTTCTGGGTGGCTGGGTTCCTGGTTGGGAACCAGTTCAACTCACAGATGTGACTCTAGGAAGTGCCTGCTGCTCCTTCTTAGCTGTGCTGGTTTTCATGAAAGTCACTTTGACTTGGGACTGGTGGGAAAGATGAGCTGGAGGATTGATTCTGCCTTTCCTTCTCTCCTGTTTTCCTGGCTCAGAGTAGGGTGGCCAGTCTAGATTGCTATTAATATTAATGAGGACTTTGGAATAAGACAGATATTTATGCAGCCAACAGAAATGTATCCCTCCAGTGGTGAGACGTGGGCGCTACAGTACAGAGGAGGATTGGGTAGGCGGTGCTTGTTGACCCCACCCAGTGGAGGCGGTAAATTCCCGCAGCGCCTTCAGGAACCAAAGAAGGTGCCTCACCTGGGCCTTGGAGGCTGTAGCCTGCCATCCCACGCCCTGAGGTGTGATCTTGGTCTCTCTCCACGTCCGTTCTTAGGCTGAGCAGCAGAAGAAGGCGGCCATCATCTCTGCTGAGGGTGACTCCAAGGCAGCCGAGCTGATCGCCAACTCGCTCGCCACTGCGGGCGACGGCCTGATCGAGCTGCGCAAGCTGGAAGCCGCCGAGGACATCGCGTACCAGCTGTCGCGCTCTCGGAACATCACCTACCTGCCTTCCGGGCAGTCAGTGCTCCTCCAGCTGCCCCAGTGAGGCTTGCCCTGCCTGCACCTCCTTGGGCCACAGCCCCGATGATTCTTAGCACCACCTTCCTTCTGCCCCCCACCCCAGAAATCACTGTGAAGTTTCATGATTGGCTTAAAGTGAAGGAAATAAAAGCAAAGTCACTTCAGATCTCTAATTATCAGATAGAGCTCTTTCATTCTTCTCATTTCCATCCAACTTTTTATCCGCCTCCCTCCCCAAAATTGCCAAGTGCCTACGCAGACCAGCTTGGCTCCTGTCTCCAGGGCCTGCTGGAGCTCCAGCCGAGGTACTGGCACTTTGGCAGAAGAAAGGCAGGGCCATGTGCGTGACGGGCTGGGGAGCACAGTTGTTGGCCAAGTAAACCTGTAGCCTCCAAACTATCATTTATTCAAGACGTAAGGAAGACGGCCCAGGCAGCTGAGCTGAGACTGCAGGCCTCACTCAGGGTTCTCCAGCGGTTCCTGCACAGACCCAGCTGAAGTGAGGTGCTGGGGAGGGTCGGAGAGGAAGTGGTCTGTCTCTTACCATCAGGCTCAATCTCTAACTGTGGGGCCAGCGGAAGCAGGTGTGTACGAACAGGGCGTGGATTGAAGAAGCTGCCCCTGTGAAGGTGGGTGGGCCTGACTGGCTGCCCCCCCAGGGTCTGAAAGCTGGGCTGGACTTGGATAGAGAGAGCGGGCCTGGACCACGATCTGAGTCCTGCTGGAGACTTCCTCTCTACCCCCACCTTGGTGTCTCAAATACCCGGTGGAATTCCAGCTTGAAGGATTGCATCCTGCCGGGGCTGAACATGCCTGCCAAAGACGTGTGCATCCTGCGTTCCTGCTCCCTCGTTCAGAGACTGCCCTTCTAGAGGGTTCTGTGCCTGTGCTTTGAGGAAACAACCATGGGAAGAAAAATGTGTGTAAACTGCTGTCAATAAATGACACCCAGACCTTCCAGCTCAGTCTTTGAGGTTTGTTTTTTTTGTTTGTGAGAGCCGTGGGATCAGAACAGAGCATTCCAGCAGTTGTTGTGTGTACATGTTTGTATCGCCAGCTGGGACAGAATCTCCAGCAAGGCAGAAAATGCTTTGGTTTCAGAAAACACTTTGTGCTGCGTTCCAGATCCATCCGCAGCCTGAAGCGAATCTGCCTCGTATCAGGTGAGGTTTGTCGGAGATGGACTCTTCCGAGGCGAGGGTGACTAGGAGTTAGTTCACTTTCCTCCGCGGCTTTACCACTGCTCCTGACTGCCCACCAACTGTCAGCAGTACTTTCTCCTGATGGGAGGGAAGCAATTGACGTAAAATACACGTGTGCGATAGCCCTCAGTGCCCTCTGCTTTGATTTTTATATGCATTAGATGGCTTCGGCTGCCCTGCTGTGGGTTTATGTTGCTTATTCTGCTTTGCTTTGACGTGGAAGTCACTTGGCATTTGACCGGGCCAAGTTTACGCATGTTGGATGGTGGGGAGGGAAAGCGGACCCAGACGAACTATGCCACTCGTCCACCTCAGATCCTATTAGGAACAAAACGGAAACAGCGATGAGCTGTGAGCACTCACGTTGACTGTGTTAACCCCTGCTCTCCGTTTAATCCCCGGGCTCACCACCTGGCCAAGGAGAGCGGTCTGTAAGAGCACTCTGCAGGCTGGTCTCTGACCTCAGATTCTGCATTTCCTCTCCCACAGTGTCAGGATCAGCTGTCAGCTGGGAAAGGCAGGGACTGATGCATAGATCTGGGGTGGGACTGTGGACTGAGTTCTCCCATCCCTGCACTCCTCCCAGGGCCTTTCGGCAGAGATCTGGTCCCTTCCCATCCTCCCGTGAACGTGCAGACAAGTGTGCGATGGGCTCCTGACCGCCGGCTGAACCTCAAACCTCCCACCAAAGCCTCAATCTGGTTGATAGTCCCCTGAGCCTCCCATCTAGCCCGTCTGCCCACCACCTCCCCGGCATCATTTATCTCAGGAGCTCTCTTCCTACGTTTTTTTTTTTGCTGCAAGAATAGTGAGGCCTGCAAATGATGAGGTGCCTGGACCCACAAAGCGCCTTAAAGACTGGAGCAGAAAGCGCGTAATTCCTAAATGGCTTCCAGACCGGCTTCCCCTCTGCCGCCGTCCTCCTTTCCTGCTGGTTATTATTGCTTTGGACACCCTCCGGGGGCTGGGGGGGCGAGAGGCTCCTCTTCCCCAGGCCCTTTTTAAAAGAGCAGTTGTGTTTCGTGCTTTTGGCGGAGATTGGGTTTCATAGGTGTCTGTAGGGGAGCCCTCCACAGCTCCTGGGTTCCGACTGACTCAGGGCAGCCCCTTCAGCAGCAGGCAGGCCAGGCTCCTGCTGGGTTTGCCTTTAGCCTGCCTGCCACGGATGGTGCCAGTGACAGCCGGGGGCCTCATTCTGCCTTGATTTCCGCCAAGTAATTCTTTTCACAAATGTTCAAGGGCTGTTAACTGGTTGCTGAGCCCAGAGTCCCCTCACGGCCTCTGGGTTTCTCCAGAAACTGCCACAATGGGCCTTTATCAGCTCGGGATTCTCTGGGCCTTGGATCAAAAGCTGTGTCCTGTCCTGGCCAGGGAAGGCACAGAACAGGGACTCTCCCCCCTGTCTCCTTTGGTCAGGCTGAATAGTTCCCTTGTTTGGGCTCTGAGGGGTCGCTCACTAAGAAAGCAGTGGACCTTGGACAGGGAGGAGAGAGAAAAACCCTCAAAGGGTCGCCATTTTCCTTACTTCAGCTAGTTTTACACCAATCCTGCCAGTGTGGATGGATGGGGGAGGAGCTGTGTTTGGTCATCCCCAGGTGGGTTGAATTGAAAGACAAGGAAAGACAATGGAATATTAGTCAAATCCTGACTTAGCAAATGCTGTTCTCCTAGGCCATTCCAGCAATCAGCTGGGGGGACACGCAGTTAGGACCTCCCCATGACCTTTGCCGTCTGCCAGTCATTGTGGGACAGGCAGCCCAGCCACGTGAAAACAACCTGGGTGAGAGGCTTGCGGAGGCTGTAACCTATTTCCCTGCCTCTCCCAGGCCTTCCGTTCATCCTGCACACCCCTCCAGACTTCATTTTCCTAAAACAGATCTCATCCCCTCCCTCCTGAAAACCCTCGCTCACTACCTTTCTGGTCCAACTTTACGTTTTACTGTTTGCCTTGGCCTCACTACCTAGTGGTTCCCACGGGGTGGGGAGTGTTGTTTGAAAATGCAAGGAAAGGGGCAGTTGCTACCGGCAGGAGGGCAGGGGAGGGGAGTGGCAGGGATGCTACAAGACCTACTTTATAAGGGACAGACCGACACAGCAAAAACTTGCCCCGAAAGTATTGCAGTAACACCCCCTTGAAAACACACACCCGCTCGAGTTCCTTGCTCTTGTCTGCATACCCCTTGTCACTTCACCGCACCCGCTTCTCAGTGTCCCTTCTTCCTGGGCAGACCTTCCCCACATTTCACAGGTCCACGTGTCCTCTATCCTTTGAGTCGCAGCTCAAGTTCTTTCTCTTCCATGAAACTTCTGCTGATGGCCTCCTCCCCCATCTATCTCCTGACCTCCTTATCCATGTTGCCATAAGGCATTTAGCACTCTCTTCATTGGGGTATAGTTGTGTGCATGTGCATGCACACACTCTCCTACTCTGTATTTATGGAGGGCAGGACACTTACCTGATTCTACGTTCCCCCTTCCTCTTTCCTCAACCACCCCCTGATATCTTCCCCAAGCCTAAACTGCCTGGCCTGTTGTTTTGGGAGTTACTGAATGTTTGTCGAATGACTAGGTGAAGGAATAGAGAGTGCAGGGCTGAGGTTAGAAATGAGGGCTGGAAGTCGAAACCCATGAGTTCTCCTATGTCATTACGTTATCTCAAGCTACTCTGAATCAGGGTTCTTGGGGTCTAGCAGGCCAACCCGTCCCCTAAGTCCCACCCTGACCAATTCCCCCGTCTCATTGCTCTCACTTCATGTGGGCTCCGTGTGCAGACACTCCCCTGCTGTGGCCTGCCCACAGCTCACCGTCTCCTGCTTCTGTCTGGAACGCCTCTCCTCTCTCCTCCGTCTTCCCCTCCCTGTCCGTTGCCCTGCCTCAAGCCCAGCGTTAAACCCCCTTCTCCTGGAGTTCGCTTCTGGCTCACCTCTTCCTGGCTTTCCCTGTGTATCAGGTCTCCTTTTAGAGAAAGGGCATTGGCTCTGGAACTCTGGCAACGGGGTAGAGAATTGAACAAGAAAGGAGTGATGAGGCCTCCCTGGCCGGCAAAGGCTGGGAGGCTTGGGCCGGGCCCAGCTGTGCATAGCTGGAAGAGAGAATGAGTGGAAATGTACTGGGCCCGGGGAAGCGAGTTTAGAGTTGAAAGAGAACACCTTTGCACAGGACACTGGGTGGATGGGGGGAGGGGGTCTTTCCAGCATTCTCCAATCAAACTGCTTTGTAAGAGAGAGTAAAGTTGAAAGAGCAAGGTTACTTTAGGGGAGCTTAAAGCTGTTGTCATCCTTAGAGGACAAGACAAACCACCTGGATTAGCCCGAAAAGCCTGATCACTGAAAGGCTTGGACCGTCTAAGTTTGGCTGAACGAGCTGCGAACACTTAGGTCAGGGGTTGGCAAACTATGGCCTGTGGGCCAAGTACAGCCCGCCACTTGTTTTTGTATAGCTCACGAGCTAACAATGGTTGGGAAAAAATCAAAAGAGGAATACTATTTTGTGACACATGAAAGCTATATGAAATTCAAACTTCAGCATCCCTAAGTAGAGTTTTATTGGAGCACGGCCATGCCCATTCGCACCACAGCAGCAGACTTGAATAGCTGTAACAGAGACCATATGGCCTGCAAAGCCTAAAGTATTTACTATCTGGTCCTTCACAGGGGAAGTTTGCTGACCCTGATGTGGGGGATTAGATAGGCTTGGAGAAGGGGAAGAACCCTGGAATTTGGAAGTCTCAGGCACCAAGGGGGCTGAGGACTGTAAGTCAGATACGAGGTAATGGTCACCAGAGTTCTTGACTGTGTCCCTGGCTGTGGTGATCGGGGAAGCAATGTCACGTTGGGACCCTGGGACACAGATTTATAGCACCTGCTGTTCTCCATGGCTTGCACATGTTTCTGAACAAGGCAGGAGGTGGGACTGGGGGTGGCAAGCAGGTGGGAGTTAAGAAGGAAGAACCCGATGGTCCCCCAAAGGTCTGAGGATCTCCAGGTCCGGGATAAAACCACCTCTTTTCCACCCCTCTGCCCTCCAGGAAGGATTTGCTGCTGGACTCTTTCCAAAGCCAGAGGAGGCCACAGCCAAGGAAGGGAGCCCAGTGCAGCAATGACTCCCAGGAGTGGCCTCTGGGAGCTTTCGCCTCTGGGCAGAGGAGTCTCTTGGTTAAGGCCATGTCTATCCTGGACAGCCAGAGACCCTAAAAGAACCTACAGATGCTCCTTATTGTGGACTGTGCCAAATCTAGTCCTTACCAAGCTTTTAAGAAGAGATGAGCTCGCTGTCTCTGGCTAGTAATTGCTTCTTTTCTTTGCCTGCCTTGGCCAACCTCTCAGCATGCAATGCCATTTCCCTCTTCTGTGTCCGTGACCCTCCCCTCCTCATGAGCCTGTCCAGCGCTCCCTTCAGCCTCCTTTCCTGTCTAGCTCCACCCCCACTGAAATCACCACAGCGCAGACCTGAGCCGGGGGCTTTCAGAGCCTCAGGAACGCCCCTGAGTGAGGCGGGTGAGGAGCCTTGCCCAACATCCACAGCACGCAGGCGGCAAAGCCAGGGCTTGGAATCCAAGTCCCCAGACTCTCCGTCTAGTGCTGTTTCCATCCCATCTCTCAGCTTTCTCTTCTATATCTGGGGCTCGTCGTCCTGGAAATCCTTCCTTGACGCTCACAGTGGGTGGGTACATGTGTATTCTTCCTTCCTTTCATAAGCCCGCTTTCATCCCCAGCTAGATCATGGCAGGTGGGAGGCAGAGACAATGTCTTCTCCTCCGCAAGCCCCTTCGCGTCAGTGAACTGCTGTGGTCCTTCCTGACACCGTGAAACCCTGAGCTGGGCTGGACTTCCCAGATCTCTCACTCCAGAAGGCAACTCAGTTCAGTGGAAAGGACACAGGTTCCAGAATTAGAAAGATTTAGGTTTCGATTCTGACTCTGCCACTGACTAGCTTGGGAGACCTGGGGTAAATTACTTCAGTGCTTTAAGCATCTCTTTTTTTTTTTTTTTTCTAAAAAACTAAGGCTATGAATATGCACATGGCAGCATTGTTGAGTAAATAAGATGACTGATGTGAAAATGCTTAGCACAGGGCTCAGCACACAGTTGATGCTCAGAATATTCTCGTTCTCTTCCCTATTTGTGTCCTAGGGGGCTGTCTGCTCCTCCTGAATGTCAGAGACCAGCAAACTTCTTTGGAATCCTGAGTTAGCAGTGGGCATCTCTGTGCCCCTGATTCCAAGCTGGCTATTGAGAAGGCAGCATGCGGACCCTCAAGGGTCCCACCCTGGTTTGATTCAAACAAAGAGGTGCAAGAGGGATCAAGTTCCAGGCTCCTCCTTCCCAGGGGCCCAGATGTGTTGGGATAGGTGGCTTGACCCAGCATTCAGGAAGCTGTGTTTGGTCCTTATTTGAAGTTGGGGGTAGAGGTTGGCTGGCTAAATTCCAAAGTCTGTTTGTACAAGGAATTTGCGCTTTAGTCTTTGTTATACCACTGTTTGCACTAGTCCCTCCATATCTTTCATCTCTGTTTCCCCATCCTTTCAATGAGGGGTAAGTCTATCAGCTGTTTGCCAACTGAGCTTGGAGGAGTGTGGAGCGGGGCCGCTGGGGCTCTGGGTCCCTCCCTCCCCTGCTGCAGCCAGAGCAGTGGTGAGTTTCTCAGTCCTACATGAGGACCTTAGTCACGGCTGTCATTTGAAGGAAGGGTTCCATGGCTGCAAAAGTTTGAAATCCGCTGTTCTGGAAGTCGTTCTCAAAGGTTCCTTTCATTTCCCAAATTCCCTTCAGACGGAGCCCAGCAAGGCTGTGGCCTCTTTTCTCCACCAGATGGCAGCACCCTGCTTGCTGCTGCAGGTGCCAGGCTGTGTTGACAATTACAAGATGTTTGGAGAAAGATCCCAGGGAAGGGACTAGAAGGAGGTTAGCACCAGCGCTGAGGATGAGTAAACAGGTCAAGATGATCCTCTGCAGACGACTTCCTGATATAGAACCCCTGGGCATCAGTGGCTGTAAATATACCAAGTGTCCTGCCCCAACCACCAGCCAAACTGGTGCTACCCCTCTCTCTGCCAGGTGGGAGATGGCCACGCAGCTCAGCTTTAACTCCTTCTTAAACCAGGGAGGCACCCAGCACGCTGGGTACTCAGGCTCTGCAGCCAGCCTGAGTCAGTTTGGGGAGCTCACCCAGTTGTGAATGAATTAATAAGACATACAGGAGACATCAGATTCTCCTTCTGAGGCCCCAGGAGTTTC
Source organism: Equus caballus (assembly GCF_041296265.1). Classification (NCBI taxonomy): domain Eukaryota; kingdom Metazoa; phylum Chordata; class Mammalia; order Perissodactyla; family Equidae; genus Equus; species Equus caballus. The sequence continues at coordinate 25,350,462 of NC_091694.1, read as the reverse complement.
CTTCTGAGTTCCTAAACAGTCATGAGGAGGAGCAAAATTAAATCTGATGGGCTGATAAGCACATGGGGAAGGCCTGACCTGCCACCTTGTGGATGTTCCCTGTGAATGAAGAGACCCGAAAAGGACAAGTCTTATATACACAAGTGGGTCCATTCATTCCTGCAACAATTATTGAGTACCTACTGTGTGCAGTCCTGGGCCAGATGCTTCAAGGGATTAAAGATGAATCAAACACAGGTCCTTTATCAAGAGACTAATACAACATCGTCCAAATGACAGCTGATCAGGTCATGTGTATTGAAATGCCTTATACTGTTTTTCTTCTCCCTTCAGATTTCTGTTTCTCATTATTTGTTCAGATCAAAAGTTAAATGATGAGGCCATGAAATGGGGGAAGAAACAGGGAAAGGGAGTGGTTGGAAGGAGGCCAGAGACAGTTCAAATATTTGCCATAAAGAATCCACAAAGTGGAGTGCAGAATCAGCTACACTGTCTGTTATTGTGTACAGATCTTACAGCACAGCATTTTCCCATCTGCTCCCACGAATTTTCCTGAAGAATCTGTGATCCTCACTGTACTCTGTTTCATCCTGCAAGTGCACACTGCCCGATTCTTTAAATTGTCTCAAAAATAATACTTATTAGGGGCCAGCCCAGTGGCATAGTGGTTAAGTTCACGCGCACTGCTTTGGCGGCCTGTGGTTCTCCGGTTCGGATCCCCAGCGCGGACATACACACCGCTTATCAAGCCACGCTGCGGTGATGTCCCACATATAAAGTGGAGGAAGATGGACACACATGTTAGCTCAGGGCCAAGCTTCCTCAAATAATAATAATAATAATAATAATAATAATAATAATACCTATTGGTTTAATATTTTTTATTTTAAATGATACAGAGAAGCATAAAAAATAAAACAGAATGGACCATAATCCCATGGTCCACAGGTAGTATTTTAAAAATATATACATCACTAAAAAATGCAAGCAGGACGGAAAGATAAATAATGAAACGTGAAAGCCTTCCCACCACTTTTCTCCCACAGTTTCTCTCCCTCAAAATAACCACTGTTAGGTTGCTTCAATTTCCTTCCAGAAAAAAAGTCATGCATTCAGCAGCACCCGTATCTCCAGGCCTATGTGAACAGGTTCTCTGCTGTTCTAATTATTTATACAAAAGGGATCACACTGTTCTGCGCCTTGTCTTCATTTGTTGGAATATCTTGAACATCTCACCACAATACACATATTGATCCACCCCGTTCTTTTTTAAGGGCTACATCGTTTTCCCTGGTAGAGATCTATCATGTTTTGTTGTCACCAGTCAGCTTTTGGATGACTTGGTGGTGGTTTTTATGCATTTTGCTGTTGCAAACAAAACCACAATGCACGCTGCCCGATTAAGGGCCCGGTGATCTCTGCACGAGATTTCCCTACAGGGCAAAAGGGTTGTGCCCAGCGTCCTAGGAAATAATCTTTGGGGTGGAGGGGTGGCAATGCTCGAGCCCTTGGAGCTGCCCAGAGGTTTCATATGATGAATGTGTGACTCCGACTTCTTTGGGGAAGTTGTTACTCTACCTCCTGTCACTGCCAAGCTGGCATGGCTGCTACCAGGCTGGCCGTCTGAGCGTGGCTGCCCTGGGATGGAGGCCCTGCCCTGGAGTCCCTGCTGGCTGGGGGCTTGCAAGGTTGGCAGACGGGCTCTCTGGGGCTCTAGGCTGCTCTGCTTAGCTGGTATTCATGGCCACATGCTCTGAGATTCACAAACAAACAGGAAGCCAGTCCACTTCCTCTGCTGGGGCTGGTCCCCCATCCTTATCGCTCAGTTAGCCCAGAGGGGAAAGGGCAGCCCAGGATTCACAAGGCAGCTTCCTGGCAGAGGTGGCTGGGGAATTCTGGGTCCCGCCGTCAGGATGGGCTTCCTAGCGCTGTTGTACCTATTTGCCCAGTTTGGGACAGCCTTACTGACAATCCAAGTTAGGCTCAGATCTCTCCTCTCTGGGCAGCCTTTTCTGATACACCCCACCCTGTTTGGATGCCCCATGCTCCTTTAGTTCTGAGATGAAGTTCTTTTGAACTTGTAGTAAGCAGCTCTTTAGGTGTTTGTGGTGCGAGAGTGTTTTCTCCCTGCAGACAGCTCTGAGATATTTTCTTCTGTCTTTTCCCAGCACGGCTCTCTCTGTGCATAGGGGATGCCCAATAAATGTTTGTAGTCTGAATAACTGACCAGCTCCAAAAGGGGTGCCAGGGGACAAAGGAGAGGGAACAGGGTTGCAGCCACAGCTCAAGGTGGGGCCGGAAGGCATTGCTCCTTGGGATCGTGGGGCAGCTGTACAGGAGGGAGTATTGGGAACAGTCACCAGAGTATAGTGCAGACATGTGGCTGGGGCCAAGGCCAGAGATGTGGACTGCAGATATTCCAGTCAACAAGTCCCGAATGCCCACTAGGCCACGTGGAAAATCAGCTCCCTCCTTAGTCACCATATACATTATACAGGGGGTGCCCATTTTTAAGGAATTAGAATTTTTAAGACACAGTCAACATAGAAACAATGCTGAGTATATTTAATCCTCTGCAGTGACTCAGAGCACAGTAGGATGCCGCAGCGCTTTGGGCAATCATTAGGACTATCAATTACTTTAGAGAACATTAGCTGTGGGCCCAGCAGCCCTCAGTGAGTCACTGTCAGTTGCTTTTAAAAAAAATCTCTATCAACTTGTTTAGTTGCGAGTGTTCTCTTTTTTAAGAAAGCTGGGCACAGAAACCAAACTTAAAAACAAACAACAATAACTGTAAAACCCTAAAAGCCCAGTCAGCCCCTCTTTGCAGCTGTCTGGGCTTCAAATAAGTTTCCCTCTTAAGCACCTGGGTGCAGAGCAGCGTGAGACCCGTGGGAGCCGGGGATGGAGTGGAGGAGGATTGGTGGGCCAGGCGGGGCTGAGGTGGGAGAACAGGAAGCAGAAAGGGTAGCCAAGCCCTGGGGCAAGGTCAGAGGAGGCTGGGAGGGAGTGAGGAGCTCTCTGAGCTGCATCTCCAAAGTCGAAGGAGACTGGCACAAGCCATGAAACAGCAGCTCTGAACGTCCCCTAACGCCTCCGAAGGGCATCAATAATGTGGGTCACGCAGGTGGACCGAGAGATGACCCTGGTGGCTGTTCCGGGGACATGTGGGGTTCCAGTGCTCCTTAATCTTCACCTAGCTCCGCAGAGAGGCTTCACAGCATCACCTGGGGGGAGTTCGGCTCCCTATGTGCCCTGTGCAGTTTCCAAAGCTTCAACTCTCATTTAGGGTGTAAAAACCCAGTTTAGGGTGTTTACTCCAGAAGCAGAGAAGGAAAAGCTTAACAGAGATGGCTCAGGGTGAGAGCAAAGGCTGGGCCCAGCAGTGAGGGACACAAACTGTAGCCACCAAGGCTGGCAAAACGCTCCCAGCCCTCCCCGCACACCAGCAGCCCCGCCCAGTCCCAATCGGACAGTGAGAGGTGAGTGGAAACCTCAGGTTAAAAATACCCAGTCTTGTTGTAAAGAGAAAGAACAGGAAGGAAGTGTGGGGAGGTAAGACAGAATAGGCAAAAAGCCCCAGAGAAGGAGAATGAGATGTTATTAATGGCCGGAAACTGATCAGGTAGACCAGGTGGGCAACGCCCTCCAGGTGCCTGAGGGGCTGGTAGGCAGGGATGGGGTCATGGGCATGGCTCAGGCAGGCCCTCTCAGAGAAGTGATTTGGACCCCTGGAGACCAGGACTGAGATCCCCTCAAAGAGTCTTGGCCCAGGAAAGGAGTGGGCAGGTAGAGAGCCTCCCCTACGGAGAGCGGGGCATTGGTGACCAGAGGGCAGCCTGGCATGCCTGTCATTCTCCCTGGGGGGAGAGAGTCACCAGAGCCACCAGACCCTCAGCCCCACCCCTGGGCAGGTGGAAGGGTCTTCACAGGGCCTCAGAAACAGCAGCTCTTGTCCAGGAAAGGGAGAACAGTGAGAAGGCTGAGCGAGGTGACTCTGTGCCACAGAGGCTATGGTCAGGGCTGTGGGTCCTGGATGCTGAGTTTGACTCCTGACTGTGCCACTTACTAGCTGCATGACCTTGGACTGTCACATAACATCTCTCTGCTTCAGCTTCCTCTTCTGTAAAATAGAGATGCCAACAGTGCCAACCTTATGGGTTGTAGAAAAGATTAAGTAAGCTAATACACCCAGGGCTGCCAAGACAGTACCTGGTACCTAGTAATTGCTTTTTAAGTGGTAGCTATCGGGAGTGGAGTAGGGGACAGTACAAGTGAGGGGTGGGAAAGAAGTTCTTAACTCCTCGTGTGGATGGAACAGCCCTTCACGGAGAGCCTGCCACCACACCAGGCTAGGAGTGAGTGGGGAAAGGAGGGTATGGAGAGAAATAGGATATGGGCCCAAGTGTTCAGGAACCACTATCTTAGGGAAGATACAAACAGCTAACCAATCACATTTCAGCATAAGACAGGCGAGTTTCGTACAAGCGCTAGGGTACAGAGAGATGGAGGAACCTTCTCGGCCTTCAGTGTTTGGGAGATGCCTGGGTGCTGGTCTTGAAGGGTAAGTAACGTAATTCAGCAGGCCCAGAAGAGGGAACATGACAAGCTCTCCAAGCAAGAGGGACCATGGTATTCAGGGCAGCAGCTCCTGTGTGGTTGACTGGGGGTGACCAATTTGGAAAGGTCAGCAGGGCCCGGCCTGGCAACACTCTGCCAAGAGTTCACACCTTATCCTGTTGGCATGAGGCAAGTGGAGAGACTAGGACGTGGGGAAATCCAAATCAGACTTTATTTGAAAAATTTCTCGGGGCAGAATGGGGGGTGGGGGGTGAGAGGGGAATGGTGGCAGGGAGGCCAGCTGGTTAAGTGACCCCAGCAATGGTCAGGGCCAGAGACGATGAGGAAAGGGGCCTTAGAAAGTGGACTAATTTGGAAGGGAGACAAGGAGGAAGGAGGGGAGACTGACTCTGTGGTTTCTCGTCTGGGCAACTGAACACTCAGTGGTATCCTTAATGGAATTGGGAATAAAGGGAGAGAAGTGGGCTTTACAATACGAAGGAAGGTTTAGAAAGCATGAGCTTGAGACGGTTGAGATAGCCAGGCGGGCCTTGGAGATAGCAGAAATGGCAGGTGCCGTGAGGGAAATGAGGCGGGGTTCAGAAGATCCTTCGGACTGAATCAAGGAAGCTTCACGATTATTTTCACATGTGGATGGGCACTGAGTCATGCACCATGTGTGACACATAGGGTCTCTGGAGGAAGCACGAAATTATACAAGAGGGGCTGACAGGGCCCCCTCACTCTAGCTCATGGCCAGAAAATTGCGAAGTGTCACAGCTTACACTGCCTGGTTAAATGACTTTGTGACCTATGTTGTCGAACTTGAACTAAATTAAACTTCATAAAATGGGCAAGGGGGTTAAAAAGATTTCAGCACAAACACTGCAGATTAAAGACCGAATTCAGCAAGCGCTAGCACACGAGAAGATGCCAAAGCTGGCACTTCTCACGTGAGCTCTTTGTCAGCCCCGTCATGAGGTTACAACAAGGATGATCTGATCAGGTCTAACATGAAGAACGCCACAAAACTCTTTTGTAATCTCTAATGATCAAGGTGACTATTTCAAATGTGACCTTACACTTCTACCATTGTTAAAAGTGAACCTCACCCCAAGTGTGTATTGTGTCTTGAGGTACTAATAATAGTAGGCCATGTACACAATTTGTAAATAATTGAACATATATTAAGGGTGTATGCTCACATTTTATTACTGATGAGACATAACTTTTCAGGATGGGAGTTGTCATCGCACACGGCATTTGATTTGGGCAAAAATTCTGAAGTCACAGGTTTCAGGTCCCAGGGCATGAACTGGTTTCCTACTTTATCAGTTCCACACATCTGAAATACTGTGTATTACGTTCACCTCTGAGAACAATGGATGCTTGTATTCTAGAGCGTGGCTGCCTCTTCCATCACCTTGGTCCTTCTCTTCCTTCTGGAGATGAGGGAAAGATTAGTTGAGCTCCCTGGAGAAAAGCATTAAGTAAAGATGAGGCGTTGCCAAAGTTATTGTTACTATTATTAACAACAATAATGGGCAGCAGTGATGAACACTGCTCCGAGGGGTTCTCATAAGGATCTAGGGGAAAGGTCTCTAAAAGCATGTCCAACTGTTCATCTCTTACACCATGTGAATCCAAGGAACCTCTGGTGTCTGAGTCCTATGGGGCATGGAGGCTGCTGGGGCTTAGAAGAACTGAAGCCCCCAAAGGGTGGGGCTGCCATTCTCTGAGGAGGCAAGAGCTCACCTCCTGCTAGACAGAGTCCAGGTCCGACTGGACCTGCGACTGGTTGAGGAAGGCGTTCCGCATGTCAGCCCAGGAGCCAAAGCCAGGGAGCCAACGCCTTCACTGGAGACCCGGCTACCTACATCCAACTCCAGAGGAGGCAGAGCAGAACACACATGGGTAACATTTGACACTGAAAGAATTATTTTTACTTTCTCAAAGTACATTTGTGTGGGGAAGTTAATAGTGTGGAGATGATTATTCACCACAATTTATGTCCAATGCTTGTTTATCGAGTGCTTGCCCTGTGTGCAGAGCGCTGTCCTAGGGACCATGAGGACATAAAGATGGAGACCTCAGCACGCTGATGATCCAGTGGGCAAGTTAAGATATGCACATAACCATCCCATGGGGTGGGAGGGCTTGACAGGATGAGACAAACAAGAACCAGTGTTCCAAGGTGGGACAAGGGTCAGGCACAGTCATGGAGGTGATGACCTCTGGCCTCGGCCTTGAAGGCTAGGAGAGTCTGGCAGGTGGAGATGGAGGAAATGACATTCCTGAAGAAGGGCCAAAGCCCCAGAATGGAAAAGCGTGAGCTATGTATGACCAACAGTGAGTAGTTACGTCCGGCTGGTCTCTGGAGGGTGAAGAAGGAGAGTGGAGTTAGAAAGGTGGATTAGAATCAGATTTCAAATAGCCACATGATGGACTATGAGAGCCAGAGTTTATCTTCAGGGAGCATTAGGAGCCTTGCAAAGTTTCGGGGCAGGCAAGGCAGTGAACTCAAAGAAGTTAAAAACAAAACAAATCTTGCCCAGGGTCCCATGGTGAGTTAGTTTGTGGCCCAGTCAAGACATGATTTCAGATTTGTATTGACACAAGTAAAGCTCCTGGACCTCACACTGACCAGACATAGATGGGTCTGTGGGAAAGTGCTCCAGGCCAGTGGCGGGCAGGCTGCTTCTCTGGGAAACCCTGGAGCCTGAGTTTCCAAGTAGCTGGGCGTCCTACCCAGCTGCTGGCTTGGGTCTCACCGAGCTGAGTCTTCCCATGGAACCTGGGTGGTGGATGAGCCAGTGGCTGGACTGCAGTCCTTGGGAACCCAAATGGGTTGGGCTGGGAATGGCAGAGTGTGGGATCGCTGCAATAAAATGAAGGGAGAGGAGCCCTTGGATTGTCCTGGGGTGTGAGGCACACAGGGCGTGGGGCCTTGCATTCCTGGATGGTTAAGATGCAGCAGCTGATGATTATCATTATTATTCCTGCTCTGGTTTCTCCGAGCTTTCATCCTGCAGGACCCTGCCTTGCTGGCCTGGCGTCACCAACTAGCAAGGCCTCCCGGGGTGGGGCGGGATGGGTGTCTCCTGGCTCCAAGGGAACACACGTGACTGTGGGTTTCTTCCCCAGTGAGCTCAGGGAACTTCCTAGTGCTGAGCAACTTCCTAACCCTGGAAGCATGGGCAGAATTTCTCAAGGAGGAAAGTGAGGCACAGAGCCAGGGGAACGATTTGACCAAAGTCCTATGGTAGAGACCCCCTCCCTCCCCTACTCACTAGACCATGATTATCCCTCCCCAATTGGGGCAGATCTGGTCGGCCTGGAGGAGAGCCAGGGAAGGTGTGGCTTCTAGAAGAGAGAACTGGGCTGGGGCCAGGAGGCAGAGCTGGTACCCTCCTTGCCAGGCACTGTGGGCACCACGAGGTCAGGCTCCTGGTTTCATGTCTCTCTGGAAGGTCCTGCCATATGAGTGGATCTTCCCCAAGCCTCGGAGGGAGGCCAACGCTGCAGACATGCAAAGTGCCCAGTGCTCTTGCATCAGAGGCCACCTTCAGCATCCCAGGAGAGGAAGAGTCTCGTAAAGATGGGCCAGGCCCAGAGGCAGAGGGCCAGACAATGGCTCAGAGACAGGGAAAGGGTGTGTGCGTATGTGCGCACATTTGCTAACACCAGGCTTCCAGTGGTGACATGTCCCTGCCTGCCGAGATGAGATCAAAGGGAGAAAGACTAGATGGAAATGTGAAGGACAACCTGATGATTGGTTGGGGGGCTGAATGGAACCCTACAAAATGCATGGGTCCTGTCTGGCAGAGGGGATCCCAAGGAGAAGGGAGGGGATGGCCCAACAGCCTGAGACCCAGTTGGCAAGTGCTAGAGTCATCTTCCCCACTATCTGCTGTCCACCTAGAGAGAAGCAATCTTTGGGGACATCTTTTGGCTTAAAGCAGAGGTGAGACAACACAGAAAAGTAGTCTGAGGAAGTTGGAGCAGAGAAGGCCATAAACAGAACTTGCTGTTTACTCCACAAGCTCTCACATCCTCAGTGCCTCCCAGAGCCAGCCAACCAGACAAGCATGCATTTATCAAGTGTTTACTAAGCAGCTACTAGGTGCAAGGCACTCTGCTGGAAGCTATGAGTGTAGAGGCATAAGACATGGCCTCTGCCCTCTGGAGGTGCTCTCTGGAGAAAGACAAATCTTCCTTTTGGTTTCACCCCAACTGCACACAACACAACACCGGAATCCTGAGGGATCTTCTCCTCCCTGGCTGTTTTTGGCCATGACTGCACTGGTTCCTGCTTCTGTTCCCACCGCCAGCTCTCTGGGTTCACACAGGAGCAATGCTCACTAGAATTCTTGCTGCTTTCTCGAACATCTGAGTAAGAGCAAAGAGCTCTTTAAGGGAATCACTTCCACATTTATAGTTGATTTATTCAACAGACCTTTACTGAACAGCTGCTGTGTACAGGCACTGTGACAGGTACTGAGGCAGCTCTGACGGCGACCAGGACAGACAAGCCTCCTGCCCTGGAGGAGCCCCTAAACTAGCAGAGGAGGTAGACACCTATCTGGGGTCCCTGTGAGTCTGGGCTGCACTTCCACAGCAGCCACATAGATCTGTTTTACTTCCTGCCTGAATTCTTCACAGAGTGGAGTGTGCCTTGCTGGGGAGGAGTGGAGAATGTTCCAACAGGATGTCCACATGGTAAGATCTGAAAGGCACCAGCCCCCAATCTGTTCTCCCCGGTGGGTGAGGTCCCTCCCTTCCCGAATTCAGTCTCCTACGGAAGTGGCACAGGAAGCAGGGACAGAATTAAGAGCCTAAGAATTCCCAGTACAAACAAACCCTTTGGGCAATGAAACTGAGGAGGGCTGCAAAGGCACTTCCCAATGTCACCGTGTTAGGAAGTATTGGCTCCTGCAGACTCTCCAGAAAGCAGCCACCTTTCTGGGTGTGAAATCCACCCCTCTGTTCTCTGGCTCCATCGTCCATGACAGGTGGTGCTCCGGGTCTCATTTTGAAACTTGCCCATGAATGAACGCTCTGACTGCTCATGCAGTCGTTGGATGTTGAGTCAGTGTTTAACCATTATAATTGGTAGAAAAGTCTTCCAACTATCTCACCAAGATGAGACACTGCAAATTCCACCCTCCTGCTTCTCCTTTGCCCTGGGGAATGGAGAAAACAAGGAAATGTTATAAAGCACTCCCTACTCGGAATGCTCTCAAGAAACTTCCATGAAACTGACAAAAGTAAAAGACTTTGGATCTGGTGACCCTCCTTCTCTCTAAATGTCAACATCCCATATGGAAATTTTTTCAAAGGATGTGATGGGGATGCGGGCTTTCCTGGGGCCTTCTCCCCAGTGGGGTTCTCTCCCCACTCGGTGCCTCTGTCACCCTGGGGGGTGACATACCTGGTCTTGGAACTGGAATGGGCCCCAAGAATGCTGGGGGTGAGGGTGGGTGGGGTAGAGCTGTGCATATGAAGTGCTGTGGTAAAGCACTCCTTTTTAGATGTGCCCGGTAAAGGTGAAAGTGGCTGGAGCTTTAAAATGAGAACAGCATCAGAGAAATAAAATTTTCAAAGGCTGCTGTCCTAAGTTTGTGGGAATTTCTTAAATCAAGGGGCAAATCACTACATTGGAATGGGCTTCTTTCCTTCTTTCTTTCTTTTCCTTTCTCTTTCTTTTTCTTTTTTCCTTCTCTCTCTCTCTCTCTCTCTTTTTCTCCTTCTCTCCTCTCTCTCCCCTCACTCCTTCCTTCCTACCCTCTCTCTCCCACCCCATCGTCTCTCCCTCTCTTCCTCTCTCTCCTCCCGTCATTCTCTCTCTCTTTATTGCCCCCCCCACCACTTCGTTCTCTTCCTCTCTCTCTCTCTCCCCCTCTCATTCTCTTTCCCCCTCTCACCGTCTCTCTCTCCCTCTTCCTCTCTCTCTCTCTCTCTTTCTCTCTCCCCCTCATTCTCTTTCCTTCTCCCTCTCTCTCTCTCTTTTTCCCTCCCACCACCCTTCTCTTTCTCCTGCAGGATCTAAAACAGCGAGTCCCTACAGAAGGATGACTTTGTTCCTGCTGTTCAGCCACATCCTGAATACTTTCCTCTTCTCTTTTCCAGCCTCAATTCTACCATCCTTTCAGGTTGAGCTAAAGTCTAACATTTTTCATGCCACCCTTCCTATCTAGTCAATCTCTGGTTGAACGCCCCTTTCTCTGAATTCCCATTTAATTCCATTAAACTCTGTGGCTTGGTATGATTACACGATGCCTCGTGTTCCCCAGCTGCTTCACCTACAGTCATGTGTTGCTTAACAACCAGGAAACGTTCTGAGAAATGCGTTGTTAGGTGATTTTGTCCTCATGTGAACATCACAGAGTGAAACGTACACAACCTAGCTGGTCTAGCCTACTACACACCTAGGCTATATGGTACTAATCTTAGGGGACCACCTTCGTACATGTGGCCCATTGTTGACTGAAACATCATTATGGGGGCATGGCTCTACACAAATCTTGTCTCCTTGACTAGGTTGTAAACTTCTAGAGGGCAGAGGCCAATCCTTACATTTTGGAGTCCCTCTGAACACTGGGCACAGGGCTGGGTAAGTAATAGGCCTTTATGAGACCTCCATTTGCCTTTTACTTCTCATTAAACATCAGAGAATTCATACAGAAAAAAAATTCATAGGCATAATAAATGCGAATAGGCCTTTATTTGGGTGGAGTAACCATCTCATACAACCTCAGAGAATTCCTACAGGAAAGAAACCTGTGTCTGCTGTGTCTGTGGGAGAGCCCGCGGGCCGAGTCTGGAGGCTTGGAAGGCACATCTGACTCAATATCATGGGACTCAATTACATGAATGCAGCGACTGTGGGGAACCCTTTGCTCAGATGATACCCAACATCGACATGCGCATTAGCGAGAAGCCATGAATCTGAAGAATGCGGGAAAGCCTCCCCTAAGATCTTCACCACCCACCACCAGAGTATCCACCTGAGAGCAAAGGGCAGTGCGGACGCAGGGGATACAATGGGCGGGAAGGAATGTGGCTCCTGTCTTTATAAAGCACATGGAGAGGCATTTCCCAGTTGAAGAAATGGAGACTTGGAGAGGAAGCGTTATATACTGTGGGTACAACTGGAATATTACAAAACTTGGATTAACGCCTTTTTCTTTTTCAGACTTGAAACACTTCCATGCCTGATTTCCTTCATCTTCATCTCTCACCAGGGAAGGGAAGGGATGATTCTCGCAACGCTTGTTATCGATAGAGAGATGGGGCCGGAAGGGCTGCATTGCTGGTCCAGGGCACACTGGCAGTCAGGATAAGAGCTCTGGTCTCTGGGGGCCTTTATTTTGATGTGCCAGGGGCCATGCTTTGCTAAGGGAGACCAAAGGTGGAAAGAGAGGTCCATGCCCTCAAGTAGCTTATAGTCTAGGGAGGGAACAGACAGGGTCCTTGAAATATGGGGACTGCTTTAATGGGAGTGCTTATGGAATGCAGCAGAGGCACAGGAAAGGAGCCCTAAGTTCCTTGGGAGGAAGTAGGAAAGGCTTCACAGAGGAGTTATTGTTTGAGCTGAGACATAAAGGATGAGGATTTTGCCAGACAAACAAGTGAGGAGAGGGTGTTCCAGGTGGAAGAAACAGCACATGCAAAGCATGAAAATAAGAGAGGGCACGGCCTGTGGAGGAGCCTGGAGACGTTCAGCATGTAAAGCACGGGGAAGGGGACAGCTAGGCAGGGGATGGTAACATAGGGCCCTTGAATGCCTTGTGAAGCAATTCAGAGTTCTCTTTTGACAATGGGAGCTGTATGTATCAATTGCCTCTGTAACAAATTACCACAAATGTAGTGGCTTAAAACAACAGAGATTTATTATCTGACTGTTCTGGAGGTCAGAAGTTTCCCTGGGCTGAAATCCAGGTGTCGGCAGATTGTGCTCCTTCTGGAGGCTCTAGGGGAGACCCGTTCTTTGCCTATTTGAGTTTCTAGAGGCTGCCCACATTCCTTGGCTCATGTCCCTCTCCCATTTTCAAAGCCAGCAATCACGTCATTCTGACCTCTGCTTCTGTGGTCATATCTTCTTCTCTGATTCTTCTTGTGATTACACTGGACCCCAGATAACCCAGGATAAGGTCCCCATCTTGAGATCCTTAACTTAGTCCCATCTGCAAAGTCCCTTTTGCCATGTAAGGTAACATATTCATGGGTCCCAGGGATTGGATGTGGACATCTTTAGGGGGCCATTATTCTGCTTACCATGGAGCCATTGAAGAATTCTGCCCAGGAGAGTGGTGTGAGTGAGTTTGGGTGTTAGGCAGTAGAGCGCTGTGGTTAAAAAAGAAGACTTAGGAGTCCATCTATCTGAGTTCAGTCCTGAGTCTGCCATTAAGAGTTATGTGACCTTGTATTGTTTCCTACCACCTACCTCAAAGCGTAGTTGGAAGGACTGTATGAGATAATAGAGGTAAAACACTTAGGAAAGTGAAAAGCACTCAATAAATTGGGAACATCGTGGTGCTCAGTACATGCTAAGAACAGCAACCTGGTCAGGAAAAAGACATTCACAGTGAATGCCATGCAAAGCAGAACCTAGCTTCCTATGGGGCCCATTTCCCCAGGACCATCAGCACAACAGGGAAGGAGGTACTTAGGCACCAGAGGATTCCCTGGCACAGAGGAAACATGCAGCCCTTCTGAACGGCACCACATTGCTCATTGGAGCACCCACCTTCATCCTCTCTGTTGGTATAAAGAAATGAGGGAAAGAAGCTGCCCACATCTGTTCCCATTTTATGGTAGGATTCTGTCTGGGTGTTGGATAATATTAAAGAGTAGGTGATGTTTTCTCTTAAGCTTTCTTCCCTGAGAGCTCTGACACAACTGTTGAGTTTGACATGGGGCCTGTTGAAGACCTGGTGACCTCTCACCCAGGCCCCCAGGGTGATGATGAGTGTGCTTACAGAGAGAGGGAGTGAGCACCTGCTTCTGGGTCCTTGCTTCCCTAAGACATCTGTGGCCTTCTTCTCTGTCTCCATTTCCTAGTACCAATGAACCTGAAGCTATCAAAGTCTCTCTCTCCTTCCTGGTGCTTTTTTCTCTAAGGAACTCTGAAAGGGTGGATACGAATCTCCTAGCAGTTTACCTACCAGTAGGGTTTCCAGATAAAATACGGGACATCCAATTAAATTTGAATTTTAGATAAACAATGAATAACTTCAGTATGTCTCATGTCTCATGTACTATATGTTTAGTACTACCCTGTTAAGCAGATTATTTGATTAACCAGAACACTCCATTCCCCAGCTTCACCATATCACACTTTATGGTATGTCCTTTGATGCAATCTACAAGGTAGATGGGTATTTGGGCTATGAAAGTTCTAGTAGCTGCTTATGGGTGACTTTCTTTGTGGCGACACAGGGAAAGGAAGGAAGGCTTTGATTCTAGAGGGCTGGAGAGGGTCAGAGTACTGAGGACTGGACTCTCCTTTGTCATTGACATGAATGGTGATGGTTCTTCAACTGTGGCACAAATTCTGCTGCTGCCCAACTCTGAGATTTGGAAAAGCTCAGCTCCTGCTCTGGATCTCACCTGCCCGCTTCATTAGTGGGAGCATCATCCCTACTTGAATACCAATCCACCTTGTAGACTACTAGTATACCCATTCTGTTTAAGTATATTGGGATTATTTGTTAAAAAAAAAAAAAAGGTGCTATACAATGCACAGTCTATTTTGTTGGCTTTGATCTTGACTAGGATGACAATGAAGACTCGCCATCTATGGGATGCAAATGAAAATCTGTCTTTGGATTGAATGTGTAAAATTTGTAGTAATTACTGTTACATGAAAAACACATAAATGAAAGAACAGTTGAAATCTGTAATTCTAGTCACTGTTGGCACTAAGATTTGCTCAAGGGTCCGGGCTCCCAGGCTCTGTCCGTCCCATATGACTCCTCCATTCTAGAATGATGCCCCTCTTTTTACTTGCCTTGAGCCCTCGTCCTAAATTTCCCTCCTTGGTCTGTGGAGGGTAGACACCTGAAGTCTTCCACTTTACCTTGTTTGCAGGGTAAGGCTCAATCTTGCCACTAACTGGGGCTTTATGCAGATGGCCACGAGGTGGCCATGTCCAGGCCGCTCTCCTCTGCAGCACAGCATTCAGCCTGGTGCTCTCAGGTGGGACTTGAGTTTTCACATCAAAATTGGTTAGACATCTTGTGGTGGCTGACTTCTACATTTCTGTGTTCACCCTTTTTAAGCACCATTTCAGAGACTCTAAATAAAAGCAAAAGATTGTAACAGTTTATGAAACCCTAAGGGAACCCTGGATTTTATGCCTCTGCAAGTGAGCTAACCCATCCAACCAATGGCAGCAGGCCAAACTGCACAAGGATTACCTGTGTCCCCTGGCACCTCCTTGACTTCTAGAAAAAGGTGGCCCTGAGGGGCCAGGGGAATTAATGAGTTAATGCCTACCGAGCTCTAGGAACAACTTGCTGCAGATAAGGTCTCATTATGGTTAATTGTTATTATTGTTGTTATTATTGTTCTAAACCCAACTCTTACGAAAAGCTGCCACTGTTTTGTTAATGACCTCAGGTCAGGGGTTTAATTAATACCTCCTCGGAACGCTGGAGGCCCCAGGCATCATGTTCCCGCCCCGACATCCGGGCCCCACCTCCTCTGAGCTCCACCCACAGGGTCCTCACCACCCCCAGATCTTCCCAGTCCCTCCCTCCCTGAGTGGCTCCACCATTCTTCACACCTGCCAACAGCTCCCCGTCCCATTCCAGCCCCCAGCTCCAAACACTTGTCTCTCTTTGCTGCCCCTCCCCATAATCTCACATACCTCCTTTGTCATAGCATTCCCTTTTCCACAATTTCCTAGCTCCCAAAACGTTTCTTTTTGCACCCAAACAGTTGCCCAGAGCCAAGCCTTTTAGAGATCGTGAAAGCTGAGAGAGCCACCCTGAGCCCCACCCTTCCCCCTTGCAGCCCCCATTTCCTGCACTGCATCCCAGGTCTCTGATCCCACCTCTGTGAGAACTTCGGGATTATTCCTCAGGTGGTGAGGCCGGTTGGGTGGGTTGGCTGGTTTAGGGTTACAGGGTTTGGCACTAACTCACAGCCCCATGTAGCTCCTTCTTTAACTAATTAATTCCGATTTTTTAAAAACCATGTCTTCGATTGGCCCTCAGTGCATGCCTCTGGGGCATAGGTCACATCAATTACAGACAACAATTAAGCCTGCTGCTTAAAAGAACCTGTGAGCCTCTTTAAAGTCTCAAACACAATTCAGGCCTAACTGCCTTAGATCACTCTGCTGTAGACAGACCCTGGGGCAGATCCCCCAGGGGGGGAAATTGGGCTGTAACAGTCGCTTAGAGATAAGAGGATGTTCTGCTGGGGTCCCTGCCCTCAGCTGCCCAAAATCCCTAACCCCAAGTTTCCTCTCTGCCTTTGCTTAGATATCCAGGAAGCTAAGCTGTTGCAGGTCACGGTGTGCTGGCTTGGCTTCTGGGATAGGACCAACGTCCCTCAAATTCCAAAGTCCACCTCTCTACTGTCCTAACTGGACGTCTTGCATGGATAAAGGTGAATCTCAGGCTCTCTAATGATAAGATGGGGACCAAGTTGGTTTGTCCTTTCTCCATCAGTAGAGATGGCAAACGCAGGGTTAACTGATGCTTTCACAGTCCTTTGAATTAGGAAAATGGTTGAAGACGTTGCTTGAAGGCAGAGATGGTTTCTTAATGGTCCTTGATTCCCACCTTGTGCAACACTTGGTAGATGCTCCAGGAAGGTTGATAAAATGTTGAAGACTAGGAGGGGAAAGAGCACGCAGTGTAGCTACAAATATTTTTCTGTGTACAAAGCAAGCAGGCAGAGATGGGACTGGCCTAAACCTTATCCTTGTTAATGTTGTCCTTTCCACCCAACTGGAATTTAAAAAACGCTAGTAGACCAGGTAAACATGGCTTTCCTTATCTATTTAACTCATTTATTTATTGGCGGATGTGAGCTGACTGTGAATCACGTTGTCCTTTCATGTTTGCTGGAATTGTGGCTGTCCATTTGAGTCCAAACTTCCACAGAGCAGAGACCACATCTGTTTAATTTGCTTTGTATGATGTCCAGCAAAGGGCTACAGTGTGGTGTCACAGAGAAGCCTGGACTCGGACCTTGGAGACCCAGGTTTTAATTCTAGCCATGTGACCCTTAAAATCCAGACCTCATTTTTACTCACCGTTAAAAAAAAAAATAGTGGGGGCAACATTTTCTGCTCTTCCTACCTCCCAGAGTTGAGGGAAGGATTAAATGAGGTAATGTGAAAGAAAGATTTGTAGAAACGATCAAATAAATCTGGTTTTGAAAAAATTACAAAATGCATTTTGATGATAAGGACACCTGACCAAAGTCTAAGCTCTGAAATGTTTCAAACCATAGCTGTAGGGAGCTGTGACCCAAATGACGGTCCCAAGGCCATGCTACAGCTACAACCAAGCATTAGGCTGAAGTGACATGGCTAGCCTAGTAGCCTTTCTCATCTCTGTCCCCAAGGTAAAACAGCTCCGCTCACATGCCTGGCCTTTTAGTGCATCCTCTTTTTCTCTTCTACAGCATCCTGGCATTTATTTTAACTTTACACTAGAACTCAAGTCGGGGTGGTGGGAGGGGAGGGGGCACAGAATGAAAGTGCCGATGGCCCATGTCCCTTTAAGATGGGACATATACATATACGCACATGTGCACAAGTGCACATCCACATACAAGCCCTACGGCAGAAAAGCCAAAAGTCCAGCTTTCTGAGCTGTCTCTAAACACTACCACTTAGAGATATGAGAAAAAAGTGTGACTAGAAAAGGGGAGCCCAGGACAGTTTTATCCATTCTATAAAAGGGGCAGTTTCCTATAGGAAGGGCTTAAGACATGATAACGGGATAGTAATTCCTAGGAAAGGAGTGGAATTATAAGGTATTAACGAACACGGTCAACTTTCTAGAGTAGAATCCTAGGTATCAGATCTCGAAGGCTCTAAGAGCCATAAAATCCCCTCTTTTTACAAAGTCTAAAAGGTGAAGTGACTGAGCAAAGGTCACAGCACTACAAGTAGGCTGATGACCATGACCATGACTCAGCCCCAAGTCGGGTGCAGTAAGACAGGGTTATATTAATTAATGGGTGGGCAAGGAGCCACAGCCACTGCCTCTAAATAAGTACAGTTGGTAAGAATTATTACGGACTAGGGGCACATCTCTGGAAACTTGGGGAGCAAAGAAATGCGGTGAACAGGGAGTTTGTACCAGGCTGTCCAGCTCACTTTACAGGAACCAGATAGATGGCCTGCTGTTTAAATTAAATCTTTCAAGGTTTTCAGAACTGTCAAAGTGTACAGAACTTTTTGTTAAAACTTTTACATTAAAAAAATGGGGGCCGGCCCTGTGGTGTAGTGGTTAAGTTTGGCAAGCTCTGCTTCAGCGGCCCAGGTTCACGGGTTTGGATCTCAGGCACAGACTTACACCACTTGTCAGCCATGCTGTGGTGGTGACCCACACACAAAATAGAGGAAGATTGGCACAGATGTTAGCTCAGGGCAAATCTTCCACTGCAAAAAAAAAAAAAAAAAAAAGAAGTAAATAAATAAATTTTAAAAATGGGTTCTGTTGTTTTCTGCCCAGTACCTTCAGGAGGAAGTTAGTGAAGAATATCCCAGTCCAGGAAACCAGGATAAGAGAAGCCTGATTTTCCAATAAGGCCAGATGTGGGTGCTAAATGTTGCAATGACTGCCAGGCTGCAGTGCCAGCCACTGAAGAAGGAGGCACCAGAATGAGCAGTCTGACTGAGAGCAAATGCCCTCTTCTTGTGACAGGTCGAGTGATGACATTGGTTGGCAGCCCCCTTCTTTTGGTAGGTTTGTGAAGGGAACAGCTAAGAGACAGCAGAGGAACTGGGATCTCCTTGCCTGCCCTGAGGCCCAAGGCCTTCCAAACTACTAGTCACCAAGGCTTCAGATACACAGCAGCAAGTGCCAGGGTCCTGGAGAGAGAAAGAAGGAAAAACGTTAAATAAAGGAGATGCAGACGTGGAACCGAACATGAGAATTATTCTCCATCACGTGCCAAGGCTACTTGTTTTTACGCCATAGGAATATGTAGCAGTTTTCCAGAGTGGGCCTGTCAGACCCTTTGAAAGAACAGCACACTGGAAGTCAGAAAACCTCGGTCCTGTTCTGGCCCCACTGTTCACTGGGCTGGGTGACTTTGGCTGAGCCATTAGACATACCTTGGCCTGAATTTCCTTCATTGGGAATAATACCTGTCCTGCCTGCCTCACAGGGTTGTTGGAAGATCTGATGAGCTAATGGACATAACCTCCCTGCAAAAATCATAAAGCTCTCCTCAAATGGAAGGTAATAATATTACGATTCTAATTACTAGGAGCTCTTCAGAGGGCTGGCCTGTGGGTGGAGAGTCACAGAGTCTTGGAAGGTCTCCTCGTTTCTTTAGCCATCACTCTGCACAAGCAGGACAGCTCTGACAGGCAGAGGGTGGGGAATGGATCAAGCGTCCTAGATGGCAAAGCTAGACCTCTCAGTCAGATGTTCTGGGCTCACCAGCCCCCAGGGATGTCAAATTCTTCCCTACATCAAATTGAAGTCTTTCCTTTCACTACTTATGCTTATTTCCTCCTGTTCTGCCTGAAGATTTTCTTTCTACCTGCTGAAATTCTGATATTTTTAGTGTTTATCCACTGAAGACACTCACTGTTGAAGAACATGACCCAAAGTTGCGAAATTACAATCCCAGGACTCTAGAGTTCAAGTGTAACAAAAACGGAGTATCTGTTTTTGGAAGGGACCAAGGACAGAGTTAGCCCTTGAACCCCTTTATTTATAAAGTTTGCATCTCTTCCTTAACCTTGTCCCAGACTTGGGTCATTTTACTCCCTGCAGGAATTTTTTTTGGGGTGGAGGTACTATTTTGGCGAGAAGTAGCTGCATCTGTATTGAAAATGTTTAGAGAGGTCAGCCTTAGTGTGAGAGCATTTGTAAAGTGTGCTTTTAATAATGGAAGGAGGATAAGGAGTTCCAATTAAGACAAGATTTGGAAAACATTAGGGCAGTTTGGTTTGTGGCAGGGAGAAGGTCATGCTAACCTCAGGCAGTGTCTTGGGTCTTCTCCACCTAGGCCTTCACCTTGCCTGGTTCACTCCCCCTCTCTGTACTCCATGTACTTTCATTTCTGGACAGCCTCTTTTGGCTCTGAACTTGGATAAATGCTACCTTGTTAGCTAATAGTACCATTAATTATATTAATGATTAATAGCTAATTAGTCATAATGCTGTAATACTTACAGTGGAGGCTTCCTTTCTTGCAGCAGCTCTGTGTCTCAAGCGCACACATCCCCTTCCCTATTCCTGGCCGCAGAGCACGCGCCGCTCTAAATTTGTTTTTCTGACCACTCTGCCAATCTCTAAATTTCTCGTTTTTATCAGCTGTCTCGTTCATCTGGCGAATGACCACCACTGCTCATATTTTGCCTCCTTTATTTCTGTCCTCTGTCACTCAAACTGCCCTCCAGGAATCAGGAGACCACAGTCCAGACTTTTGTTTTACTTTATTTCATAAACCAAAGGCTCTTTTACTGCTCAATTTCTCTTGGGCCTACTTTTCTACTTTCGGCCTCCTCTCCTCTCTTTACCTTTCCCTAATCCTAACCCGCCCCCGATTTCGCGCAGTCCCACACCCCCTGCCCAAAGCTCCCTCCCCTTCTCGGTTTTGCCTTCCTTTCAGCAACCACGCCCCCAGACCCCGGGAGAGCGGTGCGCACGCGCAGTCCACGCCTTTACCTGGGCGCTCGGGAGTGGGCGGAGTGGGGGGAGGGCGGGGGTGGAGCGGGAGTCGGCGGTTCTGTGGGCGGCGGGGCGCTCGCACAGTGGCAGGAGACAGAAAAGGTGCGCCGGGGCGGCCCGAGGGGCTGCGCATGCGCGCCGCCACGCCCAGCGGCCGGGATGCCGGGGGGCGGGCGGAGGGAGGTGTCGGGATCCCTGTTGGGCGGGGGGGCCGGGGAGGGAAAGGGCCGCGGGCGCGCGCGCGCTCTCGCCGCCGCTCGCCCTCCCTCCCTGCCCCCTCTCCGCACACACATCCACACACGCACACCCCCTCCCCTGCCTCCCTCCCCGCGCGCCGCCCGCCCCGCCGGCCCCGCTCGCCCTCGCGCGCTCGGAAGGGAGTCGCGAGACGTCGGAGCGGCGGCCACGTAGCTCTGCGGCGGCGGCGGCGGCGGCGGCGGCGGCGGCGGCGGCCGAGGCCGGGTCTGCGGAGCGGCCCTGAGGACAGACGTTGGGCGGGGGGGGAGGGGCCGGCCCGGCCGGCGGTTGTTACTCGAGCGCCGCGGCTACAGGGCCCCGCCGCAGGGATGGACCGCCGTGGCGGCGGTCGGGGCGGCGGAGGCGGAGGCGGCCGGCCCGGGTGAGTAGGAGCCCCTGCCCCCACGCACACGCCAGCGTCGCGGCTGCGCCCCTCGCCGCAGCCCTTCCTCTCTGCAGCCCGCCGGGCCGGCCAGGGCTCTGGGCGCCGGGATAACCCTTCGCCGAGGCAGCTGCGTGCGCTAGGCCGGAGCAGCCCCCATCCGGCGCGGAGGCCCGGGGCGCTGCGCTCTTCTGGCCCCGAGCCTGGGCCCGGGGCGCCCGCTTCTGCCCCCTCGTGCCCTCTCTCTCGGACCCGGGCTGGGCTCCAGTTTTGCAGAGAAAGTCTGCTCGCCCGAGGCCCGAGGGGAGGCTGGGGTTGCACCGGTTAGCGGGTCGAGGGGAGGCTTGCACCGGTCCTCCTGCGAGCATTCTCGTGCCCTGCAGCTGGTGGCTTACACCCACTGCCTCCCCCGCCCTGCGGTTGTGCTCAAACCTCCAGCCCCCGGGAGTATTGTGCCGCCCGAGATAAAATGCATCTAGTGTACACCCGCTCAACATTCACCCCAGAGGGTAATGCAGACCTTTCTCCACCCCCACCCTCTCCTCCCCTCCAATCAGGCTCTACTTAAGATTGTTAGATGAGAGACATTAAAGGTAGCGACACCCCCGTTATATCTGCATATAACCTGTTCATTGTCGAGAGAATGTAGAAATGGATAAATCCAGTAGAAATGATAAATGCCCCTGCCTCACCCTCGAAGTCTGTCTTCACGGTTTAAGATCCCATATGCTCTTTGAAGAGGGCCAGTCTTTGATCGCATCTAGTACATCCCTCCCCCACAACACACACATACACACACACACACTTCCTGATTGCCGAGCAGAGCAACCCCTGTCATCGCGAATCCATTGTCAGGAATGGCTTGTGCCAGTCAAAGGAATGTGCCTTTGCCTTTGGAAAAGGGTGCTTTCCACAACCATGTTCTCAGGATGTGCCTGCGTGAGTTTATCTTTGATTGTCCTCATGTTCAAGCCTCATTCTCATAGTACTAATCTTATATGCATCTCCCGTGTACCCTCAGTAATACCTGAGTGATGCTTTTTTTCCCCGGTTAATGAGGTACATAGGGTGCGTGGGAATTTTATTTGTTTTGTAGTAATGTTTAACATCTTTGGTCAAGGCATGGTAAATAAATAGGGTAATATTTTGGGAAGAATGTCTGTATTTTTTTTCCAGAAATGGCCAGGCCCGTATTGTTCTGGGAATGGCAACTAGCAACATGCTTTGTTGACAACATGTGTATGCTTAGGGAATGGAGAGCTGCTGTGGCTGGCGTGTGTGTGTGTGTGTGTGTGTGTGTGTGTGCCGAACGCAGGTGATGTTCCCGTGTGGGGCTGATTTGAGAGTGGTGAGCTGTACTGTGATGGGCAGTGCTGGCAGGCAGCTTGGTGGTTTGTATCAGGACTGTGCACATGCGTTCAGATAGGCACTACCTGTAGTATAATTCTGTTTAAAATGTTCACGGATGAGTTTTAGTGATCCTGGAAATGTCTGCTTCAGCGGTTCTTAGCCATTCTTTGGGGGCCCTGTTCTCCTTGAAATAGACATAACGTGATTTTGTCTGCATTTAAGGTCATCTTGAAGCCGGTTCTGAGACCTCAGGGTAAGACCTGTCTTATGCAAAAGTGAAAGGAACTTGAGTTTTGTGTTTTACTTTGTTTTGTTTTGTTTCCTCTTAAGGATTGGCATTACTTGGGTCCTGAGCAATAAGCAACAAAGTAGATTATATATGTATCTTTGTGTTTTCTTCTTTGATTACAGTGAGTTAGGTAACTGTTAGGTATCCTTTCCCTGTCTTCCTGTGAAGGAGATATATGTGAGTTTCAGAAAAACTTAAAATTGGAGTCAAAGTAATCTGTCTAAATTTGACCAAGTGATAGTGTTCCTTGCACTGTTTTCTAAACGTAGCAGATTTCAACAGCAGTGTCAGTGGTCTGTTTCATGATGCCTATCTGGCATCTTTAAGTGTTGGTTGAGGTTGATCTGATCTCTTAAAAGAAGACTTTATGATTCCTGTAGTAGAGCACCTCCTTTGTGAAGAAGATTTTTTCAGCTTTGTTAAGTGTGATTTCGTGTCTATATTCCGGGTGGAATTACCGTCAGAATCATCCATTTTTAAATTGTGTTTCAATGGAAGCATTTTCATTGTAGTTAGGGCAGTCAATCCCTGTGTTTAGAATCTAGAACTAGGGAGGTGACACCATTCTATCAATAACAAGGGGATACATATCAGCTATTCTGATTTAGATCACTCTGCACCCAGCTTTTGCCTTCTGATCATATTTCAATCAAGAGACATTTATTCCACCTTGCGATAGAGCCATGATGGGCAGTGGCATTCAGGAAGCACAGTCCCCAGCTCTCCAGGAGCTTACGGTTCTGACGATATTTTTCACTTAAAGAATCCTTCGAGACCTTCATATTTTTTGCATTTTGGGGGTCCTGAGGCTAAGGAGTTCATGGTATGAACAGCTTTTTGGGAGGCAAAGGAGCCTTGGAATCTTGCATGGAACCTGTTCCACACACCTGAAGAACAGCATTCATTCTAATAATTATGCTGTGTATGCTACAGAGTTTGAAAGCACGCTGAGATTGCAAATAACATGTATTTTTATTATCTAATAAACATGCTTGAAGTGGCTTACATTACAGGTTATATTTTTGTTCATGTCATGCCTGAAGTTTTATTGTCGGAAATTATTTGCCTATCCTAAACCCAAACCATTTTCAAAGTTGCAAATATGTTACTTTTCTTTGTCAGCGTCGAATGTGACAGATCTTTAAAATCTCAGGGGACATTGTGCTTCCTTAATTTAATATTGCAGAACCTCTTCTAACCAGTCGCTTACCTATTTAAACACCCACACACCACAGAACAGCTGATCATGTAACACAGATGGCTGTGAGAGCAGCATTCTCTCTGCCAGATTCAGAACTTGGAAACTGGAAAACAATTGCACGGCAATGAAACGCTTAAGGAGTAGTGGTGCCAGCAGCTCACTCTCATTAATACAAGCTTGCTTTAGTTTCTTCAGCAGTCTTCTTCAGACACCCTTCCCTTAGGAGGTTTCAGCTCAGCAGCTCCTACTCAAGGGAAACAGCACCTACTTTCTGCAACTGTGGCCTCAAGATCTGATTCGTGACACCCGGAGCTGTTTCCATTTCTGCTCTTAAATATGGGAAGTAATCTTGTAGTGTGGTAAGAAAAATACTTTTCAAGTCTGTAGAAAAAAGTTGATTAGTAATGCTACTGATGTGATTTTGTTTTTGAGTGTCTGAAGCCTGTCGAAGAAGTAAACTGTAAAAGTGAATTGTTAAGAAAAACCCACCCTTTTCTCAAGGGTTTTGGTTAATTTCACCAAAAATGTGAATGTACTCCTGAGTTTCATTTCCCTTGTTCTAAAAAGTCAGTTGAGAGACAGCCAACAACAGAAAAAACTTGTGGATTCTCTTGTATTTTGAATCATAGCCATTGGAACTAGTTATTCCAAAGGAGGTGACAGTATTTCCTCGCTGGGACCTCTTGGGTCTTGTGCTATGGTTTTAGGTATGATGTTTTTCTCAGCTGTTGTCATCATTTCAGACAGCACTGGAATTTACTTCGATAGAGGTGAGCTGGTGTTGCAGTTAGTGACTTTAGCTGAAAGAAGATCAGGAAGACAGTTCTTTGGAGCCAGGCAGAGAACTAGGTTTGAATCCCAGCTCCACCATTTATTGGCTTTATGGGCTTGGGTAAGTCATCTTGACCTCTCCGTTCTCAGTTTCCTCGTCAGCAGAATGGGATTTGTTATGAGGATTAGGGATAATACCTGCAAGCTTCTAGCACAGTTCCTGGCACATGGATGTATTAAGGACTCAATAAATGCTAAGACATGGGTGATGCGGGAGTGAAACTACGGATCATTTTGGCTTGTAAGATTTAGAAGTTTGGCGCTGTGATCTGCATGCTTTCATTTGTGCAGATTTGGGCTGAAAAAATTGCAAATGTTTGACTTGGAGCATACCTAAGTCTTGCAGGTACAGTGTGCTTATTGGAACTTTGATTTGTTGCTCTATGGCTGGCTGAACTTGGTGGAGACAATAAAACTTAGCTCCAAATTCTACAGTGTTACCCACAGGCTGTGCTTGTTTTAAGCCTATTCAGAGCTTATGTGGTGAAAGGGGTGTTTTAGTACATTAACATATCTCAATGAGTTCTGTGTCCAGAGATGAATCACGTGCAAAGCCTTGTATAAATTTTCATGGTTAATGCAATCCGTAAAGTGCTTGGTAGAATCAGTGAAGACATCAGATGCTTATTTTAGTTAATCTGTTTGTTTACATAGCAGTTATTTTTGATTTTTAAAAACTCTGGTGAACGTTTTCTCTTCAAGAATTCCCATTGCTCCTCTGAGGTTAGATCATAAACTGTTACTAGGGCTATAGGTTTGAGTGCCTTAGACATTTTCGCTTTGGTAGGTAAAGGAGAGAAAAATAAGGTCCCTTTACCTGTCAGATTTTATCGACTCTCCACTTTAGACCTATGCTTATGGATTGTGTGTGTAGTTCCTAGCCTTGTTTTTAGCCAAAAAGGCAGTTTTAAGGTAAAATATGACATTATCTACTTCCTTTTTAAACAGAGTTTAAGAGATCGATTTCTTTGAAAAGTAGATTCAAGGGCATGAATATAGTTTTATTCAGTGCATAGAGTTTTTAAAGTAGGATTTCTTGAGTTCTATAGAATTAAACTCTTCTGTCATTTTTGCAGGATATCGCTGTGATAAGTCTGTGAACCCACTAGAGTTACCTAGAGACTTTTCAGATAAGGGAGACACATGAGTAATGCACTGGGGTTTACTTCAAGGGAATCTGCTAATCCTTATTTTCTTTTATTATTGAGCCACCTACGGGCTTGCCCATCATTGGAATCAGTCGCTAGTATTGGGTTGCTGATAAAGAGGGATTGGCAAATAATGTTCTTAGACTCGCCTTAGATTTCTGCAGGACTCTTGAAAAAACGTAATCTTGGCCAGAATATAGAATAATAGCAGCACTTATTCTATGTGGACCCAGGCTGACTAAACAAAACTTAGATGATTGAGTTATCTGTTTTTTTCTTGACTATAGTACATTTTGCTAAGTAAACTTTTTCTTGATGGGGGGGGTGAGTGCTATTTTTTTTTAACTATTATTTTTTCTGATTAAATGGTCTAGCAGATAGCTAGTTGCTTCTGTCAGTTTCTTGATAACCCAGTCAGTGCGTGGTCAGAAGGGATCATTGGAAGAGAACAGAAATGGAAATGATGCGGAGAACGGCTCCCGAGTCTGATTTCTTGTCTTTACTGTGCATGTGGCACCACGGGGTTATGACTCTTAGCTGGGTTTCCCAAAGATGCATGGCGTTTGCACGGCATTGGGTGATTCCTTTCATCTTTGATGCTAGTGGGGAGTATAGTCTGTAACACATTTATGCTTTTCAGCTTTGGAATTTTGATTGAGTTTGGGATGCGATGGAACGTAACTTCCTAATTAGACCGTGTGACCTACAAAATGAGATTGATAACTAGACCCTTAGGAACTGTTTTGAATGTATCATTTTAGTATATCTGAAGTAATATTAGTGGCCTATGAGTATTGAAACACATGGTAAAGTGTTTCTGTTTGTTTTTTTTTAAGGGGGTGGCAACGAGTGTTTGAGCTCAATTTTGTGGATAAATCTGTATTTTTTCCCAATTCCTCTTAAGACTGTGACTCAGATGCCCAGGGATCTTTCCTGTGTTGATACACTACCAGAGCTGGGGTTTGACATTACTGTGCCTGAGGGAGCCTCCTGGGAGAGAGCCCTACAGTTTTCTTTTTAGGATAGATTCATTTAAGTTAACTCAGCAAAACCTAAATGTGCATCAATGTAGAAGTGGTTAAATAAATTAGAGTATATTCATACAATAGAATACATTTTATATAGGTACAAAAAGAATGAGGGAAACTCTTGATGGATTGCTATGGAAACTCTCTAAGCGACATGTACGTGGAATACAGTATATACTCATTCGTGTGTGCTTCCTTAGCTCAAAACTATAAGATTCACCCATCTTGTTGGTGTAACAATAATTACTTTTATTCTCATATAATATTCCATTATATGCGTATGTCATACTTTATTTTTCATTCTACCATTGATGGACATTTAGGTTGTTTCTGGCTTGGGCTATTGTGAGTAATGCTGCTCTAGTCACTATGTTCTCTTCCGTACTTAACATTTTTGATCCATGTGAATGTATACCTATTAAATAATTTTTTTTAATTTGAAAAGTATCCCCTAGCTGATCTATAGGAAAATTATAGTGTCCTATTCTAAAGAAAATATTGAAATATTTAGTGGGGCAAAATAACTTCAAACCTTTTTTTAGTACATTCTCAAAGATCTAGCTGGAATTTTCACAGTATTAAGAGAATTCCCCAGTCAACCTAAGAGCAAACTCCATATTCTTTTATCCTTCGATTAAAGAGGGGTTAAAAATGATGGAAAATGTGTTAAAAATAATTACAACTCTTGAAAGATTTGTTTTTGTAACTGCTGAGTATTTCTTTTACTGACTCATTTCGTAAGATTGAAATCACAATCCTTCTTGCATTGCTAATTATTAAAAATTTTTATTTAATGTACTTTTTATAATGGCTGTATATTCAAACTTTTTGAAACCCAAAGTTTTAAACAAATAGCAACATGAAGAACTTACTTAAATATAGTGAACCTTGTTTTGCGTACTTTGAAATTTGTTAGACTTGTCAACCGGTTGGTTGGTGGTACGTAATTGTGTGTACCCCTGCACTTTAACAACTGCTAAGGCATTGTCGTTTCTATTAAAAACTGCATTTGATCACATCTTTTGCTTTAATTGCAGTAATGTCATTTCCCCCCTCTTTTTGCCCAAACATGGAAATAATGACTAAAGTATAAACCTGTAAAGCAGTGGTTCTCAACCACGGGTGATTTTGCCTCCAGGGGACATTAGGCAATGTCTGGAGATATCTTTAATTGTCACGAGTGGGGCCAGGGTGTGCTGCTGGCATCTAGTGGGTAGAGCCCAGGATGCTGCTAAACATCCTCCAGTGCACAGAACTGTGCCCCACAGTGAGAAGTATCTGGTCTAAAATGCCAGCTGTGCTGAGGCTGAGAGCCCCTGCTATAAAGCAGCTTCCTAAACTGATGCTACTGGACAGGTAGCAATTTTAGCGTTGACTTAGTTAGATTTAGCACATGAAACTCAGTTTATCTAGTCTGGAGAAGAAATAAGCTACGTAATTTTCTAAATAGTAGTGGATTTTAAATATGAAGACTGATTTTGGTATAGTTTTAGTGGAGGAGTCATCTTTTTAAAAATAGGCTATTTATAGTCTCCTAGTGAGTAAAGCCAGATTATCTTGGAATATAACTCTTATCTAAAAGGCTATTCACAAAGAGAAAGTCTTTATATATATTATCAAAGCAAAGACTTTTAGGGGTGTAGTTTTTTCAAAAGCAGATACATTTTTACTTTTATGATCCTAATGTGTATCTTACTCTGCTCTAAAGGAAAATATTTGGTTGTTTGACATAAAATATGTCTAAATCTTGTATAATATGGTAAGTTAAAAAAACCCTTAATATTGCTAAGTGAGAAAATATTTAAATTAAATTTGGAAAATATATGCATAGTAGAAAAACTATTTTCTAATTTCAAAAGGCTAGTTTCTTCCTTCCAGGTAGTAGTAAAGAAGGTATGGTCTTCTGCATCTATTCCAACTTGTCAGATATCACAGCAGTATTCAACAGAGAGTTTGTTCTGCCTTCCAGCCTCTCCTCAACCTTTTGGTCACCTCAAATGGAAAGTCAGATTTTTCTTTTCCTTTAGAGATGACTTACGTCTCTGAAGTCAGGTGGTGCGGCGAGCAGTACGAGACGTGTCCACAGAGGCCAGCTGTTGCAGGGTCAGACTGTTCTAGCTCGAGCCCTGTTGTTTATTTAATTCCCCACAGCACTGTTTCTCAGACTTTCTGACCATGATCCACAGTAAGAAGCAGCGTGTGTGTGCCCGAGGGTGTCACTCACGTTCATACCCCCACCCCCACCCGAAACACAAGCTTCGTGAGGCAGTACTGACCCTTACTATCTGTGAGGCAGTCTCTTATTTTTCATTCTTCTGTTTCATTTTTAAAGATTGGACTGGGACAGGCAGTTTGAAAATCACTGCCTTATATAGTGCTTAACAAAAAACGTTTTCTTGAAGTAGGTGCTAAGCAAATGCTTACTGGGTTAAATGGGGGTGGGGGAAGTGATAAAATTAAAAGCTATGCTTAGAGGTATGAGTTTGAGGTAGAGAGCAAAGAAATGTGGCATGAAGGAAATCAATATATATATGACCTTACTTGCTCCATATAGACGGGTAAGTCTTAACTACCCGAACCTCTGGAAGGATTGAGGTTGGATCCTCCTTCTGCCCAGCATTTAAGCTATGGTCTTCTAATAGGTGGTACACCTACTATTGCTTCATAAACATACACATGCACGCACGCATACACTGTCTACCTGTTTATTCATTAAGTTAGGTAGAACTGAGAGGATTAATGAATATATAGACAGACTTTTCTATAGTCTAACCTTCTTTAACACAGAGCCTGGTTTAAACAATAATTTACTTGTGTAGAGTGGTTACAGAATAAAAATACAGCAAGGACTCTGTAGTGAATGTAGTTTACCCCTGTGTGAAAATCAGACTCTGGGCTGGGCTGTATTTCAGAGACAGCTCTATCAGGAAAGCAGTCTCCAGAGACGAACTTTAGAAGTTATTTGATTGGAGGTGTCTTTCGTTTCTATACCCAAAGTTAGATATAGTGTATATGTCTATTTGTTTATTAACAAACCCTTACATAGCATTTACCATTTAATCCTCATATAACCCTTTGAAGTAGGTATTATTACCCCATTTTACCAACAGGGAAATAGAGACAAAGTAAGGTTATGTAACCTGCCAAGTTGAATGTATTCTTTTCTTGGCATTGGGATTTTGTAAGAAAAGACCCATTAGATCATTTTATTTTGCTAATTGAAAATTAATTTTAAAAAATAGAATTTAAAAATTCATAAATATTTCTGGGTTTAGAAACCAGAGACTAAGTCAGTTTTAATTTTTTTTTTCCTCCCCAAAGCCCCAGTACATAGTTGTATATCCTAGTTGTAAGTGATTCTAGTTCTTCTATGTGGGATGCCACCACAGCATGGCTTGATGAGTGGTGTGTAGGTCTGTGCCCAGGATCTGAACTGATGAACCCGGGCTGCTGAAGCACAGCGCACAAACTTAACCACTCGGTCAAGGGGCTGGCCCCCATTTGTTTTAATTTTTAAATTAACGTTCAGTAAAACTGACGTTTTCGTGTGTGTACATTTCTAAGAATATGAGTACATGTATAGATTCATGTAACCACCACCACAATCAGGATACAGAACAGTTCCATCACCCCAGAACACTCCCTCTTACCATCCCTTTGCATTCATACCCTTCCCCATCCTCTGCCCTGGCAACCGTTCATCTGTTGTCCATTACTCCAGTATTGTCTTTGGAGAAAGTTATATAAGAGGGATCATAAAGTATGTAACCTTTTGAGACTGGCTTTTTTCACTGGGTATAATGCCTTTGAGATTCATGCAAGTTTTTGTGTGTATCAACAGTTGTTCCTTTTTATTTCCAAGTAATATTCCATCGTGTGCATGTATCACAGATTATCACCAGTTGGAGGACATTTGGATTGTTTCCAGGTTTTGATGATTAGGAACAGAAGCCACTATAAACATTCATGGACAGGTTTTTGGGTGAATATAAGTTTTCTTTTCTCTAGAGTAAATACCTAGGAGTGGGGTTGCTGGGTCATGCGGCGTGTATATTTAACTTTAGAGGAAACTGCCAAACTGTTTTCCAGAGTGA
Source organism: Equus caballus (assembly GCF_041296265.1). NCBI lineage: Eukaryota > Metazoa > Chordata > Mammalia > Perissodactyla > Equidae > Equus > Equus caballus. The sequence continues at coordinate 25,319,464 of NC_091694.1, read as the reverse complement.
CTCTGCTCTTTTGCACCCCCACCAGAAACATATGAAAGTTCCAGTAGTTGTTCTGCATCTTTGTCAGCACTTGATATTGTCAATATTTTTTATTTTAGCCATTCTCATAGGTATGTAGAAATAATTTATTTTGAGACTTATGACCAGAATCTGGTGCTAGACCCAGTTCTGCCATCAGCTAACTGTTGACCTTAGAGAAGCCATTTAACTTTTCTGAGCCTCTTGTTTTCTCATCTCTCATATAATAGACAATATTGAATGCATTATAAGTTCTCTTACAGCTCCCGAGTTCTTTGGTAGGGAAAGAGACACCCTTGGCAAGAGGACAGATTAGTGTTTGTGCAAAAAAATCTATTGACTCATCTGGTCAGCTAAAGTGCAAACATTGTAAGCAGTATACATATTTATAAACAGAATCCATATGAAATAACTAGATATTTATAACTATAATTTATCCTTTGGAGCTAAACATAATAATACTGTGATGGTGTGTATCATGTCTATGTGCTAAAATTGTGTAGCTAACGTTGCAGTTAACATCGACAACCTAGAGTCTTTTTGGCTAATGTCTGATGTTTTTACCTTTCTAGGGTTATAGTTTACAGTAAGTTTAATAACTATTTTGCCATTTTCTGTCATAATAGGGGTCAATTTTTTTTTTTTGATTGCACATTTAGGTACTTCTCCTTAGTGTCTCATTTGAGTGAGAAACAAATTGTTTCTATATAGCATTAAAAAGAATAGCTTTATTATTTTTCTAAAAATTTACATGCTTATTTAAAACTATTTAAAGATTACAGAAAAATATAAAGAAAAAAATAGCAGTGTCTCCTTCCCCACCCTGAGCCCTGTTCTGAGATAGCTCTCAACATGCATGTACATGTGCATATACGTGCAAGCATGGCTTTACCTAATGAGATTGCGTGATCTCCTTCCCACATGTTCTTTAGTCTTTTTGTTTCATCTGGACATATTTCTGTGTCAGTTAATATAAACCTGTATCATGATTTGGATGGCTACATGGTATGCCAGTAAGTCTGTGTGTTATTTATGTTTCCAGTTTTTTGTTATATTAAATAGTGCTGTAATCAATGCCCTTGTATACATATCTTTTTATGTTTCTGCTAATATGTTCTAATGCTGAATTCTTGATAACGAGATCCAAAAATGTGTACATTTCACACTTAGGAAAATAGTACTGAACTGCTCCAAGGAAGGTTATTCCATATTCACATAGCATTACGAGCTCTAGTTGGCCATGCCAGTTAGTGTCAGAAGTCAGTTAGCTTATCTTGGCATTAGCCAGTTGGGGATTTAAGCCAGAAAACATATCTACACATGTTTGTATGTGGATCCTGCTGAAAAAACCCAGCCCATTTGCTAATTGATAGTCCTTACCACGTAAACCTGAGAAAACTTCAAAGCTTAAAAAAAGTCAGTTTAAAAACAATGCCTTGAGAAAAATAAACTGATAAAGCAACTTTTTAAATTCAAATAAAATGTTTTGATTAAAGTGGTTATAACTTAATTTGTGTTATCCCAGTAGGTTCTCTTCTTAAAAAATTTCAAATTTTAAATTTTGGAATAGTTTTAGATTTACAAAAAAGTTGCAAAGAGAATACGTGTATACCCCTCATCCAGTTCCCCTTATTGTAAAGTCTTATGTAAACTAAGAGACTAACACTGGTATATTACCAATATATTACAACATTGCTATATCAGCTTAACCCCAAATTTAACTCAGATTTCAGTAGTTTTTCAACTAATATCCTTTTCCTGTTTGGAAATGTCCTAAATCAATGTTTTATTTATTTATTTATTTGTTTGTTTGTTTATTCATTCATTCATTCATTCATTTTTGCTAAGGAAGATTTGCCCTGAGCTAACATCTGTTGCCAGTCCTCCTATATTTTGCATGTGAGCTGCTGCCACAGCGTGGCCACTGATGGAGCAGTGGTGCAGGTCCATGCCCTGGTGCAGGTCCGTATCTGGGAACCAAACCTTGGCTGCTGAAGCAGAGTGCACTAAACTCAACTGCCAGACCACCAGGGCTGGCCCCTAAATCAGGCTTTTAAATTCTGTACTTAAATAAGACTGAATATCTGTTCATAGATAAATTTTAGTCATGCATTGTACATATGTATATACTGTTTATAATATATCAAGATCTCTGTATTTGTTTAAACAAATTTAAGTTACCTTTGAAAGTTATCTTTTGACATTCACAGACAGTTCTGCCCAAGGCCCTTTTGGGGTAGGGTTGAAGATCTTTTTCCCCACCCTTCTTGTGCTCTGTGCAAAAGCATTTATAACATTGATGAGTGTAGCTCTTCGCCAGTGGTACCCTTTTCAGCACAGTTACGAATCCCTGTCTCCAGGAGCATGTGGAAAATAGCCACCTTTTGTTTACTAGGGAATGAACTGGACTGTTAATCTTAAGTAATGGTCACGAGTCTAGTATGCCGATGGTTTCTCTGTCCATAATTTCTTGCTCTGAGGGACTTTAAGTATTATATGGTTCTTGAAGGAGGAAGATTCTGGCCTTGAGGCAGAATACTGTTAAGGATAGAGTCGTACGTGGGTATTTTTCACTCAACACTCGCTACTGTAAAGAACCCCTCCTGGGGCAAACGATGGCATCCAAACCCACTATGTGCATTTGAATCATTCCTTGAAACAGTTTAGTTTATGGAAGAGGAGGAAGAAATTGGCAACATCAAGTAGGTATGGATTTTTAAAAATCACTTTCCTCCCAGCCTAAATGGAATTCTTAAGTATTCCTTCCATTAGCATACCATACTTTTTAAAAAGAAAAGAAATCCTTAAGCATTCTAGGAAACAAAAATGGTGATCAAGAAACGCTTCAAGAAGAAGGTGCGTTTGAGCTGGCTCTTGAAAGATGTCTAGGACTTTATAATTGTGTCTGCGGGGTTGGAGGGGGTGTTCCAGGTAGAAGGAACGAATGGCATAGTCAAAGATTTAGAGGTAGAAAAAGCCAAGGATGTGCGGTGGGAGAGGAGGACGTGGGAGCCACGTCAGTTGGCTGTTGAAGAAGTCAGTTGGGCTCAGATGGGGGGGCGTTTTTGAATGCTTTGCTAATAAGGAGTTGTACTTTATTCCAAGGCTCCAGAGACCAATAAAGGTTTTGTAGCTAGAGAGTTACGTGATCCAGATTCTTTAGGAAAATGTAGTTCAGAAGATCACTGTGTAAAGTGGTTTGAAAGAGGGAGTCAGAAAGGTTAGAATCTGTGTATAAGGTGATGAGCGCCTGGTATTGGGAGGTTACGTTAGCAGTTGGAACAGGGAGGGCGGGGCAGTTTTTGAAAACAGGGCTTGGTTCATCAGATACTGGGGTAAGGTAGAGGGAACAGCCAGAAGTGAACGTGAGATTCGGTGCCTCAGTCAGAGGCTGTAGCTGCTTTCTTTGGATCTTCCACAGACTTGGCCATAAAATAAGAACTTCAAATCAATACCATCCTAGAACTGAGGAGAAGAATGTAGCATTCTTGTTTTAGAAAAAAACGTGCAGTTTAGAATTGAGGATACATGATATTTGCTGACTCAGGATGGAGGGAGCAAACCAGGGAAGGAGGAAGATGGTTTTCGTTTAACGGTGAGAGCTGTGGTTGTGGCCTGTGCGTGCGTCTGAGTTTTATTCAGTGAAATGCCTCAGACCATTGTGCTTACGGTAACACCACCACCACAACGCTGGCTGAGGAGGAAGAGAGACCTGGGTACTCCATGGTACAGCAAATTCAGAAAACCATCTAAAACGGTCTTCGGCTCACTCTGAACTCTCTCTCTCTCTAAACATATTCTTTGGATAATGGTCTCTTAGTTGGACCTGTGTATATGAGGGTGGTGGAACGTGATGTGTAGTATTTTAGCTGGAGAGCACATAGAAAGCAGCTTTTATACCAGAGCCTACTGAAACATTAGCTATGCGCTCGAGCAATACAGATCTAACACCTTACCTGTAGCCAGATCTGCATAGTGAGTTCCACATGAAAACCAAAGAAGTTTTGGTTTGGTTTTATTGTTCCATCCTTGAAAAATTAAAGGTTGAATTTGTGTCTGGGATACAGTAGTGGCTACTGTCCAGAAGGTTGGACTCTAATCTTGACTGAGTGATGGTCTTACTAGGCAAATTGTTTTACTTCTAACATGTTTAATTTTTCTTTTATACTTTTGATCATTATGTGATAGCATAATTGGGATTAAAGTTTTATTAAATCATAAGTATACCATATTGCTTACATTATAGTTTTAGAGATATGAAATGTAAGCTGCATAAAGAGAAAATTAAATATAGTCATAATACGGAAGGATTTTTCACTGTTTTACTTTGTCTGTAATTCCTTAGTCATATCAAAAAGTTAACTTAGATTTAGTTGTAGTTGTTATAAAATACTTTTTCTCTTCATTGTTATCAGGTTATAATGTCCTGTATGTTTCTAAACTATGATATTATTTCTGATCTTTCCAAAGAGGTAATACTGCTTTTGAAAAAAATCTTTTTATATTATAGAAATACTCAAATACAAAAAAAAAGAAAGTATGATGAACCTAGTATACTCGTCTCCCAGCTTCAACAATTATCAATACGTGGCCAATCTTGTTTCCTATATATCCATCCTCACTACACTCCCCTCCTTCCAATTACTTTGAAGCAATTAGACATCATATTATATATACATATATACATATATATTTTTATAAATATAAGAATTCTTTTTTAAAAAGACAACAATGCCATTGTTACTCTAAAAGTCTTACCGAATGTCATTAAGTATTCATCTGGTGTTTATGTTTCCCAGCTGACTCATAATTGTTTTTTGTTTGTTTTTTTAACATTCAGACATATGCTAGAAGGTTGAATTAGGATCCAAAGAAGGGTAGTTGGTGAATGTGTTTGTTAAGTCTCTTTAAATCCATGGGTTCTCCTTCCTTTCCTCTCTTTTTTTTTTTTTCCTTGCAGTTTTTGTTGACGAATCCAGATTACTTGTTGTATAGTTTCCCATGGTCTGGATTTTGCTAATTGCATCCATGTGGTGTCATTTAATATGTTCCTCAACCCCTTTTATTTCCTGTAAATTGGGCTTTAGATCTACTGATTTGATCAGATTAAGGTTCAGTTTTTCTTGTGGGTGTAGGGTAGAACTATTTAATAGGTGGTGGCATGTAATTCCACCAGGAGACATACAGTGCTGGTGGTTTCTTTTTTGGTACTGTTATCAGCCATTAATGATCTTTGCCTATGTCTGTTAATTCATTCGGGCTTTCAAAATGATGTCTAATACTGTAATTTCTTCTTCAGTTATTACCTGGAATGCTTACTACAGAAAGAAATTTCCCCTCAACAAGTATTTTCCTTAAGGTACAGAACTGATAGGAATGGCAGACCAAATGCTTGATTCTTGCCCTGCACTTAGCAGTTTTCGAGAGACTGAGTTGGTTCTCTTAGCGTCCTCTAAAAATGACCAGGGGATTTAAGTGTATTTGATGTGTTTCATTCCACCACTGTTACTAATCCTTGTTGATACTCAGTTGTCCTACCTTTGTCCATTAGGAGCTTATCAGGCTGGCTCCTGAGTCTCTTTGACACAACCCTGGTAGTCTTTGATGGCTTCCTTGCTTTCCATTGTGACAAGATGTTCCAGATTCACCTTGTACATTTCCTTTTGGTGGGAAAATATCTGGAAACCACAATATGTTCTCAGTACTGAGCTAGACACAGGCTAGAATGTTAAAGTACTATTTTAGAAAAAGCTGCCTGCCCTCAAAGGGCTTGTATTCTTTAAGGTTTTTACTTTTTACTTATTTGATTTATTTCTGCATTGTGATGTGCTAAAATCAGGTTTTGGGGGCTGGCCCCGGGGCTGAGTGGTTAAGTTCGTGCTCTCTGCTTTGGCGGCCCAGGGTTTCGCCAGTTCGGATCCTGGGCATGGACATGGCACCGTTCATCAGATCTCAGGTCGTGCTGAGGTGGCATCCCACATTGCACAACCAGAAGAACCTACAACTAGAATATACAACTACATACTGGGGGGCTTTGGGGAGAAGAAGAAGAAGAAGAAAACAAGATTGGAAACAGATGTTAGCTCAGGTGCCAATCTTCAAAAAAAAATCAGATTTTGATTTCCTCTTATTTGATTAAGGCAGATCTTTCATTTCATTGTATAAAAGGTATATATCAAAGTGAGATGGGGGCCGGCCCCATGGCCAAGTGGTGAAGTTCGAGTGCTGCACTTCGGCGGCCCAGGGTTTTGCTGGTTCAGATCCTGGGCGCGGACTTGGCACTGCTCATCAGGCCACGCTGAGGCGGCGTCCCACATAGCACAACTGGAAGGACCCACAACTAAAAATACACAACTATGTACCGGGGGGCTTTGGGGAGAAAAAGGAAAAATAAAATCTTAAAAAAAGAAAGTGAGATGAATGTCTAAAATGAGTTGTTTTTAATAATTTAAGAAAATTTAATGTGTAATAAGAATAAAATGAATAAAGAAAGGAATACATTTACAGACATGTAGCCCCGTAGGAACAGTAGTTTGTTTGTTTTCACCTAAATAGGTAACCATATAATTTATTGTCCAGACTGGGAGACGCGTGGTAGGGACATTATTAGTAACTGCTCTGGGAGAAACAGGTATAAACCAGGACTTTGCCTAGCAAAGTAGGACATATGGTCACCCTATTTATAAACTACTTTGCAGTATTGTAAGCCTCCTGAGACCAGGGATCGTATCTGTCATGTTCACAGTTATGTCTGTGGCACCCCACACATAGTAGGTGTTCAATAAATATTTGTTGAATGTTACCAAAAGTCTGCTGATATTTTGAGGCTTGGTGTAGACTTTAAGTGTTTTTTATGCTTACATTATGCTTGTACTTTTTTTTCAACTTTTTTTCATCAACACTTGCATCTAAATGATCTTTTTACGTTGAAAATGAATTTGATGAGTTCATTTATTCTTTACGTTTAGGACTGGTTGTTTTGCTTATTACAGAAATAACACATGTTCATTGTAAAAACATTAGAATATCTAGATACTACCACCAACCTTCACCTCCACTTCCAAAAAAAGTCGCCTATCCTCTGGTCGGATTTCATTTTACAGGAGAAAAGAGCACAGCAGTTATATACCCAGCTAGTTCTTGCTCTCTCAGAGTCCCTCTGACTCACATTTTAACTAGTGGGCCGTAGTTTTGTCCATTTATAAAAGACTACTACTTATTTGACAGAACTTTGGGATTCTTAGGTAAATTTGTTTTTTTAGTGGGGAGGAGCTGAGGGAGGAGGGAGAAACTACTTGAACAACGTTTCTGTGATCAGAACTATCTTTGGTTGCCGTAGCCGTGTTTCTTAAAGATATTGCTGAAAGTGGTGATAGAAAATTTGCATTGATGTAAACTAGTGTGAAAATTCTTTGGTTTTGGTAAAGGAAGTATATTTAAAGATATGACATAAAAATCCACGTTACTAATTAAAATCTTTTCTTCAGCATAAATGGGTGAAGGGACTTAGACTTAGTCATGTGTCCCCAGGCTTCTGACTGGGCCACCTGCTGGGTCATGTTGGCTTGATTATCTTGGCTACTCATTGGATTTGGGTTATGTCAAAAGTTATTGAAAACAAAACAGAAAGCAAGCAAGCAAACAAGTATTTATTCAGGTTTTTGACCTGTTGCATCTGTTTATAGCACATACATTGTGAAGAGCTGTGGTTTTCTTTAGATTAAGAAAAGCATTGTATAAAAATCATCCTCCCCACATAAATGTTTCCTCCACCTACTCATCTGTCTACAAGCCAAGGAGTCTGTTCACTTCTTCTTGGGCTCAGTGCCCTTGCTGTTCATAGGTTCGTTTTTTAAACATTCCAGTGCCATTAAAATATACGTCTAAAGTGTGTATTGTTACTAATTAATTTATTTTATACCCTAAAAGTAACTTCTCTGGAGTTTATGGGGAGATAACGTCTTGAAACAGGTTGTTCATTCAGAAAGTGCATGTTTGGGATTTTTGTCTTACTGAAATATGCGGTCACTCAATTCAATATAGAGAACCATATTTTGGGAGAAGGTAATTTAGAATTCTATGTGGAAAAAACCTTTATATGTTTGAACATCTTCCATCAGCTTTCCCTGCTAGGGTTACTACTGACCAGTTGTCAGGCCAGGGAGCAAATAGAAATAATTTTGTGTGATTCTAAGGGGTTTTTCCTTCTCACAAGCAGATTGTTAAATTGCCGTATGTTCCATAGTTTAGCCTTGAGTTAAAATTTTAGTGTTATGTCACCAATAACTAACAGAGGCTTGTCGGTATGATACATCTATGTGTGTGTGTGTGTGTGTGTGTGTGTGTGTGCGCGCGCGCGCGTGTGTGTTGTTCATAAGGACCGTGGTTTTCTTCCTTTAATCTGAAGAGTTGAGCTGTGTTGTAGCATGAAGATGTATTGATTTCTTTTCCCCCCTCTGCTTTACCTGTTATCTGGCGTTTAATGAAAAAATCTTTCTCGAAAGTTGCAGATCCCTTGAGGGCAACAAACACTACACTCAAAATGAAACTAGGTTACTGTTTCGCAGCCTAAAGTGGTTTGTATCAAAAGCTGTTTTGGTCTTAACTTTGAAATTATCCCTTCTTCTTTGAAGTGGTTGTATTTTAATTTGGAGTGGTTTTAAGTTTTAGAATTTCCTGAAGTGAACATAAAAATGTTTTAATATTTTCTTATGTGGTTCTTGTACCCAAGTTTATAGAGAGCTTATCTCCAGACAACATATTTCTTCAATAAGACCAAAGGGAAAAAATACTTCAGATTTGAGAAAGTATTGAAGACTGAAAGGACGTGTTTTAGGAGGATGTTCCAAATGGTTTTAGGTAGCTGTGTTATAGATTTCCTTTTAAAATATCTGGGCTTTTGTGGCTTAGCGCTTTGAATCTGTGTTGTAGTATTGGTATCATCTTTATAGTATAGACAAGAGAAAATTAGGCACTTTTCATTTACCGTTTGCTATTACTACATGTTGTAATGTATCATCTTTTTTCTTTTGGTTGATAATGTTCTGAAATGAGGTGGAGCTTAAGATTGTGGCTTTATCATACTTTTCTTCTGTATATAATTTTTAAAAGCTTAATGAACTAACCTCCTAGTACAATGAATTCCAGAATGTTTTCTTGTGATGGAGTTCTTTGTGGTAAGAGGTGTTCCCTCCCATCAGCAGTTAAACATGACTCAAGTCTCTCCCATCTTTAAAAACCAAACTCAGACCTTTTCTCTATTTCGAGTGCCATTCCAGCTTGTGTTCCTCAGCCTCCATTCCCTCCCCTTCACACTACGGCTGGCTGGTTGCGTAGGCCCCGCAGCTAGTGAGTGGGAGCTCCAGAACTCAGCCCAGGTCGGAGCCCTTAGCCATTATACTAACTCAAGACCCATGTTTTTCCAGGAAGGAGGCTGCTGGAAGGACAAGGGGGGCTTCCTGTCAAGGAATTACTCAGTCACTAAATTCAGTGGTCACATTTCTCTGTCTTACTCAGTGTTTTAGCAGCATTTGATACAGGTGACCAGTTCTTTCTTGAAAAGTGTTTAGTTTCTTGGCTTCTGTGCACTGCAGTTTAGTGCTTCCCTTACCTTACTGTCAGTTTCGTCTCTCTTCTTTGTTGGATCTTCCTTCTCTGCCCTTAGAGTACCCTAAAGCTTTCTTCTCTCTATTGATCCTGTCTTCCCAGGCCCCAAATTTAAATTCTTTCTATATGCTGATGTCTCCCAAATATGTAGCTTCAGTCCTCCCCTGATCTCCACATTCTTCTATCCAGTTGACTACTTGACATCTCTACTTACATGTCTAATTTGCATCTCAAACATGACAGTATAAATTAGGATGCTTTGAGCTTCAAATGATAGCCGTCTAATTTAAAATAATTTGAAAATAAGGAAAATGTATCATTACAAGTAACAAGATGCCTCAGTCCAGGATTGGTTTAAATCTGTGGTTTAGCGACACCATCAAGGACCCCTGTTCTTTCCACCTGTCTGTTCCGCCATCTTGGACATGTCTGCTTTATCCTTTGGTCAGTTCTCATCATGGATGCAAGATGGGTACCACAGTTCCAGGCATCGTATCCAGACAAGATGACATCCAGCAGAAGGTGGTGGTTATTGTTTTCTTATGCTTTTTAAGAGTGGAAATCTTTCTCAGAAGACTTCCAGCAGACTTCCACTTCAATTTCACTGTCCAGAACTTAGTCATGGGCCCACCTCCAAACCCATCACTGGCAATGGGAATGTGAACATAAAGCAGTTTTTATACAAAATAGAATGAAATAAGTATAATAGAGGTAGGAGTAGAGCAGAAATACACACAGGAGAAGTGAAAGAGGCTGGGGAATTTCAGAAAGAGGCAACTGGTGTTTGAACTGAATATTGAAAGATTAGTGAGATTCAGTTGTTCAGGAGGGAGATGAGGGCATTCTCTGCTAAAATGGCAGAATACACTAATGACTCGCATAGAGAAATTATATGGCGTGCCCAGGGAACATTGAGTAGACCCTAAAGCTGGTGCATAGGGTTTGTGGAGGGAAATGAGGTTAGAAAGATAAGGTGAGGAGTCTAATCTTGAAGGAGGTTTAGATTTAAGGTTTTGGCAGTAGTTGTCATTGTAAAGAAGTTTTAGCAATATTTAGCCAAAACCTTATCTAGTCACTGTGCAAAAGATAGAATTAGATACTATCTTTGAATTTGAGGCTGATTATCTTAACAGTAATAAAAAATATGTTCCTTCTCATCTCTCCCACCTGTGTTTTCTTAGTAGATACAGGAACGGAAATTCAGATTGTCTAAATCATCTTTGATCCTTTTCTTTGTCCTTCACATCTAATGAACAAATTCTGTTGATTTCCCCTTTTTTTTGGCTCTCTCTGCCACCTTCAGTGCTGCTCATATTTCTTAGCCCTCCAATCAAACCCCTCCATTTTCTGTCCGTATTCTGTGTTTATAGCCTTATCACCTACTAATCCCAGTAAGATTCCTTTGGTTAGGCCTGCGTCTTCATCCCCTCCTGGGTATACTGTGCTTATTCATGATGATGGCTTTACTCACATAGCCTTCTCCTCAACATGTCTTTTAACTTCCTCTCTGTCTTTTCAGATCCCTCCCATTCTTCGGGACCTAGCTCAGATCTCATGCTCTTCACAGGGGCTTCCGTAGCCTATCCATTCTACATCTTTCTTGCCCTTTTAAATAATTATATGGCACCTTTTTAAAAAAAATGCCATGTGTTTTATTTGGCAATTGTTACATTTTTTTGTAGAGTTCTTGCTCCCCAAACAAATTTTTAAGTTTGTGAAGGTTAGAGCCAATACAATAATTATTTGAAGGAATGAATAAGTAAGTATCTTCTCCTTACATTAGACTCTTGGTACTTTATATGTAGGTGCTAGTCAAAGCTTGTGAATGAAGAGTAGAGTATAGGAATTGGACCGAAGTGCTTAGTATATAAACCCTTTTGACCTATAGACTTCACCTTTATGGACAGAAAAAATTAAAAAGGTGTTTGGAGGGAAAAAGGAGATCTGGGCATTCACAAATAAACTCCACGTTTGAGTACAGCAGTTTCAGTAAACAGAGTCCCATCACTTCCAAGACTAGGGTATACTGGATGTCTCACGAAGATTCATTAACCGTAACTCAGTGTGGTTAACAGCTTGAGTAACAACCCAAACTCCAGTAACCAACCTCTTCTCTATAGAGTTCACCTGTGCTTCCCAAAAGGGAGGGAGGATGCACTGGGTTAGTTTGCCAGCATCCAAGGTAGCACGTCTCTGCTGAGTAAAGTTGTGCTCTATGCAACAACTTTAAGATTAGGTGGGCACTTCTGCCTTTCATGTTGACACAGTTGTGGCGTTGTTACCTGGTATTGTTTCACTTAGCCTACACTTATGTTTTAAAAGAAAGGACCATTAAAAAAAGTAAGATAGCAATAGATATGGCAGGTATCTGAGGCTTCCTGGATTTCTTCTACGTCCCACTTGGCGTATTGCCTTGAATGCTTTCTCTGCTTATGCCAGAAGATTGAATAGATTCATTCAAGGAATGGTGTTAAGTGTAGTTGTGTCTCTCTCCGCCCTGAGAAAGTATGGTGGACCCGGCGTTGTTTTTGGAAAAACTTACCTATATCATGGTTAAAGTTGTGGGCTCAATCCCTTATTTCAAAACTGTAGATAATATGTTCCGTTAACCCAGGTGTCCCCAACCTGAGATTTATAAGCTAATTTTAGTGTTCAAAAAGTCAAATAGAAATTATGGTAAAGCTGGACAGTCTAACCAAAAAAGTTATGATAGCCTGTTTTTTATATTTGGTTAGTAAAAATTAAAAAATATGACCTAAATGCAAATTCTTACAGTTTTTTAAAGACGGTGCTCCATGGGAACATGGCAGGGGATTGGACAGGAGGAGAGGGGAGTATATGATAGCCCTTCATGTCGGACAGTTTGGGAGTTACTGTGTGGCGGGAGGTGACCAGATGAATTAGGCAAGAGAGTGGAAACAATCACCACACACAGCAAACATCAGTGGTGTTAAGTGTGTGGTTGAGAAAATAGAGGAAAAGAAGCATGGAAGAGCCCCAAAGAGAGCCCGTCCAGATCCTCGGACTCCCAGCACTGCAGGTGTTTCTACTTTCCACCCAGGCTCATGGCATCCCTGCTGTTAGAGCCCCGTTCGCGGTTCATGTCCTAGCCAGTGAATCAATAATGCCATTTTGTATAAAATATCATAATTCTCAGATAATCTTATTGCTTCAGACCACCTTTGGACTATTATGTCCAGAGAGCCTGTTTCATTTTATTATTTTTGTTTTAAGATATAATTCATCTACCATATAATTCACGATTTTAAAGGGTACAGGTCAGTGGTTTTTAGTATATTCACCAGTATCTAATTCCAAAACATTTTCATCACCCCGAAAAGAAACATGGAATCCAGTAGCAGTCACTCCCTGCTCGTTCCTACCCCCAGCTCCTGTCAGTCACTAATTTACTTTCTATCTCCATGCATTTGCTTATTCTGACCATTTCGTGTAAATAGGATCATGCAATTGTAGCCTTTTGTGTCTGACTTCTTTCACTTAGCATAGTGTTTTCAGGATTCATCCGTGTTGTGCCACATATCAGTACTTCATCCCTTTTTTCAACCGATAATCTTCCATTGTATAGATATACATTTTATTTATGTACTCATCAGTTGATGTATATTTGCATTCTTTCCACTTTTTGGCTATTATGAATAATGCTGCTCTGAACATTTATGTACAAGTTTTTGTATGAGCTTATATTTTCAGTTCTCCTGAGTGTATACCCAGGAGTGGAATTGCTGGGTCTTATGGTAACTCTATGCTTGACTTTTTGAGGAACTGCCAAGCTATTTGCCGAAGTGGCTGTACCAGTTTATCTTCCCACCGGTAATGTATGAGGCTACCAATTTCTCCACATCCTGGCCAACACTTACTGTTTTCCAATTTTTGATGATAGCCATCCTAGCAGGTGTGAAGTGGTATCTTACTGTGGCTTTGATTTACATTTCTCTAGTGACTAAAGAGATTGGGCGTCTTTTCCTGTCCATATTGGCCATTTGTATATCTTGCTTGGAGAAGTGTTGTCTGTTCAATTGCTTTGTGCGTTTTAAAATTGGGTTATTTGTCTTTCTTTGTTCTTAGTGTTTGGATACTAGGCGCTTCATGAGGTCTATGATTTGCAAACATTTTTCCCATTCTGTGGGTTGTCTTTTCACTTTCTTGATAGTGTCCTTTGATGCACAGAAGTTTTTAATTTCGATAAAGTTCAATTTATATTCTTTCTTTGGTTGCTTATAGCCTATTTCACTTTTTTTTTTTTAATGTTTTTAAAGATTTTATTTTTCTCCTTTTTCTCCCCAAAGCCCCCCGGTACATAGTTGTATATTTCGTTGTGGGTCCTTCTAGTTGTGGCATGTGGGACGCCGCCTCAGCGTGGTCTGATGAGCAGTGCCATGTCCGCGTCCAGGATTCGAACCAACGAAACACTGGGCCGCCTGCAGCGGAGCGCGCGAACTTAACCACTCGGCCACGGGGCCAGCCCCCTATTTCACTTTTTAAACGTACATTCCATTCCCAATCTTTTCCTTTCCCTCATCTTCATTACCTCCTGTTCACTACAGAAAAATGTGTGCAACAAACTCTAAAATTACATAAATCTCTGCTCTCCCACCCATAATTTATAACTTCTTTAAGAAAGAGTTTCTCAAATAGATAGGAGAAAGGAGCTAGCACTGGAAGCCCCTTATGTGCTGGGAACGTTGCCTGCGTTATCAGATGAAATCAGTGTAGGTGCTGCCGTTCTGGTTGCACAGGGGGTGCATCAAGGTTGGGGGAGAGTCACTGGCTTGTCCAAGATCATACACCTGGTGAAGTAGCATATTGGGATTCATACTTAGATCTTTTATTTGACATTTAATAGTGTTACTCATCGCTGTTCTTCCATTCAGCTGTCATTTCACTTATGACCATAGATATGCCGGAGAGATTGAGAGAAAAGCATAGGGAGAGGAAGGAGGGAGGGAGAGAAAAATTTAATTTAGGAGCCTAATCTAAAGGTACATTAGGAATCAGGAGAAGTACAATCTGCCCTCCCACAGGAGCTCTTCGCCTGGGGTTTGGACCCCTACGGGATGCATGGATGGATTTCTGGAAAAGGGCAGACCCCTTGAAATTGCATGTAAACTTTTGTGTGTTCATTTTTCTGGGAGAGAAGATCTGTAGTTTTCCAAAAATTCTCAAAAGTTTAAGAATTGCTGCTAAGAAGAGGCATATACAGACTTCTGGGAGGGAACAGGCAGGGGGTGTGTTGGCATTTTTTCTTCTTCCACTGGCCGTGTTTTGGGTGTGTTATGGTTTGGGTTAAATCTGCCCATCTGGTCTCAAGTCTTTTTGTTTTAGACGATTTTTTTTTTATACCTGTTGGTTTAAGACTAGTTCAGTTAAACTTTTTTCCCCCAATTGTTAATTTTTGAAGTATCCAAATTTTTTTTGTTAATGAGAAAACAATAAATCCTGTCTTTTGGTAGATCAAATAGATAAACTAAATTCCAGCATTCCCTGATACCGTTCATACATCTAAAGCATTTGTGATTTTTATTTTTGTAAAATATAGGAATGTAATGAGGGCATTTCTCAATTATTTTCATTTTCTAAATGGGTTTTTAATTCAAGGTCACAATGATCTAGTCAAATTGACACAGGCCTCTTGTATGGTTTACATTATGGGTAGCCACAGCGTGAATGTCCGTACCCGCTAAGTATATCCAAGTTCTAACCTAAGGTGTTACTTTTAGGAGATTAGGAAAGGGAACATTCAGAAACCCTTTTAAGTCGCTTTTTTTTTTTGATAAAGCTAATTGGCAGGATATCAATTAATAATGACATTCTGAAAGTGAACTAACACATTAAATAATTGGATTCCATAAAACCGCCTTTGGTCCAGGCTGGACAGACCTTCCAAGATGATGTACCTTGTAGATATCTTCTAGTTGTTTTTATAAGGCACTCAATTTTATTTAAGCATTCATGAAGCCTAGACTTTAACTGTCAGATTTCAGCGGAAAAGATAACTAATTCAAAACTCTTACCCTTCTTTTAAAATTAACTACTTTAGGGGGTCGGCCCCGTGGCCGAGTGGTTAAGTTCGCGCGCTCTGCTTTGGCGGTCCAGGGTTTGGCCGATTTGAATCCTGGGCGCGGACATGGCACCGCTCATCAAACCACGCTGAGGCGGCGTCCCACATGCCACAACTAGAAGGACCCACAGCTAAAAATACACAACTATGTACCGGGGGGCTTTGGGGAGAAAAAGTGAAAATAAAATCTTTAAAATTAACTACTTTAAATTATTTTCTCCCGTCTGTAGATGATTTTGGTGAATTGCATTGAATAATAGAAAGATGTTTTGAATGTACATTGTGATCATCCAGGTCCTACAGTGTAGCCTACTTAGTATTCGATTTCTTCTTTGGCCCCAGGAGATTATTGGTGAAAGTTAAGCTTGCTTAAGCCAACTGTGTGATGAGTAATGCACATTAGTTTTTATTGTCTTATGTGGAAATGTGGAGACTGCTGATGCTTGAAGGTAATTAGGTAGTACTAGGAGGAGGACCTCTCCTTTGTCCTCTTCTACTAGCTTCACTTGCATGTTATTGAAGAAACACAATGACAGTCTCATTTAAATGCATGTGTAAAAAACTACAGTGAAATTTTATTTTTATAAAAGCTTTGTCTAAAACTGAAGGTGACAGGCATTTCTCACAGATAATAGATTAGATGGACTGCTTAAAGAAGAATTGTTTGACATATTAACTTTTATTAGATGATAGTGTGTTAAATCTCATGTTTTTTCAACTATATACAATATAGGCCTCTGAGAACACTTTATAATGTTTATCTAAAATATGGCCCAGCGGTATATGTCATTTGAGGCTTTGTTTGTTGAAAAGGTGACTTTTACATGTTGTTTTTGGTAGCTTTTCTAGTGCGTCCCCGGTGGATTTTGGGAGCACCTTTGGCACTGAAGGATATTTCTAAGTATGTTGCTGATCCTGGGATGTAGAACGTTTTTCACTGTAAATTTTCTATCTATAGCTTCCATATTACACACCAAGTTTAAAGTCCACAAATTTATTTAGATTTCATCCACTGGAAAGTTAACAGTTTTGTTGCAAGAAAATGAACTAAAAGATAAACTAAAACAATTAAAATTTTTAGTCTTTAGTGTGTCAGAAGTGGTTACTGTGAAAGGCAAACTTCAGGTGGATCAAATTGAAGATTGAAATATATCTATTTGAATCAATCTGACATTCAGGGCATCTTGAAGGGAGATGTGGATTTCACTAGCTAAGGATAAAACTTAGACCCTTGAATACTAACTAGTCTGGAATTTTATTTTTTTACTTTGTATCATATAGGTATTCTTTGTTCAAGGCCTAAGTGCCTCTTTTGAGATAATTGTTGTTTACCATTTAGCTCAATCAGAGACAGTGGGTAAACTGGGACTAGGAGTGAGAAAACCAGAATTCTAGCTCTTGCTCCATCACCGTCACCCAGCAATGACAATGGGAAAGGGGAAAGGTTTTCTTTTTTTCCTTTGTTTATTCCTCCCCAAAGCCCCATTGCATAGTTGCACATCCTAGTTTTAAGCTGTTCTGGTTCTTCTATGTGGGATGCCGCCTCAGCGTGACTTGATGAGCAGTGCACAGGTACGCGCTCGGGATCTGAACTGGTGAACCCCGGGCCGCGGAAGCGGAGCGCGCGAGCTTAACCACTCGGCAACAGGGCTGCCCCTGGGAAAGTTTTTAAACTGAGCCTCAGCTGTGAAATGGGAGCTACAGTCCGAGTCATTGTAGGGCAGTGATGCTTAAATAAGATAAACAAAACCTATGTGATTTCATTCCTGTCTTTTTTATATAGTGTTTCTCGTATGCAACTTGCCTACCTCCCTTCTCTGTGTCTCTCTGACTTATGCTTATCCTTCAAGACCAGCTCCAGTTTTATCTCATCTCTGAAAGCTCCTCTGACATGGTCACCACCTTTTATCCCATTTAGTCTTCTCCTTTTCCACATGGCCTCTGTCCATGATATGTTTAGGTATGTTTATTTAAGAAACACTTATAGTGCTTACTGTTGCTAAGTACTCTTGAAAGCATTTACACATACTAACTCATTTAATCCCAGTAACAATCCCATGGGGTAGATAGTATTATCTCCATTTTACAGATACAGAAAATGAGACATAGCAAGGTTAATTTGCTCTAGGCCAGCCAGCTAGGATGTGTCAGAGCCAGATTTTTAATGCAGGTACTCTGACTTTAGAATTTGTGCTCTTAAGCACTGTGCTATGCCGTCTTTTGCAATTGTCCTTATTACACTGTATTGTGATTACTGGTTTTCCTGTCTGCCTCCCCAGTTAGATCTTTGAACACCTTGATGGCTTCCTACAGTGCCTAACACAATAGGCACTTAATGAGTGTTTAACAAATGTATGATAAATGTGCTTTATGTAAACTATAAAGCATCATATAAATGCAAGTTACTATTACCTCTACCATATGCATTTTGTAGATCAGAGAGTAGAATTTATCAAGCTTTCCAGTTTTGTGGTTTGTTTTCTTGGCTCCCACTTTTCAGGTTGACAGATGGAGGTATAGATTGGTCAAGTTTAAGTATTGACAGTACCAGAACTTAGGTTAAAAATGAACCCTAGTTATTGGTTCCATCATTAAGCCTGTTTGGTCGAACACTCTTTGCCATAATAATATGGTTTGTTTTATGTAAAAGGACAAGATCAGAGGGGGCTAAGTGATTCTTATTACACTTGTTAAAATTACACAGCAGTTGAGCGTGGGAGGTAATTTGGACCTCTGGTGTACACCATAAGGTATACTGAAAGGTTTTGTACTTAGAGGTTATTTTTAAGGAAATGACAGGACATGGTGAGATTTCAGTCATTTCAGGCAAGTGGAACCTACTGTATTAAGAAAAAAATAAAGCTTTTAGTGTGGACATGAGTTTTAAACTCAATTGCTAGGTAGAGAAATTAAGTAATTATGTCATAAGGAGCACATTCCTGTAAAAAATGTTTTAAAAATTACAATTTGGATATTTTAAATTTTATTTTAGTCAGTACTGATACAGGATTTAGTATATAATGGTATGTGCTTTTATTTTGTTTTTGTCGCAATTCCTGGTATTATCTTACTTTCCTACTTCTTTTTTGATGAGGAAGATTCGCCCTGAGCTAACATCTGTTGCCAATCCTCCTCTTTTTTTTTTTTTTGCTTGAGGAAGATTAGCATTGAGCTAACATCTGTGCCAGTCTTCCTCTATCTTTTTTGTATGCGGGATGCCCCCATAGCATAGCTGATGAGTTGAGTAGGTCCGTGCCCAGGATCTGAACCTGTGAACCCAGGCCACTAAAGCAGAGCACATGAAACTTTAACCACTCGGCCGTGGGGCTGGCCTACTACTTTTATTTTTTTCTACTTCAATTTCTTATTTTATTTTACTGTATTTTACTTTATTCTATCATGCTTAATTGTATGTTTATTATATATGTTTCAAAGATATACTTAAATATAGGCCTACAATTGTTTGCCGTCATATAATTTGACCCCTAAAACACAACTCTAGTCATATTCTTTCCTTAAAAACCTTTGATGCTCTATCTTGTCTTTCCTTTTTTTTTTTTTTTTTTGAGAAAGATTAGCCCTGAGGTAACATGTGCTGCCAGCCGCCTCTTTTTGCTGAGGAAGACTGGCCCTGAGCTCACATCCGTGCCCATCTTCCTCTACTTTATATGTGGAACGCCTGCCACAGCATGGCTTGCCAAGCACTACCATGTCCGCACCTGGATCCAAACCGGTAAACCCTGGGCCACCAAAGCGGAACGGGCGCACTTAACCGCTACGCCACCGGGCCGGCCCCTATCTTGTCATTCTTATTAACTACAAACTCTTCAGCCGAGCCTTCAAAGTTGACCACAGTATGGCAGTAATTCAGCTATCTTGCCATCTCGCCCTTCCACAAGCCCTATGTTCCAGCAAAACTAAACAACATAAACTGTTTCTTGTTCAGAAATACACCCCACTGTTACCCACTTCTGATTTTCCTTCACTTGAAGTGACTTTTTCTGCCTTCATTTCTGCCAGTCTAAAACCTACCTGTCCTTCAAGCTTTTCTGAAATCTTCTGTCCTTCACAAAACAGTCCTGATTTCCCCAACTAGACGTGATTTCTCTCTCTTCTAAACTTTCGGATTTCTGCTCTTTGTGGACTCATAGTAAGCGTTATAGTAGTTGGTAAATAATTATTTGACCATCCACAGACTTTGAGATTAGCTGTTATTTGGCAAATGTGTCACAAACATAGCTTCCTGATGAGAAAGAAGTGAGTAGCCTCCTGCAGAAGCCGCAAAGCTTTGAATCAAGTATCAGACCGTTACTATCACAGACCCAAATGTCATCCTGGCCATTCTTCCTAGAGGATCATTTTTTTGGAAGAACTTTGCTGATCTGCATTTATCTTTCCCTCCTTGTTCCTTTCCATTCCTTGGCATTTTGAGTTTTGCCCTGATCCTCATAGATGGTTGTATGCCTTAGAAAACGCTCCATGCAGCAGGACCAGGGTCTGGCGGTGCATGTGTAGTTTGAGCTCTGGAAACGGGTCAGTGGAAGTGGTTCTGAAGGACGTGGACTAAGCAGATGGACCTGCCTTACAAGGCCGCCCTTTCTACTTGAAGAGACTCATCCCAAATGGAATCTTTTTAACGTATGAGGAGGATGCATAGGTGCTTATTTTAATAGAAAAAGAAAACCTGTTGATTTTATCAAAAATTAACTATTAAAACTTTTCAGGGAAGAAAATTAATTGTTTTACTGTTAAAACTAAATAAACACTCTTGAAAACTGTGTAAACTTACTTTCTAGTTCGCTTGGAAAAAATGGCTTTGAAAGCACATTCTGGAAGCAGTATTTTACTCTCTTTGTATGTGCTGTCATATTTTCTCTAGTTCATTTCTTAAAATTGTGTTTTCTTCCCAGTAGCTGGTTAAGCTTTTAGAGTGCCAGGACTGGTTGCCCCTCAATTTGTATACCCCCTAACATACACACTCCATTTTTTCCTAAGTTGTGTGCATTAGTTATAGCAAGACACTAAGGAATGACCCACTTTATTTTGGAATTTGTTTTATGAAACAGTAAAAGATGATCTCTAAAAACAAATGAACTTGGGTTGTTTTAATGTCATGAGAGATGAATTTAAACAGCTTTATATCAACGAGGGTTATTTCTTATTTGACTCTTCTGTTTTCAGGTTCTTAGAGCTCAATGTATTCGCTTAGAGAGTCTTTGAAAAAGCTAAGTTACGATGATTTATACTAAGTAAGTTAGAACTGGGGGTACACATTAAGAGTTGGAAAATGGAGCATGCGAGGTTGTACTTTCCGTACCGTGTTTTTGGTTTTTTAAAGGTTACTCTTTTGTGCCCTTAGGAAATATTTTAAGTTCTTTGGAAAGAGGATAAAGGAAGATTATCACCAAAACTCATATGGGAAAAGGTGCCAAAATCAAATGAAGGAAGTAAAATGTGGGCGGAAAGCCCAAGAGTGCTTCAGAGTGAACAGTTAGACTGCGTCTTCTATTGTGACCATGTGACTTACTGGTGTTTCTATGAATTTTCCTGATTTTAATCGTGGTGAGATGTCACTTTTAGGTTCATATGGGAATGCATATATGTGCACATGATGTAAAATAGAATAAAGCACTTTAATTCTAATTTTTTAAAAGAACAAATAGTCTTATTTTCTAATTTATTAAGTAAAGAATTACCCTGTGAATTCAGCCCTTTGTCTTTCTGATTTTATAACTTTTCTCTTAGTAACTGACATATGTAATATGTGTACATATACATGTTCATAAAGGACTGCATTAGCTGCTTATGCTGCAGTGACAAACCACCCCCTAGTCTAGGTGGCCTAAAACAGTGAAGGATTTCTTTTTTACTATGTGGCCGTGATAGATCAGCAGGGGAGTTCTGCTTGTGTCACTCAGTGATCCAGGCTGATGGAATAACCGCTCTTCTTGTACAGTATGATCACCATGCTAAGAGGTAGAAGAGGTCCAGAGGGTCTCTCATTAGCATTAAATTCCATGGCTCAGAAAGAAGTGACTCATACTGCTTATTTCACAACATCCTGGCCAGAACTAGTCACAAAATCTCAAGTAACTACGGGAGGTCAGGACACACAGCATTGCCTGTACCAGGGAGACAGAGAGCTGAAAATACTTGATAAACAGCACCTGTTTTGGTCATCAGATAGTCAGTCTACTCTCTCACAGGCAAAATGCACTCACTTCCTCCCCAAGGTAGGGAACTCCAAGGTCCTATCTGATCATGACATCAAGGTCCAAGTCCAGGATCTCTGGGGGATGCAAAGGTGATGGTTGGTGGTCTCTTCATGAGATGATGCATAGTAGACTCTGCACCGGGTGCACATGTTGCTCTTCTTGATCCAGAGACCTATGAAAGAAATTGGCAGATGATCTGTTGGCCCCACGTACACCGTACAATCGTGCGTAGTGACAGGATAATAAACCTAAACATCCCCATTTGAAGGGAGGACGAATAGGAGACGTATGACAGTCAATGGACCGCAACAGGTTTTGAAATCCCTCTGAGCGCTCCTTGAGACGGCCACAAGAATGGTCTCGAATAGATCCTGACTGGGCTTCTTAGAGATTAACTCCCTGTCTGTTTTTTCTTTGCTCCCGAGCTTCATCCTCTTGGACCTTCTCCTCCTTTTTTGTCCTGTTATGTTCCTTGGCTGTATCTGAAGTGGACAATGAGGAATATGCCTCTTTAGGGGGGTAAACAGCTTCCTTAGCCCACTTCTTGCCATAGATGCTTGGGCACCCAAAGGCCATTTTAAGTCTTGAATGGTCACAGCCTCTGTAGCCCAGGCTGGTGGTTCTCTTGGCAGTACAACTCTCAAAATCTTAGTTGGTTTTCTATTTATTTGTTTCCAGTCAGCTCCATGTGCCCTAACCACATCCACAGTTCTTCTCTAAACGTACGTCTTAGATTTGCTGTATAGCTCTGTCTTATTCGTCCCATACTTCTTCCTTGACTTAATTTTGAGTACAGGTATTTCTGCTATAATGTCGTGTATGCTTTCCTGAATTCTGCAGAATTGTACACTAAAGTAAACAGGCTTATGGGAAAAATGGGGTTGGGACAGACCACTTAAAATCTGTGTAACGCTGTAACCAGTGCACCGATAAAAACAACAATAATTATAATAAAAATAGCATATTAAGCCTCCACCTGCATATGCACCCAGCATCAGTCCGTTGAACCTCTGCAGACATAATCCCCTGGGTGGTGGTTTCCTGCTCTGAGATTGGGGTCTTGAAGACATTTGCTTACAGTACAGACCAGTTTCATTACAATAAAAAATTTGATGTATGGTACGATGTGGGCCTCAGCGATTAAAAGCTTTCATTTTTAAACACAGGAAGGGAAACATATACCCTCAGCTTCACCAGACAGAAAGTGGAAAGTGTGCGTAATGGCTCATGAAGCAGCTGAGCCGGCCACTACTTGCATTGAAGGAAGGTACGGAAGTAGGCTGTTCAGCTTTTTTCTTAAGGTCTTCATATATTGCTAAGCTTTTGTTTTTAATTGTGAGAAAGCCTTCTCCTGGTCACTTCAAACATTACCTTGCAGGGGAGAATCTCGTACAAACCAACATGACTTTTTGTTTTGCATACAGATGTCGTTTCCCTGTTTACTACCAGCATTTGAACTAATTCACGTGAGAGAAATACACTTTGTAGCAAAGTAGACTGAGACACCGCTCTGGTAAGAGAGCCTCATTTTAGTCCAGCTTTTTTATTGGCACCACCTTAATCAATTGGGAGGTTTTATCAATGGTTGTGAAGGCCAAATCTTTGACGTGATCCTTGCCTCAAGACTGAATTCTGATCAGCATTTGTAGCTCAAAGACCTTCTTAGTTTCATGTTAGGTACGTGCTTCTTCTACCCCTACAAATTGCTGACTTTTCTGGACTCCCTTTATTCCTGATTGTAAACTGATCAATTCTTTTCTGAAGTCATCTATTTCATGTAATAATTTGTCTAATACAGCCAACAGTAGCCAACACCCTCTCTTAATAGCCCATTTTCCCACTAGAGCTGTAAGTTCTCGTGGCATATTATCTACCTTCTGAGATAAGTAGCTGATAGTTTCACCAATAATTTCACCACTGCATAGTATAAGTTGCTGTCCTTTTAGCCTCCGATAACTGTTTCCTTCCTCCTTCCACCCAGCTCCTAAGCCTTTGTCATATATTTTAGGTTTTTTGATGAGGCAGCACCCCACTTCTGGACTCTACCTGTATCAGCTAGGATAGGCCAGATTATGCTGCAGTAGCAAGCAACACAAGATCTCAGTGGCTTTAAAAACACACTCTGTAGAATTAATAGAAGAGAATTTTTTTTAAAAAAAATCCACTGCGCTGTTGATATCCTGTAGGTCATTTTAGTCACCCAGGGATAGCAGTGATAGCAGCCATCACCTCGAAGATTGCTGGTCCCTGTGGCAGAGGGAAAAGAGATCTGGGGGGGTCTCGTATGGGTTAGAAAATGCCCTGGCCTTCTGCTTCTACTCATGATGCACAGGCCAGAAGTAGTCACGTGGCCCCACCCAGCTGTCGGGGAGGGGACAGGGTTAGAAAGTGCAGTCCCACTGCATGCCCAGAAGGCCAAGGGCCAGAAGCAGCTGGAAGGAGCCTGTAGTGACTGCCACAGAGGATTGCCCTTCATTTATTTTTCTCGTCTTCCTGATTTTTAATTCCCAGCTTTTGCTGGTTAATTGAATTTTACTGTCTCTCTTCCCTTGCTTAATTTGAGATAATTAATGTGAGTAAGTTTATTTAATGGTACCTGTAGTAGTTTACATTATTGCCATGGGTCAGAAGTTTTGGCACATGCAAAATAAAGTTACTAGGATTTCCCTACTTAAAATATGAGGTATGAGACTATTTGATGAAAAAAGATGTGTAGTACCAGGAGTAATTGAGTTTAAATGATTTTGGAGTGTCATTTGTCACAGCAGAAATAGAAAGATCATGAGCATTGGAGTCAGGCAGACCCGGGGTCAGACATAGATATATGGTCTCAGACAAATTATTTCACCTCTTAGAGGCATAATTTTCTCATTTATAAATCCAAAAAAGTATAAATGTATCTATTCAGATGTCAAGTAAAACATGGGGGCATTTATCACCACTCCTCTCTGAAATCCCACTGAAATAAAAGCAAAATAGTTTTTTTAAAAGAATAAATACATAAGGACAAAGAAAATGGAAGAGAAAACAGTGGCAAGGGAATGATAGAAATAGTTGGGAACTACAAATTACAGTCATAATTAAGCAATAAATACAGCAAAAAGTTGTGAAACAACTATATTGGGAGAATGAAGGGGGAGTTGGGAACAATAAGGTGAGAAAACTATAGTGGGAGACAAGTGGTGATATCTAAAATTGAAAAAAAAGAAACATCACATTATTTAGAAATATGCAAATACTGGGGGAAGGGGATGGGGGACAGCTAAAATAGTTGAATGTTTTTGTCTCTGGCGTGGGACTTAGGTGGGATGGAGCAGGCAGAAGTTTGTTATAAACCTGCCAGTACATTTGACTTGAAAACTGCGTATGCTTTTTTTCCCCCCCAAGTAATCACTTTGATAAAAAATTTAAAATGAGTTTAAAAATCAACCCCAAAGTTTTGCGGAGGGTTTTAAATAGAAATAATAGATAAAAAGCACTTTTGCAGGGCCTGTGCACATAACAGGCCTTCGGTAAGTGCTCGTCTCATTCCCTTGTCAGCTAGGCCCCGTGTGTGCTCGCTTCAATATTTGTATGACTCAGAGATTAGGTGGTTGACTAAGCAGCAGTGTGAGCTATGTCACAGAGCAAATTATGTGCCCTTCTAATCTTTCTTTCTAATGGATGGTTTTATTTTTCTTGGAACCATATCAACCTGATGGTTTCTGTTTCTTAGAATTTAGACTTCTGTGCAACTGACACATGAAAAATCACCCGGTTATTGAGTGGATCTAGTGAGCTATGCATAGAACAAATTTTAAAATACTTGGCAACTTTGAAATTAGTTTAGTAAACCTGAAAACAATAAGATCTATAATAATATCGTCTAAATTATTTAAGGCTAGGGACATTTTCTCTCTTTTCTGTAGTTGTGTCAATTAGCAGCTTTGTTTTCCTAGTTCACAGTGCCTAGCTCCCTACCCTTTGTTCTGTGAGCTCTCACTGTGGTGGATGGTGGTGACTGATGTTGAAAAGAAAGCCAGCCAGCATAAAGCTCTTGAGTGTGTCGCGGACAACACATGTTCTACAACTAGTCTGTAAACTCCTCGTGGATAAAGAGCGTATATTCTGCCATATCAGTATGTCCCATAGCATCTAGGATAATGAATGCTACGCAGTAGTAGATATTTGTATAGTCATCACATACATACCAAACACCTCTAAGTGCTAGGCACTGTGCTGAGCTCTATGGGCTATCTCAGTGAACTGGACAGATGATGACTCCTGCTGTTTTAGAGTTTACATTCTAACAAATGTTCGTTGAATTCATGTAACTCAGTAACATAATGGCCCACTGAACCATTTAAAGAATTGCATATATGAAGAGTTTAATCACGTTAAGCTATGTTTGTTGTATGATGTAAGTGCATGCTGTAAGAAGGAAACAGTGATATCTGATCTTTCGTCCTCTTTGTTTTTCTTTGTAGGTAAGATGCTCCAAGTCACTTGCAGCTTTCTTCAAAAGAAAAATCACTAGTGCTCTGCTCTTGCCGTAATACCAAACCTTTTGACTTATGCTTTGGTGCTGCAACACTGGAAGAATTGCACACAGCTTCCAGGAATACCTTTTTTTCATTTGAGTGATTTTTTGTGGATGGAAAAATATTTGAGTCTTAATAATTACCCTGTTTTAAAGCTATTTCTCTAGAGCCTGCACCGCTTAATAAATTGGGCCACTTACCAATGAGCCACACAGCCAGCTCTTGTCAGGAGCTGGTTGAAAACTGTGCTGCGCATGTAGCAGGGATGGCACAAGAAGATAGCCGTCGTGGTCAAGTGCCATCTACCTTTTATCATGGTGCCAACCAGGAACTTGACCTGTCCACCAAAGTGTACAAAAGGGAATCGGGAAGTCCTTATTCTGTGTTAGTGGACAGCAAGATGAGCAAACCGCATCTCCACGAGACAGAGGAACAGCCGTATTTCAGGGAGACAAGGGCAGTGTCTGAGGTGCATGCTGTTAAAGGCGACCGGGAGAACTCTGATGACACAGAAGAGGAGGACGACGAAGAGGTCTCTTACAAAAGGGAGCAGATCATAGTGGAGGTAAACCTTAATAATCAAACGTTAAATGTGTCTAAAGGGGAAAAGGGTGTCTCTTCTCAGTCCAAAGAGACTCCTGTTCTTAAGACAAGCAGTGAGGAGGAAGAGGAAGAGAGTGAGGAAGAGGCCACAGATGACAGCAATGACTATGGAGAGAACGAAAGGCAGAAGAAAAAGGAGAAGATAGTGGAGAAAGTCAGCGTTACACAAAGGAGGACGAGGAGAGCTGCCTCTGTTGCTGCAGCTGCCGCTTCCCCTACTCCCAGAACTACCAGAGGTCGTAGGAAGAGTGTAGAGCCACCTAAGCGTAAGAAGCGGGCCACAAAGGAGCCCAAAGCACCAGTCCAGAAAGCTAAGTGTGAAGAGAAAGAGACTCTGACCTGTGAGAAGTGCCCCAGGGTGTTTAATACTCGCTGGTACCTGGAGAAGCACATGAACGTTACTCATAGGCGCATGCAGATTTGTGATAAGTGTGGCAAGAAGTTTGTCCTGGAAAGTGAGCTGTCCCTTCACCAGCAAACAGACTGTGAAAAAAATATTCAGGTAGGTTTCATCACCAAGAGGGCAAACTTCCCAGGATAGAACCTGGCTGTTCCGACTCACCTGGTATCTGCCCAAGAAAATAAATACGATAGAGGCTGAAGGGACAGATTTCACCAATTTATCTCTCTAAGAGCTCCTCCTTTGGTCTTTTCAAAACCCAGGCTTAACATTCTATTTCAAAGCATTAAATTTAACTGACGCTGGACTAGCGGGAACCCAGGCACGTTAGAAGGGGGATCTGTTATAGGTGATTGCCCAGGAGGTAAAGTCAACACCGACTTTGCACTGAGATTCACTGTTGTAGGACATGTAATATAATTCATTCTGGCATCTTCTCTGGCAAAGCGGGAGATAGTGAGCAAAGGTCAGGAGTAGAGAGAGGTCCCTTTCTAGGTTTAAAAGGATGCCAGATTCTAGTGCAGCTGATGGGGACAAAAACCGTAATGACTCAGACCGGAGGAAATGGAAGATCTCCAGGAGTGAGTTTGCTTTTACCAGTGGAGAGATGACAACACTAAATTTGTCAAGAGGCTGAGCCCATGGGAATATGCAAACTTTAAACAGAGGCTGAGCTGGTTGAAAATGTTGCCCACCTGGCAGGAGGGTTCCATAATGCTCTGTACCATATTGTTAAGGTAACAGAACATGATATTCAAATCAGGCCGGTGTCTTGGAAGGACTATGTTGTGATAGGTTAAGAGGTGTGCTAATTATATTATATTGAGTGAGTTATGTTGAGCTGCATTTGCTTGCACATGTGAATGCATATTAATGAGTATTCATAAAAGGTAAGTCTATTAATATCTCTATAAAATGTGTACGATAGAAATATTTTGTACCATATTTGAGCTATACTTCTTTTAAAAGATGGAACTGTTTTGATTTGCTTTGTTTCTTGGCGTGCTCCTAATTTGGAGTGCTCCTTATTTGTCGCTTTTCCTCTTGCTTTTAATCAACAACTGAGATCGTTGCTTTACTTTAAAGTGACTTTTAAAAATATATAAATTGCATTGGCTAAAACTTCACTGCTTTTTGATTTGTCGGTTGTGACTTGATCTGGCACACACTGGGTAAATGAAAGACGACTGAGTCGTGGCGCCATCCCCTCCAGTCACTGCCAGTGCTCTGCTGGGTTGTGAATTGGTTGCAACAGGTCAGGCCAAAGGGGGTGTGATGTGGTGCTGCCCCCTAGGGGTGGAACCTGGGTGCTCTAATGAGTCTGCTGAAAAGGTGGATCTTGATCTTTCTATGGTTATACAGTTTCTATAGTTATACAGTTTTTTTTTTTTTAAGTCACAGGAAAGAAAACATTTAATAAATCCTTTTTTTGTGACTTTCCTCACCAAAATGTGTTTAAACTTGTGTTTAGGTTTTGTGGATTCTGCTAAATGATCTCTCTCTACATTCCTAAAGAACACTGCTTTGTTCTTCTGTATAGATCCTAATAATCCTGGTGACCTAGGAGCAAGTAAAAATTAAAATCCTTCCCTAAAAAAATGGCTTATGGGAGTAGTCTTCCCTTTCCTTGAGCAACATCCAACCAGAGGTCTGTCTTTTTAACTCTTCTCTGAGTCCGTTTCCTGAAGTGACAGTGATGTTCAGTGATCTTTATTTATGGTGAATACCAACTTGTTCCCTTAAGTATCCCAGAGTCTGCTGATTACCTAGAACTTTCTAGTACTGTTTTACTTTAATCAGAAGTATTTTGTTTTGATATACTTTATGCCTGATATTCTAGACTGTTAACGAGTCGTAATACGAGGAACGAGCAGTGTTGCGTGTGTTTCCTATAGATGCTTGTGGGGGAGACCTGGCGCTGGGCTGTAAGGGAAAAGGGAGAAGGAAGTGAACAGTGTAGGGGTTATATTAAATTCTGCCGGGGGAAGGAGATTCGGGAAAATGTAATAAAACCTCAGTAGTGTGTGTTGGTGAAGGTTCCAAATGCATTCTCTAAGGTACAGAAACGTTGTTGTACTTCTACAGATTTATAACCATTTAATAAGTCCCTTGTTTTATCTTGTTTTTATTTATGCCAATTTAACATTAGTTTGTATTCTCTGGTAAACATCTGCTGATTGCGTTGTGACTCATGTGTGGGAGGCAGCCACTCTTGGTTATCTGTATATTAAAAAAAGCCGGAAGATTCTTTTCATAGATAGAATACTACCTTGATAAGAGCGGACAGTTCTTTGATACTAGTGGAACTTTTCAGTTCTTTTTGTCTTACTTTTTGCCATTGTTTTCATACTCCCAAAGTGCCTCTAAAATACACCCCTTGGAAAATAGCACACACAGACGCTGGTGTTGGAATCAGGACTCCATGGAGGAATAGCGTTTGTTCGGGTTCTGGCCTTGTGCCACGAATCTAAAGCACGTCCGTCTCATCTGCCAGCAGGCAGGTATGGCTTTCTGCAAGCGCCTATAAACAAAGAGTGTTTCTATTTATCCTGCTCAGTGTGTTTCCTGTAACAAATCATTCAAGAAACTCTGGTCCCTTCATGAACACATCAAGATCGTCCACGGATATGCAGAAAAGAAGTTTTCCTGTGAAATTTGTGAGAAGAAGTTCTATACCATGGCTCATGTGCGGAAACACATGGTTGGTAAGTGTTTGCCGCTGCTTTCCTCTCACACCTGTAATCCCCCTTGTTCTTGGGTGTGTTTGATGCTCTGGATTGGGCAGGAGGTGAGGAACTGCCTGACTTCCGTCGGTTTTGACTCGTCGAAACTAAATGCCGCATGTCTTCAGTGAGCAGCGCCAGACTGGATGGTGTGGCCTTCCACACCCAGGATTCTTTTCTACGTTGTTATTTATTTTTCTCTTCAGAACATTTCTATTAAAGCCTACAAATTAGAGTGTAGGAAATTAAGATGGCATAATTACCCTACTGTAGGACACCTGTCTCTTTCAGTTTGAGCTCTTTGGCGGACTTAGAGTGTAAGTGTGTTCTCTGTTGCAGCACACACGAAAGACATGCCATTTACATGTGAGACCTGTGGAAAATCGTTCAAACGCAGTATGTCACTCAAGGTGCACTCCTTGCAGCATTCCGGAGAGAAGCCCTTCAGATGCGAGGTAAGGACTGTGCTGCCAGTGGGCTCAGGCCTCGGGGCCAGCTCTCGTGTCCTTGGGGAAGCAGTGAGGGAGGTGTGCTGCGGTCCAAGGCGCAGCTGCCCGTCCCCAGAACCGTCAGGCGTGTGCTCTGAGTGGTGTGTTACTGCCCTGCTGGGTGGAGAAATGTCATTGTTAACACACTGTTAACTTTCTTAGATTAGGTTAAACTTGGAAATAACACAGGATGAGTTATTTTGCTTTTCTCAGTAATTCAGATAAGTTGGGTATACTTCAGTGATAACTGTATGGGGAAACTTCCCTTTTTTTAACAACTCAACTGCAGAAGTATAGCAGAGCCAAATAGTTGGCACCAACAGCTTCTATTTTGAGTTTGGAAAATAACCCTAGCCCAGAGACTATGGAGGGCGGGCTCAAGTAAAGCTGCTCGCTCGGTGTTCACACGTCTCTGCCGTGTCCACTGCAGAACTGCGACGAAAGGTTCCAGTACAAGTACCAGCTGCGCTCCCACATGAGCATCCACATTGGGCACAAGCAGTTCATGTGCCAGTGGTGCGGCAAGGATTTCAACATGAAGCAGTACTTCGACGAACACATGAAAACACACACTGGTAAGACTTCCCTGGGGAAGGTACGGATGGGTCTCAAGCACTCGTCGATGATCACCTGCGAGTCTGTTTGTGTAAAAATCGGAACCACAAATTTGCATTCTAAGTGCAAATTACACTTTAAGTAAACCTGATGTATAAAAGCACATATTTATAATACTGAAGAATTAGGCTTTCGTAACTCTGTTTATTTTTTTTATTTTTTTATTTTTTTAAGATTTTATTTTTTCCCCTTTTTCTCCCCAAAGCCCCCCGGTACATAGTTGTATATTCTTTGTTGTGGGTCCTTCTAGTTGTGGCATGTGGGACGCTGCCTCAGCGTGGTCTGATGAGCAGTGCCATGTCCGCGCCCAGGATTCGAACCAACGAAACACTGGGCCGCCTGCAGCGGAGCGCGCGAACTTAACCACTCGGCCACGGGGCCAGCCCCTGTTTATTTTTAAAAGGATTATTTGTTAGTGCCTTTTGACTGCAGGTTCCTTTAAGACAATGGACTTTTTACTTGGGGCACAAGATCTCCTGAAATTATATAAAAATTGTTTTGTGTATGTGCATATGTTATTTTTCTAAGGAAGGGATTCTGGACCTTTAAAAAAATGGAAGACACTGACTGCTTCAAGTAGAATACCTCTCCAATGTTCTGAAAACTTGATTGGACTCGGTTTGCCAAAATTCACTACTTTTCAGGAACACATCCATCAAATGAGGTTAAATAATATTTGAACCACTTTGTGTTTTCAGGGGTGTGTGCTTCCTTGCATGGATTTGAATCTTGTAGGCATTTGACTATCCTGCTTCCAGGGAGCTGGCTAAAAATAGTAGCTCCCCCTGGAAACACCGTATCATTCAGCTCCGTCGCATTGTCCTGGGATTAGCTGTCTTTGCACACATTGAACAGTATGAAACATTTTTCAGGTTTCTAAATAAAATCTAATCATAGGATTCTTGGTTCTTTTAGTCTACAGAGTAGCAGAGCTAGAAAGAACCACGGGAGATTATCTCGCTTAGCCCGCTGTTCTTTTTGCTTGACTAATGGTGAGGAAATTCTGTCCATGGCTGGATCTCTTTAGTTCCATTTCTCTGTTGAAGTCCAAAGAAAAATGCCTTTGTGGTGGGCTGCTTTCCCGGTCAGATTTTAAGGATTAGGCTGAATGAAGAGTCATGAGAGAAGTTTCATTAGGTAAATTACACTTTAAAAGGTAATGATAACTTTGAGGCTTAAGTGAACACATAGCAGGATGTGGCAGAGTATTTGACAAAGTCTCCTCTTGGATAGGCTCTTAGTTCTAGCTGAGTCCCTTTTTGGATTCAGTTTTTTGTTATTCAGCAGGAGACTATGGAAGTACAGAAAATAAGTGTTTTGAAGGCAGCTGTATCACATTTACACATGCGCTTGGCACGCAGTGGTGCCAGCAAATGCTTGTCACACGATTGGAAGGAACCGCCAGCCACTGAAGCCTCTGCCCTCACCTTCTCTTCTCTGTGTCCTCCTGCGCATCTTTCTCCCTGCTCCTTCCTCTCTCCTTCTCCTTCCCTTTCTCTTCCTTCCTTCTTGTCTTTCTTTCTTCAGACCCTTAAATGTCCGTAATATAAAACTAAAGTGTATATTTCATGATTAACGTATTTGCTGAATAAAATAAGTCTTCTTCATTTTACCAATTAGGCAAGCTGAACATTTCCTAGATCTTCTAAAGGAATACTGCCACCTAAATTCACTTAAATTTTTATCCTTCTCGTTAAAAGACTAGTACATACTTAAAAAGTATATTAGAAAATTGAAAACAAAATAAAAATGGTCCATAATCTTATCACTGAGAGATCACTATTAACAGTTTGGCATACATTTCTTTAAAAACTTTAGTTTCTTAATACACATATAGGTAGATACTATGCATGAGTATTTATGAGCTCATGTATATAGTATTAAAACAAAAATTGGGTCTTTATACTCTATTGTAACCTTTGTATTTTACTGTATTATATCATTAACAGCAATATCACTTTAATGGTTGTATAATATTCCTTCTTATAAATTTGCTGTGATAAAAGCCATCACTTATTGTGCACACGTGTGCCCGGCACTGTCAGGTGTTTCACATACATTATCTCATTTCATCAATGTTACCTGTACATCAGTGCCCTGTTGGACACTGAGATTATTTCTGTTTCCAGTTTTTCTACTGTTATAAATAATATTGTCATAAACAACTTTGTGGCCAACACATCCATGGTTATTTACCTAAGATAAATCCCTGGAAATGGGATTATTAGGGCAAAGGAATGTGCGCATTTTTAAGACGTGCTGGTGTGTGTCACAAAACTGCTGTCCACAGACACTCTTACCAGCTGCGCAGGACAATACCCATTTCCCCAACCCCTTCCAGGCCTAAATATTAAAGTCCTCGCTGATTTGGTAGGTGAAAAATGGTTTCTTACTGTGTTAATTTGCACTTAATTAATTGCTAAATAAGTTTGAACTTTTTTTTATATGCTTGTTGGGTGTCAATATATTTTCTTTTCCAAATTGCTTGTGCCTTTTCTGTTTTCATCTTTCTCCATTTCAGTGTTTGACTGTTTCTTATTGTTTATAATAGCTCTTTATATATATTTATGTATACTCACCTTGTTTAACACTGATATTAAAATACTTTCCCCTGATTTGTCACCTGCCTTTTAATATTGTTTATAATACTCAAATTGGGAAATCAGCTGGATGATGGAGCTGGACAGACCTGGCTCTACCACCCACTAGCAGTGTGACCTTAAGTGAATTATGCAACTTCTCTAGGCCTCTGCTTGGTTTCTCGGTATTAAATAAGGATGACAGCAGTACCTGAGAAGATACAAGGAGAAGGGTTAGCTTTAAAGAAGAAAAGGGATAGCTCTTTGCAGACTGGATGAAACCACATTTAGAGTGTGTTTTGGTGGGGATTAAGGCCATTGCAGAAACTGAGATTCATTGGGCTGTTTCTTTGCAGTTAAAGAGAAGTGAGGCAGATCTTATCTAGGGAAGCTGACCAGCCCTCAGGCAGGGTTTCCTAGGATGGTGTGGACATGGGGTGAGTTCAACACAGAATAATGGCTGATTCTCCTTGTACCAGGCACAGTGCTAGTGTACCAGGCTAAGGGTTTTGCCCTCAAGGAGGTTAAAGTCCAATGATAGTGATGGTCGTTAATAATAATAATAATAATAATAGCACTAAAATGCATTGAGTGTCTGCTATGTGCCAGATACTGTTCTAAGCACTTTCTTTGTCTTTTCAACTTATCACAATAACCTGTTATTATCTTCATTTTTCAGATGAGGAAACTGAAGCTCAGAGGTTAAGTAACTTGTCCAAGGCAGTTTGACTCCAGAACCACAGACTTAATGATTCTGATGTAAATTTAATGTAGCAAGTAATAAAATGGAGGGATGCACAGGACATCATGAGGGCAAAAAGCAGCATCCCAGAATGTCGCTCTCAGCTTCCAGAATTTGTCATTGTACGCAAGCAGATCAGGATCAGAGAGATTGATTTGTGCTAAATAGTCTTAATGATACAGAAATAAAATTGCTAATTTATCAATTTACAGTGAAAAGGCTGAGTGGCAAGTGGTTCTGAACGCATATGTTCTTCGGTCAGCATATTCTTTGCCTAAAGAAAAATCTGTATTAGAAGCTAAATTATAATCAGAAAATTGTCAGGGACAGGGAATTATAGCAAAGGAAGTAACTGAATGACCTTAATGAATACCATACTTCACTGAATCCAAGAAGCCAGCAGTTGTAAGACAAACTTAATTTATATACGTCTAAGGAAATACTGCAAATTAAACAATGATGTGCCATTCATAGTAAGGTATTTGTCAGTTTCAGAGATGTTAATATGTAGGGGGAAATGCATGTCTTAGAATTAACAAATATTAATTTTTGAATATTAATTAGTAATCTACTAAATGGAGCCACTGTAGTTAACAAGACTGAAATGGTCCCTAGGTTCACACAGTTTATAGTCAGGTTGGGGTGATAGACAAGCAAGGCATAGCAGTGGTTTGGGGATGTGAGCGTAGTAAGCATGTGGAACTAAATGAAGTTGGCCAGAGTTTGATGGATTGGGGGCTGGGGTGGGCAGGGGTGTGATAAGGCGAGATACTGGAGAGCAGAAAGCTGGTACCACATCACACACAAAAAACAGAAGCCACGTAAAAACGTTTGGATTTTATTCTAAGGACAGTGGGAAGTTCTTGAAAGGTTTTAAGCACAGTGCAACACAACTATCTGAAAGTTCACTCTGGCTACAGTGTGGATTGGAGGGTGGGGAGCAAGAATAGAGATGGTGAAACTAGTCAGGTGGATATTGCAGTAATCCAGGTGAATGATTGTGATGATATGGACTATGATAACGGCAGTGGATGAATTACAGTGATAGACAAGGTAGAGTCAATGAACTTGGTGATGGATTGGATATCAGTGGTGTGGGAGGGAAGAATCAAGGGTTAGTCCCAGATTTGGGGCTTGTATACCATTTATCAAGATAGAGAATAGTGGAGGGAGTAGCAGGTTTGCCAGGAAGGATAATGAATTTAATTTTGCACTTGTTAGTTTTGAGATATCTATGGGACATTCAAGTGGAAATATCCAGTAGTTGGTTTGAGAGATTTAGGCTGGATATATAGATATATGGACTTCTGATGCTGCTCAGGGAGATTCGTCCTGAGCAGACTGGAATGCTTGTGTTCATTGGCCAGATTGCTTTTTCCCTTGAACAGTGCAAAAGACAACTAACTAGCCAAATCCTCGCTCTTTTCTATCTTCCCTGCAGATTCTCTGTCTTCATTTATAACGGTCTTTCTTCAGGCTCATTACAATACAGTTTCTTACAATCAGGTTAGCCTTATCTATATGTAGCAGGTCATATCTTCAAATGTATCGATAGACGCCCTTTTCTAGTTAGCTTGGTGGAGTTAGCTGTTAGTATATCTCTCAGCCACCCATTTATCTGCTCTTCCTTAAAGTGGGCCATTGTACAGGTGGTTGATTTCAAATGTTACATTTTGATTTTTCCTTATTATAGCCTCATTGTAATCTTACCTTGAAGTTTCAGGGAAATTTTAACATTAATTATTAGCACAATTAGGAGATGGGACCTAATGAATAATGAGAGTTAGAGGTAGGTGAGATTGTGGTTTTACATCTGGCAGAACAAATGTGGAAAATTTAGTAAGACATCAAGAAATGAGTAAAAGATTATTAAGCAGTGACAAGGATCCATTTTAATTTGAATCCATAGGTTTTTGGTAGGCCAGTTAGAGTTTTTGGTCCTTTTATGGCAAATCATTATAGCCTAGAAGGCTACAAATGAGAGATGATTAGAGAGATCTGAGCACATAACAGAAAGTTAAATGTCCATACACTCAGTAAACTTTCAACGAACACATGCCGTTTGCAGATAAAGCGTCTAGTGCACCTAAGAAGTGACTAGTGAATCAGCTGTAGAGTGTTGGCTCACGTTAGACTAATAATTCAAAGATTAGGTTCTTTGGCGCTGTCTCCTAGGGCTGTTGGGAGTGAAGAATACTAATTCTGGAAAGTCAAAGTGGGAGGGGTCCAGGGAGTGGATAGGTTGTCAAGCAGGTGTGCTTTGAAAACGTTTCATTGTACTGTAAGTCATGTTTATTTTAGAAAAACAGAAAGTACATATAAGCATAAACAATAAAGTAAAACATCTCTCATAATACCGTTACCTAGAGATAATCACTGGTAACATTTGTTATATTTCTTTCCATATTTTTTCTCTCTATATTTTTCATTAAAAGTGGATAATTCCCTGCGTACATTTCCATAGCTTGCTTGTTTACTTAATAGACTGTAATCTTAATAGATTATAGATTTTCATGTTGTTACATTTCTATACTTATTATAAAAGTATAATAATCTTATAAAAGTGTAAAAATATTATAAATTTTTAATGGCACTTTCCGTTAGATAGGTATGCCATAATTGATTTAGTCAACTCCATTTAACGTAGTTTGAAGTTTTTAAGGTAATTGGAGGAAACTGATTAAAAGGAAGGAAAACAGCTGGGCACAGAACTTATCTAGAAGGATGAGTATGAATCACAGCGAAGATCCTCGCAGCGGCAGTTACTGAATAATGAAAAGCAGAGAGAGAACAGAAATATGATAGAAAATAGTCCTGGTGATTTTGGAGAAAACGGATCCCTCCTGACTGTTAATCCAGTCTCTCAGGGAAGCGTGGGAAATTCTGGCTTCCATGGAAGGAGGGCAACAAGAGATGTCGGTTTGCAAAGGCAGAGAGAGGAAATAACGACTAGGTACAGGTAAACAGGTGTTTGCTGCTAGTATAAGAACGGGTCCCAAAGTGGAGGAAAACAGTAAGGAAATAACATCCCTTTGTGTATGCAGGAATGTACAGGGCATTGAGGCGGGAAGTGCTATGGTTTCCATGTCAAAGTGCAGACTCTGGAGCCAGACTGCAGAGTGTTCAATCCTGGCTCTCCACGCCCTGTAGAACCTTGGGCAAGTTTCTTAATTTCTTTATCAGTAAAATAGGGATAATAACATACCTGCCTTATGCTGTCTGTGGTCTGTGGCTTGTCGCCGTGAGGATCACCGAAGGTTCCTAGATGTAAGTGATTAGAACAGTGCCGAGCGCACAGTGAGACTCAGTACACAGTAGGTCTGTTATCCAGAGTAGAATAAGGACATCTGTTAGACAGACGGGGGGCAGTAAGTGAAGTGAGAGCAAAGTCTCTTGTAGCAGGAGCCACAGTAAAGACACAAGCTCTGCACGCTGAGAACGGAGGAAGGGGTGGATAAGTACAAGCGTGTGGCCACTGAGGCACACGTGCGTGGTACTCCACACCTCACCACAGCAGTCCATGTGAAGTGATTAATGGACAAGTACGTTCAAAAATCATTTTGTTTCCCCCCTATAGCCTGGGTATAGAACCAGACAGACATAGCATGGAACTAAGTGATAAGTCTGAAGGAAAGTTAGGAGGCTGAAAGATTAAGCCCTTAAAGGGAGGTGGGAGGAGGGCAGAAGGCATAAATGGGGAGACCTTTGTCTGGTGGCAGATGGAAACTAGACTTCTGGTGGTGAATATGATATAGTGTATACAGAGGTCGAAATATAGTGATGTACACCTGAAATTAATATAGTGTTATAAACCAGTGTTACCTCAAAAAAAAATCGAACCTTTAGAACCCAAAGCTAGTTTCCTCCCTAAGTTACCCTTAGAACTGTGGGATTTCTGTCTCCTTTTTGACTCATTGGCCCAGTGGTTCTCAACCCAGAAGAGTAGCCCTCCCCCAACCCTCCCCACACGCATGGACATTTGGAAATGGTGTGGGGACGTTTTTGGTTGTCAGAGTCTTTCGGGGACATTTAGTAGGCTGGCACCAGGAGTGCTGAGTGCTCTTCAAATGTGCCAAATAGTCCCACATAATGAAGAATTGTCTGCAGAAATGCCAGCAG
The DNA here is from genome assembly GCF_041296265.1 of Equus caballus. Classification (NCBI taxonomy): domain Eukaryota; kingdom Metazoa; phylum Chordata; class Mammalia; order Perissodactyla; family Equidae; genus Equus; species Equus caballus. Next base: position 25,280,757 of record NC_091694.1, on the reverse strand, counting down.
CACTCCCGTGGAGAAACACTGCAGTGTGAAATTTGTGTTGTGGGGTGAGTCAGCCCAGTATTTTCCAAGTCTAGTACCAAAGAGCGAGCCACATGCTAAGGATTATGTGTGAGTGGACATGAAGAGACTTATTTGTTCCACAGGACATTTTCAGCAAAGTCTTACTTTTGGTTGAAATGTCAGAAATTGCTTACAGATTAACTTTGCCTAAATGTAGAGGCAGAGATTCATCTGTGGTTTTAGTTCCCTTGAGCACAGGAAAGCCATTGGAACAGTTCTTCATGTAGGACAGGAAGGATCATTCCTGAAGGGGCCTTCCTTTTTTTTTAACCAAGCCCAAATGGTAGGTTGTATGTAAGTTTGACTTGTGTCCGCTCTTATTTAAGTCCCAGCTTTGGGAGATACTTTTATGACTCTTAGAGTATAAGATATCATAAGGGAAAGGAGTGGTAATCTCCGTTTTTAATACGGAGAGTAACATGAGCACATAATTACCGCCCAGTATGTTAATCATTTTTTTGTGTCTGTGTTCATCTCAGGAGAGAAACCCTTTATCTGTGAAATCTGTGGCAAAAGCTTCACCAGCCGCCCCAACATGAAGAGGCACCGCAGAACTCACACAGGCGAGAAGCCCTATCCATGCGATGTGTGTGGCCAGCGGTTCCGCTTCTCCAACATGCTTAAGGCCCACAAGGAGAAGTGCTTTCGGGTGACCAGCCCCGTGAATGTGCCGCCTGCTGTCCAGATCCCACTTACAACTTCCCCAGCCACCCCAGTTCCTTCTGTGGTGAACACACCCACAACCCCAACTCCTCCAATCAATATGAATCCTATAAGCACTCTTCCCCCTCGGCCCATCCCCCACTCCTTCTCTCACCTCCACATCCACCCACACCCTCACCACCCGCACCACCTTCCTATCCCTCCGGTCCCACACCTCCCCCCACCTCCAGCGCTCTTTAAGAGCGAGCCTTTAAATCACAGAGGCCAGGGTGAGGACAACTTTCTTCGGCACCTGGCAGAGAAGAACAGTTCAGCACAGCATCATTAACATCCGTCTCCTTCAGTGTGTTCTCCACGTGTCGTGTGCCCATATGTGAGCTTGCAGAGAGGGAGTTGGTGAGCCTTTCTGCAGCTGTCGGACTCTTCTCGGCCTCCACCAACAGCTTTGTCATTGTCTTGGGGAATCAACGCATCCAAGGGAATGAACAAGAAGACCACCTTGAGCTCACAGAGGGGCTGCCGTCCAAACCAGGGGAACCACCGAACTAAAGCCCAATGTGCTTGCATTTTCTGGTGACTTTTATAAATTTCAGATACTCAGACTTGTGGAATTTTATAATTTCATATCAGCTGATGAGGTATGCTTGCTTTTATATCCTGGACTTCTCCTCAAAGAGGGGACAGGCCCGGTTTCCTTTGTACTAATCGGGAAGGCTGTGAGATTAATCCAGAGCATTAATTGTATCACTGTGTATCGTAATGAATTCTTTTCAGCTTTTGGTGCTGGCTTCAGAGTTGAGCTAGCCACATTTCACAGTATATCAAGCATTATAGAGAAAGACAGAAATTTTCTTCTTTGTGTAGCTCTCCTAACGCACTCTTTATTTTACTACAGAAATTATTTTAGAGTTTTTGTATAGACTTCTTTAGTAGTCTGTTTCTAAAATGAAATGTATTTCAATAAGCGGTGTAATTTTTTCAGTGTAGCTGGACCTATGTTGTAAAATAGAAAAAATTTTTATAATCATCAAAATGTGATTCTTAAAGATGCATATAACTTCTGTAGTTCAAAGTTATTCTTACATCCGTACAACTCAAAGGTGCTTCAGAGACTAGATGTATCTGGGAGGGTCTCCAGACCAGGTTACTGCAAAAATGAGGTTTTGCTTTCAGAACTTGGCATAAGTCCTTGGTAGTTTTTTAATCTCTACTTAACACTCAAGTGTCTGTTAGGCTCACTGACATGCTTCTGTCCTCCATGTTTCATTGGTTCAGTTGGTCCATTCAGTGGAATCATTTGCAGAGGGTTGGGCCTTTTCCAGGGCAGTCACCTAAAGCTTGCATGTTTTGAAAATCTGGGGAAAGCCAGTCGCTGTCAAGAGGAGGAAGTGATGGAGATTGTTTCATCTCCGTCACATCTGACTCTCACTTCCCTCAGAACTGTGTTCGTGTTCAATCTTCATGGGATGACACATCGAAGTCTCATAATACACTGCTCTTTTTGAGATTGCTTTATTTTTCTAGAATTGTTATAAAAAAAATAGCACACTAAAATCACAAACATGATGTTGTGGATGGTGGCTGAGAAATTTGGATGAGAATGCAAATTGGTTATGAGTTTTAAAATGTCTCTGAGATCAGTGGATGTGTCCACCACTCTGCGCTGTTTGCTGTCGGGAGGGAAGGCGAGCTCCTGCATTTTGCTGCCCCGTCCCCTGCAGATAGTTGCATGACAGCAGCATTGCTGGGTGGTGAGAGCAGCATCCCCAGAACCCTTAGGCACGTCATTTTTTCAAGTTTGGGGAACTTCTAAAGAGCACGATAAATCAGGAGCTTATTATAGAAAGGCTGAAGAGAAGGGCTGAAGAGATGGGTTATGTTTAACTGATCAAATTTATCCAGACTCAGCATAGCTAAAAATTTTGTATTTTTTCATCTGAGAGAACTGAGTTCCAAAGCTCGCCTACTTTCTCTCTCCCTCCCTCCCTCTCTATTTTTTTAATCTTGAAGTTTCTTTAGTTTTCTCTCCTCAGGCTCTTAAATCATTGCCTGAATCAGAACCCTGGCTTTTATTTATTTTTTATTTTTTATATTAAATGTGCAGATATACTTCAAGCACTTTTCCAGCTGATGAGCTCTGTGGTAGGAAAAAATGGAACTCTTTCAATTGAGGTTTAGTCCCTATTTTAAAAATATCGCATTCTCTGCTAGCTTTTTGCTTTAATATTTCCAAATTTTTTCCTTTGATTATTGCCTTTGTCTTTTATAATGAGCATAGGAAAATTTTGGAATGAGGCAGAAAAGTATCTCAAGACATATACTTTTCTTCCTGTTTTTGGATGTAATTTCTAAAGAATGTCATTTTAAATATATATATATATATATATATATATATACATTCTTTGAACACCCCGGTACCCAAACCAATAAGGAAAGTTAATTCCTTGTTTATGACTGTTATATCTTTAGTGGCTGCTCCCCCTTACTCCCAGTCTCCTGTGCATTCCATGACAAGTTTGTGGATCTACACCTTTATGTAGGCATATTATTATTTCATGGCCAAGCCTGTACTATTAAAATGATTTTTTTAAAGATGTAAATTGCAGCTTAGTTAATTGGTTATACCTTATCTTGTCCTAATTAAATTACAATATCAGGCAGCAATTCTGAATTCTAGACTTGAGACCATTGAATCAACCATTTATGAGGTGTACTATAATTATACACTGGAAAATTCAGGTAGTCATCTTTGATTTTTCATTCAAGTGAATATAGCCATAAGAGAATATCTGCTACATAGGAAAACCAGTATTAAGCAAATAATCACCACCACCCTTAACAGAAGCAAAAAAGAATTATTATCTTTTTTTAAATCAGCGTTGTCATACAATACAGTTCTTAATGAAATGTTCTTGTGGAATAATCTGGAACCTTGCAATTTTTTTTTCCTAGATAAGTATACCTTCCCTGTCTTGGGATCTGTGGTCTCCAGGAAGACTGCTCAGAACATGACTCCTCATCAGTTCATATCACATATGAATAATGAAATGAGTTAAGAATATCCGTGACATTAACACTTCTGAATATGAGAACTGCAGGATTAAGCCTTAAACATTCATGTGCATCAGGTTTAACATGCTTAAGACTCAAACTCAGGGTTGAAAATGTGATTGGGGTCCTTTGCCAAAATGAAAGTTGCATTATGTGGTGTGTTCCCTCCCACATACAGTACAGCACCCCGTGACGTCGTCACAACTTATTACCTACTTGCTCTCTGCTTATGAAAAAAGAACTCTGGAGGAGTTTTCAGTTTCTCAGCCCTTATCTGTACTCAAACAAGTCTTTTAAAGACAACAAAGGCCACATTTCAGCATTATATACATGTCAGATTGAGGCTGTTTCGCATTCCTTAATTTTACTGTGGTGAAAGGCTTGTATCATTACTAGGGTTAAGACCTACTTAAGGAAAATTCCCAAGGACTTTCTTGAGTTGACATTGCTTTTTTTTGTATTGCATTTTTCTGTTCTTTTCTCGTAGTCTTATCATTCAAATAGAAACTCTTCCTTATCCTTAATGAAAGGCTGCTTGCTGCTTTCTCAGATTGAGTCAGGTAGGCTCCGACTGAGTGAGATTTTTAAATTTGAATGAAGAAAATAAGATGAAGAGTTTAAAGGCATGTGGCTTCATTTCCACGTATGTTTGTGATTTGAGTCTTATTTTTAGCAAGCAAGGAGGTCTCCACATAAAACTTTACAGTAGTTCAAAGAAACCCTTGCAAATCAGTTACACATACATTTACAGTCCACCATTTACATTAACTGTTCTAAACTAACGACTGAGCATGGACGTTACCATAGTCGTACCACCTTTCTAGAAACTGCATTTGTTGGAAGTACCTTTTCATTGTGGTTAGAGTGCTCCCTATAATTTGATTGTCCCTAGTGTACTAACTGAAGGCAAAATACTTTGAAGAGATGCTTGTAAACTTTGAATTTTCTACTTCTTAAAGTTTTTTTCAGTTTTTATGTTTGTTGAATGGATATGTATGTTTAGCTTACTTTTGATTTCACTGGAAGTTTTAAATTTTGAGGAGATCAAGCAGAAATAGAAATCCGTTGTAGGTGTATATATATTTACTCCATCTTGCAGATTTCAGTTAGTGAAACACAGAATGATAGGTGGGGTTTTATTGTTTGAGAAAAAAAAAAGGAAAGGAAAACTAAAGTTAGAGAAACCCTTCTGTTTGAGCTACTGTATAGAAGAGACAACTTTTGTTACATTGCTGGTCCACGTGATGAACATTTCGATGCTGTTTTAGACTGTACGGGAAGTATTTAATGAAAAAGGGGATAAGTGACATTTAAGAGTTTTATCACCTATCCACCATTACAAAAATCTACTCACTTGGAATTCTTCAGGCTATAAAATTGAGCAAACAAATATTGGGTTTTAATTTTCCTTTGCCTGAACCAAGACAGGAAATTTCCCAAAAGATCATTTTTTCAGGCATGAAAGGTCATTAGCCGTTAGAGATAGTGGCATTACGCAATAATGACACCCGAGCTAGCCTGCTTCTGTCACCTGTAGCATTTGTACTAAATGACGATGACCTTCCAACCCTGGACACTACCTCGATAGAGCAAACTAGAGATCCTCTCTACACTTTCTATGGAAGCCATAAAAGTTGCCATCAATATACCCACTCTCATAGTTCTATACTTTTATACTCCAGACTTTTTATAGACTTTGTGACCAGATCTTTTTGTCTTAGAGGATAGGTTTTGCAAGATTCAAAGGAAAATCAAACTCCTTGGTTGTCCCAACTTTGAAGCTTTAGCTTCAGTAAATTTGTTTGAAGAGCCAGATAATGTACCATTTATCAAATTCTTCATTTAAGTCAAAGCTATTTTGCAGAGTTGCGTGTCTGGAAAACAAACTTCTCTTTCTTGTTCCCCAAGTAGATGCTATATTGTTGTAAGAAACTGCTTATAAAGTGGATTTCTACCTTGTTCCTCGGTGTGTTACTAGGTAATATATGTGTTGTCACAATGTCCCTGGACTTGTTTTTATTTCCTTTGACCGACAAGTGAGTATACACTTCCCTCTAATCCTCTAGTATCTCACTACAGCTTCAGTCTCTCTCACTCTACTCTTGAGTGCCTTCAAAAAGCCAGCATCCTGGAACATTCTTTTCCTGCTCTAAATCCTACCTCTGATTATTTCATTCTCCGTGAGTATTGGAATTCACCCTTTTTCCGATTGGGTTGGCTCTACAAACTAGCTAAAACCTTGGCTGAGAATTTTGAACATATTTCTGTTTTGTTCCCCCATGTCATTTTTAGATTACATTTTTAACTTTTATTTATATCTTATTTCTTCACATATTGTATCTTTAGTGATGAAAGATTGTATCCTTATCTTACTCTTCATCTTCTTGTCTTTCACCAGAAGCTAGAAGTTCTTTTAAAATGAAAGGTCAGTGAGTGTCTCTTGTGAGCCTGTGTTTCTCATCTTAGTCTTCCCGAAGGCCCCCTCTTTCTGATTCAGGATCCTGAATGCTGCTGTTGCCATCCCCTGTTCCTATATTGCTTCTCTCGTCCAGAAACGTTTTGCAAGGTTGTACCCATAATTTTATTGTAGTCAAATTAATTTAAAATCTCTCTCTGGGTTTATCAGAAGTCCTTACTGACTTTTCATCTGCCCCCTAGGCTCCCGTCCCTCAGAGACTTCCAGCTACTTTCTTTCCTACTTGTTCTCATCTAATTAATTTAAAAATAAGATTGAGACATAACATATGAAGGATTTAATAAAAAGGGGGTTGCAGTGTGTTCTCCATATGATACGAGCACCTTATTGATGAAACTGTTTTAGCAATTGGCTAATATTTCACAGTCAGAACTGAAGTGTATGCCTCGCACAGGTTGCCTGCTCTCTTTCAGTTCTCTTCCAAAACTGAAGACAGACAGAACTCTTTAAAATTAGGAAATTGGATTGCATTTTTTTAAAGTGAATGAAAGCTATTAAGTTGAGTATTTTGGCCTTAGTCAAAATCTTTCCTTTCTGACTTAAAATGTTGTTCCTCTTTCCTTAAAGTTAATACTACTAATACTCAGGTTTTCAAGACTAGCTAATAACCACATGAAGTGGGAGTCTGAGAAGGCAGCTGTTAATAAATTCATAATCCTGTTGGTCTGGCAAGAATATGTTATTGGTGAGACGGCAAAATTGTGAGAACTGGCCATGTTTGATAATGAGTAAATTCAAGACATTTGAAGGGCTCACTGGCTGGAACGGGAAGACTAGTTTACAAAATGCAAATGGTAGATTTCTATAGAAATAAGGAACAAGAGTTTCTTGTTGTTTTAAATACTTTTTGCTTTAATTTGCCTTGATAGTCCTCATTATTGACCTAGAAGTTGGCCTCTTTTAGGAAGTAACTGGCTTCCTAATCGTAACCACTTTGAAACCGTGGCTTTTCTCTCCAGAGTCGCAGGCAGCACAACAGTGGAGAGCCGCATGTGCTCACGCGCAGAGGGGCCCCCCGACGCCCACCGTTGGCTCGTTTCATGTCTTCGGTGATAGGAGACGTTTGGCCCAAGTATCAGAGGGCCCTTGCCCCCGAGCAAGGTCTCCTCCACTTTCTAGCTCCAGGCTCCTTTCACACTATTTGAGCTTCTCTGGTGAGATCAGGGATAAGTTACTTGAGAACGTTTTTGGGGACATGGAGAAAATGAGGATGGGACAAGAAGGGGTAGAAGCTGAATTTTGCTTAACTTCAGAAGGAAATCTGACACTTGCATTGTTGGTCTTGATCAACCAAAGAGCCTGTCTCTGTACTGGATGTGCCAAAGGATCAAGTTGTTTCTGAATATGCAGCTCCTCTGAAGGAACACAGCTTCCTCCCTGCCTGTCTTTTACAGGTGAAAAGGGACCTTGTGATCAGAAGGACAGAGACGCCAACTTACATCCTGCAAAAGACTCAAGGCTGTGTTTAATTGCATTGGAAAGTTGGTGGGAAATATTTTATTCTTTTAGAATCTCTAATCCTCCTACAAATATCTTTTCTATGCTTGATTATTCAACTCATTTGATTTTTTCAAAAGTAAGAAAAGTGTGTGGCATAATTTTGGTGTTTACTTCTGAACTTCCATCCTCAAGGATATATATGCAGCCTCTCAAAATCAGATGAATTCTCAATCTTCTACAGGTTAGAATATATATTTTATTCATTTCTTGACCCAGGCTGTGTGTCTATTCCATCAGCAGTACTGGCTTTGTCCACAAGGGAGCAACAAAGTACTTTAGCTTCTTTATTCTCAACCTTCTAAAGATCCCCCTTTTAAGTCTCTTATAGAGTATCCTCTCTTGGCTCAGTGCTTATTTATAGATCTTGGTTTTTAAGCCATTTTCCCTTATTACTAAGTCCAGTAGTTGCTCAGTCTTCATGATGCAAATGAAGAATGATGTGTGGGTCAGAGGGCTGGGTGAGTCAGGCGTCTTCACTAGCCTTTGAAAATAACGGTGCCCCGAGAGGAAGCCAGGACCTTCCCATGGGGGCTCCACTGTGTGCTAAACGCAGAGCAGGAAGGGACCATCCTTACTTTTTCCAGACCCCACCATGAGCACAGGGCCCTCACATCTCTGAGAAGCTTAAGAGCTGCCTGGGTAAGTCGAGCACGGATGAGGAAACGCTTCTCACCTTCTCTGCTCCAGATGGATGTCTGGCCCAGCAAGTACTGGGCCAGACCCTGTGTCCTGATCCACAGGAGGAGCCCTGCAGCACCACCTCTCCAGGCTAGAACTCAGTTTGTGTTCCCTCTCTGTCAGTTACTTGTCCTGGGCTCCCAACCTTCATCAGCTCTCTGACCTTGAGCTTCGTTGGTGCTCCTTGCAGCGTCGTCTTCACAATAGGCAGGTCAGTAATCAGCTAAGGGGCAATAGCAGACTGCACCTACTGACGCAGGGGGGCCAGGAGGCGTTTGCGCCTGGAGTGGCCTTCTGAACGGATGTCCGCCTGGCTCCTTTTCCTAGCCACGTCTGGCCCCGAGCTATACAGGTAGAGAGAGGTATCCACGTGTAACTTTAACACTCGACAAAAAGCGAAACTGAAGCTGTGACTGGTTTGGGTAGCAGGTGGCTAGGTGTAACGTGTTTGTTTTTACTTTTGTTTTCCCCGACAGTACTGAAATCACTTGCACTTTTCCTCATTTCTTAAAGAAAAGAAAATCCCGTTTGCTTGCCAGGAGTTGTTTAGGATTAGGTTTACAAAGTTTGTTGTTGAATGTTGAACATTTGTCCAAAGGAGTTTGACGAAACAGAAGCTGCTTGGTCCCTGTTCTGCCTGCTAGGTCGTAAGGATTAAGGCCATGTGGCTGGGGTACTTGTGTCAAGTCCAGAAGGGGGCAGTGTCCCTCTCCTACCTCTGCGAAGACGCAACGGAAGGGCAAGTTGGACTGGTGTGTAGGACAGGTACCTGTCACGCTGCAGAGGAGTTTAGAGGAGTCTTTCAGTCAGGGAGGTGGCAGGTAGGTAGGACAGGATCTCCTAAGATGGGAACGATGGTGGGGAGAGGAGAGCTGTGTGGCCCCAGGGAACCGCAGGGAGACGGAACCGAGCTCCCCTCCTCAATCCCCAAACTAGCCTAGCTTCCCTGAGTCACCGTTTCTCCAGCATCCTGTCAGATCCCTCAGTGTACTGATCTCCCCCCTTGTGTTAACTATACCAATATTATTTTTTTAGCAATTGAAATGCACTTTTTTATTTCAACTCAATCATGATTTTAAGTATAAAAAATTTATAGACTGTTAAAACTACTTTTTTGTGTATTTTTAACCACTCGATGTAGCATTGTCTATTTTATTCTTGTGAGACTCTGGTACAAGGTGTGCCACTTCATGCTATTTCCGAGATGCTGGGCCTTTGGATGTGTACGGTAACCACCTTAATGCTAATGTTCGAAGTAAAAAAAAAAAAAAAACGTAGTCATCTCTGTTGTGTGTCTTTCTTCACTTCGTTTCTTCCTTATCCTCAGTTGACAACGTTTTGAGGTCTCCATGCTCAGTGTTACCTTTTTCTCGTAAAATGCACAATCCTGATCTGCTGTTATCGGTTGTCTCTAGTCCTGGTAGAGGCTGCCCAGCCCGCAAACCTGTTTCTGAAGGATAACCTGTTTTCGAGGCTGCTGGCCAGATCAGTGATTCATTCTCTTTATTCAGTGCTGCCTGGCTCAGTGCAGATTGCTTTCAGTAACAGTGCTGCGTCCAGCTGAGCAATAATCTGAGCAGATCCTCGAAAACACTGTTTGAGAAGAGGGTCATGACTGGGTCTGAACCCGTCTGAAGAAAAGTAATAACAGATGGAAATAGCTTACAAAGTACATTCAGTGAGGAGCTGTAATTCTGAAATAGGGCGCTTGGGGTGAGGTTCCTCTTCCTGCCCCCATCCCATCCGTTCAGGCACTCATTTGTTTAGTCCACAGATGTTTATTGAGGGCTTCGTATGTGCTGGGCGCTGCCCTAGCCCCTTGTTCGGCAGTGAACAAGACGGGATCCCTGCTCTCGTGGGGCATGTGTTCCTGTGGAGGAAACTCGACATTAAACAAATAATTATCTGGTAGAACGTCAGCTGGTGAGATCCTGTGGGAGGCTGGCCCTCAGAGCTATTACTGCAGCCAACTGGAAGATGAGCTGTTTTCTGCCACAAGCCTTTCCAGCTCAGGCTCCATCCTGTCCTGTTGTAAGGATTCCAGTGAGGGAGTTAAGTATATAGAAAGGAAATCTTATTGTTCAAAGTTCCATTTGTTTAAAACCTCTTAGAATGGCACTAAACTACCTAGATCATAGAATTACTTTTCTTATTTTCGATTGTCTTGTAACTGACTGGATACTGATATTAACACTTTTTTCCTAGGTATAAAGTAGATATTCCCCTCACCCCAAAATATACTAGGTCAGCGGCTTTCAAACTTTTACTGCGACCCATAGTCAGAAATGTATTTTCCCATTCCTTGGCTATCCGACATATTTTTCTATTCTGTTTTTTTAAATATTGATCATGAACTGCTGAATTAATTTTAAGACCCACTAATAAGTCCTACCTGCAATTGGAAGAATCCTGTTCTAGAGTACTATATATATGTATTATTTTATTCCAACAGCAGCCTGAGTTCAGTTTCGGGCAGAATCTGGTTGTTTTAACTGGATCTTCCAACATCTTAATTCTTACGTGTTTCTGCTGCTCACTGGGTCCAGACTTGGACGCTCCCTGCACAGACTGGCCATCGCTCACTCCAGCGCCCTGCAGTGGAGACAGATCCAGTCCCAGGCACGCGGCAGCCCTTTCTCGAAGGGCCTGTGACCCAGTGCCGCTACCGAGCCCAGAGAACTCCTTCCCTGCAGTTTAAACACAAACTCCCTTTCCAAGGTCTCCATGGTAAATGGTAATAATAATGACCCTCGGTTCCCACCTCGTTGTGTTCACACCCTTTTATAGGGTGTCTTTACCCCTCCTCCTGTTAAGCTCCCAGTAAGGGTGGCCATTCTCATCTCCTTTAATCTGGGCTGGTCTTGTGACTTCTTTGACCAATAAAATGTGGCAAAAATGATGTGCAAGTTCTGGAGCCTATGCCTCAAGATGCTCGCGGCCTCTGCCCTTGTTCTCGGAACATGACTGCCAAGTGAAGAAGTTCGGGCTGGACCACCGAACGGTGAGAGACTGCGTGGAGAGAGAAGCCCCAGTTCTCCCTGCCAAGCCTCCGGACGCGGATGAGGACATCCCAGACCCTTCAGCTCAGCTGGCCCTCATCTACATACATGCTTAGGAGCCCAGGTAAGACCAGCAGAGTAACTGCCCAGCCAACCCAGAGGATCACTAGAAATAAATTATTCTTAGAAGCCACTGAGATTTGTGGTGATTTGTTACACTGTGATAGATAACCCGGAACAGCCTCAGATTTAGGTCTAACGGTTCCTGAGAGCTTCTAGCTTTGCACAGTCCCTTAGGCAAGAATCTTAACCTTTTTGGCCATAACCGAGTAACAGTTTTAGCTCATTTGTTTCTAGGTGCCTGATACCTCTATTTCTAATCTATACTTAGAAACTATGAACTGGACAGGATGGAGGGATTCCTCATGTCCACAGCTGATTTCACCAACAGTGCAACCATTTCAGAATTCCCCTCCACCCCATCTTCTGGCCTGCTCCTCCGTGTTCCCAGGCTTATTCCTGAACTTCCTGAGTTAGGAAGGGTCTGCTTTCAGAGCCCTGTGACTGGTGCATCTCGCCCTCAGTCCCTGTCCTCAAGCGTAGTAGCACCCTATTTGGCCTCAATATTCTGCAACAACTTTGATCGTTCCCCGGATGTTACTGAGGGAGACAGTACACTCAAAGTGTTACAAACACACAGGCTCCTTCACAGACAAACCTGGGCTCAATCTTTTCTCTCCTACACAGTCATTAATGTGGCTGTGAGCAAGTTATTTAACCACTCTGAGCCTGTTTCCACATCTGCAAAAGAGGATATTAATAGCAGCTCCCTTAAGGTCGTGGTGAGGATTAAATAAAGCAATGCAGGGAGAATGCTTAGCCCAGTGTTTGGCAGGTAGCATTTGTGACAGGCAGCTCCGATGATCCTGATGATCCCCGCCTCCTGGGGTTCACACCCCTGTGTAATGCTCTCCCCTTTAACTGGGCTGGATTCAGTGACATGCTCTAAGGAATAGAATATGACAAAAGTGATATGATGTCACTTCCAAGATTAGTTTTAGAAAAGACTCTTGGGCGTGGTCTTTCGCTCTACAGTCACCAGCTGCCATGTCACGAAAACAGTGAGGCAGCCTAAGGAGGACGTGGCCAGGAACAGAAGCCTGCCAGCAGCCACGTGAGTGAGCTTGGAAGTGGCTCTCTAGCCACAGCAGAGTCTTGAAGCGTCTGTGGCCCAAGCCAGTACCTTGATGACAACCTCATGAGAGACCCTGAACCTCTACGCCCAGCTCAGACGCATGGCCAACAGAAAATGGGGGACGATGGCTGTTCTTTGAAGTTGCTAAGTTTGAGAGTAATTTATTATGCAGACAATTAATACAAAATACAAATATTCACTATTGGGAGTTCCAGAAAACAATAATTGTGGCGGATGCTGTGGCGAGCCTCCCAGATTCTCCCCTCTTCATGGGTGAGGCGCTCATTCTCCCAGCCGCTCCAGAGTGTTTGTGCCAACAGCTCTCAGCTGAGTCCCTCTCCAGGAATTGCTCTCAGCTGAAGAGAGTTACCTCCCCCAAAGTCACGCCTCCTCCCCTCCCCAGGGCAGCCCACGTCCAATGACTTGTTAGTGCAGATGTATAAAGATCCGGACCTGTTGTCTCGAGGCCGGGCAATTGTGAAGCGCCACCCTCTCCTGAACTCCCTGTGAGACAAGCTGAGGCCTTTGTCGTGAAGGCCTCACAGTTGAACTCTGTGCCCAGCTTGACCTCTGCCTAATCCTACTTCCTGGAAGACTCTCCAGGTCTTGATGCTCAATACTCGAGTCAGTTCCCAGGGAACCTGATCTAATACGTTGGTGCCAGGATTGGTTCGGGGAAGCAGACTCCAAAATGGGACGTTGGCCCCTTGCTGGGTAGCTGGTAACGAAGACCCCATCACTAGTGGCAGGTGGAACTGACAGCCCTCTCATGCTGAAGTGGTACGATTGTCCAAACTCACTAGTGGTGAACCTATAGAAGTGGGGTGGTGCAACATCACAGGCTTTTGAGAGGTTAGGGGAAGCACTAATTCTAAACACAGTGGACTCTAAAGACGGTTGGTGAGTGCCTTCGATGCGTTAGGGAAAGATAATGAATGGCCGAGGGTGTTTAATCACCAACAGAAGGCAAGTGTCAAAGTCAGCAGGCCTTGTGTTGTTAAAGCCACCACATTTGTGACATTCGTTATGCCGCAATGGAAAACTAAAACAGGTGCAGGTACCTGGAAGTGGGGGTACCATAACAAATACCTAAAGCTGTGGGAATGGCTTTGGAATTGGGCCACGGGTGGAGGCTGGAAGAATTTTGAGGAGCATGATAGAAAAAGCCTAGATTGCCTTGAAGAGGCCTTTAGTAGAAATATATACCTTAAAGACTCTGCCGGTCAGAAGAATGTGAGGAAAATTACAGAGACATCCTCAGCTGCCTGAGAGAAAGCCTCAATCTTGATGAACAGACTGTTAGTAGAAACCTGGACCTTAAGATGCTGATGGTGAGGGCTCAGGAGGAAGGGAGGAATATGTTACTGGAACTGGAGGAAGGGCGCTTCTTATTACGGAGCAGTGGAAAGCTTAGCAGAATCGGGTCTGGCTGTTATGTGGAAAACAGAACTTAGAAGCGGTGAACCTGGATATTTAGCCGAGGTTATTTAGCCGAAGAAAGCCTGGTTTCTTTTTGCCGCTTACAGTAAAATGCAAGAAGAGAGATAGAAATTAAGGGAAGAACTGTTAAACAAAAAGGAACGAGGACTTCATGATATGGGAAATTCTCAGCCTGTCCAGATTCCAAAAGATACTAAAATTCAGAAATGGCTGCCCAAAACGAGCATAGAAAAAAGCCCGGGAATGTGGCAACCTTTGGCTGGAACTTCGGAAAGATCAACAGGCCAGTCACAGAGATAAGGGTTGCGTTAGTTTGCTAGGGCTGCCCCCATGAAGGACCACAAACTCGTGGCTTAAACAACAGACACGTGCCGTCTCACAGTTCCTGAGGCTACACAACCAAGACCAAAGCATCAGAAGGGTTGCTTCCTTCTGAAGACTGAGCATCTGTCCCATGCTTCCCTCCCAGCTTCTGGTGGGTCGCTGACAATCTTTGGCATTCCTTGACTTGTAGGAGCATCACCTCGATTTCTGCCTCCATCTTCACATGACATTCTCCCTGTGTCTAAGTCCAATTTCCCCTTTTTATAAGGAAACCAGTCATTTGGATTAAGGGTCCACCCTATTCCAGGTTGACCTCATCTTAACTAATTACCTCTGCAACAACCCTATTTCCTTATTTGGAGGTAGTGAGGCTTAGGATTTCAACATGTGAATTTTGGGGGAACACCATTCAATATCAAGGGTGTTCTTCATAGATCTCAATCAAACCAGGGAGCCTCCAGGAACCTTAATGGGTATTGCCCCTTAGCCTTCTCAGCAGAAGCAAATATAGAGAAGAAAATTGTCCCAGAAGGATCTGTGGGGGAGACTTTTGTGTAATGGAGTGAGTCCTGGTGCGATCCATGCAAAGCCCACAAGGTTCTTGAGAAATTTATACCTGCAGAAACACCATGAGCTTGGATTGAAAGAGACAGAGAATGAAAGAAGGCTTTTGGGTCCCCCAAATTTTACCGGCAGGGAGAAGGTCAATAAAATTTCTCAGCTGCAAACACGTGCTATCTTTCATGGAAAAGGAAGAGTGACTCAGAGGGTGGATCCAGGAGCCCAGAAGGCAGAGTCAAGAGCCATGAAAGGTTATTCTTAGGCCTTGAAACCTAATAGAGTTTGCTCGAATAGATTCAGAAACTGCTTTGGCTTGGTGATTTCCCCCTTTTTGAACCGGAATATAACTGTTGTCCTATACCTCTCCCACCATTGTTTGTTGGGAGTGTTGGGGGCATATGACTTATTTCTTTAGTTTCCCAAGTCCATCGATGGAGAGGAATTGCACCCAGGAGCTGTACTTAATGGGTTATACTCGGGATTCATGTGCACCTGATTTAGATGATAAAACGTTGGACTTTTGAGCTGATGATATTTAGATGAAATTTTGGACTTTGAATTTCTCATTCAAATTCTCATCCTAGGATGAGACCCTTGAGAACCTTGGGGGGTGGGGGGTGAATGTATTTTGCATTTGGGAAGGATGCATTTTAGGGGTCAGACGGTGGACTGTGGTGGGCAGAATTCTAAAACTGGCCCCCCAAGATTGCACACCCTAACCCTTGGAGCCTGTTCATCTGATGAGAGTCTGCTCCCATGATGATGTTATGTTGTATGGCACAGTTGGCCTGATACCCTGCTCAGACTCCTACCTACAGAATTGCATGATAATAAATGGATGTTGTCTTAAGCAGCTATTTGTGGTAGTTTTTTATGCAGCGATAGAAAACGAACTGCCTTGGCAGCACAAAAGGAGAAATTCTCATCTCCTGCAGCCAGAAAGCAGAAAAGCTGAGGATCAGGCGCAGGACTTCATTATAAGCGTATCAGGGCTCCAGATAAAGTCGAATCCTCATCCACTGCAGGCCTGCTATGATAAGGTTAGGGGCCTGGCTGGGAAGGAGTGGGAGCCTGAGATTTGTAACAGGGAGATCTGTGTCCAGGAAGTCCCAGATCCCCCTGAACCCTCTGGGCCTGCAGAAGTGGCTCACTCCTCCCTGCACGAGGCCAATGTTCCCCTCTCGCTTAAAGAAGACGCAGAGGCCTCTACCTCGCAATACTGCACACCTCTCTGGATCGACCCTACCTCTTCTCCTGTCCACCAGACCAATCACTAGTCAAGTCACAACATAACCTAGCCAGGGAAGTGCTGGCCTCGCTAAAGGAAGAGAAGGACGGTGCCTGTTGTCAATGTCTGCCTCTTAGCTCCAAATATGCCCTCCTTCGCCTGCTCTGTAAGAATGGATCTGAGCCCTTTAAATATTTCTCCTTTGCCAATTGGCACAATGTTACCCTTTGTCACTAGAGGGCCATGGAGAAACTGTGCAAGAGAAAGTTTTCCTTCCAAGTTCTAGTGTGCTACTCTTGGCAGCCTCTTGCAGCTTGTCCACCTCCTGGCTTCTGCAGCACGGGCAGCTTCTCGATTGTCCAGTTCTAGAGCCTGGCAGTGGGCAGCACCCAGAGGTCAGTAGCCTTCCCCAGCACTCCCCTCAGGGAATTTCACAGTGGACTGCTTCCAGCGACACACTTCCTCATGCATGGCTTTCCCAGGTATCCCAGAGGGCAGATTTTGATGAGTTCTGCAGGGCAAATTTCCAGCAAGTCCCACCTGCTCAGCACCACAGTAACTTTCCTGCCATCCAGTGAGCCATGCCTATGTCCTCTCTACGAGATCTGGATCTCAGCCCTGGGGTGGACTTCTCCTTGGGGCTCTATCTCAGCACTAGGGGTAGTGGCTGCTCCCTATATCTGCTATTGCTCTGCTCTCTCTCAAGTTCTCTTTGTTTTTTACTAGCCAATCCTTCATTACTCCAATGCCCTAATATAGTTCATTAGTCTGTGTATTAAACTTTGCCTTTTCAAATTACTGTGTGATCTCTGTCTCTTGATTGGACTTGGATGGATTCAGGCTTTGTATTCTGAAGTTTCAGGACCTAGCCAACATGGACTGACAGAAGCCAAGACAATGTTATAGGACTGGATCAAGGGGTGTAGGGTGGTATAAGGTTGGATAAGTGACAGTTTATTGACATGGGAACATTCTGGTAAAGGACCCTAGCAGAGATCCCAGGAGATGATGCTAATATGATAGTAGGATGGCTGTCAGAAGTTGGGAGAAAGCAATGGTCTATATTAAGAGAAGAAGAAAAGCTGAAACTGCTATGGAAGACAAAGAAATAAAGGCTCAGAGGAGTGGGTGTGCTCTGGTGGATATGCTATGGAGAGTCAGCAAATTGAACAGCTAACTGTATTCCACAGGAGAGCCTGGAGGACACTGGTTTTATCAAAAGGACAAGAAATCTCCGGTGAGGGGGACACCATCATCAACTGAGAAGCTCCATGTGTCTGTCCTCTGTGGGCCAGAGCTGATATTACAGAATTAGACTCCCTAATAGCAATGGGGATGACAGGGTCCTTACATAATAGAGGCTACCCGGTAGCACGTAAACATCAGAAGCAAGGGGGGTTCAATCATCATAATGAGCGGCCATGTCCGTTGAGGGGAGTGAGGTGGCTGATCTGTAGCAAACTGTGGAGCTGATTAACAGAGCGTGGTAGGAGTGGGAGTCTCCAGTGTATCCTCATTAAACTCGCCAGGCTGGCCCCTGCACAACCAGACAGAGCCTAGGGGATTAAAATGGACCACTGCAAACTCAACAAGTAGCAGCCCCACTAAAACTGCTGTGCTGGATGTGGTATCTTTGCTAAAGCTGATTAACATGGCCTCGGGTACATGGTTTATGGCCATTGATGCTATTGAATGCTTTCTTTTCCATCCCCGTCAAAGAGAATCAGAAAAAACTTACATTCCCTTTAGATGGATTAAAAAATATACATACAGTCTTATTCTCCCTCCCTTCCACCTGTGTTATCCCTCTCGCCCTCTGATATAATATACACAGTCCAAGGGGTCCTGACTCTCTGGATATCCTGAAAAGCATTACAATGATCCACTACATTGATAAAATTATGTTAATAAGACTGTATGGGCAAGAAGTAGCAAGTATTTCAGAGGCTTTGCTAAGACATGTGTAGTCTAGATGGTGGAAGGTCCTAAGAAGATTCAAGGGCCTGCCACAACAGTGAAGTGTCTAGAGGTCCAGTGATCTAGGGCACCCAAAATAAAGGACAAATTATTTTATCCTGCACTTCCCACCCCAGAGAAAGAAGTGCAATGCCTTGTAGGCCTCTACAGGTTCTGGAGGCATTTTTCCATACTTAGTAATGCTGCTTCAACTCATAGAACTGATGGCACAAAAGGATGCCAACTTTGAGTGGGGTTCAGGGTAAGAAAGGGTTCTTTGGCAGGTCCAGGCCATGGTCAAGCAGGCCTACCACCTGGCAGATAAGGGCCATACGACCATGGCATTAGAGGTATCTGTGAGGAAATTATGTGGAGTTTATGGCAAGCCTCAATAGGAGAATTATGTAGACACATAGGGTCTGGAGCAGGTCCACACCATCTGCATAAGATCATTACAAACCTTTTGCAAAATCGCTCCTGGAATGCCACTTGCCCCTGGTAAAAACAGAACACCTGCCCATGGCCATCCATGTTCCCATCTCGAGCTCGATTCTGTCAGACTCACCAATTCATAAGGTCAGGTGGGCCCAGCAGTGCTCTAACAGGCAAGGAATATCTCCAGGATTGAACTGGAGCAAAAATAGAGGGCACAAGCAAGAGGTGTGAGTAAGCTACACAAGCATGTGGTCCAGATGCCTGTGTCACCCACACTGTTACACCGGTTCCTCTTCTTTAGCTTACATGTATGGTGGCTACATGGGAGTAGGGGCTAGGTAGGGGTCCTTTATGGTCATTTAAAGGAAGAAGAAAAAAAGCAGAGCTTGGGTCACAGATGAGTTGGTTGGTGGATGCAAGCTGGGAATAGACTACTGCTGTCCTATGGTCCTACTCTGGGTGATCCTGAAAAACAGCAGTGAGGGAGAACCCTCTCAGTGGGCAGAGCTTGGGCAGTGCACCTGGACATTCGCTGTGTGTGGAAAGAGAAGCAGCCTGAGGTAACAATATAACAAAGACATGCACAGTGGTAAGCGGCTTGACTAGCTCTCCAGGGGCTTGAGAAATAAAGTTTGGAAGCTCAGGGGCATGGTAAAGAGACATGCAGAAGGCCCTCCGGGAATGGGCGCGAAATGTGAAATCTTCACATTACACATTAATGCCCATCAGAGAGCCTCCACCCTGGAAGATGCACCACACAGCTAAGTAGACAGACGAACCGGGCCAGTCGACATCAGCCAGCCTCTGTCATTGGTCAACCCAGTGCCCAAATGGAGATCCATGGTGGTAGGGAATGACAACTATAACTGGACCAAATAGCATGGGCTCCCACTCACCAAGAGTCATCTAGCTACCGCCAACCAACCTGCTGGTAAGAGACCAGCGCCATGCCCCTGATATGGCGCCATCATTCCTCAGAGATCAACTAGCCACTTGATGACAAGTTGATTACATTGGATCCCTTCCACTCTGAATGAGGTAACAATTCATCTTGACTGGAATCAACACATATTCTGGGTGTGGGTGTGTCTTTCCTGCCACAGGGCCCGTGACGGTGAGTTCTATGTGACAGCTTGGCTAGGTTATAGTCCGCTTCTTCAATCAAACGGTAATCTAGGTGTTGCTATGATGCTATTTAACATCTACCGTCAATTGACTTTAAGTAAAGGAGGTTATCATTGATAATTTGGGAAGGTCTCATCTAACCAGTTGAAGGGCCTTAAGATCAACACTGAGGTTTCCCTGAAGAAGAAGAAATCCCACTGTGGACTGCAGCATCAGCTCCTGCCCGAGAGCTCCAGCCTGCTGGCCCCACTAATGGATCTCGGACTTGTCTAGCCAGCCCCCCACGATTGTGGAAGCCAGTTCTTTGCAGTAAATCAATCTCTCGCTATAGATATAGATATAGATAAAGAAATCTATGTCTATATATACACACACATACACATCTCCCGCTGTTTCTCTGGCAGAACCCTGACTGATACAGGGCCTGCGCTAGCATCACTATCTGCGGGCTTATAAAAAAAAAAAGGGGGGAATGGGAGTGGGCAGTAAGCCTCCTGCTTCCAAATCACCAATTTATAGGGAACCTGACTTAAGGCCACAGCTAACCTGCCCCAAGCACCTGTTGTGTGGTATCCATTAACATGGACCTGATGTTAAAGACAAGGCTGGGGAAGAAGGAAACCATCAGGCTCTCAACTCTCGGGCTAGTCCTCTGTGCTGCCCACTGATGCCCAGTATGTGTTAATAACCGCAGATGGTGGTAAATCACATTTTGTAATGTTGCCAATGGATGACAGGAATGGTAACCACAGAGTGTGGCCAGCCTGAGTGGGTGGATACAGATTAATCCGAAGAAGACTTTCCCTGACAAGTTTCACTGACATTGGGTAAACGGAGAGGTGTTGATGTTTGGGGTGGGGGTCAGGGGTCCCTGTAGGAAGAATGCAGAAGCACAGCCCCCTACAGTCCCTCATGTGTGAAGTGACCAGGTCAAACCCTGAAAGGGAGAAAGCAGAGAAATGATAGCTTGAGCAGTCAGAGTAATGAGATGCTCCCCTGGAGTCAGGAATGCTGAACTGGAAAATGAGAACAGTTGGTATCCAGTGTATGGAAATTACTTTTCTTGCTTTCTGGTTGTGACTTCGTGAAAATCAG
Source organism: Equus caballus (assembly GCF_041296265.1). Lineage (NCBI taxonomy): Eukaryota > Metazoa > Chordata > Mammalia > Perissodactyla > Equidae > Equus > Equus caballus. The sequence goes on along the minus strand of NC_091694.1, from coordinate 25,259,971 downwards.
TTTAGGAAACCACTGAGCTTCTTTGACTGATGCAGGGATTTCACAGCTGGGGGGGTTCTCTCTGTCTCACGCTGGGCCCAGGTGAGAGGATGTTCATTACCTGGGGCCAGCACGGTGGCGGATGAAAATCCAGCAAACACATGGGGAACATGCCAGCCCAGTGCAGGCCTGGAGTGGCAGAACTTTCACAGGCCAGGAACAGAGGCAGGCTGAGGTGAATGATGGTGGCTTGGGTTAGCAAATAATACCCCAGACGATCCTGGACCACAGAAGAGTGTTCGTCCTGGAGAGCTACAAAATTAGAACTTTAAACATCAGTTAGCTACAAATTAAGACTTTTTTTTATTTACCTTCCTTGCCCTCAGAGAGCCACATCTTTCCTCCCAGGTCGCTACCACAAGGAGAATGAATAGAATTATGTATTTGGGGATGATGTGACATGTTTGGGTTGGGTCTATTAACACTCACACCCACTGTCCCGAACGAAAGAACAGGGCTCTTTTCAAAGGATTTGGTTTTTTCCACCTCTTTATGATCCAAGTTACTAGACCCCAAGGATGGGTCAGGAGGGAGCTGGGGCTTCGGGAGACCAATGGTGGAGCATCTGAAACCTCCAGCAAACTCGGGGACACACTCTAGTGGATCCCAAGAGCTGCCCTACGAGCTGAAGCACAGTTTGTGAGAATGACAGGAGGGCAGGCTCCATTAAGGCCACCTGACCAGTCGAGAGCCCCTCCTGCCTCCTCTGCTTTCCTCCAGACCAGCCCTCTCACCATCATAAGGCCCCTCTGCCTGTCCCCCACCCTCCCAGTCCTCACTCTCCACGTCCTCACCCAGGCCTGGACCCTGGGCGCACGCTTCTCCTCCTCCACCCTAGCCTCGTTCCTCCACTTGGGCGTTCTAGACTGACGTGCAAGACAATCACCAGGAGACACTCGTTTCCACGTGACAGGGATAAAGTCAGGCAGGTGGGCTTTAGGTTCAAGAATCAGAACTCTCTTGGGCCGGCCCGGTGGCGCAGCAGTTAAGTTCACACATTCCGATTCTCGGCGGCCCGGGGTTTGCCAGTTCGGATCCCGGGTGCGGGCATGGCACCTCTTGGCAAGCCATGCTGTCGTAGGCGTCGCCTACCACATAAAAAGTAGAGGAAGATGGGCATGGATGTTAGCTCAGGGCCAGTCTTCCTCAGCAAAAAGAGGAGGATTGGCAGTAGATGTTAGCTCAAGGCTAATCTTCCTCAAAAAAAAAAAAAAAAAAGAACCAGAACTCTCTAAGTCAAAACTCCGTGATTCACATTCCCTGGAGTCTCACCTCCCGTTTTTTAGATGAGTAAACTGACTACCAGAGAGGAGTGACCACCCAAGGCCACACTGCAAGTTCACGGCAGAGCTGAGGCTGCATCCCTCAGGAAGTCGGTCCCAGGACCTCCCTGCAAGCACTCCCTTCTCATCCTTTTGCTTGCATATTAGTATTTCTCTTATTCTAGTCTTTCAAAATAATATACAAATTCTAATTCATTCATATTTTAACGGAGGAGAAGCAACATTAAAGGCTGATCCAAAAAAGAGCAATAGGTGCCAACTTCATTTTTAAGGATACTCATTCTATAACGGCATGTTTAATGCAGCAAGTTGCCATTCTGGGTTGAGTTAGTCTTGTGCATACTCTGAGCACCCCATGCCAGATGGAAGGAAGTCTGGGAAGCAGTTTCTTCACTAGTGGATAAGTCACACAAAGAGAATCGGGAATCAAATGCTCAGATTCACCAGGCTGTACTTCTGGTGCCTATGAATGGAGAGAGAAATGGGAACCACCTCTCCTCCCCTTGAGTACGATAAACGGAACAAATAGCCCCTGGTTTCCCTCCAGGCTATGCCGAGATCTTGAAGGATTCACATCCTCACGGCTGCTGCCCAGCATGGTCTGTCTGCCTGTCTCTCATTGCCTCCCTCTCCTGCCCAGGCAGGGCTGGTCTTGGTGACGGATGCTGAGTCAAGGCTGAGCATAACAATGGCCTTCCCCAGACTGCTGTGCCAGTGGCCCGCTTCAGGCAGCTGGGAATTCAGGCCTCCAGCTTCCCCAGCAAGTCACCTCAGGGTGATAGAAATAGTGACCACGTATGGAAAGAGCATCAGCCTAGAAAACGGGGTTCTAGTCCTAATTCGGCTTCCATCCCAACCCACCTTTCTGGGCCAACTGTTCATCATTCAAAACCCAGCTCAAGCATCGCCTCCTCTGCACATTTGATTCTTCCCCAAGCAGAGCTGGTCCCTCCTCCTCTGTCACTCCTGCACCCTGCACGTAACTGTCGCAGTTCTTATCATGTTGTTTATAATTAGTGGCAGACTTGTCTCCTAGTCCTATTGTGAGCTCCTCGAGTAAAGAGAATTGTCTTGATCATCTCATCTTTCTAGCTATACAATGGCAAGTACTCAATATACAATTATGGAATCACTCCAAAATGAGAGAGTTAGGTTGGGTGATCTTGAAGGTGGCTTCCTTATTTAAGAGTCTGTGATTACTCCAATCTCACTTCCAGGGCCCTGATGCTGAGAGGCAGAGAGAGGTGAAAGACCCAGGATTCTTAAACCTTCAAACCAAGCATGCTTGATCCAAGCGTCCCAACCTAGTTGGTCTCTGAGTTGGACCAAAAGAAATTGCGTGTGTACATCATGTACACAGGTATGACAAGGATTTGGGGGTTAGATGTGACTCTCTTCCTTCCATGAGCGTAGATCAGTCATCTGAAAGCATTTTGAGGTCTGTCATTACAGTGTCCTTAGGAGAGGGTGCTTTTCTAATAGGTGAGAAGATGGAGTGGTCTCCAAGGGAATGGAGGATGGAGGCAAAGGATATCTAGAGGAGTTGAGTGATTTGCTCAACCACACCCAAGTTGAAGGTTGGCCCAGATTCTTGGCTGGCTTTCTCAGTTCCCCCTCTGGGTTATCTTGACCAAAAAAAGTCTTGACCAGGCTAAGGTCTGCAATCTACCACCATTGGTGCAGCTGGCCATTTCCTCTCTGAACTGTTTAGGGGCAGGGCAGGGATCTAGGAAGAGACACTTTTGATGTGGGACTTTTAAGCAGAGGGTCCTCCTAGGTGTGGTTTGGATCACTGCCATGGCGTGTTTGGATAGTGGCTAAATTAGTCCTCCAGAAAGACTGGGAACGAAGGATGTCTAAATATAATACGAGACACAGTTTGAGATCTGCCTGTGGGGAGAATGCAAGCACCCTATCTAGAGGTGTAGGATAGAAAAATCAAATCCCCCTCCCACGCCCACCCTCCCAGCTCTGGGCATTGTTTAAAGGCAGAGAAAAAACACAGGAAACAGGAGGTCAAACCAGGTCTCCGGGCATTTCTGCTCCTTCCAGGTACCAGAGAAGAAAATGCCATTGGGGGGGGGGGGGGGGCGGTGGCAGGGAGGGGGGCATGCAGGGAGGCCTGTTGCTGCCAGGCTGCAAATGTCAAACAAGGTTGTGCAGGTGATTTGGGGAGCCAGTAGGTGCGCGCTTATAACACTCTGGGCCCGTGGAGGAAGCTTTTAGTAGAAATTTTCCATTTTTCTGGCATTTCACTAATTTAGCCAAACCACTCCTGGCAAAAACTCTGGCCATCCTTAGCCCCAGAGCAGATTTGATTTAATTTGAGGTAAGGTAGGAGAGTGTTTGGAGCATGGGCCCTGGGCCGGGCGAAGAAAACGTGGGCTTGGGTCAGTCTGGGCCTTAACTTACAGCGGGACCTGACCTCGAAGTTAGGTCTCTGGGCCTCGGTTTGCTCATCAGTAAAATGCACACGGTTGACCCGTAGGCTCTCCACACTCCCTCCGCCACAGGAAGTCATCCTATAGTCGTAGGATTGGCTCAGACAGAGGCAGGGGGAGTGTTACCCAAGTGCGGAGGAAACGCTCTCAGCCCCGACCAGAGGCAGCGGAGGCGGGGACCCAGCTGAAGTTGTTTGAGCACCTTCCCCCTCGTTGACTTTTGGCCCTCAAGTTGCCAACTCAGTTGAGCAAGTGTCCAGGGCTGTAAAGGAGGTCAGTGGAAGACAATGCGCCCTCCCACTGCGACCTGACGCCTGGTGCTCGGGGTAGCGTCATGTCTGGCAGGGAAAGGGCGCGGGCGTGGCGGACTCCCGAATCACGGGCGTGGCAGGCGCACGGTTCCAGGGTCGCAGGCGTGGTGGGGACGGGGCTCCCGGATCACGGGCGTGGCGGGCGCACCGCTCCTGGATCGTGCGCGCGGCAGGGACAGGGCTCCCGGATCACGGGCGTGGCGGGCGCACCGCTCCTGGGTCGTGCGCGCGGCGGGGACGTGGGCTCCCAGGTGGCGGGCGCAGAGCTCCTCGGCCCCGTCCCGCTGCGGCCCGGCGCAGCCCGGGGGAGGGCGTCCCTCCCGGCGACGGTGCCCGGCCCGGGACGTGGCGCCTGCAGGGGCGTGGCCGGGGCTGGGCGGGGGCCGCTGCCTGCCGGACGCCGGGTCCCCGCCGCAGACGAACTCTTCTTTCCTGGACGTGACACGCTCCGCGCTCCCCGACCACAAACCAGGAAGCGAGGGGAACGCCCGGCGGGCGCCGAGGCCCGTGCGAGGCTGGGGGACCCGTGGGGGCGGCGAGCTAAGCGCGGGGCGGGGGGGCGGCCATGGCAACGCGTGTGCGCTGGGAGGGGACGCGTGTGGAGCGCTTCTTTCTCCACATTTCGCTGCTCGGGCCCCCACTCACCGCCCCCGCCGTTTGAATAGCTGTTCTGTCTCGGCGGATCCCCGCGTCGGGGCTGCCGATTGTTTAGCTCCCAGACTGGCTGGCTCTGTTGAATTTCCAGACGCCTCTTTGGGACAGGTCCTGGGGGACGGGGGTGAACTCTGTTTTCAGGAAAAGCCAGGCACAAATAACTTTGCCTCTGTGCTCCTCTCTTTTGATCCTCTTATGCCATCTTGGCCTGCGATGTGGCTGGGACAATGACCCCATTTGACAGATGGCAAAACTAATGGGTGAAGTGACTTGGCCAAAAGCACATCGCGAGATACAACACATAGAAACGAGAGAATTCCTATCGCTCCGCTGTCGGTCCCTGGAGTGAAGCTCTGGGAGGCCCTCCGTTGGTGGGCTCAGAATGCGACAGGCCAATCTCCCTCTTTTTCTGCCTGCGTCCTCTGGTGAGGGAATGGCAGGCTTCAAGCATCTCCAAGCCATGAGGGAGGGAGGACCAAAGTCCTGGGTCCTGCTCTGGGCTCCCCAGCTTCCTTTCGCAGAGGACTCCACCTTTCCCCTCTTGTCTTCTCCTCACCTCCACCTTTCGCTGCATCACTTCATTAAGATCAGAGGCTAAGGACCAGTAGTTCTATTGTCTCGTTAATAAATCTGGATAAAGACCAATTCAGTGTTCTAATTTGGGCAAACCCCTTTCCCATTCTGGGCCTCAGTTTCCTCATCCATATTATTTGAACCCTTAAGAAGCCTTCCAGCACTGATCTTCCAGGATTCTAATTCAGATACTTTCTCTACAGGCAACAGCCTGCCAGAAACAGGTACATTTCTTCCTTTTCTCTGTATTATAATTATACTTACCTCCCCAGAACCTGTACACATAGAACTCAATAACGGTTTATTTAATAAGTATAAAGATACGCCTTTGCCTGTCCCCTCTCTCCTAACAAATTCATAATGATAACCAAAAGCAAGAAGAGAAAAATGAATGTGTTTATCAACCTTTTCTAAGTACCCCTGCAATGCCCTGGGTGAGGCTGGCGAGGCAGCAGAAATAGTTCAGTTCACAAGCTGGGTTGGAATTTGATCTCTGCCGTGTCCTTACTGCTCCTGGCCATGTCACCTCTTTGACCTGTGCATCCTTAAGTGTTCCCTGGTCCATGGATATATCAGAAACAATGACTCCCATTTTACAGATGACAAAACCAAAGAAGTGAAGTGACTTGGCCAAGAGCGCACGACAAAATGTGAGATGGTAGACGCAAGACCATTTCCTTGTTTGTTTGATAAAGATAATAGTACTGTTTTCCAGGATCGTAGGAAGCTCGGCTGGAGTAGAAGGGGAGGCTATCTGTACGCTGTGAACTGCAGTAGCAGCAGTAACACTGGAGTCTAGCATCAAGCTAGGAGAAGCCTTTCTCTCCTCAGGTGTTTGCATCCGATCCATAAACAGGGCTGGGCATAGGCACCGGACATACAGGATGAACGAGACATGGTGTTTGCCGTGGAGGAATGGGCACTGCAGGTAGGGGAGAGCCGAGTACCCAGCTTAGCACAACACCTCAAGGCGGTTTTCATAGCGTACACAGCCATGCTGCCTGAGCTCAGGTGGAGAGGCGGCACACTGCCCGTCTGGTGTAGTGGGTTGGTTGGTTTGGTTGGTTTTAACATCTCTGCCATCATTGGCGTCTCCCTTAAGGGAAACATGCGCAGCTCAGGACCTGCCACCCTTCACCCAGCTTGGGTGCTGCACCTAAGGGAGAAGTCAGCCGAGCAATTCCCCTGTCCCTTTCTCTTGGGGTCTCTGGGTCACCCTGCGTGACTTTTTGCAAAGGCCTTAGGAACAAGTTGGCTGGCTTTCCGTGGCTCAGCTTCACTGGAAACACAGCAAGTGGTCATATTCGGAGTGTTTGGTTTTTTACCTTGTACTTGAGTAATACTCTAAATGTTTTCAATTTATTTTCAATTAAATTTACATTTATTTATACATGTATATGGTTCAAATACACGTGCATGTGGTACAAAATTCAAAAGGTACAAAAGAGAAGACAGTGAAAAGTAAGGACTCCCCTCCTCTGCCCTCACGCCTCCCAATCCCCGTCCCCAGAGGTAACCATTTGTTTTCATTTTTTATATATCTTCCCAGAAAACAAATATTCTCTTTCAGGAATTTTTAAAAAGCCATGTTTGTCAAGACGTGGTCTACAGACCACTGCAGTCAGAACCCAGAGGCCGGTGCCCAGCTCTCAAACATTAAAGCCGGAGAACATTGCTTTGAAGAATTTGACAGCTATCATCCTGTGGTTGGAAAGATATTTCTGTATGTGCCTATTTCTAGAAGAGGAGATGGAGGCCAAACCTGATCAAATTCATGCCAGATCTAGAACCAGAGTTTGCAACACTTTCAGCTACACTAACGTTTTGCAGACTGTGTGCACGAGTGTGTGTGCCCTTAGCAGCACATCCTTTTTTGAAGTGAAATCACACCTGGGAACACACATGTGAAATAAATCAAAGCAGAGTTCCTCCTCCTATTGGGGTGGGGGTGGGGTGGGGGCACTCACCAAGCCTCCCCTGCCTTATGACGGCCCCTGTGGCACCTCCTTAGAACCCAGGGGTTGAAAGACCACAGCCTCATCTTAGGTGACATCCTGGAGGTGACAGGAATTTGGTATTTGGATGGTCAAATCTAAGGTGGGAGGAAGGAATCGGAAGTTCCAGCTCAGCTGTCCCTGTGTCAACCCTGGATACCCCCAGAGCCTGGTAAACTCCGGTCCTCGTGACCCTCAAACCCATGGAGGGCTCTTGTACCCATGGAGAAGGCTGCTTGGAGCCCACATGTCTCTAAGAAGAGAGGTGGCCGACCTGCTTTGAGCATCCACATCCTCATCAATTCAAGCATAATTCTTGGAGCCCTCCAACACGTCCAGCGCAATCAACGCCAAGCAGTTTAAAACTAGTCCCCACCCTCCCTTTGCTCTCAGTATAGATGGAGAGAGAAGACATAAAAAGAATGATAAGGACATTGGGCAGCTGTGTGCCGGGTGAGGGCTAAAGGCAGGTGGGCAGGCAGGTAAGTGGTTTCTGGATGGGGGTGGTGAGAGAAGGCCTGGGGTGGAGGCGGGAGAAAGGCTGGGGCTGGGCAGAAAGGATCTTCAGGAGACACTGCCTTCCAGGGGAAGCTGGGCCGCTCACTGGAGACTCGGTCAGAGTCAAAGAAGCCCCAGATCGGGACCTGAACCCTTAACCCCCGTTAATTTAACTACCTTAAGGGACTTGGGTTAGAGTTTAGGTCTTCGCAGCAAGAAGTTCCATCCTTCAGACTTGCTTCTCCATGAATAACAACTCGGTCCTTCCACTGGCCCCCCTGGCTCGCTGGACTCCATCCACACACTGGCCTCCTGCTGCTTGTTCCCTCTGCCGGAAGGCTCTTCCCTCAGGTGTCTGCACAGCTGGATCTTTCTGCCCCACACCTGACCCGCGAGGCTTTCTCCAACTGTCCTTGGAGAAATAACACCCCTGGCCCGACTCTCAGTGCCTGCTTTATGTTCTCCATAGCGTATACCACCGCCTGGCATTCTATATATTTGCTTGTTGGTTTCCTCTCCCATTAGATGTGAGCTTCATGAGGGCAATCATGGTCTGTGCCCCTGGTGCCTAGAATAGCACCAGACACGTGGTAGGTACGCAATAAACATTTGTTGAATGAATGAAAGCATGAGTGACTCCCTCTTAATGATTCTCTGCAGAATCCTCCCTAGGGTGGAGAGGGGTGCTCACATTGGCCCAGAGCTTTGATTTTGTGGACGGCTACGTCCTGGTGCAATTTCACCGTGTCATGAGCATCATAACAGCACAATTATAAATCTCACTAGAAGGTACAGGTGTCAAGTCGAACCGGCTCCTCAGGGTGGATGATGAGGATCCTAGAGGGGGAGGGGAAGACCCTTCCCCCCCCAGGAGGGGAGGTCCCTTGGAGAGGGAGCACCACAGGGCTTGGGAGGAGGAGGTGGAAGACATGGTTCCCTGCATGGTGCTGAGTCACCACAGACACTGGGCTGGGGATTGAGAGAGAGGAGGCAATCATGCATGATGGGAGTGGCGGTGAGGCTGCCAGCCAGGTGTCCCTTCCTGTCCCCAGACTCAGTGCCCTTAACCTGCCCTTGGCTTCCCAGATGAATCAGCAAGTTCCAGTGTCTGGGGTTCATTGCGACACTTCCCCCGGGCCGACTAGAGGATCTTGCGCGACATTAAGTAACGCACCTGGGAGTACAGGAGGCTCAGAAAGCCAGCAGCAGCCTTGGGACAAGGGTCATCGAGGGCCAAGCCTGTGTCTCTGTGTGGAGACCGCCCCAGCCCAGTCCCCAGCTAGCGCTGGGAACTTGGGGATGGGGGTGCTTCCCAGACTTGGCTGAAAATCAGCACTTCGGGTACAAGCAGTTGAAGAAATACAGTTTCAAGGCAGCAAATCCTCATAGAAAATGGACGCAGGTGTGCCCCGTTTTAAGCCACCACTTACAGGAAGAGTGAAGAGCCACCAAGGAGAAACGATGGGGTTATTCCTCATTCTAGAGAAGGCTGCTCCTCGGGGACGTTGCGCATATGTGAACTGGAAATCATTGCCTTTGTAAATACTCAGCTTCCACATAACAACCATTTGCAATGTGGCACTCCCTGATTTATAGTCTGCCTTCAAAGACACAAATACTTTCTCCCATATATACTCTCCTCAGATTCTCAGAGGACCCTGTGAGGTACCTATAATGATCGCCGTGTTACAGATGAGAAACCAGAGGCCTGGAGTGGGTAAGTCACACAGTTCAGCCGGGCCTACGGACCTGAAGCTCTTCCCAGCACATCACGCTGTCCCCGCATGATTCCTACAACGGCTCTGGGAGGCTGATCCAGGGCCAGAGCTATGATCCAGGTAGCAGATGAGAAACCGAGACCCAGGGAGGTGAAGGCTCCAGACAGATCCCGACTCTGAGCCCAGCCTTTGGAGTCAGACAGACGTGGGCTCGTGACCTGGGTTCACCCCTCACTAGCTCTACTTGGCACGTACTTGACCCCTGTGGGCCTCGGTTTCCTCATCTACACAATGGGGATAATAATACCTCCATGCTGGGGAGCTGCAGGGTGAACCAAGTGATGGATGTTATTGCTCAGAGCAGCGCCTGACACGTCACTGCTATTATTATGCCTGTCATTCTCGTTATTTTTACAGTATCTCACACTTCTTATGTGAAATGTCCACAGAGACGTGTGACAGAGAGTCTCCTCCAGGGACAGGCAAGATGTCACCCCCTCCCTCAGCTCAGCCTCTCCCTCCCCTCCGCACCCTCACCCCATCCAGAAGGTCACACGGGGCTGCTTCTCTCCCAACCCCTAGGAGCCTCCCTGCCACCTCCTGGCCCGCCTCTCAGCTGACCAATGCCTTGGCTGCGGATGAATGGCATCCCCCGTCGCCCGCCCGCTGCGTGTGGTCACCCTGCCTCCGCCTGCGGCAGGGCCTGGAGCCGGGACGAGCCTGGCAGGCTGCCAGTGCTTCCTTGGTAGGATGCCCCGGCCCTCCCTCTGGGCCCCTCTATTCTGGGAGCTGTAATTTAGACAGGCTTCCCTACCCGAACTGCTATCTGTGGCAGCAGTCACTGTTCCCAGGGGCCCTGCCCACCCCCCGCTAGACTGCCTTTTTGTAAACAGCTCCCAGGCTGCCCTGTTATCTTGGGCGCTGTGGCTCTGGGGAGGAGGCCCTGCCACCCTGGAGATATAAATGACCCCTCAGTGCTGGGGGAAGCTGGCCCGATGTGGGCAGAGGCAGGATGGAACCCATGGGAGCCCAATATAGCAGCCCTCAGGACCTGCCCCTGAAGTTGGCCAGGGCAGGTAGGGTGCAGAGAAGAGGAGAGCCTGTCATTATCCCCCCAACACCCTGGGGACTGGGTCTGCCTGGGTTGTGGTCTCCCCAAAGGCCCCTGCTCAGCCACAGGGCCATGAAAAGAGGGGCAGTCAATAACAGCAACGAAAGTGATCTTTCTAAAACACAAGTGTGACTGTGTGACTCCTGAGCTCCAAACCTTCAGTGGTTCCCCAGGGCCCTTAGGGATGAAACTCACAAGACTCTCCACCCTCTGCCTTTTCTACCACCTCTCTCACCTCAGGACCTTTGCACAAGCCCTCCCCACTGCCTGGACACAGTTCTCCTCTTCATCGAACCCCTACTCATCCTGCAGGTCTCAGCTTAGAAGTCACTTCTCATGGAACCTTCCCCCAACATCACCACATACACTCATGCCTCCCTGGTCCTCTCCTTGGACTGGGAGGGGTGTCCTTCCCCTGCTCGCTGGAACCACAAGGCCCTTGCCTATGCACCTGTCTATGTCCCTAGCTGACTATAAGCCCTCCCACGGGAGGAACTCTGTCTGCTTATGTTGTTTGCCCAGCACCTCGCCCAGTCCTGGCACAGCAGGTGTTCAGGAAAAATTTGTTGAAAGAATGTATGAATGAATAAATGAATGGCTCCTCTGCCCCTCCAGGATGAGGGGGTCTCTTGAGGGGGGTTGCTACCTCGTGCCCTTCATTTTCCCAGAAAGCCTCATGTTCAGAGTTCTGTCCCTTTGTTCTCTAAGCGTAACTTCAGGCTTGCTGCACTGTCTGTCCATCCTCATCTGAAAAATAGGGTCGCCAGGGCCAGAGGCCTGCTGGGAGGGAGTCCTGAGGGGCTCTGGGATGCTCTGTAGGATAAGGCAGGCCTCCTTGGGTTGAGAGAGAGGAGAGCACAGAAAGAGAGAGTCCTCAGGCCATGGGTCACTTACAAGCAACAAATCTGTGACTGGGGGGCAAGGCGGGTATGCATGGCACACAGCAGGGCAAGTGCTTATTCTGGCACTTTCTGCTGTGATACGGAGACATGCTTTGTATTTTGCTGGCTCCAAAGAGGGAAATCTAGAAGAATAATCTACAACTACAGCAACGAGGCTGGCGGCAGATGAGTCCCCGTTATCCCCATAAATTACTGGAGGGCCGCTGAAGTTTGACTATTCCTGCATCCAAATTGCCTTTCCTCCATCATTTCTCTCGTCCTGAAACTTCACCTGAATTTGTGCCAGATCATCTGCCCCAGATGGAGGGTAGGAAATATGGTCACTGCTGCCCCTTCCACCTCCTGCGAGCATGTGACTCACGCCCAGGAATACAGCCATGGAGCCAAGGGCTAGGGCCCAGGGCTTTTAGGGAGAGAACAAGAGAGCAGTGGGGGCTCAGCACGCCACCTCCCTGCTCCTGGAGGCCACATGACGAGGTGGCCAAAGAAAGCCAGGCCTGGTGAGGACAATCAATCTAGCAGTAAGATACACCAAGTGCGCATTCTGGGTGGATCACATGATCCAGACATGCTCTCATCTCTAGCCCTTCGCACTTGCTCTTCCCTCCGCCTGATGCTCTTCCCCTTAGATTTCTACAGGGCTTGAACTTCAGGTCCTTTTTCTTTTCTTTTTGGTGAGGAAGGTTGGCTCTGAGCTAACATCTGTGCCATGGGACACTGCCACAGCATGGCTTGATGAGCAGTGTGTAGGTCTGCGCTGGGATCAGAACCCGTGAACCCCAGGCTGCCAAAGCAGAGCGTTTGAACTTAAACACCACGCCACCGGGCTGACCCTCTCAGGTCTTTCTTTAACTGGCCCCTTCTCAGTCAGACCTCCCCTGGTCGCCCTATTTAAACTGAACCTCCCTCACTCCCATCCCACTTCCTTCTTTATTTTTCTCAAGAGCACTCACTGCTATCTGACATACTGGGTCCTTTCCCTTTCTCCCTCCCTTCCTCCCTCCCTTCCTTCTTCTCTGTCTCCTTTCTATAGAGTGTAATGTTGATTGTGTTTACAGATGTATCTCTGGTTTAGTCCTCTACTGCTGTATAACAGATGACCTTAAACATTTAGCAGCTTAAGACTATCGTTATATTATCTCCCGCAGTTTCTGGGAGCCAGGAATCCTGACGAGGTTCCACTCATCTCCAGGCCTGAATGGGGCAGGAGGGTCTGCATCCAAGCTCACTCACGTGGTTGGTGCCAGGCCTCAGGTCTGCCCTGGCTGCTGGCTGCACACCTCTGTTCCTTGCCTCTGGGCCTCCCTACAGGGCACACAACATGGCAGCTTGCTTCCCCTGCAGCAAGTGATCCGAAAAAGATGGGGAGGGAGAGAGCCCCCAAGACAGAAGCCACAGTCTTTTTATAACCTATATTAGAAGAGATGTCCCTTTGCTTCTGCCCAATGCCAGTGATCACTCAGACCAACCCTGATACAGTGTGGGAGGGGACTGCAGGAGGGTGTGGACGCCAGGATGCAGGCATCATCGAGGCCATCTTGGAGGCTGGCTACCACAATTCCCAATACATATTCAGCACATAGAAGACACTCAAGAAATAGTTGTAGAATGAATGAACGAGGGCAGGAAAGACTTCAGCAGAATGCGTGGTCTGGGCCTCAGTTCTCATGGGGAGCTAACAGCCCTGCCCACTGCCCCATCCCTGCAGGATGCCAAACACGGTCGGCTTTCCTCACACCCCTCCCGGCCTCCACAGCGCCCTCTTACAATTAAACTCCACCTCTTCCCAGCCGTGGGACCTTGGGCAAGTTTCCCAACTCACAGGCCTGTTGTGGGTGTGAAAAGAGAGGAGCATGGAAGCACCACAGTGTCTGACACACACAAGCCCTCAGTGAATGCCCGTCATGGGCAGTACTGTGTGCTAGTACCGTGTACTCATACGGGAGGGAAAAACCAAAGTTCCTCCGTGGCGTCAGGAGCAGTTTGAGAGGTGTGTGAGGGTGTGTTTGTGTGTTTCTATATAGGTTTGCTCTTCTGAGAGCAGCGGCTCAGAGGAGCTGTCCCACGTTGGCAGTGCCTTGGATGGATCATGTGGTCCAGATACCAGGTTTATCACTTGAGCCACAGACGGTCACGTGCTGGGGCCTTAGTCATCCAAACAGGCAGGACAGACTGGCAGACAGGCAGGACTGATGAGCACACGACTGCTGTCTATTTACACTGAGTAGCATGCGTCATACCAGTGGATCTTAATCTTTTTGCAGGGAGGGGTGGGGAGGTGGTGTCACAACCTTTTGAAAGTTGACGTGAAACATAAACATTTGGACATAAACACGAAAAAGTATATATAATCAGGCCATTCACAGATGGACCATAGACTGCGGCCTCCTTGAAGGCGATGACTGGAGCGTGTGTTCTGAACAAATGAATGAATGCATGCATGAATGAATGAAGAAAAAAGAGTCAACTGCCCAAAAGGCCAGAATCTTGGCATCTTTGCTGGTTTGCTACCCACATCTTCTCCCCTTGTGTCATTGCCTCAGGGGAACTGGTGGCTTCCAGAGACCTGCATTCAAGTTTTGCCTTCACCACCTTTCCAACTGTGTGACCTTGGACTTGTCACCTAACTTCTCTCAGCCTCATTTTCCTCATCAGGAAAATAATGTGAATTACAGAGAGTGTTCTGTAAGCTACAATGCCTACTGAAAACAGGAGGCACTCTTATTTTGGTAGGATTCTTATTCTGGCGGACGCATCTAGATTTAGGTAAAAGGAACTAAATGTTCATATCAACCAGCTCCCGTCAGCACAGACTGGCCTTGGGGATGGGGAGATTCCTGGGTGGGGTGGTTTGCTCAGAGAAAGGTGTGAAAGCACCCTGAGCTGCCAGCCCTGTCTGTTGTTAGCATATCCACAGTCCGATAGCCAGGTTCAGCACAACTGAGGCTGGGACAGCTTCCTTTGGTCTCATTCCAGGCCTGAGGCCACGCCCTGCACAAAGAGACGAGATTGAGAATCATGGGATCCTTCAGGCAACACATACTTCTTGAGCAGCTACTCTAGATCAATGCGTGTGCTAGGAGCGTGGGAGCAAACCCACTGTGGGCCCCGCCCTCTTGGAGCTGACGGTCTGATGGGATGTGGATATTAATCCGTCACCAGGAGCAGTACAGGGTGCCGTGGAGATGTTTAACAGGAGGTCCTGATCTCAGGGTGGGAGGGGGGTTGTGGGCAAGGCAAGTGTCCTTTCAGAAGTGACATATGAGCTGAGCCCTGAACTCAGTGAGGGGCCGTGGATGGGGTGGGAAGTACTCTGGGCAGAGGCCACAGCAAGTGCAAGGGGCCTGTGGTAGCTCATTTGAAAGTCTGAAAGAAAGCTGGTGTGGTTGGAGCACACAGAGTGAGGGCGATAGGGACATGAGATGCAGTTAGAGAAGCAACCAGGGACACAAGGCAGGGGAGACTAAATCGTCTTGCTCTCTTCAACGTGACATTTGCAAAGACAAAGGAACTGGAGTGGCAGAGTTCAAGTCTCTGAAAGCTCTTACACAGAAGAAGCGTGCCTCAGAAGCCAAATGAGAGGAAAAACCCCAGCAAGTGGAATTTGAGTCAGATGGCAAGGACTTCCTGGCCCAGAGAGGGCTCTGGGGCATTGCTGTCTCTACGTCACCTGTTGTGTCAGTCAGGTAGCAGAAAAGGGGTTCGTCCGTTTGTTCACTCCCTGCTCTGTCCTGTTCCCTCTGCCACATTACTCCCCATCCTTGCTGGGGCTCGTGGAGGACAGTGGCCAGCTCCGTCCGTCAGGGAGAGCCATGTAGAGAGGGCCTGGGAGCGGTGGGCGGGGAGTGGGGAGAGGGGAGAAGGCAGCACCATACGGCGTCTCTGGGCTGTTTCGGGGGAGGCGGAGAGGAGAGGGGCCGGGCAGGCAGCAGCAACCAAGAACAGGAGTCGGGGTGGGACAGGAAAGGAGGGTGGGCAGGATGGGGCATCTCCGGGGGGACCCCGCCCCTGGATTATGAGTCTCCTCTTTATCCTGGAGGCACCTCAGGTCCCAGCTGCCTTCCTGCTGAGGGACGAGACAGAATTGCCCTGGCGGTCACAGGTCAGGCAGATCTGCCAGTTGCTCTCTGACGCTCTTTTGGGAAGACCTGTTTGCATGGCTGGGTCTAGACTGTGAGCTCCCTGAGGGCAGGATCTGTGTCTTGTTCAGTATCACATGTCCCGATGCCTGAGGCAGTTAACATTTGTTGAATGGAAGACGCCACAAACAAATGAATACTGCACTGCAGTGATGGCGCAGAGAGCAGGAGACTGTCCCCAGCTACCGCTGGAGCCAGCTCTGAAGATCTGAGCCTTGATCTGTGTCACTGTCACATTCTTCCCAGGACCAAGGTAGGGGTGGGGCAGCCTATTCAGATCCAATAAAGGGCAACTCAGAACTGAGAAATTTTAAAGGCAGGCCATGTGATGTTCTGGTTAAGAATGTAGCTCTGCAGACAACTGCCTGCGTTCAAGTCTTGCTTCTGCCACCTCCTAGCTGTGTGAGCTTGGACAAACGACATACCACTCTGTGCCTCATTTTTCTCATCGGTAAAGTGGGGGAATTCATAGATTATAGGGTTGATGTGAGAATGAAGAGCGGAGCCTTTTAAAACACTGTTTGCACACAGCAGGTGCTCCATCCATGTGAGTGACCAGGAAAGAGATTTGTTCAGCCCTGGTCGCTAAGTCCCAGCACAAGGCCTCAGACCCAAAGGCCCTACAACAGATCTTGCAGGATTGTCTGAACGGGGACACTCCTGGTGGTCTCCACTAAGCCCACCTGCAACTGTCACCAGATCCCTGAGGGACCTTTGCCTTCTTCAGACAGAGAAGTGCAGACCTGGACATCTGGGGCTGACTGCCACTTGCTACACAGCATTCTTGGGCAAGCCACTTTCTTAATGTCCCCAAGCTTCTCCTTTTTCACTTGTAAAAATGAGAAGAGTAAAACCTTATCTGCCAGGGTTATTGTGGGGATTACACACCCAGTCGGTTGGTGCTCTGAACACAATCCTTCCCCAGGTGGAGTGTAGGGACCAACTGTGCAATCTGCCCCCTGACCGCCCCTGCCCCTCCCTCTCACCCCTGCCCCTCCCACCACCAGGTCACATTCCTGGACTCACTGGCTCTAACCTGAAAACCTTGGGCAAGAGTCACACCCTCTTTGTGAAGACCAGCTGGAGCGCTCCATCCCTGGGTGCCTGAGTCAGGGTTCAGCAGAGACTCCTGTCCCTGTCACCTCAGATGACTTCTGTCCCCACTAGCTCTCTGCCAGAATGACAGAACTGAGTGTGAAGGTGAACCCCAGGGGAGGAGAGGAAATCTGTGTGCTGGGCAGAGGCCTCAACCTGCTGGGCTAGGATGCGGGTGGGGTGGAGGTGGGAGGTGGGGTTCCCCTTCTTTCTGTCCCCATCTTTAGGCACATGGCTGATCACCCAACTTGCTTACTCACTGGCACGATGAGAGGAGAAAGTTTAAAGAGAGATAGGCTTGTGTCCTGGAAATCTTAGTGTAGGGGAAATGAGGAGTTTCTCCATTTGTCGCACAATGGCGCTCCTGTGTGCCTTGGTGTTCCCATCACTGGAAGGCAGAGCTGGGCGGTAAGAACTCGCTGTAGGCAGCGACGACATCGTCTGCCCACCCCTCCCCCACCCCCACCACTGAATTTGGAAACAAGGTTGAAAGGGTCACTAATTGCATCAAAGGGTAAGGATTTGAATATAGTGCCTCCTGGGGGCGTGGGGCCCTGGGCAAGTCTTTGATCTCTCTGAGTCTCAATTTCCCTGTTGTAAAATGGGCATAATACTGGAGTGACCCAGGCAGTGTGAAGGTTAAAGGAGGGAACACAAATGCAGCACAAAGGTGGAGCTGAACCCAGCAGGGGACTTGTTTCATTCAACAGAAAACATCTAAGGCCTACTGTGTGTCAGGGTCTATATGCTAGAGACTAAGGGGACATTAATAAATAAGATCACCATGGTCTCCGCCTTCAAGTTGCTTACAGGAGAGGAGGGGTGGCAGACACCGAATGAGAGGGACGGTGTAGGGTAATGGTTAAGGCGAGCAGGTTGGAAGCCCAGCTCTACCATTTACCAGCTGGGTGACCCTGGGCTAGCTCAACTCTTTGTGCCTTGATTTCCTGACGGTAAAATGAGCCATGCCCACTGCAGAGGGTGGTGAGGATTACATGAATTGACACCTGGAAAAGTATTTACAGCAACTACTGATGTGGATTAAGGCTGCCCCGGGTAGAGAAGCCCAAGGTGACCTGGCCGACATGCCCAACTATATGACCTGGTGGATTTTTATGGTATGAATTAGGGCTGCTCCAGGGAGAGAAGCCCAGGGCATCCTCGCCTACATGCCGATCTATATGACCAGATTCGTGTCTAAAGTTATATGACTGCACAATAACCACACCCCATCTGCACTGAAATCATTTAATGACTTTTTACATCATCTTTTCTTTTTCCAGTAAAAATAAGTCACGTACCCGTGCCTTATAAATTTAGCCCTAACCCTCAACTCAGGGCAGCAGCAGGAGCTCTGACTGCCCATGGGTCCTGTCCCCATGCAGCAACTCTTTACTGCCCATGGGTCCTGTCCCCATGCTACTCCATGCTATTCTCTAAATAAAAGAGCACCACTGCCAGACCTTGAGAGTCCAAGAAATCTTTCTTTCGACTCTTTGGCTCGCCGACCCTGCATCACTACTGTGTGCTCTGGCAGCACGCATGTGATCAGTGTAATAAAAGGAGCTTGCAGATATGTAACAGGGCAAGAGATGATGTGGGGGCTGAGCTTGCCCAGCAAATGGGGCGGGCACGTTCCTGAGGAGGGAGCTCCGGAGCAGAGAGCAGGGTGTGCTGGAGAGCGGGAAGAAAGGGTGAGGAGTGAAGGCAGGGCTGTGGGATGAAGGGGGGCAGCGAGCCCGTTTCAGGAGCTGGGGCGCTGGGAGTTACTTGTCAACAAGGGTTCTAAGGAGCAGGTTTGCAGCTTTAAAGCGTTGGTTCCCCTGTGCACATGTGGAAACACGGCACACATTTGTCTTGTCTATTAATGCCCTCCTAGCCCCCAGCACAGAGATGAGGGTAGTTCCTTGCTGACCCTGGCTCCCTCTCTGGTTTCCAGCCCCATCGGCTTCCAGATCACTCAGGGCCTTGAAATTCGCCGGCTATCTTCGAGGAGTGGAGCACGGGGAGACCAAGGGAGGACCGAAGTTCGACCCAGGCCTGGGGGCACCTCCGTTCTCCCCACCCACACAGCCCCTTTGTGACCCCATGAGTCCAGTGTGCCTTTCTTTCTCCTCCCCACCAGGCTGGGAGGGCAGAAAGGGAGGAGGGGAGTGTGGCTGGGAACGGACTCCTAGGAAGCAGAGGAGAAAGTGGGTTTTTTATTTACAACCCCACTTGCAAAGGGGCAAACTGTTGGGCGGTCGCCCAACCCTGTTGACAGAGTAGGGGAATGGGAGAGTCCCTTTCCCGGCCGGCAGTCCTCTGTAACCTGTAACTGGCGGGGGTGGGGGTGGGGGGCCGGGGAGTGTCCCAAGGGCAGGGCGGGGCGGGGCGCTGTGGCTCCGCCTGGAGGGCAGAGGGCACACAGGGGAGAGAAACAGAGGAACTGCCCTTCCTGGGCTGGGTCAACCGGTGCTTACCACCTGGCTCAGGAGCCAAGAACGGAACGAGGGGCTGGAGGTGGGGGTGCATTTCTGCAAATCTCAGAGATCAGAGCCCTGAAGGCGGCGGTTGAGAAAGTCCACAGCCCTGGCACTGCCAGGTGTATGGGCGGGGACTTCTGGAGAGCCCCGCAGCCGCCCTAAGGCAGGTGCCCCCACCACGCTCCTCTGAAGGGGTGCGCCCCCTCTCCGCCCTCCTACCCTCTCCCCTTGCGTCCCATCCCACCTTCGCGGGCGCTCCGGGAGTCTCCGGGGCAGCCGGGAGGCGTGGCCCGCGGGCGGCCCGCCCCTTTGATGTGCGCCGGCGCCGCAGTGATTGGACAGTCGCTTGTGACGTGCGGGGACTGCGGAGGGCCCGGGTGCTGCGGCTGCCGCAGCGCTAGCCGCGGCTCCGGCTCCGGCTCCGGCTCCCGGGCATTTAAAGGGGACGCGGCGGCGGCCCGGGGGGATGGGGGGCAGGCGGAGAGGACGGCCCAGACGCACATCATCCACGGCCCCTTGGGACTGGAGGGACTCGTGAGCCGGAGCCCAGAAATACGGGGGTGGCTAAGACACCGCGTCCCCCCCAATTCCCGTAAGCACCCCTAGCTCCATCCTGCGTCCAAATACCTCAGCTAGCCCCTTTTCCCACTCTTTGCAATCCAAACTCAGCCGGGGCAGACCTCGGCCGCCGCCGCTCCCCACGTGAGTCCTGGGCTCTCCGAGGTAGGGGAGGGCTGGGGTCCCAGTGTGGGGTGGGGGCTGTGTGGAGTTTGAGGGCGCTCCTTCACGCGTGTGTCAGCGGGGGCGTCCCTGGAGCGGAGGAATGAGTCCCCCTTCTTTCCCCTATCCAGGAAGGTGGTGCCCGGGTATCTCTCCCTCCCCGTACTCGGACAAAGCGAAGGAATCTGTGCCTCCTTGCTCCCTGCCACCCACGAGTTCCCTGGGCTCCCCTCGGCTCCCTAAGCTGCGCACCCCCCGCCCCGCATTGGAGCGAAGCTCCCGCCAGCTGGGGGTGTGCCAGAGAGCCTGCTTTCCAGCCACCTCTAAAAATATCTCTCCCCCAACTCCACCGGCAGCTGCCACCTCCCTGCCCAGTGAGGATCCCCTCCCGGCTTGTTCACCCAGGCAGGGCGAGCCCCGAGGTGACTCCTGGTCCCAGCTTCCTCGCTGGCCCCATAACTGCGGGTCATCGCCACCAGCTAGTCAGGACAGCAAGCTCACAGCCTAAGGGAGTCTCCAGGGCAATAGAGGAAGCTCTGGCTGCGATTTTCCCAAGAGGCACCAGAGACCCCTGAGTTCTAAATATGATTCTGATGCTGTGTGACCCCCAGGATATTAGCTTGACCTCTCTGGGCCTCTGTTTTTCCTATCTGCTGCTGGCAGTCGTGAGCAGGGAAGAGACCACGGTGAAGTTTGGGAGTGCTATCTGAGGGAGGGAGAGAATTCCAGCTTAGTGGCTGAATGTGATTTCTAGTGATTGATACAAGGAGACTTGGTCTTGGGCAGACAGCTTGTTCCTGTGGTATCTCTGGGGTCCTCTCCCCCATCCCCATCCTGCACATTTCCGGTGGAAAACTGTTTCCAAACCGTCTCAAGGGCTCCATCCATTAAGAGGGGAATTTCAAACTTAGGGCTGATGCCAAAGAGAGGCCCGTTTCCCTCCCCCATCCCCAGGGGACCCTCCCAGCCCATTCCCATAGATGTCATCTAGGAGCTTTTGTGTAAAAGCCAGGAGGAAGCAGGGAGGAATTCGTGATCCTGTGTGGGGTCAGGGAGGCAGGCGCCACTTTTAGATGGGACTGGACTAGAATAGGGACTGCCTGCCGCCCCTAAGCAACCCGCTCTCCCCTCTGCTCTAGCCTGTGCGAGAAGCTCGGAGATCCTGTCCCCCTTTTCTCTGAGGGACTCTTTCTGGTGACCACAAAAGGATTTGATCACTCAGGACAAAGCTGCCAGAGGTGAGTAACCTTTCTGAATGTCACAGGGGCCAGATTCCCACGGGACCCCGGGTCCCTCTGACTATTTTGTAAGGGTGGGGTGTCACAGCATGGCCTTCTCAGGTTCCAGGGGAAGAAACTCACTCAGGATGCCTGGCTCTCTGCTCTGGGGACTGAAAGAAACAAGGGCGACTCACCAAACAATAAATGTTTAACCAATTTCCCTAAATACTATTGTTAGATGAAAAAAACATAACTTATGTGTTTTGCTATGAGAAATGGGAAGTTTTGAGCATGATATTGCAATAGAATATTCCACCAAATAAAAGAAAGACAAAGAAACAAGGGCAAAACAAGGAAGCTTGCTCTCCGGGTGGCGCCAGAGGCCCTGTGCATCTTTGCATCTGACCCTCGCTGTGCCCCGTGCCCGGCACGTGTCCGTCCTGTTTGCTTTTACAGCGGGAGGGGCATCCCCTGACCTTTCTCCTCAGACTCACCTGGCCCAGGGCGGACGTGTGATATTAGCCAGGACTCTGGAAGGCTGGAACTGCCTCCAGATGGGGCCTGGGGATAGCCCTCCCACCCTCCAAAACATGCCATTCCCGCGTCCCATGCCTCGCTCCCCTTCGCTCCCACCTTCTCCTGGACGTGTCTCTCCTCTCCCTTTTTGCCCACTGCCCCGTTCAGCTTTGGCCACCTCCCCCAATTCCTAGATGAAAAATTCTTAGCGCAAAGGCTGAGACCCACATCCCATCCTTACCACAGGGTTTAATGCACGAGTGGTCTGAGTGGGCAGGGAGGGGGTAATTCGAGATGGAAGGTGAGAGAGGCCCTCCCACAGGCCCTCCGACCTGTGCCCTGCTCCTGGGATGTCCCAGTCTCTGTCTTGGGGACAGTAGCTTCCCCCTGCTGTCCTGGGATGGTCTGGGGAGAGTGTCACCTTGAGAAAGTCAGAAGGGTTTCCAGTGTCACCTGCTGTCACCACCAGAGGGCAGCAGCCAGCCAGACCTTTGCTCCTTTCCCTGGTCTAGTCTCCTGGCTCTTTCCAGACCTGTCCCAGCTGCCTCAGGTCTCTGTGTCACCCCAGGGTGGAGGGTGGGGTGTGCGTAGGGAGGCACTAGGGGCTGTAGGTGTGTCCTTTGTAGTTGGTGAAGGCCCACAAAGCCAAACCTGTCCCCAAAGCCACACAGCAAAGTCGGGCAGAAATTTCACCCTGACTCTCCTGTCTGACTCCTGGGCCCCGGAAAGCACCAGGGAGGCCAGTCCCGGATCACCTGTGGTGCCCAGGGGTCCTGGCCCCCCAGCTGGGGTACAGTGAGCCTGGTCATCTGCCTCTTCCCTTTTGAGGGCAGAGGGCAGGCAAGGCTGTGGCCAGGTGTTCATGAACCCAGCTCTGCCTCCCTGAGCCCTTCTCATCTGCTGCATTCATGGGACTGTGACGGGCACTGAGAGAATATGAAAGAAGGTGATCTGTAAACTGTGAGGTACCGCATACAAGAAAGGGGAAGTGGTCATACTGGAGAAAAAAGCTCTGGTCTCAGACTCTGAGATCTGGTTTTGAGATCTGTCTCTGCCACTTACAGTGGGTGACCTTTGAGCAAGTCGGTGTCCCTCTCTGGGTCTCCATCAATATCATCCCTAACCTCTCCAGCATTGTAGGGGGTTGTAAGAGGATGCCTAGCAAGGGCTTTGTGGTCTGTAAGTGCTATGCCTGTTTGAGGGGTTGTTTTTACGGAGCCCCTGGGAGTGGCTCCTGGGGCTCAGCAGAGGGGATGGGGCCAGGTGGGCATTAGTAGTGGAAACAGAGCCAGATGACTGGGCACCCTCACACGGACCTTGTGTGGTTGTCAGGAGCTCTGGACGACGCCTGGAGGCCAACGGAGTCCCTACAGGTGCTGCTCAGGGTGATGCACCGACAATGAGTGGGTGTTTTCCAGTTGCTGGCCTCCGATGCCTGTCTAGGGTAAGTGGGGCCCTCCAGGGGTCTCTTAGGATGAGGCCTCAGCCCCTACATTCCCATCCCGGAGTGGGAAGAGCCCTTCTGAGCCCCTTTTAGGCTTTCCCTCCCCTCTACTGGGCCTCCACTAATCCCTGGAAGCTTCCTTCCCAGGCGTGGGGTCCTGATACTTTACATCCTCAACTCCAGTGGTGCTGGGCCACTGAGACACCCAGATGGACGTTGGTGAGAGCAGAGAGCGTCTCTAGGGTTGAGGTCAAAGGGATGGTTCTATTAGCGAGGCAGATAGCCAGGTTCAAATCCCAGCTCTGAAATGAGGAGCTTGGACTTCTGTCTCACAAGATGTGCTCGGCCATAAACATCACAGGGATATTAGAGAGGGAGTTAGGAAGAAAGCAGAAAGAAGAGTGGTTCCATCTCAGATCATTGGGGTGGGAGGCTGGGAGGGAGAAAGGCAGTGTGATGGATATGCTGAAGGTGGACCTGATCTGCTCACTCTGCCCCTCTGTCCCCTACAGCTGCTGTCAGGCAAAGGTGGGAGGGACAGGCTGCCGAGGGATTCTGCTGTCTCCATTTGCTTGCCTTTCTTCGTGCCCTCACACTTGCCCTGTTGTCCCCCGTCCTCTCCCATGGCCCCCATCAACATGACTCTGGCCCAAGATCTCCACTTCCTGGAGTCCCCACCCCCACTCCGTCTTCCTGTCCAGTCTGTCTCTGCGCTCCCCTAGCATGACTTCCCCCTAGCCCCCTCCTTCCCCACTGCTGCCTCATGTCTGCATGTCTACACTACCTGCTCCCTCCTCCCCTGCCTTTTCAGCCACCGCTGCTCTCTTTCCTCTTTCTTACCTGTCTCCCAGGTATGTCGCCGCCTGGTGCGGGAGGCTCCTACCTTCCCAAGCCCCACTGCTTCTCCTGCTGCCCGCCTGCTTCGGACTCTGGCAGAAACCCCACCCGCTGACACAGGGAATTGGCAAGTGACTAGTGATGACCTGTCAGCACAGGGTCCTAAAACTCCCCAGAGAAGCTGTATCCCATCCCTAGACCCCTGCCCAGTGCCATCTGGCTAGAAGCAGCTCCCAGAGAGCCTTCCTGAGTCTTGTGTGGTCAAATCACTTACCTGGTTATTCCAAGAGCTAAAATCCAGTTGTCTGGCCAGGACAGACACCCAGGCACCTAACTCTCCAGGCCCAGCCCTTAGCTCCTATCCAGGCCTGAGGACCCAGCACTCATCGTCCACATGTCTTGGACGGTGCCAACAAGACTTCCCTGGAGCCTGGCTTCTTATTGTCCACCACAGTCCCACCTGCCATCAGCTCGGCCTGGTCCAGAGGGGAATGAGGAGGCTGCTCCGGTTGGGTGAATGGGTGGTTCCCTTGACTATGTTAGGGAAGAAGGGAGTGGAGAGCTCCCTCCACCCTCCCGGTAGCTACACCAACAACAGGAGTCACTAGAAGTCTCTAGCACAGTCTAGTCCAGAAACCTCCCCGAAGGGGTGACCCCTTGGAAGCTGCTTTTCCCCATTTTTAAGCTGACCCTTGTTAAGCCCCAATGGCCCCAGATGAGAGTAGCAGAAACAGGTGCCAAGGATGCCCTTCTGAGTTCGGAAGGAGGATGGTCCTCTGAGGATAAACTCCAACGCAGTTAACTAAGAGGTGCCGAGAAGGGAGGTCAGGGAGGGGGATCGGGGGCAGGGGCGGCAGGGAAGGCTGGGCGGGGGGCGGCGGCGGCCTTGGCTACTCCGCCTAGGTTAACCAGCTTTGGGTCCTCCTCAGGTCTTGGACGTGCCAGCGCCTCTGGCCGTGGCCCGCTAACCAGCCTCTCCCGGGCCGGCTCCCGCCGCGCCCCCTCTCGCTTGCTCTCTCCTCCTCCTCCTGCTCTTCTCCTCCCTGCTCCCAGGACGGCGGGATGGCCGCGCAGGGCGCGCCGCGCTTCCTCCTGACCTTCGACTTCGACGAGACTATCGTGGACGAAAACAGCGACGACTCGATCGTGCGCGCCGCGCCGGGCCAGCGGCTGCCGGAGAGCCTGCGTGCCACCTACCGCGAGGGCTTCTACAACGAGTACATGCAGCGCGTCTTCAAGTACCTGGGCGAGCAGGGCGTGCGGCCGCGGGACCTGCGTGCCATCTACGAGGCCATCCCCCTGTCGCCAGGCATGGGCGACCTGCTGCAGTTTGTGGCCAAGCAGGGCGCCAGCTTCGAGGTTATTCTCATCTCCGATGCCAACACCTTCGGCGTGGAGAGCGCGCTACGCGCCGCCGGCCACCACGGCCTGTTCCGCCGCATCTTCAGCAACCCGGCGGGGCCCGACGCGCGGGGGCTACTGGCGCTGCGGCCCTTCCACACGCACAGCTGCGCGCGCTGCCCCGCCAACATGTGCAAGCACAAGGTGCTCAGCGACTACCTGCGCGAGCGGGCCCACGACGGCGTGCACTTCGAGCGCCTTTTCTACGTGGGCGACGGCGCCAATGACTTCTGCCCCACGGGGCTGCTGGCGGGCGGCGACGTGGCCTTCCCGCGCCGCGGGTACCCCATGCACCGCCTTATCCAGGAGGCGCAGAAGGCCGAGCCCAGCTCTTTCCGCGCCACTGTGGTGCCCTGGGAAACGGCCGCCGACGTGCGCGTGCATCTGCAGCAGGTGCTGAAGACGTCCTGAGGACGGCGGCCTGCGGGGGGCGCCCGGGCGGGGAAGGGGCGAGGAGGGGGGAGATCGGGAAAGACAAACCTAGTTTTTTTAATTCCCTTTTCCCTTTCGCTTCGGTGTGTCCCTCTGGGAATTTCTGGAATTCCGGGCTTGTCCATTTGGGGGCTGGGGGCGGGAGTTCGGACAGCCCCTATCTATGCAGTTAACCCAGTTCGGCTGCCCCGCCCAGTTCCTCTGCAAAACAATTATTCTGGAGTCTGGCCCCACCGGGGAGGTGCGCATACCGGGGAAGGCAGCAGTGTTTCTAAAAACCTTGTCCTCCAAACTGGGAGGACTGGGTTCCCTGGGAGGGGAGAGAAGAAACGTGTCCCGCTGCTTTAACCGCTGCCTCGGGCCGTGTAACCTCCCCTCTTCCAGATCCCGAAATCCTCCCGGCTGCACCCGGCTCCCCGCCCAAGTCCCCAGGCCTAGATCCTGCTTCACCTACCGCGACCCCACCTTCTATCCCTTTTCTTCTTGCCTCTCTTCCCCCACCCACCCCGCCAGCATCCCCAAAGGAAAAAAAGCCAGAGGGAACAGTCGCCTCCTGGTGGTGGAACGAGGTAGCACACTGTCCGGCCTGCAAGGGACCTCGCAGCGTGCGACAGTGTCTCCTCGCACCCCAGCCTCGTCTATGCAGCAAGAGACCAGGGATTTTACCAAAGTCGCCTCGCGGGCTGGGCCCTCTGCGCCCCCCACCTCCGCGGTGGGTCAGAAGGCCTTGATATTTTAAAGCAGAGCCAGCAAAACCCAAGCCCCTCCTCCCTCTTTGATGTTTTAGAGCTATAAAGGAGGTGAAGGGGGAAGAGGTGACTGAGATCTCTCGCGCCGCAGTCTAAGGGGTGAGGGTGAGGTGGTCTCTGCTCTCAGAGAGCCCCACTTAAGTGAGGGAGTTAGTCCCCACTCTTGGAGAGTGCCCGGCTTCAGGAACCAACACTGAACACATAACACACAGCAGGCAACAGGCAAAAGAACAAGGTGCAGTCAGTCATTGCTGAGGGGCATCAGAGGTCTAGTGCAGAGGGCACCTAATGAGGACCGAAGAGATGGGAGAGACACTACTGCTAGCGGCAGGCAGAGGGTGGCTCCGTAATTAGCAGGAGCCTTAGAACTGGGATGCCTTTCAATCCCTCCTCTCTGCCCCCTAGCCCTGCAGGGCAATTATCAAGAGGGTCAGAGTTTTATTCAAAGCTGGCACTTGCAGCTGGAGACCCCGCCCTGCACAGAGTAGGGGTCCTCTGTGGACAAGGTCACCAAACTCCTTGTCTTTCAGTTCTTTCCTGTCTGGAGCAGGCCTCTGGGTATCTCCTCTCTCTCCCCAGGACCCCTTCCCACCGCAGTAGGGGGAAGGAGCGGACACAGCTCACAGCCCAAGAGGCGGGCAGACCTAGTCCAGCCTTGATCTTGGAGCTGGCTTTGGCCCGGGGCTCCAGAGGCTGCTCAGGGCAGAGCCTGGGTTAGCAGCCCAGAGAGTCCCAGGCTGTCAGCAGCTGGGCTCCACATAGTTCCCCGGGAAGAATCCAGTCCCCTCTGAGCTGACACCCTCACACCAGCCATCGGAGTAGCGGCGGGTGACGCAGATGATGGTTCCCTCAGAGAAGGAGAGCTCGTTGTCCTTCTGGCGGGTGTATGGGTACAGTGTCACCACTGCAGGACAGGAGGAGAGGCTGCTGTGAGATGTTCGTCCTGCCCCATCGTGGGGATGCAGGGGCCCACATACTGGACTCTAGCGAGCATCTAGGGGAGAAGGCTGCAGGGAGTGGGGCAGGCGGTCCTTCTCCCAAGCCCTGGGACCCCTCCCCAATTCACTTAATATCTACCAGGCCAGTGGCTCTCAACTTGCTCATTTCATGAGAAAATATGTGCGGGGGTGGGGGGCTGAATGCCTCTAGGGTAGAAGAGTAGGGAGAACCCTGGTGCCCTTCATTCCCAGGAGTCAGGTACCTTTCTCCAAGTATGTAGCAGGGACCCAGCTGGGCTCTTCCCGTTCAAAGCCTGGTGGGGGTGGAGGAAGCAGCCCCAACTCATCTACATCCAGAGGTGGAGGAGGGGGCAGGTCCAGGGGCAGGGGCAGCTCTGGGGCTGGGAGGGAAGCAGAGGGGCTGTGAGTGGGACACAGGGAACCCCTCCACCAGCCCCAGGAAACTTGACTGTTCAAGAGCAGGGCCCCAGGCTCTCCCCATGTTATGTAATCTTCCTCCAGCCCTGCCCATCCTGGTCCTCCCACAATGCCTCTGACAAGTAGCAGGTGTTCAGTAAACACTAAAACGTTGAACAGTGTAAGTCAGACACTGCCACTTAGCTGGGTGACCCTTGGGCAAGTCACTGAATTTAACCTCTCAGCCTTAGCTTCCTCCTCTGTTAAATGGGAATGTGAAGATCCTCTTAGGGTGTTAAGTTTAAGTGAGAAAACGGATGAGAAGCTTCAAATCCAGGGCCTGGTATAAAGCAGGTGCCAAGTTATGTTAGTTCCTCTGCCGGCTTCCTCTCCTTTCTCTCCCATGACCTCTCCCGTGGACAAGCCTTTCATAGACGTGGGTCCGATTAGATCCAAGAGGGGTGGGGTGGGGAGGAGTATGGGGAGGTAAGAAAGGCTGAGCTAGGAGGAGAGGGCGGAGCTCCTTACCTGGCGGGGGCAGGGACAGTTCCTCCAGCGGAGGGGGCAGCAGGAAGAGGTCAGAGGCAGCTGGTGGAGGAGGTGGGGCCGTGGAGCTGGGGAGAGGTGGGGGTGGGGGTGCTGCCTGCCCCTTGGTCGTGGAGACCCCACCGACACCTTCGGCGCTGCTGAAGACCAGAGAAAGCGGGGCTCGTCTAGGTTGGAGGACAACTTCCCTAATTCAGCATCCCCCAACCGGCCCCGCCCCTGTGATCCGGAGTCCCCTCAACCCTAGTAGTCACCATGACAATTGGCAGGAGGACCCTCTCAACCCCTCCCCTCGCCACCCCGCACTTGGACTTGGGCTCACCCGGCCGAGGCCAGAGAAGAAGCAGATGAGGCGGCTGAGAGTTTGCCATCGGGCAACACCGGGAGCTGCACGGGCTCCGGAACCCGCGGCGGTCTCCTGGGGGGCGGGGGGGTGGGGTGCGGGGTGTCGTCAGGCAGGAGGAAGGCTTCTGGGCAGCAGGGGTCGGGTGCGGGGAGGGGGCAGCTGGTGTAAGAGGAAGTTTGGGGCCCGCGTTGAGGGGGGTGGGGGAGTCGAGTTTCGGGACGGAGTAGGGCTGCTTTGGATCGAGGTGGGGTCTCACCCCAGGGTGGCAGAGGCGGGTGTGGCAGGCGCCTTGATGCTCTTTCGAGACAGGGTCCCAGTCCGCGACAGCTGCGTGCTCAGATCCTGCGGGGGAGCAGAGGCGGGGCTGACATCTATGGGGGCCCCCCCAATAGCCCCCCTCATCCCAGAGAGGAAATGGGGGAGGGGCGGACAAGAACTGGGAGGGGGAGGGCGGGCACAGCAAGTTCCCACTTCCACTTCCCAGCCCCCTCTCCCACCCCACCTCACCCCACTCCACCCCACCCCCTCTTGCCGCGCCTGGGCCCTGGGGCCTGGGCCTCAAATCTGCCCGGAAACCTCGGAGCACAGACACGGTCTGCAGGCCACTTCCTCTGCAAGGCCTCAGCGGC
The DNA here is from genome assembly GCF_041296265.1 of Equus caballus. NCBI lineage: Eukaryota > Metazoa > Chordata > Mammalia > Perissodactyla > Equidae > Equus > Equus caballus. Next base: position 25,230,553 of record NC_091694.1, on the reverse strand, counting down.
TGAGTGGGCTCAGCATCCCCACCCCGCTTCTCAAGCTTCTCAGTGCCCAGCTTGGTGGTCACTAATCTGATTAGACCCCCAACCCCAGCGCAGGCTGAGGAGGGAGTTGGGGAAAGGAGAGGACCGCGGTGCTTAGAAATGTCCCACCTGTCCTTGCAGGCCTGTGGAACTGACTCTGGGAGTTCAGGACAGAGAGGAGCAGAACATTTAGAGTAGAGTGTAGAAATGACCAGGTGCAAACCCCCAGGCGGGACAGCACCTCTGTCACTGATGGGGTTGCCCAAGAGTGGGTTCAGGGGGAATGGTGTTCCCTGTTCGCTATACTTCACTAGGGACAAGCGGGACCTGAGCTGAAGCATAAAGAATTTAAGTTGGACAATAGGAAGAACTTACTGGTGGGGAGGCCTGGTGACTGAAGGAGGGAGTGTAGTGCCCCCTTTTTGGGGAGATGGTATGCTGAAGATATCAGAGGGTCATTCAGATACAGGAGAGCTTCAGTCTAATCTGAAATGTTGCAGTGTGAGGACAGGAATTGACAAAATGGGATCCAGCGTGTGTGTCTCTGTGTGTGTGCATCTTCTCTCACCTCTCAGAGGGAGGTGGGCTGAGGATAGAATGCCAGAGTTATGCTCCCCTCTCTTCGCTATGTCCCCCTTGGGTGGCTGCATCCCCGCCCCTTCCCACCCAACAGGGGCTCTGGGGTGACTGTTCAGTGCTGTGACCTCAAACCTCCAGACAGAGGAAGTCGCTGTTCTCATGTGGCTGGGGAGCCATTCTCATGCACACCCCCACATCCTCCCTTCCCTCTCTTCCCCTCACACTCACGCCTAGCACCCGCAGGGCGGGGGTGTTCAAATGTCACTCAGCAGATTGTCTGAGTACAGGGTAAAGGCCAGTTATTAGGGTGGGGGAGAGGGTCATGAGGACTTTTAAGGAGGAGGGGCTCCTCCCATAAGGAGGACCTGGAGAGTAAGGGAGGCTTAGGGTGATGGCCTCAGGGAGTGAGGAAAGAAAGGGGCTGCAGGTTAGGACAAGAAAATGGATGTGGAAGAGAAGTGGGGAGCTGGAGAGAAGGGAGCCGTGAGGCAGAAGAGGGCGCGTTGTGGAGAAGGGAGGGGCTCATCTCTGTACCTTGATCCCATGGCCAATGTCATCCAGGCAGCCGAAGTTGAGGGGTCTCCTGTAGTAGGGCGTGAGGGGAGGTAGGCTCTCAGGGGGGATGACTTTCTGGCCGGGGGGCAGCCGCTGGACAGCGGCTAAGGTGCCGATCTCCCTTCGGGCCACCTTCTCCATATGCATGTTCACCATCTGGATGACAGGGTTTGGGGTAACAGTGGGGCAGCCTCTGTACAGCACCCTTCCCCTTAAGGGAGGAAGAGGACAGAGACTTTGGGGTGGGGACAGGGACCCTGGGAGGCAGTGAGGTCTAGACAAAGAGTGAGTTCTGTCCCCAAGGCCACACACGGCACTTGGGAAAAGAACTGCCAGGAGAGGATGGAACTACTTGGAGCAACTTCCTGGTGGAAGAAAATGAAGGTTATTATTAGCCGAGCAGGAACCAGAGGAAAAGAGAAAACACAGCATCCCGGGGGGGCTGGGAAGAGACTCAACCACTTGGCTGGCTCAGAACAGAGCGGGTGACAGGGAGGTGGCTGGGATTCGTGGCTGGATCAGCTCTCTCTTTTGGGGGACAAATAAGTGAATTAACTTCCTCTTGTGATGTTCTGTGGAGAAACGTACAGCCTGGAGCGGGTGGGAACGCTGGCCTGCTGGGGCCAGCGGAAAAGACACACCCCACATTGAACACGTGGATGATGTGCGGGCCAGGCCCATGTGTAACTGGATCTGTGCATGTGGTTCATGGGGCGATTCCTCGGCCAAGGATCCAGGAAGGAAGGAGGAGGGTGTGTATGCTAAATGGGTGGGGGGCACTGTATGGTGATGGCAGTGCTTCCGGGGCTGAAGAGGACCTTGCCAAGCAAGCACTCTGGGTCTAGGGCATTTATGAAGTTACCGCCTGTGTTTAGCTGGGAACAGGATCCATGTGCCTCTTTCCTCTACTCTGCAGCCACAGAGATTGGTAGAACCTGCTTTCTGCCATGCTGGGTGGGATTCAGAGAAAGAAAAAGCTCTGCCTTTAGGGAGCTCCTAATCTGGTGGGGCAGCAAGGCCCAACACTGAGACATGGCCGCTGAGATACAAAGGCTCAAAATGCTTGGGAAGTGCCAAGCCTCTGTGTTGCACTCAGGCATCTGGAGAAAGGCGGGAAAGCACTTTTGCTAGAGAAAATATCCGAAGATATTTTCAGCTGGGGCTGAAGAGCTGGGAGCCGATGCAAGAAGCCTTCCCATGCCCCTTACCTGGCCCAGGGTGCTCACGTGGGCTTCCACCTGCCGCAGGCAGGCCGCCTGCAGGTCCAACATGCGCAGTGTGTGCCCGGCCAGGTTGCCCACCTGGTAGGCCACGCTTGCCAGGGCCTGGGTGGTAAAGGCCATCGTCTCCTCCAGTGCCTTCCGCTTGTCTGTGGCCTGAAATACACACAGCCCTGGTCTGAGGGCAGCATCTTCCACTGGGTCCCTGATTCGGTGGGTGGGATGGGAGAGGGTATAGGGAAAGTGGGGGCTGAACTGGCAGAAACAGCAACCCCTAGATGTTTGAGCTGGTTTCCATAGGAATGAGACTGTGGTAAGAAGGACTCCAGGGACATCAGGAAAGTGAATCTGCAGCCCTGGGAAATGGGTGCAAGGGGGGAAAGATACTCATCCTCGAGTAGTCAAGCTGAGGATTGACCCCAGCCCCCTCCTGAGGACCTTTTGGGGGCTAACAGGTGAAGAGTGGAAAGGAAAGAGGAAGGCAGTTCTGGTTGGAGGAGATATTCTCAAGCTTAAAAACCAACCAACTAACAGCAGGCCCCCATCTCAGAGCTTCTAACCAGGATTCCCTGGGAGTGAGCCCGGTGGATCTGTGCCTTTAAAAGCAACCCAGGTGACTCTGGTCCTCCTTGTTTAGCTCCAGTCTGCAGGTTGGTGGTGGGAACCAATGATCTGCTCCATTTTATAGATAAGGAAACTGAGGCCCAGCAGAGAGTGACTTCATTCACTCATTCCCTCCAGTAGCTTCCCAATACACTGAGAATGAGACACAAACTTCTAACCACGTCCGATATAGAGCCTCACAGGCTGGCTCTTGCTTTCGTCTTCACTTGAATCCCTTACCACGCCCCCTCTCACTCACTGCCCTCCAGCCACATTAGCCATTGGGTTTCCTTTCCCGATCAAGCTAAGACTGTTTCTACCTCAGGGCCTTTGCACTTGCTGTACTTCTTTCTAGAATCTTTCTTCTTATTAAGTCTCTGCTCCTCAGAGACACCTTCCCTTACCACCCTAAGATTCCTCCCAGCTTACTTCTGGATTGACTCTCTATCATGTTTAACTTGTTCTCTTTTCTTCATAGCACTTAGCACTATCAGAAATTATTTATCTATTTACTTTATTATCTATTCCCCCCTCCCCACACACATACACTAAAATGTGAGTGCTGTGAGGGCAGGGAGCGGGTCTGTTTTATTCTATACCCTATCCTGGAATAGTGCCCAACACACAGACGATACTTAATAAATATGCATTTGGGAGTTAATTAACGGATTGAATGCGAACCCAAACACTTGCTGGGCATCTTCTTATTGCGTGCCAGGCACTGTGCCAGGTGCTGGCCAGAGTCACATTGCTGGTCAGTGGGGGAGGGGTGGGCAGGGAGTGGCTGAAGACTGAAGAGGTTCTTTTCAGTCCTGGATCAGCCTGTGGAGGCTGGGGCAGAACTCCTCTGGTCATTTGGTCCCTGGGGCAGCTTCCTCATCTCAGGTCAGGTCATGGAGTTGCTGCCCTCCAGCCTGTACCTTTCCAGGGGGGCAAGGGTGAGTCCAGGGCAAGTCTGGGCAAGGCCGGTGGACTGACCCGCAAGGCTGCCCCTTGGGGTCTGCTCGCTAAGGGCCCTTGGGTGCTCCTCAGGGCCTGTCAGAGGAGAGCAGTCCTAGAGCCTATCAGAGCAGGCTGCTGAGAGACCTGGGGGCTCCAGTGTGGCCCGAGCCAGGCTGGAGCCCAAGGGCAGGCCCAGAACCTTCTAAGCAGCCCTTCCTGTATTTCTCTCCTCGGGTGCACCTCCTGCCCGTCTGTTCCAACTGCGAGAGACAGACAGAGAGAGAGAGAGAGAGAGAGAGAGAGCGAGAGGGAGAGAGGGAGAGAGGGAGAGAGATGTTCATTTGCATGCAATTCACATTTCATCAGCAGAAAGCAACCCAGGGTGTTAAAACCAGAAAGGACAGCAGGTCTCCTTCAAGTTCAGCGTTCAAGACCTTCCTTTCATAGATGAGGAAACAAAGGCCCAACATGGAGCAGCGACTACTCCTCGGGTCTCTACCCAGATTTCTTAGCTGGCCTCTCCTGTACTGTCCCCTCCCTGGACTGGCATGTGGAATTGTCAGCCCAAACAGGAAAACTGTCTGCTTGGGTCCAGCTCTGGGAGGCTAGAGCCTGGAAGCCTACTGACCCCAGCTTTGGTCTTGGCCCAAAGTTACATCTGGGGGGACAAGGGTCTGGTATCCGTTTGCAGGCTGCCTGCTTATTCATCATGCAAATTACCCCGTCTGTAAACTCGACGGACCCTGACCAAGAACTCTGCAGTTGACCCGGCCTGCCCTCCCCTTTTCCCCATGGGTTTCCTGACACCTGGTTGAGGTGGAGGGGGCTTGAGTGGGGGGACAGAGGACGTGGGAACAAGGCCTTGTCTAAGAGCAGTTCTGAGAACTCATGCAAACCCCTCCTAGCCATTTGCTTCCCAGACAAAGATCCTCAGAGAAGCCCGGAGAGGTCCCTGGTTGTGTGGTCTAGCGGTTAGCATTCTGCATGAAGGAAGCAGGGGTCCAGGGATTCCAGTGTGGGTCAGGGCTTCCAATGCCCTGGGTGTTTCTGCTGGGGCTGCTTCGCCTTGCTAGAACTGACTTTTATTATCCATGTGTCTTTCATCCTTCTGATGAATGATGATGACAATAATGATAATAATGGTACCAGCTGCCATTTATCCTGCCCTTCTTAAGGGGCAGGCACTGGGCTAAATGCTTTAATACATTATCACATTTAACCCATGTGACCCCCTTGGAGGAAGGGATAAGAATCAGAGAGGAAACTTGCCGCCGATTGGATAGTTGGTCGGTGGCAGAGTTGGAGATTGGGCTCAGGTCTTTGTGACCCCAAATCCTGTGTGCACACTGTGTGTGCAAATGAGGACCCATCCGGGCGGGAGTCCTTTGAGATGTGCAGAGGTCACTGAGGGAGAGAGAAGGACTGTTTCTGTCCTTGTCGACAGGAGGAGCATACCTTCCAGTGCCACAGGAGCGGGGCTGGTTTACCGTCCACCTTCCCTCTCATCTACAAGCTGGCTGCTCACATCTACCCAGACGGAAATTCTACCCAGGGCAGCACTTTCATCTAGAGGTGAAGGGGTGGGCTCTGGATTTAGAGTTACAGGTTCAAATCCAAGTTCTGCCACAAGACCTTTGGGAAGTGAACAAATGTTCCAGAACCTCAGCCTCCTGGTCCTCACCTCCCTGGACTGGCGTGCGGACTGGAGGAGGCAATGCGGGCGCCAGGCCTGCCCAGAGGAAGGCTGCAGAGCGTTCTCACTGTTCTTAGCACTGACTCTTTAATCTGCCGTGCTCCCATGAGCACTTGCTCCTTTTCTTCTTAGTTTTTTCAACACTCTCACTGAGCTGGGAGGTCCCTGTACCTCTTCTCACAGTTTGGTTAGAAGACGTTAGACAAATGAAGTTTTGCCCGAGGGATCCCAGGGTTAGCCTGTACAGGCTCTTAAGGGGCAGAGGAAACTGAGGACAGAGTGTGCAGATAAACTGTTTTCAAGTCATACAGCATGTGAGGGAGGCGGAAAGGTGGAGAAGAGAGAGCTCGGCTTCAGAGTCTGGGCTGATGCCCGGCTCTACCGTTTCCAAGCTGTGTGACCATAGATGAGCCACTTCACCTCCCTGTGCTGCTGTCTCCTCATCTATGAAACAGGAATAATAATACTTGTCTCACACGGTGGTCATGAGGATTAATGAAATAACAGAGGTGCCCGATCGTTGTAAGTTTCTATCACCCCTCTTCCCTTGACCCAGGAATCTACATTTGCAGTCCAGGGACAACCACACAATTTAGAAAACTGGTCTAAAATGCCAGTAGCCATCTTTTGCTGGTAGGCGGCTCCCAGCAGTCGTGTTGTCCATCCTGGTGCCTCCGTGTCAGAAGCCGTCTCTTTACCGAGCCTGTTCTGACGTCTCTCCGCTCTCCCTCAAGGATCAGGGAAAGAACCCTCCCCTTGTCCATCTCAAGTTCGCTGTAGTGTTTGAAAGGTTCTTCTGAAGTCGCACCTAGAGCCAGCCTGAAAATGGAATGATGGCACCAGTGCTTGTGTGTGAGGACAAGTTTTGGGGCCTCTGGATTTGAGTGGGAGGCCAGGAGGGAGACGAACCTGGGGTGAGGCCTGATGACAGGACGGGGTGGAGCTGCCCATCTGGACATCTCTGAGGCCCTGGGAGAGAGAAGGTACACAGCAGGGGTTTGGGCAATGTGGGGTCAGGGTCAAGTCTGGGGGAACGGGGATGAAGCCAAGGCCTAGAGTGGGAGGCTTTCTCAGCCAAGGCCCAGGACAAGCACCTGTCAGGATGGCTCCCACGGCCCTGCCCTGGGGAAGGGCTCCGGGCCCCTCCAGGGGCTGGGGTGTGGGGGCCTGTGCCCGCTCTGCCTACCTGCACGTAGTTGTTCTCACAGTAGTCCGCGACTCGCAGCAGGGCGCTGTGGTTGCCCCGCAGGGCCTCCCGGCCTGTGGGGATCTCAAACTCTTGCAGCTGCTGCAGCTCCGCCATGGCCCGGCCTCTGCCCAGCTCCCCGGGGAGCCCGCTGGTTTCGCGCCTCACCCTGCCCTTGATTGGTCGCTCTGCCTTCCCTCCCTCTTGCCACTTTTGGTTTCCTCTGCGTGACAGACCCAAACCCCCTTGCAAAGGGCAGGCATGCTCGTTCTGGGACAAGAGGAAGTCAGTCCCTGCTCCCTGAGCCTGTGCCTCTCTGTGCCCTGCCCAGAGGAGGGGGAAGCCAGGGCCCCTTTGGGGGCCAGCTCCCCAACCCCTCCCAGCAGAGGAAACCAGGGTCGGGGCAGCTGTGATTGCTCCCTGGGCCCGGAGAGGAAACTGTTGGGAGGGTTGGGAGGGGAGACTGAGGAGGAAGGGGGCTGGCCTGCTCTGGGGGGCGGAGATGGATTTTCCACTCATGAAGGGGAGGAAAAGGCAGAGGGTGGGGGCTTCCTTGGGAAGCTCAGGGATGAGTCACCAAGGGACAGGGCAGTGGAGGGCGGAGAGGATATGGAGACCAGTCATGCTGGGGGGCTATAGGGTGTCGGCCCAGCAATAATGGGAAACAGTCGACATAGCGGCAAGAGGACTCAAGTTGGACACCAGAAAGATACAACCAGACATCCCCTGGGAAGTGTTACCAAGTCACTGGAGGGTTACGTGCCATGAAGATCTGGTGTACACGCTCTGTGCCTGATGGAGGCAGGACAAGATGAAATTGACCAAGTGTAGCGTGAGAGACTCAGATTAGACAACAGGAAGGACTTGGCTTTGAGAGTCACCACGTTCAAGTTCCGGATTAATTGGCTGGTGTTAGGAAGCAGCGGTGGAGAGAGCACTGAGCTGGCCCCAGGAGGTATGTGCTCTCTTTCCTGCATTAACAGGGGACTTGGGCTTGGTGACCTCTGGGGTCCTGCCCTGATATTAAGTTCTTAGGGCTCGCAGCTGCAAGTGGGACTTGGATCCTGGAGCAGGAGGAGTTGGGATGGACTCTGAGCTCCTCTCTGCCCCTCCCGCTGCCCAGTCAGTTATCCTAGAGGCAGGAGAAAAAGATTCCTCGCTGACCATATTGGCCCCTAACATCTGCTCCTCAGGAGGGTCCCCTTGTCATTGGATAGGCATCAGCCTGAAAAGGAGCTCAGTATCTGTTGAACAGCACAGCCCTTGGGTGGTCCTGGGAGGAGACCAAGAGAAAGCTCTGGATGTGGGCCCTGTGCTCAGGGGCTGCTGAGGAAGACCCGTGCCCAGGGGTCAGAGGGAGGCATGGAGGCAAAGAAGCATGGACACGGGCATTGGGGGTGGCCATGGCCCCAAGTGCTGACTGGCCCAGCATCCTAAGTGAGAACAATTTTATTGAATGCGTGAATCAAGACTGAGCTGGGAGAACCTTGTAAGGTGAAATTGTGGGGCTCCAACGGGGACACAGGCTTCTTGGGTGCGGGAAGTTAGAAGCTGGTCTAGGACTTGCCTCATTGGGGAGACCAGCCTCAGAGCAGGCTCAGATGTAGGGGAGGGGCAGCTTGGGAGAGAAGGCAGAGGCAGGGGAGCAGGTAGGGCTGGAGGGTGAGAAGTGGGGAAATAAGCTGTAAGCCAGGGGGTCCCTACAAGAGAGGGGCTGAGGCAGGGGGCAGGGTGTCTGGTCTGCGGGCAGTGAGGGCTTGGAGCCTCCGGCTGGTGGATGGGCTTAGACCCTTGAGCCTATGATCAGCTTAGGCCTCAGAGATTTGCGCTTCCAGACCATCTGCTTTATCCAAAGACTTTCAGCTGATGAGGAGCTGGGAGGCTCAAACAACGTCTTGTCTGAGTCGGAGAGAAGTGACTTGAAGTGCACGCTCTTTCTTGGCAGGTGAGAGGGGCTGAGGTTGCACTGGGCTGGCATCTAGTCTTGGGATTATTGAGGTTAGGCACCGGCAGGCCTTCCTGATAACCCTGCAGCGATGATGATGATGAAGATGATGATAAATGTATTAAGTGTTCATTATGTGCCAGGCAGGGTATTAAAATATTTTATATGCATTTTCTTAGTACTTACAATAATCGTATGAGGTGAGCACTAGTATTACACCCATTTTGCAGATGGGGAAACTAAGACTCAAGGCCACACAGTGTGGAGGCAGCAGAGCCGGGGTCAGAACTGGAGGCTGGCAGGCTCCAGAGCCCTTCTCTTAACCGCAAGGATACACTCTCCCCTGATAGGTCCTGGAGTTTCCTGAAAACTTCTACCTGTCCATCATGTGCAACAATAACTTTGCTTCCCAAGTCTTCCTCACTGAAAGAGACTCCTTTTCTCTCCCTTCTGCATGGGCTGACTCCCGTTTCCTCTGTAGACAGATCCTTATCCAGGGGCAAAGACTATGCCTCGCCCATCAGCCTAGACTCCTGAAGCGGGGGGTGCAGTGAATATATGGTGAACGGTGAGGGGCCTGAACTGCGGGACGTGGTGGGGAAGAGGGTAGAAGTTGAGGTGTGGAGGGTGCAGAGGAGGGAACTGGGGGAGCCCAGGGGATTTGCAATCCCAGCCATGGAATCCTTTCCAGGACCAGGTGTCTCCAGGGCAGGATGGCCCAGGACCTCAGTGAGAAGGAGCTGTTGAAGATGGAGGTGGAGCAGCTGAAGAAGGAAGTGAAGAACACTAGACTTCCGGTGAGCCTCCTCTCCCCTTCCCTGGCCCTCTTCTCTATCCCTTCCTGTTCCTCACGGAGCCAGGACACGAGGAAGGAACAGATGGACAATGGCGTGGTAGGACCTCTCCAGGACAGTAGAAGGAGCAGGAGGTGTCTCTGGGATGGGGTAGGATGTGGGAAGAGGCCAGGGTCTGACCCCACTGAGGTGCACGGGAGAGAACCCGGGAGCTGGAGGGCTCCGTGTGTCCAGCCCTGTCTCCAGGAGGGGCCTGGCCAAGCGGCCCTTGGAGGTAAGAGTTGGGCCATGTGGTTCTGGTCGAGGAACTGACATCCTTCTCCCACTTGCCTGTCCCTTTCATCTTTCTCCTCTCTGCCCCAAAGCCTGTTTTCTTGGGACTGACCAAGGCATGGATCCTGAGCAACAAACAAGAGCTAGAAGCATACTTTGCTTTCTCGCAGATTTCCAAGACAGGAAAGGAAATCAAGGAATATGTGGAGGCTGAAGCAGGAAATGACCCACTTCTCAAAGGCGTCCCTGAGGACAAGAATCCCTTCAAGGAGAAGGGCTCTTGTGTGATCAGCTGATGGTGCCGGTGGCCCTCACCTCAACGTCTGTCCCTCCTCAGCCCCAGTCCTCACCCGGCACCAACTGTCCCGGGACACCCAGCGAACCCAGGAATTTTCACCCTCTCTTAGTCACAGAATGAGTAAAGATACCTGACTGCGTTCATTGTGAATCCGTTCCCCAATCCCGCTTTCAACTCTTTTCTCCCATTGTCTCCTCCGCCTGCTGGGTCCGTGCTGACCACACTTGGAAACACTCTGAGCTTCCCCAGCTTAGCAGTTGGCCCCTGCTGTCGCGGGATCTGAGGTGCCTGCAATATTCTGAGACCCCAGAGGGCAGTCCTTAGGCAACATTCACCCCTCCTTACAACCCCGCCCATCCTTCCCCTCCACTCTCTTCCTAGGAACAAGCATTGCCATCAGAGTACTTTGGGTTGGGAGCCGGAGTTGGGGAATCCTTGCTCCCGTCTCATGTCCCACCCTGTGGTCCTCCTTCTAGTCATTTAGATCACCCCTGATGGCCTGATGACAAAAAGAGTTTGTAAAGACATGATGTCATGATTTATTTACTATTATTGAGGGTCTATTATGTGCTGGGCACTAAAGATTAAAGAGTGAGCAAGACTAACGTGGCTCCTGTTTTCATGGAATTTAGCAGAGAAGACATGGAACAAAGAGTTTACGATTAGATCAGTGAGTGCTGCTATGGGGAAAGGAAAGTCAGGGGTGGTATAGGAGCACACAGCAGACAGACATTGAGGGCCATGCCCAAGGTCAGTGGGAACGGCTGCAGACCAGTGGGGGCAGGGGCAGAACGGGGCGTGGTAAGACATGGGGCTGGAGAGGGAGATAGGGTCAAGTCTTAAAGGACCTTCTGTGAGCTCAGTTAAGAACTTTCCTTTTCACCCTCAGGGCAGTAAGCTTCAGCCTGTGAATGTATTTAAGTAGCCGAGGGACAGGCTTTGATTAGCAGAAGAGAGGCTGGATCCTGGTCGGAGCCGGGAGTACAACGAAGATGGGAAGTGAGGGGCCGGCCTGGTGGTGCAGTGGTTAAGTTCGCACGTTCTGTTTTGGCGGCCCGGGGTTCCCCGGTTCGGATCCCGGGTGAGGACATGGCACCGCTTGGCATGCCATGCTGTGGTAGGCGTCCCACATATAAAGTAGAGGAAGATGGGCACGGATGTTAGCTCAGGGCCAGTCTTCTTCAGCAAAAAGAGGAGGATTTGCAGCAGATGTTAGCTCAGGACTTATCTTCCTGAAAAAAAAAAGAAGAAGAAGGGAACTGATTCCTGGGCCTTGATAGCAAGGTGATTACTATCTAAAGGAGCCACAGACAGACACTTGTGATACAATGTGTTCAGTGCAACCTCAGAGAGGTCTGTGTGGGGTATGATGGGGACCTGTGGAAGGGCTACCAAATCCAGCTGAATGAGTGCATAGCCTCCTGGAAGAGCGGACAGGAAAGGTCTCTAGAAGGAGGTGATGTCCTGAACTGAGTCCTAAAGGGTTAAGTTGTAAATGGGTGGATGGATGGCAAATCTGATTGAAGGCACAGTCTAAACAGAGGCATAGATATGAGAAAAGGAAAGAACCAGAGTTTCAATGCAAACACCAGTCAGGCTGGAGTTGTTGGAATGGCAAGAGACAGGCCTCGGTCCCTAGGATACTCTGGAAAGGTGGAGGTGGAGGTGACCAGAGGGGTCTTGTTTGCTGTACTAAACAACCTCATCGTCTGGGAGTGAGTCGGTAATGTTTGTACTTAGAAAGAAATTGGCTTTTGGTAAGATTGGAACGGGGAAAGAATAAAGGCAGAGAGACAATTAAGGAGGCGATCGTTAGCTCAGGGGAGAGGTGAATTAGGGCAGTGGCTATAAGTCTCTAGAGGGAGAGGTGGGCTGGTGAGACCTGGGGAATAAGGTTTTCAGATCTTGACATCTCATCGAGTGATGGGTGAGGGACAGGAAGTGTCACGGATGACGTCCAAGTTTCTGGTTTGGGGCATTGCTAGAAAGGACTGAAAGCAAGGCTCTAACAACAAAGCTCACGTAATACAGTGACCTGACATAGAGGAGCAGACTCGCTGAGCACCCCTCTCCAGTGCGCCACAGCTGTGCTGTGAGCACGTCCTGCTCCCACTGGTGAGGTCTTGGGCCACTGGTCAGAATCCAGGATCTCCTGGGGAGTGTCCACTCCTTTCCCAATTCCATCCTGACCCCACTTTGCTATTCTGCAACCTAGAAAAAATTCAGACACTCTCAATATACTCCACTCAAAGGAAGGCAAAGAAGAGGAATGAGAAAGAGAAAATATTTAAATATAACAATTCCTTTTTTTTTTTTTTGAGGAAGTTTGGCCCTGAGCTAACTACTGCCAATCCTCCTGTTTTTGCTGAGGAAGACTGGCCCTGAGCTAACATCCATGCCCATCTTCCTCTACTTTATATGTGGGATGCCTACCACAGCATGGCTTTTGCCAAGCGGTGCCATGTCCACACCCGGGATCCAAACCAGCAAACCCTGGTCCACCGAAGCAAAACGTGCGAACTTAACCGCTGCGCCACCGGGCCAACCTCAAATACAACAATTCTTATTTTTTTAAATGGGGAAGGGTGAATATTCCATGTGGCTCCAGCCGTAAAAAAGGAAAAACAGATGGGGTCACAGTCATATGGCTATAGGCCATGTGGCTATGGCTTCTTTCCTCCACCTACCGAGAGCTGTTCTCCTACCTTCAGGCAGAATCTCATGGTTGGAGTTCTTGGTCCAGAGGGTTGACTCCGACCTTTATTCCTAAGGATTTTGAACCCTTAGTGGGACTCTGAGTAGAGCAGTAGTTTCTTCTGTACCCCTTTACTCAGGCCATGATGCCCCAGGTGTTCTCTCAGCTCCACCCATACTCTTCCTGGCCACCCCGAGGTGTGGTGACAATCCTAGGACCCCTGAGCCTCAAGATCAGTCATTGGCCCAACACCCTCCCCCCCTTTCCTGTCTGTTTTCCTAGTGCCAGAAGGAGCCTCAAATGGCTGAGGGTGATCTCAGCTTCCACTTCAAAGGAATTATTATTCTGCGCCCGGTGGCAGCATTCCCTCCTTGCGGCCCGAATCTTCACCTCAGCAAGGTCAGAGGATGAGAATGATCGTTCTGAGAGTGAGTGACTGATGTAAGCGGAGCCATCCATCCCCGCGTCTATCTCATAGATCTTTGAATTGTTTAGCCATGAAAGCATAGCACTGTCTGTCGTTACTGGTTCGGTTCAGGGCACACCCAGCAGCCTTCGGACAGCACCTCATCTTTGCAACGTGGTGTCTCCCAGCTGGCACCAAAGCGGGCCAGTCCTTCATTCTCTAAAGCCACCAGCTTCCACATGATGGACACATGATGACAGCAAATCTTATGGACATTAGCCTCTTGTCTTACTTCTTTTTTTTAATTCAGTAGTTTCATTTTGAAATAATTTTAGATTTACGGAAGAGTTGCCAAGATAGTACAGAAAGTTCCCACATGCACTTCACCCAGCTTCCCCTAATGTTAACATCTTACATAAACATGGTACTTTTACTAAAACTGAGAAATTAACGTCTGCACAATACTATTAATTAAACTCCAGACTCTGTTTAGATTTCCCTGGCTTTTCCACCAATGTTGTCCTTCTGTTCGAGGGTCTGCCTTACACTTTGTGTCTTTCTTCTTTTTGCTTCTTGGTTGGAGATAGCATGGTCTGGGATACCACGGCCAGCTGGAAGACATCCCATAAGCGCATAGATGGGAGCGTTGGCAGAGTCATGGCAGGCAAGGAACAGAAATCCACTTCCTAAATAAGTGCCTATTCCAGTGAGGACAACTCTCTGTCCCCTCCGTTGACCTGCCACCAGAGAACTGGCTGGCTGCCTTGAGGTCAGGTGCTGTATGAGGGGCTCAGGGTCGGCACTGTTGCTGGCTCATTGGGCAGTGGTGGAGCTGCGCTGGGCCGGATGAAGGGCAGCCCATGCTCTCCCACATGCATAACCTCTATTCCTGCCTTGTTTCATGAGCCCTAGTCAGCCCAGTGGTCATCCCATCTACGGGGTTCTAAAGAACCTCTTCTGCAGGGGCTGGCCTTCTGGTAAACCTGCTCGTGACACTTGAATATTTTCAGTCTCTGGCTCATCCTAAGGAGACCAGCCACAGAGCCCTCCCCAGACCTTCTTGTCGTCAGTCCCTCAATTGTACTCTAAGACCTCGATCATCTGACCAGAACCTTAATTGCTTCCCAGGAGTCAGAGAGGAAGGACTTCCTTTCCCCCTGACTTTCGGGGCCATGCTGAGAAGGGCTGTTCGCAGAGAGAGGGGAATCACGGGGCTCCAGGCACTCAGGGAGATTAGGGACTGAACTGGGGAAGTGGAGGAAGAAGGGAGAGGAGGTGACGAATTCGAGGGATAATTAGGAAGTAAAATTTTCAGGGCTTAGAGATTGATCGAAGGTTGGCAGAAAGGCAAGGAAACGATCAAGGACGACCTCACGTTTCTATCTCGGATGACTGAGTGAACGGTGGTGTCACCAGCTGGAAAGCCCTCCCCAGTAGCAGATTCTAGATAATTCCCCCAGGCTCCCCCTCTGTCCCCTTGTGCCCTGCGGAGAATCACTGCTTGGTGGTAGCTGGTACTACAAAAGCAGGTGAGACTGCTTAAGACAGCTGCAAGGATCAAGACGAGAGGAGGCCAAAAATTGAACTTGGAGGGCCAGCCCTGTGGCCGAGTGGTTAAGTTCACGCACTCTGCTTCAGCAGCCCAGGGTTTTGCCCTTTCAGACCCTGGGTGCGGACCTAACACCTCTCATCGGGCCATGCTGAGGTGGTGTCCCATATGCCACAACTAGAAGGACCCACAACTAAAATATACAGCTATGTATTGGGGGGATTTGGGGAGAAGAAGGAAAAATTTTTAAAAAATAAAAAAAGAATTTGAGGGGCTGGCCCCATGGCTGAGTGGTTAAGTTTGTGTGCTCTGCTTCGGTGGCCCAGGGTTTCACCGGTTCGGATCCTGGGCGGGGACATGGCACCGCTCATCAGGCCACGCTGAGGCAGCATCCCATATGCCACAGCTACAAGGACCCACAACTAAAATATACAACTATATACTGGGGGGATTCGGGGAGAAAAAAGCAGAAAGAAAAAAAAAGAAGAAAAAATGTATTACTAAAAAAAAAAAATTGAACTTGGAGAACATCAGCATCTCTGGCTGGGGTAGAAGAAAAGAGCCGTGAAAAGAACTGAGAAGGGAGGGTCAGAAGTGTGAAGATGCCAAGCAAAGACTGGATAATTGAAATTCTGACGGTGCTGAGCAGTAAAACGAGGGCAAGGCAGGAAGAGAGGGGCAGTGCTCTCAACTCCTGATTTCACGGTCAGCTAACATCAAGCTGAGTCATTTTCAAGTTTCAATTCTGTATCACCTTCCTTCCACACTCCACATTCACCAGACACTCCCAGGATGGGATTCCCAGGAGGGCAACGGCTGACCGGTTGATCGGGCCTCAGCTCCTGGGGCTGGCAGCAGCTCGAAACCCTCCTAGTGGATCAGGCAGCCCAGTGCCCGGACCCCTGTGCCTTCTGGATCTCACGCCTGCAGCCTGGAGGGAGTGGAATGGGGATGGAGTCTTGTCTGCTTGGCATCTTGGTGCCTTAGGCAGAGGACAATTACCCAACCGTGACCTCTGGGCCTCTAGGAAAGTTAGAGCCCTCTGCCACCCCCCACCAATTCCCTACCTGAGCTTGAGGCCTGGGGACAAGACCAGCTTCACGGGTGTGTTGGACCCGTGCTGTCACACACAGCCTCCTGCTTAGAAGGGCCCTGTGCTTAGTTTAACACTCTGCTATCGCTGTCTTGAAATTCTTAACTTTTCAACAAGGGCTCTCATTCTCATTTTGCCCTGGGCCTACATGTGTCCGGTCCTGAGGAGGGAGACAGAGGCCCGGGCCTGGTGAGGGAGGCAGGATGCTCATCCAGGAGCAGGGTTTCACGTGCGGTTCAAACTAGCACCCACAGCATCCTGGCCCCTGTCCTCCTCCACCATTTCTGAGGGTTAGAGGCTGGGGGAGAGGGGCAACTCGGGGTAGTTTCCCAAGTCCGCTTGGTTCCTCTGACTTTCCCATTCTCTACCAGACCACGGAAATGAGTGACGTGGGTGACTCATCGTCTGCAGCATCAGAGCGGAGGAAACAGAAACCAGGGAGGCCAGGAGAGGAGAGAGGCAAGCAAAGAAGAGCGGGAAGCTGCCTCTCCCCCGCCCACTTCCCCCATCGCGTCTAATCAGATGCGAATTCCTACAGATTCTGCCTTCTCCATCTCTCACGCCCTCATCTGTTTGTCCCTCTGCTCCCTCTGCCATGCGCTTAGTTAGGGACTCACCACCTCTCACTCCGGGATTCAACAGCCTCCCACAGAACTTCCCATCTACCTGGCCCCATCCAGCCGCCCCTCACTGCTAGTGTCTTCTCTGTGGCTCCCTTGCTTAAAACTCTTCTTGACTCTCTGCCCCCTGGAAGACCAAGTCATGACTTCTGGGTTTAGCACCAAGGCCCTTCCTACACCGTAAGGGGCCCTGCTGACCTCAGGGGACCTCAGCTCTCCCACTGCTCACACCCCTGCCCCCAGGGCTCCAGTCAGCTTCTCTTAACTCCTCCCTGGGTTCCTGCCATGCTTGAGACATCTTATCATGCTACCCCTGCTATCCTACAGTCACAACCAGGTTTAAGCATCTCGTAAGCTTTCCCCGACTCTCTCCTTGGTGACTGAAGGAACAAGCCATTCAGAATGAGGTGGATCAGAACTCAAGTGGTGTGAAGGGAGCGGGGGAACAGTCCTCTCTCCTTTTCTCCCCCTAATTTCCTCTCTGGAGAAACCAATGTCACCTGGTTCTCATGGCACCTTTCAGAGGTGTTTTAGGCATATACAAGCCAACAATACACACAAACCTCCCTTTTTTACACAAATAGTAGCATGTACGTGTTGTTCTGTGCTTGGGTCTTAATTTCTTTTTTTTCCACGTTCCCCAGGTGGATTTCACTTACCTTTGTGTCCGAGTATATGCCTGAGCCCAGTACTTTTCATTTTACATTCTATTTCAGTCTTTGATTGATCAGTCAAGATTTCAAGCTTCCTGGGGCCGGCCCCGTGGCTGAGTGGTTAAGTTCGCGCGCTCCGGGGCAGCGGCCCAGGGTTCGGATCCTGGGCGCGGAGATAGCACCGCTCGTCAGGCCACGTTGAGGCAGCGTCCCATTTGCCACAACTAGAAGGACCTGCAACTGTACCAGGGGGGATTTGGGGAGATAAAAAAGCAGGGAGAAAAAAAAAAGATTAGCCACAGTTGTTAGCTCAGGCGCAAATCTTTTAAAAAAAAAAAAAAAATGATTTCAAGCTCCTTGAGGGAGAGGTCAAGTGTTTTATTTTTGTATCTCTAGCACCTAGAACCCAGTAAGTGCTCAACAAATGGGTGTTAAATGATGGTGTGTGTTCTCTAATTTACAGGCTTCCTACATGCCAGGCATTGTGATAAGTGTTGCACGTACGTTGCCTCGTGTACAAATGAATCAGCAAGGAAGATAATGAACGGACAACCCTGGGAATCTAGCGCAAGGGAGAGACCAGGCTAGGCACAGACCTGGCTTCCCTGGTGGTCTTGGCGCTCTGCCCTCTGCTGGTGACTCTGGTTAGGGACAACATACAGCAGGTGCTAGCTTCTGGAAAATGCCCTCCTCTGGGGGCCCTTCATGGGAATAAAACTATTGGAAAGGGCTCCTCAGACTGTTGGTGAGGAGGAGAGAGACGTTCTCCCCTGAGCTACTGGGGATGGAAAGAGAAGGAAATGTGGAGGGGGTCTCAGAGAAGCTGGAGCTAGGAGAGGAAGCACGGGGGGATGGTAGTGAGCTCATAAGTGTTTTACTAACTGTGGGTGAGAACCATTCGTGAGTTATGGAATCAATTTAATAGATTGTGACCAACTTTTACTTTATTTATTTTTTTTTTTGAGGAATATTAGCCCTGAGCTAACATCTGCTGCCAATCCTCCTCTTTTTTGCTGGGGAAGACTGGCCCTGAGCTAACATCCATGCCCATCTTCCTTTACTTTATATGTGGGACACCTGCCACAGCATGGCTTGGTAAACAGTGTGTAGATTTGTACCCAGGATCCGAACAGTCGAATGCCGGGCAGCTAAAGCGGAACGTGTGAACTTAACCACTGTGCCACTGGGCTGGCCCCTGAGACCAACTTTTAAAAAATACAGAATATCAGAGTGTACTTTTACATGTGGTGTCAATGCAAATAATCCATAATCAATCTATAAATCAAAATTGGGGTGAGTTTATTAAGAAGTAGGTTTGAGGACTATAGCCCTGGGCCTTCCTTCTCCAAGGAAAGAAGGGCGCCAAAGAAGTGGGGTGTACAGAGTAGTTAAGTACCATCTTGGAACAAAGAGTGTACATCGCATATGATAGGAATGTCCCTTTTCACAATTGTCACAAGATGCTTAGCTGGCACAGCAGGTTGGTGGTCAGCAGGTCAATGGTCACAAGGTGAGCACAGCAGGTCGGTAATTAATCCTTAGTTCCCAGGAAGAGATGCTTATTAAGGAAATGCCGATGGGCGGAGGTGCGGGGAAGGGAGAGTTACATCCCTATCTTTAAGGGCATCATTTTTGTCTGTGGGACATAGTAAACGTTTAAAGCACAGGTACAATGCCTGCTCAACGGGCCACATCAGGCCCTTTTGGAAAAACAAGGTCAAGCCAAATTAGTTTTAAACCAAATGGCTTCTTCATATACTCCAGTATATCCTATTGCTTTTCATTTATTTTTCAGCAGTAAAGGTGAATACTGTTTCTTAAACGTTTGTTTCAGTTTTGCATATATGTGTACTGGTTTGTGATGTAAAACAGACATCTTACTGAGAGTCTTGGTGCAAACGAACAAACACAAACAAAAAACGATGAAAGCCGTTGAAGAAATGGTGAGAAAGGTCCTGGTGAGTATAGGTCCTGAGTGAGCTCGAGGATTCACAGCAGAATCAAACCTCAGAGCAGAAGGCAAGGCAACTTTTCTATTACAGAGCCCAATCTCCACCTCAGTGTGGAAATCTTCCTACAGTCCCAAGTGACAAAGACCTTTAACTCCCCCCTCCCCCAGGAGACCTCCACGCATCAGAAGCTCAGAATTTCTCAAGCCTGTTCTGTTGACGGACAACTCAAATAGAAAGTTCTTCCTATTTTCCCCTCTAACTTCCAGCCACAAGTTCTCATTCTCTGCCTCTGTTGCAACCCTGTGAGTTTTGTGTTCCTCCCCATGTAAACATGTTCTGGGGCTGGCCCAGTGGCACAGGGGTTAAGTGCACACGTTCCGCTTCGGTGGCCTGGGGTTAGCCGGTTCGGATCCCGGGTGCACACTGGGCACCACTTGGCACACCATGCTGTGGTAGGCGTCCCACATATAAAGTAGAGGAAGATGGGCATGGATGTTAGCTCAGGGCCAGTCTTGCTCAGCAAAAAGAGGAAGATTGGCAGCAGTTAGCTCAGGGCTAATCGTCCTCCAAAAAAATAAATAAATAAACTTGTGTTCTTTCCTCAAGAATCTGAGCTTCCGTAATCTTCGCTATTCTGATTGTCTGTCTAGCAGTTACCATTATTGAGCCTGTCGTGGATCAGATGCAAAGAAAAGGACTTTTTGCTTGTTATATTACTAATTCTCACAACACTGCCATGCAAAAGACATCATTGTTGTCCTTTTACAGATAAGGCTCAGAATATTTTTAATTTTTCCAGCTTTATTGAGATACAATTGACTATAACATTGTATAAGTTTAAGGTGTACAACATAGTGATTTGATATACAGTATATATTTTGAAATGGTTACAGTAAGTTTAGTTAACACATCCATCATCTCACATTATTACAATTTCAGAACATTTAAATGCTTATGCATCCAGCCAGTTAGTAGCAGAATGAAATTTTTGGATGTCTTTGTGTGATGCCTAGAATTGAATCTGATCCTCCAAATGTGGTTCGGCTGACTCAGAGTAAAGGATCTTCATCCTGACTCCCTCTCTTTGGACAAACTTTTTTTTTTTTGGTGAAGAAAATTGGCCCTGAGCTAACATCTGTTGCCAATCTTCCTCTTTTTGCTTGAGAAAGATTGCTGCTGAGCGTGGCTTGAGGAGCAGTGTGCGTGTCTGCACCCAGAATTCGAACCTGAGAACCCTGTGCTGTGGAACTGTAGCATAAACCCAACCACTGCACCACCGGGTGGCCCCTGGACAAACTTTTGATCTCAAATTCCTCACTTTTTCAGTTGAGAAAATATACATTCAGAATAGTAAATACGTCATAATATGGTTTTTTAAAATTGCAGTAACATTGGTTTGTAAATTTCAGGCGTACCTCATTATATTTTGATTCCTGTGTAGATTACATCCTCTTCACCACTCAAAGACCAATTACCATCCATCACCACACACATGTGCCTAATCACCCCTTTTGCCCTCCTCCCTCCGCTTCCCCTCTGGTAACCACCAATCCAATCTCCATCTCTATGTGATTGTTGTTATTTTTATCTTCTCCTTATGAGTGAGATCATATAGTATTTGACTTTCTCCCTCTGACTTATTTCGCTTAACATAATACTCTCAAGGCGCATCCACGTTGTCACAAATGGCCGGATTTCATCATTTCTTATGGCTAAATAGTATTTCATTGTGTATATATACCACATCTTCTTTATCCACTCATCCCTTCTTGGGCACTTACGTTGTTTCCAAGTCTTGGCTACTGTGAATAATGCTGTAATGAACATAGGGGTGCAAGTATCTTTACGCATTCGTGTTTTCATGTTCTTTGGATAAATACCCAGCAGTGGAATAGCTGGATTGTATGGTAGATCTATTCTTAATTTTTTGAGGAATCTCCATACTGTTTCCCATAGTGGCTGCACTAGTTTGCACTCCCACCAGCAGCCTGTGAGAGTTCCCTTCTCTCCACATCCTCCCCAACACTTGCTGTTTCCTGTCTAGTTAATTATAGCCATTCTGACTGGAGTGAGGTGATAGCTCATTGTGGTTTTGATTTGCATTTCCCTGATAGTTAACGATGTTGAACATCCTTTCATGTGCCTGTTGGCCATCTGTATATCTTCTTTGGAGAAATGTCTGTTCAGATCTTTTTTTTTTTAGATTGGCACCTGAGCTAACAACATTGCCAATCTTTTTTTTTTTTTCTGCTTTTTCTCCCAAATCGCCCCAGTATATAGTTGTATATTTTATTTAGTTGTGGGTCCTTCTAGTTGTGGCATGTGGGACGCTGCCTCCACATGACCTGATGAGTGATGCCATGTCTGCGCCCAGGATTCGAACTGGCAAAACCCTGGGCTGCCGAAGCAGAGCGTGCAAACTTAACCACTTGGCCATGGGCTGGCCCCTGTTCAGATCTTTTGCCCATTTTTTAATTGGTTTTTTTTTCCTTTTTCTCCCAAAGCCCCCCAGTACATTGTTGTGTACTTTTTTAGTTGTGGGTCCTTCTAGTTGTGGTATGTGGGACGCTGCCTCAGCCTGGCTTGATGAGCAGTGCCATGTCCACATCCAGGATTCAAACTGGCAAAACCCTGGGCCGCTGAAGCAGAGTGTGTGAACTTAACCACTTGGCCATGGGGCCAGTCCCATAATTGGGTTGTTGGTTTTTTTTGTTGCTGAGATATATGAGTTCTTTATGTATCTTGGATATTAACCCCTTATTGGATATGTGGTTTGCAAATATCTTCTCCCAATTGTTAGGTTGTCTTTTCATTTTGTTGATGGTTTCCTTTGCTGTGCAGAAGCTTTTTAGTTTGATGTAGTCCCATTTGTTTATTTTTTCTATTGTTTCCCTTGCCCTGTCAGACATGGTACTTGAAGATATGCTGCTAAGACCAAGTCAAAGAGCATACTGCCTGCGTTTTCCTCTAGAAGTTTCATGGTTTCAGGTCTTACATTCAGATCTTTAATCCATTTTGAGTTAATTTTTGTGCATGGTGTGAGATAAAATGGTCTATTTTCATTCTTTTGCATGTGGCTGTCCAGTTTTCCCGACAGCATTTGTTGAAGAGACTTTCCTTTCTCCATTGAATATTCTTGGCTCCCTTGTCGACTATTAGCTGTCCATAGATGTGTGGGTTTATTTCTGGGCTCTCGATTCTGTTCCATTGATCTGTGTGTCCATTTTTGTGCCAGTACCATGCTGTTTTGGTTACTATAGCTTTGCAGTATATTTTGAAATCAGGGAGCATGATACCCCCAGCTTTGTTCTTTTTATCATGGTTCCTTTGGCTATTCAGGGTCTTTTGTTGTTCCATATAAATTTTAGGATTCTTTGTTCTGTTTCTGTGAAAATGTTGTTGGAACTTTGATAGGGATTGCATTGAATCTGTAAATTGCTTTAGGAAGTATAGACATTTAACTATGTTAATTCTTCCAATTCAAGAGTACAGAATATCTTTCCATTTCTTTGTGTGTTCTTCAATTTCTTCCAACAATGTTTTATAGTTTTCAGTGTACAGATCTTTCACCTCTTTGGTTAAGTTTATTCCTAGGTATTTTATTCTTTTTGTTGCAATTGTAAATGAGATTGTATTCTTTTTATTTATTTTTTTTTTTTAGGAAGATTAGCCCTGAGCTAACTGCTGCCAATCCTCCTCTTTTTGCTGAGGAAGACTGGCCCTGAGCTAACATCCATGCCCATCTTCCTCTACTTTATATGTGGGACACCTGCCACAGCATGGTGTGCCAAGCAGTGCCATGTCCGCACCCGGGATCCTAACCAGTGAACCCCAGGCCACCAAAGCAGAACATGTGCACTTAACTGCTGTGCCACTGGGCCGGCCCCTGGGATTGTATTCTTAATTTCTCTTTCTGCTACTTCATTGTTAGTATATAGAAATGCAACTGATTTTTGTATGTTGATTTTGTATCCTGCAACTTTACAGTATTCATTTATTATTTCTAAAAGTTTTTTGGTGGATTCTTTAGGGTTTTCTATATATAAAATCATGTCTCTGCAAAAAGTGCCAGTTTCACTTCTTCCTTTTCAATTTGGATCCTTTTATTTCTTTTTCTTGCCTGATTGCTCTGGCTAGGACTTCCAATACTATGTTAAATAAGAGTGGTAAAAGTGGGCATCCTTGTCTAGTTCCTGTTCTTAGAGGGATAGCTTTCAGTTTTTCTCCATTGAGAATGATATTAGCTGTGGGTTTGTCACATATGGCATTTATTATGTTGAGGTATTTTCCTTCTATACCCATTTTTTCAGAGTTTTATCATAAATGGATGCTGTATCTTGTCAAATGCTTTCTGTGCATCTATTGAGATGATCATCTGGTTTTTATTCTTCAATTTGTTAATGTGGTGTATCACGTTGACTGATTTGCGGGTGGTGAACCATCCCTGCATTCCTGGAATAAATCCCACTTGATCATATTGTATGATCTTCTTAATGTATTGTATTTAATTTACTAGCATTTTGTTGAGGACTTTTGCATCGAAGTTCATCAGTGATATTGGCCTGTAATTTTCTTTTTCTGTGTTGTCCTTGTCTGGTTTTGGTAGCAAGGTAATGTTGGCTTCATAGAATGGGTTAGGAAGCTTCTCCTCCTCTTCAGTTTTTTGGAAAAGTTTGAGAAAAACAGGTATTAAGTCTTCTTTGAATGTTTGGTAGAATTCACCAGGGAAGCTGTCTGGTCCTGGACTTTTATTTTTTGGGGGGTTTTTGATTCCTGTTTCGATCTCCTTGATGGGGATCGGTCTATTCAAATTCTCTATTTCTTCTTGATTCAATTTTGGAAGGTAGTATGATTTTAAGAATTTATCCATTTCTTCTAGGTTATCCAGTTTGTTGGCATATAGCTTTTTGTAGTATTCTCTTATAATCTTGTATTTCTGAGGTGTCTGTTGTAATTTTTCCTCTTTCATTTCTGATTTTATTCATTTGAGCCTTCTCTGTTTTTCTTGGTGAGTCTAGCTTAAGGTTTGTCAATTTTGTCTATCTTTTGAAAGAACCAGCTCTTGGTTTCATTGATTTTTTCTATTGTTTTTAAATCTCTGTTTCATTTATTTCTACTCTGATTTTTATTATTTCTGTCCTTCTACTGATTTTGGCTCTATTTATTTTTCTTTTCTAGTTCCTTTAGGTGCACTGTTAGTTTGTTTATTTGATATTTTTCTTGTTTGTTGAGGTAGGCCTGTATTGCTATAAACTTCCCTCTTAGAACCACTGTTGCTCTATCCCATAAGTTTTGGCACATTGTATTTTCATTTTTATTTGTCTCCAGTTATTTTTTTATTTCTCCTTTGATTTCTTCATTGACCCAATCATTGTTCAATAGCATTTTGTTTAATCTCCACGTATTCATGGCTTTTCTGATTTTCTTCCTGTAGTTGATTTATAATTTCATACCTTTGTGGTCAGAAAAGATGCCTGGTATTAGTTCAATCTTCTTAAATTTATTGAGACTTGTTTTGTGGCCCAATATGTGATCAATCCTGAAGAATCTTCCATGTGCATTTGAAAAAGAATGTGTATTCTATGGTGTTTGGGTGGAATGTGCTGTATATATCTACTAAGTCCATCTGGTGTAATATGCTATTTAAGACCAATGTTTCCTTACTGATCTTCTGTTTGGATGATCTATCTATTGGTGAAAGTGGAGTGTTAAAGTCCCCTACTATTATTGTGTTACTATCTATTTCTCCTTTTATGTCTGTTAATAATTGCTTTATATATTTAGGTGCTCCTACGTTGGGTGCATAGATATTTACAAGTGTTGTATCCTCTTGTTGGATTGTTCCCTTTATCATTATGTAGTGCCCTTCTTTATCTCTTGTTAGAGTTTTTGTTTTAAAGTCTATTTTGTCTGATATAAGTATTGTTCCCCCAGCTTTCTTTTTATTGCCATTTGCATGGAATATCTTTGTTTTTTAAAGGTTTTTTTTTTACTTTTTCCTTTTTCTCCCTAAAGCCCCCTGATACATAGTTGTATATTCTTCATTGTGGGTCCTTCTAGTTGTGGCATGTGGGACGCTGCCTCAGTGTGGCTGGATGAGCAGTGCCATCTCCGCGCCCAGGATCCAAACCAACGAAACACTGGGCTGCCTGTAGCAGAGTGCACAAACTTAACCACTCAGCCACGGGGCCAGCCCCTGGAGTATCTTATTCCATCCCTTCACTTTCAGTTTGTGAGTGTCTTTAGGACTGAAGGGTGTCTCTTGTATGCAGCATATATATGGGTCTTGATTTTTTTATCCAATCAGTTACATTCTGCCTATTGATTTGAGCATTTAGTTCATTGAGATTTAAAGTAGCTATTGATAAGTATGTACTTATTGCCATTTTGTTACTTTTTTCCTGGTGTTTTAGTAGTCTTCTCTGTTCCTTTCTTCTTCTCTTGCTCTCTTCCCTAGTGGTTTGATGGCTTCCTTTAGTATTATGTTTGAGTTCCTTTCTCTTAATTTTTTTGTGTATTTATTATAGGTTTCTGGTTTGTGATTACCATGAGGTTCATATATAATAAACTACATTTATAGCAACCTATATTAAGTTGATGGTCTCTTTAGTTTGACCTCTGCCTAAAAGCTCTACTCCTTTACTCACCTCCTCCCACATTCTATGTTTTTTTTTTCCACATTCTATGTTTTTGATATCATATCTAATCTCTTTGTGTGTGTGTGTGTATCTGTTACCCTCCTATCATGGAAATAGGTAATTTTAATACTTTTGTCTTTTGACCTTCGTATTATCTTCAGAGTTGGTTGATCTGCTACCTTTACTATATTTTTGCCTTCACTAGTGATTTTATTGCCTTTTTTCTTTTTTGATAATTTTCTTATTCCTATTTGTGGTCTTCTCTTTCCCACATAAATAAGTCCCTTTAGCATTTCTTGTAAAACTGGTTTCTTGGTGATAAACTCCTTTAATTTTTGCTTGTCTGGGAAACTATCTCTGCTTCCATTCTGAATGATAATCTTGCCTGGTAGAATATTCTTGGTCGTAGGTATCATAATGTACATTTTAACAAATTTTTACAAAGTGAACAATCTCTGTAACCTCCACCCAGGACATGACATAGACTATTACCAGTATCCCCAGGAGACTGCTGTGGGCCCTTCCAATCATGGCCTTCTCTCTCCACCAAAGGTATTCAGTGTCCTCACTTACACATGAATTATTTCCTTGTTTAGTATGATAGATTTGCCACCTAAGTTTGCAGCTCTAAATACTATATGGTACTGTAGTTAGTTCTGCCTGTTTAGGAACTCTATGTAAATAGAATCGTGTGTTATTTATTCTTTTGTGTCTGCCTTCTTTTGCTCAATACTTTTTTTTTAAGACTCATCCATTTTGTGCATGTAGTTGTGCATTTGTTTTGTTGCTGCATAATATTCTATTTTATGGCCTTACCCCAAATTATTTATCCATTCTACTGTTGGACATTTGAGTTGCTTCTGATTTGGGGCTATTATTTTGCCAAAAAACACTCTTATACATGTCTCTAAGTGCACATATGCCCACATTTCTGTGGGTATATATATACAAAAGTGAAATTGCTAGATCATAGGATATGAGTATCTTCAATGTTAGTAGTTAATGTCTAACTGTTTTCCACCAATTTACACTCCTGTGAGAGTTCACATTGTTTTATATTCCTTTTTTTTTTTTTTTTTTTTTAGGAAGAGTTGCCCTGAGCTAACATCTGTTGCCAATCTTCCTCTTTTTTCTTTGCTTGAGGAGGGTTCTCCCTGAGCTTACATCTGTACCAGTCTTCCTCCATTTTGTATGTGGGTTGCCACCACAGCATGGCCACCTACAAGTTGTGTAGGTCCACACCTGGGAACCGAACCTGGGCTGCTGAAGCAGAGTGCACTGAACTTAACCACTAGGGCACCAGGCTGGCCCTCCATATTCTTGATAACATCCAGCATTGTCATTCTGGTGAGTGTTTAGTGGTACCTTACTGAGCTTTTAATTTGCATTTTCCTGATGACTAATGATGCTTTGCATCTTTTCATCTGTATATCAGTTATTTTGGATTTTCTTTTTTTGTGAAGTGCCAGTTTAAGTCTTTTCCTATTTTTCTACTATGTTGTTTGTCTTTATTCTTATTGAATTTTAGAAGTTCTTTATATAATCTCGATACAAATTCTTTGTCAGTTATGCATTACAAATGTCTTTTCTTATTCTGTGGCTTAACTTTTCACTTTCTTACTGGGGTCTTTCGATAAGAAGAACATGGAATACCATATTAATATGGTGACATATGTCAAGCTTTTGGAACCTTTTGTGTTTTGTTTAAGAAGACCTTCCCTACCCTGAGATCATGAAAATATTCTCCTATGTTGTCTTCCCAAAGCTTTACTGCTTTTCTTTTCACATTAAGGTCTGCAATTCACAAGGAATGTATTGCTGTGTGTAGTGTAAGTTGGGAGGAATCTGATTTCGTATTTTTCCATCTGGGCACCTAATTATCTCGGAATCACTTATTGAAAAGTAGGTCCTTTTCCCATTGCTCTTTGTCATAAATCATTCGTCCACTTACAATTGGGGCTGTATCAGGGCTCTCTATTCTGTTCCACTGGTATGTTTGTCTGTCCTTGCACCAGTAACACACTATCTTAATTCCTACAGTTTATCGATGACAATACTGTAAGCTTTAATATACGGTAGAGCAAGTCCTCCCCCCTCTCATGCCTGGGTATTTTTGAGGCTGTGATTGCTCATACACACAAATCCACTCAAACGTTTAAGGAGTGTGTGGGGTGGGGTGGGGTGGGGAGGAGAAGCGCTCAGGGGAGAGGTAGGGAGAGCAGGATCCTCTCTGTTTCCATGGCACCCTCCCAAGGGGAGGGAACGTATAACCACAGTGCCAATCACCCTATAGGGAGATCCCAAATGCGTCAGTGGGCTCCCTCGTCACGTCACGTATCCCAGAGGAGCAGACAGCTCTCAAAACCCAAATACCAATCCGAAGAAGACGACACTCCATGCGCGTCTCTTCCCGCTCTCCCAGAGAGACATCGTTTCCTGCAAATCGCCTGCGCCTGGTCAGCACCTAAAACACCGATCCTGCACAGATTCGTCAATAGAGACATGCTCAACTCTCTTGGTGAACCCCACAGAGATTCCCATCCTCCGCTCGGGAGAAACACCCCGTGGATGCGGTGAGAACCCGCCGGCAGAGATACCCTGGCCGGCTGAGACGGACTGAAGAATGGATACCTTGACTAAGGGATTTTTTTTTCTCACTGAAAGACACGGACAACCTCACTGTCTACTGCCTGAGTACCGCACAACCAAGACAGACACACTTCATATCTGACCGACTCACAGGCAGACTGACCCCCAAACACACCCGTTCCTCCCCGACCTGTTACTCCTCCTCATGCCCCCGGGCGCGGTCGGGCCGTGTCGTTCCTGGCTCACGGAGCAGAAGCGTTTCGCTCCCTGCACATTAGCCTACAGGAAGAAGGATTCCCGGCAGCTTTCGCGGGGGCGGGTCTGCTAGACCCGAAGACGCGGTTGTTCCCGCCCCAAGCAGGCTCCTCCGGATGCCTCGGGCGTCTTCGGCTGTCCCCTCCAGAGTAAAGTCGAGTTCCATCACTCACCAACATTTTTACTTTTCCGCCCCGATTCTCGCGCATGCGCCCTGCCACCGGTAGGCCGGCCCCGAAATGAAAGCTTTCTCGAGAGAGGGGGAGGGACCCTAAACCACGGTCCCGTAGGTCACAGGGGCACAGGCACAGCCCGCGGTGGCTGCTGCCGCCAGCGGTCTCCAAAACGTAAATTGTGGAATCAAAAGGCTTGGTGAGGTCCCACCGAGATTTGAACTCGGATCGCTGGATTCAAAGTCCAGAGTGCTAACCATTACACCATGGGACCTGCTGGCTGCTTTAGGCGGCCGGGAGCCTTCTCAAGCCGCATAGCCCGCCGGCTGCCTTTGGAAAGTGGCGGCCGATGCCCGGTTCGCCCGGCGTAGGCCCTGGGCTCTGGGCCCGAGACCTCACCAGCGGGCGGAAGAGGAGAAGCGAGGGCCTCCGTGTCCCCCGCGTCCCAGACGTTCCTGGTCCCAGGGAGTCATCTTTTGCCGCCGCTTTCTCTGCTGTTCCCCGGGGTCCTAACCCAGGAAGCCAGGAGGGCGGCGGGCTGGCGGGGGCGCAGCCCGCGATGCTGGGCCGGGCTGGGGGCCGGAGAGAGCTAGCTCCCGGGGCAGGCGGCTCGGCGCGTGCATCCCGGGCTTCGGATGTGTTTATTTATTTATTTATTTACGTAGGGCGCACTCTACGGAGGACACCTTGGCCGAGCAGGGAGGGAAGCGGACTGGGACGTTGGGGGACAGCGGTTCAAAGCCAAGGCCCCGTGTGATTCCGGGCGTCCCAGGTGGCTAGAGGCAGCTATGCTGGAAGGTTTTGCTTCCACTTCCATGTCCCGCTGTAAAAGCTACTTGATAAGATTACTAACTTGATGGGCTGTTCCCTTAACATGTAAGTTACAATCAGATCTGTGAAAGAAACAGCTAATTCTGGACTTTCTCATAAGTTTCAGTGAGAGTGTCAATGGTTAATGTTTTCTCAGGTCAGTCCGGCCAGAGGTAAAATTTTATATGCCGGTCGACTCAGCAATTTCACTTTTGGAACTTTATCCTAAGGGACTACTAGGGTAAGTACCAAGCGTTCAGGATGTTCTAGCTGTGTGGTTGTAAAGAATAGAAAATAAACGTACTTCAGCATTTCTATACTCCAATAACGAACTAACAGAAAAAGAACTCAAGAACACAATACCATTCACAATCGCAACAAAAAGAATAAAATACCTTGGGGTACATTTAACTAAGGAAGTGAAGGACCTATATAATGATAATTACAAGGCCTTTCTGAGAGAATTGGATGACGACATAAGGAGATGGAAAGACATTCCATGTACATGGATTGGAAGAATAAACCTAGTTAAAATGTCCGTTCTACCTAAAGCAATCTACAGATTCAACGCCATCCCAATAAGAATCCCAATGACATTCTTTACAGAATTAGAACAAAGAATCCTAAAATTCATATGGGGCAACAAAAGACCCCGAATTTCTAAAGCAATCCTGAGAAAAAAGAACAAAACGGGAGGCATCACAATCCCTGATTTCAAAACATACTACAAAGCTACAGTAATCAAAACAGCATGGTACTGGTACAAAAACAGGTGCACAGATCAATGGAACAGAATTGAAAGCCCAGAAATAAAACCACACATCTATGGACACCTTATCTTTGACAAAGGAGCTGAGGGCATACAATGGAGAAAAGAAAGTCTTTTCAACAAATGGTGCAGGGAAAACTGGAAAGCCACATGTAAAAGAATGAAAATTGACCATTCTTTTTCACCATTCACCAAAATAAACTCAAAATGGATCAAAGACCTAAAGGTGAGACCTGAAACCATAAGGCTTCTGGAAGAAAATGTACGTAGGCAGTACACTCTTTGACATCAGTATTAAAAGGATCTTTTCGGACACCATGTCTTCTCAGAGAAGGGAAACAATAGAGAGAATAAACAAATGGGACTTCATCAGATTAAAGAGCTTCTTCAAGGCAAATGAAAACAGGATTGAAACAAAAAAACAACCCACTAACTGGGAAAAAAATATTTGCAAGTCATATATCTGACAAAGGCTTAATATCCATAATATATAAAGAACTCTCGCAACTCAACAACAAAACATCAAACAACCCAATCAAAAAATGGGCTGGAGACATGAACAGACATTTCTCCAGAGAAGATATACGGATGGCCAATAGGCACATGAAAAGATGCTCATCATCACTGATCATCAGGGAAATGCAAGTCAAAACTACACTAAGATATCACCTTACACCCATGAGAATGACAAAAATATCTAAAACTAATAGTAACAAATGTTGGAGAGGTTGTGGAGAAAAAGGAACCCTCATACACTGCTAGTGGGAATGCAAACTGGTGCAGCCACTATGGAAAACAGTATGGAGATTCCTCAAAAAATTAAAAATAGAACTGCCATACGACCCAGCCATCCCACTACTGGGTATTTAACCAAAGAGCTTGAAGTCAGCAATCCCAAAAGTCCTATGCACCCCACTGTTCATTGCAGCATTATTTACAATAGCCAAGACGTGGAAGCAACCTAAGTGCCCATCAACAGACGAATGGATAAAGAAGATGTGGTACATATATACAATGGAATACTACTCAGCTGCAAAACAGAACAAAATCATTCCATTTGCAATAACATGGATGGACCTTGAGGGAATTATGTTAAGTGAAATAAGCCAGCTAGAGAAGGATAATCTGTGTATGACTCCACTCATATGAGGAATTTAAAATTATGGACTAAGAACAGTTTAGTGGATACCAGGGGAAAGGTGGGGTGGGGGGTGGGCACAAAGGGTGAAGTGGTGCACCTACAACACGACTGACAAACATTAATGTACAACTGAAATTTCACAAGATTGTAACCTATCAATAACTCAATAAAAAAAAAAGAAAAGAAATGTACTTCAAGTGAAAATTGACTAAATAAATATTGACAGTACATATACAATAAATACTGTGTAGGAATTTCGGGGATAAGTTACTGTATTGACATGAAAGATATACAGGCCTAAACAAAACAAAACCAAAAAATGACTCACCAATTAGTATGTATCATAAAAGCCCACTTATATACAAAAAGAAATGCTGTATACATATGTAATAAACATTTGTCATTTATTTGCGCTGTGACATCTGACTGGCTCCCTTTCCTGAGGGATCCAGCATTGTGTGGGTCTGGGTAACAGCAGGGCTGTGCCCTAAGATAGACGTCTGGCAGCTGGAGTGGAAGTGTGGGTCCTGAGCTTGGCCGGTTGGACCTAGAATCCAGAAGCAGAGACTATCTGCTTAAGGAACCCAGAGTCGGGTTCTGTTGCCTACAGTCGAGAACCTGCTGAGCCCAAATCAGAAAATGTCTGTGGATGACAGCTACCTCTGGGGAGTAAATTCCTGAGGGCCTGTTTTTCTGTGTTGCTTGAAAAAATTTTTCTAACTCTTGTATACTGTCAGAAGAAACATTAACAATTTTCCATTTTGAGCAATGAACCAAATCCACTTGAGTTCCTATGTTGAGATGAGGGTGTCCCTCTGTTAAGGCTGGAGTGACGTACTGTCAAATGACTTCAGCATCTCTGGACCTCAGCTTTCCCATCTATTTCCTTCTTACAGGGCTCTGTACCAGCAAGAGTGTATTAAAATTTTTTTTCAAAAGCTACTGAAGGAATCCTAAAGGATGATGATTATATCCTTTGAAAGTGTATGGGACACGGTTCCTTCTGTCCTGTATGAAGGTAAAGGACCGGCTCCCTCCTACCCCTGCTTCTCCTGACTCCCATTCCCTGCTTCTTCCTTTCCTGTTCCCTCCACAGCTTGAAGAAAATCCCCCTCTTGTGGAATCCCCCACTCATGCATTCCTCAAGGGGCATAAAAGGATCACCTCCCTTATAGCTTTTGTCATTACTCACTGGAATTATGGGAAATTGTGTTCTGTGGCTCAGTCTCTCCCATCTTTCCCCCTTCCCTCCCTTGATTGGGCTGTGAATTCCTTTGGGGATAGGGCCCAGGACTTCCTTACCTTTGAATGTGGCTAGTGCCTCACCAAACACGTTCATTGAACCCCCTTAGAGGGCACAGGGGAACTTAGAAGAAACAACAGTCCAGTTTTGTGTTGAGACCCTTTAACATCACATTCATTAATTTTTTTTATAATAACAGAAAACGGAGACAATATGTAATCTCCCTGCCCCAGTATAACTAAGTTCTTTTAACACATGTCCACGGTACACGACATCCCAAAGATGGCATCCCATGACGTCTTTGAGAACACACTCTAAGCTTCCACAAGGTGGCTCCTAAAGCGAGGGGGAATCCAGGGCTCTGCCAGAGGTGGGGTTAGTGTGACTTCAGCTGTGGCACCCGAGACAGAACTGAGCTGCAGTAGAATGTACCCCCGAAAGTACAATGAGGCCAGGGGTTAAGAAAAGAGGACAAAAGTCAAGGATTAAGGCCTTTTAAGATATTCTCCCAAGCCTGCAAATGGATAGCGAATGGAATAGTAGGGACAATGATGCTTAGAGCAATCGAAGTGGAAAGTATTCGTATTCACTCTCCCGGAGATGTTCAGTCGGTTTCCTTTGTCCATGCTAGGCTGCCCACAGTCAGCTGGGACAGAGCCAGTCTTGCTCTGTGTTCTCGCCGCCCCGGAGAGGTGATATCTGCCACGAAGCCCCTACTTTGCCTTGGGAGCCCCGACTGTGCCAGGCAAGGCGTCAGCGCATCCTTGTGCAGGGTGACAAGTGATGCCCTGAGTCTCCGAGCTCACCTCCCACAAGCCCTATGCCCAGCCCTCTGCTCTGGGCCTGGCATTCTCGAGGCTCTGATGGAGAAATCTGGCCACTTATTTTTTTGAACAAAGCAACATCCACTTTTATCCTTATCTTGAATATTTTCACTTTCTCTTTTTAAAAGTAATTATTTTCTTTTCAGATTATACAGGTAAAATGTTTACTGTGGAAACTGTAGAAAATGCAGTAAAGTAGAGGAAATATTTAAAAATCACCACAATTCCAACAGCACTCTTAACATTTGATGTATTTCTTTTCCTTTTTTAAAACGCATTTTTACCTAGTCAGCCTCACTGTATATACAATTTTATGTCCCGATTTTGCATTTAACCTAATAACAAAATATCAGTTGAAAACCATTTTGTTTTTTCTCTCCTTAAAAATGCTACAAATATTTAAATGTGTAATACATGAGCATACTGCAAAATTCAAAAGGTATGAAAGGAAATACTCAGAAAAATCCAACTTCCTGACTGTCACTTTCTGTCCTCAGAGGCCACTTCTGATACTCTCCTTCTAGAAATTTTATTCTTAGACAAATATACATGTGTATGCATACTCCTGTCCTTGAAAACATTCAAAACACTGTTCTGCACCTTGTTTTATTTACTTAGCACCATATCTTGAAGACTGCTCCATAACAGTACCTATGAAATAGACCTCATTATTTTTAATGGTATTTTATTGAGATATTATTTACCTTGAGTAAAATGCACAAATCTTGACTGAAGAAATCAATTACTTCTTACAAAGATATACACCTGTGTGACCACCACTTAGATCAAGACGTAGAGTATTTCCATCACTCCAGAAAGTTCCCTGGGGCCCTTTTCCAGTCATTACCTACCCTGCTCCCTTGAAATCACTCCTCTGGTTTCTATCACCCTAAATTAGTTTTGCCTATTCTTTAGGTATATATCTCTGTGGTATATTCATACGATGGGATACTATTCGGCAATAAAAAATATGCTACTGATACATAAAGCAACATAGATGAATCTCAAAAACATTGTGTTGAGCAAAAGAAGCCAGACACAAAAGATACCACGAAACAGTATCTTTTGCTCAAGATAATGTTTTCGAAATTCAGCCGTGTCACTTTATAACTCAGTAGCATGTTTTTCTCGCTGAGCAGTAAACCGCTGTATGAATATACCACAATTTGTTGGTCCATTCTCCAATTGAAGGACATTCGGGTGGTTTCCAGTTTGGGGCTAACATAAGTAAAGCTACTATGACCATTCTTGTGCAAACCTTTTTTTGTCTTAGGCATTTACTTGGCAATGGAATTGCTGGATCATAGAGTAAGTGTCCGCTTAGGTTTATTAAGAGCTGCCAAACAGCGTTCCAGAGTGGTCGTACTATTTGACGCCCTCACCGGCAGTGTCTGAGAGAGTCCAGTTGCTTCGCATCTTAGCTGTTACGTGGTATTGTTGGCCGTTTAAATTTAGCTATTCTATCGAGTGTATAATGAGCTCTCCTTGTGGTTTTAATTTGCATTTCACTGATGGTTAATGATGTCAAACATCTTTTTTACATGCTCACTAGCCATTTGATATCTTCTTCTCTAAATACTTCTTCAAGTATTTTGCCCATTTTTTAAAGAAAAAAATTGCCTTTTTCTTATTGCTTTATAGAAATTCTTTGTATATCTAGGATATGAATCCTTTGCCAAATATCTGTATTGCGTATATTTTCTTCCAGTCTGTGGCTTGTCTTTTCATTTTCTTAATAGTGTCTTTTGATTAGCAGAAGGTTTTCATTTCAATGAAGTCAAATTTCTCCTTTTCTCTTCCTTTTATAATTAATGCCTTCTGTGTCCTTGCATGTGGAGAGCTGGGATGTTTCCAAGTTCATGGGATAAAAGAGGGACGTGCGGTTATACAAATTACTCACTCACATAGTGAAAACTTTGATAATCTCTTGGTAAAATTTCTTTTTTTAAGTTTTATTTTTCCTTTTTATCCCCAAAGCCCCCTGGTACATAGTTGTGTATTTTTAGTTGCGGGTACTTCTAGTTGTGGCATGTGGGATGCCAACTCAGCATGGCTTGATGAGTAGTGCCGTGTCCGTGCCCAGGATCCGAACCTGTGAAACCCTGGGCTGCCATAGCAGAGCGCACGAACTTAACCACTCGGCCGTGGGGCCGGCCCCTGGTAAAAAAAAGTTTTTTTTAGATTTTTTTTAAGATTTTTTGCTTTTGGGGGCCGGCCCCGTGGCCGAGTGGTTAAGTTCGCGCGCTCCGCTGCAGGCGGCCCAGTGTTTCTTTGGTTCGAATCCTGGGCGTGGACATGGCACTGCTCATCAAACCACGCTGAGGCGGCATTCCACATGCCACAACTAGAAGGACCCACAACAAAGAATATACAACTATGTACCGGGGGGCTTTGGGGAGAAAAAGGAAAAAATAAAATCTTAAAAATAAATAAATAAGTAAATAAAAATTTTTTACTTTTCCTTTTTCTCCCCAAAGCCCCCCGGTACATAGTTGTATATTTTAGTTGTGGGTCCTTCTAGTTGTGGCATGTGGGACGCCACCTCAGCATGGCTTGATAGCAGTGCCATGTCCGTGCCCAGGATCCGAACCAGAGAAACCCTGGGCCACCATAGCAAAGCACACGAACTTAACCACTTGGCCATGGGGCCAGCCCCTTGGTAAAATTTAAAGTGGGATGAGAGATGTAGATTTTATATGGGAGACTTGTTTGAAGCCAGAGTAAAGATGCCGAAAGGCATAAAGGTGGCTTGAGCATTTAGGCAAAGGATTAAGAAAACGAAGAGCCGCATATAGATTTGAATCCTCTGTGAAGGTCATTAGATGGAGGGCTGAACAGAAGAGATGGGATAGACAGCAATGACCTCCTGAGAGGCTGATGATTCTGAAACTGATTCTGGTGTCTGGAACACAAGATTGTGGTCCATCAAGACAGTAGACTATCAAGAATGAGAAATGGTGGGGAAAAGTCAGGATGTTGGCATGTGTTGGTGACTTCATGCCATCCTTAGGATGGCCCTATAAGAGAGACAAGTTTTCGGTTGAAGGCGCCCTATTTTAAAGCCGGTCATATGGTTGCAAAAGAGTGGCTTGCAATCCAAGTTTACCAAAAGTCCTATAATTCAGAGGCTTGCGGGGCTGGAAAAGCTGAATTCTCTGCCCCAAGAGAAAGCACAAGCAGGGATGGGAAACATAACAGGGGACCATTCTGAGCGAAAGACCAGCCTACTCCACTGCGATGCTTTAAATACTTTCCACCCATGAGGAGGAAAGCCCTAGGGGCAAAGAACCGATTATAGATGGTCTCTCTGTACCTTAGCCCGCTATTCTGAATAGCCTCAAGGCAGATGCCATTTCACTGAGTGCCAGAGGATAGGCAAAGTGTAGAAGTCTGTGGTTGCCAGAATGGATTTCCCAGTCTCAAAGACTGTGTCTAGACAAGATGTCTGGAACTGACTGGAAATGACAGAAAACCTGTAAGTTTTAGGGATCTCATTGGCAATTCAGTTTCCTTTAAAATCTGACTGATAACAGCTAGTGAATTTTAACTCCTACGGCCTGCCCTGGGCTGGGGAACAGCACTAACAGGAAGTGGGCAGTTAAAGTTGTGTAGGCCTCAGAAAGGTCAGCCTGCCCAATGCTTGCTCAAATGAGGACCTAGAAGATAATAGACAAGGGACTCCCCCTAGAGAGGAGAAGCTGGAGCTGCCGGGTGGGCTAACCAAGGCGCCCTGTCCACTGCCAGGGAGGCCAAGCCTGTTGGAATAAATATTCCTGGGCATCGTAGGACCCCTGCCATGTGCCCCGCCTCTGGGCTTGGCTATATGAGATAGTTTAAGACAGTTTGGGTCAAGCTTCCGGTACTTACAAGCAAAAACACTCTAATAGGTACACTTTGTGTAGTGGCTTATGCAAATTTTTGGTCTATCCTAAGGGTGGAAGAGAGAATACCCGGAAGGAAGCAGACCCCGGTCCCATTTCCACTTCAGCCACATGAGACACCCCCAGGCATGCCAGTAAAAGGCCACTTGACCAGTAGCCAATAAGATTCCTCTTTTCTGAAAGTCATGGTATCAGTTGTCCTTTGCTGAGCAGGGGGTGAGGAATAAGCGAGGGGAAACAGAGAGAGGAGGCCTGAGCTCCCCCTAGAGGCTCACACAATTATTTGCACCAACCTGTCCTGGACTTGAGGGTTCTGTAGGAAGTACCAAGGAACCATCACTGTCCTGGAAGGATACCTTTGTCATTGGTTTGGTCCAGGCTGCTTGGTTGTGTCTGAAATTCAAGGCTGGAGAGAGGCCTGTGTGGCCGTTACTGTCTGTGACCTGATTTTTGCTTCCAAACCACCCAAGGAGAAAACCTTTTATTTATGCCTTTCTGTTTTGAAAACACCCAGACCCACAGAGTGCTTGCATTATTTAGGACACTTTGGTTCTAAGTCACATGAACCAACTCAAATTAGGTTAAGTAAAAAGGGAAAATTATAAGGGTATACCGTTTCACAAAACCCCAGGGCAGGACTGTAGCCAGACCCCAGGAAAGAACCAGAAGGCTGTCAGGAGTCTCTCATTTCAGCTCCTCTTGGTGCACATGTTGAATTCTTTTGTAGCTGCAGACTGACCTTCTCTGCTCTTTAGCATAACATAAAGGGGCAGCTCTGCTCCTGTGTGATGTCTGAGGTCCCACCGTGCACAGAGCCTGCCTCGATGTTTTTCAGCCCCAATTCAAACCCCGAGACAGACGATCTGATGGGCCGTTGGCTCAGGAGCCTGCCTCTCTTGGTCTAATACATTTTGACCAGGGAGAGGCACACATACTTTCAGGGTAATTGACGAATTTCTGGAGAATTCCTGGAGAATTGGCTCACAGTTTAGGCAAACACCCTAGAAAAGCTCCATTTTAACTACTCCTTCCTATTGGAGGAGAAGGCTCCAGATCCTGGGACAGGGAAGGGGATGTGTCTGGAACAGACTGACGATAACTACAGCAGGTCAGATGGTCCCTGCCGGGGGATGTTGCAGAACGCTGTAATTGCCGTGAAAGGGCCCAGCTCTAACCCCCTAGATGCAGGATGCAAGGAATTAATCAGAAAGGCAGACATTTTTGTGGAACCTGGCCAGGGACAAACATACAAAAGTATCTGTCCAGATATTTAATTTGTTTTAATTATTTTTTACTTTTTTTTTTTTTGAGGAAGATTAGCTCTGAGATAACATCTGCCGCCAATCTCCTCTTTTTGCTGAGGAAGACTGGCCCTGAGCTAACATCCATGCCCATCTTCCTCTACTTTATATGTGGGACGCTGCCTCAGCATGGCTTGCCAAGCAGTGCCATGTTCACACCCGGGATCCGAACCAGCGAACCCCGGGCCACCAAAGCAAAATGTGTGAACTTAACTGCCGCACTACCAGATTCACCCTGTTTTAATTATTTTTAAATATTTAAAAGCTATGATAACTGAAGCTAGCAAACTGTCAAAATAAATGTTCTATCCTCTTACCTTGAAAAGGCAAAATCGAAAATATCCTAAAGCTTGGTTTTGGTATGACTAAAAGTAGGCAACGTACCAAAGCAAAGGAATTTAATAATTATTGTGCGTGTCTGGTTGATTAGTTGATGCGTTGGTGATGTTTAGATAAGAACAAAGATATATAAATTCATAATTTATCATCCATCTATTCCACACAGTTTGATTTTCTTGCTTTTGTTTCAGCAAAATCACTAATTATGTTTTTATAATTGATATTTTTCATATAATTTGTAGCCAATGACAGTATTAATCTGTCAACAAACTACAGCCCGGAGACCAAATGCAACCTGTGACTTGGGTTTCGAATGGCCCCACAAGCTCAGAATGGTTTTTACATTTTTAAAGGGTTATTTAAAAAAAGAGAAAGAATATCTGACAGAGACCTTAAGTGGCCCACAAAGCCTAAAATATTTACTATCTGGTCCCTTACAAAAATGTTTGCTGACTCCTGATCTAACGTATTGCTACTCCAAGCATCCTCTGAGGTCCGGTCCAGTCCATGAACTCTTTGTTTCCAGTCTTCAGCGAGACAAGGAGCCGCGCCAAAATCAAACTCACCTCCGCCCCTCAGCGCACTGTTGTAGCCGAGCGGGCGTGCTTTCACGGCAAGCCTTCCTCAATGAAGGAAGCAGAAGCTGATTACACTGGGACGCATGCTCCTTACCTCTTTGTGCACCAGCACACTGAGTAGTCATAATCTAAAGAATCAATGAATAAAGTGTGATTGTGTTCACAGTGTACAAAATTTACCTCCAAGGGTAAATTGAAGCAAGTGTAAGATTTGCCAAAAATTATAAAAATTAAAATTATTTTTCATGTCTTCAGAAGTTATTTTTCTTTCAAAATAGCTAAACTTATCTACGAAGATTAAAAGACAAAATGAAAGTTATAATGAAGAAAAATCACATTTAAAAATCAAATGTTTAGTTGTTTTAAATTTAACTTTTGAAAATTTGTCATTAAATATTTTTATAAAAATACAATGACTGCAATCTTAGCTTTCACTAACTACCTAATTGCCAAGGTAAAGAATCCGCATCACACTTCAAGCCTGATACAGCTACAACGACATACAGAAACACTAAAAAGTAATACAAATTGTTACTATTTTTAAGTGTTCTTAAGCCTGTGAACACCACACTAAATGTCTAGTACTTCCAGAACCATGAGTTGAAAGGCAGGAAAACAGACACTAGGTAACAGGCAAGACACTACCGCTATTTACGTGATCTGAGAGGAAGCGTTTAATAAATGAAAAGTTTCGTCTTTTTCTTTTACCTAAGCACTCTGCAGCGCAAATCTCACCTGTACTCCGAAGTATTGTCCACAAACTTTCAGTGCATTTGGACGTGGCTGTCTTTTGTTTTGAAGACATAAGGCAAGAGGTGTGGAGAAGTGTTTCCCTGGGGCCTGAACAGTGTTAGTCCCCAGAGTAGATATTTAGGGTCACAGGTTATGCTGTGCCAGCGCTGAGCCCTGGATCCTGACTGACAGAGATGTTCAGATGCTCATCGTAAGCAAACGTGTTTGTGATATTCAGGGTTCTCTGAAGCTCTTCTGAAGCCTCTTCAGGGGCTCTTCCTGCCTGGGTCTAAGGGCAGTACTGGATGGGACAATCCAACATCATCTTCCTGCATAGCTATGTTATAGTACACAAAAGGCACGTCCTATTGAACGAAATGATTGTGCATGTTATTTAAAGCTGTAAAAGCTTTTGTGATAGAATCTTTATGACATACACAATGGAATGAGATATGTGTTCAATTATGGTTTGGGAGAACAGAAGATGATTGCCGATCTGTATCCATATCTGAGAAATGCTGAATTAAACAAAATTAAACTAATTCCCTTACTGCAGGACTTCTCAGAGCCTTTAATATGTGAATGTGAATTGCAATTTTCCAAGAGGGAGATACAGCATGCAGTACTTTTCAAAATTACTTGACTACCAAAATGTTTTTCATGAAGTTTTATTAAAATCTCACACACACGTTTTCAGAGATCCTGAACTACCCCAGGCCATCTTTGGTAAGAAAGAGTGGAAACCACAAAGGCTAGCGCAGTAACTGTAGAATCTACTGCCTTCCAAGATGACAGAGACGACCTTCCTCGACAACCTGTGATGGCTCCCCTCTGTAGAGGACATGGGTCTTGCGTGGTCAGTCACTGGTCTCAAGTCTCTGGAATTCAATGGCGTATCATGGCACCGTAGCACAGGGTCTCCAAGTCCAACCCCTGGCCCTCTGGAATGCGTCTTCGTGGTAGCAAGTCTGATGCCAGAGAAATCTTTTTCTGGCAGACAGTGGACTACCCCAGTGCTCTCCTTCCTCCCTCCCTCCGCTGCCTGAATCCCATCCATCTTCCAGGCTCTAGATGAGACTATTCCACAGAACCTTCCTCCGCTGCCTTCTCCCCCCTCTGATCCTCTGACTCTGGCTGCCCAGTTCTGCTCATGGACTGAGCTGAACCAGGCTGCAACCTTCTCAAGGCAAGGACCCTGGGTTAGTCACATTATTTGAGTCCACAAAGTATGAGCAAATAAAAATTTATGGAAGACAGTGATGCCAGAGATGATGCTTCTGACTGTGACATCATTTCCACTAAAGCCCCTCAAGGACCCAACAGCCACTCCTTTGACTGAGGATACCAACACATCATACGCCCTTTTGTGTGAAATCAAATGAGATGATGTGAATACTGTATTTGCAAATGCTTCATAAATGGGAAGCCATCATACAGATAATGACACAGTCTCCATTGCCCCAATCAGTGATTGGTCTATTTTTAATAACCCTGAGCCTTAGATTGGTACTTTCAGAAACTAAACCCATTTGCCCTACCCACTAGATGGTTCATTGCAACGTTCCTCTTATCAGGAGTCCATTTTTTGATAGCCCAACTACCAGTTCCACAACCTGTCAGTGCAGTGCTTTCCCCATGCCTGGGCACCTTTACGTAGAGCACTGGAGATGGTTCTTGAAGTAGTGGAGAGCCAGCTTGAACTGGACCTGGGCTTTGGTGTTGGCCCGGTATGTGCTGTACATCTTCTCCAGGGAGGCCAGCTCCTGGTCCGCCGCTGGAGCACGTGACTGGTGACCCACTATTACCTGTGGGCATGACCCCACGAGCAGGCTCCCAAGCCCATCAATAAAGAACTCTGCCAAGAGAAGGAAAGCACAAGAGGGAAATGTGAGCTGCAGCCAGAGACCCAGGGTCACATCCCAGGACTGAGAGGAGAGTTCGGGGAAGGCGACACTGTTTATACCCCTGGGGAGGTTAAGTGCCATGCAAAGCCGCTTGCCCAGGCTGATGAGTTGGAAGGACATAAATAAGCTCATTTCTCAGACAGAGATATGGGCAGAGAGACACAGGTTAGCCTTC
Organism: Equus caballus; assembly: GCF_041296265.1. Lineage (NCBI taxonomy): Eukaryota > Metazoa > Chordata > Mammalia > Perissodactyla > Equidae > Equus > Equus caballus. Next base: position 25,188,127 of record NC_091694.1, on the reverse strand, counting down.
CAGCTGGACAGATCTGTGGACTCCAGGACTGAGGGTATAGGAGGAGAAAGAGAGAGGACAGTTAACCAGTTGCAGTTAAATAGGAAAAGATTTCTGGAAAATGAGAATAGGAAGCAGGGTGGGAAAAGAGGGAGAGGACAGAGCTGTGGGGAAAGGTTGGGGAAGGGTGTCTCAGATAGGCAGCTACAGCCTATAGAGAGACAGGAAGTCAAAGAGAGGGTGGAAGGAGGCAAGAGAGACCATGAGCCCTAGTCTGGGGTGAGAGGGGAAGGAAACCCCCTGTGGCCTGGTGAGCAACCACCATCAGGGGTGCATGGCCTTTGGAAAGAACAATCTTCTGACTCTAGTTGACAACACACCCGCTCCCCACCTGCATGAGCCACTCGTTGTAAGCGGGGGTCAAAGCCAACTCTTTGGAGTCGCTCTGTGTGGGCCAGAAAGAAGTTGACAACGCCACTGGTCACCACGCAGCTGGGGAAGCCATCCACGGGTCCGAAAAATCCTGACCTCCGGTGAAGACAGTCCCCATTCTCGCCCTGCTCCAGCAACAACTTAAACTGGAACACGTTTCCAAGCACACTGCCACCTACCTAGCCAGTGGGCAGAGAAATCCATGTTAGAGAACACAAATTCAATAGCCATGTTGCCTCTGCCAGGAAGCCTTACTGGACTGAACCTCAGTTATAACCAGAATCACACCCTTTCTCTGTCTACTCTTCAGACTATCCCTCAGTTCCTCTTTTTTGCTGTTGCAGTCACAGCCTTCGGCATACTACTGCTGGCTCCTTCGGATCTTTTCCTTTCTGCTTACCCCAGAAAATCTCCTTGGCGGGAGCAGCAAGCACTTACACTAAGTCTAAATGGCAGATGACTTCTCTGTTCTGCTTACCCTACTTTTTCCAGAAGAAGGCAACTCACTCTCTTCCGTTAGGAGCGGAATGTGAGTGCAGACAAGAAGCAGCCTGCGTGTGCAGTGGTGTGTGTGTGGTGTCTCCACTGCCAGCTTCTTGCAGCAAGCAGTTTGTCTCAAGCTGTCTTCCTCCCATTCTCCACTCCTGGCCCACTTCTCTGAGCTGCCTGTCCACGCACTCATGGAAAATACGCGCATTTGTATGTTTGAGCCCGAGCGAAACAGGAGGGGCAAGTCCATCTCTGCCTGAACCGTCATAATCCTCTCGGTGGCACAGTAAAATCTCCTTGTCCCCCATCATTGGTTGTTTCTTTCTTCCTTTTAGTAGATGAACCCTCTAAGTTTTAAGTGGGCTAAATTAAGACATAGCTAACTGTCCAACTAAAGACTAAATTTCTCCACTTGCCTTATTAGCTATCACCTTTTTCTTCTCTTTTCTATATGTGAATTGACTTTTGATGTTTCTCTTCTTTTCTTTCCTTGTTTTCTTTTTAACGTCATTAGGGCCATGTGTGCTTTTAAGATTTTGTGCCATTTACATTTTTTTTAATGGTGTGGGACAGAAGCAGAGCACTGCTCTCTTTCATCTCACACCAATCGGGGGAAGAAGTTAGAGGTGAGGCATAAACATACCATTTTCAAGATAGAACAACGGTGAATTTGGAGGGGCGTGTAATTTGCTTGAAGAAAAGTAAGTACGGAGGCAGAAGCAGAAATGCACATCTGATCCTGTGTGATGCTCACGACGCCAGTGCTACTCTGTCTTATTCATCTCCTCCCTCAGCCCCTCTCCCTCCGCTGCCCTTCTTCTCTTCTTCCCTCACGTACATTCCTCTCTTCTCTGCCCCTCCCCTTCCCTCTCTTGGCTGTCTCTGCAGATTGCATCCTGGGTAAATCTGGCAACACCCCCTTACCACGTCCAGTTCAGTTTTCTCCAGGACATCCACCAGCACCTCAATCTTGGTCTTGCTGTTGAAGAGAAAGTCATCGTCCACCCAGAGAACATATTTGGTGGTGACCTGAGATATGGCCAGGTTCCTACCAGCAAACCAACCCTGTAGGTGGATGAGGTTAGATCAGCGGTTGGCTACATATTAGGATGATCATCTGGGGAGCTTTCTAAATTCCCAATGCCAGGCTGCACCTCAGACAACTGAAGTCCAAATCTGTGGGGGTGAGTCCGATATACGGCTGAGGTTGAGAACCAGTGGGTGAAAGGGAGTCCACATCTCAAGAGATACCGGAAAAAGCACAGTGACTCTCAGGATCAAAGATTGAGACAAAGTAAGGCTAGCAAGCCCTTCCTTGGCCCCATGGCAAATATGGATCAACAGTCCATATCGTCCATGGACCAAAAAGTCCAAAAGTCCTTTTTCCCGACAGACTCTCTGTGGCTCCACTTGCATTTCCCCTTATGTTGCCTGGAAGGTGTTGGAGGGTGGGACCCCCCGGTATGTATAATATCCATTTCCTTCTGTGCGCACTTGAAGGAAGGTATACAGGGGGAGAGAGAGACAGAGATAGAGAGGAGAGATGCTCCAGAGATGCTCCAGCTGGGGTGCCATCCTAGGGATGAGAGGTTTCTCTGGGGTTGGATCTGCCTGTCAGGAATCCTTAGGATGTCAGACACTTCAAGTCACTTAGAAGGAGCTCCATTTCCACATCAAGTGTGAGGAAAGGCAGATTAACCACCCCGTTAATGCAGAAAAGAGAGAGTAATTGGATTTTTCTGTGAACTGGGAGTCAGTAAGGAGACTCAGAGGAGAGTCCTACCCCTCCCACTCCAGGACTCTGCTTCCAGGGAGGCCCCTGGGGCAGCCCCATCCAGGGTAGAAGCTAACTCTGGGGCTCTCTTGTCCCGGGACTCCCTGTCTCCCCATCTGGGAGGGACGTACCTTCCCAAAGGGCATGGTGTAATACTCCACGTGGTTGTCATTAATTTTCAGGGGCTCTTTGCTGTCGTCAGCCACGATCACCGTCAAGTCTGGGTAATACTCACGAATGCTCTGGAGCAGGGTCATGAGCTTATGCGGACGGAGGAAAGTTTTGGTGGCGATGGTCACCAGGTCTCTGAGCTTCCTCTCTGGGCAAGAAAGGGTAGATGTCAGAGCACTGTCTTCCCGGAAGCCTCACTGTCTTATATTGTTCTGGTGGTTTCTTTACGCTAAGACCTCTCAGTGTTTGTGGGCCTCATGCCTCTTGTGTACAGTCGGTGTTTAATAAGAGTTTGTTATTTGGATTAGAAAATAAACGTATTTAAAACATACCCAATGGGTTAAAATTTTATGTTTTCTATTCTTGAGTTTCTTCTTCTGGCTCCATGATGCCATTTTCTACTGTCTATTTGAATGCTTCATCCTAGGCTTGCTTCTCAGCACTTTGCTTGCATCCTGTCTCCATGTTAATACCAGGAGTTGAGATGCACAGAGCTTTGCCCATCAAGGGGTTCAATATGGAGGGTCTCTGGGCCCAGGAAGAGGAGAAGAGACTTAAAGGACTTTAGACCTGTCCCTGTCACCAGCTGTACTCACAGAGAGAAACCTACTTGGTCTTTATCTTCAAGAAGACATGAGTGGAAGGGGGTCTACCTGGAGATTGGAGGGCCCAGACCAGAATGTCCATCTTAAGTTGTGTGATATATACAAAAGGTTGGAGAAGGGACAGATCTTCTGTGGGAAAAGCCCCCTGATGAAGCAACAGGAGCTGCTGGTGTGTGTTTGGGGTTGAGCCACCGAATGTGGAGGCACCCAGCTGGCTGAGCATGTGAGCTATCTGGGTCGGGGGGGGGGGGTCAGTTGGAGTTAAGGCACCCCAAAAGCCACAACCCTGCCTATTGTTTGTTGGTGAGTGCTGCATAACCCCCTGCAGAGTGACTTTCTCAGAATGTCAGAAATCAGAAGTCATTCCAAAACCCCCTTTTTCATACATGTTGCACATTGACCCGGCTCCTCCTGGGTCTGAGGGAGTCAGGGAAAAGATATCAGTGGAAAGAGTCAAGAAAATCGTGTTCAAGAGCATGTCAACTGAATCCCTCCTCCTTGTCTTTCTTAGGCCACGTGACAAGTTTGGTTCTTTTGTTACAGCAAAGAGAGAACCAGGGGTGTGAATTACCACAGGATATGGTCAAGGTAGGCCATTCCTGGCCAAGCTGGTGGTGTAGCTTTCTGCTTTGAGATTTCTTTTTCTTTTCCCAAACACACAGCAATGAAAAGAAAAATGCAAAAATATAGCCATGCTCTAACACAGACAAAGTTTCTTCCAAGGAACAGAAATAAAAAGCTGTGAGCAGAGCAGAAGCTGAGGCTGCTGCATTCTGGGGTCACAGCAGCAGGGCCCAGGAGGCTGATTCCGAGGGGAAACAGAATAAAAGTGTCTCATGGGAGCATGGGTGGAGAGGCAGGATTTTTCCTGGAAGCCATGGATTGGAGCTAGGTTACGCTCCTTCCATCCCTCACCAATACCATCTGCTGGGCAGGGAACCCCAACACAGCTGTCAGCCCTGCACACACCTCTGGGTGCAAACAGAGATGACACCTCCTCACAGCCAGGGCCTGTGCCAAGCCACCCTCAGGCTCAGCAATTGGCTCTTCAATAACGCCAGCATCACCATGGGACAGGAACCCCAAGACTCCAGTAGAAAAGGATGGACTAGGAATCTGGGAATAATGGGAATAGAAGCAAATGTGGGATGCTGTGAGATGAGAGGGAGAAGGGAGGGAGAGACGGAGAGAGGAGGAAATGAAACAAATAAGCAGGCAAAGGCTCCTCCTCAAGATGAGCTCACCACCCCAAATTCCAGAACACTCCAAGGAAACTAGCATGAAGAGTGACAGCCAACACATCTACCAGGTGCAGAGGAACCTGCTCCAGACAGACTGAAAAGAATAGAGAGATCTGAAAAGGATCTAAAACGAGAATGTTTAAAATCTTTAAAGTCATAAATAACAGAATCACACATGTGAAAAAGGAAATATGAAACAAAAACAGGCATAAATGAAATAAGAATATTTGCATATGAAAACAACCAAAAATTACTGAAGATAAATGTTAAGAACCAAAAGGGGGATATGACTTCAGATATATTAAAATATTTTTAAAAGCATAAGAGAATGCTATGAACAACTTTATGACAAAAAAATGACAATTTTATATCAAGCATACTTTTATAGACACATTTAAAAAGTTGACTCAATGTACGTATAGATCAATAAGCATTAAAGACATGGAATTGATATTTTAAAATTTGTCCCCCTTCTCTCACTCCTCATTCACATTCGCACCCCTAACCCCTCAGCCCGTCCCCCCCAACTTAGACATGGAAAAGACACAGTGACCAGATAAGTTTCAAGGGACATATAACTCCTCTTTTATGACAATTTATTTCAGAAAATAGAAAAAAAGGGAAAACTACCCAACTCATTTTATGAGACTTGTACAATATTGATAACAAAACAAGGCAAGGACCTTAGAGGAAAAGATAGTCTGAGTTTTGAATATAGAGGCAAGAATCCTAAATAAAATAGCAGAAAATTTAATTCAGCATTTAATCAAATAATGCATTGCAATCAAGATGGGTTTGTTCCAGAAATGCAAGGCTATTTCAACAGGAGAAAATCAATCAGTGTAAATCACTACACAAACCCAATTAAAAGAGAAAAATTATTTCAATAGATGCAGACAAATTACCTGATAAAATTCAAAACTCATTCATAATAAAAACTCTTAGCAATGAAATAGAAAGCAGAAATAGAAAAATTCTTAGCAATCAAAATAGGAAAGAAGGAAACATTCTTACTCTGATCCCTCTACCACACTACTACCCAGCAAACACTAATGGTGGAACATTAGAATCTTCTTCAAGTTGGGAACAAGCAAAACTGCTTGCTACCGCTACGACTATTCAACACGGTGCTGGAGATTTCAGCCAAATGCAGTTAGACAAGAAAAAGAAACAAATTATGAGAATTGGAAGAGAAGAGACAAAAATCATCATTATTTGTCTAAGAAAGAAACTCTATGTTAAAAAAAATAATCACTAAAATGAGTGCAACAAGGATGCTGTTTATAAGTTCGATGTTCAAAAATCACTAATGTCCTACATACTAGCAACAGCCAGTTAAAATGTAGAAGATCCAATTCATAATAACAATAAAAAATATAAGGTACCTAAAACTAAATCCAAAAAATACGTGCAATTCCTTTACAAATAAAACTACAAAATAAAGTATCGCAGAACCTGTGAAGAGACTATAACATGGGGACTACAATATGGAGAGACAGACCAGATTCATAGTTGGGAATATTCAACTTTATAAAGTTGTCGATTCACCTCTAATTAATCTATAAAATCTATGAAATTCTAATCCAAATCTCAAGGCATTTTAGCGGATCTCGATGAGCTGATCCTCAAACTCTAATGGAAAAGGAAAAGACCAAGAAGAGCTAAGAAAATTTTGCAACGAAGCGCAGTCATTCTGAAGTATAGCATTTACTTCCACCGATATAAAACCTACTATAAAGCGTATTGGAACATTACGGAATTAGCCCAAGGACAAAGAGATCAATGCAACCTCAAGAAGCCCATATTCAGACCCCTGAATAGATTGGGTGTGTGACAGATGTGGCAATCCAAGCCAGGGAGGAGGAGGATGGACCATTCAAGATAAGGTGTTGGGACAATATGCTACTCAGATACAAAAACTTAGACCCCCACCATCTGCCGCACATAAAAATAACTTCTAGGTGAATTAAATAGCTAAATCTGAAAAGCAACACATGCAACTTTGGGAAAAAAAAATACAGAATATCTTACAGCTTCAACGTGGGGAAGAATTTCTTGAACAAGGCAGAAAAAGCGAAAGCTAGAAAGAAGACGATGAGTCAATTTTACTATATTAAAGGATAAAACTTTCATATAACAAAAGACCTCAAAACAAAATCAAAAGACAAGCCATGGACTGACAAGAGGTCAGAATCTAGAACTTCATACCATACAGTGTGACAACTTTCATGAAAAGTTCAAAAATGCATAAAACCACACTGTATGCTGTGTGTGTGTGTGTGTGTGTGTGTGTGTGTGTAGGAATAGGAATCTATATGTTACATGTACAAAAACAGGAAAAGAAAGATCATAGTTGCTGGAAGAAGAGAGGGGGATAAGACTGTGGAGATTTCCATTGTGTCTGTAACACTTTATCTTTAAAACAAATCTGAAGTTTAAAAAAAAGGTTTTTTGGTTAATTTCTTGCACTTTTATTTTTGAGATAGTTATGATGTTAAACAAAAATTTTAAATCCTTCTCCATAGATATTTAAAGCTGTTGCTTTTAAATAATAATTAATTTGTATTTTGACTAGAATCTATTTGAATAGATCATATTTTGAGTATATAGGTAATACATTCAAAAAAGGCCAAGTGGCAGATGTTAGCTCCGGACTAATCTTCCTCAAGCAAAAAAAAAATAAAAAACCGAAGATTGGCAACAGATGTTAGCTCAGGTTAAATCTTCCCCCAGGAGGTAAGCAATATTACCAACTTGTTTATTTTTCCATAATCAAGCAATTACGTACACACATTCTTTTTTCCCTCTCTCTCTTTTTACAGAAATGGTAGCTTACTATTCACTTTCTTCTGTACCTTGCTTACATCTTGGAAAGCATTTTTATCAGTATAAAAAAACTTTCCTCCTTCCTCCTCCTGAATGCCACTGCATGGAATTTCATTATATGGATGGACCACATTTGATCTAACCAGTGCATCCCACTTTTAAGGTTTTGTCATTGCAAACAATGCAGCAACAAATAACCTCGAACAAACATCATTTCACACAGATGCATCTGTAGGATACTTTCTGGAAGTGGAATTGCTGGCCCAAAGGGTATACACACTTAAAATGTGGATGGATATTAGCAAGGTTGTGCCAATTTTACGTTGCCACCAGCGGTTTCTAAGAACGCCCGGATTCCCAGTCCTCGCCCAATACTTTTTGATATGAATGTAGTTTTCATTTGCACTTTTCTTAGTGTGAGATTGAGCATCTATCCCTGAGCTGACATGCGCAGCCAATCCTCCTCTTTTTGCTGAGGAAGACTGGCCCTGAGCTAACACTGTGCCAATCTTCCTCTACTTTATGTGTGGGACGCCTACCACAGCATAGGTCCACATCCCGGATCCAAACCAGTGAACCCCAGGCCCCCTAAGCGGAACGCGAAAACTTAACCGCTCCACCACCGGACCAGCCCCTGAGAATGTATTTTAATGGTTAAGCATTGTTGAACTTAACTTTTTGTGAATTGTGCATTTTTCCATTGGCTTATTAGGTGTTTTTTCCTACTGATTCATAGGTGCTCTCAAGTAAAATTAGACCTTTCGCTTGAATGTGTATGGGAGATATTTTTCCCGGATTTGTCCTTTGTCATTTGCTTATGGTGGGTTTCTGCCATCAAAATATTTTTAAATTTTATGTGTTTTCTGTTTTCAGTCTTTTCTTTATGGCCTCTGGGTTTTGTGCCATATTTAGAAAGGTCTTATACTCTAAGGTTAGTTTTTAAACTTCATGGGCTTTTTCTATTACTTAAAAAAAATTAGATATCTGATCTATTTGGAATTTATCTTGACATGAACTATGAAATATTCACCTTTTTATCCTCCACATAACTACACAGTTATCCCACAAGATTTCTTGAATAATCCATCTTTTCTCTCTTTAATGTGCAAAGCTACCTTTATCACATGGTAGAATTCCAACACGTCTATTTCCAGATTTCCAATTTGTATCCATTGGTATATCTACTCACGCTCCAGTACCACTCTGTTTTTATTATTATTACTTATGAAAATGTTATAATCATTAGGTTTTTTTCAAAATAAGTATAACCATATAATAAATATAAATAAGAGATATTAAGAGAGTGTGTCCTAGAATTCTTTTCCTTCAAACAAAGCTTGTTGTCAGGAATCACACGAAAGCTGTTGTTTTCCTCACTTCTCCTCTCCCATCTCAGAAGGGATCTCTTCTGAACTTCACCAACAGCTCTACGGGATCCCAGCATGGAGCCCCAGGAACGAGGGCCTTACCTGGTCCAGGGTCGTATAACTTGGGTATGACAGGATAGCGGATGGTCACCGGAAACTTGGCCACTGAGGACTTGGACTCCAGACTCACTGGAGGGAGAAATAAGGTCAGAGTGGGCAGCACCACGCCTGGGTCACTCTCCATGCTGCCCCAGGGAAGCCGATGTGATGGGGGAGTGAAGATTTGGTAGAGAATGTCCCGTCTGGGATGAGGTTGAGGACCCCCTAGAGTGTACGGCATTCTGGTTCCTGACTTGCTGTGTGCCCCTGGGGGGACCTGCTGAACACCTCTTTCCCCGTAAGAATGTGTGGGGTGGGGTGGGCTTGGAATCAGAGGGTCTGGATTAACTTTGACTTTGCCACTTATTATCTGAATTGCCTTAGGTAAATCACTTAATCTTCTTCTCCAGCTACAAAACCAGGCTAATAATACCTGCCCTATTGTACCTCTCAGGGTCATTTTGTGAAAGGAAATTCTGGAAAATCTGAACGCGAAGAGAACTCTCTCTTTAGTTGGTGGTCATGGGTAACCTGTCCCATATTTCATTTTTTCTGTTGGTGTCCTGGGAATGCATCCTGTGTAGCCAATCGAAAGAGGAAAGGGTGACTTTTAATTTCATCCAGGAAGAAACTGGAGCTTCCTCCAGGGTGGCAGGAATTGTTCTCCCTGGAATTCCTGGGGTGGGGTAGGGATTAGGAGGGGAGGAGGCAGACAGAGCCACTGCCCTTGGGACTGGGAGTTCCTCCACATCCCTGTCCCTGTTAGCGCCCAGGATTAGATGCTGATGCACAGGCTGGCTCCCTCCTCTAACACAGCTGAAGTCTTCAGCTTTGAGAGCTGCAGAGCATGGGAAACAGAATTGGATGGTTTCTAGGAATGCAGCCTGAATGATCTGTCCTCACAGAGAGATGAGCAGGCATTTTGCCTCTTCTTTCCTTTCAGTCACTCTATGGAGTCAATGGCAACATGGGGATAGTATAGAGTACAGTAATTGGGAAGTCAGGTGTAGAGGGTCAGAAACAAGAGCAAGGGAGGAATCCTAAATGCAGGCAGGCTTCCTGGAGGAGGAAGAATTTGAGAGAGCCCAGTGGTGTTTTCTGGCTCCCATCCAGGGACGGGCTCTCACCCACATCCACTCTGTGGTTCTGGTACACGGTGCTGGTGTATGTCACGTGCTGGAGGATGAAATTCAAAAGCTCCCGGGAACTGGTCGAAATGTTCAGCTGCTTTTGACCTCTGCCCTGCACCACACTGTCTGGGACATCGGCGAGGGTGTTCAGTGTCCCCAGAGAAGCTGTCAGGGTGACCTAGGGTGGGTGAGGCAGAATGACACTAAATGCCAGGATAGGGACTCACCCAGGATGGCCAGCAGGGGGCAGAGCACATAAGGGTGAGAGATTAAAAGTGTCGGGGTGCCCCTGAAAGCTAGGGTCTGGCTCCAAGCAAGTTGCTGCTCTTGCCCCCGGCAAGGACAAGCAAGCCCTGGGGCCTGGTGCGTTCAAGGGCCAAATCTTGAAACATTCTGGTCTCGGCTTGCAGGATACCATTCCTCTAGATTTCTTCCCACTCCCGCTGGCGGCGCCTTTCGACTTCCGTTAGCCAACTTGTTCTCCTCTATCTGACCTCCAAATGGCATTCTCCAAGGTTCGGTTCGGCATCCTTTCCCCTTCTTACTCTACACCTCGCTGGAGGAAGCGGCATTAAGAACCATTCATATGCCGTAGGTTTAAAAATGTTTGTACCCAGCTCATCTCTTTCTGAGATCCAGCCTCTGCTAGGAAGTTTCACAGGCAACCCAAGCTGATCTCTTCAAAATGAAACTATTGATTTTTCTCCTTAAACCTGTTTCTACCCTCTCCCGGGCTCTCCCTGCCTCAAGAATGGCACCTTCCTCCACTCAACTCTTCACGTCCCCAAATGCAACTCGTGCTTGCTCTGCTCTTTCCCTCACACGGACAGCCAATCTATTAGTGACTCCTGTCAGTTCCCTTCAAAACGTAGCTGGAATTGGCCCACTTCTCTCCATCCCCATCGCTCCTCCCTAGTGCTACTCTCTTCTCTTGTCTTCCTGTCTTCTGTAACAGCCAGCTATCTTTGTGAAAAGTAAACTGGACTATGTCACCCCTGCTGAATACGCTTTTGTCAGTCAACAGATATTTTCTGAGATGCAAATGACAGGCACTGGGAAGAGAGTAGTGAATGGACAGAATTCCTGCCTCCGAGAAGCTTCTATTAGTGGGAGGAGAGGTGATAAGTGTATCAGGATGCACATGAGATATTCAGGTACAAGTGCTATGAAGAGAGTAGCGAGGAGTGACGGGGCAGGGATCTTCACTCAGGGGAGGGGGCAGAGAGGCCTCTGGAGGATTGAGGAGCTTTGCAGGCTTGTTCATTCCCACTTCTGTCTAGCATGCAGAGGGGGGAGAACAGAAACTTCATTTCCCTGACTCCTTTTTAATTAGGATTCTGGATGTGATTTGCATCCCCCCCGATCAGATATACTTGCATAAGACCTTGCTTTGGAGCTTTGTTAAGCGGGGAAAGCAAGGCAGGGCACAGAGCATCCATCTTGCTGACGCCAAATCTGACACAGGCAACACACCCCAGGGCCCGTGGCTGTGGCGGCAGCTTCCTCCTGCAGCACGGGCAGCAGCACCCTTGGTGGCCCAGTTCTTTGGAAGTCGTCCCTGGCACTCCAGCCACTCCCATAACTGGAAAAATCAGGCCTTCTCTAGGCACCCTTCTCCTCCCCCGACCTTGGCCCCATGTCTGATATTTAATCTGGATGGGGGCTCTGTCAAAATCCGACACCAGTCACCATTGGGGGAAGGGGCATGGACAGGGAGCCATGGAGAGGAGGCCAGGTGCCAAAGGGGCTGGGAAGGGGACTCTTGCCTCGTAGGTGGGGGCTTCGGGTCCTTCAAACTGGAGACCTAGAGGACACACAAAAAAAGGACAAAAAGCATCATCTGAGAGGATGCAAGAGCTCTCTGATGCTCCCACTTTCCTGGCTGATTCCTTCACATCCTTCCAGAGTCCCTTCAAGTGTCACCTCCTCTCCAGGGTGTTTGCTGACCACTGCCCTCTCCCTAGGGTTTTGTTAGATGGTGTCCCGTGGTCCTTCTCAAATTCCAGTGGTTCTAAGGCCTCTGATACCCACCCTCAGCTTTGGGTGGGTATTGTGAATTAATCCAGTCCCTTCCACATATCTCCATTACGAAGGGAAGGAAGCAATGGATAAATAATGAATCATCCGTATACAAAGTTCCTAGAATAGTCACAGAGACAGGAAGTAGAATGGTGGTTGCCAGGGGCAGAGGGCAGAGGGCAGAGGGGAGTTAATGTTAAATGGGTACAGAGTTTCAGTTGGGAAGATGAAAAAGTTTTAGAGATGGACAGCGGTGACGGCTGCAGAACAATGTGAATGTACTTAATGCCACAGAACTGTACACTTAAAAAATGGCTAAAATTGGTAAATTGTTTGTTATGTATATTTTACCATAATAAAAAAATGAATCATCCAAAAATGGCAAATCATTTTTAAAATGACTATTCAAAACCACTCTCAATTCATCCCAAATGCATTTACTTTAGAATATATCTGTTCTTGCAATATGACTAATTGAAATTCTAATTCAAACATACCCTCCCCATGTGGCCTTAGAGAACTTATTAAACTCATCTGTGAAATTGGCAAAATAATATTCACCTCACAGGGATGTGATGCTGAACTAGAGAAGTGTGTAAAAATCCCTCGAGGAGGGGAGTTTTAACTGACATAAACATTCTTTTCAATATGGACTCATGCTTTGCCTGCTCCCATTTGTTAGAGGACACCAAAAAGCCAATCGTGTCCTTCTTGAGGCACATAGAATTCTGTCCTGTTCTGTGTGATCTCCGAGCCCCAGGGAAGTCACAGCTACCAAGGACGGTTCCCAGTGGTGGAAACAGTGAGATTAACGTAAAAGGAAATCACATCAAGCTGCTTGCCTTGTGCTGGGTACACAGCAGGTACTCAATGAATGACTGTTGTCTTCCACTCCCTCTTTTTGATTAAGAAGGAAGAAGAAAATGTTGCAGAGGTTGTGGAGAAAAAGGAACCCTCATACGCTGCTGGTGGGAATGCAAACTGGTGCAGCCACTATGAAAAACAGTATGGAGATTTCTCAAAAAATTAAAAATAGAAATACAATATAACCCAGCCATCCCACTACTGGCTATCTATCCAAAGAGCTTGAAGTCAGCAATTCCAAAAGTCCCATGCACCGGTATGTTCATTGCAGCATTATTTACATTAGCCAAGACATGGAAGCAACCTAAGTGCCCATCAACTGATGATTGGAGAAAGAAGATGTGGTATATATACAATGGAATACTACTCGGACATAAAAAAGGATAAAATCGTCCCATTCACAACAACATGGATGGACCTTGAGGGTATTATGTTAAGTGAAATAAGCCAGATAGAGAAAGACAATCTCTGTATGACTCCACCCATATGTGGAAGTTAAACATGTAGACAAAGAGAACAGATTAATGGTTACCAGGGGAAAGGTGGTGTGGGGGGTGGGCACAAAGGGTGAAGTGGTGCACCTACAAAATGACTGAAAAACAATAATGTACAACTGAAACTTCACAAGGTTGTAAACTATCATAACTGCAATAAAAAGTAAAAAAAAAGAAAGAATAAGAAAGTTGCCCGGGGCCTCTCAGGAGGGGGATGTACCTACCTGGGATGGGAACTGTGTGCAGGGGCATCACCTCCACCCCGTGGACCGGGTACCCAAAGGGGAGGTTGGGCTGAGCCAGTAGGGGTGGTGGGCGGGGCAGCCCTTCTCTGCAGGGAAACAGAAGCATTAGCAGCTGCCTTGATGCTCGTCCCTAGTTAGTTCTTAAGTGGTCCCTGTGCCCAGAGTCTTGTGCTGCCAATGGGGAGAAACTGAAAGCAGGCTGTCCCGTCAAGCTCATAGACACAGAGAACAGGTTGGTGGTTGCCAGAGGTGGGGGTGAGGGGCGGGCAAAATGGGTAAAGGAAGTTAGAAGGTATAAACTTCCAGTTACAAAATAAATAAGTCCTGGTCTGTAACATATCGCATGGCGACTATAGTTCATAATACTGTATTGCATATTGGAGAGCAGCTAAGAGAGTAAATCTTAAAAGTTCTCATCACAAGAAAAAAGATTCTGTAACTAAGTATGGAGACGGATATTAACTAGACCTATTGTGGCGATCATTTCACAATATATACAAATATTGAATCATTATGTTGTACACCTGAAACTCACATGTTAGAGTCAATTATACCTCAATTTAAAAAAAAAAAGAAAGTAGATTGTCCTTTTCTCCCCTCCATTCTCATTCCTCTCTTTTATTCCTACCCCTCCTCCTAGCCTCTAATTCCACAAAAGAACTGAGGCAGTTTACAACAAAGCACATAAAAAAAAATAAAAATATGACCAGCAAAAAAGAAAAAACAAAATGATCACACCGATGGGCCAACCCAGCTGCAGGAGCTGAATGTCAGAGTCGCATCTGAAGGTCCTGGCGGCCAGCACAGAGTGACTGACAACAGTGCCCTGGTCTTATTATCAAAAGGACAAGGTAGACCAGGTCCTGAAGGAAGTAAAACTTCTCCTGGCACTGAATTGAAAAGTAGCATATGTCACAAGAAACTTTTTTGGGGAGTGGTTGTTGTCTTGATAGTTTTAGACACAAACACAGTGGTGATTTTCATATGGTTTTGCTGTTGTAGCAACAGGAAGGTCACTGATACCTTCCATCAGAGGCAGTGCATAACCCAACCCAATGAGATCAATTCTTTGACGGACTAAGGTGTATGGCTGAAATGCAGCCTTCAGGGATCCGGTTTAACCAAGGATATCATTTAGATTACTTGGAAGAAAGGTTAGACTACTACAGCGAATATTTATGGGAATATGAAATGACAAAATTTAAAACTGCAAAAGGACATGAATAGGCAATTAAAAGAGAAAATACAAACTGCTAATAAAATATTAAACATGCTCATATACACAATGGAATACTACTCAGCGATAAAAAAGATGAAATCTTGCCGTTTGCGACAACATGGATGCACCTTGAAGATAAAATGCTAAGTGAAATAAGTCAGACGGAGAAAGTCAAATACTGTATGATTTCATTCATATGTGGAAGAAAAAACAACAAACACACACATAGATACAGAGAACAGATTGGTGATTACCAGAGGGGAAGTGGGGGAGGGAGGAGGGACAAAGGGGTGATAGGGGACACGTTCACGGTGATGGATGGTTATTAGTCTTTGGATAGTGAACATGACGTAATCTACACAGAAATTGAAATATGATGACGTATACCCAAAATTTATATAATGTTATAAACCAATGCTACCTCAATAAAAAAAAATAAAAAGAAATATGCTTAGCTTCAATATTAATCAGGGAAATGCAACTTTAAAAACAATGAAATAGGGGCCAGCCCAATGGCACAGCCGTTAAGTTCGCACGTTCCACTTCGGTGGCCCAGGGTTCACTGGTTCGGATCACGGGTGTGGACATGGCACCGCTTGGCAAGCCATGCTGGGGTAGGCATCCCACATATAAAGTGGAGGAAGATGGGCACAGATGTTAGCTCAGGGCCAGTCTTCCTCAGAAAAAAGCGGAGGATTGGCAGCAGAGGTTAGCTCAGGGCTAATCTTCCTCAAAAAAACCCAAAAAAAAAACCCCCAATGAAACACCTTTTTCATTGAAGTTTTAAAATTTGATGCGGCAGAGGTTAGCTCAGGGCTAATCTTCCTCCAAAACACCCCCAAAAAAACCCCAATGAAACACCTTTTTCATTGAAGTTTTAAAATTTGATGCTAGCAAGTTGGTTAGGTAGGGGGCATGGAAGGTACTAACCACACTGACCCACTCTTCATGAAAGTGTGAATTAATATAGGCCCTCTTGAGGGCCATTTGGCAGTATTTATTAAAAGTAGAAGTAAGCATATTCTATGCTGGAGCAATTCAGATGCTAGGAAGGGGAGAAACGCTTTCATGTGTAAACAACATGACAGGCATAAAGAGGTTCATCTCAGCACTGTTTGCAATGAGCATCCTTATACACATCTTAATGAAATAAGAATGTAAATATAGGGGCTGGCCCTGTGGCCGAGTGGTTAAGTTTGCACGCTCCGCTGCAGCGGCCCAGGGTTTTGCCGGTTTGGAACCTGGGCACGGACATGGCACTGCTCATCAGGCCATGCTGAGGCGGTGTCCCACATGCCACAACTAGAAGAACCCACAACTAAAAATATACAACTATGTACCAGGGGGCTTTGAGGAGAAAAAGGAAAAATAAAATCTTTTTAAAAATAGAATGTAATATTGTTATTATAAATTATGCAAATGTCATAATGAAAGATTTTTTTAGTTTGAATGTCTTTCAATAGAAGAATAGCTTAATAAAATTCAGTCTTCATATTCATACCTGTGCAACAATTGAAAGGAATGAACTAGATGTATAGCTAGCTCTTAAAAATATATCATTGAATGAAAAAAGCAAATATCAGTAATCTGTAACTTGTAAAGTGTAATTTCTTATGGTGCCAATTACACTAAAAACATACACACAAAACCCCAAGTATATGTTTATAAGGATATATATGCACATAATATGTCTGTGATTATGTGTGTTCATCTGTGTGTGTAACAGCATAAAAAATAGTGTGGAATAATATATACCAAACTCACAATGGTGGATTCCTCAGCTGGGTTGGC
This sequence comes from Equus caballus, assembly GCF_041296265.1. NCBI lineage: Eukaryota > Metazoa > Chordata > Mammalia > Perissodactyla > Equidae > Equus > Equus caballus. Next base: position 25,171,382 of record NC_091694.1, on the reverse strand, counting down.
AAGGGAGCGTATCATATAAGGAAGGGAAGAGAATGGGGGTAAGGGGTTGGTTCAAGTGGACTTTTTTAAGGAGTATTATCTATGTACTACTTCTTAACTGAAGTCTAATGTGGAGCTAACACACAGGATCAGACCAACCAATCGGACTCACGTGAATCAGAGATCCACCCAGTATCAAGCTCCACTAATAATTTCATGGATACAGACAATTAAGAGGCACAGACAGAGCACAGAGGCCATAGGCATCCTGGATGGATCCCGCCCCCTATCCCCGGTAATGCCTTCCCACATCAGACATGGGCTCTCTGGCAGAGGATACCAGACGTGATCTCCAAACGAGGTTTTGCTGGATTCCCTCACATGGCAGGAAGCACGTAAGTTATGAAGCACCTCCATTCATACCCCCAGAGAGTTGTACTGCTTATGAGATATTCACGAGGGAGCCAAAGATTCTGGGTTATTTACTATACGTGATCTCTTTGGCTGGAGACATCCTGCTAAGAGCAGCGTCAGCTTGCAGGTAATCCCTAATCTAAGGGAGGAGACAGAGCCCCAGTATCATGAGCTTTGCAGTCCGATGGAGGACAGCTTAGCTCTCACAGAGCCCTTGGGCTGATGGGAGAACGACACAGTTCCACCCTCAGGAGCCACCAGTCAGATGAGAGTGTCAAGGTACACAGCTTAGCTAGCATTTAGGAGCAACAAGTTCTGGAAATTAATACAAGGCAGGGATTGTCAACCTAGTGGAGTGGAGACAGGGAAGTAACAGGCTTGCTGGAAGGGCTTTCTCAAACTACACAATCCTGTCTACTACCCAGCCCCACCTCCCATCACTCCCAGAAGAACCACTACTTGCTATTACCAAGAAGTTGTAGCGGGCCCCATTCCCCCAGGTGTGCTGAGACAGAAACACTTTGGGAACCACTGATCCCCGCCAGTCAAGTTGGTACTTGCTGAGCTAAGGGTGGAGAGTTTCCAGCCTGAAGATGCTAAATGAAGCTCGGAGGAAGAGAGTGTGTGGGACAGAGAATGTGGAAACAATCCTTGTTGACTGGTGTGTTTTGCTAAGAACAGGGCTGGGAGAATGTGGGGCAGGGACATGGGCAGCCACTGAGAGTGTCAGTGTCCAGCCTCCTGGCCCAAGAGCCAGCTGGTCCCCTCTGATGATATTTATTAGGGATGCAGCATCCAGGCTGTGAGAGCTTGGCTTACACCTGTATTGCCAGGTAAAAACTCAGGTAAACTGAGTCTTATCCAACCTACAAGCTCCAGACCCACCCCACCCCAGCAAGAAGCCACTGGACTGTCAGCAGTGTGCAAAGGATTAGGGTGAGCCTGCAGATGGAGTTTTTGCATCTGAGTGTAGTTTATTCAGGGTGTAATTAAAACTGGGGGGTGTCCCTCAGACTAGGGGGGAAAATATGAAGACCTTGAGCGCTTGAAAGGTTGGGGTGAGAAGAAAGACACCGTGAGCCCAAAGCAAGAACTTCCTTCCTAAACATGGGGGACTGAATGGCAGAAAACTTATCCCAGAGCTGGAGCCTCTTGGATACCCCTAAATTGATGGCCAGTATGTCAGCCACTGAAAGGTGGTACCTCAGTGACTTGCCCAGCCCACTGTCCATTGGTAAGCGTGGATGCTTTGTGTGAAAGGGGCTTGTAAGGCAAAATCCTGCCCACTTGCTCCCATCAAGAGGCCTTGATATATATATCAAGAGAGTCAATTGTTGAATTTTCAGAATTTTTCAAGCCAGCCATTAAACATAGCCATTAATAAAAATTAAATTATATACACTTAAGTATAATGAAAACAAAGGTAATAAACACTCAAAACCCATCACTTCCTAATTACTTTACATTTTACTATTACCCCTGCTCTTGAGGTTATTTATTGCATCTGCGTGGTAGAGATACTGTGTCATGGTGACCTACTGAGAAGCTCTTCCCAACTCTGCGTTCATGATGTCACGTTGGTAGCTTGAAATCAACCACAGTATGATTATTAAACCACAGAAACCAGCAAACACTACAGGCCACTGTCAAAAGTCCATTGTTAAACACTTACCACCACTATTCATACCTCTCCCCCAACACACGCAAACACTCCTACACACACATTCCCTCCCCTGTTAAAAACATGCATGGTCGCATACCACACCTTGCTCTTTCAACATAATAGATAGTAGAACTCCTTCCCTCCTGGTATATCTAGATCTACTTCATTCTTTTGAACGCCTGAAGCATTGTCGTCTGAATTGCTCCCTTTTCTTCAGGAAGTGACTCCCATCCAGAGCTCTGCTCAGAGCCACACATGACTTCACGTCCCATTATTCACTCATTTCTTGACTGCCACGCCCTGCACTAAACTGGGGATAATAGGAAAGTAAAGCCCCATTCCTGGAAGGAGGAGAACCCAGACCAGATACCAACAACTAGCACACTGGGTCATCTGCTCAGTAACAGATATGAGGCCAGCTCTGAAGGTCACCTTCTTCTCAACTTCCTTTTTTCAGTTCTCAGAGCTGGAAGCTGCTCTCCCTCCTAAGAACGACCATTTCACTCTCTCTGACTGCTGTTATAATCTTGAGCTTTGAATTGAACCCTTGAGTTCTACACAGTTTGCTGAATACATTCTATGGGCCTCACCACCCACATTCACTCAACACCGGTTCCAGCATCCGTAATGATGGCGGCACACGGAGACAGATGCGGAGAACGGACGCCACCTGGGGGAGGGCACACTGATTGTCTCCTCTCTGTCATATCGTAAACTCATTGACAGCAGGATCTAGGTCACATTTATCTTTGTACCTAACTCAGCGCCTTGCTCAAAGCTGGTGTTCAGTGTGTTTCATTAGCTAATTGACAAAGATTTGTGGCCCTGGTAGGACCCGGGTGTGTCCCTACTCAGCCACTTCCTTATTGGCAGGAGACCTGGTTCACATCAGTAGTTACCACTGGGCTCTGTTTTTGTTCATAACTGTATTGCCAGGTAAATCCTAAAAGAGCTGGGCAATTCCACAGGGGAAGGAGGGAGCAGGTGAGAACACGGCCAGCTCCTTGGCCTTCCGTGTTCGCAGTTAGTTCCTTCTTATAATTCCTTCTCCCCAGCTCCCTCCAGATCAGTACTCCTCCCAACAGTCACCCACCTCATGTCCTCTTATCCCTCCCTGTGTGCTCCATCTCACCCCCTCCAATCTCCTGTTCTCCCTTCCCCCACCATGCACCTCCTGCAATGTGCACACCTGAGCACTAACTCCTGAGCCCTATTGTTCCTCGCACAGCTGGGTGGCACCAGGGTTCAAATCCATGCCAGAATCATCTATGTATTCTACCAGCTTTCAGATTTTCAATACTCCTTCCTGTGTTCTCTTTTCTGGGGAGCCTTTCATTTGTATGCAGCTTAGGGGGTAGTAGCTGATTCCTGAAATTAACCATGGAGGGGCCTGACTCACCCTTCCTCTTCCCTGTTTCATGCCTTAGGCTCAGTCAACCGAGCAGCAAGGCAGTGACCCGGGACTGTTCATCACACAGGCACAGACAACATCTGCTCCAGCATAGAAGGAATGTTTACCTTCCACCCGATACTCAGCAGGTTTCTGGTCTTCCCTATACCTTCCCTACCACGTAGTCTCCACAGAAAAGCCAGAGTGATATTTTACAAAAGTATCTCAGATGATAACTTGCCACTTTTTAAAACTGTTCAATTCTTTGCATTACCCAGAAAGCAAAATACACACTCCTCCTCTTGGCTTACAACGGCTGTCATGACTGGCCTCTCTCTGGGCTCACATACCATCAGCCTTCCCCCAACTTACTAGGCTCCCAGAGCCAGGGCCCGCTTGCTTGTCATGCAGCCATCTCGACAGGCCCACCCTGACTCTGGGCCCTACGTTAGTCTTCCTTCTGGGATGCTCTTTCATGGGGGATCGTGGTGGACTCCTGCTTGATATACAAAGCAGAGTTCAAGGTCACCTTCCAACATCATCCCATGAAATTTTATGCCATCAGGTAGCATTCCACCACAATATTTTAATTTACATCTCCAAATAGCACTTACAATAATCAGATATTTAGGTGATTTGTGTATCTCTTAATGTATTACGTATTGCCTGGAGGAACTAGAAGAATGATAATATTAATAATAAACCACAACGATAATAGTAGGTAATATTTCTGCAGAGCTTCTCCACGTCGGTCCCCTTATGAGTTACTAGCTCTTTGTATGTTAACACAATGCACCTTACAGTAAGCCTATGAAGGAGGCATCTCTATTACAGTTTTTCATATGAAGATACTCAAGTACTGTGGGGTTAAGCAGTTTGCCATCCAGGCTCTTCTAGAGTTCAAGTCCTTAATCACAGTGCAACTTTTTTTAATTTGTAGCACGCCTTCCACTGTAACTCATAAATGATTGCTAAAAAAAAAAAAAAAAAAAAAATGGAAGGGCCTGCTCTTCTGTGCTCCCTTGGTTTTTTTTTTTAGATTGGCACCTGAGCTAGCATCTGTTGCCAATCTTTTTTTTCCTTCTTCTTCTCCCCAAAGACCCCCTGTGCATAGTTGTATATTCCAGTTTTAGGTCCTTTTCTAGTTGTGCTGTGTGAGACACCGCCTCAGCGTGGCCTGATGAGCAGTGCCATGTCAGTGCCTAGGATCCGAACGGGGAAAACCCTGGGTCACTGAAGCGGAGCACGTGAACTTAACCACTCGGCCACAGGGCCGGCCCCAACCCTTGGTTCTCGATTTCCCAGCCAGGTCATCTTACCACCAGTAGATCTGGTGAGATCCCAACATCCTTCCCACAAATTCCCTCTTGACATAAGCCAACCAGAATCAATTTCTGCTCTTTTCAACCAACAGTCCTAGTCAATACACCCCGAGGGTTTAACCCCGGGCCTTGCACATCACAGGGGGACAGTATGTTCTCAACATATAAATGACGTAGATGGTGCAACTTGGTGAGACTACACTGTCACCTGCCATCGTGGTGCCACCATCACCACACGGACGTTTCAAACTATCTTCCTTCCTTTGCTCCTGTTTTATTAGGAAATGTTGTAGACGTGCCAAGTTTTATAAACCTTCATTTAAGGATTGTTTCCTCAGTTCTCTTTCCTTGGTTTATTCCTAATAGTTCCTCCCAGGGACCCCTGCAAAAGAGAAAGTTCCTTCCTTTTCTCTCCCACCCGTGCCCTCCGGGCAGAGTAGAGAGCTTTTGCTCACCTCGGGACCCAAGAGCCCTCACAGTCTGCATTACCTCCTCTGAAAGTGTTCAAATTCAGCCTGTCTCCTCGCATTCACCGCAGGGAGGTCACTCTGGTCATAGGCACTCTGAAAGTCATAGCCCTGAGGTTTGGTGACTTCACATTTGCACTGATTTTTCGGGAACAGCCTAGAACAAACAAGAGGACTGTGAACATGGATGGGTGGGCGGGCTGGTGGGGAGAGAACCTGAGGTCAATCCAGTGTGTCATTCACCCTGAGACTCCCCCTTCCTGTACCCGGCTGTCCCAGCTGGGCTGAGACCCTGGAATCCTAGCAGCGGCCCCTCAGAGACACAGAGAGGGGAGGGAAGGGAGGAGGGGAAGAAGGTCCCCTCTCTTGAATTATCTCCTGCACCAAAATTCTTTAAACTTGAGAGTTGTACGAATGTCAGTGGCATCTCAGCCCCACCAGAAGAGGAGGCGAGTGGGCCAGAAAGGCAGCATCTTTCCTATAGTTTTGGTGAAACAGGCCCTCCAGAGTTTTAAGGGACTTTGCCGGGTGCTGTAGAGAAGAGAGCCTGTGGCCTGCAGACCAAGTCCTCTCCTGGTCCCACAGTTTGGAATTACTTTAGCAACCAGTACAGGTTCAGGAAGGTAGGAAGCCATCAGGAAAATGGGCTCAACAGGGCAGAGTAAACCACAGGAGGAGCAAGGGAGGTGTTGGACCAAGGGGAAGAGAGGGGACATTGCTATCTCACCAGATTCCATTGTAGGTAAAGAGGTTCCTGAGACGTTCCTCAGGCAGAAGCCTCAGCATCTGGATGGCTGGAGCAGGACGTGGGAGCCCTGGTATGAGGCTATTGAACTGTGCGAGAAGGGGCACACTTCTGAATGTAAATAAAACAATGCCAAGTCCTGCGATTAAGACTGACAACTTGAGGAGCCATGGAAATCTAGAGCTGTTGGGACACAAAAGAGCAAATTCTGTTAAAATCTTTTTTCTTGATTATGGAATAAATTACTTGATTGTGTCATACATACGGAAATACTAAGTTGAGGGAAAATATAAGTTAAACCTATATCTTATCCTATTTACTAAAATTGATTTGATAAATAAAACAGTAAAGAATCACATTGCAACAAAAAGACTCAGAAAAGTCACAAATAAAAGAATGGGCAAAAACATCCCAAGAGAAAAAAAAGGAGAGCAAGGTTTGCAATATTAATGTCAGATAGTTGAATTAAAGACAAAAAAAAGTATTAAATAGGACAGAAATGATCACTTATAATGAGCAAGTGCATGATCCACAAAACAGAGGTAGTGGTCATGAACTTTATCCACTAAATAATCGCATTAAAGCACACTGAGCAGAGAATGGCAGGATATGAAAGGAGAAGGATTAGAAATGCAAAGATAGTCATAGTTTCTAACATTCTCATATTTAACACCTCACATTCTAACATCTCAGTCTTTAAGAGATCAAGTCTCAAAAAATATATAAAGCAGTAAAGCAAGTGAATGATAGAATTCATATTCTGTTAAAGAGTTTCAGGAACATTTACAAAAATTGGCCACATATTTGGACACGAAGAAAACTATAATAAAGTAGAAATTGTTCAGATCGTATACTCTTTTTTTTTTTTAAAGATTTTGTTTTTCCTTTTTCTCCCCAAACCCCCCCAGTACACAGCTGTACATTTTTAGTTGTGCGCCCTTCTAATTGTGGCACGTGGGACACTGCCTCAGTGTGGCTTGATGAGCAGTGCCATGTTCCCGCCCAGGATCTGAACCCGGGAAACCCTGGGCCACCACAGCCGAGCACGCAAACCCAACCACTTGGCCACTGGCCGGCCCCAGATCATATACTCTTGACACTGCGATCAAAATGTAACCTTATAACAAGCCCCCTCCCTCCAACAACATGAAAAAGTTTTAAAAACTTCCCAGGACGTCAGTGACATGGCAGCGTAAGCTCTCCCAGGACTCTCTCCCCTTCAAATTACAACCAAAAGGAGCAACTACTTTCCAACCAAAAAAAATCCTGATAACACAGAAACCGTCAGAGATCCACAGCAGCCAAACAATGGAGGGTGGAGAGGCTGCAGCGCCCCTCAGAGGAGCTGGAACGGGGTGGGAGGGAACTTCGCTCCCGCCCCTAGAGGCTGGGATCGCTGTGGCAGGTGAGGGAAGGAGTGGGGGAGGGGCCGTGCCACGGGGGAACAGTCCAGGACTCCCACAGACCCATGCACATGAAACGCTGTAAGGGGGGAAAGCTTTCCCGTGGGGGCACCCCATCAAGCCAGGGCCCCAGGAAACCAGAGAGCAGAGCTGATCGGAATCCAGGTTTGCATGAGACAGAAAGTGCCCCTCCTCCCTCAACCCACTCTGCACGCCGCCATCATGGCTGATGGCGCAGGGCTCAGAATGCGTGGCTCTCCATGTCCATCTAGTGGCGACTAGCTGTAACTGCAACCGAATAATAGCATCATGCGCAAAAACTGCTCCTCTACCATCCAGCAATTTATAAAAGCTCCAGACCAAAAGGAAAACAATAAAAACACAGAAGTATGTCCTGAGGACTTGGAAATAGGTAAACTAAGTGAAAATGAGTTCAGAATAGCTATCATCAAAAAACTCAATGAGGTAAAGGGAAATATAGAGAAACAAGTCAACGAGTTCTGGAGTTACTTCACAAAAGAGATTGAAACTATAAAGAAGAATCAATCAGAAATACTAGAGATGAAAAATACAATGGATCAGATAAATAGAATATGGATTCCCTGAATGCCCATGTAGACACCATAGAGGAGCAAATTAGCATAATCGAAGATAGACAGGCTGAATGGCTCCAGACAGAGGAAGAAAGAGAACTAAGAATTTAAAAAACTGAAGAAAATCTCAGAGAAATAGCCGACTCAATGGGAAAATACAACTTAAGAATCATTGGAATTCCTGAGGGCGTGGAAAAGGAAAATGGAGCAGAAAGTGTGCTCAACAAAATAATAGAAGAGAATTTCCCAAATCTAGGGATTGAGAGAGAAATGTGTGTGGAGGAAGCTTTCAGATCTAGATTTGTCAATGTAAAAAGACCTACTGCAAGGCATATAGTACTAAAAATGACAAAAATGAATGACAAAGAAAGAATACTCAGGGCAGCAAGGTAAAAGAAAATAACCTACAAAGGAACTCCTATCAGACTTTCAGCAGATTTCTCTACAGAAACCTTACAAGCTAGGAGAGATTGGAATGACATATTCAAAACTTTAAAGGATGAAAATCTTCAGCCAACAATACTCTATCCAGCAAAAATATCCTTCAGATATGAGGGAGAAGTTAAAGCTTTTCCAGACAAACAAAAGCTAAGGGACTTCGTAGCCACAAGACCTTCACTACAAGAAATCCTCAAGAAGGCCCTCATACCTGAAAAAAGAAAAGAAATGGAGAAAGGGTTCACAAAACACAGAGTAGGGAGACAGATAGAATCAGAATAGGATAGCAAATATTCAACTATAACATTAGGATAAAGGGAAGGAAATCACCAAAGCAAAGACAATCTTATCACTCTAATCACAAATTCACAGCACAAGTTGGAATAAGAGATGAAAATAATAATTTAGGAGGGGAGGAGGAAAGGGATTGAATCAGTCTAGGCTAAGGAAGTAAGAGACCCCATGAAAATGGACTATGTTATGCACGAGATTCTGAATACAAACTTCAGGGTAGCCACTAAACTAAAAAACAGAAGAGAGACACAAAACATAAATAAGGAAAAATCTAAGAAACCCAGCATAAGAAATTGCAGAAATCAACAAAATTTTGGCAACCTGAATTCAGCAAGTCATTGAAAGGATTATACATCATGATCAAGTGGGATTCATACCAGGGACACAGGGATGGTTCAACATCCGCAAATCAATCACTGTGATACACCACATCAACAAACTGAGGAATAAAAAACACACGGTATCTCAACAGATGCAGAGAAAGCATTTGACAAGATCCAACAGCCATTTATGATAAAAACTCTGAACAAAATGGGGATAGAAGGGAACTACCTCAACATAATAAAGGCCATATATGACAAACCCACAGCCAACATCATACTCACTGGGCAAAAACTGAGCACCATCCCCCTGAAAACAGGAATGAGACAAGGATGCCCTCTATCACCACTCTTATTCAACATAGTACTGGAGGTTTTGGCCAGAGCAATCAGGCAAGAAAAAGGAATAAAAGGACTCCAAATAGGAAGGGAAGAAGTGAAACTCTCACTGTTTGCAGATGACATGACCTTATATATAGAAAACCCCAAAGAATCCATTGGAAATCTTTTAGAAGTAATCAACAACTACAGCAAAGTTGCAGGGTATAAAATCAATTTGCATAAATCAGTAGCATTTCTATACTCTAATAATAAACTAACAGAAAAAGAACTCAAGAACACAATACCATTCACAATCACAACGAAAAGAATAAAATACCTCAGGGTGAATTTAACTAAAGAAGTGAAAGATCTATACAATGAAAATTACAAAGCTTTTCTGAAAGAAATGGATGATGACATAAAGAGATGGAAAGACATTTCATGTACATAGATTGGAAGAATAAACATAGTTAAAATGTCCATTCTACCTAAAGCAATCTACAGATTCAACACAATCCCAATAAGAATCCCAATGACATTCTTTACAGAATTAGAACAAAGAATCCTAAAATTCATATGGGGCAACAAAAGACCCCGAATTTCTAAAGCAATCCTGAGAAAAAAGAACAAAACAGGAGGCATCACAATCCCTGACTTTAAAACATACTACAAAGCTACAGTAATCAAAACAGCATGGTACTGGTACAAAAACAGGTGCACAGATCAATGGAACAGAATTGAAAGCCTACAGATAAAACCACACATCTATGGACAGCTTATCTTCAACAAAGGAGCTGAGGGCCTACAATGGAGAAAAGAAAGTCTTTTCAACAAATGGTGCTGGGAAAACTGGAAAGCCACATGTAAAAGAATGAAAATTGACCATTCTTTTTCACCATTCACCAAAATAAACTCAAAATGGATCAAAGACCTAAAGGTGAGACCTGAAACCATAAGGCTTCTAGAAGAAAATGTAGGCAGTACACTCTTTGACATCAGTATTAAAAGGATCTTTTCAGACACCATGTCTTCTCAGACAAAGGAAACAATAGAAAGAATAAACAAATGGGACTTCATCAGACTAAAGAGCTTCTTCAAGGCAAAGGAAAACAGGATTGAAACAAAAAAACAACCCACTAACTTGGAAAAAATATTTGCAAGTCATACATCTGACAAAGGCTTAATATCCATAATATATAAAGAACTCACACAACTCAACAACAAAAAAATCAAACAACCCAATCAAAAAATGGGCAGGAGACATGAACAGACATTTCTCCAAAGAAGATATATGGATGGCCAATAGGCACATGAAAAGATGTTCATCATCACTGATCATTAGGGAAATGCAAATCAAAACTACACTAAGATACTGCCTTACACCCATGAGAATGACAAAAATAACTAAAACAAATAGTAACAAATGTTGGAGAGGTTGTGGAGAAAAAGGAACCCTCATACACTGCTGGTGGGAATGCAAACTGGTGCAGCCACTATGGAAAACAGTATGGAGATTCCTCAAAAAATTAAAAATAGAACTACCATACGACCCAGCTATCCCACTACTGGGTATTTATCCAAAGAGCTTGAAATCAGCAATTCCAAAAGTCCCATGCACTGCTATGTTCATTGCAGCATTATTTACAATAGCCAAGACATGGAAGCAACCTAAGTGCCCATCAACTGATGATTGGATAAAGAAGATGTGGTACATATATACAATGGAATACTACTCAGCCGTAAAAAAGAACAAAATCGTCCCATTTGCAACAATGTGGATGGACCTTGAGGGAATTATGTTAAGTGAAATAAGCCAGATAGAGAAGGACATCTCTGTATGACCCCACTCATATGTGGAATTTAAAAATGTAGACAAAGAGAACAGATTAGTGGCTACCAGGGGAAAGGTGGTGTGGGGAGTGGGCACAAAGGGTGAAGGGGTGCACCTACAACACGACTGACAAACAATAATGTACAACATATTTCACAAGAAATTTCACAAGATTGTAAACTATCATTAACTCAATAGAAATGAAAAAACACACAACTTTCCAAAGCAACTCTTGAATAAAGGACAGTATCAGAAGAAGAATATAAAGATAGTAAAGACACTGCATATTAAAACTATGGAACACACTAAAACTATACTAAGAGGAAAATTTGAATTTAAATACAAATTTCTAATCACAAGACATAAAAGGAATAAATTAAGCAATCATATAAGAAGTTTGAAAAAGGACAACAATGGGGCTGGCCCCGTGGCGCAGCGGTTAAATTCGCACATTCCGCTTCGGCAGCCCGGGGTTCACTGGTTCGGATCCCAGGTGCAGACACGGACATGGCACCGCTTGGCAAGCCATGCTGTGGCAGGCATCCCACATATAAAGTAGAGGAAGATGGGCATGGATGTTAGCTCAGGGCCAGTCTTCCTCAGCAAAAAGAGGAGGATTGGCAACAGATGTTAGCTCAGGGCTAATCTTCCTCAAAAAAAAAAAAAAAAAGAAAAAAGACACATTGAATAAAATAAAATCCACAAATCTAATGATACTCCAAAGGAAACAATGCCGCGGGGTGGGGGGGGGCGGCTCAAAACTTAAAAAGTAAAGCTTTTTAATTATAGAAAAATTCCAAGCAGATATAAAAAACAAAGAGGATAGTAAAATGAATCTCCATGTACCCATTGCCCACCTTCTATTCACGGACAAAATGGATTTATCTATTTCTCCACCGATTTCCCTCCCTTCCCAAACCATTGTGAAGCAAATCTGGACATCATATCACTTCATCAGTAAATAGTCTAGTACGTATCTCTGAAGGGTAATGTAGTAGTTTTGCACTCAACTTAACTGAGCTGGAACCGGTTCCCCGGAATTCCTTTCCTCGTGTGATGCCAGGTTATGGAAGGCCGCAAGAGAAATTTGCATAAGATTTGGGAGGCAGAAAGAAAGCAGCAGCCTTTATGCTCTAAGGGTTGTACTTTGTCAGGGGCAGTGAAGGACAGCCGAGATACTGGCAAATTCCATCCACTTGGTCCTCTTTCTCCCTACTCTGGGTCCAGTCCTTCTTCCTAACTACTGACCTTGCTGACGAGCAACCTCCAGTTCACTACCAGAACTTTCTCTGTGACCTCACAGCAGTGGTAGCCACGAAGAACTAACAACCTTTCATACTCTTCTCCACCAACTCTCTTTGTGGTTGTACTCCAGAAAATGAATGCTTATGGATTCTGGTTTTTTTTTTTTTTTTGGAAAAGCATTTGGATTTTATTTGATAGTTTAACTGTTTTTGAAAATGTTGATAAACACAAGCTGTACTTGGAGCTGACAGACGTGCTTCTAATATAGGATTTTCATCCTAGAATGTGACTTTTTCCAAAAAATATTCAATCTGAGGCCTCTTGCAGCAGGCAGCTTCCATGGGAATGCACAAAGAAAGAGGCAGGAAAACAGTCCCCATGGGAGACTGTAGTTTCTTAAAAAACAGGCTGCTACTAATTCCTGTGACGTTCATAAAGTGTTTTTCCCTTTGCTTAGTCGTCCAGAGTGAAGTCAAAGGGCTCAAAGTCTTTCCAGAAGCAGCGAGCCAGGGTCTCCTCCTCTTCCTTGCTGATCTGACACTGCCTCCAGTCAGACTTGTCAGGAATATTAAGGATGGCTTCACCGGCCAGGACCTCCCTTCCAAATTGCAAAGGAAAATTCTTTTTAATTCTATGGAAAAGCTTCTCTCCTGTGTCAAGTTCAACATAAAAATACGCTGCTCCTGGGGCTGGCCCCGTGGCCGAGTGGTTAAGTTCGCGCGCTCCGCTGCAGGCGGCCCAGTGTTTCGTTAGTTCGAATCCTGGGCACGGACATGGCACTGCTCATCAGACCACGCTGAGGCAGCGTCCCACATGCCACAACTAGAAGAACCCACAACGAAGAATGCATAACTATGTACCGGGGGGCTTTGGGGAGAAAAAGGAAAAAATAAAATCTTTAAAAAAAAAAAAAATACGCTGCTCCTGGCTGTGCAATCTGCTTGATGTCAGAGTGCTCTGGGATTTCCACCAGCTCTATCTGCTGCTCCCGTGCCTGCTAAGGAAGGCATCTTTAATGTCATCAGCAGTGCAGCAGCTGAGTGGCACAGGAATAACCTGGGGGGTAGGGGTAGGGGGTAGGGAGATAGGAGAAATTCTTTGTGCAGGTGCCAGAGAGGTCATGCCTCCTGCACAGTTCCTGAGAAGGAGCAAATCCATCACAGGGGTGGAGAAACACCCCTCAGCAGAGATTCTCCTCAGGCCAGACAGACCTGTGTCAGCCTGTCTGTAAGGACTTAAACTTACGAGATGGCCCTGCCACATGTGAGAGCCAATCGCTGATGCAGGAAAGGCTAGAGAGATATCTCTGTCATCAAGCCTTTGCCAGCTCCTAAATAATACATGTGGCAGAGTCAGGCCCATCTGAAAACTTAACAAATGCGCCAGAAAGAAAGCCACCACAACTGCTTATGGATTCTCGCAAGGTCCAAGTCATTCACATGTGCCAAGGCTGGGTAGTGACTTTTCTCTGATCCTTTTGGGAACTTTACCTCTCCCGCTTGTCCCGCAATGGTGTTAATTCCTGCAATAAATTCCTCACTCTATAATACTCATAGTAGTTCTGCTTCCTTGACTGAGGCGTGACTGGCACCGATAGATAAGGGTTCTCACACACACACACAATCCCATCACCACAGCTAAAAAAGGAGCAATCACTCTTTAATACCACCAAATGTCCACAGTGTTTAAATTTCCCCATTGTCTTTTTTTTTTTTAAGGATCAAAGTAGGATCCAAATAAGGTCCAAACGTTGGTTGATATGTCTCCTAAGTTCCTTTTCACATATAGATTTCCCTGCATCTCTCTTTTATTTTCTCTTGCAACTTATTTGTTGAAGGAACTGAGTTGTTTATCCTATGCAGTGTGGATTTGTCACACCTGGACTGTATGTTTTCAGTCCCCTGGCATCACATTCCTTTGTCCCCTTTGTATTCTAGAAATTTGTAGTTGGGGCCAGCCGGGTGGCACAGAGGTTAAGTTCGCACGCTCGAGGTTTGGATCCCGGGCACAGACTTATGCACTGCTTATCAAGCCATGCTGTGGCAGGCGTCTCACATATGAAAAAATGGAGAAAGATGGGCATGAATGTTAGCTCAGGGCCAATCTTCTTCAGCAAAAAGAGGAGGGTTGGCGGTGGATGTTAGCTCAGGGGTAATCTTCCTCAAAAAAATTTTTAAATAAATAAATATAAATTTTTAGTTAGATCAAGAGGCTCAATCAGATTCAGGTTAGATTTTTCTGAGAAAACTACTTCATAGGTGATGGTGCGTGTCCTTCCATCAGGGAGGCGGGGCACAGAAGAGCTCGTCACCTTTCTTTTGGGGGATATTAACAGCTATTTGTTGATGACTGCCCGAATCAGTGGTTCTCTATCGGTCTCAGGACCCCTTTATAATCTTAAAAATTATTGAGGACCCCAAAGAGCTTTTGTTTTTGTGGGTTATACCTATCAATGTTTACCATTTCGGGAATTCAATTTGAGAATTTAAAAAGTATTTATTTGTTCATTTAAAAGGAAAATAATAAACCCATTACATGTTAACACAAATAGCATATTTTTATGAAAAATAACTATGTTTTTCAAAACAAAATATATGAGAAGTGTGGCAGAACTTTACATTTTCGCATATCTCTTTAATGTCTAGCTTAATAGAAGACAAAAGAATTCTTATATTTGTTTCCGCATACAAACTGTTATGATATGTTGTTTGATTGAAGTGTATGAAGAAAATATGGCCTCACACAGATATGTAGTTGGAAAAGGGAGAAATATTTTAATTGCTTTTTCAGATAATTGTGGATATTCATCTTTGATACTACACCAAAATCAAGATGTGGTAGTTCTTTTTTTTTTTAAAGATTTTATTTTTCCCCTTTTTCTCCCCAAAGCCCCCCGGTACACAGTTGTCTATTCTTCATTGTGGGTCCTTCTAGTTGTGGCATGTGGGACGCCGCCTCAGTGTGGTTTGATGAGCAGTGCCATGTCCGCGCCCAGGATTCGAACCAAGAAACACTGGGCCGCCTGCAGCGGAGCACGCGAACTTAACCACTCGGCCACGGGGGCAGCTCCAAGATGTGGTAGTTCTTAAAAGGTTGGTCACAATGTGGAATCTGGAACAAATGAATTTTTCGTACTCTGCTACCTTAAAATCCACTGGTACGTCTTGCACTTTGAATGGATCCTTTACCCAGGCATGGTCAGATAACATCATGCTGTGGTCACATGGAAAATATTAGTCCACGGAGTCATGCTCTGATCTTCCAAATGTTGATACATTTCATGATGCAATATCAGTAATTCACATTCATTAATATCAGCACCAATCTCATCAGAAAAGTCTTTTCATAAAAGGCTGTCAAGCTCCTGGTGGTGGAAAGAAGTTTTACAAAGTTCTAATTTTTCTAAAACTTGAATTTTTTTACTAGCAACAAATACTCCCAGCTGTTTTTCTTGAAGTGACAGGATCACCGGGTCCATTTTTTGATAAGATTTCTGCCAGATACACAAGTCTGAATAACCACAGTTTATGAGCCTTTCCTTCAAGTGAAAAAGATTTCTACAAAAAAGCAGCCAGCTCAGCTCGCAAGTCAGACGGCACAAGTGCTTTTTCTTGAGACAACAGCCATTGTATGTAGCGTGTTTTATGCGTAAATCTCATTAAAAAGACAGACTTAAAAGCTGAGAATGTTTTAAAAATCAGTCGTTCTTACTGTTTCATCCGGGATATTTGAAGGGACCCGGGGTCTTTTGTACCGGGAGTGTGCGGTGGTGGGGTGGACAACCGCCACCAATCCAGTTTGCTGCCGCTGCCCTAATCCAAGCTAAGGCGCCAGCTTTTGCCCATCGTTGTCTTTGCATCATCAGTGTAAATGTTAGCTCAGTGAAAAAGGCAAATACCATCTTAATATTGTTGTGAAAAGAGTTTTGCCCTGTAGACTCCCTGAGAGGGTCCCTGGGACCCTCAGGAGCCCTACAGCCCACAGTTTGAGAACCTCTGCTCCAGCCCTTCTCTTCTATGGGGTTGTCAGAGTTTTTTCTTCTCTCTAGAAGCTCTTTTTTTTTTTTTTTTTTTTTTGAGGAAGCCTGGCCCTGAGCTAATGTCCATGCCCATCTTCCTCTACTTTATATGTGGGACGCCTACCACAGCATGGCTTGTCAAGTGGCGCCATGTCCGCACCCGGGATCCGAACCAGCGAACCCCGGGCCGCCGAAGCAGAACGTGCGAACTTACCCGCTGCGCCACCGGGCCAGCCCGCTAGAAGCTCTTGATGTATACATGTTCACCTTTGTCTGTGGTGTAAGTAGCAAAGATTGCTTCTCCCAGTTTGTCACTCGTCTTTTTCCTTTTTAAAGAAACTAGTGTTTATTTATTTTTAGTAAAGTTCAATTTTAATATGACAAAGCATCACAGTCCAGAGCAAGAAGCAGGATTGACATTAAAAGAGGCGAGTGAAACCGAGGGCTGCTCACAGGAACCACCTCCCCAGGGCCACACCTCTTGACTTCTTCAGCACAATGGGCCTATTTGGACCTATTTCATCCGGTCTCAGAACATCCTTCATGGCTCCTGCTCTCTCTGCCTCCCTGGCAAGCCTGTCTGCCCTCAGGGCCTCAGCCAGTCTCTCCCGTGTTTTTTTCACTTTCTGATTCTGTCTGCAGATATCTCCATAGGTTACCGACTGTCTGTAAACCGACTGTGGGAGACAGAGGCCTGCTCCTGGGATCATCTCTGCCCAGTCTGAAGACTGTGCAGTGGTGGGCTCAGGGCTGGTGTGTAGAGACCCAGCACCCAACACGGCTGAGGGATTTACCTGGACTATGAGGAGCGATTATTTTTAAAGTATTTGTAATGTCAAAAGTACTTAAAAGTTCTCCAGTGCTGCAGGCCTGGGGACCCTGCAGTCTCCTGGATGCACAGACTTGTGGGGCTTCTGCAAGGTCTCCTCCCTTGACTGCACCTGACCTCAATGCCAGGATGAGAAGTTATTTTTGTGACAGGCTTCTGGAATATGCAGCTGGTGAGGCTTATAGGAAGTGCAGAACTTTCACGACGTCCCAGCTTCATCTTAGCTAAATGAACTTATCTTTTCCTCTCTGATGTCTGGGGCATCATATTTCTTTTGAGCTTCCCCAGAATAGGCTGGCTTGGAAAACAGGTAGATGCAGGTTCCTCCATGGCTGCAGACTTGTCCCGGTGACCCATCACGCTCCAGATGTCAGACAGCCTCTGGTTTGCTGGAAAATGCAGTGACTTCTGCCTCTGATTCCCCTTTTATGGGGGAAGGGCGTGGATAACCCAATCAGTAGATAATCCAGAGGAGACATCCTGTCACTTATTGATGTGATTTGAGAGATTCCTAAATCTGGTGGGTTCTGGGGGCATCTTGGTGAGAGGAGGGACCTCTCTGGAGACTGAGACATTGGTGGGGGCCATTGTTCTGACCTGGCGTGCTGACACAGACCCCGGTGGATGCCACTGAGGTTCTTCCCTGGGCCTGTTAGCCCAGGGGTCTGCCACACCCACTAGAACACAGATTTAATCCAGTTCAGCCCGGGCAGGCAGCTTGCCCTAGGGACTGGCCCTGCCCAACAGCAAGCCTGCTGGCTACTTGTCGGCCTGCATTGACTGGGTGCCTTGATCCTCTACTGGCATGCAAGTGTGTCCGCCTCTGTGGGGCAGAGCTTGTGTGAGGACCAGGGGAACTGTGGGGGGCATTGGTGGAGAGGTGGGGGCCTTTGCAGTGGGGCGTCAGGATACTCTCCAGGGGGTTAGGAAGTGTGCACAGACCAGGACTGTGTTGAAGGTGTGTGTGGTCCTGTGGGGGGTGAGGCTTATCAGCGGCAGCTAAAGAAATTTTTAATTGTGGTCATAAACATATAACAGAATTTACCATCTTCACCAGTTCTAAGTGTACAATTCAGTAGTTTTAACTACAATATTCACATTGTTGTGCAATGCATCTCTGGAACTTTTGTCTTTTTTCTTTCTATTTTTGCATCAAAACATTTTTTAGAACTTTTTTCTGTAATTGAAATTTAAATCTTTTGCCTATTGAAGAAAAGCTCTTGTTTACTGAAGAATCAAAACTAATAAATGTAGGAGGAATCATAGAATTAGAAAAATCATCATTTTGCAACCACCAATGGAATAAATGATTCTGGCCAGGATGGTGGATGCATGCTGAAATCATTGCGTGCAAGGTTGTTGGGGAGCAGGATATTTAGTGGTGCCAATGTAGAGATCACTTACTATTTACAAAGAGAAAAACGATATCTCTACAGTGGAATGATCAGCCCCTCACTACCTAAACCAAGTGATCAAACAGCATCACTAACAATGAGACAACCCGACAAAGCGTGCCTCCTGACGTGATGCAATGTGAAGCACACGGATCACTAACGGAGTATTAATGCTGGAAATGCTTCATCCAGATGTAATCAAGCCTCCAGACCTGACTTCCAGTTCATAGGAAATAGCAGGAAATAGAGAAGCAAATTGAATAACACCATCCAGAACAATCGGACACGTTAGCATGTCGGATATTCTACAAGACAATGGCCTGGACTCTTCCAAAAGACAGTGTTATGAAAAGAAAAAAAACGTGGGGGGAATGGGGCTGCTTTTGATAGTTTAAATAAATCTAACGACCAAATGCAATGAGTGAACTTTGATGGGATCCTTGTTCCACAAATGTGAATATTTGAACCTGGGCTGAATGTTAGATTATGTTAGGGAATTGCTGATTTTTTAGGAGAGACAATGATATTGTGATTATATAGGAGATTGTTCTTATTCTTAGAAGTATGCTGAAGTAGTTAGGGATGAAGTATTCAGATGTCTGGAACTTCCTTTCAAAAGTCTTGACCATTTGAAAGAGGGGGAAAGAGAGAAAGCAAATGAGGTAAAATATCAATAATTGTTGATCTAGGTGGAGGGGGTCTGAGTATTAACAGTAACATCAAGTTTTCTTTAGGGTGTGACAATTTTAAAAATAAAAACTTTGGGGTTTACAAACAATGGAATAAAAATTCCTCAGGTAAAATAAGAATAGGTGGATACTTTCTCAATGTGACAAAAGGTTTACATTCCAAACCAAAAGCCAACATTACGTTTAATGGTGAAACACTGGAAAATTCCATTATAGTCAGGAATAAGATAAGAATGCCCACTCCAATTATTTAACATTGTCATGAAAGTGCCAGTTAGTGCAGTAAGATTAGCTTATGGAATAAAAAAAATATATAACAAAAAGGGGAATATTATTTATAGATGAATTGTGTACTTGGAAAACTAAAATGTATTAAATGAGAAACTATTAGATATAATAAGATTTTAGCAGGGTAGCTAGTTACAAAATAAATATTTTTTAAAAATAATAATAATCATCATATTACAACAATCAGTTACAATGTTCTAACCTTCTGCCAAGAGCTTCGTGTGCATTATCTCATTTAATTCTCACAACAGCGTAATGAGAGAGGTTCCATTACTCCAGCCGGTTAACAGATGAGTTAGCTGAGGCTTAAAGGAAAACAAACTTGCTCAGTTGGTTATTAATGAATGCAGGATTCAAAACCAGACCACACGTTTAAACACTATGCTACACAGTTTTCTATAAGCCAAGAATGATGGGTCAAAACACAATGAAAGAAGAGATCCAATTCAAATTAACACAAAAGGATAAAATCCTCAGGCAGGCAGACGCATAAGAAGGAACATGTGGGACCTATGTGGCAGGCAGACTCCAAAGGTGGCCCCATGATCTCGGTCCCCTGGTTCTATTTGAACATTTAGCAAAACATTCTTTCTGTTCAGCATTGAAAACGGGCTTATTATTTGTACCAACTGACTTTTCCAGAAATCCCACAGTCTTGAGTCATAAGTCTTCTTTAAAGACTTATTCTATTATTCTTTATTTATATTTATTTATTCTTATTCTATTCCCATGCCAGAATTGTATCAATATACAAGAAATTTAGAGAGATGAAGGACCAAATTACCCAGCCCAATACTTGTGTATTTTTAGTATCATAGGGAATTAAAAGCGCAGGGACTATGAACACTCTAGGTCTCACGTGGTTTATCCCTTCAGGCATTTCAGATTTTGGAAGCAGGCCCTGTACAGTTATTTGCCTGCTCACTTGATGTTTATATCTCCCATATTTGTACCAGTATACACCTAGTTTATGCAAACATGGATTTTTGCTGCATTTTAACCAAGTCTTACAGTGACTATTTGTCTTTCCATAAATCTCATTTTGTGCTGTTATAGAAATCTCCGTTTTGAAAATCTCCATTGTACAGAAGCACGTCTTTAACGTCTTCAGACAAAAAAGCCTTACAGTTAACTGAATGTTTGCATTTGGTGGGTAACTTAACAGGGAGGGCCGGAAAAAGAACGAGAGTGGACTGTTAATATTTTTAGGAAAATGTTGCCTTTGTCTTGTGCAGAACAGGTAGATATATCTGTTAGAATATATTTTTAAAAGGTGGTGATGCCTCGTTTTGGAACTAAAACGATATTTAATCATAAAATTTCTGAAGCTCTTGTAATTTTTTCAACCTGTTGGAAGTTGTCTACCACTATTATTTTTGTTGGAACTGTGAATTTTTTCCTTTTCTTCCCAACCTCTCAGAGAAAAAAAGGAAGTGAGTTTCTGGTAATGAATTGAGCAGATATCTAATATATATCATGCCTTTTGAGCTGTGTAACCTAATATTTGGATACTTGATAATTTGTTTTATTATGTAATTGATAAAATAGTGATACATATTGATATTAATTCAATCATATATTTATGCCATCTGGGGATGTACGATTATAGTTCTTTGGGAAAGACAATTTGTCAAGTGTTCACTAGTTTGTAAAAACTTACTGTGAGAGCTTAAACATGTAAATAAATAATGAAATTCATTTCTAAACAAAAGCAAATTGCTGAATATACATAGAATACACAGGATGAGCCTTAAAAAAAACTAAAAGTTGGAGGCCAGGCTGGTGGTGCAGCAGTTAAGTTGGTACGTTCCGCTTTGGCAGCCCAGGGTCTGCGGGTTCAGATCCCGGGTGTGGACATGGCACTCCTTGTCAAGCCATGCTGTGGCAGGCGTCCCACATATAAAGTAGAGGAAGATGGGCATGGATGTTAGCTCAGGGCCAGTCTTCCTCAGCAAAAAAAGAAGAGGATTGGTGGCAGATGTTAGCTCAGGGCTAATCTTCCTAAAAAACCCTAAAACTTTATTGGATTATATACCAGATTACATGCATATTTAAAACGTGTAATCATAGAAAAAATATCTGAAATTACACACATCTAGTTGCTAATTGTGGCCAATGCTAAGAAGTGGATTATGGGGAGGAATTTTTCAATCAACATATTCTTATATCAACATATCCCTATACTCATTCTTTCTCTTTTTTTTTGCAGTGATCAAGTATGAATTTTGTCATCGAACAAATAAAGAATTAAGAAAATTACTACTACATTAGGGAAATAAGAATAAACGGAGATAAATTCCTATTCTTAACTAGAATAACTCAATATGGTAGGGCTGTAACTTCACCCTATATTAATCTGTAAATTCAATACTGTAACCACATAAGCGAAACTGTGACAGGATTTTTAAATTTGTCAACATGATTCTAAAATATATTAGAAGCAATGCATGAGAATAGCAAGGAAAATATTATAAATCAGAATGATGGCCGTACACTAGACCGCGCCACTACTGAAGAATAAAATTATTATAAAGCCACTGTTATTGAAAGTATGACAGTGAGTCAGGAAATCAGCAAACAGGCGAATGGAATAAACCAAAGTCTAGAAACACTTGAGAACATATAAAAATTCCATGTGGAATTTTCACTACTTGGTTATACATATATATCAGTAACATCTGAATTTTCTAAAATGGTATTCAGAAAAAGATAGATAATTTAAACTAATCAAGTTATAGAAACACTGGCAGAAAACAGACCTCGACATCCTCTTAGTCAAATTCAACCATCTGATTAGACGTATCTCAGTTCGCAGCTCTGGTTCACCAAACCTGGTTCCAGCTGGAGACAACCTCTCGCAATGCAGTCATTAATAGGAACTGTGTGGTAGAAATTACCAATAAAACATCCCACAGCTGAATTTTTATCCAATAACTACGAATGTTCTACACTATTAAAATTGCACTGTTGTGCAGCGGTTAAGTTCCCACATTCCAGTTCGGCAGCCTGGGTTTCGCCAGTTCAGATCCAAGTGCAGACCTACACATTGCTTGTCAAGCCATGCTGTAGCAGGCGTCCCACATATTAAAAAAAGTAGAAGAAGACGGGCATGGATGTTAGCTCAGGGCCAGCCTTCCGCAGCAAAGAGAGGAGGATTGGCAGCAGATGTTAGCTCAGGGCTAATCTTCCTCAAAAATAAAAAAATTGCACTGTTTATGTGCTTAAGTGGGGATGTTAAAATTATAATTGTATGAGTCTGCTATTCTGGTTGGACCACATTTGAGAAACATTCAAGAAAGGGTCAAGATGCAAATTATGAAGTCAGTGAGAAATAAGGAAATGAACCAGTCATCTGTTTCAGCTGATGTCAATTTGCCCCTTCAAGCCAAGTGAAGCTGTTTAATCCTGCCAAGGAATTCCCAAATTCTAGGTAGAGCTTTGAGGACAGGCAGAAACCGGAGGGGTAGCCTGAGTCCTGAGTCAGAAGATGGACAACCTCATCGCCTCAAGGGCTCTTGTACCCTAGCAGGGATGGTCCTGATAGCAAGTCCTCTTTGCAGACAATGAAAGCCAACTAGGCAAGATTTTCCCCCATTTGCCTAAGAAATTAATCTCATGATTTCTGTGTGCTCTATCACACTATCCCTTTATGACCATGACTCATTGACAGAAACACCTACAAAGGAAAAGGTCGAAACACTTAAATATGCATCAGAACTTTTTTTAACACCTGCACAGTGGAAAACAGCACTGAAGTAAAAATGGTAATATTGGATTACTGAAATGGTTAATAACAAACATGAGAGCAAAGGTTTAATCTTATTTCACTTATGAGAAAAACATAAAGACACTAATAAATGGGCACAGAATATGAAGAAATGACTGACCCAAGAATAAATTATTTTATTCTTGAATAAATATAGTAGGTGAACACATAGGAAAGTATTTGTCCTCACTTGTAAGTTAAAAATATTGAAATTAAATGTAAACTGGTGCAGCCACTATGGAAAACAGTATGGAGATTCCTCAAAAAACTAAAAATAGAAATAACATATGACCCAGCTATCCCACTACTGGGTATCGATCCAAATAACTTGAAATCAACTATCCAAAGTGACCTATGTACCCCTATGTTCATTGCAGCACTATTCACAATAGCCAAGACATGGAAGCAATCCAAGTGCCCTTGACTGATGATTGGAGAAAGAAGATGTGGTAAATATATACAATGGAATACTACTCAGCCATAAAAAAAGACAGAATCATCCCATTTGCAACAACATGGATGGACCTGGAGGATATTACGTTAAGCGAAATAAGCCAGGCTGAGAAAGAAAAACACCAAATGACTTCACTCATATGTGGAAGATAGATAAACACATTGACAAAGAGAATAGTTCAGTCGTTACCAGGGGAAGGGGGGTGAAGGGTGGGCACAAGGGGTGAAGGGGAGCACTTATGTGGTGATGGACAAGAAATAATGTACAACTGAAATCTCACAATAATGTAAACTACTATGAACTCGATAAAAAATTACTGGAAAAAAAAGTAATTACTCAATGGACACATTTAACAGCAGAGCAGACACAGGTGAAGAGAAAATTAGTAAGCTGGAAGAAAGGGAAGAAGAAACTTCAGAATTCACCACAGTTGAAAAGATGAAAAATAGAGTAAGAGACTTGGTTGCTGGTGAACATCTAACAGAGACAAAGAGAAAAACAAAAGAATAGAGTAGCGGCACCATTAAAGAGACGTTGACTGAGAATTGTCAAGAACTGATGTAAAGCACTAGTCCAAAATAAAATCTAAACTGGATAAATAAAAATAAATCCACACATAGCTCAACGATAAAAACATTTTTTAAAAATATTGAAATTAAAAATAACTTTGAAGTAGCATTTTAAGCCTATTCAGTTAGTGACAAAAAAGGTCTGGTGATATTGTGGGCAAAAGTGATATATACACCCTGCTTTTGGATATTTAAGTCAGGAATTTTTGGTTTCAAGTATCAGAAACCCATTCAAATTATATACAAGATAACTACAAACTATTACATAATTATATAATATCCATGAAACGTTTCACAATACTGAGTACAAATAATATCGCCTGTCTTTATTTTCTTGAACTAAATTAGAAGCGGCTACACTCCACCCTTTACTGTGACTGGTGGAAAGTTCAAAAACAGTCTTATGGAGCTTCTCCCTCCTCTACTGGCTCATCTAAGAGCCTTAGGAGCAAAAGGGACTTCTGCCTCCGAAAATAGGGTGATTCAGACCAACTTTCCCAGTGATGACTAGAAAAGCTGGACCAAAAGGAAAAATCTGCTTGAAAAGATCAGACAGCTACCAAGATAGTGAATTACTGGGATAGAATTCAAGGAATAAAGGAGGCTAAGGAATGAGGCGACTTCCTCTGGATGTGTTTGCTGATTCCTTCGGTAGCTACTGGGAGGCTGAGCATGCTTTTCTCAGCCTCTTGGGGTTAGGAGAATAGATATTAGAGTCCAAGATCCACCTCGGGTGGAGGTCGGGGCAGGGGAGGGGGCAGTTCCTGGTGACTCCCATTTGCTTCGCATTGGAATAGAAGAAGGGGTGAACCAGAATTAGATAGATGCTCCCAGGCATGGCCACTAGGCTTCCCATCATCTTTGGGTTTTTCTTGGGTTTTTTTGTTTTTTCTTGTTTTGAGGAAGTTTAGCCCTGAGCTAACTACTGCCAGTCCTCCTCTTTTTTGCTGAGGAAGCCTGGCCCTGAGCCCGTCTTCCTGATCCGTGCCCATCTTCCTCTACTTTATATGTGGGGCGCCTACCACAGCATGGTGTGCCAAGCGGTGCCATGTCCACACCCGGGATCCGAACCGGCGAACCCCAGGCCTCTGAGAAGTGGAATGTGTGAACTTAACCACTGTGCCACCAGGCCAGCCCCATCCCATCATCTTTGGAAGCTGAAACATTGCCAGTGCTCCCAGTGCCTAGCACAACCAAACATACATCAGCTCTGGAGAACCCTAGATCGCCAAGTATTTCCACAGACTATTTTGTGAAGCCACTGTTTGACACATGCGGAGATAATGTTTTTAAAATGAGGCAAATAAGGCAATAAAAACACAAGGCTTCAGATATTGGAGTTGTCAGACACATATTATAAAATAAGTAGACTTACAATGCCAAAGAACTGTAAGTTAATGATTCAGAATTTTAACACAGAATTGGAAAATAAAAAAAGAGCCAGACAGCGGCTGTCCCAGTGGTGTAGTGGTTAAGTTCACGTGCTCCACTTTGGTGGCCCGGGGTTCCCGGGGTTCAAAGGTTCAGATTCCAGCTGTGGACCTACACACCACTCATCAAGCCATGCTGAGGCAGCATCTCACATAAAAAAAATAGAGGAAGATTGGCACAGATGTTAGCTCAGGGCTAATCTTCCTCATCAAAAAAAAAGTAAAGAAACAGTGAGTATTGGAGTATTGGAGGAGAGAGAACGAGGCGAAGTAACATTTGAAGGAAAAAAGGAAAAGGAAAAACTTTCAAAACTTGAAAGTTTTCAAGCAGCTTGATAAGCACCAAGGAAGAAAATTTAAAAATGAACATGAAGTTGAGTACCTGAGGGTTACTGTAAATATTCAATAAGATTATCTATTGACCTTGTTATGAAAAGACATTAATCTTGTCAGTTTGCTGTTTTCTTGTTTAACCTGATGGATGACTCGAGGTTCACACAGATATATGAGTTTGTTTTACAGAACAGAGTCCCTTCAAGGAAGTTGCCATTACGAAAAATCAGCCCCTGGCTGCCTTTGATTGCTGAAGGGCTTACTGGGAGGGAAAGAAATAAAGCTTTCTCCATCTCCAAGCAGGATGTCCCAGTGGTTGGCTTACTGTGCGCATCGGGCACACTTGAGACTAAGAGGTTCAATATCAAATATACACCAAAGAACATCGTAGTAAAAATGCTGAAAATTAAAGACAAGAAGACAATCTTAAAATCAGCCAAAGAACTGGGGCCGGCCCCGTGGCGCAGCAGTTAAGTTTGCACGTGCTGCTGCTTCTGTGGCCCGGGGTTCGCCAGTTGGACTTAATCACTCGGCCACGGGGCTGGCCCTTGGGGTTCGCCAGCTGGGATCTGGGGTGTGGACCTACACACACTGCTTGTCAAGCCATGCTGTGGTAGGCATCCCACATATAAAGTAGAGGAAGTTGGACAGGAGCTCAGGGCCAGTCTTCCCCAGCAAAAAAGAGGAGGATTGGCAACAGGGCTAATCTTTCTCAAAATAAATAAATAAATAAATAAATAAAAGAAATGTTTTTTAAAAAGTAGCCAAAGAAGGAGAGATTACCTTCAAAAGAGATTGCTAGCTAACTTTCCCACAGAAGACACGGGAAGCTAGAGACACTGAAATATCTTCTATCTCAGCAAAAATATTCAAGAATGAAGGTGCAATAAAGACTTTTTCAGGCAAACAACATTTGAGGGAATCTGTCACCAGCATACTTGCACTAAAGTGATTACTAAGGCAAATTATCCCAGACGGAAGGTCGTAAGGAAAGAAGGAAAAGAAATAAAAATGGCAAATAAGTGGGTAAATCTAGATGACTACTAACTGCATAAAACAACAATGCTGTTTTGTTTAGTTTTAAAAAACTAAAGAACCAAAAAAACCAGTAAAATACTGACGTAAGTCAGGAAAGGCAGTAAATAGACCGGAAGTGTCTTAAGATCTTTGTATGATTCAGGAAGAAGATTAAAAATACCAAGTAATTTTAAACCTTGATAGGTCAAGAATATGTTATAATCTATAGTGTACCTACTATGGAAATAGTACATATAGAGAATAACTTCCAAGCTAATAGATAAGAAAATGGAACGGTAAAAAAGAATCAATATAAAAAAGTGCAAAGAGGAGCCGGCCCTATGGCCGAGTGGTTAAGTTCATGCTCTCTGCTTCAGCGGCCTAGGGCTTTGCTGGTTTGGATCCTGGGCATGGACATAGCACCGCTCATCAGGTCATGTTGAACCGGCGTCCCACATAGCACAACCAGAGGCACTCACAACTAGAATATACAACTATGTACTGGTGGGCTTTGGGGAGAAGAAGAAAAAGAAAAAAAAGATTGGCAACAGATGTCAGCGCAGGTGCCAATCTTTAAAAAAGAAAAAAAGTGAGAAAGAAGAAAATAGATCAGATAAGAAAAAGTAGAAATATTCAATGAGATGTTAGATTTAAACCAACTATATTGATAATTACCTAAATGTAAACTGATTAAATGCTCCAATTAAAACACAAAGATAGTCAGATTGGATGGAAAGAAAGAAGCATGATTATACGGGGTTTGCACGAGACACATCTAAAACACAAAGATATAGAGTACAAAGAAAGATAAATACACCAAGTGTAACCAAGATAAAGTTGATATCTCCATATTAATATCAAATGACGTCAGGTTTTCAGACAAAAAGCTAAAACCGTAGATAATGAAGAATACTTCAAAGTTATAAAATATTCACTTCACAAGAAGAGATAGCAATTCTTTATTCCAGTAATATAGCCTCAAAATATAGAAAGCAAAATATTGAAAGAATTACAAGGGGAAATAGACAAATCTGCAATCACGGTAAGAGATTTTAACATACTACTCTCCCTAACCAAGACTGCAAGCAAACAAAAAATTCGTAAGTATTTAGATGACTTGAACCAATCAGCAAACGTGATGTAAATAGACATATATTGAACACTGCATGTAATGTCTGCAGAATACACATTCTTTTCAAATGTACACAGAATGTTTACAAAAACTGAAAAAATTCTGGGTCATAAAACAAGTGTCCAAAATTTCAAAGAATTTAAGTAATATGGAGTATATTTTCTGACCCGCATGCAATTAACCTAGTAGTGAATAACAAAGATATAACTAGAAAATCCCTGTTTGGGGAAATTCAGAAATACACTTGTAAATAATGACGGGTCAAAGAAGAAATCACAATAGAAATTAGACAGTAGTTTGACCCAAATGTTAATGAAAATACCACATATCAAAACCTCCAGGAAGCAGCTAAAAACCAATACTTAGAAATATACTATTGCACAACTTCCATAAGTCCCCAATTATCTGCTGATCTTAACCCTCCGTTTCATCAGCCACTTCCTTAAATACACATTGAGCTCATAAAGCTTGCATTTTAGCATCGTGTTGTACCCTTCCTTAGCTTCTTTGCTGCAAGTCCCGCTCCACTACCTGCCCACCTTCATCTGCCGCTGTGGATCACCACTGCCCAGCAAGGCTAAACTGAGGGGCAGAAAGGGGCCATTCATGTAGGTACCAACCCACAATACAGAACCATACTGAGCTCAAGATGGTGCAGTGGAGCCCCCTTAGCTGAGAGGGTGGGCTGGGTGGAACGGAGAAACTTACTGGGTGAAGTGGGGGAGTACCATCTCCAGTCCCAGCTTGAGTTTAAAAGTATACATTAAGCATATTGTAATGGATCATTTTACCTTTGCATTTAGGAAAACGTCTCGGGGATAGTATTATAAAGAATTGGTACTATACAGAATGGCTTTAACCAGAGTATGCACACACTAGATGCAATTCTGTAACACACCAGACTTTAACTGTGGTCACACACAGATGAATACTATGGGCTCTTTACAGTTTGCATGTGGGAGAACACGGGACATAGCCTGCCCTTGTAGGATATTTACTCACATAGGATATTTATACAATATGTACACACATATAAACATGTGTTACAGACATGGACAAATTTTGCAAAAATTCTATTTAATTTAGTAAAAATGTACTGAGCACTCATTATGCGCCAGACAATTTTCTAGAACACAAAGATGGGTCAGGAATAGACCCTGTCCTCAAGGAGATCAGTGTGGTTAAAATGACATACACACTTATTCTCTCACTTCTTCTTGGCAAGTGTGAGTATACTTTCCAAGACCCAAGAGAGCTTAAACTACTACTTATTGTTTTAGCAACCATGTTGCTTCCAGAGCTGTCATCTGGCTTGGGTTGAGTGGTAAGTTACAGTTTGACTTTTTCCTAATTTTTTTTTCAATAAGCTTCCAGCTAAAAAATATCCAGACCCTGCAATTAATTTAAATAAAATAAATTGTTGCTTACAGTTTCTTCTATTTTGGCATATTACAGGGAGAATTTTTGATTACGTGGAGTGAAAGACTGCTTAGCATTGAATGTTGAAACTGGACTCAACTCAGCTTGGTTCCGCTTACCAGATACCACACGGTTAAGAAACAGGGAGGAGGCAGAACAAAAAACACAGGAGAAACAAAGATAATATGTCAATGAACTGATGGCACTTTTCATGTCCTAGAGGTAATCCTTGAAGGCAGAACATGAGCTGAGGAACACATTTAATAGAAGCCTATCTCTCTAACCACTTTCTTTGTCTAATGAACTTTCATTTGCTCAACAGACAATGGGTGCTGACTATGCCAGGCACTTTGCTAGACAGCAAGAAATGGAAATAAACCAACTATAGTCCCTTTCTTCAAGGAATACATAAGTTAATAGGGGGAACGACTCATACAAACAAATGTGTACTAGGTGAGAAAGAGAGAGAGCGGATAGAAGGAGAGAGAGAGGATAGAAGGAGAGAGAGAGAAAGACTTTGAAAATTTTTTAAGCGTCCATATACACAGGTAATCCTGATGACCGGTCAGAACTTTTCATCCCTGTATGGTAAACACTAGGATTTTTTAAAAAACCTTGCTCATGGTATTTCATATTAGTCATCTACTCCATTTGGCAAAACAGAGAACGTGTCATAGACCTGGATTCTGGTCAGAGTTCTTCCAGTTTATAGCTGAGTGGCCGAGGGCTACTCACATCATCTCACTGAGCATCTTACCTCATCTGAGAGGAAAGGAGTCTGCCTACTATAGGAAGGTGTTGATAGAAGAAAGCACTTTGCAAATGAGAAGTACTGTAAGGACGACTACTGTCTTCACGAGAAGACCTTTCGGCTAGATGATCTCTCATTTTTCCAGTCACCTGTCTTGTACTTCCAACACAACAAGGGATCTTAACCTAGGTCCATGGATTAGTGGTTGGCTCCCAAGTCTGGAGTACTAGCTAAGATCATTTGTAAAGGGTTGGGTGTATGTGCACATGCGCACTTTCCTAGTTCCACAGATTCTCAAAGGAGTCCACAGCTGCGAAAAAAGCTAAAACCATGGGTCTAGACAGAGTATCTTTTGGGAGGTGCAGAAGGTCCCTTATCTATCTTTGTATCCCAATACCTGTGTCACAGTGTCCTGCACATAGGAGGGGCTCCTAAATTTGATATATTAATAAGTATCAAAATGGATGTGTGTGGGGCCGGCCCCGTGGCCGAGTGGTTAAGTTCGCGTGCTCTGCTTCCTCAGCCCAGGGTTTCGTCAGTTCAAATCCTGGCCATGGACATGGCACCGCTCATCAGGCCATGCTGAGGCAGCATCCCACATGCCACAACTAGAAGGACCCACAACTAAAAATATGTAACTATGTACCAGGGGTCTTTGGGGAGAAAAAGGAAAAGTAAAATCTTAAAAAAAAAGGATATGTGTTATGATGGCAAATATTAACGTTCAAAATGAGTCTGGCTTCATCCTAGGGATGAAGTATTGAATTCTGATGAAGCCTATCATTGGTTGTCAAACAGGAAGAGGTACCAAATTTAGAAGGCCTGATGACTGTACAGTTTTAAGCAACTGATTCCAGAAGTTCATTATTTCTTTGCTTGTGTGTTCAACCAACTTAGGGAAAGTCCTTCCCTCCTCTTTGTTGAACTCACAGATGATTTTATTTGTTTGACTGTGTCAAGGTTGAAGGCTGCTCAGTCATCAAGACTCCTGAAGACTCTTCTCGGAACATGTGGGAAGGATCTGGCGAACATAAGCCCCCTCCAGGACAGACCACAGCTCCAAAGCAGAGGCAACTTCGGGGGAGTAGACCCAAACCTGCTCTGACTAGCTGTTTCTTACAAAAATGGAAATCTGCTAATACAAAACTTTCCTGGACACGACTACCTGAGATTGTAAAGGTTAATTACGTGCCTCGTACTGAAGAACAATCAAAGTAGGTGAGGCGCTCAGCCTGCTAAACTGTATCACAACCACAGGTGAAAGTACAAGGTTGTCCACTGCATCATTATTGCAACACTGAAAAACCAGAAAGCAACCTAAATCCCTATCAATAAGAGACTAGTTAAGAGAATTACCATATGTCCTAACAATAAAATACTAGTAACCCATTCAACAGAATGAGGTGGTTATAATGTCCTGAAGTGGCACTATAACTAGGAGACATTTTTTTAAGTGAAAAGCTCATTGCTTTCTAAAAAGTATTTTATTCTGAAATATTTATAGACTCGTGAGAAATTGCGAAAATAGTAGAGTAAGTACAGTAAGTCCCATGTAGCCTTCACCTAGCTTCCTCCAATGGGACATTTAAAATATGTCTTAAAGAAAAACAAAGTAGGTTGCAAAATGGTATATATGGTAAGATCCTATTTGTGTAAGCATAAAAGTAAGTACATTGAATTGTCAGCACTGGATATCTCTGGGGAACAGGGAGGAGAAAAAAAGAGGAAGAGAGAAATTTACGGCTTTGAATACCTATATCAGAAAACAAGAAAATATGAGAGTCAGCAAGCCAAATATCTACCTCAGAAATTAGAAAAAGGTTGGCAAATTAGGCTCAAATAAAGCAGAAAGAAGGAAATAATAAATATGAGAGCAGAAATTAATGAGATAGGAAATATACACTACAAAGATCCAAAGTCAAAAGTTGTTTTATTTAAAAAAACTAATAAAATTAATAAACTCATTGGCGATACCAAGAAAAAACAAGAGTAGGCACAAATCACCAATGTCAGGAACGTTGGGAGCATCACTTGAACCTTACGGCCATTGAAGAAGTAATAAAAGAACATAAGTGAACAATTTTGTGCCAATAAACTAGAAAATGTAGATGAGACGAGCACCTTCTTACAGAAGAATACAACTTACAACAATTGACACAAAAGCAAAAATAGAAAATTCTGAATAATCCTATCAAGCCAGTTTTTTGTTTTCATTTCATTGCTTATTCTTCCAAAGAACAGGAAAAGAGGGAACACTCTTCAACTTACTTTGTGAAACAGAATAAACATTTTACCAAAACCTGACAAGGAGATGATAAGAAAGAAAAATCACAGGCAACCTCACTCATAAAAATAGATGCAAAAATCCTGTGGCAGCCAGTCTCCAGGGTGGCCCTCGACGCTCTCTGCCTCCGGGAATCACACCTTGGTGGAGCCCCTTCACCCACTGGCCCATGTGACAAACAGCACAGAGCAGAAGAAGCTCCTTCTCACGTTGGTCTGGGTGATCAATATGCAAACAGCATATTGATTAGGTCTGAGATTAGGTAACAAAAGACATCGTGGCTTTCGTTTTGGTGGCACATTCTCTCTCAGATAATTAGCTCTGGGGGAGCCAGCTGCCATATTGTGAATTGCCCAGGGAGAGCCATGTGGAGAGGAACCAAAGTTTCCAGCCGACAGGCATATGAGTGAGCTAGGAAGTGGATCCCTGAGCTCCAGTCAAGGCTTCAACAGATCACAGCTACTTTTCCTTAAAATGCATTATATTAATGTCTGGCAGGTTTATGATTATTATTTTTAACTACTTAATTCATAAATATTTTTAGATTTTCTCAACTTTAATATCTAATATGGTCATAGGAATAGATGCAACCCACATAAACAAAAGCTCTTTGGGAGCTCAATAATTTCTAAGAGTGTAAAGGCTCCTGAGATCAGAAAGACTCAGAAATGCTGGTCTCAGTTCTAAGCAGTGGCTGCAGTTACAGGTAAGTTTTAATAATATATATGATCTTCAGATTAGCACGTTTTATTACTTATTCTTTAATAGAAATTATATTCTACACGGAAGTTAATCTGAAGAACTCACGTGGCTCAGCTAAATAGGTTCCTTTCAAGAGTCAGCTTGCAAACAGAGTAAGTTTATAACATTCAGAATTGTTCAAGCTGGCTTAGGGAGCCATTCGTGTCTCTAACCAGCGTGGTGTTACCCAGTCCTCCACCTAAGCAGTTGATGTGAGAGATGCACTAACAGCACAGAGATTTTAAAGACGGGGAAACCAAGCTTCAGTTACTTCAATTGTCATTAGGTACAACCACTGAGTTTTTTCATTAGTGTTTGAATTTTTAAATAGCAAAACAGCTATTTTTTAGCAAAATAGCAAACTGCCAAGTGTAATATTTTGTTTGGAATTTCAATTAATTAAATTAAATTTTAGTTTAACTTAAGTGTGAATTTTAACCTATACGTAAACTACTTTACCCAATTTGATTATCTTTTAAAATTTTAGTTTATTTTTATTTGTCTTAGAATGAAAGAAGCAATAAAATAATAACTATTTCTGAGTATTGCATGATTATTACTGAAAATAATTCTGTCCTAGGGAGAAGAGGAGTGTTAAAAATGATCAGCTGATGATGTCAAATAGGCTGTCACCACTTCTTCAAGAGGTCAGGACAGTTGTAATACTAGCACCTGGTACGATGCCTAGCACACAGCAGGAAATGTTAGAAAGAAAACATCCCACACAATCAAAAAGCATTGGCTTTAGCCTCAAATGGAGCTGAATTCCAATCTGCTCCTTCCAGTGTATTCCTTGGGCAACTTCCTTCCTCGATTTTCACAACTGTAGAGTGGACATAATTAGAGTACATTCTTTAGAGAGCACTGCTCAGAGCATTACCGGTACAATCGAGAACAGGACCTATACGTAATACACAAGTACTCCATAGTGTATGAAATGAAATGAAATTACCAACTAGCATTTACTGAGTTTATTGCATGGCACTATAACGATCATTTCCTGGATTGATAGGGTGCATTGGGGTGAACCATCTTATCTCAAAGGGACAAAATCAGAAATACCCATTTCGAAATCAAACATTTTTTAGTAAGAAAGGAAACTGAAAAGGCAAAGAAAAGTTTAAAAGAAGAAGGAAGACGGGTCTGGCCCGGTGGCCGAGTGGTTAAGTTCGCGTGCTCCACTGCAGGCTGCCCAGTGTTTCGTTGGTTTGAATCCTGGGCGCGGACATGGCACTGCTCATCAAACCACGCTGAGGCAGCGTCCCACATGCCACAACTAGAAGGACCCACAACGAAGAATATACAACTATGTACCGGGGGGCTTTGGGGAGAAAAAGGAAAAAAATAAAATCTTTAAAAAAAAAAAAAAAAGAAGGAAGAAACCTTAGTTCCCCCAAAGTCACACAGGCCAGCAGCCTTAAGATCTCAGAGATGTAAAGATGGTAAATGACATCCATGAAAACTCAGACCTTTTCTGCATGACTTCAGGTGTCCATACGCGAAGGAAAAGTCAAGTTTGCCGAGGACTTGCCGACTTTAAATTCTTTGGCACCAGTTTCAAGCCTGGTGCCACCCCTTGTTACTCATTAAGGAATGCGGGGTGGGGGTTGGGGAGGATGTTGGAGCTGGAACCTGCTGGAATGAAAGCCTCAGCCAGACCAAGGTGGACGCCAGGGCTGCCCTGCTTCCCCTAGCTACGCCACATCCTCTGTACAACGCACGCTTCATTTTAACGCTTACGAAATATCATCTCACGAACGTCTCCTTGCATTTTCACGAGGTGACTTCCTTGTCAATGTTTCTAATGATTGTTCTAGTTTTGAAAGATACAAAGAAAACAAACTTTGGCGATAAAAAGGCACAAAACGTATTTCTGATCCTTCCACGTAGTTTACAAAAATTAAATTAGACCTCCAAGTCTACTTTCCCCCTGTTAATTATTACGCTACCCCTTAGAGGCTCTTCGGTGTCCAGGACAACATAACCCACGCTCACTCTGCCTTGAGGTCGTGCGTCTGGATCCGAAAACCGACTTTCCAAAATCCCTGATCTTTTTCGGACGTTTCCTGAAGCTGCGGAAAGGACGCAGCCTCACCTCCCCCAGCTGCCCGAAGCCGGCGGCCCCCGCGCGGGGGACCCGCATCCCCAAGGCGCTCGGTCCTGGGCGCAGGAAAGAGGCCCCAGCCCAGGTCAGAACCTTCGGCTTCCAAGCCTCGCGCCCCGAACCCCGCACTCCAAAGACCTCATCTCACGCTCGAGGCCACCACACTACACATTCCTGGCCACGAGAGGCATCCTCCACGTCGAATTTTCCAACTGGAAATCCAGTGTTCCCCGGGGGCGCAGCGTTCAGAAACGAGCAGAGGCTCCCAACAGCGTCACCGTGCGCCGTCCCTTTCCCGCTGCCCCCACCTATGTGGCAGATGGGTTGAACTTAATTTAGAGACCACTTGCCCCCTCCCTGGGCCCTAACGTCCGCGACCCCGCCCCGGCTCCTGGGCGCTCTCCGACGGCGCGCCGGGCTGGCCAAGTTTGACTTCCCACTTCTCTGCTCCAGGGACACTCACCGGCACGAAGTCATCCTTAATCGCGCCGCCTCGCACAGACGGAGCTGGTCGAGCCGGGCAGCCACCCCCGCCGACTGCCAGCCCAGGCACCAACACCAGCAGGTTCTCTGCGAGCAAAGCAGGTGGTGAAGGTCGCCAAAGCTTGGGTCGGTCCCCGCCCACGTCACCGCCAATCCCCGCCCACCTCCTTGGTCTTTCACCGCGCCCAGCTTGGCGCCTTACCCATCCCAGAATCTTTTTTAAAAAAAATAATTTTATTTTTCCCCTTTTTCTCCCCAAAGCCCCCCGGTACATAGTTGTATATTTTTAGTTATGGGTCCTTCTAGCTGTGGCATGTGGGATGCCGCCTCAGCACGGCCTGACGAGCGGTGCCATGTCAGAGCCCAGGATCAGAACCGGAGAAACCCTGGGCCGCTAACGCAGAACATGCGAACTTAACAAGTCGGCCACCGGCCAGCCCCCCCATCCAAGCATCCTTGCCGTTGTTTGCGAATGACCGAATCTCACGGCGAACAAGACCCCCAACTAGTCCACGTCCTGGAGAGCTCGAGAAGATGACAATAATGGCCATTTATTCGTCACAACAGCCCTAAGTGCAGTTATTAGCCCCACTTTTAGGATGGGGAAACTGAGGCAAAGTGGGGTGATTGGGAAGTAGGTGGAGGAGCTGGGATTCCAAGCGCGTCTGGCTGACTCTGAAGCCCGGAGCAAAGCGAGCATTTTCTGTCCCTCTGACGCGGAGCCCCCAAGCCGGCCAGACTCCAGAGTGTCTGTGGTCCGAGGTGACAGGAGGGGGGCCTCTCTGCAGAGGACCGCGTGGATACAGCGTTTCAGCCAAACTTCCGAATGGCCAGGGACTGAGAGAGGCTGCACAGGAGCACGGTCTCGAGCCCCGCACCGCCTGGGAGCGCGCTTCTCTTCTTCCCTGCCCAGGTCGTTGTCACCAGGCTGCCGGAGCCGGTCCTCGCACCGCGCTTGTAACTCGGAGCGCGCCCGGCCCGAGGCCTGAAATCCGGCTCCCATGCGCTTCTCGTCCAGCCTCTGTCTGGGACCTCTTCTCCTTCCGCTCGGTGGGTAATTGGACTTCTCTCTCCACCTTAAAGAACAACGAAATGCCCACGCCCACCTCTAGTCTCCCTCCCAACGCAGCCCCTCGTCTCCTTCCAGGCGAAGCTGTGTCCGTGCGTCCACGAGCCTCACGGCTTTGCCAGCAGCTCACACTTGGGTTCGCCGCGTTCGGCCTCTGCCCCGCCGCCACCCTCTACTTCGCTCCACCCGAACTCTTCTGGCAAAAGAGGCAGGGAGGAAAGCTGAAGAGGTTGCATCCCTCTCACAGAGCTGTGCGGCCACTTAATGCCTCTGTGCCTGGAAGAGTCTGGTGAACCTCCGATGGAATGAGCATTTGCAGGACCGTTTGCATAAGCGGCGAGAGGCGCTGGGCACTGGCTCCCCGTGGCTCAGCTCGAGCGTGATTGTATTGTATTTGACTGTGACCCAACTTAGGTCGCGAACATGATTTTTTTTGAAGTGGACAAAACGGTGGCATGAAAATGCTTGCAAAATGCCCAGTGTTTCTATTGTATACAGTATGCAGTTAATTATATCCTGCTGTGTCCCCAAAAGGCTTTAAGGCAGAGAGACATAAAAAACAAGGTCGTGTAAATAAAAGAGAAAAATGACAATCTATCAAACCAAGTCTGTCGGTAAAGAGGGTAGAAAGAAATGTCAGAGAGGCTACAATCTTGTGCAGGGGAGTCCCAAATTCCTCCTGGAGCTTCTCAGTAGCCAGTGGAAAAAGGAAAGCCAGGTGGAGGGGCGATCTGAAGTAGCAGTTGCAGGTAAGTATTTTCTAGGAACAGCTGCAAAAGGGACGTTATCCTTTCCTGGACCAGACTAATCAGCAAAGGGCTGTGCTTACCATGTGACTCATTGTTTACAAAAGGCTTTCACATCCATTATCCTCCTTAATACAACCCTCCTCACAAAGTCATGAACCTCTTTGAAGTTGTGAAGACCCAGCCTAGGAGATTTCATGACGTGTTCAAACGTTTGTGGCCAGCGACACAGCCAGGACTTGGACCCAGGTGCTCTGTCTCTAAGGCCAGTGATGGCTCCCCTGTACCCCGTGCCTTGCCAGCTCTGTCGAAATGGGAAAGCTCTGCTTGTGCCTTGGAAGTGGGGAACGCGTTTAATTCAACCATAGCTTCTGCCACACAGAAGTGTTATGACCTGTGATTTCAGTTCAGGGTGAATTTTCTGTGATTTTGAGTGTGTCTGCCTGCTCTGAGGGTCATGGGCAGGAAGGGAAAGTTAGCTAAGTGAGGATCGAGTTTTTGAACTTGATCAGCTGGGAGCTCCAATGCCGGCTCCCTACAGCAGAGCCAGGCTGTGGTTCCTGGGGGTCTAGACCCAGAACCAAGCAGAGTGTTGGCTGCTGCCCTGAGGGGTAGGGAAGAAATGGCCCCTCAGCACTACCTGGAACCCTGATGGGTGGCCAGGCCTGTGACATCTCTCTCCAGGCACCATCTGGGGTCAGCCTGAGGGTGTCCTCTCCCAGTAGGTGACCTCAGGCTTTTCCACTGTGGCTGGTTACTGTTTTACACCAGGACAAGACCTCCACTTCTTCCTGGCTGTGGACCCATTTCTGGCTGTCAGTTTGACAAATCAGCAAGTTCTTTTTTTTTTTTTTCTTCAAAGATTGGCACCTGAGCTAACAACTGTTGTCAATCTTCTTTTTTTCCCCTGCTTTTTTCTCCCCAAATCCCCCCAGTACATAGTTGTATATATATATTTTAGTTGTGGATCCCTCTAGTTGTGGCATGTGGGATGCCGCCTCAACATGGCCTAATGAGCGGTGCCATGTCTGCGCCCAGGATGCGAACCCTGGGCCGCCGAAGCGGAGCACACGAACTTAACCACTCGACCATGGGGCCGGCCCCCAGCAAGTTCTTGAGTAACCTGAATTTCCTCTGAGCTTGGCCATTTCAGCGGCTCCCAGTGCCCCATACACCCATCTCTGGCACTGGTGTCGCTGGTCCAAAGGCCAAACTCTTTGTCTTTGACAATCGAGTTCTTGTCTACATGTCCCTTGTGAGAGAAGCTTTGAGTGGCCCACAAGGAACTCAGATGCATCCAGTGGATCCTGGTGCCACACCTGAACTTTCTGAATGAGGTTCTTGGGAGACTGATTAATCCGGCTTTGCATCCTGGTCCAATGAAAACAGTGCTTTTGGCCAAGAGGAGGGGAGCTCAAGGAAGAAGGAAGTCAAATGATTTCTGACACTCTACAAAGTGCTGGTGCCTAATAGCCACTTCTTCGCTCCAGGGGAATGAGACCATGACCTATTCATGTTTCCACTCCCAGAAGTTCACACGGGCCTGCTCAGAGTTGGCACTATTCATTGACTGACTGAATGAATGATTGCCTTGACTGGTTGGATTGTTTCCTCACTAGCCCTTCCTCTTCCCCAAATCCAGTCCTTGCCGATGCTCAATAAATGTATGTTGAAAGATAAAAGAAGACGGGGGACTAGCTGTTCGGAGACCCAAAGGAGTAGGGACAAAACACCCTAGTGTTGGTTTGTAAACTGGCCCCCAAACACGGAGGGCAAGGAGAGACTGAAGAAAGAGGCAGCCCAATACAGTTGAGTAGGTGTCAAGTTAATAAGCAAGGGAACTTATTTACGAGGCTTGTCTCGGGAGGCTGTGAGACAAGCAGATCTCCCCATCCACCCGCCAGGGTCTTAAAGGTTATATATAAGCCTTAACAGGGTTCAATCTCATGTACCATCCAGAGGGTCTCAACACTTTACTCTCTGAAGGCTACATCCTTGGAGCAGCTCCCACTGTGGGAACGATAGAAAGAGTATATATTCCAAAGACAGAGGGGCTGGTGAGGAGCCTCTGATTGCCCGGATCCAGCTTGTGGGTCAACTGGCAGTCTCGTCCTCTTGATTGCCTCCTCCAACACCTGGCTTGCCATAACCTCAAGGAAAAGGGAAGTGATGTAATTTGCTCAAGAATGAGAAGTAAGAGATGGATGTGCAGGGTTAGCCCTTAAGGGGGGAAGTCCTGAAGATGGTGCTAGGAGCTCAGTGAGCCCTGAAATGTGTTCCAACTCTCCCGTGCTAGCCACTCTCCCCCGAAAGACTTCTCCATGTCCCGTGCTTCTTTTGTCTGGCTTTTACTTTCAGTCTCTGGCTAAAAGTCGCTTCCTCAAAGGGGCCTTTTCCAGACCAGAGCAGACTCTTCTTTTGGTATCCTATAGCACCCGGTACTGTGTAGTCACAGTCTCGGTCAGAGTCTGTAGTTGTATATTAACGTGGGTGTGTGTTTGTTTGTTGCCTGTTTTCCACGTTCCCTGGAAAACAGTACCACTTCTGTTTTGCTCTCCATTGTATCCTTAGCATAGAGGCTGGCTCATAGATGATATTCAAGAAATATCTGCTGGAGAAAGGAATGGATGAATTTTATTATACCGTTTGACACTCAGAACACTCTCAGGCCCTCCGTGTTGCATTTGCCTCATTTTCACATGAAGAAAGTGAAACTCAGAGACTTGTGAGAGGACACCGAGGGATTGGAGCCAGGTCTGCTGGATCGAACTCCCTACACCTCCTGTGCTGCCTGAGTGTAGGGGGGTCCAGGTTAATGAGTATGGGAGAGATGCAGAGGAGACAGAGAGAAAGTCGGGAAGGACCAGGGCCAAGTCTGGAAGAGCGAAGCAAGGATGGAAGTTGAGGGTGCTGCCCTGCTGGCTTCAGCCTGACCCTGGTGGTCACGAAGTACATCATTTACATGGACCAAGGCAAAAGGAACACAGACTCGAGAGGATGAAGACTTCTTCTCAATTGTCTTCTAAGTCGTCTAGATAGCTTCAAGAGGCAGTATGGTGCACTGCTTAAAAGATAAACTCCAGAGCCTGGCTCTGCTCCTGCCTGTTGCCTCTGCGACCTTGGCTCCAGAAGGAAACCCAGGAATCAGATTCACACCCAACCCATGGCCTGGAACCAAGGCCAGCTGACCAGCAGTCTATAGCAGAGTCATTCGGCTGAGCCCGGACTAGATCCACTGAACCATAGTTGATTCTGTACCCAAGATCTTGAGAATAAATCCTTGTTGTATGCACTGTTGGGATGGTTTGCTATATACTATTGTGGCAAAAGCCAACTAAGACATATTTCTATTAATAAATCCAGTGAATTTTAATTCTAAGTTTCACGGGAAACTTTGATTAATATTTAAACTTCCTCAAACAATTACGTGCATCGGTCAATGTCAACCTCACAGGCGGAAACATATGGCTCACTCAAAAGGGCTTAACTGAAGGGAGCCTGAATAAGGAACTATTTACAGAGATGTGGGTAGGATTAAGGAAACCAAAATGGGATGGTGAAGCCCTCGGCAACTAGCAATGGCCAGAAGATGTTACCACCTTAGGCTGAAGGGCAAGGGGTGGGAAGAGGGATATCTGAAACCATCAAGAGCTGTGGCCTTAGATGGAGGAGCCACAGCCACTGCCCAACCACAGGGAGGGAGCTGGGGAGTAAATACAGTAGTCTCTCCTTATCCACAGGGGAATGCATCCCAAGCCCCCCAGTGGATGCCTAAAACCACGGATAGTGCCAACCCCTGTATATACTATGTTTTTTCCTATACCTACATACCTATGATGAAGTTTAATTTACAAAGTAGGCACAGGAAGAGATTAACAACAATAACATGTCTTTGGCTTATCTGAATTGCCAGCATCACTACTCTTGCACTTTGGCATCATTATTAAGTAAAATAAGGGTTACTTGAACACGAGCACTGCGATATTGCGACAGTCAATCTGATAACTAAGGTGGCTACAGAGTGACCAACAGGTGGGTAGTGTATAGTGTGGATATGCTGGACAAAGGGATGATTCATGTCCTGGATGGGATGTAGCAGAAGGTGCCAGATTTCATCACACTACTCAGAATGGCGTGCAATTTAAAACTTTTGAATTGCTTATTTCTGGAATTTTCCATTTAATATTTTCAGACTGCAGTTGACGATGGGTAACTAAAATCATGGAAAGCAAAATCTCGGATAAGAAGGGACTACTGTACTCTGATCTCTTTCTTCCTCCACTCTCTAATTTCCTGCTCGTTGTTCCCATTGACTGAATTCAACTGGAAGCAGGAGGACAAGGGAGCATGAGTCCTACAGACTACAGATGTCTTCCCGGAGTACAGGACAAGGCAGAGAAGGGTGGAGGATAGGTCTGGAGGAACAGAGAATAACTAGCACACAGCCTCATTCACAACTGGATCAGTCAACAATTGGTAATAGCTATTGAGAAACACCCCCCAAATCTTAGCGGCTTAACACAGTAAACGTTTATTGCTTGCTCATGTAAAGACCACAGTAGGGGCCGGCCCAGGGGCCAAGTGGTTGAGTCCGCAGACTCTGCTTCGGCAGCCCAGGGTTTCCCTGGTTTGGATCCTGGACGCCGACATGGCACTGCTCGTCAGGCATGCTGAGGCAGTGTCCCACATGCCACATCCAGAGGACCCACAACTAGAACATACAGCTACGTACTGGGGGGCTTTGGGGGGAAGAAGAAGGGAAAAAAAGATTGGCAACAGATGTTAGCACAGGTGCCAATAGAAAAAAATAGCATTAAAAATAAAATGAAGACCACAGTAGATGTTCCTGGTTAGGTTGTTCTCTTGAGTGACTCTCCTCCAAAGGATGATTAAGGGACTCAGGCTCTTTCCATCTTGTAAACCCTTCATCCTCAACACGTGACCTTTAATGTCATCACTCAATAGAAAGAAGCTCATGGGAAAGGCACGGCAGATACCTAACCTCCTCGGTTTAGAGAGGATATATAGCTTCTATTCCCTTCCAC
The DNA here is from genome assembly GCF_041296265.1 of Equus caballus. Classification (NCBI taxonomy): domain Eukaryota; kingdom Metazoa; phylum Chordata; class Mammalia; order Perissodactyla; family Equidae; genus Equus; species Equus caballus. The sequence continues at coordinate 25,128,396 of NC_091694.1, read as the reverse complement.
TGGCCACAGCTAGTCACTAGGCACACTCAAGTGCAGAGGGCCTGGGAATGTAGTCCCAGGTTGTACAGCCAGTTCCTGGCACCGACCCTAGCAACAAGTCTCAGAGGACTTCCCACTGTGCAAGGGTGGTCAGACAGCCTTCTTTTCCACAACAATCTTAGTGCATTAAATTCCTTAAAACATTTCTAGTTGCATTTTTTTTTAAGATTGGCACCTGAGCTAACACCTGTTGCCAATCTTCTTTTCTTTTTTTCTTCTCCCCAAAGCCCCCCAGTGCATAGTTGTATATTCTAGTGATGGGTCCTTCTGGTTGTGGCATGTGGAACGCCACCCCAGCATGGCCTGACTAGCAGTACTAGGTCCGCACCCAGGATCTGAACCAGCAAAAACCTGGACTGCCAAAGTGGAGCGCGCGAACTTAACCACTCTGCCCCAGGACCGGCCCCTCTAGTTGCATTCTTAAGGGTAATATATTCATATTCATTGTTTTCTCTTTTTTAAGTACTTCACTTTTCTGACCTGATGAACAAAACTTCTCCGAGTACTTTAACCACCCAGGAAAACCTAATCAATTAAATTGATAAAACATAGTAAATCTCAAGTTCTCTAAAACCATTCCATCACTATTTATAAACTTAGTACATCTCATACATTTCTCTTTGAGTATCACAAGTCTAGAATCTATTACCCAAAAGATTACTAACACACAAATTATTCCTGAATATGACATAAAAGTACTACGGGTTTGACTTATTTTATCATCTCTTTATTTAGCTCTGAAGGATCCAGGGGTTAAAATAAATTGCATTACTAAGAAAACAATTTCACTGTACCCAGAAATAACTAGGGTTACCATCTCAGCAGGCCGAGCTGTTTATGAGCTGGGTATTTTTTTACTGGGATGCAAGACTTGACTCTTCATGATTTAAACAAATGCTCGGCTAGCTGGGACTTGCAAATCTGTATCCTATAATTGGGGAATTCTCAAAGGACCAATCTCTTTGAGTCCATGAGGTACCATTATCTAATTCTTTCATTAAATTTGAGAATACTGAAGGCTTTACCCTCTCCAAGATTGCATCTAATTTCCTCACTGCTTGGATGGATTTTGATTTTCTTTCATTTTTGGAGGGATCAGTAAGTTAAAGTAGTAAGTCGGGTAAGAGCATAGACTCTAGAACAGACTGCCTGGGTCAAATTCTGTTCTATTTCGTAGCTGTGTGACCTTAGGGAAATCCCTTAATTTCTCTGTGCTTCAGTTGCTTCATCTGTAAAATGATGATGATAATAGGACCTAGCTCACCAAACTGTTGCAAATATTAAAAGAGTTAATACAAGTTAAGCAATTAGAACAGTGCTTATCACGTGAGTAAATACTAACAACTTGTATATACTTATTTAATAACATTTTTAAGACTCTTTGCTATTATTAGGGCCATGGAGCTGATTCCGACTCCTAGCGACCCTGTGGACAGCAGAGCAGAACCCTACCTGGTCTTTTTGCACCATCCTCTCGCCTTCCAGTACTGTATCAGACAAAGATCCACTTCTATTCATAGGGTTTTTGTGGTCAATTTTTTCAGAACTGTGTGGCCAGGGCCTTCTTAGTCTGTCTAGTCTGGAAGCTTCATTGAAACCTGTCTACCATGGGTGACCCAGCTGGTATTTAAAATACCAGTGGCATAGCTTTCAGTATCACAGCAACACGCAGCCACCACAATATGACAACCAAGAAATGGATGATGTGGTTCCCTGTCTGGGAAACGAACCTGGGGCATGGCAGTGAGAGCACTGAATCATAATCACTAGAGCACCCGGACTGGCTTTTTAAGACTCTAAAGTCTCTTTAATGCTATTTCATTCGCTCCTTCACACCTCTATTCATTCCGCCATAATGTCTTTACATTCTGTATTCTGTGCACATTGTCCCTCTCTCTCTAGGCATAAACGCACCTGAATGTACCCGAATCTCCTCCAAGGCTTTGCTTGACATTACAGACACACAGAAAAAGCGTCTCCCCAGGGCGAGATGAGACAAATGGCTTGCACAGCAGAGAACAAGATCTCAGTGGCCCTGATCTCAAAAACATCATGCTAGACTTTCCTACTAATACTCATTTCTAGAGTAAAGGAGGAATGAGATTTTCCTCAGAGGCAAAGAAAGACCAAGGTAGGGAGATGGCTTCCAGGATTCCCACAACGTCATTTTCCTCTTGAAAGCAAACACCACCAGATCAGATTGGATCAGAGTGCCTGGAGTTGTTTGGAATCTGCTGGGGGATTTATGTGTCAACTTGACTGGACTGTGGAATACCCAGATATTTGGTTAAACATTATTCTCTGCGTGTCTGTGAGGGTGTTTCTGGGTGAGATTAACATTTGCATGCATAGACTGAGAAAAGCAGATTGCTCTCCCCAATGTGGATGGGCCTCATCCAATGTGTTGAAGGCCTGAATAGAACAAAGAGACTGAGTGAGAGGATTTCCTCTCTCTGACCAACTGTCTTCGAGCTCGGACACTGGTCTTCTCCTGCCTTCAGACTCAGACTCAGCCTGGAACTCACACCATCTGCTCTCCTGGTTCTCAGGCTCTCAGACTTGGACTGGAACTATCCCATCAGCTCCCCTGGGTCTCAGCTTGCCATCTGCAGGTCTTGGGACTTCTCAGTCTCCATAATCACAGGAGCCAATGCCTTATAATGAATCAGTCTACCTGTCTATCTATCTATCTATCTATTTTTATCTATCTATCTAGATAGATGCAGATACCCTGTTGGTCAGTTGGTTCTGTTTGTCTGGAGAACCCTGACTACTACAGAATCCTAGCTTGGAATACCCACTCTTAGGAAAGAGATTTGAAACATCAGGATCCCAACAGTGCTCCTCTCTCTGCACCAGACTCTTCCACGTGCCTTGGCCTGGGGCTGGGGCTGGAAAGGAGCTTAGGGGAAGCGTGCTGGGGACCTCAGGTAAGAGAGACATGTAAGAGGAGAAGCCTCTGCCCCACTTTCCTCATTTGGGGAGCTGCTGCCTTAGTCTTTCCACCATGAAGAGAAACACTAGGAAGGACAGTGGAGGAGGAAAACAGTATGAGCTTGGGTGCTCAGTGACCCTGGAGAGTCACTGAAAACTCTGAGGAGCAGGCTTCTCTGGCTTCTGGTAAAGCAGTGACCAATGGCCCTGCTGCATAAGCCATTTTAGTCAGGTGTTAATTGTGGCTGAAAAGAAAATCATAGTCTTAATCTTGACATGACTCTAGAGTTTGCCCAACTCTTAGATTTACATCTATGGATGACACACTAGACATGTAGTAAAGGACAAAGAGACATTTATGAGACTCCACAGTTGCCAGTTGGGGTTATCAGCATCAGCAGAATGGGGGTGACAGAACCCTAAACCAAGATGCAACAGACTTGATTCTGACTGGATCTCCAGCTGTGCCTTTCTCTGTGTGTCCTTGAGAAGGTCACTTTACCTCTCTGGGTCTCAATTTCTACTCTCTTCTCTTGCCACATTCTTTCTCTATAACATGTAGAGACTCTTAAAGTCTCCACCTTCTCCTCCTACCAGCACCCAGAATTAGGATGAAAATAAGAATAAATGTTAATTTACATATTTATGACATTTTGCCGACGATTCAAAGAGGAGAAGTGTAGCTAATATACTAGATGACAGAAATGAGACCAAAGGAAACTTGGCTCTATCTAGTAATACCTGAGCCTATTCTGATGAAATTTGCAGGTATAAATGTCCAGAGGGGCACTCAGATCCAAAACGCTGATGCTCCATTACAGGAAAAGGGGCTCGGAATATACCCACACCAGCTGTAAAAAAAGATGGGGCATTGATGTCAACTCTAAGTTCATTGTGAGTCAAGAGTGGGACCCAGTGTGGTCCCTCCTACTACATGTAGTGCAAACCTCAACTGTTCCCTGGGTCCCTCCCTGCCCTTTCTCAGGGCCCCGCCCTATCAATTGCCTCTTCTGTCTCCTGTATCTTCAATTTCTCCCTCTCTACCAGACCCTTACAGGCAACATTTAAACACGTCATGCCTCTCTCATTAAAAAAGAAAAATCCTGGGATCCTGACCAAGATGGCGGCGTGAGTAGTCTTCTCTGTCTCTCCCCCTTCGAATCTACAACTATTTGGACATTCATCGCTTAACAAAGGATATCCATATAGTATCTCAGGACGCCTGAGAGACCCATGCTGCTATACATCAGAAGGCAGACAGACTTCCCCCCAGGAGGAGGTGGAGATAAGTGAAAACTCTCCGACCCCGACCCCCAAACAGCCTAGTACCTGCAAGCGGCTTTCTTCCAGCGGAGGCCCCCAGAACATCGCCACACACCAAGGGCAGGAGGGTGCGCACACCAGAGGAGCAATGGTGGAAACAGGTGACCACAGCCCTACCTAAGCCCCCCCCGATTACACCTAAGCCCTGGGGGAAACTCCAGAGTCCCATACCGGAGGCGACAGGGAAAACCTCTACTCGCCATTAGTGGAGAGGCTCCGCCCAGCATCCACAACGCCGGGAGGCTCCCGGAGAGAATCTCAAACGGGGCAGCAGCCTGCCAGCTGCCGCCGCTGGTCTCACGGACTGTGGTAGTCGCCCTGTCAGGGGCATGGAGATCTCCTGGGAGAGGACTGGGGCTGGGTGGAGTTCCAGCTGCCAGCTCCACAGCCCAGGGGGAAACTCCAGGCTTCCGTCCTGGCAGCAGGCAAAGCCTCTGCCTGTCATTAGCAGAGAGGCCCTTCCCAGCATCCACAACACCGGGAGGCTCCCAGAGAGAATCCCAAATGGGGCAGCAGCCCACCAGCTGCCGCCGCCGGTCCCACAGACTGCAGCTGTCGCCCGGTTGGGGTACAGGGCTACCGGAGATCTCCTGGGAGAGGACTGGGGCTGGGTGGAGTTCCAGCGGCCGGCTCCGTGGCCCAGGGGGGAACTCCAAAATCCCGTTTTGGCAGCAGGCGAAGCCTCTACTCACCATTAGCAGAGAGGCCCCGCCCAGCATCCAGAACGCCAGGAGGCTCCCAGAGAGAAACCCGAATGGGGCAGCAGCCCGCCAGCTGCCGCTGCTGGTCTCACAGACTGCGGCTGTTGCCCAGTCGGGGCACAGGGCTACCGGAGATCTCCTGGGAGAGGACTGGGGCTGGGTGGAGTTCCAGTGGCTGGCTCTGCAGCCCAGGGGGAAACTCTGGGTCCCGTTCTGGCAGCAGGGAAAGCTTCTACTTGCCATTAGTGGAGAGGCTCCTCCCAGTATTCAGAATGCTGGGAGGGTCCCAAAGAGGAGAATCCCAGGCAGAGCAGCAGCCAGCCAGCCACCACTGAACTCATAGTCTCCGGCTGTCCCCCTGACAGGGCAAGGGGCCCCCCGAGATCCTGGGGGAGAGGACTGGGGCTGGGTGGAGTTCCAGCTGCCCGGTTCCATGGCCCAGGGGGAAACTCTACAGTCTTACAGCAGGCTCAGCGAAAGCCTCTGCACAGCACTAGTAGAGAGCACCCACCCGGCAACCACAAGGCTGGAAGACCCTGGGACAAAAGTAGCATAGCTAGGTGAGCTAACCACAGACTGCAGAAGATGTCCATAGCTCTGCTGTGACCTATAGTGGACAAGTGAGATTTTGTGGGTGTCGACAGTGACAGAGCTGCAAATATAGGTGATCCTGCCCCTGGCCGCTGGGAAAGCCCATAACACCGCTGCAGACCCTAAGGAGGGAGCACGTCTAGGTGGTCTGCAACAGTAGGCATCAGCAGCCTGAAGCCCCCTTGTGACTGCCCCCACAGCTGAAGAGGAACCCCACAGGACCACTGTGACTACGAGGAGGGGGCCAGGCATAGTTAGCAACAGCTGATAGGGTTCCTGGTGGGTACAGTATAAACAGCTGTTCCCCCACCACACCAGCAGAAACAAGTGGAAGCAGTAACTAAACTCTATCTCTATGCAGAGGCACAAATCTACACCATCAAACAATATGAAAAAATATATTAAATCTCCAGAACAGAAGGAAAATGACAAATACCCAGAAAACAACCCCAAAGACAATGAAATATATAACCTAAATGATGATGACTTCAAAACAGCCATCATTAAAAAACTCAATGAGTTAAGAGAGAATTCAGATAGACAACTCAACGAGTTCAGGAGCTATGTCACAAAAGAGTTTGATACTATAAAGAAGAACCAAAGAGAAATACTGGAAGTGAAGAACACAATAGAGGAGATTAAGAAAAATCTAGACGCACTGAACAGTAGGGCCGATAATATGGAGGACAGAATTAGCAATTTGGAAGATAGGAATATAGAAATGCTGAAGGCAGAGGAGGACAGAGAACTAAGACTAAAAAGAAATGAAGAAACTCTCCGAGAATTATCTGACTCAATTAGGAGATGCAACGTAAGGATTATGGGTATACCAGAGGGAGAAGAGAAGGAGAAAGGAGTAGAAAGCCTGTTCAAAGAAATAATGGCTGAGAACTTCCCAAATCTGGGGAGAGAGATGGAACTTCATGTGACAGAAGCCAATAGATCTCCAAACTTTATCAATGCAAGAAGACTAACCCCAAGGCATATAGTAGTGAAGCTAGCAAAAGTCAATGACAAGGAGAAAATACTAAGGGCAGCTAGGCAGAAGAAAATAACCTACAAAGGAACCCCCATAAGGCTATCAGCAGATTTCTCAGCAGAAACTTTACAGGCTAGAAGAGAGTGGAATGATATATTCAAAACTCTGAAGGACAAAAACCTGCAGCCAAGAATACTCTACCCAGTGAAATATCCTTCAAATACGATGGAGAACTAAAAACTTTCACAGATAAACAAAAATTAAGGGAGTTCATTGCCACAAAACCTCCTCTTCAAGAAATGCTCAGGAAAACCCTCATACCTGAAAAATCAAACAAAGGAAAGGGGCTACAAAACCAAGAGCAAATGAGATAAGTAGAAGGACAATAACAGAAAGTAGCAGCTCTCCATCAGAACAGGTTAGCAAAAGTTAAATAAAACATTAAAGATAAAGGAAGGGAAACACCAAGAATAAATATAACCCTGTCATTTTAACCACAAACTCACAACACAAGAAAGAAGGAAAAAAAAAACCCAAAACCTGACAATAACAGCCTAGAAGGGGAAGAGAAAAGGGATAGAAGGTTTTAATTTAAGGAAATAAGAGGCTATCAGAAAATGGACTATCTCATCTATGAGATGTTTTATACTAACCATATGGTAACCACTAAACAGATAACAAGAATAAAGACACAAATTACAAATAAGAAGACACCCAATACAGAAATTTACATACCTGAATTAATAATCCGAAAACCATGGGACGAGAAACAAAGGAAATGCAAGACAACCGGAAAACAAGATATAAAATGGCAGCGGTAGGCCCCCACATTTCAATAATCACTCTAAATATAAATGGATTGAACTCTCCAATCAAAAGACACAGAGTGGCAGGATGGATCAAAGAACAAGACCCAACAAAATGCTGCCTCCAGGAAACATACCTCAGCCCCAAAGACAAACACAGATTCAGAGTGAAGGGATGGAAGACAATACTCTAAGCTAATAACGAACAAAAGAAAGCAGGTGTCGCTATACTAATATCAGACAAAGTAGACTTCAAAGCAAAACAGATAAAGAAAGACAAAGAGGGACAGTATATAATGATAAAAGGGACACTCCACCAAGATGACATAACACTTATAAATATATACGCACCCAACACAAGAGCACCAAAATTTGTAAAGCAACTCTTAACAGAACTATAAGGAGACATCAACAACAATACAATAATAGTAGGGGACCTCAACACCCCATTAACACCAATGGATAGATCATCCAGACAGAAAACCAACAAGGAAATTATAGAATTAAATGAAAAATTAGACCAGATGGACTTAATAAATATATAGAGAGCCCTTCATCCAAAAACAGCAGGTTACACATTCTTCTCAAGTGCGCATGGAACATTCTCAAGGATAGACCATATCTTGGGAAACAAAGCAAGCATCAATAAATACAAGAGAGTTGAAATAATATCAAGCATCTTTTCTTATCATAATGCTGTGAAACTAGAAATCAACTACAAGAATAAAGCCGGGAAAGGTGCAAAAATGTGGAGACTAAGCAACACGCTACTGAACAAATAATGGATTATTGAAGAAATTAAAGAAGAAATCAAATATTATCTGGAGACAAATGAAAATGAAAACACGCCATACCAACTCATTTGGGACGCAGCAAAAGCAGTCCTAAGAGGGAAATTCATTGCAATACAGGCTCACCTCACTAAACAAGAAAAATCTCACATAAGCAACCTCAAACAACACCAAACAGAATTAGAAAAAGAAGAGCAAACAAAGCCCAAAGTCAGTAGAAGGAGGGAAATAATAAAAATTAGAACAGAAATAAACGATATTGAAACAAAAAAGACAGTAGAAAGGATCAATGAAACAAAGAGTTGGTTCTTTGAAAAAATTAACAAAATCGACAAACCCTTAGCCAGACTCACTAAGAAAAGAAGAGAGAAATCTCAAATAAATAAAATTAGGAATGAGAGAGGAGAAATCTCAACGGATTCCAAAGAAACACAAGGGATCATAAGAGAATACTATGAAAAACTATATGCCAACAAATTGAACAACCTAGAAGAAATTGACAAATTCCTAGACTCTCACAACCTCCCCAAACTGAATCAGGAAGAAATAGAGAATCTGAATAGACCAATCACAAGTAAAGAAATAGAAACAGTAATCAAAAACCTCCCCAAAAATAAGAGTCCGGGACCAGACGGCTTCTCTGGAGAATTCTACCAAACATTCAAAGAAGATTTAATACCTATCCTTCTCAAACTATTCTAGAAAATTGAGGAAGATGGAGCACTCCCTAACACATTCTATGAAGCCAACATCACTCTGATCCCCAAACCTGACAAGGACAACACAAAGAAGGAAAACTACAGGCCAATATCACTGATGAACATAGATGCAAAAATCCTCAACAAAATTCTGGCAAACCAAACACAGCAATACATCAAAAAGGTTATACACCATGATCAAGTGGGATTTATACCAAGGACACAGGGATGGTTCAACATCCACAAGTCAATCAATGTGATACACTCCATCAACAAAATGAGAAACAAAAACCACATGATCATCTCAACAGATGCAGAGAAAGCATTCGACAAGATCCAACATCCATTTATGATAAAAACCCTCAATAAAATGGGTATAGAAGGAAAGTATCTCAACATAATAAAGGCCATATATGACAAACCCACAGCCAATATCATACTCAACGGACAAAAACTGAAAGCCATCCCTCTGAGAACCGGAGCAAGACAAGGGTGCCCACTTTCACCACTCCTATTCAACATAGTACTGGAGGTGTTGGCCAGAGCAATTCGGCAGGAAAAAGAAAGAAAAGGAATCCAAATAGGCAATGAAGAAGTAAAACTCTCACTGTTTGCAGACGACATGATCTTGTGTATAGAAAACCCCAAAGAATCCATAGGAAAACTATTAGAAACAATCAACAGCTACAGCAAAGTTGCAGGGTATAAAATCTACATACATAAATCAGTAGCATTTCTATACACTAACAATAAACTAACAGGAAAAGAACTCAAGAACTCAATCCCATTCACAATTGCAATGAAAGGAATAAAATACCTGGGGATAAATTTAACCAAGGAAGTGAAAGATCTATACAACGAAAACTACAAGACTTTCTTGAAAGAAATTCATGACGACATAAAAAGATGGAAAGACATTCCATGCACATGGATTGGAAGAATAAACATAGTTAAAATGTCCATACTACCTAAAGCAATCTACAGATTCAACGCTATCCCAATCAGAATCCCAATGACATTCTTCACAGAAATAGAACAAAGAATCCTAAAATTCATATGGGGCAAGAAAAGACCCCGAATTGCTAAAGCAACCCTGAGTAAGAAAAACAAAGCCGGAGGCATCACAATCCCTGATTTCAAAACATACTACAAAGCTACAGTGATCAAAACAGCATGGTACTGGTACAAAAACAGATGCACAGATCAATGGAACAGAATGAAAGCCCAGAAATAAAACCACACATCCATGGACAGCTAATCTTCGACAAAGGAGCTGAGGGCATACAATGGAGAAAAGAAAGTCTCTTTAACAAATGGTGCTGGGAAAACTGGACAGCCACATGTAAAAGATTGAAAATTGACCATTCTTTTTCACCATTCACAAAAATAAACTCAAAATGGATCAAAGGCCTAAAGATTAGGCCGGAAACAATAAGTCTTCTAGAAGAGAATATAGGCAGTACACTCTTTGACATCAGTTTCAAAAGAATCGTTTCGGACACCATAACTCCTCAGATGAGGGAAACAATAGAAGAATAAACAAACGGGACTTCATCAGACTAAAGAGCTTCTTCAAGGCAAGGGAAAACAGGATTGAAACAAAAAAATAGCCCACTAATTGGGAAAAAATATTTACAAGCTACTTATCCGACACAGGGTTAATCTCCATACTATATAAAGAACTCACACAGCTTAACAACAAAAAAACAAACAACCTGATCAAAAAATGGGCAGAGGACATGAACAGACATTTCTCCAAAGAAGATATAAGGATGGCCAATAGACACATGAAAATATGCTCATCATCACTAATCATTAGGGAAATGCAAATCAAAACTACACTAAGATATCACCTTACACCCGTTAGATTGGCAAAAATATCCAAAACCAAGAGTGACAAATGTTGGAGAGGTTGTGGAGAAAAAGGAATCCTCATACACTGTTGGTGGGAATGCAAACTGGTGCAGCCACTATGGAAAACAGTATGGAGATTTCTCAAAAAGTTAAAAATAGAAATACCTTATGACCCAGCCATCCCACTACTGTGTATCTATCCTAAGAACCTGAAATCAGCAATTCCAAGAGTACCATGCACCCCCATGTTCATCGCAACGTTATTTACAATAGCCAAGACATGGAACCAACCTAAGTGCCCAGCAACTGATGATTGGATAAAGAAGATATGGTATATATACACAATGGAATACTACTCAGCCATAAAAAAGGACAAAATCGTCCCATTCGCATCAACATGGATGGACCTTGAGGGTATTATGTTAAGCAAAATAAGCCAGACAGAGAAAAACGAACTCTATATGACTCCACTCATAGGTGGAAGTTAACATATAGACAAGGAGAACTGATCGGTGGTTACCAGGGAAAAAGGGGGGGTCGGGGGAGGGCACAAAGGGTGAAGTGGTGTACCCACAACATGACTAACAATAATGTACAACTGAAGTCTCACAAGGTTGTAATCTATCATAATCTTAATAAAATAAATAAATAAATTTTAAAAATTAAAAATAAATAAATAAATAAATATAAAAGGGAAAAAAAAGAAAAAAGAAAAATCCTCCCCAGTTTTTTCTTCAGCTATTTTTCTCCTCCCTCTCTTCACAGCCAGATTTCTCTGCAGAGTTGTCTGTACTCGTTGCCACCATTCCTCCACCTGCCACACACTCCTCAATCTCCACATATGGATTCTACTCCACAGCGTCAGCCAAGATCACCGTTGCTTCACGTTGGTAAGTCTGATGTACAATTTTCAGTCTTCATCTTTCTCAGTCTCGCAGCAGGGCCCTCACCATCCTAAGTCTGTAGAGTCGGGTTATATATACCTCCTCATGCCCAACCACTGAGGAACGTACCGCACGTAGTGGTTTGCATTATTGTTCCCGTGGATACTCTTCCTTGTATCCATGCCTTTTGTGATGCAACTTTCCAGTTCTCTCCATAGAGGAGGAGTGTGCTTCCCCATCCAGTGGTGCTGGGATTGGCCACATGACTTGCTTTGGTCAATAGGGTAGAGGAAGAAGTGACAGTGTGCCAGAACAATCGCAGAACTTCAGAAGCATTGCATGTTTCTACTTACATTGCTGCATTGCTGCCAGCGTCATGGGGAAAAAAATGCCCTTGTTCCAGAAGAGTGAGAGACACAGGAGCAGAGCTGCTCCAGCTGGCCCACTGTCTTGTTAGCCTGAGTGTGATAATTAATGCTTACTGTTGTGTGCCACTGAGTTTAGAGCTGTTTGTTGCACAGCACTGCTGTCGCAATAGTAGCCTGATACACTGTGCTTTCCCCACAAAACAGTCGTGGGCCTCAAACTTAGTCTGGACATCAAAAATCAAAAATGCTCATCAATGGCTATCTTGAGTCTCCCCTTCCATTACTTCTCTTCCTATATCTTAGCAGTAGAAGAAGAATGGAAGATTCTAAGAAGATGTGTCAGCTCTTAGAATTTTGTGAGGACCCCTCATTTCCACATCAGAATTTGGGATCAGAGATCTGCAGGTTTGGACCCCATGGGAGGTGTCTTCAAATATTGTCACAGCTTTTTGGTCCAGGAACTGCCATCTGGAACTTAAAGGAACTGAATTTTGCTTCAGTTTTCTACCAAGCGGTATCCATTTTTTTCTGGGTTGGTATTGTTGGAAAACAAATCCAGCTGAGTACATTTGAAGATGTAATTGGCGTTATTAAACAATTCATGAATTGAGCAGCGTCTCATCTGGCAAGCAGAGAGAGACTCCCAGGAGTTAGCAACAAGGAAGACTTCATATCGTCAGGCAGAGGGAGTGAGGAGGAGGAAAGGAAGTTATCAGCAAGGAGAAAATGAAAGTTCAGGGGCTGGCCCCATGGCCGAGCAGTTAAGTTCGCGCACTCCATTTTGGTGGCCTAGAGTTTCACCAGTTCACATCCTGGGCACGGACATGGCACCGCTCATCAGGCCATGCTGAGGCAGCGTCCCACATAGCACAACCAGAGGCACTCACAACCAGAATATACAACTATGTGCTGGGGGGCTTTGGGGAGAAGAAGAAGAGAAAACAAGAAGATTGGCAACAGATATTAGCTTGGGTGCCAATCTTAAAAAAAAAAAAGAAAGAAAGAAAGAAACAGAAAGAAACACACTTGTTGGGCTTCTGTGTATTAAAAAAAATGAAAGTTCATTGTAGGAAAGTAAAAGTGTAGGTGAGGAAGGTTTCTCCTTGGCTGAGCTGCAGCCTCTTCCATTGGTTGGGCTTGTTACTGGGCTGGAAGGGAGACTTTCTTCCTCCTGACGGAGCAGTAATTTTACTTCCTGTCTGGGAGCACAAGGTACCTCCCTTTCTGTTGAAGTCTGTAACTTTGCAGTAATTGACATTGTAATTGATGTCTTCCTGTTTGGGATAATTGAAGTGTTCCTGTTTGGGAGTTATTGATGGTGGGGTGGTAGGTGAGAGCTCCCTCACAGGCCTTTCAACTCCAATTTTAGTTGAGATTTCCTTTATTAATTTTCACGGTATTTGTGGTCATAGATTCTCAGCGGTCAGTATTTGTAACCATAAATATTAACATAATTTCCTATACTTCTGAAAACAATAAAATGTTCACTATTAAATTTTGAACCCCTTTCAAACTATTTCTATTGTTTTCTGAGTTATGTCCCTCCCTGGCACTGGCCCCAGAGTTCCATCAGCAGCAGTAGTTGTAGCCATCTTTTGTAGCTAAGTCATCTATAAAAATTCTATTTCTAGGGGGCTGGCCCTGTGGCCGAGTGGTTAAGTTCACGCGCTCCGCTGCAGGCAGCCCAGTGTCTCATTGGTTCGAATCCTGGGCACGGACGTGGCACTGCTCATCAAACCACGCTGAGGCAGCGTCCCACATGACACAACTAGAAGGACCCACAACGAAGAATATACAACTATGCTGTGTACCTGGGGGGTTTGGGGAGAAAAAGGGGAAAAAATAAAATCTTTAGAAAAATATTTTTATTTCTAAATTATTCCATCTTTGTAGTGCCAAGCTAGTGCAGTTTCTTAGTGATCTTTCTCTAATCCATGTGGCACATCCATGAAAAACTGAGGGGGAGAATTGAGCTGGCTCCATAAATAAGTACCCTTTATGTTTTTATATATGAACTTGAGTTGTCTGGCTATAAAGGGGACTGCCATGGCTAGATGAGGAGATTGAATAACCCCTTGGGCTATAATCCCTGTGTCAGAGACCAGGAGGGCTCATCAGTGCCTGTGTTTCCCTCTTCTTCCTGACACACGGCTCAATAACATCCCCCAGCCTCCGCTGTAGCAAGAAGTCACACAAATTTTATGCTGGGGTTGCCCTCATGCCCTCTTCCATTTGGCTGTAATCGTTACCCATTGTAACTGATTCATAACACCCCAACCGTGCCTGCAGCTCCCTCACTCATCTCCAGGTCTGTAGTGTGGGACCACACAGTCTTTATGTCATGCCCCTGAATTTCAGGCCCATTGCCTGGATTTGGAAAACTTATTAAATACCCATTCCATTCATAAATCCTCAGCTCTCCATATACCACTGACTCCAGGTTCTACTCATGTCCCCGCCGACAAGTTAAGAAAATCTCTTGGTTTCTCAGAGCTGAGACTCACCTAAGTGGCTCTGTTCTGCCCTGGGGCACAGGCCCAGACAGAAAGCAAGGGCAGAGATGTTGTAGGTGCACTGTTTTTTATCACATGGACATGGCATTCTCTTTCTAGAGTAAATACAGGGAATGTGGTACCAGATGAACCAGTCACAATTACCACTAAAGCTGCTTAGGAAACTTTTGTTCATGCTTGAACCGTTCATCAGTTACCCAGTGTGCCCTCACTGGCTCCCAACTTCTCTAGAGCTGCTGTGCCAAGGAACAGAATGACCTCACACTTCAAAGGATGCCTAACGGCATTCTCTGCCCGTAATCTGACTCCCTTGTGAATACTACCAAGTTGCATTGGTCTATAATTATTTCAGAGGCTTCCTGGAGACCCAAGTGGTCAGGGGACAACAGAGTGGAGCTTGTGAGCAGTTCATTGTGAGCACTTTACAGAGGTGCTTCATTCTATGGAGTGGCGCTGCATAAGCCTCAAGGTACCTGATACCACAGGGTTTGGTTGGGTACCTGGTGGCAGTGTCATGAGGTCCCAGGCCTGGAAGCTGCATGGTGTGTTTCCTCTCTAGTTGATTCAGCATATTGGTAAAAGCCAGAACCACATTATAGTTAGAAATTGAATCCTTAAAACAAAGGCAGAATATTATGGAAAAAACAACAGGTGGATTTGAAAAAGATTCAGATAGAAAGTCTATAAATGGAAAAAAGCATTAAAATTAAAACCAGTGGATAGATAAAAACTATTTGGACTTAGCTGAAAAGAGATTCCATGAACTGGAACTCAGACAGATCTGAAGAAATTCTCCAGAATGCTACAGAGAGAATTAAAGAACTTGAAAAAAATGAAAAATAGGTTAAGAGGCAGGAAGGTTAAATGAGAAGGTCCAGAAGACATCTAATGGGAGTTCTACTAGAAAAGAATAGCGGGGGGCCAGCCCTGTGGCTGAGTGGTTAAGTTCACATGCTCTACTTTGTGGCCGAGGGCTCACCTGTTTGGACCCTGGGCACAGACCTAGCACTGCTTGTTAGCCCATGCTGAGGCAGCAATCCACATAGAAAAACTAGAGGAACCTACACCAGGATATACAACTATGTACTGGGGGGCTTTGGGGAGAAAAAAAAAGAATAGCAATAATGGAGTGTCATGATATTCAAAGAATTCATAGCTAAGAATTTTCCAGAATTGAAGAAAGCGGTATGCCTCCTCTGTTTGAAAAGTGTACACCAAATGCTGAGCAGGATAAATAAAAGCAAATCAACATATTGTGATGAAACTGCAGAAGATCACGGATTAAAATGGAAAACTTAAAACTACCAGAAAAAGAGGCAAATACTAATAGATTTCTAAAAAGGAAATGATATCCAGACTGGCAGCAGCCTGTTTATGAGCAACACTAGATGTCAGGAGACATTGCAATTATATTTTGGAGACTCAAGTAGTGCTCAGGGAAAATAACTCTCAATTTAGAATCTTTGGTGTGTGTGTGTGTGTGAGGAAACTTGGCCCTGAACTAACATCTGCTGCCTATCCTCCTCCTTTTTGCTTGAGGAGGACTGTCCCTGAGCTAACATCTGTGCCAATCTCCCTCTATTTTGTATATGGGATGTCACCACAGCTTGACTTCAGGAGCAGTAGGTAGGTCCATACCCAGGAGCCAAACCTGTGAACCCCAGGCTGCCAAATCAGAGTGCGCAAACTTAACCATTATGCCACAGGGCCAGCTCTCAATTTAGAATCTTATACACAACTTCAAGGGTGAAGTGAAATAGACATTTTCAGACTTACAAAGAATAAAAGGGTTGGGGCCAGCCCTGTGGCCAAGTGGTTAAGTTCTCGCGTTCTGCTTCAGTGGCCCAGGGTTTCACTGGTTCGGATCCTGGGCACTGACATGGCACCACTCATCAAGCCATGCTGAGGCAGCATCCCACATGCCACAACTAGAAGGACCCACAACTAAAACTATACGACTATGTACCGGGGAGCTTTGGGAAGAAAAAGGAAGAATAAAATCTTAAAAAAAAAAAAAAAAGAATAAAAGGATTTTTTCAATCCCAAGATCTCCTCTGAAATAGCTACTAAAGGATGTGCCTGAGTGAAGGAAAATATATCTGGAAGGAAATTAGTGGGATGCAATGAGAAATAGTAAAGTGAGAAATCAATAACACAAGCTGGTGTATCTAAATAATTATTGATTATAAATAATGACTAATTTGTGCACGCCTAAAAACCTAAACTTAAAATATGTAAATACTTGAAAATTGAAATATTGGAAAACAAGAGCATAAAATATGGAGAGAGAAAGTTTGGAATATAGTGAAAAAAAGTGCTAAGATTCTTATCTTGCTCAGAAGGAGGAAAGATGTTTTGATCAACATTAGATTTTGATGGAAAAAATATAAGGATAAGTACATATGTTAAGAATGTAAGAGTAATAACTAAACATATAGAAATAGATGTATATCTTCCAAACAAAGAGAGAAGCGGGGAAATGGAAAAGAAAAATTTTCTTTTTTATTTTTTGCACAGGAAGATTCGCCCTAGGCTAACATCTGCTTCCAATCTTCCTCCTTTTTCCTTCTTTCTCCACCCCGACAACCCTGGTACATAGTGGTGTATAGTTGTATGTTCTTCTGGTTCTTCTGTGTGAGCCACCACCACAGCATGGCTACTGACAGACAAGTGGTGTGGTTCTGCAACTGGGAACCGAACCTGGGCCACCAGAGTGGAGCACACCAAACTTTAACCACTAGGCCATCAAGGCTGGCTCGAAAAATTTTCTTAATCCAACAGAAAACAGAAAAGCAGTAGGGAGTAGGGGAGGTTAAAAGCATGTGTATTAGAAAACTCCAAATAAGATGCCAGAAATACGCCAACAAAATTAGAAATCACGATAAATACGAGAACTAAACTCATATATAAAAGACAATCTATCAATTTGGATTTTTAAAGTGAGCTATATGATCCTGATAAGACATACCCAAAACCAAAATAAAACAAAACAAAAAGGATACGGGAAGGTTAAACATGAAAGGATGGGAAAATATTTACTGGGCAAATAGCTAACTAAAAGAAAGCTGATAGGGCAATACTAAAATCAGAAAAAATAAAATTTTAGACAATGAATATTAACAGGTGTTGGTAGGAGAATCGGGAAATCATCTCTCCCCTTAAAACCTCAAAAAAATAGAAAGAATTATAAGAAGAAATTGACAGATGTCCAATTATAGCTAGAGATTTTAACAGAAGCAGTTCAAGTGGACAAAATTCTAGTGAGGATTTAGTAGAATTGCACAACTCAATTACCAATCTTGATCAAATGTGTGTGTGCACATACACAGGTACATATACACATACACACATAGACGTACCCCAAAGATAGAGAATACACATTCTTTTTAAGTACACACATGAACATTTACAAAATGGACCATTTACTATGCCCAAAAGAAATCTCGAAAAAGTCATAACTTACAGACCCATTCTCTAACCACAATGCAATGCAATTAGAATTACACACACACACACACACACACAGGCCAGAAACCCCTACTGATTTGGAAATTGAGACACATACTTCCAAATAATGCACAACTTAAAGGGGAAATCTGAATACGAATTGCTAAATATTTAGAAATGAACTATGGCATGGTTCTGGCTTTTACCTATATGCTGAATTAACTATAGAGGAAAAATACCATGAAATGGGAAGATTGGGAAAAACCCCAGGGCTGGAGGGGTGGGTGCAAGGTTAGGGCAGTAGCTTTGGCTGGAGGCCAGTCGACTATGGGTGTGTAAACTCGGACAGGAGCTATTGGAATGATGCTATTGCGTCTTCCCTGCCATTGCCTTGGGACAAATAGTGCCTGCCCTACACCTGTGGTGACTCAGAGCTGGTCCAGTGGCCTCACGAGTAAAATCAAGGCAGCACAGGTGTAAATGAGAGGCTAAGAAAAACAAGTGCATTCGACTGTGAGAACATTCCTCCTTGTGCACTTGAACCTTCACATGCCCAAACTTGAGGGCATGGGGGATGGGAAGGAAAAATTATTCAACCAGGTTATTACGCGTGTGAGAGGGACTACTGCATCCTTCATCCCTTGGTTCCTCAATTCATGCATTCAGGCTAAGGGGAAGAAGTATATACTGGCCACTGGTTTAAGGCATATGCCCTTTAGACCTGGGCAAAAAAGGGCCACTGACTTGAGCCCTGCACTTGAGAGGCCTTGCTCTGTTTTTCCTGTGGGGGCAACCTGGAGCCTACATGCCTCCAGGCCACTCTGCGTGCCCAGGACCCTGGAATTCCCCGCCCTCCAGAGTCTGCACAGTTCCCTTCCCTAGGCCTGTGCTGCCGCCGTCAGCATACATAGCCCTAGGCTCATGAAGTGAACAAGGGTTGGCTAATTGCAGAGCATGTGGATGGAGCTTGGGATGTGAAAGTTTGGGTGTTCATACAAATTTATGGAAAGACAAAATCAGTGGTAGGAAAGAGAGGGGCTGGTCCATAGCCTACACCTACGGGCTGGCTTGCCTTGCACTCCGGAGACCCAAAAACTCTAAATTCAAATCTGAGTTTTCAATTCATTAGGAAGGTGTATTTGTTAAGGTAGGGAGGCAGAACATATTGTATTTGGCTGTTAGCCTGATTCATAACTTTAAAATATTTAGACATATGATATGTCTGTCTGCCTCTATTTATATTCTTGCCTTAACCTTGCAAATGTTAGGGGTGGGCCCATGTACCATATGCTGTAGGACAGAACACCAAAGGCATGGGCTATTGTCTCCCAGCTAGTGTGTAATTGAGTCTTCAGCAGACCCTTCTGCTGTTCTGTCAGCCGCTGTGATGGGGCTACTTGTTAAGACCAGGAATTCTGTAAGCATGAGCTTGTTGTCATTCTTGCTTCGCCATAAAATATATCCCCTGGTTGGCATTCCACATTTTATGGTGGACATCATGGTGATAGATGAAGTATTCTGTAAGGCCATGACACGGGTGCTGGCAGAAGCACCTGAAGGTAGGGCAGGCAAATCCATACCCAGAAGATTTGTCTTATCCTCATGTGGACAAAGCACTGCCCCTCCGTGATGAGAAAGGGTCCAGTGAAGACCACTTGCCTCCAGGTAGCCGGCTGGTTCCCAAGGGAACTTTGGGGGCTTAGTATTAGTCTCTGCTGTTGGAAAGTTGGGCACTCTGCAGTGGTTCCTAGATCAACCTTGGGAAGAGAACTTGTCTCCACTAGGGCCACTTTGTACCTGGGCCCCCACTGAGCAAGCACTGGGGTGGCTGGGCAGGGAAAGCAAACTCATGCCTGGAAGATATCTCAATTCCATTTCGGAGCTACCTGCTCCAGGATAGAAAGCGTCTGATGTAATCAACCTGGCTTTGAGTGGCAGATTGGTCTCCTTAAGAGATTGTGCCATATTGAGGGCCTAGCTGTAGTTTCTGCTGCTGACAGGTGAGAAATTCAGCAGTAGCAGCAGAAGGTAGATCAGCTTTGGTGACAGGAGCCCATGTATAGGCCCATTCATAGCTTCATCCCTGCCACCATGGCTACTCTGCTCATAGGGCTATTGGCAAGCACCATGGAAGGGGTCAGGGCAAGGACAGAGGCTGGGTGACACCCACTGAATAAATTAGTGTATCCATCTGTTTGCTCAGTGCCTCTGACGTGGATGCTGTCTGATGGTTATTGATGGAAAACATAAACACACGCACACTAATGCTCACTCCCATAGGTCCATCCATACACGTATTCTTTAGACCTCCTTTCTCCAATCTTTCAATCTCGCTCCTTCCAGGCCGCAGACTATCCAGCTGAGTTATCTTCATTATCCAGGAGTTCATAAATATCTTTATCTCTGAGCACTTTTCCATCTATACAAATTTGGTGACCATATGAGAACTCAGAAAAACCTGTGACGCTGCCATTAAGACACAAGCCTGTGTCAGTTAGCTTTCGCTGTATAGCAAATGTAACCACAGGCCCTCCAGGACCAGTTCGACTGACACCATCTTATCAACAGAGTAATTAAGAGCGGTTTTTCAGAAACTGAGACAACTTGTCCAGTTCAGGCCAGTTGAGACCACCAACCCATCAACGGGGCCTGCGCGAATGCTTGACAAATGACCTTTTTGACCTCAAGGAACTAAAAACTCCACCCTCAGATCATGAGGCCACCACCGTTTTATAAACGTGTCCTATGAAGAGGCATGGAACTTTACTACGCTTGCGCAGATCATCAATTCCCTCACTTCTCCTCACCTCCAATCATCTATTCCCACACTTCAGACCACCTCGCCCCCTACCCCATAAGTATCCCTGTGTCCTCATTTTCGAGGCGCATCTGAGATTGATTCTCCCGTCTCCTCCCTTGGCTGCCTTGTGATTAAGTCCTTTCTTTCTGCAAACTCATCCTCTTGGTGATTGGCATAATCATGTGGCAGGCAAAACACACGTGGTTTGGTAACAATTTGGAGCGCCAACCAGGAGGAAAGTCCAGATGGACTCTTTTGCCATAGTTCATCAGCCCCTTGCCAGTGTGGAGAACCTGTGGATGAGTCCAGTAACTGCCTGGAACCACTTGTCCCAGGAACCATTCTAGGATTTTTTCCTGGCTTGGTGCTGCCAGGTCCAGTGTATAACTTCACTTTGCAATAAAGAAATGGTTTCTGGGTTTGGAAGATGTCTGTTGGGTGAGTAACTTTGGCACAGGGACCAAATTCTTATTTCTTCTTCCATCTGGTTTGACTTCCGAAAAGGAAGGCTTGATGTGGCCTTCATTGTGAGGGTCCTGGTTTTAGGACTCCCGATCTAGCTACAGCACAAATATAGTTTTGACCCATCTTGCCTAAATTCTGAAACAATGGGAAATACTAGTTCTATCGCTACCTGTAGCCCTCTGGGCTACATTCCCCAAAATTTGGCAGCTCTGGCAGGACTGAAATAGTCACTGGCTCCTCTCCTTGATTCCTGCCTCTTGGCTCCCAACAGATGAAGCAATGGGCTGCAGCAGCATATCCTGGGCTGAATCACCTATGTTGCTGGAGGCTTGCAAACAGGAGGGAAACCAGGACTGTCCTGCCCAGTATTTAACTGCCGACTCTCCCTACTGACTCTTACTGAACTGGCACCTGTGGCCACACTTAGACTTTTGTCTTCTGCCACTTCGTTTGAGTCGAGGCAGATCTCCCACGAGCCAACATAAAGTCTACCTTTGGTTTAGCATCAGAACAGGGTGTGTGCGCCCACACAGGACTGAGGGAGAAGAAAGTCTTCTCCCCAGGAATAAACTGAGGCAAAGGAGAGGCTTTTCCCCAGCAATGAACTGAGGGAGTCCCTCTCCCCAGGAAGGGACAGAGGGAGCCTCTCTACCTGGGAACAGTTCCTTAAGGGAGCCCCTCTCCCAAGGACTGGTACGAATCCATGAGGGACAGACTGGGTGAT
This sequence comes from Equus caballus, assembly GCF_041296265.1. Classification (NCBI taxonomy): domain Eukaryota; kingdom Metazoa; phylum Chordata; class Mammalia; order Perissodactyla; family Equidae; genus Equus; species Equus caballus. The sequence continues at coordinate 25,106,479 of NC_091694.1, read as the reverse complement.
GGATCAGGGACGCCTGATCACCCCAAGTCACAGTCAGTGTTGCTTGACCCTCGTGGCCAAGACACCTCAACAAGAGGTTTCGAAGTGACAGCGGAAGAGGTAAGAACAGCTGTTTAGGGTTTTTTGTTTGTTTGTTTTTGTCTTTGTGCCAACCTTCTTCCAACAGGATCAGCCAGGAATGATGGGCTTTGTATAAAATTGATTACATCACTTATGCCTGATCGTATTTTAAATTATATTGTGGGGATAACTGAAAATGGCTGGATCTGTGGATCAAGATAACTCAGGATAATTTAAAATTACAGTGGCCACTTTGGGGCTCCTTTGAGCCTCCTAAACTTGTACATTGGCTATTAGAAGGAACATTCCAACTAGGTGAGATTATTTAAGAAGTGCACTTATTAAGTTGTGGCTTTTACAGATACCTCCATAATCTACCTTTAAAGGAGGACCCAAGAGGGCCCCTCCCAGAGTTAATGAGATTCAGAGATTTTCTGGGAAACTGCTGCCCTTAAACAGTTAAAGGGAAGCTAAAATAAAAAAATTAATGGAGTTGTTTATTGCTGTCAGGAATAATTACTGTTCGTTCCAGCTGAAACTGAACAAGATATTTGAAAGGATTTAGTAACTTATGATCAGAAATCTAGCCAAATTAGAAGCTGATATTTAAAGCCTGATGGGAATTTTTTTGGTCTTCTTCCCTAAATTTAAACTATGCACCCAGAGGGAAAGAAAAATTAAGGATAATGTAAGTGGATGGGCATGTTAGTCCTTTGATAAGTAACTAATCTCCCCTGTTAATCTCAAAAAATTGTGACCTCTCCAGGAGCTATTATCTAGACCATCCTGGATTCCTAAGACTGAAAGAAAGAAAGAAAGAAAAACTGGGGAAAGAAGCTTTTGGAGATGCAGACTACTATGAAAGCACCCTTGCCCAAAAATCTAGGGAAAAATTTTAAAACAGAGTCTATAAAATCTTTGCTGCATCTGTCTGTTATTTATGTGTGTGTCTGTATATATTATATATGTGATATTTTTCTACCTCTGAATGTCATAATTTCTGAAAGCTCTATTTAATTGGTTTAAAGTAAGCACTTACAGAAATTTATTCTAAATGTAATAGAAATTAACCCAAATTCCTTTTAAATTAACAAAATATAAATGTCTTTGATAACTGAAAACTTACTTAAGATGGCTGGTTTAATTAGAATGGACATGTCCTCAGAGTTATCAGCATTGGATATAATGCAGACATGCAGCCTTTATTCTACATTTATTGGTCAAAAAGCTGATGTTATCTCTATTACAAAACTGGCTAGCAAAAATAGTAACTTAAAATGATATTAATTTTGTCTAATGTCTTAAGAAGTTTATATAGGCAGTCTAAATAATTATGGGGAATGAGTAAACTGAATAGATGTGAAAAAGATAAAAGTATTGGGTGAACTTTTTAACAATAATTTCGTGTAATGGCATGTATATTTAAGATAACTCCCAAAATTGCTCTGGTAACTTGAAACTTTGAAAGTTTGCTAGGTGAAATTAAATGATAAAAAATTCATTGACTGGCTCATTTTCAAATAAGATAAAATATTCAAACATTATCACTAGACATGTCTAAGTTTACCTAATTTTGGCTTCTTATTACAGAGAAAAAAAGATCTTTGGGTCTATTAGTAAACATGTCTTGTATTTTATGAAGAATTGTAATATGAAGTAACACATTCCTAGGAATTATGAAATTATTTATAAATTTGCCAAGCCACAGAATGGTAACATAAAAGACAATTCATAATTGCTTACCCTTTAGTTTTCACTCAAAATTAAGGTTGGTAAGCCTTAAGAATTCTAATTAATATATGTAATTAAAGCTACTAAAAATTAATTGAGGAAAACACTTTTGTATTCAAGAAAAGTAAGATGTATGTTTTCAGTAAAGAAGGTATAAACACTGGAAATATTTGTTTGCTTTTTTTAGAAAGATAAATTTGTCCAAAGTACTGGGAGGGAAACAAAAGAAGGCATGGGACAGGGGCTGGCCCCGTGGCTGAGTGGTTAAGTTTGCGCGCTCCACTGCAGGCGGCCCAGTGTTTCATTGGTTCGAATCCTGGGCACGGACATGGCACTGCTCATCAGACCACGCTGAGGCAGCGTCCCACATGCCACAACTAGGTGGACCCACAATGAAGAATATACAACTATGTAACGGCGGGGAGCTTTGGGGAGAAAAAGGAAAAAAAAATGTTTTTAAAAAAAAAAAAAGAAGGCATGGGACAAATTCTGAATGTAAAAAAAAAGTTATAGAAGGTTTGTGGAAGAGGAAGCCTGAAGAAAGAGTTTTGTACATGGTCAAATTGGCTAAGATTGAAATGAGTTTAATTAAGTGAATGAGTTTTAATATCAAAAGTAAACTGGTGCAAAATTAGAATTTGGTTTTCTCTCTCTTAAAAGGATACTTTTCCTGGACTTTTAGTTTGCTCTTGATAATGAGATTATAAAAAGTTTTGTTTACCTTTGAGTCAATCAAACTAAAAGACAAAAATCTATGTTTTGTTAAAATGATTTCCTATGTCCTAAAATAGTAAAATCTCTCTATGAAAAGAACTAAGGTGTTTTATTTTTTAAGCTGTTTACCTTTAACATCTGTTGTCACTTCGGTTAAATGGATAACTAAGCATTGTTTCATAGGGACCTATGATATTATGTGGGTAAATGTTATTGATATAAGTGTTTTAAAAATTATATAACATTCCTAAAATTCTGATCTGTCCTAGTTGTCAGCTATAATTATAGTTATTATCTTGAACTGTTGTATGTCACAGAAATAGCCAAGTTTCTTTGGCAATTGCCCTTTTCGAGTCTTTTGCCATTTTCAGATAGTTGTTGTTTTTGCAGATATGTTTCGTCTTCAGAGAGACTCATGGAAAGGACTCTGACATTAGCTCTAGAATGCAGGTTTCTGATAAACTTTCAGATTATAAAACTGAGCTGGGTAAGAGATTACAGAACTCTAATGGAGAAGCTGATGGCATCGTAAAACTGCTAATAGAAGATCAAGAATTGAGTACATAGGACTAAGTGAACTGATGAGGATGATTATAATTTTGATGAATTTTTGTTTGAAATTTGGCTGATTTTTTAAATGTTCTGTTTTTCCAGATTTAAGGAAACTTTTTTCTCTTTTCTCTTAAGCTAACTATGACTTATAGCAATTTTGTAAATTATATCTTCAAAGCAGAAGTGAAACATTTCTCTTTTTCTCCATGCTTTATCCCTCCCGAATCTGGAAACTCTTGATGAGTGAGTATTCTTATTTTTAAGGAAATATAATTATTTGCATAAGTTCAGTAAGAATCCAATCTCCTTGTAGAAGGACACAATTGGAAATATTGCTTATATTACCAAGGCTTTGACTGAACATCATATTTGAGAGAAATATGCATAGACTCAGATATGACCAAATAGCTTTGAGGCACAAAGATTGACTTTATGGACTAAAGCCGCTTGGAAATGTTGGCCTGGTACCTTTCTTACAGGATTCCCAGCAAACTTACCAGGTCGGTAAAGAAGATCACTTCCTTAGCAGGTGCAAAGAACCTCAAGATATTTTTGGGACTCTCAAGAGAAGAGAGGAATTCACTCAAATCTATTGGCATTGTAGGCAGAGTCTGATGACAAATCCTTGGTTTGGCTTTCCTGGCCTTGAGAGGCCTTTAAAGTTCAATCTGAGATTCCTCATGAAAAGTTCCAGCAAAGCAGATTTCAAGGAGCCTATATGATCAATTGCTATTCTTGCTGTATTTATGTAAATAATTGGGCCAAGTTTATTGAAATTAGACTTATTTTGCCAACCAGTGAGTCTTAATTTGGCTATCTTTGGTAAAAATGAGGGTGATTTTAGAGAGAAGAATTGTTTCAATAAAAACTATAGTGCACATTCATGGATATTAGATTCTAGTTCTGTTAATTGTCTTTGAGATTTTTGTTTTCTATCTATAAATTGGACTGGATGCTGAATTCTTCTGGTCTCCTGAAATATCTGGCTACAAATCTCCCAACTAGTGTTTTCCATTTTTTCCCCATCATTTTCATTTGGAATTATTGAGAAGTAAAACTACCCTTTTTTCCAGAAGCCCTGCAAACTAAAGATGGACAACTTGATATAAACTTAACAGAGATTCATGTCTGTTGCTGTGTAAGCCACTCAGAAGGATACCTGAGGGGCTGGCCAGGTTACATAGTGGTTAAGTTTGCGCACTCCACTTCAGCAGCCCATGGTTCATGGGTTCAGATCCCAGGTGTGGACCTGTGCACTGCTCATCAAGCGATGCTGTGGCAGCCTCCCACATACAAAACAGAGGAAGTTTGGGCCTGCCTGGTGGCACAGCGGTTAATTGCACACAATTCCACTTCAGCAGCCAGGGGTTTGCCAGTTCAGATCCTGGGTGTGGACATGGTACTGCTCAGCAAGCCATGCTGTGGTAGGTGTCCCACATATAAAGTAGAGGAATATGAGCACAGAAGTGAGCTCAGGGCCAGTCTTCCTGAGCAAAAATGGGAGGATTTGAAGCAGTTAGCCCAGGGCTAATCTTCCTCAAAAAAAAAATAGAGGAATATTGGCATGGATGTTAGCTCAGGGACAATATTCCTCCAGCAGAAAGAGGAAGGTCAGCAACAGATGTTAGCTCAGGGGTAATCTTCCTCACATACACAAAAAAGATACCTGAACATCTGATGACATCATCAGAGACATTTCAAACTGCAAAAGATGCTTTGACCTTGACTTCTAGAAATCTTGACTGGCTTGCCCCTGGGGTCAGAAACTGGTTTATAATTTGCTCCAATTATTAACCTTGTTTTTCTTATTGTTCCTCCAGAAATTCTTCTTATTAAATAGCTGGTTACTTGCTTACATAATATAAGCCTAATTTTGGGAACCCACTTGCATCACCACCTTACTAAGAGACTGGTTCAGTGAGATGGAATAACCTATGCCCCATATCAGCAGGAAGAAGCTAGAGCAGTTGTTACCCCATTTTCCTCAAGGTTTACAGATGAACAACAAAAAGGGGAGATTTGTAACCACAGGCCCTCCAGGACCAGTTCAACTGGCCCCATCTTATCAACAAAGTAATTACGAGTAGTTTTTCAGAAACTGAGACCCCGTTGTCCAGTTCAGGTTGGTTGAGACTACAAATCCATCAACTGCGTCTGTGAAAATGCTTGACAAGTGACTTTTTTTTACCTCAAGGAGCTAAAAACTCCACCCTCAGATCATGAGGCCACCACCATTTTGTGAACACGTGTCCTATGAAGAGGCGTGAAGCTTGACTACGCTTGCGCAGATCATCAATTCCCTCACTTCTCCTCGCCTCCAATCATCTATTCCCACACGTCAGACCACCCTGCCCCTCTGCCTCAGAAATATCCCTGAGTACCCATTTTTGGAGAGAGAGATCTGAGATTGACTCTCTTCCTTCCTTGATTGGCTGCCTTCTGATTAAATCCTTTCTCTTTGCAAAGTTGTTGTCTTGGTGATTGGCATAATTGTGTAGTGGGTAAAATGAAACTGGTTTGGTAACACAAACTACTCCAAAACTTAATGGTTTAAAACAGCAAGCATTCATTATTTCTCATAATTCTATGAGTTGACTTGGAAGCTCTTCTGGTCTGGACTGGCTCAGCCGGAGCTGGGGCTGGATGATCTAAAGGAGCCTCACCCAAATGTCTGATTGTTGGCAGGCTGAGTGGTCTAAGGAAACCTGAGATGGAACCACTGATCTCTGCTCCATCTGGTCTCTCGTTTTCCAGCAGGCTTTTTCACACATGGCAGAAGGGTTCCTAAACTCAGCAAGAGAGGGCAAACCCTTTTTAAATCTCTGCCTTCATTGCTTTTGCTAATGTACCATTGCATAGAGCAAGCCACCTGGAAGCTGCTTTCCAGTCTCCAATCTTTTTACTGACTCTTTTTCTGCTCAAACCCAAAATGTTAGAGTGCTCCAAGGTCATTCCTGAGACTTCTTTCTCCAGTTGTACAGTATTCCTGGGAAATTTCACCCAGGCAATGGCATTAACTACCACCTCCAAGCCAATGACTATCAAATCCATATCTCCACCATTTCCCTAAACTCCAGACTTGCTGTTAATACTGCAATTCAACTCTGACACTAACCACCCAGAGTTAGCACAGATTCCGCAGGTTTAAAGGCACAGTCTCCAAAGTACCCTCACTTTACATGCCAAGTTCAGAATGTCCAGACCACCCACACTTCTGACCAACTGGTTAAAAATTCAGGGGTTACCATGTCCCTTCAGATTCAATAATTTGCTAGAATGACTCACAGAATCAGGAAATCCTGTACTCATTATTATAGTTTTATTATAAAGGATACAAATCAGGACCAACCAAAGGAAGAGACACATAGGGCAAGGTCTGGGAAGGTCTTAAATGCAGAGCTTCTAGGTCCTCTCCCCATGGAATCAGGACACTACACTCAGCATATCAATGTGTTCACCAACCAGGAAGCTCAACAAGCTTTGGGTATTCTGGGGAATTTTATTGGGGTTTTATTACATAGGTATAATTAATTAAATCATTAGTCATGTGGTTGAACTCGATGTCCAGCCCCTCGCCCCTCACTGGAGGTTGGGCTTGATATCACCTGGTTTGAAGTTTCAACCCTTTAACTACATTGTTAGTCTTTCTTGCCAGCCCTTATTTGAGTCATCTTGTTAGGATAGGTGCAGGAATGATCCAGGGGTTCATGAAAAACAAAGACAATCATGTCACTCGGGAAATTCCTAGGATTTAGAGGATATCTCCCAAGAAGCACGTACAAATACTAGACAAATTCTTTATTATACAACACTTCTATATCCAATTATCTACTCAACACAGCTAATTGTCTACTTGACACTTGGATGTCTAACAGGCATCTCAAGCTTAATATGTCAAAAACAAAACTCCTGAGTTTTCTCCAAATCCAATCATCCCACAGTCTTCCTGAATTCAGTAAATGGCACTAACTTCCAACAAGTTTTTCAAGCCAAAATTCTTGGAATCATCCTTGATTCCTTTCTTTCCCTGTTCCCTATTACCTAACCTATCAGCAAGCCCCTGTAGGGGAGTACACTCTTCCACCCCAAAAATGTGTCACTTTGGCTTGAGGATTATTTTGGTCTGGTTATTTTTAAGAATAAAAGACTCAGGAAGAAAAACTTTGACCTTCCCCCTAACTGCCTAAAAGAATTTAAGATACAAGGCCTTTCCAGGGAGGAGCTATCACCATAGATAACTATCATATAAGATGAAATATGTGTGATAGAAAGGGAGGAACCTAGCAAGATGACCAGACAGCTTTAAGGAACAAAGCTTGACTTTATGGAACAACCAAAGCCTCTTGGAAATATCACCCTGGTACCTTGCTTAGAGGGTTCCAAACAAACTTCTTACCAGATAAGTAAGGAAGATCACTTCATGGCAGGTGCAAGAACATCAGAATATTTGGGGGACCTTGAGAAGAGAGGAATTCACCCAAATCTATAGGTATTGCAGGCAGAATCTGATAAGTCATTGGTTTTGCTTTCCTGGTCTCAAGAGGCATTTCAAAGTTCAATCTGAGATTCCTTATGAAAAGTTCCAGCAAAGCAGATTTAAAAGAGCTTATAGGACCAATTGCTATTCTTGCTGTACTTATGTAAATAAACAGGCCAAGTTCATTGAAATTAGACTCATTTTGTGAACAAATTAGTCTTAATTTGGCTATCTTTGCTGGAGATGAGGGAGATTTTAGAGAGAAAAATTATGTTCCAGTAGCATATCTTTGTGGATATTAAATTCTAGTTCTGTTAGTTGTCTTTGAGGTTTTTGTTTTCTACCTGTAAACTGGACTGGATTCTGAATTCTTCTAGTTTCCTCAAATATATGGCTACAAATCTCAAAACTAATATTTTCAATTTTTTCCCATCCTTTTGATCTGTAATCATTAAGAACTGAAACCTTCCTTTTTCCTGAAGCCCTGCAAACTAAAGCTGAACAACTTGATATAAATTTAAGACAGATCACCACAATGGCCCTTGTTTAGACAATGTTCATGCCTGTTGCTGTGTTAAGCACTCAGAAAGTTACCTGAACACTCAATGACATCATCATAGACATTTCAAACTGCAAAAGATGCTTCAAGCCTGACACTAGAAATCTTGACTGGCTGCCCTCTGGGTGCAGAAACTGATTTATAATTTGCTCCAACCATTAACGTCTGTTTTTCTTTTGTTTCCATAGAAACACCTCTTATTAAATACTTGATTGCTTTCTTACACAACACAGGCCTAAGTTTGGGAGGCCACCCGCATTACTGCCTTCTGAAATTAATTTAACTGGACTAACCTATTGTCAGGACTAAGAGGCTGATTCAGTGAGATGGAACAACCTACGAACTCAGCTTTTGGACTGTGAAACTTCTTGGAGAACTTTCAAAGCAGAACTGTAGGGGAGCAGAATTTGCCACCCCAAAATGTGTCTCTTCGACTTGAGGATTATTTTGGGGCTGATTATTTTTAAGAACAAAAGACTCTGGAAGAAAAATTGAACTTCTCCCTAACTGCCTCAAAGAATTTAAGATAAAAGGCCTTTCCAGGAAGGAAATACATCATAGATAACCATTATGATATGAACTAGGTATGGTAGACAGGGAGGAACCTAGCAAGGCCCATTTTACCAGAGTCCTTTTCATGTCTTATTGTCTCTACAAGGCATGGCAAACACGTATTTACCAAGCACTTGCTTTTCCACCTCCACATGAATTGCCTTCCTCCCCTTTGAAGTCCCAAACCACTACCCACAACAACCTCTTTTGTCTTAAGCTGAAGATGGTATTTAAGGTGGTGGCTTCAGCTATTTTGTTGAGTTACTCAGTTTTACTGTTTCTCTCATGTATACATGTTATTAAACTTCGTGCAATTTTCTCTTGTTATTCAGTCTCATGTCAATCTAATTCTTAGACTAGCCGGTAGAACCTAGAAGGTAGAGGAAAATTTCTTCCTCCCCTATACCTCAATTCCTGTTACAAATCTGTTCACTTCTTTTCGTTGCCACAGGTACCACTCTTGCCAAAATCTCCATCATTTATTTACTCTCTTTTTTACAAAAGTTTCCTAGCTGGTCTCTTTGCTTCTACTCTTACTCTACAAGCCATTCTTCACATCACAGGGTGAATCAGATAATGACACTTCCCTGTTTAAAAACCATCCAGTATCTCTCTGCTGACTTAGACTACAATTAAGACTTCTCAACATGGCCTACACGATCTGGTCTCTGACTGTTTCTCAGACTGCACCTTCTATTTCCCCATCTTCCTCACTCCTCTCCATCCCCACAGGCCTTATCTAATTTTCTCAAGCACATTGAGCTCCTTTCCTTATGCAGCCCTTATGTCAGCTGTTCCCTGCCTGGAATAGTTTTCAAGATCACATGGCTGTCCTTTCTTGGCACCCAGGCCTCAATTTAACATCACCTCCCAGAAAGTGGGGGTAGTTTTCCAGACTAATGTATTTCCTTAGTCACTCTCTGTTTACTTTTGGACAGCACTTATCACTACCTGATATTTACATGTTAATATCTTTCTTGGTTTATTGCTTCCTCACCGCCTGCTCCCTGCAGAATGTAAACATCAGGAGAGTGGAGATCTCATTTATTTTGTTCAATGCTCTATCCCCAGTACCAACAAGGCCTGGAACATAGTAGGCATTCAATAAATGAATGAAATTAGATTAGCTATTCTCACCCAGCTAAAGGCTTAGCTAGTTTGCCCTGCCTTCCCCTGATCTTTTGGTTCTGGAAGAGCATGGTTGCATATATTAGCCAACTAGGGCCACCATAACAAAATGCCATAGACTGGGTGGCTTAAACAAAAGGAAGTTCTTTCTTCATAGTTCTAGAGTCTGGAAGTCTGAGATCAGGGTGCCAGCATGGTGAGGCTCTGGTGAGAGCTCTCTTCCTGGCTTGCAAATGGCCACCTTCTCTCTATGTGCTCACATGGTGGAGAGAGAGCACAAGCTCTCTGGTGTCTCTTCTTATAAAGACGCTAATTCCATCATGGGAGCCCTTCCTTCATGACCTCATCTAAACTTAATTACCTCCCAAAAGCCCCATCTCCAAATACCATTACATTGCGAGCTAGGGCTTCAACATATGAATTCAGAGAAGATAAAATCAGTCCATAGCATTTCAGTTTTCTGTCATCTTGCTTTTATGGAAGACCTACATATCTCATATATATCTTGGTGGCTTGTGATCCCCACCCCCCAAAAAAGCATGTTTTAGGTAACTGAGAAAGGGCCTGGAAGTCTTAGACCTCTTTGATGTTTGTTTGGGTTTTCCTTCTTCTCTGTATTGTATCCTTTGTCATTATTACAGCTTATAGAAGTATACTTTGCTGAGTTTCATGAGTCTTTTCAATCATGTGACCCTGTGTTATTGCTGCATCCCCTTCCTGCTTAGCCACCTGTTTGGCTTCTACCACTTCTGAACTCATCCCAAAGGTGAGATGCATCTAGGCAGAGCAAGTGAGTGTGAGACAAAGCAGTGTAATCACTTAGACAGCATTACTGCAAGGCCCCCACTGGAGGAAAAGGATAAGATTGGCTCTAGCAACTGGAGGCACCATAAGACCAGAGCACCATTCCATCCCTACATCTGTGTCCAAACTGAGTTCACACCCCAGAATCCTCAGCTACCCAAATTGCTCCTGTACATCATTCTGTCACCCTCAGTGTGACGACCTCAAGTAGAAAACAGCCCATGGGCACCAGAAGGTATCTACTAGATCGACCACCTCCCTAAGGGAGGAGACCCGTGGGTTCGAGGACCCCCACCACTGACTAGTGCTCTTCCATGGTACTTTAATGGCCTGTTTGAGCCTCCAGGGAGGTCAGATGGAAATCTAAGCCCCTGAGAATAGGGGATGCAGATGGTTCTCAGAGATTCAAGAGGGATGTGCTATGCTTATAGATTAACCAGTCCACTTCTTTCTCACAGCACCTCCACCAAAAGACAGGAAGAGAACAAGAGAGATTTCCAAATCATGGTTTTGTAAATCATGGTATTCTCTATGTGTGAGTGGTTCTGGTAAAGAGTTTAGAAGAAAGAGAAGGCAGATAAAGCTATTGCTTAGGGTGAAAGTTTAAAATTCTAATTATCCATAGACCTTCCATAATGACACATAATTGAGACTTGGCTGAAATAAATGTCCCTGGTGATAGTGAAAACAATGAGAACAGACCTCAGACTCCTAGTGTCTAGCCTAGAGCATTTACTAACTCACCCAATTTTTTATTAGAAAGGAAAAAGTAAAGAGGAGTGAAGTAAGCATCATGGCACAATGATTTGTTCCCTTAGTCTGTCCCCTCTAAGTTACAACCAAATAGACATTCATTAACCAGCACAAGATTACCCGCACAGCACAACAGGATGTCTGAGAGATCCACACAGCTGTGCATCTGAAGGAGAGTGGGCTGGTCCCCAGGAGGCAGTGGAAAAAGCACCCCTCCCCCTTCCCAGCAGCAGTGAGCCAGGTCACAGATCCTTACACAGCAGCAGCCATGACTGTAAGAGGTGGGGTCAGCCAAAACTGTGTGAACACTTTTGGAGTTGCACCCCTGCCCATGGGAGCACACTGTATGGTGGTGGCCCTGCCAGTGGGAACACTCTACAGTGAGTCGTGTCAGTTTAGCCCCTGAATGGTGTCTGTCCACTGAGCACAGTGCAGACAAGAAAGCACCCCTGCCCACTCAAAAGGCACTCACACCCATGGAGCACAGGAACCCACAGGACCCACTGAGTGGTAGCTCAGCTCACTTGTAGGCAAGACTCCCACTTAGTGTGCAGCAGCTCAGCCAGTCAGTCCCCTGCCAGGCACAGAGGCGCCATCTACAGTGCCCAACCCTCCTGCCCAGCACAGAAGCCCTGCCCATGTGAACACAACCTGCAGAGCAATGGCAGCCAGCCCAGGCAAATGCAGACTAGCCTTACCCACAAAACTTCCAGTGGACAGGGCAGGATCAGAAAACACAGCTGGTGCTCCCCCACAGTAATGGCAGGTAGATTCTGTGACCTGATACTATCACAAATGCACTAGCAAAGGATCACTTCATCAAATACCATGATGAACTACAATAACACTTCAGAGCAGAACGAAAATGACATGACAAGTCTCCAGAAACCAATCCTGAACTCATAGAAATTTACAGTCTAAATGACAGAGAATTCAAAATAGTTATCATAAAGAAACTCAACAAGTTACAAGAAAACCCAGAAAGACAGTTCAATAAGCTCAGGAATAAAATTAATGAACAGAAGGAAAACTTCATGAAAGGGGTTGAAACTCTAAAAAAACGAAAAAGAAACAGAAACTCTGGACATGAAGAACACAATTAATGAGATAAAAAATAATCTAGAATCAATAAAAAATAGAGCTGAGATTATGGAGGACAGAATTAGTGATTTAGAGGATAGAAATATAGAAATGCTTCAGGTGAAGGAGGAGAGAGATCTAACATTTTTTAAAAATGAAGAGGGCCAGCCCTGGTGGCCTAGTGCTTAAGTTCAGCACCTTCTGCTTCAGCAGACCTGGTTCAGTTCCCAGGCGTGGACCTACACCACTCGTTAGTGGCCATGCTGTGCAGTGGCTCACATATAAAAAGAGGAATATTGGCAACAGATGTTACATCAGGCAAATCTTCCTCAGTGAAAAGAAAAAGAAGAGGAAGAAATTCTTCAAGAAATATCCAACTCAATTAGGAAAAGCAACATAAGGATTACAGGTATTCCAGGGGGAGAAAAGAGGGAGAGAGGAGCAGAGAGCTTGTTCAAAGAAACAATAGGTGAGAACTTTCCAACCTGGGGAAGAAACTAGACTTACAAATACATGAAGCCAATAGAACTCTTACTTACATCAGTGCAAAAAGACCTTTTCCAAGGCATATACTATTAAAACTGTTAAAAGTCAATGACAAAGAAAAAATATTAAGGGCAGCAGGCAAAAGAAAATAACCTCCACAGGAGCCCCTATCAGGCTTTCAGAAGATTTCTCAGCAGAAACCTTACAGGCAGGAGAGAATGGAATGATATATTCAAAATACTGAAAGACAAAACCCTTCAGTCCAGAATACTCTATCCAGTGAAACAATCCTTCAGATACAATGGAGAAATAAAAGTTTTCCCAGATTAAGAAAAACAAAAAAAGTTGAGGGAGTTCATCACTGCTAGACCTCCCTTACAAGAAAAGGTGGAGGAAGCCATCCTCCCTGTAACAAAAAGGCAAAGATGTGCAAAACCTTGAGCAAGGAGATAAGTAGATAAATAGAATCAGAAAATTTCAGCTCTATAACAGAATAGGTCAGTAAACAATTATGACATAAAAGACAAAGGGAAGGGAAGCATCAAAAATAACTATAAACACTTCAATTTAGTCACAAACTCACATTGTAGAAAAGAACAATTTGTGACAACAATAACTCAGAAGGGAAAGAGGAAAGAGAGGGAACTTGCTTGGGCTGATAGAGATAAGAGGTTATCAGGAAATGGACTATCTCATCTATGAGATCTTTTATATAAACCTCATGATAACTACTAAACAAAAAATCAGAGCAGTGGGCTGGCCCCGTGGTCCAGTGGTTAAGTTCGTGCACTCCACTTCAGTGGCCCAGGGTTTCACCAGTTCGGATCCTGGGCACAGACCTAGCACTGCTCATCGAGCCATGCTGAGGTGGTATCCCACATAGCAGAGCCAGAAGGACGTAAAACTAGAACATACAACTATGTACTTGGGGACTTTGGGGAGAAGAAGAAGAAAAAAATAAAAAAAGAAGATTGGCAACAGATGTTAGCTCAGGTGCCAATCTTTAAAAAAAAAACAAAACAAAACAAAAAACCAAAACCAGAGCAGAGATACAAATCACAAATAAAGACACAACTAAGAAAACCATCACAGAAAACCACCAAACTGAAATGGCAGTCAGAAACACAAGGGAAAAGAAAAAATAGAAATATAGGACAACCAGAAAACAAGAGATAAAATGGCAGTATTAAGCTCTCAATAATATATGGATAATCACTCTAAATATAAATGGATTGAATTCTCCAATCAAAAGACACAGAGTGCTTGGATGGATGAAAAAACAAGACCCAAGAATATGCTGCCTCCAGGAAACACATCTCAGCTCTGAAGACAAACATAGACTCAGAGTGAAGGCATGGAAGACGATACTCCAAGCAAATGGGAAGCAAAAGAAAGCAGGTGTTGCCATACTTATATCACACAAAGGAGACTTCAAGAAAAAAAGACAATAAGAGACAACAAGGGACTGTATATAATGATAAAAGGAACATTCCACCAAGAGGACATAACACTTATGAATATATATGCACATAACACAGGAGTGCCAAAGTATATAAAGCAACTATTAAAGGACCTAAAGGGAGAAATGGACATCAACACAATAATAGTAGGGGACCTTAACACCCCACTTACATCAATGGATAGATCATCCAGACAGAAAGTCAACAAGAAAACAGTGGCCTTACTAGAAATTAATTACAAGAAAAAAGCTGAGAAAGGCACAAAGATGTGGAGACTAAACAACACACTACTGAACAAGCAATGGATCATTGAAGAAATTAAAGAAGAAATAAAAAAATACCTGGAAACAAATGAAAATGATAGCATGCCACACCAACTCATATGGGATACAGCAAAAGCTGTATTAAGAGGAAAATTCATCGCAACACAGGCACATCTTAACAAACAAGAAAAATCCCAAATAAGCAACCTTAAAGCACACCTAACTGAACTAGAGAAAAAAAGAACAAATGAAGCCCAAAGTCAGCAGAAGGAGAGAAATAATAAAAATCAGAGCAGAAATAAATACTATTGAAACAAAAAAAGGCAGTAGAAAGGATCAATGAGACAAAGAGCTAGTTTTTTGAGAAGATAAATAAAATTGACAAACCACTAGCCAGACTTACAAAGAAAAAAAGGGAGAAAGCTCAAATAAACAAAATCAGAAATGAGCAAGGAGAAATAACAACAGACTCTGCAGAAATACAACAAATTATAAGAGAATACTACAAAAAACTATATGCCAACAGAATGGATAACCTAGAGGAAATGGATAAATTCTTGGACTCCTAGAATCTCCCAAAGCTCACTCAAGAAGAGGCAGACAATTTGAACAGACCAATCACAAGGAAAGAGATTGAAACAGCAATCAAAAACATCCCAAAGAATAAAACCCCAGGATCAGATGGCTTTCCTGGGGAATTCTACCAAACTTTCAGAGACGATTTAATACCTATCCTTTTCAAGCTATTCCAAAAAATGAGGGAAGATGGAACACTTCCTAACACATTCTATGAGGCCAACATCACGCTGATACCAAAACCTGACAAGGACACCACGAAAAAAGAGAACTATAGGCCAATATCACTGATGAACATAGATGCAAAAATTCTAAACAAAATTTTGGCAACCGGAATTCAGCAATTCATCAAAAGAATCATACATCATGATCAGGTGGGATTCATACCAGGGACCCAGGGATGGTTCAACATCCACAAATCAATCAACGTGATACACCACATCAACAAACTGAGGAATAAAAACCACATGGTCATCTCAATAGATGCAGAGAAGGCATTTGACAAGATCCAACAGCCATTTATGATAAAAACTCTGAACAAAATGGGCATAGAAGGAAACTACCTCAACATAATAAAGGCCATATGTGACAAACCCATAGCCAACATCATACTCAATGGGCAAACACTGAACACCATCCCCCTGAAAACAGGAATGAGACAAGGATGCCCTCTATCACCACTCTTGTTTAACATAGTACTGGAGGTCCTGGCCAGAGCAATCAGGCAAGAAAAAGGAATAAAAGGAATCCAAATAGGGAGGGAAGAAGCGAAACTCTCGCTGTTTGCAGACGACATGATCTTATATATAGAAAACCCCAAAGAATCCATTGGAAAACTGTTAGAAGTAATCAACAACTACAGCAAAGTTGCAGGGTATAAAATCAATTTGCATAAATCAGTAGCATTTCTATACTCCAGTAATGAACCAACAGAAAAAGAACTCAAGAATATGTTACCATTCACAATCACAACAAAAAGAATGAAATACCTTGGGGTACATTTAACTAAGGAAGTGAAGGACCTATATAATGAAAATTAAGGCCTTTCTGAGAGAATTGGATGATGACAGAAGGAGATGGAAAGACATTCCATGTACATGGATTGGAAGAATAAACCTAGTTAAAATGTCCGTTCTACCTAAAGCAATCTACAGATTCAACACCATCCCAATAAGAATCCCAATGACATTCTTTACAGAATTAGAACAAAGAATCCTAAAATTCATATGGGGCAACAAAAGACCCCGAATTTCTAAAGCAATCCTGAGAAAAAAGAACAAAACAGGAGGCATCACAATCCCTGATTTCAAAACATACTACAAAGCTACAGTAATCAAAACAGCATGGTACTGGTACAAAAACAGGTGCACAGATCAATGGAACAGAATTGAAAGCCCAGAAATAAAACCACACATCTATGGACACCTTATCTTTGACAAAGGAGCTGAGGGCATACAATGGAGAAAAGAAAGTCTTTTCAACAAATGGTGCAGGGAAAACTGGAAAGCCACATGTAAAAGAATGAAAATTGACCATTCTTTTTCACCATTCACCAAAATAAACTCAAAATGGATCAAAGACCTAAAGGTGAGACCTGAAACCATAAGGCTTCTAGAAGAAAACGTAGGCAGTACACTCTTTGACATCAGTATTAAAAGGATCTTTTCGGACACCATGCCTTCTCAGAGAAGGAAAACAATAGAAAGAATAAACAAATGGGACTTCATCAGATTAAAGAGCTTCTTCAAGGCAAAGGAAAACAGGATTGAAACAAAAAAACAACCCACTAACTGGGAAAAGATATTTGCAAGTCATATATCTGACAAAGGCTTAATATCCATAATATATAAAGAACTCTCGCAACTCAACAACAAAACATCAAACAACCCAATCAAAAAATGGGCAGGAGACATGAACAGACATTTCTCCAAAGAAGACATACTGATGGCCAATAGGCACATGAAAAGATGCTCATCATCGCTGATCATCAGGGAAATGCAAGTCAAAACTACACTAAGATATCACCTTACACCCGTTAGAATGACAAAAATATCTAAAACTAATAGCAACAAATGTTGGAGAGGTTGTGGAGAAAAAGGAACCCTCATACACTGCTGGTGGGAATGCAAACTGGTGCAGCCACTATGGAAAACAGTATGGAGATTCCTCAAAAAATTAAAAATAGAACTACCATACGATCCAGCCATCCCACTACTGGGTATTTATCCAAAGAGCTTGAAGTCAGCAATCCCAAAAGTCCTATGCACCCCAATGTTCATTGCAGCACTGTTTACAATAGCCAAGACGTGGAAGCAACCTAAGTGTCCAGCAACAGACGAATGGATAAAGAAGATGTGGTACATATATACAATGGAATACTACTCAGCTGCAAAACAGAACAAAATCATTCCATTTGCAATAACATGGATGGACCTTGAGAGAATTATGTTAAGTGAAATAAGCCAGGGAGAGAAGGATAATCTGTGTATGACTCCACTCATATGAGGAATTTAAAATTATGGACCAAGAACAGTTTAGTGGATACCAGGGGAAAGGTGGGGTGGGGGGTGAGCACAAAGGGTGAAGTGGTGCACCTACAACATGACTGACACACATTAATGTACAACTGAAATTTCACAAGATTGTAACCTATCAATAACTCAATAAAAAAAAAAAAGAAAAAAAAGAAAACAGTGGCCTTAAATGAAATACTAGACCAAATGGACTTAATAGATATGTATAGAACATTCCATCCAAAAAGAGCAGAATTCACAATTTTCTCTAGTGTATATGGAACACTCTCAAAGATAGACCCTATGTTGGGAAACAAGGCAAGCCTCAATAAATTTAAGAAGATTGAAATCATATCAAGCTTCTTTTCTGACTACAATGCTATGAAACTAGAAATCAACCACAAGAAAAAAGCTGAGAAAGTCACAAGTATGTGGAAACTAATCAGCATGCTACTGAACAACTATTGGATCAACGAAGAAATCAAAGTAGAAATCGATAAATACCTAGAGACAAATGCAAATGAAAACACAACATACCAACTCTTATGAGATTTAGCAAAGGTGGTTCTAAGAGGGAAATTCACAGTAACACAGGTCCGTCTCAATAAAGAAGAAAAATCTCCAATAAGTAATCTTAAACTACACCCAACAGAACTAGAAATATAGAACAAAGTCCAAAGTCAGCAGAAGGAGAGAAATAATAAGAATTAGAGCAGAAATAAATGAAATAGAGACTAAAAATAGAATAGAAAGGATCAATAAAACTAAGAGCTGGTTCTTTGACAAGATAAAAATAATTGATAAACACTTAGCCAGACTCACTAAGAAAAAAAGAGGGGAGCCTCAGATAAATATAATTAAAAATGAAAGAGGAGAAATTACAATGGATACCACAGAAATACAAAGGATTATAAGAGAATACTATGAAAAACTATATGCCAACAAATTGGACAACCTAGAAGAAATAGATAAATTCTTAGACTCGTACAACCTCGCAAAACTGAATCAGGAAGAAATAAAGAATCTGAATAGGCAAATCACAAGTAAACAGATTGAAACAGTGTTCAAAAATCTCCCAAAAAATAAAAGTCCAGGATCAGATGGCTTCTCTGGAGAATTCTACCAAAGATTCAAAGATTTAATATCTACACTCAAACTATTCAAAAAAAATGAAGAAGACAGAATGCTTTCTAACTCATTTTGTGAGGCCAACATTACCCTGACACCAAAACCAGACAAGGACAATACAAAGAAGGAAAATTATAGGCCAATATCACTGATGAACATAGATGCAAAAATCCTCAACAAAATATTGGCAAATCAAATACAGCAATACATTAAAAGAATCATATGCCATGATCAAGTGGGATTTATACCAGGAATGCAGGGATGGTTCAACATGTGCAAATCAATCAATGTGATATACTCCATTATCAAAATGAGGAATAAAAATCACATGATCATCCTAATAGATGCAGAGAAAACATTTGACAGGATCCAGCACTCATTTATGATAAAACCTCTCAATAAAACTGGTATAGAAGGAAAGTACCACAACATAATAAAGGCCATATATGACAAACCCACTGCCAACATCATAGTTAATGGTGAAAAACTGAAAGCCATCCCTCTAAGAAGAGGAACAAGACAAGGGTGCCCATTCTCACCACTCCCATTCAACATAGTACTGGAGGTTTTGGCCACAGAAATTAGACAAGAGTAAGAAATAAAAGGTATCCAAACTGGTAAGGGAGAAGTGAAACTCTCACTGTTTGTGGATGCCATGATCCTATATATAGAAAACCCCAAAGAATCCACCAGAAAGCTATTAGAAATAATCAACAATTAGAGCAAAGTTGCAGGGTACAAAATCAGCTTACAAAATTCAGTTGCATTTCTATACATTAATAATGAACTAGCATAAAGAGAAGTCAAGAATACAATCCCATTCACAAGCTCAACAAAAAGGATAAAATATCTAGGAATAAATTTAACCAAGGAGGTGAAAGACCTATACACTGAAAACTATAAGACATTATTGAAAGATATTGAAGAAGATACAAAGAAATGGAAAGGTATTCCATGCTCACATATTGGAAGAATAAATGTAGTTAAAATGTCCATATTACCTAAAGCAATCTATAGATTTAATGCAATCCCAATCAGAATCCCAATGACATTCTTCACAGAAATAGAACAAAGAATCCTAAAATTTGTATGGAACAACAAAAGACCCTGAATAGCCAAAGCAATCCTGAGAAAAAAGAAAAAATCTGGAGGCATCACAATCCCTGACTTCAAAATATACTACAAATCTATAGTAATCAAAAGAGCATGGAACTGGCACAAAAACAGACACAAAAATCAATGGAATAGAATTGAAAGCCCAGAAATAAAACCACACATCTATGGACAGCTGATCTTCGAAAAAGGAGCTAAGAACATACAATGGAGAAAGGAAAGTCTCTTCAACAAACGGTGTTGGGAAAACTGGACAGCCACACGAAAAAGAATGAAAGTAGACCATTATCTTATACCATAAACAAAAATTAACTCAAAACGCATTAAACATTTGAATGTAAGACCTGAAACCATAAAACTCCTAAAAGAAAATATAGGTAGTACGCTCTTTGACATCAGTCTTAGCAGCATCTTTTCAAATACCATGCCTACTCAGGCAAGGGAAACAAAAGGAAAAATAAACAATTGGAACTACCTCAGACTAAAAACCTTCTGCAAGGCAAAGGAAACCATGAACAAAACGAAAAGACAACCTACCAATTGGAAGAAAATATTTGCAAATCATATATCCAACACGGGTTAATTTCGCAAATATATAAAGAACTCATACAACTCAACAACAACAACAAAAACAACCCAATCAAAAATTTGGCAAAGGATATGAACAGACATTTTTCCAAAGAAGATATACAGATGGCCAACAGGCACATGAAAAGATGTTCAACATCGCTGATTGTTAGGGAAATGCAAATCAAAACTTCAATGAGATATCACCTTACACCCGTCAGAATGGCTATAACTACCAAGGCAAAAAATAACAAGTGTTAAAGAGGATATGCAGAAAAGGAAACCCTCATACTAGTGGGAATGCAAAGTGGTGCAGCCACTGTGGAAAACAGTACGGAGATTTCTTTAAAAGTTAAGAATAGAAATATCATATGATCCAGCTATCCCACTACTGAGTATTTATCCAAAGAACGTGAAATCAACAAATCAAAGAGATTTATGCACCCCTATGTTCATTGCAGCATTATTCACAACAGCCAAGACATGGAAGCAACCCAAGTGCCCATCAACTGATGAATGGATAAAGAAGATGTGGTATATATATAAAATGGAATACTACTCAACCATAAAAAAAGACAAAATCGTCGCATTCACAACAGCATGGGTGGACCTTGAAGGTATTATGTTAAGCAAAATAAGCCAGACAAAGAAAGACAAACACCATATGATTTCACTCATATGTGAAAGGTAAACAAACACATGGATAAAGAGAACAGATTAGTGGTTACCAGAGGGGAAGGGAGTTGGGGGCTGGATGATAGACATAAAGGGGCACATATGTATGGTGACAGACAAAAATTAGACTATTGGTGGTGAGCATGATGCAGTCTATATAGAAACTGATATATAATAATGTACATCTGAAATTAAACCAATGTGACCTCAATAAAATAACTGAAAAAAATAAAAATAAAAATTATTTGACACATACCAACCAAAAAAAAAAAAGGAAAAAATTGAGTTTGTTTTTCTATCAAATTATATTTGTTTCATTTCTTCCTCCACTCTCCCAACCTCTGCTTTTTCTAACATAAGCAGTCCAAAACTTCTACTGAAGACTAAATCTTTGTCCTCTTTCTTCCAGAATCTTTAACACTCTTAACCCCAAAACTACACCTGTTTTGTTCTGTCTGCTCAGTATAGAGACTCTTGTTCAAAGTTTGAGGAAGAAAACCCAATTCTGAGAAATCAAAAGTGAAACAATGAATTAAAAAATAAAATTTCTCTCCAGAAGGGCCAACTGAGGGGGCAGCAAATTTCCCACAAAGTCTAATTTTATTCCTATGCTTCTTAGATCTGGTTTCTTGTGGTCAGCCCAGATTTCCCAACTCAGAATAAAGAAAGCTCAGCAAACAATCTCAGCTGTTCTAAGAACAATCTGAGATCTCAGACAGACCATGTCCTTGGAGTAAGGCCACATACACTCCAAGAATAAAGGCAAAACTAAAATAAAAAATAAACCCCCTCTAACAAAGCCTAAAACCAAACTTCAATAAGACAGGGTTATTGACTGGTAATTTAACTGCCTGCCAGAACAAAATATATACTCTTTATGGGAATATAAAATAATCTAGAACCTCCACAAAACATTATCACAATGTCCAACATACAATAAAAAATTTCTGGACATGAGAAGCAGGAAAGAAGTAACCAAAAATCTTAAGATAAAACAGTCAATAGAAGCAACTTCTTCCATTTATTTGTAGCTACTTCAGACAATTTCTAACTCTGTGATACCCTGGGTTCTCTGTTTACACTTTGAGTTACCTCCTTAACAACTTTATACCTAACTAACAATTTCTTTTTAATTATGGAGGTATAATTGACACATAACATTATATTAGTTTCAGGTGTACAACATAATGATTCGATATTTGTATATATTATGAAATTATCAGCACAATAAGTCTAGTTAACATCTGTCACCATACATAGTTACAAAATCTTTTTCTTTTGATGAGAACTTTCAAGATTTACTCTTAGCAACTTTCAAATATGCAATACAGTATCATTAACTATAGTTGCCAGACTGTACACTACATCCCCATAACTTACTTGTTTTATTACTGGAAGTTTGTACCTTTTGACCTCTTTCACCCATTTCACCCACTCCCAATCCCCCATCTCTTGCAACCACCAATCTGCTCTCTGTATCTATGAGTTTGGTTTTTCAGTTTTTTTGGATTCCACATACACATGAGATCATACGGTATTTGTTTTTCTCTGTCTGACTTATTTCACTTAGCATAACGTCCTCAAGATTCGCCCATGTTGTTGCAAATGGTAAGATTTCCTTCTTTTTTGTGAGGAATAAGATTCCTTTATAGATACACCATACTTTCTTTATCCATTCATTCACTGATGGACATTTTGGTTGTTTCCATATCTTGGCTATTGTAAATAATATTGCAATGAACATGGGGACACATGTTAGCGATTCTTAACAACATTTTATTTTAAATTCTATCTTTCCAGATAACTGATATGGCTTCTGTCTCCTCACTGGACCAAGCAACAAAAAGAATGACAACAGCAATGAGTTAAAACACATCAATGATGTTTAAACTCTTGAATTCATAATAATATTTCAAAATATTTTTTGGTTTTGGAGAATGCTTGGAAACCAACTTGTTCTTTAGGAAACAGGTAAATAAAGGTGAAAATTTCAAGCATTTATCCTGTCTTTTATGTATGAACTGTTCCTCAGGGCAACCAAATAGCTCATGAGGGAAAGTTTTCATTATAGAAACATTCCAGTTAATAAATAAATAAGGAATGATAGAATTAGAATATCAACAACATTGCAATCTCTAATGAAATAGTGAAGCTAGGCAGGAATTGTAAGCAGCTGCTAAAAGCATTAGGTGTAAAGCTGCCTATATTTTCACTCCTATGCATGCGTAATAGTAATATATGATTTAAAAAATGTGCAAATAAGTCTAAAAAGGTTCTTTCAATGAAATAATTTTTTTTTTTTTGGTGAGGAAGATTGCCCCTGAGCTAACATCTGTTGTCAATCTTCTCTTTTTGCTTGAGGAAGATTGTTGCTGAGCTAACATCTGTGCCAGTCTTCCTCTGTTTTGTATGTGGCATGCCGCCACAGCATGGCTTGATGAGGAGTGTGTAGATCCGCACCTGGGATCTGAACCCATGACCCTTGGGCGGGTGAAGTGGAGCACATGAACTTAACCACTACACTACTGGGCCAGCCCCTAAAATAAAATTTCTAAGTGATAGGAAGCAATGACAACACGCTCAACATCATTAGCCATCAGAGAAACGCAAATCAAAACCACAACGAGATAGTACTTCACACCCACTAGGACAACTATAATCAAAAAGACAGATAGATAATAATAACATTAGTATTATTGAGGGTGAGAAAAAATTGGAACCTCATACATTGCTGGAGGGAAAGTAACATGGTACAGCGACTTTGGAAAACAGTTTGGCAGTTCCTCAAAAAGTTAAAAGTAGAGTTATCATATAGCCCAGCAACTCCATTCATAGGTATATACCCGAGAAAGAAAAATACATCTCCACACAAACACTTGGACAGGAATGTTCACAGCGACATTACTCATAACAGCCAAAAGGTGGAAACAACCCGAACATGCATGAACTTATGAATGGATAAACAAAGCTCATACAGTGTGATGTTATTTAGTGATAAAAAGAAATTAAATACTGATAAATCTATGACATGAATGAACCTTGAAAACACTATGCTAAATGAAAAAAAGCCAGTCCTATCGTATGATTTCATTTATAGGAAATATGCAGACTGGGCAAATCTATAGAGACAGGAAGTAAATTAGTGGTTGCCAGAGGCTGAAGGAAGGGGCTACAGGGAGTGACCAGTAATGGGGTGTCTTTGGAGGAAGGGATAAAAACGTTCTAAAATTAGAGCATGGTGATAGATACTCAACTCTATGGATATACAAAAACCATGGAATTGTACACTTTAAATGGGTGAATTTTATAATATGGAATTATAACTCAAGAAAATGGTTACCAAAAAAAATCTCAAAAAGAAGCAGTGATGGCACTTTCCTTTCATAGTGACATCTGAATCGATGCTGCATTTTACAATTGATGTAATCTTAGCAGTGATTAAACATGTTAGTTTGTTTTCTTAATTATCAAAGCAATTTGGGACTTAAGTATTAATATCTCTGTCTCGTAGATGAGTGGACAGGCCTTTTTCTGGATTTGAGGGTAGGTCTATATAGCTCCCACACTCTGACTGGGGAGAGTTTGAGTGATGGCAGACCCAGGGTTAGTGCCCAGCAGGAAGGATGTTGTGGTCTGAAGGAGCCAAGGTCAAGGCTGAGCCTACAGAGAAAGTAGAGCTGCTTTTGACCCCAGGAGTCCAGATGGAGGAGAATCAGGCAGGTGCTGATTTCTTCCAGGCTGGTCAAGAAGGTAGTTCCTAGCTATGGAACATGGAGAAAATGGGGCTGGGGGCAGAGTAGAGTTATCCTAAGGTCAGTAGTTTCCTCAGAAGCCTGCTCAAGGCTAACTCCTCCATTGAGTATACCGTATGGGATCCACCCCCAACCCCCAATTGTCAGGGATGGGCAATCACAGGGCTCCTCGGTCCCCAGGGGTAATGCCACGAGCTCCAGCTCTCCCTGGGAACGAGAACGTTTCCTCTGTGTTGCAACACTGCAGCCAGAAACATCCTTCCCTCTTCCTGGTACAGAGGCTCTTTCCCTTAGGGATGGCCGGGCTCTGTCCCAGGGAGAAGCCTGCAGATGCTCTCACAGGCTAGTGGTGCACAGCAGACAGCTGTTTGGACCGTTTCTGGACCCTTATTTCCAGCGATGACTTGAGACTGGGTTAGAATTTTGGCTTCAAACAATTAGCAAACCAGCCACAAAAGCCATCTGGGCGAGGACGAGAGAAGAGAAGGCAGAAGACTTAGGTGTTTGCATCTGAATGCGTGGTTTCACCCCTAGACGATGTCCAGAAAACAAGGATCCTTTGAGTAAGATCGTTATTCTGGAGAGTGACAATAATGTGCAAACCCACCCTGAGTCCCCTCTCTTTCCTGCCTTCTCTGGGTTAGTTTTCCAGCCTTGACCAGTTTTCTTGTCTGTCTTGTCCCCCACCCCCTAACTCCCCTGAACTTCGCTGTGTCACCCTGTTTTCCCTTCCTGAGGCTCAGTTTTGCCCTCAACGACATAGGTAGATTTATCTCTGCTCTGGAAACCATCGCTGCCGGGAATGTTGCCACTTCCTCATTCTTCCCAGCCTCCTGCAGGAGCATCTTTTGGAAGCACTCTGCTCCATCTGCCCCTGCCCTCTTGAACTGTCAGGAGTCTGCTCTGGGTTCTCCTCATCTGGCATCCTCCCTTCGGGGTGGGGCAGTGGTGGAGCTCTCTGCTTTGGTCAGGAAAGGACAGACAGAGTTCAGCCTATTGGGAACGGATAATGCAGCACCGGGAATCAGTTGACATACCGGCATGGGTCAGGCTACCAAGTGGAAAGGTGGGTGGTGGAATCTGCACACCTGGAGACCTCCTCTCTCCTCCCGAAAGAGTGGTGACTCAGCCCTGGGACAAGCTCCCCAAGGAGAACCCTACGGGAGCCTTCTCTGCAGCTCCATCATGTCACAATAGAACAAGACCCACTTGAGGGGAGTTAGAAATAAGAGGGAGGCCTACCCAGCCCCACAAATCTCTGCCCACAGTGCTTGCGTCACCCTGCTTTGTCACATTGCCTGACTTAGCTTCATTACCTAACCTCCTGAGGTCTGAGATTTTCTCTCCCCAGAAGCGGGGATTCTTCCCCTCCTTCCACGGCCACATGATTGTAGGACCAGCCTCTGCAGCAACAGCTTCCCCTTTCTCCAGCCTCCCCAAGTCTTGCCCACCACACACGCAGCCTCATCCCTAGGTGGTTCAGCAGTTTCTTACATGCCTTGTACCATCCTAGAACATCTACCCCATGTGAGCTATGCCAGGACCACCTTAGGAGTTGTCACTTTGTATTCTTGATCGTTATCATCAATGTCCATAATTGCCCAAATCCAGCAAGCATAGCTAGGTGATGGGGGGTTGGGGAGGGAGGCATAAGAAGCACCAGGAGAGTTGCCAACCTTCTTTGTTACTCGCAAATTCCAGTAGCCCGGTCTCCCAGGGGTAGATGTGGGAGGGGGGAAGGTGGAGTGAGAAGGGTTAATTATGTGGTTTGGGTCTCTTACAGCCATTATGGGCCTCTTCCCCTCCTCCCCAACCTCGTGATTAAGCAATTGATAAATTAATTAAATGGGAGGGAACTGCCACATTTAGAGGCCAAACTGCCTGTCTGAAGTGTTCCGCTGAAAACTGAACTTGGGTTGTCCAGTTACTCTTCTCCAGTTTTTCCTTTTTTAAAATCCATACCATGTGTCAGTGGCACCTGCTGCCTGAGAACGACAAGGGGTGTGAAAAGTCCCGCGAATGTTCCAGGTGCTGCCCACTACTGAGTACTTTTTGCTACAAAGGCAATGCCATTGTCTGATTGCACGTGTTCAGGGATCCAAAAACGTGGCACGGGCCATCTAAGAGTCCTTGAATATTATGGCACCCATCTCTCATGCAGATGGAGATGGCAGTGCCACCCTGAGAAGATATCTATGGACCACCAAAGATATCCACATTCTAATCTCCTGAATTTGTGAATATATTATATTACCTAGCAGGGGGAATTCGAGTTGCAGATGGAATCAAGGTTGCTATCAGCTGAATTTGATGTAGGAAGATCTGGATTCTCTGGGTGGGCCCAATGTAATCCCTAGGCTCCTTATAAGTGAAAGAGGGAGGCAAGAGAGTCAATGTCAGAGTGACACACGCATGTGAGGAAGGCCGGATCGGCCACTGCTGGCTCTGAAGATGGAAGGGGTCCAGGAGTCAAGGAACACGAGCAACTTCTAGAAACTAAAAAAGGCAAGAAAAGGTTCTCCCTTAGAGCCTCCAGAATGGAAAGCAGTTCTGCCAACACCTTGTTTTAGCATATTTTGGATTTCTGAACTACAGAACAGTAAGATGATAAATTTATGTTGATCTAAGTCTCTCAGTTTGTGGCAATTTGCTGCAGCAGCAATAGGAAACGCACACAGTGTCTACTGCAGCCAGTGCCCAGCAGTACCTTCAAGAGGAGGGTAGGGACCTATACGGTCTGCTTGCCGAGACCAGCTGGTCTGATATCCCTGTTATAGTCTCTGAAGTTGCCTTTGCTACTCAACTGTGGCTGGCAGTCCCGGCACATTATCCAGGCTCCCTTAGCCTCGTGTGCTGTAATCGCTAGGCCTTGTTTTAGGGTAGAGATGTGAATTGTTCATGGATGACCACCATGTGATAGTGTATGCAGGGAGTTACTGTCCTCGCTCAGGCAGTGCAGATCTGAATGGCTTGTCAACTCCACTGATTTTCATCCTTGAAGGGTCCTTTTCCATGGCATCCACACGACTCACAAACAGGGGGCGAGGGTCTTATGCAATCTGTTGCCATAATGTTTGTCCCCAGTGCCTGAGACTTGATGATCCATTTGACTCCAGACAGGCACCAGACCACACTGCCAGTCCCATGACTCTATGAATTGGTCACAAAGTACATTTGGGGGCGTGTTTTAGGACAAGTACCACAGCCTACAAATCTGCCCATTAAGCAGAATTCTCTTGCCTGTGCCCAGTTTGAAACCATTTTCTAGGGCCACCATAACAAAATGCCATAGACTGGGTGGCCGAAGCTACAGAAATTATTTTTTCACAGCTCTGAGGCTAGAAGTCTGAGAGCAAGGTGTCACCAGGTTTGGTTTCTCCTGAGGCCTCTCTCCTGGACTTGCAGATGGCCACCTTCTTGCCCTGTCCTCACAAGGCCTTTCCTCTGTGTCACACATCCCTGGGTCTCTCCTTGTGCCCAGATCTCCTCTTACAGGGACACCAGGCAGACTGGACTAGGACCCACTTCAATAGCCTCGTTTTACCTTAATCACCTCTTTAAAGGCCCTCTCTCCAAATACAGTCACATCCTGAGGTACCAGGGGGTTAGGGCTTCAACATACGAATTTGAAGGGGACACCACTCAGCCCCTAACAGTTCCCAAGAACTTTACTTGGGTGACTGGACCCTGACTCTTGTCAGGGTCAATCTTCCAGCCCTGTTTAGAGACCGAACCGTCTTACCTAAGGCAGTCCGTCTGCCGCCCTTAGTCCTTCCAATCAGAACGTCTCCGTGGAATGGTACCAGGACTCTGCTGGTGAGATTTAAGCCTTCTCTAGGTCTCGGCCTATTCAGTAGTGACAAATTGTAGAAGAGATTTAGATCGGCTTGCAGCAGCACGGTGAAAACATTGTAACCTAAGCCACATGAAGACAAATTGGCTCTGATCTGGGTGTGGTGGGATGCTGAAGTTGGCATTAACAACATTCCCCACTGTGTACAAGGCTCCTTCCGTCTGCGTAATGGACTGTACAATTGTTATGTTGTGCCTGAAACAGTAGGCACAAGCGGAAACTATGCCTCATTGAGTTTGCAGGAGATGCCAGGTACCACCAGCCTTTTCACTGGCCACACAGGCTATCATAAGGCAAAATCATTTCTTAAGCATCTCTGCCTCCATTAGCTTCTTGGTCAGTACAGTGACCTCTTGTCCCTCCCCTGCCCCCACCAACTAGCATCCTGTATTGGTTCACAGTAATAATAAGACTAGAGGGGCTGGCCCCGTGACCAAGTGGTTAAGTTCCCGTGCTCCACTTTGGCGGCCCAGGATTTAGCCAGTTGGGATCCTGGGCGCAGACATGGCACCACTCATCAGGCCATGCTGAGGCGACATCCCACGTAGCACAACCAGAGGCACTCACAACTAGAATATACAACTATGTACTGGGGGTGCTTTGGAGAGAAGAAGAAAAAAAGATTGGCAACAGTCGTAAGCTCAGGTGCCAATCTTTAAAAAAAAAAAGACTAGACTGGGGGAGCCTGGTGGGCTCCTGATTATGGACTTGTCCCATGACCACTGTTCTGATTATGGCATTTCTCCAGCAGTATCAGCGACAACCACTTGAGTGTGTATTGGCCCAAGGGGTCCACTCATAGAGTTACAGCAGTCCATTGTCCAAACTGAGAGTTATTTCCAAATCCGGTCGCAATAGCCTTCCAGCCATGCCCATGAGTGCTTTCTGGCACCATAGTGACTCATATCTCAATGTCCAAAAGGACTGAAAAGGTTTGGCAACCTTGGTTGCCATCAAGTCCTGAGTACACCTTGAGCAGTGCCTATGGCCGCCAGCCCTCCTTAGGAAGAAGGGACCTCAGCTTCTGCCCACGTCCTATTTGTTCTTGAAGGAAGTGACATCTGGGTAGACACGTGGTGTGAAGGCATCAGACCAACAGCAGTCTCAACAGCACAGACCTCAGCAGGGGCTCCAAGCCTTCTTGGTCCTTGTTTGTCCACAGTAAATGCCAAAGCTTGCTGGGCAGCTTCTCCTGCTGTAGCCCAGATCTTTAAATTGTGTTGCCCTCTTGTGGCGTGATAGTGAGAATTTCTCTCATGCGCAAACCATCAATCCCATTTGCGGACTCCCTGGAGTAAATGCCAGGTCCACATTGTCTTACAGCCTGGACCTTCAATTTGTTTCTTTTCCTCCTCTTTAGCCTGAAGGGCATTTACCTTGACCTGTTTCCAGGCTTCTGGACTTCCCAGCCTCCTGAACTGTGAGAAAAAAGATTTCTGTGATTTATAAGGTTTATAAGCCATAGGATCTATGGTATTGTTATACTGGCCCAAGCTGACCAAGACATTGGGCTTTTGCCCAAATCCATCTCTAATGTTCCTTTCCCGCTTATTGTTAAGAGTAGAACTCTGCATACTGAACAACCACCATACTGTTTTCCTTAGCTTTACGGGCTCCTCTCTCCTTTACCTCTAACTCTAACCGCCAACCCAAACCACAGTCAAGCACCACTTGTTCTCCTTGTCACCAAATGCTTCAGCACCCAGGGTTGCTACCATCCTGACCCACAGCCGGTTAGTCGGCCTGCAGGGTCTCACCTGTCTTTTTCCAAAAGGGCATTGTGTTCTTATCAACCTCAGGGGGAAAGCGGGATGAAAAATCCAATGTAGCCAACCTGTCAGAGGCAGGTGGGCCAAAGCCCCACGTAGTATGGCCTCTGTAATAGGTTGAATGGTGTCCCCCCCAAAAGATATGCCAGGCTCTCACCTTAGAATGTGACCTGAATTAAATACAGGTCTTGGCAGATGCGTGTAAGAATCTGGAGACGAGATAATCCTGGATGTGGGTGAGACCTAAATCCAATGATGATTGTCTTTCCAGGAGACAGAAACAGACAGAACCACAGAAAAGGCCATGTGAAGATGGAGGCGGAGATTGGAGTGATGCGTCTATTGCGCCAAGGAAGGACACGGACTCCCATCAACCGCCAGGACTCAGGAGAGAGGCATGGGATGGACGTCCCTAAGGACCTCCAGAAGAAATAGACCTGCTGACACCTTGATTTCAGACTTCTGGCCTCCAGAACTGTTGTTTCAAGCCACCAGCTTTGGCGTAATTTGTTACAGCAGCCCTAGCACACTAATATAGCCTCTTTTACAGCAAGACGAGTAGGTCAACTTTGGCCAAGAGTTGCAAGTTTTGAATTAAGAACATAGTTTCTCACTTTGTAAAAAACAGCAGTTTTCCCTTGATTGTCAAAAGAAATTCAAGACACTTGTTTCAAGACACTTTACTTGGCAAGCAGGCCCTGAGTCTTGTTGAGGCTTATGGTTGTGGTCGCTCCCAATGGCAGGCAGCCAAGGCCACTAAGAATGAGACTTTTAACTTGTCAAACAACAAGACATCATTATAGAGTGAAAATTTTGGACACCCAAGGAATTTTCTAACACTTCATGCACATTCACAATTCAAACCTGTGACACATTTCAATGCCAATTATACATTTTTACAACAGTTCATACAATGAATGGGCTAGACCCGTCACTTTTGCAAGTTACTTTATCTTTTTTTCCCCTTTCTTTCCTCCCTTCACTGCAAGGGCTTTGCCCAAACTCTATTAGGTGCTTTTTTACAGAAACACAGACCAAGGAGTTTTAACACAGGCACTGCAGGAGTTACGCAGGAGCTGGGAGCTGAGGGAACAACTCGCACCGGTAAGCACAGCTTTGCACTTACCTTTGATTTAAGTGGCCATTAACTCAGCCTCAAACCCATTTTTAACACCTGAAGGCACCAATGCTACCTTTAGCTGCTTGACCTACAAACGTTTATCAACAGGTTGCATTTGCCGTCAGATCCCAGGAAATCTCATCCCCCAATCCAACCCACAACCCACGCGGCCCCTGAACAGGTAGGACACCTCCCCTCCCCCACCACTTAGGGGAGGGCTGCACTGCCAGATCCTGGGGCACAGATGTTATCCCCTAACCTGGCGCACACGGTCTCCAGGCTTCTTTTAAGGGTACTGTAACTTTATGGGCCCCACATTGGGCCCCAAATTTGTTAAGCTCATGCACACATGACAAGGCAAGGCCAAAGTCTGACTGATTTGACCAGTAAAGATACAAAGAGCCACTTGTAGATTTATAGTTTATTACTTACACAGACAGTGAAAAGAATAAGGTGTTCTAGTAAACCAAGAGCTGAATTTAGAGTTTTCGTCTGGGCTCACATGCACCAACGAAGATTTCTTTTGCAGAGATGTTGGTAAGCGGTACTGTTAAAGGTCCGGGTTCTAGAATCAATGTCTGAGTGACTTTAGTAACATAACCTCTCTGATCTTCCGTTCCTTCATCTATAAAATGGAAATAACATTCATTTTAGGATTGTTGTGAGGGTTCAATAAATAATCCATCATGTAAGGCCTCTAATTCCTTAAATGTGTGTAAGAAGTACAATCTTTATCTCAACAAATATTGGCCATTACTAGGAAACTATCCACAGGGTTTCATTCCCCTGTTTAAGCCACCTTAATTATTTCTGAAACAAGGCAGGGAACAAATAAATATTCACCTCCTACATAAAGCTTCCACCAAGACTTGAAAATCATGTCCCAACATTTATTCAATTATTTGAGAAGGCACAATTGACAGCAATACTAAATCTAGCCTAATGACCTTAACCCATCCAGATTCACTTTATAAGTTTTTCAAAGAAGATTGAGTCAAGTAGGAAAAAAAAAGATGCAGAGGGCAAGTGTAGGAAGGAAGACTGGGGTAACCACACTTGGCAAATATTCCCCCCAAATATGTGCTCTGTGTAAGGTATCACGATGCGTTCAATATCCAGTGCAGCCCTGAAACCTAAATGGGAGGGAGAGATAGTCCTTAGTGTTCCTTCCACACTAGACTGCAGAACGCCACCACTGGTGCAAGGCACATCTATACTTCACAGATAACCCAGAATGCTCCTTTAAGCGTGGCGTTGCCCAGGACCATCATGTCATCTTTGACAGACAGATGATATAGCAGAAAGAGCTGGACCAGCCATCAGGAGAGCCAAGCTGGAGTCCAGGCTGTGTCACACACCAGGCTGTCTCGCCACCAATCTCGCCTTCAAAAAGGAGAGAAATAGGAGAATGCAGTCATGGTAGATGGTAACCAAGTTCCCTTTCCAGGAAGAAAAACAAGCCCTTGGCATCATTTTTCTTAGGGCGGGTGTCAGAAAGAGCAACACGTCGTCCTCACCTCCAGAGCAAGTGGGACTGCTCTGCACAATGATTGTGCAACTTCTTTAATGGTGGAGACCCTACTCCAATATGCAAAGGAAATTAAGAGCAAGGCACCGTTTAAAAGCCACTCCTCTATGCCATCCTGCAAATGTAAGAAGAATGCCCACTTTGCACGAGTGATTCTGGTCCCTGGGAACCAGGTCTCTCACACTGAGGTTGACCCCTGAAGGTCTGGGCATCTCAGCCAACAGACCCTGAAAACCCTCCCTGAGACACAGACACACTCAGCTTTCAATATAAGTTTCCTTTTATTTTGAAATTGAAACAGCGGAATGAAGTGGTTTATGGCTGAAACAATCTTTGCAGGAAAGAAAATTTGAGTGCTCATCCAGCAAAAGAACAAGCTCCAAAAGTCTGAGCCAACTGCCCCACCTCCCCCGACAAAGTAAAGAACAGATTAAAGGGTGGGAGAAAGGGTACAATCAAAATCCGAGTGGTGATGGCTGGCAGATTTCCATCAAAGTACAATGTTCAAAGTGGCCACAATTACAGAAGAGGGTAGCACCATCACCAGCAGGGGTCCCCCCTCCAGCCCCCACTAAGCTTTGCATTCATAAAAATACATTTTCAGTATCCTGAGTAAGTGATGTCTCAGGACTGGATACCAACTCACTATGCCTCTGGGGAGGGGACTCTTTTGGCTTATTCTTGTTTCCGGGACCCGGACCAAGATGCTGGAGAAAGGGGAGAGTCCAAACGGTGGTAGAGAATGTTTATTCGTAATGCTAACTCATTATCTGCTGAAATTCATCTTGAACACCTTTACATTGCAATGGGTTACATAAAATTTGCAGAGAAGTGTTACAAGCAGCCCCCAACCCCACGGGGGTGGAAATGATGAGTCAAGACTTAATCACCCCAACATACACAAAGCCTTTGTTCTTGCTGGGGTGACAAGCTCAGGCAGGACTCGCTGGCAGGACTGGGGTGTGGGGTGGGGCAAGCCAGGGGGCAGACTGTGAAGCTGTACCTGTTAGAATAGCACATCATCTTAAACAAGTGGAGAAAATCGCCAAAGAGTGAAACTTATTTATGGGGGAAAAAAAGAGAAAAGTTTGGGGAATTAAAACAATCCAGTGGTCACTGGAAAATGTCTCCCTCTTTTTTTTTGTTTTTTTTTGTTTTTTTTTTTTTGGTTTTTTAATTTTTTGGAAAGTATTTTTAAGGTAATATTTTTTTTTTCCTTTGGAAAAAGAAATCTTTTTCCCCCCTAACCTAAGCAAGTGGAGTTGCCACTACCTAATTTCTCTCTATTGTCTTGCTAAGAGGTAGATAAAACAAAAGTGAAATGGGGCTTCTATGAGGAGGTCCATTAGCGGGTGGGGAGGGGCTGGGATGGCCCAGTGGACTCCCCGACTACAAAGGCGCCCGAGCCATCAGAGGACCAGAGGGCTGGGCCTCCGACTCTCAGGACACAGGATCCTGCTCCACCTTTTCTCCTTCTAGAGCCAACTATCCCCGTGAAGACTGAGAAGGGGGTACAGTGGAGGTGGAGCATCTCAAAGAAACCCTGTTGAAGAGGTCTTAGCTCTGCTTCACCAGGTTTCCTGGCTGTGGGGCTAAGTGGTGGGTTCCGGGCCAAGCCCCAGATTTCACCTCCAGCCAACCCCCTCTGACAGAACGAAGAGAGGAGGTAATTCTTCTCCTCACCCTCTGGTCCAACAAAGGTATAGCAGGTGAGAGAGGGGCAAACTGGAGGGAAAGGGGTGAAACATGAGACCCCAGGGCAAGGAAGGCAGAATGGGGGGACCTAACGGCCAGCCCTCCCCACCCAATCGATCTGAGTGGGGGATCAGGCAGGCCTTGCCTGTTCCTTAAGGACAAACCTTTCGTGGCACAAGCCTCAACTCACTCCTCCTGGCTGGGATTCACATCCTTATGCACGAGTCCCTGCCCTTGGTTCCAATCTTACTGTAAGGATTGAGGTAGTTAATCCATTTATACTCGTAGCGTCCATCACCTGTGGTTACTCAAAACACATGCTCCCAAAGAGCTTCCTGCTATTTCATTTAAGAAAAAAAATTCTTTCTTTTCTTTTGTCTTGTCAGTCCGGATTCAACCATACTAAGGCACCAGTAGTGGTGCCATCAGACTGTGCCCCCAGGAGAGGCACAGGGCCGAGGGTCAGGGTTGGGGCTCCGGCCCTCACCCTCACAATCCACCTTCGGTCACGAGGCCTCCTCCCTGTCCTGTGCCCCAGTAGAGAAGCCTTATGGATCCAAAGGAAAGAAACTGAAGTTTTCCGCGGGTGTTGCTCTAAGTCTGAAGCCAAGAGAAATGTTCTGCATCTAAATCATCGAGTGTTTGGAAGGGAAATGGCTTTATGTCCCCTGGCAGTGAGGATTTTTCTTCCATCTTCCTATAATTACTGTGTCAGACTGTGCTGTTTTCCTTCTACCAGTTTTCAACAAACAGGCGAAACAGTTGCATGGTTTAAATGTCAGTCACTAGGACCTCCACACAAACACTCCAAGGGAAAGAAAGGAGGAGATCCCCCACCGCTGGATGAGAGGTGGGAGCAGAGGGTTGACTAGAGGCACCAGCTTCTTCGGGAACCGGGAAGCTCAGGCGGGCCCTTTGGGGCTCTGTGAGGTAGTTACATAGCACTGCTGGTTCCCAGTTTGGCAGAGGATGTGTCTGGGGTGGGAGGAGGGGAAGGCACCCTTGAGAGCTAACTGAGGCCCCTCCTCACTGCCAGTCTGCCAGGCCTGAAGGGAACCCTCCGTGCTGTCTCTGCAGAGGGGGCAGGGGACGGAGAGCAGTCCCACGTGGAGGAGCCCCAAACTTTCCCTCCTTCCCCAAAGTGCAACCAGGAGCCGTCCGACCCCCTTCTCAGCTCCCTTCCCCTTGGCACATCCACCCCCACAGCCCCCGGAGCCTCAGAAGCGAAGGGATGCGTCTTTAGCTCACGCTGTTTCCAAGAGCCCTCCCCTCTCAGACAGCCCAGGTATATGTCGAAAGATGGCTATTACTGTGATTCAGAAATGGCCTCTCTCAGCCTCTGTCTGTCTTTGGCACAGAGGAAAACGGACACATAGAACCAACTGGAGTGTTCCCTCCAGTGTTCTCTGGGTTTTACATGGGGTCTTTTCTGCCAATAGTGAGGCATAACTAAGAGAATAGCTCCCTATTGCCCCCAGAAGTGGAGAGCTCAGGGGAAAGGAAACGACCGAGGACGACTGGGAGGAGGGGAGGAAAGGGTAGAAGGTGACAAACTCCTGTCCCTAACCCTGGCTCTCTCCTACCCAGACCCCTCCTAGGAGCCGAGTCCACAGCCCAAACCTTCAAAGGCAACCAGACCCAGAGGGGATAAAGCCATTGGGGTGTAACAGATGCAGCTTCAAAGTCAGTGAATCAAACCATTTTGGTTTTCTATGTGTTCCACAGAATTAAAAAATATATCCTAAAGAGATGGTCCTTTCTTAAAAATATATATGTAGCACACACACATATATATCTTAGAGCACAGAAGCGGTTTTTAAAGTCGCTTTTCTCAGATCGTCCAATCTCCCAAGTGCTTTTCGAGCTAGCTTGTTATCTTGCTAAGGATGGGGAAACGGAGGCAATGGGCAGGAGGGCAGAGGACTGCCCACACCCCGGCCTAGGGGCCAAAGGCAGACCCACCAAGACAGGCCCTTTATCCCGCCAAACCTTAACCACCAAACCATATTCCGTTTGCTTTCTGATAGTTTAACTTCTCACCATTTTCCTGCTGGGCAAGTATCAGCAATGAGTGGAGCTGTGCCTAATATCCAAGTGAAGTCTGACTGTCCCTTGCCACACTTCCTGATCTCTCCTGGGAGCTGAATCCACCAAAGGAAAAGGATGTGGGCATAAGGTGTGAAGGGAGCAGGATCCCGAGGAAACTGAACACTGCAACAATCACATTTCAGGTACTGTGGGATTTTCTTTTTCTGATGGTAGTTTGAACCAGATATCAAAGCATGCTTGCTGCTGGAAATTCGCCTTAAATCACTAAACGGCCGATGTCTGAATGTCATCTGCTTCATTTTGGGTTAAAGCATATAGAGCCAGAGATGGAAGTTGGGAGACCCTTTTTTGTAGTTAGGACAGGTGGGAAGCTTAATTATACTGGCCTGATATTACCCCCAAATGCTTTCCTGCTTTCTCCTCTCTGTGGGGCAGACAGTTCTGGGGGCCACCAAGGAACGTCATGGGGAGAAAGTGATAAGAGATAAACGAGGTGGGAACCTGTCCCCAGTCACGTTCCTGGATCTCTCGCCCCTCCTTGCCACCCACCCTAAATCAAGACTTCCCTAAGTTTGGGTCCACTCTTAGAATCAATCAGATCCATCTAAAGAAGAGAGGGAGATGGGAGGGGGCAGTTATCTGAGTATCCATTGGCCCCTGGTCTATTGATATAAACCAAGGAGAATAGCAAGATGGGTTTGAATGAAACAGCAACGACAAATGAAAAGCACTGCAATGACAAACCAGGTGGACCTCTCCGAGGGTGAGAGGGTGGCTTTGTCTCTTCCACCAACGGAATCTTGGCTCCCATATTTTTAGACAGAGAAGTATAGATTTTTTCTTAAAAGGGTATATATTTTTTTTTCAGTTATTATTTCTCTCCTCGATAAAACGGAGGCAATATTTTTAAATATCTCAACAGCACCACTGGTGGGAAAATCCAGCTGGGGTGGCCTTCAACCCAAGGGGGAGAGAGGGGAGACCATGGCCGTTGTTGGAGACTGGTGTTTTGTCATTGGGGGCCCAGCGCTCTGCTAGGCCTCTGAATCCCCTGAGGCAGGATTATCCAGAAGAGGCCAGTGGCCGGGGAATCTGGGAGTCTGAGATCAGAGCCTCACTCGCCCTGGTCTCTCTCAGCTTGGGCCTCCCTCTCAGCCCCAGCCTCCTCCCAAGGCGCCAGCCCCCGCTGCCTTTCCCACAGGGCCTGTTCTCCAGAGAGAGTTCCTAAAGGGTTACACTGGCTCATGTTGTAATTAATTATGAAACATAACTTTCTCATTTTTTCTTTTCATTAAAAAAATAAAATATTCAAGACTATCAGCTTCTCTTTTGCTTTGCTTTTCTTTTTTATATAAAATATCAGCAAGCCGCAAAGAAAAAAAGATTAAAAAAAAAAAAGAGGTGGGGGGGAACAAAAAGGAAAGTAATTGCTGAGGTAACTTCATACCTTGAGGTAGTTTACTCCGCGCACAGCATTACCTGACTGACTCCGCCCACATATCATGGTTGTCTTGTTGTTACTGTCGTTGTTGCAATGTTGGAAGGAGGGGACTCCACGCACAGGCTTTTCCACATGCAGAGGCCTTTCCTCCCTTCCCAGCACACTTGATAGCATTGTCCAAGGCAGCTAAAGTGCACCGCCTGGCTAACATGCACTGACAATCAGTATATTAGGAGGGGAGGCCTGACCTCATTTAACTGATGTCTGCTGTCTTCCCTAAGGGCTGAACTTCAAACGGGATCTTATTGAGCCTGGTAAATTAATAAATTAAGCTTATTTACCCCTTTGTGCATAAGGTTGCTGGTATTTTGAACTTCGTCTTTTAGGCACATCGTGCCGATGATTCAGGGAGGCAGGAGCCATCAGTTAAATACGCCTCTAAGATATAAACAGAAGCAAATACTCTCCAATTTACTGAACAGCCATAATATATGCCAGATGATGGACTTTAGCTTTATCGGGAGCTCAGGGTTGGGTTCCACATCCCCCCACCACCAAGGGAACAGTGCCGTGGGGAGGGGAGTGCCCCGCAACCCCTGCCTCTGGGAACCAGCCCTTATGAGAGCACATGGGCTGGGGTGAGGGCACAGTGGCAGCCTTTGGGGCCACTCAAGTCCTCCATGGAACTGAGACTTTATCAAGGGGAGTTAGTGTCCCCTTCCCAGTGCTCATATCCAATCATTAAAATAGACTTTAAAAAAATATAAAATCTGCCTGAGAATGGTGGGAATCAGGGACAGTACAGTGGTTGGCCCCTATCCCGCTCAGCATTCAGCACCACCCATGTGCACCTGGAGACCATGTGGGACCTGTACGGTTAGAGGGACACGAATAGGGCGGGGAATCTTAGCAGGGAAGCCCCAGGAGAGTGGGTGAAATTTTCATTGTGCCAATTTTTCATGATGGTGATCTGGAATAGATCAGCCACAAGGGCGCTCCTTTTAAACGTGGATTACTATATATTTAATCATCTTTCTCCCCATTTCTCCCACATTCTTTACTTCTTTCTGTTCCTGTTGGTTGGTTAGGGAGGGATTGGAATTAAACTACAGAGGCTGACGTGTCTTCTCCCTTTGAGTCAATAACAGAAGCAGAGCAATGCATTGGTTCCCACTTTTTCTGGTAGCAGTAAAGATAAAACAATTAGTGTGAATACAGGAAGAGGCCATGGCAGGGCACAAGAATAGAGGTATTTTAATCAATAAACCAAGTCAGAGAAGGCTGGAAGGATTTTAGGGTCAAGAAGCAAACCATCCTTTGAGGCTGATTAAAACACCCCTCTGCATGTTTTAAAAACCTGAAGGAAATTTTATTTCTCTTCCCACTGGGGTCTGACCTACCCTCTCGGTGGGACCTTGAGACCTTACTTAACAATCCACGTTTAAAAGCACCCTGAGCTAGAATTTCCATGGTGACATCCTGAGGGGCGGGCAGTCTTAGGCCAATTGGTTGGGTATTTGGGGCCGAGAGATCAGGGTTCCTCACTGGAACATCTTTCTCAACCAAGTGGGCAAACCTGATCTCCATCCCAGCCCGAGGGTCCCTGATTCCCACTCATTCTCAGGTCTGCTGGGGAGAACGCGCTCTCGACTTCAGCCCGTGGTCCTTGAGTCAACGGGATGGAAAGAGGCTGGTCACTTCCTCCGTGCCTGGGCCTGGTTACTTTGTCCCTTTTGGTGCAGCTGTTTAACTTGGGCCAGGATGTCTCGGATCTTCCGCTGAGCCATCTGCAGAGAGAATAGGCAAGAGGGAGGGAGTGAGGACTTCCAAAGGCAAGGAGACAGCCTGACACGAGAAGAGAGGCCATCAGGATCCAGACACTAGCAACAAACAGAATAGGACACATGGGAGTTAGAGGAAGATTGAGGGTAGAATGACCTTAAGGTTCTCTGCCTTTGAGTACCCTGAGCCCTGTCACACAGCACGGGTGGGTGGCGGGGAGGGAGCACCCACAGGAGAAACAGTAGTATAAACTCCTTCAGAACTTAAAACTTGACAAAGTCTAAAAATTGACAAAGTTGACACATACGTTAGCAGACCCAAAATGGAATTCTTGTTCCAGGGATACATGTCATCAGAGGGTCATAAACTAGGAGACCTTGTCACAAATCACAACTCCACTACACATGAAATGCCCAGAGACAGATTAACAACAACAAAAAGCAGTGAAATAACGTCCATCGTGTCCATTGTGAAAGTCGACAAAATACCACAGGATCGGTATCTTTACTCTTTACTTCTTAAAAGTTTCTTGCCTAAGAACAAAGTTTTATAAGGGAAATAAAAAGCAAAATGTGATTCACTTGACCGATATTTTACCAGAATGTCTCCCTTTCCATAAACTGAGTCCTTGGTTTCTTGGTTAAAAACAAAGTTGGTCTGGGTTGGGGAAAGAATGTGGAATTAATATTTCTATTATTCTTACTGTCGACCCCGTGCTTGGTGTTTTACATAGTTTTTCACTTATTCTAACCAACAAATATTTTCCCTACTTTGGTATTTAATACATCCTGGCTCTGTGGATCCTTGATTATATCATTTTCCCTCTTACACCTCATGTTCCTCATTTGTAAAATGAGGCTGTTGTGGGGATTAAATGAGTTAATATACATAA
Source organism: Equus caballus (assembly GCF_041296265.1). NCBI lineage: Eukaryota > Metazoa > Chordata > Mammalia > Perissodactyla > Equidae > Equus > Equus caballus. Next base: position 25,065,407 of record NC_091694.1, on the reverse strand, counting down.
ACCATGTAGAATAGTGTTTGGTGTTTATCAGAAACACATAAATTTTAGATACTCTTGTGGCTCTTATTAATGCTTCTCAAATGATTGTCAAAGAAAGTTGCTTATCCAAGGTCACACAGCAGGAAAGGCCATGTGGGGTTGGAGCTCAAAGCCTCTTGCTCCAAAATCTATGTTCTCGATGCCGTGCAGCCACACTACACTGGCAGCTGAGAGCTGGGGTTCTGGGTTCCTGTTTTGCCCTTGACTGCTTGAGCAGCCACAGGCCACAAGCCTGCTGTGACATGCTTATCCTCTATGAATGGAAGGGGCTGTGTCCAATAGTCTCCACATCCCTTCCAGTTCCAACAAGAGGATTTTAGGATAATGCCATCAGCTTCCAATCATGCTTTCTGACTTGTTGAGGTTCAGAAAATTTAAACCTGATATTCACACTCCTTTCCAGGCTCTGGGGTCAGTCCCAACGCAGGGCAGTGCTGATTGGCTCACTGGAGGCAGTGCAGGAATGGTGAATTCTGGAATGGGAATGGGAGGGTGGGAGAACAGGAACCAGGGATGCAGCAGTCATTCTGGGAAGGATGAAGGGACTGCACTGGAAAAAGGAAATCTAGGGTGATATCATTACTGTTGTTGTTATTATTTCCCGAACAAGACTGGGTGATGGATAACAGCAATTTCTCTTCTCATCCAGTGAAATAAGGGCTTAGAGCGGGACCAAGTTTAGAGAGGAGGAAAGACCATTAATATATAATGTATAGCACATTAGATAGTGTTTTATATATAATATATACTCTATATATGGATGTTGTTTAAATCAAGTGAGTCTTAAGAGAAAATAAAGCATGTACACATCATACTCTTAACCCCTGGAAGAGAAAAATGACCCAGCCCAGAGTCCACAGGACCTGTCATGGTCATGCAGGTCAACCTCTGGAGTCCTGCTTCTCTGATCCCTGGGCTCCTGCCACCCTCCTGTGATGGGGGAGTGCCATATGTACCTGGCTGGCATAGAAATGCCCAATGATCTTGACGATGACTTGGTCGTTCTCATCAGGGGTCTGATCTCTTGGCACCACCACCTCAGCTGCTGTCAAATTCTGCAACTCATTCACCTGGGAGCAGGGTGGGCAGAGAGGAGCTCAGGGTGCCGTCCAGACAGCACGAGTGCGATTAGAGGAAGAGGCGGGTGACTAGCAGGAAGAAACTGCAGTCGTCGGGAGCTGAGCTTGGGGAGTAGAATCAAATAAACGGGCAAATCAGGAGTCCTAAGGTTGAGCAGGGCAAGGGAGCAGACAGCCAGGAGAGAGCTGTTGGTTTTGGGGACTAAGGTCCAGAAGTTTCAACCTGGCCCTCGCAGCTCACCGTTTTGCCACCTTTGCCAATGACCCGGCCAGCTGCTGACGCTGGTACCCGGATGTGAGTCTCCAGCTTTACTTCCTCCTTTGGACCAAAGAAGTTCTCCTCCTTGAGCTTACCGTAAATTCTTCCCTGAGCCTGAGAAGAGGAGGTCATTGTTAATCAGTGGGCTACACAGACATGACAAAAGGGAAGCGTGGTAACCACGAAGTGCAGCCCCCAGCTCCCCCTGAGCCCCTTCTGGCTCACAGGCCCACCCCACCTAGGGCAGGGTCGATCATCTAGGCCAGGTGAAAGGAAAGGGCCAACAGCATTGACCTTCCACGTCCCTTCTGCTTATTTGTAATACTGGAGAACCTGGGTAGAGTAACTGAAGACACACTTCCCATCAGAATATAATTCATAAACTACAAACCAGACCTGTGGGGTCTGGGATGACTGCACGTACTTGGACAAGGCAGTGGCTAGCAACTCAAGGCCCTGCCCGAATGGCAGCTATCAGTCACTTGGAGGGCAGGCTGTCAGACACTCAACAGCGTCTGGAACTGCCATTCTCCAACCCTGTCAGGCAAAGTTACTATCAGTTCTTTTGACTGTCTGATCAGAAGTCCAAGAACACACGGATATAGTAGGGACATAAAAGAGAGAAGGGAATTTGGCATCAAAGGCCTTCCTTAGAAACTAAAGCAGAGTGCACAGAAGCCGCCCTCAGACTCCCTCTTCTTTCCCATATTCCTGTTGACCTCAGGAAGTAACAAAGGAAGCAGAAGTCAACAGAAATGAAGTCTGATGTGAGTCTGAAAGCAGCCATACAAGCCCTATCTCTGCAGGGAAGCTGACAAATGTGGCACGATTTGTACTCCCACCCCATCTTGATTCTGTGTGTCCAGCTTGGAAAAAAAATAAGATCAGAACCTTGAATTGGGCCTCTGGGGGTCCAGTGATGATGACCATACGAACTTTGGAGTCAGGAGTTTCAGGAGGAGCAATCTACAAAGCAAAGAGCTGGTCAAAGAGGTGCCCACTGTCTCCACCTCCTCCAGTCCCCTACCACCACCCCACTTTCCACTCCCCGCTTCTGAGGACATGGGGAGGCAAGAACAAAGACATCGAACCCCAAGGTCGTTGCTTCTGCACCAAATCTGTTTGGAGGGCATGGGCGGATTTGTTTCAGTGACATTTCCTAAGTAGGGCTCCCCGCCTCTCCTCTCTCCCCACTCCCAATCTCTGGGGGGGTTTCAGTGGAGAGAGGGGCACAGATGAGATGACCAATGCAGGAATGCAAGGAGAGCAGGGACCACAGCCACTGAAACAAATGTAGATTTACACCTGGGAAATTTAACAACGCCTTTGTTTCATTATGACAGATTCTCCCCACTCTCTCCGTGGGACTCCGTGGGCCAGGGAAGGTAGAAAGACAGCTAACATTTACTGAGCAACCACCATGCACCAGGCACTGACGGAGCCAGAGGCTTTGGCTGCATTATTGCAGTGTTATGGTGACTACTGTACTGATGAGGAGACGGAAGCTCGGGTCACACAGCTTAGGGGCTGGGATTGGAACCAAAGTCAGTCTGTGCCAGAACCTAAGCTTTCTTTCTACGCTACAATACCGCCTCCTTCCTGGCCTGAAAATCCAGAACCTCGGAAGGCATTCCATGGAGGACCAAGCAAGGCCAAACGCCAAGGGGACTGTGATTCCACAGGGAAAAGGCCCCCACACCAGCCAGATGGGGCATCTGGGAACAAAAGTAGCAGGTGATGGGAGCAGAGCACTCCTCTGTCTGGGACCTGGAAGGAGACAGAGCAGATCACCTTGATGGAGGCGCTGGCGAAACGGGAGAGCTGCTTGATGTGCTGCCCCTTCTTGCCGATGATGGCGCCCACCGCCTGGGCGGGAATAAACACCTGCACCATCTCTTGCTCTGGAGCCTGCTGCATAAAAGGGCATGTTGTTACAACAGAAGCCAAGGGGCCCGGCCACGAAGCCCCTCCACACCCCTGCCGCGCAGCCTCAAGGAAGAAGGGCGGTGCAGGCACCCAGCAGCCAACCTGGGCTACATGCTCTTTGGCTGTCCCTCTGCCCAGCAGGGATAAAAGGAAGAAGCCGGACAAGAGGAAGAAGACGAGGGAAGAGGAAGAGTGCTGCCAGCATCTCCGAGGCCGCCCTCCAAGCAGTTAACCTTCTGAAGGGTCACCAGTGGCTGGGAGCAATGCAGAGGAGCATCTCCAGACCTCCCTTCCCTCTCCCTGCAAATTCCCAAACACGAGGCTCCCACAAGAGTGGGACCTTTAAGAGAGGCCACAGACAGGCCCAGGGGTCCCCTGTAACGAGACCTTGCACCTACCATAAAGGAGCTGTAGGGAGCGGCCCCAGTGACGCTGCTGGGAGGCGGCGGAACTGCACTAGACGAGGCTGGGAAAAGACCTACAGCAGCCAAGTTCAGGCCGGGGATGAGATGAGACTGCAGCTGGAGAAGGAAGGAGAGGAGGTCAGCTCATTCTGAGGGGGTCTAGCGGTCCTTTGTGTGTGGCCCTGGCTGAACTAAGAGGGTGAGTACACCCAGAGAGTGGGCCAAAAAGAGGAGAACGATACGCCTTTACACAAACCCCTGCCTGAGCTTTTGGTTTTCACATACACACTCAGGGTGTGCAGCTGTGAGCGACGTGCTAGTCTCACTGAACCAAGAACTAGCAACTCGGACCAGAAGAGCCGACCAGTCTCACGCCCTCAGAAGTCCCTCCTCCCTGGTTTACTCCACTCTGATGGAGTAAACGATGGGCTCAGCCCTGCACTGTGAGGAGTGGCAGGGGCAGAGCTCCGTTTGACTTCTAGGAGTGTCCTTTGTGGTCATGTACCCTATATCTGTACTCCCCTTTGAAAACCAGATGAAAATTACGGACCTACTTCCCATTAAAGTGTACACATAAACACCAACTTTACACATGTTTACAGGAGACCACAGAACTTGAAGCCCAAGATTGGAACCCCATTCCCACCCCAGGCATCAGGCGAACGCCTATTAACTAAACGTAAAAGCCTTTTTCTGATGAATCAGTGTTCAAAAGCAAAGTAAATGCTCCAAGGCCACCCAGCGCACAGCATGCCCACACCACATGGAAGACGCAGTCCTGTGGGGGCTCAGGCTCAGAGGAGGGTGGGGAGAGGCGCCCGGCACTCACACTCATGGCAGCCACGTCATTCTCATAGGCCTCCCGAACTTTCTTCATGATCTCCTGCTCGGCCCTGCAGCAGTTCTCAATGGCCCCCTTCACAGTGATGGTCCTCTCGGGGTTATAGAGGGTGAGGTCCTGCAGCCTGCGGGGAGAGCAGAGCAGTGTCACCCTTCCACAGACAAAACAGGCCCAGGCCAGGCTGGAGACAAGCCACAGCTCCACCATTGCCACAGGCTATTTAACTTTTGGCAAAAAGTGTGTCTCTGGGCTTTGCTTCACAACTAGGGCACAGAGAGTGAAGTGCAGGGAGATAAGAACACCCAAGCGAAACCCATCTACTTGCAAGGAATCCAATCACAGACAGGTTTTCATCGCTGGTAAAGCAAGAAAGATGCTCGTGACTGGAAGTTTCCCCAGCAGTTCAAGGCAATCCATTTCCTGTGCCTTTTTGGAACAGAGCGGTTATTCTGCCCACCAGTAAGTCTCCGACAAAATTAAGAAGATGGCCTAAGAGGAGATAACCCACCCCCTTAGCTCCGGTTCTTCCCAGAAAGGCAGGTACCACGCAGAGAGAGCATAGGCCAAAAGGACCAGGGTCTGTCCCACAGCCTGGAGACATGCCTGAACCCCTGAAGCCCTAGCTCTCAGCTGCAGGCTCCCTCCTGGAGATGCAGAGCACCTGAGGTATGATGTGCAGGGCAGAGGACTGAGGAGGCAGCACCCGACCCACAGCCCTCCAGCCCACATGGCAGTGCTGATGGCAGAGCTCCAACCCTTATAGAAATAAATGCTCTTTACCACTTCTTGATTCTTCTCTAATAAGCAGAAACTGCATCCAAATTAAGGGGCAAGCATTAGGGCTCAATAATGAAACACTGCCAAGCCTGGGCCACCGGGCATCCCGTTCATAAAGAGGGAAATGGAAGAGAGTCTTACGAGGAAATGGTGATTTTCGTCTCTGTGTCCTGCTCCACCTTCTTCAGGTTGCGTCCTTCCTTGCCAATGAGACGCCCCACAAAGTTATTATGAGCCAGGATCTTCAGGGGAACTTCGTCAGCCCTTAGGAAGACAGAGGAGGAAACAAGAGACAAGAGCTCCTTAAATGGTGGGCCACGTTGAGACTCAGTCGTCAAGCCACCCCAGATGTGGGGATTCCAGCACAAACCACAGGATAAAATTACATTTGAAGAGTGCAAAAATCAGCAGATGGGTGGTTGCTTAGGGATAGAGAAATGGGAAGGTAGGGATGGCTTGCCAATGGGGCACCAAGTGCCATGAGGGTGATGGATATGTTCGTTATCTTAATTGTGGTGATGGTTTCACGGGTATGCGCATGTTAAAACTCATCCAACTGTATTCTTTAAGATAGTCATACTACAGAATTCTATGCAGCTATCAAAAGAATAAGGTGGATTAATATGTACTGATGCACGAAAATGAAAAAAGCAAACTACAGAACAGAATGTTCATATGATCCTATTTATGCTCAAACACCCATGTGCACGTATATATGTGCACAGACATGCACATGCACACATTTGTGAGTGCACAGAAATTCTAGGAGGGTATACGAGCTGTCACTTGTGGGAAGGAGGATTTCATTTCTCAGTTTATGTCCTTTTGTACAATTTCAAACTGTACCTCCCACATCTCTCTATTCTTACTAATAAAGCATGTGCTGGAGTGGTGAGGGTGGCAGTCCCCACATTCCAAGAAAAGCTGAAGCCTTACGTTTTGGTGTCCTTTGCCTCCTTATGCATAATCTCCAAGATCATCTTACAGGCAGAGGAGCAGCCCTCGGGGGTCGAGTGAACGCTGATGGCCTTCTCCGCAGCACCTGCATTCTCCTTCCTGTGCACGTCTATCCTGAGGACCACAAGGACAAGGACGGTTAGCTGTCCCCTGTGAAACCAGGTCTTCTTCAGGCTCCCCCATCTCTCCTCAACCAAAGGCACAGGGCCTGCTCTTCCTGGAACAAAGCTGATCAAGCACAGAATTGGGAAGGGCTGAGAGAGAGGACCAGGGACACATGACCAGCCTGTTGCTATGGATCCTGCCCCGGTCAGGAGGTGGTTGGTGGAAGAATGGCATCTATCACAGGAATACAGGGGTGGGAATCAAGAACCCAGAACTCTCAAGCTGTTATTTCCCCTTGAATGCTGGGTTTCTGTCTTGAAACAACTGTAAAGGGAAGGTATATGCTCCCAAATTAAAAGTAATAAAAATAAGGACATAATGTGACCTGTTCTTTTCCAGAGTATACTGATCCGCTACAAGGACTGGAGAAGAGATGTGGCTGTGGTGGAATGGGAGATGGGGCAGAAGTGTGACCTATTACTGAGGGCCCTGGCTTTCACCCGGCTGGCCAGCCCTGTTGACGCCAACAAGCAGTGCTGAAATCACAGAGCTCTGAGGGGTGGCTGACTCACCAAGAGTATATTTGCTTGACGAGATTTTCTACGAGAAATTTTAGAGCCCTTCTTACTAACAACAGCCCAGCTACCGCCACCAAATGGCACCAGGCCCATTCTACCTCCCCACCTGCCCCCTCTATTTAGGAGGCAAGGACTGGCAGCAGTGACCCTTGAATGTTCCAGGCCACATTTCCTAAGAGGTAAATGTTGATGCCCCCCAGTGTGTTTCCAGGAAGCACCCCACCTCCCCAGGTGTTTCCTCGCACCTGCCTCCATTCCCCAAAAGCCAAGACTCACTTCGACTGGGTCTGTTTTGTGATATTGCGGATGGTGGCACCCTCTTTGCCAATGATGGCGCCCACATACTGGGTGGGCACCAGGAGCCGCAGGGGGATGTCCACTTGCTGTTGCTTGGCAGGGGCTCCCGCTGCCACAGGCGAGCCCTGGCGGGGCTGACCCCGAGAGCCAAAGCCCCCTCGGCGCCCATTCTCAGGACCCTGTGCTATCTGGTCGTCAGGAATGTAGGAGACCTTCAAGGCGTGGTTCTCCAGCTGGTGACCGTTCAGCTTCATGATGGCTCTGGGGACACAGGGAGAATCAACTGGTCACTCCAATCCACGTCAATCACACCAAATGCCCTCCACGTGTAAAGCACTCTACTGGGTTACAGCATGGAACGACAGCTAAAGAAGGAGATGACCACCTGCCCCCTACTCCCACCTCCACCTTAGAGAACCTTCCAGTCTAAATGGCATAGGACACCAAAGGGAAATGTAAATAAGTTATTTCTATTGAATTTTGCGATCAACTTGTTAATTTCAGCCAAAACCACCTATCATATAGGAGTCATGTGAGAAATCATGTGACTCGTGATAAATAAGTACAATAAATAAAAACATGATAAATCAAGAGATTTGTTTTTACACTTGTTGAGTCTGGCACCTTCTATGATTAAGGAAATTCTGCGGAAAAGGGAAAGTTAGAGACGGAATGGCTTCCCTACCACTTGGACGCAGAGGTTTAAGTATAGCTAGGATGCCTGCAAAACAAGGCTGAACAACAGTGAAGGGAGGAGGCAAGCCCCATCCACTCCCAAAGCTGATTCTGGTTAGAAATGTTAACAAGGCAACAACAGGTAGCGGAGGAGTGGGCAAGTGTTGCCATCATCTCTAAAGCCAGGCTCAAGACCACAGATTGGCCACATGGGGCAGTAGGCACCTCGAGAAAACTCTGGGCCCAGGGGGCTTCTGAAAGAAAATAGCATTTTGGGGAAGTGGAGGGATTTTACAATGCATCACTAAGCTGGAGGAAACAGAAGGGTGGGAGGCAGCCCACTGAAGAAGCAAGAAAGCCATAAAAAGCCAAACGTGGCAAAAGGCCTTTAAAAACAGGGTCAGATATGGATATAAATGAGTACATGCATAAAGTATACAGTTTTCAGTACCGGTGGGTGAGAAGCATAATTGCTCATCCAAAGGATCAAGGAGCTAGAAACTGTGGGTGTGAAGGGACTGAAGGACCCTAGCAGGCGTACCCTGGGCAAAGGCGATCCGGGCAATAAAATGTCTGCCCCGGCCACATCATAACGTCAACCAATCCTTGTTTTAAATCTCGCAGTTCCTCCTCACTATCACTAGATGGCGCCATAAACACAGCAAAGGACGCTGCAGTTCTGCTGCAGCTAGAAACCTAAGAGAAGGCCACCTTTCCGCCCCCCAGGATTTCCCACCTTCCCTCGAAGGTCTCTGGGTCCCTCCCTTTGATGTATCTGCCTTCAATCCTGGTGAGTTTCTGAATCGCTGAGATCCCTGAACCAAAGGATGAGAGTCTGGGGTTGGCTACAACAGTATCAGAACCCAGCTGGGGACTCCTGTCTGCCTGGAACCCAATCCTGTCGGGAATCGGGGGTCCCAGTTCCCAACACCCCGCAAAGACCCTCCCAGCCCCACTTTCCAGCCCACTCACTGCCTGGTCTGTTCCCGGTTGGAATAGGTCACATTCACCACTGCCGTCTCACTCTCGGTGTTCACTGGGGGAGCAAAAACAGAGGCCAGGGTCAGAGCAGCGAAATCTGGCGATGCCGCCGATGAATCCCGAGCCTTAAGGCTCATCCTTCCACGTTGTGAGGTGAAGGAGGCATCTAGCTGATTCTTTGGAGCTTATGAAATACTTGAATGACAACGCACACTTCCCTTTCAGGTCCCTTTCACCAGAACTCCTAGAAAATTCACATTAACCTTCCTGCATTTTCCTTTCTATGTCTTCTTTTGATTTTCCTACCCAGCCCCCAAGAGAGCTGGGTGTACAAAAGGATGTAGTCAACACAGCAGTTAGGCAGCAGGGTGAACACCCAGCCAGCACGCATGCGCCCACACACACAACAACCCGAGAGAGATAAAATTTACCCTTGGAAAGTTAAACTAGTTAAAAATCAACACACTCTGAGTGCGATTAGCAATTTAAAGAAGTAAACATCCCAAGAAATGGTCTGTAAGGATATGGCTGAAAGACTCGGGGAACACCCAGCTCTATTTTAGAGGCCTAAGTATCCTGAAGGCTACATTAATCAAACGCACGTGCATGATGACCTAGCTAAATGGGTTCACAGGAGTGGCTGCTGGTGAGTCTACGGAGGGAAAAAAGAATGTGTCTGCATCTTTTCCAGGGGAAGGATTTCCTGAGTGAGTATTCCAAACATCTTGGCGAGGGAAATGCACATATTCAGGCCATCATAAATTCATGACACCCGTCATTAATCCCATCAAGGTCCTAATCTCGAGCAGCTTTTGGATTTCATTAGATGACCATATACTCTTTCCTACAGGGGGGGAGACTGGGTTGGACGAATTCCAGGCGATCTGGGCACATACTTCTCATTTTAAATTAATAAAATTAACCTTCTGTCTTATACATGATGGTCTTATGATTTCGGGCCCCCTAGGCCTGCTCAACCCTGGGGTGGAAGAGGCAAAAAGCAAGCCTCTGCCCCCACAACACTGAGGAGCAGGTACTTAACCACAAAACCGCAGTGCAGACACTCTTAACCCTTCTGGCCTTCGGTACGGTTCTCTCACCTCAGTGGTGAGGGAGAGTCTGCAAGAACAATCTTCCAGTTAAATGGAAATACAGCAGTGAATGAAACCAACACAACCTCTGCCTCCATGGAGCTTACATTCTAGAAGGGGAAGACTGCGGTAAGTGAAATAAGCAAATTCTATAGCATATGACGGGTGACGGGTGCTATGGAGAAATATAAATCAGGGTGAGGGAGGCAGTGGTAAGGGATGCGGTTTATTTATTTTTGTTTTTAACATTTTATTTTTCCTTTTTCTCCACAAAGCCCCCCGATAGATAGTTGTATATTTTTAGCTGTGGGTCCTTCTAGTTGTGGCCTATGGGACACCACCTCAGCATGGCTTGATGAACAGTGCCATGTGCACGCCCAGGATCTGAACCGGTGCAACCCTGGGGCACAGAAGCGGGGTGCGTGAACTTACCCACTCGGCCACTGGGCTGGCCCCAGGGGTGCAGTTTTAAATAGGGTGGACAGAAAGCACCTCACTTCGAAAGTGACATCTGAGCAGACTTGAAGACCTTCTCTATTGTCCAATCAAATCAAACGTTTCCCATTCTGTTCCCTCCAGGAAGCAGGGATCCCCCTCCAGACACTGGATGCAACAGCCCCCTGGTGAGACCTGGATTAACTTAAACTAGTGTTGACTCCTGCTGGGCCTGGCACCCGTCTGCAGGCCACCGCCCAACGTTGCTCTCTTTGTCCAGGAGTACCGCAGCCGTTAGCCTGCGCTGTGCGCAGTACGGGGCAATGGTTATCAGTGCGTCCAGTTGCGCCCTGGCGTTTATGATAAAACGGAAGCCACAGGATTCGAGCAGGAGAGAGCCTGTTTGATTGATTCAGCACTTTACTTCTGTACGGGCAAGTGTTTTAGTCATTTATGATTGACAGCTTGCCCCTTTCCACCAAGAATTCGGAGATGAATATTTAAATCTTGACCTGGTGATTTTCTAGATTTCCAGAAGATCTACAAATTCTAACTGTATCTTGTCTACCTAATGACCAAGCTCTACCTTTTGTCCAATCAAAACCACTACATATTTTATTTTATGCTCATTCCCTCTGAACATAATTTATAATCTTAAGCAATGGAGAAACCTCAAAAATCATAGCAAACTTTTTATGATCTAGAATTCTTTTTATCATTTCTCCTTCTGTGGGCCCACTTTTGAGAGATTTTGCCTGCCCATCAATATGTACTAAGTAATTCCTCTGCTTTCTTTTTTTAATTGACCAAAGACATGTAGCTGATAATCAGAGCTTCTTGCAAAAGAGATAGCCCGTTGATTACTCCAGCCAAAAACAATGACTCGTGAAGCTTTTAAAGTAAAAGCCGTGCAGACTTACTCAGGCCGAGTGCACCATTTCCATTCTTAAACTATTTCTAAAATCCTGGGACCTCTATTTCCACCTTGGTTGACCCCTAGGAGCCTGGGGACCCCATGTTGGGAATGAGTGACTCTCTTCAAGCCTCTCAGGAAACAGGAGAAACCTGTTCCAGAGATACGCAGCGGAGCCACAGCCGGGACCACGTGTCCAGGTCCCCAGTCCAGCATATCTCCCTCCATACATTCTGTCTCTCTGCCTTCTTTTGGTGTGCTAGGTAAATTTCGTAATTAAAAACAAAGCAGGGGGGCCGGCCCCATGGCCGAGTGGTTAAGTTCACCCGCTCCGCTTCAGCAGCCCAGGATTTTACCAGTTTGGGTCCTGAGGGCAGACATGGCACCACCCATCAGGCCATGCTGAGGCAGCGTCCCACATGCCACAACTAGAAGGACCCACAAGTAAAAATATGCAACTACATACCAAGGGGCTTTGGGGAGAAAAAGGAAAAATTAAATCTTTAAAAAAAAAATTAAAAAAAAAAAAAAAAGCAGGGGGCCAGGCCCGTGGCCAAGTGGTTAAGTTTGCATGCTCCACTGTGGTGGCCCAGGGTTTCGTCGGTTCAGATCCTGGGCACGGACATGGCACCGCTCATCAAGCCATGCTGAGGCAGTGTCCCACATGCCACAACTAGAAGGACTCACAACTAAAATATACAACTATGTACTGGGGGATTTGGGGGAAAAAAAGGAAAAAAAAAAAAAGTGAAGTGCTTAAAGTAAAATGAAGCAGAAGAGACCCCGCCCAAACCCCTCCAACACCCGCCCCACCACCTCTGCCCCTCTTACCTTGCTCGCAGTTCTCTACCGTACCATACTGAGCCAGGAGGCTGTCCAGTACCTAGAAGCATGGAGAAAGGAGGAAGGCTACTCTGAGCATCCTGGGAACTACCACAAAGCCAGCCACTGGGCAGCCCTCATCCAAAGCCCTGGGGCCCAGGCAGAGCCTAGGTGGGGATTTAGCATTATTGCCTGTGCAGGTTGCCCTTTCTGAGGTACTAATGCTGGTGGTAACCTATCGGGGTATCTTTACAGAAATGCACTTGAGCTCAAAAAGGCATTTAAGGGCTTTTTTAGAAGCAGACCCGGGTCCCTAAATCAACTTCTGCCATCACGAAATTGTGGACTCAAGGAACACCCTTCTCACCTCTCTAATGCCTCTCACCACAGGAAGAGCCCAAAGGGCTAACAGGGTGAAGGATGAGACCCAACCAACCTCCCCTCAGCACAAGGGGACCCTCCTGGCCTAGCCCCAAACCATCAGGCGACTTCGCAGTCATCTCTGCCAACTGAGGCTGACCCAGACTTACTTTCCAGTCTCCACTACCCCGCGCCATTCAGAGTTTCCCCAATCACTTACTTCCCATCGAAGCTGGGGTGGAATATTTCGGATCTGAATTTTCCGACTCCTGAAATTAGAGGGAACAGGATTAGTGACAGCTCTGGATGCTTTAGGGGCCTGTGACTTTGCAATTTTTAATCCTCGTCTCAGTCTTTATCTCCCTACCTTCTGCTCAACACCAAAGTCTTAGAGTCTAAGAATGATAACGTCTAAGAATGATAACCTTTGGGAATGGAGATTTGGGGTAGGGGCGCATCACTTTAGAGAATTACCATCGGTGCCACCACAGACAGGAAAGCCGAAATCAGACGCCCTCAGCACGAGGGTGACATAATCCCCTAAAATTACAGCCGCATTTTTTGCCTCTCTACTTAGCTTTCTCACCAGTTCTTTTATTCAGTAACCACCTAATATCACCCACTGTTTCCGGCACTAGGAATACAAAGCTACCTAAGACTTTATTCATTAATCTAAAACCTTTCATTGGTGCCTACTTCATGCCAGACACTGTTCTAAATGCTGGGGCACAGCAATAATCAAAACAGACCAAGTGCCTGGCCTCAAGGTGCTCACCATTTATTAGAGGAGGCACATGTGCAAACACATTACGGCAGGATAACAGTGCAGCTGTTAGTGCTCCCTGTAGATCCGGACTTGAACTGTGCTCCACGTAACAGCACTGATCTCAGAAAGCTTATTTAACTTCTGAGGCTCAGTTTCCTCCTTTGTAAAACAGGGATAATGCCTACTCACCGGGTGGTATGGGGTGATGTTAGATAGGGTTATAAAGAGCTTAGACATGGCTGGGCGTAAGGACTTCAGTGTAACAATAGACGCATCTTTGAATGTGAAGATGGGAGTGACTCACACATACACAACCCAGCATCGTGACCACCACTTTGCTTCCTCCCAGTTTACTACACTTTCTCCCTTCCCAGTTTGCATATGCCTCTTAAAAATGTAATTTTCAGGGCCGGCCCCATGGCCTATGGGTTAAGTTCAGCACACTCCACTTCAGCAGCTTGGGTTTGGACCTACGCCACTTGTTGGCAGCCATGCTGTGGTGGCAACCCACATACAAAATAGATGAAGATTGGCACAGATGTTAGCTCAGGGTGAATCCTCCTCAGCAAAAAAAAAGGAAAAAAGTAATTTTCTCTGAGGAAGGGTTTCAGGTTCAAGGTTGACTCCCAGGGTAATTAACTGCTCAATACCCAAATCGATGCCCTAATCTCTGGGCTTAAAGCATTTCAATTACGGGCCAGCCCTGTGGCCAAGTGGTTAAGTTCACATGCTCCACTTTGGTGGCCTAGGGTTTTGCCAGTTCAGATCCTGGACACAGACATGACACCGCTCATCAAGCCATGCTGAGGCGGCATCCCACATGCCACATCCCACATGCCACAACTAGAAGGACCCACAACTAAAAATATACAACTATGTACCTGGGGGCTTTGGGGAGAAAAAAGGAAAAGTAAAATCTTTGAAAAAAAAAAAATTTCAATTAATTTGATCTGTGTTGGTCAAGTGTCATTTATGTCTGCATATCCTTGATCATAAACTCTTAGATCAGAGACATGGTCTAACCAAATTATAGTGTCATGTGGGAAGCAGACTAGGAAGCAAGAAAGTCCACCTCTAGCCCTTAAACCACCTCTGATGGGATGTTCATCTGTCTCAACCACTAATAGCTTCAGGCTTCAGTATTCCTACTGATATGCAAGGGGCCTATGTCAGCTCTTGCCAAGCTGGAGGGGAGGGGTGTTGGAAACACACTGGATGGGATGCTAAACTCTAACTGCAAATGTTTCCGTCTTGCCTCTGTCCTGGGCCAGCTCACTCGTTTCATCCCTGACAACTCAGGTGTCTTCAGCTGTACGTGGAAACAGAACGGTCTTTAAGATCCCTTCTAGCTCTGCAGTTCTGAGCGTGGAAGGTCTTACCGATGAAATACATTAAGGAAATCTCTTCCTGGGATAAAACAACTTAGGGGAAAAGGAGGATAAATGGTGAAGAGAATCTATGTCTATGGCAATCTACTTTGGTTGTTGACTCATGAACCTGATCTAAGGGGTCAGACGATAGCAGGACAAAAGAGTAAGGATCAGAAACAAGTTCCGTTCCAGATCCTCGGATCCCACACCAGGCCACCTTCTTGTGATTCAATTCATTGGGCAAAAGGGAGCCCTATGGCATCTGCCCTTGGGAGGGATTTCCCATACAACTCATTTCAACACCAAATGGGCAGAGAAAATGCAGGAACCCTCACCGTGAAAGTCAAACTGTTGGAGAATTGAGGAAGAGATGATCATACCACTGGAAGATTGAGAACACTGATCTAGCACAAGGATGCCCACTCCTGACACTCTTATTCAACAGTGTTGGAGGTCCTAGCTACAGCAATCAGACAAGAAAAATAAAGAAAGGGCATCCAAATTGGAAAAGAAGAAGTAAAACTGTCACTATTTTCAGACGACATGATACTATATAGAGAAAACCCTAAAGACTCCACCAAAAAACCATTAGGACTAATAAATGAATTCAGTAAAGCTGCAAGATACAAAATAAATATACAGAAACCAGTTGCATTTCTATACACTAACAACAAACTATCAGAAAGAGAAATTAAGAAAACAATGCCATTTACAATTACATCAAAAAGAATAAAATACCTAAGAATAAATTTAACCAAGGAATTGAAAGACCTGTACACTGAAAACTATTAAGACACTGATGAAAGAAACTAAAGATGACACAAATAAAAATGCAAAGATATACCGTGCTCATGGATTGAAAGAATTAGTATTGTTAAAAGGTCCATACTACCCAAACTAATCTACAGATTCAAAGGAATCCCTATTAAAATACCAATGGCATTTTTCACAGAACTAGAACAAATAATCCTAAAATTTTTATGGAACTACAAAAAGCCTCAAATAGCCAAAGCAATCTTGAGAAAGAAGACCAAAGCTGGAAGTATCATGCCCCCTGAGAATAGTGATCTAGCTTAATGCCAATGACAGGGGTCACCCAAGCTGAGAGGACCTCTCACGCGAACTCTTCCGGACAGAGGGTAGGAGGTGCGGGCTGCCTGCCTGGGAGTTCAAACCAATAAGGGCGTAAAGCAAGCCCCGTGCAGGAGCTCAGTTTGAGGAGTGCTCTTTCAGATGGTCCCTCAGTATAATCTCAGGTCAAAGGTCAAAAATACCCTCCTCCTACTTCAAACTCCCAGTTTTAGGAGCTTTCTTTTCAGGGTAGGGAGGAGATGGGGAGGGGATGGGGTAGTGAAATCAAATCTCAGCTTGGGATGTTAATCCATATCCTGAAAGCAATGGCAGTCTGGAATGTCTGGAATGTTCCAGGAGAAGGAGGGGGAGGAGGGCAGGGCCACCCAACCAATGAAAGAAAAGACATCCTGGCAGCTCTCCCCCACCCCCAAGAGGCAGAGACTCACCCACCCCTCTAGGGCACACGCACCCAATCCTGGGAACCCAGACCAGGCCCCTTCAGGCCTCCAAACCTCCTTTCAGCAAAGCCCCCGGCCCTGACAAAAACACAACAGAGGCCATGAAGAACCTTGCCTGGTAAACCCTTCGCCTGGTTTCTGTTAAGTATGGTGCTACCTAACTTCTTTCAGGCCCAGAGCACACAGGGCGATGTTGGGAACTGTACCAAGGACCCTCTCCCCAGGACTCATTCACCCTACAAACATTTATGGAAGGCTCACTGCGGGCTGGGCTGGGGCAGCGTGCTGAGGGCTTGGGGGATCCAGATGGAAGCTAAGAGCACCGTGACCGCTTACTTCATTCTCGGCGCCTTAGTTTCCTCATGTGGAAAGCGGACGGGGCTTTTGTGAGGACTTACAGCACAGTGCCTGCCATGCCATGGTCCTTAGTCCCTGTGCCCGTCTGCAGAAGCCTGCAGGTATCCAGAGAAGCATAGGAAGAGGCAGGCCAGGCTGACAAGGAGTCGCTCAGCGTGACAGTAAAATTGTTAGACTTCTGCACTGGTGGGAACATAGTGGGAAATACCACAGCCTTGAGTCCCACCCCACTCCTCCACCTCCCTGTGACAACTAAAGGGACTCACACCAGTGGATCAGCCTACAGGTAATAGGGCACTACACTCTGAGCAGACGCTGGAGTGCCTACACCTCAATATCCGCTCAGAAAAAGCAAGAGAACTCCTAGAGGGCCATGAACCACCACCCGCCCACCCCAGAGCTGACAAACCTGTTGAGTAAAAGAATGGAGCCGCCAGCCCCTGGCAATGTAGGAGATGGTTGCACCAGCCTAATAATTTCCCTGGGTGCCCACACCCTGTGGCTTCTGACCTCTCTACCCTGACGTGTATAGGGCAGTTATCAGGCCCTGGGGCAGTTCCCCAGATACAGAGCAACACAAGAGATGCACCTCTCTAAAGGTGCCAGGGAACATGAGGGCCACAGGGATGGAGTGACTATTCTTCTCAAGCCCAGGAGAGATTCAGAGAGACAGCATTCATGCAAAAGCATAAGGAGTTAAGTAGGAAGACGGAAGATTCAGGAGGCACAGGAGCTGGACACCCGGAAGGATGGCTGGAGTTCTCCCTCGGCAGGAAGCTCTCATCCTTTACAGCGAAGTGTCACTGACTCAGATGGAATGGGAAGGAAGACAGGTCAATCAGGGAAGAGCCTAACACTGAGGGGTGCTTCCCAGATGCCAGGCTCTGAGATTCAGCACCTCCTATAAGCCTGCCATTGCCCAGGAGGGTGACGGCTCCATTTTACCTACCAGGGCCCTGAGATCAGGAGGTTGAGTATCTTTGCCAACTCACACAGCTACTAAGAGCCAGAGCTGGGATTTGAACGCAAGGCCTGTCTGCTTCCAGGTTCTTTGCACTGTCCCCTGGTGCTGCCTTTTTGATGGCATGAAGGAGACAAAAAGGCCTTTGCCAAAATACAGTCATGTTAGGCTTGAGGACAAATTTAAAATATTCAGAGTTCACATAACGTGCTGAACAGCGGGCCTGCTGAGTGGATGCTGCTCTCCAGTAAGTCAAAACATCCCACCTATAATTTCTTAAACCAGTAACTTCTTTTTCCAGCTGCGTATTTCCATGGTTAGTTGAAAAGTGATTCTATGGCATATTGAACACTGACTAGATGGTTAACGCGTTAATTTTTTTAAATCATAGTGATTTTTTTTAAGTTCTTATATTTTAGAAATACATACTGAAATAGTTACAGATAAAACGACATGTCTAGGATTTGCTTCAAAATAATCAGGGGATGGGCATAAATGAAAATAGATTAGATATAAGTTGATAATCTTTTTTTTAAAGATTGGCACCTGAGCTAACATCTGTTTCCAATGTTCTTTTTTTTCTTCTTCTTCTCTCCCCAAAGCCCCCCAGTACATAGTTGTATATGCTAGTTGTAGGTCCTTCTGGTTGTGCTATGTGGGACACCACCTCAGCATGGCCTGATGAGTGGTGCCATGTCTGCGCCCAGGATCCCAACCGGTGAAACCCTGGGCCACCTAAGCGGAGCATGACAACTTAACCACTTGGACATGGGGCTGGCCCCCAAGTTGGTAATTTTTAAAGCCAGGTGGTAAGTACATGGGATTCATTACATTATCTTTTCCACTTTTTTATGCTTTTTTTTCCATAATAAAAATGTCTTTTTAAAAAAGATTATTCTATGGGGCTGGCCTGGTGGCGCAGCAGTTAAGTTCCCATGTTCTGCTTCGTCAGCCCGGGGTTCGGCGGTTCGGATCCTGGGTGCGGACAAGGCACCGCTTGGCAAGCCATGCTGTGGCAGGCATCCCACATAGAAAGTAGAGGAAGATGGGCATGGATGTTAGCTCAGGGCCAGTCTTCCTCAGCAAAAAGAGGAGAAGTGGCAGTAGTTAGCTCAGGGCTAATCTTCCTCAAAAAAAAAAACCAACAACAACAAAACGCACACACACACACAAAAAGATTATTCTAGCTCACCTAGTTTTGAAGTCATCACAGGTTCCAAATTAGTGGATCTAAGCTAAGGAGGTTTTCCCATAGGTGTTTTATTAGCAAGAATCCAAGGGAGCAGGGGCCTGGGGTCCCGAGGAGTGAGGAGCAGATGCACAGATGGGACCCTTCTCAGAATGGGGCCTCCCTAGAGGGCAGATGGCACACTGGGGGAACAGTAAGGAGGAGGGCTGAAAACCACCCCAGGGAGTGCTCTTTTTCTAATCCTCTGCAAACCCGTTCCTTCCTCTTCCCACCCCCATTCCCAGAGGGAAGGGTGCCATCCTCAACGCAGATGGCCTTGCCCCTCCCTAGAGGCAGTAGTTCCTTTAAACCAGGGTGGGGCAAGCCGGAGGGAGGTGGGGAGGAGGAGGCAATAGTATGTTTTGGAAATCTCGTCAAGCTTGGGGCCCCACTCCCCAGAGGCTCCTATCAGGAGTTAAACCTGGACTTTCATCTCGCAGAGAACTAGGATTAAACTGGCAGAGAACTAGGATTAAACCGGGATCCCCAGATTAGACCCTTCACCTCCACCCGTGCCCCAGGCTGCGATTCTCTGATTAGCAGGCTGTGTGGTTTTGGGTAGGTCAAGCTGTCAACTCTCTGGACCTCAGTTTCTCACATCTAGAAAATAAGGTCTGTGTCCCCAGACAGGGGTCAACCCTTGTCCTCCTTTCGGGAAATACTTTCTCTTTTTTTTTTTTTTGAGGAAGATTAGCCCTGAGCTAACTACTGCCAATCTTCCTCTTTTTGCTGAGGAAGACTGGCCCTGAGCTCACATCCATTCCCATCTTCCTCTACTTTCTATGTGGGACGCCTGCCACAGCATGGCTTGCCAAGTGGTGCCATGTCTGCACCCAGGATCCGAATTGGTGAACCCTGGGCCGACGAAGCAGAACGTGCGCACTTAACTGCTGCGCCACCAGGCCGGCCCCAGGGAAATACTTTCTTAATTAGAGAGAGCTTCTGTGCCCTAATGGTCTTAAGTAAGTAGTTCTTGACCTTTTTTTTTTTGAGACTTGGTTCCCATTAGGAAATGTGATGAAAAGTAACAACACTCTCCACCAGAAAAATGCAAACATTTTGCACAATTTCAAGATTTTAGGGTTAATGAAGACTTTGGAATCCATCCATAAACCCAAAGTTACCACATCCTCCCACATATCTACACATTTGACTTCATCCCCAGTGAGGTCCAGCCAAGTCTTCACTCAAGCCTGAAGGCAATTAGGAAGAAACTAGCCCAAGGGACTTAGAAAACTACTAAGCTTGACTTGGGATGGGGTTGGGGTTATTACTTGGATATTGGAAAAGAGCAGGCAACTAAGATGCTTCGAACCTGCAGGAACACACCAGACTTATTTAATTCCAATCAGCAGTCAAGAAGCTGGCTGGCCTCCATGACTCTCCTTAAGGTTTCTGGAGTCCAGCTACGGGAGTCATTCATTCCACAGATTTTTCTTAGCACTTACTATGCACCGGGCCTGTGCTGTCCACACTACAATAACCACTATTCATATGTGGCTATTGAGCACTTGAAATGTGGCTACTGCCAACTGAGGAACTGAATTTTAAGTATTTATAGTTTAACTTTTTCATCTGTAAATTTTATGAAACCTAAATATGGATCAAATGTTTCCAGTGAAAACTTAGCCTATGAATTGGGACGGGCTCTAAGCAGAAAATAAAATACACACTGGATTCTAAGACTTAGTACCCCCCTAAAAGTAAAACATCTCACTGTTTATATTGATCTCATGTTAACTAATGATCTTTCAAATTAATTTTTGAATTAATCTTTTACATTAATTCCACTCTTTTTTTTTTCATGTGACTATTAGAAAACATACGCTTCCATGTGTGGCTCCTGCTGCACTTCTACTGGCCGGTGCTGGCCCTGCGCTACAGTGCAGAGCAGAGTGATGAAGATGACAGGCATGCCTCTGCTCTCATGGAGCTTACAGTCCAGCAGGGGAGCCCAGCGTGGTCTGGGACAGGAGAAGGGAACGGACACGATGAACTGGCGCATGGAGGGGGGCTGTCCACTGGACCCCTTCAGAAGAGGGTGCTCCTGTGAACTCCTCAACAACAGAGTCACGCGGCTCACACAGAAGTAGAAGCACCCTCCCAAAGCTGGCTCCCTCCCCAGTTTTTCCCAGCTGGAAATCACACATAAAAGATGTCCTAACGTGCCAACCCCTGCCTTTTCCATAAGATCACCACTGACTTAGTCCTTCCTCCCCATTCTGCCTTCTTATCCCTATAGGGTGGAGAAAAGAAATAATTGTTCAGGAAAGCTTCTGAAGGGGGCGGACCTGGCACGCTCCAGGCATGGCAGTAGCTGAGAAAGGGGGCGGGGCTGGGGAGGGGAGGAGGAGCTGGCCCAATGCCCAGGGCTCCGTGCCAGGCTGATCTAGAGACAGGGCAGACGGGCAGGCGGGCAGGCGGGCAGGCGAGCCGGCGGGCAGGCGAGCCATCGGGCTGTCGGGTGCGCTGTTGGGCAGGTTAGGGGCTGGAAAGGAAAATGTTGACCTACTGGAAGATGCAAGACCAGGCAGAGCAGACACCACCACCAAGGAGAATGCCAGAGTGTAGGACAAGGACACCCCTGGAATGTATCTGCAGTCCTTTGAACACGGTTGTTTAAATGTGTGTGGCACATATGTGCTGTCCCGTGTGTGCTCTGACTCCAGCGCTCATGTTGGGGACAAGCAGGAAGGAAAGGCAAGTCTCCAGGAGAAACTCCGAGCTGAACGCTATTCACTCTCCTTTGGAAGCCTCTTGTACTCTGTTTAATATGCTTCTGGGCTACTTGAGTTAGGAAAGAAGAGGGGGACCACTCCCCAGACCAAGGACACACACACTAACCAGGAACTAGGGAGTGCCAGCTGAAGGAAATCAGGAATCATACATTGAGGAAACCAAATTCACACACTGAGGCAGGAGAGGGGTAAGCCTCTCAGATCTGAGAGGGTCTTAACCCATCATCCTCATTTTATAGAGGAGCATCTGAGGTTCAGGAAAAAGAAAGAGAATTGGCAACTTTGAGGTAGGACTAGAACTCAGCTCTTCTCCCGGGCTGGTTTATGTTGATCTCAAACTTCACGGCTATCTCTCTGACAAGAAGTGTTCATGTTAACACTGCAGAAGCCGTATACCCAATGTCAGCATCAGGAAAGATGCCCATATTCTGTATGGCTAAGTGCATGCCAACTGGCTTTTACTGCATGCGGCTCTTATTTGGGCAGAGGATTTAACTCGCAGAAGAGCTAACTTCCCTATAAGATGGCTGGATGACCGTCAGAGAGATTTGTTAGCAGGGTGAAAGGGTAGTCACCAAAACTTCCATCTTGCAAAATTTCATCTAGGTTTGGGATAGGCGAGGGAGCCAGAGGTGGGACACAGACCGCAAGGCACTAATTGGTGTCAGAGAGCAAGCAAACCTCAAGGATGAATACTTGACTCAATTCACTCATCATGGAAATAAACGGTTTGACAAGAGAGCCCACGTTTTTTTCTTGCCCATCTGGGCAGCACCAGAGGAAGCCAAAACAGAAGCTCTGAGTCAGTGGAACTCTCTCCAGACAAAATCTAAGTCTGCATGGGCCAACTGCCACCCCCTCCCTCCACTGAGCTCTCTCTGCCTAGAATCTCGCTCTTTCACCTGAGTGGTTCCTAGAGCGGGAGCTGGCCGTGTGAGCTCTACGGCATGAAGTGGAAGGAAAGAGAGGCTGGGAAGTGGGGATGTGTGGAGAAGAAACCATCAGAATAAACCCAACCAGTGGGGACAAATGGAAAAGAGGTGACCAAATGTGCAGTGCAGCCTTCCTGGTGGAGGCAGGGATGGTGTGGGTAAGAAATTAACGGTTGGGGACACTGCTCACCATCCTTCGCAGGCTGGCAGTGGGAAGCATTTCAGGGATGTTCCCTGGGGGTGGAGGTTAATATGCTCTAACAGAGGGAAAGGCGCAGTGGGACTAGAAAGCCCATTTCCTGCCCCAGCCTCACCGGAGATGCTGGTTTAGCTCTCACCTCACTCTCCGTGGGGGTGTCAGCATCTCTCCACGAAGCTTAAGAGCCAAAAGGTCTGGCACTCTGGGGCCCAGAGACCCGGCTGAGGATGGGGCTGGCGCTCAGAGGAAAGCATGCAGAACATGCCCCAGAAATGGAGGAAGGGTTGAGTCTCTCATCAGGAGGGAAGAGCAAGCTTGAGAGCCCAGCTCAAAACAAGGATTTTGAGGTGGAGCTCTCAGAAGCAAGGAAAAGGAAACCAGACCAGCCTCAGGAGAAATCAGTCTTCTGCAAGTCACAATTCTGCACTGAGAAAAACACCCTATGGCAGTTAGAGTAATTCTTGAGATGGTTGGTGTTCCCTGGGAAAGGAGGAGAGCGTCTCCAAGCATACATTTAAAAAAAATAATTTATCCTATTAGTGGATTAGCGGAGCACTGGGTGTGCGCCTCCAACATGAGGTTAACAACGGCCAGAGATCCATCCTCCCCCTCCAGCTGCCAACAAAGACCTGTTGGTGGTCGGCAACTTCAGGAAGCGGGTGTTTGTTTCTTCCTAGTGGGATAGTTCTTACTCAGAACAGCCCTCCTCGAACGGGGATACTGATCCTGAGTTCTGCCTGGCCGGGGCCGGAGCAAAATGCCCTCTCTTTCTCTTCAAAGACCAGGGACTTCTGTCCGGGAGGACTAATGGCGCCTTCCAAGATGGTTCTCAGCCATCCTCGGCCAGGAGCAGGGGGCAAGGGCCCTAACAGCCAGGGGGACCTGGGGCGGCGAAGACAGCCTTTCACTGGGGAGGACAGTGGAAAGCGAGAGCAGGCAGGGCAACTGAGGAGAAAGAGGTGCCTGGGAAGGGCGGCAGCAGCTGATGGTGGGGGAGGGCTGGCAGCAGCTGGGGGGGAGGAGGGGAGTCCTCATGAACGGGCAATTGAGAAGCTCCGAGCAGCTGAGCGGCCGGGCTGGCGTCGGCCGGGCCTGTGGCCCACATGGGTCGGCCCCTGCCCCCAGTCCCTCACCTAACCCGGGAAAGCGTAGCGCCCACCCTCCCATGCCGGCCGCTGGGTGGGCCGAGTAGGCAGAGCACAAGGAGAGGGGCACAGAGGATGCCCCCGAGGCCCCGTCTGCCGCGGGGCTCGGCGGTCTAGAATGTTCTGCCACCAGAACCCCCTCCGTACCCCGACTCGCTCCGAGCCAGTCCCGCCCGGCCCAGGGGCCCTCGGTGGCCCGCGCAGGGCCCGGAGGGGGAGGGGACCCGCGCCGGGGGCTGCCGAGTGGGGGTGGGGACCAGGACTTTGCCCTTTGTCTCTCTCTCCAGAGCCACCGGCCGAAACCCGACCCTAGCAGCGAGCCAGGCAGCCAGCGAGGGGCAGGCTCCCCCTCCGGGGTCCTTTAGTAAATCCAGACCCGACCTCCCTGTGGTCAGGGCTGTGACTGAGGTGGTCCTGTGGGGGAGGGGGCTTCCCGCCTGCAAACAGGCCTGCAAGCATTTAAGTGGGAGCCGGCTGGGGGAGGGGGCCGGGAGGGGGCTGGAAGTGGGGCCGCAGAAGCTGGAGGGGAGAAAATGGCCCGGGAGGCGGCATTCCTTAGAGACCTCGGCTGGGCTGCGGGAGGAGGCAGGACCGGGCGGAGAGGCCTCCCACCGAGAAGGCAGGAACTGAGGCCTGGGAGTGGGCTGGGCCGGGCAGGGGGAACCGAACGAAGGGGCCTTCCGGGCCTGGAGAGAAAAGACCCTCCTTCAGAGGCGTTCTGGGAACCTCTACGGAAAAGTTATAATCGAAGGGTCATACTCTCCCCCATGCAGAGGAGGACATTTGTCTGGGGGTGAGAATCACTTTCTTTGTCTGCCCTTTTGGGGTGTCATCGTTTAACGACAATCTTATTACTAACTCACATTTGCACAGTCCTTCGGAGTTTACAAAGTACTTCTTTACACCCACACTCTCCTATGGACCTAGAGCGACGAGGAGAGTTGGATTTGAGCCTCTAAACAACCACAGGAGACTGGAGATATTTTTATTTCCATTCTGCAGTTTCGAAAAACGGCAGAGGGGTGAAGTGACTAGCCCAAGGTGACACTAGCCAACAAGTGTCACTACACCATGACGCCTGCTCCTGCTGGTCAGGAAAAAAGGTAACTGGGTTCTTTGCTCCTCAAAAACATGTATGAACTATGAATTATGATTCTGGAGGCATGTAACAAAGGTCAACTCTTTGTCCTTCCTGCTAGGAGGAGGGGGAGGGGAGGGGAAGCGTTGCAATCTCTGCCCTTCCCCCTTCCTCCCATTTTCCCCAGGGTTGAACCCAAACAAAAGGAAGAGGGAAAAAAAATCAGCCAAAGACTCCAGCCCTGGTGCCTACCACAAGTGCCAGAGGACGGAGGCTCTTAGGATCCAAAATACTTAGCCAGCTATTTCATAGGGTTTCTGGAGATGGGGAGAGTTCAGATGAGGAACTGAGGCCCGGGGAAAGATACTGTCCCTAGATCCCACAGTTTACACAGCTGGGGAAAGGACAGGCTGGGACTGATCCCTGAATTCTAACCCCACCCCAAGTCCTTCTCCACTCCATCCAGCTGGCTCTCCGTGGGCTATTTCGTCCCAAGAGCAGAATTCCCACCTCTCATCTTAGCTGCCCAGAGAAAGGAAGAGTTTTGCTTTCTTCAACCACTCAAGACTGCATGAAAATCCCAACAGTGGGAGGAAAATATTAGGCAAAGCAGGTATGAAATACGTGGGGAAGGAGGCGGTTCAGAGCAGGGCGAAGTTAATGTTGGGCAGCATTTTTATTTGCTGAGCTTATGCTCTCCTCCCCTAAAAAAGCTCAAGATAAGACTCAGCTCCTCTGAGTATCAGAGGATCACCTGTTGCCGCTAGTTAAGAGGGCTCAGCCTTGGAGGTAGAGAGGCCTGGGTTTGAATCCCGACACTACTACTTCTTCAAGGCATGACCTCAGCTAAGTTACTGTGACCACTCCCAGCTTCCCTTTCTTCTTGTGCAGAAGGAAAGTAAACCTGCAGGGTTCTTAGGAGGATTGAGTGAAGTAAGTGCTTCGCTCTGAGTAGACACTCAATAAATGCTCCCTGTAACTGCAGAAGGCACTCATATTTTGCCCCTCATCACCTCACACAGTGCTCAGGAGCAAGGAAGATGCTCAAAAGGGGAGACAAACAGGGACACCTGCCCTACCTATCTGAGGGCCTCTCCCCACTGGAATGGCCCCCTCTCCTCTAGATGAATTGTGTTCCCACAAATATTGCCCTGTCTGTTCGCAATGCTCTCCTTAATCCAAGCTCCCTTTTTTCTGCCTATCCTCCAAAACAGCTTAGCTCAAAGCTCCTCTCTTTTAGTTCCTGAGGTTGTGTGCCTCTCATGTTAGGACATAGTGTCTTGGCCTCTGCTGTCCCACAGCTTTTCCTGGATCTAAAGTGAAAATGCTGGAGGGCAGGAATTTTATCTTGTACCTCTTTTGTGCAGCTCTTTCTCTCTTAACCCCTGTGCCTCCCTTCCCCACCCTGAAAGAGATGCAATCGTGCTAAATAAAAAAACAATAATTAGTATTTAATACAGGAGAAGAGTCAGGCAAAGACACCCATTTTATATAGGATGAAGAGGTGACCACCGTATAGGACAAAGCAAAACTGGCAATGGTTTAAATGTGGCCGGGGGAGAGCGGGAAATGGGGAGTTATTGTTTGTTTAATGGGAACCGAGTTTCACTCTTGCAAGTTAAAGAGTTCTAGAGATGAATGGAGGTGTGACTGCACAAAAATGTGAATGTTCTTAATACAACTGAACTGTACACTTAAAAATGGTTACTATGGTAAGTTTTATATACATTTTTACTACATTAAAAATAATCTTTTTTAAATACCAAAGATAAAGTGAAAAATCTAAAGCTCCTGGGGAAAAAATGATCTGATAAAGTATATTTCCTTCCATCTCCACTCTAAGACCAAGGTCTTTCATTCCTTCCTCACTGTATTTCCAGTACCTGGCAGAGGGCATGTCATGCAATAGTAGATTCTGAAGAGATGAAAATAAGCAGATGAACGCATGCATGCAAAAATGAGCCAAAGCATGATCAAAGGTACCACCTCTGCAGCAATACACAAGCTATCACAGACATCCATATTTTGTTCAATATTTTCTTACGTGGAATTTTGATATAAACACGTATTTTAAAAGTCACCCCCTCTCCCAAAAAAATGGCTAATGACTGAGTGGCAAAGACCCCCCCCACACCCCCAGGCTAAAGTTGCTGACCACGGGATGTTTTGACGAGGAGACCAAAGGAGCCTGGGTCTCAACAGGCATCATTCCTCTTCTAGTTAGAAGTTTAAAGGAAACTAGTCATTCTAGATGGTCAGCGAGGGGCAAGGGTAGAAAAGTGAAAGAAAGATTATCTCACCGAGATTCTTGACGTTTGCAAAGATCCTTTTATTCCCCTCCCTCCTTCCCCCAGCTTATCCTGGACAGGTATCACTATCCTATTTTAAAAACTCAGCAGCAGCAGCAGCTTTGAATCAAATGGTAATAAACACAGGGAGGAAAACCCTCTAGATAAAAGAACTTCAGTCAGCTAGATTTCCCCTTCTTCTACATTAAATAAAAAGTTGCTGGAGTGGACACTACAACTACAAGAGGAGTGAAGAAAATATTCTTCTGAACCCTGCTGTCTCCCCAGCCAACATCCTGTTACATCGAGTCCTCGCTCAGAACAGACTGGCTACAGCCACCAACAGCCACGTCTGTGAAGGATCATTTTTGCCCTTTAATTTAGGGTTCTGTCTCCAAACCCTGCCAAAGCAACTGCTCTCTATTACAGTTGGACTTCTCCACCCAAGCAACTCAGAGACCTGGAGGAGGAAGTAGAATAAATATTTCTAACTCTGAATAGACATCCTCAACAAGTCTACTCCAGCCAACTGCCCCCACTTTAGTTCCTGTCTCCCCTGATTCTCTCCTCCCTGGAGCACCTCATGAAAGTTGACACGCCCCAAGCAATCCCAAATGCCACTCCAGAAAAGAGGCAATACACATCATTCTGCATAAACTAATTGTAAAACCCTTTATAGTAACTGATTAAAGTCACAAGCCTGTTAAATGGCCAAAAACCACATCCGGATTGGAAGCCCTTCCCCTCCTCGATCCATAGAAGAAGGTTCAATCGTCATTGCCTGGACTGAGCCTGCGAAAGGGGCTGTGATCTGTGTTATGTGTGTGTGCACCCACTCATGCTGGGTGGGCTCAAGAGAGGAAGTCAACATGAAGATGGGTTCTGAACACATCTCTGGGGACTGTTTCCAGATCAAGGGGCCAGGGAAACAATCTGAGGCCACTGTGGCTTTGTCCCCTACAAGGGCACAGGAAGAACAATGTAAGTAGTCACTTCCTGGGCATCTAGGGATCCCCAACTCCTGAATGCCTACTTTGTTAGCTTACCAAGCACAGAATACTAGGACCAACATGCCCATCTCCCACCAGGTACAGGAAGATGCTCTCATTTCTTCCTTCCTCAGACCCTCCAAAGGACTCACACAGTCCCCTTCATCCTGAATTCTTACATTAGCTACCTCATCTGCAGAATCAAGATGATTCCCCTCACCAATATCCCTACCCTACATGCACCTGTGACAATAGCCCCAATGTGTAATATTTCGGCTAGGAACCTGGCCTGGCTTCAGAGTATCACCAACAATAGAATATATGGCCCATTCCCATAAGGCACCATCAGTAGCATTCTCCACTATCCTTGCCCCGTCTCTTCAAGCCTTCTGTCTGAAGATGGGTAAGGGACATAGTGATGAGGTCCATAATCTACAGCTCTGGGGCTTTGCCCTGGTGGGCTCCATCTCCCTCTCCCAAAACGTGACTTTTCCTTTCAGCATACAGGTTATCAAGCACTCTACTACACATATGCCTTTCACTATGCCTGCCCATCACTGCTCTGTACCAAATACATGCCAAATTCCCTATGCGTGTGTAAACATCCTAACCTACTGCCTTAGATATATGCCCCAAGCTGCCACACACGGAGACCAGACAGGAGGCAGAGTTCCATATCTAAAACAATATCATCATCATCATCATCATCATCGTCATCGCTAATGTGTGATAGCACCAGTTTACAGTTACAGTAATGGAGGCTTCAGGAGTTTACCATAACTTTCCCAGTTTCGCAATCAATGCCCACTCCAAAGCTCTTGCTTTGAGACACTGGACTCTCCTGGGGAGACCTTCCCGCCGCACTCCCGTGGAGGACTGAGTGAGGGACCTAGGGCAGGTCAGGAGACTGGCCCAACAGCTCCCTCTCTCCTTGAACCCCAAGAATTCTGAATGATTCCTGTCCGCCCTGCTCTCGTCACCAGAGAACTCCGACCCCACAAACAACCTTTAAACAAAACTATTTTTTTAATTTCTGAATTCTCTGATTTCTCCTCTTAAAGATAAGTACATCCAATCAACAAAACTAAACTATCCAATCAAATTTCACTCAGACTTAACATTTTCCATTTCAAGTGGCCAAAACATCTGGAGGAACGACTAATTTTTTAACTGAAACCCAAAATGAAGAAAAACTGAAGTTTTCCTTAACCCCCTTTTCCTAAGGAAATGGTGAAAGGATTGACCAGAATATATGAAACAGACATGGCGGCAAGGGAAAGAAAAAATGAGAGCTCCTCCATTTCTCTGCCTCCTCTCTAAGAGAGATTTTTTTTCTCCACAACCCTCCCCCTAAACTCTGAGCAAAATTCCCACCCGTCCTGACAGGCCCCTTATATGCTTTTAGCCACCCAAATGGCCCTTGTCTAATAATCAGACTTGTCCTGAGGGGTCTTCAAAGTTATCTGGACAACCCGGTCATAAATTCTTGTACTCATCCAGCTGGTTGCTGTGTATTCCATTCAAAAGCGGTTTACTGATGGTGAGCCATGCCACACAACCAGAACTTCAAATCCTGGAAGCCTGGACTTCTGCAATAGGACAGCAATGTCTGGTGGTGTTTGTTCTGTATAGAGTTACATTTCAGTGTTTGCCAATCAGGTTTTCTCCAACTCTATTAAAATGATGAGGTCCAGACCTCCTTTTCTCCTGTGATGAACCCATAATCAACACACATTTTGTTTCAGCAGTTGGTGTTTAGGGGGAAAGCTTGTTCAAGCCTTTTGTTCGTTCATCCCTGGCTATTTATTGCAAACCTACTGCGCTGCAAAGGTAGGTTAAGAAGCAGGCCTTCCAAAGCTGGCTCTGCTTTTTCAAAACCAGGACGACCCCTTCCACGCACAAAAACTACACGGCCGCCTTTGAACAAAGTCTGAGGGTATGCCCCAGTTCTCCTACTAGAATGCGGTCAGTGGACTCGGGGGACTGGACATCTCTCTGCTGGCAGCGCTTCCTTGCCATGCTTGTGTTATCACAGGTGCTCTCCTGCAGGCTCATCTTCTAGCCAAATCAAACTTTTATCAAGAACCAAATGAACATGCACTTTCTTGAGTGCGTGTTTTTTGAGGAGAGACCTTTTCTTGTTTTGTTTCGACAGGCATGTAAAAAGGTGCAGGCAAGGAGAGGAAATGTGTTCAGCACAGGTGGAACTGGGGGGTAAACTTTCTATTAAGCTGGAGTCAGACACTGGCTGAGACCCCGAGAAAGGTCTTCAAAGCCTAGCCAGTGGCCAACTAGAGGACCTGTCGTCTCTCTTTTACAACATGAATAAAATCCATCATAGAGCCCCTGGTTACTATTACTCCCTTCGTTATTGTTCCAGTCAGCCTTTGGGACGTGGAGACAGATAGTCCGTTTTCTAAAGATTACAGACTACTTGACACTGTTAACTCTTCCAGGTTCTATGCCCGATGGCCAAGGGACCTCGGACACTGGGAAAGGGCCACAGCTACGTGCACCTCCATTTTCTCTCCACCTCTCTCATCCTCTTCTTTTCCCCTCACCCACTCTCTTCCCCTCTCCCCTGCCTCTTCACTTCACATTCACCCAGGGGCCTTCTGCTTTTGCCTCAGGACGGAAGGGTCTTCAGACAGCCCAGGCGCTGTAAAGGTCTGCGCCCCACAGCCGGGGGAAACTCTCCACGTGGGCGAGCTTTGGGATCTGGGGGCTCCAAGGACTAAGGCGGAGGCTGTGGGCTGGCGCCCCGCAGCCCGAGGTCTCGGGGACCCTGGGGAAGGAAGCTCCTGGGAGACCCAGGCCTGCGGATGTTCCTGGCAGGGGCTTGCTCGGCGGGGGGAGGCGGGGGCCCGGCGCTGCGCGGGCAGAGACTGCGAGGCCGGGCGGCTCGGCGGGCGGGCTGGGAAGGGCCAGGCCAGGGCCGCGGGCGCGGGCTCTCCAGGAAGCGCCTCCAGCGCGCCGCGACTTTCTCTGCTTTTTGAAAAGAGGAAGGGAAGGCAGGCAACGCCGAAAGCAAAAATAGCCTTGCCGTCCCCGAATCTACCACCCATCTTCTAAGCCCGGTGTCTGCGACCCCCTCTGCCGCGGGTCGCCGGGCGCCTCCAGCCGCTCCTCTTTAAAAGGGAAGCGGGAAACCCACCCCAACCCCCATCTCTCTCTCTCTTTTTTTTCCCCCGTCTGGAATTTCCAACCCAGGACGAACTCGTCTGATTTCTCCAGTCTCCCCTGCTGTTTTTTTCCTCCCCTTTTCTCTCCCTAACACTCCCATCCCAAAATCTAAGCTGCACTTTCTGGAAGGCATTAGCCACATTTTAAGAATCTTTTAAGAGGATGGGGAGCAAACAAGACTGAATTTAAAATCTAACAGCTCGCAAAATGTCTGTTCTTCAAACGCCTTCGGTTCATACATTTATTCTAATGACACTGTCACCACCAATCTCCCCCCCCCACCCCCAAATCAACACAGGTACAACCAGTATGTATCTCTTCAACACAAAAATCCCCAAACTTCAACAAATAGCACTTGCTGGTCTCCGTTTCCTCTTTCCACTAACTAAACCAGATCTAAATTTTTAAAAAATGTTTTAAAATCGTATATCCACTAGCCTATCTGAATGGTATCTTTGTCAAGTGGCTGTTACACATTAAAGTGTAGAATAAACAAACTCAGAAAACAAGCCTTAAAGTACCCAAACACATAAAACAGATTCAAATGGCATATATTAAGGTAATTTAAAAAGATTAGAAGCCCAGAACCTTTGAATCAAGATTCTTCCAATGGTTAATGTCATGTATTTCATCTCTAAAACATAATTATAAGAAAGAATGTTTTGCTCTTTTTCCACCAAACACTGCACCATTAAAGCTTTACATTTGGAACAGCTAACTCTATTTTTGAATAAATTTGTGATGGGAATTATAATTCTTCCCCTTCTTTACTCCAAAGTTCTCCATCTAGGAAATTCATGGAGTAAAATTTCATCTTTCCACTTTGGGTCAGAAAATACAGGGTTCTGGAAACCTACAACTCTTCCAAAGCATGTTCAAATACCAGCGTCCTTAGGGAAGTCATCTTGAAACACTGAGCACTAAATGGGAACAAGTTCAGGATTTCTCTAGCAGTGAAGAAAATTTAAATTTGTCAAGTTTACTTTCTAGGCGGAAATTAAAATGGGGAGAGTGAATTGGTTTCCACCTTTCCTCCAAACAGTGCAGAAAAATTTAAGAATCAACCATTTTTTAAACTTATTTAACACCGAAAGAGCTAACCTAATATTAGTAAGAAAACCTTTTTACTAAAAGTGTCGTAAACTGTTTCTAGTTTAAACTTATTTGTTGAATATGGGGATCAGATGTATCTTTTAACTACAACCACTAAAACAAAAGTGCCTGAAAATCCTCCCACTCGAGCACTTTTTACTCCTTTGTTTTTTTTTTTAAAAAGACATTCCCTTGTTTCTTAACCCCCCTTATAATTCATTTTCAGCCCCTCAGAACAATTTTCATTAAAGGCAAATTCATTTCCCAGGGCAAAATTTTCTTGCTTGTTTTGAAAACATTCAGTGATCCAATTATTTCTTCAGAGCCTCTGCATATCACTTAAAATTAAAAATAATACTTTTGCCATTTACAAGACATCCCTTCACAGAGATTTTTAAAGCTGCTAACTTTAGAAAATTAAGCTGTAAAATCAGAATGAAGTTGGAACACTTTCTCTTCTGAGTTCTCACACATATGGCTGAGACCAGTTTTTTTTTTTTAATAGTTGGAAATTTAAGGGAAAGGGCTGGCCCACCTCATTTTAAGTCAGCTTAGAGAAAAGAACCACCATTAACCTGCCTAAGGAAATCAGAGTCTTTAATGTGAACTCGTTGCACTGAGAAAAATCTGTACACATCTCTTCCATTTTTTTCTTAACAGCAACACCTTTTATTTTGATGACACCAGTTGACAGTAGGTATGCTATCTTTAGGTCACATTCCTCTAGAAAAAGGCACACATACTGGCAAATGAAACAAAAGTTTAATTCCCTTAAAAGCAAGTCATTTCCCCAAATAAACAAGTCTCACTAAGAGGGTAGCCCTTTATCTTAACTACTCTTAAGTCTCTCAAAATAAAATACACATGCAAACCCTTTCCACAACTGTCTTAAAAATACTTTTGGTTTTTCTCCTTTGTCCTAATATTTGACAGTTACTATATGCCAATTCTCAACAAAAAGACAAAATTGTTGATCAAAATTCCAACACTGACTAAGAGGGAGTTTAGGAAGACCTCAGGGAAATTTAATGTCACCCATTTTAAAAACTCAAATTACCATTTCAGTTTAGATGTATGGTGTTCAGTTTCTTGGGTTCTTAAAAGGGTACAAATTACATTTATCAAACAGATACAAAGTTAGAACAAAACATATTAATACTTCAAAATCAGGGGTGCTCAGGGTAACTCCTGTAGTATTTTGTTTGATTCCACCCTTTAAAACAACAAAAAGCAAAAAAAAAAAACAGGAACATTTAGGTTTTTATGAATCTCTCAGAAATGTTTACAGTCATTATTCATTTGGAACTGAGTGCATCAAGAAGAGTTCTCTATTTTAAACAGTGAAAACACAAGAGCATATATACACAAAATATATATGTACAGTTGTTCACTTTGCTCGAGATATTAGTCATAGTTAATTAACTAGTTCCTGTTCTATACATGAGATTGAAAAAGCCAGTATACACACCAAATGAATACTTTTCAGACAGACTAAAAACACATACCACAACATGCTTCCTCAAAGAACACAAAATGATAGAGCAAACTGACTTCATGAAAACAAACTTTCTTTTTTTAAATCCCAAAATTTAAAAAATTGATTCATTCTAGAAAAATGAAGTGCCTTCTCACCACTACCCCCAAAAAATAAAACACAACTGACTCAATGTTTGTGCTCAAAAATTATTTCAGGAAGGGGGAGAACACACAAAAGATCGAATTTAGGATAATATGGGTGTGGAAAGGAAGATTTTGTACCCACTCTTCTCACAAAACCCACCCCCCTCCCAACTCAAAAGAGCCCTCAGTAAGACATTTTGGAGGGAACAGGGAACCTAAAAATGGCTTGAAATCAAGCAGATGGCTTAGGGAAAAAGATCCATAAATACAGAGCACCATAAAAATTAAAATATAAATGTTTGAGGTTCCATTTCATCACATTTTGCTATTTCTCCTTCTTTTCACTGCATTCCCTTTAAAATTTAAACCATCCTAAAGAGCAAAAGAAAAATTTCCACATATTTCAGAATCCCAGTTGTTCTGGATATTTCTCATCAACATGTTTCAAAAACTCAGCTTTTTTAATATTTCAAAATGTGAATATTTTGTGGATATTTCAGTTCAAACACCCACAATCTTCTCAATAACTCTACTAGTGTCAGTGTATGTTTTTCTCTTATTCCCATCTCCAGGAAATGTTTCAAAATAATAAATAAGACGTTTTTTTCTTCCTTCCGATTTTATTGCCTCTTTCCTCCTAACTCTAATTGCCTTTCCAATAACAGAGTATTTCAAGCACTTGAGCTTAAGTCACAAGCTCTGTAAACATAGTTACAAGCCATATTGATCATCTATAGATACAATAGTTCCAAGTTACTTAAATCTCTCAAGCTAAACCACTGAACAGATTATCTCACATTAAACTTTCTAGATCTTCTTAGCAGCCTCCAAAAAAGCACAGCCACCCATCTCCACCTTCCCACCCTGAAGACCGGAGACTATTCTGAAATGCAGCAAGTTTCCAGTTGAAATGAGAGGAGGGAGCGAGAGGATCAAAGATTCACTGGGGTTTGCAACAGAGAGAAAACTCTGCACTGTCAACATGTTTAAAGTCAGATTTGAGAAAGCAGAAAGACTCTGCCCTTATACTTCCCAGCCAGAGTTCAATGAAAGATTTGAAATCCACCGTGAATCGGATTTGGGGATAACATGATAGAGGTACCCCACTTTGCTGAAGTGAGGCTAGAAAGGTATTGGAACACTCACTCTCTCTCACACATATACACACGCACACCATTCATCCAGGGAGTTCTAGACCCTCCAAAGAGCCCTAGCTCACAGCCTGAACACAAAGCTCTCACCCCAGATGGTCCCCTTGTAACAATGGACTGAAGGAGTGGGGGTGGGGGGGGCTCGCAAAGGATAGTACGGCCAAAGCATATTCTTTGCAAAATCCAGTTGGGAGGGGAGGACGTGCATGTGAGGGACCAGGAGTAGGGCTCTGTGAACAAAATAATGTCCATGCCTGTTGCAGAAATATAAATGAAGCGCAAGTATAAGATAATTCTTTTGGGAAACGGAACTCATTCCACGTCCCCTAGGGAGTGGAAGGAGACCCCCACCAATCCACTGAAGAATTATGGTGAGTGAAGGGTGGGGAAAAAAACAGAGAAAACGAGGCCTGCTAGGAAGTTGCAGAAATGTCCATGAGTCTGAACTCTTGAAATCTTTTTAGCTTCCCCACAAAAATGGCCCCACACCCCTTGAACAAACTCCACAAGGTTTCTCCCCTATTTTTTCCCTTTCACTTCTCCAAGTAACATCTCTGAGCCCACCCCAGCCCCGGCTTATTTATTTATTTTTTTTTACAAGCTGTAAACCACTCATTACAAGATCTTAGCCAGTCTTCCCTCCCTGCCCCCAACATCCGGAGTTGGGGGTGGGAAGGCCAGTAATGGGTTTCTTCCACTGGAGACACTTTGGACCCCAGAACACAGCTTCTCAGAGCCCCAGACTGACCCCGCTCCCATCCCCGCCCGGAGAAAGGCTCTTTCCTACCTTTGTTTTTTGGGGACCGAGTGTTCAATCTCTAAGCGTTTTCCTTGCAGTTCCACTTTCCCTGAAGATTAAAACAAGGAGAGAGGGAGACAATATGAGAACTTGAATGGGGTGGGGGGGCGGGAAAAGGACAGAGAAAGCCATTGGGGTAATTCAGGAGTTACTCGGATCCGAGATCTTGCTAGGAATCAGGCAGTGAGTTCCGCAGCCGGATGAGAAAAGGTCGCTCTGGGAATGGTGGAATCTATAAATTCATTGTGTTTTCGTTATTTTTGTTTCGTTCTATTATCTCATCGAGGCCGGTTGAGCAGCGGGTCGTTCTGGGAGCCTGATCTGGGAGAAGTGCGCGGCCGCCTCTCCGGCTCCCAGATGTGGGGAGAAGGGGCCGAGAGAGAAAGGCTCTCCGTTTCTCCCGAAGTGTGTTGCAGGGCGGGGGGGAGGGGGGTGCGGGATGAAACTTTATTTTTCGGTCGAGCCAGGGAGAAGGGCTTCGGGCGGCTGGGCGGTCACCTGTCGGGACTGGTCGGGAGGAGAGGCCCTGGGGGAGCGGAGCGGGGCCCCGCTGGGAGGGTCCCGGCGGCCGCGGTGGCGGCGGCGCGCGCCTCTCGGCCCAGCCTCGGCGGCTAGGGAAGCAGCATGGCGACCCGGCGCCGCCGCCGCCGCGCCACCCCGCTCACGCCCCACTTTCAAATCAGAATGGCTCGAGCCCCAGGCCCTGGGCGGGAGGCGGGACCCCCTTCCTCTCGGGTCCTGTCCGAAGGCTACGGTCCCTAAGGAAACCCAGGAGATCGGAAACGGAGCGGGGACCCCTGCCCCGCCTGGAAAGGCCTAAGGAGGAGGCAGGGGAGCTGGGGGTGTTCGCGCTGGGGGCGGGGGCCTCCAGCCGCCGCTAGGGAGGGGCTCACGTGGAAATAACGCCCTGACCGGGTCGCCTTGGTGGCGACCCCCCACTACTGCCCACGGGGGCTCCCGCCCCGTCGGTGGGGGGTCAGGGGATCACCTTACTAAAGGCTCCAGCTTCTGGTCTCGGGTTGGGAGGAAGGGGTGAGGAGATGCCGAATATTTGCGCGCGCGAGGGGAGTGGGGGCCGGAGGGGGCGTCGAAGGAGCTGGGTGCAGGGTGGGTACCGAGGCCGAGCCCGCAGGCCGCGGGGAGAGAGGAGTTGGCGGGCGAGGACAGAGGCGGCGCAGGTCTCCGTTGTTCAGGGATTTCGTTGTGGTTTTCTCGGGGCCGTGAGTGCGCTCTTACCCGAGAAAGTTTCGATGGCCTTCATGGCCCAGTGCTCGTCGGGGCAGTCCACGAAGGCATAGCCGGATTTGACCAAGAACTGGCCGCTGTAGGAGATCTTGTGCTCCGCAAACACTTTCTCCAAGTCCGCGGGGGTCACGCTCTCGTTGAGGTTGCCGATGTAAAGCTTGTTCATGGTGGCGGGCTCGGGGCGGGACGCGGTCCCTGGCGAGGCCGAGCGAGCGGGCGCGGGCGGCGAGCCTCCTAGGCCGAGAGGCGGGAGGCCGGAGGCGGCAGCCGCAAACTTTCTTTGCACCCCACCCCTGAAGTTGTCCGGAGCCCGGCGGGGAGGGCGGCCCGAGGGCGCGCAGAGGTCGCGGCAGAGTTCGGGGAGGCCCGGGAGAAGTGCCCGCGGCGCGCTGGGAGGCGGACGACGCGGCGCTGCTCCTTCCCTTCGGTCCGAAACCCCTCCGAGCGGG
Source organism: Equus caballus (assembly GCF_041296265.1). Lineage (NCBI taxonomy): Eukaryota > Metazoa > Chordata > Mammalia > Perissodactyla > Equidae > Equus > Equus caballus. The sequence continues at coordinate 25,027,746 of NC_091694.1, read as the reverse complement.
CTGGTGTGTCACGTTTCTCCGCGGCCGCCCTGGCGCCGCCTCTAAATAAAATCGACTTGAAAAAAAATGGAGCGGAAAAAAAAAAAAAAAGGCGAAGCCACGTGGTGAAAGCCCCCACCCACCCTGCAGGGGAAGACCCCCGACGCCTCCGGGCCCATCGACCCTCCAGCCCGGCCCAGCCCACCAATCTCCCGCCTTGGGGGGGGCGCTCAACTCGCCCCCGGGTAAACTGGGCGGGGTGGGGGAGTCTGCGCTCCCGAAGCTCTACTCGCCCCCTCCCCTTTTGCAAGAATCTGGCCCCAAGGGAGGCGCCCCGCCCCCACCCATCCCCCTACCCCGGCCCTAGCTGGGGGAGGGTGGTCGCGCCCAGAATCTCCCACCTCTTTATGGGTAAAATGTACGGTGATTTTTTATTCGTGTGTTCGGGGGATGGGGGAGTTTGCCCACCCTACCTCGGTTAACTGCTAGCGACTGACAGGCGGGGGACGGCCGAGAGAGACAAAGAGAAGCCGAGGACTCTAGGGTCTTCAGGAGGGGGTCGCGCGAGCCGGTGATTTAAAAAGAAAGGCGCTCTTCCCCTACATTTTCAAGTAGGGGGTCTGGGCCTTCCCGGCCCCAGCCCTAGGAGACTCCCTCGCCTCCGGGAATCCAAGACCGAGGGGCCCTGCGAGCGCGGGACCGGGAAGCTGGGAACACGGGGGGTCGCGGCTGGGAGCGAGGAATCCACAGGAAATCATGTTTCGGGATTCCCACGGGAGAAAGGGTGGCTCCCACCCGGGTTTCGGCTGTTGAACAACAAGGTCTCGGGGTCCTGGGGGAACGCGCGGCTCCGGCCCAAGATGACCCCAGGGGGGGGGATGCTGGAGGGGAGGAAGAGGAGTGGTAGCGTGAGCAGACCCGGGCGGACCGAAGGGGGAGGTCTCAGGGAGGGAGTGACCGGGTGAGCCGAACGGTCCCTTCTCCCTCCCTGGCGCGGGGACAGACAGGTGGAGTCCCCTGCGCCCGCTCCACCCCGCGCGGCGACAGCCGCTTTCCCAGCGCGGGGTTCGGGTCCCGGAACTTTGTTTGGGGTGCAGGCTTCGGATCCGGGCGGGAAGGCGGGAGAGGGGCCGCGGGCAGGGGGCCGAGCGCGAAGCCCCGCCCACGTCCCCAGGTCAGGCCCGCGGAGGGAGGGGGTAATTTCCGCTCGGCGCTCGGCTGAGCGAGGGGCGGGAGCTCGGAGGAGGGGGCGGCGGCCCCTCCCCTGCCCGTGCCTGGGGAGGGGGAAGCGGATCCGCCCTGGTCCCTTCCCTCGCCTTTGACCAACTCGTTCCGGATCCTCCGGCCCCGGGAGCCCGAGGGACGGACCCGACTGGGCAAGGGGCGACACGTGGGCGGTCGCGCCCCGTCTCGGCGGTGGGGGAGGGGGCAGTTGGCGGCGCGTTTCGGCGTCCCGGATACACGGCGGAGAGCTGGACGCGCGGTCCACGCGCAACCGGGATCCCGGCCCGAGGGGCGAGCGCGGCCAACGAGTTTCCAGCGGCGGGGGCTGGGACGGCACCAGGGGGTGGCGGAGAGCGCGGCCCGGGGACCCCGGAGCCCCCTTGGCCAGGGAACCGGGGAAAGAGGGAGGTGGACCTCCAGTAAAGCCAGAGTCTCCGTGAACTGGGCGGAAGCTCGGGGTTTGCTCCGGGTTCTGCAGGAGGGAGAAATCCTGTCGGGGGCACGCGTGCTGCGAGGGCAGGTGAGGAAGGGGGTCACTCTCCCTTTCCCGGCCCCCGACCCCATTGTCTCAGTCGCCTGCAGCCCGGGCCGACTCCGCAACACGTGTTGGCTGCACCGATATGAAAGCCTTGGGTTTTTTCCTTGTGATTTTGTGTGCAGAGTCAGTGAGCTGAGTCCGACTTGGGCGCACCGCTCTTCTGCCAGACGATTTCATGCCGTTCACAAAGTCGGGAGTTAAAAGACAGAACGCTGCACCTTTGTCCCCCTCCCGCTTGTCCCCGCGCGCTGAAAAGAAATGGGGCTTGGGCGTGGGGGCGGGGGAAGCCTTCCAGCTCGGTTTCTCCGTCTCCACCACCTTCAAAACCCACCCTCCAAATCCGCGTTTTGTTCTGGACAGCCACGTGTTTGTCGGATTTTTGTTTTTGTGATTTTTTTTTTCTTTCCATAGGGCGACAGAAATTAAAATAGTGTAAGCCATTAGTTGCTGAGTAGAAAAAGAATTTTGGGGTGGCTGACATCTGTATCCCACCCTCGGTACCTCCTCCCACCCTCCCCCCTGTTTCTCACTCAATATTTAGTCAGTTCTTCACCATAAACAATTTTAAAACAAACCAACGAGCTGGAAACGGTGCCCACCACATAATAGGCATTCAATAAACATTTTTTTAATGAAAAACAAGCTAATACAAACTGCAGAGCAAAGAAAATTCATAGGAAAATTACGAGTCCAGAAAAAAAAATTATCTTGGCCAGAATGTGTGGGTCTGTTTCCCGCGGACTTTTCTCGGTGATGTGTGTGGACTTTTGAAAGGGCTAAAAGATGGTCTCAGAAAGGCTGCTGTGTTCCTTGGCCTTTTCCTAAAGAGGAGCCCCAATCTCCTTAAATCTTTTCTGTTAGATTGGGGGACAAAGAAGAAGGTACTAGGGCGGACATTTCAGTTCCCAGAAACTTTAAGTGCTGTTTCCTTCATTTGATTTAAATCTTTAGAAATTAATAGAAGCACCTCTCAAGTTTTCTCCCTGGGGGACATAGCCACTACTCTCTCTCTTTATTCCTAAAACAAAAGCAAGTTACACCCCACAAAAATCTCAACCCAGACCTCTCAATGCCTGTGAAATGCAGCCCACCTCTTATCCTAGATTCAAAGAGAAACAAAAAAATTTAAAATAATTGAATTCAGTTCACTTTTAGGTTGATTTTTTCCATTTAAAAAATAGAAGTCTAGATGTTAACTGGAATTAGTTTAAATGCTTTTAAATGACAGTAAAGGAAAAAATATGAATTTATTAAATTAAAGTTTTACCAACTATTGCTAAATTGTAACTGATTTGTTCTTTTTAAAAATCAGCTGTTTCACTGAATTCTAATCCCCCCCCCCCCCCCCAACACACACACACTACCAAGGGCTTCTGTGTATAGTCAGAGGCTGCAAGAACACAAGAGATTGGAGACAGCTGGGGTGAGAGGCAGACCTTTTTAGCCCCCAAATCAGTCTTGCCTCAGTGACCTGGCTATTTTAGGCTGGGGTTGGGGGCACTGAATGATGTTGATTGGTGCTTCATCTCTCCCCTCTGAGTGAGCTCAGCACTAAAATTAACCTGAGAGAAGGGTTATTTCTTGTCAAGACTCACATTCCTAGGTGAGGGACAGGCATGGGCCGAGTTGGGATGCCATGATTTATCATCACTCTTTTCTTTGTTTTTTAAATATTAAAGACAACTAATAAACATTATATTTGTTTCCAGGTTTTTTTTCCACACAGCTTTTTGGGGAAAGATTAACCTTCAATGCAGAATTAAATTTAGTTTGTTAGAGTTAAAAATATATATGCAGGATAAATTGTTGTTTTCTTTAATAATAATAATGTATTATTGTTGATGTTATACTTCTTGGTCTCGTCTTCCTCCTCCTTCATTTTTCCCGGAGAAATATTTGGTCTAGTTACAGGATTCAGTTCTCTGAATTCAGGAACACTGAAACTTGATTCCAGTTTAAAGATGGGATTTTGATCCATTTTCCTTCAGTGTGAACCTACAATTACATACAGAGAGAAAAAAAATTAAGAGAATAAAACATTTGTAAAAATTGGAAATATAAAGTTAAAAAATCAACAATTCCACTATTGTCATACAAAATTAATTTTATTTTTGAATATTTCTTCCAGTATTTATCCATTTAGAATAATTTTATATTTTGTCATCGTATTTTATCTTAGTTTTTCACTTCTGTTATACCATAAGCATTTTCCCATGCTGCCTCAAAGTTTTCATAACTATCATTTTTAGCAGACATGTAACATTTAGTCCAGTAGATGTAAGTTAATTATTTATTAATCATTATTTTTAGATATATAGGCTACATCAAATTTTTTTACTTTTGTAAGTAGTGCTGAATAGACATTTTGGGGGCATGTAACTTTTTTCCTCTTTTGATTAGCTCCTTTGGATAAATCCCCAGAATATATATTGCATTTTAAATCTAACATTTATCAATGGCTTTCTATTTTAAAAGTTTAGCATGTTTTACAAAAGAGAAGACAAAAAAAATTGGAAAGCAGGAGAGAAATGCATTAAAATAGAATTTTTCCATTTTTTATTTTCTAATGAATCATAATCAATTTTGAAATAAAATTATGGTTTCTATAAAACAGAGAAAAAGAAAAATCCATACTCCCTGACATATGGCTACTTTGACTTCAAAGTTTTTGGAGGAATTTGTTTTTGTTTGCTCGGTTTTTATTTGTTTTGTTGCTGTTGTTTGCTTGTTTTTTCATTCTTATTGCCTGGGGATATTTTGTTTCTTCTTGCAACTTGAAGTCTAGTGTGGCTTTTCTAAATGCATGTAAACCTTGAAAAAGTGTAAATTAGTCCCAATTTAAAAGTACATGCAGCATTTTCTCCTGTCAAATAAATAAGGATAATTAATTATATAAAAAGTAAAAGAATTGTAAGCAGAGAAGGAAATTGTCCTCCTTCAAATTCTTATTTAAAAGGGTTCAATGTTTAAAACCTTAAAAAGAAATGTGTTTATTTCAGAGATAGAAGAGACTCAAGGAGAAAAAAAGAACTTTAAGAACAATCATTTGTTTTTCTAGGGGTCACACAATGTGTGTGACAAAACTCCCCACCTTTTTGTTTTGGCTCAGGTTTACAATGCAGAAACTTTTAGATAAGGAAGGGAATCATTTATTTTATTAACTTTTTAAAAAATGGGTGTTTCCAAACCCAATGTGTTAGTAAATTACACTACAGCACACTAGCCCCTATTGACACATGTAAAAGAAATGGTCAATAACATTCCTCCCACTACGCTAGTACTGCCTTCTGCTTTTTTCCCACTCCAAACTCCCTTGGTTAAAAGATAATGAACCACTTTGTTTAGTCCCTATTTTGCACAAAAGGCAAAATAGATCACTGGTTAATCTTGGGGGAAATTGTACAATTCAAGGAAAGACAAGGAAATAAATGTTATTTTTCAAAATAAAACAAATTGTAAAAAGCAACAAAAAAGGGAATCCATAACTAAATATTATTTAAGGTGGAAATAGTAATGAGATAATTTTATACTTGAAATATATGTATCTTCTAAATATTTAAGTGATTTTAATTCAAAAAGAATCAATTACAACATCAAACTCCATGCAGTTAATTCAATTTTAGCTATGTAACATTTATGCCTTTTAAGACTAAAAGAATTTTTCTATCTGGAAAGCAAATTATTTTTGTTTGCTTGTTTAAAATTTTACTCCTGATGATAAGATTAATTGATTTTACTTCTGTTTCAGTTAGGATTTGGGGGGGGGGGGGGAGTAGCTGACAAATATTTCAGAGCTTAAGAGGGAATGCTACTACGGTTTTTCATATTTAAGTTTAAAAAATTAATACATACCCAATTTCACCAACATTTCATCACTAAAATACTCACAAAAAAACGCTTCAATCTGTCTGTGTTAAACAAACCAGTTTTACAAAGAAAAGAGACCCCCACCTAATAATATGTTATTTTTAAAAAACTAGTTGACTAAACTGAGATACACTTCAAAAAGTGATTTCTGATTTTTATGGGTTAACCATCTCTCCCATAAACATTCTCAAATTTTTAAGAATTATTATTAACACAACTTAACTTCCGTTCTTAAACAACCTGAAAGTATTTGCTCAGCAGTTGTATGATAAATTATTGAGTAAATTTTCCTGATTTTCTTTGCATTTCTAAAATGTGTTTCTAAAATGTGTAGGAAACAAATATTAGAGGTCCTTCTAAATTGCTCTGAAATGAGGTTTATGGTCTCTTTCCCTATCTTCCTCTTCCTCCCTGCCCCTCCCCCCGCACCTCCCCTCTCTCTCCCCCCTCCTTTTGTTCCTCCATTTTTCTTCCTACTCCCGACACTGTCAATTCCTTTCCTCCTCCCCCTTTACCTTAACGCTCTTCTGTTTTTCTTTTTTCTTTGTTACTTCTCTTCCCCCTTTTATTATTCTCTGGCGCCTCTGCCCCTCAACCCATTTCTTCCCTCTTTTTAATCAATATACCCACCCCAAACTTTCTGTCTTTTCTTCACTCCTTCCCTTTTTCTTCTTCCTCTCCCACTATCACTAACTTGTTATCATTCGTACTGTTATTTCTGGTGAAGTGGAAGGATACAGAGATGCTTGAATTATTTTGTACACAAAAACGAGAAACTCGTTACATTTTTGAGGAGAACCCCAGGGTGACTCAGACCCCAGAGCTCCTCCACCCCTGTACTCCCAGCATGATTGTCTGAACAGTCACTAGACACTATTACTTCTTTGTATCATTTTTCTGTGTCTTATGTTGCTTATAACTAATGTTGTTAACATTTTATGTATCAAATCCTTGAGGGCAAAGACTATATATCATCCAGGGAGTCCAACACAGTGCCAACAGGTGTCCAAAAATATGTATTAAATAAGTATCTTTTGATACTGTCTGGGAAGAAGACAGGGTTAAAAATGCTGTGTTCAGCCTGTAAGTACTTTTTCTTTTTTTCCTCCCTCCCTCCCTTCCTTTCTTCCTTCCCTCCATCTCTCCCTTCCTCCCTCCCTCCCTCCTTTCTTTCTTTCTTTTTCTTTTTCTTTCTTTCTTTCTTTCTCTTTTCCTTTCTTTCTTTCTTTTTCTTTCTTTCTCTTTCTTTTTCCTTCCTTCTTTCTTCTTTCTTTCTTTTTTTGTAAATACAGTACTCCATTCCACGATGATCAGATGAAATACAAGTAAACGTAGTCGTTCAAAAGGCTGATAGGTCTACATCAACAATAGCAACCAAGAGGTATCTCTGGGCTTGTTGCGCCCAAGTCTTGCACCCAATGTCCACTGATGAGCATCCTCTATCCCTTGTTCCTTGTCAAATAGCCTCAGAATTCTTCTCAACTCAGGGCTTCAGTCAGTCAGTGGCAACCATGCGTTAGTTGGCACATCCCTTTCCCATCCTGATCTCCGTGATGCCACACAGCCAGGATGACGATCTCTAGAGACAGTCCACATGCGCCTCCTGCCAGGAGCTCTCTTAGGGTCTTCCTTCTGGAATGTAACTAGCAGCCAGCCCACTAATCATGTAAAGAGTTCCTATTTTGTATTTCATCCAAAGCAAAAATGGCACCCCAAGACAGCCTTCCAGCTCAGCGATTCCCAGGATGTCTGATCCAGCCACCTACCCACAGCAGATGCTTATTGAATATCCTAGCTACCAGATCACCTGTGAACACTCAAGGAAAAGACAAACCAATTTTTACAGCAGGCTAGATTAAGGCAAAAATTAAGCAGGTCATGAAAACACATTTTAATTTCTAATACTCATTACTAGTAAGAATATAGCGAAGTAAAGCATCCTACATGGCTGTGGGAAAACAATGTTAAGGCGACGAAAACCTTTAAAAATTCGTACTGTTTGACTTAAAAATTGCACTTTTGAGTAACTTTTCTACCAAAAGTCCAGTACATAAAACATTTTATTTAGCCTTAAAAAGGAACAAAATTCTGATACCTGCAACAACATAGATGAACCAGAAAATGTGATGCTAAGTAAAATAAGCCAGACTCAAAAGGGCAAATATGTGATTCCACTTACATGAGGTACTAGAATAGTCAAATTCATAGAGACAGGAAGTAGAATAGTGGTTACCAGACGCTGGGAGGAGGGGGTGGGGTGGGGAGTTAGTGTTTAATGGGTATAGAATTTCAACTTGGGAGGATGAGAAAGTTCTGGAGATGGATAGTATGATGGCTGCACAACAGTGAAAATGTGCTTAATACAACTGAATTTTACACTTAAAAATGGTTAAAATTATAAATTTTGTTATGTATATTTTACCATGATATTAAAAGGCAAAAAGAAATTTAGCTTTTGCAAAATCTAAAAAAAAAAAAAATCTTAATGAGCAAAGATGTGTTATTTATCAGTCAAGAAAAAAAAACTTAGCAATATAAATGCTTAAAAATAGAGGAATCTTCAAGTAACTTTTAACATAGCCACATGGTAAAATATTATGTAACCATTAAAAATTACGTTCAAAAAGGGTTTAGGAAAACTTGGAAGAAGTTTTAAAAAAATGCACATCACAAAAGTAATTGTGCTCATATAATCCATGTGTTTGGAACCATCTGAAAAAAAAATACTACTTGTGCATAAAAGCCTGGAAATTACAGAAACTCTTGCACATGGGTACCCATAGACGTGTACAAGAATATTCCCAGCAGCATTGTTTATAATAACAAAACCTAGAAACGTCCATCGACCAGAGGATGAATAAGTTAAGCCAGGTACAGTCATGCGATGGAATACTAGTGAGCAGTGACAATGAATCTGCTTCAGCAACACGTATGAATACGGGTGAATTTCACTAATGCTGATTTCAAGTTTATAATTTACACAATGCTGACTTAAAAACAAAAACAGAGACTGAAGAATATACACATTATGGTTCCATTTATATAAGTTCAAAAACATCTGAAACTAAACAATACATTGTTTAGGGAGGCGTCCAGAAAAGGTTAAACTTTAAAGAAAAGAAAGAATGATAAAATTCCAGAATGTGGTTACTTCTGGGAAGTAGCCCAGGGATGATCGTAGCGGGGCTCACAGGGACTTCAAAGATACTGGGGATGGATGTCCTAGTTCTTAATCTGAGTGGTGGCTAAGCAAGTGTTTGTTTTCTTATTCTTGAAACTGTATGTGTATAGTTTATATTTTCTTTGGCGAGTTTGAATATTTCATAATAAAAATTAACTGAAGTAATAAAAAGCCTGGAAAAAAACTGTTAACAGTAACTCTTTGGATTTGAAAATATTAGTGTATTTCTCTCTGTTCTTGTCTCTCTTTCTTTCTATCTCTTCCCTTCTCTCCCTATTTCTCTCTCTCTCCACTCTGCTATATTTTTCAAGATTTCTAGACTATTATATTTTTATAAGAAACTTAAAAAAAAAAAGTCAAACGGGTATTCAAATGAATCATCCCAGAATACCTTTACAAGCCAAATAGGGAATAGTTTTGGGTTATCTGCTCTTCCAAGATTTGATGTAGCCAGAAATTCTCCTTTTATTAGCAAACCAGGGTTGATGGTTAACTGCAACGCACCCTGATCAATCACGGATGTATCTTGAGTTTAGCTAAAAGTCTGATTAATTATGCATGTTTTCATAATAAACTGAGAGGGTATGTGCTAAAACTTAGGATCAGCATGGTAAACAACAGGAAGCAAGCACTCAGATTCACACCTGCCCAGTCTGTCCTGGATCTTCCAGATAAATTGCTCCTTTCAACTCCCATGCTTGAGTCATTTTCGTTTTCATTTGCATTCACTGGAAATCCTCTAAGGGTGAAGCCCATTTCTTCCTCATTGGTCTGGGAGTTTCTTGCCTTGGGACCATGTCTTTCAACATGTTGAAAACCACAGGGCAGGATCCATATTGCTTCCTTTGTCTGAGTAGTTTCCATTATTTTCACCATGTAAGATCTTCTTTATTGTTTCTCCATGAGCTCAATGTTTTGAAAAATGTTGCCTGTCAAAAAATTCCAATGATCAAATCATAAAAAATTGTTCTCATACTGAGTGGCTGAGCAGAACTTCTTCTCTACACAAGTGGCAAGAGGTGCTGCTACTTCCACCAAAAGCAAAGGGACTTGGAATTGGAATTTGCCCACACAGCCTTGTCTGGAGCAAATGTCTGATTTGTGTTAAATGTCTTAACTGGCTGAAAATAGCCCATAGATACCACTGTACCCATTACACCTATCTTCCTTCATTCTTAGAGCCCTGGATCTGGGGAGCCTAGGGTTTGAGAAATATTACTCAGGACCAGCTTTCTTAGTTCCAGCACTTTGCCTAGGAGGAGAGCAGAAGAGAAAAGAAGAGACAGGGAGAGAACATTGTAAATCGTGGTAAACACCCTGAGGTACGATAGTATCATTGTTTCTACTTTATAGGTCAACTATGCCACAGATAAGGAGCAGAACCAGGATTCTAAACCAAGTGCACATGGACCCAAGTCTTTGCTCTTGTCTTTATACCAGTGGAGCGTTTAAAAATC